>NC_060207.1:62152500-64893750 GCF_021130785.1 Homalodisca vitripennis
TAAGAGATTTCTGAACTTCTTTCACTCAGAAGAAGTGAAAGAACTACTCTACTCTTTCTATGTTTTACAGTAGAAATGCTGTAGCATAAAAGAGGTTAATTTAAAACTATGCATAATTTTTTCTTTACACTAACTTATTGTTTTATGATACAAAATAAGCTATTTAAAGTTATTCAATATTTGTACACAAACAGCAATAAAAATATTTATTTTACAGTGGGTTTTTAGTAAATTGCATTTGAAAAATAAACTAAACATTTCCTAAACACGAATACGCTAGTTAGATTTCTAAAAAATTGATGTAAAAGACAGACAATTTGCAACTACTCACATATCCACAGTACTGTGAATGTAGGGACTCCAGTCCAGTAGTAGGGTCTACGTCAAGGAGCTGAATGTAGTTGGTATTACATAAGGAATGTCCGAAGTTTAGCGCTACATCAGATTGACTCAAGTTATAAATTATAATGGTGACAAGATACAAGTGCTGACATACCGGTAACTTAATTTATTTATGATAAGGTAATAAGAATTACAATTACTTACACTTTAACTTGAGAACCAACAGTTGGTATAGACAAATTTACACAAAAAACAAGTCAAACAAAAATAAACAAAATACAAAATTCATTAAATTGATTATATTTTTTTTACATTTCCTTTGATTAAGTTTAACTCTAGTTCATTATCAATTGCCGGATGCACATTTTTGAGATTTGTGTGAAGGGGATTTAAAAACATTCAAAACCATAAATAAAATCTAGGAGAATAAGTATAATTTATGTTGTTTATTATTCTGCTTAGGAAAAAATTAAAAACATATTGTGTCAATGCATTTAATTAAAAATTATATTGTTCATTTAACAATGACCTGAAAAAAATCATAACAAGATGAACATAATATTTGTGAAAAGTAATGATTTTGATAAACTGTTTTGGATAGTTGTCTGATATAAAATTATAATATTTAGTTCTGAACATTATCAAATTTATTTAAATATCATGAGTAGGATGTTATTCAAGTCTTATATCAAAATGTGCAAAAAATGGCTATTGAGTGAATTTAATAGTTGTGTATTTGTTGTGATCAAAAATTATTAAGGGATATTTAATAATATAATATCTTGTTTTGTATTAATAACCAGACTGAAATAAGTAATAATGTTGCAAAATATTTAATATTAGATGGTAATGTGTTGTAATAATGTATAAAAGGATTGAAACAAACTCTGAAAATATCAAATAACATTGACAGCACCATTAATTAATTACATAAATCTAAAAATAGTATTTAAATTAATTAAGTAACATGCTATGCATCAATAACCTGAACTTGCAAAACATTTACCACAGTTTTAAGCCATGCCAGCATAGTAACAGTTTGTACCAGCAGTTGATGTCTTGGTGTCATTGACAAAGGACAAATTGATCAATCTAATTTAACCCTCTGAGCGTCCATCATATTTCCCTAAACATCCACCTGTTTTTATAGGTTTTTCAGTATTTTTTTTTGCATAATTCATAAAAAATCTTAAGAATAGTTTAAATATAGAGTATTATACATCATTTTTCTTTTAAAGAATCACAGAATATGATTATATAAAAATTAAAATTTAAAAAAATTCTTTTTGCAACAGCCTGTGAAAGGGAAAAAAATATTTTAGAAAATATTTTTTAAATATAAAAGTATCCACATGGTATTATTATATTCCTTCTAGAACAATTTCATAATAGGCAAATTATAGCAAATTTAGTCATGAACACATAAATATAACAGAGTTATAGGGTTCTGTGAATATATTCATAGTGTTATACAAACTTACATGGATATGCACAAATTTGAATTTTTGCCTATTTGGTATTGTTAAGTAACACAACAATAAAATGTTCTACTGATGTAGGAGCAGGCCGAGGGGCTACTTCTTCTGGTGCTGTAAGTTCTTGTGAGTTCATCAATTAGAACCATCACAAATTTTCTTCTGGGCATAGGCTTGTCTGTGTTTTTTGAATATAAGATGGAGTCAAAAATTGCCATGTCAAGGAGATTATAAAAGATTTTTTTTCCAATAGCGAGTGGTGGTTCGCGAGCATTATATGTGATAGATGGATTTATCTTTCATGTCCACTCCACCCATGTATAAATTATGCTGCTGTATTTTTTTTATGGCTTTTATTACAGCCTCACAGTGACTTTTGAACCCGTAGGTCTTGGGCATGACAAGCTGTTGACAAAAGGTATACTGGTTTTCGGGTTTTGTTGTGTTTTTTTTCGGGGACCTCTTCTAAAATAAACACTCTGTTGTTATATTATTATAATATTATATATATATATATATATATATACTCGTATATTAATATAATATTACGCCAATAATAGTGCGGGTTGAATTAATTTGATCTGCAAGTGCCTGCCGTCTTAAAATAAGACGGCGACGTTTAGACAAAGGTGCCGTCGACTTAAAACAATTCGGCCGACACTCGGAGGGTTAACCTTAACATTTTCATTGATTTAAAAACATAATTTAAAAATGAGAATTAAATAAAATATTAAATGCAGGTGAACAAACATAGTATATTGTGTAATATAAATTGAAACAAGTTTTTTTTCTATGGGAGGGTTAAATAGCATTAAAGACAATATAATAAAATTTTTGACATAAATTGAACTTACTTAGAAAATTGAAAACCAACTGGTTACCATGAGGTACAGAGATGTCCCAACGACAAGAATTGTCCTCCTTATAGGGGGAAGGGTAGAGTGGGGAGGAGAATTTGCCATAAGGTTCACGGAACTGACCCCCACATCCTCGACCTGTCAAAACAATAAAGTGTTAGAGATGATTAAGAGTACATGTTTATTAAGTTTAGATCTACTTTTAACAAAAAGTCTTTGAACATAAATATCTAATTTTAGAATATATTATAGAATGCATTCAACAAGCATCATATTGCAGGATCACGGATAGTATCCATTCTTGACTATATCAATCAATTTATTGTAAGTACATATAATAATAGAACATATAAATGATAGAACAAATATAGAATAAACATAATAAATTAAAATAAGTTAAGGTAACTAAATATTTAGAAAATGTTCCAGATTATGTTATTGTGGGGTAACCAATACTGTCCTTTTATAATTATATAATTGATGTGACTTTTTAATTTTTGTATTTATTTGAAAAACATATGGTCAATATTATTATTTATTGTGCTGTGTCAATAAAGAGGGTGTTCCCCATTGTATGTTGTGCAAATATTTACTGTAAAGAATAATTTTTACTTGTCTCAACTACCCCAGGAAAATTATTGCAGGCAATTTAAATGTGTCTGTATTCAATTATTGTTAATGTATTGTATACACGATATGAGACAGTGGTAGAGAGGGCTTGAAAACCCTAACTCCGCCTCTTAAAGGCATTTTTCATTTCAATATTATTTACATTTTTTAGTAAAACTCAAAAGAATAAAAACATTTACAACATGCTCTCCTTACACAGATCATGACCTATTATAGATTGAGATACAGAGGTGGAAAGGCTCCCTCTCAAAAGCACTTATACTATGACCAGTGGACAGCAAAGTCGTTCGTCTCTCTTGTACTATAATAATGATATGAACCATAAACTGTTACATATACAGAGTGAGGCAGACCACTGTGATGTATAGTGGCTGAACTGAGAAACCTACCTTTTACTTTTATCATTTTAACAGAATCCTCTGTACTTTGACCCTAACAAATATTTACTCTATGCAAATGTAAATAACAGGCATATACAATACATATACATACACACACACACACACACACACACACACACACACACACACACATATATATATATATATATATATATATATATATATATATATATATATACAATCTATATACAATATACATACAATATATGTACAATCATATACAATCACAATCAAATTGTCCTATATCCAAAGTTTGAATATGGTTGGGTAAATCATGAATGTATAGTAGACACAAAATTATACTTTAAATTAAGCCTTATGAAAATTCAACTAACTATGTATGTACATGTTTTATTAACAGATAGTATGTTGCATATTGAATTGGGTTACCTGTTTTCTGTCAGTTATATAAAAACTAAAAAATACCACTTGCTAGAGTTTTCTTCAACCCCTTTACTACCCTTTTCATTTTCACTTTTGAGACTATACTCATATAAAGGCCATTGATTGGAGTATTCTGTAGGCAAGGGTCTCCAAGATAAAACTTCAAACTATGCAAGACCTTATTTTGGTGCCTTGGTCCTCTCCCTTCCACCAACACTTCCAATTTTACCACCTTATAGTTTTTTGAACTATTATTTTTTTGTTACAAATATCCACTCAATAACAATAACCTCCAAACTATCTAACAGCATACATAGGTTTAATATAAGTATTTGTAGTTAGAGAAAAGTGGGAGAAGGGTAGAGTTGATAGCGTATGTAATTACATAATAGCATATTCAAATTTTAAGTTTGAGCATCGAAATCCATCAACTCATATTCTATGTGAGGGGAATGGATTGGAATAGACGTTTTAATACAGAATTACAAGATAAAAATACAGGATGTATGTAAAAAAATTCTGTAAATTAGCAACAGGATTTTATTACCTAGAAACTACAGAAACGTAACAAATTCTCCAATCATGACAAGGTAATATTAGGTATTGGTTACAACAATCAGCTGATCATTAATCGGTAGTTAAACATCATTAATAATTCATTTAGTTTATTTTAAATGGGGGGGAGGGGGTGTTGATCAATAAAACATTTATTATTCCTTTATTAATAAGATTATCATAGTAAAAAAATGTGTTATCAAAATTAATGTTGATATGAAAGTAACCCATATTTCTCTATTCTCGTAAATGTTTCATAAAATCTCCTGTTTATGATTTATTACAGTTTGAAAATTGTGTATGGCCACCATTTTTAAAACGCTATATAATATTTTTCTGAAACTGTTTACGAGCAGATTTTAATCACTTGTTTCAAAGTTTGAACTTTATATCATTATTCAGTTTGAAGAAATAATATTTTTCTAAAAAACACAGACAGGTGGTAAACTAAGCAAGATAGGAATATACTTTATACAACATTTCTTATTTTGACATGAGAAATCAAATGGTGAAGTTTGGTAGAGTAATTTTTGGACACTCTGTATTATTTTAATATTTCTTTTAATTTAGTGACCTTACTAGGCAATAGCACTGGTTACATGCGAGGGGCATGTTTTGATCACTCAAAGATTATAATCTTTGCAAAACCAATATTTTTAAAAGTTATTAAATTTAGATTATACATTGCAGTTACTTTCTTTCTTGTCAATAACATTAATATAATTTGCTAGTTTTGTCCTTCTTTATGAGAGCAGATGATTTTAATTTATTTTCCATACATATTTAGATTTGTTTGTAAAATTAAGTACCTGTAAATCATTTCTAGGAAATATTATTAATTTTCAATAAATATAAAACTAACAATATCTCATTCGACATCATCAAAATCAGGTGGTAGATATGTGACTAGCTAAACCATTCCCTAGCAAACTAAATATAAGATTATACATACATTAAGTCCCATTTTTTTTTATTCATAAGCCATTTAAGTTAAATAATTTCCAAATTTTGAATGTTATTCCACAAACTAAACTGTAATATAAGGCAAAACACATCACTGTTCCTATGTTTTCCACTATTTTCAGTAGATTAAATAAAATTCCAGTATAATTTTCAATATTTGCCTTAACCTGTAGAGGAGTACGGATGGCTATAACTGTCAACCTACCTAGGTCCACTAGAGTAAGCAAAAGTTATCATTATGGACTCCAGGGAGTAAAGTAAACTTTTTAGTTTGATTGGATCCAAATGTAATGAAACAATATCAAAATTCAAAATAATATATTATTTTTACATTCTAGGCATTAAAACTGACAGTTACAATATTTTTTGAATTTTTGAAAAGTATGATAATTTTTTTAAACATGGGTACAAGAGGAGTTGGCATGCGAAAATGCCTGGACATTTGGCAGCAAATCTGTAATTATATTTTCTGTTATAGGAGTCAGCACCTTACAGTAATAGTTACTTTTAACATTTCACAGTTGAAATAGTATGTAAGAACAGCTACTAGAGAATGTAACAGCGGTAATATTGATTACACGATCTAGCTTGTGATGGATGGTTAAAACCGTCATTACTTTTTTCAGACTATAACTCTGTCAGTACTCTTTTGGAACCACTTTCAGCTACTCCTCAACAGTTTGATATCTTGCACAACCTCCAAAGAACATTAATATACTTTAAGTAAATTTCAAAATTATTTCTATTAGTCAATTCTATAACATAAGCAGTATAGCATTGGTGCAGTTTTATTAGCTTGATACTATTGTTTATTATATCAGAAAATGATTTTGTTTTGTTTGATGAGAAAATCCAGCACCACTGCTCAGAACAATTGGTTCCTTCAAGAGCTCAGCTAACGTGAATCACAGCCTTTGCTATCAACTTCAACTAGAGTTACTGGCTGTACAATAAATAATATGTACAAACAGTTAATAATTTAAATCTTTTTTTCACTAATTACACTACACATATAAATCATCCTTGTGTCATTAAACTTCTTTGACATAATTAAATTTACATTAGAAAACGTACTCAAGAAACATCTTGTAATATTTATGTCTTACATAGAATACAAAAGTATTACATTTATAAAACAAAAATATTTCTCTATAAATGAAGTTGAATATTTCTAGGTAGTGCATACCTTTATCTGTAGTTGTGTAGATCATGTCAAAATAGCCTGAGCGGAACATTACCAGAAATTTAATGTACAGTGCCGGGCCAGTGGAGAAAATGGGATTTGGTTGAAAAGAGGCGTCACAGAACGACGCTAGTTCCTGAGCTTGGTCATTGATGCCATCATACACCTGTGTAACATCCACATTTAAATATATTACATAAGAAGTGTGTTAAACAAGGATACTAAAATATGATTTAAAGTGCCACATAATGGTAACCTGACAGCTAATTGACTATCTTTGAAAATAATCTCCAATAAAATGTTAGTTTATTTTCTTTATTATTTAGTCAAAGGTCTTTAATACAATGTTTCAATACAAAAATAGTAGTCATGCAATGTAAATAGGTTTTTCTATTGATAGCTGAACAGGAACAGACTTGGGACAGAAGCAGGATACATAAAAGGGGGATGATAAAAAGAGAGCTGAAACCCACAACAATGACCCTAATAATTGTGACACTTGGCCACTCCATGGTTCTACATAGCTACTACAGCTCTACCAGTTTCACATAAAAAGTGATGTAATAGTATTATTATTAAGTAAGTATTAGTGGTATGAAGTATATTAGTATAAGTAGTAATATTAAGTAGTATTATTATTAATAATAAAAGGCATATTAATAAATGTCTATATTATGGTGTACTTGAGGTTTAAAGGCTCTTCACTTGGAGCAATTAAAAAACCAATTAACCCTGGAAGTGGCAAAAGATTAGTTAGTACTAGTCTTTCTTGCAGCCCCTTTCTTAATCAAACTTTTGCTATTGGAAATTAAATTCTAATAGGTTTTATTTTATACAGATTATTGCGGAAGTTCTGCTATTTAATGTGATGTATAGTTTACTGAATTATAACATATAATATATACAAATAAGCTAATCCCCCCAACATCTATGAGACCAATCTCTCCCCCCAAATGAACTAATTATCCCCCTCTCATATTTTTATTTTACACCTCTTCCTGTTAAGCAAGTAGGAATGGGATTATTAAATATAAAATAAGATGAAAATTTTTACCCTTGAACTGCCAATCAATATTATATTGTTGATCTAAATTGTGTTACAAGTGGCAATCAACATTATAATGTTGATCTGACATGCATATAATGTGTTTTGACAGTTCATACAGTACGTAAATCACTACCACCACTATTTATATACCGTTTCAAACAGAAAGAATTGCGGATTTCAATGGTAAAATTAGTTTTTTTTTGTTTTAGCAATAGTAATGCCACAGTGATGTCATAAATCTTGCCAGAAAGATTTTCTTCATCTAGACATTTTGAAAATTAGTGACATATCATGGGTATGATTTATAGCTTGTTATGGCTTTGTTTTAGACTATACTATGCTAAATTTTGGTATATTTTGGAAATATTTAGTATAAAATTTAATTTATCTTGTTATAACAAAAATCATATCAATAGTAACAAATTTGAGGATTTCCCACCACTTTAAAACAATTTAAAAACTTTGGAATTGGTTATTAATTAATTTATTGTTTTGTAATGCATATGATTCTCTACATTTTGGTATATTTGGAAACATTTAGTGTAAGAATTACATTTTTTGTAAATATTTGAAAATAATCATAACCATAGTGACAAATTCAGCCTTTCATGTACTATTTGTGGTTTTTCAATATATATAACTATTCTTAAAGAGAACCTGGATACCACTATTTATACATTTTCTGGACCAGATAACATGAAGAATAAATTGGCTGTCTTATATTCTAATATTTATAATATTATCACACTTTATCAGAGGCAGTCCCACCACTTAAAAAAGTTGTGGGTTTTTTTTAATGATTTATACATTTTTTTATACCATAATTATCTCCACATTTGGTGAAAACAATGTATTGCACATATAGGTATATAGTAAAAATATTTAAAGTACAGGTACAAAACACTCAAAAATGGCCTGCCATCTGTGGAAACAATGAATGTCAGTTTGAGGGTTAATCTAATAACTAGTTTATTTTAATATAAAATTCATCTTGTACTCTGTAAGAAAATAAAAAAAAGTGAAAGTGAATCAGGGAAATACTAATTGAATGAGTTTTAACATTTTGACAAAATTTACTTATGTTTCGTGGTTATAGAAAACTGATCAATGTTTCATCAACTGGTTCAAAATATCAGCTTACTTAAAATATATACTTAATATTAATAGTTGTTCAACCAAGTGTTACTCATGCTTGTTCTGAGGTGGTTTTTTTATTATTTTGATCCAACTCATAGCTCTTTCAGCTGAACAGCTGGTTAAGGAGGAGAGAAAGCAGAATGTTACAGATCCTGTTCAAGTTAGGGAATCCAGAGAGCTGCTGTAAACACATGTATGGCATAATAAATCCTCGTTTAATCCACAGCTCTACAGTTGTAGTCATATTTTCTATCTGCTCATCATCTATTTCTTCTTCATTATTAGAATCTTATGGACATACTTTATTACTACTACTTTTTTGTCTTTCTTTTTTTGTACTGAATTTTTTTTGTTTTTGGCTCTAAACCAGAGATATCAATGTTGTAGTCATTGTTATACAAATTACAAGCTCTGCAGCTCAGCTACAGTTTCATTACTATAAAAGTGATAAAAGTAATACAATTCTTCTACAATACTTGACTGTAAATCATCATTCATTTTGATGAGTTTATCATGTGAAATAATGCCATTTGGGTCATTATGGCCAATGATTGTTCAGAAAACTGATCTTCTAATGGTTCAGTCATTGTATCAAGGATCTTGGAATAAACATCAACTTTAATTTTCTTTAAGGGGTCAGTTGTTACTTTGTCAACTGCTAGTTCATCGATAAATCTTTTCCTTTTCCATGATCTTTTTGATGTTTGAGAGGTAAGCTCGTGTGATTCTAAGAATACATTTATCTCTGAACACACATTATTCCACTATGCATAATTTCTTAATGAATTATGCTTCTTTTTTATTTCATTCCTCACCGAGTAAAAAGTTCCGTAAAGAACTGTAGTGCCTCAAAGGCAAACTGTCACAGGGTTAAGAACTTTAAATATGTTGTTGGCTATATGCATGGCATCTACAATTCAAAATTGGTCGACTGTTTCACACACCTTTACATTTAGCTATAATAGGGGCATAGATATTTGAATAATTTTCCGAGATCAGTTAATGAAGGGTTTGTTTTATCAGATCAAAAAAGGACAGCACTGTTTGTAAACAATCGTTCTTACTTATCCATCTAGTTGTGTCCTTTAGTTTTAATTTTTTTGATCTGTTTATCCAATCTTTAGAGTTCTTCAAGTTTTCTGTAAGTTTATTGCTGTCAATGGCCAGAAAATAATATGTATATTTCTTGAAAAAATGAAAACTTATTCCTTACTTGCAAACCTACAGTATGTGCATAACATCACACATAAAAAGCAGTAAGACATAATTGATTTTGCCCTATTTGAATAATTGATTTCACACCAATGTAATTTCCACTCATGTTAGTAGCTCTGTCCATGCTTTGACTAATAATATCCTGTAGATTGATATTAAGGTAGTTTAAAGAGTCAATTATTACATGACTAGACATACTTTTTCTCCACGTCCTTCGTATCTCCACTTGTAAAAACTGTTAAAGATGTTCCACCGGTTTTGCTCCCAAATCTCCATCGGAAAAGTGTTGGACGTAGCGTACGAAAACTGCAGTTGCTTCTTTTGTGCTTGCATGAAATGTAGAATCCACAATGCTATAGTAGTACTTTGTAGATGTAATAATGTTGTGCAATAGTAGAGACACAAGCTTGCTCATAACATTTATGAGGTCAAACTGTTTTGGTAGCTCAAAAATTTGGATGCCATCTTTTTATCTCTTAGCCTAGACTCAATCTTCTCACAATAGACTCAAGCATCTGGGTTATCCAAAAGTCAAAAGTTTTATTAATTTTCCTTAATAATAACCTTCAAGATTTCTCAGTGATGTTTGACAAGTTCATTATTTTGTTCCATAACCCTGGAATCTATTCTATTTTCTACTAACCAATGTATTTTCTAAACTTGAGATTCCAAATGATGTTTTGATTTCTCTTGAAGCTCAATACCATGTTTCTTATCCATCCTGTATCCTGTTATAGACCATACAGTTTGATTTCTTGATGATGCAAATAACATGTAATGCACAAAGAAAGCAGCATCTTTAGATTTGTTGTTAAGTATTTTCTTTTGAAGGTGCCATTGGATATGAGACATTTTTCCACAAAGGTAGAAACTTTCTCCCACTAGTCAGTATACAAAGATGTTCATTAGTCTATTGATTTTCAATTCTGAGAGTTAGGTTTATTTGTTGGGAAGTTGATTTTTTATTTGTATATACTTCTGGGTCAGAAACAGTTTCTAAACTGTCAAGTGTGTGTTGGTCAGTATCAGGACCTGTAACTTGACTTGCAAAAGACTGTGAAGGTTCAGAAGAATTTTAGCAGTTATTTAATTTATGAGTATGCTTGCAGTGCTCAACCCACTCATCTTGCCAATGTACTGTTTTGTACAACAGTTCCAGGCACTTGTACTTGTATGTCTGTTTTAATGTTCGAGGCATATCTACTAAGGAAATAGGTATATTGTTCACTAACACAGGTTCATAGTATACTGGCAGCATGAGAGCAACTCAGCAACTGACTATTGTGATGAGAAGGCGAAGTGGACTAGCGAAGGTTAATGCCCTGCCTCCTTGTTACTCTCCACCCAACACAAGTAAACTGCGATCACTGCCTTATAAAATCATAGACATCAATAATTGATTATTAAACTAAATTATAAATTATTTAACTAAAACAGAGAGCGCCCAAGGCCTGATGATGTAAAGTACATGACATTTGGGTAATGCAATGCAGGCTAATTGCATTAAAACTGTAGTACAACGTAAAGCTAGAAACGCAACATTTAATCAAGTTTATTAGTCCAAGGTTAATTTTTTTTAATCTTCCCAAAAAGGTTTATAACACCACTGGTGTCATGTCCCCCCCCCTTGTAGACACTCCTGCTAAAAATATATAACATTGGGATACTAAATTTGATTTATCACTTCTGCTCACCTGCAAAACATTGATAATTTCTAAAAAAATTATATTAATTTTCTATGACAGTAGGTTCTTTTTATTGATTTGCATAGAACATTTTTTGGCATTTTTTATATTTTGAAAAATATAACAAATATTTACAAAATAATTGTTATAAATCTTTTATTTGGAAATTTTTATTTTGACTTTCATTTATTTTTATTGATGTAATAAAACATTAATATTTTTTAATAGCAGTTTACACAAAAACGTTGGCTGTATTGATAAAAAAAAACAATATTATAAATTTTATTGATTTATTTTGAAATTGTAGTTCAGTTATCATGTAAATGTTTGGTTTTACACATAAGTAAGTCCAATTATTAAGATTTAATAACACCATAATCATTCTGAAGTCATTGGTATATAAGAAGATAAATTATGTATAATCTTTAGCTTATATGAATTTAAAAAATGTAACTTTCAAAGAGACCAAAAAAGATGTTCTACTATAGAATTTAAGCATTGCCACGCCTATAGTGAACATTTAGTTTTTAAAATGCTTTAAATTTTTACTAAATAACATTTATAGGGTCTTGAATATTTCTATAAGTGTAATTTTAAAAGTACTGTTTGTATCATGTTTCATAAACTTAAACTGGACATAAGTAAAAAAAGTATTATTACATTTAGAAGTAATGCTTCATAAATCTTACTGAGATACCATATTTTATTTATATTTAATTATCAATTTTCGATAGATTTGACCCTTTTATACAGCTAATAGGACTGTCCATTGGATCAGATACATTAGTTAAGAATTAAATAATGTTATGCAATTATTACAACATACAACCCTTTGCGATCCGACGGCCAGTACTACAGGCCACATACAAACTCAGACAGTGTGGACTATTTACCGTGGCAGCTATCTCCTGCACTCGGACGGCCACACACAAAACTCAGACAGCGGGGACTATTTACCGCGTCAGCTGTCTTCGGTGCTCGGATGAACAGTACTAAGAAGCTTCCTATCACTGCATACAGCACAGTGCTTTATTTTGCCACCTTCTAGTAGGAATGGAAGATGTAATTCTTCAGTGAGTCTTTCGTCTTCATTGAAATTCGATGGTCTCCCCCGTTTGTTTATATTTCTTATATTGCCAACCATTTCTTTAATTAGGATTTTTCTGAACTTTCTTCTTTGCCGCACAAGCTTGTCTTGATTATGATTATATAGTATAAATGAGTTGAATACAGCTATTTTAAGTAGCAAAAAAAAATTTTCACCACTTTGCACTTTTCTTTGTGAATGAATATGAAGAGATATATGGTACTGGTCAGAAATGTTGACTCATCCCATGGGTTTGTTGTATTTACAAACTATCTTAGGTTTTTGAACCTCTTCCATTATCACATATCTATCGAAATTTACTCTTTAGTTCACAATCTACCCATTCTCGCCAGCCTTTGTCTTCGGTTTCTTCCTTATCGTCCACACTGGCTACCTCTTCCTTATTCTGTTCATCAATAGTAACTTCATTAAGACTATTATCTATTTCACTTGAATATTCCTCACCCAGTTCTGCACGAAGCTCGTTTCCAAATTCTTCGCCTACATCTGAGTTTAAATCACTATCATGTAAAGAACTAATCTCACTATCACTATCATAAACTTCATTTAATAAATGTCTCAACTCTTCTGAGCGTAAATTCTCTTCCATATTTAGTGTTTTATAATTACAAGAAAGAATTAACTAGGAATCTATAATAATATTTACAAAAGACAGCTAATAGTTTTAGGTCTACACATCCCAAATACTGAAATAATTCATTATGCTGTAAAACAGGAACACTCATAAGATTGTTACAATATTACGGGGATAAAAGTCTTAAAAATTATAAACTATATACTTATTTACAAAAACTACTTAAAAACATCACTCATATAAAAGAATACTGTTATCCTGTACGCACTAAATTGATGCAAACAAATAATATAATTTAGCCAGTTAATTTGGCACTAAAATGCAGAAACAGCTGTTCGTACAGTTAAATATTGCCTCACTAGATTTCAGCACATTTCAGAATAACACAATATAAAGAAACTAGTTATTTCTTTACGAAAATCCCTAACTTAGCGCACTATTATTATAGATTTAACAGAAATGATGTAATCACTATTAACAAGCTAATACCATTGTATTCATCACGAAATTGCTTTTCTTACAATACATATTGTTATTTACTTTAAATAAGAATAATAATATTTGTAAAAATGTTTATTTTCCGAGGCCAATGCTGATGGCTTTCCGATTGTTACAGGAATTTTATCTAGGCCAGCTCTACTGGCCATCTGATCACCAGGGACTACTACTGCAAAAATAAATACGAGGATAGCCTATGAATACTATACCTGATCACAAAGGGTTAAAGAATTTGATACAATATAAAATAATAATTTGAGGGGTTCCAAATGCAATATTTTAGGTATATTTTAGGCAAATGGAGGGATTTAGGTATATTTACGATACCTAAACATATCTTTTAAATATAACAGTAATGTTTTTGTATTGTCATCTACGTTTTTGTTGCATTCCGTTTCTGTTGAACGATCATCTGCACAATACAGCCTTTTATACAATACTGAATCAACTGATCTCAGTATAAGCTTACAGTATGACACTTACAATCATCTTGTTTTCTGCTCCGGTAGGTGCCGAAGTACTTCGTGGACAGAAGAAGGAGTCAAAGTAGAGAGAGATGGTAGTGTTAGAGATTGGAGCTTGGATTCTGATGAGACAGGCGTCATTCTCAAAATTCTGATAGAATTTGTTAGCTTTTATTCGTCCATAAGGCGATGTATAGTTCTCACTACAACCTGCAACAGTAAATTGTATAATGGGATAAATTTCTTATTATGCTGTTGAATGTGTATGTGTGTGTGCACGCGCGCGCGTGCACGCGTGCGCATATAATTGTATTAATATAATATCAACAATTGATAGTCAAGCAACAAAAAAACAAGGTATACAATCATTGTTTTAAAAAAAGATTGTTGTGAAAAGTGAAATAAATGTCTGGCATACCAAACTTAAAGCAGTTAATTACTGAAGTTCTTCAAAATCATAATTTAAAAATCAATTAAATGAATGTTCATACGAGGTAGAGTCAGAAGGGAAAATATTTGACTTTATAGTTAGCAGCACAGTTGGTGAAATTTTGAGTCATTTGGCATTACTGACAATGTATGAGAGACACACATTTTTGAGAAGTCACACACTCACTGAAGATGACATTTTGAGTTGACCATCACTCCTCTCCCACCACAATGTTGTTCAAATTTCAGAGAATTGTGTTCATGGATAGCCAAATAATGAAATACGGTAGTAACTGAATGTGAAATTTCTAATAGGACTGATTACAAAGTTCTTCATGGTGATGTAAACATGCAGTGTTATGTGTGTGTGGTTCTGAATATCTAATTACTTGAATTGAATAAAAGTCAGATTTAACACACACAAACGCATGCATGTGCGTGTACACACACATGTACATATACATACATATATGTGTATTTATGTATTTGGCCATGGTTGAGATGTCTGACAAAGATGGCAATTTATAGAAGAAACTAGTGACTAGTGACAAAATACTGCACGTAATATTTTATTTAGAATCGTCAGACTATTTGAATAGAATTAAAAAAAAATCAATGAATACAGACAGAATAAATCTTTCAGAAACAATCTGCAGCGTTTAATAGCTCTAAAAAAAGTACTAGATGGCACCTCCAGCAGTATTGCCAACTGCAAGATGTCTCTAAAACAACCATAGCTTAAATTTCATATAAAGCTTTTATAGTTATGTTACAATAACCCATGTTATTTATTATATCTTATTATTAATTAGATGTTTCTAATGGTTCAAGAGGTTCATAATGTAAAAATATTTTTTTTCAGAACATCTCATTAGAAATATTTTCATATAGCTTTAAAAAATGTATCTTTGTTATAAAAACTCTAAATCAAGATTCAGAACTTGTGAATAACCACTTACAACACCATGCTTATGATTTTTTCTCTAAATATTGAGTTAGATTATTAGATAAGAGAATAAATGGGGACTATGATTTGGTGATCGCAAATTCTTAATTAATACATTTAAGCGATTCGTTTTTAAGGATAGAACAATTTTAGCTCAAGTAATAATATTGCTGCAAACATGTTTTAATTTAGATTTAAAGATTATATTCAATGCACAAATAAATGTTACAATGTAAATTATGTAATATTGAATTGAATAGGATGAAAATATAGTCTAAATGTTTATTCTCTCAATGGCAGATCACTTGCTGGATAACTAATTTTAATAATGATGGGAAAGAAAAGTGTCCAGAGTGTTACCTTTCATGCTGTATTCCAGTTTGAAACCAAAGTGTGGCGTGGCTCGAGTAGCTTCGAAGACCAGTTGCACATTCTTATTGGTTACAGTCAAATTAGCCTTTTGTGATCCACACCACTTATGTACTTGGGTGCCCTATCAAAATTAAAATTGTTTTTAGACAAAACATGAAGCTTGGAGCAAACAATTCACACAGTTTATTTTATTAGAACTTTGTAATGAGTGAATGATCATAATATTCGTTATTGGAGGGTTTAAACAATTTATCTCTTAACTTACCTTCAATGGTAAACATTTTTTTAACACTAATTCAATGTTTCTTGATTTCTCTGAGGATATTCTCCATTGAAATTACACCAATGGGTGAAACTTTACATATACAGTACTTGTATATTTTCAGACAAAAATTAGTACACAAGGTAAAATTACTACATTAAATGTGGTTATTTACTCATATTTATTAATTTAAACAAACTCTCCAATAATATAAGTTATAAGTTATTATTACTTTTATTCAGTTATGTGGGTCCGAAGATGTTCTCATTGAGTACGAAAGGCCTCACAAAAATAAAAACTTATATTATTGGAGAGTTTGTTTAAATTAATATATAATTTCCAATAAGAAAAAAGCTTCAAGAATGTATTAAATGTGATATTTATAAAACTATTTGTGGGGTAGCCTGAACCATTATACTGAATATAACACATTATTTGGACTTGTTTGAAAGAATGGCCAAACCCCAGAATGGGAAGGTATTGGAAACTAGCTGATTGATATTATTACAGTCAATGCACTTGATGGTTATACTTTGTAGTAGTGCCTTTTCAACTGACTATACTATCAACAATAATTGTTGTATATTAAATAATAATTGGAGTTCCAATTACAGACTAAGAAAAAACACATCCATGGTAAAAATTAAATTTAAAATAATCATAACCATTCAATTCCAAAGCTAAACTTAACCATGAAGCATAATGTTGTTAAGAAAATGGTATTTTATCACAATGAGAACTTACAGTATTGAGAACAAACTGACTTACTTGTGTGAAGAAATCTAACCACAATTACTATATGAGGTAATCCTTTCTCTATGATATTGTTTATTATAACTATATAATTATTATTAGCTTTCATACAAAATCATTTGAATATAATGTTAACCCAATATAAGAAACTTTCTTCAAAAACTAATGATAAATATTATTTTTTATTACAAATAGATAAAACTCAAAACCTTACATTTATTAGACTCAATGTAATACTGTAACTTTGTACTGTTGCCTTGCCACTCGATCTTTGAATACATGTATTTCTTAGTAATTACTTTATTCTTTTAACTGATATAGCTTGTATAGGTTTGCATTTTTTTTAAAGCCTTGTATTTTATTCATATATGAATCAATATTAGAGCAACTGCTATTAATAATACCTGTCTGAATATTTCAGGATAAACTTACAAATGAGGGGAAGAATCTTCGAGGAGATAGATCAAATGTAAGCTGAAACTATAGACATATGATTATAAAGAGTAAAATTATCAGATTATTCAATCAGAGTTAAAATTACAGATAAACTTAAATATGTACAGTTAAAGATCGTGATTTGAATAAAACAATTAACTTAGAGATATGTGGAAGTTTGAAAGAATATTGATTGAGGATGTGTGGTCAAGACAATAATTGCTGACCACCAACTGCTATTTCTGATGTTAGTTCAGTATGTATTAGCCACTTTAAAGCACTTTGTTTAGTTTCTCAAGTTTTTACCCTACTTTGTTCACCCTGTGCTTGTTTTTAGTTGTCATCTCGACACAGAACCGACTGCGTTAGTGCATTTATTAGGCGGCATCTACGCATGTGATCGATCCTGTTAGTGTATTGTGTTAATTCAAGCGTGTTAGTGTCAATACAATGTCTAGTTTAGTGCGTGTCTACATATCGTTGTTTTAGTGTGTGTGTTTGTAACAAACATTATCTTTTACTATTCATTTTATTTAGTTTATTATTATTATAATTTAAATGGAAAATAATTTGGATACCATTGTTCTTCCTTAAATTGAATAGGTTGAAGATAATTGTTTCCCTATTTATGGTAGTGACAGTGAATATGATACTCCGCCAGAGTATTCGACACACAATGCAAACACTGAACAGTCTTGTAAAAGTGATGGGGATCCAGAACTTTTTGCTCCAATCTTACAACCCAAATGCCCTGTCAGGAAAAACAGATTTACGCTTTTCAAGTGTTGAGCTTGTTCAAGGTCTACATGCAAGGAAAATATTGCGAAAACCATACACATAATTGTGCAACAGAAGGAAAATAATAACTATTTATTCTGCAATTGTCATTGTATTTTCATATATTTTATATTTAATTTTTAATAAACAATGTTTGCTTGGTAAAGAAATTAACTTTATTTATTGTCTATTGTACATTAATAAACTAAATTGTGTTATTTATATGACAAATATATTTATAAATAAAAAAATGCACTACAGTATTCTAGAAAGTTTTATAAAATAATGTTATTATTTCTTTGCGCTAAAATAAGTATAAACTTATCCAAAAACAGATACAATATGTGTAATAAGTGTTAATAGCATCAAAACAAACATAAAAGCATAAACACAAAGGTAACATACAAAAACCCAATGTTAGATAACAGCTATACAGGAGACCTGCTACATATGTGGGTAGGACAGGACCTATCACGGGAAATATCGGTCAATCAGATGTTTAGTCATTTTAAAAATATTAAAATAATCCTTCTATGACCAAATATATACATTTTAAGTTACAATCAAATCTCTGATAACTTGATTACTATATTTCTGGGTGATACTGAACTAGAGGAAGTTAATGTTAAAGTGGATTTCTCTTCTGAACAGGGGAAGGGACACAAATTATATCTTATCCAAATTATCAACCGGACTTTTCATAATAAAAAATATCTACTCTATAAAATAAACAACTTTTATTCAACTGTTATTACGCTTCCATCTACTCACACATTGTATATTCAAATTACACTTTGGAGTTCCTCTTCAAACAAAAATATACAGAAAGTTTTATTTTGCAAAAAAGAGCAATTAGGTATATCAAACATTTAAAGTATAATGAATCACGTAGAAATGCTTTCCGTTTAAACAATTTTTTAAGTGTCCCATCAATTTATATATCCAAAACCGTTCTTTATATTCTCGACAATAGGCCATTAGAATCAAATATCATGCAACATAATTAAAACACTCGCTATAGAAACACATTTTCTGAATCACATTGTACAAAATGATATGTAACCAAATAAAGTTATGTATGTAGGAAGTTCTCTGAAAAGCTCTCTCAGTCCCTGAAGAACTTAGCCCGAACAAACAGTTTTAAATCTAAACTTAATAAATAACTGGTCAATCAATGTTATTATAGCTCTGATGACTGCTGCTATCCTAAGGGGTGGTAGGTGCTGTCAAAAAGCCTATGGATTGAGAAATGTATTAGTTTTTAAATTTATAATATTATGTTATACTTGCTTGAGTTTGTAAACTTGCATGACGTTCATCAAATAATTGGTTAACATTGTAATTGTGTTAAGGCAACTATTATACCCTTGAATAGTGTTTGTATAAGGAAAATAAATAAATAATGGTTTATTTGTAAAACCTTTAGAAAATAAATTAACAATGAGTGCCCTAACACAACCATAATGTTTTGAACCCTCTGAGTGTGAAGAGCTTAATGAGTGGGTTAGTGCCAAGCATTTGAAAGATCATATTACTCTGTGCCAAGCACAATATTTGAGGAGTTTTTCACCAAATAATTCACAACTTTTTCAAAAATAAGTGCAATGAGACGATTTTAGCTTTATTGTGTAAGGAAAAGAATGGCTATAACTTATAATATTTATTTTAATTATACACTCTGTAAATATTCTTAAATAAAAAAATGTATGCAAAATATTTAAATTGTTTGAATTTTGATAAACAGAAATTGTAATTTTATGATATTAATTTATTTGTATGCACCTTTTTATTGTTCCCTATTCATATAGAACCAAATATAGCCAGCCACCAAGTTTGAAAAAAGGAGAGTATCTGTATAATTGAGTTTTTATTTTTTTATACTGGTGCAAAAACTTATACTACTTGACATGCATAAAATCCATATTTATAGAAGCCATGAAACTGTAATTATGGACAAATATATGGTACTTTACCCAACAGTTCCAAAGTTCGCTTTTGTAGAATTGTTGCTATATATGTTTTGGGGCAAAAGTCCCATTTTCAGGTGTATAAAAACGCAAAAGTCAAATAAGTTAAAAACATGTAAAACCACATAATAAAATATACAATTCAATATATAAAACATATATACGATAAATGATTTATAAAACTCATAGATGGCAGGCCTACCACACATGCATAATCACGGACATGGACCATCTGGACACCCAAAACATGGGAATTCTACAAAAGCGAATTTTGGAACTGTTGACAAGGTAAAGTATTATATACAGGGTGAGTCAGAAATATGGTAAAATATTTTAAGACGTATTGTACAGCTAAAAATAAGAAAAAAATGTTATATGAAGGTAGGTCCGGAAACGCTCCATTAGTGAGTAATGGCTGAAGAAAGATTCTCCTTTGTTTTCAGTTCACCTGGTGAAATTAAGTGATTCTGAAATGTTTTGTTCTTACTTTTTAACTCAAATAAGGTGGATTTATAAGGAAAATCACCTGAAAAATCAAATAAAACCACTCTAGAGGTTGTAGTGTGAAAAGTTTTTGAGAAAAAGTATAAAATTGGCCAAAAATCTAATAACAAAAATACTGTCTTAAATGTTTGATGTCCAATAACATTGTTAAATGACCAATAAACAATTTTTTTTTCCTAAAACAGATTGAAGAGAATTTAATTCTGAAAACAACCATAATAAGCAAAGTTAACTAAATGTGTAAAAAAGTTATGAAATTGACTCCTCACGTATTACACTACACAGCAAACCTTTGCTGTTTTATAATAAGGGATGAGTATCTGATTGGTAACAGCTGGTGAAAAACAAACATATTTTTAGTTCAAAATTTTTTTTATATACAATAAACATATCTGCAATCGCTTTAAGTCTCACCGGAAGATTAAAGATGATGCTCAAAATGACCTCTGTTGTTCAAAATGCACGTGTTCAGGCGTCTTCTCATCAAGTTTCGGACCCGTTCAAAAACTCCAGGTGTCTGCTTAATAGTTTCTATTCCATTAAAAATGTTTAATTGGAGTTCTTCTATGGTACCTATTGGGGAAGAGTAAAGGGATGAGTATCTGATTGGTAACAGCTGGTAATAATTAATCATTTAAACAACAGCTGTTTAAAAATTTTTAAATAATAAATAATCAGCTGGGTATTTATTATTAGATGACATATGTCACCTTATTGTTGAACAAAACAACAAACTGTAAAGATACTGTGTGTTTGTGTTAAGTATTTTAACCAGTTATTTTCATCCATTTTATTAGTGATTTTGTGTTGTGTGTTTTATTTATTAAAAATGAAAGGTAATATTCATGTGTATTTAAACTCTGAATTAGCAGACATGCATTTAATGTATCGTTTGGGACGCTGCAATAGTACTGCAGCAAGGCGTCTGTATCAAGAGAACTTTCCTAACTGCAGGTGTCCAAGCGCAAGACTTTTTGCCACTATTCATCAACGCCTATCTGAAACAGGTTCTTTGAAGTCTTCGGAGCATAGTAATGCAGGCATCGCCCAATCATGTATGACTATTGAATTAGAAGAGTTGGTTCTTAATTAAATTTCAGATTATCCTGAAAAGAGCACTAGAGAATTGTCACTTCAATGTCAGCCAATCTAGTTTTCGGAGAATACTACACAAGTACCAGTTACACCCATACCACTTCCAGCATGTCCAAACTCTTTTGCCACAAGACTACGCTCCCCGTGTTGCTTTTTGTCGATGGCTTCTGGGAAAATGTGCTGATCCAAACTTTTTAAATACATTTTTGCTTACCGATGAGGCTCACTTTACAAGAACAGCTATCATTAACTTCCATAACAACCACACTTGGGCAGACAGAAATCCTCATGCTATCAAACCTAATCGCCCACAACATCAGTTTTCAGTAAATGTTTGGGCTGGAATCTCAACAGATCATTTAGTCATATTCGTGCTTCCTCCCAGGCTTAATGACGTGGTGTACTTGAACTTTTTAAGAGACGAACTACCTAACCTGCGTGATGATGTACCTCTGCATTTGCACCAAAACATGTGGTTTATGCATGACGGAGCACCTGCGCACTACTCTCTGGCTGTTCGTGGACACCTAAACGAGAGTTTCACAAATCAATGGATAGGCCGAGGTGGACCAGTTTCATGGCCAGCAAGATCACCGGACTTAAATCCTTTGGACTTTTACCTTTGGGGACATTTAAAAACATTAGTTTACTCTTCCCCAATAGATACCATTGAAGAACTCCGATTAAACGTTTTAATGGAATAGAAACCATTAAGCAGACACCTGGAGTTTTTGAACAGGTCCGAAACTCGATGAGAAGACGCCTGAACACGTGCATTTTGAACAACAGAGGTCATTTTGAGCATCATCTTTAATCTTCCGGTGAGACTTAAAGCGATTGCAGATATGTTTATTGTATATAAAAAAAATTTTGAACTAAAAATATGTTTGTTTTTCATCAGCTGTTACCAATCAGATACTCATCCCTTATTATAAAACAGCAAAGGTTTGCTGTGTAGTGTAATACGTGAGGAGTCAATTTCATAACTTTTTTACACATTTAGTTAACTTTGCTTATTATGGTTGTTTTCAAAATTAAATTCTCTTCAATCTGTTTTGGGGAAAAATTTGTTTATTGGTCATTTAACAATGTTATTGGACATCAAACATTTAAGACGGTATTTTTGTTATTAGATTTTAGGCCAATTTTATACTTTTTCTCAAAAACTTTTCACACTACAACCTCTAGAGTGGTTTTATTTGATTTTTCAGGTGATTTTCCTTATAAATCCACCTTATTTGAGTTAAAAAGTAAGAACAAAACATTTCAGAATCACTTAATTTCACCAGGTGAACTGAAAACAAAGGAGAATCTTTCTTCAGCCATTACTCACTAATGGAGCGTTTCCGGACCTACCTTCATATAACATTTTTTTCTTATTTTTAGCTGTACAATACGTCTTAAAATATTTTACCATATTTCTGACTCACTCTGTATATGTTTTGACTCTCAAGTTTGGCAAACAGTTTTTACTAGCCGTAGCAAATCAAATTAAGATAAACAATTTATTTTAATTTGGTTTATTATGTTTAAAATGGGACTAAGTACAATGCCATATAGCAACATTTAGTAACAGAATAATCCAATCTAGTTGGCCCTTCGTATTTTTTTGGAAGTACTCATCATCTCTTAGCACTTAAAGGGTTAACATAAAGCAATATTAGACAATGTGCATTTGAATACTTGATGATTGTTTGTAATATTGTATCTGTTCTGTAATATTTTATGTATTTTATTTTCCAGACATTTATTTATATAAGTTAAAATTAAAAAAGGAAAAAAGGACTCACACACAGGCTAAACACTCACCAATGGTTTCTCAGTAATCTCCAAATAGTTGGTGTGGCAGGGTGCACTCAAGTTAAACTGGGTAAAGTGCAGCCGCAGCAATCCCGTACCCATAGGCCCTACTATGATGTTCCACACACATCGGACTCTGTGGTCAATAAGGGTTCCATCCATACCGGGTGACTGTAACACCTGTAACTGCCTTGTAGCATGTCTTGTGCTCGGACCACAAAGAGCTGTTGGCATACCACAAATATTTTTTTATGTTGTGTATAATTGTGAAAAAATATTACAGAATGAATTTTCAAATAATGTGATTCGGACTGAAAAATAAAACAATGGTTAAGTGCAAATTGTTAGCTTTGCAAATATTATTTCTATTTAATTACTTATTTAAGTATTGGTGCCTTGTCACTTAAATTGCAGTTATATAGGAGATGAATTGACTTGTATTCTAAATGACGGCTTATTTCATGCACTTCATTCCCATCCTGTTGGTGTAAAAAAATTATAAAAATATCTTTAAAAATATAATACTTTTTTATTTACGGATTAGGATTAAGCCATTTAACAAGACTTTGTGTCTGTTTTAGTATGTCATCAGGTAGGGTTAAATAAAAGGTTGGCAACAGCCTTTAGTTGCTTACATCATTCTTATATTTTTCAATGTGTTGAACTTTAAGAAATACTAACATGGGAAAGTAGTAATGGAGAGCTGGAAGCCAGATAGTTCGACAGTTGCATCAGAAGAGAAATGGACCAAAAGACTGCCTCTAGAAGAGATTTTCTCCCTCCAAGAGATTCCATTGAGTGATGATGAGCAGAACATAGTGGTCCAACTGTCATCAGTATCAACTTCTCCATCCGTTATCTGTTAACAAAATATCAATTACTGTCACGAGTAATGACAATAAGTGGAATAATAGCTGAAATTTCTATATGAATTTACCTTTAGAACATCACAGTTACAGTTGGAGCAGTTCTGGATATCCAGTTTATTGAAGGAGGCTCGTATCTGGTGAGCATCAGGAGCCAGGAACAACCAATCACAGGAGAGCAGAGGTTCATAGTGGCCATCGCCATCCACATCTGGGGCTTGTAGCAGGTACGGTAGACTCACATTGGCTAAATGGATCGTACCACCACAGTTGTGCTTTTCACCTATGATAAAAATAGAAATGACATTACTCCTAGAACAATCTATCTATTTCAGCCATAGATTAGGGAGTTGGCTGACACAAAGGTTGGAATATTACTTGGCAATGTGAATTGTACCGTTATCACTTAAGGATAATATGATAATTATTACTGTATCTGAATTATGGCACTTTGTAGTGACATAAATATTTGCCTTATCTAAAACTTGGTAAATAGTTTTGAATTGTATTGGTGCAATATAGGAAATAAGATTTGAAACCGCCCATAAAAAAAAAATAAAACACCAGATTGTTTTGATTTTGTATCAATCTCACCATGCTAGCAGGAGAAATTTGCCAACAACTTATGAACAAATAAAATCACTTAATAAACAACATAGTGGCAGGATTACGTTTCAAAGTATTTTTTACAAGAACATTTTTGGATTATAACAAGTTTAATGCATTACAATGAAATACAAGATGCATAACAATGTCATATTACATTTTATTACGAGATAAATAGTCTTATTTATTTCATATTTATACTTGATTTCATTATATTTAGCATTAGCAGTTGCTTTTTATATTTCAAATTTGTATTTGTTGTTACTTTTAATGTTTGTGTTAAACTTTTATTTTGTAAACATTATAGTAATTTGCTAACTTTTGGATTTGAAAAAAATGCACATAAAGAATTATTAAGGTTAATTTTTAAACCCATCCCTTTTACTTCTAAACGTAGTTTTTACAATAACAGAAAAATATTATAAAGCACCAGCACTATCATTCATTTACAAGAACCAGCAGTTCAGTAGAGGTATTGAGAAAATATTGCTGTGCTATGTTTATTTATATATTTTTTATATTGCAAAGCAAAAGCATAAATCAAACAAAAACTTGTAATAATTCCCCAAGTAGGTAAGGTGAAATTAGCTATATTAAAACTTAAAATAAATTTAAAATATGAGGTTGCTTTTAAACATTATTTTTACAAATACTTTATTTGCTTTATATATACATCTATAAAAATAACTATAAATAATTTCTTCAGGGTTTTCTGGAGCAGTAATACGCACCTCCAGAAAACCTGAAGAAATATATGACTCAAAACCTCACTGTCTGGTAGCAATAACAAGACACACGGAAATCCTTTATCTATATCACGCCAAATACAAATGACACACTGAGCAAATGGTTTAACTCATGCAAACACCCTCAACTCAAAAGAGTTAAGTTATGTTTCCACTGACACTCCTACTGAACCCACATCACAAGAAAGCAATAACCCTTATCCCCATCCTCAAACTGCTCGTGGAACAAAAACCAACAGACATAATAACCAGTTGTAATCCAGAACACTCCATGGAAAACATATCACAACCCCCATTTTTTAGCCACACATCAGTTTTCCCAATAGAAAAACACAAACCAAAGTCTCCAACTCTAATCTTCCTGAACTCGTACCTCAAAAAAACCAAAAACAATCTAAAGCATATCATGGGCCACACAAAGTCACCGTCATGCACCAAAACATAAATTGGCTCTCAAATAAGTTGTGATAGGCTGGGCCACTTCCTGAATGATCACCTCCCGGACCTTATAATATTAAACAGAACATGGCATTTTTGAAGAAAACCTACATTACATGAACCTTGACGGGTACTCTCTAATCGGAGGTTTCACAAGGAAAAATCACCAAAAAGGGGGTGTTCTGGGATATGCAAAAAAGGAAATAGAAAATCAAATAAAGCTCTTAAACACGAGCGGAGCTGAATCAGAACTGATATGTGAAACGGCCCTATTTTCAAATAGCTATGAAAAAACACACTATCCACCAAGTACTGGGAGTTTACAGACCACAAGTGGAAACCTGAACCATGCAGTCAACATTTTATCAGCCCAACTCGAAATCGCTCTACAAACAAAAAGGAGAACGATCCTTATGGGAGATATAAATGTTGACAACTTAGTTGAAAACAGTGTGACAACAACAAAATTGAAGAACTCCTTGCTTCCTTTGGTATTGTCCGAGAGAACCTACCGCCTACGCGAATCACTGTTGAAACGGCCCAAAATCTATTGACTGGATCTGTACAAATATCGACGACCATCTCATCCAAACAGCTGTAATAACATCAGGCCTCTCAGACCACACAGCACAAGCCATCTCAGTGCAAAGCCAAAAAATCAACCCACCACGTGAAAGGGAAAAAGAAAAGGATATTTTAACAAAAAATCTACAGATCGTTTCACAAAACAAGTCTTCAGGGCCAAAACTGGGACTCTGTACTCTTAACAAATGACGCCAATTTAGCCTATAGTAACTTTCCACGAAATCCTGCAGCAAACACTAACAGAACATGCCCTCAAATAACAACAAATAGAAAGCCTTGTACAAAAATACAGTGCTGGGATGCAGAATGTACAAGACTAAAGAATATATATATCCAAGCTCTGGAAAGAGAACAACTTACAGGATGCATTGAGGACAAGGTAGAGGCAGCAGCAAGAAAGAAAGATTACGACCTAAGATTAAAGCTTCTGAAACGAGAACGAGCAACAGCTCACATAGAACAAGCTGATAACAAGCCCAAAGCACTATGGCAAGTAATAAATAACGAAAGAAAGGCAAAATCAAACACAACCATTGAATGGAAGCTACAAACAGGCAATGAAACCATACAAGACCCAGCAGACATAGCAAATTGCTTCAACAACTTTTTTGCCCCACAATTGCAGACAGAACACTACAAGCCAGTAATTATCAGCCTAAACTCCTCACAACAAGACGAACCAGCACCAGCAGCAAATTTTGAATTTAAATTTCAACCTGTGACGCATTCTGATATAAAAAAAGCCATAAAACTCACTCAAACCTCAAAAACTTCTTCAGGCATTGACGAGATATCAGCAAAAACTAACCAAGATCTGCAAAGAAGAGATAACAATCCCCCTGACAGATATCACAAATTAAATCACTCCAACAAGGAATTTTCCCTGATCTACTGAAAACAGCAAAAAGTGTATCCAAAAATACAAAAAACGGCGATAAAAACACCAGCACAGGTAGTTATAGGCCAATCTCCCTCATCTCAACTTTCTCAAAAATAATAGAAAAAGTAGTTCTGGAAAAACTTCTCCTTCACCTACAGCAAAACAATTTGCTCACAAGCCAACAGCATGGATTCCTAAAAGGAAGGTCAACTGCCACTGCCCTGATACAATTCACAGAACATATAATTGACGAACTAGAAGAGGGAAACAAAGTAACAAGCCTATTCCTAGACTTTAGCAAAGGCCTTTGACTGTCTCAATCATAACACAGACTACTTTCCAAATTAAGAGCTCTAGGTGTGACAGGGACAACGGAAAAATGGTTTCACAGCTACTTACATGACAGGAGGCAGCTTGTCGAGATACAGTACACAAATAACAACATCAAACAGAAGATGAAATCAGAACTCATCAGTGTACATAGAGGAGTTCCGCAAGGCTCTGTCCTGGGCCCCATACTGTACCTTCTATTGACAAATGACCTCCCAAGCTGGCTACAAGACTCCTGCCATACAGTAATGTACGCCGACGATACAGGCCATGCACACTGGCACATAGATCACTTGAAACACTCCACCAGAAACACCAACACGCCCTCAACATTACCAAACAGTACTGCACAACAAACGAACTGGTTCTTAATGAAAAGAAAACAGTCCAGCTAACCTTTACTACCAGAAACAAAAACAACACTAACATAACACTACCAGATATTTAGAGTCAAAAAACAGCACAAAGTACCTTGGAATAACAATAGATTCTTCCCTGTCCTGGACAGCGCACATAGACGGCCTCTGCAAAAAGCTCTCATCATGCACTTATGTCATTAGGAGACTAAAACAAATAAGTGGCTTGGAAGCAGCAAAAACAGCATACTTTGCCTTATTTGAATCACATATGAGGTATGGTATTGCAACCTGGGGAGGTACAAGTAATGCCAATCTAGAGAGGATTCTGGTACAACAAAAAAGAGCAATCAGATGCCTTGCAAATATCGCCCCACGAGAAAGCTGTCGAGACGCTTTTAAAGAGCTAAAGATCCTCACAGTAGTATCACTTCACATTCAAGAAGTGATTCTACATGCTGTTAATACAGCACAAACTCAGGCATATGAGACATGCACCAGCACAATACTCGTCATGCTGCAGACTTCACACTACCAACTCACACCATCATCAGCCTGTTTGGAAGGAAACCCTCATACAAGGGAGCAGCATATTTCAACCGCCTACCAGACCATCTCAAACAAGAACCAATCAAGACACTCAAGAGAAAGCTAAATCTATGGCTACAAGACAACCCCTACTATATACAGAAAAGGAATTTTGCGACAATTAAACATGTTTATTTTTATGAATCTAATGACCACTGACTCGATGTACTGTTCTCAAAGAATATGTCATTAAAAGTATATTGTCTATTGTCTATTGTCTATTGTCTAACAATGGAAATCTTTAATTTAAATGATGTAAATTTTTTAGCCTGATTTTCTGTGTTCCAGGCTAAAAATATTATATATCAAAGACAACTAAAATTGTGTATAAAACAAGTAATATATCAAACTAATTTCTAATCCACTTTGTTCGATAAGGGAAAATATTTCAAAGGGTTTGGGGTTCGAAACTTATATTAAGCTCTTTTTAACTTCCTTTTCCCTTATGTGCAACTCTAGAAACCTCACTTATTCTTGTAACAAATAATTCCTCACCATATCTGTCCATTTGTACAGTTAGTTATTTATATCACTGGAAAGAAATTTAAAATATAAAAAGTCAATTTATTTATAAAAAGCTGAGTTATACAATTTCCTTGTTTGCAGTAAAATAATGTAACCCTCGCCCAAAGATAAAAAAGTAGGTCCTTACCATAAGTAAAACCGATGGCAGCCTGGAAGCGTAAGAATGAGAAGGATTCACTCTGAAACTTGATGGCCATCAGATTACCAGAAGACCTAAATCTGGTCTTCACACCTGGACCTCTCGTTCTACACACTGTGTCAATCAAACTTGATGCGTTGGTCACATTGTGACCGTCGTAGATCTTGATGTTGTTACTGTTGCACGTTATGAATATGTTTCTCATTGATTTCATCCTGTACAAAATATTGCCAGCCATTCCTGAACTGCTATCTTAAATTCCAACTTAAAAACAGGACTATAGCAATAAATTGTAATACAACTTAAAATAAAAATAATAGTTAACAATGGTTATATTATCTTTTTTTAATTGTTTTTTAATGTAGTTACATCCCAGTGTTGAAAAGTGGTTTCTAAATAATCTGAAGTATTTCAAATGAATTCCACAAAAATAGTTCATGTTAAAAATTTGATAATATTTATAAATAACCAAATTCTTGCAGTTTTTGTTAAACTTCCAATCGTGTACCATAAAGGGTTCTTTTACCACTTCATATTCTAGAGTTAAGCACATTTCCTATGGAACACTCTTACATGTTTAATATGCAAAAAGTAGTTTTTTTTTTGCCTAGGAATATCTAGCAATATTTTTTTCTATCTGTAATCAGTATACTAATTAGTGTGGAGAGGCTTTCTGACTATCTAGTAGAAAAAACATTATAGTCTTTCTGAATTCAGTAACTTTTTGCAAGATTTTTCACTGTTTAAAATTAAATTTTAAATTGAAATATTCAACACGTTTAAGCCCAATCCTATTTTGGGGTATAGCACCCAAAATCCCAAACTTAGTTCTTTAGCCTACTGTATTCATTTGGCATTATAATTATGGGATATAACCACTTTTATGAAAAAAACCTGTTTTTTATATAACTAGTGCTCTGACGCCACTGTGGCATCATCAGTACTAACAGTGTGAACACATGTCACACTGGCCAAATATTTAAGTTTAAACTCTTGGTTTAATATATTCAGGTATATATAGAAATAACATAATTTTTCGAGATAAAATATTATATTTTACATAAAATGTATTATGACTCCACATTCAGTATTATGACCACAGTTTTTGGTACTAATGGTGTTGAAATACAACATACTTACCAACATACCTACCCAAATAATAATAGTGAAACAAGTGAGAAAGTAGTGGGTATCTGAGTCAGTATTAGTAAAAGAAACATATGAGAAACTGGTGGGAATTGAGTCAACTAATCAGAACAGCTAAACTACAAATGAGTTAAAACTCGAATTGTAAAGATTACTAAAGTAATGAAGATTGATTTCCAGAGACTAAGGGTGAATTTAGTATTCTTAAACATTTAATACAGTAATAATGATGATTTATTATATATTGTATAAAATTCAGTGGCTTAAAAAATACCCCTGTACTTGACTAGTGCAGTGACATGTGCATGATGCCAACGTGTCGTAACCGGGATTGAACGTATTAAACCAATTTTCCAAACTTCTATGTCGAAAACTTAAGGTTATGATTACATTTTCAGAAGCTGTAGATAGTTGAAATTTTAAACTTTTCCCAAAAAAGTCATGGGCCAAGTAAGATCCAAATGTTAAGTATTTATGACTGAGAACTCAAAAATACTAGTATTAATAAGTAAATATAGTACTGATACTCATTACAAAGATATAATGAGTTAGTTACCATACTCAGCTGTGTATTCCATGAAAATGTGAGCATGTTAAAATGATACCTGTGAAGGAAACAGGATTTTTCCGGACACTTGCCATCGTTCAGTGAAACAAAAAATCAGTAACACTACGTTCATACCTGTTATTTACCTGAAGAAGAGATCAGATGCAAGTGTCCTGAAAAATCCTGATTCCTTCACAATCCTTGCATCGTCAAAAATAAACTTGAAAACAAGAATTCATACCTGTGAATAAAAAAACCTGTAGCTCTAATACTCGTGCATTAGCTCTGATAGGGAAGTTTACTCCTAGATATAATGAATTGAATGAAAGAGATACTCACTTGATTGTTACAACTTTATCGGGTGGAGCAGTTACAAACCAGACACATTCGCGGAAGTGAGAGCTGTTAGGCTCAGAGATAGTTGTGGGAGAGGTAATGTTACCTCCACATTCTGGAACAAGCACACTCATTATTAGCGATAAGGCATGTTGTTGATTGGTTTATAAATTACTTGTAAGAATAAAAATTATAGAATGTGTTCAGATTATTAATTTAATCCAAATTCTCTTGACAAAGATGATTTGAAACATAAAATTAATAAAGATTCAATAAACTCACCTGTTACTGCATATCCAAAATGTTCTATTATTAAATTTTCATCCTTTTTATAACCGTTTCAAATTGGTATAAAATTAATCTGCTTGTCATAATAAATAAAATAATGCATGACAGAAGTTTAACTCATTATTCTACCGGACACACCAATATAGTTCATTACCTGTCTTTAGTCATCATATCGACAATATCCTACAAGCAGGTGTGAGCTAAACAAACTGAACAGAAAATGAAACAACAAAGATCCAATAGACATCTTAGCTTAGACTTAACAGAACTGTCTGTTAGTGCATAAATGGTAAAATGAAGTCTTTAGTGAGTACAAAGAGACAAATTATAACATATACTGTTTGGTAATATTTATAATAGGAGGAGCCATATAGCTCAGAAATCAAGCAGGCATTATTGATGCAATGTTGAGGTTAAACTAATGTAAGACATCAGTATAAGATACTGATGAATGATGAATGATGATGATGAATGAATATGATGTGTATGTTGTGTGAAGTGCATGTTTTGTTTTGATAGTGACTGGTATTATTCGTTTTAAAATGTAAAACCATAAAAGTAGTGAAATTTTTTAATGTATAACTCAAGACTATGATAGGATTTAAGTTCTCAGCAATCAGGACTTACTTTTTGAGCTAAGTTTATTTTATTTAACAGGACAAAAGTTTTAACTGATGGACTAACCTATAAACTAAGTATATATTTTAATATTTACCTTTAATATTCATTCAATTTCAATGACACTATATGAGACAATATATTAGCTCAAAGAAGTAAACATCAAAGATAACACTAAAAAGCTGATATGACATTTTTATGGAGGTGATTAACAAGTGATTGGCCTGGGGTTTTCCAGAGATAACAGGTTCCAGTATTATCTGTAGTAAAGCTGAATGAGTGAAGTGAAGCTTATCAGTCCTACCTAGATAAGGTTGTGTAGCTCAGTTGGCAATGCGACTGCCTTCCACACTCAAGATACCTGGTTCAAATCCATTTGGAATCTGAATAATTTTGCTACTCTTGGAAGTAATTTTTAGAGTGAATTCAAATATTAATTATTAAATAAAATATATTAAAATAAATCCCTGGATAGTAAACAGTTACATAGACATTTTTTATTGTTTTATTAATATTATACATAGTCTATATATAATTTAAAATGTCACAACAATCTTCAATCAAGGACAACACAGGAACTAGTCCATTCATTAAAACAAGAGCACAACTTAAAAATAAAACACAAATAGGACCCCTGAGAAGTTCTTCATTGCAGGATAAAGGTGGAAACTTGAAATATGCAAATAAAACATCAACAGAAAAAGTTCCCACAAAAAATTTTGCCCATCAGGATCCATCTCCCTTGTTATCAAAAAATTACAGAAATCAAGAGGAGACCTTAGAAAATAGCAACAATAAGTCTGAAACCAATTTTTCGGACTTACAGTTAAAATATGATGCCCTACAAAAAGAAAATGAGAGTTTAAAACAACAGGTAAAATCAGCAGATCTAAAACTGGATATTTTAGGCCAGACCTGGTTAACAGATGACACTATAGATTCTTATTTCCAGGTACTTACCGTTAAAGTGATTGGGAATAAAGAGAACCGCTTTTTAATGAACCCAACAATAGTTGAAGCAATTAAAGAACTGGAGGACATATCATTTCTTCTGGATCCCCTTGCCTTACATGAAAAGGACATACTACTCATCCCTATAAACAATGCCAAATATGACAGTGGGGAAGTTGATAGTTATAAGTCAGTAAATGGCTCACATTGGAGTCTACTTGTGTATGAAAAAGTGGCAAATAAATATTATCACTATGACTCTATGAGAAGTAGTGGTAACTCTGAAATTGCTAAGCTGGTGTCTCTGAAACTTATTCATTATTTTCAGAACTCACCAACAACTGATTTAATATCACTTGATGGCCCGAATCAAAATAATTCATTTGATTGTGGGGTGTATCTTCTACATGCAGTTGACTACATTTTACTTAATTTCAACAGCAAGAACTTCTTTCAGAACATAAAGATCCCAGATTTTTCTGAAAATGATTGTGCTAAAAAACGATCCTACATTGCTTATGTTATAAAAAATGGAATTTTAACTCCTAAAGACATTGTGTTGTCATTTATTAACCAGCCAAGTTCTAATAATGACTATGATAGCATAAAAACTCACATCGGGGAAAATAATTTGTCTATAAAAAACCCTCGGAACCAAACAAAACCTGAAATACTCTGTGAAAAAGCTATACAAACTGAACAGGCCTCCCTTACTACAGGTTACCCTAAACAGGACATTTTACCAATACCATCTCCTTATGTTACTATAGTTGGTGACAGCCATGGCAGGTATCTAGCCAGGAAAATTCATGATAAACTCGAGAAAACCTCCAAGGTAAATGAGTTGGTATCACCTGGTGCTAAATTCATGGATATTATTGACCAAACAAGAAATATAACTTTTGCACCAGAAGAATTTTTAGTTATCATGGGAGGTGCAAATGATGTTTACAATGGAAGCACTCAAACCATTTACACTAATTTAAAATCTGTCTTACTGTCTTATAGGCATTGTAGAGTTATATTGTGTGGCATACCCTTTAGACAAGATCTACCCCTATTCCATAGAATAAATGAGGAAATTATGAATTTAAATCTACATTACTATGAGCAAACCAGAATAATGAAGAATGTTTCTTTTGTGGACATGACAGCTTTATCTGAAAAATGTTTTAATCGAGATGGCATCCACTTAAACTTCTTAGGAAAGCAATTGATAGTTAACAGGATATGCAAGGAAATAAATGCCTATGACATTCCGAAACAAACTGGTTTCAAAAATAATTGTGACTATTCGTTACAGAATAAAGTGTGCACTGTAGAACCCACCAATGATTGTGAAATCTCAAAAGAGAAAAAACCTTTTCAAATAATTGTTGCAAATATGAAAGATATTATCGTCAAGCATCAAGAGAATGCATCTGTGGCTTTTGCTCATTCAATTTCAGCAGACTTCGATCATGATCGCCACATGACAGCAGGAGTTGCCGTGATATTTAAGCAGCAATGTGGAAAGCCTTCTGATTTAAACTGTGTCAGTTCACATCTTGCGTACCAGAATCACAGACATGGTGCAGGAATTTACAGCCTCATTACTAAACCCAAGTACTACAACAAGCCAAAGAAAACTGATTATGATTTGGCCTTTCATCAATTGGCTATGGATTTTGAGAGGAGGGGATTCAAGCACCTGATTTGTTCTGCAATAGGTGCTGTTCGAGATGAGATCACTATTGAACACTTAATTTCCAATCTCTCAAAATTTCAATTGGCTACTGGAGCTACAGTAACCATAGTTTCTTATGATGAAAAATCTCAGAGAAAACTCAGGAGAGGACTGTCACATGATGAATTTCTCGAGCAGATTCAGGGTTCTATAGATTGTCTTCGTGGTACTCCATCACAGCCCTCAACCGAAACTGCGAGTAATGAACTGGAAATAAGCTCCCAAGTTCCACTTTCCCCAGTATGGAGAGGTTGGTCGACTCCGCAGCCGCAGGCCTACAAGAGCGAACTTGTTTTCTCCTCACATACTCCAACCCAAGAAATAACTTCACTTCCAGCAACAACTGAAGCAAGTGTCTGTGAGAGCAGTGAAAGTGAAATGGGCGATTTTGTGATAAGTGAAGGGAGTGTGAGGGAGAGTGGGAAGGTGTCTCCTGAATTTCAAAGTTCTTTCCTAAGTCCATCTGTAACAACTGTTCATATGTCTCCACAAACAACACTAGCACAACCAACATACTCCACACCAACACTATATACGCCACACCAACAGCACAATGACTCCCTTTTTTTAGCAAGCCTAAATCAGTTTCCACCATTAAAGTAGATATTTCAAATAGATCAAAACATACTGTAAATAGCTCCTCCACAATATATAAAAAAATTTTGGATTCAAGAAATGCAAATCTTACAATAAAAATTCTACATCAAAATATCCAACACTTTTTATCGCGGAAATTATCTTTGGAAATAGTTCTTGAAGAGTTGAAACCAGACCTAATAGTGTTGAGTGAACATAAACTAAAAATTGATGAGATAAAATTTGCTAAAGTTAATAACTATTCTGTTATAACCAACTATTGTCGCCAAACATGTGGTGGTGGAGGAGTTATGATTTTGGGCAGCAACTCTTACCAAGTTAAGAGAGTTGTAATTCCTAGAATTAATAACTTATGTATAGATAAAGAGTTTGAATGTTGTATTGTTTCCTGCCGAGCTTTTGATTTTTCTTTTGTATTAGTGGGGTTGTATAGAACTCCAGGTTTTATTTATGATGGCCTCTTTTTGGATAAACTTGATATTGTTTTAACTATTTTAACTGAAACTTATGAGCATGTAATTTTAGCTGGGGATATAAACATAAATGTATTGCATTGTTCTAAAAGTCATGATAGATTAAGTAATATTTTAAGGCAACATAACATGCAGTACTTGGTGAATTTTCCGACTAGAGTTACCCTGGATTGTGAAAGTGCAATTGATAATATTATAACAAATTTACCGAAAAAGTCACTTATGGTTGAAGGTGTTATTACTGAGCTCTCTGATCATGATGCCCAACTTTTGAAAGTTAATGTATGTTGTAATAAAAAGACATCTTTTAAGACCGTAACACAGTTTTGTAGAAAATATACAAGAGAAAACATTGAGATCTTTAAACATATGTTGAGCAATGAAACTTGGTTGGAAGTCTACAATGCAACAGTAGACACTAAATACAATGTTTTTCATAAAATTTTGATGTACTATTTTGATGTTAGTTTTCCTCTGGTCAAGTCTAGGGTATATTTTAATAAAGACAAATGGATAAATTATGATTTGGAAAAAGAAAAAGCAGAAATTATAAGTTTAAGTCAAACTACAAGATTAACCAAAGATAGAACACTAAATAAGCTTTTAAAACAGTTGAAAAAAAATTACAGCAAAAAATTAAACTCTTCAAAAAAGGAATATATTGAAAATAAAATTAGAAATTCTGAAAACGTATGTAAATCTACTTGGAAAATAATTAATAATGAAACAAAAAATTATCACAATTTTAATAAACATATTAAATTGATTTATGAAAACCATGAATATTCTGAACCAGAGGAAATCTGTGAAATTTTTAACAATCATTTTATTGATATTGTAGATAATGAAATATTACCAAACTTGTCATCACACATCACTGTTAACACTGGTACCTTTAAAACTTCTAATGCTAAAAAGTTCCACACCCAACCAGTAAGTGAGGAAGAATTAAATCAGATTATAATGTCATTTCCTAACAAATATTCAGCAGGCCACGATGAAATTCCAATGCCAATTGTCAAGCAAGCTAAAATGTACCTGATCAAGCCCCTGACTCATGTTATAAATTCCTCTTTTGTGTCTGGAATCTTTCCTGAAAAACTGAAAATCTCTAAAATTATAACCGTTTTCAAAAAAGGAAGTGAAACTGACCCTAATAATTATCGACCTTTATCCATTTTGTCTACTTTTTCAAAAATCTTTGAACGTGTGATGTATTTACGACTAGTTGATTTTCTTGAAACCAATAATATATTTGACAGAGAACAGCATGGCTTCAGAGCTGGTAAGTCTGTCATAACTGCTGGGATGGATTTTATTGAAACCATAGTGGACAATATTGATAGAGGGAATTATGTGGTTGGCATTTTTATGGATCTTACCAAGGCCTTTGATAGTGTATCACATGAAATATTAATAGAAATTTTAAAAAATATTGCTATTAAAGATGTTACATTAAACTGGTTTGCTTCTTATATTTCAAATAGACCACAGTATGTTGACTTGCAGTTTGTAACCAAATTAAATCAAATCACTCATGCAAAATCTTCTTTAAAAATATCAAGGCATGGAGTGCCACAGGGTTCCATTCTGGGGCCAATTCTTTTCTTACTTTATATGTTGGGTTTGCCAAATGTTCTGACAAAAGATCAGAGCAAGCTGTGTCTATATGCAGATGACTCTAATTTAATAGTTGCTGGTAAAAGCTTGAATGAAATAGAAATTGCAGGTAAAACGGAACTCATGTGTATTAATAATTATTTTTGCAGTAAAAATTTATTACTAAACTTTAATAAAACAAATATGATCTCTTTCTGCACAAAACAAAATAGAAAAAAACTTATGCCAAACATAACAATAGACAATATACAAATTTCTCAATTAACTAACACTAAATTTTTAGGATTACTTCTAGACGAGAACTTAACTTGGAACGAACATATTTTGGCTTTGCAAAAAAAGATTTCTTCCGGATTGTTTGCTCTTAAAACCATGTCAAAATATTGCTCAACTGAAATTTTGAAAACCATTTATTATGCCCACATACATTCTCATATAAACTTTGGTGTTGTGTTGTACGGGGCCACTAGTAATTCAAATCTGTTAAGCATTCTTCAACTTCAAAAAAAAGCAATTAGGATAATCATGAACTTAAAGGATGGGGAATCTGTGAAAGAGTATTTTTCAAAATTAGGAATTTTAACTATTTACGGAATGTATATACTGGAAACTGTTATGATGGTTAGATCAAATTTTGACAAATTACCCCGATTGGGGTCAAATCACAACTACTTTACTAGAAATAGAAATCAATTGGCAGTACATAAACATGCATTGGAATTTCATTATAAAAAACCTAGCTCGGCAGGTATTAAATTTATAAGCCAAGTCCCTAGGAATTTATTTAACATAGAAAATGATTTATTGTTTAAAAAACATTTTAAAAGATTTTTGACAGATAAGGCTTTGTATTCATTTGGAGAATATATGGACACATAGGATATAATAAAATAAAAAATGTAAGATGATGCCATTCCTTATTTGTATAAATTCAAATGTAATTGTACAAATAATATGAATACAGTTAATTTGAATTTGAATTTGAATTTGAATACCACTTTTGTCTTGAATAAAGAAACTGCACCTATTATTCATGCTTTATACAATAAAAATATAAACTATTAAAAAACTGTATAACAAAACTATATAAGAACTATGTAAAACTATATAAAACACTATATAAACTATTAAATAATTTGTGTTTGAAAATAACAGAACTCACTGGAAACAGTATATGAGAAGAGGAAACCTTTGGGAGCAACATATTCATCAGTACTGAAAACCATCTCCATCTTTGTGAAACTGATGACTGGTTGAGGTAGCTGGTTTCCACAGTAAACTCCATGGATAGGTCGCACTCGCATGCTGGGTGACCATCTTGGGTTGCGCATAGAAGGCCGAAAGGGGTTTACCATAAAAACAGGCCTGTATGTTGTCAGCGAGACATTGTCGAACCTGCAGCGGTTGTCTCCTGTAAACATAAAGTGATCAGTAATCAGTACTCCTGTAATGATATGATATTTTGAGCTATTCACCCTTAATGGCATAGAACTGACTACCTGCTGAATGCACATATTTACAGACTATTGCACCTGTACAATTCAGTTTCAACTTCAAGTCTTAGCTTTTTTAATCATAAGTTTAAAACGGTGAGTAACATGTGTACTTCATTGAATTTAATTGATTCTAACATTTCTGTTTTAGAACTTCTTGAGCAATTAAGAGATCTATTCACTAAGGGAGGATTTTCTTACACTGTACCTAATGCTTCATCAATAGATCCATTTCATCCATTCATCCATTCCATTCATCCTCATATTACTAAATTACCATGTTGTTACATAACTATTGTTTTTTTTTTTACTAATTTTGATTGTTGTACTAAAAATAGCACTTTCATTCATGAATACATAAAAATAAAAGAGCCAGGAATGCTATTGAAGGTGTGTGGAGTAGATTCTTTCTAATACCAATACCAATTAATAAGGATTAACACTTCATTACTAGTCAAGGCTTCTTGTATACAACGGGGTACCGGAATAACATTGCTTTGAGTGGGGATTTTGTATCATGCATTCGTGCCACCAATGTCAGTCAGAACCCAAAAACCCAACCAATCACTTCAAGATGTGATCTCTCACTTGAGGAGTGATTGCACAGTACTTTGAACAGATATTGAGAACGTACAACAATATACTGTAATAGAAATAAAAATGTACAGATTGAGGGAATTCTAGAATTTAATGGGGAAAGTATGTTAGTGTATTCCAATATAATCGATGAGCCAATCGACTTTCACCTAGATGTGCATCGTATCTCAATAAAACGTGTAAATGGACCCAAACCAATTGTACTCCAGTTCACCAACAAACAGAAGCGTGATAGATTTCTTCAAAAGAGTAAAGCCGCCTCGAAACGTCAAGAAATAAAATCAATGGACATCATAGCAGGAGTATTTAAAACGAACGTTTACGTTAATGAGCACCTGACACATTTCTTCAAGAACTTGTTCTGCCAATCAAAACGATTAAGAGAAATTGGATTTAAATTTGTATGGCTCTCGGAAGGCAAGATTTACGTGTTGATATAATTAGCACTTAAGTATAAGTAACAGCCGTAATGTTTTAAAGTTTTTTTTCCAAATTAATTATTTACATTGTTCATGAATCAAAATCGAGATCTAAATTTCAATATTTTATGCCTAAATAATCGTAGCATTAGAAAACGCTTTGATGAATTGTTAGTTTATTTAAATAGCCTTGTAATTAAATATAAGATGATAATACTGACAGAAGTGTGGATAAAGGAGGGCGAGGAGGGGCGGTACAATATCCCAGGCTACGACCTGCTGTTCCAACCTTGGCCAGATAAGCGTACTTTGACACTGACTTGTGCTACACTCACCGACTAGTCCTCATGCCCACAGCTGAGCTTATCAATGTCATTGTTGATGTTCCGCATAGTAACCGTAATTTAAGTTTTCAATTTTTGGAGTCTATAGACAATGCAAATTAACTTATAATCAATTTAAACCTGATTTGGCAAACATTTTAGAATTAAAAAATGATCCACTAGTAATTGGGGATATAAATATCTGCCCATTAAAAAACAATGGTTCTGGTAAGGATTACTTAAACACTCTCGCCTCATATGGCTTTGTAAATCTGGTTAGTTCCCCGACTAGAGTAGATAAGAAAGTGAGTTCTTGTCTGGATCACACCTTAATACGTAACTCCAAGGCAATAAATTTTAAGTGTGATGTCAGGGAATTGAGTATAACCGACCACTATGCCTTAAGTGTTTGTATGTCGGGTACAATGACTAAAATAAATAATGACAACTTTGTATGGGTATCAGATGCTAGTTTGTTAAAAAGACAATTGTTGGCCGATTGGAGTCCAGTAATTAACAGCCCAAATGTAAATAGTAGCGTTTCAAAATTTCGTAGTATTTATAATAAATGTTTTACCGTGTTGTGTACCTTAAAAAAAATTAACAGTAAAAACAGAAAGAGGAGAGAATAGTGTGTATAAAGAACAGAAATAATTTAGTTCTTAAATTTACATTTAAACAGCTGTCGAAAATGGTAACTAAGCAGATAAAACAAGAAAAAATATTGAAGAAGATATTGCAGCGGCTGAAAGCGATTGGAGTATCTCCATATCTTAGGCGCATGATTCAGGCGTATTTAGGGGAGAGAACACTGGACCTGGGAAATGGAATGAGGAGGCAAGTTACCAGTGGAGTTCCACAGGGATCAGTGCTTGGCCCAACCCTTTGGAATGTCCTGTACGACACTGTGTTTCGCTTGGCTCTCCCGCCTGGGGTACGAATTGTCGGGTATGCTGATGACTTGGCCCTGGTGGCCAAGGGAAGCACGGAACATGTGCTAATGGAGAGATCCAATGAAGCCATTGCACGAGTTGGGGATCATCTGCAGGAACTGGGACTTGAGCTGGCCCCACAAAAGACTGAGGCAATTATCATGGCTGGAAGGAGGAGACTTCGACCGATCACTTTTCGGGTACAGGGTACGACTGTCACACCGAAGACTAAGGTCAAGTACTTAGGCATTTGGCTGGATAAGTCAAGAACTTTCGTTCCCCATGTTATGGAAACAGCAAGAAAGGCCTCAGTAACGGCAATGGCAATAAGTGGGACTATGAAGAATGTTCGGGGCCCCAAGGAGTCAAAGAGGCGGCTGATTTTCTCAGCAACACAGTCCATACTCTTGTATGGTGCACCGGTGTGGGCGAGTGCAATGCAGTTTGGAAGAGCAAAGGAAGCTGCACTAAGGGTTCAACGGCTTGCTGCGATGAGAATCACATCAGCCTACAGGACGATATCTCTCGACGCTGTTTTGGTGCTCGCTGGGACTCCTCCTATCCATCTTCTGGTGAAAGAGAGAACTGACAGCTACCTGGGAGAACGAGACAGGGCGGAGCTGCAGGAAAGACTGAGGGATGCTTGGCAACGAGAGTGGGAGGTCTCAAGTAAGGGCTCCTGGACCAGAAGGCTCATACCAGACATTAGAGTATGGCTTCAAAGGACACATGGGGAGGTAAATTTCCATGTGACTCAGATCCTCTCAGGTCATGGGTGTTTCCGCCGTTACTTGGAGAGGATTGGCAGAAGTAACTCAAGTATATGCCACTACTGCAGAGAGGAAGATACTGCTGAGCACACTTTCTTTTTCTGTAAGAGGTGGACAGAGGAGAGAGCCAATTGCTGGGAAACAACCGGACAACTGATACCTGAGACTTTGGTCTCTCACATGGTGCAGTCGGAAGACATGTGGAACGCAGTCAGTAAGATGGCCTTTTCCATTATACGGAAGAAAATGGAAGATGAGCCGTGAGGACTTGAGGTGAAGAAGGAAAGCATTTAGTGCAAGACACTCACCCAGCTGAAGAAATGCTAAAAGTGGTCCCGGCTTGGTGGGCAGGAAGGACGAGGGTGGGGTTTAGCGGGTCGGCGATCTTTATAACGTAGTCAACCCCGCATGCACTGGAGTGAAGGGAAGAAGAGAGAACCCTCCATGTATCTGATTGCAGATTCCCCATCCTCAGCCCAAAAAAAAAAAAAAAAAAAAAAGCTGTCGAAAATGGTAACTAAGCAGATAAAACAAGAAAAAATAATTACTATTCCAACCTTATAGATAGGTGTAATGGCGACTCAAAAAAGTATTGGAATGTTGTAAAAAAAATTACTAATAGAAGGAAGAAATGCATGAATAGTATTGTAATCGGTGATGATGAAGTGAAAGTGGTGGGGAATGAGTGATTGGTTGGAAATACTTTTAATGAGTATTTTACTAGCATAGTTACTAGATTAAGGAATGAAGAGTTCGGCTAGGATGTATTTCTGGAGGATCAAACACAATATAATATCTTGATTACTGATTTTAAAGTGCAATACGTGGAGGAAGTGAATAAGATAAATTGTTTGAAAAACTAGTTTGGTTGTGGTCTTGATGGTATAAATATAATTGTGATAAAAGAGAATGTAAATATATTTGCACCGATTTTGTATAATTTATTCACTAAGTCATTAGTAGAAGGGGCGGTACCTGATGAATTTAAAACGGCAGCTGTTGTTCCTGTATTTAAGTCAGGAGAAACCAAAGAAGTGTGCTCTTACCGTCCTATCTCAGTAATCAGTACAATAGCTAAAATATTTGAATCAATAATTAAAGACAGGCTTTTACAATTTTTCAGTGGTAGGAACATCTTGTCCAGAAATCAATTTTTATGGATCTCAAATCCATCAATAGAAATGGATTTTTACTAGGAAAAGAAACTGACATAGCTGTGCATAAACATATTAATGAAATTATAAAAAGTTCTGATAACTGCGGTAATACCCTAGCTTTATATTTAGACTTTAAGAAAGCATTTGATGCATTGGATATCAATATTTTAAATTATAAGTTTAAAAATATGGGATAGGGGATAATGCTTTCAAATGGTTGATGTCTTTCTGTAAAAGGAAACAATTGGTTAAAATAAATAATATTACAAGTGACACTGTAGAAATTAAATATCGTACTGCTCAAGGTGGTGTATAGGGAGAAAAGAAGGAAGGGGCATGATGGAGGTGTCACTAAGAAGACACCCGAAACATATACCGAAAAGATCTCTGTGGAGAAGCTGGCTATTGTCCGGCTCGAACACCCAGAAGTAAAACTATCGATGGAAGAAGCCAACAACCTGAAGAAAGTGCTGGGCAAACGCGCCTTTAAGGGCAAAAACGTTAGGATGTCCAGCTGTCATGTTGAAGGTGGAGCGATAGTGGTCGGCTGTGTAAACACAGAAACTAAGGAGTGGCTGGAGAAGCACGTCCAGGAGTTCAGCTGAAAATGGGCCCAGCTAAAAGCCTGGTAAAGATTTTCAAAGTGTCAACTTTTATCCCTAAGGACATCGAGGTGGACAGCAAGCAAGAGCTGTTCGAAGCCCTCAAAAACCAAAATGACCTTGACACGGACCAATAGACTGCAGGTTGCAGGGAGATCTAGCACCAACGGCGAATTCCTGGTCCTTCATGTGGACGAAGACTCCCTGAAGAAGCTGAAGACTCTGGCGATGCGCACATTTTTGGGCAGCGACAGGATCACCTTCAAGCTGCAGGGAAGTAACGACCAATAGAGGATGACAGCGGTGCTCCAGATAAACCTACACCACAGCAGAGCAGCTACGGCAACACTCTGCCAGAAGATCCTGGCTGACGACATAGGCGTGGTCCTGATCCAAGAACCATGGACCGTTGGCAGTCGTGTGATGGGGATGAGCACCGCTAAAGGTAATTTGATATACGATTCTGGCAGTAATAACCCTAGAGCATATATATATATATATATATATATATATATATGTCAGTAACAAAATCAAATCACTAAAAATGGCACAAATGTGTTCTAGAGACACAGCCGTGACTGAGGTTCACTTGCAGATAGGTGATGGCGACATCAGAATCCTGTTTTGCAGCGGTTTACCTCCCATATGATTCTCCAGAACCACCGCCAACTGCGGAGATGAGGCGGATTGTGGAGTTTGGAACCCTTACGCGGAGGCACCTGATTGTCGGTTGTGATGCGAATGCCCACCACACCGCTTGGGGGAGCAGCAACATCTACAATCGGGGTGAGTGCCTCTTGAATTTCATAGTAGAATCTAACTTAGTTATTATGAATCAAGGCAGTAAACCAACTTTTGTACAAAGAAGAGGTACAGGGGTAAGAGAAGAGGTCTTAGATGTAACTCTGGCTAGCAACTATATTGCAACTAAAGTTTTAAACTGGAGTGTGCTAGATGAAGCATCTGCTTCAGATCATAGGTATATCTCCTTTGACATGAGGTCGTACAAAATAAATGAGACCTATAGAAACCCAAAGAAAACAGATTGGGTAGCTTTCAATGCAGAGCTAAAAAGCAATCTAGTAAGGGAAAATGGGTATCAGGGGCAAGGGGTCGAGGACATGGCGAACTCTTTGCAAAGCACCATGAAAGAATCATACACAAAGCCTGCCCCGTGATGGAAAAAAACTCAAGGAAGAAAGCATGTTGGTGGAACCAGGGGCTGGAAACCTTGAGGAAAAACCTTCGCAGAGCATATAATACATGCAAACGTGCAGAGAACTGGGATAGGTAGTCTGCTGTCCTAACAGAGTACAATAAAGAGGTGAGAAGAGCTAAGAGAAACTTGTGGAGAGAATTCTGTCAGAGTATTGATAAGGTAAATGTGGTGGGTACTATACTTAGGGAAGATGGGACTCACACCAAGGATCCTGAGAAGACTCTTCAGTGTTTACTGAATACACACTTCCCAGGATCTTTTCAAACCAGTGAAACAGTTGTTAGTGAATGGCGGCGAGAACCTAGAGATAGCTCGTCTAAGGAGGACTGGAACTGTGCAAAGACTGTTATCAACTACTTAGGGGTAAAATGGGCCTAGGAGTCTTTTAAGCCATTCAAATCACCAGGTACCGATGGCATTTTTCCTGCTTTACTGCAGGAAAGTGGGGACTTGGTGATACCTCTGCTTCTACGACTGTTTAGAACTAGTCTAGCGACAGGAGTCATACCCTCATCCTGGAGGACCTCTAGGGTTATATTTATCCCGAAGCCAGGTAAACCCTCCTATGAGTGCAAAGGCTTATAGACCAATAAGCCTAACATCCTTCTTCGTCAAGACCATGGAGAAAGCATTTAAGGGACACAGTCCTCATCAACCGTCCCTTACATCCAAATCAACATGCCTATCAGAAAGGTAAATCTTGTGAAACAGCCCTACACTGTCTGGTTGGCAAGGTTGAGCAAGCTATTGAACAAAAGGAAATAGCTTTAGCAGTATTCCTGGATATAAAAGGAGCTTTTGATAATACGAGTATACTCACTCTATAGTGTCTAAGCTTACATCCAGGGGTATGGAGAAAACTGTTGTTAGATGGATAAATAACAGCAGAAGAGCAGAAGAGCACAGGCATCTCTGTGCGGAGTCACAAGAGAGGTCAAAATGCAGCGAGGATGTCCACAAGGAGGTGTATTATCACCAAGCCTGTGGAACATAGTTGTGGATGACTTACTCTGGACTCTGAATGAACAGGGTATGTATGCTCAAGGCTATGCAGATAATGTTGTCATACTCATAAGAGGCAAGCATATGGTTACGTGTCTGGAAATGATGCAGAGAGCACTGGCAATTGTGGAGCGATGGTGTGACGAAGAAGGACTTGCAGTGAATCCTTCGAAGACCGTCATGATACGATTTACAAGTAGGAGGAAACTGGAAATCACACAGCCAGTCCTGTGTGGGGGCCAGATACAGATAAGCAGGGAGTTCAAATATCTAGGAGTCAAACTAGATGATAAACTCACTTGGAATAGTCATCTAGAATACATAATCAGCCGATCTCAGACTACATTGATGATGGTGAGACGTGCGGTAGGATGCACATGGGGGCTTAGACATGTCACATTGGCTGTACACCAGAGTCATCAGACCAATGATGGTGTATGGCTCAGTGGTATGGTGGCCAAAAATCCAACAGGTGACTGCCGCAAAAAACCTGTCAAAGGTACAGCGGTTGGCATGCTTGGGGACAATGGGCGCCATGAGAGGAACACCAACCGCTGCTATGGAAGTAGTGCTAAACCTCCCACCCCTAGACATATTCGTCATAGGAGAGGCTAGGATGGCTGCCTACAGACTGAAGTGCAATGGGAACTGGCATCATCACCATGCTAGTAAGCACTCCAAGATCGTTGACATTCTCAAACTGGATATTCTAGAAATGATGTCTGACAGAATGGCAAAGGTTACAGACTGGGAAAAACCATTTTAAGTCAACATTGTTGAAAGGAAGGAATGGTCAAAAGGTGAGCCTGACTACATGAAGTAGGCTCTAACCTGGTACACGGACGGGTCAAAGACTCTGAAGGGTACTGGGGCAGGGGTCTGGGGAGCCAGACTGAGGGTTAACTTAAGCTTTAGCCTAGGTAAACTGGCAATTGTCTTTCAGGCTGAAGTTACAGCCCTTGCAGAATGTGCAAGAGTTAATGTGGAAAGGGGCTACAAAGGCAAAACCATCTACATTAACTCGGACAGCAGGGCTGCTCTGCAGGCCTTGGCCAACCATGACTGTAATTCGAAGACAGTCTGGGAATGCCATAAGGTCATGAAATTGCTGGTGAAAACCAATAAAGTTATTCTAACTTGGGTGCCTGGACATAGAGGAATCACAGGTAATGAAGCGGCAGACAGTTGCGCTAACTTGGGAGCCAACTGTCCTCTTACCGGTCCTGAACCAACGTGTGGGGTCTCATATAACTTACCACGTAGATCAGTTACCAAGTGGATGGTTAACAAACACCTACAACATTGGAGAAATACTGAGGGGAATGTACAAGCAAAGCGGATGCTCAAGGGACCATCAAGGAACATTGCAGCAGATGCCCTTAGAATGAGTAGAACGGAGATCCGAAAGGTGACTGGTGGATATTCCGAAGTCATCTGAACAGAATTGGTATTCCAGTTCAGGAAACACTGTGCAGGAAATGTGGCGAGGCTGACGAAACAGTCAAGCACGTCATATTTGAATGTCCGGCATTACAGAGCAAACACTCAAGATCCCTAGGTGTTCTTATGCATATGGAAGAGGGGTTGGAACAGGAAAGCATTGTTCAGAAGATCTCATGGTTTTGTAAAGGCGTGGGATTTGATACAGCTTAAACCTGGGAGAGGGTGCACAATAAGCCGGATGGCTGAGGGGCAACTACCAGGCCTAGGAAACCTGGCCCTCTGTCACAAAAAAAAAAAAAAAAAAAAAAAAAAAAAAAAAAAGGTGGTGTATTGGGTCCCTTAGTGCTTTTAATATTATTTATTAATGACTTGCTAGAACTGCAATTATGCAATTAAACTCAAATATATTTGCTTACGCCAATGATACAGCACTAGTATGCTCAGTGTTTAATAAAGATTCTTTAATACTAAGGATTCAAGATGATCTAAAAAATATCAAATTGGCTAAGTAATAACAAACTGATAATAAACTCTTCCAAATCAAAATGGGTTCTATTCTCTGGTCAGAACCAGGACCTTACACTAGTAAACAATGAATTTAAGCTTTATTGCCACTCACACAGTTGTATTTATGCATGTAAATGTTCACCTATCGGTATTGTAGACTTTGTAAACTATTTGGGAATGGTTATTGACAATAGGCTAAAATGGGATCAACATGTGAATAACTTGAGTGGGAAGCTGAGATCAATGAATTACTCTTTATATCAAATGAGTAGCTGTTTTGAAAGTATATATTTAATAAGATTGTATTGATCTTGGTTTGAGAGTACTTTGCGATACAGGATTATTCATTACGGCGGAATCTACCCAACACTAAAAAGTGTAATTGGTTGCCAACGAAAAGGACTCAGAATTATTTTTAACACCAATAACAGGAGAGATAGAATTAGTTACCTTTTTAAAGAAAACAAAATTCTAACTTTTGATCAAATTTATAAACAAAGCTACCTTATGTACGTTCATAAACATTTCAATGAATTTCCCCTTAAAATTGCTGGCAGGGAAACTAGAGTATCACAATTTATACAGATACATATTCCAAATTTTATTAAAGAACCCAGCAGACACCAATTTTGTTACATTGTACCAAAAATATTTAACGAAACTGTAAAATGCCTTAGAAATGAAATTATTTTTGACAAAAAAAACCAAAATTTAAAATGAAAGTACTGAATTATATTTCAAATTAGATCTTAGCTTTTTAATTTGATAGTATGTATGGTAAAACCAGTTGTATGGAGCACATATAAATACCGATAGACCAGTTGTATGGAGCACATATAAATACCGATAGACCAGTTGTATGGAACACATATAAATACCGATAGGTTTTTACTAAATGTTATCACTGCACATTTCTAAAGAGTTTTTAAAATATATTTTGTTGTTATTTCTTTGTAGTTGTTTGTTGTTTCTTTGTTGATATTTATATAGTTATAGTTTTATTTATTTATTCATTTATAAATATTGTTATGTAGTTGTAATGTCCATATTTAATAGTATTGTTAGTAAAACTAAACTAACAATTTAAAATTAATTGATACTGCCTAGATTTAAGTATATTATTACAATTATCAAGTTAAGCCAACTTACTTCCCGCACACACCTAAAAGGTGCATGGGAGTGTTAACCCTTCCCACGTGGCAAACGGATATATCCGTTAGGCCTAATTTTGACCGAAACACGGTAAACGGATATATCCTTCAAAGTCTATTTTCTGTTATTTAATAAATTGTAGTTGCCGTGGAATCCGCTAGAGTTCAAGGGAGTGTTGAATACTTGTTCCGAAAAGCAGATGTTACAGTTTGAACCTCATTGGCGCGTCGCAGTGGTGGGAGGGTGTGGCTTTGTCCCTCGTGGCGTGATTTAGCCTCAGTCTGCGGCGAACCATTACGCGGTAAACGGATATATCCCGGCACAGCATATCTTAGTGTTTAACGCTGTTTTGCCAAATTCCCTTATTTACTGTTTGTGTTACTGTTGTATTTAGCATTATATTATCTTTTTATATTGTTATTACTCTATTTGTTGTGTCGTTATAATAGGCCTATATTGTTCTATGCAATGGCGAATCCTGACAATTTATTGTAAAATTTGAAAATTTGTTAAAAAATGTAGGGGTCTGTTTATTTTGTGATACTTTATTATTTTTTATTCCTAATAGCCACCACTAACTAAAAAAAGAATTAGAGTCGGTAAAATGTAAAAAACATTTTAAAGTTAATTATGCGTTACTAGTAAAAATTGAAAGATAAATTCCGCGTGGGAAGGGTAAAAAAAACTGCATGTATTAGTTGTCTGAATCTTCTGCATGAAATTTATATGTTTTGCATGTATTCAACGATTTCCTAAATAAAGATTTTTGAACTTGAACTTGAACCCAAGAGAAAACTTGGCAACAACCCTTATCATTTCTAAATCTTCCGTCATAACTCAAAAAAGAGTTTTACCCCTTAATGGGTATTTTACCTAAAATTATGTTGTTTGCCAAATGTTTCTGCTGTTTTTTAAAGAGACAGTTTTTTAGAGTTTAAATACATACTTTTTTGTTCAAATTGGCTTTGTTTAGATTAAAACAAAGACAATCGTCTATTTATAAGTTGGATATTTCCATAGTTACAATACACACTAGAAATTAAACCATAAAATACTTAAAGACAGGTGATATGTGCAAACATTCATGACAGAGGGCCAAGTAAGAAATGTTTTTGTCAGTCAAGAAATGTTAAATAACATGAAGTAGATCAGATTTAAAATAATATGGATGATGTGGCCCACATTGTCAGACTCCCTTTGTAGATAAAACAAAATATGGGTCAATGTAGAAACAAATGTCAGCGCCAAGTTGTCATTAAATTATGTTATTTATTGTAGATAATTTGTAGGCCAAGTTGAATATATGCTATGTTAATGATTCCAATTGTTGTAATAGTCCTGATTTAATTCTGCCAGTATTTTAAGGTTTAATTTGTTCTAACAAAATTCAGTTTATAGAACTAGATGTACTCTATTAAATGAGATACCCCACTTTGATGTATAAAATCGTTGAGGTTGTGATATTGTTTTGTCAATCTATTTAAACTCAAGTCCATCTAGATGTAATGTAGTGTATATTATCCACTTATCACTCACCTGCAGTCAGGGCCAGATTTAAAAATTCAAGCTGTTAGGCTCCACCTGTGGTGTAAGCCCTGGGCTCGTGGTCTGGGGTATGGAATACTCCCCAATGAAAGGGGGATCTGGGGGCCCTCCCCCTGGGAAAATTAGCCCTAATATTACTGATCTGTTATAAACAGTACTAGAGTTTAGAGAACAACATACCTGCTAATGCTTCTTCAATGTTAAAGTCTTCAAACACGCCATGGATTACTTCACCAGGAGCGAGCAGAGTGTAGTTGCAGACTAAATTTGGCTGGTATGGTTTTGGGTAGTTGGGAGAAATGATGGTACCAGTCTCCACCACACTCAAATCCACAACGCCACCACACTTCTTGCTCCATGATAGCTGTATCAGAGTGCATTTTCAACCACTCCGCAAACTTGAGAACTAATTTTATTTATTTTTCCACAAGTAAATTCCTCTTTCTTCTAACAGTGAGTCTTATTAATTTGCTACTGTAGTAGTCATACTCTGGCTAATTTTTGGAGTTCTCAAAACGTTTATAACAACTTTTGCTTGACTTTGTTTATAGACTTCTAAAATCATTTGTTATTAATGAATTTCTTTTAACAAGACTTGAAAGTCCAGACATTAAAGACATTAAGCATTGATAAGATTGGTGGAGCCACAATATATCAGGTGACTTGAAAAATCAAGAAGGAGAGCCTTATACAAGACAACTCACCTTGAAGCCATCACTGGTGACAGATGGGTTTGTCTTGAAGAGAACCTTGAACCGGTTAGTAGTAGTGTCAATGCTGGGAGGACTGGTCCTCCCACAGAGTTTGCTTCCAACCTTTTCCCACTTTTCATTCCGCCAGTCTGATATCTACGATTATATATAACAATTATTCTCAACGGTAAGTTAACACTCACAACATATTGCTGTAACCTACAAATATATCTTGTAGCTACTCAAAGCTACAATTTGAGAGAATCGAGATATAAATTTTGAATTTAATATTTCCATACTAGCAGTCCTGGATTTCCCATTAGGCCCAGGTCTAGGGGTGCAATGTGATCAGTAGAATGAAATTTTAAAATAAATTCTCTATGCGAAGAATACCAGAAGTGTGGTATTAGTGAGGTGCACATGACTCGCTGTCACCAGTTTAGAAAGATTCCATAAGACCAATGTAATGCTTTAATATGAAGTGTCAGAGTTGGGAAAATAATAAATTGTTATCAGTCTCTTTGTGGTTCCTTTCAAAAGTTGAAAATTAACTTCAGTTGCTTTGAAGAAAAGGCAAAATTCAACTGTAAACATTGCTGTAGGATTGATCAATAACAGTAAAGGGAATAAACCTGGAGAATTTGGTAATCCAACAAATGAAGAATGTAAAGAGTGTTGCTGGTGTGGTGATTATTTACAGGTTATAACAATTTCTGTTTAAGTGCTTTTTCATGTAATATAAGATTTCTTTGATTCAAAGCTAAAAATAAAAGGAGACAAGTAAATTTTTAATCATAAAGGATTTGGTCTTATTAAATTAATTAAATGACTGGAATCTGCAGAAATCACAGCACACATGCAGGAGTTGGTCAGTGTGTATTCTGTGGACATTAAGCCAGCTTTATTGCTGAGTACCTCCATCTAAAAGCCTTTTATTGCAAAGTATGACCCTAATTTACATTAGTAAAAGTATTCACCAATCTGACAAGATAAAGTAATTGACTTAAATTAACTAATCTTAATAGTTATTTGTAATATTTTTCATTGTGTTATAACTACTGATTTTTACTTTTTTATTTCTCATTATTAAAATCAATTGTTTCTGTAAATTAGAAAAATAAGTTGACTTTGCCTATTCAATGTAAAGTTGTCAATGACAATAAATTCTTGATTCTTGAAGGTATATATTTACAAACCTATTGACATAGTCTTGATGATGGTACTTACTGCTCCTACAATTTGTTGTGTAAAGAATTATTTAAGATCTGTAAATAGCCATGATTTGCTGATGACATCTCTGACCTTGATTGACACCCTCTTTAACCCATTTTGTGCGGCCGGCCCACTTGTGGGCTGGCTTGGCTGCGCGCGCAGTGCGGCCGGCTCTCTAGTGGGCCTGGCTGTAATTGTTTCTCCCATGTTTCAGTGTAGCTCAGCTACTCGTCCGAGACGGTTGAATCTTTGCCGCATTTTCCAGTGGTAGTCACATTCCTTTTTGGTTGTTTTCGTTCTTGGTTCCCGCGTTGCGGTCGGCCTGTTCTAGGCCCATTGTGTACTCTAATATTTTTGTGTTTTGTGTTGTGTTATTATGTAACTGAGGTGATTGTATATATTCTACCGTGTTGTCTGTAGTGTTATACTTATTGCAATGGATTCTGAAGTGGCTAGTACCTCCGGTCTCAGCACCTTTATAAGTAGAAATGTTGAAGAGGAACATGACAGTGATGGCTCTTTGGACGAAGTTCAAAGACTTGTTGACGATTCGTCTACTGATTCTTCATCACATGATAGCGACGATGATGATCAGCATGAAATTGTGGGCCCGACTTGGAATTTCTAAGAACTGATACTTTGTTGGTGCCATTCCCGGGTAACGGTACTCCAATGGATTTCTTCAATCTTCTTGTTGACGATATATTTCTCGAAAGAATTTGTCAGTTTTCCAATTCTTATGCTTTCAACGAAGTTTATGCTAAACCTAACTTGAACCCCTCATTCCCGAATTAATGCTTGGAAGTACATTACAGTGCCAGAGCTAAAAATATTTTTGGGAATTTTGCTGCACACTGGAACAATCAAAATCAACCGTCTTCAGCATTATTGGAGAACGGATTATCTTTTTAAGTGTTTTAGCACGTTCATGTCAAGGGATAGGTTCGTGGTAATTTTGCGTTGTTTGCATTTCTGTAGACACAATCCTAACGATAACGACAATGCTATTAAAAAAATCGAATTAGTTATAACCTATTTCAACAACAAAATGAGGAGTGTTTATTACCCTCAAAAAGAATTGTCTCTTGACGAGGCAATGGTACTGTGGAGGGATAGACTACATTTTAGACAGTACATAAAGCGACATAAGTATGGTGTCAAACTATACACCCTAACAGAGCACCAGGGTTTTATAATGAGATTTCTTTTATATATAGGAAAAGCAGACAATTTTGTCGGTGGTGTTTCACCACCACCACCGAAAAAGTGGTTCTCCATCTGTTGAAAGACTACTTGGGAAAAGGACATGCTGTATATATGAACAACTTTTAGAACAGTTACTCCCTAGCCAGCAAATTACTCTCTGAGAAGACCTACTGCACCGTAACATTGCGTGCTGGAAGGAAACATACACCTATGGAGGTGACAAACACAGTTTTGAAAAAAGATGAAACAATTGCGCAGTACGCAAATGGAGTTATGATTGGCAAGTGGAGAGACAAAAGAAATGTTACATATATCTCAACTGAACATGAGAACGATTTAGTAGATTTTGTAGACAAACGAGGTTGTGCAAAGAAAAAAAATTGCGCCGATCAAATGATGGCGTACAACCCATGTGAACGCAAAACCATAAGGTGGTACAAGAAAATATTTATACATGTACTACAAATGATACTTGTAAATGCACACAGCCTTCACAACATGAATCAACAAAAAATGTCCCTCTACGACTTCAGATTGGAAGTTATAAAAGGCCTTTTACCTCAACCAACTCACACCATTGAAACACCTCCTCAAAAAAAGAAAAGGGTTGAGGCTCACAAACTTAGAAAGATTCCTGGCAAAGACAGCAAAAACAAAACATTGCGAAAAAAGTGTAGGTAGTGTACTAAAGTGGGAAAACCAAACACTAAGACACTATACCATTGTGAAACATGTCTGGAAAACCCTGGTCTGTGTATGGGTCAATGTTTTGAGACCTACCATGATTCCTTGTACTAACAAAAACATTCGGGTGGGAATGTATATAGTGTAAATATCATAACTAGGAATAATAAGGAAAAGGAATAATTACTAATATTAGACTAAGTGAAGTAAATTTAGTAGTGGTTGACTTTTGAGGAGGTAGATAGTGCAGAACTAACCAAAAGTGCGGCCGGCCTACATGTGGGCCCGAGTGTATATAGTGTAAATAACATTACAAAAAAACCAAAAACAAGGAGTTATAACTGTTGTTAGACTAAATAATACTGTACAATTAGTGGTTGTGCGCTTTCGAGTAGTTCGAAAATAACAACACTTTCCAGAAATGCGGCCGGCCCACATGTGGGCCCAAAACTGTGACGTCATTATTTCACCGAATTCAACCGGAAACATCCTATAGACCATCGTTCCTGTCTTTCAACCACCAAAGGTAAGTTATTCCACAATAAAAATATTCCCGCATATGACAAACCTAATTACAGATTTTCCCGCAGCGAATGTGTTAAATGTAATGTTATGTAAATATATTGTTACAGTTACTTGAATTTATTATTTTATTACATAGTATGTACTTGATGATTTTAAAATTATTATATATTAAAATTTGATTATATAATACGCTGCAGTATATCATAGTCTAAAAGAGTGTTTATTTTAATCTTGGAACAAACTGAATTAACTGAAACTTATTTTGAGTTAAACTGAAAACATTAACTAATCCTTCATGTAAAGTAACAAAATAAGTTTATTTGACAAATATGCGTTTTTCATTTATACTAATCTTTTTAATCCTTCTTATGTCTACATTATGTCCTAACACTCTTGAATGTCTCTTGAAAGCATTGGAAGGGTGCTGTATTGTATCAGGAGGAAGTAATTTCCTCACTATTTCCAATAAACATACCACATAGGTGCCCTGCACGCTATTGCAAGCTTTCACAATTGTTCTCAATACTTTTGACAAACATAAAGACCTATCTCAATCTTGCCTGCCATGTCTAAGATAGTGGAAAAATTCCAATCGAACAAATTGTGGGTTACATTGAAGCAAGAAGAATATTTCTAAAACTACAATCAAGATTTAGAAAAAATTATAGTAAACGTACAGCACTCATAAATTTATTTCGTGATATAATTGAGGTGAAAGATAATGGCAAGTGTCGTATTTTTATGATGCTCGATTATTGATTACTCCCAAGCATACCTCTCTATCAATCATGATATGCTGCTAGCAAAAATGAAATATCATGGTTTTGGCGAGTGTAGATCAGATCTTATCTAGACAATAGAAAACAGGTTACCAAGCTTGGCAATGATACTTCCCAGTGGCACCCTAAACTGTGTTGTTTGCCTTAAGGTAGTTGCCTTGGCCCAATTTTACTCAACTTATACACCTCTTATTGTTCAGAGAGTGCATAAAGTTGTGCTGCACATATGCATGCAGATGACTGTCAGCTGAATTTGGCGTTTGAGCCTGCAAAATTGGAGTGAGCCATTAGACAAGTAAATTCTGACCAAATGCACATTTCCACTTAGTTAAAAATAATCTGAAACTCAACGCGAGCAAATGCACAGTTCTTTATACTGGCCCACACAATCTGATGCAGACTCTTGAAGAGAGAGTGATTTTGCAGTCATGCTCAAAGGCGAGGGCTTGACTTTTTTGATAAAGTGAAGACTCTCATTGTCGTGCCTGACTGTGATCTTAAGTTTTCTAACCATGTCACCCAAGTTTCCCAACTCACTCTTGGCAGTGTATTTATTTTTCGGGCAAAGCCTTTTGAAACCGAAGGTTTCCTCATCAGGCAACTCCACAAACAAATAATTTTTATTACAATTAAAACACCATATGTTGTAAATATGTAAATACAAAGATTTTGGAAATATTTCAGCTAGTATGAACAATTAGATATGGCTACAGTGTAATTTTTGAATAAATTGAGAAGAAAGAAAACTGGAATTTTCAATAGGGCCCTCTTCATTGTTTATGAGTTTTTTAATTTATGTTTATGTGTAGTGCTTCCCAAGCATTTAAGTTCATTAGTTTTGTTACTACTTTTATTAATTTTAGATTTTGAATTGATGGTCTGTGTCTTGATTCGATGCAGTGCTTGACTACAGCAGATTTTTCAACTCTTCCATATTTTGTGTGCGATAAATGCTCTTTAAATCATGTTTTTATTGTTCTCTTTGTTTGTTCAATATATATTTTGTCACAGTCATTGCATCCAATTTCATAAATTCCCGATTTATTATCATTTGAAATTTTGTCTTTAGGGTTTCCAAAAATTTGGGATAGTTTGTTGCTTGTTCTGTGAGTGACAGTTTTATTTGTATGTTTTTTTAAAGTTGTGTAGTGTAACCATTAAACATAGCGATATTTTTTGATGTAATTTAGTTCTTTATTGTAGTTTTCTGTTTAAAGTGGTGTATTTAAAAGTATATTATATTATTATTATTATGTTTAGATATAATAGTATTTATTAAATATTTTAAATGTTCTCAATTCCATTTGTTCCAAAGAGGTTGTAACCATGCTGGGTGGCATGAGGCCGTTGTACTTGTAGTGTTCAAAATAAAAAAAAATATTAAATTTTGGTGCTGATGTTGTAGTATACTTTTTTAAATGGCTTCAAATTTACATTGAATAATAAGAACTCTAATCATTATTATTTCAATGAAACTAAGATTAAAGTGGGACTAGCATTGTATACACTAATTAGACAGTATAAATAAAAGGCTTGTTTTTTTTTTACATTTTTACACATTGCCTAACGTGTTATTTTATTAAAAACAACTTAATATTTTAATTTAAATGAATAATACAACATAAAATAAGACTTCATTGAAAATAAAGTACATTTTGGATTAATAAATTATTAAAACTGTGAATGGGTATGACAGAAGTAAGCTGTTACTTGACAAAATTACCTGAATAAAATCATTTGCACAGTCTTCAGAGACTTCCAGGAAGAAACGATCAATGAAGGAAAGGCTTGCATGATATCCAGGAGGTAATATTACTGTCCACTCACACTCTGTGTTATTGGGGTAGTCGCCTTTCCCATAGTTGGGGCTCTGTAGTATTCCTTCTGCTGAATGCAGGATTCCTCCACAACCTAAGAGACACAATTTCATGTAGTGTGTATTCTGTCAGTATTTCCTCTATGTCAACTGCAAAGCTTCAAAATTAGTGGGATATTCAGGATGAATAAGGATGAAAGGATTAATATCTGCCTCCTGGCATGATCCCATGGTAAAATTACGATGAGATTGTATGGTAAACACTATCTTAGACATTCAACCTTGGAAGAACAGAAGCCAGCTGTTTGTGTTCCAGCCTCTATTGGTTAAAACAGGCAGGGAAGAGTCCCTCTCACACTTAGGCTTGCGTTTAGCACTAGAGGGAGGTCTACCGACTCTATTTAATAGTAATTGACCGCTCAGAATAAGAGTAAAAATGTATAAATTAATAGCAGTTTGAATATTCAATCTAATAAAGAGAGGTGATCTGTGAAATGAGCATCTACAATTTTACTCATACTACTTCTTTTCAAGCACTACAATTCCTTGTACTTTTCTAGAATTTTCACAAACAATTAATATATACAACAAGTTTATTGAAATAAATAGATATGGCATTTTTACATGACATTCATGGATGGAGGTGTACTAACAGTATAGGTAAACAGTAGGGCCTATCTTGTTGTTATCTAGATGTATATGGTAATCAATGTGGGGCTCTATGTTAAATAACATGAATTTTTTATGTAAGTAGCTAAATATTTTATATTGTATTAATCAGATTTGTATAAGTTATGCAGGTAAAATAATAGCTTTGTTTTATTAAAAAGAAAAGTCACTGAATAAAAGCCTTTCTAGAAACTTTGATTGAGGGGAAGAAATAACACTCACTATCAATGCTTCAATTAGAGCAATAGCTATCTCATCCATGCTCTTTTTTTTTTTCTTATTACAGAATTTTTCAGTAGAAAAGATGTGATTGGGATCATTATACTCTTAGTCCACATAAGGCACTCTGAATATCCAAATATGCAAGAGTACATAACAATAATAATTTAATTTTCAAAATTAAAGACATAATCATAAATTATAGTAATAAATGTAACAATGAATTTGTATACAAATATTGGCTATGTAACAATACAATAAACTATATAATAAACATGATATAATATATGACTATATGTTTACTGAGAAGGATGATTTCTGTCTTCTTCGATGCTAGGGTAAAGCCATCATATTCCATCCAGACCCGTGTTCTCTATATCTTATTTGGTTGTGTTGGGTTTTCTATATATATATAGAAAGCTTTGTAAACATAGATTGTACTCACCATTAGAGTCTAGAGTAAGAATCATCCTGAAGACCTTATGTAAAAGATTTATGAAGCCAGAATGAAACTTCAAGAACATTAGGTTGGACTGGATCTTGAGTTCTCCAGGTACAGTGTTAACATACAGTGAAGGTTACACAGGTTGTACAGTACTTACCAGTAGAGTCCTGAGTAAGAATGATCCTGAAGCCCTTGTGTGACGTGTTGGTAGGACCAGAATGGAATTCCAAGAACATGAAGTTGGACTGGGTCTTGAGTTCTCCAGGTACAGTGTTACCACACAGTGAAGGGATGAGGTGTGGATTTCCTTGATTTTCTCCATTGTAAAGTCGCAGAAAATCTTTACTACAGTCAGGATCAAGATCCACAGCCTCAAATTTCACCTAAAAAGAAAACAGGGGGAACTTTTTTTCACAAAAGTAAAACCGAACAAGAGTGTAATATGTGTGGTTCTAATTGGGGATAGGCCGATTCTGTTAATCAATTGTTAGCGGTTTTGATCAACGACTTTCATTACCACAGCTCATTTCACTAGATTCCAATACCAAGATTTTAAAACTATTTTATTACAAAATAATAAATAAAATCAACAGAAATGGTTAAAATATGTTAATCAAATCATGATTAACCAATATAAAGGCTAGTGATATGTTAAAGCTGAATCTTGATTTAAAATAAGTATATTTGCGGACGACACCTGTTAGTATTAAGAAAATTACAGATCAGTAAAACACGTTATCATAATTTCTGTATGACAAATTTAGATATATAAAATAGTTACACTAGCTGCGTAAATAATATTTTGTTTATTGTTTTGTATTTCCTATATTTATTTTCTCGCATCACAGTAAGTTTGATGCATTCATAAATTTGTTAATTTATTAAAGACAAAAAAAGAGATCAAAATGTTCAGGTTTTAGATAGGATGGGAAGAGCAAGCTTACTCAAATAATAAAAGGCAGTTTGATCTTTATAATGTCTCTATGTCAAATAAAATAGGATTGTACTTCCATTCTAATAAAGCTATACTTGCTCTTCCTGCTCTATTTAAATCCTCTAGTATTATTTAGCCCTTAGCTATTAATACAATTTAGTTACTCTTCTTAGTTATTATTTATACAGCAATCGGTATTAAATTCAGAATTGAAACCAAATTTTGGTAATGGTATCGGCATTAATTTTTTTAGAATCAGCCCATCCCAAATAAAAATTATGAAACAATTTTTTTTTAGAAGACTATATTTTTATTTCTTAGTAACAAAAACAGGAATCAGAATAGAAAATTCAGACTACAATTTTGGTACCAGAATAGAATTTTTTGGAATTGGCCCATGACTAGTTCTAATTATTCATGAAAAAATATAATTACAATGGTAGAATAAGTATTTTAATAGCTTGGAATAGTATCAAGGCCAATAAATGTCCTCTCAACACAAATAATATGTTAGATAACAAATCCAGAGAAATAACCCAACTCTAAAATACTTGTTTTTTTTTAGTACTGTATTCAGAATTATTATGAAATCAAAAACAGTTCTATAAGAGAGCAATAAGAAAGCTCTTGAGTGAAAATTAAAACCATTATGCAGTGGAGATTTTAAGCCTTCTTTCAAGTATGAAAGCATTTGTATTCGCATAATTTTGATAACAATTAAAATAAGACAGTACTTGTAATAAGTATTAAACAATTTACAATATAAGAAATTGTTAATAACCCAACATTTTAAATAAAATACTGTAATTTAGATCATTAGAAAGTATATTATTTTTTTAATTTTATAAAAAACTTAGTTCTTTGCAACCAACTACAGTGATATGTGTTGAAAAAGCTATCCTCCTTTGCAGTTAGTTAGTCAGAGTTGGTGTTGTGAACTGTCACACTAAGTCCCCTTTTATTTTTTTAATGTCCATAAATACTATATTTCTAATCCTAGATCTTATGTAGATACTAACTGCAAGTAGTTAAACTATAGTAATCACAACAAAACATTTTTAAAGAATTACAGACTTAATTAATTGATTATGAATTTAGTTTCTGTTAATTATTAAGGCTTCATGTTATTTAAAATGTTCTAAATTGATTTCATGTCAACAATAATAAAAATATTTGTGTGATTCTCTGTGAGATTTCAATTAAATAAACCTAAAATTTTAGTAAACCTGTGCCTTTTTTATTGATGCTCTAGAAAAATGGTTCTCAATTTAAATTGACAAGAGATCCATTAAAAATCTATTTAGGTGTACTTCCTGACCACATTTAGAACAAGCAATTGACATAAAATGTGATTCTCGAGCATCCACGGAATTTCAAGATATGGGTGTTGAAGACCTGGGGTCAGTTGAGTTATATTTCTATGTACTTGTAATTTACTTTGAAATCTGTAAAGTTGTTGATGCTATTTTTATCCACATATCCTGGATTTTCAATATTGGCTAGACTAAAGCCATGACCTCGAGCATGACTGGACGTTGAACATTACCTGCAATGTGGTTTGTCACAGTCACAACTGGATATTACAAAATTTGGAAAAATAAACAGTGCCAACCCTCTTACTATGTTCCAAAGTGACTGATATCATTAAATATCTTTTTTTTTAATAAAAACAATATTTTATTAGTTCTGTGTCATTGATTTACTAAAAGAACTTACTTGCCACAATAAGTGTAGGTAAAGACTGTATGTTCAAAAAGGTATTTGAGGTTATATTAAACGTTTTATAAGAAATGTATCAAATGTTTAATTTTAAAAACTTGCACGTGGTCAAGTCTTTAATAAGTCTTTGTTACGACTATTGTCATGGACATTGGTGCAGCCATTTTTAAAGTCACTGCCTTACTCAGCTTTTACTCGTTATTCCATTTCAATAAGCTCCTCCAGTTGGCGATAGATTTCAATTGGTTTATGGCTTTTTGCCAACAAAAACCTTATCACTGAACGCACTTCTCAAGTGACAGGATTTTCAATTGCAGCACACATTTTAATTAATCACAGTGAGAACAGTAAGAGATTAAGATCACGTGTGACTACAGCTCTATGCGTACTGAACGCCGGAGTGTTTTGGCACCAAGATGGCGTCTTTAGCTCCGCCCACTGCCGCACCATTAAAAAACTACTTTCTGGATGGCCCTCACATTAAGGTAAAATTGATCACAGACATCAAGGTAAATTTCTCTAATCTACAACTTACATGTATATTGGTATCTTGCTGAAACTCTACAACCCAAGCACAATCTAAATTCGGTGGATACTTGTTGGGATACCCAGGGCTGGTGATAATAGCTTGAGGTCCATGGACAATGCCTCCACACTGATCTGTCTTATATGTCAAAGTAAAACTGGCCAGAGATACAGGAGTGTTTTCTCTTCCATAACCTCCTCTTTTTCTGGCCTATAACATATCATAGAATAATTATTTTCAATATGATATAGATAGGACAGTTTTAAATGTTACTCTAATTTCAGGTTGTCACGTAAGTGTACATTTAAACAATTTTAAAATTTGTTCTCATATTGCCATTATTATATTGCATAGTTTTAAGAAATGTAAATACTATTATATTCTATGTAATACAATAATTATATGTTTTGCTACAACAGGGTTTAAAACATCTGAACCATCTACACTTTAAAAGCAATTGAATCTATTATAGAGAAATATCATTATGTTCTTCTCACCTTAATTATAGTTCCTTGGAAGGGGCTCCTCACCACAAACGGTGTTGTTGTGTTTTCACACACTGTTCCCAACACCTTCAAATCTGAAATATTTATAAAACTGTTGAAATGAATTTGTAAGGATCAGTTTGGTTTCCAAAAAGGAATATCAAAAATTTATACAATTACTCACTTGAGTGACGTTGTGGTGGAGGGCATTGGCAGATGAATGCCTATGCTTAGCATGTTTCTGGATCTGTCTAAGGCATTTGACTGCATTCAACATCAGGTCCTTATTTCAAAATTACATGACATGGCATACAAGGCACGCCACTCTTATCGTTTGAATCATACCTCAGGAACCGTTATCAAAAGTTTAATTAAATGGTGTTTCATCACAATATGCCCTTATAAAATATGGAATCCCACAGGGATAAATTCTTAGCCCAGCTTTTGTTAAATAACCTTAGGTCATATATATAATCTAAAACTCATCAACAGCTTATAAACTACAATTGAGGTTTTAGAAGCGGGACTTAAGTAGCTGCATATGAGAAGCTAAATACATGCACATGTAGAAATGAGCAAGAAAATGTATGGATACAAGTATCAAAGAAGAATCAGAAATCGCGTTCGCTGGTGAATCCTAATGAATCGGGAAAAACAGAGTTAACCTGGACAACTCATCAACAGCCTGTCGCAAAGGCAATAATGAGAAAAAATAGGAAGGGAAAAACAACAACCAGCTGGGCAGGAAGAGGTAATCTCACATACAGTCAGTGACTGTTGAAGGCGACAGCCATACTTGCTGTATAGCTGAATTGCTGGAAAAAACGAGTAGGTACCACCACGTGGTGTTCGCGGTTTTTGCAAGCCTGGTGCTAAACTGCTCAACATTATGGCACGAAAACTCCAAACCGCTGACAAGTGGTCCTGAACGCTGGGACAAACAACCTTGCAGCCGAGGAGCAACGTAATATTTATAAACATGTGGAGGAGCAAATTACGTCTAAACCCCTAGGAACCAAACTCATAATCGCCACACTGCCCCATCACTATGAATTGCCTGCTGACCACATCATAAATGAACAAGTCGTGCTCTTTAATACGTATATTGAGGAGTTGGCAATCAGCCACAACATCCAAATCCTGAATTTTAACAAAATCAGCTGCAAATTCTTCATGAGACACGGCTTACACTTGACCAATAAAGGGAAGTGGAGGCTGACCAGACTGATAGTGGAAACCCTCTATCTGGTGGATTGAGGGCACCATGTACACTGCCATGCTCATCAGGCTCACTATGCGTCAACTAAGGAACAAAGAGTTTCACCTATGTCTCTCTTTTCTCCCCATTGAATTCCAGAACACCAGACATTGGGTCTTGAGGACAGTTCGGGCATCGTCTCGTTCTCGCCAATGTAAGAGTTCTGTCACCTCCCCGCAGAGCTCACCACCACCTACCCTTGACGTCATGCACCATAAAGCATACTCGGACATAAGCGGCCCATGGTCAACGTTTGCCTCCTCTGCCATGGATGGCTGTTTTAGGGACTCCACGCATAGCACCAACCAAATTCGACTGACAAAGAGAACAAAATTAAAAATTCTAATCTGAGAAACCAATTACAAAAAAAGTGACACAAGTGCATCTGAATGCACAAATGGCCATGAACAAAGGAGATGAACTGTCACTCATGTGTGAAGAACTCGATCATGACCTTCTTGTTGTAACCGAACATGGTTTTTCCAACAACATTGAAAATTTCAAAATTCCGAATTATCAATTGGCATACTTTTTCTGTTGAAACTCCTTTAAAGGAGGAGGTGTAGCAATTTTTTTGAGAACCAACTTTTCCTTTACCCCTTGCACATTTGGCGAATCCACTGACAAGAACTTTGAAGTTGCAGGGATAAAAGATAACAACAAACCCATCTTAAATTGACGTGATTGGTTTATACAGGTCTCCCATGAGGGCCTTTTTTCAAATCTTCATCAAATTTTGACACATGTAACGAAAAAAGGCGCAACATCATTGTCATACGAGACTTTAACATTGACGTTCTAGATGTTAATAGTCAAATTTCAAAAAGACTTGCTGGCTTGTTGAGGTCATTCAGTCTTAACTGGTTGATAAACTCTCCCACGAGAGTGATGACCGCTTCAGCGACAGCAATCGACAGTGTCGTCACAAAACTGACAGATGCCGAGACTTTGGTGGTCATGAGCCAGTAAGGGATCCAGCAAACAAAAAAACAATCAAACACACGAGGCCCACAAACATCAAGCTTCTTAATTATTTGCTGTCGCAAGAAAATTGGAGCTTTCTAAATTTTGTTAAGGGGGGTCGGCCAGGCCTATCTAGCCCATGTTAAATTCCTCTATTTAAGGTACATTTTTCTCAAAAAGTATAAAAGATAGGTACATAATTTTTGTGTTACTAGAAACTTTGGACATTTTTGCATAGTTTGTATGGATAACTTCAAAAAATATATATATTTTGGATATACAAATTTTTTTTCCAAACTAATTTTTTTCCAGGAATTTTTTGTATAAGATATATTTTTTTAACTTATAGGATTTAAAAATAAGGAATTTGCTTCATACAAAATGTAAAGGAAGACCTAATAAACAAAACATAAAAAAAATTGTTCAGATATCTTCAATAGTTTTTTAGATAAATGTACCTTTGTGTTAAAAAACTAGATTTTCGGAAAAACGTGTTTAAAGCAAAAAATATATGATAATTAAAATTAGGCCTACTTCTAGTGCATTCCTGCCCCATAAGTGGGGTTGTGTGGGTCCTCTAACTCTTCATATCTATCCTCTAGCCTTTTCTTTGCAATAGAAAGTTGTTTTCTGCACCTTTTCTCTATTTCTTGTTGCGCTTTTTCAGCTTTTTGAATTCGGCGTAGATCTTGCTGTTTAATCTCTTGCACACATCTAGAGCCAGGATTAATACCAAACTTTTCCAACACTTGGCACTTCACTTTGTTGCCCCTGTTAAAAGTTGCCACAGCCTCATGCACACCTAGTTCCAAGGTACTTTTGATTACAAAAGTTGTTTTTGGTACTCTCGACAATATCACACTATTTAACGATTCGCTACAATTCTGTGTCCCACCATGAAGGCATTTCCTAAGGAGTTCTTCATTAGACAAGTCTCTGAAAATGGGTTTTATTTCATCCATAACAAACACTGGTAGGTGAGTATGGGCCTTATGGTCATAGATTATCAGCATACAGTACTATAACAAATAAATGAACGCCTCATGCTCTCCTGGGACGAAAAAATGCGATGACATGCATTTTGAAAAATATTCATAACGCGTTTAATAATTGACAGAAATTAAAAAGTGAAGTATGTTCTTAAAGCTAACAAAATTTGGAATTAAAAAAAATTTTTAAAAAATTGAACTTTTTAACCCAATTTGGGGTTGACCCCCCTTTAAAAATGCAATTCAGTAACTTTGAAGCAACTTTCATTTGAACGTGAGCTGTTCCATAAGAAAAATTCAACAAAAGCAGAGGCAGAAAAAGTGCACTTGGATTACCAAAGGTTTCAAGAGAAATATTATTATTCCTCTACGAAATCAATATGCACACATCAGATAACAAATTCAAAACCCTTTTTCAAAATTACAAAAGAATCTATAGAAAAGTCATCAAAGCTGCAGAAGCTCATGATGTAAACAAAGCATTGCCCATATCCAAAAATGTTTCAAAAACTGCATGGGGCATCATCAACAATAAAACTTCAATGATAAAAAAAAATCGATCTTCAAATTGGAAATGAACATATTGGTGGTCCTGTGAAAGTCGATGATGATTGTAACAAATGTTTTGCCTTGATTGGAACTGACCAAGAATGTCGTCCACACCAGAGCCAGCTATTCCTCCTATAAATACCGAGTCCAGCAGCCTCAATGGCTCTGGGCCCGGTCACAAGGGAGGAAATCGATAGAGTGATAAGAAACGTTTCATCAAAGAAGTCTAATGACTTAAACTGTGTGTCAACATGGTTTCTAAAACAATTTATTGAGGCCCGTTGAGCACTTCATTAATCTCTCTTTTCACTCGGGAACGTTTCTCCCTTCTCTCAAAATTGCTAAAGCCACCTTAATTTTTAAGAAGAGTGACCCCCTGTCCACCCAAAATTACCGCCTAATCTCAGTGATACTGGTTCTTAGCAAAATTTAAAAAAATGTTTTCTTACTCAATGCCTCAATTTTTTTGAAAAACGCAATCTGCTGTCAAAAAAACAAATTCGGATTCCGAAGTGGAAAGGCAACAGACACAATCGCACGTATGGTCAACATGATAGTAGAGGGAATCGAAAGTTGATGGAACACTTTGAGTGTATTTCTCAACTTATCAAAAGCCTTTGACTATGCTGACCATCACACCCTCATTCACAAACTAGAGCATTACGGGATACAAAGAGTGCCACTCAATTGGCTTAAATCGTATCTTAGTAATAGAACACAATTTGTAGGCATTTCAGACATTCGATCTGAGGAGAGAGGGCTGCGTTATGGGTTGGTGCCCCAGGGTTCCATATTGAGCCCTCTACTCTTCTTGATCTACGTCAACGATATTGGTTCATCAGTAAACCATGGACAAATCGTCCAGTATACTGATAACGGACTCTCTGGTTCAAGGGAAATTCAAAAAGAGACCTCGAAGATTGTACATTGGTTGAACTCAACAATGCAATTCAACATTTCAATGAACTGAACCTCAAAACAAATTCAACAAAATCAATGTTCATTCAATTTTATTTGTGACAAACAGACTTTGATTTTCGTCCTACAGTCATGTTGGATGAAACTGAGATCAAAGAAGTCCATTCAACAAAGTTCCTTGGAATACATCTGGACCGAGGGTTGACTTGGGATTGTCATGTAGACAGTGTTTGTTCTAAGTTATCCTTGGACATTTCTTTTTTGAGGAAACTGTCCGAGTATTGTCCAACTCAGGTACTGATGACGGAGTACTACGGAGTAATCTAACCACATCTCTCCTATGGATTGGCTTTGTGGGGAGGTTGCTCAAATGCAAACTTTTCAAAAGCCTTTATTCTCCAAAAAGAGTAGTCAGAATCATTGCCAAGCTGCAAAAGAGAGTCGGTCAGATCAGCGCTCAGAAATTTGAGACTGTTGACACTACCCTGCCTCTATATTTTAGAGACGTCTCTTTTTCAAGTCAAAATGTAACAAAATAAGAGGTAGCGACATACACTCTTATGAAACAAGGGGCAGGGAGAGCTACCAAACTTGGAGACACAGAACAGTAGCTCATGAACACTTGCCATCAATGGTGTTCAATTTGTCAACAATTTGGCAAACTCAGTCAAAATTACTCCAATGCTCAAAGCATCCAAAATTCGTTTGAAAACTCCATTGATTGCAAAACATTCTACAGCATAGATAAGTTCTTGGCATATCAATGAGAGTCCGCAGAATTGGCAGACTGACCAGGTGCTGAAGTAGGACAATTCAAATGAATAAGAATGATTAAATGTAGAAATTGTACACTAAATTTGAAAGGGGTCTAGATGAAAAATGATATATACTGCCACCAGAACAAGTTTTGTTATGGTTTTTTATGATTGCCATACAACGTTTAATTGTCTGTGCAATAAAAATTATTATTATTATTATCGTCAGATCAAGTGATTCGTAATGCAAAAGATACTACCCTCCATTTCCAAGGCAAATGCTGACTCTTTGAAAGTTAAATGCTTTGAGAATTAAAATTTAAACCTTAAAATTTTATCAATATGAATCTACAAACAAATTATTCAAAATCAAATTTTATCAATTTTTCAGGAAGCAGAGCGCCCAATGAACCTGGTCTATCAGTTGTACTGAATGACAGTTTCTTTGATGAAGTTTTCACCATTAAGTTTTTAAGAATTCACATTGATTCAAGTATGAGAATGTCCTTAGGCATCTATGCTTTGAGGAAATTGGAAGAATGTTTTGGAATACACCTTAAAAAATTATAAAAGGCCTATTATGCCCTACCACACACGTCATATTGTGGGGAGAATATGCTAATGACATTTCCAGAGGTGTTTCATTTGTCTATCACAAGAAAGCAATACAAATCATTGCAATAATAGAAATCAAATCAGGGAATACTGCGGAGATTGCTTCAGAGGACTTTATTCGCTAACCTACCTGGTCTTCTACATATATGAGACCATCCTGTACTATTGTTACAAATGTGAGGAGGGCGGGATACTTTTAGACCCCTGCTGCAAAGGCTCCAGGCTTACGAAGCTCTACCATCTGAGGTTGAGGACTACAAACTGCCAACAACTGCCTGTAGACCTGTGTGTTTAAAATAGAAAACCACTGTTTAAGAGGAAGCTATGACGACTACTGGTGCATGAGTATTAATCAGCTCTGTTTTTTTAGGGGTGACATTATGACTAGCACTTCAGCTTTTTACCAAGCAAACATTCTTTGTTTACAATTATAAATATTATACAATAAAATTTTCATATTTTGAACAGTATTTGTTTGTTCATTTGTGTCTTATTGATTTGACGTATGGCATACAATACTGTAAATTGTCTATAGTAGCAACAAGCAACATTTTATTATTGTTACTTTCTTAAACTTAAAGCTGCAAGAAAAGAAGAGCTGAATATTTTTCTTAAAATGACTTTATTAAATTCTAAAGTTGCATCAATAGGCTAGAAATAATTTTACCACTAATTCCGTAACTGCAACTTTACAAATGCAATTGTGATACCTCAATGCAGGGTTTTCCATAGAGTAAAGTCTCTAATAACAGTTATATAAGGAAAAGATAGCACAGATAAAATTAGCTCAGTGACTCGGTCAACAAACTTCAGATTCAAAATGCACATGATCTTGTGATAATTAAAAAAAAATTGTTTGGGATCAGCACCGACTAACAAGAGAATAACTGGGTTATATTTATGTTGCTAGATGGATTTCTTACATAATAGATATTTATGAAATAAAAAAAGTATGAACAGATACAAGTTTTGTCCATTTATAGGAGTAGCAATTAGGACTTGGCTTGTGTATAATACTTGCAATGTACAATTAGAGTAGACTTTAGATTATTATTTAGAATACTCTTTGATAACAGAGGTTTTTTTTGTTCAGTTCAGGACATTTTTATGCCAAAAATATAAACATAGGTGAGTTTATCCAGTGATCATTGGACCTATCGTTTGATCTAACAGCTCTCTCTCATAGATAGACGCATAACGTGGTCCCAACTTAGTTGTACCATCAGAGTCGAACTAAACATCACATGCTTTTATGGTCGCTCACAAAGGCCTAGTCCTTTGTTCTTGCTGTAGTAGAAGTCTCGCCTCTGGTCCTGATGCCCTTTGTGAATGCCGAAGTAGTGCAGCACTAAACGTCCCTCGTGTGCATTGGACAAATGGTTCTTTTCTAAGCCTGTGTCCCACCTTGATCCCAGCAACAATGTAAAGGTGTGAACAAGTGAACCGTTCTTCCATGGATACTATTGTAGCCCTGGATGAGCTGGAAGTCCCCCCTCTCAGATAGCAAGAACCTATATCAACATCGGTGAATTGGCATCCATCCTCATTAAGTGCACCCTTTCTATTTCATGTTTCACCTGTCCTTCCATCTCCGAAAGTAAATGTTTTCCACTTAAATTTTTTTGCGCTCTCAATACGTTACCGCTTGTAATAACTTAGATATAAGTTTACATCAGTCAATAGATTAATGTTTATGCTCCTTCTTACGCATCTACATAATTAAAGTAGAGAGTATAACTGCTACATTATCTAATAAATACCTTGCATCAGATTGGCAAAACCTTTTTTGCTTATAATTAGAAACCCTTACCACTTCATGTGTAATCTGTAAACATAAAGGGAAAGATACTTACAAATACTATCTTGGATGATGAGAGAGTCGTACATAGCGTTGAAGACTGGGCAGGCAATGTTTGTCATGTTGTTCAAGGTACCATTGACAGTGACAGTAAAGGTGGTCTGGTTGGACAACATAGGGTCACGAGAGTTGCGCCACTCACAATAGTAATACTTAGCATTTTGCCCCAGTAAGGAGAAGCTCAACGAGCCCTGGTCTTCTAGTTGTCCTCCACACACTGGAGCACAAGAGAGCACAAACTTTTAGATTTTTTTAATAATATGCCACTAAATTAACAGCTTTGAGCCTGTATTTATAACTAAGACTTTTCATCTTATACTCAAATATGAGCCGTCCGTATCTACACACATTTACCTTGGAATCCCATACAACAATTTTCAAACTTTGTGCCCAGAGCTAACTCAGATTTAATGGATGTATAATTTGAAATATAGCTTCTATCTTACGCATACTAATTGAGAATAAAATTAAACTCATCTATGACATACAGGGAACAAGGCAAAAGTTTTGAACTAAAATTAAATAAAGGATTTATTATACAGACATCATTCTCGACAACTGTTAACGGAGACACACAAGAATGGTTTACCACTCCTAAGTTCAATCCACCATTTCATATACATTTAATTCTGGGGAAATTATTTGTGGGAATTAATGAGAAAATCAGAGTATTTAAAATCAATTAAAGCATTTGAGCATCCAACAAAGTAAAAGTGAAGCAATGAGCAGTAATGTTAATGTGTGAGATTAAGTTCTCAGAAGGGTTGGTTAATTTACGGTCTATTGTAAATTGTTAATGATATTCCTAAGAAATTACCTTGTTATGACAACAATATCTGGATTTTTATTTATCAGGACAGATTACACACAACACTGCTGTAAGAAAATGAATGTTTAATTTACTATCAATATAAAATTTATCCATAAAATACAAAAGTTGTGTTAGATGTTGTACATTGAGACAACTTTGCTAATATTAAAGTGTTTGCACATTATGTTACAGGGAGAGTAAAGTACTCTGTTTATAAACAATAAAATAACAGTAAACTTGATGAACTAAAATTTAACAGGCATAGTATTTTAGCATGAAGTATTTTGAACCAAATTTAGTACACTATTTAAAAAATCCAATTTTTACTAAATTAAATCTGTAATAACTTATTTTACACCCTTATGCACAAGTGAGTACATAAATTATTACACATAATTCCAGATTGTATTGAAATCCTATAAAAATCTAATCTTTTACATTAAACATAATTCTCTCAGTAATGGCAATTTTATACTACTTTGTTTTAGAGGTGATTCAATACCAGACCATAGTTAGAAAAGCCCCAATTACAATAATATTAAAATCCAGCAAATACATACATGTGAGAAAATAAATCTGTTAACTAGTAGGGATATAAAGAAAAATAATAGTGTTTTGTTTAATATTGGTACAAATTCATACATTAGCCCCTGGATTGAAATATCCAGTTTTAAATAGATTTAATACATATCTTTAGTCAACAATTCTACAAAAATATTATAAAAAGATGCAACATTATTGTCAAAGCTGTACCAAAATTAAAAGTCTTCACCAATGGGCGCTGTAATCAAAAATAAAATAAAATCAAAAGTTAAAGAACACACTGAAACACAATTAAAACATTTTTAAGAACATGCATGATTAAAGAGATTGAGTGATTGAATAATACAATATTGAAATGCGATATAGGTCACCTTCAATTACAGAAAGATGAAGAAAACCAATACTTTATATTGAATTATTCAATGTTAATTAAAGAAAAAATTTCAATTCTGACTTATGTAAAAGATAGCCACAATCTTCTTATATAAACTAAAAGTAATTTATAGTTTTCATTTACTTGTTGGTTTGTCAGAAGAGAACTCCGCTTTGAAACCACGGTGTGCTCCGCTGACGGAAGATTCCATGTAGTGAATATTCATCTCATTTGTGAATGAATCTATGACTAGGTTGTTCCAGGATGAGTTAGAGGCGAGTGAAGTTATGTAGAGATTTTTTGCACTAAAGAACTACAGAACATAAATTAAATTAGTATACTATACGATAATACTATGTTACATTCCATTATATTAAACTGAAAATAATAAACCAGGAGGAGAAAACTAAATGGATAGTGATCAAGAAAAGACAGACAGAAAGCTTGTTGTGATCTGTCACATGTATGATATCACAATTCATTGGAGAACCCCAGACATTACTACCATATAAACAAATAAGATATGCGGACATAGCAACTAAACCCTTCTAGTATATGTTATTGAAATAAATTGCAAAAACTACCTGCGCCACCTCAGGTATTTTTGTGTAAAAGTTATTATTTAAGTGCCATGTTTTACAGATTGATTCCAACAATATCCAATTGAGTAATATACTCATATTACATGAAACAAAGTTTTAGCTTACAAAATAGGCTTACAAAGATTTGAAAAAAAATCATAAGTTAAGAGAATGGCAAAAGTTACGTTTTGGTGATAGAGTCAGACTATGGGCTGGATCTGCCGTTATCAAGTTGACAGTGATATTACTTTATATAGGGCAACTGTGATATTATGTTTTAATGTACACTGTCATAATGGTGGTAAAAGCACTATGTTTTTTTATTTTATTTTTTTTTTAAAGGAGAGGCTGATCCCCTTTAAAGCGTTATTCTGTCTGTCCTCATGGGCCACCAGCCTATGCGAGGATCTTATCAAACAGAATAAGGGGCAAAGTCGATACAGTACAAGGTCGATGGTTCTAATAAAAAGTGCTAAGGTCACAGACATGATCTGAACCTGCGCTATCTCTAACTCAGACCCAATGTCCAATGTCGTAAATCGCTCAGCCATTGGCTCGGATGTACACATACCTGGAAACAGAACGCACTAAAGATCCTGACACCAGAGCTTCATCCGTGTATAATTTAATTCATGTAGAATTGGCATTAATAAAAACATTAAAGAAATTATATTTATGTTAGATAACTGTGACAGCTGAGAAAAGAGTTACAAAATGATGATGTTCTGTTCATTTTTGGTCATCAAGTTCCAAGTCATAGTAAGCCATCTGTGTCCAGTGAAAGGCCACTTGTACTGTCAGTGTGACTGACTTTGTTTTACATTGTATGGGACTATAAAAGCTAGAACAAAAAGATGTAGAGGTTACTCAATATCTAGATGTTGAAGAAGAGAAATCAGAAGCTATAATCGCTTGGTTATGAATTTCCCGATGATGCTTAATGATAATGAAGGATACGAGTTTGGATCTTACACTCATTTTTACTCAAGTTGTTTTTACACTTGAGTACTCAATTAATTAATTTAATTTAATTATTTAGAAAATTAAATCATATTAATTCTGAAACCAAGAAAAAGTGCATAGACTAAATGTGGAATATTTTAAACAATCAGGATACTGATTATAAGTAGACCGTTTACAAAAAGACCTTGGATGATTTGAGTTCACGCAAGGTGGGGTAAATACCCCTCCAACGCTGTTATGCCGCCCTCTCTCAGTATCCCCACCACTGCTAGGCATTCGCTCTATCGGATCATCTGCGATTCGTTCATTTGAACCGGTCAGTACAGAGTTACTGAACCTTCCCGCTAGAGCGTGTTATACCGGTCATCGTGTTGACCGAACAAAATGAACAACTGAATGTAACAACCGAGTGAACGAAAGGATCCGCTTGTAAAAAAGTGTTTGAATAGAGGAAGAAACAGCATATCGTACAGTGAATGGATAGATATATAACAATTAATGTATTGTTTCAGGAATCTATTAAATGTAAATAGATCTATTCAAACTAATAAAAAATGTAACTGTAAGTTACCAGATACATTACTAAATATTTAAATGTTAATTTATAATCAATGGACTTAGTTAATATACGATTATGGTTTTATCTTAATCGGTTAGCAGTGAATGAAAGGAACAACTGATTAATTTTGGGGACCTAGTGTAACCTAACACATAAATTTTGTAGTTTTAGTTAGTTCCATATGATGTTAAGCTATATATTGTGGATAAGATTTTTAAATGAACTTAATCATATAAAAATAATATATCTGATTTGAAAAAAATATCAAATTTATTCTCTTATCTGGATCACTTGTTCACTTGACTGACCCGTTCGAATTGAACAGGTCAAGACCGAATGACACATCTCTATTGGCCACTGCCACTGCTTGGCTTACCTCACAACAAAATGCAAGCTCCTTGAATACGTCTATGGCTACATAAATTAATCTGTTCAATTAATATTTTACGCTTGGACTGTGACACTTGTATAGGCCTAGACACAAAAATATAATGTAGTTGTAGAGCAGGTAAAGTAGCTGCAGTATAAACAAAACTGTGTGAGAGAGACACGATCCACACAGCTGATAATTAGACACAAAAGTTGCTGGTCCCACTCCCCACCACAACCCACCGCTGTAGGGGGGCCCCTCCTGCGCGGTACTGCTAAGAAATTTGCTTCTGCGCAAGTTTTTTTATGAGCGGTTTATCTATAGTTTGATGTATCAAAATAGAAACAAACAAACAAAAATGGTGCCATGTTGTTGGAAAAACACCTGTAGCTAAAGCATCACAGTAAAAATTGTGGAAATTGACATTGTTTGTCATTTTCAGTGTAGGATAAAAATAGTATCTCTTACATATAGTCATGAGATTTGTTATTTCAAACAAGGAGGGAACAGCTTTTTTACAAATGGTTTAATTTATTCAGTGCAAGAGTTTACACCACACAAAAACAACCAATTCCATGTCAATGAGAATATAATACATAATATAATTTAATATAATAATATTTAGGGGAAGTAAATGCTGAAGGTAAATTAATGGTGTTTAACTTATGAGTAATTATTGAAATTTAGTTTAAGACAACCTACGATAGGTTACAGGAATTTGTATCTTATTACAAGAGATTAATAAAGACATTCAAAGGTCAGTTTTAATTAAATGTGTGCAAATTTATTTTCTAACTAATGATGAACGTCCTATTTAAAATCTAATTTATCGAATGTTTCAAATCGAATTCGAGGTAATGTACTAATATAATCACAATTCATCTTAGCGAGCTGACTCAAATAAATCTACATGCTTGATTGGCTTTGTTACATAGGCCAAATGCTATGACCACTCAGAAGCTTAGAGAAGGGGAGCTATCAAAAAAAGGACCAAGCTACTAAGTGTGAATTTGGATCTTCCCAAGTCTTTACCCTTTTTTTAACTTCATCACCAGACAGTCAACTGAACCAGTCAGTGGTACAGATCTCGGGTTTTTAAACTAATTTTATAAATACACATATTCTTGGCTCAAATTCAGCGTACATTCCTTCCTAAAGCCTTGTGATGTCTAATCATGGTAGATGACTGGATAAGTTTTATGAAATTACTTTCGTTTCTTACTTTTAAAGGAATAAATCTGATGCATTGTTCAAGACTTGTAGAGATAACTCTGCAATATATTTTAGTAAAATTCAATTGTGTTTGAAGAAACACTCTTGTAAGTAGTTAGGTAATAATGACAACTGATATATAAAAATAGACCTGTACATGGAATTAGGTATTTACCAAGACTTTCTATCAAGCTTGCATTGGTTAGTTGGCCACATGAAATAAAGCACAAGTTAGGGAAGTAGCCATGACTCAATGGACTGAGTAGAATGTACATGTTGTCTTTCGTGTCAAAGACCAAACAAAAGTGGTAATTTTCAGTCCAATCCATGAACCATGTCATTAAAATAGTTTGAAAAGTACAGCTAACTGTGGTGGCTATTAAAGTTACCATAAATGACCAGATTTTGGATGATAGAATTATTTTATCTGGGCAATGGACAGAACATAGATATCACAAACACAGTCTTTGTAGACAACTGATACATTATCAACATCCTGTTTCACATAAGTTGCCACATCGCATGCCCCACGTTTGATAGTGACTCAAGATTACCTGATTCGCTGCCTATAGTACTTTCTTGATATAGTCGATAAGTGTATTTGTAATATCACCACGTCAATACCAGATCTGAGAACTTTACCATTAGATGTACATTTACCTTTATTTAGATCTTCAGTATTAAAGTAGCAAATATTACGAGTATTATTCAGTTTCAATATTTTGTAGTAGCTTTAAATGATACAACATTATAGCGTTATACTAGTTTAGTGCTTTTAGAGTTTTTATAATGCTTCATAATTATCTATCTAACTGATCATTAATTATAAATATTTTAATATTTTATTTAACAATACCTATAGCTATAATCCACACTTTTTATATTTTTTAACCTATACTGTCAAACCTTGGGCTTTCTTGCCATTTCCTCTATTCTCTCTGAAGGGACATTGAACTGTCTTAAGTCTTATGCTAATTTGTACACTTTTCACTTTTATGAGCTGAATGGTCAAATGTTAAATTACTTGGAGACTTAATGCATGAAATTAATGAAATCCACTATTAGTGCGGGTGTAGATTTTATAGAGTCAATTGACAAGGGAGAAAAGGTCGTTGGAGTCTTCATGGACATGACAAAGACATTCGATAGTATAATCACATGAACTGTTGTTAAAGACGTTAAAAAAAATTAGAGTTAAGGGCCGAGCTTTTGACTGGTTCCATTCTTATTTTCATGACAGGAAACAGTATGTTTAAATCAGTCATGTAAACAATTTTAATCAGTCTATAACTGTTAACCCAACAACATCTTGCATAAGATATGGAGTACCACAGGGGCCTATTTTGGGCCCTCTTTTATTCATGGCTTACCTTACAGGTTTACCATCAATTATTGAAAAGCCGATTACAGTCTGTATATATTCTGGTGACATTAATCTGAAAATAACTAACGATGTAACTAAAACAAATTTCATCTAATATTACTGTTAAGCTGTTAGTAATCTTGTATAATAATTACACATTCTACTCATTAAAAACAAACTACATGCAATTTTCTTCTTCAAAAAAGAAAAATACAGAACTCATCAATCTCTTTATAGATGAGCACACACTACAAGAACAACGAAACTCAAAATTCTTAGGTGTCATGATTGACAAAAATTTAAGCTGAGACAATCATGCTCAAGCTGTCAGTAATACTTCCTCTGGGCTATATGCTATAAGGAAGATGGTCAAACTATGCAATATTGAAACATTAAAAATTATCTATCCTGCATTAATTGAGTTCCATATTTCTTATGGCTTACGTTTGTATGGGTGTAAACAGCTGTTAATTTAAACACCATTTTAATGTTCCAAAAAACAGCCACACAAATAATGTTACAACTGAGATGGCATGTTCTGTTAAAAAACATTTTAAATCATTGGGTATTATAATTTTGTATGTGTTTACCAGTTAATAATACACATTAAGTTAAACTTACATACTTTACCAAAGTTAGGAAGTAACCATTAATACAACACCAAAAACCAAAATGCTCTTGCTTTTGAACTAATCGTTTATACAAAGAAGCCTACATATGTTGGAATTAATTTTAAAAAAAACTTGAAGCGAAAAGTATCCTGACAGATAGTACATGCACAGTACTATTTTAATGTATCCATTATAGAGTTAGTTATCAGCAGTAATAGGGGTTTTTTCATTACTATTAATAGTCTTAGTTTTAAGTAATCCTAATGCCATTCATATGTACTACGAGACTTGTTTAGAAAGTAAGTACCGTTAAAAAAAGTAAACAAACTATTTTACGACATAGTTTTCACTGATGTTCAAACACTTGTCGTAGCAGGTGATCAATTTGTCTGTTCCCTCTTTGTAGAAGGTTCCCGCCAATGAATGTAGCCATGACTCCACAGCATTTTTCACTTCATCATCAGTTTCAAAGCATTGGTCGCCTAGCCCGCACTTCATGTGCAGGAACAAGTGGTAGTCAGACGGTGCCAAGTCCAGGCTGTAGGGCAGGTGATCGAACTGCTCCCAACAAAATTGTCGAACCAATTTTTGAGTGTCACCAGCGGTATGGGGCCGAGCACTGTCATGGAGCAACACAATTCCGTTATTGAGCATTCCTCTCCGTTTGTTTCGAATTGCCCGCCTTCTTTTCGCAATACCTTGTGCATTAATGGTTTCACCTCTTGGAAGAAACTTAATCAGCAAAACAACTTTCTGATCCCAAAAGACAGTGCACATGATTTTATTGTGCAGACATTGTTGTCTTGCATTTTTGTTTCTTCTGGGATTGCGTGTGTCGCCACTCCATCGAGTGCTGTTTGGATTCTGTTGTAATATAACCGACCTAAGTTTCATCACCTGTCACAATTTTGTTTAAAAAATCTTCACCATCATCACTGTACCGTATGAAAAGAGTCAAAGCACTTCCAAGTCCTATGGTTTTGTGCACGTCAGTGATAATTTTTTGAACCCATCAGGAACACAGCTTGCGATAACCTAAGCGGTCCAAACAATTTCGTACAAAAGAGTGTGTGAATTTTGTTGGAAATCGTCAGATAGTGTTGTCATAGTGAAATGTTTGTTCTCTTGTATTTTTTCATTAACTGCCCTTACCAGATCATCGGTGATGAGAGACACCTGACCGCTCTGATTCTCATCATGCACATTTGTTCGCCTGATTTGAACATTCTAATCCACTTTCTCACCATTCCTTCACTTATCATGTCTTCCCTGTAAACATCTTGAAATTGACGATCAATTTCAGCCAGTTTCACATTCTTTGTGCTCAAAAATCTTATTGCAGAACAAATCTCACAATCGGCAGGATCACTAATTGTTTTAAACGTTCAGAGAAAACTGTGAACACATCATAGAACAACTAAAATGGAATGAGTCGATAGCCAATGAACAAGGACAACTAATGCGCATGTGCGGAACACTGATTGCAGCGCTACGGCGGCAGTACAATGAAACAGTATTTACTTTCTGAACTCGCCTCATACTTTTGAATTTTATGAATAAAGTGTTTTTTAGTTTGATTTAACTTGCTATTTGTGAAGTGTCAAAATCTCTCACTGATAATTTGTAGTCTAAGAAATCTCTCCCTCTGTTTGGCTCCAAATCATAGTCCAGAAACTTGACGGAGACTCTGCGGCCTTCTGGAACTGTGATGACCCAAGAGCAGAACAATTGGTTCTGTTGAGGTCTTGGGTTTGGATAGTTTGGGCTGGTGAACATTCCAGTAGGTGCTGTCATCTTATATAGGCAACCTGAAAATAAAGATATCAAAACCAATCTTACAAATTCTACAATATACAATGAGACTAAGTAATAATGCATGAATTAACCAAACTAGAAATTTAAATATAATTTGAATTTATCTGTCCCTCTACAATAGTATAACATTTTTTTTTTAACTATGGCTTTACAAAAAAATGTCCATGTCCCATTGAGTCAGCACTAATAGACTAATCTTTACTTTAATGATTAATATAAAACCATGTAAACTTAATATTTTGAAACTGTAAAACAGATTAAAGGAGATGCAGAGGTCACAAACTAAAATAGGAGGATGATTAACCCTTTGGACTCGTATTTGAACTTATTTTAATTGTCTTTTCAGCTCAAGGGATCATGAAGTGGCCATAAGTGTTCTCCAAGTCAGATTGGAGGTTTATGACTACATCCTATTTCTCAGCTGGCTAGGCTGTTTAAATGGATTTTGATGTTTTCCGATTCAGCTTTTCAGGCCACTATACAATATTTGTGTGGTATTACGCAGTTATAGAATTGAATTCTTATCCAAACATGGCAGGAGAGTTCTGCAATCTTTCAGCCAAATTAGGAACTAAATTAATATTTCTCAATTTGAAGCACATTCCATAGCAAACATAGTTTATAGTTGTTTCTTTTATCGAAATGTCAGTGCCACTGTAGCTACCAAGGCAAGTCCTATTCGTTTATTAACCCTTAGCACTCAGAAGTCAATGCTCAAGACCTAGACTTGTCTTTTAGTACACTCGTATATTTGATGTGATGTGCTGTTATCCCCAATTGGACTGCGCTACAGGCCCGCTACATATTCTTCCAACCTTTCAGAATTCTCTGCTTACTGCTTAACACTGACAGATCGGATTTATTATCCTGGAGAGTTCAAAATTGTCTTCACCTGCCTCAATTCCAAATGACTACAATATTGTAGTATGGTACGATTTAAATACTTTTGCTGATTTAAAAACAGACCATAATGTAAATTATTGTGTGTTATATAAAAACAGTTTTTATTATGAATAATATAGTTTTTATACGTAATTGTAAGCAAGATTATGGGTGATAAACTAGTAGTAAATCTTTGTTTTATAATTTTAATTAAACTTTATTTACAAATTATACATTTTTTAAATGAAAAGCTTGATGTATTTATAATAATAACTACGTTACTAATAATAATTAAGGTATAACAAGCAAGGATGGCAATAAAATTTACAAATTTAATCAACTGATTAATTCAGTTAAGCAAAGTAAATAGTTTGGCTCGCTATTATTTGCATTTAAACGTCAAAACCACCCTATAATCAAATTCTACTGTTTCAATGACTTGTGTTATTCCAAGGTTAAGATAAAAAATTATTAGGTTAAGATGATTTAATATCATGACATATTCAACCTTAAAATAACATTTGTAAAATAATAAACTTAACTGGTATGTCAGTAATAATACGTACAGAAGTATGTGGTACTACAAAAGGCTGCAAAACGAAACTAAAGAAATCGGAACTGAAGTGAACTACTGCTTTAAGTAGTTGCCACATTTCACGATAGAAAGCAGCAATTGTCAGGCCTAGAGGGAAAGGAATACACTTCATATTTGAAATAATAGTGATATAGTACAGTGGGTTTTGAGTGTGGATATCTGAGCTTTAGCACCTCAATAGTACCGGCCTCGCTCGTGGCTGCCCGACCTGTGAGTACTTGCCTCAAAACGAAGTGTACAACCTGCAAAACTGCTATGTTGGGGGTCATGTATGTGCCCATCCAACCTGCTGAGAATTCTCTGTTATTTCCATCTGAGTGCTAAGGTTTAGTATATTACTGCTTTTTTTCTGTTGCTCAAGGTCATTTGTGCTCTCCTAACTACTAGATGGACCCAAACTTTATAATATAGAAATGAGTTTATGTTCAGTTGGTACTAGAGATCTGCTTGAGACATTGTATTTTTATGATGCAAATAAAAATAGATTTAAATTAAATAAAACCATAACTTAATAAATTATATATTACTTGATACATTTACAAGAAAATAGTAAACAACCAATCAAAAAGGTTTTAAGCTTAAAGTGGATAAACTTTGTAAGTACTTGAGAACTGCATTAAAGACCAATTCATTTAAAGGGTCAATGATAATATAATGCTATTGAAATAATGAGTTAAAGTGATGTACATAATTACGTAATCGCCTTATTGAGAGACCAACTACCTGTAATTTAACCTGAGCTGACCGAGAGATCAGTAAGGACCACACTTAGTAGCCTGAAGAGTGTAAAGGGTTCACAAAAATAAAACTTATTTTGAACACAGTAATTGACTGAATAGTTTGACTGAATAATGAATAACTCACGTCTCCGTTTCGATTCGATAACGAAAGCAAAAAGCCCACGGCTACTGGAGACATCTTGAGGACCTGAATGGAAGCGGATGTACATCTCACTGGAAATACTGGGGGGAACAAGCGAGGTTCCGTTGAGTATAGAGTGTCGACCGCACAGCCTCGTGGGTGGTGGAGAATCTGTTACACCAATATTTACTGTTACGGACCATCTTATAAATATCGAGTAACACCTGTGTCTGATATGATGATAGCAAAAAATTGCAATTATTATAAAATTAGGCATGTTATACTACATCAGAAGATTACTTTCAGATATAAAAGGCTTTTGAACTGACATTCTAAATTTTAATATGGAAAATCAGAAAAATGTTTAATTTAAACAGACTTTGAGTTAAAGTTATTAAAACAAATTTTTACAATATGCTAAATTTTAATCTTACCATAATTACACATAATCTACTCATGAATATAAATCTGCAATAGATAAAACTATCTCTAATTTTCATCCTCAGATTTGTTGCAATAACATTAGCAAGAACTGATTTTTAAAGGCTTTACCTGTTGTTGAATATCTGTATGATTTCTAACTTATTTGTATGAAAACACAACTCACCATGTAAATATTGACTCATTGTACAATTACTTAGGCTATGGGTAGTTTTCAAGCAGATCAGTACGGGTATTGCAGGATTGCGCATCTTACTCGTTTGAGTTACTCCATTGCGTACTGTATATCAAGGATCAAGAATTGCTTTCTTAACTAAGCCTTCTTTAAGAAGGTTATTCACCCAACGTAGTGAATCTGTGGTGAAACTTGTGATGAAGCACGATCAATGCGGGGATCTAACATCCATGGCTCCATAATAATGGCTAGCAATGAAGTGTTATGAGTCAAGGAGCAGAATTTCATTCAACCACACTACACCTTGAACTAAAGGCAGAGTACTAACCATTTAAAATATCCGGTTTCCATGCCCCACTATGAAAACATAATCTGATATACATAAAAGTACAAAATATCTCTTTATTTTTACTTTTTATGTAAAACCAAAGACTATTAAATAATATTTATTTGCATTAGCTAAGCAAAATATAGTTCCAACTACCAAAATTTCATGATTGCACTGAAGAAATGTTACAAGGAATACATTAACCAAAACCATGCCAACATGCAACAAAGAACTAAATACATGCCAGCAGATCAGTGATCTTCACAAGATGGTTCAATTCCCAGAGAGGCTGTTACAAATTATGTAGAAATAACCTCTTTAGAAAAGGTATAAAAGTAAAAAATAGAATGAAACTTTATTAATATTTCATATATCTAACTTCATCTTATTTACATTAAGGCGAACTTGGAGTACCATTACCTGTCATATTCTTAGAGATAGGGTCAACTGATATAAACTCTAAATAGTCCTGAGCATTGCTGCAGTCGCTATCATCACTCATGTAAAGTTCGGAGACGTTGACATACAGTTGGATGTCTGCATTGAATCCCACAATCCTCCAAAGACAGTCAGTGTTGGCTGGGTACCTTTTGGGGTACTGGGGGGACAGGAAACTCATCTTGAACTCGTCGAAGTATGTGCCACCACATGTCGCTGTAGAACATTCAATAACCACTTCATGTATTATGATCATGAGATTAAAAAACAATAATTTGTTCAGATATAAATCATAATGTTCCATCATCTGTTACATACAAATTATATTTCTTATATTATTTTTTCCAAATAAGGAATGATTTTGATTGGGTAACAACACATTTGTTATATTTAAGATAACAGATAACGTAATAAATGGCATAATAATGGAACAGAATGTTTCCATGTGTTTTGAGATATAGAATCGTCAATAATTTTAGAGGTTTAGAGAAATCATTTAAATTGATTGAAACAGAGAGGTTAATCAGCTCTGATGTTAAAAATTTCCTTACAAATATTTCAGTTCTGACACTCTCAAAATAATATAGCATATTGAGTAAACTCTTATAGAACCGTTGATAATGTTGTCCACGGCTAATAGTGCCTTAAGAACACAAATGTTAAACCACCTACACGTATCACTGTTGCTGAATTGAGAATGGATGTGACATTGAACAAGTAGATACAACAGTGAAATTGATATTTTGTGTTATCAGGACTTCAAGAATAATCTGAAAGGTTCAAATTACACATTTCATGTCTGCATTAGGTACAGACATAATTGATAACTACAGTGGTTTTGGATATAATGCTAATGTCAATTTAAAACTGGTGGAAAGACCAATGAAGTTTTTGAGATAAATTTACTCAACATATTGATGTAATCTGATTTCCAACCCTTTGATAAATTTTTGACTCGTTCAAAATTAAAGCAGCTGGATTTAATTTTGAAACTCTTAAAGACAGTTCATCATAGATCACGTAGTGACCTGCGTGAACAATAACAAACTTAAAGAAGTTTGCTCTCTACCAAAAAGTTACTTCAATACACATAAAAGCTGGAAAATCTCAATGGAATATTGTGAAACATGATATTAGGCAAATATATTCAACTGGTGATTATATGTGTTATAAAGAGAAAACATTCTGTTTTCTTTGTTTAAAGTTTGTTATTACCGATGGAAGGTTTGAAAAGATAACAGGATTTCAGACATTTTATAACAGATCAACAACGATCAAATTTAAATAGTTCGTGGCAAGAACGGTAAGCGGAAATTGATGTGTAATTTTGTTGCCGTGTATCACAAGCAGCTGATAAAGCAAAACAGATGTTATATTTTCGTCATTTGTAAGTCTAAAATAATTAATAAAACAAAAGATAAATAAACTTCATACTAAAATCAATTTGAGCTGTTTGACTACGATAATTAAGAAAGAAATTTGAAATCTATTGGATATAACAACTAATACCAAAGTAAAACATATTAGTTTTAACGACTTCTGGTTTGTGTGACTACACCAATACTAATCCGCTTATTTTCTAGCCACACCCCTATTTAGAGTTGTACCTGTTAATCACAATTCCTCCTGAAATACTCTGAAAAAAGTATAACAAGGGTGAATAGTGGTCAGCACTGCAAGCTCTTTAAGATTAAAATACAAGAGAGATATTTATTACGAATTATTCATCCGACGCAGATACACCAAAACTTAATTTTTATCCCAACCAGAAATAAAAATTTGTTAATAAGGAAGGAATTACTGTATTTTTACATGAATCTCTGACCATTTTCAACACTTTGTAAGCATATAAAAAAAATCTCTAAGTCTACAAATTCTATTCTAAATTTACATTATTAATGATTCTTTCTCAGAGAGTATAGAATACTATTATGATAAGTAAAATAATAAATACACAATGTTAAATATTTGTCATGTGAGATAAATGAACTTTGTTTATAATTTTCAATAAAATTTCTAGTTTAAAACATTATTTTTGTATAATCAGAAATGTTTTAAGGTTATTCAAAACTTACAAAAGTTACCATACATAGTAAAAAATGTAAAGATATAATTAGTTATGTTAATATAATTATTAATATTTGGCATTAATTATTTATGAAAACTTGTTCAAATATAAAAATTCCAAGGATTAAAAATAGATTAGTTCTAATTTGTTAAACAGTTTAATATAGCCGATTAAATTTTATATTTGTATTCATTATATTTTCTGACAATTATAATGAATCTTATCTTACAATTTTTATCTTTACAAAGGCACTATAAAAATGATAATAATTTGGAAAAAGTTTCTCAATGATGCATGAATTATTATTGGCTCAGAAATCTCTACTCTATTTAGGTCTGTCATGTGGACATGTTACATGTCAATGAATTGAAGTTGTTACCTTACATATGTTTAATGCAAATAAATATAAATACATTAATTTTGTAACAAATAGTTTGCTTCAAATTACCTCTTCAATGATGAATCCAAATTAAGGTAGGAGGTTGCCACTTAGACATTTGGAAGTACCTCCCCTGTCGGGGATTCCGTCATAATTTTGAATATTTTAAAAAGTCTAACCTATGAAATGCCTCACCCAAGTGTTCTTTTTCTATTTATAACTGTCAAAAAAACTAGCTAGGAGCAGACTCTGATCACCTGTATGTTCATTATCAACAGATAAACTTTAAGTTTGTATAAATCTTAATCAAAGTGATATTAAATAGCAACTGACCAATCTTGACCACAGCCTTGAAGCCATTGTTAGGTGAATCTGCATCAGTGAAGTACTTGATGTACATACGTCTTCCTTGAGTTACTTGAGGGATTGGAGTTTTGTTACAATATCGGCCAATCAAAGGTGACAACTCCGTTCCACCATCTCGCACCTCCACGTATTCAACTGAGCAACTGAAAACCATTACTTTTCAATATAATAACAAAACTTAAATATCAACCATTCTCTTTAAATTTAATTTAGATTTACAATTCTTATTATTAGAAAACCATCAACCAACATAGCCCTTATCCTGTATCAAAGAAAATGTATTAATTGTGTATTAATTGGGTATTCAGATATACTAAACAATGTGCAATTTTGCTTCCTGTTAATATCACGTTCCTTTAACCTGCTTAAAAAGTTTATTACAGCACCAAATGTTTACATAAAAACAGTTGTTGATAAATTAACAACAACAACAACTACAAAATATTGTTTGACAATCGTTTTATCTGCTTAAAATAATTAAGAAAATACTGAACAATCATTTTTACCTAGAAAAACAGCTATCTACTAAAATTTAATGGTACAAAAAAATAATTCAATTAAAAACAATTGTTCGAAATTGGGCTGCTGGTAATTCTTTTTGTATTTAAAATATTTCTATGGTGCTTTTTCTGTGTGGTATTTAACTAATGCCCTGATTGAAGATGAAAGAGAATAATTAGGCATGGTTATTTAAATAACTTAAATTTGTGAATTTGTGCCAGTTCGCACAGGTTATGTACTTCATACTGCAAACAGAAGTCTATTTTAAAACAGGACTCAAATTATCTCACCAGCAAAGGGAAGGTAGTGAGTGGTAAATACTTAAATATTACCACAGAGCTGGAAAACAAAATAATTGCACTCTTCTTGAAAATTTGAGAGCCAAAATAAGCCCTGTAAGAAGTGCTACACCATTGTTCTCTTTCAAAATATCTCAATTTTAAATGAGTCTCAAATTAATTGGTTTTAGGAAATATTCACAATAATTAATTTAAATAAATATTATTTATTGCTAATTGTGTTACTAACAATAATTTTGATAAATACAGGAAATAGTACATGCATTGCACTTGACAAATTATAAATGAAAAGTCATATAGGTTAAACATTAATGTGTTTAAAGACTCACTCTAAGGAACGCTTTATGTCAAACCGAAGAACAAAATCAAGGTGGACACTCTCTCCAGGGGGAGCCGTCACAATCCAGACACAGCTGATGTGTGAAGTGCTGGGGGGTTGTGGGTAGTTGGGTGAACTGATTGTGAAGTTGTGAGACTTGTTCCGCAACTGAATGTCATATCTGCATGCAAAGCTCACTTCTTCGTAGTTCAAAATAACTCCCTGAAACAAGCATTGTAACATCACTAATTTATTCAACCATTTAAACCTTGTAATAGTTTTTATTTTTAGTGACACCATTTGTTAAATGATTGTTTAATTTAAATAAAAACATTGATAGACTCTGAAGGATTTATTATACATAAAGTAAATATACTACCTTCGAAATATAAACAAATATATTTGAAAAAATAAATACATAAACATTTGTAAAAGTTTTCATATGGTACAAGATTAATGGTTATAATTTAATTGTTACAAGCTTGAAATGATAAACAACACTATAAAATAGAAAATTATAAAAAGAAGTTACAGAAATCTTTTAATCCAGTTCTTCCCCAAGAACCTAAAATGGATAACAAGTTGAACATAATACTTATATATTTTTATTTTTCAGTTGCAATGGGCTAGAGAATGCACTAATTATTAATAATAATCCCTGTGAAACATTACAATTTTGTTTTTTAAAACTTTAAAACATGAAAATAGATAATCCTAATCCTAATATAATATTATTAATGCGAAAGTGCTTTGTTTGTTTGTTTTGCTTTCACGCATAAACTGTTGAACCAATTGTACTGAAATTTTACATGGACATTCTAGGGTCCCTGGGATGTAGCCATATTTTTATTTCGAAAATCCCTCCGAGCTACGCTTTACTGGTCTCTACAGCAGCAAAAATCCATCTTGGTCTTTAAAGTTATGTGATATGAATTGAAAGAATATCAATTTGTTTACATTTATAGAGTGAATGCATAACAAAAGTAACAATATCTCTTATTTCAACGCCATGGCACAAAGGCAAAAAAATTAATACAGCCTGGATTTTACCTAATGAACTAAATTGGAAATGTGTACATGTTTTGAATTCAATCTCATTAGAAAACTATATATAGATTTATGTATATTGTTTTTGGGGCAAAATAGCAACCTTCAATTTTTATTGGAAATAGATTTAATTTGAACTAGAAGTGTAAAACCTGAAACAAGAATTACTTGCAATCTTGCTTAACCTCTGATCCTATTAATCATAAACCCTAAAAATGGGATTGCGGGCGAAGCCGCAGGTATTTGCTAGTAATGGATAATGTTTATCTTGAAAGTTTAATCACTAAGTCTTTCTCATGAATGCGTAGTGATTAAACTAAAGCATCTTAGAGAGCCTCACTGGAGCATCTACTACCGCATGATATGATATATAGACTCGGTTGGAGATGCAGGAAGGCTTAGTGATTATACCAAAGCATGTAAGCAAGCCTCACCGGAGCTCCTGCTATTGCATGGTACGATATGTAGACTCGGTTGGATGAGGACTCAGGAAGAATTGGCGTCTCCCGGCCACAATACTTCATCTCTCCAAGTGCTGGAGAGTCCTTGTACCCTCCGTTGTGGAACTGTCACAACACATTTTTCACCTTAGTCACCAATTATCAGTAATTCAATCTTTTTTAAAGTAAAATAATTGTTCTATACTGGTAGTAATACAAAGTCATTACAACTAATAAGAACATTTTAACAACAATGGAATAAATAATTATGAAAATGATTCACCTTGAAATTAAGATAATAAAACTCGATGATACCGTCTGTGATTAATTATGGTTAGGTCTGCTGTACTTATTATTAAATGGCATACCAATGTATGCATCATAAACTAATTTTGTTATTATATTATTGTTAGAATATTAGTAAGCAGTAGAAGTAACATTGTTTTGAACCGTTGTTGTCTGAGTTATCTGTCTTACAAGAAAACCTGAAATTATCCATATTTTAAGTTATATGGAAGTTACTAATATTCGTTCAATGAATATGTCAGAAAAAGTATATGATTGGATAATCAGAATGCATTATTAAATCCAACAATTGATGAGTGTCATATCTGCAAAATTTACTGTGAAATAGCTAATTGAAAAAGCAAGGGAGTGCTACACCATCTTTGGTAGTCTGGACAAGAGTGATGAATTTCCCCAGGAAGATCTGATCAGTTGTTTTTGGCGGTTTGTATAACTACTTAAACCATAGACTAGTCGACCTCATGGTGTGCTTCCAGGGTGTGGCCTAAGTGCATGGCAATAGGCCACCCCTTAGAAGAAGAAGAACACATACTGACAAGTTATCTATAAACACACTTTTTAATCTAAAATGAAACAAAAGTATAACCTGAGTTCCTGCTTTTGAGGTATTTTCGAGAAAAAAATGTAGCAGTTCTTACATTAAATCCTGTCATTTACTAAAATTATAAAGGAGAATATGTTGATTAGTATTATCACCCAAAAGAACCCTTCCTCAATAATCTTGGGCTCCAGGTTAATTTATTTAGATGAGCATACACAGGAATCATATAAAACGGAAACATTTCATAAAATAATTAATGCATCAGAAATCATTTAAGATTTTAATTAAACTTCTGTTTATTTATTGTGAACAACAAAATAATAGAATATGACTTACCATAATGTAACTGTTGACACAAGTATCCTTGCCCAGTTTGGGAAGGTCAAACTTATCAAATGTGAAGCGGATAGTTCGTCCTGAGTGAACAACAATTTCCCACTCACAGTCAACTACGCCAGTGAACATATTGACCTGTAAGGAGCTCATGTCTATACTACCTGAGGGGTCCGTGAATTTACCTCCACATACTGCAAAAAAACAACTGTAACTAACAGCTTATTTATACAGTTATAAAATTTAAATATACAAAATGTTTGGGAACTATGTAAAAAAATATACAAAACTTTATATTGAAATCTTGGTATTTATTTTACTGTAAAGCTTATAAATAAACAAGTAGGTTTTACAATTGTGAGCTTTTTAAAACTTATTTTTGTTATATTTGGTCTTATAGTCTAAATAAATATTGTGTGAATGCAATAGGTCACAATTTTAACTAATAGTCTTTATTGTAAAATAACCAAGAAAAATTGTTTCACAAATTTACATATACAACTACAATACTGAACATTTTAATTGAATTTTTTCAGATCATATTAAATATGAAAATGCAAGAAACTGTATGTATATTGTATACTTGTCAAAACATTGGATGGTCACAGTCTGAAAACATTAGGCTACTAGACAACAAAAAAGTTTGTACCTGTGATATCTAGTGTCCTTTCCTCCCATTTTGCTCTACAATACCTAGGTAAACCTAGGTTTTTGCTCTACTAGTAGTTAAAACAAAACAATTGCATTTAAAAACATTTGTTGTTTTTTTAAGGAGAAGCCCTGTTAATCTGCCCGTCCTCATGAGCCACTGGTCTGTGCGAGGATTTTATCAAACAGAATAAGGGGCAGAGTAGATACAGTACAAGGTCAATGGTACTGATAAAAAGTGCTACAGTCACAGACAGGATTTTAACATGCACTATATCTAGCTCAGAGCTAAAGTCGGAGTCTTTGACTACTTGCATTTTGGCCCTCTAAACCTTAAAAATCCCACCACCTTTGAACAGCCTCCATCTTAAAACCTTAGAAAGCATAACGGAATTGTGTATCTACCAGTATAAAAGTTAATTAAAATAGTTCCAGACTTCTATAAAATAATCTATTTTAGCCCAATCTTCTGGAATAGTTGTGATAAAAATGTTAAATTTATTATAATAGACAATGGCTACCACTTATATCTTTTTATTAGTTAAGACTTAAAATCATTTAACTTATCTAAGGCATGAGTAATTACTATTTTTGTACCAAGTTTACTTTATAAAAATTATAGCAGTTATCAAGTTCAAAGGCCGAATTATAAAGGATGATTCACAAAGTAATACAGAAACTATAGCAGCTCATTTTGCATGTAAAAATAATGAAAAATGTTTATATAAAAATGGGTTGCTTTATTTGCAAGTTCCAAGCTAGTGAAAAATTTCACCTGAACCGTATTTCAGCTCACCATGTAAAACGAGGTCTTTCTGAAATTCTGTTAAATTAGGAAGAATTCAATTGGTTCTCACGGTTTTTTTCTGATAAGTTGAATAAAACAGGTCAGTCTCAGAATTGTAACTTAAGCCTCGTTGTGTTAATTGACAAAATTTTGTCACATTTTGCCGTTTCTGTAGTGTTGACCGATATAATTTTGGTCGGTCAAATAATTCCCTCAATAATTACTTCTTATAAAATACTGCAGTAACGTAACGATTTGATTCATGCACCATTGGTTTGGGAAAAAAACTGCTAACAAAAACTAAAGCTTTATTCGTCTTTGTTATTATGGTCGTGACAAGTTGATTATTCTAAACGTAAATGATAATGTCAGCGGTTTGTTGTGAACGCTGTCTTGCCAGCATTGTTTAATTTGTATTTCATTAAGAAATGATTAAATAAAATATTTTTATGGCTTAATTTAAATGCAAATATTACTGTTTGTTCAATTCTGAAAAAAAAAATATTTATACATATTGCTCCTAACTTATATTTTTAATACATTAAAAAAAACCTTGCATGAAGCTCTAAAACAGCTTAACACTACAGGATGAAATGATAACCAGTTGTAGAGTTAAGTAGTTTTTGAGAAAACCAGTGACAAATGCAAAAAAGGAGTGAAAATAAAACATTTTCATCTTTGGGCAAAAATAACTTTGTTATTTTACTAAGAAACAGATTAAAAAAATAAAACTTGTAGAACATATTCTGAACCAAACGGTGTAAATAAAATACACAGATAGCAAACAGATGTTTGGTTAAATGAATATTAATTAGTTATTAGTATAGGTTTATTTAAACATTAAAAATTACTCAACTACAACTTTTTATGAATTTTTTGTACTCCATTACTGCACCATAAAATCATGCAGTCAGAATAAAACTGTATCATGTATTATTTTGGAAACATTCATACACAACAAAGTGAGACAATGTACTATGTATTATTATGCTATGCTCTTAGCTTGCTTTCCATATGGTTATAAATAGTGAACACTGCCACTCACCTCTCTGTAGGCATGTTCATGTGTGCAGATAAGGAAGTCATAATAGGCAAAAATACAAACAAATTTTCAGGAAATTCAATCATGAGAATGATTGTAATAGCCTCAATTTTAAATTTATTTCCATTTTTTTTATAAACAGAGATGGCACAGACATACACTTGATTAAATTTTTTAAATAATAGATGTAATAATAAAAACATTTTATTGTTAGGGACACATCCTACTAACAATATTGTCATCTAAGAGAACAGCACAGCTGAAAATACACACTGAGCCACCAATAGCGGAAGCAAGAGTAAAAGTCAGTGTGATGTGGTATGTTATTGCTATACTAGTTTCGCAGTTGGAAGAGCCCATTATTTCATCGACTACTAAATGTTCATTGATCAAACATTAATTAAGTATTTATAAAAAAATATTCTTTTTAACAAACAAATATGGATTGCAATAAAAACCATTGGAATTTTAATAGTTGGGGTTCTACCAAAGTCGCAACTAGAGAGTGTCAGGAGGGGGTTGTGTGCCCCGAATGGGAAAAATGTAGAAAGTTGAGTCATTTTGTCACAACTATTTACGCATAGTCTTGTCAGTCTCCGCACAAATCTCTTCACTCTCAAATTCAAAAGGAATAGATACCTGATTTTTAACGTTAACCACAGGCTAAATGGTAGAGCTACAATAACAGGAGTTACATTAGAAGTTAGCAGTACACAGAAAATGTTTATTTCTGCATTTACAAATATAAAGCTAATTATAAAATTCAGCCAAACTGCAACTTTGAACATTCATAACTCGGAAACTTACAATCCAATTAAGCCCAAATTGTTGTACAAGATAAGTACAAATGTGCTGTGTTCGAGTAAGACATTGTAGAATTCCTGTCTATGAAAACAGTTTTTATTAAATTACCATCTTATTTGCACAAAAAAATCGGCATTGATCACATTAAATGGTTTTCTTAAGTTATTATTTTAGATGGATAATATTTTAAACCATTATTTAAAATGATTAAGTTTTAAAACAAATTTAATTGAACAAGGTTTTGATAACCTACCTGTAATCTGGTAACTGGTGCATGCTGATTTAAACGCACAAGCCACCAGACTATCAAGGCAACACCGCCTTAGACAGTTAAAAAAGGCAACAAAAATATCTTTTCAATTTCAACACTGTTTCTTTAGACTGACAAGTTGACAAAAGTTTCTAATTTTAAACTTCTATCTTTAAATTCATAGTGATAAATTGTTGCTAGTAATTGTAATTGTGAAATATTAACATGTTGATGTTTTAACAAATCAATTTGCTCTTACAATTAGACCCCTACTTCTCCATGCGTTCGAATGGGCCACCACACACAGAGGGAGCATCTGTCTTAGGATGTTGTGAGCCACTTGAAACAGTGCTGGTTGCCTAACTCAAATTTTTTGTCTCATGACAACTGCTGGATGCAAAAGGTCAACGCAAATTAACCTAACCTTACATTAGTCGCATGCATCATATGTCTGTTTATGTTGTTTTGTGTCTTATGTCCCTTTTCAAATGTCAGAAGAAGTTTTTGACGAACTGATATATGTGGATGAATGACTGTTGGTAATGGTAGAAACAAAGCTAGTGCTATACCACATCGCTAGAAAATATCACCTCGAGGATGAAACAAATCCAACATTTGGACAAACTGCTGTAAGCACTGTTCATGATAAAAATTCTTCTTGTTCATTTACAATGAAGGTTTAACAGCCAATGAGTTGTTTTTTGACCTCTTGATTCAAAATGTGCCTTTGTCACTTTAACCTATTACTCATTGGAGAGCAAACTGTCAAAATGCTTTCAATAAAGTCACTTGGGATACCTGCTTCCTTCGATTGCTCTCCTAGAATGCGGCCAGCCTAAGGCAGATCCATTCACCTTCCTTTTGCCTGTGCCTTGCTTGGTTATGTTTGGCTAAGCTACTACTCTCAAATACACGAAATCGATTTAAATGGCTTAAAACCAGAGCAAAAAAATTTATTGAAAGTTATTTAGAGTATTTTAACAAAGAGCAACTGTTCAAAGTAATAGAAGGTTTTAAATGGCATGGCCTTAAAATGGATAAAAATTTTAGAAATGTTACACGTCAATTGACTTTTAAACTTATTATTTATGAGCAACATTTAGATGAAGGTTACCCATAACTCAAATATTCGTTACTCTTTCAGTTTATGTCACTTCAGTGGAGAGCAACCTAAAATTAATTCTAAATTATTTAAGAAGGACTATGAAAAAGACTAACAAAAGTGCCATATTAATTGAATATTAAAGTGTATAAACATTTCCTTTGAGTAATTAATATATACAGCCTAAAAATCTTGAAAAGTTAACATTTATTAAGATTAAAAATAATATATATTTTATAACATGTTAATTTATTATAAAGTTCATACAGAGTTTAGTGTGCTTTTTATAAAATGTATCTTTGTTTCATTTGTAAAAACACCTAGTGGATTGTCTTAATTTAAAATAATGTCAAATATAAGTACGGTACTGTTGTGCCATTGTGAAAAATTTGAAAATAGTAAATAGTAGATAATATTAATGTACTAATATATAACTATGGCAACATTCATATTTTATAATTTTTTAAGTGTACTGAATTTAACTGCAGATATAAAATTGTTTCAGTCTATTATATAATATTTCTAATAAACAAGTGATAAACTTCAGTTCTATCATTGGCACAAAATACTGCACATATAATAATAATTATTATTAATCACTAATGATTATTTACATGGCGATTTATAAGCAGCATTAAAAGTACATTTTTAAATTGACAGAGTTATTTGGTGGAAATTTTAGGACTTGCCCCCTCTGGAAAAATACGTAGCTGTGGCTATGAGTTCTATCTTAGATAAAACACATGTTTATGTTATATATTTATTTAGTTTTGTGTATTTTATCTACTGAAATAAGAAAGGTTTTATGTCACTAATTATAGTTAACTGACATTATTACGCTAAGTTAATATTTTAATCTTATGCACAACTTTAGTACAGAGTTTAGATACACATTGTAAAATGTACGGTTGTTACATACCAGGCTTGACTGTGGCAGAGAAGCCAGATTTCTCATTGGATTCATCAGTTTCAAAATATATTTTAGCACGTTGACCTGCCTTGATGATCAAAGTAGTGGCATTGGGAAGGCAGAGGTTTGGAGTCAAAGCTTTCCATCCAGTTGGTACTTCCTCTGACTCTGCAAATAGTTTCAAAGAATTTTATTTTTACTTATTTCTGTACTGATTTATAATACCTTTACATGTATAGTATACCTATTATAGATTAGCTCTCATTAACTCCTAAGAAGAAATGCTCACTCCTGCAATCACGATCACTGGAAAAGGTCCAGAAAGTCATGGTCTCCAACAAGGGTGTTTTTTACGATTTACGCTGATCACTTCATGCATTTCTGAGATCATTAATGATCAATTCTGAAACATTTGTGTCCAGAATCCTTTTAATATTTATTTATTCCTGAATATTAGGGTCTCTAAAAATCCCATATTAGTTTGTAACTTTCTCTTAAGTACCAATTTAACATGTTCGCTGCTGAATAAATATTTATCGCAAAGGTGAATAGAAATGAATCATCACCGATTAGATAGAAAAATAATCTATAGTGCTTCCATGCCAGGACAAAATATGCAATCCAGTGGGCTGATTAATTAAAAAAGTTCATCTCTGGATCATCATCCCAATACTAGTTGTGGGTAAGGAGTGTTATTTATGGTCCCAGTTTGACAGCTCTGATTGTTTGGGTTGGTATTGTGTACAATGCACATTTAGAATTCGATAAATTCATATTCAGGTACTTGTAGTTTAAGATAAATGTAGTAAATAAATAATTTAAAGCAAATGTTCTTATGTTTTTAACTACCTCGGTGGCTAAATTTTGTATTTAATTTTATAAATAATCAATTTATATTGTTTAAAAGTCTATTGAATAGTACATTTTTGTTAGAAAATCTTTGTCATTTAATAATACATTAGGATTAATTTTGGCACTTTTGTAAATTTCAAAATATTTTAAGTTGACAATAGGTGACTTTTTTTACATGTATGTAAAATTTCAAGATTGTTTTTGATGTTTGTGTATGTATGGCCAGTGTCATTTAAATGGTCAGCATATTTTGAATTTGATGATGTCTTCAATGCTTTTATATGTTCATTAAATCTAATTTTGAAGGATCAGCCGGTTTATCCAATATAGTGGTTTTGACAATCATTGCAATTTAATTTGTATACACCACTTTTGTTAAATTTTGAATTTTGATTTTGGTTTATTGAATTACTTTTGTTTTCGATTATAAGGCTAACATACATTAAATGACACCGGCCATATATGATGTTGTAATATATGATAAATTTAAAACACATGTGATGTGAATATGACATGTACAGACTACTACTCCAAGACTTGTTTAAGACTGATCAGGGTTAGTTATGGGTCTGGACTAAGTGATAACAGTGAAACATAAAGGTTGATAATTTCCAGCAAGAAACACCAAATGGTGTCTGTCCCACCCACTGCAAATGTTAATTGGTGCTATCAGCAGCGGACGTGTCAGTGTCAAATCTTGTGTGGTTCTGCTGTAATAACTCCCACCCCCTAATGTGTACTAAAAATAAGAAAGTGGGTGAAGTATAAATTTATTGAAATTCAACATCAACCAACTTGAAGATGATGTGTTGTCTAGTTATGTAATCAATGAGTAGAGAAACCAATTTCTTTTAGCAGACTTTTATGGTAGTGAGAGGATTACAATAGATTTACTCAAATACTATCTGTGAGTCAAATATCTAACACAGTTAAATATTTAACATTTCATTTAGTAATATGGTGAACAGTTTTGTGATATGTGCTAATGGAAGGTATTACTACCTCAAAATTTTCATTGTGTTTGACTGTGTGTGATGCTAACTATTGAATGGAAAGTTAATTTATTATAATTGGAATATATTTTAAAGTAAATAAGTAACTTTTATTACTAGACCTTCAACCACCAAGCAGTGATCTTGTGACCCCGCAGTGGCATAAAAGCAAAACCATTGCTTGTGGTATAAGATATTATATACTGTAAATGTTTTAAAATATTGAGATCAAGTTTTTGATACAAATTTTTTTCTTGGTTTTAGTCCAAGACTATCATGAAGTGCATTTGAAAAGTATTTGTAATTAATCTGGAAAAATATTTATTTATTTATTATCATGTTTGAATCATTCATGGTTTCATATTAGGACCTTTTGTGACATTTTGCCACTAATATTTTTTTGTCAGTGGTCGGGCCAAACAGTACCAAGCCATCTTCCTCTTCATAGTTAGAGCTGGTCATTCTGGAAGCTAACCTCAGATGCTGGACGCTGTTTTTATACTTCCAGTCTTTTCATTCTCTTCTGTATCAGGGTATTTTTTCATTTAGATCGTTCTCTTGGCTTGTTAACTTCCTTTCAGAGAAGATGTCTATATGTAATTGTGGAAGGAGGAATTTTGTTACACTCAAGATTTTTAGCTGCCCTGCTTCTTTAATGTCCAGGCTTGATGAAGATGTTTTTTAGCCAACCCTAGCCTCCATATAGGTCCTCATACCTCCGTGTTTTAATTATTAGGCCCAATAATTCTTCCAGATTCAGTAACATACAGTAAAATTACCTTTATATTGGTAAAAGATTGTGATTACCATCCTTGGATCTCTGTGTTACAGGCCCAATGTGCCATTTCTGTGCCAGAGTAAAAGGCTATAGCAGAAAGGTTTGAAGGAAAGGACTCTTAAATTTGAATAAAACTATATAATTTTGCAAAAAGAATTGTACTTAGGAACTAAAGAAAACATTAAACTAAGGAACATTTATTGTTTTTAGGATAAGGTAAATCAAAAACACTAATGACAAACAAACAAGCCAAATTTCGAGGTTAGGATGATTATTTTGGCCAGACATTACATAATTTGTTTTTGTTTTTGTTATTTATTTTTCTAAAGGAGAGACCAATTCCCTTTTAAGCCTTATTCTGCCCGTCCGAATGGGTCACTGGCCTCTGCGAAGATCTTTTCAAACAAAATAAGGGGGAAAGACGGTAGAGTACAAGGCCGATGGTCCTTATAAGAATTGCTCCAGTCAAAAACAAAATTTTAACCTGCACTATATTTTAATCAGTTCGAAAGTTCAAAGTCAAAGGTTACAAAGTATAAAATTAACTTACCAAGGCCTAAAGATGTGTTTAAATAAAAACAAAGAAAATAGTAGAACATTTGTTTACTAAAACCAAACTTAATTTTAGCTGAACTTAGGCTTAGTTAACCACAAGCTGCAAAAAACCGCTTGACTCAAGTCTGAAATGTAAAAGCTAATATATTTCTTAAAGAGTTTGCATATTGAATTTTGATATAGTCTACTCCATTACCAAACTTAAAACTATACCTAAGCTCTATTTGAGGTGAAGAACCCTGCTTGGCCCCAATGGCTATTCCTAGCCATTTTATTCACTGTTGCCAATGTGAGGTGAATTTTACTGTACTGTGTTTTGGTTGCCTTTAAGAAACATTCTTCAAGTGAGAGATTGACTGGAAATCACATAATATTATACCACAAATGTAAGAAGCCTTATTTAATACGAGGATGCAGTGTTTTACCAAAAAGTTTAGAACATGTTTCAGAGAATTCAGTGGAGTAATATTCAGATAAGCTTCCAAGATTTTGTGATGCACAAGGCAGGACATTTTTTGCACACTGCATTATCTAAATAACATAAAACTTTCTTAAAGATAGTCTGACCCTCAGGTACGTATTCCATTGCAATAAAAAAATGCAGTCAGCATGACCTTGATTTTGTTTCAAACTTGACTTGCTTGTTTTGGACAGGGTAATGTTTCATGTGTCCACTGGGAAGAATGCAGCTTTTACTTTCTGAGTCAGACATATACACCCACAATTTATTGTTTATATGACTATTCTGAGAAAATTAAAGTCATATGTTCATTCTAACATGTCCTGAGCAATTGCGAGTCACAAGTACTTCTATTCTACTTAAAAGTCCTTTTGGAACAAATATTACAACAACTGTGTGCATGACCCAACCTTCTATAAAAATCAAAGGAATTTAACCACTACTGATGCTTACCTATGAAATACTAGCTTCTTTTGTGCAAGACACATCATCCAGTCATTTCCTTTTGTAACAGAAACTGAACTAACTATAACTTAAAGTAACTAGAAACTAATGTCAGATATTTTTGGAACATGTTAAGTAATTAACATACTCTATCTAATCTATTGACATTAAAACACAAACACACACACACACACACACACACACACACACACACACACACACACACACACACACACACACACACACATATATATATATATATATATATACATGCATGTACTTACCAGTATACTCGTATACAGTAACATAATCCAGGTCACAATAATCAAACTGTTCCAAGTCCATAGCAGTGAACTTGATCACAAGATGGAACCCTGGGTCTGTATCCAGTATCCAGGTGCACTGCAAGTCTGACTCGTAGTTCTGAGGGTATCCAGGGCTGGATACTACGGATGTATTGTTTGTTCCCACTGAGCTGATGTGTATTTCCTTCCCACAGCCCAGAGCTGGTAAGAAAAAATTATAAATATTTTGTATTAATTATTGACAATTTAATTGTCTTTCAATGGGTATGTTATCAATCTCTATATATCTTTACAATAAATACTTGTATTTCTTTTCATTTATGAAATATATATTTTTTACAGAGTATATGTCCTTTTTCTAAAAATTCATCTAATTTACTTTTCATACATGAACTTGAGTTATTTATCTTGTTTTTCATGTAAGTATTGAAAAAATTGTTCACCAAAATAATGTAATTTTATTTAATTAACAATATTGATATCCCCCCCCTTTATTCAAATACATAGATGTTGATTTGAACTAATTGTAAACTAACAAAAACAAATGTAAACATGAACTACTGAATATTATTGTCCATTAAATTGTCTATTGGAATTTGGGCATTTCAAATTAAGTGTAGAAATCTCAGCTACCTGAGAGGTGAAGTCACCAATTTTTGAAAAAATATTTTTATATTTAAGCAAAAAGAAATTTCCCTCTCAGAAATTACTCTTCCAGGAAGCACTGCTGATGACAACAAATGTCATTAGACATGCCTCCTACTTTCACATAACAATTCGCTAATAGTCAAAAATATTAATTTGGTTATCCATGTTATTCACAAATGAGTATGAGATGCTATCAGAAGAAAATTACTGGAAAAATTTACCACAAAGGATTGGTTTTTTGTACACTACCTTGCCAAGCACAACTCTAGAACACCCCCCCCCCCCCAATTCTCCTAACCTAGCACCAACAGAATTTTACCTTTATTCCAAGTTAAAAAATAAAATAATGAATCAAGAAATTTATTTGCAATAAACATTTACAATCATGGGTCCAAACAAATTGACATGAAAACGATGCTGACTTACATTAGGTGTTAGAAATATGACAATTCACATACAGCAGAAGAAGCTTTTAAAAAATGTATTCCTGACGTGATTCGAAGAGTTTTATGAAAGGTATAATAAGTTGCACTCCTTGCATTGTAACAAGTTTGTAAGTGTAAAAGGAATGTACTTAAAATGATGGATGGTACATTTACTGAATTGGGAATGAGGCAATTCCTTGTATATTAGAACATTTCTGTATTTATTTTAAAATGTCTATTATATACTTTTAAATGAAATTTATAGCTAGCCAGGAATTTGGACCAGTTGGCCCTAGTCAGAAATGTTCATTGAATTGTGAAGAGCAATTAGAATGAACAATACAACAATTACACTACTTACTGTTGTTTATGATCTCGGTGGTGCTAGGTGTGGTGAGAGACTCATGACTGACAGCTTCCCACCTGAGCAGGAAGTGTGAGCCATGGAGATAGGGATCATTGTGGAACTTGATGGCAGCAACATTAGCTGAGGTCACCACGGGTTCGGGCAGTGCAGCACCACAAGTCTTGAGCAGAGAGGGAGAACCGCCATCCACATCCAGTCCATCAAAGATCTGCCACACATAGTATGATCCACAAGTGAAATTTCACACATAGTATTGGAAAACCAAAGTTCTTATTTTCTTAAATATGTGTTAATCCACAACTACTAGCTGTCTCTACAAGGCATCCACAGGCCACGTTGCAGCCTTGTATTATATTGAATTATATTGGTTTATACATTTATCCCTGCTTATAAACCTTTTATTCTTTTGTTAATGGCCATTATGATGATGGATAGTTTAAAACAATAACAGAATTACAGCCATTTGTGATGGTATGACAATGGTTGTTACAAAAACATAAAATGAAAATTTCAGTATCTGTGCATTTTTCTTGGAGTTAAATTGTTTAAACATGAGATTTAAACTAAACATAAAAGTCAAGTGTTGATTATTTACTGTCAATAATTCATGATGGTTAATAAATCAAAGAACATGGTGCTAAACCAACTGAAAATAAGAGTATCATTAAAGTAATTACGTTAAATTGTTTATTTGAAAACAAACACACAAAAATGACACTAAAAATACAAACAAAATACCAGTGCCCCAGACACAGCACTGTGTACACACTACATATTACTAGAATAGACTTTCCTATATCTTTTTCTATACTAAACAAGTAAATATTGACTTCAAATAAATCTTTCAAGCCTTGAAAACTGATGAATTAAGGATCAATTAGTTAAACCTTTGACATGTTAGTTAGTCAGCGTACTGTCACAAAAATTGTGAGTCAACTACCCAGTCATTGTTAGTTATCTTGTTTTAGGTTAATGTACAAGTATATTAAAAGTTTTCTATAGTGATACCAACATTTATTACATATATTTATGCTCATAATTTTGTCTGTATTGACTAAACAGTGATATTTTGACACTGTTTAGTAAAAAACAATGTTAACCTGAGCTATTTCAAATAGTAGTGAACACTGTGTTTTATAATGTTGAAATTATCAGCTGGTATAAATCATGGTTTGGTTAAAATACTAGCTGAATAAAAAAAAATTGTAATGAAGTTAGATAGAATGATTTATATCTTGTGAGACAGATAAGAGCTTAAAATAGTTCTGACTTTGGAAAATCAATGAAATATATTTTCTACGCTAAAATGTGTAAGCATTTTACACCTTTACAATGTTCACAAGCACTGCAGCATGGAGAGTTTGCCTACTGAGACTACCAAATGAAATCACACTGGAGGGTTATACAGGGTGTCAATTAAGTCTGGAACCTCTTTTTTAATTTTTGAACCATAATAGAAAGAAATACCAAAGTTCACACGTGCTTACTGGTGATAGTAACGCACACATCTGCCTAATTACCGACCGGATAATCCCTTTGGGGGATGGTCCACAAGGAGTCGGACAAAATTCTTAAATAGCAGCATAGGTCAAGTTTGGTATCAAATTAAAGGTCTTACTTAGCAGAGTACAATGCCGCAAACCGGACTTCAAAAGGTGGATTCATTCAGTAGTTATAGCTATTTGATTTTTAAAACAATTGAACAATGTAAATTATTAAGTATTACAAGTAAACACCAATTTTTAAGTACCTGTGATCAAAGTAAGTGTTCAAAATGTTCCCCTCCCATCATCTGACAATGTAGTAATCGAAGCCAGGAATCAATAGTTATTACCAATAACACAACTACTGTTAGAATGTGAAAGTGGCAGATTGAGTCATACACAGCATCCACAGAAACTTAACGTTTGGGCAGGTATTATAGGAAATCAAATTATGGGCCCATTATTTATCAATGGTAATTTAAATGGTGACTCGTATCTAGCAATGATCCAAAATGAGATAATTCCAGCACTACAAGCTGCTCTTGGTCGACAATTTCAAAGAATTTATTTCCAACAAGATGGCGCGCCACCACACTTTGCTCTCCTTGTTAGAGAATACTTGGATACAATATTCCTTCACAGATGGATTGGAAGACGTGGTGCAGTAGAGTGGCCTGCTCGTTCCCCTGATTTATCTCCGCTGGATTTTTTTCTTTGGGGATAACTCAAAGATAAAGTTTATCGTACTAAGCCTCGAGATTTGGCGCACCTAAGAAATCTCATAGTCCAAGAAGCTCAAGATATTCCTCGTGACTACCTTCAAAATGCAGTGGATGGCTTTTACAACCGCCTAGGACATTGCCAGACGATGGTAGGGGAACATTTTGAACACTTACTTTGATCACAGGTACTTAAAAATTGGTGTTTACTTGTAATACTTAATAATTTACATTGTTAAATTGTTATAAAATTCAAATAGCTATAACTACTGAATGAATCCACCTTTTGAAGTCCGGTTTGCGGGCATTGTACTCTGCTAAGTGAGACCTTTAATTTGATACCAAACTTGACCTATGATGTTATTTAAGAATTTTGTCTGACACCTTGTGGACCATCCCCCAAAGGGATTATCTGGTCGGTAATTGGGCAGATATGTGGCGTTACTATCACCAGTAAGCACGTGTGAACTTTGGTATTTTTTGATATTGTGGTTTAAAAATTAAAAAAGAGGTTCCAGACTTTATTGACAACCCTGTATATATATACAGGGTGATTCATGAAGTTCTCCCCCCACTTCTACAGCACATTGTACTAGTAAAAATAATGAAAAAATTTTATATAAACATAGGTCTGAAAACGCTTCGTTTAGCGAGTTACAGCTAGCGAAAGATTTCGCCTGAATTCCCGGGTTAAAGAGTAAAATAAAGCCATACTGAAAACTTTTGCAAAGGTTAATTAAGTAAGAAATATCGTGGATTCTTATGTATTTTTACCTGATAAAGCTAATAAAATAGGTTTCAGAACTGTACCTGTAGTAGTTTTTGAGGGATTCAGGGTTAAATGCAAAAAATTTGGGGCACGAAACAATGTTTTTTTTTAAGTTTGATGTACAATAACTTTGTTAAATTGGTTATAAATACATAAAATCAACAAACATTAATTGTAGAGAATTTAATTCTAAGAAAATTGATATAATCAAAGTCTAAAATAAAACAGAAATAAGTACCAAAAAAATCGATTTTATTCAGTATAATACATTACTAGCTGTAAAGAAATACCGTACGGTATTTAGTTATACAACAAAAACAAAATGTTTGTTCCTTAATGATGAGATAAATTGAGAAAACAAGATTAACTGTTAAATAAATTTGTTTGTAAATAAAAAATATCATGTTTTTATTACGTTGTATTTTTTTCTTTTTTTTTAATAAAAATTTACATCAAATGTTCAAAAATAAATGAAGCAAACATTTTCCCATTATTGTTTACTAATCAATCGAAATGCAGTTTTTTGTTTTATTAATTTCTAAGTTGGTAACGCACGAATAACAGCTTATCAACAATGGTATTCTGTACTGTTACGTTAGAACTGTGTATTAGTGGTGTTTTGCAAGCTACAGCAGGGAGATCGGGTTCTGTTGAATCGTGTTATTAAATGCAATTTTTCTGTGAGTTATAATTCGATTATTTTATTCAGCGGAAAAAATGCCCTTACTTATTTACATCAGAGGAATTACGCTGATAATGGTTTTTATTTTGGGTTACTGTAATGGTAATGCTAGAAGCTGCTGTAGAAGAATATGAACTACGTTACCCTAATAGGAGGATTCCAGATACCAAAACAATTTCAGGAACTTTTCGTACTCTTCGGGAAACAGGATCACTACCAAGTACTAGAACCAATTATGAACGAGCTGTCCAACTTGATGATGATGATGATATTGTTATTAATGCTGTTCATCGCAGTCCAGGTGTAAGTACACGACGCATTTTTAGGCGGATAGGAGTTTCGCAGTTAACGGTGTGGAGGTCACTTAATCGAAACAAATTTTATCCGTTTCATAAACAAAAGGTTCAACATCTACAGCTAGGGGATGGTCCGCTTCGCTTGGAGTTTTGCAACTTTTTGAATATTAATAATCAACTCTACAAGCGTATGTTGTTTACGGATGAGGCACAAATCACTCGGGATGGTGTCAATAACTTGCACAATGAACACTCATGGGCAGAAGAAAATCCACATGAGGTAGTGGAACAGAACTTTCAACACCGATTTAGCGTCAATGTCTGGTGTGGCCTTTTGCACAATCGGCTGATTGGACCTTTCATATTACCTGGACGCTTAAATGCTGAGTTCTATTTGCATTTCCTTCAAGAAGAGTTGCCGCAGCTGTTAGAGAATGTTCCTTTACATCTCAGACAAAATTTGTACTTCCAGCATGACGGAGCACCTCCCCACTTTTCACGTGCCGTTTTCTGCTTACTTAAATCATCAATTTCCTGGACACTGGATTGGTCGTGGAGGGCCTCACCCTTGGCCACCAAGATCACCAGATCTATCTCCATTGGATTATTGCATCTGGGGATGGATGAAAGACATTGTATACAAGACAAAAGTGAATTCTCGTGATGAATTAATTGCCCGTATTATGGATTCGGCTGTGCAGATACAGGGAAGTCCCTGAAAAATTAAGAAACGCAACAAAAGCAATACACAAACGTGCTGCAAAATGTATTGATAATGATGGCCTCATTTTCGAACATCTATTATAAAAAGGTGCGTACAGTTTGGCCCAACCTGATTATTTTGCTTAAAACTAGTAATGTATTACACTGAATAAAATCGATTTTTTTTGGATACTTATTTCTGTTTTATTTTAGACTTTGATTATATCAATTTTCTCAGAATTAAATTCTCTACAATTAATGTTCGTTGATTTTATGTATTTATAAACCAATTTTAACAAAGTTATTGTACATCAAACTTAAAAAAAACATTGTTTCGTGCCCCAATTTTTTGCATTTAACCCTGAATCCCTCAAAAACTACTACAGGTACAGTTTCTGAAACCTATTTTATTAGCTTTTATCAGGTAAAAATACATAAGAATCCACGATATTTCTTACTTAATTAACCTTTCCAAAAGTTCAGTATGGCTTTTATTTTTACTCTTTACCCAGGAATTCAGGCGAAATCTTTCGCTAGCTGTAACTCGCTAACGAAGCGTTTTCGGACCTATGTTTATATAACATTTTTTCATTATTTTTACTAGTACAATGTGCTGTAGAAGTGGGGGGAGAACTTCATGAATCACCCTGTATAGATACTGCATTAATTCATAGATTGACTTTGTTCTGTGGGACAGAGTTAATGTTACTTTGTATTTTCTGAATACAAGTCATTTACTCTTATTATATATGTGATCGTGTTCAGCATCTCTTAAGACATATTTTCTTCAAATTCCCATATTAAGTTGATACATATTTTAGCTAATTTATACTTTAAGAGGGAAAAGTACGTAGTAAACAACCTCCAGATAAATGTAGCAACTCTCATCAAAACTGTAACTGTCCATATAGAACTCCTGGAAGGATATCCGAATGACATGGTTCAAAGCCACGGTGATAGTCCACTTGTAGTCTCCAGTCTGGACATAGTGTCTGGGGTAGAGAGGAGACGCAATCTGACCAGAGTCTCCAGTTAGATCGTTACCATGAACTAAAACAGCATGTACAGTTAGTAAAAATTATTATTTAATTAAGTTATTAAAAGTAATAGAAGCTTAGGACTGATTATAAACAACACTCTCCAATGGACTGACACAGAGATTAACACATGTAACAAGATTTTTATAGCAGCGCATAAATTAAAAAAGATACAGGTATTTTTATTTATCCATATAAAACATTTATAAGCTACACAATTGATATTCTCACATTTCAACTACTATAGTGAAGTCAATAACAACATAGAAGTGACATAAATTTGCATTTTTAATCTATCATGGGATGTACATGTTTCTCCTTACTAGATATAAAACTAAATATACAGAAATATCAAGGAATGATGCAAATTACATTGTGATATAGTATTACAAACTGATTTACCTCTATACCTAGCACACAACTTTGGATATGTCACTGAGAGGAGTTCTTGAAATACTCATTTTGGTGTTTCTCACGTACTCTACACACTCTCATCACAGAATAAAAGTCTTATGTCCTGTCATTGCTTGTTAAATCTGTAATTAACCTGCAGAATCTATTTACACAATAGTTCTAAAAAACATTTCTATGAAAGATGACTGTAACAGGGAATCTAGAGGCTGATAATTATGATTCACAGTAATGTGTGTGTTGCTTGTGTGTGTGTGTGTGTGTGTGTTTTTATGCATTTATTATTGTATTTATTTCTATAACAAAATATGTAATTATTTAAACCATTTTGTTTAATTTTGAAATTTAAAATTTAATAACTAGTAATACATTTTTTGTACTTAGTACAATTATTTAGTTTTAAGTAGTTTTATATTATTTAATCAATCTATAATTTTGTAATAAACTATCTTACACAAATCAAAATTGCTAACGATTACTTTTTCTGTTTCCATAAGCAATATTAAACCTAATATTATGTATTAATCTCTAAATGTAACCCTTGTTTCCTTCTTTGTTCGTGTAACCAATGAAAAGTACAATGAAAATGTTTAAAAGCTTTAAATTACCCAAACACTTACTCATTATACACACAAAATTTTCTGGAGTACGTGGTGTATTTTTGTAAAAATCCAAAACCAAAGGTGGATCCTCACCTAAGCTATAATCTGCAAGGAAACCAGGGGCAGTGTTCAAAGCATCAGATCGAAAGTGTATCCAGAGGGCGTTGTAGGCTGAGATGTTGGTTGGCAGGTTCGAGCCACAATAGACTCCTAGCAGAGTACCATTACTGGAGCCCTCCCTCACCTCCACACTGTCTGCATTACAGTAGTCACTCTGAGCCAGAGAGAAACTGACAAAAGTCAGGACCACTTTATTCCCTGTAGATATCAGTTCCAGTTAGTATTCATCATAAACATTATGCAATTAATCTATTATTAATATTTATATACTATTTTTAGGGTTGACATTTTACCAGTTTCTCCAAAGATTACTGGATTTTGATGACAAAAATATTACTTTGGGGAATTACGACAAATACGGATCTTTTCTTGTTAAATTTTTCTACAAAAATGTGTTAAATAACAGAAATTGTATTTGAGAACAAAACTATTTATGTTTCCAACTTTATTACACCATCTAACAATTTCCGAAGCTAAACACACTCTACTATTAAAGTTTGCACTTTAAAGTTTATTATTATTAATATTTGGCTTTCTTGGGGGGGGGGGGAACATTGTTTTCACCTTTAGTAACTATTGTTAAATGCTAAGGATAGCCGAACCAAGATGAGCTATGGAGAAATTCCAGTGCATTAAATGACCTTAGGGACAGAATAGTAGCAGAAATTAAACACATCCCGCATAAGTCCATACAGTGTGCAGTTCAAATTTCTACAACAGGCTTGGACATTGTCAAACTGTTCTGAGACAGCAGTTTAAACATCTCATATAAAAAACACAGGTTAGTAACCAACAACACCAGTATCACCTTTCTAAATCTTTCATTAATGCCTGTATCACAAGGTTAAAAAAAATGAAGTAATAATAATTTTAACAAAATAAAACTAGCTGTGCCTACTGAATTACTGCTACAAGGCCGTTTATTACTTTGCAAAATTTCAATGTGTTATTGATAAAGCCATACAGTAAAATATAAACTGTAATTTATTTCAAAATAACAAGATACCTGGACTAGCCTTCAACAGCCATTCGCAGCCTAAGTTTGGAGGATAACCATCAGGATAGTTGGGCGAGGCTATGGCTCCCTCTTCTGAAGTTAGTTCTCCTCCACACGCTGCCACAAATATATGAAAATAAAGGGTTAGTTTACTGAGAATTATTCCCTAGTATATATCTGCGAAGGATGTAAGAGTGTAGAATACGTTTGCTCATACCTGTTGTTAGTGTAGAGTATAAAGCAGAAAACCGCCCGAGGTGACGATAGACACCTCCACTAGAGAGACTAGTAGCTACAACAGTGAGGGCAGAACCACTACTCTGTAGCGGTTTTGGCAGTTTGGTCCCACACGCTCGGCTGATCACAGTGGCATTGGTATCGTCTCCATCATGCACTTCCACGTAGTTATAAGAACAGGAGGTGTCATTGTTCTCAGTGTTTGGACTCAAATCCAAGAATGTGAAACTCAACATGATCTTATCGGCTGAAACAGTTAAATTGACTTTAATTGATTATTTTCTATACAAATATGTTAGTTTTAGCCTATATATAATTGGCCAATACTACTACCTGGGTCCTCTGCGATGATGTACCAAGTGCAGTTATTGGAGACTGAGGCCCAGGGAGAAGAGGCACTGACTATATCATCCATTTGGAACGTTCCCGTCCCCTTCGCTGAGATGCGAGCACCACAGGCCTGCAAATCAACGTCAGTTGTATGAATTTTATTTGTAAACATTGCAAGTACTAATTACATGACATATAGAAATTCTTATATGTGATAATTCTATAATTATTTCAATAAATCTCTATTAAAATAATAACCCTTTTGTTATTATTCTTTTAGTAGTTAAATTAAGGCCTAATGAATAGTGATTTACAGTAATAGTCTTATTTAATATCAACATAAACATGTACTAGTTTATAATATTATCAGATGAACGGATTCTGAATTTAAATTTGTGTCATGACAAACAGATTAGAATCCTCACATTTTCCTGTGAAAATATGTAATGTTGTAATGGTTAGGGTTTAGTTTCTCTTAATACATAAGCTAGCTCACCAAGGAGTACTGAGCTAGGAATCCTTTGGCACTGACAGAACCGTCTGCCTTGTGTCTGATCAGCATAGTATTGCCAGTGGATACGACAGTTGCTGGGCTGGGCAGAGAGTTGCCATCATGGCTCATCAGTAGTGGAGCAGTAGTGGAATTTCCATCATACACCTGACAACAGTAAAACACCTCTTCACTAGAACATTATGAACATGTAAACCATGTTAACATAGTATTGCCAGTGGACACGACAGTTGCTGGGCTGGGCAGAGAGTTGCCATCATGACTCATCAGTAGTGGAGCAGTAGTGGAATTTCCATCATACACCTGACAACAGTAAAACACCTCTTCACTAGAACATTATGAAGATGTAAACCATCTTAACAGTTTGATTGCATGTTATGGTTGCAGTTATTTCTCCTCTCATCGTGCATGACTGAGTACAGAACCGCACTGATTATGTTAACATAATATGTATTATAGCTAATCATATATTGAATAGTAAACCACACACAATTAAAAAAAGAAACTATCTATTTAATAATGATTTAAGATATGTTTAATTTCTTCATCACCTTCCGTAAGTATTTATCATCACTTTTCCAAATGTTTTATTAACACATTCCATTTTTAATGCACAAGTACAAGCCCTGCGCCAGTTTGCTCACAACTTGTGTAAACGGCTATACAAACAATAAAAATTAAGTAAATCTTCTTTAAGTAGGAACGTTTCTCTGTTAGTTCATTGTCTTTAACCCATAAGAATTTTACAAGGATTTAATTTTTCAGAATTATAAAAAAAATTGAAAGGCAGTTGGTGAATTTTGGACAACTTTTACATTAATAATAATACGAGTAAACTGATCGAACAGTTAGAACACATTTTAAAACACTACTAGATTAGAGAAGCGATTTGGTATTTTCCTTATCATATATAATGGTGTATGTTATTGTGGTTTACATTTCCTTTTTAATCTCTCCTAACAGATTTTTCATTAACGTCAAATTTTGTTAGTTCACCAGACATTTATATAACGGTTTGTTTATGTTTCAGTAAAGCTGTCATTCTACTTTGAAAGCATGTGCAAAACATACATCCATGGGCCGCCAAAAGAAGTAGTCATTTCAACAAGTAGCAACATTAACCTCTCACTAGCATGCCTGGATAACCACTGAACGGAGATTAGAAACGCCCTGACATCAAAGTGCCTGTGATAACCTTACCCCTAGCGGCTGCAGAGAGAACAAGCATGACATGATGCATGTAGGATGCATGATATGATGTGAAACAGAAGTTTTTCCCCCATGCAAAACAAAAATCTATAGGCCGCCAAAAGAAGTAGTCACATCAAAATATGTATTTTATTCAACATTGCAAGTGCACATGTTTCGTGGTATATTACATGAAACAGTATGTTACACAAGTGGTACGTTACACCACTCAACGTAAGCAATTTACCAGTGACTTATTCTTCTTCTGCCACAATTACTCATAAACTAATTAAATTGAAGAACATTAGTAATAATATTAAGTTAAATATTATTTTGAAGGACAACTAGAATTGCAAGTAAAAATAATAAAGTAATATACTCCTACGTGCTAACTCCAGAAATAAAACATCAGTTAAAAACAACAGTCCGCCATCCCATGTGGGTTAGCAAAATGTTCACATATTAACTAAATGGTTGATTAGGCTGCTTTTACCCAAAATTGGTTAGTGGGGGTAGGGGATGAAGATAACATGAATTCTCTATCCTCCCTTTCACCACATAAAGAAAATCTGTCTTTACGACATTTTGGAGTGGGAGCGGAGTAATGACATGTTAATCTAATCTTTTATAATAATTTTGTACCAACATCAAATAAATTTGTATTTAATTAAAAACGCAAAATCCTATATGGATCCTCTACCCTCCACTGTTTTATACATGGTACAGTGTTTTAAAAAGATATTTACCTACAAGAGCCACATCCACTTGTGATTACACCATTGTTGAATTAATTGTGAACGGTTTCCTGTTTTGTCATAGAGGCTACAATTCATGCTGCAGAGAATCCAAGACTATTATGGCTTGGGTATTGTCTCAAAATTTATATAACCCCCTATAAAAGTATATTGGTTACTATGCAGCTAATGTTGTACTAATATAAATATTTTGTGGTTATATGTATAAATACAAAACAAGTTCAGAACTTACTATTTTGAAAATTAAATTAAAATGAGGTTTTATTTGGAAAATATTCAAGTACAATGGGCGGGGGGGATGGAGATAATTGCATGTATTGGGCCAAGATTAATTAGTTAATGTTTTATTAATCAATATTACGATACAACTGTTCTAGCTGATCAGGTATTCCAACCAGTCTAGATTATGAGTGTTTGCTATACCATAATTGGTCACTGTAATAAAAAAACATTTAGAAAAATATATGCTTCAATTATTCTCTCTAAGGGTTTTGCAGGGGGTAGTGTTGTTGATTTTTTTATTTGTTGATTCTGTACAAATATGCATATTGACAGCTGTTTAGTAACATGTCAATTTAGTGGACATTAAGATTTAGTTGTCTAAAAAATCAATATCCTTTCTATGGAGGATATATTTTTTGACTTTTCACCATAAATACTCTATCTGAATTTTGTAAATGTGTGGAGTGAGAAGCTTCTCAGTCAGTCTTTTATATCATTGTAGTAGGACTCTAGAATTAGTTGTCTAAAAAATATATTACATGCACAAGTATAAATTACAATGACTCTAGCAATGTATTGATGCATCATGCATATACCAGACACCTTTCATACATTGGAATTGTGGAGCAGAATTGTTATCCGTTACAGCTAGCCTGCATAGCAACTAGTAGATAGTACTAACACACTAAAATAATGTTTTTTTTTTTAGTCGTCTAAAGAAATCCTTTACATACACAAGTACAGAAACGTTATATGGCACAGCTAGTTTGCATGGAAACTTGTAGATACTACTACCACACTAAATATTTTGTTTAGAGTTGTGAACCATTTCAAGCTTATGTTAATGATCTCATTTTAATTAAATAAATTTAAAATGAGTATTTTATAATTAGTGTCAGTTTACTCAATATAACACGTTTAATACTGTTCTACAATATATTTATATTAACCCATTTTTTTGCTTCTAGATAGCATGCAACCACAATGTTTGAAGTGGCAGCAGATTTGAAAATTGTTCTCATACATCATCACAACTATCTCAACAGTGCTGTCATTATTAGGTGAAAGGAAGCAATACAATAGTAACATTTCTTAAAACAGCAGTATTTTAAGACCAAAAGTGTTTAAAATGTTGTAAAATGATTTAATACTAAATTATTTGTAAATTATACTATCCTCAGAATTTTATCATATTTTACACTAGTTTGTAGGACGGCCCGTGCCCTCCACCTGAATATGGCACTCCAACAAGTGTGGGTTTTTTAAGACCAGCAGTAAAGTTATTGTTTTTATTTTGTAATGCCACTGTATGTACCAAAATATTCATCAGAATATATGGCAGAATACATAAAATGAGATTATTTCTGCATTGATCTTTACTAAAGAACATTAAACATTTAATGACTTAAATAACAGTTTTACAACTGTTTGGTGTAAGAAACAATCCACAGAAAGCTCACATTTACAGCAGAGACAGTGCTTTAAATAAATATTGTCTTTTTTCCCTCTGATATGAATGTTTTGTACTGTTAAAATGGACTGTAATAATTATAAAAGGCTGTCTAAGTGACTTAGAGCTGGAATTGGCCTCCTCTTAGCAGACCAAGACTTAAAATTGTAGCAATAATTGCTATTAAGAATATGTTTTTATAATAGTTTCAAACCTCTATAAAATATTAATCACTCCACTATAGCATTTCATTATCTCCTAAATTATTAAAAAGTTTGGTACTGCATAAATTTTAGTAAAGATATGATGTTATTTAAATTTTGCTTAATATTTAAATATTGGCCAGTGTGACATTTCAATGGTGTACTAATGGTTAAACATGCAGATATTACATACTACTTTTTGCTACCAATAACAAGTAGAAGGAACAAAGGCAGATTATTTAAGTGATGATAGTTCTGTCCAAAGTCGATCTATCGTGGACTGTAAAAACAATTTAAATGACTATTTTTTCTCTACAAAATCATGTTCTAGTCTGAATCTAAGTTATACAATTTTGAAATATCTGTTGAGATGCTTTTTCTTTTATTGCCTCAAAAAGCTTCTTTGGTCTTGGGAATAATGTTAGTGTTGAAGTATTTCTCCTTAACATGGTTTTGTGTCAACAATTTTGTCGTAACGCTTAAAGCGTTGAAAAAAATTTTGTCTGGATACAGTTAGCATGCATTTTTTAAATTGTTGTCTTTGTAAAACAGTTCAATTTATTCTCTTTTTATTAGAATAATAAATAATACAAATACTCATGCTTTTTTAAATAACTCACTTTAACAATTTTCTGCCAGCTAACAGTCAAGACAGTATAAGCAAGCCATATGCCTATATCCACATGCCACGTTGCACATCACCAGGCAAAGGAATGCATAGAGAATGACGCTAGTTATTATTTATTGCCATTGCATAATGCAGTTTATTTTATAGACATTTCTATATGACATGCTTTAACGGTTTAAACATTTAGAAACTTATTTAAACTTCTAAACCTAAAGTTATTAGCTTTTCCCAAAATAATTTAATTATAATTTTGTTTTGTAGACTCACGTTAACAAAGTCTGTAAGCCCGTGCATGTTACTCTCCTCTATATCGAAATCTACAAAGGTGAGATTGATGAGGTGGTTTGAGGGCACTTTGATCAGCCACTGACAGTCATCATTGTGGTCGTAGTTCTGGGGATAGTTGTGTGAATGGATCTGTCCAAACGGTGCAATGTATTCTCCACCACATTCTGTTGATTAAACAAAAAACATACACATTCTTATAACATTGATTTAATGGCTTTGTATATTTCATAACACAGTGATCAAAATATACTTTAACCTTAAAAGTGGCACATACTCCTGGCACAGTACTTTAGATAAACTGTTTATGTCATTTTGTAAAGCTTATGTCAATAACAACAAATAAAAAAACAGCAACAACAACAATATAAAAAACTTGCTAGCTTAGTTCAAATCAAATCAAATCAAAATGCCTTTATTTACAAGCGTTTCTCAGTACATACACTGTTTTGCAGAACAACTCAAGTCATTTAATGGCCTTAAATACTAAATAACAAAGACTTGTGATTAAAACTAAAAGGAACAACATTGGATTATACTAAATACTAAAACTTATACACTAACAACTTAAATACGTTATTTATCAACACATATGTAGTCCTTAAGTTTTAATTTAAAAGAATTGCAACTGTATTGCTTAAGGCTAAGGGGGAGGTCATTGTACAATTTAGGGCCGAAATACGAAAAACTTTTCCTCCCGTCTTCATGCCTGACTTTTCGAAAGTCAAGAAGGTAGCCATGGCGGGTACTACGCTGCAAGACCCCCTCCCGGAACAACAACCACTCGCTAAGGTACTGCGGTTCCTGGTGTGATAGGACCTTGTGGACCAATGAGCAAGTCAACATCCTGCAGACGGACTCCACTGGTAGCAGGCAAGCTGGTAGTTGGGCTGGTGCTGTTGCTTCTGTTTGTTGTATATATCAATATAACATTTTGTAAATTACATTTTATAGATAATGCAGACAAATATTTTTTTCCATAACACTTCAAAAGTTTTGTAAATTCTTTTGAAAATTCATAACTAAATTGTGTTTTATACCTACCCAATTTCTAGTCAATAAATAAAAGTGTCCACTGCAAATTTTGTTTCATGATTCTTTGAGACATGTATAATTGATCAGCTTGAGAAATTTACACATACCTTTTTTTAAGATCTTACAAATGTCTAAATACCTACAGTAAAAAAATTTTAAACCATTCATAAACAATTGAAATAGAGTTATGCTAAACAATTTATTTATTATAATTAATTGCTAGTACAGTAGTATTACATATGCCAAGGAGGAGTATTACAAGTTGAAGATGGCGCTTGTATTGGATATTCTTAATTTAATCACTGCATTGAAAACACACTAACCAATACTTTTTATTTTGTGAGGCCTTTCGATAGTATTAGTATTGGTTGTTGTGTTTCCAATGTATTGATTAAATGAAATATTACAAGTGTTAATTGTGTTCTAATTTTGTTAATAACAATAAAATTTGTGGGATTTTAGCTAAAAAGATGTCTTAATTAAATAAGTCCTGAGGCGTTCAGCCATAGTGACACAAGTAAGGCAATGAAGGCATCTTGAACTTAAGGTGACTAAACTAATCCCAGAGTATATTGGGACACCTCCAAATTGTGCCCCCTTCCCCACTCTGTTACAACCAACTGGCCTTATTGTTCTCATTGCAATAAACCAATTTGAATTAATCATACAGCGATAGTAGGCTACTTGTTTTATTAATATTTTATAAATTTAATACAAAAAAGTGTTTATGAATTTTCTAAACAGTATACTTCTAAATACTTATAATCAACAATATATTATTCTAAATATAAATTATGTATTAATAATTATAGTTTTTACGTTAATGTTTTACAATTTTTTATGAAATTGACATACCTAAGAATTAAAACTTATTCAACACTTCTTGTGGATGGTGTTGATTAAACTTAGATAAACAATATTTACTAATAAAACAATTACAAACAAAGCACTGTGCTTCATTATCAAAAATGTCCTCTCTTGATAAAGTTTTAATCATTAAAATAAGTCACACTGAATTTACAAGAAGTTTCAGCAGTTTGCAACTCAATGCAATACTTATAATTAATACATTACTATAGGTATAATTATAACTAATATAAACTTCCCAATAACACACATTAATTACGTTACTTAGTATGAGAAGTGGATGTTGGTAGTTTACATGATTGCCAATAAATATAGGGTTTAAAACAACATGCAGTTAAACTGGAGATGAGTCAAAGAAATCAACTTAATTCATAAAAAAGCTTAAATATGTGTAATTTGCATGCAATTGACATAAAATAGAGCAATATCTCTAAATTTTTTCTATAAAACTGGTTTGAAAACCGAATTCTAGGACTTTTAATGCCAGGAGACTTTTTAGGACACTATAATAAAAAATGAGAAGTTCAGTTTTCCAGGACCCTAGATGCAATTTAAGTACAAACAATGACACCGTGGAGTCTCGTATATATATATATATTTTTTTTTTGTGAGAAAATGTTTTTCCTTACTTAGTATTTTTATCTTAATCAATGCTATGGTTACTATAATTAGTTCTATAAATATTGTAGTTTATTTTACTTCTGATAAGCAGAGAACCTGCTATAAATCAGGTGTTCTGGTTAGCTGATTTGGATTTCCAATAGTTTTTCACATACATTTAGTGTCACACTCAATAGTGTCATAATTCTTTTCAAGTAAATAAATAAATTTTATTAATTAAATTGATTATATTTAGAAATTATAAGATCAAGTGTGACATTTGTTTACTTCACTACATATTAAGCTTAGCCTCAACTTGTCAACTGATTAATTGTAATATATTTTATGGTTTTGCAATGATAAATGTTACTGTTATTCTTCTAAGGCTATCAAGCAAAGGACGTGGATACACACTTGCATTATATGGAGATTCCAAGTTGAACACATTTGACCAAATTTACAATCAGCCAACAAACTGACACTGGCCAATATGATTCTTTTTCATGATTACAAGGGGCTCCAAAGGTTGAAATCAGATATTTATGTATTGCTGGCTTTGAAACATACGTAATTTAACATCTTGTTGATATTGTAGATAACAGTATAAATAAATTTACTTTGGTAGAACATTTCAATCAATATTTAGAGTACAATTTTGTATGTCACGACAGAATCTGATTCTTAAGATAACATTCAAAACAGTCAGTTATATACCATTTATTATCAAGAGAAACACTGCAATCTGAACAAAATTATATTGCTGTAAGAGATAATTAGTAAATGAGTTATAAAGATGATTTGCAAATTACAACACTATATTGTCTTACTAATAAAACAAATTAAATCAATATTTTATGTATTATTTTAATAAATTATCTCTGTCAAGTAATCTGGATGTTTTGACATACAACCTCTACTCCCCCACATATGACATTAGGATTGGGATAAGTACATATTGAATATTGGCAAGTTTTATGAATAAAATATTTATTAATTATTGAAGTATTTAACTTGTATTTATTTGTAAATTATTTATAAATGACTTTCCAAAAGTAACACATTTTGTTGTAGTGAGAGAAGTGGAGTGAGTGATTATAATACCACCCTGATGTTCTGAGACTAATTATATATCCAGTCTAGGCTCTCCTTGATCATGCTTGGTCCAATGTGATTAAATATCTCACCAGTTACTGAGTACTTGATGAAAACGCATTGATAACCACCAACAACTTTGACGAGTGACAACATAATGAGTAAAGGTGAAGTGAGGCAGTTGGCATACATTGTAAAAAATGATTGCATTAAAACTCACAAAAAGAATGTAATGGCTAATTGAGCATCTCGACAGACGGTGGAAAAACCAATTAATTGAGAACACTCATAAATATTGCCATTTATATTCAAAGAAATTTTATTAACTTTTCAGGAATTTCAAGAAGTTTACTGCATGAGATTAACACCAAAACTTGACTATTCTAAGATTTGTACCAGAATTCTACGACAATGGAGTCTATAGATTTTTGATTGGAGACTACAAAGTAAAGTAGCGATAAAGTTTTACCTGTAGAAGGAAAAGTAGCCTATACATAATAATTTTGTTCATTATATAAGAATTTTTTAATTTAAAAACACAAGTTATTTTCAGGATGGCCCTTGTATTTCAACACAAATCTCATATTTTACTACATAGACTATCCATTGCTACGCCCATTACACTAAGCTTGAGAAGTTTTAGTTATAAGCTAGAAAAGTTAAAAGCACTTAAAATGTTTAAACATATTGTAATGAATACAACCAGTACAAAATAAAAAAAATCTCTTAAGAAATTATTTATCTCAATATCTTAAATTTCTTGTTTTCTTACTAGAATCAACAAATTTCCAAGTAGCCCGGAAGCCTCTGCCGCTAATGGAATGGTCAGAGCGGAACACAAGGAAGGCGTGATTGCCAGTAGTGGTGATTACAATTGGACTGGTCTGGCGATGACAGAACTTGGCTAGAATAGGGTGTGTCTCATCCCATCCTCCATAGATCTGGACATGGAGTACATAATTGTATACAAACTCTGAGATTAGTAGTTATTCTTCTTCAAGTAACCATATAAATTTCATACTTTTAACACACAGAGAACAGAAAAATATATTCTGGATAAAATAATATCAATTTATTTTTTTATTATAAACTGAAGAGAAATTTATAGATTGAACATAGAGAACATTTTGATTCATTTGAAAATACCAGTTGGTGATAGAACACAAAAACTACATATTTTTAATGTTAATTATGAACATTTTAAAATTTTGAGTCGATAGAGTTGTAAAAATGTGTTCACAATATTGTTTTGTTAAAGGCTCCTAATTTAACATCAAAACAAAAGGAACTGCACATTCAGAATTTACAATTCAATTCCTGAAAGATACATTTAGGATAACACCTTATCTAATTAAACATCCATTGGATTTTCCCCTTAAAAATATAATTTCTCTGGCAAAACTAAATTAAGTTCAAGTGTTTTGTAGCATTTTGTACAGATTAAAATATGTATCGAAGTTTCCTTAAATTATTGTTCATAAGAATCTTAATTTTTTCAATTGTTAGTTGGTGAAAGGAACACATATAATTTTATTCCTCAAGAAGATTCTTTATTTAGTGTTGAAGTTATCAGGGAATGTTTTTGGAAGTGTTGAAACATCTACGGTCAGCTACATATCGATGGCTGATGACGGCATTGCGACCCCTACCTTGTGGTGGAGGGGAGTCAGAAGGGTGAAGAAAGAACAGAGCCTGGCTCGATGGAGCTGTCAATCCGACCCTGACTGTCACACTGAGTGGTAGGTAGAGCTCGCTTGGTAGCTGTAGGCTTGTAACCTGAACTTGCGAGGAACATTACACCATTTGGGGCCTAATAGACCGGTGTAATGAGTAGAAAAATCATTTTAATTTAGGAGTAAGTTAGATTATTATAAAGGTGAATTCACGACGTTTAACAATAAGGAGATCAATATATGTATTTCTTCAAAACTTCTTCTTTTGTGACCAGTTTTGGACAGATTGTCGAGGGTTACAGTGGGTGTAAGTATTAAGTTACTTGAAAATGGTGAAATATACAAAGATTTATAAAACAGAGAAACACTCTGGTAGTTTTAGTACTGGAAACAGTGTAATCCACCGAGAATTGAAAATGGAGTAATACTTTGGTAATTTTTGTATTAAAAACGGTGAAATCCACTGAGATTAGTTAAACAGAGAATCATCTTGTAAATTTAGTATTATAAGTTGGAAAAATCCCAGCTTAGAGCTACCCTGCAACCAGATTTTGACAGGTTGTAAATATAATAACAGACCAAAAAGCACCCTTACAATTTCATTTTCTCAAAATTATTACTAACAAAAATTACACTTGAACCTATGAATTCAAGTCTAACATTCTGTCACCAATTTATCTAATAGTTTAAGAATTCTCACTTTCTTTGGCAATTATAAAATTACAATTTCTTCTAGAGAGTATTTTATCACACACTAATGAGTACATGCAAAAAACATTGGTATTTAATTATAAGTTAATCTTTACAGATGTAGGTTCAAGACTACACTCAAACCATCAGACAACGGAAGCAAGACTGCAACACTCATCTAAGACTGAGTGTATACATTTGAGTACTACAATTTGCAGGATTATTGTGTCTATTAAATCCTCTTCAATGCGATCAAGATAATGAAGACTGAGATAATTGGAGTTCAGGTAGTTAAAATTTTACCTCACAGTGAATAAGCCTCTGCCTTGACTAGGCAATCTAAAATAAACCATTCATTGAAAACATTATTCAGCTTACAATAAGATAGTCAAAATCACAGCTTCCAACATCTTCCATATGAATTTCTTCGATTGTGATCTCTACACTTTTGTCTAAGGGGGCGATAATATCCCATTCACATTCCATCTCCGTAGGGTAGCCATTGGGGTAGTTGGGGCTGGAGAAGTTGCCTTCTGGTCTATTCCTGTATATTCCCCCACAACCTAGAAAATAGTACAAATTTTTCAATATTTATATTTTAATTTTCAAAATTTGGATGATACAGGCTGTCGGAGCAACCAATGCATGTAAGGAATTTAAAGTAGCATGTGTTACAACTGTGTGATCTTAATTTTAACAAATTATAAAATATAATAAATAAATAACATGATATGTATAAGCTAATCTTTACATAGAAGCAGACATACATTGAAATAAGAATCCAATACAGAACTAAATACAAAGGCTGTACTTGAGTGGTGCTAGAATGTAGCAGACTCATATGTTTGCAACAGAAATCGTTGTTGAAAGTTCAGAGAATTGTTTCAAGTATCATTGGCATATATGAAGGATGTCTCACAAGAACTTAATCTAGATTCTTTAATTTTTTTCTCTCAGGCTGAGACAAGATCAAGTTTTCTTAAAACACTAAAAATAGAAACCAATTGGAAAATGTACAAACAAAGATATTATTTATTCTCCACTGTCTATTATTCATACAGAAAGTTTATAGAATACAATATTTAAGTAACTATGAGTATCAGGACAGTGTTTTATTCATAGTGATTGATTCCATTTTTGTTCAAGTTGTTTGTTTAATTCCAAAAAGACCTTAAAAGCAACTGGAGAATTATGGTGTATCTAATACAATATTATTTATAACTATAAACATAAAAAGCTTAACAAAAACATCCATTAAAAGGAAATTCACCTGATATTGCCCACTCCAGATGGAAACCTGATCTCTCTATCATGTGATCTGTAACGAAATGGATGTAAACCTGATCCAGCTGAGAGTGTAAGGTCGGAGGCAGCTCATCGCCACAGAAGCGCCCCAAAATATTGCTTGGTGTTTGATTCTTAGTGCCTTCTGATATCTGTCAAGAGAAGAAGCATTTATTGTTCAAATTCACAACAAAACATTTTATTACATTCTGTTTTACTACTATTTTAAGTTAATGGTGTGTATAACCACATTTCATTTGGCCCTATTCCAAACAAGAAAAATATTAAGATATTATAACTGGAATATACTTCAAAAGATTTTGAATATTTATGAACATGACCTAAAGTGAACAAATAAACAAACCAGATGAATTCTTATATTTCAAATAAACATGGTATAAAAAAACTACAAATACAGCATAATTACAGGTATACTTTGAATCTAACAGCTAGATATTAAAGTCTAATTCCTCTTTAATTTTTTTCAACAATTATGAATGCAAGTAAAAAGATTTACTTCAGTGAGAATTGTTATGACAAAAGGAGTATTTTTTAAGTATCAAAAATGTTTGTAGGGGTTAGTTTAATATTTTTAACAGTAACTCTCATAATATGGCACCTCTTTTTAAAAGTTTTCATAAAAGAAGAATAGTGGTAAAATTGGAGACTGCTTGAAAAATGGAGACATAGTTTGAATTTTACCTTTGTTTTAAAGTACACCTCAGCAAGAAAAATTTGGTACAAATTGCCTTGTTATTATTTTTGTCTATTGAAGACCATTAGTTATTACTTAGTTCATTATCAAAACCTTGCTACTTAATTGCTGTAAAAAGTTGTTTATTTCAGAGATGTATTCATTAATTATTTTGGTGGAGGGGGTTAGTTCCAAGGGTTAAGAGTGTATGTAGATCGGTGTAAAATAAAATACAAAAATATTAATATACATACATGTGTATTACCGTTAACAATTGTTAGAACCTAGAATGGTTTTAGTTGTATCTGATTAAAAATATTTATAAGGTAAAACACAGTTCCAGAGGAGGGGTTGATTCTCCATGTCCCTGTCTTGGCATGTGTCTTGGTTTAATTTGTCAAAAAATGTATCCATTTCAAGGTGTTTCATTCCTTTTATGTAGTCAAGACGGCTGGCAAAAGTAAGCTTTATCATGGATTTGAAATAAACATTCTTGATTAGTTTGATATAAAACAAAATTAATAGCCCTCATCAGTCTCAATATAAAGTAGACCAAAAAGACATCCTAGAGCAGTGTTTCTCAAACTATGGGTCACGGAATCTAATGCGAGGACAAAATATTTTGATATTTTATCACCGTTTTTCATCTCACTCGGCTATAGCGCAAGCGCAGACGATGACTCAACGCTCCACCTTGCCTCACTTCACTCCCACCACCACTTAATAGACTATTTTTAGATTTGAACCCTTCCAGTTTTCGCCGTTTAGTGTACTGTTCACCTGTACAGGAGTACAGTGAGTGAGCTTTAACAATCAATACAATTTGTAGGTTAGTTTTTGTGTTGCCAGTTGTGATTGTTTAACCAATGGATGTTGGTGTTGTGTTTGCTTTTTGTAGTGAGTGAATTATAGTTTTTTATTCTCAATGGAGGCATGGATTGACTGGTTCTTTTAGTAAAAGAATGCAACCAATTGATGATGAACCCTCAATGTCTACTGGAATTTCTGCTGGTAATCCAAACATAAATTTGGGTGCTACTAGCACAACCACAATTAGACCAGAACCTGTTATTAAAAAGGCAAAACTAGGCTTCTGTATATATAGCCATGATTATTTGAAATACGGTTTTGTATTTTCGGGCACGAAGGAAGAACTGCTTACTCAATGTGTAATTTGATTTGAAATTTTAGCTAATGAGAGTATGAAGCCATCTAAACTGGGAAGACATTTAACAACAAAACATGCACTGTACAAATACAAACCAATTGATTTTTAAAAACCAAAAGTAAAGAGTTATTAATGTCAAAATCAGCAATAACTAAAATATCAATAAGAAATCAAAACAAGCAAAACGACAATTGCATCTTACGAGCTATCTTTACTGATAGCTAAAAATGGAGCAAGTCATATCGGAGGTGAGGAAATTATTTTATAATATTATTTTATCTGCGACTAAAATAATATCAGAAAGTTCATTCAATGAGAAATGTACTAAGCTTATTGACGACATACCTTTATCAAATATAACTGTCAAGAGAAGGATTGATAAAATGGCAGACAGTGTGAAGGAAGCTCTCATTACATCACTTAAGCAAAGCGATTTCTTTGCACTACATCTGGATGAAAGCACTGATGTTCCTGGCTCGGCCAGTTTATTGGCTTTTGTTCGATTTGAATGTAATGGATCCTTTGTAGAGGAACTCCTTTTTTTTGTAAATCATTACCATCCACAACAACGGGGAAGAGATCTTAAAATGCTTGGATAACTTTATTAAAGACAGTGATATTAACTGGTCAAAAGGCGTTGGCTTGCCAACCGATGGGGCAGCAGTAGCTATGTCTGGCATCTTCAGAGGATTGATTGCGAGAGTTTAGTGAAGTGGAGTTACTGTAGTCTCCATAGAGAGGCACTTGCTGTGAAAGGTTTGGATGGCAGACTGAAGGAAACACTGGACGATGCAGTGAAATTCATCAATTACATTAGTCCAGATCAAAACAATCTAGAATTTTCTCTATTTTGTATAACGAAATAGGTAGTGATTATATTAATCTCCATTGCGAAGTTAGGTGGTTATCAACGGGTAGACTTCTCACCAGATTATCTGAATTAAAGGATGAACTAAGAATTTTTCTGATGGATGATGATTGTGAAAAAACATCAGTAACTAGGATTTTTAAACTTTTAAATGATGAATTTTGGCTTTTGAGGCTCGCTTATTTGAGTGATGTGTTCAGCTATTTAAATACCCTCAATTTGTCATTACAAGATAAAAGACATATATAAGTTTTGTGTGCAAGACAAAATAGAAGCTACAATAAAAAATCACAAGGTGGCGACCTAAAGTTAAAAACAATAATTTTGACTGTTTCTCAACAATGCATGAATTTATGGAATCAAATGATTTCATAGTAGAGGAGGAAACCGTTACAACATTGAAGGAGTACTTGTGTTCATTAGTTTGTAATCTCAGGTAATTAAAAATTATTCTTATATATTTGATTTTACAGCATGTCAAACTCTGATTTAACTAACTATGCTGAGTTTTAATGTTCCTTTCATCCATCTTTATCAGCCTAATCTACGTACCTTTATAGTTGGTCCCTGTAATATTTTGTTTCTATTTTAGGAACTACTTTCATAAAATTAATGACAGTTTTTTATAAATGAGGAATCCATTTGAGGAGGACAATTTTAAAAATGTGTCACTGACATCTTTTCAATATGATTTACTTACTAAGGAGTTAATTAAACTGTCAAGTGAATAAACAGAATTAGCAAAAATCGCAATAACGGAACTGATGGGTTTCATCACAACCTATTTATGTGAATGATCCTTTTCAAGTTTGGTGCACCTTAAGAATAAATATAGGAATAAGTTCTGTATTGAAAACAACTTGCGATTGAAACTATCTTCATTAAATCCTGACATTGTGGCTATTGTCAATAATGCCAAACAATATCACAAATCACATTAATTTTCTTGGTTTTTAGTCAGTGTATTTAAATTAAAAATATAAATAATATTGTTTAAGTTGAATTATTTGTTGATAAACTTAATTTTTTTGAAAATATTATTTTTTATATGTCTATCTACAACTCTTTTTATATCATATCTTAGATTGTTTTACAATAGCTAATGTTAATTTTATACAAATGTGCACATACATGGTGGGTCATAAAACATCTATAATTCACGGTTGTGGGTCACACAAGTAAAAAGTTTGAGAACCACTGTCCTAGAATATCTATAATCAGGCAAGTGTTTGCTGAAATAGAAATTTCTCTTATTGTGGTTAGCAGCTCTGCTGGTAGAAGTGCCAAGCCTTTGGATTCTTCTTTCCATTATTAATGTCAAAAGCTACATTTTATTTGTAACAAAGATATATTTATTCACTGGATTTTTAAAAGTTTTGTCAAGAAGAGCAAATTGTTCAGACAAAATTCTGCATTTTGCTCAAAAAATAACACCCTAAAGAGAAAGTACAAAAATTAAATTTAAAAATCTTTGATCAAAAAGCTAAGTAAAGAATTGGCTCAGATGCAGCTTCTTCTTAATGATAAGGGTTTATTGAATCTTTCTCCTCAACTGTCGGCTTCCATCAGTAATGATGTTGTTCCTACTTCTAACAGCTTTGAGACTTTATCACTCATAGATGGGTTTGAGGAGAATTTCTCAACATCTATCTTAGAAATTAATAAATTTAGTAAACTATCACACAAAGGAAAAAAGACGAAAAGGAAAAATCACAAGAAGAAATCTGTTTAAAAATATATCAGTTACTTGGTGCTCCCTTAAGTGAGTTGGTGATTGTAGTAAAAAACAAATTGTCTTCATTTTAGGAAAAAGACTATATTGTTATTATAGGAGGTACAAACAATGTGTCTAGTTGTAGTAATGAGAGCACTATAGTGACTATACTCTGATCTGAATATCTCTGTCCCTAACACCAGGTTTCTGACCTCTACCATCCCAACCAGATTTAACCTCAGTCCTTTTTCAAAAGAAAATATTTTCATGAGAGACTTCAATATTAAAATTATAAAGTTTTCTAATTTACAAAAAAAATCGAAGTTCTAGACTTAGGTAAAAAGGATCCTAGAACCTTCAACAAAGGCGGGATTCATTTCAATTAAAAAGAGAAAGCCATAATTTGTAGAGAGATCAGATGCATGGTCAATTCATGAGTAAATCGAGATTTCGATGGAGTTGAATTGGGACATGAGACTGTCACCCATAAAATCCCATACCTCCCTCCTTTACCTGCACACAGTAGCCCTGGTCCGTCAGGACACTGTTGGAAAGCATTTCATTTCCTCCAACTCCTTGCATACAAAAACACCTTGCTTTAGGAAACGTCATATCATATGATAACCATACCAACAATCAAATCCTTTCTAATTCAATGTGTAATTATTACGATAATACTTTTTTAGGTTATTTGAGAATAGTCTAGATCAATCTGTTGTAATTGATTGTAACAAAAGTAGTATCGATTAACATGTTGCATGCAATGTTGACATACAATCTACTAATAGTGGTTCTTTTCAAACACACAACTTTCCAAATAACAATACTTCAAATGTTCATTTATTTCATCAAAATATAAGAGGTGTAGCAAATTAAATAGGGAAACTTGAGGCTGTGTTTTTTGCCAAAAGGGTGTACTTTGTCTATCTAGGTGAGCACTAGATGATGACTGATCAGGTAGCTTATCTTTGGGTCAGTGGCTACCACTTTGTATCATCTTTTTGTAGGTGGGATCTTATCCATGGTGGTACTGCTATTCTTACAAAGGAAAATGTTCTTACAAGCTATGTTGTAAAACCTCGAAATGAACTAGTAAAGCACAGTCAGGAACTGTGAACCACAGTTATATGTCTATATATATATTTCTGGACAGACAATTGGATATTTTCTTTGACAAGCTTTCTAATATGTTATCTAAACTGTATAAAAGTTTTCTTTAAAAAAGAATTCTTCTCTCAGGAGATTTTAACATTAATAGTCTTGAATTGTCCCAAGACACCTTTTCATTTCAGTACCTCTTAAATAGCTTTGATCTCATCCCTACCATACATGAAGTTACGAGAAAATGTGAAAAAGAAGAGACTCGTCTGGATATTATTATTACCAATTTTCATTGTTCTTACTTCAAGTCTCACATTGTTTCTATATGTTTGTCTGACCATGAAGGTCAAATCATAAATTTTTTCAAAGAGGAGCTGCTTAAATCTATTCAAAAGAAAAATGTTCATAAAAGAAAATACACCAATCACAACAAAACGATTTTCAGAAGATATCTTTAAAGAGAAACTTGGGAAAACCCTTAGAACAGTAAACAGCTATATCATCTTTAATTTATGACTGGACCAATAACCTGTTCTTAAACTTTTCTAAAACGAACATTGTGGAATTTTATTCCCAAAATTCTTAATATTTATACATTTGGTGGCAATCCACTAAATTGTAATCTTTCTATATGTTTCTTAGGCGTCCATCTTGATTTTGACCTGAAATGGAATACCTATATAAACACATTATTGAAGCAACTAAATTCAGCTACATTTGCCCTGAGTTGCCTTTCTACATTTGCCACCAAACAAGTTTTTAAACTGGGTTACTTAGGCTTATTTGAGTTAAATTTGAGGTACAGAATTATATTATGGGGATTTTCTTGTGTCATCGACTTTAATAGTATATTCACTCTTCAAAAGAGAGCATCGAGAGTCGTCTGAGCAATGGGCCCAGATGAAAGCTGTAGAGAGCCTTTCCAGTCTAGTGTTCTAGGATCTAGGGATCCTAACCTTGGCTTCTCATTTTTCATTTGATAATGTTTGTTTTTCAAAATTAAAATCCTTTTCCACATTTAAATCATGACCATAACATGACACAGAAATTACCTAATTTTAGACCGTTTCAGTTTCAACCTTTTCCAAAACTCAATTTTTTTTATTTTGGTCCTGAACCCTACAATTTACTTCCAAATGTAATCAAAATTCAAACAAATGTAAACAGTGTCAAAAATTATTTAAAGGCTTACTTGACTTAAGGAAGGCTTTCTACAGTCTGCATGAGACTCTAATGATGCCCTTATTTTGGTTAGACTGATTGTTTTTGTAATAGGAATAATTTTGAAATTATTACAAGAATGTACTGTGTTTTACATTTAAATTCTAGGCTTTATTGTAAAAAGTTCTGTTCTGTTACTTTTCTATAATTACTTTTTATACTGATGTTTTTAATTGCACAGAATACCTTTGTGTTATATCGTGTGAATAATTTATTTTTATTCTTATTCATGATACATTGAAGATGACCTTACAAATAGATAATCTCCACTTTCACTTCAGTAGGTATGTAGCACAAACTGCCATACTTATCGTTTATACTTCTTCCAAGTTGTAATGTCTTCAATTACAAACTTGGAATTTTTGTAGAATCGGTTATAGTAATTTTCTTAATAATTTTAAGATACATAAAGTTTTTAAGCAAAACATTAATCACGCTTTTCTGAAGAACATTTTAAAATTCAATGAAAGACATTGCCCTCTGCTATAAAAGTTCTATAGGCGTCTGATGGCAGTAAAGGAAGAAAACAGTGGTTGGCTTTGAGTAGCAGTACTGTCAAAGATAAATAACTGATCTTTAAATGAACTTCTGCTTGAATGTAGGTAATGATTGAAAACACATTTTTACTCTACCTAATAGACATTATTTTAAGCAAGCCTCACTATCCAACAAGAAATTTTAATTTTAATCTAACAGATATAAAGATGTATAATCTAACAGACAATTTAAAATTTACCTCTATATAGTCGTAGCGACAATCCCTATGATCCACTGAAAGTTCGTGCTGTATGATTCCGTCCTCCAGGTCAAAGTGAGCAAAGGTGATGTTGTACTTGCTACCCTGTGGGGCCATTAGTACCCACATGCAGTTGAGCATGGCAGAGTATTCCTGGGGATAGTTGTGAGACTCCAACACTCCGTAACGATCTCTGGTTGTTACATTGCACTCTACAACATTAAATATTAATTATTGGAGCTAATTACAATTACAAGTGGAGCGTGAGGAAGAAACTAGAATACAGAGTATGTAAGTAATCAAATTAGTCAATAATGCAACAGGGAAGAAAAAACTAAAAATAATCCAACATACTCCATTTTGGACTCTGTTTTGTTATACCTAGCTAGCTAATCTTATATAATTTATTGATAAAGCAAAAACTAAACCAAAAAATTGCAAAAAAAAAATAACTGTGCATTAGTGAGACAAAAAGACCAATAAAAGTAAGAAATAAGAAATAAATAAAAAAAAGGTCTAGTGGAAAATTCTAAAATTATTCAATGCTCCTAAACTGCAACAGTTATTGTACAATGGCATTGCTGTGGTTATATAAATAAATAAATGCTACTGGTCTGAAAATCATCACATGAAAAACTTATTAAGGCTACATAATTTATATGACAAATAAGTACATTTATATAACATGAATAGTCTGCCAACAATAAACACATCCTGTTTGGATAACCTGTATATCAATATCAACAAGGAATTGTATAGTTGCTCCTTGCTTAAACAGGACAAAATCTCTGATCATGCATGTCTTTTTGTTAGTTTCTCTCTTTCAACTACTTCAAAAGGGAAGGGTGTGAACAAACCATATAAAAAACATCTTATTTCACAAGATATATTGTATGACATAAGAGAGTGCTTAAAAAGTGTTGATTGGTCAGTTTTATGTGATATTGATGATGTAAATAGTGTTTTTTCTATGTTTTTAAATATGTTGGTAACTCATTTTAACTATTATTGCCCATTAATTAGTGTTAAATTAAGGTGTAAACCAGGTGATCACTCAACAAGGATTTGGTTTACTCCTCCAGCTGATGCTTACAAGTGGAATTTAAAGCGGCTTATAGACGGGGGAAGTAGAAACAGCAAGTTACTGGCGGCCAGTACTTGACAATACGTCACTTTCCACCAATTTCCATTTACACAGGGAAAGTTATTGGCAGCAAGTATATCGGTTGTACTGTCGGCCAGTAGGCCAGTCTATTGTGAAATCATGTCGGATTGTGATGAAGAATATTGCGAAGGCTTTTTAATGAAGCAATTCAAGAATGTGTTGTACTTTTAAGTGAAGAATTGGCGATCTGTTTTGAATAGGAAAAGAGTTTGGGGGTGAAGAAGTGGTCGACAGGAGACATGAATTTGGTGCATCTGCAACTTCTTTTTCGCGAACTCGCAATGGAAGATCCTCTGGATTTTAAAAGACATTTACGTATGAGTGTCGAAAAGTTTGAGGAGCTGCTACATATGGTAGAACCCATAATTCCAAGCAAAGTACTCCAATGCGTAAAAGCATTTGACCCCCAGACAAAAGCTTGAAACAACTCTGCATTTTCTGGCTACAGGTGACAGTTTGCAGTCGCTATCATTGCTATTTCGCATACCAGCACCTACAATTTCGATTTTTTTACCTGATGTTATGAAAGCCATTGTGACCTGCTTGAAGAGCTTTATGGAGGTAAGCAGATCCAACGCATTCTTTAAATTACTTAATGTTTTTTAGAAAAAACATACAATTTTCAATTTAAAATATACAAATTTGACACAAACTTAAGCCTACGTAGGCCTACTTCGCTACGTAACTTATACCTACAAACTTTAAGGTTTATTAAAAGTAGAACTCACTTTGCAATGTAAAAGTTTTATTTAAAAATGTATCATACACTAGTTTGTTAGGTGAACTTAAAAGAACGGAATGTTGTACGAAATATATATTTCAATTATATGTATTCAAAGTGTGATTTGTAACGTACAAAAAAATTGTGAATAGAATGAAAAAAATTGAAAGAATGTAGTACAGTTTTAGTTTAATTCTGTATAAAACGTGCCATGATCTTGAAAAATACTCTGAGAGTAAGGTTTGCAGTTCGCTGTCCATCATTGTCATCGTAGCTGCTTTGCCTGTCGACATAATTTGGTGATGGGGGTGGGTTCATGGTCTTGAGCCTTTCTTTTAGTTATTAGGCTTTGAAATTGTTTCTTGCAGGATAATAAAGCTTCTGAGCGGGAGGGTCCTCAACTGGGTAGCCATGTGTTGAGCAAAACGCATCATACTCATCTTGCTTTTTACTTGCAGAAGCTGTACTTTTTGGTCGGTTTTCTGCTATCTTTTGTAGTTTTGCATTTGATTGCTTGACTTTGGCCAACTTTACTGACTCGTCGTTTTTTAATATTATGTGAAGGAACAAAAAGTTGTTTTTTTCAACAGACTGATCTGTATTTTCATCCAGCTGGCTCTCGATTTGAGTGTTATCAGTCTCTTCCACCTCCACTAATGTTTCCTGTATGAAGTCCTGGGTCCGTAGTGTTATCACAATAAGCCTGCAACATAAAAGGCTATCACTATTAGTGTCAATGTTATTTATGTACACTATCTAATAACAAATGTTGTTTTTAGGTACCAAGCACTACACGTGAATGGGAAGAAAACATACAAAGAAGCTTCAATGTAAAATGGAATTTTCCATCATGCTGTGGAGCCCTCGATGGGAAGCATGTCGCGATAAAAAGACCACCTGGAAATCTAGGAGTTCTTCAACTACAAAGGAGGTTACAGCATAATTTTTGCTGGCATTAGTAGATGCAGATTAACCGTTTTTTGTACATCGATGTTGGATCAAACGGCAGAGTAAACGATAGCAGCGTCTACCGACTATCTTCAATAAAGAGAGCTATGGATTCAAATCAGCTTAATTGGCCGAATGACTATGTAATAGTAGCAGATGATGCCTTTCCACTCAGCATAAATGTGATGAAACCCTACTCTAAAAGGAACTTGACACTAGAGAGCGTTTATTCAATTACCGCTTATCACGGGCTCGTAGGGTTGTTGAAAAACGCGTTCTGTATTTTTGGCATCACGGTTCAGAATATTTGAGAAATCCATCGATCTCAACCTTCCAACAGTAGACTTGATTGTTCAGTGCACATGCATACTTTCACAATTGGTTTCCGTACTACATCGTCCACAACTATATTGGAAAAAGGAAGCGTTGACAGAAACGGGGGTCATTCACCCTGGAAGGTGGCGGTCAACCCCCACTTCTTTGCCGTCCTTGACCGTTGACCCGCTCAACAAACCCTTCCTCTAAGAGTGCGTCTGATAAAAGAGACAAGCTTGCTACCTACTTCATAGGTCCTGTTCCGTCCCCTGGCAAAAACAATCGATTGGATTTGAATAGTTGAAAAAAGAAGACAATCATGAGTTTCTTGTAAACATATTGATTTTCTTAGTGTTTCATTAAAATATATGTACCGTTGTGCATTTGTAGTAAATTAATAAAATATATTATTACCTTGTACTTTGTTTGAAGTTGTTATTGACGATGGAAGCTTTGAAAGGATGATAGGATTTCGGACATTTGCCATCGTTATTTGTTACAATAAAAATAAAAAGTACGTTTTGAGGATTGACATCTATCATCTTCTTCAGGTATAACTAAATTAAATTAAGCTACAACATTTGGCAACGGATTTCCAATAGAAGTGTAAAAGTATAAAAATAAGTCATACATACCAGAAGACTGCTTGTGTACACTACACGCACGTTACGCGCGCACAAACCACGGACACGAGGAGCAAGCACGATTATTTTATACTCTTATTTCTAGTGGCAACCCGTTGCCAAAAGTCGTAGCTTAATGTAATTTAGTTCTAATCACCTGAAGAAGAGGATAGATTTCAATCCTCGAAACGTAGTGTTATTTTTTTATTGTAATATATAACGATGGCAAATGTCAAACATCCTATCATCCTTTTCATTACATTGTACATTTTTGTAGTTTTCCTTGATAACCAAAAAACGCAACGTTGGAGGGGACTCAACGTTACAATATTATTAATAATTATAAACTTAAATCTTCTTAGTATGAAATCTAAAAAACAAATATTAAACTGTTATACAGTTAAAAAATAATGTATATAATTTTTTGTTTCCATTGAGGGTATTCAAAATTTCCCTAATGGGCCCCCCTTCTGATACGCTACGACTATGCTTGTAAATAATAGGTTCATATAATAAAAAAATAATTGAACTTACCTGCTTCGCCAGGTTTTGATTTTGAGGGCGTGTTTAAAGCCACAACTCTCAAAAAACGAGTCAGCAAGGAGTGTACCAGGTAAGTCTTGGTACATACAGGTCATCCGTACCTTTACCACTTGATTTAGATTTCCTCAACTTTGACACGTTCTTGTCTGTACGTTGTTTTTAATCACTTTAATTTTGTTCTCCGCAAAAAACAAATATCCGGTACTTGTAATACCTTGTTTCTGAATGTCGGTCATTAACCTATGTATAGCAGATTCTCGCTTTTGTTTGTCAACGTATTCACGATGACGACAGTTCCATAGCAGCTCGTAGCTCTGAAAAACCTCCAAAAACTTTCATCACTATTCCACTTAATTGCACTTTTCTTCTTCTCAGCAACGCAATTTCCTGACATTTTCACAACGTACTACACCACAACAACATATGACAATGCGATCCGTTCCTTTACTTGCCACTGCTCTACTGGCGGTAAGTATGGGGAAGTGCTTGTTTTGACAGGAAAGTACTGGCCGCCAGTGGTCACCGTGATCGCCCACGTGACCCGCTACTTGCCATGGAGTGGCCAGTAAAAACAAACAGGTTTGTTTTTACTGGCCGCAAGTAATTACTTACCGCTGGAGTGGAAAGGACTCCCTTTAGACAGGGGAAGTAAGCGGTAAGTTGAAGAGGCAGTAACTGGCCGCCAGTAACTTTGCTGTCTCTACTTTCCCCGTCTATAAGCCGCTTAAGTTTTGACCAACTTTACAAGAAAAAGTACATGCAGTTAAAAACATTGCACTGCAAAGCTATCGGTGAAGTTAAAATAAGTCTCAATGATTAATTAATTAAAAATGCAAAAATAAATATAGAAAGGCTTGGGAAATTGTTAAAGAAAGAATCAAGACATAATATTCACAGAATAAAAATTACTTTATACATAGATAAATAAACACAGTAAACAGTCTATTTTTGATATTATTCTTATGGATTTTGAAAAATAGTTATTATTGGCTGTAGTTTAATTGATCTGTCAAAGCATTTTATTTAGTGTCATATTCAGTGTTGTGTAATAAGCTATAATTTTAGGATATTAGAAACAAGGAATTGCAGCTACTTGAAAGTTACCTTAATCATAGAAAACAAGTTGTATACGTAATAACTTTCTGGTGTGTTAAACTTATGTACAGGGGTACCTCAAGGCCCAGTCCTTGGGGCCTTTTTGTTCTTAGTGTTTACAAATGATTTTAGTAATAATATACCTTCAACAACAGTGCTATACACTGATGACACAACATTGATTTGATCTGATATTAATGTTTCACAAGTTAATTCTAAACTCATCATGTATTTTGAACTAGCTAAAGTGTAGTATTTTGCCAATAATCTGTTTACAAATGATAGTAAAACTGAGAGTTTAACTTTTTCATTGAAAATAATGTAGATACAATTAATGACAACTTTTTAAAATCAGTTAAACTATTTGGCATTTCCCTATCTAGTACACTCTGCTGGGATGAATATGTCCATGGCCTCTTGTAGGAAGTTGTCAAGAGTATTATTCTTATTAAGGGAACTGAAGTATTGTGTGAGCCCTGACGTTTTATTGATGGCTTATTTTGATCTCTTTCACAACCAAAAGTTACGGTGTATGCCTCTGGGGTAATTCTAGTGCAACATTCTTTTACTTGGCAGAAGAAAGCAGTAAGGTTATCAAGAATCTGCAGAGCATGTTTTCGCACATTTAAAATCATGACACTTACCATCATGTACATTCATAGTATATTAATCTTTGTTAAAGGAAACATAAAAAATTGTAATGCTCACAGTTTAGTACATAATTATCAAACCAGGAACAAACAAGACCTAGTTGCACCCACCAAGTATTAGATTAAGTAAAACAATGAAAAGTTACTAATACTAACAATTGAAATTATTTAGTAGGTTACCAGTTTCAATTAGTTGTTACTAAATAATGAATCTGACAAAGTTGCATCTAAGTGGCTTAAGTCTAAAATATTTTGTACAATTAAAGATTATATGTCTTGTGAAAATTTAAGATTTTATTTAAACATTTTAATAAACTATTATTTTTGTTCTAGTATATAATATACATTTAGGAAATTTAAATTTATTCTGACGAAGACTATTGTAATTTGTAAAAATTATTTAGTGGCTAAAGAAGATTCTTGATAAAATTAGCAGACCAACCGCTAAGTCAACCTTCAGTTGAGGTTAGGTCACTTTGGCCACCATTATAAAAAAAATAATTAACTAGAAAACCTAAAAAAGACTTTTTAAATTACACAAACCTCAACTAATAAAATTCGTACACACACCATACATGAGTTGTATTTTGTAAGGACAAAATATAAGGGTGGAGGCAGCTGCCCTTTACCCCTCCTTGTTCCGACCATCGCCTTCCTGTTCTCTTTATTTCAGATGACACAACACAATATCACAGGAAATGCTTACATTGAGTTCTTCGACATTGCTTCACTTTCGTTAGTTCAAGTGTGACATGTTTGTGCTCTTCGCTCCTGTGCATTGACATCTCTTGGTTTCATTCTCTCCAGTCTAGACTTCATGCAGGTCAGAGCTGATATGTTATCTCAATATCTCAGATATAACTTGATTATTTTAACTTTCGAGTGGCAGTCCCTTGCTCCATTGTTAGTTTTTTAATGCTTAGGGCTTTTTAATGACCTGGGGGCAATGGTCTTGATACTTCTGGTTTTTACAATTGCCACAATTCTTTATTCTTAAAGCCAGTCTTTAGCAAAGAGGTGTTAAAAATAATTAATAATTTAAAAAATAAAAAGTCAACTGGATGCGATTTTCTTTCTGTACAACTTATAAAAAGTGTTAGATTAGTTATAGCAGAGGTTATAGCAGCATTGATAAATTTGAGTTTTAGCAGTGGTGTTTTTCCCAAGTAAACTGAAAGAGTCAATTGTTGTGCCCATTCATAAGAGAGGCTTGAAAGACCTGATTCAACATTACAGACTGATTGCTCTTTTGTCTGTAGTATCCAAGATTATAGAGAAATGCATGAAAGACAGGTTGGTTGATTTTTTAAACAATAAACAGTTCTTTAGTCCTAATCAGTATGGTTTTATCAAAGGGAAAAACACAGAACATAGAATATTAACATTTGTAGAACAAATTTACATTAGTTTTAATAACAACTATAAAGCAGCTGGATTTTTTATTGATTTTTGTAAGGAATTTGACCTGGTTAACCATAAGATTTTATTTAAAAAAATTAGAACTCTTAGGAGTAAGAGGTACCACTTTGAACTGGTTTGCAGCCTACCTTGAAAATCGAGAACAGAAAGTTAAAATATCAAATGCAAAGTGAGGCAAAGATTGTTAATATAGGAGTCCCCCTAGGCTCGGTTCTTGATCCAACCTGTTTCTAATTTTCATAAATGACTTGCTGAGATTACCATTAAATGGAAAAGTCATAGGGTTTGCTGATGATATTGCGATTAGATACTCTGAAAAACAATGGGAAAACATCTGGAATCATATTAGAGAAGATTTGATAAAAGTCAGGAAATGGTGTGAAAATAACAGAATGGTCTTGAATGCCTCTAAGACTAAGTTTATAAATTTTAACTTAAAAGGATACCAATTCAATAATGTGCTAAAATTTCATACATTAGATTGTCAAGCCATTTCATACTGCAATTGTGAAATTATCGATCAAGTTGAACAAATGAAATATTTAGGAATAAACATTGATGGAAAACTGAGCTGGAAACCGCATATAAACAGCATTCAAGTTTAAGAAGAAATATCAGAAGTTTTTATTTTTTAAGGAAGTTTATTGATGATAAATTAATGAGAACACTTTATTTTGCACTAATAGATTTGCCATTGTTGAGTACTGAGGAATGTAGAAACACTGTCCAAGTTAAGCAAATGAATGATACAAAAGCGGTGAAACACATCAGTCTCAGGAGTTCTATACTACTAAAACTAACAAACACACAACACAACATAAGGAATGATCAGTCAATATTTTTTTGTTCTGTTACAAAAAGAATCTGAGAAATTGTACTTAAGTTATAAAAGGACCTTTTTGCTGCTTCCGAAATGAGAGCATATTGTTAATGGGTAAGGTTGGGGTGGGTGCTACCTCCTGTCGAGATTCATTTGGGCATTAATCTCAGACGTGTCTCCTTGGAAGAAAAGGGAGAGCAGCTATGAGCCAACCTCTCCAGTCAAAGCTGGGAGGGGTTGCATACCTCTATGTCTAGGCTAGAAAAAATGTTTATCACTTAAGCAGTCCCACCAACTCCAACAGTCATCCTCGGCAGGAGACTAGACATAAATCTACCCTTGCCAAGTGAAGTTAATATCTTGAATTTTGTGGTTAGTGATGTGCGGTTCATGGGCATCCTTAGGGTTGCCCAGATTTAAGTGACACATTGCTTTTTTGCTGTACACATGTGGTTTTAACTGGAAGGTATAAACGAGCAAGAAGTGAACCCTCCTGGACAAATTAAATAAATTACTACTTTTATAAACATTAGTCAGACTAACCTGTGTAGTACTTGAGATGGAATCCTCGGCCACTGAAGCTGATATCTGAGACAAACTTGACAAACACATGATTGGTGGATGAGACCAGATGGCTGGGGCTAGATGTGCAGTAACGGCCTAGACTCTTGCTGTGGTCATCTACTCCATCAAACACCTGCAGTACATTACAATGCAGTCTGAAGTATATGATATACATGTCATACTATAACCCTTTCATTGGAGATATCTAATCCCGTCACTAGCAGTGACAATTATTTAATCCTGCTCCTGCTGGACGTGGCAGTAACAGGACTATAATGATAATAATAGACTTTTAAAATCTCATATTTCAGCTTTTATGTTACTGGAGATGTGACAGTGTCTTAAAAAAAGATAATATATTTAAAGTAAATACATAATAAGTAAATAATGAGAATAAAGTAAATCTATTTAATAAGAATATCTAGAACATGATTGTACTTCTATCCCTAACTTACTGAAAATAAGAAATCCTAGTTTCCAACACTTACCACATGGTAATAAGTTCAAAGTCATCAATAATATATTAAATCTATCATAAAGTAATAAATTATTGTTCTGATTCTTTAGCGATACTTATTTCAGTTGTAATTTAATTCATTGTAACATAAATGATGATTTTCAATTTATTAAATGAAAATAAATACTGTATTAATTATTGTAAGTATTGTATTAATTCATTTATGAATATGTAGTTTGTAAAAGCTCAATCTATCAATCAATACAGTTTTATTAATTCTGCACAATTATAGTATTTTGTAAAGAAAATTTTGACAAGTACACAATACAAGTTTATGTAATATTGTCTAGGTTTTTAATTATTAGCCTAGGTTTTTGGTAGATCTTTGTATACAATATTAGCCTACCCCAAATTTGTCCTCATGATAGCAGTTTGATAGAAAAGTATAAATAGAACATTTCATATGTGTGCCGTACATATCATGTAAACAATGAAAATTTTGCAGGTCATTACAACAGTTAAAAGCTTACATCTACATTATTTCTGTCCTGTATGATTGTCTGTCTGTAGGACATTTCAAAAGACTTAAAAGTTTGGTTATGACCTCAATGAAGCGTGTTATGCAACATGTGGTGTGGAATACAGCTCTTGCCTTGTATACACAAAACTATATTTTTAATATTATAATGTAAATTAAAATTTCAATATTATTTAAATCTTGCTTCAATTTAAATTTTACTCTAACTTTTATGATTCTATTTCAGAGTTAAAGCAAAAATTTTACTCTCGTATAATTCTTGCGAGACAAACAAAAAGCTATTTTATTTATGCACTAAAACTGCTCCTTCTAACCAAATAGCCTTAATTCATTACTCATATTGCATGGTAAATAGAGCTTATATACAAATTTTGGAACCACTTTATCAGTTTCCCATTGAAACTGTACTTATGACAAACACCTGGTTAAATAAATGTTACAGAAAATTGTCAATTAACTTGCAGTTCAGTCTAGTCATATATCCCAACCATCCTGTAATTAACTAACAAATGAATATTTTTAAGCCTTATTCTGTTTGTCTTTATGGGCAGGCCCGTTTTACACCCTGCCAGCGTCCTAGGCACAACGAAGAGTTGCGACCCTTTTTATACCCCTGCCAGCTGACTACGCCCTCCCTACCAGCCCTACCATAACGCCTATACCCCGTAAATTTAGATTTAGTCTGAAATGCCAGTTTTGGTTCGGCGGGACTTTAGACTTAATGTCCCTTAACTCTCCTTTACAAATTATCCTGATTCTTTTCGAGTGCTTTCCCATTATCCACCACCTATGGACCCGCCATGTCCCGGACTGGCAACGGTAGCTGTGAGGTATCTACTGGCCTCTGGTGGGAATGCGTGTAACATACCTCATGGCATCACGAACCAACCACCCTCCCTTCTTTACATTTTAAGTATTTACATTATTTATAGTATTCGTTTAATCACATTTTCTTTGGATTATTTTTTGTTTGCTGGCTTACCACTAGACTGACTAGAGATTCATACAATAGCTTTTTTCTGGTTTTCCGTGTTGCAAAGTCTTCAATAATGTTTGTTAGTCTAATTTTAAAGTAATGTCGTTTTGAGTGCACAGCAATAACAAGCCATTAAGCTTTTCATCAACCAATGACGATCTAATTTCTGACTTCACTCTTTTCAAAGCTGAAAAGCTACGTTCAGCTGTGCAGTTCGTTTAAGGTAAGGTTAGAAATATCCTGAGAGCAACCTCCTAATTGGGGAAAGTGTTCTCTAATCTGTTTGATTTTGTGTAGGCGTACATATCTTTGATCTTAGAAAGTTTCTCCAAAACCATGAATTGTTTGAAATGGTTACATTCTTGGGCAAAGTCTTGTCCATCAATATCGTTCTTGTATACTTCTCCTAACAGTTTAGCTTTACAAGCCACCTATTTGGAATTTTTCTCTTCTAGATTTTGTAAAACCTTAAATATTATATCGAGATTTTTATAAGCCTCCCTTCTTTAGAGCTGCGAAGCTATGTTGTCAACAATGGCAATAAACACCCCAGTGCGAAATCTTTCTCGAGATGTTTCTTCCATGCTTCTGTCCTTCTTTTCATCGGGCAATAACTTTCTTTTTATAACTTTATCATATACAGCTTCTTCTTTTTCTGCAAGTTTTAATGCTTTGGACTCGACATCATCAAATAAATCTCTCTTTTCATTCAAAAACGAGGATAGTGTTTCAAGTTCCTTTGTGGCACCAAATAGGTCTAAATCTTGATTTTGAAGAGTCAAACTTGTTCCTTGTTTTATCAACTGTCTCGAGAATTTCGTCCCAGATCACAGTTAATAACGTGGTTTGGAAATTTCCAAGTGCTTTTAGAAACCCAGTGGCTGTGCATTGTGTTTCTAGTGTCTGAGTATCGTCTTTATTTAGCTCATCAAGAGCATCTTTTAATTCATGTCAACTTATTTTTAAAGCTTGAAGGGCGTCTGCCCTAGCAGACCATCTTATGTCACTCAGGGGTTTTACCATTAGCTTTCTCTGATCTTTCTTTGATTTTCCTTCGTTACTCTTTTCAATATGTCTTTTTAGGATGTTCAACGTATAAGTGGATGCCGAGAAAAAAGCATACAGCCCTTGAACGAATGTAAACAATATTGTGTGTTATCTGGACACGCCTTCTCAGCAGCAAAACACCAGCAAGGTTTAGTGAATGAGCTGCACATGGTACATAGTCAGCAAGATCATTTTTGCTGTTAATCCTTGCCTGAAGACCTGAGTATATGCCCGACATGTTTGATGCATTGTCGTAACTTTGTCCACAACAGTTATCAACATCCAGCTCAAGTTTCTGAAGTAAACTGAGGGTTACTTATTCCAAACTTCTAGATTCGTGGCATACACTTGGTAAGAGTTGTATCAGGCGTTCGTTGGTGCAAGCATTGGGCAATGAAACATAACGAAGTACTACAGCCAATTGGTCTGTGTGCGATACGTCAGGTGTGGAGTCTATGATTATAGAGAGATAGCGAGCTTGCTTGATTTCATTTAAGATTTGTTTCAGTACTTCTTTGCTCATAATCTCAATAAATTCACTGCAAATGTCAGACGAAAGGCATGATACACTCTACCTTTGCCTTTGTTACCATGTGACTATGTGTTTCGCGATAAATAGATCAAATTCACTTATCAGCTCAAGACAGCCTAGAAATAGTCCGTTTGATGATTTATGCATGCAGATACAACCACGGCAATTTGTTTTTCCATTTTTTGCACCCCCCCCCCAAAAAAAATGCCAATTGCCTAGCGTCTTAGACACGTGCCTACCTTTAATACTTTGAATTTTTGTATTTTCAAATGCTGTAGAGTATAACCAGAAATTATGACACCTTAAATTGCAGGTTATTAAAATATTGTGTATTTTATTTCTTCTTCAAAGTAGGTAACTTACTGATATATTAGTTTGTTGTTTCATATTTTCTGACCCAAAAATGGTAGTAAAAGCACTATTATTTTAGAAAATTTTAAAAATCTACTTATTTATAATCTGGTTATTATGGTAAAAATGTAATAAATGATGTATAAAGTGTGTAGTATGTGTACTATGTAATAATAATACAATTTTATAACAATAAAGATTCATTTCTTCACAATAAATGGGCTATTTATTACTTTTTAGTTTTCTGTTGTTTTTATAAGTACAATTTGTTCCTTACACAAACTAACTTTAGTTAATATAAATTAATCTGAAAAAACTGTTAATAAGTTTATGAGAAACAGAAAATATGATAATTTAGACACACTTGATTACTAAGTAGGATAATATTCTTAATCAGCTCACTTGCCTCAACATAGTCAAGTCTACATCTGGAGTGTGGCTCCAAGTCTAGATCCACAAATATGAGCCGGACTCGACTACCCTGAGATACTGAAATCCTGAAGAAACACTCAGCGTAGCGCATGTATGGCTGCGGGTAGTTGGGGGACATGATGGAACCTGTTGGCCCTGTCAGCGTGCCTCCACACCCTTTGTAAATTTCCATACATTACATTCATATAATCATCATTAGAAGCTAGAAGAGATGAGAGGGTCACTGATAATCAACATTCAATAATTAATTATTTAATGATTCTTAAAATTATGGACTTATAAAACCTTCCTCATCCTTCGATGATTTGAAGTTTTGACTGGATGAAGTTAAGAGAAATGGAATAAATATATGTGTAATGAGTATAAGAAATTATTTTAGTAATGACAAACAGGTGAAAATTATTTTTTACTAATAAATTACCAATCATTACTTTTGTAGATTGATCTAAACCTCTTGGAAAATAAATTTGTTATTATTACAAAAGACTCTCCACAGTTTGTCCATCTATTGGCCATTTTGATGCTTTCACTCGTGTTGATTGATTCAAGCTGGTCATGTGATCTAATAAAATTTAAGAAAATACATTCCATGAGGAATAAAATGCTAATGATTTTATTTTTTAAATACTAATTAGAATAAGCTTTATATGTACCATCAATGTTTATGTTTTACTAAATAAACAAGAATAAAGAAATCTTGATTGTCTTTAAGCACTTATGACAATGCAATGGACGTCACTTTTTCTTATAATTAAATGGCCTACTCCTATCACACCTTTAATATCTCATAAAACAAGTTTAATGATTTGATATTTACAAAATTAGGTAAAAGCAAATTTATATATATATGGCAATGTGAATAACACTACAATTTGGTCATTAAAAAGAAAATAAAAGCATGCCATAAAAATGTAGCTGTTTATAAGCTGGTCACAAAAGCTTTACTTAAGTCAATTCAAGTAGTAGATTATTATTTGTTTTAAAAATTCAGAATAACCTGTTCTGTTACAGTTTCAAATGTTTTTACTTTGTTTAAACTTGGGAGAAAACCAGATTGATCAGGACAAAAAAGATTATTTACAACAAAAAAGTTACATACATTGTTCTTTGTTACACAACTTAAATATTTTACTAAGCATTGAAACTAATGAGATTGGTTGGTAGCTAGAGGGGTTAGCCTTTGTTCTAGCGTATTGTTTAATAAATAAGTAACTGGCTCTAATATTATGTCTGTTATGTCTTTCATAATTGCATTGGAAATCCCATAAATATCCTCACTTTTTGAGGTACCTACTCAGCCTAGATGTACAATATAAAACATAATTTCTTTCAATTTTTGTTCTATTTAAAATAATTTTTTATTACACCCTTATTTATTAAGTAGTTCTCCAAATATTCAAGAGCAAGGTCATTATCATTGTACTGGTTGGAAGTATTGAATATATCAGAAGCTTAAAGTGTAATGAAGTTATTAAAAGTCCTATAATCAATATAAGTTTCATAATTTTTTCTTCAGCCTTTTATTCTGAGTTAATTATTTATTAATTAAGTATTATAAAACAAGTGGTAGTATAGTATCATAATGTCAGCCACGTGAAGAAACTGATTGGCAATTTACTGTTAATATAATTGCCAATAATATTGTATTTGTGGTATTTATTGGAACTTATTCATTTAATTGTAGTTATGATTCAATATTAATTTATATAAATGTACTGACATTTGTTAAAATCTTTATAAATATTTATGTTCATGCTATTGATTATTATGAATGTGTTAAATAATGTGTGACGAGTGCAAACATTTATGTTGTTTTTGCTTGACATCTGTTAATTGCAGTAAGTTTAAATAGTATATTAAAAGAATTTTTTGTTTTGTTACAATTAATTACAACATGAAGATTAACCACACAAATAACAAATACAATAATATAACTATTGACTACAGATAGAGCTATTGAGATTTTTGTAGTTTGTGTATAATTGAATATTATTGTATATTTATTTTTAAATAAAACTCATATAAAAGCAATATTAATGTGAGAGTTAAAAATTATGAACCAGTAAAAAATCCCTGTCACTAAAATAAATCTTACGTTTCAATTACAGTCTTTAAATATGAAAACCTTTAATTACAACATACAATACATACACACCAAGTGTTTTTTACTTTTTCTAGCAGAATTTTTAGTTTTTTTTAACAAAACATTATAAAAAAGCAAAAGAGTTCCTCTTAATTTAAATTTTAATGTGGGAACCAAATCTTGGAAGTGATGAGATTACCTGTAGCAGTGGCATCCCAGGAGGCTCTGAAGCCTTTTGCCTGATTAGACCTATCAGAGCTAAAGTGGATCCACAATCCGTTGGTGAGAGAGGTCACTTCAGGAGGCAGTTTGGTACTGCAGTACTTGCCGACCAATGGGGAAGACTCGTGTAGTCCGTTCCTGAGTAGACATTATATAGCTTGTAACGAATCATCAGATTGTTTGTGCCGACTACTATTACAAATCTATAACCTGAACTTATAAACCAGTGTTTGTAGAGTTGATTAATCACTTATCTATCTAATATACAGGGTTAATAAAAAGTCTGGAAACCCTGTGTTAATATTTTAATGGCTCACCATAGAAAAACTAAACTCTACACATTTTATGTCATGTTATGAAGTACTTTTTGAGCATAATGACTACTTTGTTCACAAACCAAAAATGGGGGATTTTGGGAGCAACTTAAACATTTCTGAGTAGTGCTTAAAATTTAAACATTTTAGGTGCTCTAAAATTTTATTTATACTTAGATTTTAAATAGTTTATTTTGACTTCTAAAATTTTAAATTGGCCACCATTTTGTACTGGGCTAAAATAGAGACCTCTAGTTAGTGTTGTTAGTTGTTTATCAGAAACTTTAAAATGAGGGACACTCAATGGGACTTGTCATTTGAAATTTTTGTATTGCCCCCAAAATCCCCCATTTTGGGTTTGTGAACAAAGTAATAATTATGCCCACAACGTACTTCATAACATTACATAAAAGTATGCAGAATTTAGTTTTTATAGTGTGAGTTATCACAATACTATTGAGGGCCTCCAGACTTTTATTAACATTGATGTACAGCCGCAAGTGTAACTTACTCAAATACCCAAACTCTAATCTACTTCTGGAAGTGCTAGAAACTTAAAATTTGGCATACAAGAAGTTTTGCAATGTAACCAACAGGAAAATCTGAAAACTGGAGATATTTACTTTTTAATCCCTCAAAAGAATTTGTGGAATTTCACGTGTTTTTTTCTCTTTAAAACCTGATAGCGAATGAACTGTTAGAACTAACTCAAATCTGATGAAATCAATAGTGTAGAATGTAGTAAACTATATAAAAGAGCTAGTGTCTTTTTGTCATATCTTATGGTTAAGCAACAAAACGCTCACAGAATTGAAAATGTAGTGATTTTCTCATTATGAATTTTCATATTATTTAAGCCTGATAACTGCTCCAATCTAATTTTCTACAGAAATTAGGAAATTACATGATCTACAAAGAAGGTTTAGTAACTGTTTGCCCTATCTTCATTGGCTTGGCAGTAAAATGAATTTAAATGTAAAGGTTTTGTAATTTTCATGTGAGAATTTAGTTTTTGAGCCAGATAGTGGTCAAATGATTGGCAGTACATCAAATTTAATTTTAATACCTGTTACAAAATGGGGCAATCTACAAATAAGGTCAATTGTATGTTTCCCAAATCTTTAACCGTAAACCCAAAAAATCCTAATTTTAATAGAATTAGTTGATAGGGACAGAGATTTTAGAATAGTAAACATTCTGAAGAATAAGAGTGAAATTTACAATTTCCACTAGTCAAATTTTCCTTATATATTATATAAATTTTGTACAATATTATTATGTGTATACAGATAAACTTTACTATAGCCATTGTAGATAGGGACAGAGGGCGTTATAGATTGACTCACAAAAATATTCTTGTCTTTCAAATCACTTTATGAACCCTTGGTCAAAATCTGATGGATATGATTTTGGTATATAAGGGCAGACTGTATTAATCCAATTAGCTCACATCCAGTCAAATCATTTGGTCGACTTCTGACATAATTTTAACCCTGACAGATTTATTAACTTCATAATTTCAACCCTCCCGGTTAACCTAAACATCTGGTAATCTCAACCCCTTACATGAACCAGAACTGTTCACACAACTGTCCTCTTGGTCTATTTATACTCATAACAGTCACAACTTCCTTCAGAAAAGAACTTCTTTCCTCTGTTCTTTTAAACCTCTGATGATGATGATCTTACCCCCTCCTCTGAGAATGTCTATGGTATGTAGTACATCTTTTTTTAACCCTCTGTGGTATTGACTTACTCACTATATAGAGTCACCCGCTTTCTGGCATGTAACAAAATTGAAATTTGGTACAATATGTAGTTTAAACAGTGCATTTGCTAGAAATAGTATAAGATCTGGTCATTTTTTATTTGAAACTGCTGTAATCAATTTGCAATGGCTGACCAGTGCAGGCTTTTCTCCCAAGTTCTGTCCGGGGAAACCAGAGGTCATAGCTCAAATCTAATAGCAAATCATTTAATAATGGGATTTTTTCACTACTTTCAAGATCAGAGAGGTGTAGCCTTAGGGGATTTTCGAAATAAGAATAAGCCTATATATATATATATATATATATATATATATATATATATATATATATATATATATATATATATATATATATATTATCACATCAGTTAATATTAAAATCAAAATTACCCTTTGGTCTGAATAAAAGATGAAATGATCAATTGTTTTTATTATGTATTATTTTTTCTAAATTATTTTTCTAAATTCATTCTCTGTTTATGATATTATTTATTTCTCTTTGGTGTTAACCACATGTTCAAAAATTCTTGTTTATTTATTTATGTCAGTTTTTATTTATTTACTTTTGTAAATTTTGTTGCTGTGTTGTTATTTTGTATTATACCTTTTTGAAAACGGCAAAAAGCCGAAATATTAAAGGAACTTTGTATCAAGAAGTCTAATAATTGATATATATATATATATATATATATATATATGGTATTATATATATATATATATATATATATATATATATATATATATATATATAATACCAGGGGACCTAAGAATGTCCATGTAAAATTTAAGTATAATATTGGTTGAATAGTTTACACATGAAAGTGAAAGAAACAGAAGAAGTCACTTTCGCATTTATAATATTATTAGGATTAGGATTGGATTATATAAGAAAGGTATTAAAATTTGGAGTTTATGAAAAGGGAACTGTACGAGAACATGGCTAGGATTACAAGTAATAAATAATTCCTTGACTATTCCAGAGGTAATAGATTTCAGTAGATAAAAAACAATATTTGCCACAAATTCATAGCAAGTCTTGTCCTTGAGACATAAACAGAAAAATAATTTAAAAGACAATTATGGTGGTGCTGTGGTGTTAGGATCACACAGTACATCAGGTCAAAATATGTTTTATATTATCTGCATTCATCACATACCTAATTGACATTACTGAACAGCAATTAGCCTACAATTAATAAAACGTCTTCAAGCATTTACCTGATGGTAACACTATCATAGTTGCACTCTCCTGAACCTTCAAGGTCAAAAGTCTCAAATTTGAGGCTGATCTGTCTCCCTTGTGGAACTTGGATTGTCCAGATACACTCTTTGTTGTCTGGATAGTTGTCCGGATAGTTTGGACTCTCGATTGCCCCGGAAATCATGCGATATACGCCCCCACAAACTGAAAAACACACTCAGTTTCTAAACAATCTGTAAGCCTTACATTCAAAATAATCTAATATAACATACCTTGTGACCTACTCTCTAACAAATTCTATCTCTACATCTAGTACCATAACATATGAGTGTGGTTGCTGTTTGCTCGCTACTTACTCATGTACAAGAATATATACCAAAATATTTATGGTACCAACCAAATCAAAAGATTTCCATGAACAATATCCTACATGTTTCACACAATGTGCATTAAAATAATTACAAACACAAAAATATTGCATGCTAACACTTTTTCTCATTCAAAAGGAAAAAATAAATGCGTTCATATATCGTTTGCAAGGCTCCAATGCAAGTACATAAGAAATTATACAACAAACATACATTATATTTAATATCTTCATCATTTCTAAATTGTTCATTAATTGATTGTTATGAAAAGATAATATTAATTTGCTGAAAAATACTCTTGACAGATCAATTTCCCAACAGGTAAAATAAATGTTATTTTAATATTCCCAACAGTTAATATGTTTAATTGCCTAAAATGTCAGATAGTGTAATTTTTGGTTACCTTTTCAATAGTAATTTTGCAGTTTTACTATCCTACTATTATGAATGAAAATTCAAAAGCTAAAATATTGAAAGTGAAAAGTCATGGCACACAAGAACTAACCTCTCCTCTTGTCGACCATGACATAGTGAGCTGTGAAACCTTCCCGGTGCACACTATCATCTGAGTGAAACCTGACTGTCAACACATTGGAGGTTGATGTTATCGCAGGTGGCAGTTTGAGACCACAGTACCTACAGAGACACATCAATTTTGCAGTATATTTTTTGTTTTTTTTTAGTGCAATTATTAATATATGTGACTTTACTGAATAAATAAATCTATATAGCATGTTGAAAACATACATTAATGCAGCTTTCAAATACCTAGAGGATTTATCATCAATGATTTTTATCAACCATGGTAATGAAGAAGAAGTACCACATTATGAATAATAACTGTACATACTAATGTGTCCACATGGCTCCACTAGGCTATTACAGGTTAATTACCTACGAAAATTAATGATACAGTGAAACAACCAATAAGGAAACCCCCTGCACTAACATGAAATGGCAGTTCAGACACACCAGGAGGCCAAGACGGATAAGGTGTTTAGAGATGAGATTCTGTTAAATCAGCTGTACATATGAAGTAACTGTACATTATGTAACTTATTGTTTTTGGAAAATTTTGTATAAACACAATATTAGGTGCTAACAAAATCTTATGCTCAGTATTAGGCCACCCTTTTAGTCCATAATTGGTGGTCATTAAAATATCAGGTGATATAAAAGTGGTTTGTGGATAGATGGAAAGAATCGTTATATAATTATATCAAAGTATTAGAGCAAATTTGAAAATATAATTAAATTGTTGATTTTCCAATATTTGGAGTACCAACCTCCCAGTAATGAGTACAAGATTTACTCTATATTATGAACCACCTTCACAATTTACAAGTCTCTTAAAATTTTGCTAAATTTCAAATAAAAAAATCTTTCATGCACTATTATAAAAAAAATAAATTTTAGTTCAAAAATCAAAACTTCTTTAAAAAAACAAGTAATATGATTACACAACAAGTAAATAATTTTATTATATCATTTGAAAACTTAAAATAATAAAACTTTAAAATTGTCAACATAATTATAGTTGAATTAAAAGTCAAACAAACCCGGCATCGGAAACGTCAAACGGGTGTTGTCAGGGTTTCGGCTTGCTGCAGCCAATAGCTTGAAGTCGATTCCTAGGCAATGGAACTCCACCCTGTTGCCAAATTTCTACTACGCTCTGCTCTGGCCCTGCCAAGCGCACGTGCTGAGTAACATGGTCAGTTGTGTTCTCTATCTTTGTGTCGTGGTCTGATGTTAGAGTACAAATTGTGTACGATATGTTTAGTGACTATTTGTGAACTGTTTTAACTATATTATTATTTTTTTTTATTAAAACAGAGTTTTGAAAGACAAACTTTTTATTTTATAATTGAAAGTGAAATTATTTAAGCTATCATACAAAGTTAAATGCAAAAGATTTTTGCTTTTAGTTCACCTATAAGGACACGTACTAAAATAAATTAACCACAAAATTTCATCATTGTATTATAAGTTGTCCTCAAACAATATTTCTTTATGAAAAACACTTACGGGCAGACAGAGCACTAAGAAAGATTGATGCTATTTTTCTTAGAATCAAGCATAGTACCCAAAATGTGAGATCTAATGTTTTTGACAAGTATAAAATTCGGTAATAAAAGTTTTTATTTTACTAACTTAAACATCGCCCTTATGGTAATAAAACAAATGGCTTATTTCCTATGCTATAACCAAGATGGATTCAAAGTGACACAAGCCTTGTGACGAGGAAGCAATTCTGTGACAGAGTGGTGAAATAAGGTTAGAACAGAGCAAGTGTGATGTGTTTGGTGGCAGTGACAGTTTCAGACTGCACAGTGCGGCAACATTAGACTGTAACTTCAGCTACTCCCCTCCTGCTCAATCCTAGACATCCTCTGCTTCAGGTTTATTCTTTTCTTAATTCAATTAATGATGATCTTATATCCTACAATTTTTTTTAATGAAACTTAAAATTTGAAACTTTGGTGGTCTATATTAGAAGTGAGGAATTTGAATCAATGGCAATTTCACATCAAACCATAAAATGAAGGATTGTTGAAATGTGTGAGCAAGTAGAAACATCTTTGCTTGGCCAGGTTAAAAAAGCCCACATTTTTCACTTTGTATGGATGAAAGTACTGATCATTCAGATGACATATCTCAATATTTGTATATACTACTTTTGAAGACTTCCCTAGTGAGGAAGAACTATTTGGGTTGTGTTCTCTTTATGGAATAACAAAAGGAAAAGACATTTACGACGCTTTAAAAAAGCAGTTGACAAAATTGGCTGTTTTGATAAATGTTCAGCCATTGTTACAGATGGGGCATCAGCAATGGCAGGTAAAAGGTTTGAATTAGTAGGGTTGCTTAGGGAGAATGGAGTAACTTGTCCGACAATCCACCAGGAAGTTTTATGTGAAAAATCCATCAAGTAGGATAAAGTTTATAAACTTGTGATTACAATTATAAACCTGGTCAGAGATGGAAACCAAGCCCTTTTACACAGACAACTTAAGCAGTTTTACATGAAATAGAGGCTGAGTATGGAGCCTTGCTATTATACAACCATAAAAGGTGGTTGACTGCAGAAAAGTGCATGAAACGATTCATTGCTATAATAAAAGACATCCCTGCATTCCTTAATAAATATGTGCCATCTGACACAATTGAACTTAAAAAGAAGTTTTAAGATCCAGAACTTTTGGTTCAATTAGCTTTTCTAACAGACTTGACCAACCACCTTAACATTTTGAACTGAAGTCTTCAACGAAAAATTTAAACAATATCAGATTTGTTAAGCATCACCAATGTGTTTTGAAGTAAGCTAAAAGTGTTCAAACAGACATTGGAAAACAAGAACTTGATACATTTTTCAAGCTGTATTCAGTTATCTAAAGAATTTAGCAGCAGTTCTGAAATCCAAGAAATAATTTATGAGTTCAGTACAAGATTCTACAAAATTGAAAATGTCAAAAGTCTACTGCTTTATAATAATCCTCTTGAAGTTACAACTGAAGACCAACCACCTGAACTATAACTTGAATTATGTGATATGCAAGCTGACATGTTTCTAATGACAAGACAAAGAAAGCGCTCATGATTTTTTTAAATTACTTCCCAAAGAAAGATTTCCAAAATTGAGAGATTTTGGACTAAAGATGTCATAGAAGCTTGGAAGTACCTATTTATGTAAAAGTGTATTCTTTTCCATGAAGTTTATAATCTTATATAGTCTTAATATAATCAAACCAAAATATAAGCCAGCTTTCTGATGTCTCTCTACTTCATCTCATTAGGTTGGCTGCAACACAACTAGATGTGGATATTCGTTCTTTGGTGGTTGTAGCTGATCACCCACAATGTTCACATGGATAAATAATATAATTATGAATGTATTCTCGTTGACATATAAATAATGATTGCAAAATTATTTTATCTGTATATTTTTCTTAATTTATCAGCAGTTTTGAAATCCAAGAAATAATTTATGAGTTTAGTACAAGATTCGACGAAATTGTACAAATTCGATAAAACAAACACTTAGATTAAAATAACAATTAAAATAATATTATACTATCTTTCGTTTTATTTACAACTTTACATAATCTCTTATTGCAGTTTTAAACTTAAAGTATTTGTACATGGCCGCCATTACATTCAAGGTTTCATTTTTGGCCCTTTAGCCTCTGTAAGTTGGATACCCCTGGTATAAAGCTCTATATATCATTGGCTATCACTATCTGTAGCTACTATAATAATCATTTTGAATAAACATGAAGTATAATATTTATTTGTTGGCACATTTTGACAGGAATGCCATGATCAAGATGTTTAACCTCAAATAACTATAACAAAATAAATAATAATGGAATAAAAACATATGTATATATATGTGTTGATTGTATGATTAAACAAAATTGACAGTTTATTATGGTAAAATCTTTAAAATGTGTATTATTATATATTATTCTGAAAATATGTCTTTGTACTCAAATTAGAGTTTTTAATAATTTTCATGGTATTTAAAATGTTGTTTGGATCTTTTTTGTACTTTAAATATATGTTTAATTTCTTCTGTTGAATATAATTTTCACCTATAGCCTCAATGTCAATTATTTTCACATTATCTTTCATACTTCTAGGATTAATTATGTTAAGTTTGCAGAGTCCAACATGCCTGTCACAGTAGTCTCCTTACCACTTCCTGATATTTAATCCGTCACAACAAAGCCCTCATGTCATGGCAGATCTTATGACAGCAATAGCTTCTGTGTTTGTTACATGTTACTAAGCTTCTCCCACGTGCTAATCTGTTGATTTACTACTCGACTTCTGTAGACGTTAGACAAAGGCTCTCACCACACATACCATGTGTTAATGATATATTCAAAGTTTCTGATAGTTCTATATACAGTCCAGACCTGACGAGTTAGAATTATCAGGAGCGTAGAATATTATAAAACAAAACCTCAACTCAACAGTAATGAATTTATTAAAATCTGTTAATAGGGTTGGTTTTACCCTTAAAAATGTATGATCAATACAAACTCATAAGCATGAATTCCCTTTAAAAAGTTTAACAGATTATAATGGCACTAACTTGTCAATGAGAGAGCTGTTTCCAGTGGCTGTGTAATTTTCATACACAGTAACTGCATCCATAGCACATTCATTGCTATACTCCAGATGGAACGTTAACCAGTCCAGCCGTATGATCCAGCCTGGTGTCGCTGAGATCACCCACTGACACACAGTGTTTGGTAGGTAGCCATCCTCGTTCTGTGGTGACGAGATCACTCCTGTCGTTTCCTTCAGGATACCTCCACAAGCTAAAACCATCTGGGTAATAGAGACTGTATATAGAAGTGCAAAGATATAAAAGATACACCAAAAAAGCTTGATTTGCAAACTGAAAATAGGCTAATAAATACAGGAGAATGATTTATTTCCTATTCTATTACTGTTGTTTACAAATGCGCACAGTTTAAAAACTAGAATAAAATATTGAGGCAGCAAAATTTCCACTAAGTAAGTACATTTCTTAATCATAAATACATAAGTATACATAAGTTTGCCTATAAAATAAAAGTATAGCTGTAACATATTATAGCTGGTGAAATTTATAAGAACTAAGTAAAACAAAATAGCATAAATACACCCATATTATATCAATAACTTTATTTCATATAATTTATTATGTGAGTGATACCAAATACATTCTAATAATTTTCAATTCTTCAAGAAGTTGATGTTAACAGAGAAGTAAGCAGCCACATTACTCTGAATAACTTAAAATATATTAAAACACTCTCAGTTAACTTATTTAGATGTGATCTTGGCTGTCGATTAGTATTAACTTTGTAGCATTCTAACAATATCATGTATGAAAACCATCCTAAATTTGTGATTGACTCACAGCAATTTGCTATATTTTTCAAAATTATTTTATTCTTTGTTGTTTGTAAATATAGAACCAGGTTCAGAGTTTGTATTATTCCCCCTTATATCTTTCTGCATGTCATCATTATATCCAACCAAAGTCCCTTAAACATTTTGCTTTATTTAATTTGACTTTTTTTCATGAACCCACTTCAAAAATCTCTTTCATGCAAAATACAATTAATTATAAACAGGGTGAAACAGATAAGGTATCCTTAGCATATAACAAAATTAGAGCTATAGCAAAGAAAATCCTAACTGTTTCAATGTTGAATATTAAATACAAAAATACCGTTATTATTGCTAGAAAGTTTACCACTGCATTAGTAGATGTTTTACATCAGATTAGGTTTTAAGGTAGGAGAAATAGACTTTAAGTATACCCAGTATAATGTGTACCCAGTAATATGTGTCGGTTTGCACAATTACTTTTCAGATCTGTGTTGAAGAAGTAAGTGTAAGCAGCTTGCCTTCTCACAATCTCCCATATCTAGATCCCTCACTTGTTAAATAACGGGTGCGCCAGTGAAACGGGCGATTTGTAGACGAGTCCAGCTGCGTGATGGGAGGGGGGAGAAGTGAAGGTCACCGCTATTCTTGTCCTCCCTACTGGGAAGTTTAGTCGCCATGCAGCGTTGGTCCGGTGAAGAGCGTGCGTTCGCTGTTAAAGCCTTTTACACTGGCGGTGAAAGTTACGTCGGTGCTCAACGTGCTTTTCGCTGTCATTTCCGCCTGCCTCCTCGTGCTCCTATGCCATCAGCCCACGCTATTAAAGGCTGGATTCAGAATTTTGAATCGTCAGGTTCAACAACAAAAAAAAAAGGCGGATCAATGAAAACAGTGCGAACACCTGAGAATGTGAATGCAGTGCGCACAGCAGTGGAAAGAAGTCCACGTCGATCTGCCCGACGCCATAGCACAGCATTAGGGATTTCCTTCACTTCGGTAAGAAGAATTTTGCATAAAAATTTGAATTATCATCCCTACAAATTACAAATTGTGCAAGCTCTAAACGTACAAGATTATGGTGTTCGGTTGCATTTTTGTGAGCAAATGTTACAGTTGATTGAGGATGAACCAGAGCTCATCCATAATCTTTGGATGAGTGATGAAGCGCACTTTAATCTGAGCGGGTTTGTAAATAAACCAAATTTCCGGTATTGGGCACCAGAAAATCCTCAGTCCATGCATGAAAGGCCTCTCCACTCAGCTAAGGTCTCTGTGTGGTGTGCGATATCGTCAAGAGGAATAATTGGCCCATATTTCTTTGAGGACGATAATGGGAATGCAATTACAGTTAACTCACAGCGTTATCTTTATATGCTGCAACACTTTTTTGTTCCTACACTTCAAAACTTTCCAGTGAATGAACAAACGTTTTTCCAACAAGATGGAGCTACCAGTCATACGGCAAGAGTGGTTATGAATGAACTGTCAGCTTTGTTCCCGAATCGTCTTATCAGCAGGAATGGGAACATTTCTTGGCCACCACGATCGCCAGATCTCTCCGCATGCGATTATTTCCTGTGGGGTTATTTAAAAGCAAAAGTTTTTGAAACCCGACCAGCATCTGTAATGGATCTGAAGCAACGAATTCGTGATGAAGTGAATGCTATTCCTTTGAGAATGCTCCGAGACACTATGGATAACTTTCGTTCAAGACTGGATCAATGTCTAAATTCTAATGGGCATCACTTAAGTGACACAATTTTTAAAAAGTAAACTGTAAATCACGTTTGGGTGAGTTTAAACTAAATTTCCAGTTGAGTACTTTAGATTTTTAGTATTAAATGATTTTTCCAATATGCAGGTCAAGTCATTACACCTCATTAAAAATCGCCGGTTTGACTGGCTCACCCTGTACAACATAAATTATAAATTAGTATTCTTTATATCACTTTTCAGTGAAAGAAATTTTTGATATAGTCATCACTTCTCAATAATTAAGGATACATTTATAGATATTCTTTTGACTTACTTAACTATGTATGGGTACTTACGAATGGGTATAGTGCTGTATTGGGCAAGAAATCCTCTGTACTGATAAGAAGCATCAGAAGAGAAAGTGATGTAGAGGTAGTTGTGAGTAGAGAAGATATCAGCTGGCTTTTGGTCTCCACACAGCGTTCCAAGCACAGTAGAGTTGGCATTGTCTCCATCCCGCACCTGTTAAAAGTTAGATGTCAATATTTAAAAGGAATAGAAACTATTTCTTAAATTCGTCTAAAATTTAACTTAAAGATACAAAAAATATATTAAAAGAAAAAACTATTAACCTAAAAAACACAATATTTATTGTGTTTTATACTTCATGATAGTGATATCAGGCATGAATATACATGTCTGTCAGAAAATACTCTCAGACCACATATAACTAACATACATATGTAAAGATTTATCTAGTCATTTAATCTTTGACATTTACCATTAAGTATTGCGGTATTCAGAACTTACCTCCACATAATCATAATAGCAATCTTCTCCCAACTGTTCTATATCAAAGTCCTTGAATTGTAGATGGATTGCAGTGCTGGGAGGGGTATTAATGATGTAGACACACTCGCGCTCTGAAGAGTATGGAAGAGGATAATTAGGAGATCGAATCTCTCCTGCGGGGCCAGTAAATATCCCTCCACACACTGGAACATTCACAATATATGTCACTAATTACAGATAGAAAGTGATATTGGGAGATTTTTATTATAGAGACATATTTCCACCCTGAAGAGTATGGAAGAGGATAATTAGGAGATCGAATCTCTCCTGTGGAGCCAGTAAATATCCCTCCACACACTGGAACATTAACTATATATGTCACTAACTGCAGATAAAAAGTGATATTGGAAGATAATTGTTATAAAGACATAACTACAGTGGAGTCAATAAATAGCCCTCCACAAACTGGAACATTCACAATATATGTTATTAATTACAGATAGAAAGTGATATTATGATATGAATTAATTATTTAAGTACATTTCCGCTTAGAGGGGACTGGGAGTGGATAGCTAGTGTTAAACCAAAAAGTATGAGGATAAAGAGTGTCATGGACCTTGGATACCTCTCAGAGCGCAGTGGGTGTGTTTTGTGATCTGTCCAAGGCGTTTGCGTTAATCATGATATACTCATTGAAAAGTTGAATGCTTTTAAACTTTCTTAGAATTTAATATCTTGGATCAAATATTATCTATTAAAATGTTATCAAAGGACAGTCATCTGCAGAAAATATGTTAAATCTAAATCACAGTGGGAGCAATTAAAATTGGGGTTCCACAAGGACCTCTTTTGTTTCTTTTGTACATAAATTATCTCCCTGCAAACATATCAAACAGTCTAATACTTTATGCAGATAACACTACTGCATTGGAAATTTGAAACTATTTTAAGAAAGTTAAACTCAGCATGCTTTCAAATGCTTATTTTGAGACATACCAACTCGTTTATATATTATGCTTACTTTTTTCAATTCTTAAATATGGGATTGAGTTCTGGAGGTTTTTAACAAATATAGATACAATTTTTTAAATTCAGAAGACATTTTTAAGAAGAGTTTTTTAGGCTCACCTTAGAAGGTGGTAAGCCTATCTTTAATGAACATAAAATTTTAACTGTACCGTGCCTAATAATTTTCAAAACCCTATTAACAGTGAAGTCTAATTACAACAACCTTTGTAATGAAAACCATAAACACAATCATAATTCTAGGTATAAAACTAATTTTCATTATCTCAGACTTCATCTGAAATTGGTGGAAAACACAATCCTACATGGGGACAAAACTTTTTAATAAATTACCTTTAAGGTTTAAGGAATTAATGTATTCAGGCACATTTCGAGGTAACATTAAGGAGTTGTTATGTTGGTTTTTATATTTTTAAGTAGGTCTACAAGTTGACATTATTGCTTTCCTATGATAATTAAGTTATCCCCCCCTGTCCCTGTTTTATTGTATTATATGTTTCGTTGTTTGGATTTACTCATCCAAAACACAAGAGTAGTGTAGCTAATATTTGACAATGTCATCTGTTTTATAGCTGTGCTATATTGTGAAATGTTTGTGACAATAAAGATTTATGTATGTATAAATAAAATACTAACAAGATTTTTTTTCAAGACTTCATAGATGAAGAGGGTTGTGTGATGGTGTAGTACAGCTCACAGATAAGATGTTCATTTAATAACTTCATGTTTAAGTAAGAGTTGCACACATTTGTTGAGGAATGCATTATTAATTAATACATTAATTTTTTTGAAAGGTGTTAAACCTGCTAAACTTTTGTGTCAACTTAATGTAAAGTCCATTAAAAAATGCTTCTAAGAACCCAAGTTTTACAACTAGCACAGCAAATTTTGTAGCCTTTGAGAGTCAGTGGAAAACAAAAGCCACACCACACTGTGGAAAGCCAAACCTGTCTTTCTGCAGGAAAAGTTCTTGCCACATTTTCTCAGGATTTCAAAAGAATACTGCCATAACGTTTTTCTCCATGTGTGTTGTACAATTAATGCTTGTGTGGTACTGCAAACTACTTGATGCCGTAAAATTGGCCTACCATAAAAAAGCGAGAAATGCCAATTCAAAAACCATTTCTGCTCCATGACAACGCTTGGCCACACACAGCTATATTGACTCAAGTAAAATTAAACAAAATTCATCTGGAAATGAACTGTGACCTACAGTCCTGAACTGTCTCTTTGTAACTTCCACATATTTGGGCAACTCAATGAAGAATTGGGACTTTATCACTTTGACAATGGTCTATCTTTGACAATCTAGAAATATATTCCTTATATATTTGTCCTCTGTCTTACTGTTTTCAGGTGAAATAATTTCAGGATTGTTTGTCTTGTTAAATTCCTTTACAAGACATTATCTCTAAAGTTTGAATAGGTCTTTGTCAGTTATTACAGAATACGGATGACTTTTAACTACTGAAACATTTCAAAATAAAGAGGCTATACGTAACATAATATTTAAGGTAATCATTATATTATTTAAATCAGTATATTATTAGAAACTCAATTAAACTATCATATAAATGTTTTATTCCTGTTTTAACAGCAATATATTGTGAAGTAAACAAAGATTGGGTGATACATTTCACTTGGGATTCATCAAATGAAAACTTACATTTCATTTGGATGTAGGCTACCAATCAATTCATTTATTGAATTGTTACTCCTACAGTCATATGGATAAATAATTCAATAAAAAAGTCATCTATTATATAATAATCTCTGTGTATGATAATTTTATCTACTTTATGGGATAATACGAGGTGTGTTCAAAAAGTATCGCGAATTTTGAATTTTCGCGGGTTACGTATATTCGAATTTTCGATTTTTTTGTGGCGTTATGTTGGTACATATGTCTCTCACTTATGTTGACAATTTCGGCCATTTTGAAAGTTCAGTTAATTGTTGACAGCTGCGTTGCTTGCACGTGTTTTGGTTCGTCTTACCTATTCAAAAAAAATGGAACAAAGAACCTATATCAAATTTTGTGTGAAAAACTAAATTAAGTGCGCGGATGCATTCTGAATGTTGACTGTGGCATACGGAGAAGCTAATTTGGACAAAAGCAACGTTTATCAGTGGTACAAAATGTTTTCAGAAGGCCAACAGAAATGTTTTACCAACAACAGACGAAAAAACTTATGAAGTGAAGAAAATGGTATTGGCCAATCGTCAAATCACTGTTAGAGAAATTGCCAAGGACCTAGGCATATCGATTGGCTCATGCCATTTGATTTTAATCGATAATTTGGGCATGAGACGGGTCCCCGCAAAATTCGTACCAAAATTGCTCAATTTTTATCAAAAACAGCATCGCATGAACATTGCTAATGAGATGTTGGAATCTGTCCGCAACAACCCGAATTTGCTCCAGAGGGTCATAACTGGTGACGAATCGTGGGTTTATGGTTATGACGTGGAAACCAAAGCTCAATCATCTCAATGGAAGCTGCCGCACGAACCAAGACCGAAAAAAGCACGCCAAGTTCGGTCGAATGTGAAAGTTTTGCTTACAGTTTTCTTTGATTGCAGGGGTGTGGTGCATCATGAGTTCTTGCTATAGGAATATTACCTGCAAGTTATGTGCAATTTGCGCGAAGCAATCCACCAGAAACACCCGAATTTGTGGAAAAACAAAAATTGGCTTTTGCACCACGATAACACCCCTGCTCACACATCGCTGCTTGTACGCGACTTCTTGGGCAAAAACAACACACTAATGATACCGTACCCACCGTATTCCCCAGATCTGGCCCCCTGTGACTTTTTCTTGTTCCCAAAACTGAAGAGGCCCATGAAAGGACGACGCTACGCCACGGTTGACGAGATAGAGACGGCCTCGAAGGAGGAGCTGAACAAGGTACAAAAAATGATTTTTTGAAGTGCTTCGAAGATTGGAATAAACATTGGCACAAGTGTATAATATCCCAGGGGGATTACTTTGAAGGGGACAAAATAGATATTCACGAATAAATAAATATTTTTGAAAATACACAAAATTTGCGATACTTTTTGAACACACCTCGTATTTCATCCAGTGATTGATTGATATTGATTATTACTGGATTATCATAATACTTGTAATAAGTTATAGAAATTTAAATAATCATTGTATTTTCCTACCAATCCAATAGTAATAAAAGTGGTTTAAAATGTTATAAACATAAAAAACAATTTATTTCTTGAAATTATTATCTTGTGGAATGGCTGTATTTCAGTGATGAGGCGTGAGAAGCTATATGCAGGTGAAACAGCACCTCAGTAGCTACATCAAAATTGAGATCAGTATTTGTTTATAAATATATGACAGTATGTCAAATAAATAAATAACTTTAGTCACTACAATAAGGAGTATTTCACAAACATAACATATAGATATGGCAGAAACAATGGTAGAAATGTGCCACTATTCTCTGTACCCTTCAAACAATACCAGCAAACATCTAGTGCAGTGATTAGGAGACAGCATCTGGGGGAGATGTATGTTCACAGTACTGTTGACACAGGGGTTAAGGGACCTGGAGGAGGAAATGATTTAAGAAATGTACAAGAGGATGCTGGCTTCTGCTGACTGCCAAGCACGGCATTGTAAACAAGTCCGCCCGATGTTTATCCCAAGACTCCTCATGACCTTATCTCCCTTTAATTTTTATTCATGAAAAAGCCAATTTCATTAAAAAAGCTAATAAATAATGCCTCACCTAATATTCTGTCCTCTGAATAATACTGCTACATTCATATATTTGCTCATTTTATTCTTATTATAAAGGCATATTTATAATATAGAATTATGCACAATTTATGTAGTTATATTTACACAAATTTACAGCATAAAAAGAGAAACATTTACATAAAAATATATGAAGGAGTCTGGCTGTGTACGTGTCCCTTATACAGAGAGGTTATTATCAAGGTTTACTGGTTCAATCCTCATCGAAAAATTGCTGTTACAATTCAAATTTTGAAATATTTCAGTCTTGCTGTGGAGAGCCATCTTCAGTCAGCACTAAGAGGCTTAAGTTTATCCCAATTGGATGAAACTTCTTTATCATAGGTTTCTAAGTTTTTGTGATTGATTGTGGTTAATGTACATAACTCAAAAAGATATACATAATTTTAAATCAGTAAACATTTTCGTGTATATGTTGTGTCTAAAAGTAATGTTTGTCTTACCAGTTTTGTAATGCAGTGTGAAACCAGAACCACCGAAAATTGCATCCGAGTGGAATACAACAGTAAGTAAGTTGGAGGAGGATGTGAAGTCAGGAGGCAGGTTTGAGCCACACCACTGGCCGACCATGGGGGAAGTGTTGCTGCCTCCATCCCTCACCTGTTAATGTAATGGAAACATTAGTGTGGTCTTCCCAATACAACAGTACAAATGTCTATATTTGTATTATACTCAATTCACCACAGCTCAGTCAGTACAATCATTACAAATTTTAAAAATAGTCCAATACATGCATTACTCAACAACCTAACACCTACTTCCAAGAAATCATCACAAGGAGATCTGTCCTCAAGTTCAAACTTGTTGAAAGTTATCATGATCTTGTCTCCCAATGGTAGCTGGATTCTCCATTCACAATCCTGATCATCAAGGTAATTCTCGTCAGTGTCTGTTGGGGGAGAAATGTCTCCGGTGGGAGCAGTCAGCACACCTCCACATCCTATTGGTTGACAAACAATGCACGATAATAACTCCTTAAATCAATTATTCTAGAATGTCAATTTGGTAACAATTATTTTTAAACGAGACTTTTTTAAATTGAGTGGTATTAAAATATATTATTAGACATTGGCTTTTAGGCAAAAAGAGCCAGTGTCCGATATAGACTAGTGATATCACAAACAACTATTTTATAAGCGTATTAATTAATGTAAAATTCTTCTTATAGTATAAAATATAATGAACTAAAGCACCTAATATCTGTTACATTTATTTTTTTGGTATCGCTGATCATAGACACAGCTCAAGTTAAACCAGAAGTGGAAGACAGTGGAATTGTCTTTTAAATCTAGTCAGCTTATCCTAGGTTAGTTTGGGGAAGAAGAAAGAAAACAAGATTTGTATGTAACAAATTTGATAAAGGAGTGTATGCCTTGTACTTTCATAAGCAAATTTGGTAAACTTAAATTTATTCTTTCAATTATAGTGTTATTTAAACGAGCATTGTGCACTCAAATATTGGTTAAAGGTAACATTTCACGTTTTTGGATGGATAGTCTTAAACTTATATATCTTACATAAAAACAACATGGACAATCCTCTATCAAGACTCGAGTTTACAATTTCACTGGTTGATGGACTTGCAGCCAAGTGGTTTGGTGATCAAGCACCGGTTTAAGTGTAGTGTGCTGGTGATGAACCCTTGTCAAAGTGCCCAATGGCAAGGAGCAAAATTTTTCTATAGACTAAGTATAGCCCAAGGTAGGAAAAAAGATATTTTTTTTTAATTACAAAAAAAGTGTCCACCCATTGCATTTTCCTAAATACACATGTTAGAAGTGACATGAACAAATGTATGTATGTATATAATTTGTTTGAAGAGATTTGTCTCACTTCTCTTATTAAACATTACAATATAAACTTATGATAGTGAGAAAATGCTCTCATTTTAATCCTATATAAGTATTTACAAACTTATTTCCTACTGTAAAAGTAATTATAGCTATATTCAATTTCTTCTAATGTCAACACTAACTAAAAGTATTTTTTGTGAAACTATTTTTCAAACTTAATTTCTGAATTTTTGTGAGCAGTTTTGAATATAATATCTGTATTTAATAAAAATGTTATCATTAAGTAAAAATATTTCTTTTTCTACCAATATTTTGATTCGAAGTGAATTTGTTGTGTAAACGATTGTTCTATATGAAAAGCTATTCATACTAACACTATTGTATAGCACATATGATATGTTACAAAATTAAAAAAAAACATTCAAGAATCAAGAATTTAATTTACATAAGAAGTAAGGATAGTGCAGAGCAAAGCATAATAGATTACATAAACGTCAAATCAGGATTGGCGGTTTTGGCTAGTTTGATTCGGGCACTGGCGGTGACGGGTCGGGTGGCTGGTAGCCTTGGGCGTTGGCGTCAAGAGGGATAAAAGTTGTTTATACAAAATTATATTTTGTTGCATTCAGCATAAAGTTTTGTATACATATTTTAAACTGCACTTCTAACAAATTAATAATAATTCCCACGTAATATTTTCATACCATTTCTACAGTCTGAAATAAAAATGTTAATTACGAAAAATGTTTAAGTTTTACAGAGTAAAAAAATTAAAGTAAAAAATTTCTGTTCAATAAATATTAATATTGAAGTACATATGGTTAGCTAAAAGACATGAAAAATATTAAGATTAATTGATAGTTTATAATTTATGTTCAAAATTGAATTTATGATGGGAAAATGTATACTGAATACAAATTATAAACAATTAGTATTAACAGATAATTGTATTTTTTTTAAATTAATTATCATTGAGAAATAAAAAATTTATTGATTTGAGATGAATTCTTATTTACAATGTAGTTTTAAACTATAGCGCCATGTTAAAAGCGGAGCCTCAATGGCATGGATGGCAGTTGACTAGTTTTCCCTGTTAATGTAACCACTGTGCATTCTGTGGTAGCTTACTATTACCTACATTTCCTGTGACAGTAGTCTTTAATACATGGCAATGAACAAAACACTGGATATCTAACTAAATTCAGTTTAAAAACTCTTACCATCGACAAGTGTATAGACAATGTGAAAGCCAGACCCCTGAAGTCCTGAACTATCAGAATGGAAGATGATGTATGCTGCTGACCCATGGGTTGTCAGAGGCTCTGGGGTACTAGAGTTGCAGAACTGTGCTAGAAGATTTCCTGGTTCATCAAGGACGTATTCATGGATCTGAAAACACAGTACAACCTCAATGACTATAGAATTGTATTTTTATTTTTATTCACTTATTGAGGAGAACAGTGTAAGTATTAAAAAGTGACCTTAAGGTAATCTTTGGAACAGTCAGAAGAGGGCTCGAGGTCTATGGTGTTGAACAGCAGCTGTAACTTCTTCCCTGGTGGAGCCATCAGCCTCCATTCACATTCTTGATCTGGAGGATAATTGTGGGGAAACCGAGGGGAGTCGATGGTTCCATGAGACTTTGCCTCAATTTCTCCCCCACATCCTGTACAACAATATAGTGGAAACATTTATTGTCGCATTCATTTGTCATATCAGTCTTTGATAGAAACCATAAATTAGTCATGAAAGAAATAAATATATGAAGGTTGGATACATCAAGTAAAAATGTTTTTCTTTTATTTAAACTTCTCTTGAGGAAATTTTAGAACAGATGAAAAAAAGAGAGTCTGCCTTTAGCAAATTTTAGTCGTACGATGAAAATACAATATAAAAACACAGTATCACAGTAATCATATATTGAAGAACTTGGATTTGTATGTGATGTACAAGTATTGTAATTCTGGCTATTATTATTAACATCCAATAACATTACTAGCTATATAAAAATTTAAGCTAAAATAAGAATTTTCAGTTCTTAATATGGGGTTATTGCTAAGCAGTACGTTTCATCATTACATCAAGATAAGCAATCTCATGTTTAGTGTAGTGTGGAGCCAACCTTAATGTGCATAATTTCTTTCTTTATTACACAATCTCACAAAGCCAAGTGTAGAATTGAAAATTTCCATAGTCAGTCCCTGCTTTGTACTTCTGAAAGTGATAGCGTTAAAGTTGTTTAAGATAAATATACGACAAAAGCTCATTGGGCAAGATATTGTAGGAAACAAGTAAAGCAGACCCAGTGAATTGGTTTTTAGAAAATATTCGCAGTATGGATGCAAAACTCCAACCTGTCATTTCCTTATAAATATTTTCATTACAATAAGTGTACTATTCTTTCTTATCTTTCACAGTTTGAAAGACATTTGAAAAATATCCAATTAATCAAAAGTTGGTTTTTTAAAGATTCAACTTTAGTAATGTTTGAGTGTATTTTTGAGTATTTAAATATAGATAAAATTCTAATAAATTAATTCCTGATGAGATTTCTTTCTGTTTGTGTTTATTTTTATTACTTATGCTCTATTAAATGTTACTTACTGGGAACAACTGCTCTCCAAGACAACTTAAAATGATTGTTGTTTATCCCGATGCTGGGGTGAAATTTGACATTGACCATGTTTGTGGCTGAGGTAACTACTGGAAGCTCGCTGGTTGTCAAGGTCTTGCAGTAGTTCCATTCTGTGAGAGTTAACCGATCATTGATCTGTTTAAAATAAGAATTAAATTCTTCACAAATGTTAATAAAAGCTTATAAACAACATAATACTAATGAATATATTCCATATAAATTACCGAAATTGCAGCATTATAATACAATCATTATAGTTTTAATTAGGAGTGTTGCATCAAATTTTGGTTTTCACATTCTTCTTCAAAATTAAATAATTATCTACAAATTGAAATGCAATAAAAATATCTATCAATTTTTTACAGTATAAAAGATAAAATTATCTACTGCAAGATAAATGGATTATAAAAATTATTGTAGCAAAAGTCAGTTCTACACTGCCTTTTATGCATAGCTTGGCCTTTTATGAAAGTTTTTTGTCAGTGACGTAACATCATTTCATCATACATTCTTGAAGCTCTTTTCTTATTGGAAATTATATATTAATTTAAACAAACTCTCCAATATTATTACTTGTATTCAGTTGTGTGAATCCCCGAAGATATTCTCATTGAGTACGAAATGCCTCACAAAAATAAAACTTATATTATTGGAGAGTTTATTTAAATTAATATATGATTTCATCAGTTGTAAAATTATTTATTTCCACCTACCTATTCTATCATTTTGAACTGAGTTTTATGTCAATGATATAGTTCAATTCAATAAATCCCATATATATTTGTGATTTATATCACCTAGTTATACTTTGCAGCCATTTAAAATAATGTGCTTTTACAATAATGACAGTGTGTCAATAAATCCAAACATTCACATTCAGGGATATTTTAACACTTTCAGTACGGTATAGCCTTATGTTTTATTACTTTCACTGTTCGAGATAATATCAAAAAGCTTTTATGTTTTTGAGACTACACAAAATTTGGTATCAAATCATTCTTAAAATGTTATATTAGTAATACATATTATGATACATTTTCAAGGTATAGCCCACCTTTTTATACTGGTTTCTAAAATAATTCAAAAGTAAAAACAATGTTTCCTATCTTTCATGTCATCAGAGAAGTTATCTTAAAGGATTGTGTACTTTCAAATTTAAAAAAATTATCACAAGCAAAAACCAATTGTACCACCTAAACGTAGATACATGTATTTGTATGTTTTATGATAGTATAAAATTTAAAAAGACTATACATAAATTGCATAGGTTATGTATGTCCATGTGTTTGTACATGTGCATGTGCCTGTATATGTTTGTATGTGTAGACCTAAATCTACATTACATCTTCAAGCTTTAATTTACAACACACTGATGTTTCTTATGTAATTTAAAGATAAAATCCATGAGAAAAAAATTACTAGCAATTAAAAAGTATGTTTATAAAATTTTTGAATTTTCTAAAAGTTAGAATTCAAAAAAGTGTTATTGGAACAGTTTAATATTGTATACTAAATACAAATAAAGTCTAATATAATATATAAATAACATTGCCAATTGAAAGTTCATTATTTATTTTTCAAATCTGTTCACTGTGTATAGGATTTTATACTAATTCTACCATACTGAATAACTTAAATAAGCTGTTATTATATAAAACAAATGTAAAGCAACAAAAATGATTATTTTAAAACTGTCAGCTAATAATGCCAAAAAAGGAAAAAAGTAATTAAACTAATTTTTATAATTACTAAAACAATACTTGCAGGCATTAAATTTATATGTCTAAAATTATCCTGTTTTATTCTTTGAACCTTTATTATAAAAATAACCTGCCCTCTCAGGTTTTAAAACATATTATACAGTTATAATATGCTGATGTAAGTGAAAATGTTACTGGTTGCCTCTGAACTATCTCATTATGAGCCAGTTTTAGTGAAACGACCTTGAGTTTTTCCGCATAAGAACAAAGTTAAATTTCACTTTTACACCCTTATTTTTGGTTTTAGAACTATGGAAGATTCCTAATTTTAGAGATCTTATTAGTATGCATCCAAATGTATATTATACTTTCTTGTAAGTGCTAACTTTTTAAGTATATAATCAATGAAATACCAAAAGGTTTTAGATAATTTTTCTAAATAGCCAATTAAAATATCACATATTACGTATTAATTATACCTTAAAAATGAGACATCTCAAAAATTCCACAAAAAAGATCATGAAAGTATTTGAAGTTTAACATTGTTCTTATAGATCTAATATCAAGATGTCTAGTGGTACATCCAGCTCCTAAACACGACTACTATTATAAGCCATATTTTCTCACATATGTTCAAAGGCAGCTCATATATGGTCAATCAGTCATTTCATTCTCAAATTATTTGTATGTAACTACATATAATATAAACAAACAAACCTATGAATAAATTCCATAAATACTAAATGAAAATAATGTTTATACTATACAAAGACACACTAAATATACAGGACATTTAATCAGTAACAAACACACCTTCAAGTAACGTTCATTGCAATTTTCAGGGGATTCGAAAACAAGTTGAATAAAAGAGAGTTCAACTGCTTTATCAGAAGATACTGTGATGAACCAGGAACAAACTGCGTCATTCTGGTAGCGCTGGACATCATTACCCACAGGAAACTCCAGCTCCCCACTGTCTTGAAAAAATGTTCCTCCACACACTGAAACAAGTTTAGCTCAAAAAACTTGTAAGCATTTACCAGAAGCAAAGTGAATAGTTTTGATGTTTTCAGTAATGTAACACATTAAAGGCTGTACCACTTTCACACATGAGGTAACAATTTCCTACACTTTCAGAAAATGTTAGTATTTGTTGCTTAACACGTTCACGACGACGTGCGTCACCGGTGACACATGCTGCTTCGTTCAGAATGCCGGCGTGTGTCACCGGTGACGCACTCTATAGGTTATAACTGGGCGGAGTGTGGCACGGGTGACGCACTATCGCTATACGTTGTTATGATGAATTGTTAACTTACGCCAGAGTTTGAGGCCATGTTTTATGTTCAACGCCTATCACAATAATGTTTGTTTTAATAAATACGGTTAAAATAAAAGTTAGCATGGTGTTTTCTCATATATAAAGTGATTGTGGTTGGGAGGTAAAAATGTACGTAAAGTCTCAGTAGTATTAATAAAAATGTGTATTTAAAAATAACCAATCACACTGTTGACAAAACTATGAAGAAAACAACTACAACATTTTATGTTTGATATATAAAATTACATATGTTTCGCATTGTAACAATCAAGGCACATGGTAGGTTCATTTGGGCACCCACTGCAATAAGTTACAACCCGCTTAGAGTTTTTTTCGTGCTTCTTTTGCTCCCCTTTCACTGCTCATTTTCTCGTAGCACGGCAGGCATCGTTTTCGTGATGATCGTGCTGGTCCTGGTCTCTGCAAAAATTTGTGGTTCTGTGATGGTCTCCTCCGAACAGGTTGCTGAGGTGCTGCGGCTGGTGCTATAAGTGACTTTACCAGTGATTCTCTGAAATGTAACATTTCTATTTTTTTCTGCCGATGTTCGTTGAATATTACATAAGCGTTGACCACACATGTACCCAACAGAAGCTCGATTGCTACCTTCTTGTACCATTTTGTACTTTTTCTTAGAGACGTGTAGTATGCAGACATTTGGTCAGAATAATCTACACCTTTCTTTGCAGCATTATAAGCAAGTACAGCTGATGGTTTCCGTACTTCCTCACCTCTTCGGTTGCGCCTTCCTGTTGGTATAAGGTTATCGACATCTTCTGGACGAGTGCTCACCATCAGAACTCTTCGTTTGTCTTTCCAACTAATTACTTTAACCCCAAACTCATTCTCTTTCGCATGCACATTCCCTTTCCTCATTTTTTCAGCACACAACTCTTTGGGATTACCTCGTCGATATTGTCTCAGTGTTCCACATACATAGGTTTTCTTGCTTAGTAATTGTTCAGCAAGAGGAACACTGTTTGTAGAAATTATCGCAAAATAAGGTACGGCCACTATTCAGCAAATCTTCCATCAAATGTATTACAACTTTTTGTGCATGACCAACGTTGGCCGTATCATCACTTTTTCCTGCATATACTTTGACTTTTTGTGTGTAGCCAGATGTTGTGCATATTTTATAAAGTTTTATTCCATATTTATGGGATTTTTGAGGGTTATACTGGCGGAAGATCAGTCTTCCCCTCCAAGGCACCATCGACTCGTCAATGACGACTTCTTCCCCAGGAACATATATGTTTTTGAACAAAGTGTTCAGTAAATTGGTTAGCTCCTTTATTTTAGAGAGCCTAGGTTCAACTGTATCAACAACATCATTGTTGTTAAAATGAAGGCACTTTAAAATACTCTCGAACCTGTCCCTGTTCATTGTATTTTTGATCAGGTCTTTTTTGTAAATATCTTTACATGACCAGTATAATCTCATGTGGGGTAAAGGACACATACCCATTATCATAACAATACCTAAAAACTGCCTTATTTGGTGTCTGTCAACTGGAAGCCAGTGACGCATCATAGACCTTCGGCTTACATCGTTATTGGTCAAAAACTGATCTGCAAACTTGTTTGTTTCCGTCACAATAAGGTCCAGTACATCGTTATTTAGAAACTGTTCAAAAACCAACATAGGATCAGAAACATCAACATTGAGCTGTAAGCCAGATATTCCAGTAAATGGAAACTGCCTAACAGTTTCTGTGCATTCTCCCCAAACTCTTACAATCTCAGTTTGTCGTTGAGGCCTATTATTGGGGTGATGATCATTTTGTAGATTATTTTCAGCATGTAAATTATTTACAATCTGGTGGGGGGGCTGAGGATTAGCTACAATGTCAATGTTTACAAGCTGTTGATTACTTACAGGTAGCGGGTTATCTTCCACATCACTCATATCACCTACAGATTCTGCCCTGCTGTCGTCAGAGCAGATAGACGAAGGTACATATTCGCTTCCTGAGTACTCAAAATCACTTAGTTCACTTATATCAAAATCGTCCAAAGCGTTCTCAATGTCACTGTCATCCATCTCCCAAGCTAAGATTCAAATTGCACAATAACAACTAATATAAAACACCACAATAGTAGCACTGAGCTAATTGTGATAAACAGAACACAAGCTGTCGTGAAGACGTAAGAGAACAGAGCAGCCGCAAGCGAGTGACTAGGTTAGCTTGATGATTGCGCGGAAGAGAACAACAACAAGTAAAAACGCGGGAAAGTAGTGATGTGGCTTGCCACCCGCCAGCTGATCGTAGCATAGAGTAGGTTAGGTTCAGTAAAACAGTGTGTCACCGGTGACACACGACGCCCATTGAAGCGAAGGGCAATGTATAGGCGTCGTGTGCCACCGGTGACACACTGGTTTTAACTTATTCATATACATTCTATCATTGTTTTTCAACCTAAAATGCATTATTTATGCATTATAGAATGGTTTTATGGAAAATAACGTTTACGCCTATTTTGAAGATTTTGTGTTATATATGAATGCTTAATATGTAACAACACGTAAAATTGCCGTCGTCGTGAACGTGTTAACGTTCGTAGCCATTTTAGTAAATTTAAGCATTAAGCCTAATCTAAATGGACTGGCACCAGAAATTTTATTCACTTAATGCACTATTTAGCTACTTATTAATTTTATTAAGAAATATTTCTATGTACTGTTGATTGTTGGAAACATTTCTTTTTTTGTGTAATATACTATTCTGGCTAATATATTCTAGGATGTTTTTTATGACCATGAGAAGATTATGAAATCAGTGGTTTAAAAATAATTAATTCATAGGGCAAAAAGATCTATAAGGCTGTGGTTTCCTAGACGCGTAATAGATACGCTGCGGCTTAGATGCGCTGCGTCTTGTACCTCGGTCGGAAACGCAGCCGCCATCCAGTGGTTTCCTAGACTGCGTAGAATACACACGGTTGTGCGTAACATGACTTCACGTAATAAGAAATTGCTGTGTAGCAGATATCGATGGGAAACATGTCCGAATTTTATCTCCTGACAAGTCTGGAAGTCTTTTTCATAATTTTAAAGGATTTGTCTCAATCGTTCTATTTACTATGGTTGATGCTAACTGCAAATTTCTTCTCATTAATGTTGGATCCTATGTAAAAGAAGGAGATGCAGGAGTCTTCCAAAAGTCAGTAATGGGATCTAAGGTGTCAAACGGGGAATATTTCCCTCCAGCTAAAAATTTGCCAGCATCAGATATCAAGCTCCTCATGTTATTGTCGGTGATGGAGCATTCAGACTAGGTAAACATGTGGTGAAACCTTTCACCCAGAAACAAGCTGTGGCAGACTCCTCTAAGAGGAACTACAATTACGCCCTGTGCAGAGCTCGTAGAGTAACGGAAAGTGCATTTGGAATCATGTGTGTTGTATTTAGAATCTTCTTTACCCCAATTAATTTTAAACCTGAGACAGTAGATTTGGTAATATTTGTGCGTTGTTGCCTCCAAAACATGTTAAGGAACGAGTTCATTGCTAAAAACCCCCAAACTCCTACACATGTCGTTGTGGATGAGGTCCCAACTAAGAACATGATACCATTGGCTGGAACCGGCGGATTTGCCAAATCTGAAGGTTTTAAAGTGAGGAGTATGTTCATGGAGTATTTCAGCAGTATGTATTACAAAAAACACGTACAAGAATGGCAAAAACACAATAAAACTACGAAGTGACGAACTTATGTGGTCCTCAAGGATGTTTTAGTTATAGTAGCAAACATGTTAATTTACAATGTAAAAAATATAATTATATGAACAACTTTCCTGATTTATTCAGTGAAACTCCTGTTTTCTTCCATATGACGTCATTCTTTATATTACTTTTATAGTCAGGACGACTAAACTTCCACAATATTTCGTTAGAAGAGACCAATTCAATCAACTCTTCGTCATCATAGTTTGATAATTTTACCTTCTCTGCGATATTTCCCTCCAATTCTAATTTTGATATGGCACAAGACATGTCTGTTACGCAGCGTATCTCAGAGTTGACTGCTCTGAAAGCAGTAAGCCAAATACGCAGCTATTGATGCGCACGCATTTGATGCGCGCGCACTTGATACATTGCCTGGGAAACCACTTATACGAAACCCCATAAAACAAGTGCGCCGCGCCTTAGATACACATACGCAGCGCATCTATTACGCGTCCAGGAAACCACAGCCTAAGTTCTAATCTGAAATAATTATTGGAATTAGGGAATCAAGGAAACATAATCCTGTCAAAACCACGCACATTAAGTGTGGAGAAGTTGGAGAAGGAAATGCAAGTTTTAGTATAACATGAGAGTAGGTAGTAAAAATGTCAAAGGTACATGAGTAACCAAAGAGCTACTGCTCACAAAACTAAGAGATTAAATAACACAAGAGGTTAGAGGCAAGATTATTTAACTGATCAATAAAAATAACTCATTTATAAGACATCAATATGCACAGAATGGCAATGTGTACTAGAAATAAAAACACTAAAAACTCAAATATAAGTTTTCATTTTAAACTAGTGATCAAACATACAGATACTTGAAATGATAATGCAGATATATTTGCCACCACTATACATTAAAAGAATATACATATTCTCGAGAATACATTATCTGTATTGTACAAAGTTTTATTAATTAGGAATATTATTAATTTTCCCCTTCAAAGCATTGTTATCAGTAATATTGTTGATATTGATTGGTAAGTGATTAAAAACTTATATTCCTTTATACAAGGGTTTTCTGTGTAGACTGTTAAAATGATATTTATCACATGCAGGAAGTTGTTGTATATATAAAATTTATTTTTAATATACTTGTTTGTATATTTATTTCTGTTAAAATTTTAATTTTTGTAATTTTTCTAACTGTTATTTAATATGTAGCCTACACATAAGATAGAAGAGGCATGATCAAAGAGGTCTCTAACCAGGGATCATAAGATATAATAAAAATTAGATCACAGACCGTATAGGTATAGGTTATTGTAATGATCAAAGATGAAGTTTAAACTTTGATTATCAAAAGGTGTGAATATTTGAAATGTACCACCAAAAGGTATGAAACTCAGAGGATTTCCATTAATAGGATTTCTGAAGAAAAGTTTGTATAGCTCAGGGAAACAGAATATATTGTACAGATTGTAGGAGCTCCAAAAGATGCACAAAACTCCAGCAACTTAATGTTTTAAAAGACAGGAAATCCTAGAGTCCTGAGTGTTAATGGATTATGGAGTGTTAAATAAAAAGGAGGATGAAAAAAATAGAGAAAAGAGTATGTAAAGCTGAGAGTGTAATGGACTTTAAAAACAAAAGTTGGAATATAATGTTATCATTATTTAACTTTAAATAACTCTAAATATTACATTAACACTAAATATGGGTTTTAAGTTTAGGAGAAAGGTATATCTGTCAATACAAAAATAAAAAAAAACAAACAAGCAGCAGTTGGTTCCAAAATACTGTAAACAGTAAAAAGTTGACGTACCACTTGACTGTTGTTCACATTTAATTCCCTGGAAGCCACTGGCACAGGTACAGCGGATCATCAGAGGTACTCCCTCTCCTGATATTACCTGACAGGATCCACCATTCTGGCAGGGGTTGGGGTCACAGCTGGCATACACCACAACACTGCAGTCAGCTCCTGGAAAACATTTCAGTTCATTGTTAAAATTCAATTCACAGTTTACAAGATTTCAAGAAAGTCCAAATATAGTATATAGTATACCAATTCAGGGCCCTCCTTCAGAAAACTTTTAAAAGTATGAGGTTTCAAAACAATGTTTTTATGGATTCTGAGGTGCATTATAAAGTTTCTTTTGCTAACCAAAAGTGGTTATTTTTCAGAGAGAAATACTAGAACACCATTTTCTGGTGCATTTAGTCTCAAACCAACATTTTACACACACGCATGCATGCACGCACGCACACACACACACACACACACACACACACACACATATATATATATAAAATGTTAAATTCATATGTGTAGAAATTTCTGTAATAGCCATAATTTGATTCTTTTCAGAATAATGCAAAAACATTGAGAGTAATTTCTGTATTCTTTTTTGTAAGAGAATTCATTGATTTTAATACTTTTATATTGTAAATTTCATGGTAGAACACAAGATTACTTGCAGAATTAGATACAAAGAGGGCTGTAGACCAAAAATTATGATTAATTGTAAAATCATGAACTGTAATTCTGCAGCCTCATATTGTTTATCATGAATGCGTGCACCACATGATGTTTTAGTGGAGCTTGATGCTATAGAGTCATTTGTGACGGCAACCTGTGTTTACTCAAATCCAAAAATTCAGAATTTAGCCTCCATGTTACATATTGTGTTTGTAATTCCCTGATAGACAGCTTTTTAAAGAGTTCAGATATAATTAATGTATCTTATTTCAAATAAATTAGTTTGGTATTAATCAAATTTATAACTACAGTACAATTACAATATTTCTATTTCTCGTAATAGCATTACTAGCAATAAATTCATAGTGATTACTTGGAAGAAGAGAAATATGACGATAAATACTCTATTCTGGTCTTGACTGCATTAACAATGATCTTAGGACAATTGGAGTATGATTGACATAGGTAGGTCCCCTCCACGAAATCAATATTCAATTTATTTTAGTAAAATTTAAAGTAATTACAATTTCCTCATTACATGGAAATATTAAATAAATCCTATCCAGCCAGTTGATTTCCTTATTTGTTGGTATGTCTGAGACCAAACAACTGCCATCATTGACTTGCTCCATTTAGTCAATGGAGTTGAAGTTGAATGGATGACCCAAATATCACCCATGTTAGACCAATCTTGCTATTTAATTGTAGAACTGACTTATATAAGTTTTCTACAATATCTATTTTTTCCACAGAAATCTTTTCCCCATTTGCCCAATACTAGATGCTTAATGCACATTAATACTAACATATTTTATATAAAAACTACTTATTGATTATATATGTAGAAAACCGATTGATTCAATATATCAAACTACACAATGCACTTTGCCAACTTCAAAAAGAGTTATATAATACTCCAGTTCTAGCGGTGGAATTGTAAAACTTTAAATTTAAATAACTATATATCCACTTTCCAAAGTATTGAAATTTAAAACATACAATATCAAGGCTATTACTATCTATTTACCAGTAAGGTGAGGATGACAGACACACGTGAATGTAGATCCTGCTGGAACACATGTGCCTCCATTCTTGCAAGGAAAATTATGGCAGGGGTTGACAGCCAAGGTGGAAGGTGAACACCCCAGTGGACCATAGCCATTGCCTGCATAACCATCTCGACACCTGCATGTCACTATACCTAGATACAAACATAGACAGATATCATATGTTCATATTTATATCACACTAGAAATTCCCGGCGGCTTCGCATGCAATTTCCCGTTGAAAATCAGGATACTATACTCACGTATTCTTTTTCTATCACATTCTAAGCACTCCTGAGATAATCGATCCTTCGTGAGCCTCTAGAACGCAATATGAAGGTATGTACCATATTTCCTAATTCTATCTTTTGTTGTTTTTGGTAGGACGTTGATAAGTTATTCAGGACACTACCTATAGCTGTATATATATATATATATATATATATATATATAATATATATATATATATATATATATATATATATATTCAAGCTGTATATATATATATATTCAACTAATCTGGTTATAAAAAATCAAATTCCATTTGTTTATATTCATTTTCTGTCTAAGATATTTCCAGTATTGTTGTTGAGTTTGCCTTTTACCCTGATCAATAAAGTGTATACCAGCGAAAACCAACTTCTGTCATAAAGCGTCTTCTTTCGGCTATTTTTATTTATTTTCAGTGTAACCAGGTTCATTTACCTTATGTGCAAACATACATAGCTTTTTAAAATAAGGTAGTGTTTATAACAGCGTTTAAATAGTATTCCCAGTGCATTAGATGGTCTATTGATCATTGATGCAATCTAAATTAAAATTCGATAACTTCGTCGTTGCAATCTGCATTACACTACTGATCAAGCACTTTAAGATAGTGTAATATTTTCTCAAATGTAAATGCAAACAAATGTTTCTGCCTCTTTGACGAAATTCAGCAGAAAGAATTAACAGCTTTTAAGTATCAGTTCACTTTGTATTACGTGTCGTAGTGCTGTCTACCACATCTAATCTAAAACACTCCAAAATCAACAACTACTTACAAATGAAAAATTAATTAAAAAACATTTTCCAGTGGACCAAATTGTGAATCTAAAACATTCTCGAATTCCATTGAAAACACACACAAAATTTCATCAAAATCGGTCCAGTCGTTTAGGAGGAGTTCAGTGACATACACATGAACACAAGAAATATGTATATAAAGATAAGCTGGAACCTTGCTTATCCAGCCTAAACAGACAAATGTGACATCAAATAAGTAAAAACACTGGATGAGGGGAAATATAAGACAAATCAGGGTAAATGAAAACATTATAAATTTAAAATAAAGTATTTATAATTAAACATCATATTTCATGCAAAAAATTACCAGTAATGTTATTTTAATATGAGTTTTTAAGATACAAACCATTTAGTTAGCATGTTAATTTAAATTTTAATATAAAAAACACAATCAGTACAGTTTTAATTAAAATTGAAAATACTATAACTACAGTTATGAACAGTAGGACAGCTGGTGACAACACAAGCTCAATGTTTGTCTGACTTTTCTTTATTAAATTCTTTGTTATTTTGGAGTTATGTCGAATAACACAAACTGTTGAATAAGCAAAGGTCAGATAAGTGACACTTTCTTGGTTTATTTATTGTGAAAAGCATCATAACCAGTGAGAATACAGGTTACCTGCGTTCTGGAAGCACTGGGCAGAGGGGTGACAGCCACCGTTGTTGATGGCACAAGCTCCCCCCTCCACTGGGCTGCAGATTGTTCCATCCCCTGAGTAGCCGGGAGGGCAGTGACCACACACTCGTGACCCCTGCACGTAATTAGTGGCTTTTATATATGTTGTTTTCCCACATTTTTACAGTAGGTGATTGACAAAATTTAATAAATTAAAAATAAACTAATCACAATTTATTGATTATGGATAGTAGTATGCCATCCCCATTTCAAGACAATCCAAATAATACGGCAATATAAATTGATATTTTGATGGTATTAGCTGACATTTGGAATAAGAGTAAATTAAGTTGTACAATAACATAAGCTTACCCTCGTGTTGATACATGAGACCCTGGGTACCAGACTGCAACCTCCATTGTTGACCGCACACTCATCGATGTCAGCACACTGGAACCCATTACCGGAGAATCCTGACACAAGGCACAATTTATATTGTAGGCAAAAGTTATGAACGTTTCTGAACTAGGTATGTCATATTACATGATACATCATTGGAAGCACATGTTATAATTTATAGTACTCTTAACCATTCTGTAACTCTAAAATAATTCCTAAAAAACCTAATTAAACATAGGTTTTTCTAATTGAAACATAGATTATCAAACTTGAAATGCTTTCCCTTTTTTAGAACTTCAGTGAAGTTTTGATAGCTGTGGGGCTTTTTATGGTTTTAACTTCTATATATTCAATTTTAGACAATTGAAGATACACTTTTATGAGTATTTCATGTTTTAAAAACACCTAAAATATAACCAAGTCAGTAGCATACAATAAATGAATGGATTTAATACAATACATCTAAGTATGATATGGCTGGGACAAAAAACTAAGGATTAAGAACTATCACAGTTGCCAAATCAAATAGTAAAAAATAATTAGAAATAACTTATAAAAATATAAAAACAGATGAGTAAACAGTTCAAGAATCTATGCTATATTAAATTTGACCAATTTATGGAAATCACTGTATTATGTTTATTAATTTTAAAATAAATACAATTATAATTAAGATTGATATTTTTGGATTACAGTATTTTCTCAAATTTTCTATTTGATCATTGAATTCTTAGAGGAGTTAAGAAAATTAGAGATTAAAATTTAAAATGTACTTTACACAGGATATTTTTAAATTCTTTGGAAGCTAATAGCAAATGTTTTAAGGCTAAACTGTAAGATACAATAGCTATGGCAAGGATAAAAAAAGATATTTCAAAGATTAATGATAACAAAAATAAAAATATTCTATACGAAAGTATAATGGTAGTAATGTACCAAATTCAAAAATAAAAAATGTTCATTTAAAAAAAAATTAAGAAATTACTATTAATTGATATATCATAAGGATGTGAGTGCCGATGGCCGAGCGGTCTAAGACGTTGGACTTAGAATTTTAGTTATAGATAGCGCAGGTTCGAATCCTGTCTGTGACCCTTGTACTTTTTATCAGTACCATCGGCCTTGTACTGTATCGACTCTCCCCCTTATTCTGTTTGATAAGATCCCTGAGCAGGCCTGTGGCCCATGAGGACAGGCAGAATAAGGCTTAAAAGGGGATCGGCTTCTCATGCAATGTTTTTCAAAATTGTTTTCCTCACATTATACTTGAAAAACAAAAAAACAATTTACCATTGGAAGACTTTTTATTTGTAATTACTGCTGCAAAACAAAACATAATCACAAGAATTGGATGAAAATTTATCAAAATATAAAGAAAGTGTACAATAGCTCATAACCTATCTCATTGCTGTGATCTGCAATGATTTCATAGCAAAAGACTTTCTACCTTTTTTTTTTTTTCGCTTGAGAAATTGCACTTAGTCCTAAAAGGAACTTTGCTCTGCTTCTGGAGTCACGATGTTCTAGATGGATAAGGGTAGGGGCTGCCTTCTGTTGAGATCCATGAGGACGGATTTTAGGCATTAATCTCAGTCATCTCTCCATAAAAGAGGGGAGGTTAGCTCTGTACCAGCCTCTCCAGTCAAAGCAGATAGGGGTAGTCAAAGCCTTTATGTCTAGGCTAGCACGTGCCTTTAACACTTAGGGAGCCCCACCAATCCCAACAGTCATTCCCCGCAGTAGACTAGGCCTATCGATTTACCCTTGCAACTCAATATCTCGACATTTGCAGTTAGTGATGTGCCGTGCCACTTCTGGAAATCAATAGGGTTACCCAGATTTTATCAGACAAGGTTTTTGGTGGACCCAGTGTAGATTCAACTGGAATGTACAAACCAGCCAGAAGTGAACCCTCCTGGATTCATACACATTCTATTTACACTATGAATATTGTATACAGTAATAACATAACATGTTAGAACAAATTCTAATGCAAAGTATGGTGCTACAAGGATAACAGTGTTTGTCAACTAAGGCCGCTATTAGCCACGAACAACTAGTGGTACCACTTGTTGTAACACTGATTGACGGTTGTGTTGCATGAATTGAATCAAATTGTGACGTCTATTAGCCATGAAAGACAATAGACAATAATCTTTATTTACATGTTCTTTAAGAACAGTACATGCGTCAGAATAATAGCTAAAATTTGAGGATTTGATGTGTTGTTAAAGCTGGCTGTCGAGGAATGGCCATTTCTGAGTAGAATGGCCATTCTTGAAGCCATGTTGTTAATTGGTTCTTGTAGTGGTGAGTTGGTTCATTTCTAAGTTGTTCTGGTAGGTTGTTGAAATATAGCCCCCTTTATAGGATGGCTTCTTTTCAAAGAGACTTAGATGGTGAGGTGGTATTGCAAAGCTTGAGGCGTTCCATGTATTGCGATGGTGAATGTCTCTGTCTCTTGTTTGATTTGTGGAGATGGCATGAAGAATTGCCTCACGGATGTAGAGTGATGTCAGTGTGATTATTTTTAGCTCCTTAAATGCATCACGGCAGCTTTCATGATATTTGAGGTTTGCTAAACATCTTATAGCTCTCTTTTGGTGGATAAGGACTCTTTTTAGATAGTTGTTGGATGTACTTCCCCAGACCACTAGACTATACCTGAGGTGTGACTCAACTAGGGCATGGTAAGCTGTTTTTGCGGTGTCCAGACCACTAACTTGCTTCACTCGCCAAATGACATAAATGCCAGAGCATAGCTTCTTGCAAAGTTGATCAATGTGCTGTTTCCATGTCAGCTTTGAATCCATGATAATGCCAAGATATTTGGTACTATTTTGCGCTTCTATCCCAGGAATTAATATGTTTGTGTCTTTATTTTTAGTGGAGTAGTTTAGCTGGACAGTTTTCTTTTAATTTAGAGCAAGTTCATTTACTGTGAAGTATTGTTTAGTCTTGTTGAAGGTTATATTGATGTTTCGGTTCAGAGTTTCTATTGATTTATCTGTTAGTGTGATGCATACATTGTGGTTTGGCAATATTCTTGTAGCTGGTCTGGTAGGTCATTTGTGAGGAGAAGGAACAGGGCTGGTCCGAGGACTGATCCCTGTGGTACTCCTCTCCGTATAGGGACAATTTTGGAATGTATTTTATGGCGAGTATTTTTTTCTACATGCTGAATCTCAACTAGTTGCTGTCTGCCATTAAGGTAACTGTGGAACCATTTTTTAGACTTTCCCTCAACACCCAGAGCTCCCTATTTTCTAAGAAGTGTGGTTGAGGCAGTCAAAGACCTTGCTAAAGTCCAAGAACAGACTTGTGACTGAGGAGCCATCTTCTAATTGTTCTATTATGTGCTCGGTAAGCTGTATTAAGGCAGTGGAAGTGGATCTTCCTTTAAGGAAGCCATGTTGCTGGCTGGTGAACAGCAGGTTTTGGTCCAGATGGGATATTAGTCTGTTAAGGACGAGTTTTTCAAAGATCTTAGAAAAGGTCGGTATAAGTAATTGGTCTGTAACTTTTAGCATCCATGGTTGGTCCACTTTTATATTTAGGGTATACGTTGGCAGTTTTCAGCTGTGTTGGGAAGGCCCCTTGTTGGAGAGACTTATTTAGGAGTGCTGTTAGTGGATTAATCAGTTCATTTTTGCATGTTTTTACCATTTTAGCTGATATTTCATCAGTGCCAGATGAAGTTTTTGGTTTAAGTGAGTCTATTGCTTTTAGTACTTCGTTATGTGTTGCAAGCTGAAATTTTACTTTGTTATCTGTTAATGGAGGAATTTTGGGGGTTTTGGTGCATGTGTTGGTGTTGTTGGCCTGAAGTGTCCTTTCCGCAGCTGTGACAAAAAAGCTGTTGAGGTGGTTTGCTATTTTGATTGGATCCTGTAATGTCTCCCCATCTACCAGGAGTTTCCACTCATCTGCTGCACTGGTACTTGATTTTTTTTTCATTGTTTATTACCTGTCAGAGTGCCTTGGACTTGTTGTCGGCATTGTTGATGTAGTCGGATGTTTGAATTTTCTTCAGGGTCTTTAGACTTAGGTCATAGTCCTTTTTTCTTGCTGTGGTTTCTGCTTCATCTTCAGGTAGACCTGTGCAGTTTTCTTTTTCCAAGGCTTTTATATATAGATTTTTTTGGTCTAGAGCATTCTGCATCCCAGCAGTTTTTTTTGGTTGTGTTGTTTTTTTCTTGTCATTGTTACAGGGCAGGTCTCATTGAGTATTCCTTGGAAAACCCTGTGAAAGTTGTTATATGATTCGTTGACATTTTATATCTGGTAGCACAGTCCCAGGGTGGTTCATGGAGCCTGGTTTTGAATAGATTTATGGTGTTTTTGTTGAGAGTCCTTTTTTTCTCTTTAATTGACATTGTGATTTTTTCTTATAGTAGTTTGAGAGTGGCAATTTGTGCAGTATGGTCTGAAGGTCCAGACAGGATAACAGATGTCTGGATACGTTTTAGGTCTATTTTTGTGCAGATCCAGTCTATTGAGGTTTTAGTTTCATGTGTAATTCTAGTAGGTGGCAGATTTATTCTAACAATGTCAAAAGAGGATAGAAGTTTTTCAGCTTGGATGTTATCCATGTCGTTTGCATGTTCACCAAGGTTGTTTACATTTATGTCACCCATAATGACAGTTTTCTTTTTTGTGCAGAGAGGCAGGGAGCATATTCCAGTTGGCTTGATAGGATATCTTGCGCTTGTTCCAAATTATCCCTTGGGGGCCTGTAAACTCCCAAGACCTGGATTATTTCTTTTTTCGGTTTTATTTCGAAGAGAGCAGTTTCACACACTAGTTCTGAGTTTTCATCACTTATCTTAAGTACTTTCACATACTTTTCCAGGCCATGTTTGACATATCCTGCAACTCCCCCTTTTGTGTGATTTCTTCTTCTTCTTGTCCAATTAGGGTGTAGCCAGCTAGTTGTGTGTTTTATAAGTTTTCTCGGGAGAGACCATGCTCTGTAACAACAATGTAGTCTGGTTGTTCATTATTAAGGAAGTGTGATAGTCTTTCTGTTTTATTAGACAGCCAGTTTATATTTTGGTGGGCAAGAGTGAGTTGGTGTCTGTGAACTAGTGGGTTTTTTGATTGGTTGCCAACACTGTTTTTTGGCTTGTTTTGGTTGTCTTACGGAGGGAGTTCCAGAAAGTTAGTGCTTTGTGTTTGAGCTGGTGTTTGTGTTTTTCTTTAGGATGTTGGGTCTTGGCTAAAAAATTAGACAGGATATTGTGTTGCTTTTGTTGCTGTCTAGTGGATGTAGTGTCTGAATGTTTTCTTGTGGGGGTGTTTTTTAGCAGCTTGTGTCTACATAGCATCTCAGGAGCTCTTCTGAGCTAAAGGAGTTAGCTTTTTTATCCATTTACTGAGGATAAAAAAGGATTTTGTATGTCTTGTTATTCCCACTAGGCAGTGAGGAATAGAGTTGTAGATGTCCTCAGGTGATGATGAGGTACGCACTACAACTATGCTCCCAGCTCGCCTATCTTGGAACTCATGGATTGTAGATGTTGTGTTGCCCAACTTAGTCAACTCACGCTTCTCAGACTGTTTGTAAACAGGCATGTGTGTTTATATTTGTCAATTCTTTTGTGCAGGTTTTCTAGTGTGTCAAAGGGCTGCTGGCTCAGTTCATGCTCAGAATCAAATTGTGTTACATGTACAAAATTTTTATCCATAACTTGGCTATTTATGAATTCTGGCTAAGAGGATGGATCCAATTGATTATCTCAACAGTTTTAGGGGAATAAATTGATATAGTTTTGTCAACTTCATTATCATTTATATTTTCAACAATAGACTCTGATTCAGGTGGTACTTCATTAGGTGTACTCATGTTCACTGAGATATATTCAGGTTCACTGATGACAGCCAAAGAACTAGAAGGAGCAAAATAAGATGTGACCTTTTTAAAAAGCGCTTCAGTCTTTGCCAACTCTTCTTATGACAACTTGAGTCTTTGTGCTCCAGTTAATTTTTTTAGACATGATGTTAAAAAATGGATCGGTTTGTAATAATCTTACTGACCATCTATGGTAATGTTAAATATAATATTACATTGTTTTTGTAAAAACGTCTTTCTTTACACAGAACTGAACTAACCATAACGCACTACACTGAACACAATAACTAGAAAGAATGCATGTATGATATAGACAACACCACAACGAAAAAATGACATGAGAGTTTGAGGTTAAAAATGAGCGAGTGTAGGGATATGCACAGTGTACAGCGTGCAACCACAAAGCGCAAATGGATGAACGAGTCTTGTTATTATTTACACATGTTTTATGTACCATCGCATGGGTTGTTTACACACAATTTCATTGATTAAACTGAATTGGTTGCCTACATTACTATTTTGAGTTTACATTTATAATTTATATATAAAACCAAAGGTATAACACGACTTATTTTTAAAATGCCATAGCCTTTGTCATTAAATACATGTTTACGATTTTTTCTGGTGAAATATTTGTGCTCCTTTAATATGGAGACAATATTTTTTCGTTACATGGCCGCTGCGCCCTGGGTGAACGCCCTCGGAGAGGCCCTGCCATTAATTCATTAGTTTTTGACATACTAACAAATTATAGGGTGACTCAGTTAAAATGGATACTCCTATAATTGTAATTATAATTCTCTGTGTAAGAAAATAACTGATAAAATGAATGTTTTGACATCTTGAAATAATTCTAAAAAATTTGTATCATTACAAATGTCATGAAATATTGTGTAATATAGTTGTGTGCTAAACCTAGGTACTAACTTCAGGTGTTTCCTTAATCGTCTCACTCTTATCCTACTCTTTTCAATTAAGAGGTCAAGAAGCAGGAACTTGATGTAATCTTTCTGACTGAGATTATTCCGAAGTAATGCTGTTGTATAGCTGGTTGACTGTGACAAATTTTGTTAGTCAACTAATTGATACACCGATAGTACGAGTTGTACTTTTAGTTCTCTATGGTTAATAGCAGTCTAAGAAACAAGGGTAAACAGAATATCTTAATTATGAAGACAAATGAATAAAAACAGTAATAAAATACAAACAGCTGTTCCAAATATATTAGCATAGAGATGTTACAACTTATATTGTATGAGAAAGGTATTGTATCAGTAGTGCAAGGATGGAATATATATATTCTCCAGTCTACAACCAGTTTATGCTAACAATAAAATAAAAATTTACCTGGAGGACAGAAGCCACAGTGGAAGGAGCCTGGGAGATTGATACACTGAACATGTGGATCGTGAGAGCAAGGATACTGCTTGGCTTGACATTCGTCTACATCAACAGTGCAAGAGAAGGACAGATCTGTTGTCCATCCCTGCAAGCATTCGGTATCAATGATAACTTTTAAAATCAGTATTTATCTTCATATCAAGATCTAACAGTGTAACATTGATTAATGAACAATGGACGAGCTTGTCAATAATGTTTCGTCAATTTTTTATTTTGTTTATACAATATAAGAGAACCAAATGTTACAGTTCTTTCCTGAATACAAATATTAAAAACAAATTCTAAAGCCAAAACAAACCCATTATTTATTGCTATTGATAAGAAAGTCAGCAAGCTCATCTTGAAAACTTCTTTCTAGGAAACACATATGAGTACTTTTATGTGTCTTTATGTGTTTCTTTCACATCTGTGAACCCTAGAATGAAGTTTTCAAGGTAAGCCTGCTGATTTTCCTATCAATTAGCAATAATCCTTGGTTTTCAGCCCTATCAATTCAAACCATACCCATTATTTAGTATCTTACAACATTTCTATCTATGTCCTAGATGGATATTTTCAGTCAAGCCGTACAGAAATTTGATTAAATCCTATTAGCTTATCAACTGATGCTAACTAATGCATTTTGCTTAAATGTTTGTATTACATTGATTAAACATATCGAAAGTGTTAATAACTTTATTTCTTGGATCTCAGTGAACTATGTTTGTTTTAGATAGTGATGTCTCAACAAAATTTAAAAAAGCAACAAAAGACGTATTTCATATACCTGGTCACAGATACAGGTGTAACCTCGTCCATTGCCCCCCTGGTTGATACACACACCGTGACCGCACAACTGAGCTGTGTTGCCCATGGAGCAGTCATTAGTTCGCAGAGTGCAACGGAGGCCAAAGAATGTTTCAGGACATAGGCATTCGTAGGTGCCAGGTTTGTTGACACATGTTGCTCCATTCTGGCAGCCGAGATCAGTTCCAGCAAACTCCGCACACTCATTCACATCCTCGTCACACAAAGTGCCCTATAAAAAAATTAAATTGGATCACAATTCTAAACAAAATATTTAATATGGGAGTGCTATGTACATGTCACTGAACAAAACTAGCTCTACAGAACAAAATTTCTGCTATACAATCCTCTTATTGATAAGATTTATTGTCTTAAAATCGAAGGTAAGTACATCTACAAAAACAGGTGACTGTCAAAATTTTCATTACTGACTAACCTATATTAACATTCTAATTTTTTTTAAGTGTTCAATTAAATACACATTTTTTTGCAGTACCTACGAATTTTTATCAACAAAATTCGTGACTCCATTAAGTAATAATTTTGTTATTTTATTAAAATAAGTTGCGGATTTAGTTTACTTTTAAAATGAAATGTAATATGAGAATACATAATTGAAAGTTACACATGTGCCTGGTATTTTAATGATGCAAAAATTGATTGTTAAAAGAAAGACTAAATTTTTATCACAAGAAGAAATCATTGAGTATGTATAATAAAGGGAAAGTAAGCAATTTTAGACTTCTAAATCAATCTTAAAGGATGTATATTTGTTACACCAGAATTATATTCCTTATGAGATAAAATAATAATAGATTTTCTTTGCTGTTTCCAAAGTATAAAAAATTCTAATATAATGATCAAAATTGTCCATCACACGTTTGTCTTATGGTTAATCACATTAGAAATGATGGATGTATCAAAAATATGATTCTGTTCTTTTTAAAACTGTGAAGTATTGTATGAATTTAATTTTTTCCATATTATGGCTTACCTTAACTTAATAACAAAATTTACTTCCTTACCAATTGAATTATTTTGAAACAGCAATAAAATTTTGATTTTGCCGTTAGGATATCTTCAGGCTGTGACCTGGTGTTGTTATTATTTCGTTAATATTATATTAAATTATGTGACATGCTTAAAAAACTTGTCATATTCATACAAATTTACAAACACAAACACACACACACACACACATCAATATATCTATTACATTGGTTTATATGTATGTTATTTGTGTGTTTATATATATATATATATATATATATATATATATATACACACAAATAACATACATATAAACCAATGTAATAAGAAATAATGATCGGCATAACCTAAATCACACACGTATTTGACTGCTGTTTCACTTCTGAACTGTGATCGTATTACTCTATGGTACACCATATTACAAATTATAAATTACCCAGTCCAGGGCAAACAGATTTTTTCTATGAATTTCAGTCTAAAGACTTATGAAAATGAAAAGTCAGAATGTACTTGCATATGTAAAAAGTAAATTAACTCTAGAAGGCTTAAATATTGCATTGTAAATTTTAAATAACTTCTATTGTTATTACATTATCACAGTCAGTTATTAATATAATTAATAAGGCCATTTTATTTTTACAACCAAAAATTCCTAAATTAGAGTTTTTTTTTTAATATGTTCCCTTCCCTACATTAGAGTTGCTGTTATTATCTGGTTTATTTGATGTATTACTCTACATAAAAATATCTTTCAAACTATACCTCACAATTTTTGGGTCAACTCCCTACTCCAAATCTTTGAAAGTCAAAATTGGGTTTGAATAAAACAATTTTAAATGCAAAGGTAAGGCCGTTTTATACATTAAATGTATTTTCAAACTGAGCGATTCTTACTTTTAATGTTTTTCCATATCTCCAACTGTTTTAAAAGAGCAGCCAAAAATCTTTTTCTCTTTCTCCAAAAAATTAAAGTATCAATTAAATTAAAAGGTATTGCAATTCAGAAATTACTAAAAATTAAGGTAAAAAAGACAACAGTAATATTCCTTGTAAATAAATTGATAAAATAAACTTTATTATTTGTCATTGTATTTGTAATTAATTTAGAAATGTTGTTAAGGATATTTTGTTGTGCTAAGGAATACATCACACACATGCAAATGTGCCACAGCGCCATAATTCTTAAAAAAAATTAAAAATATAAATTAATTGATGAAATGTCATTATTAGCTGCCTTTTTAATCAAATTCAGAAATGTTACTAAGAAGTTTGTGTTATGTTATGGGTAACATCACACATGCACGAGCGTGCTAAACATACATAAACTAGACACACTCACACAAACAAGATCTTCATGAAAAATTGAGTAACTGAGTTTTAGTTATGAAGTATGATTAGTTTACCATTAAGCTATTTTACAACACTCAGTCTGTTCCCACTGCTAAACCAGTCTCTGTCAATTTGGTGTATTTAAGTTAAAATTCCTATTTCTTATTTTTAGCATTGAGTTATCTCTCAATAACACAACAGGCTATGTACGAGTATATATAGCAAAATATAGACAAATAGGCACAAATCAAAACCAGATAAATCATATGGTTAAAGAATATATATTTTTTGAATTTTAATCCATTTCTTCTTGAATTTTTTGTACACATTTTTCAAAAATATTTAGAAATATATACAAGTAGAAGTTGTAAATGTACCTGCCAGTTTGGTGGACAAATACACATAAAGCTATTAAACATATCTTGGCAGGTTCCTCCATTTCTGCAAGGGTTACTTAGACATTCATCAATAGACAGTAGATTCTGCAATCTGCGCAGTTGAATCTCAACTCGTCGTATCTAAAATTGAAGAGAAAAATATATTGATTATTTTATTGAAGCAGAATAGAAACTAATCAGTTGTTTTAAGAAGAAATAGTTTCCCGTAGACATTATTTGAAGATAATGTCAGATCACACTGTCCTTGTATGTAGCTCTACAGGATCAATGGCCAGTTTGTCGAAAACTCCAGCTGAGACACCAGAATTCCATTGGCTATGGGTTCTAGATATTCCTTCATACTCAGTTCAATATTTTGATTTTAACTAGTAACAAGAATATGTTTTTGCCACTTTTCTATATGTGTCCACTACATAGAGTCTACCTCGAATGAGTGAAATATTATATTCGATTGTAAATAGATATTTTTAGATTAGTATAAATTATAATTCTATTTAATTGAAATTGCACAAGTAAATAGATCCAATATCTAGACAAAAGATAACATTGTATTGATTGATTTTTTTTGAAAAGTATTAATTAAAAGTATTAAAATGTTGACTGTGACAGACACATTACAGCACAGTAGTCTCATGTCACTAATCAGGATCAGTCATTGTAGAGCCGCTGTGAAGGTGTTAACTCTTGAAAGAGTTTCTTCAAACATATGTAATCATTTGGGTTATAATGCCTGTTATTGCAATATATCTTAAACTGTTTAAGCACTAGTTAATAGTTTGTTATAAAAGAATTTTAAACTACATTTAACTCCCTCTTGGTTTTGTTGCACTTGCACAAACTAATCAAACTTACCCTCACTGTAAGCCTGTTTAATCGAACTGCAAAGGGAGGTCTGCCAGGACCAGGAACCTGAAAATTTGTGAGTACTTCAAGCAAAAAGCTACTAAAAATTTTCAGATATATGTTTTTGAGAAAAAGATTTATACTTAAATGTATTTCTTAAGTTATGTTTCTGTTTGTAAAACTTATGACCCTACATAACTACTAGATACATTTGTTATTTATAATTAAAATATATAAAATTTGAACCTGAATAAGTTTGCACGCTCAATACTAATTTTATAAATATTTATAAAAAGCATTGTTTATCAAAAAGACAAATAGTACGTCATGTATAATTTTAACAATAATCAGTAATGGACAATGATTGTAGATAGAATGAAAATACTTTTAAAGGTAATTTGGAAATTTATAAATGAATAATTTTCTTTAAACCATTGGAGAGTTTATTAAATAGTTTCCTTCCAATGTAACATTGTGATTTCTCAGGTAGTAGTATATTATGAAATGGAAAAAAATATTCTATTCCCTTTATTTGTTTGATTTGAATTTCCCAAGTAACACTTAATAAAACTTGAATCAATATTAAAAACTAATATAAACAATAACTAAGTAAAGCTGCAGAAACGTGTAAAATCCAAAGTTAACATTTTAAATCCCAAGACTTTTAGAATACAAAATAAGTTGCATCTATTCTTTTCACAAGATTGGCAATATTCTCAATAACACATTAACTAATTTATACATTTTACCGAAGAAAAAAAATTATTCATTTTTGGATTCATCTTTATTTTACCTCATTGTGATCTCCAACACTTTGATTTCTTTATTTTTGGTTTTAGAATATTATGGGAGATGTCTGATCTTTGCAGATACGATTTAAATGCATCAAAATACTCTTTAATCTGTTACTATTATTGTTAGATATTCACAAAAAAATCTCAGAAATATTTTATAATTATTTGAGTGCACATTTTTTTAATGCAAACTCAAAAGCGTTTAGGTGAATATTAATCGTATACTAAAATATGACATCTTTTATTATTCTACAACCATAAAAATTTGAATGTGAAAGTATTTGAGTGTTTAACATTGTTTTATGGAATGAAACTAAAAAATTACTTCACTGCAGCAGGGTCATTATACATACAAAGATATATCTTAAGCACAGAGATATGCACAAGTCAAAACAGAAGGAAAATTCCATTATCATTACTACATTACAATCAAATAACACTTTGTTTTGTTCACTTTAACATGCTATTAGTTTCATGTTTCATTTTACAACATTTCTTTCAAATTAAAAAAAATGTAACCATATTTTAATTTAAGTTTTAAATTTTTGTTTACACAATATTGCTTAACAGTTGAGGAGGGTCATAACAGTAATTCTGCTATATTAAAAGTAAATATACTCCTTATATACAAAACCATACCAGTCCTTGTGAGGGAGTTGGGGAACCTGGGCCTGTAGAAAAATTGCCAGAATTTATCATCCGTTCCAGGTTAGTCATCTTGGACACGAGACCACGTCGACCCGACACCAGACGATTTAGTGAGTCTAGACGTCCCAAGATGTTTCGCTCCAAACCCTGCTGGAACCTGACCACTTGATCAGCTGCAGTCTTTGCCTGTAATGTAAAAGAAGCATTACTGTGTGGAAGGTGTCAGTGAATTCACACAATTTTAGTTTTCAATACAGTTAAAAACTAGTTGAAGTAATCTATGACTTCATACACTTCAAATTTAATTAATAAGAAACATGCAAACAGATAATTAGTTTAATTTTAAACAACTTAACTAACTGTTAAGAACAATTCACTTCCTTACCCATTCTTAGATATGAGAAAGTGACGTAATCAATAAATATACAAAGTTATGGCTTTTGTTGGAAACATTAGTTTTGATAAAACAATTGGGTCCTAAATTATTTTTGACCAGACTTGATCAAAATTTGATCAGTTCTGATCAACACTGACATTAGCTTTTGTAAACCATTTGTAATTAAAATGTATAACAATTTTCTTACATTTTTAATTTATTGTCAAGTATTAATTTTTTCATAACTATATGGCATATGAGAAGTGAATAAACACCTAAAATGGCAAATTCCCTTAAATATAATATATTTATGGTGTCAGTGTATTCCTAGATAGATGATTTTTTAATGTTTCTATAACTCTTTGAAACACCTATGAAACTTTTTTAATATATGGAGATTGTGGTCCACATGTTTAATTCTGAATTATATGTACAACCAACCCACTTTCTACTTATTGTTTATATAATTTTAAACTGTTAACTCTGGGTATTAATTTTTGTCAACTACTATGTTCTTAAATCAAAGCTGTCTTTAAGGTGAATTACAATAATTTATTTCACAGTAAAATGGTTAATATTTATAATTTTATTTAGATTATAAAGGAATTAATGTTGCATGATCTTACACAAGTAATTCATAGTTTGAATCAAATGTTTTAGTGTGAGCTGTGACAATCATGCTTATTTAAATATTGACCAATTATTACATCCTCAGGTAAAATGTATTTTAAATTTCAATGTGTCTCAAGTGTATTTATTATTTAGAGATTGCTTAAATTAGTAGTAGTAATCTGTGTTTTAAAATTAATGTACAGTGTAAATATGCTAACAGTTTAAATTATTAACTAGACGATTGGCTGTTTAAATTCTGCTACCAGATGAGAACTTGGAGGTTAGGATAACGTGCAGGGTACAGTCATCTTGCTTCAGTGGTATTGCTGTCTACTAACCCATAAAAAAATTAATATCACAATATTCCGCTGAAGAATATTCTATAGTAACTAAAACAACAACATAACAGCAAATACATAAAACAGTCAATCATGTGTTCTGTGTACTAAAATTGCTTTGATTAAAACCACAAAAAAGTTAAATCAAATAATGGGATACATTATTACCAGTTAACTAATTATGTGAAAATTCCAAACAATCAGCTGTTAGTTAATCATACAGTAAACCAATAGTATCAACTCAAACATAGGACATGGTATTTTAATAATAACCAATGACAAATTCAAGGCATTTTGTATGACAGTAAATACACTCAAGTAGGTTTTAAATACACATTTATTACTTTAACAATATGAATACTACCACTAGCCTACATCTGATAATTAATAAATATTTTATCACTTAAATAATTTTAATTGTGCTAAGAACTGGCTTGAGTAGCGAGTGTGTGTGTTACCTTCACTAAAGTTACAATATTTCATAATGTTTTACTGATTAACTTCAACGATATGTTGTTGGATTTATATAAAAAATTTCTAAATAATAATGTTCTTATAAAATGATTGTGTTTTGAGTTATTGTAAGTCAAAAGTCTTAAATAACTACTATCTTGGAATGGATGGATGTAAAATATTCATAACAGATTAATTAAATGGGCATTGTGGTAATACACATGAAAAACTTGGTCAATATAATATGTGTAAAGGTTTTAATAAAAAAAAAAACACATGCTGAAGTTAACACAACACACAAAATGACTTTACTATAACCATAGGAATGAACCCTAAGATTTCCGAAAAAAGTTCTGAATTACCTTGTATATCTCAGTTATAGGTTAGGTAGGTATTGTACAAGAAAACAGAAAAGCTGTCAGAATTCTCACCTTATATAGAATAAAAAGCATAAGTAGTTCTAATGTCGTAAGTCTTCCAGGTGGTTGCCAAACAAAATTTTAATACGTATGTAAGATAACGTTGAGTTATTACATGTAAATACATTTACAGATATAATTTCTAACAAATTACAACAAACTAATTGCAATTGTTTAGAAACTATTATATTCTCATAATTATTTAGGCCTAAATGTTATAAAATTAAAAAATAATGGAATTTTTTTATAATATGTTAACCATTCAAGTTGTCATATAAGACATTTTCATTAAGTTGTCTTTCCAAGCAACTACATAGCAGTATCAGTATTATCTATCAATACTATACACAAATTGGATATTTATAAATGCAGTTATTGTTTGGTATTTTTGCTTAATCTCAAGTTATATGCCAATAATTGCCTCTGAGGAAGATAATTCACATGAATATAAATGAACACAAACATAAATGACGAGCTTACCGTTTGTGCAATGTGGAGCAAGTTGTGATCATCGATGTTGACATAGCTTGTGCCATATGTGCGAAAAGTGATGTTGCGATCCAGCCCTGGAGTGATGATCAGGTTACCTCGTTCTGTGATCAGTTTGGGTCTGCAATATACACAAACAGTCAACATTACCACTTGTATGTTTGATGGTTTCCTCTATCTAAATCAAGTATAATGTTGTATGCTACTTTTCATAAGTCACTCACAGAGTAGAGTAGGGGTCGTGGGCACTGGTGACCGTGAGCCAGACAAGAAGACCTAGCAGCCATGGCAGATACCCCATGGTGCCAGTTGTGCAAAGCTTCTTTTATCAGTAAGGCAATCACGGTTTGTTCAGTAACTAAAATAAAAGTAAAAATGAAATCAAAATCAAATAAATTTAAGTTATTAAGCTTATAAAACCTAACACATTCTACTTATTAGCAGAAATTAACAGATAACAATTTCAGCCTCAAGCATCTACGTTGCTCTTGAAACATATGTGTAAATATCATTATCACGAATCTTCACGTGGGAGTGAGAGTGAAAATGTATTATCATATTTTAAATATATTTCTAATTGAAGTTTATAATAAAAACCAAAACACTACAGACTAGTATCTTATTAAATATTTTAAATTGATCTATAAATTGTTACTCCACATAAAGTTGTTAACAATTGAAACAATTTATCAAGTCACTACAGAAAAACACCAACAATTTTGTTGTTTATTTTGTGATTAATGTTAACTTTCAAAATTACCAGATTATTACCAAAATCAATAATTTATCCAGAATTATATTTATAAACAGTTATATAAACATGGATGAGGCAATTAATAGTAGATGATTTACTTTTGGCTGTAATTGGAGTAGAAGAGAATCCATATAAAATCTTGAAATTATAAATAAAACACTGAAATTATATTTTGTAAACAAGTAAGAAGTATTAATACAATTACTTAACAATGGAATTTAAAACAAAATAGTATGCTTATCAATAATAACGATATTAAGGGAAAACATTCAAACTTTGCTTTTGCGTTTTCCACAAATTAATATAACAGCATGTATCTTCTTTTACTTAAAGAAGTGTGATAGTAGCATTGTTAAACCAGATACATTTAGCATAATTAATTACTGTAGTAATTACTTTGCTGTATAAACAACAATTAAATAAATAATAAAACTAATGTAATTAAATTATGATTTCAAATAGTTTTATATGAGTCACCTTTTTCTTTGTATGATATTCTTTCTAGAGAATTGCTAGAATTAACTTATTGAACATATATAAAATTAAGAATACATTTTTACTTTTATTGTTGACGTTCATGTATGTAATTACCTGGATTATGTAAATCCAGGATAATTGTGAAGCTCATTAGCTGGAGGTAGGTTCCACTAATTTTGAAATTTTTGCAGTAAGTCTTATTTATAATTTTGAAGAGTAATGAATTGAAAGTTACGTGTTAATATTGCCTCTAGTATAGTTCTAAATCTAGACTATAATACAAGATATATCATTGCAAAACTGAGTTGTGGCAAATAAACAGTTGTTTAGGGCACTTAGGCCTGAAATTTATTGGTATTTTTAACAGTTATAAAAGATTTGTTTCTTGTGATAACACTATTATTAATATTTTTATATTGCTAATAAATAATAAAGCAAAAAGGCTTGCAACGATAATTTTAAAATCTTGAATTATATTAAATTTGGTTTAGAAGGTAAATATTATTATTGCAAGTTTAATTTTAAAAATGTTTTGTTTTGAGATATGATCATGCACTATTTTTCCACACTTTCGGCTGTGTTATTCTTTTGATCAAAAATATATTCATGAAAATCTTGTTGTTAAAATTTGAATTGAAGTATAATAAATAACTCATTCCAACAATGAGTTCTCACTAATTAATTAAAAATATTATTGAATATATTAAAACACTGTAGTACAATAGTTTGTACAGCTTAAATTATTCGTTTATTCTTTGGTGAATACTTAGTTGTACTAATGTTTGTTAGTGCTCTTGAATCATTTCCCACGCACATTTTCTCCAAAAATATAACTTACTTCAATAAAATCCATATGACCATAATCCCATTCACTTTTTTTATTTACATTACTTTCTTTCTTCATTAATTTGAACCAACTACATTTCTTCACCTTCAATATTTAGTAGACTATGACCAAAATCGAACTTTGTTTCAAACAATTATTTGACAACTATCATGTACATTTGCATTATAGTTTAGTTTTGAAGACGTATAAATTTGATTAATTACAGGCTGTTGCTCACATATTCGCATGTAATTTCCTGCTAAGTGACAAGGATGTCATAAGCACATGCCATAACAAACATTCCTGAGGTAAGTGAGCCTATGGAAGATATTCCCATCTCTTGATCAACTTTACAATAATTAGACTGTTCAAAGAACAGTATCTCAGTGCCCTAAAATTTGGGTGTAAACAGGTTTTATGAGCGCCAATGAAATAACTTGAATTTGTGTACAACATTACATAATATTTGATTTAATGAATAGTTTTCAGTAGCAGTTGAATATTTTTAAGCCGATTAGGAGGAATCCTAAAATCGGAGTCGGCATCTTTTTTAATGAGTGAGAGTACTTATGATGTAATATGATGAGTGTCATGGTCATTTGGAAATCAAAATAGGCGTACGTTATCTGAAGTGCATACTATTATTTTTATGTTAATGCAGATTTCAACATAGACATCCATATCAGCTTTATTACGTGACAGAATCACAAACATCCAAACTATCACATTTACAATTTTATGATCGGACTTATTCTCTAAAAGGATATCTACTGTCTGTCTGCTTCACCGGCCATTTACTTGGCTCAATGTCGTTGTTTGCACTCTCGAGGTTTTGGTCTTGAAAAGCATGAATATCTGTAAATCTGATTATTTTATTTCCTTAGTACAGTCTAGGAACTATATCAATTTGAATATACATAATCATTGTTGTATTCTCATCAATGCAAAATGGACTCAATGCCCTTTAATGGTTTTCTCAAGCTTCAAAAAATTGCATTTCGTGTGTATGGTGCATCGCTTTGCGATTCCATTTCTCAATTGTAGTCGCGGAACAAAAAACTTGTTGACTCATGTTAGTCCCTCTGTTTTATTCCTTTGGGTAATGGAAGTATGCTGTGTCAAAATATCAACAAAAGCCAATTTTAAGTAACTTTCGTACACAAATTCTCAATTTTTTCATTAAATCGAATTTTATAACAATAAATGAAAATCATATCAAGAATACCATACTCTAAATTATTTGAATTTGTTACTGGCGCCTTCCAGTGGTGGATTTTCCTATGGGGACGCTGCCTTAGCACCCCCTGGGATCTGACATCATGCCTGGGGGTTGCTTAATCAGCACATGGGCATGGTCAAGGCACTGGATTAACACTCCTCAGTTTCAACGTATCCCAGTTAATTCATATGTTTAAGACTACTTACTGTTTCAATAGACCAGCCAAAATGTTTAACACCGGATACCAAATTGTTGCAAAGGATAACCAATTCTTGGATATTTCCCATAATTGATGTTATAACAATGAAACACTGCATTTCGAGGATTAGAATATTTCTCAGTAATAAACTTAAACAAAAAAAAAAAACCAATTTTTCGTCCAACATACTAAGATAAAGACGTTTTTATGACTTAAACAACTTTGTACTCTATTACTGGAATTAAATGATACTTATTTGTTACTGGCAAAAATTACATATCATATTGTCATACATTGTCACATTGAAAACACATTGTACATTTCAATGTTAGGAGTCGTCCAAACCTTTAAAAGAAGCAATACATTAAATAAATAAAAATTCAATTAAAACAAATTAATTAATTAAAATCCCCTTTACAACACAGATCAAAGAATTTTCTAAGATCATCAATAATTGTTTAATTCATCGCTAATCCCAAAAAACTCATCCACTTCATAAAATGGGTGTTCCAAGAGGAAAAAGCCAATTAGTTTTTTTTTAAATACCAAATGGCAGTGATATTAATCTATTTGGCAGTGCATTACATAATTTTGGTCCAAGAGATAATGTTGCTAATGACTATTGTTTGGAAGTCAGTTTTTTGGTTACAATACTGTTTGTGCCCCTTGTGTATATCAGTGTATATTTTGATATGTTAAGTTGTTTGATGTACCCATATAAAGCAACAGTTTATACTCAACTAAACAAAGGACTGTCATAATATGAAGTTCTTGAAATTTTTGTTTACATGAATCTTCATAACCAATACCAGAAATATAACGTACTGCCTTTTTTGTATTCATACAATTTTATTTATGTTCTTTTTAAATGTATTTCCCCATATTTCAATACCATAAACCAATTGAGACTAAAAATGCATAAAATACCATTTTAACAGCTTTTTCATTGCAGTATTTCTAATCATAAATATTGCTTTAGATAGCTTTAAACAAAATTTAAATATGGTCATTCCAATTTAAATTTTCCTCGATAATCAATCCAAGAAATTTGGTAGAATCAAACATTGGTATCACTACATTGTCAACTGCTATTTGAATTTGAAAGGAAGATTAAACATATTACTTGCTCATAGGATTGTGTTCGATAATTAATGATGTTGGTGGAATGTGATTCTATACTTTTCATAACTAGTGACAACATGAAATTGAATAAACCTCAATTTTGAAAAAAGTTACATCCACCCATTTCATAAAATTCGATTCAACTAGGTAGCCTCCTACCATTCCTAAAATTTACCAGGAAAATACCTCTGGTTGACTGCTGCCCTCGAAGGCTGTGACCCTATGCCTGTGTCTAATGTGCCTAGTGGGAAATCCACCATTGGCATCTTCTATATTCATAGTAAAAGGTAGATATCACTATTATCATTGCTATTTGTAGTACACCACTATTTACTGAAACACAGAATTTCTCATTTTATGTGTTCTGTAAAGATTGAAAGTCAATCTATAGACTACTTTTAAGTTTTTTGGATAAAAACATACACAAGCCCATTTTTATCGATAATAGCAGGTCTTAAACAAATACTTTTAATTTTGATAATAGTTTATTTTTGATGCTTTTATAAAAATTTTGTTTGTTCTTAAAATGTTATGTGAAATACATATAAATCTTGTCAGTAATTCCTTACAATTTTGTATTGATTTTTAAAGTATCTATCTAAATACTGAATAAGGACAAAATTACTTTTAGTTCAAAAGGGCTGAACTTTCAACCAAAACTATTGGTTGTATATGTTTGATTATTTTAGCTTTAATTATATTTGTGTTAGTGACTTGTTAATTGTTGAACTAATCATTATTTATTTATTAAATATTATTAAAGAAACCTGTAAAGATATGATACTGTGATAAACTAATATACTACTTTGTGAGAAAATTATCAATATAGTGTTTGTTTTTTATATAATAAAATTATTGTCCACCAGCAATCATATAAAGCAGTCAAAGAACCTTACAATTCACAATTTCATAGTGTAGTGAATCAATTCCTGTAGTGATTCTGATTCTTAATTTTAAAACTATTAAGTAGTAAGTAAAACTGTTTTTGCATTTTATATTTTCAAAGCAAATAAAATTTTTCGTCATCCACCTAATTTTTCCACTATTATTACCATAGCAAAGTTTGGGTATCAACTAGTCCAATGTTTTACTTTTCTTTCAAAATTTTAAAGTTAATGTAAGTCTTAATAATAATGTCAAGAATAATATAATTTGAATAATTAATTTAATAATAGTGTCCGAAGTCTTATATAAGCGTGTAATGGAATTTATGAAACAGTTGGCAGCACTTGCGCAGTTATAAAGTAATATATTGTGCAATGCGAGAATAGGGTACTGCTGGGAGAAGCAGTGGTGCGACAGTGGTTCATAGCTGGCATGAGATAAATATAAGAGATTACTGTACAAAATGGATTTTAATCTTACTATCCTACCGATTTTAAAAGTAAAAATTTCAAAAAATAAGGATTCATAAAATGATTACTTAAAAACTGCATTTTTAAACTTAAAATACAAATATTGTACAATACTTATGTTGTTACAAATAAAATAATTTTTCGAAGTGTATAATCAAGTTTTATTGTTATCGAGTTTACAAATCAGTCTTTAAAGTAAAAAATCATTTGAACATTAAAGGAAAAACAAAAAAGTAAATTTAACTGCAGAGGTGATACCATCCATCAGAAAATTTCTTCAATTTTTCGGTATGTTTAGTCTTAAACTATTTACTTTTACGGTAAGATGTATTTTATACCTACATAATATAAATTCCTCGTCATATTGTACAAAGACCATCAATAATTTTAGAAAATACTTTTTTTTAATTTTTAAACTTTTATCAAGGGTCTTTTGTATTTTACTGTATCACCGTCTTCAGTAAGTAAATTCTTGCTTTCTCACTTTTTATATATATATATATATAAACAAGTATTAAACCATATATATATATATATATATATATGTAAAACAAATGCTATGGTACTCTTTTACTTATTATCATTTATAATCTAGTCTAGTACAATATTTACAAGCTTTAGATTGACTATACACAAATGACACCTTAGTAATACCATTAACCGATACAGAAATAAGAAAATAACTTAACTGTGTTGAACTGTAAGAAATATTATTTTAAAAAACTAAATTAGCAAATATTTGATTTAGTACCTACTAAACAAATGTTTTACATTAAACATTTAAAGATTTTTTAAATTCAAATGTTACTATATTAATTTAATTTAATATAGCAATTACAATTTAAATAAGTAGTGAAATATTATGATCTTACACTAATTTTTAGTTAACATCATACCTGTGCCAATAATGTTAATGCGTGAAGCACTGGCTAAAGTATGATGACAGGCAGAACTGCAAATATGAGAAAGGCAATGGGAGGAACTGATATAGCAGGCGGTGCCTGGTAGGATATATAGTAACCTGAGCCTCCTTTGATAACTATGATAATACTATTCTCCTGGGTATGAGTGCTCCAAATGCATGGCACTGCATGGTACTGGACCATTGTGTCAGTTTTTCTAATATGAATACATGCTTTTCTAATAAGCTTTCAAGATGTAATGAATAGAAGTGCTTAACATTCTTTCACTCTGATCTTTAATATTTTAATACATAAATTTCACGATTTTGCTAGCTTTGGTTAAAAAGTACAGTTGGTAATGTGTCCATTTGTCTACATTTCTAATTTGAAAGCATCATAAAAACAAAACTATTGAGAATCTATTTTAAATAGTGTGTCTTATTAAATTTTCTTTTTCACTATATATTCCTTACTTACTCATTTGTTTCATTAGACAGTGAAATTTACATAAGCACTGAAAATTAGAATATTATTATCAACCACTTTTAACAAATTACAAAACAGGTTATCAATATATATATATATATATATATATATATATATATATATATATATATATATATATATATATATATATATATATATATATATTCACAGGTTTTTTCTAACCTGTTTTGTAATTTGTTAAAAGTGGTTGATAATAATATTCTAATTTTCAGTGCTTATGTAAATTTCACTATATTAAATATATATATATATATATATATATATATATATATATATATATATTTAATAAGACTACATATTTAACTAAATTAGTTATTTCTAAAAGCATGGTTGTTAGTGCATGTGTATTAATTTAATTTGTGCATAATACTATTATATGAAATGAAATGAAATGAAATGAAATGAAATGAAATGATTTATTAGCCCAATAGAACATTACAATGTTATAAGGCTCGTCAAGAAATAATAACACTAAATACTAAATAACAATTTAAAAAAAATACTAACTACAACACAAGTAACATATAGCTAATACTAGGTGGTATGATATTTCACATCTTAATTATTTTCTGGTGAATTCGGACGAAAATCGTCAAAAGTATAAATTTCAGTTTGAAGCATGTATTCTTTAATAGTTTTTTTGAAAGCCATTAATGTAGGAATCTCTCTCCATGCTAAAGGTAATTTGTTAAAAAAATGCTGACTATTGTAAGAGAATATTATATATTATATAGTTGTTATACATGATTAGAATAAAATATTCCAGCAGGTGAATTGTCAAAATAAAAGCAGTGACTATAATAAAGTTAATATGTATATGTATGCATACAAGTAAACTGTATAAAATATAGTAGACAATATTATATTAACTTTCAAAAAATCTTTGGAAATAATTCTTAGGTCTTAAAAGTATATTGAAATCTTTTATTTAAATTAAAAACAGAATATAAGTCCTATATGTATAGATTGAAGATAATTTTCAATTCTTAAAAGTATATTGAAAGCTTTATTTATTTAAATTAAATACTGAATATAAAGTTGATATTTTCATAGAACCGAACAATATATGAATTGAAGTTTAACATCTTATTATTATAGGAATTGCTTGTTTTTGTATTTTGATTACCGTACTTAAAGCAACAATTGAGTCACTCCATGAGAGAAATCCATATGTAAAAATCGTAGAGAAATGTTAATGGTATACAATTAGTTAAATATAATATAGTTGTTACAGACATTTTGGTTTGAAACTTTTGATGAGTTCTTTCCAGTTCAAACAATTATACAACACCAACTCTAAAGTTTGATTTTACATCTTTGAATTATTTGGTTATGCAGAATAATAATTTATATTGTAAAGGAACTCTGATGTTGGTAAACTTTGTAAAATGTGACAATCTTGAATGCATTGAATTTTTTTGTAACATTTCGTAAAGAATTCGTTTTAGTTTGGTAATAGTGTTATAATAAAAAAGCAGTCTTTGTAGGTGATTTCCTGTTGATTAACAGTTATGTCATAGAAATGTCCTTTTTAAATGGCATCATGGAGCACAAGTGTTGGTCGGTGTTTGATGGACCTGTCACTAGTAATGGTAAGAACGGGTCTTTGGAATGATCCGGCTCATTCGGATCAGATCACTGAAATGAACCGGCTCATGAGGTAGATCTTCAGATCATTCAGATCACTGATGTCACTCACTCCCTCTGCTCGATCAGATCATAGAATAAACCAATTAATAGAATAATTTAGTAAATTATTTTATCTTGATGCAATCAATTACAGTATATTAGTTAAAATAATCAATTTTGCTTTTATCATTAAAAATATATAATGTAATAATTAATTTCATTGTTTTTCGTCCTGTGTACCATGAAATGTAACTGATAAAAAAATCATCCTTAGTATTAGCTGTACAGTAAAATATAATTTAACGATTCAAATGCTTTGTAAGTGAAATACAATAATTTTCACCTTATATACAGCATAAGGCAATTTTTAGTTAATGTAATACAAATTCAATTAAACCTGAATGATATCACATGGTATTCATGTTTAATACTGCTCTGTAAAATCCTATTACTTACATTTGAAAATTAAAGAAATTGAGAATTTTTGTGTTAAAAAGCAAAAAAGGACGATATTCAATTGAATTAAATTACTAAGAGTTAGATTACTATAGTTTGGTAACTTATACAAATACTTCGCTAAGTATAAACATTCTTTAGTTAGACACGGTTTAAAAACTCTCAAGATCAACATGCTCACATTTAATTGAAAAGCATTAAACATTTTAAAACCTTGATGTATAAAACTGGACTGGATACTAGAATATTTATACTTAGAAATTGTGAGGTTTAGTCTATATCTAGTAAACTGGTCATGCACATGAACCATACTTGAGGAGATAAGTTTTATTTTATGCAGTTAAAACGAATTGAGAGCATTCACATATCAACAAAATCACTCTACCTTGGTGTTCTAGGTGGAATATTATAAATTATAAAAATAGCCATTTTTTTAAGAATTAATATTCTTATGGTCTGACCACTGCTTTCGCAGATATCCTACAGGATATGTAAAATGACTGTCGTTTAAGTGTAGTATACATACATAATATCAAATAAATAAAAATACTACATACTAATGAATAATGTTTTAGGTCAGGTGTTAGGCTACATTCTCCTTAAAAATAGAAGCAAAAGTATACCTCTTGCAGCTCTTCCTGCTACATTAACAGCATGAAGTTTTATATATAATTGGATTGCAGTGTTAATAAAAAACCCCAATGAGAATATATACCTCCTGTCCTAAGACTGACAACCAAGTTCTGTTTTACATGTAGGTATTCAAGCACAGGTTGTTAGCGCTACACCATCTAGTCTATGTGATCATAATGGTTATTGATCATGCTCTTAGTAGTGGAAAAGTGAAAGAATTACACTCTTAATGATGCGCGGCTGGGGTGATAATGTAAGACCGTTTGCAAAAGTTACACATTTATTCATTGCTACTTTTCCTGATAGAGCTCCTATTTCTAAATCCACAGCACAGTACACAGTTGCTCGCTTTGTAGACACTGGTAGTGTTAAGGATCGAGCCAGATCTGGATGACCAAGTACTGTGACAGATGAAGACGGCTCATTAGACATTCTTCAGTCTTTCATTGAAAATCCAAACGAATCAGTTAGATCAGCAGCACAATCTCATGGAATAGGTTGTGAATCAGTTCGAAAATTATTAAAGAAGTCTGGTTTCAAAGTGTTACCATGTTACCCTATTGCAGGAACTAAGCGAAGATGATTTTGATCACCAGATGGAATTCAGTGAAATTATGATGAATAAAATTGACCAAAACCAAATACTTTTAGATGGTATTGTATTCTCAGATGAGTCGACTTTTATGCTGAATGGCCATGTTAACAGGCATAACTGCCGGTATTGGGATAATGTTAACCCACACTGGATGAGTGAGTGTCACAGACAAAATCTCCAAAAATTAAACGTATAGGCAAGTATCGTACGTAATTCAATTATAGGACCATTTTTCATCGATGGAAATTTAAATGCCAACAAATACCACGATACGCTCCAAAATGAGATTGTTCCTGCTTTACAAGCTACTCTGGGCGCTGACTTCCAAACATGTTTTTTCCAACAAGACAGAGCACCGCCACACTATGGTGTTCAGGTAAGGCAATACTTAGATGCAGTATTCCCACACCAGTGGATTGGAAGACGTGGTGCAATTGAGTGGCCGTCTCGTTCCCCTGACCTAACTCCGCTTGACTACTTCCTATGGGGCTACATCAAGGACAAAGTGTATCGAACTCAGCCTACAGATCTGAACGAACTCAGACATAGGATATCACATGAAGCTTAAGCTATTCCATGAGAATACATACAAAATGCAGTAGCCGGCTTTTATAACCGGTTAGCACATTGCCAGACGACCGATGGTGAACATTTTGAACACCTACTTTGAAAGACTTTCAGTAACTATTCCCCTTAACTTCTAACAGCTACAGTATTAGTTATTTCTTATGTAATAATGGTATTAAAATTTTTTAAACTTTGAACAGCGATTTCTTCCGACTGGATCAACCTTTTAAAGTCCGGTTTGCGGCATTGTTTTTAGTTCAAGTAGACATTTAAAATGATGTACAACTCAACATAGGCTGTCATTAAAGATTTTCTTATAACCCCCGACGGGCCGTCCCCCAAAGGTGAAATCCGACCACCATGTACACAGAAAAGTAGCTTACAGTTTCCAGTAACGGTATACAAAATTTGGTTGCGATATTTCTTGTCGTTTAAAAGTTATAAAGTCGTCCTCAGACTTAATGGTCACCCTGTACAGCTCCCTGTGGCACCCTGCGGTATATTTAGAATGTTCCATTTAGCTTCCATTTATCCTTGAAATAATACCTTAAAAAATAATTATACCTAAAAATCTTCCATCTTTATGCTCAAAATATTCCAAATAATAAAATTGCTTTCATCAACAACCATTGTTGACTTAAAGCTTCCATCACAAACTTGGTTATTTCATCAGTAACCAAGTAGGCCTAGTCATTACAATTTTTGACACATAACTAACATTTTGTAGTTTCAAGAATGCAAACGTATGTTTAATCCGTGAAACATCGGTATTTTAATTAATACTTATACAGCTATTAGTATTTGAGATTTGACCCATAAAGTTAGATTTTATCATTTACAGTGTTTATTTTTCTATCAGTTTTCCACTTTTATTATATTTATCATACCACTTTCTCATATTTTATCTCAAACAAACTTCAAAATTTAGTTTATGCGTTTCTTCTTTTGCTTCTTTCAAAACGTCATTCGGAATTTCCATTTTACAATCAGTTCAAAAGTGAAAGTTCCCCCAACCAAACTTGTAATGAAACAGTAACAGTTTTGAGAGTAGTGTAGCCTACTATAAAGTCAAATTGAGCGCACCAACTGATTTTTAAATCCCTAAAAAATATATTCACTGAACGAAACATACACTCGACCAAGTTCACGTATCAATACCATTGTCATTTATGCAGTTTGACAAAAATGTTTTAAGTCCTTTAACTTTGATTATAAAACAGTCTACAAGAAGACTGTATATATATCATAATAATTAATAAAATATCAGCTGTTACGTTCTCATTAAAAATTGAAGCAAAAATAAACCTCTTCCAGCTTTTCCTGCTACATTATCAACAAGAAGCTTTCATTTAAGGTTGGATTCCAGACTTCATCCAAAGTTATCTGTGCCTCAGTACGCAATTTTCAAAATCGAAGTCCATAGCCTTCTTAATTGAAAACACGATGATCATTATGATGAAGTCTTATAATATTCTTTAAGCGAAAATCGGCATATATGAGGTACACGTTATTTAATTATTCATTATTAAGAGGATCCAAGGATAAGTGAAATTGTAAATGACTCTTATTTATGGTTTTGAGTGTGTAAGAGCACTGCTGGTTCGAATGAATTTCCGACACCACAATTAATTTTGCCCTGTTGCCATGATCAATCAATACATGTGTAGGTCTCAAAAGCCTACTTCGGTCAAAAAGCGTCAAATTACCGTCAATAAATAATGTAGATATTGTAAACCTACTTCGATCAAAAAGCATCAACTACTGACCTTGGTAATCTACTTCGGGTCTAAAATATGTCCAGTGCCATAGTTGAGTTAACATTGTTGTCCCGATCAAGAAAATAAATACATTATGTGGGTCTTCGAAACCTACTTCGGTCAAAAACGTCTACTTCAGGTCTATGTAATCTATTTCTGTTGCAACCCAATTTTAACCTCTGTGGATGGTAGATTCTTATGATAATGATTTAGTGCTTTCATAGCATAAAGCATACCTATATGTGTCAAATTTTATCAGTCTATGGCATCGGGAATCGGAATATCAAGAATATAGTTCTTCTAGGGTGGCAACTCTATTTCAACTCTTATTGGTTTGGTCTTTATGAAAATGATTTTGTTTTTTAATCAAGTCATAAAGTATAGATGTGCCAAGTTTTAAGCTTTTTGTATATCAGAAAGTTAGAGATTTTGTGATGAGTGAGAGAGTTATGACCGAGAGATTTGCCTTTTATTTATATGATAGATATATAGCTTAATTGATATTAATTTATGACCTAAGATAATTTTAAATTAAATATAACTTACTTAATTATATAAATTAAGAAAAGTATATAATTTTAAAACTATTTTCCGTAGTAAAATTCATGATATAACTCATGTACTAAACATTTTTATTTCAGCAGTTATTTATTTTCCCTGATTAAAAAGGCCTAACTGGACTACTTTAAATGCTTGTTATTTCACGTGTACCGTAGTGGTAAAAAAAACGTTCCACTCTTCCTATATCAGGCGTTTTCTTAAAGGGCTATGAGTTTAACTAAAAATCTATTCTCTTGATTCTAATTTTTTAATCATGAAAAATCTCTCGGAAATTTAAAAGATCAAACTGAAAATGTATGTAGTAAATATTAAACAGACTTTATTAACTTAAGATTGCACATTTAGATCTAGTTTAATAGACAAGTGAAACAATAGTCCAGTACCAAGCAGACACAAGCACAAGGATTGTCCAGACCTAGGAGAAGGGTGTTATCAGTTATCAAGGGAGGCTCAGGTTTCTGTATCCTCCTCCCAATCACCCGCCTGTTTATCAGTTCCTCCCATTGCCACGCGATAACAGTTGCTACAGTTAAAATAGTGTTGCCAGTGCTTTACGTACATTCATCACTAGTACAGGTATGTTGTTAAAACCAGAACTTAGTGTGAGGACACAGTATTTCACTATTACATAAACCAAATTGTTTATTAGAAGTTATTTTAATTTTAATTACTATATTAAATTTAAAATAATACAAGTAACAATTATTATAATTTAAATATATATTTATATTAAATATCAATTTAAGATTATTATTTAGTCCTAAATAAAATAGTTATTAATTTAAGTTGTTGTCAACTATTAGTTTTTAAAGAACAAGGTATTTATTTCTTACTTATTTATCAATATAATATAAGTGCATCAATAAATAAAAGAATTATGAATAAATGTTGTGAAGGCTGAAATACTCACTACGCGAGCCCCGAGGATAGTTTAACAATGCGTTTGTTATTGTTGTGTGAGGCAAGGTTAGGTTAGGCCGTGCGTAGTCAGCAGTGGTTCGAGTTCTGAAATACCTAACTGTAACAATTATGCATTTACTGTATTATGTTTTTTATTAATACTCAAGGTAATCAAGTTTAATTGATATGTTGAAAAACCATAAATTTTTCGTTAACTGTGGCTTGATTTCTCGTTTTACAAACAAAACAAATTATGACGATTTTTATTTTATAAGGTTTCTAAATATTTGGAAGCGTTTCATGTATTTATGCCAAACTTAAGTGTCATCGTACTATCAGTATTGTTCAAATTAAACGTCTAAACTAATAAGGCATCTTCAGTTTGACTTTCCAAGGTGACAGCCTCTCGCGAGTCTACCCTTCTTCTTACGACTCAACTAGAAGGGATATTTTACAGTCAAATGCCACAAATTATAAGCAAGAGTGTTTAATCCTTTAAATGATCCACTATCAATCTAATTTATGTACAATGTTTGAACTATCTTGGCTAAATTATTAATATTTTCAATAATATAACAGTTTTTGTAGGCATTGCCACCAAATACGTGAACAATCAAATTTACATTTTTCTGACGACTTAAAAAAATATTTGCGCGTATAAATTTACATCAAAATTTATGGATTGGCATAGATTATAGATAATTCAATTCAACAGTAGTAGTACAGTATTTTCATTTAATTGTTCATGATTAAAACACAATGTGTAATTTCTAATTTTAGTATCCACTATTTTCTTTTGCAAAGTAGGATATATTAAATGTGGTATTACATATTTAATCATTATTATTACAGGCTATTTAAAGTATACTTTTACATTATTATACTTTTATTTTAGTTATTGAAAACAAACTGTGATTACCTTGCTGATAAACGAAGCTTCGCACAACTGGCACCATGGGTTATCTGCCATGGCTGCTAGGTCTGCTTGGCTGCCTCACAGTCACCAGTGCCCACGACCCCTACTCTACTCTGTGAGTGACTTATGTAAAGTAGCATACGACACTATACTTGACTTAGATAGAGGAAACCATCTGACATAACAAGTGGTAATGTTGACTGTTTGTGTATATTGCAGACCCAAACTGATCACAGAGCGAGGTAACCTGATCATCACTCCAGGGCTGGATCGCAACATCACTTTTCGCACATATGGCACGAGCTATGTCAACATCGATGATCACAACTTGCTCCACATTGCGCAAACGGTAAACTCGTTATTTACGTTTGTGTGTTGTCTCACAAACTCACCAGGAGAGATTGCTTGAGAGCAGGCCACATTCAGCCGGCCGTGGGAGACACTCGGACTCCTTAAATCCACTTCAGCCATATTTTACAATTCACTATCATACACACACATAGATTTATTGAGAAGTGTAGGGTTTTAAATTGAAACTGATAATCAGAAGGAATCATGGGAATACGGGGTATGAAAACTGTTACACCTGTCCCACAGCCTGTGTATATAGTAGCCTCTGTGAGAGTTTGGTACGAAGTTTTGACTTGCAGTCTTTTAACATTGCATGGTTTAGGGGGGGATGAGGTTCCGTAGGAATATTATTAGTATCTAGCTTTTAAAACAGGTTGTGGGTAAAGTTTCTGGTGTAGAAGCCTAACAGGAACTTACTAGCGAAGTGAACAGCGCCTTCTGGTTCTACTACTAAATGGATAGATTGGTAATTTATATCCTCAGTGAGACACTCCTCCAATAAAAAAATCGTTAATGTAAGTTGCAGAGTCATTTTAGGATTTTCAAAGCCAAGATGTTTTATTAGATTTCAAATTGGGCACGTTTATAAACATGTTCTGTTATAGTCTTTTAAAGGCTTGAACAACTTCTCAATTGATTTCCGTAATATTTGCAGTGCCACCCTTCAACTTCTGTAGTTTTCCGTCTCCTAAGTCTAGAAGTAAGTGTGGTAATTAATCAGATATTAGGATGCTGATTAGGTGTACTCTCATGTTTACATGTGCGATGTTATTTTCGGGGCAAGCGAAAATATTCGCAACTTGCCAGATAGCCAGTCGAGCTGGGTTAGAAAATTCCAGGGTTCGAGAATTTCATATAACTAGTATTTATTGTTAGGAGTCGAATCAGAGGGCCCTGCGGAAGAAATTGATACTTCCAAAATAACGTTGGGCTTACTTCATCACGTCAACTCCAATAAAATTTTGAAGACGTAAAAAATAAAAAAATAATCTTGCTCAGAAAAATAAAAATTTCTTGTTCTAGGAAAGTTATTGTTCAAGCGAGTTCGATTTTCGAAAACAACTGTATTGTTTATTAATACATCGGTCAGTGAGGAATTACAAGTAAGCTGAGTAGTCTCCACTGATAACTTGGTCGGGGAGTCGTATACAGTAATTATTGTAAGAGCCCGGGGTTGGAATAATTAATCGGTTAAATAATGATGGTTAGTAGAAGCAAAATACAAAATCAAAGCAAAATATGAATAGCAATGGCAAACAAAAGCAATATTCAAATAACACCAATAGCAAATATACAATCTTATAAGTTAAAGATTAGCCATGCACCAATATCACAGTGCAACTACACTATATACATAAAGCAAGCACTAACCATTAACAAAAAATATTTCTACGGGATGCAAAAGCTAGATGAATTTATAATATAAAAATATACTAAGCTGTATTTATTCTGTAGGCAAGTGTATAGTTCCAAAATAAAATATCAAGTTTACTTTCTCAGGCATATAATTTTGGAAAATAAAAAAAACAAAGTAATCACTTATAACACACCATGCAGAATTACCCTACCATATGGAAGCTAAGATAAAGGTAAATGATTTGAACCATACAATAATGCTACTAAGCTAAATTACTATAAATATCAGGGCTCTATGAATATCAAAGAAAAATTCAACACTTACCCTATCTGTACAGTTCACCAGAAAAATAAGCTAAAATATCGTTAAATAAATATTTTGAAGGAGGTTATCGGGTTGAAGGTGTCAGGACGTTCGCAAAAATAAAAAGAAAGGGTTGCGAGTCCCAAAATATATAAAGGAGAAAAATAAAGATAATCACTTACAAAAATATAAATAATTAATAAAATGAAAGTTAGATTGAATTTCAATTAGAGATTCGCCAACAAATGTGATAATAGCCAGACAACAGAATGATGGTCGAGAAAACTTTATACGTAATATAAAAATTTACATCGATTGAACATAAGATTTAGTTTATGAGGAACGGGTCGGTGGGAAGAAAGTATTTGTAAAATGAAGTCGAGGGTATAGGGTGCCAGTACAATCGCCGGAAAGAAAGCAGTGGTAAGGCGAGTCCCGACTGTTATATTTTTTTACGGGTAGGAGATAATCGGTAGGAAAGTTCGTAAAGGAAATTCGGGATGAGGTGTCAGATCGATCGCCAGGAAAAGAAATGCGAGACCTGAAAAATTTAGAAAGGAAAATTTTATCACAGTATTTAAAATTTAGTCGAAATGACAAAAAAAATATAATCTGATTAATTGGAATTCAAAATATAAGTTAAATTGAAGAAAAGAATAACTTTAGTAATTCTAGTTGAAAAAGTAATTAAAGTTTGAGTAAATTTAGAAAGTCAAATATATTCTATTTAAATTTATTGATACCCTTAAATATCAAATAAATTATTAAGAGTATATTTAAAATCAAACAATTATCTTATCAAAATAAATCTATAACCATCAAACATTAATAATATATTTCAGATCGATTAATTTTCATAAATGATAAATAAAATATTAAATTCTGTTTCACATAAAAATTTGGAAGAATTGTTGATGGCGGAGATAAAACACGTTAGTAAGGAACAGGGTCGTTGTTCCTTACCTGGTGCTGGATATCGGCGGCGGGCGTCGAGTCGCGATGTACAGTCACGGCCACCAAATAAGGCGGGTGGGTGGATTTGCGCTGCTGCCACGTATGGGACCGGTGAAGCGGAGGAAGGTCGAGAATCGGTCGCTCTCAGGCACAATTTGGCAACGCTGTGTGCACAGTGTTGCCTAGTCCAAGCGTCGCGCCGACGCTGCAGCTTCCACACGGCACCCTGCCAGTGCCAGTGCCAGTCGTATTGTACTGTCTGACTACAGTCACGGCCACCAAATAAGGCGGGTGGGTGGATTTGCGCTGCTGCCACGTACGGGACCGGTGAAGCGGAGGAAGGTCGAGAATCGGTCGCTCTCAGGCACAATTTGGCAACGCTGTGTGCACAGTGTTGCCTAGTCCAAGCGTCGCGCCGACGCTGCAGCTTCCACACGGCACCCTGCCAGTGCCAGTGCCAGTCGTATTGTACTGTCTGACTAGTTAGTGAGTTTAACTAAAAAATTAAAATGGAGGAAGCTGGTAGTTCACGTGAAAATGAAGAAAAAAAAATACACCTGTGAAAAGGAGACGATTAGAGGGTATTAAAAAAGTGATTTAAATAGTCAAACTAAATGTGTTCTAGTTAATGTACTGAACTTTCTGAAAGCTTTAGCTGATCCTGGTGTTCTTGGAACAATTAACAATGATGTGTTAAGTTAATTGAACACATAATGGAACCATTTATTATAAACCTTAGTGACGACTCATCAGACAGTGAAAACAGCGACAGTGACCGTGATTAAAAGCAAGTAACTCGGAACCACCAAGTGATCAAATCAACCACGGACTGACATATAGTTTCACTGTGATTACGTAATAGTATGTACTAACAATGTCACTTGTTTAATAATAATTACTTTAAAATGTTTCTTTATTATTTCTATTAATACACGTGTTTAAAATGTTTATATTTAAAATAATTTTGCTAAGGAAGGCAAAACAGATTGTTTTAAGCATGGTTAATTTTATTAAACTTAAAATATTTATTTAATTTTCGCTATGGTTACAATACATAGTACTATAGTTGAGTAATGATAAAAATAATAGAAAGTAAAGTATTGCTATTAAAAAAAATAGTTGTATAGAAACTGTGTGTATACGCACGGCGCACGCATCGCTCTGCGTGTTTGATTTCTATAATTTAGGTTTGCACGCATTTCCCAGCGAAGTTAGTAAACTGAGAAAAATTTGTTTGGAACAAAAAATAAAGTTTATACCTTTGTCTAAAACTTTGCCACATTAAAAATGTTCCTAACCAAAAAATAAAAAACTTCCTCGCTTACTGAAATGTTTAATACTCCATGTAAATGAATTAAAATTGGTTTGTAGATATTTAGTATTTTAAAATTACATTTTTGTATTTACATACAAAAATTATATACTGTTATCATCAGCGGTCTCTCCTGAAGCCAATAATACGATTTTCATCCTTGTAACTTGTAAGATGTCACCAAAACCTCAGGAGAAAGCAAACAACATCAAGCTCTAAAATGGATACAATTCAGGGATTATTCTATTTCACGATGTTTGCCCAATCTGGCAACTGCGCAATTCCACCCACCCGCCTAATTTGGTGGCCCCGACTGTAGTCGTTCAGCGAGCGGGGTCGGGGGAAGGGGTCGAAGTAGTGGTGAGCAGCGGTCGTCGGCGGTGTCGCGGTCACTGGCTGTCTCTCTGTGTCTTCAATCGGCCGTCATTATATAGGTTCGCGCGATCGCGTGGGTGGGGGAAGCCTTCTCCTCTCGCCGTGATCGGAGGGGAAGCGGCGATATCCGTGCGGGCACGGACCTGCCAGATAGCGCCTGACTCATCGTCAGTAAAATAATTATTTCGCTCCTTTTATGATAATTCTAAAACTCAAGTCGTTATTCGTAATATTAAAAAAAATTGTCTGTTCTAATTTTTCCAATTTTACTAATGAATATTTTAAATTTAAATTTAATTTTGTATGTTAAAAAAATAACATGTTACACATGAAAGATAAGCAGGTACATATGGGATAACTTAATACATTCCTTTCCTTAATCAGTGCAAGTTCCTAGGAGCATTTGTCTAAAATCACCAGCCAGAAACAGTCATATCCCCATGATTAATTTGCATCTACGCATGTCTCAAGAATTGTTCGTGTGTTCGTTCCTGTCCAAAGCTTCACATTCTCCGTTATGGCCTATAGTACACTCGTTTCAGACAATCAGCTTATGGTCTGGAAGAACTTGGGCTGATTTGGACGTTTTTGAAATGTTTTACTTAGGAGTCTCAGTGATGTCACGCTCAATCGGCAACTAATAAAACTGAAGAACTAACGCTCATGTATGAGGAACTAGAACCAGATGTTTTGGTGGTATCTGAGCACGGTTTCAGGTTCGAAACAGTACGTATTTCCAAATTCCAAATTACACATTGGCAAATTTCTTTAAAAAAAAAACTTATAGGGAGTAGGAGTGGCAGTTCTGATTAAAAATTAATAAAATGTAGAACGGGGCTTTGAAACCAGTGGAATCAATATTCTCAGCCCAGCAAACAAGTGACCATTATTGGTCTACATAAATCGCCAAATGGTTATGGCAATGTATTTTTCGATAAATTTGAGTACTTATTACATTTCTAAAACTACAAAATAAAGATTTTCTCATAATTTCTTACCACCATTAAAGACATATTAACAAACTTTGGCCTGTCTTGGTCCGCGGACTCGACAACTAGAGTAACTGCCAGTACGAGCACGGCCATTGTCAACATCGTAATAAATACGACACAATTCGATTTCTGTACTAGACACGACCACACCTGACCCTCAGGAGATTGTCATTAGTGGCTTGTACCACGAAGGGCTAAAGTTAGAAGGATTACTCGGCAGTCGGAAATGCAAAGTTAAGCTTCTGAACAACAGCTTAAAACAGGAAGAATGGAGGTTTTGGATAAAATATTTGAAGTGGATGAGATTTTTGAGGCTTTCTTTTATCGTTTCACTCAGTCTCAATATGCAATATTGAGTGAACATGCCCATTCTAAGCTTTCAAAGTTAATCCAAAGATTTATGAATGCCTCGTGTCATATTAAAACGCAGAAAAATTAAAATTTTACTATCAAACTTTCAAAAACCAAATAATGAACCGTTAAACAATTTTTACAAAACTTACAGAAAGATTTATCTTAGAGTCATTAGAGACGCAAAGACTCCTCAGTTTGAGATTTCTTGAAACCCAGTGAAAAACTTTCCAATACAGCTTGGACTATCATTAATACTATAACCAATAGAAAGCCTTGTACTTCCGATACTACATCATGAATTAAAATAGACGATAGATTAATTAAGAACTCTTCCCAACCGGCAAGCCATTTTAATAAAGTTTTAAACGCTCTAACTAGACACAAGAATATTTACATGTAAAAATATTTAAGCTCTGAATGAACTATGGAAGTCTCCATGATGCTGTCTCCTGTTGATGAGGTTGGAGTGGCAAGGTTCATTCAGGAACTCAAACCAAAAAAGGTCATGTGACACTACTGGCTTGTCTATGTGATTACTGAAATGCTGCTGCAGGCGTATTAGCGCCACTTACAAACCTGGTTAAGCATTCTTTAAAAAAATCCATTTGTCCATCTTTCTTGAAGGCGAGTAAAGTTATACCCGCTTTCGAGAAGGACGATCCGTGCAAAATGAGTAACTATCGTACAATATCAATTTTGCCAGTTTTTTACAAGGTATATGCTAAACTATTCTTTGAAACTCATATACATTCCTGCAAAGGTTTGATATTTTTAGCTGTGAACAGTTCGGATTTTGCAAGAATAAATCGACGATTGATGCCATAAAAAACCTTGTAGAAATAGTTTTTGAAAGTATTGAGAGGCGCGAGAATGTGCTCAGCGGGGGGGTCTAGATCTTTCTAAGGTTTTGAATGTGAGCATTATGAGAGCCATCTATGGATCTCCCCTCCGAGTCCTTGAGGACAGAAATTCTTATAATGATCTTGGTGTGCCCACTGGCATGAGAGCTGATAAAACGCCGATGGCCACCTTTACAGACCGCTAAGGGTTTTGCCAGTGAGCTTGTTCCCTGACAGAAGTTGAACGTAGTAAACACTTTCATAGCAGCCCAGTATGAATTTAATCTCAGGACGGCAAGAACGAAGAAAACCTGTCTGAAAGGATTAGACGGCGGAAGGTAAATGGTCCCTTTGAGAGCCAGCGCAGAGCTGGCCGAGCTTTAGACATCGTGGGGTGGTGCCGGTATCCTCCCGAGTTCCGACCAAGCCGACTTGGCCGCAGTGGGCATGCGTTACGGCTTCTTACCTCTACTGAACCCACCTATCTGAAGGTCACCTATCTCACCTTAGAGGGCCTGAGCTATCTCCGCTGTAGGTAGCTCGTCACGTACATCAAGGGAGAAGTGACGGGGAACTCCAACGTCACTACCACCTTTTCTATGGTTCGGGCGTCAAAAAACTGTCTCTCCAAGCGTCTGCCCACACTGGCGAGGGTGGAGTGAGGAGCGACGAACATGTCAACTGGTGGTGCCTAATGTGAGGCGGAGTGTCATTATCGACAGATGCTGGCGCTCACTCTTGTCCGTACTTCGTCGACCCTTGCAGTTTCACGGCCGAGCTACTCTTGCCGCGAAGCCAGACCAAGGCAGAGTAGTTCGGGTCATGATGCCGTGTTCCGCTTCTAATCACATGCCACACTCACTTCACCGACAGGAAATTTCTACTCCGTCTATGCTGAACATCTTGCTACTGAACGGGTGTCGGAGGTGGAATAACTATGGCCGTCGATGTAGAAGATAAGGCAGATATGACGAGACAACTGTTCATATATTGTATCACTGCCTGTCCATGATGCCCGTAATAACACGAAGACACGACGTTATTCTAGACATCCAGTGTCGGAAGTTTATAGAAACCGGATAGAGGCGAGACTGGATAAGCAGGTGCCGCTCCAGGAGGTGCTGCCTGGCGTTGATGTCCCGGAGGATGTGGCCAGCTGCGGGCTGGACGTAGTGACCTTCGATCGAACCAACATCGTGAGGATTTTAGATGTCACGGTTCCATACGAAGATGGCTGGTATAGTGTAAGCGGTCTAGGAGAAAAAGCTTAACAAGTTTGAACCTGTCGCGTGTCTGTTCTCGGTAGGGAGTTACAGAACATCGGTTGACGCCTCCGTGGTGGGACTCCTCAGCGTCTGGGATTCTGTCAACTCGTCTACCCTTAGCCACAGAGGTTCCGCCTTGGCCCGGTACATCGTCATCAAGGCCATCGATTTGTTACTTTGCTACAGAATCATGACTTGGAGACAATAATGCCTGAATCCCTGTTCATCGTTTCTCAAGGCAGTACTGGAAACAACTCGACTGAACTTACTCTTCATGTAAATGACAAAATTTCTTTATAATTTTTAAACATATTCTATATTGTAAAGTGAATAAATGAGGATAATTCACTGATTTATTAAACATGATATTACGATAACGTCTTAATGTTTTGTTTGGTAAATCAATATTTTGAAAATATCCTTAAAAAAGGTAAAAAAAACATTATCTTGAATGGAAGATGAAGCCCAACAAATTTAATTGAAGATAATAGGTTTTTTAACAGATCGGTGTGACTTTTAACTAAAAACAAGAATAATATTTCTAATCCAATACATTTTACTCATTATCCAGTAATTAACATATAAGAAAATTATAAAACTTTACAAAATATCATTAATATACCCATCTCACTTCCCCCAAGTAAGCCAGTCAGAAATTGATTATTTCTGGCATTGTGTATATATATATATATTTTTTTTTTCATAACAATATATGAAAGAAAAAGCCAAATACAAAATAATTGAATCGTAAAAAGTAAGGGCTCGGTGTAATGGTAGCATATATATACTTATATACTACTTCGTTAGCGTATTTTATGATGTCTTACGATTTTGTTTGTTTACAACTTCTTATATCAGAAAGATACATGCATGTCACCGCTGACTTCACTGTACACGCGCCGTGCCGCGCCTCCGGCCAGCCGGTACCGCCGCAACCGCGATGTCCCTACATTTTAACTTAGAACATTATTTTGAGCAACCCGTTGTTTTAGGATAGATAACTAAAGCGATTATTGTAGAGCTTCTCTATAAACAACATTTGACGTTAAATTATTTTCAGGTAACAAAATATACTGATGGTCAGGAGCCCCATGCGGTAAAGTTGCCCATGCGTAAAATATTCTTTTCGTAAATCAATTCCAACTAATTTGAATGTTTGGCCCTTGGATTTGTTTATCGTTAGTGCGAAAGAAATTTTTACTGGAAATTGGAGCCTTTTGAAGGGTATAGGCAAATCAGTAGGGATCATGGGTATTCTTGGTATATGAGCTAATTCACCAGCTGCAGGGCCGGTGATAATCTTCGCTGTTATTAAATTATGTTTTAGCTCCTGTATAAGAAAGTCTCGTGCCATTACACATGTTAGGGGGGCTTAAATTTCAGAGAAGCATTATCGGCGTGCCAACTTTTAACGACAGTTCATGAGGTGGTAGCCCAGCGGGGTTCAGAGAATTTAAAAATTCCTGGGGGTAGTGCACTACGTCCTCGTTGTTAGTGACGGTGTCTATGGATTTATAGCACTTAACTTCACCCGGTACTTTCTGCATAATTAAATTGTTTATTTCGTTGACTGTTTCATTCCTGGGAGAAACTATTGTTCTACAACACAGCCAACAAAAATCATGTTGATGTACGTTTTCGATGTCAGGATATATAGCATCTATCAAACTATCTAAATTATGGACCATTTGGCCTAGAGACTCATCCAAAGTAACCGCATAATCGGTGCCCAAATTTAAAGATCTAAAAATTCCTTCTCCAAGTTTCAGCAGCTGTTGTGGAAAATTGCTATACGTATTTCCATGTAGATGAACTCTCATATTGGTGCGCAAATTCAAATGTTGAACAGATGTCCAAAGGTGAGACGATTTTAAACATGCTTTCATAATATCTGCTCGCGTACCTCTGTTGACGACTGGAAGCGTTTGTCGGAAATCTCCAGCAAATACAAACGTGATACCACCCATGAAATTAGCAGAGCTTCGGAGGTATTTTAAAGTGCGGTCCACGGCCTCCACATGAGCTCTATGACTCATGGTGCATTCATCCCATATTACCAACGACGCGTCTTGAAGCAACTTCCCAAGAGGCCCGTTTTCCCGAATAGAGCACGTAGACCGTTGATCTAAAGATACTGATAGCGGGAGTTTAAACGTAGAGTGAGCAGTTTTTCCTTCATTCAAGAGAGTTGCAGCAATTCCTGACGAAGCAACTGCAATGGCTATCTTCCCTGATTGCCGTATCTTAGCAAGTATCAAATTTGCGAGAAAAGTCTTTCCGGTGCCTCCTGGTGCGTCCAAAAAAAATAATCTCCCCATGTTATTGTTCACGCTGTCCACAATAGTCTCATAAGCATGTCTTTGATCTGGTACTAATTTTGGCACCTTAAAAACGCTGTTAGATCATTTCTATTATACTTTTGTACCATTGTGTCAATAGTATTATTCTGAGTACGAACGGGAGAAGGTAATCCAAAATCACTTACATTTTTGTCGTTTGATTCTAGAAGTTTGTTTTCTATTTCAATTAATCCTTCATTATAAATGATTTCAGTGAAGGGTAAAGTGTTATCCTGATTTTGTTGTCTGATACGATGTCTAATATCTTCACAGAACTGATCTTTGTAAGTATCCCATAACTTCAATGGTTCCGATGGTTGACAAAATAAAAGTATGATTACGAACAACTCCCTTATGGACAATGTGATAACGAAGCTTCGCTTAAAGTATTACCCCAATGGCCATCGTTTTCAAGTAAACCTCAGTCACGGCAAGCTGCTTGATACGTCTCTTTGACAATACCGTTTACAGTTTTAAGGTATGCGAATGAGGTCAGACCGCGTACGTGGTGCAGTAGAATCCTAAGATAAAAACATTCTGATTGGGATGGATGGATCCCGTAGACTCTACCTAAAGCGGCATCTTTTTTTATCCCCGGATGTCCAACTACACTTCACCACGCCGCCTTCTAGTGAATTTATTATTTGCCCATGTATAGTATTGCGGGACTTCATGATACAGAACAGTTTTCGCGAATTCATCTCCATTACAGAGATCAAATTGTGTGGGATTTGGACAACTTCATGAGCTGGTGTAAAATACACCCTTTGACCGTTCTCTAGATAAACAGCCAAATGCACTACAGTAGGATACCGATCTTGAATGGGAAATTCAAATAAGCGCCAGACAGCTTCAGATGTGCTTATGTACCTGCCATTTAAATAGTTTTCGACTTCGTTGTGTGGGTTTCTAAGGCTAAAAGTTGCCTGATCTTAACCTTTATTTATATACTTACATATATATTTAATGGCTTGGATAGAGTGGCAATACTCCATGTTTATATGAGCGTTAAAAGTCTTACATAGTAGCGGGGAGTATGGAACAATTCACCTATTATCTATTGTCACCATGTTGCCCCTGATTTGTAGCGTAGTGCTCCGACCGCCATTTCCTGTATTGCGCCTACGATAAACTGGATACCCATCATCTCCGGTCTGGGTATCGTTCATGAAACGGCGAGGGTATTTTTTTTGTGCAGACGCCGTTCTTCATGCATGGTGCAGCTAAATTATGTTCTCCGCAGGGTTCATGTACCATATTTTTAGTTATAATGTCGTGTAGTACCGGATCAATTTGTTGATCGGGTAGCTCCGCAACTATGATACTGTCGATCTCATCTGGTTGTATTTTAGTTTCTAGCCAGAACAGCAAATGACAATGAGGTAAACCGCGCTTTTGCCACTCCACACTTGCCATATAACATTTTACTTTACCGAATATCTGTTCTTTGACAAATAATTTGATGAATTTCTTCATCTTTAAATTAAATACACGTGAAATTATGTCATGACGGTAGAAAGACCGTTGTCCTGGTAGCAGCTCCGCTCTAATTTCAGGCCATTCGGGGTTACATGTAAAAGTGACAAATAAGTCAGGTCTACCATAATTTCGGACGTACGTCATCGCGTCCTGCGTTTTCTCGTGCATGGAACGCGGAGAACCCGTAAATGACGATGGCAATGTGACATGTTGATCGATATTTGATGGGTCAACATTTGTGTCACGATTTAAGGCATCTCTGAGATGAATGTAGTCATCAGCCCTCAGTCTTTGTTGATTCCAATAAATATAATTTAATCTTTCCGATATCATTTTCGCCATCATGTCAACACAATATTGACTAAATAAGTCTCTGTAATAATGTAACGGATTAAAAGAGTTAGTTCTAAACATTAATCTAAATGCATAAAATTGCATACACGAAACAGTTTTATTACGCGGAGAACCCTGCTGAGGGATAGTCAAATAATAACCGTCTTCTCCTGTCACAAACATTATAGGATACTGTAGTGGACCGATGTAGCTCAGAAACTCTTTTCTCTACCGTGTAAGACTATATCTCTGGGACCTTTGTCTTCATCGACTAAGAGAACGGCTACCTCGTTTACAGTAGGAGCATTATATCTGCCTCTGTGTGCTGTCTGTGGAGTGCGATCTGAATGAATAATTAACTTTAAATTATCTGAGGAGTTAAGTTCTAAGTTTTGTTTAAAACTTCGTATATACACGTTATGACTATTCAAAGCGGTCTGTAATTCGTGAATTAAATCCATTTTTAAAGTTGTTGCGATGCCTGATCGCAACGATAACTGGTCTGCATACGAAATAAAATATATTTGCAAGAACTGTGGGTTTTGGCCTGATGGTGGTAAAAGGCTACCAATGAGATGATACACCTGTCCTTCAATTTTAAAAGTGGGCATAAAATTTCCTTCCCTGATTTCTTTTGCGCCAAACAAAGTCATTTAAAAAAGACTATTGTATTTACGTATGTTTGTTAAAAAATTACCAGATAATGGATGGTTATTAGTTAAAAGATTTTTTATTTGTTGTGGCGGCTCCTGAAGGTTAGGAAGACAAATTTTACCTGAAGCACAGCACATACCATTAGGTTCGTCTGCCCATTTCTTGGCAATTTTTGTTATCGGTCCAGTAGTTTTTGAGCCTATTCATTACAAACAAACAAACAAAGTTTTTCTCTTTATAATATTAGTGTGTATATATATATATGTGCCAGAAATAATCTTTTACCATTAGGAACAGATATCAAATTCTGGTGGAAGATTTTTACTCCCATAAATCTCGAGCATTTCTTGGTTTATCAAGGGTCTTTTAGAAAAAATACTATACTTTTGAAAGCTATACTTTTTTATATTTACAAAGATATAAAGTGGATTTTTTCAATAAGTTAAGATAAGGCATTTTAGTAATGACTATTGATTTTTTAACTATGGCGAGAAGTTGTGAGGAGTGGTATATCAGCCCCTTTGTCAAATTGAAATACACAATATGCACAGCATCAACTTAAATTTTAATATTTAACATACTTACAGGTTGGATTTTCCCAAATCCCTTCTTGGTGGGCATCTACAGCCTATAAAGAATATTTTTACAGTTTCATGATTCAAGGGCTTTTTGAGAAAATGTGATCAATCGGTCAGACAGTCAATGGTACTTAGCTTTTATATATTAATATAATAAAGATTGAATCACACAAAGTACTTGCTCCACCAGGACTCGAATCCGGATCTTTCACTTGCCAGGTTAGTGTATTACCACTACACAATAGAGTCCTTACTTTTTTAAGATTCAATTATTTTGTATTTGACAGTTTCTGTCATATATGCGCTTGATAACCAAAACTAACATTGATCGGAAGGAAAAATACATGGAAAACGACTTTTTACATTAATTAAATTTGCATAAACGGTAATAGACTGATTTAAATTCAATAAAGATTGAATCACAAAAAGTACTAAAAAGTCATATTGAAATATATTTTATAGTTCAACTAACAGATCATACGATCTTTATGTGGAAGTTTCCATAAGTTATTGAAAAATATTTTAACTGGTGTCTGTAGAAACAAATTAAAATGACGATTATAGGTGTATGCCATTTTGTGGTTTCATAAAATCATTACATTTTTTACAACTTGAGAATAAAATACAAGACAAAATATTTCGAACCAATAGTACATTAATTTAAAAATTATGTATAAAAGCTGACACAACTGTTGATGAGAATTGGCCAACTTTGGGTAAAGTCTGATAAAAACGTCTTATTTGTCATGTATAAGTATTAATAACTGATCAATATTGTGCAATACAGATTTTTACAATAAAAGCCCAAATTAAAATTGTTTTGATGAAAACACTTATAAAATTTCTATGTTTGATGAAGAAATAAACAGGACTTAGCAATTGGTTAAGATATGGAAATTAAACTAGTTTGTATTTTTCTTGTTAATTCAATCTGAAGTGTGTCAAATCATAGATTACTTCAATTAGTTTTTAATTGTATCGTAATTGCTCAAGCTCACTAGTACCCTCCATTCAGTAATGCTTCTCTTACATGACAGGCAAAGACAGCAGCTGATCAAGTGGTCAGGTTCCAGCAGGGTTTGGAGCGAAACATCTTGGGACGTTTAGACTCACTAAATCGTCTGGTGTCAGGCCGACGTGGTCTTGTGTCGAAGATGACTAACCTGGAACGGATGATAAATTCTGGCAATTTTTCTACAGGCTCAGGTTCTCCAACTCCCTCACAAGGACTGGTATGGTTATGCATATAAGGAGTATATTTACTTTGAATATAACAAGCCTATTTGTATGACCTTCCTCAATTGTTAAACAACAAGCTGTTTTCTTATTAGAAAGCAATGTTATAAAATGAAATATAAAATTAATAGCAAGTGAAAGTGAACCAAAGTATTATTATATCTTACTTTAATTTCAGATGATAATGAAGAATATTAAAGTAACATTTGTAGTCATAGAGTTATGATAAATGTTCTATTTATATAGTACCTAATAGGAGTATGCTTTTATCCATGTTAGTTCCCATCCAAATGAAAATGGATATGAATATAAATAACTTGAATATTTCTTATAAAAAGTGCACTTTCTAATAATTACACAATATTTTAAATTGGAGATTCTTTTAATATGTAGTAATGATATACAAAAATTCTGCTGTATATTAGTCGTTTTTTAATGTGATATGAAAATTCTGGATCCCAAATTAGGAGTTAAATGTTGAGGTATTGAACATTGTTCTTGTTTATATAAGGTTAAAGTCAAGATAGCTACAAGTACAGTTCATAATTTATATTGCTTGAAAATGAAAATTTTTACAAACAAATTCAGATACTTGTTTTGTGATCTAAAATCAAAATATTCTACACTAGATAACAAAGGAAGTCAAATATGATAAAAGGAAATATCACAGTACCATACATGTTTGTTCAGATTACGTACATAATAACTTATAAAACAAATCAGACAGGATTAAACTGCTAACAATACATATCACATTAACTGACAGTTGATTGTTGATGCTTAGCCGCAATAGTGGTGGGGAAATTACCCATTTTCTGGAAATCGCATATGCACAATTACAACACCAATGGGTTCAATGTATTGTTTTTCTTTGAGCAATCCTTGGGCAGTTAGTGTAATCAGTCATGAAACAATAATTCACACAACTGAATGTCAGATTAGAAATAGTAGCTGGGAACATTTGAAACTGTGATTTGTCCTTTTCTGTCTCTCACCTATTCCCTCACATGCGCGAATACTTGGATGTTAGGTGAAATTACATTAGTAATAGTTCTACTGTCACAAATATATAGCTCTGATCAGAGGATTTTTGTGGGTTTTAAAACACCAGTAGACATGATATGTAAAGTTTCTCAACCCAGTAGTAACTATTTAGAATATTAAGCATGTGGTTTCAAATAAAATTCAACATAACATAACTGTCTTAGTCACCTACTTATTTACACTAAGACAAAACTTACTTTAAAAAAATGCTTTTTAAAAAGTACTTGAATATAACAAAACATAATGACAGTCAGATTGATAACTACACACTTAATTTAAAGAACTCTTTCTTTGAATTTAAACTCACCATATAAAAACTTAAGATTTATTATTACTGATTTAAAAGTGATGTAATCAAACTTTTGCATGACAAAATTAATCATCACATTCCCAGATGTATATAAATGTAAGAAGTATTTTTTAAACTCTACCTTTGAAAAGGAATCTAAAACAAAGAATAAACTGGTTTGTTAAAGTCTTATGTCAAGAAATAGATTTTTTACCTTGCTAACAATTTGTAACAATGAAGTTAGCGACATGCAACATTCCACTTTCAGCCAGTATAAAGCAGAATATACTTTTTTCTTGATCAAGAAAACAATAAAATATAACCAAACGTATCTTTTCAAATTAAAATACATAAATTAATATGACATTAAGGATTGCAACAATTTCAGCAGATGAATAATAGCTCATCTTATGGTCCTGAAGACTCAGGTTCAAATTCTAGTTTAGGATTTGCCGTTATTTATATTACCGTAGTTAAAAATGTAAGCATTAATAGGTACTTAAAATTCAATAAGCAAAAATGATTGCTATATTGGGACCAACTCAGACCTTTTAGTTACCAAAGAAGTAAGTAAACTCAAAGACTGACAGAATACGATAGATTCTGTTAATTTATTTATATACAACATACAATTAGTAATTATATATGGTCAAAACGTTTAAAAATAAAAATTTTAATATAAGATATTATTTTGATACATTTATTATCCTACTCAAATAATATGTATTGAAATTTCTTACTAACTTTTTGTTTAAGGAAATACAAATTTTCAGATACCTGGTCCTGGCAGACCACCTATTGCAATACGTTTGAACAGGCTCACAGCAAGGGTAAGTCGGTTAAGTTTGATGATCAGCACAGTACAATCATAGAGTAAAAGTTGAATAAAGTTAAAACTATAAATACATTTAGACTGACATGATGACTAAACAGTTAAGCCTTTTTTATGATAGTAGATATATCCGTTATTGCCTGTGTGTGGTAACAGTTTGTTGATAAAAAGAGCAAAACTTTAGCAATATTTTAAAAATATAAAACTGTATTTATGGTATATATTTTACAAAAAAAAAAAACTCTAAAAACAAGAGTCAACGATATTTTGAAGAGAAATAAAAGTGTTGTCTGAGTAGCCAATTCTAACTGCAGTCACTTTGCACAACCCGATATACACCCTGTTGACTTTTAGGCCTACCATACAAAAATAAATTCTAGTGTATGCATTAACCCATGTTTCCTACATTCATATATATAGGAGACCATGGTATTGTGTGATAATTGTCTTTAGTCATATTAGTCTGAATACTCTACAGGCAGATGTGAGTTAATAATACATATTTTAAAGCAAAATGTTTACTAAAGTTTTGTTCTTATTCCCATCCTTTAATTAACTAACAGCAAAATAACACTCATAAAACTAATACCTAATATCAGACTGATGATGAATATATTCCACTAATATATCCATTAAGTAAAGATGGGGGTGGACATATTAGCATATTAAAAAAAAATTATAAAAAAAATCAGTTGCCGCAAATTTACCATCACACAATAAGTTTTTACACCAAAATTGATCAAGTACAAGAAAATCCGTTTCGTATTAAAAAAATCTTTCTGTAATGAGCAATATAAACTTAAAATACTTTACTGATTTTCAGTCAATCGATTATAGTTATTGCAATACAAAAACTATAATCAGGTCAAAAAAGTACTTTTAAATATGTTTGCAATAATTTTTTCTAAAATTGAAAATCTTCAATAATTTGAAAAAGTTAATGATCATTAATATCGTTTCTTTTGACTGGTTTGAAATTATTTACATTTAAATTAAATTTTATTAATATAGAGTTTTAATTGATTCAAATCACAACATTGTTGCAAAGATTACACATATTCATTTTCTTGAGGAGGAGAGAATGCGATGACACCTAGTGGAAAATGATACAAGACACAAAGTAAATTGTTTTTACAAGTTAAAATAAAAACATTTGCTGAGGATAAGTGAGAGTCCAGAACCTTTATAACAATGAAATACTATCATTGAACCAAACAGCTGGGCTTCCGAGACACCTGTCATTGGCTCTAGAGAGCCACGTGCAAGGACAGCGATATGACATTATCTTTAAACAGGAAATACGAGTTCACACAACCTCTATGAGTGCTTAAAACAGCTACCTAACCAGTACATCAACATAGTTTCAAAGTCTGAGTGTTTATACTCCTACTGCTTCAATAAACAATGATCACACCGGTAGTAAAAATACCCTTATCTTCAATTTCAGACACGACGAGTGGAGATTCAGCTGCGCAGATTGCAAAATCTACTGTCTATTGACGAATGTCTTAGTAACCCTTGCAGAAATGGAGGAACCTGCCAAGACATGTTTAATGGCTTTATGTGCATTTGTCCAGCAAACTGGGAGGTACAATACAATCTATTTTTCTCTATGTACCAGTGAGTAGTTCTGTAAGTTCATGGTGTTTGAACAAAAATTGACTAAAAATGAAGAAAGTGGTTGAAGAATTAAAATAAACAAAGGTTCCCTGACCTTATATCTCAGCCCGACTTGTTTTGTGTCTAATTTTCTGTGTTTTTAAACTTGTTTATGTTATGAAAATAGAACTCAAGGTTAAAAATAGCTATTTAACTAAAACAGTCTACAAAAAGTGGACAGCGATAGTGATTAAGCAGTGAGAAGAGCGTGAATATTTGTATAGCTTATAATTATGCTTTATATATTAGTATGTATTTTTCGTTACAGTTGTTTTTTATAGCCATTGCTAAGGGGACCACGTAACCTCTATCCTCCCCATGTTAATTTTGCCAACTTTATGTACCTTTTTCTCAAAAACTATAAAAAATGTGTCCTTGAAATTTTTACCCTATGTACTATACACCTTTTTGTACATATTTATAACTTTTTGTAATAATTGGTTGATAGTAGGAGTTTTGTTAATTTTTTTTGTAAGTGTAAACAAAATTATTTAAAAAAAATATGTTTTAATTTTGTAAAAAATGCTTAGGTATAATTTACAACAACCAAAAGTTATAAAAATGTAGAAGGATATAAGACAAACACAACAACAAAAACTGTATCTTGATACATTGTATGGTTGCTGAGAAAAAGGTACATACATAATAAAAAAGTAAACTTTCGGAAAACGCAAAATAAAGAAAACAAAGAGAATTTTTGACATTGCCTATTTATTTAATACGATCCAGATGCAGATGATGGTTGGTCTGGCCCCTCTTCCTCAGCATACAACTCCTCCAGTTTCTTTTTAGATAGTTGTTTTGACTGTCTGGCTTTTTTTTTAATTTCTGCATTTAGTCGATCCGCTCTCCATATGCGCTGGTCATCAAAGGTTTTGAATACTTTTGCAGAGTGTTTTGCAACTTGAAGGCCCAAATTATTCAGAACCAAGCACTTGCTGATGTTTCCTTTGTTGAAGGCACTAACTGCATCATAAGCTCCCAGTTGAAGTGTTTTTAGTTGAACAAATGTATTCTTCGGAATTCGGTTCCATACTACATTGTTGGAGGATTCATTAGGGTTCTGGCTTTTTCCATGCAAGCATTTTTTTAATAAATCAGGTGCAACTGGATCCTTGTATATAGGCTTTACAACCTCCATGATAGCTTCAGGCAGATGAAAATGTGAAGTAAGGTCATATTTTTCTTTATTTTGCTGATATTTACACCATGATGATTCTCCTTTAGGACACAGCCCATGGCTTGGTTTATCGTGTAAAGCAAACTTCAAAAAAATTTTTCAAGCATTTATACTTATCATATTTTTATAATTTATACATCATTTTAAACAGGAAAAAGAGTAGAATAATTTTAAATTATAACCTGAAAATTGACAATTTTTCGATTTTTTGGTTACACGGTTCCCTTAACACTGATTACCATGATGGTCAGATCTCACTAGAGTAAATCCACACGAAAAGGTGTGATGAGATATGAGATGGTGTTGTCGTATACCTGCTAACCACCAGCTATTCCCGATATGACGTGGCTATGATTGCATGTTGTCTGCTCGATTTACATGTTGTCTGGAAAAGAGATGAATGAAACCATATGTGTGATTGTGTGTGTGCGTGCACGCACACAATATAGCTTATAATTATATTTTATTTTCAATAAACATCATAAAAAGTACTTTCTCCGGTAAGACTCGAACCCGGATCTCTCATTTTCTGGGTGAGTGCGCTGCTACTACACCACAGATCCTTTACTTTTTACAATTCAATTGGTTTGTGTTTGGTCGTTTCTCTCATACATTTGTTTATTAAACATATTTATTATTTGTTTAAATAACAAAATAATATGTGTGTGTTTGTGTTTTTTTGTACGGTGCATGTGCCTTTTCAGAAGCTTTCAATCAATATTAATTTATATTTTTATTCTATTTATTATTTACAAACATAACTAGCAATTGTTTTATGATTTTTATAGTTTATATATTATATAATATAGATTACTGTAGATTTCCCAAGTTTATGGGTTAGGTTTCCATGTATTTCATCTACCATTTTTATTCACTTGTCATTTCGGTGAGTGGTAGGGAGCGGTTATGAAGTGTGGTGGGTGAAATGGCATGGATTATCTTGGTGAAATCCATTTTTGCAGTTTCTCAAAGTACTGGCTTTTAATGACATTATTTCTTCTAAAATTATAACTTTAGGTTTTTATTTTCTGCCTTATTTACTCTAATACGTCTTGAAATTATTTCTTGTTCTAGAAAAATGTCATGAACTTTTAAGTACATTCAAGTTTGCATTACTATAATATATGTGTAAGTAAAGTTATATAATGCTATTATCAATTTTCTATCCACAGATTAAATGTAGTTTTAGTAAGTGACCCAAATAAATAAAAGGAAAATATGCAATGAAGCCCAATTATACATTTTGATTGAAATAAAGAACTATTTTAAGAAGTCAGGCAGGAATTGTTTGATCATAAAGGTTTTATGATACAGAAATGTGTACTTATAGAAGACTTTTTGATGAGATAAAGGAAATTAATGTTGACAAAAATATATTTTTATATTAGATTAGCTAGTGCGGAGAGTTTTGAATATATAATCTGTTTTTGTATCTCTACTATCTTCTAAAGTATACTAACCAACAAATTTAATAAAGATCACAATCCTCTGTGTCTTGTATTTGTGTATTGAATACCACTCTATAACTATATACTATAATTCTGTTGAGAATATTAATTTCTCTTTATTTCTTAAAGTATAAGTTTATCACATTTTATGATGTGTATAGGGTAGTCTGTGTGACGAGGATGTGAACGAGTGTGCAGAGTTCGCTGGCACTGACCTCGGCTGCCAGAATGGAGCAACATGTGTCAACAAACCTGGCAGCTACGAATGTCTGTGTGCTGAAACATTCTTCGGTCTACATTGCACTCTGCGAACCAATGACTGTTCCATGGCCAATACGGCACAGCTGTGTGGTCATGGTGTATGCGTCAATCAAGGGGGTAATGGACGTGGATATACCTGCATTTGTGATCAGGTACATGAAATACTATACTTGATGTTTCGTTGAGATATTGCAACCTAAAACAAACAATATTGTTTACTTGTAATCAACACCTTCTATTATCTACACTTTCACTAAAACCAAAGCGGCTCATTCAAAGAAAAGAATTATTTGACTTGGAAATGAAGAGGTTATGTGATAACACTTCATTAACTCCAGAACATGTAGTTAACATTTTCACAATGAGAAGTTACCGCCACAAAGGAGGTTATACTATGCTTCTTCTATTTCTACTAATAAAAATACCACATAACATGTGTACTGTTCATGAAATGAAAGTAAATTTTACTGAAAACATTTCGTTCCAATAAAATTATTTGATAAAAATATGGAATAATCATAGATCAAACATGATTAACTATTTATTTAAATACCTTAATCAACATGATTAATCACTTAACCAGAGTGATTGCCAACATCATGATTAATCAAGTTTTGATGGAATTTAATGAAGTTTTCATAAATTTTTATTGAAAATTTCTATCTAGAGCATATAAATGAGATTAGTATTGAAAATAAAATACAGAATTTATTTTAAATTCAAAAATGATTTATAAAGCTACATTTAGCTAGGATTAAGTTACCACTTTAATTGTTATGAACCAAAAGGAATTCGCATTCCCGGTACGCCAGAAACATTCAAACACAAAGTACCCTTATGACCCTATGCATTTGCAACGTAAACAAGGACAAGGTTACATTTATTGCGATGACTTTCAGTTGTGAATCAGAGTACCTGCATTGCAGAGTAAAAAATGTAAATCGTCAGTAAGCACATTGATATTTAAGTTTCATGTTACATTACTCGTATAATTCTAATACATTATAATTTCATTATCAAGGAGCCTTAACGGACTGATGGGACATGAGCAAGAGCTGAAAATGTCGTAATTTGTAAACATTTGGCTTAGCTAGCTTAAATACCAGAGCTGATATGCAGAGGGGCTCTGTCATAAACGCTTCACATTATGTGTAGAAGAAAACACTCACACATCTGTAAATATTAGTCAAAGATTGACTGTATTTTCGTCTTATAAAACACAATCATGCACACACTTTTTTGTACTTTGTTGTTTATAATTACAAACTTTGCACATTATAAAATAGTGGTTCAGGTTCAGACGACAGCAAACACTCTTTGTTTATTATTTTCACACACTTTAAAATATAGTCTCTTTCTTACAACCCCCAGAAAAACTTAAACATTTCTTGCACCTGTCAGTGCAAATGCCCTCTACATTACAATAAATTAAAGTGTCAAGTGACTCTCAAATAACTACTCAACTCATACAGTGAAGTATTACTTCTTATCAACATTTAAAAATGACATCTAATTCAGTAATAAAAAAAAACTTATTTAGCAAAACCCATTATATTAATAAATTAAGAAACCTTCCCATTTCTCTTATGTCAGATACAAATTATATCCATAAAGCTAGAAGCATTAAAAAATGTATAATATCTACTTCACTTAATAAAACTGTAAATAATATAATTTATTCACAGCGATATCAAAAACAAAATAACAACGCAAAAATGAAACAACATCAATGACGAGACAATTTTTTGTTCTAAAATGCATCAAATATATTGAGTTTCATACTAATTCATACATAGTTTTATACTGCATTCTATGACATCTCACTTTTGTCAAAAACTGTATTGTTACTATACAAAGTGTTGTTGTTGTTAGTGTCTATTGTTTCATAGCAATGTTTGGCTGTCAAGATTAAGAGTGATATATAGTAAACCGATCCATGTTACACTTTCATATCTTGATAGGAACTTATGAGGTGAGGATTGATTGATATAAAATACTTGCAGGGATGGACGATAGATCTGTCCTTCTCTTGCAACGTTGATGTAGACGAATGTCAAGCCAAGCAGTATCCTTGCTCTCACGATCCACATGTTCAGTGTATCAATCTCCCAGGCTCCTTCCACTGTGGCTTCTGTCCTCCAGGTATTTTGATTGTTATTATTAGAATTAAATACTTGAAAAGTTAGTCTATCCTTTAGGACTATTGACGTAGAAAAATATCAGACCACGTTTTATCTTTGCTGTCTTAATCCACGTATCCATTGCATCAATCTCCAAGGCTCCTTCCTTCTAATGTGGCTTATATCCTCCAGGTAAATATTTTGAGTGTTATAATTAGAATTAAATGCTTGCAAGGTTGATCTGTCCTCTAGGACTATTGACGTATACAACATATCAAACCAAGTTTCATCCTTGCTGTCATAATCCACATTATTCATTATGTCAACCTCCTAAGACTCCATCCATTGTGGCTGCTACCTACCTGGTAAATACTTATTAATGCCTAATGAGATCTCTCTATTTTGTTTAAATAACTATTCATTTTCTTATTTCTGGACTTTTATTATATTATTACTATTCAACTATTTGAATTGGAACATTTGTTTAATTTTTAATTAACGTCATTCTTTGAAATAGATTTTAAATTATTTGTATCAGAGGAGTTATGCCAAGCAAGATCACTTTGCAGAATTTGCTGGCAGCTCCAGTAATAAACAATTATCTCTTGAACCAAAAGGTCGAAGACTAGATACTGGAGTGTATGACGGCTCATTAAAAAATTAGTAATTTTTACTTTCATCAATAGGCCACCCTATTTAAAATTTAATAAAATTTTTAAATTTAGTTTTAATTTTCTGACTATCAGAAATATTACAAGTGACCTTTACCATTATGGACATCATACTATTTTTACTAATAAAATGTAACTAGGTATTATATGAAGATCTTCCTCCCAAATCATTGGAACTAATTTTGAATATACCTTAACCATATTGTGCTAGAGTAATTAATACCCCAAAGTTTGAATTTCAATCTTTAGTTTCCACAACATGTTATAGTTAAAATTTCAAATTATTAACATTCTTAAATAAATGGCAAATTTAAGGAAACATTGTGAGACATTATAATAATCAGTATTGGAACACAAAAGATCTTAGGTCACAGTGCAAAAATAAATGCATTTTTCTAAATCAACTAAATATTAATTTTACAACATCTCTTGAACTTTCTTATTTAGTATTGTATTTTAATGACGTTGGTCTCTTATATTTTATTTCAACCCATTTTATTTGATTAAAATTTAAAAGTTTGGGGTTTTAGTTTTTTAGACCTTGATACATTGAGTTTATACAGCATTCATGTATTTTTATTTTAAAACCATAAAATACTTATCTTTAATTGCCTTTGATTAGATGATGACAATTGAAATCGGCGAAACACTAGGGAGTGGGAGAATTATCAGTAGCTGCATCATCATGCCTCAAGTTTGGTTGGAAGGCTCAGCACTATGAGCTGGACTATGTTCCAGTGTTGAGTTTGAATAAATTAATTTCCCTTTTTAGAACCATTTGATTTTAAATTTGGTTCAGATATTTCAAATAACTATCAGTAGGTTTCGATCAATACAGCGAATCATTGAACTTTCAAATGAAATTTTGTTTGCAACTTTACCTAAATTAGCATTCAGTTAAGATTGTGTTGAGAATTGGCCTGATTAAATAATTTTTTAGTCCTAATACAACCTGTGTACATGTAACGTACATTGTTTTCCAGAATTTAATGTAATAGGGACAAAACTAACAGAGGGCTAAAACTGTCACTAAATAAACAATATTGAGAGTTTTTTTAATATAAAAATTTACCAAATTTCAATTTCATGTTACTTTTAAATTTTTATTGGCCTATAAAATAAACCCCACAACAGATTTGGAGGATTTCATACTTTAAAGGCATTCAAGGATAGGTTTCAAATAGAGTTTAGTTGGTAATTTATTATCACTTCCCAACAGAATATAGATTAAATTAAAACATGATAAATTCTTAAATTGACTCACCACAACTATAGGGTTAAAGATTCACATTTTTCTTTACTATATAAAACTCTTTCAGAATTCAACATTTTGTTTAATGAAGATTCTTGAAGAAAAAATTTTAATTTGATACAACTAAAAATAATTACATCATTTTCCAATAAAAATGTGTATTTGGTGCATGGTCTTTCATAATAAAAGATTTCATTTTGATCTCCTGACTCGAGTTAAATGAAATAAATTACTAGAGGAATGAAATAAGCTACTTGACCTTTTTTTCCTCGCTCTCGGATGGGTGGTTAGTTGCAGCAAACAATGCATGCCAAAGTTTATTGTTTAGATCAACAAGCAATAAACAGAACAATATCAAAGCACCATCCTGCCAGGCTTAGTGATAACATATAGTCTTTAACCGTATATTGATGTTTATTCATTTCTTACAAAATATACTTAGTACAAATCTCATAAATACCTAACAGATTCCAAGGTTAATTGGCTAAAATACAAAAAAGTGATAAGCGTTTTCTTACCTAATAATCTATGTTTTGTAAAGAGAAACATGTTGATTAGATATTATTATTTTATAGTAAGTATTAAAAATGTTAGTTTTTGGAGTTAATCAATAGACAAGAGTAAAGACATTTTCAAATGTATGAGAAAAGTTGCAAGAGAACTTGCGTAACTGCTGCATGATATGTAGACAAGGATGAGGTAAGCAATATTAATTACAAGAATTGTCTCTAGAGAGTTTGCAATAGCTGCTGTATCTGATTGTTGCAGAAGTCAATGCAAAATCTGATTAAACATAACAGTGATCTTGGTTATGTTCAGTGTTTAGATTTGAAACTTTTACTGCCTGACACTTCTCTCCAGTTCTTATGAACAGTTATCTGACAATGGTCGCCAGCATAGAAGTCCTTTTAGATTTGACAGTGTTATAGTCTCTCACTGCTCTCCTGAACAACAGTCCATAACTCTGGAACAACAGTCCAAACTAGTCATGAGAGATTATGGGCTCTTTTAGACTAACAATTTTTACTGTCAGGCACTGTGCAATACTCTGGGAAACTAGTGCATTTTGTTATCAGAGTAAATGTAACTTAAGAATATAAATTTAACACTATCGCTTGTGTCTTGTGGTATATTATATAATCTAACTCTGTTAATCTAAATATTCTTTTTTTAGAATTTTACAGAAAGTTTTTCCTACAATATAAATCTTGTTTGTGTCAGGTTTCTCCGGTAATGGGTTCCAGTGTGCTGACATTGATGAGTGTTTAGTGAACAATGGTGGTTGCAGCTTAGTACCCAGGGTCTCATGTATTAACACGAGGGTAAGTATAATGCTTTTGATGTTATTACACAACTTAATAATTTATGTTAAATTTTCAGGTAACACTTCAACAATAGTATGTTATGTTGCCACATTATTTGAATTGCCTTTAAATATGAATGGTGACTATCGATAATCACTTGTGATTAGTTTCTTTTTAATTTATTACATTTTCTCAATCACCTACCGTACTATAAAAATGTGGAAAAAACAACATATGTAAAAGCCACTAATTATGTGCAGGGGTCACGAGTGTGTGGTCACTGCCCTCCCGGCTACTCAGGGGATGGAACAATCTGCAGCCCAGTGGAGGGGGGAGCTTGTGCCATCAACAACGGTGGCTGTCACCCCTCTGCCCAGTGCTTCCAGAACGCAGGTAACCTGTATTCTCAACTGGTTATGATGCTTTTCACAATAAATAAAGCAAGAAAGTGCAACTTATCTCACCTTTGATTATTCAACACTTTGTGTTATTCAACATAACTCCAATATAACAAAGAATTTAATAAAGAAAAGTGAAACCAACATTGAGTTTATGTTGTCACCAACTATACCACAACTATACATTTTACAATTACAGTCAGTGCTCGATTTCTAGAATTAGAGGTGATGTTACTAGACTCCCAGGGGTTTGAGTGTATGGAATACCTTCCAGAAGAAATGAGGATCCAGAAGAATTTGGAAAACATGCGGTTTTAAAAGTATTTATAAGCACCTTTCAAGTGCAAGGGATGGTTTTCTGCGCAAACGAAAACTGCACATTTCTTACAGATAAATGTTTTAGAATGCTGCCTTCCACCTTAAATCGAGCACTGGTTATAATTATTATAGTTACAGCATTTGTCAGTGCTAATTTATGCTGTACTAATAAGATATTGCTACCAAAACTTTAATATCAAATCAAATCTCTTTATTGTTGTAAGGCAGTTACATACAGTGACAACGTCAAAAATGCTACCAAGGTATTGTCAGATTCACAGTTCAACTTGGTCTGAAAACTACTATCTAGTCTAGTTTGGGTTACAAACGTATATTACAATTTTCAATAGGCCTATTTTATAACAGCTGTGTAAAAATTGTATATAAAAAAATGTAATACTATATAGCTTAACAAAAAATGTAACAGTTTGTATATTTTTATAATATACAATAAAAAAAAAATATATATATATATATATATATATATATATATATATCTTGACATGTAAGGAAGTCATTCAAAGAATAAAATTGATTCTTCAACAACCACACCACTAACTTCTTTTTAAAAATTTGATTATTGTACATTTTAATGAGGTGACTTAACTTATAAACTTTTTTGGTAAAACAGTATGACTTTTTAAAGGTTTACTTAATCTGCAATCAACAAAAGTATAAATTACTTTTACATCTTGTGTCGTGAGTATGAACATCCATGTTAAACAATCAGTCAGGAGATTTATTAAGCATTAGCAGTAATTCTTATAGCTTTCTTATGAAAAATTAAAATTTCATACAAACAATTTGAGTTTCCCCAGAATAACAGTTCATATTTAATAATGGATTGAAAAAAGCAAAGTAAATTATTCTAAGATAATCTAGAGTGACAAGTAACTTTACAGTAATCTTATATCAAACATGATGTTTCTATTATTAATATGTCAATTGAAGCGTTATTTTCTTTTGCCCTGATTTTTCTGATATTTTCCCTCCTCCAATATTTTTACTAATTTGGTGTCACATGTGTCGGTTTAAGTTGGTTAAGCAAGGTTCCAGCCTATGTGATATAAATATGAACATATGATATCTGTCTATGTTTGTATCTAGGTATAGTGACATGCAGGTGTCAAGATGGTTATGCAGGCAATGGCTACGGTCCACTGGGATGTTCACCCTCCAACTTGGCTGTCAACCCCTGCCTTAATTTTCCTTGCAAGAATGGAGGCACATGTGTTCCAGCAGGATCTACGTTCACATGTGTCTGTCATCCTCACCTTACTGGTAATGAGATAGTAATAGTCTTGCCAATGTATGTATTGAATGGTAGTATTTTAGAAATTCAAAATATAATTTTTTTTAACACTTTAGAACCATACCGCTAATATTAAAGTACTAAATGACCTTTTTTGCAGTTGTAATATAATACCAATAAAAGAATTTTTCACCAAAAGAGTGCACAAAATGTACACTTATTACATGTATCACACCAGAACATGAAACATTTGAAGATAACAATAAAAAACAACACTTAGTTATATGGTGAATAATAAAGTACCCCTATGTAAAGCCCATGTGGGGGTCCTTCATATATAGAAACAAATTGAGAGGAAAGCATATATGAGTTGCATTGCATTTATGAAGGTGCAAAGAGAAGCTTAGAAAAATCCACATATGAATATCCCTCCTCATTACCAGTTCTCAGTAGCCTTAGTTTAGTGTTTAATCGTATATAATCAGTAGGACAATGATGCCTTGTGAACAGTGCCATACTGCGAAAACGTGGGCAAGGAACATGAATATCTGTCCTTTGGAGGATGTTATAACAGTTTGTTCCATTTAGGACCTAAAAGAGGAAATCTAAGTATATGAAGGTTATTCGAAGCTCAAGGAAGCTGCTAGAGATGAAAGTTGAAGGAAGCCTGCATCCTCTTCCAAATACTGATAGCCAATTTTTACTCCGATCATTCTTAGTAGACGCCTTCGCACAGACTCAAGAACTGTGTCTAACTTGTATAGTGACCATACTATCTTATAATATTGATACCGAAAAAATAAAGTTATGGAACTTTATCAATACTGATAAGATCCCTGTACTCTTCAATGACTGACACAGACTGTCATTCTTTTAACTTTGCCCCTTATCACAGTACATGTCATAACTGTCCTTACACCGGACACTTGATTACACCAACTGATTGAGCAAGGGAGCACAAGGGAACCAAAGCAGTATAGCTTCAAGTTCTACATTCAGACAAGCAATCATTAAACCAATACAAGGCAATTGGCAACAAAGGGTCTTTTGTTGTATCATTTTTGCCAAACAATGGTGAGTGTTTAAACACTACTACATTCCCTCAAAATCCACATGAGTTCTTTCATTGGTACTGTACAAAATTCATATACTCCACTGTTAGCATATAAATGTTTTCAAGTCTTTTTCTTTTATTTAAGGGTGTTTCAAACAAATTTAAGTAGTTTGTTTCATAAGATGTTTGTTTCACTGTAACAAATTTTTAATAAGCAGAGAAAAACTGTATTCATAATTGTCGAATTAAAAATAAATCTCTTCAATTTATGTATTCTCAAGCATTTTACTTAAATAACTGAATCTGTCTTTCAGATTGTTACCCTAAGCTAAAAGAAGAGTGTCCAAAGTTTAGGTACATCTAGAATGTACAGAACTTTTTGAAAGTTGATTTTCAATGTCTTAATCACAAAAAAATTAAATCATAACAAAGATATCTATTAGTCAAACATCCTGAGAATAATATTTCATGTTAAATATTTCATTATTAAAGACATAATATATAAACATTAACATATATAAACATAAAAATATTTGTTATGAACTTTTGTATTCTAATTTACACAGTCAGAATCATAATAATTGTAGTAGAATGTTTGGAACTGTCTCATTTTTTATATTAACAAATACATTAATTTTATTTTTGTTATTTCCTAAAAAATTGCAACAAACGTTATAATTTGGTGGTCTGTTTTCATTTAAATGCCCATTATTTCTGGGTTTCAAGTACAAAAATGCTTAGGCAATATTTTAAGAATAGATAGACCCTCAAACAAAAAAGTCTATAGATATATTTATGTACCTATTGATATATTTTTTAATTGAAAAAAGTAATAAATAAAAACAAGTGTATCTTACCATTTCAATCCATTAATATTGTAAAATGAGTTTTGAGCAATGACCTGTGTGATGTCCAGGAGCTGACTGCAGTGTTGTCGTGTACTCCAGTTGTAGCCCCAACCCCTGCCAGAATGGTGGGTCGTGCCAAGTACACACAGACCAGGGAGTAGCTCAGGTCCATTGTACCTGTGTTAGAGGTTTTGAAGGAGCTAGATGTGAGCAGCAGTCAAGTTGTGAGTCAAATTTTTATTATCTGTAATTATTTAATGATTGAGTGTTGCAGAGTTTGTTTTTATTTTTGCATTAACAGAAGAATACTTATTTTAAGTGTTTAATCTATTATTATATACTTACTTTGAATTAATTAATTATAATTTTTATTACTATGTACATAATATTATAATATTAATCTTTTATTTTTGAATTATAATATGTACACATATTTATATACTGTTCTCTGTGGCCTATCTGTTGTGGCATCCTTCATCTCATTTTGTTTTCCATATACAGTTGTAAAAAATAGAAAACAAAAACATGCAACAAATATCATTTTTCAGAATAAAGATTTAAATTTTATTTCCAAAAATCAATATGTATTTTTTAGGTGCTGTCGGTGGAGGAAGAAGAAGAAGAAAATGGGCCAAAGGAACAGCCAGTACAAACGTCTTCAAGAGAGAAGAAGAAGCTCCTCATTTGTGCCGATAGTCATGGAAGAGACCTAGCTTGGAATCTAAACCAAACTCAACACACATATGAAGCTGTGGGTTTTGTTCGACCAGGTGGTCGTACAGGTCAAGTTTTGGACAACCACAACATCGAGGAGGAAAAATTGGGGAGAAGAGGATGGACTAGTGATTCTTTGTGGGACCAATGACGTGGCAATAAATAATGCTCAAGATGCAATAAAAAACATTGAGTTGGTGCTAAATAAAATAACAAGTACTGTTTCCAAAATCGTTGTGTAGTAGATATACCAAGGAGGTATGACTTGGTGGAATGGTCCTGTGTTAATCAAGAGGTGAAAAAGACTAACTGTGCCCTTAAAGAAATGTGTAATAAATTCAGAGAACCGTGAGTTTGGTGGAGGTTAGTAGAGCTGAAAGACACTTGCACACCCGTCATGGTATGCATCTCAACAGAAGAGGGAAGATGTGGCTAGCACATCAGATAGCCAGAGTCCTGGACAGCAAACAGGAGCAAGAGACTTATAATGTTTCACCAACTCTTAGGACCGGCTCAGAGGAATCAGTAGCTGACGCCATGATGACGACGGAGATCAGCACTCCAACTACCGAGGACAGTACAACGTCATCGGGAAACTCTCCGCTCCAGACACCAACCCACAACCGGTAGGCCTACCCCAGTATTGCTCCAGGGACTTAAGTGTATACCATTTGAATGTGCAATCTATTAGAAATAAATAGAGGCTCTAGAATTATGGTTAGACAAATATTGTTTTGATATTTTGACAATTAATGAACATTGGCTGGATAAAGAAGAATCAACACTGTATATACCAACTGGTTATACCTTAGCCAGCATTTTTTGTAGAAACCCCACCATTAAAAAGAGGTGGAAGCTCAATTTTTGTAAAGAATTGTAATTTGACTTTAAATTGTTAGATATTGACAAGTTTTGTGTTGATTTACTCCTTTGAGGCAGCTGCTATAATCTTGTCAAAGATTAATGTCATTGTTGTAACTGTTTACCGTACTCCAAATTCTGATACCAACCAATTTTTCCATAGTTTAGAGTTTATCGTAGAATTTTTTAAATGAAAAATTTGCAAATTTAAAACTTATTTTAACTGGTGACTTTAATATAAATATTAACAATAAATCTAATTAATGTAATTGTTTTCTGAACATACTTCGCTCTTTGAATTTATACACTGTTTAAATGAGCAAAACACTAGACAAGAAGCCTGCTTGGATAATATAATAACAAACCTTAATGAGTCAAACATAGTACAATGTCAAGTGTTAGATCCTAATTTGTCTGACCATGCTGGTGTATCTGCAGTGTTTTTTGACTTGATCATAGTTGACAACAATAGTGAAAAAAGTTTCATTTTTGTTAAAAAGAATGCTTTCTGCTAATTCAGTCTTAAAGTTTAAGAACAACTGTCACAATTTAACTGGTCACAACTTACGAAAGTGCACCAATGTTAACCAAGCTTTTGACTACTTCTTATTTATTTTGACAACTTCTCTTGAAGAATGCTGTTAAAACTAAAAAAAATAAAAAAAGTAAATTTAAAAGGCCAAAAATCACATGGTTCACACCAGAGTTAAAAAAATTTAGAGATTTTATTGTTACCTTATATGATAGATATAAGTTATCGGTAGGAGGGAGAAAGTGAACAACTGCATAAAAACGTTTATAATGAAGCAAAAAAAATTATATAAGGCTAAAATTTTAGAAGGCAAAATATCTGCGAATGACGATATATATAAAGAATTCTAAGAATAAATGTAAAGCTGCTTGGAATATTATAAAGCTTGAGACCAACCGTTCTAAAGTTAGTCAAGAAGTACCTGTTAATACTAATGATTTTAATGACTATTTTATAAGCTCTGTTTCACTTACACCAACAAATAATGTTTTAAGCATATTGAGTTTGTTGATGATTAATTATTTTAAAGTTGTAACGGTGGGGTCAGTTGTTTTAAGTGGCAAAGCATTGATAACACTAAGGTGTTAAAGTGTGTCTCAAAGTTAAGTTCGTCCCAAAGTGAAGATTATTATGGGTTCTCTAACAAAACTTTTAAAAGAAATAATCGATGTGTACTTGTAGACCCATTAACTTTTTTGTTCAATATGATGTTGGAATATGGTGTCTTTCCTGAAGCATTAAAAGTGACCAAAGTCATTCCAATTTATAAAAAGGTGAGAAAATCACATCCTTCCAGTTATCGGCCAATCTCTTTGGTACCTATATTTAGTAAGGTTTTTGAAAGTTGTGTAAAGGACCAACTAAGTTTTATTTTTTACAATAATAATTTATTATGTAAAGATCAATTTGGGTTTCTTCATCCCAAACTTAAACACAACCAAAGCCATAGAAAGCAATAGTAGAAAACGTTTTAGAGAATTTTGAAAATAAATTTTTGTCGTCTGCAACTTTAATAGATCTCACAAAAGCATTTGAGACTCCATCTCTCATGAACTGATTGTAAGTAAATTCAATAGCTATGGAGTTAGAGATTCTGAACTACAGTTAATTTCCTCTTACTTAAGTAATAGAAAAACAAATGGTTGTAACAGGCTTGGAACTATCTGATTTTAAAACAATTCAAGTTGGGGTACCGCAAGGATCTGTTCTGGGTCCTTTTCTATTTATAGTTGCTGTGAATGATTTTTCATTCAATGTGCCATGTAAAGCAGTACTATATGCCGATGACACCACTCTTCTGAATCAAAGTAAAGATTTGAATGGGTTATTGTTAGAAGAAAATAATTCAATGATAGCAGCTCAGGAATGGTTCAAAGTCAACGGGCTACTTGTAAACAGTAGTAAAACTGAAAATATTGTTTTCTCATTGAATAAACTTATAAATGAAGGTACTAAACCCGTTAAACTATTAGGATTATATCTAGATAGTAGGCTTAGCTGGGAATGTCAAATAAATCACTTGTGTTATAAAACTATCTAGAGTTACTTATTTATTAAGAAAAACTAAAAATTGTGTTAGTTTACCCAATGTTAGTTGCTGCTTACTATGCCTTCTTTAAATTCCCATTTATTATATGGAATAACACTTTGGGGCAACAGCTCACAATCACTAAAAGTGTTCATAATGGCAAAAAAAAAGCTATTAGGATAATGGCAAATATCTCAGGTAGAGAATCATGTGTTCCATATTTTAAAGAATTCCAGATAATGACTCTTCCATGTATGTACATATATTTTAGCTTAGTTAGTGTTAAGGAAAACTTAAATAATTATAATTTTAGAAATGAAGTTTCACACCTATAATACTAGACAAAATTACTTACTTGATTGTATTTCTATAAAACTAGATAAAATCAAAAAAAAGCCATGTGTTTATGAAAATAAAATTATTTAATAAGTTACCAAAAGAAGCATGGTCTGTAAAACCTTAGCAGATTTAAATTTATTCTGTCAAAATGGTTGAAAGAAATTTGCCTTTTACTCTGTTAGTGATTTTTTGGCCTGTGGATATTAGTACTTTCTTTAAGATTTTAACTGTATTTTTAAATGTCATCCTTGTTTTTTAATTTATTTTGTAATTTTAATGTCTATGTGTTATCTATTTATTTATATAGATATATATTTATGTCTATGTTTATTAAACAGTCAAGATATTTACTCTTTAGAAAGATGCTTAAATATATAATACATTTCTAGACCTTATGGTAAAATATAAATAATGTTTATTAACTGTTTATTTATTTTTGCACATGTATATATTTTTTTTTTTTTTTGTAGAAATTGTATTAAGATGAAACTGGTATTTTATTTGACTTTTGTTCTATTGCCATGTGCTTAACGACAATAAAATTCTTGATTCTATATATCCTTCACCAAAATACCTCTAGGTATTTAAATTCCCTTATCTTTTGAAACTTAAAGGTACTGAGTATTTGAGTAGAGTAATATGCGCACAAATTGATATACTGTTCTCTCTGGTGCATCTGTTACAGTCCTCTTTATATTTAGAACAACATTAAACCAAGCATGTATATATACATAGCTATTATATACCTTTTTTTAATTGAGGTTGAATTGATATTGTGAAAAATAAAGTTCTGTCTTTCTGTCCATTATCAAAATTTTCTTGTGTATGTCCGGACCCCCTGTAACATGAGCAGTGTAATTTTCTTGATTATAAGTTATACAATCTTTTCTCTAAGGGTTCTATCCAACCTCTTAGCATAAATTTGAAAGTTCTATGACTGATATTCAGAGCTCTATCTCCAACTTCCATTCAATCACACAGACCCATAGGTTATGTAGGGCTGAATTATTTTGACCTGAGGAGTGAAGAATCCGCTGCTCAGATATTCTGAAGGATCCATCTCTCCACTTAAGGATGTGCAGAGCTAGCTATATTTTAAAGACTCAATCTTATCCTTTCTCATTACCAAACTGGAACTCTCTTGCGGATGATGAAGATATCTGTTCTGCTCACTGTATTCCAGCCATATTTGAACTCTGTCATTTAGGCAATTGATTTCTGGATTGTAACAATAGAGTTTTTATTTTGAAAGAAAGTAGGTTTTCTTTGTTTTTGGATCCAATCTGCATTATTATCAACCTCAATTTTCCCTGGCTCTTTAGGAAAACCTGTCTATACTACAGCATGTGTATCATATTTCCCAGCATTCTATCATCTGAATACTTCCGTTGTAATTTTTCACCATCGAGACTGAATAACCTTGCTTCTAGTTTTCTAGGTGTCATCTTATTTCCATGCTTTATTTATCATTAACATTTTAGCTACTCTTTTATTTTCATAAAACTTTCTACTCCCAAACACTTAATCTTTGAATCTTGATTTGTCCCCTAACTTTTGATTTCTAGTTCTTAGATTTCTTCAACCAATCTCTATCCACAATAACCCAAACCATCATATATGTGGATTTTTGAGATATTATATTTTTGACTTTTTGAATCTATCATATCCTTCCAAACTTCAGTTTCCTTGATTATTTAGTTCCTAATTTTACAACATAATTAAGTTTTAACCCCTTTTCTTTGAAATATTCAAACCTCTTAACAGCTTTTGCTAAGCTAATTTGTTGCTGACTTATGTCAAAAACGAGCCATCGACTATTTAATCTGTCGTGACCCATTTTATTGTGATCTGTGATAGGTGGCGATTCGACTAGTAGAAAGTAAACAAACAATGGCGAAATAAATAACAGTATGTTTGCCGCTGAGTATTTGAGTAGAGTAATATGCGCACAAATTGATATACTGTTCTCTCTGGCGCATCTGTTACAGTCCTCTTTATATTTAGAACTTAACATTAAACCAAGCATGTATATATATATATGCCATACTGGTTGGTTTTTATTGAGATGGGTAGATTGCTTTTCCCATTCAGAAAAAAACTACTGAACTGACATTTACAAAAGTGTGTGCAAATATGTGTAGATAATCTATACAGTATAATGTGTGAAAAAATATTGTTCATAAATTTTATTAATTTAAAAGGCATGTCAAACAACAAAACACCATCAAAAAAAGTTTTTTTATTTACAAATTCTTAGCTAAAAATAGAAAAGTTAATCTTTTCTTAAATTTTACTTACTAAATGTTCTTATTTTCATTTTTAATAAGCCATTAGCGGTTAATCCCTGGGTCATTAATCCTCTCATGTCTCCTCATAAATAATATCTAAGAATAGAATTTTCGATGTAGTACATTATATATATATATATATATATATATATATATATATATATATATATATATATATTTACAGCAACCAATATACCAAATTAATATTAAAAAAGAAACAATGGAAAAGCAACGTTAAGATTAACGCTTAAAGTTTTTGTGTTCCAGTGTGTGGAGGTATATTTTTTCAAGACAGTGGCGAGCTGGAGTTTCCAGTGGAGAGTGCTGCCCAACGCTATGAGAGCCATGATGTTTGTACCTGGTTCATTACAGTATCTTCTGATAAATCTGTTGAATTAACTTTTACTCACCTTGTCTTCGAATCTCCTGAAAATTGCAACGATCGATATTTGAGGGTAAGTTTTTGTTATCTGTTTCAATGTTTTATTTTTAGGCATTTTATTTTATTTGTGATTTTCTAATCCAATGGTTTTTGTTTTATTTTTGGAATGTTTCACCTGATAAAGATGAAAATTGTCCATATATTTTTATTCTTGATGGTGAAGTGGCCACGAGAATCCTCATGAAGCTGTTTACAGATAAACTGTCACTAATGTTGTCAATTGCTAATTTGTATACTGTGCATTTTTTGTCAAAACAAATTTTCAATGAACAACACAGAGTATTTTTTATACATACATGTGTTTGTGATAATCTCGAAACAATGTCACTCTCTTTACTTTTCTTTGGAACTCACTGATTAGTGTAACCGTGGTTATTAAAGATGTACATTGTTATAGTTTTTATAATAACTTATTTAAGTTATTTGTTTAGTAAAGATTTATATTCAATCTTATAATGAATAGGATAGGACAAAAAATAAACTCTCAAATCAAAGTATACTACTATACATATTGCAAATAAACTTTTGTATGTAACTGTAATATTTTCTGTCAATCATCTTTGGGATGTAATTTTGCCTAAAATTTAAAAGCATGTTTATTTTATGATATTTTAAGGTGTTTATGATTTCTATGCATATGTATTAGCCTAAGTGCTGTTACAATTTGCAAATAATATAGGAAGATTACATAAAAAAACTCAATATGGTCTACAGATTGTTTGTTCCAAATGTTAACACAAGGTAGGAGGACACTAGACCATGTGTCATGTAGCAGTTCACTGATTTTCGAGTTATAGGTGATATCTTAATGACATCCTGGCGTGATATGATTCCTCTCACTGTCTGAAAAGCTGCCTTTACAAACCTAGGTCCAAAAAGTATTCAAAAGTATCTGCAATAATACCAGTAGGACTGATGTCCCCTTAGACCTCCCCTACTATTTGAAGACAACCATTGTTCAAAACCATAGTTTAAAACTGTTGAAAACTATAAAAATCTAGACATACAATATACATAAATACATATAAAAAAATGCTGTCTTATCTACAAACTTGTATAAGAATCATGCCTTTATTTTCATTTTGATGATTTTTACTCTGAGATTCTGTAAAAATCATTATCTTAACATATTTTGTATTAAACACTGAGGTACACAACAATTTAAACTACTATTTTTAATTCAAAGATTTACAAACAACAGTTTAAGTGAAACTGGCAGAAACAATAAATGACCTTTTCCAAGGTCTATATTTGTTCAGCAATGATGTCTAGAGATGTCCATTTCAATGTTACTTTATTATCAGATTCATTGTTTATTCCTATGAGAGCTCTACACTATTTAAAAACTAATTTATTGGTACGGTAGGCCTACATAGTTTAATAAATCTTATCAGCATACTCAGATTTTATATTTTCAACATAAAAAAATTACAACATAACACAATGTAGATTAACAGAGAAAAACAGAAAATAAAGTTTCACCTGCTGTATTTTATGTACATTATTTTATTACATTCATTATGTCTTATATTAAATGTTAATACAATTTGTACAGTTATTTGCAATTTGTTACGATACTTAGGAAAACTGTAAAGTTTTGCATGTGTTATTAACTCTATAAGATTTCTATGTTCTTAAGACTTCATTTTAAAAATATGGTTGAGTTGAAGTATGATTTTATTTGATTTTGATTAGATGCGAGAAATGTATGTACATCTTATAAATAAAAATGAATTGCAAAATTTGTTGCTAAGCGCAAATCTTGATAACGGCTGGACCAATGCGGACAATTCTTTTTGTAAAATGTCCATTGAAATCTGAGGAAGGTTTGTATGAAGAAAAAGTTAAGAAAAGTTACCTGGAATATTTTGGAATTCAGAAAAAATTGTAGTTTTTACGTTTCATAATTCAAATTAAACCGGCACTGAACTGCTGTTGACAGCTATAGTTCGACAAACTTTCTGAAACACCTATTTACATTTAAATTTTATCAATAATAAGTAAACAGTGCTTGATCGGTAGTGTAATGCAGATAGTAAATAAAATATTAATATGTATATATATATATATATATATATATATATATATATATATATATATATATTTTACTCCAGATTGCGCCAGTCACGAATTAAAATCATCTAATGCATTAAATACTGTTATAAAACTAACCTTAATGAACAAAGTTATGAATGTTTTTATGTGTTACTTTAAACTGGTGGGCTTACTTGACATTATGATATTACATTTTAACAATGGCTTATGGAAAAACAGAGAAATGAATACTAACATGTCTCAACGATTCATTCTTTTCCTGGCTACAGTCAAAAAAACAAGTGTAACGCAAAACTTAATTAACGATCATTTTGGAATGTTGCAAAACTTTAATAAGGATTTTCCTCTTATACCGAAAATACATAGTAAGTAGATAGGACTTCCCCGTAGGTCAGGGGTGCCCATCTCCCCCAAAGGCTATGGCGCATTCCCCCCCAAAACATTTACCATTCATGGGGGTGTATAAATTATACAGTATAATTATTGTCAATTTTTTTAATAAAATGTATAAACAACACATATGCCATACAAAATAATAAATCAATGTACAGTACTATAATTAAAAGTCAAAATGGCTAGAGGTATTTCAAAAAGGTAACTAACTTGATGAACTTAACCCTTGATTACCCTTGATGGCCTTTGTAAAGCAGCAGTTTTTTCCTGTTCTCACTTGAAATGCCAAATTTGTCTATGATCTCACTGTTTGGAATTGATTGTAAAATATCCTTTTCGGATGCCAAAACCAACATATCAGACAACCAGGTATCACCCATACTGCTTCTCAATCTATTTTTAACGATTTTAAGTTTGCTCATTGCTCTTTCAGCTGAGCAACTTGTTGCTGGCAGGGCGAGAATTATCTGATACAATGATGTCAAATATGGAAACCCAGATATGTTCAATAAACAGCGATAGGGTCTTATAAAGCCCTTCTTGATCCATTGATCAAGATATCGTTGCTTTGCAATTGTACTTGTACAATCCAATGTTTCATCATAAGAATCTTGGGTTTCAACTTCAACTTCGTCATTGGTTAGTTTGTCATTTTTGTATTTATCATCTTTTGAAGAAAGGACATCTGACAGGTCAATATTTTGATAGCTGCCTTTGTATAACTGGCTGAAAACATCAAACTCCTCACAAAGTTTCTCGGTATCCAATCCATAGTAACCACACATATCACTGACAATGTCTGGGTTTAGGGTGTCGTCCCCAGTGTTTAGCAGCTTTTCGTGAGAAAAATTAGTCATTTGCTGCACAAAATTTAATGACCTTTCAGGAAAACGATCATGTAGTTGTGTGATCACGGAATCAAGCACTTTAAAGAAGACTTCTGTCCTCAGTTTTGCCATAGGATCTAATATTATTTCATCAATGGCAAGTTCGTCCATGAATCTTTTTATCTTTCGGATTCGTTTGTTTGAAGTTTTCTGGAGATAGTGTTCTTGAGCAAAATGATTAATACTGCCCACCATTTTTTCCCATCCCTTGTCGGTTCTCATAGATTGGAGTTTAGAAATAGTTTCAGACACCACTGTCGGAATCATTCCATAGTCAATAATTTTAGACTGTAAACAAACAGTCACTGGTGACAGAATTTTGAATAGTTCGGCAGCAATGATCATAACTGCAGCAGATTCATAATCAAATAGTGCTTTCAGAAGTCCTTTTGCTGATGTTCTTGAGTCCGTTTCAGATTGAGTGTTATCAGATATGTCTTCCAGGGTTTCTCTTAGGACATCATAGCAAGTTATAATGGTTTTTACGGCATCGTTTTTGCTTGACCACCTTGTCGTATTTACTCTTTTCAAACACTTTTTTCTAGCCTGACATGGACCTTTTTCTAACTTCTCTACGAAGATATGATGTCTTTTATGTCCAGACATGAAATTGTACAATTCTTGTAGAGTGGGCACAATTCCATTGATTTTTCGACAACTAAGGCAAATCTATGCGAACAACACCAAATGTAGAATGTTTTAGGGCATTCCTTGAGGACAAATGATTTGACCCCACTAAATGGACCACGCATGTTTCCCGCACCATCCATGCTCTGCCCAATCATACCATTCTTATGAAATCCAATTTCCTGGAGAGTTTTTAATAGCTCAATTGATAAGTTTTTGCCAGTTGTGTCTCCGCTAGTAAAAACGTTAACAATCCGCTCTTCTGGCTTCACATTCTCTTTGATTTCTCCAAATGTATCTGTGATCGACATATCGAATTAGCACTGCGAAAGTGTGCGTTCCTTCTTGCTAACATCTTGTGTGGAGTCAAGAATTAAAGAATACGTATTAGTTTCATTAACATGATCCACAATTCTTGAAACAACAATTCTATTCATGACATTTATTAAATCAATGTTTCTGTAACTCAGAAAATTAGGACCAAGTTTAGTTTTATTTTCTTTTGACTTATCAAGCTTCTCCAAATAAACTCTTGCGTCTGGGTTATACTTAGCAAGCAATCGAGATAAATTTACTAGTTTTCCGTTTAGGGACTCTTTATTTCGAAAAGCCAACATCTCCTCGGTCAGATACCGACAGCAGTCTATAACGACCGATAGAACCTCACGGTGATGACTGACTAATTTATCATTTAGCTCAGTCAAATCAGTATCAACTCTTTTTTTGGATATCCATTGCAATCTACCAATTTGAGAAGAAATATGGATTTTTGATTTTTCATGAAGTTCAATATCTCGATCTCCTCTATGATCCGTCCAACCCCTATAACCTGTGGTACCCCAAATTGTTCTTTCTGATGGCAAAGCAAATATCAAACAATGCAAACAAAATACAGCATCATATCATGTCTACTGTTAACAAGCCACTTCCTATCTTTGGTTGTTCCATTAGGTAAAAGACTTTTTTTAACTTTTGGGTTGAATTTTCTACCAGATGAGGAAGGAAAATCTATTATACTTAGGTCTTGCAATTCCAGCTTTAGTGCTTCGTTAATTATTTCAGCAGAGAGTCTTTTGTTTGCATAAAATGCTGGATCTGTAGGATCGATTGTAGAGAATTGAAGTTCGGTGAAAGTAATAGGTTCAGGTATCTTCTCTGTGGGTATGTTGTCCTCTATATTTTCTAAAACTTCGTCTTCTTCTTCTGGTGTTGACATTGGCAGGCTAGTTTCCATTGAGGACGTTGGAAGTTCAATTTCTTTATCGTGAACAAGTATTAGAGGCGTATATTTAGATCCATCTCCTCTTTGGTGACACTGCAGCTCAACTTCTTCATCGTTGCGGTCTTGGACAGCTGATTTTCCAGAATGTGGATTGTCTTCTAGCCCAGGCACCACCAATCTAAATATAGAGAAATGCCTTCACTGTAAACTTTTATATCAATAATCTGCTAGTCAAAATTTAGTAAAATCTATAAACCCTTTTTTCAAGTACAGATTAATTAGAACTGTTTATTGAACTGAGTTTATTATCAATAATATGTCACATTCTGCTACACTGAACAGGAGATAAACGAACACCCATAAAGTTATATATTTTTAGAGAAACCTCTTTTGTCTCAGGGCACCTCAAAATGGTAATATCATACTAAAGTGGTAAAATATATTATGACAAAATGTTTTTTCTAAAGATAGCAACTCCTTTCTAAGTACAAAGAGTGTTAATAGGGTTGAAGGGACAAAGCAAAAGCTGTAAGCTGTAACAATAACAAGTAAAACGATCTTGATATTTTAATTACAAAAACTCTATAGACCAGTAGGCTTATACATTATTAAACTAAATTGAATTTGAATTTTTATTTCATTAGATGCTTTTGCTTATAACGTATTGGACCATTATTACTTTAATATTTGGCTGATAGTATGTTTGTAAATGTAAAATGCTAATATTTACATATATTTAGCTTGTCACCATTTCAGGCAAGCCTCATCTCTTCAATACAGTATAATATTTATTTGCATTTTGAAGTTTTTTTATCATTTGTTAGTCTTCTTTTATAAGCTTTGTCCTTTTCTATGGCCTTCAAAGCCTTAATTAATTGTTACTTAGAAAGGTTTTAATGTTTTGAAAGCTTTAGAAGTGAGTCATTAATAGAGCATAGCCTATATGTGTTTACTCCCTGCTTATAAAGTTGAACAAACTAAGATATGACACTGTAATGTTGCGGTACCTTTCAATAGCCGATGATTGCGCAGAAGTTGATGGTTGAGGTTCGTCGTCCATAGTTAAAGTAGAACGTTCTCCACGTCCCATGTAGCGTATCTAAGGTCCATCACCTTCTTTCTCCTCTGTTATTTTATATTTTATATCAATATTGTTTTTGAACTTATAGAGGTGTTTCTTTTTACAGTGTTCTAGCCACTTGTCACGGCGGTGGACCGTATTGCACATTAGTTCCAAACACATATTTGAAAGCCTTTTTTAATTTACGAGGCATTATTTAATTCTAGAAAACAAAAAGTTATAGTTAGCACAGAAATACAGTATCTACTTAATACTAAACTCGTATAACAAAACGAAAGAGAAACGCACACACGACATTCAAGTGGACACTACGTTCGTAAGGACACTAATTATTGTGTTGTGTTGAGGTTATGTTTACACACTACACTTGAAGACAATGCGTGACTGACTGAGCACTGGGCGGCGCGGAAGGGATGAGGTGCGTGGACTTCCCCTTGACAACGACCTTGGCAAGGTGGGGGCGGGGGTCTGTTGGTCTAAAAATAGAACTACTGCATTCGCCTTGTTTGAATTGCAAAGTTTAATTTGCTTTTATTTATTTTTTTTGCCTCTCATGGCTTTAATTTGTTAAAACTACTGCAAACTTGTACATTTTTTTTTAACTTTGTAAATAACGTATCCGAAACCCGCTTTTTAAAGTTCCCCCCAAAATTTTCATTCCCCCCCAATTTTTGTTTCAATGGCGCAACTCGCGCCATTGCTCCCCCCCGTGGGCGGCCCTGCCATAGGTTGTAATAGGCTTTTCAGTCTTACTTATATGTGTATTTTCTTCATCAGGACAAGGCAAACTCAACTATGTCAACACGATTTGGACCAAAATAGATTCCCGAGAACTAGATAATCGAACGTATATAGTATTTTGATCAAGACAATATGGCAAGCTAAACTGTGACGTAGTAGGTAAGTGAATTTAAACGGTCTTAAGTAGGGACTATTTAACCGAAATAGGCATTTCGATCCTATGTAAGTATATATATTTTTTCTTCATCAGAATAACAAGGCAAACTCTGCTATGGTACTGGAAATATCTTAGACCTGAAATATATGACAAGGACTGGAAATATACGCTTTTTGACTGAAGTAAGTTTTCAAGACCTGTGTGATTTGAGATTTGTGTTTTCTTGATCGGGATGACAAGGCAGATTCAGCAGTGACATTATGTATATAATTAATTAAAACCAGAAATGTTCCTACACGTGTCTAACATGATATAATAATTAAGTTAAACTCTGATACGATTTACCATGAACTTAAATAATATCTTCCTGATGTATACCTATTTTACATTGTAATAGCTTTTACTAAGTAATATAATTACTTCGGTTCTAAAGATTGCGTGCAAAGCCACAGGTAGCAGCTAGTATCTAAATATATAAAAGAAAGTCGTGTTAGTTACACCCTTTATAACTTGAGAATGGTTGGACCAATTTTTATGATTTTTGTACTTTTGGATTTGTCTTTGTTGGGAATAGGATAATAAGTATTAAAATGTCATTAAAGTTCAAAGGATTCCTCCCCACTGGCCTCTAAGAGTTGTGGAAATACTCATTAGAAATGCATTGCAGCAAACATATGTTATTATGTGAAAGAGCCTGTTAAAATTTAATCAGCTCTTCTTTGTAGACATATATAATGTGACAAAACAATCATATGTTTATTTCATTTAATTACCAAATTTCTTAACATTTATAGTTTGAAAGCATAGAACCAAGCTTAAAAGTAACAACACATTTTATTTCAACTGTTTCTGCACCCGCTATTGAGCACAGAATTTACTATTTAGATAATACAATTCAAATTTTAAGTAAAAATACACCTTTAACTGTAAAATATAGCTAATATAAACTATGCCTGTGCTTGACCAGTAGAGTAATGCAGATATCAAAATTACTATCTCACATTGGCTACAAGTATAAAGAATGTTATAATACCCATCTTAGTTTTTTTTTTACTGAAGTATGGTTCTCAGAACGGTGTGTGTGTACATATTTTCTTGAGTGGGAGAAGCTCAATCATGGCATCGGAAATATAATCAATTCGATCCAGAAGTGCTCATACACACACAAAGCCTAAAATAAAAACCATACAAAATTTCACTTAACATATTAAGCTCTTAACCATGAACACTTAACCATATGTACTTTAAATATGCCTACTTCCATTTCAAAATTACATTGAGCGTCTTCACTTATTACATCGTATGTGCGTTAACTGAAAGCTAATGACTAACTTTATGACTCCTGTCCATGCTGGGCTAATATAGTTCAATTATATACAAAAATCATAGAATTTTGGAGAGAAATTTGAGTTATTTCACAGTTGTGAATAAAGACCATTTTAAAATTTAATTCTTTGATCCATAAAATTTAAATGGATCATGAGTTTGGAATATCTTTTAGTGACTATCATTTATCTCAGGAGAGTAATAACAACATTCAAAAGAAATATGCCTCCTATGTTTTAGTTTTTCATGAGGAAATTGCGTGTGAAACCTTGGGTAACTATTAGTATCTAATATTTTTAGCAAATTGGTAATACAATATGGCAGGATACAGGGATTTGTTCATTTGGAATGCTGTTAATGATACTGATGGTTATGTTTATTTCTGAATTGTGTGTTCCTATGTTCAATAATAATAATTATTGATTGTGTTATAATTATTGTTGTTTTCTGATATTTTTGAATAATGTGAGCAGAATCGCTAAAATATTTTGTACATTTATCATCTACAGAGTAGTTTTATACTTAATCTTATCTTATTTGCGGGGTCTTGAATTAATGTGGTTTATATTTTGAACAGATTAACGATAAGTTAACTAGGACTGAATGGCTCTACTGCAAGACATTTACAGCTACTGAACTTCCTGTGGTGACCTCCATCACAAACAGGGTCGTCATCAACTTTCACGCCAGCACTGGGATGAGCAACCACTTTAAGTTATCTTGGAAAGCTGTGGTGCCTAGTAAGTAATATCAGAGCATAAGTTGTAAAAATGAACAGAAACAGAAAGGAATATCCTTCAGAACATTAGGATTTTAATCAGCTGTTTATGTTTAGATCTATGTATTAAATTTAAATCTGCAAAATTTCAACAGATATTAATAAATTTCTTTACAAAACCTGCAAAATATTAAATAATACTGCATTTCATGGTGTAGGAGTATTACATTTTTATGATAATGACTCGCTATAATTGATAGTGTAACAACCTTTATCTCTTTACTTCATTCTATAATTATGGTTCTTATCGATACCATTATATCGTGTGTGTGTGTTTGTAATAATAAATTAAACACAATTTAAAAAACACTATTATGGCAAATGTATGCAACGATAAATGTTTCTGATATGTTGTTGAATAGGATGTGGGGGAGAAATTGAGGCAAAGTCTCATGGAACCATCGACTCCCCTCGGTTTCCCCACAATTATCCTCCAGACCAAGAATGTGAATGGAGGCTGATGGCTCCACCAGGGAAGAAGTTACAGCTGCTGTTCAACACCATAGATCTCGAGCCCTCTTCTGACTGTTCCAAAGATTATCTTAAGGTCACTTTTTCATACATTGGTTTCCTCGATAAGTGAATTTGAAATAAAACAATTCTATATTCATTGAGATTGTACTGCGATTTTCAGATCCATGAATACGTCCTCGATGAACCAGGAAATCTTCTAGCACAGTTCTGCAACTCTAGTACCCCAGAGCCTCTGACAACCCATGGGTCAGCAGCATACATCATCTTCCATTCTGATAGTTCAGGACTTCAGGGGTCAGGCTTTCACATTGTCTATACACTTGTCGATGGTAAGAGTTTTTAAACTGAACTTAGGTGTCCCAGTGTTGTGCCCATTGTCATGTATGAAAACTGCTGTCACTGAAAATTAATACAGACCTGCCACAGAACACATGGTGGATGCATTAAATGTCAAGATGGTGTATGAATCATGGATTTGGCAGCTTTATAATATACAGGCTTGACTGTAACACAATATCAATATCATGTATTGTTTCATTCTGATGAAAACGCTATAACTTAATATGAAAACTTAGATGACAAACTGTGTAATATTGACATGAAGTTAGTAAATGGGTTTCTGCATTGAACGGTTATACAAAGGTAGTTACGTGTTCAGGTAACTGGTCTTTAAGACTTTGTCCTGAAAATGAAATATTTATGCTAATAATATTCTTTTTCCAGTGCACAATTACTTGGTATGGAATTTTGTCACCTCAGAAGATAGAGTTTTTAATTAGTTAGGGTCTCACATCTCGCTTAATTTGGGAGAATTACCACAAAAGGTTCTCTGATGCAGCAATTGAATTTTCTAGGGATTTTTGAAAAATATGAATCTCAGAGCTTTGGAAGCTTTTTTGTGGTCAGTTATTGTGTCTCCCTTCAAATTGGAATTGGTTTAATTATTGTTATTGGTTAATTAAATCATTCATTCTTTCTCCTATTTTTTCTTGTGCTGCTAGTAATGTATAAGGGGATATATGTCATTATTACATCAAATAGATGAGACGGAAGAACATTGAAAATATTCCATGTCAGATTTCAGTGAATACCTAAACACTGGACGGTATGAATCTACATTCACAAAATGAAGAAACGGTGGCAAATATAATTTTATTGAAAGAATTTTGGACATTTGTGATCATTATATGTTACAAAAATACTCTATGTTTTGAAGATTGGAATCTACTATCTTGTTAAGATATCAAAAAAAACCTCGACGCGTAAAAGACTTCTCAAAAAATTAAAGATAAAATGTTTACTGATTAACTTAGTAGACTCTAACTTGATAACAGAAAAGTTGTACATACAAAAAATAGTGTATATCTGTTAGTCTAGTCTTATAAGAATAAACCCAAACAATGTTGCTGCACAGAACTAAATCCACTACTCAATACACAAGTCACATGTACTAGGAACGGTGAATCAGAATCAGAATCAGAAAAATCTTTATTCGATTGTTACACATGGTGTACATGAATGGCATCACATGATTAAGAAAGTAAATGGTTAAGTTTACTAAATATGATTTACATTAGTATCTAATTAAATATAATACAATGTAATTTTAATGATTGTAAAAACTATTGTGAATTGTATAAAATTCAGAAAAGGAGTACAACGGCATTTCAGTCAGGTAGCTTTTAAGTTTATTTTTAAATAATTTATTATTTTCTATTAATTTTATATTGCTTGGCAGCAAATTAAAAAATTTAGCTCCTATGTATATTGGTTTTTTACAGAAAAAGTGTAAGTTATGTTGAGCTACTGCCATATTATTTCTATTTCTTGTATTATAATTATGGGTCTCACCACTCTTGCCTAAGCTATGAGTACGGTTCATCACTGACATTATAGTTTCATATATATATGCACTGTAAACCGTCATGATACCCAGTTGAGGTAAACCGTCATGATACCCAGTTGAGGAAAGTGATCCTTCACACTTTCATTCCATTTAAGTTTTAAAATGACACGAATTGCTTTTTTTTGTATCACTAAAATTGAATTAAAATTTTTTATTGATGTGGATCCATATAATGAGATACCAAATATAATATGTGAATGGATATGTGAAAAATAAATAATTTTAAAAATTTCTTGTGAGCATAATTTTGACATTCTGCGAAGAGCCTATAAACCAGAGTTAATTTTTGAAACTATTATTTCTGAATGTTTATTCCATGTCAGCGAACTGTCTAACGTTAAACCCAAAAACTTTACTTCTTCTTCCTTAACTATAGCCACTTCATCTATTTCTATATGAGGATTAATTTTATTTCTGCATTGGTTAGTACAAAATTCCATATAGCTTGTTTTTGTTGGATTTAAAATTAAGTTGTTTTCTTTGAAAAACTTATTTACTTTTGATACGCTGAGAAAAGCAAATTCCTCTATTTCCTCTTTAGATGAAGCAGTAATTCTTAGAGTGGCATCATCAGCGTATAAGCATAATTTATCTAGCTCTGGAATTCCTTTTAGGTAGCAGAGGAATAGAAGTGGCCCCAAAATGGATCCTTGAGGAACCCCATAAGAAGTTTGTTTTAAAATAGAATTATATTTACTAGTTCAATTGTTCTTGTTATTCAGATTATGTATTTCCACAAACTGCTGTCTGTTTTGTATATATGATTTTAGCCAGTTGTACTCCTTCCCATGGATACCAAACTGTGATAACTTAGTTAGTAACTTAGCATGACTAACACTGTCAAATGCTTTATGGAGATCCATAAATACTCCTATTACCTTTTCCCCTCTATCCACAGAATCAATCACTGACTCAATGAAATCAGTGGCATCTGTAACTACAGATTTACTTTTTCTAAACCCATGCTGTATGCTATCAAGTAATTTGTTTCTTTCTAAATAGTCAACCAGCTGGTTAGACATTGCACGTTCATATATTTTGGATATAACTGGGAGCAATGCAAGTGGCTGATAATTTGCTGCATCAAACTGATCGCCTTTTTTAAATAGAGGTTTTATTTTTGTAATTTTTAGTTTTTCAGGGAATTGCCCAGAGAGAAAAGATGAATTATCTATATGAAGCAGTGGGTCAGTTAGAAATTCCATTGCATATTTTAATATTGGCACTGGTATGTCATCATATCCAGTGCTATAACTACTTTTTAGACTTCTGATGATTTTAATAATATCATCTCTATCAATTAGTTTGCATTGAAAATTAATATCTGAAAAATTATTAAAAGCATTAAAACTAAGATTTTTTTGAGATGTGTTAAATTTTGCTTTATCCTCAATTGAAGTTACATAGTAATTATTAAAAATGTCACTAACTTTACCAGGATCTGATACTATTTTATTATTGTGCCTGATGTATATATTTTTTGTATTTGGTTTAGTAATACCTGTTTCATAGTTAATGATTTTCCAAGTGTCTCTTTGACAATTTTTAGATCTTTTAATTTTGTTAGCATAGTAATTTTGTTTTTCTTGAATAATTTTATTTTTAAAAGTATTATATTTAAGTTTTACGTTGTCAATGTCTCTTTGCGATTTTGTTCTTCGGGCAGCATTACTTTCAGTAATTAGTTTCTTTTTTTCTAGTTTTAGATCTTCGCTAACCCAAGGTTTTTTACCTAAGTAATTTCTGACCTTTACAATTGGAAAATAAGTATTAAAGTAATATAAAAAGATTTGGATAAAGGTGTCATATTTTAAATGATCTGGAGCTTTATAAAGCTGTGTCCATGTTTCTAAAATGAATAATTTTGTTGTTGCACTGAGTTAGATTCGAATATTGTAACTAACTGGCCATCATGATCTGACAACATTGCATTTACACACTCAACTTGAATCTGTGATTGTTTGAGATTGGTTATAATATTGTCTATTGCTGACTGAGTAATGCCGGTTGATCTAGTGGGGAAGTCTATTAAGTATTTCATATTGTATTGTTTTAATAGGTGTTTTAGATTTTTCAAATAAGAATTATTTGTCAAGGTGTTGATGTTAATATCTCCACATATCACTATATACTTGTACCTATTGGTTAGAATGCTAAAAACCGAATTCAGATTTTCCAGGAATATATTCACATTTACATTGATTGGAGACCTGTAGATACCGCCTAATAATATTTTTAAATTACCCCAATAAACCTCAACCAAACATAGCTCAAAAATTTGATCACATAATCAATTTTTTATTGCAGGCAACATCATTTCTTTAATTTTAATGGTGTTTTTGCCAAAATAATTACACCTCCACCATTCATACTGCACCTAGCATAGTAGGAGTGAGTGCTATAATTTAGAATATTAAGCCTGGTAATTTCATCTTTTTTCATTTTATGTTCTGTAACAATTAGTATGTCTGGTTTTATATCATCTAGAGTAACTTCCAACGGGTCAATTTTTGCGGATAAAAAATTTATGTTTTGGTGGAATAATTTTAAGGCAATAGGAGTACTCTTAACACTGATCTCAGTACCAGTAACATTGTTTAGCTTATTACAACATGTAGCATTGTGCAAAATGCTCTCTGGAAACGATTCTTGGGTTGTTGTTAAGTCTATACATGATTCCTTTGCGGAGGGGTTTGGAATAAAAAATGAGGCACAACTTCACTCTGGCTCTGATTAACCACCTCACTCACATTGACACTCTCACTGAAACTTGATTTCACACTCTGGTTGTAGCTGGTAGACATTTCCTTCGAGGGAAGTAAGGGTGGAAACTCCATCATGGATGAGAAGTTGGCTGGTCAACAATGCCGGCAGGTATCTTACTCTGTAAGTTGTGAGGAATGAAATTGTTCAGAGTCTTCACAAAGTCAAGGTATGGAAGTCCGTTTCTTAGTTCTTGTTTAGAATGTTCATTATATGTGATTATTCGAATAGAAGCTCCAGTAAGTTGTTGAAATTTTATTATGTTTGCAGCAAAAACACTTGGTGAAATTTTGTCTCTAGTACAACCCATAGGTGGGCATATAAGGTATTTCAATCCTCTTCTGATGAAGTCTTCTGTCAGATGTTGAAATGCTAAACTATAGTCTTCTATAGTAGGTTTATTGTAATACTTAGGTTTAGTGATCAGTCCATACATTGTAGCACCATTTTGTAACTTTTGACTTGATAAGTGATGGGAAAGGCAGCACAAAGGCTTTCCAAACTGTTCCTTAAAAATCGTTGCCACACCTGCACTCATATTCTTCTTACTGTCAAGATCCGCTGAAATGCAGTGAGCAAAAGCAGCCTGCTCATTATACAAGAACTGTGGTATCACATTTTTAAAATTGTCTTCAATAAATTGTATATTTCCCTCTGAAGAGTTAGCTGTCTGAGATTGAACTGAAGTGTAGTTGGGAAGGTGATCAGCAGGTTTTGAAATAGGTTGAGTAGTTGTATCAGCGGATTCCAAGTGACAAGTGCTTTCATTAATATTCTCGAGTGCATCAATAATCATATAGGACAGCTTTTTCTTCCCTCGATAATTTAAATGCAGTCCATGCGTTGTGAAATGACATCGTCTCAATACGTCCAAATCAATAAGGTGTACATTCTTCATTCGTATTGTTATTTCTCTTATATAATTGTTTACCAAGGCTATGTCATCATGTATATGTATAGGGTTATTCTTGTGTGCATCGTAGCGCTGAGGGATCGTTGTGATGCACACGGCTCTCATCTTACTAGAATGCGTAGTTCATTTTCTAGTTTGTTGTAGAATGTTGTAGTAGATTTCTGCAACATGTCATTAGTTCCTGCTATTATTATAAGTGGCTTACAATGAGATTTTGCAGCATTATTCAGAACAGTTTTGATAGTGGCTCCTGGAGTAACTAATCCATCCAAGTTTATTTTTACTTTACTAAAATTATTAATTATTTCGATTATACCTCTTCCTTGACTATCTGAGTAGAATTCTGCATTTATTCTGTTCTTGAGTTTATTCACTTTAGTATAAATATTCCTATTTCTTGATGTTTTGTTATTTAATTTGTTATCTTTTCCATTATTAATCTTGCTTGCAGTTTTATTTTCATTCTTAAAATATTTTGGAACGTTATTACTTTGACCCAGAACATATTTGTTTGACATGCCAACCTCTCTCTGAATAGTGTATTTATCATTGATATGTTTACTTCTAGGCGTGGTTTTACTATGTTTAACTTGAGTCCACTCGTTGTTATTTAGAACACTACCTTCAGTCTGTTGATTCAGTTTCTCCTGTGTTGAATGTGGCAATGCTTTGTGTGAACTGGGATTGGCAGTAGGAGGAACTGATGGTTTCACATGTTCATATACTTTAAAAATAATTGACCAAAGTGTCCTGTTTTCAATTATGACATTGTTTTTTTATTATATAAGCCATGATAGAGCGTTTTTGTATAAGATCAGCCTCGCTTAACATGTTTTCTTTGATTTTGTTAAGACTTGGTGTTCCATCGTTAATAATATTGTATACAATCCAGTCTATCACATAGCAGGTAAAAATACCACAAACAGTTTGTTTGTTGGGGTCCATTGATCATCTTGATCACAGGTTTATGGTTACCGCTCAGATGTGCACATAGCTTATTTGCAATAAGTTCAGCAGAGGGATAATTTTTCCCCTTAAAAGAGTCATAGTAAAAGAAATTACTGTCCTCTCTACTGAAGAGTAGGAAGCTCCAGTGTGAACCTCCCTCTTCATATAGAGTTATTGCATCATTTACTGGGATGAACATATACTTGTATGTTGTTAAATGTAATGGGTTTATTAAATGGTCAAAATCATCCACACATTTTAAGCCATGACTTATAACAGGATTCAGTATTAGTCCTGACTTGGATTCTAAAAATTTATTATTAATGAAAATAAAATATTGATAAAGAGTTGAGTCTGATACCCAGTTTTTACCAAGTAGTTCATTTGTTGTCATAATGGAGTTGTAACTCTCATCTGTTTGTGCCGATGTGGAGGAATACTGAGGAGGCGAGATATGAGTTTTGTAATTCAGACCATCATCAGTCTCAGTTTGTGCTGATTCTGAGGTATTTGTACTAACAGTGGTTTTGTCTAAGGTGTCCTCTAAGGTCACATTACACTTTCTTGTAGAAAAGTTAAAGATGTCAGTTTTGTAAGGTAGTTTATTATCTTCAATATATGTAGCCAGCTCTTTCTTTGATCTAAATATTTTGCCCCTTGGGGATTTTATGTACACGTCTATTTTGCCTTTATTTACACCTTTCTTCCTGACTATCTCTTCTCTTATCCAGCCTTTAGGTATTTTAATGTCATTTTTTTCAGTGTCCATTTTTAGTGATAAGTAACTTTCTAGTAATTCTCAATTTATCAGGTAGTTTTTATTTATTTATTTTCAATTTGTTTTGGTCATAATCATAGGCATATTAATGTAGAGTTGTTTATACATAAATATTTCTTAAGCGTACTTTTTACTTAAACAAACACTATTTTCTTGTTAGTTTGTAAAAAACTAAATACATAATAATTTAGAATGTCCAGTCATTTTTAATCACATAAAGAAAGAGAGAGAAAAGAAAAAAAAAGTTTTATATTAAACAATAAACAACCAATTTCACACAACAACCGCTCGTTTAATTTAATTTATGAATAGTCAAGAAAGCAAAAAGTTATGCCCTGTGTTGGATTTGATCCTGGACACTTGAGATTGGAAGTACACAGCTATACCACTGAGCTATCTTTCATACTGATAAGAGGAGCTAAAGGTCAGTTGAGCTGCACTTCATATCAGTCACTGCTTTTGTCTTGCAGTATTACTTGTTCTCACTGGTGTTATTTTGCTCTAATTGACAAGATTATGTCAAAATCAGCTGTGATAACAATTTTGAAAATGTTCTTGCTATAGAGTTCTTATAAAAGTGGTAAAACCCAGTATTTGTTTAAAATATTTTATTAGAAATTATGAGTGATAGGTTAGTTTTTGGTTAAAATTTGAAACAAGAGATAAACCAAAATTATTTGTTTTAAAAAACAAAAATTGATTATTCAAAACTTTAACAGTGACTCAATCTTGAATTTGGTAAGAGGTCTTGATTGTATTTTACACTTTAAAAAAGTTTTAACAATTTAAACATCTAGGTACCAACATTACCTGTTGTTCCACCAATCACTCACTCACAAGTGAGATACTGAGTTACAGATTCCAATCCTCATAATGTATTTTTCTATTTTTGTAACACATATAGAGGGCAAATATCTGAGATCCTGATATCCTTCCAAATATCATCAATAATAAACTTCAAACAAAGAATCAAGTTATATTTATTCATATTCATTAGTTATTGGGCTGATTGAAGATACCAATTAATTCTTCAACCACTAATGGTAAATCCAAGATAATACAGTTCTGCATCAATTAAAAACTATAACATTGATTAATTAAGGAGTTTAAATGATTTTACTACTTGAACTTTGCACATTAAGGGAATTATTTTAATATAGTTTTTCTCAACCTACAGGATGTGGAGGTGTGCTGACTGCTTCTGCGGGCGACATCTCCCTTGCCACAGGCACTGATGAGAATTATCTTGATGATCAAGATTGTGAGTGGAGGATCCAGCTGCCATTGGGGGACAAAATTCAAATAACCTTCAACAAGTTTGACCTTGAAGAGACAACTCCTTGTGATGACTTTTTGGAAGTAGGTTATATTTTTCAGTAATGTTTTTTATAAATTAATTAATTTTAAAAATGTATATATTGCATTAACCAAACTGTTGCAAATTGTGTGTACTACAAAAATAGATACATGCTTTGTTGTACTGGGAAGGGTTCACCAATGTTTCCATTACATTAACAGGTGAGGGATGGAGCCAGCAGAACCTCCCCCATGGTCGGCCAGTGGTGTGGCTCAAACCTGCCACCTGACTTCACATCCTCCTCCAACGAACTTACCATCATCTTCCACTCGGATTTAATTTTTGGTGGTTCTGGCTTCACATTGCATTACAAACCTGGTAGGACAGTCACAGAATGGTATTATTATAAGACATTCATTAACATACTACCCAATAAATGTTTTCTTGTCAACATTTCAATACACCTGTCATTATCCTATAACTTTGTAAAAATATGTTGAAAAAGTGGTTATATATTTCTAAATAATCAATTTAATTATTAATTAATTTGGCCATGGATAACGCAATTGATGAGTGCATTTCAAAGAATGCTGGCAGAACACTTTTTATTATATTTTACTTCTAATTACACCATTCAAATGTGTCATGTGCATGGAATGTGGCGACTTGGAACAATATTTTTTCACCTCGATTTGTTACAACTGCATTCTGTGTTTTTTCAGAAAACTTAATGAAGGCAGTGTTTCAGTTAAACAATCAAACAAATAAATGGTGTAATTCAAGTGTTTTGCTGTGTGTTTTTCAAAATCTTGCCTTATCATACACAAGTTTTTAGATAGAGTATCTTACCATCCATATTCTGTCCTGATGTGTGTACATTGTAGCTGAAATCTGTTGCTTCTATATGAGCTCTTGAGCTGAAGAGGTGAACCGAAGCCAAAACAGGTATCATAAAAAATTTAAAAGAATAAGTCTGGAACAAATGTTGTCAAAATGCATAATTAATCAAAGTCACAACAACGGATCCCAAAAGAGTAACCAGTCCATGAGGCACACAATTAAGGAAACAATAATACTGAAGATTTCCATGTGTGACATAAATAAAATGTGTAATATAGTATAATTGAAGTAAAAAGTGTGTAACCCTTTGAATTACCACTAGTTATCCTCTTGTACACTCCTCTGAGCGAAAGTGTATTTCAATTGTAAATTCCTCTCCCAACATCACCTTTTAGAGATGTCGGCAATTAGTAATAACATACAAATATTCCAGTATGAGAAGGCTATTTAATAGCTCTACAGGAGGAATTGTATCTTCCAATTATCCTTTCCTATATTCAATAGAGTGGAAGTATGTCTCTATAATGAACATCTGCCAATATAACGTTCTGCAGTTAGTAATATATATTGTGAATGTACCAGTGTGTGGAGGGATATTTACTGGCTCCACAGGAGAGATTCGATCTCCCAATTATCCTCTTCCATATTCTTCAGAGCGCAAGTGTGTGTACATCATTAATACCCCTCCCAGCACTGCAATCCATCTACAGTTCAAGGACTTTGATATAGAGATGTTGACTGGTTGCAACTACGATTATTTGGAGGTAGGTTCTAAAAGCCACAATACTCAGTGGTAAGACTATATCATTAAGAATTGAATGAAATTTAAATTAATTAATGGACAGAGATAATTAAAGAGTCAGTTTATAAATACAATTTTAACCAGTAATCCTCTTCCTCGCAATTCATTCGATTTTTTAAATCGTAAGAGCATTTTTAAAATATCAAAAATTCACATTCAAAATAGTATGTTGTTCATTACTGTTTCTGTACACAAATTAAAAATATTATTTTCACAAAAGGAATTGCTTATAAATATAATCTAAAAATAATGAAAACAATAAACAAGTACAGTAGATTTAGCTGTTAAATAAATGAAATAAGCAGATGACAATTTAAGTAATGAAATATTAAAATAATTTCATTATTGACAAAACTCATTTTAAATAGGTAGTGTAAAACATAAATAACAATTATGCAAAACAACATGTTCAAAATGACAACAATGAGATACTTTCAACTGTTAAATGTAATGTAATTATTAATCAGCAGTAACACCATTAGTGTTGATAAAAAAATTTCTCAATTTGTTTCAGTACATATATATTTTTTTAATATTTAACCACACATAACTGAACATTTTCAAATTCTACATTTCCTATTGTTGGAGGCTAATTTTACTAACATTATCAAACCTTATATACTTATTCATATAACCTTATATTATTTGGGTGGTTATTTACTTGTTTTTTTTTTTATACTCTGTTTGTTTCCATTTTTGATTGTGAGGTAATACATATTTAGCCAACAAACAAATTTTGGCTGATTGAACCAGTCGTTGTATCATAGTTGTGAGGTGATTTAAAATGATTATATTTTAATTTACGGTACTTACAACTGTATGGGAGGGTTGATTCTAAATTAGCAACTTAACTCTAATGTACAGAACCCATTAACCCCCCACCGCACGCGCCGCGGGAGCGACACTCCGCAAGTAGGTATATTTGTTGTTAGAATAGTGGTCAGAATGGGTTGAGCCTTGAGCCCGCGTGTAGCTTCCCCCTCCATCTGTAGAAAGACGTGGCGCGCTTGTTGGGGCGTGTACGTTCAGTCGCGACTGAGCAGTAATATTGAGAACATCCCTGCGGAGTGACGCTCCGCATGCGTTCTTTTCATTATCTGATATAACGGAGTATCGCTCCGCGGCGTTCTACACTGCATTCATCATTAGAGTCCATATCTCTCATCACGTTCAACCTATAACCGGAGTACTTTTAAGGTAAGTAACAAGTTTTTTTCGATACATAAAATCTGTAATTTTTTTTATAGCCTGAGTATTGTTTTACTCCTAAAAGATGTTCTCAAACCAATAAATACGTATTTCAGAACTTTGTACCTAATTACTTTGTATTATACTTCTTATTTGGTTTCAGATGCATCAACCAGATGAAGAAGAAATTCTTCGACTTCTAGGAGATGAAATTGGGGCATCGGATGATTCAGAAAAAGACAATGTTCAAGAAAGCGATCACAATTCACTGAGTGAGGAGTCAGCTGAAGGCAGTGATAATGAGCCAGTTTTAAAACCAAGCTGTTCTTGAAAACGAGGAGGATAATGGTCAGGACATTCGTGGCAATGAGGTAATAAATAATGTTATTACTAATGACCTGTATGTCGCAGACGATAGAACTGTGTGAAGAATGACATCGGATCAAAATTGGAGGGTCAGAAGAAGACCGTGTGATCTTCTACGACACTCTACCTGGCGTTCGTGCAGATGCGCGTAATGCTGAAAAGCCCTTTGGACGCACTGAAGCTATTTTTTACCGATGAAATGTTACAGGAGATAGTGAGATGTACAAACATTTATATTTCTAGCCAACGCCCTAATTTTACCAGACCCCGAGACGAAAGTGAACATAACTGTTGTTGACTTGAAGGCCTGTTTAGGGCTGCTTTTTCCTTGCAGGCTCCATGAAAGCTATCTCATACAAGACTTGAGGACCTATGGCGTACTGATGGTACAGGCATAGAATATTTTAGGCTGACAATGAATATTAACCGATTCAAGTTCATTTTAAAATGCTTGCGGTTTGATGATTATAGGACCAGAGGTACGAGGAAAGCTACAGACAAGCTTGCAGCTGTGAGATTTCTTATTGACAAATTTAAAAACAACTGCATGAAACATTACAATTTATCTGAAACAGTAACCATCGATGAAAAATTTTGGATGCTTTCCGTGGGCGTTTTAGTTTTAAACAGTACATTCCAAGCAAGCCCCGCCAAATACGGTCTTAAAATATTTGCTTTGTGTGATGCTAAGATGTACTACACAAACAATGTTGAGGTTTACTGTGGGCGGGCAGCAACCAGGACCCTACTTATGCGGAAACTCATCACATGAAATCGTAAAAACGTCTTGTGCGCCCAATCTCTAACAGTGGCCGCAATATAACCTGTGACAACTGGTTTGTGTCAATACCTTTAGCTCAAGACTTATTGGAAAATGACAAGCTTACTCTTGTAGGTACAATTAAAAAAAAACCGAAGGGGAATCCCAAACTTCATGAAAGAAGTAAAAAAAAAAATCGCCCAGTAGATTCAAGTGTTTTCGCTTTTAGAGAAAATACCACACTTATATCTTACAAACCGAAGAAAAAACAAGGTGGTCTTGGCCCTGTCAACACTTCATTACGAATGAGATGAAGTGGAAACTGATGAAAATAATGAAGTGCACAAACCAGCAATTATTAACATTTTATAATGCAACAAAATCAGGTGTAGACGAAAAAAAGTCGACGAGATGAAGTGCTCGTATTCAGTTGCAAGAATAACCAGGAGGTGGACATTAGTGGTATTTTTTTCATTTTTGAACATTGGAGGCATCAATGCCTATGTAATACATAAGGCCAACAGTGGAAACACCAACCTGCTGAGAAAAGATTTTCTTAAAACACTGGCCAAAGACCTACTTGATGACTACATCAGAGCAAGAGAGTTGCGAAGACAAACATCCCAACGTCAATAAGATTACGTCTGGGGGAAATATTGGGACTGCCAGCAACTCAACCAAATCATGTACTGGATCAAAGGGAGAAAACTCATGGAAGGTGTAGCTTTTGTGACAGAAAAAAGAACAGACCAACCCAATTCACATGTAAGGGATGCCACAAATATGTGTGTATGGAACATATTGAAAGCTATGTGTGCAGGGACTATAATGCCAAAGTTCAAATTATAGAAGAAGGTTCAGATTCTAACTGAACAACATTTGTTAAAACTTTACTCAAGGCATTTTGTTTTTTGATAGATTTAACATTTCATTAATTATAAATTATCTGGTTGTAAAAATACTGTACTTGTAAAGTCTTGAATAGGAAGTATGAACATTTATTGTTTAGTCATGAATAAGTACTAGAAATACAAGGCAAAGACTGACCTGCTGGTAAGACGTTATTCATTCAACACCAATTTTTCTAAGTTAAACATAACTTTTACAATATTTTAAATTAAAATTATCATATTTTACTTTCATTATTATTCTAATAATGTTTATCATTATCATTTATATAAATTAAACATGTGATTCTTTTCAATTATAATGTTAGTTTTAGATGAATAAACTAAATTCTTCATAAAAACTGATCGTATTTTTATTACAAAACACACATGCATACACCCACGCAAAATTAAAAAAGCATGTGTAAACACACAATTAGATGTTTAAATACTAAAAAGGTTTACAAAATCTTCATAGAATTAGGATTTGTTAAGAAAATGAAAAATATATCAATAGTGGAGTCACACTCCGCGCGCGTGTGATTGTGTAACTCAACGTCACACGTGTTACGGAGGGTTAAGTTAACTTGTTGAGAGATTAAAAACTTTGCTTCTAATATTCTTTGCTTCATAGTCTGTTGTGGGGTGAGATATTTATCTGAACTGGAACTTTAAATAGAAATATGGTGAAGTGATGTATTTTTAAAAACACCAAAGTTCATCTAGAGGATGAATTTGATTTATTTTGTCAACAATGCTAGCAGTAATCTTGGCTGTTGTTTAAGTCCTTACAGAAATCAGAAATCAGAAATTCTTTATTCATAATCATCAAGATTAGAATACATGTCAAGTTTAAAGACAAAAAATATCTTCTTCCTCATGAGTTGGGTCTTCATGCATTGTCCCTCCAATTGAAGAACTCTTCCATGCTGTAGAAGGGTCTTTCCTGGAGCCAGGTCCGGAGTTCCTTCTTCAGGTTCTGTGGGCTGTTGGTCTTCAAGTCTTCAGGCAGTGTGTTATATATCTTGATTCCAGCATAAGATGGTTTTTTTGCATAGGTGGCTGTTCTGTGTGCCGGAAGGTGGAAGTTGCCTGCATGTCTTGTGTTGTGTCCATGCAGATCTCTATGCCTTGTTAGGTCTCTAGTAACACAAAAGAGAACAGTTTCCAATATGTAAATGGAAATAACTGTAAGAATCTTCAAATCCTTGAATGTATTTCTACAACTTTCTCTTGGGCCTTGACCAGTCATTATTCTGAGAGCCCTCTTTTGCAATTTCAGTAGGCGCTGCAGGTTGGCATTTGAAGTTCCCCCCCAAACAACTATTCCATATTGTAAGTGGCTTTGGAAAAGGGCATGGTATGCTATTTTTGAAGCTTCTGGTGAACTGACTGCTGAGGTTCTTTTTATGGCAAATATGGCAGAGCTTAGTTTTTTGCACAGATTGTCTACATGATTTTTCCATGATAAATCACTATCAAGTGTTACACCTAGGTGTTTTCAGCATGTTTACATTCTGAAGATCAGGGAGTGCTGTTGAGTCCTTTCTATTTCTTCCAAAATACATCTGTTTAGTTTTATTTTGATTAAAAACAAGGTCATTACTCATGCAGTATTGTTGTGCCATGTTGACAGATATGTATGTGTCAATTTCCAAATGTTCGTTATTATTACTGGCTAATAAGAGCACAGTGTCATCAGCATACATAATTGTTTCACTGTATGGTGTCATGTACTTTGGTAGGTCATTTGTAAATAAAATAAATAGTACTGGCCCTAAGACTGATCCTTGTGGTACGCCTCTTCTTGTTGGTATTGGATCTGATCGCACAGTACTTGTTTGCCCATGTTCATTTTTCTTCACCTCTACTACTTGGGTCCGTCCTTTCAGGTAGCTTTCGAACCATTTTAGGGCTGTTTTTATAATGCCTAGGCTTTTTAATTTAACCAAAATGAGATCGTGACCAAGGCAATCAAATGCCTTACTCAGGTCTAAGTATACGCTGGAGATGGTGTTGCCGGACTCTATGTTCTCTACTATGAACTCTACCAGATCAGCAATTGCAGTTGTTGTTGACTTCCCTTTTGTAAAGCCATGTTGCTTGTCTGTCAAGAGGCCATTTTGTTGAAGGTGTGTGAGTAGTCTGGCAAGAACTATTTTCTCAATAATTTTTGAAGTAGTAGGTAGGAGAGAGATGGGTCTATAGTTGGCTGGTTCATCTTTCTTTCCTTGTTTGTGTTTGGGATATATTTTAGCAATTTTAAGTCTGGAGGGAAAGATGCCTTGGTTAAGGGACCTGTTACAGATAGCTAAAATTGGAGTCAGAAGAGTTCTTCCACAGATTTTGATGATTTTTGAAGATATGTCATCAATACCTGCTGATGATTTTGGTTTAATGGAATTTATAATTGTCTGTATTTCTTCAGTTGTTGCAGGATGAAGGATAGATAGAGGGGTTGCAATTTCAGTGAGGTTCTCCTGCGAGTAGTTATGCCTCACTTGGTTCCTAAGTGTCTCTTCAGCAATTTTTGAAAAAAAGGAGTTAATATTATTTGCAATTTTTGTAGCATCTGTCACTTCCTGTTCACCAATTTTTAAGCATGTCATAGTTACTTCTGAAGTTTCATGTGTTGCTTGTGTTGAAGTTACAAAATGTGTTGAAGTTACAAAATTCAACACTAAAACAAAAATTAAATTATTTGTACTCTTTGCTACCTTACCAATTAATTATTTAGTATGACTAATTCCCAATTCGATCCTTAATTGATTAATTAGTTGAGGTGTAGCTGGGAACAAAATTTAAGTTAAATGCTCAGTTGTAATAAGGGAAATTGTTCATTTGAACTTGAATTCTGGAACAGAGTCCAACTCATAGTCATAAAACTTCCAAGAAAACTTGAGGCTTTGTGACACAGCTAGTGGAAGCTTTCCCTGCTCCTAGTGTGTCAGAAGTTTTCTGATGCCCAGGCAGGGATATATGAAGTTATTTACAAACTATAATCTTACTGGAACAGGTAGTTAGGAGATTTAGAATTTACTTTATGTTGCAATACTTTTCCAGACATTCTCTCTCAGTAAAATGGAATACTACTTTTAAACACACACAGACATGCAAAAACGTGTCTATTAAGGTTAACGTAAGTTTATGTAAAAATTGTGTTAACATTAATTATTTGAGAATTCACTAATGAAATAAAATATACTATTTAAAATATGATTTAGGTAATAGGATTTTATACTCTAAAATTTAATTTAGGAATAAAATCTTATAATGTGATAAAAACTTTTGCACTAGGTAGGGGATGTATTTGCATATAGCAGGAAAGGATTTTAGCATGTACGTCTTGTCAGCATGTACTCAAGTTGAATGACTCAGGCTGCTCTGACAGGATGCTCATCTCCCATTTTTATTATCTGTGTCAGAGAAGTGGCCAGCAGCAGCAGACCTGAGTTTATTATCTATATTAGTGAGTGATAAGGTGAGCAATAGCGCAGTACTTCTTGGTCATGGTTAGTTATAAATTACTGGCTAAAATCTAATATTAACAGTTATTTTTCCCTCCCAGAATAAAATCATTACAGGCTACTAAGAAACATTTGTATCCCCAATAGCACATTAAGCCTGTTTAAAACTTGAACCAAGCTCCTTGCCTGGGTTGGTAAGCTTTAAAACTCCTATGAAACCAAGTTTACAGACTTGTTTTAAGATTGTTTTAAAGATCAAAGTATCCATTTATTCAGCTTGTTCCAGGCTTGGATTTTCAAGCTTATTCGAAGTCTGAAGTCAATGCCTAGAATAAACTTAGTTTTGCAAGCTTATTCCAAGCTTAGACAGCTATGAAAATAAGACTGATTTTAAGCTTGACCAAGCTTGGATCTGTGAGCTTATATCAACAAGGTCATCTTAAGCTCAGAAAGAAATATACAAGCTTAATGAATGGAACATGATCCAAACTTAGGTTTGTAAGTTTAGTTTTACAAGCTCTTTTCTGATACATACGATACATGCATATATAAAGTGTGCTTGAAGAGTCCTGTAACGGTTTAATAATATTTTAAAAATTAATAAAGCAATGAGACTTGGTAGTAGACCATCATGCCACAAACCAGACCTCAAATTCTTTAACCTATCCAAAATAGCGGAGTTTTAAAGTTTCTCTTAAATTTCTTAAATTGTGCAAATTAGTATGACACACACTATTATATTTCTTAAAGATACTGTTAATTTACTGTTGTGAAATTAAAACTCAAGTACTTACAGTAAGTATTCTAAATACTCTCTAAGTCTTTGTTAGCAATATTCCAATTTGTGGTAGAAACCAGTAACACCATTTTGTAGCATATCCTGAGGTATTTTCCGAGTTTCTTCTCTGATGTGATAAATTAGTTCTTGTGTGTTGGCAGGCTTGATGCTTCAAAGTCGAAGAACCTAGCTTGTTTTAAGTTTGAGGTATGTTTCAAAATTTGATCTTTAATTTTGAAACATCCCTCAATAATAAGAAGTTGATAATAAGCTAAAACCGAGCTTGGTTTAAGCTTACCTAATGGTGGAGATCAATTGGGAGAATATTATATAACTAAAATGAAATAATAAATTATAGTATATGTACTAAATTAAATTTTAAGTTGTTGGTCAAGAGTAAGCTTCTGAATACTGTTGTAGATCTGGTCCTATAATATTAATATAAAGTACAGTGTAACTGTAAATATTTGTTTTATGTACAGATGGTTATAAAAATGATGAACAAAGATCTTCATTGTAATTTATGTAACATGGTAGGGGATTAATAAAAACTCATGATTTGAATTGAATAATTGTTGAATGTTGTTATCTTTAACATAGTTTTGTATAATCAAATTTAATTTAAGTTAAATTAAAGACTCAGGTTATACTATAATCAAATATAATATGTGCAGGTATGGGATGGAGACAATTCCAACTCTACTAAACTTGGAACATTCTGTGGAGACCAAAAACCAGCTGATATCTTTTCTTCTCACAACTTCCTCTACATCACTTTCACATCTGATGATAGTGTAATGAACAGAGGGTTTCTTGCCCAGTACTGGACCGTCTCTATCCGTAAGTAGTCATTAAATGTCAAGAAAGCATAGCTCTTTTTTAAAATCATTGTAGGCCTGTTGAAGTTCAAAATTAAATCAGATTTTTACAAAATTCATCACCTTACCACTGCTTGGTAAGTACATTACATTGGAAACCATTTTTATGAGAATAACTTTGAAGAAGGGGAGTAATATGCATCCAATTAAATAAGTTTATCCCTTATTGCTAAACTTCTGTACATCTTGTGATGAATACAAAGTCGTGGAGTACTAGCTATAGACATAAATAATGCCTATGACTTAACATAATAGTCACATGACATCTATTCACCTACAACGATAAATATATCAGACTGTTTCTCTCGTGCGTGGGTGTGTGTGTGTTCACACACACACAGTTCACAGTTCACAAAAATCTTTATTTACCAGAAAGTTTACAAAAAAAAATACAATTCCATGTGCTACACAAAGCACGTGTGGAAAAGGAAAACAAGTTCTTTTTTAATATATTGGCATTATATATGTACATTTTACATACAGTTGGCAAAGTACATTTAAAGCCTATTCAGTCTCTTTTGGCAGAAGGTGAACTTAAATTTAAATAATTTGCATGTTTCAACGTTTTTAGATATTATAAGTATATAAACTATTACACAAATCAAACAAAACCAAATAATAGTAAAAACTTAATAAACATAAGGACTAATTAGGCAGATTATATACATATATTCATATATACATATATATATATATATATATATATATATATATATATATATATATATACATATATACACATACATACATATACATACCCATAAATATTATATACATATACACACATATCAGTAGTACATGATTAAATACAAAAATTAATCAACTGTTACAAATATATTAAGTTATTTAACAATAATTCCAACAATAACAGGATGTAATATAAAATATATATACACACACATACATAACAATAACAAATGCAGCAATATAGATCTAACAAACAATTTCAACAATAACAGCTTAACAACAGACATTGTTAACAAACTTAAAACATAACAATTTTTAAACTATGAGATAAACTATATTTAATGTGACACAACAATAAAAATAAAATTATTAAGAATTTAGGTTTTGGCATATTCTCTACTTTTCATCTTAAATTTTGGTTTGGATTCATACAATAGACTGTCACCATAGTTCATTATGAATGCATTGAAATGTTTAATGGCTGTATAAGTGAATTGCTTTCTTGCCAACTCCTTGGTGTAGTTTGGCATTGAAATTTGCTTTACTTGCGATGATCTTGTATTAACTACATTTTTTTTAATGTCGAAACTGTCTAAGAATTTATAGATGTAATTTAAACAATGATAAACATAAAGTTGATTAAAAGTTAAAATGTTGTCTTCCTTAAATAAATGTGAAATTCTATCATATTTCTTTAAATTATAAATCTTTCTCACAGCAAATCTTTGTGAATTTTTTATTGGTATTAAAATAGACTCGTAGGTACCTCCATAGTGGATTATTCCATACTGCAAAGTGCCTTCAAACCAAGAGGTATATAGTTGTCTTAGCAGATTGGGTTTCAAAAAACCTCTCATATGATATATAGCATAATTAATTTTTCTTAGTTTAGTGCTTAATGTGTTTATAAAGACATTCCATTTTAGATCTCTATCAATAGTTAGACCTAAGTATTTTACATTATCCACTATTTCTATTACATCACAGTTGCAACCATAGATACATTGGTGTTTATGACAATAAAACTTATTTTCTTTTTGCAGAGATTCACAAGATATATTTCTATCAAAAAAGAGTATACATTTTGATTTACTAACATTTATTAGGAGCTTATTGTTTGACAACCATTGTGAAAGCTTTTCAAGATCACTTGATATTAGATGTCTTAACCTACTTTTATTGTATGCAGAGCATACCACTGCAGTGTCATCTGCATAAGCAAAAATCTTTGAGTTTAATTTAATTTTCAGCAGCTCATTTATGAATATATTAAACATTATTGGTCCTAGAACACCGCCCTGAGCCACTCCGTGCCTCAACTCTAATGTATTGCTAACATATTTGTTCACTTTTACAAGTTGCTTTCTTTTCCTGCAAAAAGAATTTAACCAAGCCAATGCATTTCCAGCTATACCATAGGTTTCAAATCTTTTCATGAGTATGTCTATCTCGACCAGGTCAAAAGCCTTCTGAAAATCAAGGTAGACAGCTGCAGTGAATTTATTCCTGTCAACAGATTCTGCTATGCACTGAATGTGGTTTTGTATGGCCAAGTCAGTCCCCTTATTTGGAAGAAATCCAAACTGATATGGGGAAAATATAGACCTAGACACCAAGTAATCCAAAAGCTGATTCTTAATTATGGTTTCAAATATTTTAGCTAGAGTATTAATGAGGGATATAGGGCGATACGATGAAAATTCGGTTTTGCTTCCATGTTTGAAGATTGGTATAACACAAGCTATCTTAAATGTATCAGGAAAAACATTTTGAGCGAGCGACTTAGAAAAGTCGAACTTAGAAAAGTTGTGTGTGTGTGTGTGTGTGTGTTCAAGTTCAAGTTCAAAACATTTTATTCAAAAAATTTTCATATAATACAAATAAACAATATTCTCCCAATGCGCAGCATGCGCGTGCGGGAGTGCAGTTGGTTTTTTTTTCTTACATTTTAAATGCTAACATCAAGCTCAATACTACAACACCACATACTATGAATGTTTACCACTATGAGGCACAAGCGGTACAGGCTAAGCAGTCTATATCCTTTATATAATTACTATAACACTTAACTATATTAACTATAACAAATACATAAAATATATAAATATCAAATATACTAAATATAACAAATATACAAAATATAACAAATATACAAAATATAACAAATATACAAAGCATAACAAATATAAAATATACAAAATATAACAAACACAAGCATAACAAGAAAAAATAAATAGAGAAGCACGTATAACAAAAACAATTTGGATCAAGACAACAATTTAACAATACTTTAGGTTTATTCAACTGGCATACTTTTCAAATATTCAAGTGCTTTCATCTTTACCTTGGGTTTTTTTTCAAACATAATTCTATCGCCATAGTGCAGCAGGAAGTTATTATATATTCTGGGACCCAAATAGCAAAACTGGTGTCTACTTGATTCTTTAGTTAAGAAAGGAACTCTTAAAACTATCTGTTGACTAGCTCTAGTGACTCTATTACTTTCTCTAAGGTCAAATTGGTAAATAAATTTGGTAATATACAAGATTACTGAATACTTATGAAGTTGCTCAAATGTTAATATATTCTTTTCTTAAAAAAGGTAGCTCATTCTGTCCATTGCGTTTTACATTGTATATAGTTCTCACAGCATGCCTTTGATTCATAATAACTGATTTTAAACAAGAATTGTAGGCTCCGCCATAAGGAATAATTAGACTTTCAAACCAAGAAAGATAAACATTCATTAATTGGTCACTTCTTACAAAACCTTTAAGATGATACAAAACATAATTTACCTTTCTTAATTTCAATGATAAAAAATTAATGTGATGGTCCCATTTAAGGCGTTTATCTATATACATGCCTAGATATTTTACATAGTCAACTACCTCAATATTACTGCAAGCACAATTATAAATACACTGGTGCTTATGACACATCAAATTAAATTCCCATTGTAAATGCTCATTAGTGAGGTGATAATCATAAAAAACTATACACTTAGACTTAGTAGAATTTATCAAAAGTCGGTTTGTTGACAGCCATTGAGAGACCTTATCTAGATCTTTTTTAATCTTAAGCTGTAGTGATTGCTTATTGTAGGCAGAGCACACTAGTGCAGTGTCATCAGCATAAGCAAACACAGTTGAATACATATCTAATTCTAACAAGTCATTGATGTACACAAGGAACATAAGAGGTCCCAGGACTCCGCCTTGAGCTGTGCCAAAGTACAATTCCAATGGATCACTAATAACATTATTAATTTTAACAAATTGTTTTCTCCCTATACAAAAAGATTTTAACCATGAAAGAGCCAATCCACCATAACCAAATTTCCCAAATTTATTCAACAACAAATTAATATCTAATACATCGAATGCTTTTTGAAAGTCTAGATAAACAGCCACTGTATATTTATATTTATCTGATGCATTTACAATAGAACTCACATGTTTCTCAACTGCTAGGTCTATCCCTCTACCAGGAATAAATCCATACTGATTATTAGAAAAGAGTGATCTTTGAGTAAAGAAATCAAGTATTTTATTTTTAATTATTGTCTCAAATATCTTTGCTATTACACTAATAACGGAAATTGGGCGGTAAGAAGATACTTCCGATTTATCCGATTTATCACCAGACTTAAAAATAGGGACTACAATGGCCAATTTGAACTCATCAGGTACTCTTCCTTGTTCTAAAGATTTTTGAACATACTATACAAAAGAGGAGCAAATACATCAAGATTTTTTTTAACAGTACGTATATTAATACCATCCACACCCGTACTACGTTTGTCTTTTATTGACATGACTGAATTGACCACGTCCAAGTAAGTACAATTAAAACTTCCAACTAATTCATTTTCATTATTGCGGTTTTCTATAAACATGTCATAACCAAATGCTTTATTTTTTAATTCAGGAATAACAGATGTATAATAATTATTAAACTCACTAGCAATTAAATATTCATTACCACTAACATCAACTAAATTACCATTAATTCTTATAGTGACAAGAGAACTCCTTTTGTTTTTAACAATGCCTTTAATAACATTCCAGTATTTCCTGGAGTCACCTTTACAATTGTCAATCAATGAAGAATAATAATCCAATTTTGCTCTCCTAATTTGCCCAGTTACATACCTTGAAAGATTATTATACTCTTTTCTTAATGCTAAATTAAATCTATTTTTACAGTATTCCTTATATAAGCAATTTTTCCTATTGATTATTTGTACCAAGTTATCTGTGACCCATACATTCCTCTTTCTACATTTACTATTTAATTTCTTTAACGTACAAGAAGACACATAACATTTATTATAAATTTTGTAAAAATTTGATACACATAAATCTACATCATCTACATTGTAAACATCATTCCAACTAGCTAGTTGCAACTGCCTTCTTAACATTTTGTAGTCTACCAATCTGCAGTATTTTGGTCGTTCAGTAACATTGAATAACTTAGATATAGATATATTCAGAGCATAATGATCAGTAATGTTAAGCTCAACAACGTTACAGTCAACATTTAATGGTATTGAATAGGGTATTGGTAGAGTATTAATGAGGGATATAGGGCGATACGATGAAAATTCGGTTTTGCTTCCATGTTTGAAGATTGGTATAACACAAGCTATCTTAAATGTATCAGGAAAAACATTTTGAGCGAGCGACTTAGAAAAGTCGAACTTAGAAAAGTTTTGTGTGTGTGTGTGCGTGTGCACGTGCGTGCGTGTGTGTGTGTGTGTGTGTGTGTGTGTGTGTGTGTGTTCAAGTTCAAGTTCAAAATCACTTTATTCAGGAAAAAATACAGTACAATGTCATACATACACTTTTATCCCCCAAGGCGCAGAACTGCGCGTGCGAGGGAGCAGTTGGTGCCTAGATCCTTATTTAAATTAACTAATCATCACACTACATACCGTTACATTTAGAGCGAAAAAAACACATATTACATTTCATGCATAATTATCCAAATTCATAATTTTACAGATCATTAGATTAACAATGCATACTAATTAATATATTAATAACTTTGATAAATAAATCCAATAATAATTCATATAAGCAAAAATACATTAACAACTTAGATAAATAAATATAATAACAATTAATTTAGTCAAAAACATATTAACAATTTACATAAATAAATATATTAACAACTTGGATAAATAAATATAATAACAATTAATTTAGTCAAAAACATATTAACAATTTACATAAATAAATATATTAACAACTTGGATAAATAAATATAATAACAATCAATATAATCAAAAACATATTAACAATTCAAATAAATAAATATATTAACAACCTAGATAAATAAATATAATAACAATTAATATAATCAAAAACATATTAACAATTCAAATAAATAAATATATTAACAATCCATATAAATAAATATAATAACAATTAATATAATCAAAAACATATTAACAATTTAAATAAATAAATATATTAACAATCCATATAAATAAATAAATTTATACATTTACAGATCAAACAAACAGTGCATGACATAACAATAAATCAACAAAAACAAACTATAATACAGATACAGAGCGTCAACCAGGCCAGACTTAACGACAATACGAGTGCAATAAATAGCTATATAATAAATAAATATATATATATACACATTACAATAAGATAACATTCACAACTATATAACAAAAACAATTATTTTATCAATCAAGAGGCAAGTTTTTGACATATTCCAGAGCTTTTAATTTTACCTTAGGTTTCTTTTCAAAAATAATGCTCTGCTCACAATGCAGCAAGAAATTGTTGTATGTTTTAGGACCTATGTAACAAAATTGATGCCGACTCGATTCCTTGGTTACAAACGGAAGTTTTAGTAGTAAATTCTGACTAGATCTTGTCACTCTGTTATTTTCCCTAAATTCAAATTGACCAATAAACTTTTGAACAAACAGTATTACAGAGTATTGGTGTAGCTGTTTAAAGGTTAAAATATTATTTTCGGAAAAAAGGTAGCTCATCCTGTCCATGCGTCTTACATTGTATATTAATCTTAAGGCATGTCTTTGATTCATAATTACACTATTTAGATAGGTAATATAAGTTCCACCATAGTGAATCAATCCGAACCTAATGAGACTCTCAAACCATGAAAGGTAAACATTTTTTAACTGGTCGCTTCTTACAAAATTTTTTAAGTGGTAGAGTACATAATTAACCTTTCTCAACTTTTTGGACAGAAAGTCTATGTGATGGTCCCATCTAAGGCGTTTATCTATGTACAGCCCTAAATATTTAACATAATCTACTACCTCAATATTACTACAAGTACAACTATAAATACACTGATGCTTATGACAAAATAAATTAAACTCATGCCTATGTTGCTCATTGGTGAGGTGATAATAAAAAAAAACTATACATTTAGATTTAGAAGAATTGATCAAAAGTCGATTAGATGACAACCATTGTGAAACCTTATGCAGATCACTTCTAATTTTTATCTGCAGTGATTGCCTATTATAGGCAGAGCACACAAGTGCAGTGTCGTCAGCATAGGCATACATGGATGAATACATCTCCAAGTCTAACAGGTCATTTATATAAACTAAAAAAATAATCGGCCCTAAAACTCCACCCTGAGCTGTGCCAAAGTACAATTCTAAGGGATCACTCATAACATTATTAATCTTAACAACCTGCCTCCTCCCCTTACAAAAAGATTTCAACCATGTGAGAGCCAAACCACCAAAACCATAGTATCTGAATTTATTTAATAAAATGTCTATGTCTAGTACATCGAAAGCCTTTTGAAAGTCAAGGTAAACAGCCACTGTATATTTATATTTATCTGACGCATTGACAATCGAGCTAATATGTCTTTCAACTGCTAAATCGGTTCCTCTTCCAGGAAGGAACCAGTACTGATTACGAGAAAAAAGCGACTTTTGGAAAAAATAAATCTACAATTTTGTTTTTAATTAAAGTTTCAAAAATTTTAGCTATCACACTAATTACAGAAATTGGCCTATATGACGATACACATCTGAGGGGACGCCTGATTTAAAAATAGGGACTACTGAGGCTATCTTGAACTCGTCAGGCACCCTTCCCTGTTCTAATGATCTTTTAAACATACAGTACAAAAGGGGTGCAAATATATCTAGGTTTTGCTTGATAGTCATTATATTGATACCATCAATACCAGTGCTACGCTTGTTTTTAATTGAATTAATAACATTTACGACATCTTCATAAGTACAATCAAAACTATCAATCAAAACATTACATTCATTACAACTCTCCAAAAACAGATCCCTTCCAAAGGCTTCAGATTTTAATTTTGAAATTACAGGTGTGTGTGTGTGTGTGTGTGTGCGTGTGTGCGTGCGTGTGTGCGTGTGTGTGTGTGTGTAGAAAAAGGCCATCATATTAATATTGATGTACTATATTTAACATTATGCTTCTTCAGGTACAATTAACAAAATAATGAAACATATAACATAACCAAATTCATAAATGTAAACAGATAAATAAATTAATAAAAATGTTTGAAATGAAAAAACATATGTTCAAACTGTGGGTGTAAAGATGTGATGAGTGTTCAGATGATTTAAATTTACTATCAAAGATTCAATCCATAAGTAAATTTAGATTTTGTGATAATTTGACATGCTTGTTCTTAATTTTGGTGTATTTGAATTATTATTAATTAATTGTATTGGTTTTACTTTATAAATATTCAAAAGATTCTTTGTGTATTGTACTATGAATGACTAATAGTTTTGTTTCATCATTATGCTTGAAATCATAACAGTGACCTGTCATTCTTATTCTTAAATTATTTGTTGTAGAGCCAATGTTGTCTTTGATAGAAATTTATTCAAAAAGTATAAATTTTCGTTGAATTTAATTAGTTTAGTTTTAAAATCTTGAACTACCATACATAACAATATCAAATAAATTAGTAATTCTTCCTCTAATTTGTCTGTCAGTTTAATGTCAGTAAATCAAGACCACCATGCTTTTTTACTTTTGAGTTAAAGTTAAGTTATAGCTTAGCAAAGTTATACAGTCTCTATTACCCAGATGGTTTTAGCTTGTGGAGGTATTCTGAAGGAAACGACAGGAATGATCTCGTCACCACAGAACGAGGATGGCTACCTACCAAACACTGTGTGTCAGTGGGTGATCTCAGCGACACCAGGCTGGATCATACGGCTGGACTGGTTAACGTTCCACCTGGAGTCTAGCCAGCACTGTTCCATGGATGCAGTTACTGTGTATGAGAATAACACAGCCACAGGAAACAGCACTCTCATTGACAAGTTAGTGCCATTGTAGGCTATTCTGTTGTACTCTTTATAAATACTTTACTAATGACATGAGATTGTTTTTTGGAATGCAGTAGAGATCCGATTGATTGAACTAATTGGAACTGGCTTCAAATTTAATTATCGAAAACAAGGAGTACAGAGAAATGTTAATGCATTATATAACAAATGAATAACACAATGTCTATAATCACAACATTAGAGTGAATTGAGGAAAGCTTAGAAATGTGTGAGGAGCACAGGTACTATTGCATTAGACCTGTACTATTGTAATGAGACCTGTCGTATGAGATGTTTCATCAATTTCATAATTTCTCTATGTTAATCATTCAAAATATTCCAAGCTTATTTAATTTTAAATGTTAATGTTCCCAAATCAATAATTCATTTGTTTCAAATTATCATACCACATTTCAAACAGTGTTTTTGGTTTTTTAAAATTATTTATTGACATACAAAATTGAAAATTATAACATAGCCTACAATTACAGTCCACAATTATTGAAACTGTGATCCATCCAAAGCGACACACTGATAACAGTGCTTAACAAATGAATTGTAAATTCTTACAAAGAAATTCTGTGGCATCCGGAGAAGTTCCTCTTCAATTGATTGTTTTAATTCCTAATCATTATTGAAGCTACGAGTATAAACTTGTTCCTGTAAGTAACCCCATAGAGAGAAATCACACACAGTTAAATCAGGTGATCGAGGTAGCTGATCTAAAAAATTACTTCCACGACCAATCCAATGGCCATGAAGGTTGTCATTTAGTAATCGCTTTTGACAGGATTTGTGAAATGAGGAGGAGCACCATCTTGTTGGAAGATTGATTGATACATTTCTGGAACCGTAAAATAAGGCAATACTTGTTCATTTAAAACCTGTAGGCTACATACCTATTATCAGTCATTGTACTGTCTGAAATGTCGTAAGATAGTACCCCATCATAACTGACAGCTGCCCAAACAATAATTCCTTTTTATTTGAGTTGAGTCTGTTCAAGAATGTGTGGATTACCGGTGTTGTAATAATTACAATTAAGCCTATTTACAGCACTATTGCGGTAGAAAGTGGACTCGTCTGAAAAAAGAAAACAATTTGAGTATGCCAATTAGGATCTAGCTCATGAAACTCAATGATACAAGAACAAAATTACACTCTCCTCTCCGGATCATCTTCAAGAAGATTATGGACTAGATGACTTTTGTAAAATTTAATTTTGTTTTATTTAATTATTCTCTATACTGAAGACTTTAAAATACCAGTTTCAAGTTTAACCTTCCTTAGTGATTTCGGTTTACCTGGAGGCTGGAGCATTGATGCGCATACTAGTATTTTTCTTTCCTCATTTGATCCTTTAGGGTATTTTTTATGACACTTCCAGTTTCTAACATAAGACTTTTCCACTTAGTCATTGTTGGATTGCTAGGTGGTTCAAACTCTTGGGTAGGCAACCTGAAATTGTCTAATTGCTTCTGTAATGTTGCCAAAAGCAATAGCCTATACACAACACTTCACTTTTTGTTCAATATTAAAAGCCATTTTTCAAACTTCAATATTAGTAAAACTGTAATGGAGGTTAGGTTATGTTTTTATAGCACAAGTAATATCCTTCAATAAAACAGCTCTTTTCAACAATGAGCTTTATTAAACAGCTGTTCTTTAAAACTGCAACGCAGTAATCAAATCAGGTAACTCAAGAAATGAATTTGTATAGGAAGCAAAACGGTCAAATTTTCAATATGTCACCATTTTATTTTTACAATTGAATCGCTGATTGTTAAAAGGGACCTAAGTCACTTTTTTGTCAGTTTTGAGTTAAGTGAGGTTTTCATATGTTTGGAGGTCTATCTACATTTGAGTGTAAAAAGGGACCCTGAACAAATTTTCTAAATACTCTTTCTGGTTTGATAAATTTCTGTTAGAGTGTAAAAAGGTACCTGAGTCACTGACTGAAGTACCTTTTAACACTCAACACTTGGCACCACTGCCATCAGCTGTTTGACAATCACCTGCTAAACAACTGATTCCCTCCATTAGTATTATTGAGGTTATGTCTTAATTGATATAGTTGGTAATGTAATGCTGTGTTGCCTTGTAAAGCATACTTTTAACTTTTAAAATGAGTGAATCTGATGTACATCAAACACGAGAAAAAACAAGAAAAAGAAAAAGTCAACCAGAAACCTACAAGAGGAATGTTATTAAAAGATTAAAGCTGGAGGGGAAAGAATATAAAGGCCATGGTGGTAAACTGCATCGACATAGATCATCTCGATCACCATGCAGGTTAGTAATATTCTTAAATACACTAACATGTAAATAAATTACAGCCTTGTATTTATAAAATGTTACATTACCATGTTTTTAGTATAACATTTAAAGTAATTTTTTTCTGAACAGCTCGCTCTGAGTTTTACTAAGGCTAGGCTAATTTACTTGAGTTAAGCTACATTTTTGTCGAATCCTTTTCAATTTTCCGGCAATTTTACATTTTATAATACAAACATTGCTAGAACTTTTTATTGATTACAGATGTCAGAAGAAATGCTTCAACAAGTTTGACGATGTAGACAGAGCTGTCATAAACGATTCTCTGTACTCAAACCTACACTCAAAAGATGAACAGGACCTCCACTTGCAGAGAATGATAGATGTGATTGATGTCAAACAACACCGACCCAGAAAAAATGATGGTACTGCTGTTTTGAAGGTAAAAGTTTTTAAGTACCATGTCCTTCTAAGAGATTTGAAAGTAGAGGTCTGCCGTGAAGCCTTCTTCAGATTGTATGACGTGACTGATAAACGAATAAAGTGGTTACGAAAATTGCTTCTTATTGGAGAGTCACCTCGTGACAAACGTGGAAAACACCCATGTGTAAACAAAGTGGGTCCAGATGAACTTCTAAACATACACATGCATATAAGCTCTTTCCCTGTAAAAACTTCCCACTATGGCACTAGAGAGTTTAAGTATATTTCACCTGAATTGTCTGTGAGAAAAATGCATGACCTGTATAAGATAAAGTATCCAGGAACGTGTACCAAGTACGAGTTTTATCTAAATTATTTCAATGATAATTTTAACCTGAAGTTTGGAAGGCCGCAAATTGATACCTGTTGTTTTTGTGAAGAAAAAAAGTTACGGATAAAAAGTCCTCACTTGAATGATTCTGCAAAAAAGGTAGCTGCTGCTGAATTAATGGTGCATGTTAGGCGAGCGAAAAAGTTCATATCAGCTCTTCATGAAACAACAAAATTATCGAAGGACAATGAAAACACTATAGGGCTAGTTTTTTATTATATGCAAAATATCAGTCTGCCGAAAATTCCTATACAGGAAATGTTCTACCTAAGACAACTAACAGTGAATGTATTTTGTGTTTTAACACAAAAACCGACTTGGCTCACTACTGTCTACCATGAAGGCCAAGCTCACAAAGGCCCTGATGAGGTAACATCATTGCTAATTTTTTACCAGAGTCAGTGACTGAACTTCATCTATTTTCAGATAATTGCCCAGGACAAAATAAGAATCACACTTTGTCAAAAGTCTGCCTTGCCCTAACTGATACTGGTAGGTTCCAAACTATTAAACAATTCTTCCCGTTGCGAGGACACTCTTACAATCCTTGTGACAGAAAGTTCAGCATTATTAAAAGGCCTATAAGAAAATGTGACAGGATTTATACACCAAGGGAGGTATGTGAACTAATAGCTAATGCTGTGTAATAATAACTAAAAACACCCAGGAACTATTACTCCTGTAGATACAAACATGATTGTTGGTTATTCATCTTGGTGGCCAACTACTTAAAAGAAAACATCTGTTTCCTTTGAAACACGACATCTTCCTAAAAATCAAAAATCCCATTTTAGCATCTCTAAGTACCACTATTTTGAATATTCTGCCTTAAGGAAGGGAGTTGTGAAAGCAAGTGAGTTTATAAGGTCGGGGGATTTTATAACCTTGGAGACATTTTTGCTTCAAAAAGTGAACCATGTTAAGTTGCCAGAAGAGGAAGCTTATCCTGAAGGGAAAATCTCAATCAAGAAACCAAAAATAGAAGATATCATAAAAACTATGCCGTTCATTCCAGACGATCACAAGGACTTTTACAGAGAAATTATTCAGTGGCCTAGCACCGATACAGAGTAAACTTTAAGTTTTAACAAAAAAGTGTTTTAATCCACAAGTGTTTCCTTCCAATGTAGTTCTAATATTTAAAATATAATAAATAAACAATTTTACATTAGAAATGTATTTATTATTGACTAATTCACAAACTCTAAAAATAAAAATATACTGCATAAATCTTATTGAGTGTTAAAAGGGACCTGAGTCAACGTTTTTATTAATTTTTTTTTATTAACACTAATTTGATTTATTTAAATATTCTTGGTCAAAAACATAGATTAATATGTAGAGGATACTATAAAAAATTTGTGTTACTTTTACTATAAAATTGAACGGATTGTTCAGTTTTTATTGTTTTTCTCAAATTGACACAAAAGTGACTCAGTTCCCTTTTAACAATCAGTGATTCAATTGTTTGGGAGCTTTAATTTCCACAGAATAATTTTAAAACCTACTTTATTAATTGCGTAGTGTTTTAAAATGTTCGGTGCTATAAATAATATTGATTTTTACCCCGAGCAAGAAAATAAGTGCATACATAAGCTTAATAAGACTACTTTAGTCAAAATGCCTCTACTTCCATCGCTTGATATGAGGGGAAGAGTGTGCTATCCCTTTACTATTCCATTAACTACAGTAAAATTGTTAAGGGAGACAATCAGTTTTGTTAACCTTATGTGCAAAAAATTCACAGCTTTGTTCATCACGGTTGGTTTTAGAACACTGTTTAAATATTATTTTCAATGGAATATATGGTTTATTCCATTGTGTACAACACTCATTGTGTAGAAAAACAAATTAACGAAATTGAATGACAGAAAATTATTTGTACACTTAATAATGTTTGAAGTAAAATTTAGAGAAAGTTTTCAAAAATCTGTCCTTATACTTCAACACATTTGGCAGCTTGCTTTCTGATTGATTGTATAGCCCTCTGCAATGCTGGATGGTTGTTCTTGATTTGTGCAGCAGCATCTGCAATACAATCTAACAACTCTTCCTGTGTACTAACTTTTTTTTGTATTCTAGATTCTTCATCCAAACCCCATACAAAGAAATCTAACTGCATTAGATCTGGTGATCTTGTCGGCCAGGTGTGTTGTCCACCGCGACCAATCTATCGCCCGGGAAACTACTTGCTTAAGTACACAGTTGCATTATGTAAGAATTGGGCATGAGTACCATCGTGGTGATAATACATATTGCATCTTGATGCTAATGGAACATCTTCTAATAATTGCGTTAATTGTTCTCTAAGAAATTCCAGGTAAATATTGGAATTTAGATGTCCTCGGAGACTGAACGATCCTATTAACTGATTGTAAAGGAGGCCACACCATACATTTACACTAAATCTGTATTGAAAGTTACATTCAATAGTGCTATGTGGATTGCCTTCTGCCCAAGTGTGTTCACTGTGAAGGTTATTGATGCCATCTCGAGTAAATTGAGCTTCATCCGTGAATGAAATGAATTTGTGATATTGGCGTCATAATTACCAGTTAAAAATTCTAAATGAAGAGGAGGATCGGTTGGTTGAACATTTTGCACTTTTTGCTTATGGTAAGGAAACATGTTATTGTTACGCGAAGTCCTCCATACCATAGACTGAGACACTGCAAATCACCAGGAAAAGCGTCGTTTACTAACACCCGGACTGCATTGAGTAGCCACGATAATAGTTTTTTTAATATTGACATTGCTCTAGGCAGGATGATCGTGGTGAGTATTAATGCTTGGAAGGTTACCCATCTCTCTAAGGTACAAAATGTTCCACTGATAGTTTTCGGTTTCCAAAACACCTTTGATATTCTGCAATAGCAGCGTGTATTTCCGGCACACACGTTGAAGATAAATAACATGTCGGCATATTCTTCTGTTGTAAATAACAAAGTCATTGCAGTCGTAATAGTATGCTACAATTTTAAATTACACTAAACTAACAAATAAAAAATAGCCAGTTATTTGTATTGTGTTGCACTGCACTCTTTGGAACTATTACAGGTAACAAATAATATCCACTTCATAATTTACCTTATTTTAAAGTTAAGTGACAAAGATGCGTAGGTACATGTTGTAACTATTTAGATAATCTTAAACAGGTGTTGTGCTATTAGGTTTTAAATGTTCAAATTTAGTTTATTTCAAACTTAATTAAATTTACCAGTAAATTTTGTTATTAAATTGCAGAATTAACTGAACGTTTATTCCACCGCAAATGTGTATTTCTTGCAACGTAATGATTGGTGGTAAAACTTAATTTTAAAAACTATTATTTCATTGTAATAGCCTTATTGTACATAATTTTCTTCAGTATTAAATTTTCTACAAGTTTCTCTGTAAAAATTTATGATTTTATTACCTATTTAACAAATTAGTTGTACGTTAAACATAAAAAATCATTTTTCGAACGCTCTTTTTTTGTGTTTTACATAGTACATCTTAAACAATAAGAGAGATACAGTTATGGCACAAACTTTATTTAATTTATCATGTCAAAAACCATTAGAAAAACTGCATTTGTTTTTAAATCCCTCTTCACAAACTCTCAGCAAATGATCATTTAACCTCGGGTGCTAAATTGTGGGTGAAACCTTTTGTTGGCCGTTACTCAGTAACAAAGCATTTCCGGACCTATGTTTATATAAACCTTATCAATTATTTTTTATAGTACAATAAGCTCAGAAAGTGCCGGTAACACTACCTGAATCACAATATCACAGTAAATATATATACATACATTTACTAAATTATATACTAAATTTTTGGTTGGTGAGTTAATTACCAAATTTATTATGAACATCAAATTCTTAAAATATATGATTACTATAGTTTACCTCGCAATCAATAATAAAACATTCAAATGTACCACGAAGCTATCTCGAAGTGCCTACAGTTTTTAAAATGCGCCAGAAGCCTCTTAATCTTTCCTCCTCCACATGCATCCTCCCCTCCGTCAGTGGCATATAGACTTGTCCAATTACTAACTTCCCCCCCCCACATGTTCCCTCTCCTCCATCAGCGAGATATAAACCCGCCCGTTTGGCTGTGTCAACGTGTCGTATTACGCATTCGCTCAGTTGCTCAGTAGTAGTGGTTTCAAATGTGTATGCGCCTCTCCATCAAAAACGTGGTTTTCTTGCATTTATTATGTTACTTCATTGAGGTTACATATTTTTCTGTGTTTGTATTTGTTAGTGAAGTGTTTATTGTGAAGTAAAATGAACAAAAAATTAACAGATTACTTTTCGTCTTCGGGTGACAGTAAAAGACTTAAACGAACTGTTGCATGTCCAGACAACCATGAACAACAGATTTCATCGACGTCACAACCATCTTCTAGCAGTGAAAAGGTAACCAGATTTGAAATTAATGTGAAACTCCCTAAATAAAAAGAACAGCAGATTGAATGCAACAATGACTTGCCAGATTGTTGGAATGACTTGCAAAAAACATAATTTTACAAAAGGTATGACTGGTTGTTTATTAAAAATGGAATGTTAGGATGTAGGACTTGTAAGGAAGTTGTGATCTTATCTGTAAAGAAAAACACAGGCATGAAAATTTCAAAAGAATGGGCAAATGGTGAGATAGACAGTTATGGAGACACAAAAGAAAAAACAAACTTCATTAAGGAAAAAAATTCATGACCACAAAGAGAGTGCTAGCCATAAAGCAGCAGATGAAATTTTATCCGAAGCTAAAGACGGAGCATTGGAGAAAAATATCTTGAAACAGCGTTCCCAGGAAAAAGAAGTGAGTGAAAAAATATTTCGAACGGCATACAAGGTTGTTAAAGAAAATCAATCCTTTAATGATTTTGAAACAGAAATAGATTTGCAAGAACTTAACGCGATTAACATGGGTCGCATTTTACATTCTGACAAAGCTTGTGCTAACATTGCTTTGCACATCAGTAAGGAAATGAAGAAAAAATTTGTAAGTGAAATTATTGAGAATGAGACAAAAATTTGTCTGATAATTGATGAATCCACTTTCTTAAGTAATAAGTCAAGTTTTATTGTATACATCCAGTGTTCTTTGAAAAAAACTGGTATGTGTGGCTCCACTAACGTATTTCTGGATCTGGTAGAACTTGATGGCGTTACCGCTAAAGAAGTATTTGACTCTTTAATGAACTGCCTTCATTCAAATGGGTTATCTGAGCAGTTTTTAAGCAATAACTTGACAAGTTTAACTTATGATGGTGCTGCTACCATGCTCAGAAAACACAAAGGAATTGGGGCATTATTTTGTCAGAAATTCCCTTCTATTATTGTCTGGCACTGTGCAAACCACAGACTTGAGCTGTCAGTTTCAGACGTTATTAAATCTGTTTCAGGAGTAAGCAGATTCAAATCCTTTTTTTTTATAAACTCTATGTTATCTATCATGCCTCACCAAAGAACAGTAGGGAACTCCGGAACTGTGCAAATCTATTAGAGGCAGAAATTTTAAAAATTGGAAGAGTTTTGAGCACACGTTGGGTCACATCTAGTTTCAGATCTGTCTCAGTTGTATGGGAGTCCTACGAGGCGTTAGTACAACACTTCAAAGAAGCTTCAAATGATACAACTAGAGACAACAAAGAAAGAAGTACTTTTTCTGGCCTCCTCAACAAAATCAAAGATACAAATTTCATATTAGACCTGGGTTTGATGGCTGACGCTTTACAAGAGCTTTCAGAACTAAGTGAAGCTTTACAGCATTGCAACGCAGATTTGAGCTATGCAAATAGAAAATTGCAAATCGTAGTTGCTTTATTCGAAGAAAGGAAAACAACTTCTGGTCTATACTCTAAAATGGCCCAAGAAGCAGTTGACAACTTGTCTTTTTTCAGTGTTCCTCTCCAAACAAAAGCTGGTCGAGTAAACGACCAACCTATGAACCCGGAAATATTTTACGGAGTACTGAAAACGTCTATTGAAGCGAGACTGTTAAATGAAAAAGACACTAAGTTAGCAGAAACTTTCAAAGTTATGGACACTAGAAACTGGCCTGAAGACATCCCAATAACGTTTGGAGAAAACGAAATGAGGGAACTTGCTTCCAGGTTTAAGCTTAATGAAAGGCAGTTAATAACGGGTTTCAGAGAATATATCTACTCCAGAACGTTATCAGACAGCCTCTGTCGGCTCAAGCAATCGATCAACTCGGTTGCCATTTCATCAAGTGAATGTGAAAGAGGGTTTTCTCAAATGGATTTAATAATAACACCTTTGAGATCGTCACTCAAAATTACAACGTTGTCTGGCCTGTTGTTTGTAAAAATAAATGGACCTCCTCTCCGGCTGTTTCAACTAGAAAAGTATGTTGATACTTGGCTTGTTTCTGGACACCACTCAGTGCTAGCTGTCAAAAGTAAGGAGAGATCAAGAGAAAAGAAATACGATGAAAACAAGTTAAAGTTTTGGACTATATTTTAAAAAGAATCTGAATACAAAAAGTAACGCTGTATTGCTCTACTGCTATTTATGTTAATAAAAGAAGTTTGAGTTCTATAAAATCTTCTTGTTTCCTTTCAAGAACCTAATTCTTTACATAGGCAAACACTGTTTTGTGGTGATGGAATGATATATAATAGAAAGGGGTGGGGGATAAGTCTCGGCAGGTTGTAGTTCCGGTACCTCAATTTCTAGAAATCGAGCACTGTATATATATATATATATATATATATATATACACACTGTTGATGTACCAAATCTTGTTGATTTATCTGTTATTGTTCAGAAAATATTATACCTGTGCAGGACTTTATGTACACCCTGTATATATATATATATATATATATATATATATATATATTAGCTGTTACCCGCGGCTTCGCACGCAACTTTAGAACCGAAGTCTTTATATTACTTAGTAAAAGCACTTATGATGTAAAATGATGGAGTTCTATGAAAAATATATCATGTTTTGCACGTAGAAGAGGATTTCTGGTTCAAATGAATTAATTATATTTGCAATGTCACAGCTGAGCCTGCATTATTATTCTGGTCAATAAAATAAAAATACACAGGTCTCGGAAACCTACTTCGGTCAAAAAGCGTATATCTAGCCTTTATCACATATTTTGAGGTCTAAGATATTTCCAGTACCATAGTAGAGTTTGACTTGTCCTGACGAAGAAAAAATATATACTTACGTAGGACCTAGAAGCCTACTTCGGTTAAAAAGTGACTACTTCAGATCACTTACTTTGAATTCACTTACTATGTCTCATTTCAGCTTGCAATATTTCCTCGATCAAATTCTAGATACGTTCGATTCTGCAGTTCTCGGAAATCTACTTTGGTCAAAATCACCTACTATCGAGTTCTGTAATTTATTTTCAGTTTAAAATATTTCCAGGGACATAGTTGTTTGTTTTGTTGTCCTGATGAAGAAAATATACACTTACGTAGGACCTATTATGGCCAAGGAGAAGTAATACCTACTTCCTATGCACTTTCGGTATAAGGGGGAAGTCCTTATTAAGGTTATGCAACATTCCAAAATAATCGTTATTAAAGTTTTGCGTTACACTTGTTTTTGGACTGTAGCCAGGGAAAAAATGAATCGTTAATGCATTTTAGTGTTCATTTCTCTGCTTTTCCAAAAGCCATTGTTAAAATGCCATATCACAATGTCAAGGATGCCCACCAGTTTAAAGTAACTTATGTGAAAACATTCATAACTTTGTTCATTAAGGTTGGTTACATAGCAGTGTTTATATAATATTTAAAATGCATTAGATGATTTAAATTCGTCAAAAAAGTAAAATTTTAAAAAATTCTAATATATTTCAGGTAATTTTTCTTATATTTTGCTTTATAAAAACCTTCCATGGATTTCAATGAACATTTTACAAAAAGAATTAACTGAATTGGTCCAGCCATTCTCAAGATTTGCGCTTACCAACACATTTTGCAGTTAATTTTTATTTATAAGATATGTACGTATGTATACTGGACATTGATCTTAATTCTTGAGTTAATCATTTCTATTAATCATTATACCATTGAATTTATTTGTTTCTCCAATGTTATAAATTTTTAGTTTTTGATATTGTTAGGTCTAAGTATTCCAAATATTTAGGAAGATAAGAAAGAGGGAGGAGGGTCATTGATGATAATCAAATGTTTCAATATATTTTCTTGGTCTCAACTGAATTACTTTAATTTGGTTTGTAGCAAATGCTTTCCTGAAGTAAACGTTTTACAATATACACTGACAAACCATGAATATATTGTAAAAGTGGTGTTTCTTTGTAGGTACTGTGGTCTCAGACTGCCGCCTGCGATAACATCAACCACCAATGTGTTGACAGTTCGGTTCCACTCAGATGATAGTGTCCACCGGGAGGGTTTCACAGCTCACTATGTAATGGTCGACAAGAGAAGAGGTTAGTCCTTTGTGCCATGGCTCGTCACTTTTGCCAATTAAATTTTTGGCATTTCACTATGTATATAATAGTACTAATAAAACTGCACAAACATAACTGATAAAATAATAATTAAATGTTACATACTATCAATTTTACAAGTTGCTATGTGAGACAATTAACCATTAACATTGTACGACAAATCAGTACCTAATTTTATCTTTTGATGAAAATTCAATCTATTAAACTTTTTCAGGATCCCTGTATTGTCTTTTCACAATGATCACTTAATAAACAATTTAGTAATAGTGAATATTTTGCACATACATAAGTGTATTTATATGCTTATTTTTGTACTTCTTTCGTATATTCGTACATAAAGAAATTTCTAGAAATAACATGCATAACAGAATTATGCAATAACAATGTTGATTGTAGGAATACAATAATTTGAGATTGAAGATGTTTTTGTCGTCAATAAATAAAATTATAGATTATGCAATAGACAAAGTCAAAATATGTTATGATATAGGTATAGTGTGTAGAATGGATGTCTTTTCAAAACTATTCACTTGTGTCTAGTATTCACAAGAAACAGAGCTTGGAAGCACAAGCAGAACACTAAAATAAACTACTAAAATAAACAGGTACAGTAACTATAACAAACAAATAAATAACATCTACTTTTTAATAAAAATCATATAACAAAGTTAAAATCAGATTTAAAATATCAGTGGGCTGATATCACAATTCAGATAATCACAGACAAAATTAAACAACCATAAAAAGATATTTTTCAGTCACTTTTCCTTGGTAACTGTAAATTTACTAGCTGGAACATCCCATGGTCTTTCTGGTAACTTGTTGAAAAGTTTTATTCTTAAAAGCATATGACTATTTTAAATTTTATATAATCTATTTTACAACAGAAATGACAGGTATTGGTTGTCAGTGTGATGCATATGAACATCTTGTCTATTTTTAAAGCTATTCAAATGTTCTTTTACTTGAAGTAATAAACAATAAATATACAGATTTGGCAATGTTTAATTTGAAATTCTTTAAATAATAGTACACATAATTTGTTATTAGAAACATCCTTTATGATTCTGAAGGCCTTTTTGGTCAAATGAATACTTTGTTGAGTTTGTTCTGTTTCCTCCAATAATCTCATCATATCTTAATAACAATGAGAAAAAGCATGATATGCAGTAATCAACATTTCTTAACTAAAACAGTTTTTTAGTTTGCATAACAAATACATAATGTTAGGTAATTTTGTACATAAATAATTTACATGATAACCAAGCTCAATTTACTATCTAGATTTACACCTAATAATTTAACAAAAATCATTACTATTTCTTACATATTTTAAGAAAAAGGGTTGTTTAGTTTTTTTAGTTTTACTATGATTGACTTCCAGATTGTTTGTATCAAACCATTCTAAAGAAATGTTCATAGAATACACTAAAATACTTTTTGAGATGTTTTGGAGAGTAAAAAGTATATTCAACTGTTTTTTACTATTGATTTTGTTACATTTCAACTTCTTAAGAAATCCATATTTTTCTTTAAATAATAGATTATTTTGAGATAAATTATCACACAACAGATCTTGTAAACATTTAAAAATATACTGAATATCAGTACTAAATCAATAGGGCAATAACTAGTGGGATCTATATTACCTTTAACATGTTCACTCCGACTGTCTGCAAAGTGATACACAGTACTCTCAACCATCCAGACTCAATAGAACATCTGCCGCAGTCTAACATGTTAAGGGATGTATAAATTAAAATTTTAAGTGAGTGCTAACAGATTGTCCAAAATGTAGTGTTTTTTCAGTTTGCGATGCCGTTTATCGCTCAGTTTCCGGCGTTATTGAGAGTCCAAACTATCCGGACGACTATCCAGCCAACAAAGAGTGTACCTGGACGATTCAAGCTCCACAGGGTAGACAGATCAGTCTCAAATTTGAGACTTTTGACCTTGAAGATTCAGGAGATTGCAGATATGATAGTATTATAATCAGGTATATGCACAAAGGGTTTTTACTAAGTACAGGCTATTTGATGTTCAGTAATGTCAATAAAATAATGTGAGGTCACCGATAAAATAAAGATCGTTTGGACCTGATGTATTCAGATTCAGAAATTCTTTATTCATAAAACAAATGCACAAAATGTACAATGAATAGAGTCACATCAAGAAAATTATAGTTAATAAAAAAATTATCTAACATCAACTTATAAAATATTAACTAACATAAGCATTAGTACTAGATTACTTTTATAGTTTTTAAGCGTATTTCATGTACAGTTGCTGGAATAATCATTCATTCATTATAAGTTATGGTAATAAATAGTTATCTTATAATATATATATATATATATATATATATATATATATATATATATATATATATATAAACAGACACATACATACATACATAAATACATATACACAGACACATACCTACGTAAATACATATAGACATGTTGAGCTAAACCAGTCAATTAGCCCTTTCAAAAAATTCTTGGAATGAATATATAGGTTTATTTAGTAGATATTCTTTAAGTTTAGTTTTGAAATTATTAGTGTTGTAGTTAGTTTTCAACTCAATCGGTAAATGATTTAGAAACTTTTTCCCCATGTATGAGGTTTTTTTTATAAAATTCCAAGTAATGATCCTAACATTCCTATTGTATTCATATATTTATATGAAATGTATATTCATACATTTCCTATTGTATGATCCTAACACCACAACAGCTTACTCCTTGCTTCAGTCTGGCACTAACACCAGTTTACAAGGTATATATATTTTTTGTTTGGTTTTGGGTCTTTAATATGTACAACAAAATTCATAATCCCAAAAATATGGAATAGGTAAAATATAGGCAACGTGACCTACATTAACGATCTATAACCTGATCAAAATACCACTTAAAATAGTTATATGCAATGATACTTCAACATCAAATGCAAATTGGGACTTCTATGAGTGTTTTATAGATTAAAACTGTGTACTGTAAGATGCAAAAACATCTCTTGATTGATTAAACCATTTATTATGGCAGGTAAAGTTAGGACAATTAAATCCTTTCTTACACTTAACCTTAAATCCATTATGTGATGACTGAAGGGCATAAACATCACAGGTAATCTGATGTACCCATATTGCTATTGAATACTAAACTGACCCTCAAACAATGAGATAAGATTGATAAGATAGTGCCAGTTTGCCTGTTCACGGTAGTACACAAATAAATAAATCATAGCCTTCAAAGCTGTTAATAATCATTTATTATACCACTTTATGTACTGACATTTTGTGGACGAATATCGCTGACTTAAAACTGACATAACCTTTAGAAACATAGTCCAAGGTCAGTAACCCTGAACACTTCTTTTATAACATAGCAAACTTCACAAATAGTCTTTCTAATAAAAATACTCCCATTTAACTAGATCATGAGTCTTGACTCCACCGATCCTGATGACTATGGAGTGCTGTTATCATGAAACGTGATAACTACGAATCCGCCTATAACAATCCCTAACTAATTAGAATTAAAAACTGCTTCTCAGCAAGGGGTGAAACTGAAAATTACTTTTATCATTTTCTGTACAATAGATTAAGGTTACTATTTACAAGAAATTCTCTGCTTGGTAACTAATATATAAAGCAAACTTAATAAGTATAAACAGAGCACACACGATTTTGTCTTCATGAATGAGAATGGCCTATTTATCTAAAGGATATCACCACTCTTATACTGAAAGTGGGTAAAAAGAGTATAAAAAAGAAGAGTTCATGATGATTGTTTTATTATACTATAAATGATTAAAATTATTATACAGGGTGATTCAAAACTAAACAGCAATCTCTCGAGAGCTTATTCTATAGCTAAAAACAAGTAAAAAAGTTCATATAACCATATGCCCGGAAACGCTTCGTTAGCGAGTTACGCCTAGCGAAAGATTTCGCCCGGATTTCAGAACCCTTGGTGAAGTCAGGCCGTATAAAAATGGTAAAGGTAGTTACAAAGATACAAATACGATTGTTTTTTATGTTTTTATATCTGACAAATTTATTAAAATTCGTCCCAGAGCAGTAAATGCAATACTTTCAGAGATATCTTACGTAAAACACAAGAATTGGTGCAAAGAAATAACACATTTTTGTGTTTAACGTAAGATTACTTCCATAAATGTTAAATAAAGGTCATTTTTTTCTTAAACAGATTTGTAGAACATTTAATTGTGAAAAGATTCATGTGAATTACTTAGAAAAAAAATTAATAATAGGTATTGAAATTTAGCTTTATTTAAAAATAAAACAGACGCACAAAAATGCATATTCTTATCTGCATAAAATATTAACTAATGTTTAGGTTGTGAGTAACAGCTGATCATTTATTCTAGACTGAACATTAACATAAAATGTATTTACCTTTATAAAACTGTAATAATCACCTATAATAGTTGCTCAAAGTGTCCTCCGTTGTTAGCAATGCACGTTTTCGCACGACGAATCCACTCTTTTCTAGCGCGTTTCATAACGTTTGGAGCATTCTTGATAGTTTCTGCCGCCTCTGTAATGCGATTACGTAACTCCTCTATGGTGTTAATCCGTTTTGAATAAACAATTGACTTCATCCAACCCCATAAGAAAAAGTCTGCTGGCGTGAGGTCAGGAGAACGTGGTGGCCATTTTACTGGTCCATTTCGAGCAATCCATTGTCTACCGTATGTATCATTTAAATAGTTTTTCACATCATTAGAAAAATGTGGAGGTGCTCCGTCGTGCATAAACCATGCATTTATTCTGTTTTGAACAGGAATATCTTCCAAGAGGGTAGGCAGGTTTGTTCTTAAAAAATTTAAGTACGCTACTCCATTAAGTCGATTAGGGAGGAAAAATGGACCAATCAAATTATCACCCAGCCACCATACACACCAAGCCATACATTGACTGAAAATGTATGTTGAAAATGCCTCGTCGCAGTTTCATGTGGGTTGTCGAACGCCCAAGTATGGGTATTACGAAAATTTACAATTCCATTTCTAGTAAAACAGGATTCATCAGTAACGAGAATACGCCGAAGAAAATACTGATGTCGTAAACAATTTCTTCTTAACCAGCGGCAGAACATCTTCTGTTTATTAAGATCTTGCGGTAATAAGTCTTGAACACGTGTTATATGGAATGGGTACAACTGTGCTTCATGAAGTGTCCGCCATACGCTTGACTGGCAAATATTTAACTGACGTGATAATCGTCTGGTGCTTGTGGTTGGTGATAATTCTACAGCATTTATTATTGCTTGTTCATTATTATAGTTCCTTGTGCTACGTTAACGACCAGTATCTATTCGCTTCGGTTTAAAGCTACCAGTTTCTCTAAGTCGTCTCTCCACAGCTTCAAATGTTTTGCGATCAGGTGTTCTTCGATGTGGAAAAGTATCACGATATTCCTGAACTGCAGCTAAACCATTCTTGTTAACTTTGCCGTAAATCAGTATCATGTCCGTATACTCTTCAAACGAATACATACCATTTACATTACCTGCCATTATTTACTAAGATAATTACATACACTTTTATAAAAATATTTAATAAAATATTTTAAAAATAAATATTTAATAAAATATTTTATACACTTGTATAAAATATTTCCAAATAATCACAGGATCTCACAAAATACAATCTTCACACGCCACAATACAAAAACCTCCATAAAGGTTATTCAAATATTACTTCATGAACTTAATTGTTGATCAGCTGATATTGCCAACCTTTGCAAAGAAAATATGACGATAAAAAGTGTTGAATAAATGATCAGCTGTTACTCACAACCTAAACATTAGTTAATATTTTATGCAGATAAGAATATGCATTTTTGTGCGTCTGTTTTATTTTTAAATAAAGCTAAATTTCAATACCTATTATTAATTTTTTTTCTAAGTAATTCACATGAATCTTTTCACAATTAAATGTTCTACAAATCTGTTTAAGAAAAAAATGACCTTTATTTAACATTTATGGAAGTAATCTTACGTTAAACACAAAAATGTGTTATTTCTTTGCACCAATTCTTGTGTTTTACGTAAGATATCTCTGAAAGTATTGCATTTACTGCTCTGGGACGAATTTTAATAAATTTGTCAGATATAAAAACATAAAAAACAATCGTATTTGTATCTTTGTAACTACCTTTACCATTTTTATACGGCCTGACTTCACCAAGGGTTCTGAAATCCGGGCGAAATCTTTCGCTAGGCGTAACTCGCTAACGAAGCGTTTCCGGGCATATGGTTATATGAACTTTTTTACTTGTTTTTAGCTATAGAATAAGCTCTCGAGATATTGCCGTTTAGTTTTGAATCACCCTGTATATGGTACTTGTATCTTAAAACTTGTGGAATTACCCTTATATATTAATGAGTATTCATGAAATGTTTACCAATGTCTACTCAGAAATGGATTACATGAAACATCCCCACTGGTCGGCAAGTACTGCAGTACCACATTGCCTCCTGAAGTGATCTCCCTCACCAATGCATTGTGGATCCACTTAAGTACTGATGTGTCCAATCAAGGAAAAGGCTTCAGGGCCTCCTGGGATGCCACTGCCACAGGTAATCTGATAGCTAATGAAAGTTTTTTATACATTCTAAATTTTTACTTTTAAAGTTTGTAGTGTAGCTTGTTAGAATTATTAATTGTCTTTACTTTAATGTATTGACATAAATATAGAACTGTCAGATTCCAGATATTGTATTAAATTTATGCATTAATGTAAGATTTTATTTCATGTATATTTCAGCAAAGAAACGCAAAACAAAGCATCTTCCTTTTCCAATTTTTTTAAATTTTTTTAGAAATAACAAACACTTAAACTGGAAAAAAGCTTAAGACACTTTTACAAGATATCACAAGATTCTGTTTTTAATATATAATTATTGTTTGACGCCATTCTTGTACGTATTATATCAAGCTATATTCTATGTACACTGTATGAATAAAGAATATTGAATTGAACTGAGTTCTGTAATTAACATTATTAAAGTAGAGCTATTAATAATTTAAACTTGGCTTATAAGTGTCAAACAAAAATACAGTTATGAATCAATATTTTTCACTTTACAGAATCTACTCAAGTATTAATAGTATTAAAAGGTTTTAGTATCAATGTTATATTTAAATGTTTGTATATAGTGTTGTTTGTCGGAATATTTGTTTCTACTTTACACTGTGGTGTGTAACTATGTGACATTGTCTGAATTTCTTTTAATTGCAACATTCTCAAAAGTCATTGTATTAAATGTTTGTGTTAATGAAAGGTGGATGGATGTAATGTATGTTCCAGTTAAACAACGTAAAACAATTCTGAACTGACTGAAATTATTCTTTTTAGTTTAAAAGAAAACTTTGGTAAAGCTAAATACTTTAATATACAAAGCTACTATTTCAAAATATGTTAAAATCAAATATACACCATGTAAATTATTTCAAAAATCTTTGTCACCAATTTAAATTAACATTACATCCCATTGTCAACAAGTCTTTCATCAAATTTGTCATATAATAATATGTTATTCATCAATTATGGTTATTTAAAAATATAATCATTATCAATTTATTGTTAACTGGTCTCTGAAGAGTTACTTATTTTAATAAGATATAGCTTATTATAACTTACATTTAAAAGCGAAATATGCCTAGCATTTCTTTGTTTGAAGTTTATTTTTGATGATAGAAGGATTGTGAAGGAAACAGGATTTTTCCGGACATTTGCCACAGTTCAATTCAATTTGTTTATTGCCGTTAAATAACATATGTTACAATAGGTTTTGTCACATTAGTCAATTAAATGGTAGCACAATGATATAAATAAAATAGTAGACATTTGACTTCAGTGCAAATTTGATGTAAGGTAGTTTGTTGTTTATTAATATGTCTTAATCTAAATATAACATTTAAAAATGTATAACAATGAACAAATATAACAATTAACAAACTTAACAATTAATAAAATTAACAATCAATAAATACAACAAATAATAAAAAATTACAAAATATGAGAATAAATTATGGTATATAAATATTACACCTAAAATATTATGTCATCTAATGAAACATTGTAGAATTCGTCTAAACTATAAAAAGCTTTTTTTAAAAACCATTTCTTAAGAACTAATTTAAAACTATTTACAGACAAAGACTTTACATTTAGAGGTAATTTGTTAAAAAGCTTTATGCCAATATGTATGTAATTACTTTTCGTCTTACTTAGACGTACACATTTTTCATCAATAAGGTTTTTATTTCTGGTGTTATACACATGTTTACTGCTTCGTAAATTAAATTCTGCATAATGGTCTTTAACATACATAATTGATTGAAACATGAACACACAGGGTAACGTTAGAATACTCAGATCAATAAAATGCGATCTACATGATTCAGTGTCCCCAATTCCCACTATACATCTAATCGCCTTCTTTTGCCATATAAAAACCTGTTGAGCCCCAGAGGAGTTTCCCCAAAGAGTTGTACCGTATAATAGGTGACAGTGAAAAAAAGAGTAGTAAGCATTTAAAATAAGTTCCCTACTGGTACATGTTTTTAATTTTCTTGATAAGAAAAGAACTTTAGCCAATTTTTTACACAATTGATTTGTATGTTCATTCCAACTAAGCTTGCAGTCTAGATTTATTCCTAGGAGTTTAACAGATCTATTTTCAGTGTTTTTAAGCCCAAAAACAATTCTTTCAGTCTTATTTTTATTTAGTAATAATTTATTATTTTCAAGCCATATGCAAGACTTTTTAAACGTGGTTTCACTGTCTTCGAGTAATATATTAAGATCTTTTCCTGCATTTAACAATGTTGTGTCATCAGCATATAAAGCACAATTACTGGATAAGAAACTTGGGAGGTCATTAGTAAAAATAATAAAAATAAATGGCCCAAGTACTGAGCCTGGGGAACCCCGTTTAATACTTTTTGCAGGCTTGATTGTTGTTCACCAGTTTTAACCATTTGATATCTATCCATCAAGTACGACCTTAATAGATTTAGCTTATTTTGCACAATACCGTAAAATTCAAGTTTTGTCATAAGAATATCGTGAGACACAATGTCAAACGCTTTACTTAGGTCCAACAAGGTTGCATGAGTATAATTTTTTTCTTCAAATCCTTGAAATACATAGGACACTATATTTTCTATAGCATTGATGGTAGAAAGACCTTTCCTAAAACCATATTGACTTGGTGATAGAAATCTATTTATTTCAAAGTACTTATTGAGTTGTTCCTTAATTATAGCTTCTACAACTTTTGACATAACTGGGACTAGTAATATTGGACGATAATTACTTTGAGAGTAAATATCTCCTTTCTTAAAAACAAGTATTGTAATGGTAAGTTTCAGACACTTAGGATAGATATCCTCAAAAAACATCCAGTTTATCAAATAGGCCAAAGGACATAGCAAAACACTGTAACATTGCTTTAATACATAATTTGATAAACCATAAACATCTTCGGACTTTGAACTACTGAGTTTTTTAATACATCTTTCGACATCAAGTACAGTTACATCATTCCATTTAAAACTATTTACAATGTTAACATGTGTTGTTTCTAGCATTTTGTCTACATTTACAATATTGGCTGGGTTTCAATTTGGTATAATATCATTACAAATATTTACAAAGTAATCGTTAAAATTTTCAGCAGAGAAAGGAAAACTATGATTTTTGTAGCTGCTCTCCCTCCCCATTTCTGAATTTATGACCTTCCAAGCTGCCTTACACTTGTTGTCAGAAGTAGTTATAAAATTATCATTGGCTCTCAACTTTGCTATTCTAATTTCATACCTATAGATGTTTTTTAATCTAGCATAAGCTCCTTTGTACACTGTGTTCGTTTTAGATTTGTCAAAATAAAGTAAAAGTAAATTTTTTATATGTTTTAATTTTGGAGTGTACCAGTTTTTAACAGACCGAAAATCTCTAGGTTTTGATTGTTTTTAATTTTTTATAGGACAGAATTGGTTATAAAGATCAGAGACAGCCTTCAAGAAAAATTGAAAAGCCTGTTCAACAGAACAAAACTTTGACAGTTCACCAAGCCAATCTAATCTGCTTAACCTACTTATAAAACTATTTACAGAATAATTATTCAAAGGTCTAAAAGTATGTACTGTTGTTTGGTCCTTTCAATTGTTTTTATAATTTCCGGTATTGATTTTCAATTTAATATTAAGTTTTAATCCTAGATGATCAGAGAGATGTGGCTGAATTATTTCACATGAATATTCGTCATTATGTTTGTTTGTACTAATGTTATCAAGGCAGGCATTTAATCGAGTTGGGTTTTTGTTTAAACAATACAGGTTATGAGATCTTAACATATTCTGAAAATTAATTACTTTTTATGTATTTTTTATGACTCCCCCATGTCCTAAATTTTTTCTACAATAATTGGCTGCCAAATTATACCCATTAGGCAAGTAGAGATCCACCTCCAGAGGAGCAAGCCAATGTTCATTAAGGCAAATTATATCATATTTACCTTCATTTAGAAATATATCTAATTCATTAACCTTATTTCTAAGACACTGAATATTTATATGAAAAATTGTAATGCTATCAGAAAATTGGTGTATGTTATTGTGAAGTCCTATGTCTTCAACTCCTCTTCTGACATTGTGAAGTTTCCCCACAGTGAAACAAAAAATCAGTAACACTAGGTTTCGAGATCTACACTAATCATTAAAACTAAACTACAGAATATAGGTCATAATATGATTTCATTCGTCTACTAACCATCTACGACTGACCAGAGGCCATTAGTAAATGGCAATTGTCACGGCAGAAAGAAACAAGATGGCGTAAATAAAAAGGAAGGGGGACAGGAATGGGCCTTTTTATTATTATTATTGGTTCATGCTAGATGAACTTCTTAAAACCATACTGTGCATTGGTTTATTACAAATATATGATCCATTTGATTTTTTTGGTTTTCTTTTTAGTTCATTTTTTAGAATTGGCAACCAAAGCGGCCTAATCTTGACTTATGGTTGACTGATTGGCTGGTCTGATAATTTAATGTACTGTATGTTGCCTCTATTAATTTCCTTTTAAAGAAATGTTGTTCCTGATATATTATGTTCGCTTCATCCCAATTCATATGATGGTCTTCAAACCAACAATGGTGTGCAATTTTTTACTTTTCGGTGAGACCCTTTCTTGTGTTTTATTTGTGCTTTTTTATCCTTACATTTAATGGTTTTTTTTGTCTCGCCTATGTATTCCCTATTGCAACTACATTTTACACTGTAAACACAGTTTTTGGAATCCTGTGTGCCATTTTTTTGGTTTTGTTTGTCTCAGACTATTGTGTGTTTTAAACGCGGTTATAATGTTGTACTTTCTACCTATTCTTCTAATTTTCTCTGATAATCCCGGCACATAAGGGATTGACATAAACGCAAATTTATCACTATTCTGTTTTTCTGACTCAGGAATGATTCTTCTGGTCCGTTTGCACTTATTTATCTAATTGAGAGTATCCATTGCTTCTAAGATCCGATACAACTTTCTTAAATTCCTTTTTTAATCCATATTTATCTAAGCATAAGCTCTTTGCTCTATCAAATAACGAGTAGGCCACTCCTTCTTTGACAGATTTTTGATGGTTGGATTGATAATTTCAATATTTTCCTGTGTGTGTTTTCTTTCAATGTCTTAAGGACATCCCTATCTCTTAATACACACACACCCAAAAAGGGAAGCTTGTTTTGGACTTCCACTTCCATTGTGAGGCGGATGGAAGGAAAAATACTATTAATGTGATTCAAAAACTTATTTAATTCAGTGTCTCGATGAGGGAAGATAATAAAGGTATCATCCACATACCTCCACCAAATCTTCAGTTTGAACTGAGCTGAAGCCAAAGCTTTTCACTCAAATTCCTCCATAAAGATATTGGCAAAAATATGAGGCAGTGAAGAAACCATTGTCATCCCCTCATCTTGACGGTAAATTTTACCCTCTAACTCAAATAATTGCATTGAGTGCATAGTTCTAACAGTTCCATAATTACTGGCATGGGAAGTTTAGTTCTATCCTTTAATGTTTGGTCTTCTTTGAGACGTGATTTAATAATTTCGAGAGTTTCTGGAACTGGTACATTTGTGAATAGACTTTCAACGTCAAAACTTACTGGTTTGTCAGTTTCAATCAACTTCAGGGATTTTGACCTCTCTACAAAATCCCTGGAATTTTTGATTGAAGAGTTAGTTTTTCCTACCAAAGGCGTTAAGATGTCCAAGAGGACTTTAGACAATTCCCTGCAAGGTGAATCACGAGAACTAATGATGGGCCGGAGAGGGATGGTAGGTTTGTGGATTTTGGAAAGGCCATACATATTGGAGATTTTGAAATGGTGAGGAGTTGATTTAGATCTAAATTTGTCTAAAAATATGCTTTGTGTTTTTGGTGTTTGCTACTTTGCATTCAAATCAGTCGGGTCTTTATTAAAAACTGTATATTTGTCAGTATTTATAGTTTCTGCAATCTTTTCTTTATATGCTGCTGAGTCAAGTAGAACAGTAGCGTTGCCTTTATCGGCTGGTAGGTTTTTGACTGTGTCATCTTTCCCAAGGATCGACATGGCCTATATCTCCTTTATTGTCAAATTGGGTTTTGTGGGAGGAATTTTTCTGAGTAAAAGACTGACCTCACAACGAAACCGGTCACCCTGTTCCTCAGATAACTGTGAAACATGTATAGCATGTGAAATCTTTTCGTAATTACATTGGATCACATGTCGAGCTTGAACCAAACATAAGTGAAATCTTTAAAATTATTAATTGATGAACAGAATATAGATCATATTTTCAGTGATGATAAAAAATTTACTTTTCAAGCAAGTGATTTATGTCAGTAAACAAATTTGCTACAGGTAAATATTATATAAAGAGTAAAGCATGCCAGTGATGAAGCAATTACAAAAATTTGCTTTTGTTTTTTTATTCAAGTCACAATTGCAGGAAACTTAAATAGAATACTGCTACTACAGAAAAGAGCAATCAGGATCATGTCTGGCCTGGGCCCAAGGGAAAGCTGCAGAGATGCCTTCCCTCACCAGGGAATCATAACAATTATTGGCTTATACATCAGAGAAGTCATAGTCCATGTTGACAAAGAGCAGTTGGAACAAGGCCATGACTTCATACTTACAACACCCGCCATGCTTCAAATTTTCACATGCCACTACATCACACTGCACTGTTTGAAAGGAAACCACCTAAATGAGCAGAAAAATCTTCAACTACCTTCCTGAAGATATAAAAATGATACAAGGACAGAGACTGAAGACAGAACTGACCAAATGGTTCTCTATCTGCCCATTCTATACCACGGATGAGTTCCTGAACTGGAAAAGAGAAGAGCAATACTCTCAATAAAAGCTAACCTTGTAATATTTGACGCCAATGCATTTCTTGATGATTTGTAAATAAAGAATTTGTCTATTGTCTATACAAAAATTTATATACTGTAATGTGTTTTGTTATATTGTTATACTTTTTTATTCATATGCTTATTTAATTTATTTAAACTTTTAACTTTATACAGTAAAATTGTCAGCCTTTTAACATTTTTATCAAAAGAGGAGAAAGACTAAATAAATTCATTGTTTTAAAAATCATTATATAAATCTTGAATGTTGATGGTCAGTAACCTCCTTCATCTCCCTCATATATGGAAATGTACAAAGGGTGTGGAGGCACGCTGACAGGGCCGACAGGTTCCATCATGTCCCCCAACTACCCGCAGCCATACATGCGCAACGCCGAGTGTTTCTTCAGGATCTCAGTATCTCAGGGCAGTCGTGTCCGGCTCATATTTGTGGATCTAGACTTGGAGCCACACTCCACGTGCAGACTTGACTATGTTGAGGCAAGTGAGCTGATTGAGAATATTATCCTACTTAACAATGTGTCCAGTACTGTCACATTTCCTATAATTTTCATATATAAATAAAAGGTTTTACTGATTAATTTTAGACTAAACATAGTTATTTTTAATTGTTTGATTAAATAATATTAATTCAACAAATGAGCAAGTAGAAAATCAAGTAATAGATTTACTTATTCAATATACAGATTTAGAATTTTGAAATGTCTTTTAATGATTAGAAATATGAAACATTACAAATCAATAATATAAGAACTAAGAGATTTACAACTTTAGAAATCACAAACTTTAGTTTGTATTGAGTTCATAAGTATAGTAAATTCAACACTATAAAAGAAATAAAATGTGTCAACTTACTCATTGCAGGTTATTAATATCCTTGATAGGTCCTAGCAATTTCTTTTTTTATTTTAAAACCAAACATTTTAAATTTAGTGGAATTACAAAAATTGTTCGTCTTTTTTGTAATTTAATAAATTACTAAAGAGATAACAGTTAATCATGTAAGTACTATTATGTATGAAAATAATAAATCTTTTTAATTGAGTATTTTGAATTATACATATTGCCAAAAGACTGACTTTTGTGTGGAATAATTAAAATAACCCAAATGGTATGTATTAAGAGTTATTTGTTCTAAGATAACATTTTTAAACATATAGTTAATTTTTCCCTATGTAAAAAATACTAAATTTATACATAAAAATTGTTCACTTAAAAAGTGTCTTGTTTTTATATTAATTTGAGTTTTTAAACATTTTTTACATACATAAAATATTTAGTTCATCTAAATGTTATAATTTATAACGATATAGCAATTCAAATTATTCTGCTCTACCATAAACAAAAAAATTATTATGATATAACCGAACTCTTATATGTACACCAAAATTAATTACTGCCACCAGGCTTGCAAAAGCTTGAATAACAACTACCTTATGGATAATGATCGTTGGCCAATGATAGGACTGGATATCAACAATGAAAGGGTTATAGTATGACATGTGTATCATATCCTTCAGACTGCATTGTAATGTACTGCAGGTGTTTGATGGAGTAGATGACCACAGCAAGAGTCTAGGCCGTTACTGCACATCTAGTCTCAGCCATCTGACCTCATCCACCAATTACGTGTTTGTCAAGTTTGTCTCAGATATCAGCCTCAGTGGCCGAGGATTCTATCTTAAGTACTATACAGGTTAGTCTTACTATAATCTACGCAACAAAAGATTTGTTCAATCCAAACATTTTGTTTTTGTAGTTGTATATTTTATAACTAAGTTTTTATAATGTAATAGGTCATAGAGGATCGAGCAAATAAATACCACTTTCTAAATAGAGACTCTTGATACACTCGAAATAAAAGCGATCGTTCTCTCAACAAGCATGAAATGCATGAAAACTGTTTGTATTTCTGATAAACTGAAACAGTTATTCCCTATGCACAATGACAATGTTTTGGCATAGTTTGTTTCCAGCCTGCTTTCAGTGGTGGCCTTGACGGGTTATTCCTTATGTTGTTTATAATATTTGAGTTTAAGGTAGGACATATTTCTTAGGTGTTATTGTGTATTTTTGGCTACTGAGATCAGCCCTTCTACACACTCAATGAATTTCTTCATGGGACCTTCTAGTTTTAACCAATGTGTATGATCTCAACTATAAATTAAACGAAGATAGGCATTGTTATTTGAAGTACGTATCATTTCAGTGTTTATACAAAATTTTAGCGCAATCATACATAGTAGCTTTTGTGACACAAGCACAAACATCCAAACCATTACGTTATATATGATATTTACAATTAGGTATATTTGCTAAAAGGATAAAAATATGAAAAAGGATAAATATATAAAAATATGCCCACTTCACAAGCCATCTGGCTACTATCATTGTTTGTTACCCAAATACAGTGATATAAATGAGTAAATATCTTTGATTTCTTATATCTATTCACTACACAGTAAACATTGTTTATAAAGACTACTAATTCAGATCGGTTTTTAGGCCAGTCATTAGGTATATCAAGGTCCTGAATTTTTAGTACATTGTAGAATAGTATTAAACCGAGTTTGCGGCCTCACAATCATTTAGCTTAACTTTTAAAATCCAAAAAAACCTTGAAATTCTCTGACTTATTTTCTGTCATGAAGGTTGAATTTTATTATGAATTACTCATGCCTCTTTTAAAGTAGATACTATATGCAAAAATTTAAGCCCAACCACTGCTCTGTAGGCCAAATAGTTTCCGAGAAACAAGACTTAAAACACCAGCCTTTATTTAATATAAAGTTTAACATTTCTATTTTGGTCATGATTTGGCTAGAATAATGTCTTTAATGTCCATCGCATGGAGTAATTCATATGGAAAAAGTTACAAAGCAGTTATTTAGCTTTATTTTAAGTACAGAATTAAGTTTGTATGTCTAATAGGTCTCTAGTTACCCATAAAATACTAAATGGTGGGAAAGTTGAAATAAATTGAACCAGATGATTAATTTTTAAGAAATGAAATTTTTTATTTATAGATAGTGTTACTTATTAAAAAATGAACATGTAAAAACTTAAGTGGTATGTTGAGATGAGAATTGAGGCACCTGTGGAGGTGAGGGATGGTGGAACGCCTGATGACTCCTGCAACAGATTTACACCACAATATAAATTAGAGTAATGTAATGCCCTACTTATCAATTTTGAAGCTGCAACAAACTAAAATGTAATGCTTTAAATATCCATTCAAAATGTCTCTTACCATTTGTTTTAATGAGAATGTCGGGATTTCTTCCTTCCTAGCTCGGGCTTCGATGTTTCTTCTGTCTGTTGAAGCTCTACTACTGAAGTAGATTCATTCATATCTTCGTGTTTCTTTTCTGAATCTGCCAAGATGTGGGGGGTGTTGTAGCACGTCTTGCCTTGGCAGATGCACTTGAGCTCTTTGGCACGAGCAGGTCCCAACCATCCCACCCTTTCCTACACTTGCATGAAGTCATGTTCAGTAGTGCTGAGGGTGCTGGATCTTGGATTGTGGTGATAGGAGTTGGCCCTTGCTGACTCCTTGTTCAACCCCAGCCGGAGGGATCCTTCTTGACCCCTAAGCACTTCTTAACCTGTGGTATGTTTTATAGGAGTGCTGGGCCACTACATCTTGGATTGGAGGTAGACTACCAAGCAGGAATTTTGCACTCGCAGCAGACCTGATGAAACGTTTGTAGCAGAGAGTTTAATAAACACTCCATACCTTTGATAAGGAAGAGTTGTTCAAGACACCCTCATTTACCTCATGCACCAGTAGATTGTGACAATGAGAGCAATTTCAGGGAGCACTGTTTGTGGTACTTACCCTCAGCAGCAACAAGTTCATTTATACATGAAAGACGCTGATGTAACTGTTGTCCCCATTCACCAGCTTGTCTAGGTTTTTCCACAGTTGATTCTTTCACTTCCAGTGTTAGCACTTAATGGAGTTCATCTCCGTTTGGGCAAGTTTATCTGCTTCTTGAAATATTCCTTGGAGAATTTTTCACCACAAAGGAAACAACTATCGCCAATGATGTGACATCTTGATCCCAAACCATTTCTCACCCTTACTCCGTGTGAAGACGATGGTTGAGCAGATAAATTTGTATACACTAACACTTAAATTAGACCTATTTATATACAATATGTTAATAATATTATCGTTAATGACAACAGGACTACAATTCGTCTGGGTGAATTTATTGAACAATCAGATTTTTCGTTTTTACATGTAACTAGAGACCTATTGGACGTATGGACTTTATTCTGTGGATTAAAGCTAATTAACTGCTTTATAACCTTTCTCTTATATGATTTTCCCCATGGAATAAATATTGCAGCCAATATTCTAGCCAAAATATAACTGTCTATAGCGACTGGCCTATTTACATAGTGGAAGTATTCAAATCTTTTAAAGAATAAACAATTTTTGTAAAGTTGCCAGCATAATTTGTTTTTCTCTTAACATATATTCGCATTCAGAATAATGTGTGACAACACGCAGCCGGAATATTGAAGCCTGGAAGGGTCTACCTGACTTAAGCCATGTATTAGTTAATTATAATATGTAATAGGTTAATTATGGACACAATCATAATTAACCAAGCCATCCTCTTATAGTATGCACCACTGACTCGTTCAAAGCGTTACCATGGGGGACGGCACATCCTAGTAAAATCACACTATTTTCAGCCTTTGCTCATAGGACTTTAAGAAGATGTCAGTACCCAGTAGGCGAGATTTGACCTTAGAGATATTCAGGCATAATTATATGGATAGTAAGTAGCTTTACACCACCTTCTAGTAAGTGCATGAACCAAATATCCGAATATGCAGTTCCTCTCTCATACAAAACAAGATTACAAGATCTCATCATCAGTAGGGTGAAACTGTAACCTAGCTGTCTTACAATGGTCTTAACTCCGCTGGTTCAAGCTGCTTTATATAACTAAACAATAGCATTTATATGCTATTAACAATGTTGTAGTCGGCCTACGTGAGGTTTATTAGGAAATTTAGAAGATGTAAATAATCAGATTCATACAGACAATAGCATCTTCACTTATAGCATAAACTTATGGCATGTGTTGTTATAAGTCGGATAAAACATTTCTTTTGTCCATAATTACTTAGTAACACCCTAATATTGATAATGTTTTGGAGTGGTGCCTGTATTTTTAGCAGTATGTTATTGAATTACTGATTATAATCAACAATTTAGTAAATATGTTACTTTATGAGACAATAAAATTTGTATTCTGTTACTTCCTATCACATGTTCTCAGAATCATAAAGTTGCATAACCATAATAAGCAGTTGTTAAAATAACAGTGCATGACAGATTTTACATTTACAGAAATAAATCAAAATTACTTGTAAAGAAACTCTAATTTCTAACAGTGTGAATCCTTTTCTATATTTTGACAGCATTGTTTCTTTTTTAACTTATCAATAAATGTTTAAAAATATAGTAGTGTATAGCAAAAGAGTTTTTTACTGTAGTTAAACATGGGAAGTTTAATTAGTACTATGAAAGTAGAGAATCAAAGTCTCTTGAAGAACTTTGAACATTTTCTATATCATATGTAGCTATTTAAACAAATGATTCTCTTTTATTCCTCTCCTAAATTTAAAGTTCTGATTTATTGTTGTCTAAAAGGGTTTTTAACCCCCCCTGAATTGGTAACTGAAAACAACTCCTAAAAATTAATATGTTTGTTGCAGAGTGCAACATAACAACCAGAGATCGTTACGGGGTGTTGGAGTCTCACAACTATCCCCAGGAATACCCTGCCATGCTCAACTGCATGTGGGTACTAATGGCCCCACAGGGTAGCAAGTACAACATCACCTTCGCTCACTTTGACCTGGAGTATGGAGTCCTACAGCAGGAACCTTCAGTGGATCAGAGGGATTGTCACTACGACTATCTTGAGGTAAAGTTTAAAGACTGAAATTGAGGTTTCGATATGGGTAATGAGGCTTGCTTAAAATACTTGTATGTGGTAGAATAAAAAAGTTTCTAATTAAATAAAAGTTTTTATTATCATTTACATCTTAACATGCATGACATCATTAGTACTGAAAAGTATTTAAACAATTTAACAGAGAAAAAAGATCATATTTTATATATACTAAAAAAATTGTTTGTGTGTACATATATATATATATATATATATATATATATATATATATATATATATATATATATATATATATATATTAACAAAATATCTTATTTACATCAAAATATTATTGTACATCATACCAGTCCTAATGACTTAATCCTACAAATACTTTAAACAAATTCTGCAAAATTAAATTAAAAAATTTTTTTAATTTAGACATGTCACTATAAAGACATGTCTGAACCAACCACATTTAAATTTTATTTTTTTAATTAATTTCCTTTCAGATCTTTAATTTCTTTAGAAGTCTATTACAATATTGTCTACCCATTATAAAACTGACTTTTTGAAGTCAAATCTAATCCTCTTCTAACACTTAATAAAATTATTTTTATTTTGTGTATCACAATTATGAACATCAGTAATTTTTTAAATAAATTCCTTATCTTTAAAAAAATGTACAACTTGAAATATACACAAGCCAAATACTGTCAGCATATTATGTGTCAAGAACAATTTTTTATGTGATGTATTATTGTGTACTTTAGCAGTAATTCTAAGTGCTCTCATTTAAAGTTTAAACACTTTTGTAAGTGGTTATTGTAAGCGTTGCTCTATATTATCAAACCAAAGGAAAGAAAAGAAGAAAAACACCAAAATAGACTCCTCTTAGTGCACTTGAATCTAAATAATAAGATAGCTTTCTTAATAAAATCATGCTGATGGTAATTTAGAGCACTCATAATCTATATGTTTTACCCATTTGAGTTTATCATCTATATAACCCTTTTTTGCACTGAGGAACTCCACAATGAACACCTCACACTGAAGATCTAGTGTGTTTGAGTTATACACCATGATCATGTAAAATTTATGTATATTGTGATGTATAGGAATGTATTAAATCAAAAAGATGATCTTCTTGCCAGTTTTTTAGTAGCATTCCTTAATAAACCCTATAAAAAACTCTAGAGAGGTTCATATAAATTCCCACAACCTGAAAGATATCATCCACTCTGGTTAATACATTATCAGCAACCATAAAGATAGTACTCCTACTTCTCCTAAAGCCATGCTAAAAATTGTTAAATACATGATTGTATACATAGTAATAAGTTAGATTAGCTTTTCCTGTCAGCTTATTGAATGTGGATGTCTAAGAAACAGTCCCATAGCTATTTACTTTATCCGTATTACCCTTTTTCTATAACAGTTTGATAATTGACAATTTTGGGGACTGAGAAAACACACCATCTAATAATAAACAACTAACCAAATGTATCAGCGGTTCACATAATTCAATCATATTTTCTAATCTAACGTCATCTAAAAATGACCTTGTTTTAGAATTACACTATCCATTAAATGTATATCACTTATCTAACAAAGGTATGTTCAAGAAGTTGTTATTATTTTTATAAATTTTAGTATTTTTCACAACTGTAGGGTAATTATTATAGTATTGATTAAATATTTCTGTAACTAACTATGGATTATCAACCACCACATTGCCTTTATCTTACAAAGTAATATTATGTATTTCCAATTTCTTTATTCTAATGCTATTAACAAAAGACCAACATGTTTATAAATGCATCTAAGGTTCAAACTTTTTTTATACTTTGAGCTTTTTCTTTAGCAACTTTTTTACAAAAACATTTCTTACATGCATTATATCTAGTTTACTATATCTGATTTCCCTTTTTTTCTTAACAAGTCATAAGTGAGTAGAAAGGTCTTTGTGATAGCCAGTTGCCGAGCTCTCTCTAGAGCACCTTCTCTGTGAAGTGTTTATTTCAGCTGGTAAATGGTTTGACAGTTTTGAGCCGATGTAGACTGGCTTCTTTTTGTATAGTGATAGGTGGTGTGCAGGAAGGGTGTACTATCTATGTTGGGTGTCATAACCGTGCAGATTATGGTGGCGGGGCAATTCTTTACTTTCAGCATATAGGACCACTTTTCTGATGTATAGTGATACTATTATCAGGATTCTCAGTTTTTATTAAGGTTCCCCTGCAGCCATCTTGGGCCAAGGTTTCCAACCATTTGTATAGTGTATAAATTTTAAATTATATGTGTACTCTTCCAAGTAGGTTAAAGTTTATAAAAAAAAAACAGAAAAACTTGTGTTCATGTTTTAACCCTTTTAGTGCCAACGTCTGAATTTTCGGACGTTGGATTATTGTGCGTAGTTTGCCAGCTTCCGTATTTTCGGACGTTTTGTAAAAAAAAAATAAAAATTACTTTAATTAGTCAAAATAAATATACTTGTAATGTTTTAGAATCGCAATTCAATGATCTTTCCGATAATTACATTACCCAGTTTATAATTACATTACCCAGTTTTCCTCCTAAATCAGGAGGAAAACTAAAAAAATCATCCTATAGTAAGAGAGGAGTGCACACCAAGTGTTACCCTCTACACTTCTGCTGAACGTTCTCTTAAAATTTTCTATTTTGTACATTTTTATGTAAATAGTTACTTGTTATTTTAAGTGATCCCTAGAGAACAATTTTTATTTATTTCAAGAGAGTTACTAGCCTATTGATCTGTGAAATATTTTGACTCTTGTGTTAAGACCTTCAAGAAAACAAGAAGACATTTTACAGATTAGGCAAAACAGAGTGTTTTTCCAGGTTAGTACACTTTTGGATATTCTTTTTGTAATTTCATAATTTTTAATTTATCATTTTGAAAGTTTGTAAATTTCAATAGAAAAAAATAGGAATCAGTGATGTAATCAATGTTTTTCCAATGTTCTTTTTATTGTTGTGTATCACAAGTTAAACTCAAAAAAGTAAAAAATAAAAAATTTTAAATACTAATAATTTAATTTTTAGTAATAAACACAATTTTTTGTCAAATAAAGTGCAGGATACAAATATAACTATTTAAGTTTAAAACAAACAAAAAAACCATGAATTTATCTTAAAAAATAGTGTATTTACAACTGTTTAAAGAATTACGGTACATTTTGGCTAAACGTGGCTGGCAATCTGGTACAAACATGCATGTGTACGCCTGGCATTCCTGGTACAAATTTTGAAAATTTTGTTTGGCACTAAAAGGGTTCATTTTCGGGTTTCCAGAACCCTTCATCAAAAACACACTGACTAATGAAACAAACAAACAGATCCCAAGCCAAGAATTACAAACATAACCAGAAAGAATTTTAAGAAATAAATAAATAAATAAAAGCCATAAGCAACAAGAATCCAATCAGCTGTATGTAGAATATTTGTAAACGTTTACATAGAAATAATACTTTATATAAAAGAAGGAAAATAGAATTACCTTATGTTCAACCCATCTGGTTGCCTTATTTTTAAATTAATTGATGTGCGATTTCAACATTTCTTAGATTGATCAGATTAATACTTTGGTTGGGGTTTGGCTCTAAAAGTTAAATTTCTTTTAAGTCGAAGCATTTTCTAATTTATTTTGATTGTGTTGAATCGCAAGTGCATCACAATGATCTCTCATAACAAAGATGATCAAATCGATGATTGGTCATTCTCACCTTTAATAGATTGATGGTTCTTCCAATATAATATTTGGGACAGAATTTACAGGTTAGTTGGTAAATTATGTTTTTCGTGGTGCAATCAATATTGCCTTTAATGGGATATTCTTTTTCAGTTGTACTACTTTTAAAAGATTTAGAATTTTATTAACATCTTACAAATGCTGCATCCTGGCTGAACATTTCAATCGTCACAAGGATTGAACATTTCATGTTATTACTTTTTTGGATTGCATTGATAGTTTAATTTCGGTCTAAACAGAATGTTTCGTAAATTTCAGGTTTTTTTAGAAATTAATTTAGGGGACTTATAGAATAAATTTATAGTTTCAGGTAAAGACTACAAAATGGGAAAAGAAACCTTCAGAACTTTGTTGATTTTAAGAAGGCCAGGAAAATATTGAGTATTAAATTTAGGGTCATTACAATTAATAGCACTGGAATTGTTCTTAGATGCTCTGATTTGTTTACAAAAAGATGTTTTGGATACCCCATTTCAAAAAGTATATTAGACAGTCTATTTATGTAGTTATAAAAATCAGACAGTTAGCTATAAATATTTTCTGTCCCTATTAATAGACTTTTATGATTGATTTGATTGTTGATTTGTTTATATTAGAGTAACTCAGAATATAAAAACTATAAGCAATGCATGAGGAACACACATTAATTGTTTAATGTGAATTGGACGGCAGGTGGTGAAATTCAAATATTGCATTTTGTTCCTGTCTTTGATATTAATTGTTGTTTTCAAATTATGATTTGTAATAAATACATCAGTATCTAAGAATGTTATTAAATCTGGTGAGATTGACTATGTTAATTTTAAAATAATAAATTTATTAAGATTTAAGTCATTAAGGTTTTTGATACCATGCTGCCGTATTATAAAAATATCTATGAACCTGAACCAAATTAGAGGTCTATAATGTTGACTAGTTAAAAATTATTTTAGAATAGTCCCATAAAATTATGGTCATAAGAAGGAGCCATCCTTGAGCCCATAGCAGTTCCTTTAGTTTGAAGGTAATTTTGGTCTTGAAATTAAAAATTATTTAGGGTTAAAATCATGGTAAAAAGTTTAAGAATGAAATTAGTACTAGGTTTGGTATCATTTGGGCTTGAATCAAGGTAATTTTGAGCAGCTCTGAGACCATCCTATTCATTGATAATTTTGGGTTAAAAATGTAGTTGATAAAAGAAAACCGTATTACTCAGTCTGTGAGACCAGAGCTTTCTGTTGATGTTTGTAACAGTGACGTTTCGGTAGAGTGTTAATAGCATTTCTTATGTGTGGGAAGCAGGTGACTGTTTGTAATACTAATTTAAAATATAAGATTGTAGTAAAATTTACTTTTTTGTTTGTGAATTTGAACAATAAATGCTTCTTCTCTTGACAGATATCAGAAGGTACTAAGAATCAAACACCAAGCAATATTTTGGGACGCTTCTGTGGTGATGAGCTGCCTCCGACCTTACACTCTCAGCTGGATCAGGTTTACATCCATTTTGTCACAGATCACATGATAGAGGGATCAGGTTTCCATCTCGAGTGGGCAATCTCAGGTGAGTTTCCTTTTCATGGATGGTTTTTGTTGATTTTGTAGGTTTATATTTACGAATAGTATTGTATTAATACACCTACTTCTCCAGTTGCTTCCAGAGTTTTATTTGGAATTTAAATTTGATAATAACCTAATTATACACTCAAATATTATGTGAGATCAACCCCCATAAATACAACACTGCTCTGATAGTTTCAGGTTACATAACTTGTGTTACCTTAATTTGTGTTACATAACTCCCAGAATGACTAAAAAGTAATGGACATCAGGTAGTATTTTGGTGGCTGTTTGAATCTTTTACAATAGATTTTTATTTTTAGTGTTTTAAAGAGACTCCAGTTTTATTTCAGCCTGAGTAGGATGATGTTAAACACAGGTGTTCTGTGCTGCTGGACTTGTAAGAGGTTCTTACCTTTCAGTAATACAAGGTGCACATATACTATCTGTACAGATCACTGTCCTGTGTCCTGTGATGTTTAATTGTGTTATTGTTATTGTAGTTAGTAAGCTATACATCAATGTACAACATTAACAAGCAAGCACGCTAATACTCAAGAAAAAAGCTCAGTACTGTAATAATTAATAGTTTTTTTTTTAGTCTAAATGCATTTTTCATATTACCAAACATTCCTTGGAGTAATTCAGGAGGGCAGGTATAGGTATGGGAATATAAATTCACAATTCGAAAATTAAAAGTGCAATAATTAATATTAAGATAAATTTCAAATTTCATTTTGCACATACACTTGTACTGAAACTTCAGGAATTTAGAAAAATTGGTCTCCTTACAACAAAGAGCATGCCATCTGTGTTGATATGAACGATGTTTCCATTTGAGAGTTATGAGTGCTGAGGTAAATCAAATAAACCGATACAATGGAGTATCATAAGATCTGACAGAATATAACAGGATTTACCACACAGGCAGATGGACAGCTCTTCGACCTTTTAACCCTAAAAACAATACAGCTCTTCCTTAGACCAAGAGAAACCTAGGTACTAAGTTTCACATCTCTACAACCAAGAGTTATTGCACAGGCGGACGGATAATAACACAATTTTAAGAAGGCTCTGTCTGGTCCTTAATAAGGGTGGGATCTAGAGATCCTTGATATACTACAGTGGTATGCAAAACCATATTTTAAACCTGAACACAATGACCTCTGCTGCATGTATAGGAATGGAACCACTTATCTGCTATGTTACTTAGACAATAGAAAATCAGTCCCTGCATTACAGTTGTTTTGTGTTGAATTGTTATTTCAAACAGAGTTTGCCTCTTTGTGAAGATTAGCTTATAAATTTGCATATGAATAGCATTTCAATATATGAATAGTTTTATTTAATACTACTATTGTAGTATATAGTAGTTCCATATCGATCCTACTTTAAAAAAATATAAGTCACACATTTGTACCACACTATATTTGAATTGCTCATAAGCAATAGTTGGTCTGACAGTCTGTGTTATCCAATGTTGATATTAGATTTTGTTAGGAAAAATGTTAAATTAAATGTTTCTAGAAGCCTTTAACAATTTCCAGTTCTGAAATTCTACTTCCTACCTAATTAAGCTTTTATTTATTTTCTTTTACACTGTACATCAATATTTATTTTCTAATGAATTTCTACGAAATTATTATTATTTTGTTTTAAGAATTTTAATTGGCTATATAATTATAACTTTACTGTTAATTTATTCTTTTTAAAATTATTATTAGAATTATTGTAGCACTAAAAAAAAATTTGAATTCACTACCATTTTATTTATTTTTCTCTCCACTTACATTTTTAATACTGATTATTATTGTTACAATAAGAGCCTGCAAGCTTGCATGCATGTTTAAATTTATTATGAATAATATTAAATTAGTAATAAACTTTCAATTAATTTTAAGTTTATATTAAATGATAAAGTATTATTTTTTCTTTGTTATGGTATGCGTGAGTGTGTAAATGTCCTGACCGCAATGTCACTGTCGCGTGTACCGCCGGCCGCTCGCCGCCTGCAGTGTCGTCGCGCCCCTGCTCGCCGCCGTGCACGGCTCTGACAGCCCCGCCCGAGCGGGCGCGCCTCTCCGCCGTCCCTGCCCGCGCTTCTCTGCCGTTCTCTCGCTCCCTACAACAATTTCCTCAAGGCAGCACACGTTAACGCACAATCACTGTATAGTCATATTGACGAATTTCGTTCCATTTTTGAGCCATTACATACCGACATTATCTTGGTCTCTGAGACTTGGTTAAAACCAACCACAAGCGACAAGAGCATTAATTTAGCTGGCTACAATATTTTCAGGAACGACCGTCTACACAAACGTGGTGGTGGAGTCGCAGTTTATGTCAAGTCTCAGTTTCCTACTTCCATCTTATTCTCATCTGATACATCTAGAGAGGGACGGCCTGAATTTATGTTTTTGGATGTCAGTGTCAACGGGACCATGTTTTAGTCGGTGCATGTTATAGGGCCCCCAATACCGGCCATCTTGCCGAATTTTAACACACACTCATCGATCTTATGGCTCGTTACAGTCATGTCATTGTCATGGGCGATCTTAACTCCGATTTGTTTAGGGCCTACCACATATGAGAAAACCCTTTTTGGACCACAATGTTTCAGTCATGTAACATGTCTCTGCTACCACTTCAGGCCACTCATCACACTGCTACAACCGACACGTGGCTTGACATCATGGCTGTTTCTGACCCGACCCACGTTGCACACCACGGACAATTTCCTGCCCCTGGACTTTCAAAGCATGATCTCATTTTTTGTGCCTATAAACTCCATACCCCCAAAAATAAGCCCAATATTATCAAATATCGCAGATACAGGGACATAGATCATGCTTCACTTCTCACAGATGCTGCTGCTTTACCCTGGCATGAAGTAACCACTGCCAATAATGTAGACAAAATGGGTTATCAAATTTAATGCTTTACTTACTAATTTATTTGATAAACATGCCCCAATCATAACTAAAAGAGTAAACCAAAGACCCCCTCTCCATGGGCTGAATGATTTCATAAGAAAATTTGCAAAAGCAAAGGGATTTCCGCCTTCAGAAAAGCTAAACGTTCTAAATCCACTCAAGATTGGGAGGCATATAAACGTCTTAGGAATCACACGCAGCAGCAAATACGTAACGCCAAAGTTAGATTTTACCACACAACACTTTCAGAGCCTCAGTCCACTAAATCACTGTGGAGTAAAAATCAAAGACCTTGGTGTGGGTAAATCCAATATCAGTCCACCTGTTCCGTTTGACCTCAATATTATAAATGATTACTTTATTAATATCCCTGTTAATATATCTGCAGCTAGCGATTATATTGCTGAGCTGGAGGGCTGCTCCTCGGGAGGCTGCTGGCCGCCAGTTTTCTTTTCACACCTGTGAGTGAGGCTGATGTGCTTGCTGCTTTCGCGAGGATGACCAGCAACGCAGTTGGGGCTGACAACATACCTTTGCGCTTTCTGAAAGATACATTGCCAATCACCCTTCCTGTTGTTTAGTAGTCATTTTCAATTATTCTTTAAATTCCTCTGTATTTCCCTTTAACCTGGAAGCATGCTCTAGTTCGTCCGTTTGAGAAAAGTGTCTAATCCGCAATCCCCTTTCTGACCTACGTCCAATCAGTATTCTCCCTTGTCTCTCCAAATGCCTTGAAAGAGTGGTACATCAACAAATTTCATCTTATCTGAATACCTATAACATCTTATCTAAATACCAGTCTGGATTCAGGCCTAATCACAGCACCACCACAACCCTAATTAAAATCACCGATGATATCAGATTGGCAATGGACAAGAGGACTAATCACCATTTTACTGCTTTTTGACTTTTCCAAAGCCTTCGACTGTGTGTTTATTACCCCCTTCTCCTCATCAAATTGAAGAAGTATGGTTTTCTCCGATGAGTGTGTTAACTGGGTCAAATCGTATCTTACTGGGCGACAACAATGTGTCAAAGAAAGGGAAAAAATATCTGAATGGAAAGCCGTAACACGGGGGTGTTCCACAGGGCTCTGTTCTTGGACCCCTATTGTTCTCAATTTATATTAATGACGTCACATCTATTATAAGGCACTCTAAGTTTCATCTTTATGCCGATGATTTACAGATTTACGTACACTGTTCGCCTGATGAATTGAGCACATTTATGGTTCTACTCAATCAAGACATTGAATCAATTGCTTGTTGGGCAAATAAACATGGGCTGAAATTAAATGAAGACAAAACGCAGGCAATGGTATTGGGAAACCCAAGATTGATCGACCGTTTGGACTTCAACGTTGCACCAAAACTTGAACTCAATAACCACGTACTAAATTTTCAAAACAAATTAAAAAATCTTGGTCTTACTATGAGCTCAAGTCTTAAGTGGAATGACCAGGTTACGATAACGTGTAATAGAGTATTTGCTGGCATTCACAGTTTAAAGCGTTTTGCTTTATATCTACCATTCAGTGTCAAGGTTATGCTGGTTAAAACTCTCATACTGCCACACTTCAACTACTGTGACGCTGTGATCAGTGACATGACTGTTGAGCTTTCGGACAGGCTTCAACGTGCTCAAAACTATTGTATCAGATTTATTTTCAATCTCAGACGTTATGAGCATGTGACTCCATTTTTCAAACAGCTATCACTTCTGAAAACTTCAACAACTTCGCCAACTTCACATTCTTTCAACTCTACATTCAGTTATCAGAAACAAGTCACCTGTTTACCTGTCCGAAAATTTCAAATTTATTTCCGATATAAGTGAGCGACCTACGAGAAGGGGATCCACGTTACTCTCAATTCCTGTTCATCGATCGAACTTCTTCAGTAGGTCGTTCACTGTTCAGGCATGTCGCCTCTGGAACTCTCTTCCTGATGATATTCGTGTTATAGAAGGTCGGGCTCGTTTTGGGGCGGGGGTCAGGGACTTGTTGCTGGGCGGTCTGTAGGGGTGGCGGATGGCGGTGCTCGTGGCGTGCTTGTGGTCAGGCTGTGTGTTTGAGAGAATGAATGTAGCAATAGCAAGAAACTATTTAAAAAGTAAATTGTTAATTTAAGTTTTAATTTATCTTTGTTTGAAAATTTTCTACATATTCAGCTGATAAATTTGATTTTTAATTATTACATAGTAGTATATATTTTTAGTTAAATTTAAATTTAAAATGGAATTTGTTATAGTTTTAAGGTCATTAAATGTAAATATGTATATATATATATATATATATATATATATATATATATATATATATATATCTGTATATTATGTGAGGTTGAGTGGTAGAGAGGGCTAAATAGCCCTAACTCCGCCTCTTGAATAAAGGCATATTTCATTTCATTTCATTTCATTTCATTATTTCATTTAACAATAAAAAATAAAAATACTTAATAATTTGTACTACTTTCCAGGTTGTGGGGAGATATACAGGGACAGACCAAAAGGCACCTTTTCCAGCCCCAACTACCCCAATGGCTACCCTACAGAGATGGAATGTGAATGGGATATTATTGCCCCCTTTGACAAAAGTGTAGAGATCACAATCGAAGAAATTCACCTGGAGGATTACGGAACCTGTGATTTTGACTATCTTATTGTAAGCTGTACAATGTTTTTTATTCATCCTTTTTTAGATTGCATGTACAAATTTAACATTTGTGTAATGTGTTCAACCATTCTTACTGTGAAACTAATGTATCAATAGCACTGCGCTAACTTAAGATGGTTTTATGCACATTGTAGTGCATAATCGCAATTAAATTGATATGTTCCTAATTCCATAGGTTAGGAATCATCACTATAAACAAGTATATAAATCAAATAAAACTAAAGTAATTGTATTATAATTTTGACTCTTGTTGTACATAGAAAACATAGAAAAGCCTAGATGGCAGATAGAAAACAGTCTATCTGTGCATAGACTGAGTTTTTCTATCCACTATGTAAAATTGACCAGAGGAAGGGTTAAGAAAAGGGTTGTCAGAAGTATGAAATGGAATAAGAAATGAATATTAAAATTGAATTTTTATGTAGTTAATGGTTTGATCCACAAATACTTTGAGGGTAACATGAAAATATAAAAAATTAAACATTATAAGAAGAGGACAGATGAGACACAGTTAACCTTTTTCACCCCGATGCTATTTAACACGGACGTCATAAAAATGGCATCCACTTCCAATGTCCGTACAGTGCAACATGCATTTTTTTATTTTTCACTGGCCACCTATTTTAGCAAATATATTACTTTGTAAAGCTTTGACTTCCTATTATCCTTAAAGTAAAACAGTTCAAGATATTTGGCACCAATAACGGCTTCAGACTCAGAAATGCCTGATGTTTTTGCTTCCAATGTTTGCAGGCATGAGTGTGATCTAATCCTACGTCTATGCAAATTTTATATTTATCTCTAAATACCATGTTTTACTGTTGCATGTGCACATTAGTGTTTGGTAAAATAGTTATTATTAGAAAAGAAAATGGAAGGATGAAAATCATTTAACTATTAAAGAAGGGAGTGAGGGATAGGATACTAGACTTCAATAATGTGTTGAAGTTTGATGATTTATTAATGTACAGGATTGTTTGTTTGATGTTTTGGTTTATTAAAGTCAGTTTAGTTTTGTATTGAGAAATAAATGTTTTAAAGGAAAATCGTACTATCTGGATGCTTTATTAGGTGGAGTTTTTGACCAATTCAGGATGATTCACCATCTCTACCATTCAGGATCTCCAGGGATTGAATTGTATTTTATATTAAAATCTGTATTTCATGTATTTCTGTTTGGATGTTAAATTGAGAGAATTTTACAAAACATCATTGTGAACAAACTTGTTGAATTATCTAAAACTGTTTATCTTCCAAACTGCTGTTCTCTAATTTGTTTCAGAACATTTAGTGGACAAAAATCTTCTCTATGATATTCTTATGTTTATTCTTTTAGTTATTTTTTTATGAAAACTTGCTCTATTCAGAATATTTTACTGTTTTCTATCTGTCAAAAATATGTAATTTAGATTGTAGAAAAAGATTGTTGTTTAATATATTCCATGTACAGATCTATGGAGGGAGGGATGAGACGTACCCAGTACTGTCCAAGTTCTGTCATCGCCAGACTAGTCCAATTGTAATCACCACTACTGGCAACCACGCCTTCATTGTATTCCGCTCTGACCATTCCATAAGTGGAAGAGGATTCCGGGCTACTTGGAAATTTGTTGATTCTAGTAAGAAAACATCCAAATTAAAGATATTGAATTTATTTCCAAAAAGTGTTTGTGATTTTTACATGTTTACACTCATAATACTTGTGTTTCAAATTATCATATGCTTATTAACCATTATAGTTCCAGGGTCTCCCATAGTGAGAAATCCTATATACTTTAGAAAAGTGACGGGTCTCTGGTAGCGGTTTCCTTGTGAAACATATTTCTTAGAGCTTTGCTACCAGAGGTAGGACCAACAATATGTCATTATTTCTTTCATTTTTTCAAGTGGGTTTTACTTCAGGTATACTGTATGTTATACATGGGAATTCTGACTGTTTTACAATGCTCTATAATAATAACATACAATAATAGACACGCGTGCAGAAACACTATTGTTTAACAAGATAAAAAATGAGTACAGGTTATTTGAATTCAAACTTAAATAAGCTTAAAGGTGAACAAAAACCTATTGATTATTTATAAAATACGTATCTTGTATAGCTGTTTGTGTACTTCTTGTTATGGAACAATATTTTACAACAAAATTAAAAATCTTCGAATTATGTTAAAAATCAACTTTGTAAGTGTTTTTACCAATGTCTTGTGTTTTTGTTCTAACACATTTGGCACTTCTTGCATATACCACATAATTTTTCTTGCCACTTTTGCGATGTGATAAAAGTTTGAGCAGTGGCACTCAGAATGTTATATTTTGTTTAGGTTAGAAATAAAACTTCTTCAACTGAGTAATGAAATAGCAATTGATAGTTCTGATATGGAAATTTGAAATCCGTGTTAAAATACAAGGACCATCCTGAAAGTAAATTGAATCTTTGATTAAAAAATCTCATATATACAGAATCCAATTATTACCAGATATATTCGATGCTACTTTTCTCTGTAGTCTCCAAGCACAATTCTGTAGACTCCTTTTTATAAAATTCTGCCATCTGGAACTTCAGTCAGATTTTTGGTTTATATCTGGCATAAATCTTAGGATAACCAAGTTTTTGTGTCACAATCTCGTTTATTGTAAAATGGTAGTATTTATTAGTGTTTTTATTCAGTCTTGCTACTAGTCCATCTGTCAAGATGTTCAGTTGGCCATTTGAATACCTGTTTTGAATATTAATGCAGCCAATTTTGAACATAATGCATAATCCTATCTCTCTCCTTCAATCATTATGTTGACACTATAAACTTCCCTTGGTAGTTGGCAGATATCAACAAAGAGTTTCAATTGCACTGTACATTTTGAACGATCATATTGCACTAAGCAGAAACAAGTAAAATCTAAACTGGATATATACTTAAATGCTCTCAAATGTCTCAAATGCTTAAACACAAACAAGGCAGTAATAATAATTATATTTCTCATGCAGATTGCAAAATGTAAGTAATTTCCACACTGCTCCAACATAAATAATTCACAAATTAATATTTGTCATATATCTTGATGGTTTATTATGTTTTTATTCCTAAGACTGCCAGCAATAGAAAGTTCTGTCCCTTCCCTCTTGCCTATATAGATGACAACTGGCTTTAACAACTTGGTTTTGGTTTAACAACTGTTGACTAAAAATGGCTCTTGCTGCGAGGCCAAAATATTTCAAGAAGTTAATTGTGTAAGCAGTTTCGACATGGTGTAAAGCAGAAGAAATATGTTGGTTATTTTAATGTATGTATGTGTTTTGTAACTATTTATTTACTGCACACACTGCGCACGCTGTAACAAGTCAGAAAGTTCACTCTGCAATTTACCAGTCAGATGATATTTCTTATTTATGAATATTACTAGTAGTATTTGTGTGTTTTGATGTAGTTGTGAGCTAATTATGAGAAATCCACTCTAGTCATAAAAACTTTTGTAAATAGGTTTTTTTGTATTTTAATCAAATTTATTTGGAACTGTTATAAGCTAAAATGAGTTTGGTTCAAAATAATTAATTTTAAGACTGAACAATCAAAAGTTAACCTTGAAGTTTTTATATTTATGGTAAGTTGCTATTCTGACCATCTCTACCTATATGTTACAAACATTTATCATATGTAAAATATTTTTAAACCTTTTAATCTTTTTGTCTTTTTCTCAAAATGAAACGTTCTACATTTTTATATTTTTTCAACCACCAAATATAATTTAGCACAAACCAAAAACTTTGAATAAACCTTTATGAATTTGTTATGTTTGCAAAGATGCATTGATCAAATTTATACATGGACATATATTTATTATTTTCTAAGAAACATATTCCTTGAACATTCCTTAATGGAATAGTGTGTAACAAAATAGCCAGTACTTATTTTATGTTATACATATAGTAATAAAATAAAGATGAATCAAATTACAAGATATTAAAAAAAATCTACTACTGAAATAGATATAAACGGCAACTCCAGGGTTAAACAACACTTTAAAGAATTACTTTATTTTAATTTTATATCAAATTAATCTAACATTTTGTAGCCTCAAAGTGGTTCATGCTGCATAATCAGCTAACTAGGCAGGTGTGGTGCAATAATTATAGCCCATACTTATATGTTAAGTAACTTTTGAAGTAGTAAATATCTGATTGTATGAAATTCATATGATTGCAAACAGCATTAATGAAACCAGTCTAATATTAGATTTACAATATATTTGAAATAGATGTGATGAAATATTAACTTCTGAATACAGACAACTGATTGGAACTACATTGTTGAATTTTTGCTTGGCATTTGTGGAAGGAACATTTACACAGCTTTAAAAATTAGCATACAATAAATTATGTTGCATCTTTTGAGATACCTATATAAACTATGTTTAAGAAATCAGTATAAAACTTAGAATAAAATATATAAGAATTGTTTCATTTACATGCAACAAGTCTGATATGAAAGAAACTGTAAAAAGAAATGTAAATTTGTTTGCATAGTTTTATTAAAATGTGTATGAATACATTTTAAAATCATGTAATATATCTTCAAAATCAGCGTAACATTTAGGATAATATATTTTTATAAATGTTATTATGCAGTATAAAGTAGGTATGGAAAGGAATTTAGGCAAGAAATATTACAAATTATTTTTATTTAGTTTATAAGCAACAAGTTAACATGTATGGCAAGTTATATCTGGAGCACTGATTCCGGCATGTAGTTGATATATAATTTGGAAAAAATTATAAGATTTCCAAAATCTGATATTGCACGTGGTTTGTGTGTCAGTTTAAGAGTTAAATTATAATTTTTGTTAACAAGCCAATAGAAATAACGTGTGTTAACACATATAATATCAATAATATAAGAATGTCTATGTTTTTTGTTTAATTAACAGAATGTGGTGGAAAATACATCGCACCTTTTGGGCAGATCCATTCACACAACTATCCCCAGAACTACGGCCACAATGATGACTGTCAGTGGCTGATCAAAGTGCCCTCAAACCACCTCATCAATCTCACCTTTGTAGATTTCGATATAGAGGAGAGTAACATGCACGGGCTTACAGACTTTGTTAACGTGAGTCTACAAAACAAAATTGCATGGTTAAATTCTTTTGGGAAACGCTGAATCTCTTAGGTTAAGAACTTTAATAGGTTTAAAGTTTTTGAAGAAAAAAGGTTGTCACAAAACTTATCCAAGTTAAGAAATGAAATGAAACATGTCTTTATTTATATAGCCAAGTTATAACTAAAAATTCCTCCTAAAATCTAACCTCTGAATTCAAATGAATAATATATAATATAATAATTGCTATTAAAATATTGTAACTGGCATATAAAAGTAAATTACGTCCAATAATTAATTAGGATCAAACATAAAAATTTAAAATAAAAAGTTTAGTATATCGCTTGAACTATAACAAAAATCTCTTTAATCTAGGCAACTAATAAATTATCCTATTCTTATCAGGTTACATTCTCCATTCATTCAATTTTCATGCAGTTATTTAAAATGCGACCAATGAACCACCAAACATCATTCGCGCTGAGTCCACAGCAGAAAGGTCCTAACTTCGACCAAAGTAATCGTGCTTGTCAATAATTCTGATATTATCTGGGAGAGCGTTCCACAATTGACATGCAGAAACAGTGAAAGATTTATTGTATAAGGCTGACCGATGAATTGGAATTGATAATAAAGATGCACCCCTATGAGTTCTACAAGAACTAATGTGAGACATAAAAACTAAATTTTGGGCCAATAACTAAGACAACCATTATAGATTATTGCGTGCAACAGACTAAGTAAATGAAGATTTCTAAGTTCTTTGGATTTTAATAGGGATGATTGTTCAAAGGAGATACAAAATCATTACGTCTTAAGTTGAAAATGAACCGAATACAATAATTCTGTGCACGCTGAATTTTATTAGAAAGGTCAACAGTCAGGTCATTGATCACCACATCACAGACATTGAAGTGAGTTAAAACAAGAGTCTTCTTCAGCATAACTCTGACATTTAACAGCAAGTATATATATATCCAGAAAAAATTATCAATTTTCCAAACTCTGATATTGCAGGAGAATTGTGTGCCAGAAATTCTTAAGAACTAAACTTATTCATTACACATAAAGCTAACTGAGTCTATCAAAGCAAAAGCATCTCAAAAGGTTTTGAAAAGCTTAATGACTTTAAGTAGAGTAGAAAATAAGAGTAGAGAAACAATTTAATAATTTGTTTATTTACCCTGCCATTATTTAGAATAAAGATCTACTCCTCCTTCACGATAGCCCTACCTTTAACAAATACACTTATTACAATTGTAACTCATTGTTACATATATCCTTTTACAAGGATTAAACTGCTTGTTTTTTTTATTGCTATACTCGTGTAATACTTCTAAAATTTACTAAATTTCTAATAATGTTAACAATAATAACAAAATCTCATTTTAAAGTGAATTTACTATTAAACTTTGAAAGTTTTCTTCAAAATATATTATAATTAACACTGTTCTTAATATCATTACGTTAAATATTCATTAAAGCAATAGACATCACATGAAACAACTTCCCATATGTTACAGTTTTGTGTACAGGAAATTGTAGTATACCATTTCAAATTGTGTTTCTCGTAGGTGTACATCAGCTAATCTGAGTGGGTTTACAGTAAATATTTTGATTTCTTATTTTTCAAAACTAATATAATACCATATTATCTTTATTATATTAAGCCATCCTAATCTTGGACCATATTCTGTTGCATGATTTATATTGAATTATTTTACTCCTATTTTGCTATAAATCTTATTACAAAAATTAACAACCCTGTGGTTATGGCCAATGTGATAATGTAGACCATGCTGCTAAGAACACAAGAAATAATAAAATCAGCAACTGGTGCAGAAAGAAGCCCTTTGGCTTTATAGATCAGTCAAATGTTATAGATAGATCCCCCCTTTTAAACCTTACTCAAACAGAATAAGGGGGAGAGTCGATACAATACAAGGTCGATGGTACTGATAAAAAGTGCTTTGGTCACAGACAGGATTTGAACCTGCGCTATCTCTAACTCAGACCCAAAGTCAACGTCTTAGACCGCTCGTCCATCGGCACTCAAATAAGATAGACATTCTCCATTCAAAACACAATGTTGAGTATGTAGAAATGGGATAATATGCCAAATTTTATGTTTTTGGCTCAGTTTGGTCTTTAAAAATCCTGCGAAAAACATTCAGAAAGACAACAGAGGAAATTTGCCAGCAACCTGATTAAAATACCCAAATTTCAACTCTTAGTTTATTTTCAAAATATCCATTCTTTATCATCAAACTCGATTTTTTCATCTAAAGTCTGTATATTGAATTGTTACTGAAACATGCTACAAGCAGTTAGGCTAATCTAACACTCAGCCAATAAATTTATAACACTATTTGGAAACACTTTTTTAATTTCAAATCGAATAACAGATTTAAGTCTATTTAAAATTTTGTTGAATATTCTTAAAAAAATATAAATAAATGCAGGTTAATTTTCAGTTACAAAAATATTTGAAAGACAGCAGGTAAATATAAATCAGTTATAAAATTATGAAAAAATCTATTCTCATTGTATAAAACATATTACATAAGGGCCAAAAGTATAAGTTGAAATTTGTAAAACGTGTTGTCACAAAATAGGTAGAAAAATAGAACAAAATTGAATTATTACCAAAACTTTGCTTAATTTGATTAAGAAAATAAATATGTTTTAACTTTAAGAGGGAACACCAGTTGGCAACTGGCCTCTATCTGAGGCTCCACTTTTAACATGGGACTAAAGTTTAAAACTGCTTTATGAATAAGAATTTGTCTCAAATCAATAAATCTTTCAATAAAAAATTATGACTAACTGTTAACACTAATTGGTTTTAATTTATATTTTAGTATAGATTTTCCAATTAGAAACTTGATTTTGAATACAAATTATAAACCTTTGAAAACAGAAAATCATATTTTTTACTACTCATTAGCATTGAGACACTAAAATCTAAGTTTCTATAGTGAGAGATTCAAGAATTTGAGACAAATTGATATTTATAAAGCAGTTTTAAACTTTAGCCTAATGTTAAAAGTAGATATTAATAAGTTAGTTTACAATGTACACACACACAAAATTTAATTATGGTGTTCTCCCAGGCACATAATAGTGTAGCTGAAAACTGCCAGCTGGGTACCTTGTCTCTGGCACCTTGGTATTCAGTTGGAAATGCGGCACAGCGACAATAGCCTCCAGGTGAAGAGTTGTTCCAGGCAAAAAGAGATGTCCAGTGTTAAGGGCTTACTTCGCTATTTATTTATATAATCAAAATTTTAAAACACATAGCTTATCTGGAACAATGGAGCAGAAAATTGTAACTTAGGTGTCTAATAATAATAATAACTTTTTAAGGCAAATCCATTGATCAAATGTTAGAAATTATGGAAATTAACTGATGACAACGAAAATTTATATTTATATCCAATTAATATTGTAATGGTGTCACCAGGAGAGTTCACTTCTAGCTGGTTTATACCTTCCAGTTGAACCCACATTGGTGGGCACAGCAAAAACTGATGTGTAACTTAAATCTGGGCAACCTTATGGATATCCAGGAGCTGCACATCACTAACCACAAATATCGTGATTCTGGGGTGCAAGGGTAGTTCGATAGATCTAGTCTACTGCGGGAGATGACTGATGGAGTTAGTGGGGTTCCCTAAGAGTTAAAGGTTCTTGCTAGCCTAGACATAAGGGTGTGCCGGCCTCTGCCTGCTTTAACTGGAGGGGCTGGTTCAGAGCTGGCTTCTCTTTCTTCCGATGGGACATAACTGAGATTAATGCCCTAAACTCTTCCTCATGGATCTCGACAGAAGGCTGCCCCATCCAGAATATCCTGTTACTCCAGAAGCAGCACAAAGGCCCTTTTAGGACTAGGTGCAATTTCTAAGCTTTTTGTCCTGAGAACAAAAAAATATAATTCTGTGAGCAGTAGTAGTTCACAAATGCGCTTTCAAGCACTGTGCAACGTTTGTTAACATATACACTGCTAACGTCTTTGATTGGAGATGTGGCAAATTCACTCCAGGCACTGCCATCTCTGATCAGAGACCATTTGACCATTGTTGCAATACACGCTTAGTTTATAACCAGTAGATTTACTCATCTTAAAATAATTGTTGTTCTAAAATTTCTGGAAGAGGATACATACCGATATCACCCCTGGCTACGTCACTGAGGCAGACAGTTATGTCCAACTATCATAACTTACTATACATTATAAAATATTATAAATATTAAAATAATTGTATTCAATTTTGTTTATGTGCCTAACATGGCTCATCGAAGCATGGTCTTGATTTGTGTTTAACAGAAATCTATTCAATTTAAATTCATTAACTATATTATTTTATACTGATTACTGTTGTTAGGTGTATGACGGAGATTCCACTTCTGCTCCACTACTGATGAGTCATAATGGCAACTCTCTGCCCAGCCCAGCAACTGTCGTGTCCACTGGCAATACTATGCTGATCAGACACAAGGCAGACGGTTCTGTCAGTGCCAAGGGGTTCCTAGCTCAGTACTCCTTGGTGAGCTTGCTTTATTTAGTTTAGTATTAAGAGAAACTAAACAGTTAGTGCATTACATGTTTTTAGTATTCACAGAAAAATGCAATAACTCTTCTAAATGGCCTTAATTGTAATTCAGAAATCATTTATTTGAATATATTATGTTTGATAACTCAAAGAGAAACTTGAATCAACATGTAAAGGTAAATTTTAGAAGTGGATTTGAGAAGTGCTGTTGTATTATCTATATATAATATTAAACTAAAATTTGTATTTGATGGGAATTCAATAACCTATATCAAATAAAAATGGTGCAAGATCCAGAATTGATCCTTGTGAGACTGACAATTAATTGATTTCTATTGTGACTTAAAATAACATATTATTTTTAATACAACTGTAAGAAAGAATTTCTTTTTTTAATATAGAATTTCATGCACTACATAGTCAAAGGCCTTGCACGAGTCACAGAACACAGCAGTTGTACCCTGCGACCTATCCAAACCCCTTGCTAATTTATACACAAAATCTGCAAAAGCCTGAACTGTGCTTGTCCAGTTCTAAAATCATTTCGGTAATTTGAAAATATATTTTTGTGTTACAAATGAGATATTATTTGATCTGTCACTATTTTTTCTACCCTTTTGAAAAAGAAGGCAAAATTGATACTTCCTGTAGTTTTCTGGATTATGCTTACTTCCTTTTTTTAAATAAGTTTTATTTTACAAATGGGTGAAGTGATTAAATCCACAGTTTGTTTCATAGTTATTAAAATACTCAGACATTTTCTGTCCATCATGTATCATGTCATTGTTACAATTAAGTTCAGAGAAATGTTCTGTTAGCTTTTTGCTGTCTAGTTCAGATTCAAAAGTTTATTATTTATTTGACTCATATGGTTACATGAACCATTTATATCTAGAATATAACATGAGTATGCAAGATGGCAGTGACAGAAAAGGAAATATATAAAGAGCAAATAGTACTGCTGTCACGTTCACTCGAATTGTAAAGAATAACTATGAAAAATAGTTATGATATGCAATCAGTCTAACATGCATTTGTATAGTAGTTTTACAACAAAACGCTATTAGCAATCTACAAAGAAAAAGACAATTTAGTTATCATGTTGGTCAACTATAAATTAGGTAACAAGCAGTTGCACAGGTACATATAATGTGAGCAGTACAACTTTAAATAACAAAACACAAGAACAATAAGCAATAACAAATGCACTAAATTTATAACAATACAATACAGCAACAAGACAGTCGTTGACAGAATTATGGTAACAGAATCATCAACATAAACAAAACAATTAGTGCAGTACAAGAGTATTAGAAAAATAAAGAATAAAAAATGTCAATATCTAAACCTGCCAAGATAATACTAATACGAAACGAGACAATGACCAAAATAATAACACATGCTTTGACTTGTGAACGTATTCACCACTGCATATACTTAACTTCACTCTCGTGCAACCATTGGCTAATGAGCCCATATTTGATGGAAAGGGCAAACTAGGTATTACCAACTCGTGACAGGAGCAGATTACGGACTCTCGTCTTGAAGGCCAGAACACTGAAATCACAGCAGAAATCAAGCCCTGAGGACACATTGTTCCTCAGTCTGATCAACCTTGGAAGAGGAGAATAACGTAGGTAATTTGTGCCACAATATCTCCTGAAAAATAGGTCACAGGACCTCTTCGACAAGGAATTCGCAGCTCAATCACCGAGAGCAGTTCAGGATTTCTGATGTTTCCACTCAATAGTCTGTATAGTAACCGAAGGTCAGCTACTTAACAACAAGTCTCAAGAGAGTCCAATCCAAACCAAAAGGCAATCTCAGCAACTGGAACATCCAAAAAAGGAAAACTGGGTCTAATACCAACAAGTCTAAAATTGACTGTGCTGCTTTATTTTATTTTCTGAAGATCCAATAAACTTACAATTATCTAGTATTTTAACTTTACTACAAACAAATATAAATATTTTTCTATAGTTTTGAAAGTTTTAATGAAATAATGGGTTAGAAGTTATATTTGAAATTTTGTTTAAGTTGCCTCTTTCTTGCAATAGAAATTGTAATGTGTAAGGTTATCCATGTTTTTGGTTTTGTTGTTAATCACTTTAAGGGAAATGACTAACATAAAATGTGGTTTTTGTTTTTAATGGAAACAAAGACCCCATTTTTTAATGGAAAGGAATTTTCAATGATCAACTTAAATTGTAAAAAGAAGTTACTAAAACTATCTTGAGTATGCATATACTTATGAGCATTCCAATGGACTTCACTAAGAGCATTAAAATGTTGTATTTTGTTTTGAAAAAATGCAGTGGGGGTTGATTCATCCTCTCATTTTTACAAAAATTTTAATATAGGCTATCACTGCAAGAAATGGAGTTCGATGATCTGATATCCCTAGATCACAATTATGATTTTTGTAGTTGGTTAATAATTGATTATTGAGGAAGTTATCAATACCTGTTTTAGAGAAAGAAGTTATTCTTGTGAGCTCAAGAAAATATTCAACATACCCATATTAGGTGAGTGATTAATTTCATCATCATCAAAATCTATCCCATTCCAGTTTTTAACACTTTCAGAATTGTTGAGGATGTAAGTACATTAACAAAATAACAAGATGTGCATCATCTTAAATTCCAACCAATATGAAGTCTTCGATAATGCCTCAATCGAATTTTGTATAAGTCCTTCCCAAATCTGGTTAACTTAGACCATCTCTAATAAAAGATTACCAGTCCAAGTGGTTTGATTATGTTGTTAATTCTTATCTGGTTATATTTGGTTATGTTCTGGCATTTTATATTACTTTTAAGCTTATTGTAACATTGTTATATACTACTAAAATTTCAACTAATACACCATCTTATTATTTCTAGAAAACTTTAAAAAATTATAAAATACTAGTAAAGTTCTGTAGAACTTAAACATACTTTCAAGTTGGTAGTATACAAGGGGTAATACAAATTAATGTGTGTGTGTGTGTGTGTGTGTGTGTGTGTGTGTGTGTGTGTATATATATATATATATATATATACAGGGTGGAAAAAAAGTATGGAAACGCTTTCACTAATTTTGTATGGCTTCACTTATACAAATTAAATTTTGTACATCACCACTTGTATTAAGAACCTAGTTTTTGAGACCAGTGGGGACATTTTATCTTTTCAGGGGGACGGCCCGTGAGGAGTCGGACGAAAATCTTAAATGTAAGCATAGGCCGAGTTTGGTATCAAATTAAAGGTCTAGTAAAGAGAAACTAATTACCGCAAACCGCACTTAAAAAGATTAACCCTATCCAGAGTACGGGCCGTTTGAATTTCATAAGTAACGTTTGATTAATTATTATTTCTCCGCAATTTCACAGTCTCAAGTAAACTGTTCTGACTGAAAATGACACTTTATGGAATACAATTATCCAAAAGAATTAAATTAAAAATTATCTATGTATTACAAGAATAATCATACCTTTTAAATGAGGTGCTCAAACTGCTCTCCGAACACTTGTTGGCAATGAGCTAGTCTATTATAAAAACCTACTACAGTCACATTTTGAAGCATCTCGGGTGTAATTCTTCTTGCTTCTTCTAATAAACGATTTGTCAGCTCCTCAATGTTGGCTGGTTTAGTTTTATACACATTATCTTTTAAGAAGCCCCACAAAAATAAATCTAGTGGATTAAGATCCGGTGACCTAGCCGGCCACTCAACGGTACCCCTGTGACCAATCCAACGGTTAGGAAACACTTCATCTACCAGATTGCGCACCCGCAAATAGTAATGGGGCGGTGCTCCATCTTGCTGAAACTATACTGCATTAAAATTTGCCCCAAGAAGAGCACGCACTGCTGGCAAAATGTTATTTGTCAACATATTGAAATAAATTTCGCCTGTTAGATTTCCATCTATCACAAACGGTCCTACAATGTTATTGTTTATTATTCCAGCCCACATATTCACTTTCTGAGGCCTTTGTGTGTGGCCTTCTATCATCCAGTGTGGATTATGGTCGGCCCAGTAACGGCAATTATGCCTATTAACTTGTCCATTAACAAAGAATGTAGCTTCATCTGAAAACAATATCGAACTTAAAAAATTTTGAATTTCGTCACACTTTCTCATCATTATTTTGCAAAATTCAGTCCTTCGATCAAAATCATCCTCTGCAAGTTCTTGGGTTAGGGTTACTTTAAAAGGGTGATACTTGTTTTTGTGTAAAACATTCAACACTGAGGTATCGCTCATATCAAGATCTTCTGCAGCCACTCTGTCCAAGGTGCTGGGATTTTCAACAAATGTTTGGAGTACATCCAAAGATTTTTGTTCATTTGTAGCCGATTTAGGCCTGCCACTTCTTTCACGATCTTTGACTGTTCTAGTTTCTTCAAATCTTTTTACTGTCTTAAACACTGTTGACTTACTAATTGGGGGTCTATCAAGAAAAGTGTCATTAAACAAATGCGCTGTTTCTTCATAGGGATGAACTAGATATCCATATCCACGCATCATAAGCAGCGTGATTCTCTCAAACTCACTAAGTGACATTGCTTTTAAAACTAGTAGAATAAAATGTAAACACTTAAGTAAAAAAATTTATAACTATCGCAGTAGCATCTAGTGAAGACTTTCAACTTTATCTTACGTGGACGAAATTATAACGTAGACTAAAAACCAAGCTGATATTAAAAATACAAAACTGTGGAGTTTTGCTGTGACAGTACTGTTTGTATTGCCTAAACCAGTTTATGTTTGCCTGAGATAAAAGGGCTGGAGGGACTGGACCTTGACCTCATGTTCATAAGGAGTTACGGTGGTATTATTGAATACTCTCAGTTTCTTGAAGACAAGACAGGAAAACCCCTATTTACTGTTATCCAACAAATGTAGAGGTAAAAAAAAACAATTTTTTGTTGGAAATTGTTTTTCAAATTTACATAACCGACATAAAACATACTACTGAAAGTAAATTAGTTACTTCACAAGACAAAATTACTAAATTTGTTTGTCATGAAATTTATACGGCCTGTACTCTGGATAGGGTCAACCTTTTTAAGTGCGGTTTGCGGTAATTAGTTTCTCTTTACTAGACCTTTAATTTGATACCAAACTCGGCCTATGCTTACATTTAAGATTTTCGTCCGACTCCTCACGGTCCGTCCCCCTGAAAAGATAAAATGTCCCCACTGGTCTCAAAAACTAGGTTCTTAATGCAAGTGGTGATGTACAAAATGTAATTTGTATAAGTGAAGCCATACAAAATTAGTGAAAGCGTTTCCATACTTTTTTTCCACCCTGTGTGTGTTGTGGTGTGTGTGTGTGTGTGTGTGTATATATATATATACATCTTTTTATAATGCATGGGTAAAATATTCTTATGTTAAAATACATGAAAAAGCATTTTTAATCAGCAAATATATTTCTTGTTTTAGTGCAATATCTTACAAACATAACTTTTTTAGAAATGTTTGTTTTGTTGCAAAATGTTATTGTCATTTATTTTTCAGCCATTAGTACATTTTAATAACATTTGTATATACCACTAAACAAGAATGAATAATATAATAGCCAAACTAGTTGCTTATAACTAATTAAAATAATCGTTTTTTATTAGGTTTAGTCAATTATTTGTAATTTTTTTTCAAGTTTAAACATTACTTTGAACATAGTACTTACCACTTTGTTGTATATTTATAACAATATGAGACAATATTACTAAATGTTAATAAAAACACTACTTTTTCCAAATTGTTTATTTTTCGGACGAGGCCTTTTGGAAAAAGTAGTGTTTTTATTAACATTTAGTAATATTTAAAGAATTTTCCAATTGCTCCAAGAGTCTACAATATGAGACAAGTTTTTTAAATAAGTACTGTTTATATAAGACTTTCATATAAGAATAAAATTGTTACAATTATTAAAAGTCAGAAATCAGAAACTATTACAGTATCTTTGAGAAATGTAAAGCGTCAATTTACAATAATTTCATCTCTGTATTAAGGTAACGTATTAAGCAATTTGTTATATTGAAAAACAACCTTTGATATACTTGTCATATAAGATTTAACAGTAACTTCAACACAATTATTTTTACACAATTAATTGTCATCATTGTGGTGCTGACCTTCAAGATGCTTCATCAGTTTACTTAATTATTGTGAAAACACAGAGTAGTCACTGCTAAATTGGACCTTTATGGAGAATGACCAAATTGTTTCCAAACAAATGTTGTGATGAGATTTTTAGTTAATTTTGCACATGTGGATGGGCATTGACATGCAACAAAAAGGTCCTTTATTGATAGTTAAAACATTCAAAAATATTTCATAGAATACTTTTTGAAACATGTGGAAACTCGCCTGACAATGAAAAAGCTGTGAAATATCTTCAATTTCACTTTTTCGTTCACTTTCTGCTCCAAATCATCAACGTTCACTAAGGAACGTCCACTTTGTTTCTCATCATGGTCATCTTTTAAATCTCTTATTTAATTACATGCCATTCCATCACTTACAAATTTCCAGCTATAAATTTCAAAAATTCTGATTGTGAATTTCAACTGCTTTCTTGTTTTTAGAGCAAAGGAAATAAGAAAACAAATATCAGTGGAGTTTCTCAATTGACGTAGGTATTATAAATATGCATAAAGAGATATAAACACAAAGAGATAAATAGTCCAGGTGCTATTCAAAACAAAAGCAAGAATAAAGATTTAGGACATCTGTATTGTCATTGAAACTGACATTAAATACTTTGACATTTAATCCTACCTTGGGAAAATTATGACAGTTTGCTGTAGGCACTATTGAACTGAATTAATTGGGCTACTCATCCATATATCTTATTAAATTCTGTGTAATTAATTTGATTATATTATAAAAATAATAATATTACGAAAATTGACTAAATGTAATAAGAGTTTTAATTTTTATTCTTATAACGCTATTGTGCTAAAATTTAACTGTATCTACCATTTTCATAGTACATATCGTCGCTTAAGAAACAGGACCGCCTAAGTGACATTTGGTCAACTTTTCAGGAGGGACAAAAAACTTTCTCTTTACCACAGATAATGTAAAATCCTGATTTAATTTTTACCTGTTTTCACATTTCTAAGTTCTGTGAACGGTATTAGGTCATTTAATTAGTATTTACCATTCATGTTTTATGTAATGTACTTAGGCGGTACTACCGCTTATTATTATTTTCGTTAGGTACTTAGGCGGTATTGACGGGTTTTGTTTAACTGGCGTTAGAGCGTACAAAAAGTTTGTTTTCATCAAATTTTTGTTTTATTAGTAAAGTAATTTAAATATAAAACCACTTATTTCAATTAATACTGAAAATCAATATGGGGAAATAACAACTCATTAAAATGCAAAGATAAAAATTCTTTATTTTTGTTGTATTCTTATTTGTATAAAGTAAGGATACATTTCAAATATAAGTACTTGTAAATGGTTATTATCATCATTACATTATGAAAATTGTATAAATTTTAAATGGTAGAATCTATACAATTTGGGGGAAAAGTACTAGCTATGGTTAAATAATACAATAATAGTATAATAAAACTAAATTATGATAGTAAGGAATCGGTAAAATCCCAATCAATAAAAGGTTTACTTGTTTTTGTACGGCAGACTGTCATAAAATTCATGACAATCTCTAGGAATAAATTGCTTCAGTTCCTGAAGGTGTTTCCACTTTGATTCAGTGATGGGGAGTCTCTGTTTGTTAAGTATCGGGAAGTCAGTTATTGGCTCAACATTTTTCAACATTTGTTTCCGACTTTGGGGCAGTTCCTTGAATTCATCATTGAAATTGAGTTTGTAGAGGATCTTTCCATCCGGCTGGTACTGTAATGCTTTTACATCGTTAACCTTTGGGTCTGATACATTTCTACCGGGTCTTATTGAATCGTAAAACATAGTGCTTTGCTTTGAAAAATCTTTAAAAAACTGGTGTGTCAAAAACACAGACCTGTAAGGAATAGGTGCTTTCCTGGCTTCTAAGGTCAGGCTGTGATACGTGCTCGGCAGATAAATTTCTTTTCTTCCCTGTTTGTTGTAGCTAGGTTGGAGCAGGGATTCAATTTTGCTGTGAACTGAGTCACACTCCATCTGAGTATGACCCTTCACTAGCCACTTTTGTTCGATTACTACGTTGGATTCCATCGATAGATGTAGCAAGGCATTTGACAGTATGGCATTTTTATTTTGGGCTCCACAGCCATCTGACCATAAAACAATAGGTTTTTTGTCTTCTGCAAGCATAGTTTTTAAATTATCAATAATGCAGGATGCATAAGTTGACGCTTCAAGTGAAGATGCTGTTTCGTCAAACCAGTAACACTTGACATCTTTGTTCCCCAAATTGTACATAGTGAAATTGTGTACTGCTAACTTAGTTTTGAAGTACATGGAACTGGCATTCAAGCAAGGCGCTAATTTTACTGCTTCAACATCCTGAGTGAAAGCATAATGCAATCCTTGAATGGCTTTAGCTTTGTCAATTTGTTTTTGCTCTTGTAAGGTTTTTAAGTTTGGTTTAGTTTAAGATTAAGCTTGTGACATACTATGAGCAAGGGTTGCTGTGAGAGGATTTAATAATAGGTTAGATTGACAGTACAAATACCCTCAAATGAGCCAACACATATTTTATTTTGACAACATCTCTTTAAATTGATTAAAAATTTTAATTAACAATTGATTGGGTCAACCGATATATTAAGCCCAAATTTTAATGTCTTAATACTTTGAAGACATATTTAATATTAAATTATTCATTACAATTTATTTTAAATTATTTCATTATAACATTTACTAGTAATTTTGTAGTGTTGCAATAATTATGAGTTCATGGGATAACGTGAGAAACTTTCTTTTAAATAGCTAAACATTTACATGAATTTACATTTTCGAAATTGTGAACAACTAAATGGATATGGAATTGAAAATGATTAATGAACCCTAAAATATACTAAGTTCTTAAAATTACTTACATTTTATTCCACTTCACACTTATTACGCATAGAGATATTTTTCCGCACACGAACACAAACACTCCCGAACTTCACTTTTCGAATTCCCGGCCTCGACTTCCACCTCTCCTCCTTGTTCTTCAGTTTTGATGTTCTTCTCCCGCCAGCTCATTGACCACGCCTCTGCCAAATCTCTCCATCATAATTGGTGAGTAACAATTTTTCATATCAGCATGGCTGTCCCTTACATTGTCACACGGTTTTTACAAATAAGCATTTCCTGTTTGTTCACCATCGGCGTCTGGGCGGATGTGCGTATCTACTTACATCCGGAGGATGTTTGTCTCGAATTGTAGTACAAGACTTCCTTTCCAGCAACTATCTGTACATCGATTCTATGAATTTTATTTTACTAATAATTACATATGTCTTACATTCCCCTGGCTTAATGACGATTCTACCTACGAATTGTACTTATTCTCTAATTAGGGTTATCCATTGGGTAGTCACGTTCATGTACTGTAGGCTTCAGAAATTTTATTTTGATGTTGTTAATGTGGATGAAGTAGAGGGCTATAAAAAGAAGTAGTGTTATTATAGAAGTCCAGGCTAATAAAATGTACAAAATGAGTTCCGTGTTGTTTACTATGTTTTTGTCGTCGTGATTTAGCTGGAAGTGGTGTTGTCTTTGTAGATTGTGAACGAAGCAGGTGAATGCGCAGGTAGCTCGGAGAGTAGGTAGTGTTGTTGTGTTGAGAATGCTGTGTAGACATCTTCCTTGTTGTCTGCCAAGTCATGTATTTGGTGTTCTGTCGCAATGTCACAACACCATTCGAAGAAATCTCCGACGAACGTGAGCGATCTTCTGTTTCTATCTGGTTGCTGTCTTTGGATGAATGGGAGGTGTTCTGCTACCATTTGTTGATGTATGAGGGTTTGTAATGTGGAAAGGTTGTTCTGTATCTTGCAATAGGTTTGGGAGTTGTTGAGGTTTTTAGGGCAGGAATTTAGAGAGGGTTCGTTTTTAGGTAAATTTTGCTGTTTGTTGAAAGGAAATTTTTTTTGGTGGATGGAACTGATATAAGGTAGTGTCTGAGGCATTTGAGTAAGGTACGCTCCTGTGAGGATTTGTACTAGAGGCTTATTGGGTTCTTCTGTGTTGTGGGTTGATGTGCTGGCAAAGGTGGTCAAAAGAGGCATGGCAAGTGCTTTCAGTAGTAGTAGTAGGAAGTGCTGTAAGGACTTCATCTGTCTCGTGGGTGGTCGGGACGGTTAGAGTGATGTAGACTGGTGTCTTGTAGATTGGTGTCTTGTAGACTGGTGTCTCAGGTTGTAGTTGGCGTTTTGGTGTCGAAATTCTAAAACTAAATATCTACAGGTTACATATACATTTCAGGTTAATATTTTATAACTAATACACATTTATGTCTAAGGTTTTTATTTACAGAAATCTTTTAATGACCTCTCGATGGTGTGTCGTATTTCCCTAGCTCTATGTAATAATGTTTTTACTAAGCATCTTAATCTCTAGTGTTCTTAAATAAGGTTCGAAATTATGTTATTTTATCATATTACAAAACGATACTACGCACCTTTGTTTCTGAGGAATATGTAATATCCCTTCTTTGTGCTTATTGTCCATAGTCATTACTAGCTGTTTCCCGCGGCTTCGCACGCGTCTCTTAAGCTTTGCCCGTATATTTCTTTGCCTTCAAATAGTGTTTGGATATTTTAATATACGTAACTACTGTGTTGTAATTGCAGTTTATAATGTGCAGGCGCTTTGATAACTTTTATATCTTGCAGTACAGCCTGGTGGTTAGTTACATCAATGGGCATTGCGTATAAACCTTCTACATAGAAAAATACAAATTTTCATAGTGATCGGTCCAATAGTTTCTGAGTCTATAAAGGACAAACACACAAACATTCATTTTTATATATTATGATTGCAGAAACAGTTTAAACAAAATTTGTCGTTTCTCTTAAGCTTACTCTATGCTTTAAAACTATAAGTGTAAAGAAATTTATATATAAATATATTTTTTGTCGCATTATATATGTTTACAAAGAACAGCTGATTAAAAATTTGAAAAGACTCTTTCACTTAATAACATATGTTTGCTGCAATGCATTTCTTACAGGTATTTCTGTAACCAGTGGGGCGGAATCCTGAATCGGGAAAGGGATAAAAAGTATCCTATAACCTTCTACAGATCAAGACGAACAAATAAAAAAAAAAATTAGGCGAATCCGTCCAGCCGTTTGTGAGTGATGCTGTTACACACGAACAGTTTCATTTTTATATATATAGATTATGATCATAATATATGTTGCCTAATCAAGGCTGTATAGTTTGTTAATGAGCAATATTGCTGTGCTAATACATAATATGTTAAATATATGTTACTTTCCTTCAATGTTAGATTAGCTATGTAATAATTAAACATGTTATATAAGTCATTTACATGTCATATATTGAAGTATTTGTTTATCCTAGGATTATATAATATAGAACATGTATGTCTCTTTCTTTGAGATGCATCTCAGGAAAATTGAGTCCTTGTAGGGTATATTATGTTAACACTGCTATCTACTAACTTAAATAAATATGATATATGTAGTACACTTTATCATATTTTATATTCTTTATTACTAGGCTATGTATACACGTATCCCTCAGGTAAGTATAATATGTACGTTGTGTCAAGTTAGAGTACGCTTTGTTACTGTAGTAAACGAGTACGTGGGAAACATTACTTGCATACTAAGCTGTCTGAACCACCAGGGCCCTTGGCGACCCAGACCGCCGGTACAAGGCAATGCCCCCTAGTCATAGTCACAACACAGTCGGTGTAGTATAGCGTGGGAAGTTAGTTGAGTTAGCAGAAAACTTATCTGCCTGGGAGACATACCAGAGTCACGGTCAAGTCTTACTAGCCAGTCTAAGTACGGTTACCGTGGGTTACAGGCTCTGCTCGTGTCGTGTGTGCTGTGTTAGTGTCCTGTGTATTGGGATTATCTATACCAATATCTTTGGTACGTGTAACCTATCACTTAATCACTAAATTACACTAAACCTCACATTAAAATACAAAGTTAGGCGTTTTAATTTTCTAAAACTTTTATGTCTTTATTCTCTATCGTTTTCCGACACAACATCGAGATTTTAATATACATTTTTATTTCTGTTAGACTTACTTCAGTGACTCTCAAGGTTATATAACGTTATAATGAATCATTCAAACCGTAATCAAGTTAACCGGTCTCTCAACTCCTGGAGTATAATACCTATTTTTTAAAGCGATTCTTGCGTGACTATGTAGTAGCTTTTTACCCTCATGTATTATGAAATTATTGCGAATATACTTTTCACTCTCTTCAAATTTTACTACAAGGCAGTGAGTGCATAGTGATGTTCATGAGAAATATTGTATATATTATTCTTGAATATTTTATTATTGCTCAAGTCCCTTCATATTTGTTTTATATTCTCTTATAGAATAATTTCATTCTAGCAACATGTATTGGTTGTTCTGTTAACCTTCCCCTGTGGTAAATTTCTACTGCATATGTCACTTCGTTAATTTTTTTCTTGACAACGAAAGGACCTCTAAATGGTGTTTGAAATTTACTATATTTTTTTGTGTGGTCTTTCGGGAAATGGACCAAGACTTCATCGCCGGGTTTTAAATCCAAATGAGTTTTGTCACGGTCAAAGTATTTCTTTTGCGCTTCCTGGGCTTTTTTCATGATTTTCGGCATATCTTTGCGTATTTGCTCTAAAATTTCTATATTTTCCAACACCATTTTTTCGGGATTAACCTGTAAATATATACAATCAGATGGTAAGTTAGCTTCGTAATGTAAGGGACAGCTCATTGACCACGCCTCTGCCAAATCTCTCCATCATAATTGGTGAGTAACAATTTTTCATATCAGCATGGCTGTCCCTTACATTGTCGCACGGTTTTTACAAATAAGCATTTCCTGTTTGTTCACCATCGGCGTCTGGGCGGATGTGCGTATCTACTTACATCCGGAGGATGTTTGTCTCGAATTGTAATACAAGACTTCCTTTCCAGCAACTATCTGTACATCGATTCTATGAATTTTATTTTACTAATAATTACATATGTCTTACACTCTCTAGCTTGTTCTTTATCAATTATATGTTTGTTATACTCCTCCTCAGTAACGGTTCCATTTTTTATCTCAAAGGCAGAACAAAGATCGCATTTATCCTTTTTCGGTGTATGTATAGCTAGGTTCTTCTGTTTGAAAATCTTATCAAATGTAAACCTACTAAGTGGAACAGCGCTACTGGTCTGACATTGGTTCTTATATAGATCATAGAGCTGAGTCTTGGACACAATCGTTGTTTCTAGATACAAAGATGTAGAAGTGAATCTACAGGGTGCGGCAGTCAATCCCGCATTTATAAATAGCGCGCAGGAGCGTAGGAGTGGTGGGGGGCCGAGCAGCCAAGGTCACCATTGTGTTCTCCTATTCATAGCATTTCAGTAGACATGGAGCCGTGGACTAAGCAACAACGTTCGTTTGCCGTGAAAGCTTTTTATCAAAGTGGTAGCTATGTAGCCGCTATGCGTCGTTTCCGAACGCATTTTCAAATTAATCGCAATAGACCAGTGCCTTCGGTAAACGCAATTAAGTTGTGGGTCGAAAACTTTGAAAATATTGGTGAAACGACAAGGAAAAGAGGTGGCAGTGCGAGATCAGTGCGAACTCCAGAGAATATTGAACGCGTTCGAATTGCTGTGGGAAGAAGCCCTCGGAGATCAGCGCGTCGACAGAGTACGGCACTTGGAATTTCTGACAGAACCATCAGAACAATTTTGAGGTTAGATTTACATCACCATCCTTACAAAATTCAAGTGGTTAACGCTTTGAATGAGAATGACTTTGATGCTCGACTGCGTTTCTGTAACCATTTTTTGGAAATGATTGAAGAAAATGGTGAGCTTGTTCACAACCTCTGGATGAGTGACGAGGCGCATTTTCATTTATCGGGATATGTGAACAAACAGAACTTTAGGTATTGGAGTGACCAGAACCCGCAACAATTACATCAAAAACCTCTCCATTCATCTAAGGTAACAGTTTGGTGCGCAATGTCCTCGTCGGGTATCATAGGCCCTTATTTTTTTGAAAACGAAAGAGAGCAATCTGTTTCCGTGAATGCTGAGCGCTATTCGACAATGTTAAGGACATTCTTCATTCCTCAGCTTCGGCAACATGAAGTGAATGAAGAAACATTGTTTCAACAAGATGGAGCAACAAGTCACACAGCCCGCGTGAGCATGAATGTTCTTAACGGAGTTTTCCCAAACCGAGTGATTTCCCGCAATGGCCCGATTCCGTGGCCGCCCCGTTCACCAGACCTCACTGCGTGTGATTTTTTCTTGTGGGGTTACCTAAAAAGTAAAGTATACGAAGAAAGACCTCATACTGTTGGTGAACTGAAGGCAAGACTCCGGCTAGAAATTGAGAGAATTCCTCAGCCTATGCTTCGTGATGTTATGAACAGCTTCGCAAATCGCCTGCGCGAATGCCGTACTCGGGAAGGCCGCCATCTTGCTGATGTTATTTTCAAACAGTGATTATTTTCAATGTTTCTTAAATGCTTTTTAATGTAGAAAACTATTTTATGAATATAATTTTGATATCTACGTCCGTTTAATTTTTACACCTATTTCAAAAATGCGGGATTGACTGCCGCACCCTGTACAATAATGGGCGGGAAGTTTGGGCAAACTGTCAAAAAACTTGTTTAAAAACTCAATCTGAATCGGATTTACCCTTCTTTCTCCAATATTATCATGAGATGTCTCAAATGAAGAGGCAGTACCTGTAGATTGTCCAGGCGTGTCTAACCAGTATCGCACAGTCCATTTCTTAATTCCTAAGGTTTGTAGAAACATGTTCTGGCAGACTTTCATCATTTTGCCATTTACAGTCAAATAGTAAGTCAGGGTATCGTTTCTTCTTGATTCATCACCTTCAGCTACCCTCCGTTTAACTGGTGTTTTTAAGACATTGTTTACTATGAAAACTTTTGTTTGATCCCAGTTCATATTATTCCAATAGTTTGAAAAGATTTCCTTTCTCTGTTGTTGTATTATGCTGTTACAAAACCTAACTTTGGACCGTTCACAAAATCTTGAAGTACACGGAGGTCCCATCCTTCTTCATTCTCTCTCTGTGTCATGGTAGGTTTTTCCTTCGGCTGTTTTTCTAAACCCTAAATATGCTTGCCCTTTCATTCTTTTTTCCTTTTCAGCATTTCTTTTCCATTTAGTCTTATCAGGAATTTTACTTCACACTCTGTTTCTTACAACGGGCTGTTCTTCAGGAGGTTCCGGACCTTGTTGGTTTACTTCCACTTCTGGTGGCTGCTGGATTACTTCCACTTCTGGTGGCTGCTGGATTACTTCCACTTCTGGTGGCTGCTGGTTTATTTCCACTTCTAGTAGCTGGTGATTTATTTCCACATCTAATATCTGCTGCTGGTCACGTAAAGGTGAAGATTGAACAATCAAGCTGCTGTTAATTGATGGAATATAATCAAGATCGTTGGGGTCATCAAAACTTAAGTCACAATCTGCAATTGAAGTGTCTTTCTGAACGTCAAAATAGTTATTTCTAATATCAGGGAGCTGATGTTGTGTCGTGCTACACGATGAGACAGCTGTATCAACAATATCACTTATATTCAAAGTGGTAGACACATCCTGCAATTCCATAGTGCTTAGGTAGCAGAGAGAATCTGTTACAATGTCCTCTTCAGCACCTGTAATAAATTCAAACTAGTTAGGAGCAATCCAAGCTCAAAAGAATTGATTATTTTCTGTTTACCAAAGTTGTATACCATTGTAAGTGTATTGGGCAAACAAAGAAAGAGAGAGAAAGAAAGAAATTACATTTATTCTCTTCTTCAGCACACAAAATACATAATACATTACAAATTGTGCAGTAATCATGTATAACTATCATTGTTACAAATGATAAAATCTAAAATAGCTTTCACTTGTTATAGTACCTCGGCCAGCTAAAACAAAACGTGGTGGTGTCCCTTGGAAACGATGAGGAAAATAATTGCACTACCATACAATAATAAAGAGAATTTTTGGCTAAAACAAGACAACTGAAATGATACATCAATGATGCAGGGTAAACTCTGAATTTTTCTATACAGTACGTTACTAAGAGCTTCACACTTTCAAATCGTACTAATAAATAAATAAATTGTTGTCAATAAGAACCCAATAGTTGTCCGTTTTCAAAAACTTATGATTGCTTTTTAAATATTGAAAAAAATATTAACACATAACAAATACCGTAACTTAGTTAATACGTACTACTTACTTGTCATTTTAATCTTCTTTAAATTGTGGTTTTCATTCCCAGAAGAACTTTGATGTGACCTCTTAGTAGCTCTTTCAATTGTGGATGTACTAAATCCCATTTCTTTTAAGATCTCTGACGATGTGAATAAACCTCCCTCATCCTCAGAATTGCTTGAACTATCCATCACTGTACTCTAAAAAAATAAAATTTATCAGCGTAATTCAATTTTCAAATCTTTCATAATATCTGCATTCAGAGGAGGACATTAAAGATAACAATATATCATAACGTAGTCATTGCTATGGTATACATCCCTGGTAATTAAAAGTATGTATTTTTGACTTAAGCTTTAAGTTGAAGTTCATTTGTGACTTTGTCGATGCAAACATGTAATTTATGACAATAAAATATTGTTTATTTTATTAATGAAGATGCTATTTCAGAAGCGGAATGATAAAACAATTTTATAAAGACTTGAAAAATAAAAACAACTTGTGTAAGATATCTACTGTTAGGTTCAAAACCGCCTATCTGCTAAAACTCACGAAAAGCAGAACCGCATATCTTGAGTTGTGTAAAGTAAGGTTAAGCTAGAAACTGTTTTAGATAAATGTAGTGTTAATTCACTATAAACAAGATCACAAAGCAAAGAGCTTTTCCGTGAGTAAAACATAGTTTTACTCTTACCTTAATGACGCCAAAGGTTGCACAATGTAGACACAATTCCAATAGAACAGTGACGAAATGCGAGCCGGTATCTACTGACTGATGGCTTGCCTCGCTATATAGGCGGTACTGCCACTGAGGTTGCAGATAGGCGGGGCTGTTTCAAATGCGATAGTGACGCTATCTGTTAGAGTTTTGTTGAACTAACAGAGCCAAACGGTCCGCAGAGAAATTCTGCGTCCATTGATACCAATAACTCAATTTCAGCAAAAAATGTCACTTAGGCGGTCCTGTTTCTTAAGCGACGATATCAAGAAAAGTAATGTAGTTCAGTAAATGTAGTTATAGCTGGCTGTAAATAATTCCAATAATTTACTTGATCAAGCAAAACTATTCTAGCTCCAGTGGCGTAGCGAAGGGGGGGTCCAGGGGGTCCGGACCCCCCCCCCGAAATTTTTAAGACGTATTAAAAAATAAATCATGGAGCAAGAGAAAAAAAAGGAGAGTTATCATTTACTCTTGTCTACAAACATTAAATTGATTAAAGTGACCGTTGTTAAAATATAATTGTCCTTTACGTTTAAATCATAAAGTATCAAACGATACTTTTGGGCTCGGGCTTTCGGATAGTGTAGTGTAATCACAGGTATTGCTATAGAGCGCGGTCACGTTACGTCGCAAAGCAACCTAAATTGTAACACGGCGAACATTCGACATCAAGCGCTCGTTGTGTAAACAAACTACTGGAACAACATGAGTGACATCTTCAAGAAGATGGCACAGCGTGCCTTTGGAAGCGCCGGGAAGCCAGCTAAGAGGCCTAGCTCTCCACCTGCCAGCTCGGCGCCTAAGAAGGTCGCTGCTCCAGCAAAGGGCCTTTTTAAAGGCCACAACGTCACCACTTCTACTGTGACATCTGACCAACCTACGGCTTCGGTTCTACGCCCAGGATACCCTTGCTGTTCCTGGACAGTGTTCCGAACTGGCCTACCCACGCCAAGAAGTTGGAGGAGTTGGCGCGGGGACGGCCTGACGAAAACATTCCACGGTGCTCACTATCGCTTGAAAGTGACCACCGTGGAGGACTTCAGGGCAGTTCAGCGGTACCTATGTTCCAAGAAGCTGCCCTTCTACACTCACAACCTTGGGCGTGAAAGATCGCTTAGGGTTGTGAATCAGCGGACTGCCCGACACCGATGATGTGGAGCTCTTCGATGTCTTAACTGACGAGGGCTTCGCCGTCGACGAGGTTGCACGACTTCGGACAGCCAGGGGACCTACCAGGAGCTGGCTGATCATGCTGACCAGGGACAGTGAGCGAGAGAATCCTGACACTAAGCGGGCTTGCCAAATCTACAACGTGACAAGCCTGCTCCATGTCAGGGTCTCAGTCACTGTCTACAAGAAGCCGGTCGGCCCGCCGCAGTGCTAACGGTGCCAAGGTTTTGGCCACGGCTCCGGCAAACTGCGGGAGGCCGAGAAAATGTGTCCGCTGGGGGGGGGAAATCATCTGAAGATGAACTGCCCCAAAGTCTCGACGGAGAAGGGTCACCTGCTGCAATTGTGGCGGCGATCACAACGCCAACTATCGTGGGTGTCCAGCCTACAAGGAGGCCAGAGCGGCAGCTGTCCAATTAGGCCGCAAGTCCCGGCCTACCAAACCAGCGGTGAGGCGATCAACGGCCCAGCCGCCCAAGCGACCAGCGCGAGATGAGTCACCAGCGGACTCCGTATCGGAGAATGAAGCTGAGGACCACATGCCGCAGAAGAAGAAGCGCCGGAGGAAACCCCAGAACCCAGCCCAACCGACTTCCTCGCCCGCCGGCATCTGTGGCTGACCTTCCGGTCACACAGAGGCCCAGGGCGACTCCCAGGCAGAAACTAGAGTGGCCACATACACCAGCCACTCTGCCGCAACAAACGGAGGCAGCCAGCAGCTGATGCAGCATCAGAACCAGCCGCCCCCGCCCAGCGCAGCCTACAAGCCGTCTTGAAATAGCTGCGCAGCTGACCGCCCTCACCCGGCTCTTCAATGAAGCTGTGGCCCTCATGGCACACCGACCAACTGATAGACTGCTGCAGGAGCAAATTGTACAGTTGACAGGCAAGTCATTGAGTTCAACTGCTCAGATACTGCCCACAGACCAGGAGGAGCGCCCAGAGGCCATCCTAGCGACCCGACTTGGACTTGGACAGTTTAAAAATTAGCGACCACTTCGTTCAAATTCGTCTTGGGGACGTAAAATGGCTGCTTAGAATTTAAGTCACGACGTTTTATTTTAGTGTCATTAAACTGTAGACGTGTATATAATTATCGAAAAAAAATATAAAAGATCACTTCCGGTCGGAAAATACACTTTAAAAGCTCTACTGATAAGAAGTTCCGACTACTTTGGATTTCACTGACTGAGGTTGTTTGTCTTTGCCTACATTTTCCTTAGTATATTCCGATCTGAAGTGATTATTTTTTTGTTTTTTTTTCTCGATAATTATATATTTATTCGTCGGCGTTGAATTAATACCTAAAATCAATGTCCTAACAAAATTATAAATACCACTTTTACCTCAACCACTGAACCAGTGAAATCCAAAATCGTCAAAACTTGAATCTGTAGAGAGCTTTTTCTTCGGTATTTACCGACCGAAGTGATTTTTTGTCGATAATTATATAGGTTAGTCGAGTACAGTTTAATGATAACACAAAATCGTCGTCCTAACTCAATCAAAAAACCACGTTTACCTCTATAAACCGAAGTCCGAAGTAGTTGAAGTTACTGTATAATCATTAGAGTTTTTCAGGTGTATTTTATTTCCGACCAAAGTGATTTTTTGGATTTTTTCCGATAATATATACTCGTCTACAGTGTAATGATACAAAAAAATCGTCATTATAACTCATTCATAAATACCTCAATCAGTGAAATCCAAAGTAGCCGAAACTTCTAATCAGTAGAGTTTTTTCGGTACATTTTCCGACCGTTAGTTTGATCTGTACCGGAGCAACGCTCGAAAATTTCCCTCCTTTTCTAAAGGGTTTCGGCCGTCAGTGGCCCAATGTCCCCGAAGGGGTATTTCATTTTTTCCACAGAATATAGTTGTGTCAATTATATGCTTGAGTGAAGCTCTGTTTTGTTCTTTTTCTTTTCTTATCCAGTGAATCCAACGTCACTTTGGAGCCTTATACTCGGCCAGAATCGAACTTTCGTAAAGTTTCTGTAGCTATACAAGAAAATATTTGTGGTACTAGAGTTGCTGTGAGAGTTGAATTTTGCCTATTTACATCTTTCCACTTTCTACAAGACGTAGTTACTAAAGCTCCATATTTTTGGTATTTACCTTTTACCAGTGAACTCATTGGCAAATAACACACAAAACGTCCCCCGGATCTTCCAGTTTCGGACCCCCCCCCCGAACGAAATTTCTGGCTACGCTACTGTCTAGCTCTATTCTATTCTAGTTATTGAGTCAGAAGAACTACTGCCACACTATTATTGGAATGGTATATTTTACAGTTGTATATGTTATTGCTAGGTAGCAGCACAAGGCAGAGCAACATTGATTAAACAAGTCCAGCCTTACTGTGAATAATTATTTCATTAGAAGTTCAAAATACCTCATGTGAAATGATGGCAGCATAAAAAATAAATATGTTTAAGCAGATTCCTGGTGATTGGATGTACAGTCAGGCCCCTGGAGTGGTGATTCATAGCAATTAGCTGGGAGAGTTTTAATTTATTCCAGTGTATCATGAAAGCCATTTGTTAACAAGATATGTAAAAAACTATTCAGGTACCTTTCTTATACATTGTCTTAAGTATGTACTCAAGAGGCAAGATGAACTCCCTATTTTTCCTCTCTTGAATTTCATATAAGTTATGGCATAGCTATGGGGGAACAGAATCCATAAATTTAGAAAGAGTCTTTATTAAAAAATTGAGAGCTGTTAGATATCTTGCAAGTCTTGGATACTAAGAGAGATACTGAGGAACATTTGTTAAATTTAAAATTGTAACTGTGGTGGCACTTTAATAAAAGAAGTTGTCCTTCTCAGAGCCTCCACTTACAACAAAGACACAAGACATTCACTGCCATAACAGAAAATATACTTTATTCCTCAAACTTTGTCTTACCTCTCCATTACCTTAAGTAACACCATAAATAGCTCACAAGTTTTAATCTGAACATGTCCCATAATTCCTCTTAATTCTGATCAAATAATTGACATGTTTAATCAAAATTTCAACAAATAGTTTCATGTAGGAAGGCCCATATGAAGATAGTGTAACAGATTTTTACCAGAAAGATCTAAGGCTCTATTAATAGTGAATTAAATTATTACTAATTCGTATTTAGCAGGTCTCAATTTGTCTACTAAAAGTTTTGCTGCCAAATATCATGAGTGCAATAGTTTATTTCAATAAAATTACACAATTATCACATATAAAGAATTTTTAAAAGCTTTGGAGCTTGGTAAAAGTACATGCAATTTTTACAAATAAAATCCAAACAAACTGATGATTTTACAGGCCTGTGGTGCTCACATATCAGCCAAGGGGACGGGAACGTTCCAAATGGGTGAGCTTGTGAGAGCCTCCTCTCCCTGGACTCCTACCTCCAACAACTGCACTTGGTACATCATCGCAGAGGACCCTGGTAATATTGTTGAGAAAGAAATAAACATATTAAAAATAATGTGATTTTGATAGAAAAGGACTGACTAAAGAAACTTAAATTGTTTCAGCTGATAAGATCATGTTGAGTTTCACATCCTTGGATTTGAGTTCCTGCTCTATTAACTATGTGGAAGTGCATGATGGAGATGACACCAATGCCACTGTGATCAGCCGAGTGTGTGGGACCAAACTGCCGAAGCCAATACGGAGTAGTGGTTCTGCCCTCACCATTGTGTCTTCTAGCCTCACTGGCTATCGTGGCCACCTCTGGGGGTTCTCTGCCTTGTACTCTACACTAGCTACAGGTATAAGCAGATATACTTAACTCTCTTACGCCCTTCATGGATATAAATAATAGGGAATAATTGTCAGTAAACTATTCCTTTGTTTTCATATGTTTGTGGCAGCGTGTGGAGGAGAATTAACTTCAGAAGAGGGAGCCATAGCTTCGCCCAACTATCCTGATGGTTATCCTCCAAACTTAGGCTGCGAGTGGCTGTTGAAGGCTAGTCCAGGTATCTTGTTTGTTTCAAATATATAACATTTTCTATTTTATTGTTCATCATAAGTTAGTACATTAAAGAACTAAAGAAAGAACTGTTTAAAGATAATGGCTTTGTACCATGCTTGTTTAACGTTTTCAAATATTTTCCGTCATTAACGTTATAAAAATAGAACACATTGTTTCTAGGATTGGAATCTATCCTGTTCATCAGGTGACAAAAACACCTTAGGGTACAAGTTCCAAGCATACGGCAAGATTAAAATATCTAGTAATTGTGTGGTGTTTAAGTCCAAGGCTAACTTAAAACATTCTTAGAAAAACTCTTGTAAAATCCAAATAAAAAAAAATGGCACACACTACTCAAAAAACTATATTTACAGTATAATATACTCTTCTGATGGGGAATATATAAGCAAAACAAAAAGATCACAAAATCTAAAAAAAACGGGCTGGCACAGGAAGAGTTTGTATTGAATTTTCCTCAGTCTTTCACAGTTGGAGGGTTTATCTTATGGATGTTTTAATCAGTGCGTTTATTCTCTGTAGAGACATGATTGCTGCTTGCTCCAACTCTCGAAGAAGAGTATGCAACTCCTTCTTTGACAAATCTTTGAAAGTTCAATTTAAAATTTAGATATTGACCTGTGTGTATTTTTTCATTTAACGGTTGTCTTAAGGGCATCATTATCTCTTACTATACGCACATCCAAAAAAAGCAGAGTTTGTTTTATAGCCTACATCCGTGTTAGGTGTGTATAAGAGGAAATGCTGTTTAAGTGAAAAACAAAGCACTAATTTAGTGTGTCCATGAGAGAAGATGATGAAAGTGCCATTGACATATCTCCACCTGATTTTTTATTTGAATTAACCCTTTAAAACGCCGATATAAATTTAGTCATTTTTTAGATTAGGCTACGCTCATTTAAAGTGAAAAAATAAAAATGAAAATTTCTTAAAGCTAATTTTTGTATTCATTCCTAATGACTAATAGTCACATAAAAAAAATTAAATTTTACAATAATGTAATACTTGTATTAAAATAATCACATTTTTCATAAAAATGGAATATTACAATCAAAATCAAATTTAGGTTACAGAGTAATCAAATGCATGTGATGAAAACTATGTACAAGGATAAGAAAACAAATAAAGTGTAATATGCTGATCTTGATTAGTTTTATAAGTTCTGATAATATTAGATTTAGGCAGTTGTACGGTAAACTTCAAAAAAAAAAAAATCGGGATGAAGCCATGGGGTCTCGGGACATGACTTGCAGCCATAATTACTCAACAGAAAAAAAAATAAATACTTTATTATAACACCTAAAACATGGTAACAATAACTTTTTACAACTGTTTGTATAAGGAATGACAACGCAAGAACACTTCCCAAAGGCACAATGTGTGCTCCACTGACAGTCGGTAATGGCGGATAGTATCGTCATCGGCGTACAGACGGGAGTGGGAGAACAGCTGCCGGCAAGAAAACAATTTACTGTTTACCTACTGCGGCCAGCTGACAGCTGCAACTAGATTATTTGGTCAAGCCAGTACATTACTTTGTATTGTGGCCTATGTATTGAACTTATAAACGTCAAAAACAGTAATAAAATATATTTTTATCGATCGGCGGATTATTTCGTCTTTGGCGTTATAAGACCAAACTAAATCGCGGATTATTCCGTCTACGGCGTGCTAAGGGTTAAGTTAAAGCCAGGAATTCTAGCTCAAATTCATCTATAAATATATTGGTAAAAGTGGGTGATAGTGGAGACCCCATTGCCATTCCCTCACCTTGATGGTAAATTTTACTGTCTAGTTCAAAGTTGTAGTGAGCGCAAAATTCAAATAGTTCCATAATTACAGGAATCTTAAGTTAAGATCTCTCGTTTAATCTTCTTTTAATTGGAATTCAGTAGTTTTGAATGTATGTTTCAGAAAAATAATACATAAGTGATCAGGCTTTCAACATTAAAGCCTATCTGTTTCATGCTGTTTCAGATTTTAGCTCCTTAACAATATCATCAGAATGTTTATTAAACAAATCAGTTTGTCTTATAAGTGGTTTTAGGATGCTCAAGAGGACTTTAGATAATTCCCTACATGGTAATTACGGGAACTAATTATTGACCAAAGATGAATGTCAATGGTCTGAGGTTAGTTTGGATCTGAATTTGTCTCCAAATTATTCTTTATGTTTATTAAGGGTTCTAGATACTTTATGCTTAAATGCATTGGTTTGATTCTTATTTAGCATATTGCCATAGCTCCCACATATAACTACAGACCTAGTCCCAATATCTGTGACGGGCCCCACATTTTCGCGGTTGTGTGTTAAGTATAATTGCATGAGTATTTTTTATCAGTAAAGTTATTATAATATAATTAAAACTGAAAATATAGAGTATAATGATAAATATTTTACAAGTTCAATCATAAGTTTAATAAAATTATAACACATAATTTTTATTTAAATGATAATGGCATGTGTTTATTGCTTATATGAATCACTAGTAGACTAAAACAAATATTTTGTTCAGTTAAAATAGGTCACGGTCTCTGCTGTCCATCTGCCATTAAACACAGGTTACATTATAATAACTCTATTGAATGATGGTTTTTCTAGTATTCTTCTAACTAAAATGGTCAATCAATCTCATCAGAAAAGTCAATCTTCTTGGCCAACTCATCCTCAATTGACAGGTGATAAATGATTTAGTTGTCTTTGGCTTCTTGTATTTTTCTGCTAGGTTTTTAAGGAGTTGATCAATCTACTAAAATACCGTTCAGCCATAAACACAGATACTGGAATTGTACAAAAAAGTCTTATTGCAGTACACAGATTTACAAAAATTGTTTGAAGATTTTCTCATAGGTGAAGTTGAGAAGCTTCTTTGGGTCTTTCTCCAATTGGAAGACTGTACTGCGAACGGTTTTCATATGAACAATTTCTTCAGCTAAGCTGTCTGAATCTATAAAGTCTGCAGGATACTTAGATACAAGATCGCTTGTTTTTATTTTAAGTACCTAATTTTCCAAGTCCATCATTGAAATAACTGACGAACACAGTTCACATATTTGTTCACAACTTACAAGTCTGGTTTTTAAATCAGCCATAATGAAATCCTAAACAGAAAAAACAACAGAAGATTTGAATGCATTGGTTGCCTTTAGCTGAAGTTGGTCAGGCGACTTTTCATCGTGGTTCCTTTTAGCAACAAACAGGTGGAACGCCTACTACCTCTGCAACTACTTTTGGTTTGTTGAAGGTTGTCCATGAATCTCTTTGGACCTGCAACTATTCAGTAAATCTTTAATTAGTTGTGTCTCAACATTGTCAGATAAATTTCTTCTGTATTATTAATTTTTTTGATCAATGCAAGCCAAGATCTTGAGCTAAGATGATGAAATCAAGAGGCCTTCAAAGATCCAAGTACTTTTTGAGTCTCAAAACAGTACTTCTTGCTGATGGTGTTAATGTGGGTACCTTATCTTTCAGGAACATGTATAACACTTCGAGGATTGAAGGATAGTGCTTCACAATTGTGTGTACAGCATGTAGTCTTTCACTCCAAAAGTTTCAGAAAGGCTTTGTAAAGACAAAGGTACATGTTGTTTCAACAATTCCCAATGGCTAGGGCTGCTAGAGAATAAAGAGTAAAAACTTTCAATGTTTCCAAAAATGCCATAACATCAGAATTCAGTTTAGTGGTATTGACCCAACTCTGTTGATAGAATGTGCTCAACAGGTAGAAAAAATAACATACTTGTTTTTTCCAAGTATTCCTGACTGAACACCACTAGTGTGAGCCTGCATGTTGGACTCATTGTCATAGCCCTGAACATGAAGTTAATAGTATTTTAAGAGATTTCAATGTGGACAGTATTTCATCGGTTATTGCCTCGCCTGTTTTTCCCAGTAAAGTTCATGATATCAATAAACCTTTCGCAAACTTCAAACAAATTTTTCTCTCATACACAAAGAACACTCAAAGCATGTTCTAGTGATCGTCTACGTGTTTATTGACGATTAGCTTTCATTCACGTAGAGCCCCAACAGACTCATGGCAATGCATAAACATAAATACAGAAAATACTAATTGCAAATCAAGTATTATTTTCAAAGCATGATAGTTTGTTAATTTGATTATCTATCTTCGATTTTGATATATTTGATTATCTATCTTCGATTTTGATATACAAAGCAAGACAAATATGTGAATGTTAAATTAAGCTGAAGTTCACTTTTCTCTTAGTGCAGCATTGGAATCTGATGCTGTCATAGACTTGACTCCTGAAACTGTACCCTGCATTAGAGTCTATTTTCATATTTCGTAGTCAGGTGTCTCTTATTTAGATGTGAAAAGTTTATTTTGAGCTTCTTCAATGCTGACTTTGTAATGGATACTAACTGGAACATTTATTTTTACAGGCAATAAAGTGGTCCTGACTTTTGTCAGTTTCTCCCTGGCAGAGAGTGACTACTGTAATGCAGACAATGTAGAGGTGCGAGAAGGCTCTAGTAATGGTACTCTGCTAGGAGTTTATTGTGGCTCAGATATACCGACCAACATCACATCCTACAATTCCCTCTGGCTCCGCTTCCGATCTGATGCTTTCAACACTGCCCCTGGCTTCCTTGCAGATTACAGCTTAGGTGAGGAGCCACCTTTAGTTGTGGTTTTCACAGATGTATCAAAATAAAAGGAATTAGTATATACATATAGTATGTATAATGGATAAGATTTTGAGAAAATGTTAAACATTTTCTTTTATCATCCTCATAAGTTGTAAGAACAGAGGAATGAATTGCAATTAATTACTGGTAACAGTTAAGGAGTATTCCCTAACTTCAGACAAATACTAAGGGTTACATGATTCATTACAACAGAATCAAATGTAACCATTAGTCATTTTGGTTTGTCTATGTGAGGAAAATTACTTATTTTTAAATATCAAAATAATTATTATTTGTATTTGTAAGAACACAAGCTATTTCATTGATCTAATTACAATCAATTTTTAGGATTTTGATTTTCCTTTTCCTCATGTTTCTTTGGAGTTAGTTTAATATGATTTTAATGGTTCTTTAGTTTTTAAGATTAATACTTTTAATTTTAAAATAATATGATATTTCAATGTTTAACAACCAAACAGTGTAGACCTTTTAAAGTGCATTTAAGAATTGTGTTTTTACTATTTAAATTTATAGCTTGTTATAAATAAGGTTATGATTATGATTCAAGACATTTTTATGGAAATTGTTATATTTTATTGTAAGATGTTATTTTGTACGTAACAAATCATGTAGTCTACTAGATAACCTGAGAGTACACTTGGATTTTTAAAATAATGATACAATCAATAAAATTTAATACATTATGTATAGTGTATTACTTTATTTAATATGTATAAATAAAGAGTATTTTAAACACTTAAGCATATGGATGGAATAATGAATACAACTAAATATAAGTAAAAACTAGATGTCGAAAGTGGTAGATGGCAACAAATCAGCCTGAAATACATATATTATATTAGGATCAATTCAGAGTAATTCATTATACATGAAACTATATGAAAGCTCTTTTGTAAGCTGTTACTATCTTTGTTAAATCGTGTAACTAACTTCAAATAAATGGTCTTAAATTTGGGTTGATCCAAAAAAGAATTTATTAACAATGATTGTTATATTTGTATTAAATAAATAGTAGAAATGTACCCCACAATGGGAGTCAGCTGGACATTAGTAAATTCTATAACTCTGAGTGATATCTCGGGATTGAATTAAGCTATAAACATACAATTTTATACATTTTTCTAACTATTACTATGGGTTCGAACAAAATTCCTCTTCTTTCTGTTTGTCTGTTTATATGCCTCAGAATTCTGTTTTAAACTGGATACCTCAAAAATGAATTAAGCCATGGACTTGAAATTTTGCATTCAACTTCATTTTTAAATAGACAGTGTCATACGATAGGTATGCCACTCTATGGTATTTGGCTGAGTGTTTATGTAGCCTAACTATGCACAGGATATCTTGAGAACAATTTCATCTGTAGTCTTTAAATTTGGAATGAATCCTCGCTTCTACACAAACAATAATGAGTTAAATAATGTTGCATGTCTATCATAGCTACATAAGAGGGGTCCAAAGGACCAAACTTGTAATTATAGGCCTATAACTATTGTTACAGCAGTGTCAAAGGTGTTGGAGCGGCTAGTTCATAAGCAGTTGGTTTGCTATCTCGAAACCAATAATTTACTCAGCACTTGTCAATTTGGGTTTCGAGCTGAGCGGTGTACCGTTGGCGCAGTCCAGTCCTTCATAAATGATTGCTTTGATGGTTTGGAACTAAAAAAATCTGTCAAGTTCAGATCTTATGACTTATCCAGAGCCTTTGATACTGTAAATCATCATATTCTATTAAATAAACTTAGGTCTTATGGTTTTAGTCAACTTGCTGTCAGTTTCTTTAACTCATATCTCTCAAATAGGTGTCAATATGTACATTTAAATGGCTCTATGTCAGAAACTAGGCCTGTTAAGCTAGGTGTTCCTCAGGGATCCATTTTGGGACCTACTCTATTTATTTTGTATATAAATGACTTGCCTTTTAATCTCAATGACAATTATGTTAGTACGTATTTGTTTGCTGATGACTTGGGTCTCAAGGTCTGCGCAAAAACGAGGAACGAATGTAATGAGCTACTTAGTGTTAAGACCGCAATTGTAGATGATTGGTGTGCAGCAAATAAGCTCTGTGTAAATGATAAAAAAATTCAAGATTTACATATTACCTTATCTAATAGGCCTAGTGATAATGAGGACTTAAGTCTTAAGTTTCTTGGCATTTTTATACAACCCAATCTTAAATGGCAAACTCATATTGATTATGTAGCTTCTCGAATTTCCCGAGGTATTTTTCTTATAAGATCCCTTAATGGAACTATATCTGCTAAACACTTGCTTTTTATGTACTATGCCTATATTCATAGTTTCTTAACATATGGAGTAACTTTGTGGGGCCAATCTCAGATTGCGAATAAACTGTTTGTGTTACAAAAAAGAGCAGTCAGGCTTATATGTAATGTCCAGAGTCGTGAGCACTGTAAACCACTGTTTGTAAAATTAGGTGTATTAACATTGCCGTCTATTTATGTATTAAATGTTTTGTTATATGTCAGAGATAATTTATCATTATTTATTAATCAATGTGATGTTCATAGTTATAGTACTCGTAATATAAATAATGTAGTTGTACCAAAATGTAACTTTGCTAGCACTCAAGTCAGTTTTAGATATCAGGGAATCAAATATTACAATGCTTTGCCCAATCATATCAAGGTATTAAACAGATCAAACTTTAAAAATGTTGTAAAGAAAATGTTAGTAGATTCATGTTTGTACACTGTTGATGAATTTTTAACTGTGATAAGAAGTAAGGCTATTTAAAGTAAGCTATAGATTATTTATAATATGACGTTGTTATATACATATTTTGTATTCTGACAATAAACCATTTGAATTTGAATTTGAATATCTATCAGGCAAAGAGAGACTCACTAGACCTTCTAAACCTCGTTGAAATTGCTGAATTGCTGAACCTCACTGAAAGATGAGGTTACTACTTACCTTTACCCTGTTCACCAAACCACTAGAAAATGTTAATTATTTTATCAGTCTTCCTATTTCATTAATTCTTTGAGTGCTAGTCTCAAATCACTGTCTCTGTAAAAAATACTTGATGATTTTAATGATTTTCAAAGTGAAAGTCAAATATTATTATACATACCTGTATGTAGTAAAAAGAAATCTACATACTTGTATTATCCTTGTTTTTTTCTGTCTTCTGATTTAAAAATTGTTGGACTCTTTTGGTAATTAAATGGTTTAAAATATATTTTTAATGCATATTTTGATACATGTTTTATTATAAAAAGTCTAATCTAATCATATTTACATTCATTTTAGCAACTGTCGAATAATTAAGCAGAAATGTAGAAAAATACAATTTACAGTTATTTTTATCATGATACGTTTTGAAACATGCTTTTTTTATACTGGGCTTTTGCAAAATAATCCAACAGCTTCAGCTTTGTCAATTATCTGATTTAATACATTGTGCACATTTTAGCAGTGAACTCTGTAACTATAATCACAATATGTGACTGAATAAGCTGAACCCATAAAAATATAGATTATGCAGTATAATTCAGTTTAAAATGTCAATCACATAAAGCTATTATCACAAACCCAAATTCTTCAATAGTTTTGCACTCAAAGTGTTAACCCAAGGGACTAAGCAAATCCCTTTACAATAGAGTGGTATTCTTGGATTATTTTTTTATATGACCACCACAGTCTCCAAAGAATTAAGAATCACAGATTAGATTGGTGGTGATATTGTTTAGATCTCACTTTAGTTAAATTAAAACTAATAGGAATCAAAATTCAAGAATCAACTTTTTAAGATTCGGAATTTGATTTGAGATTCAAAAATTCTGCATTTGTCCATCACTAATTAAAATACTACATAATAGTTATTTAGCTATATACATGTAGTTAACACCTTCACTGCGGCTTTATACTGGGTGACCTAAGTACTATAATTAGAAAGAATGTTCAAAGGCATCTGCAAAATGTTAAGAAAGCAACAATTTTGTTGTAGTTCATGATAATGAACTGATTGGTGACTCTGGCCAGATTGCGTCCCCGCTGTACCCCAAACCCTATACCCAGGCTAGAGACTACAAATGGACCATCACCGTGCCCTTCAACAAAGTCATTCGGATTTCCTTCTCAGAGTTCTACATGGAAAATTACATTGAAGATGAGGAGTGTTTCATTTATTTGGAGGTATTTTTCTGTTTACTTTACCATCAAGGCATACATTACGTAAAAGATTTGTCAAACAGACTTAGACCTGTGAAGGTAAAAAAATATTTGTTCAGACAATAACATTATTTTGCATTAGTAAAATATAATATATTGCATTATAGTATATATATTTATATATACAGCAGCCAGTTGACAAACATAATGAAATGCCAAATACAGGATTTTAACTATATAAAGCTAAAAGAATCTGGTACAATAATAATGGTAGATATCATAATAGTGAACATAAAAATAACAAAAGACAAGAGAATTCTATTATTAGAATTATTAATCAAACGGAATAACACGATTTTTCTGGATATTTGCCATTGTTCAGTGATACAAACAGTCAGTAACACTATGTTTCGAGATCTGCAATCTGATCTCTTCTTCAGGTAAATAACTAACCTACCACATAATTACAAACTAAGTTAAAATAAACAAATCATACCAGAGCATTGTGACACACGTAAGTCAGGAACCACAATGTATTATTATAGCCATATTTTTAACAATGTATTAGCATTGAAACATTAAAATGTAAGTTTCTGAAATAAAACATTTATGGATTTGAGATAAGTTACTATTTATAACACAGTTATTTGTATATCTGCTGTTATTTTCTTTTTTTTGCCTATACAGCAACATATTTTTTGTTTTTTCAACTCTCATGTATGCTGGCTTAATCTTATATTTTAGTACCGTAATAAACATTTTTTTAGAGAGTAAATGTATACTAAAATCATCTTCCCCTTTCTTCTTTGTAACTAATAAGATTAGCTTGTGTTATTTTTTAAATAATCTGTTTCAATAATGAACACAAAGTAGGATTGTAGAATTGACCAAATAAATTCCAGTTGGGCTGATGTGTGCTCCTACAATTAACATTAGAGAAAACATCTTCACTATCCCAATACTGTAAAATTTTACATCTGTACCGTACTATGTGTGGCAGATCTTTGATGGACTGGATGTGGATGGCAGTTTCCCCTCTCTGCTCAAGGCTTGTGGTACTGCACTGCCCGAACCTGTGGTGACCTCAGCTAATGTTGCTGCCATCAAGTTCCACAATGATCCCTATCTCCATGGCTCATACTTCCTGCTCAGGTGGGAAGCTGTCAGTCGTCAGTCTATTGCCACCATGACCGTAGACAACTGTGAGTAATGTAATTGCTTATAATTCAAAGAAAATTCATATTCAGAATATCAGCATAGTCCAGATTCCAACTCAGATACAAAAGCTATTTAAAACTATATAATTATAGTAGGTTGAAAGTAGTTAATGGTTTTCTTTTTTACCTTAAACTATATTGTTTTGCTGATTTTTATCTGTGTTCTTTTTACGGAGACAAGTTTTTGAGTTGTAGATACATACTTTCTTCAAACAAAAAGATTATTTTATCTTTTTTTTAAATTTTTATTACTTTTTATTTATTGTGCATTGTCATTTTAACTATCCTTGTTTATATCATTATCATGCGAACAAAGCCAATCATCTATTTAAGTTATGCATTGGATATTTCCATGGTATAGTAAACACTAGAAATAAAACCATAAAATAATACTACAGGACGGGTGACTTACAACTACAACATGCAGTAGCTATCTGCACTGTGCGACTATAGCGAATTCACCAATGCGCAAAAACTCATGATGGAGGATCATGGAAGTGCTGAAATCTAGTATAAAATGCCAGAATGACTTGTGTTTTGTGCGGTTATCATAGAAATGTTTCTAGCACAATTTTATTCTGTCTTACAACAGAATAAAACAGGAACGATATAATTATATATAATATACCATCAGTAGCACACTTTTACACAATCATTATGAGCCTAATATTACATCAAAAACCAGAAAGGAGTTAATTAAAGAAGCATTATAATTTAAATAAATGATAACTGAGATTTCTAATTTCAACCTGAAAAAAACACCAGTTCTCATAAATAGTTTTTTTTAGTAGTTCTAGTTTACATTTATACATCTTAGAATTTGCAATATAGGTAGAATATCAGTATTATTAAATACATAAACGTGGATTTCTAGAAGTAAAATATATACTAATTAAAAACTATTTATTGTATAAATTAAAAGAAAAAAAAATATATTTGTAGTAACGATATCTATATACAGGTGGATAGCATACCTCTGAAGAAAGAAAATAAATTGTCAAGGATTAGTACAAAACATTTATAATTTTGTCCTACCAGCTCTAGGCTGTGGGAAGGAAATACACATCAGCTCAGTGGGAATAAATAACACAGCCGTAGTATCCAGCCCTGGATACCCTCAAAACTACAAGCGAAACTTGCAGTGCACGTGGATAGTGGATACAGACCCAGGGTACCACCTTGTAATCAATTTCACTACTATGGACTTGGAACAGTTTGATGAATGTAACTCAGATTATGTTGCTGTGTACACAGGTAAGTAAATACAATTTGAACTTTAAGAAACCAGGAATAAAATGTAGTTACAAAAGTGTCTTGAAAATCATTTAAACCCTTTTAAGATGAGTGAGCTTTTTATAACCCTGCAAAGTACATTGTCCAAGAAGACAATGCGGGCTATATATAGTCTGCCTAAGCTTGCTGAAAAAGATGAGTGGTCTACATGTAGCACACCTTTGATTTTACTGTTAATGAGTCATCAAACATTGTAAAATCATGATCACTTTCTACAAATATTTAATGCCATCATGTTGGTAGTATAAGTCATCTACATTTTTCATATCAGGTAACACGTCATGTGTTTAGTACATTTTAGCTGATTTAAGGTTTGTTCCTGCTATTATATCATTATATAATTATGTGTTATTCTTATTTTCCAACCAATCAACATCAAATTTTGTACTCTTATAGAAAATGAAGTAAAAAACTGAAAAGTTTGTTTTCCTTGTTGACACCCAGGCCCTGTGAGAAGCATAGTGAGGAAGGGAACTCTATTGTAAACAACATGTGACTTATGTACTCAATCAGTACGACAATGTGCAGCAATGTATTTTCATGTTGTCTTGTCTACTTTTACGAATTCTAGCTAATATATATTGAAACTATCTTTTAGAGTCAGAGGAAGAATCAACTGGCTGGAAAGCTTTGACTTCAAAACTCTGCCTTCCCAACACTACTACTTTGTTCATTGAGGCATACCAACGTGCTAAACTCTATTTTGAAACTGATCGTACCGTTCAGAAAACTGGCTTCTCTGCTACAGTAAACGTTGGTAAGTATTATAATCTGTATTTATACCTTTTGTTTTTGTATTGTCAATTCTAAATCACAATGAGGAAAAAGATTATTTTAAAAGACCTAATTATCTTTTGGACTATGAATATTCAGTCAATGGCGCAATACTGAGTCTTTCCAACTGCTAAACTAGTGTAGAAAATGGACAATATTTCTATTTGTACATTCTTTGAGAATTACAATGGTGTCAAATTTTAAGGAATTGAGTCAAGAAAAGTACAGGCCAAATCCAACAAAATGTTCAAGCCTCCAAATCCCATTGAGTTCTTCAGTTTGTAAATTCATCAATGATGTAAAAAAGGTGCTTCACCAACCACTTCTTCAGCTCCCTCTTAAAAGCGTAGCTTAGCTTCCATGTAAGATGGCTTTTCCGAGTCCAGTCCATTCTTTGTGCTGGTAAATTAAAGTTCACAGTCCTGAGTTTGTTATATGTATGCAAGTCTCTGCTCCTTATCAAGTTGTTACAATGTACATACATTATCACTTGTAGTATATAGAGAGATATTTTGGGCCTTTTATTTTTTGGCTTATTTTATTTTCATCATCAAGTTCAATTGGTTTAATGTTTAATAATTCAACATGAGATGCAACATGCAAGTTGGGCATTATTGAATAAAGGGTTGTAGAGAACTTTAAATAATAATAATATTAATAAAACTAACAATAAAATAAAATATAATAATATCAATAATAATATACTATGATAGGCCTCTGTTAAAAACACTAAAACTATGGTTAAAATACTAAAAACTATGATTACAAATCACATGCAATTGGAAATAGATAAAACACATGCTAGTTAATAACTTTAAATTCTTAAGACTATATACAGCTCCCTTACTTTATGGGTTGTACTGCCGCACACCTTTGGACGTGCTGGACGTATAGGTCTCGGCTCCAGCAGATGGCAGTGGAGATGCATTTACGGGAGAAGGTCACACCATACTGCCGGGTGACACCTAGTCGGACCAGGGTCCCCAATTGGCCAATTATTTCACACGCCCAGAGAGTCGACTATGAAAGAATGCACGGTGACCTGTAAGCCACCAACTCGAAGAGTCTGGGCGAGGGGACCATAAGTGGGGGGAGGCGGCAATCCTTCCTCTCTCGGGCTTCGACAATGGAGCACCATCCGTCCTCATAGGGCATGGTGACATCGACCAATATAATAATTGTACCGTCACGGTCAATGACCGATGACCAAGTCAGGCAGAGGCGATCCATGTCATCTAGGACCACACACCCAGCTGTTCGAGGGGCACCCGCTGGTTCTGCATAACTCAACCCCAGGAGATGGTTGAACAGCAGCAGCGAGAAGGTCGAGGACCACGTCATGATGCTTTGTGACCACGGCTATAGTACAGAGGCAGTGACAAAGCAATGTCATGATGGGCCATGGTTTTGTCATGACGGCCGCTCCGGCAACAGCGACAGTCCCTAGCACCCCAGCACCTGCATCCATTGAGGGGAAGGATATTGAGGTGCGCCCTATGTAAAAAGCGCAGTCAGTGAACCTAGTATGGTGACCCTCATGTACGAAGTGGTTTTAAGTGAGGGCTACAGTGATGATATTGAGCTCAATAAAGGCTCTTCGATAAGAATCTCCTGAATAAGTACAAAAGACCATAGCTGATGAGAGTCAAAGAAAGTATAGTAAGCAGTTGTTGCTGTATTTTTATCACTTATTCCCTTAATTCTTTTGACAATATGGAATCCAGTGGTAAGCTTCTTACAAAGGTTGACAACATGTGTAATCCATTTGAGGTCTTTGTTAGTTGTAACAGGTTGTTAATTGTACCTAGCCTTCATAGTTTCAAGGCATGGTAGCAATCCCACCTCTTCTTTCTTGTGTCCCATGACAAGCTGCTTAGATTTGGCCTCAATTACAACAAAACTGTTGCTGTGGCAATACGGAACAACCATCTCTGTGCAGTGACTTGAAATTTTCAGTGTATTAGGTGTGCTGTCACTGAGGTATCAGCTGCATACATGATGGTTGTTGTATATTTATCCAAATAAGTATGAATGTCATTTGTAAATAAAATAAAAAGAACAGGGCCCAGCACAAATCCCTGTGGCACACCTCTTAAAATTGAGAGAGCTTTGGAACTCATATATTATTATTGTTAATTCTGCTAGTTCAACCACCTGTTGCCTGTCTGACAGATAAATCTCAAACCATCTTGCTGTAATTTCTCTGGTGCCAATTGCCTCCAATTTTACTAAAAGTTGAGCATGGTTCAGACAATCAAATGCCTTGCTGAAATCTAGTTGAATAAAATTAGTACTGCTGCCAGTTTCCAGTTGCACACTCCACTAAGACTTATAACAGCAATAGTTGAGGAATAATATTGCTAAATCGCAGTGGCTCATACTATACTCTCATTCTTATTGTCTACCACTGTAATTGTCTGTGATTAAATGTGAACTTAAATTACAGTTGTGCACATTCGGCAGGTAACCACATTGCCAATGGACCGGTTCTAACCTGGTAAAAATCTGTTCATAATAAGATCAACTGATGTATCCCACTAAATAAAATTAAAAAAACTGTTTGAAAATGTTATAGATTGACTCTTATAAGTAGATTTCTATGAAGTAGACCCGTTATAATCATCTCAATAATGGAGTTTTATGAATCTTTTTGCTTATTTGCAAATCATGAATTTTTTCTCCAAAATCACTATCTGATAAAAATTATTCACAGGAATTTTTATGTATATAGACTTATCAAATCATTTATGATAGATGATAAATTATTCGAGAATTGTGAAGAAACTATTTCCCCTACAAAATTAACACTTGAAGACAGTTTATAACTTATATTATGAATATTTAAGTATAGAATATGCCAAAATCTGTATGTAAGGATCTTGATTATTGAGTTTTATAAATATAAACATACGTAATATTATACATAATCTTAAAGGAATTATTCAAACACTTTGATAAAAACAAAGCTTAATTATATTTTGTCCATTTCAAAATAGCAAATGAAAACTATGAAATATAGGATTTACGTATTACACCATATTTATAATAATTGAAAAAATAAAAAAAGGTGTCCTTCCATATTTTATTTCACAATAAACTCAGAGATAGTTTGGTATGCAACATGATGACTTTTGCCAGAAATTCTCCTAGCAATTCAAACACAAGTTTTGAAAATTACAATAAGAGTTGTATTTTCACTATCATTTTAACAAACGTTTAAAGTTCTATAGTAAAATGTTTGTAAATTAAGGCAAAATAATAAAAATGTTACAATAATCAATATTGACAAATATTACACAACTAATTATTTGTTATTCACCAATATAAATAAACGGATAATTTCCTTGATTGTGTCTATACATGTATGTTCTTAAAACTGCAACTGTTAGCATTTTTTTTATCAAGACTGTGAGATTGAATAGAACAAAACTACATCATTTACAAAACTCAGTTATAAAATCCACTTGTTTGTTTATAAGCAGTTTTGTTTGTAAGGTTCCATTGTAGAGTATCTAAAATGTTGTAATTTGTTCATAAATCTGTTATTTGGTCACAGTGTGTGGGGGTAAACTCACGGACCCTACAGGTACTATAGATATGAGCTCCATACAACCTAATTTGTCCACTGGCGCAGTTGACTGTGACTGGGAGATTGTTGTTCACTCAGGAAGAACTATACGCCTCACATTTGATAAGTTTGACCTGCCCAAACTGGGCAGGGATACTTGTGTCAACAGTTACATTATGGTAAGTCATGTTATATTATTTTATTTTTCACAATGTTAAAGACAGAAGTTTAAATGACATCTTTAGTAAGTTATTTGTGCTACTGTTGTGTTTACTAGTAACAAAACAAGAAAGGCATATTCTTTCATTGGCAACTCAACATCAATGGATGATTCGTTCCACATAGACTCAACATCAGGTAACTTGGCTGAAAAAATCTAAATTTTAAAACAACATCTGGAAGAAATATTTAATTCATGTTATCTATATTCACTGTGTACAGGGTAGCGCATATGTCAGTTTCCCCAGAATAGAAATTTAAAGGCATTATAGGTTAATTGAATAAAACACTTTTAGGCAAGAAACCAAATTCATTATATGAAATTACTTACATATTACCATACAATGTTATAGCAGTTGTTCGAAATGTCCACCTTGATTTTGTATACATTTCATACAATGACTGAGAACAGAATCAAAAATTTTTAGCAATAAAGGTTTATTGTTATTAACAAGTTCAAATGCATTTCTAATTAGGTTTCTGAGTTCGTCAAAATTTTTCGGTTTTGAAGCATACAGTCTCTTTTATAATACTCCACAGTGAAAAATCACTACCTCTTGCAACAACCGTAAGTAACTTTCTGAGTTAACATTTCCTTGAAGAAAATAAGGACCAATCAGTGCAGTACTCGAAATATCTCCCCATACCATAAAACCAGGCACATTGAGTTCTGCTTGGATTACGTTATGAGGATTTACATCCGACGAGTACACACAGTTATGCCGATTTAATTACGATTTATGCGGATTATGTGTCCATTTACTTTGAAACACCTCATCACACCACAAAGTTGATCACAAGCAATTTGGATCAGCCTCTGAGTGGATAAGGCCCAGCGCACACAGAGCGAATGTTCTGCAACTACAGTTGCAAACCAGTTTAGTTTACCGCGCAACTATTTGATGACCTCGAATATGTATTGAAGTAGGGAGGCGCACACGATGGGACTGGTTTTTGACAATCTAAAACCAGTCTGAAACCAGTCACTTGCAACCATGGGCCCGCGGTTTCAGTTACGTTGCAGACTTCAGTTGCACGAAATAACATGGTGTTTTGCCGGTGTTTTGACAGCCGCATAGTGTCTATTTCAACATGAGTGATCAAGAACTCAACATTAAGCTCGTTGGAGCAGTGGAGAAGTATGATGTTCTGTACAACTACAAACAGTAGCTGAATACTTCAGAGTCATAGAGACTAAATTACTATCAAACGCCGAGGCAGATACCAGCAATCAGCAGATTGATAGATAACAGGGGATTAAGATGTTCCTGCTCAGCTTGATATCAAAATTGGAAGAATTGAGTGATTCGCAAATCAAACTTTTCAAACTACACGTGTTAAGGGTGATTGATGACATTTAACTCTCGGAACACCATCATGTTCATCAGCCATGTTCATCAGGACCAACACGGTCAATACTCACCTCTCCAACGATGTCCGACTGAAGAGAGTCACAAATGAATATTACTCACATGTCCAATGTAGTTGATCAAATGCAAACTGCAGATTTTTATAACACCTTTTCTGATAGCCTTCTCAACACTAATATGTAAATTCTTTTACTCAATATATATGGTTATCATCTATTGATCATCTTATTACCTGTATATGCTAATGTAATTATAAAATGACTTGTAAACTTATCTCAGAGTGATCATTAATCTTTCCTGTTCTGGAACACATTCCCTCATGGTTGTGTCTAGCTTCTCCAAGGAAGGACCAACCAATCTTGTAAGTTCTAAAAAGGAGTCTTTTATCATTCGGTAAAAATATTTACACTTCCTATCCGACTGACACAGCTATCTAGCTCCTACAAATAGCCTAGATTTCACATTGTTGCTTAAATAAGGGTGAACCCAATGCTCACTCTGTACTCTTCGCTGTGTTCGGTGTCAATAGCAGTTAACAACGTCTTCTTCGTCTGAGCCTGACATGGTAAGCGCAAACGGTCAAGTCAAGGTCTTAAAAACAAACACGTTTAAACTAATAAACACTCCACAAAAGACGCAACTGATACACAACCAACCTTTCGACGTGTACGGACAGAAGTTTTGTTTCAGTTGTAAACTAACTGCGGACGCAACTGGTTTCCAACTATAGTTGCAAAACAGACGCTCCATGTGCGCTGGGCCTAATTATTATCTCACAGAATTCCAATTGTCTATCAGAATCATCATTGTGAAGGACTTGGAGTAAAGATGGACGGTATGGCTTAAATTTGAATTGCTTTAACATTCTTTGCACACTTCTTCGTATATCTAGTTCAGCAGATGCCTTACGAGTCGATTTACCGGGACTGGCTACAAAAGCTTGAGCAACTGTCAGCAGGTTTTCTTCGTTGCAAATTGATTGTGGACGACCACACTTCTAGGCATTAAAAATGCTTCCTGTGTTTTCAAATTTCTTATTTAACTTCTGCATATACTGTCAAGTGGGTATCGCGACACCTGGATATTTACCACTAAAATCTTCAATTATTACAGCAGTATTTTTATTATGCTTCCACCACAACTGAAGGATATAAACTTGTTGTTGGGTTGTAAACATTTAAAAAACACACACACACAAATAACAGACGTAAAGAGCATCACTTTACACTAGCCACTGGAACAGACAACAATGAACATACTCTGTGTTGCTGCCAATTTAACATTGTTAGCAACCTATCGGAACAAAATATCCCAATTTATGGGGAAACTGTCATATACACCACCCTGTATTCACTGTTTATTTACTTTATGCACCTGAAGACGGGTTTTACAGAAATTACAACAAATTTGCCAAAAATTTAATGGAAAAAAAGCCTGACAAATAATTTATTGGTTATACCACTTAACCAATAACACTTCACACTTAACCACTATGTCAATATCTTATTAATCTATGCACACAAACTAGACATATATATTTATGTTATCATATATTTCAGATTAGGTTTAAAATGTAAGATTTAGATATCTCTTAGGGATTCTCGAAAAGATAATAAGACATTTTTGGGCTGAACTAATAGAAGCTTCTCAGACCAACCTCTGTACTGACTTCGTGGAAGTGAAGTTCTTGTTCATGATACGTGAAAACCTCTTATAATACACCTCTCAAATAAGTTTTACCTACTATTAAAGGTATTTTACAGCTTTTTAAAGCTTTAAAGCAGTTGGTTATTACCCTGAAAACAGTGTTCATAGGTAACATTCCTACTTCTTCTCAATAAGAAGACCAAATAATCAAAACTATTTAAAAAAATGTATTAATATTAAAAATAACAAAAGACAACATTCTGAACTCTGAATTTTCTGTATTTTCTCCTTTGAAAGACTGTGCACAGACCTCTTGATCTGTCAGTGGCTTGCCAATTAGTATATGTGACTCGATTAGTGAATAGAACCCACTGTCGAATAAGAGGGTTGGTAATAGGTAGATTTTTTCCTGTAGACACAAGTAAAGGATACCTGTTACTATGTTGATTACAATCTCCATACTTGCACTTGTCTTTATAATCTTAGCACTAGTTTTCTTGAAGATGTAAGTCAAGGATATCTGTTAGGATGAAGAATGCAATGTCCATGTTGGCATTTACCCTTATACTGTTAGCACTAGGTTTCTTGGAGATGCAAGTAAAGGGTATCTGTAAGGATGTTGGTTGCAATGTCCATGTTGGCATTTACCCTTATACTGTTAGCACTAGTTTTCTTGGAGATGTAAGTCAAGGATATCTGTTAGGATGAAGAATGCAATGTCCATGTTGGCATTTACCCTTATACTGTTAGCACTAGGTTTCTTGGAGATGCAAGTAAAGGGTATCTGTAAGGATGTTGGTTGCAATGTCCATGTTGGCATTTACCCTTATACTGTTAGCACTAGTTTTCTTGGAGATGTAAGTCAAGGATATCTGTTAGGATGAAGAATGCAATGTCCATGTTGGCATTTACCCTTATACTGTTAGCACTAGGTTTCTTGGAGATGCAAGTAAAGGGTATCTGTAAGGATGTTGGTTGCAATGTCCTTGTTGGCATTTACCCTTATACTGTTAGCACTAGGTTTCTTGGAGATGCAAGTAAAGGGTATCTGTAAGGATGTTGGTTGCAATGTCCTTGTTGGCATTTGCCTTTATACTCCTGGCACAAGTTTTCTTGTAGACGAAAGTCAAGTCATTGCGACCATTTTACTACCATGTTGATTGCAATATATACAGCAATTGGAATTTTGTATATACTTGTAACACTAGTTTTAAGTTTTTAGTTTTACTATACCGTTAAGCCTATTGCTTCATGTACATGCTCTGTTTTATCTGAACTGTGTTTTGTAGAATTTTCTAGGCTTACTTTTATGCAGGCTGCTACACCTCATTTGATATGAATTTTGCTAGAGAAGCCACTCATCAGAGAATAACTAGTTATACAGGTGTCATTTAACAGAGAATAGCTAACAATACAATTTCTTGTTATCTAACAGAGTCCATCTATACATGTTCCATATTATTAATATATCTGACTTTTACTACAAAGAAAGTAGAGGAACTTTTCTACTTTATTAAAATTTGAGACAACTAATCAATATTTTCATCTGAAACTTTTAGAGAGGTTAGTTAGCTTCTTGTGAATTCGTTTAAACCTTACTAGCTGATTTTTTAAAGGCTACCACCAAAGTGAGAACTTTAACCATGATTAATAACAGATAATTGTTAATATATTATATTATCTAAATCATAAGGCAAATTATTTCGTGATTAATTTTATTATTATGTAAAAAAATGTTTATTTTACCTACAGTTAATTTCTCTGTATTACTATCAATATAAAGTAATGTTTTAGTATTAAATAACATAAAATTACTTACTAAGATGGAAAATGTGTTGTGACAGTTCCGCAACGGAGGACACAAGGACTCTCCAGCACTTGGAGAGATGAAGTATTGTGGCCGGGAGACACCAATTCTTCCTGAGTCCTCATCCAACCGAGTCTACATATCGTACCATGCAATAGCAGGAGCTCCGGTGAGGCTTGCTTACATGCTTTGGTATAATCACTAAGCCTTCCTGCATCTCCAACCGAGTCTATATATCATATCATGCGGTAGTAGATGCTCCAGTGAGGCTTGCTTACTTGCTTTAGTATAATAACTAAGCCTTCCTGAGTCCTCATCCAACCGAGTCTACATATCGTAACTTGCAATAGCAGGAGCTCTGGCGAGGCTTGCTTACATGCTTTAGTATAATCACTAAGCCTTCCTGAGTTCTCATCTAACCGAGTCTATATATCGTACCATGCGATAGCAAGTGCTTCGTGGGGGTTTGTTTATATGCTTTAGTACAATTACTAAGCCTTCAACAGAAAGAAAAATACCATTTAAGATTAATAAACCATTATTACAACATCAAAATAAATGTTTATAACTCTTCATTAATATAATACTTTTGTTTTCTTTTGTATTTTTGTTCTTTTGGCTCTGTGCATCAACCTAATTAAAATATAATTAATATAACAGCAAGCAATTATAAAATAATATATTTATATATAGTTCTTAATTTTTGATTTATATTATTCTGACAAAAAAACAATACTACTAAACTTTTTTTAAATAAAAGTAATTTCAATACAAATGCAATGACAATATTCTTAATACTCAAATACAATGCAAAGAATTATACATGACTTCCAAAGTTTAAATACATTCGGCATCTTGAATTGAATTGAATTGCTTGCCACAAAATTATCTCTACTACAGTTCAAAATTGAATTCGAAAGATACTCAACTTGCATTGTTTACTAGCTAGATAAAATCCTTAAATAAAACCAATATGAGTATGTCTAAGCATCATAAATTTGTTAACAAATGTTTCTTTTAGACACATTTTTATCAAACTTATACTTACACAATGCAGTGCGTCTTAACCCCCCCCCCCCTTCTATTAACTTTCTTATGAATAGAGATGCATTAAATTGACCACTGAGGAGTTGTTGTGTATGAATATTTTTGACCCCTTCCCTCTCTCCAAAATGGGGTAGTTTATGAATGCTTCTAAAATATTTAAGTGTTTTCTTATGTCATATAGTTGTAGGAAACAGATACACATTTTCAGTCTTTTCAATAAACACAAACAAGAGTTGTTCTACATTTTCGTTCAATTATTTTATTTTAGTGTGTTATCATTCATATTTGTCTTATAACAATATAATTGTAATCTTTAAACATTTGTATATATTTATTTGTTCCATTATGTTTTTAAGATAACATTTTTTCTGTTTATGTAAGCCTAACAATGACCCAGCAGGGATCACTTCTAGCTGGTTTATACCTTCCAGTTGAACCTACCACTGGGCACAGCAAAAAGCAATTTGTCACTTAAATCTGGGCAACCCTATGGATGTCCAGGAGTAGCACATCACTGACCACAAATATCGATATTCTGAGGTGCAAGGGCAATTATTTGATAGGTCTAGTCTACTGCGGGAGATGACCGGAGTTTGGTGGGGTTCGTTCTCTAATTATCAGAGGTTTTTACTAGCCTCAACAAGGGTGTGCTGAGAGGACATGACTTTGAGATTAGTGCCCTAATTCTTCCTCATGGATCTTGATAAGAGGCGGTTCCTAAACCCCTAACCTTACCCATTCTGAATATCCTGTCACTCCAGAAGCAGCGCTAAGGTTCTTACAAGACTAAGTGCAATTTATAAGCTTCTTGTCCTAAGAGAACAAAAATAGCGTAGCAATGTTTTTCTTAAAAACAATATGTGTAACTTTTAAATTTATTATGAGTATAGAAATTTATATAATTACTATGTATAACAATTCTTGCACAGCTTTATTTAAAATAATTCATGAATGAATAAATTAATGATGTCACAATGCTTGTTTCAGGGAGTTATTTTGAACTACGAAGAAGTGAGCTTTGCATGCAGATATGACATTCAGTTGCGGAACAAGTCTCACAACTTCACAATCAGTTCACCCAACTACCCACAACCCCCCAGCACTTCACACATCAGCTGTGTCTGGATTGTGACGGCTCCCCCTGGAGAGAGTGTCCACCTTGATTTTGTTCTTCGGTTTGACATAAAACGTTCCTTAGAGTGAGTTTTTAAACACATTCATGTTTTAACCTATATGACTTTTCATTTATAATTTGTCAAGTGCAATGAATGTACTATTTCCTGCATTCATAAAAATTATTGTGATTAGTAACACATTTCCTAATAAATACAGTATACAGTGAAACCCTGTTGTGATGTTTTCCCGGTGATACAAACCATGCCATGTAGGAAATTTGATAAGTAAACTCATGCAGTTTGTATTTTCGTATATTCATGCATTGCTGCGAGTCTGCTGGTTTTATTTGCAGACAACACCTTATAATAGTACTGATTTATTCCAGCCTTCCCTTTTCTTGTGAGAACAAAAAATTTGAGATTCATATTAAATTATATAGTGGAAATACTAAAAATGTCTTATGTATTTAAAAAAATTTAGTTCCAGTAGTAAGGTTATGTTCCGATAAAAAGAAGATTAATTTTTTATACTGTTCAATAGGTTTCTTCATTATAGGATAACGGATATATTTTTGTGATATTATAATTTTTATAGCTAAATTATATTTGAATAGGGTGAAGATTTTATGGGTTTTGTTATTATATTGATTATTACCACTTTAATGGTTTTACAGTTGCTCAGTTGAATACGTAGAGGTGCGTGATGGTGGAACGGAGTTGTCACCTTTGATTGGCCGATACTGTAACAAGACTCCAACCCCCAAAGTAACTTTAGGAAGACGTATGTACATCAAGTACTTCACTGATGCAGATTCACCCAATAATGGCTTCAAGGCTGTTGTCAAGATTGGTCAGTTGCTATTTAAAATCAGTTTGGTTAAGGTTAATTTGCATAAAATGATATATTAAGTAAAAATAAATGTAATATAATTTTATAAATTAACAGTTTTATACATTAATAAAATTAAATTTGGTATACAAAGTTTCTTATTTAAATGTAAACAAAAGTTATATTGAGTTTATCTGTTGATAAAGGACATGCAGGGTGCCAAATTTCTGCTCATTGCTAATTATTGAACAGTTACAGATAGATCATGTACAAATGAGGAATATTTTTAGGTCAGTACTTTTTTTGAATATTTAAAATTGTGATGAAATTACCTCAAGGATGGTGTGCTCCCCAAATGTTCAAGTGGCAACCTCCTATCTCATTTTAAGACATGAGAAAATGATACAGAATATTAATTTTTGGCACGAAACAGTATTAATTTTTAATTGTTTAAAAGTTTACTATGTCTGTATTATAAGCTCTTAAGCTGTTTCATATAACATTAAATTACAAAAGAAAACCACTTTTTCACAAAGAAATGTTTAACCCATTGCCGATCACTTAAAAAATATCTCAACTTGGGATAGCTGGGCCAACCAGCACTTTTTGAAGAGCTTAGGTCACAAAAGCAATCTGCTTTCGATTTTAATTCCTAATATAATATATATAATAATTATATAACTATTATATATATATAATAGTTATAAAATTATCTTGTAGACTGTGAGCGTAATTACTAGTGTACTGAATATTTTTAACAATGATTTTTCTTGAATTTTCTCACGTGTGTTTTAAAACATATTCTATAGATCATAATTGTATGTAGAAATTAAAGAATTTACTGAATTTACTCTCCACTATGTACCATTACTGATTAATTGTTTTCTCAGATGTTTATAGAACAGAAATTAAGTAGTTTTGTATTTTATGGTATAGGTTGTGTGTGCTATTATATGCTGTTAATAATACTGTAATACTAAAAAAAACAATAATATAAACATGTCCAGTTTACTGTGGCCAAGTAAATTGATCTGCAATGAGTAAACTTTAACAGAGACAAAAATTAAGTACTTATGTACCTGCAGGGGATAAAAATTCTAAATAGGTGTTTTCCAGTATTTATTTTTTAAATAGCTTACATTGTAGTCACCTATAATTTATTTTGTTCCTAATGCAGTAAATGTCCAATTAACTGAGCTAAATAGCACCGGGACTACCTTGAATATGGAAAAATGTATGTAATATGGAGATGGCAATAAAATAGTTTAATTTACAGAAAAACTGAATTAAAAAAGACTATTTGTTTACACAATAAATTACTATACTAATGTCCCTTCACCTCAATGATATGCTAAAAATCATTTCATGTTGGGCTGTGCTTTCTTCTTGCCAGTGTAACCTAAAGCTGATTCCAAGGCCTTCAATTCACCAGAATGAGAAATTGTACCAAGTACTATTTCATCTGTATCGTCTTCTTCATTTTGTTGATGATTAACTATAAGCAATATCTTCATTGGTCATGTAGTAATGTTGGTCATCATTAAGCCACTTTTCGAAGTCTTCATTGTGTAGTAAGTAAACGTGAGTTACTACCAAGCCAATAAGTGCATTAAAACCTTACCTCTATTGCTCAAACAACAGCCAGTGGAGCCACCATATAAATGGTGTGGCTTAGCAGTGTTCCACACCCTAGAACATTAAAATTAAACCTGGTATCTTCAGTGTAATTTTGTTCACGCCTGTTAAAAGGTTATTAATTTTTTTAACTTCCTTAGTTAACCAAGTAGCCTGGATAATCAGAACTTAGATAATCAGATTTTTACTGCATTTAAGATTAGGAATTGTGATGGACAAGTAGAATTTTTAGTTAGAAATCATTCAAATTAACCTTTTGGGTAACACAACAAAGTTTTAAATATTTGTATATTTATAGCATTTTTTTTTATACAGTCATGAAAATGTTTAAAAATTAGCAGATCTCTTAGTCATATATATGGAAGGATAAGATAACATCGCACATTTTATATTACAAATCAAATTTCTATTCAGTTAGGATAAACATAGTAAATAAGTTGTAAATGTTCAGTCTCATCATTTTAGTATTTAAAGTGGTAATTGAATTCCCTACAGCAACGTGTGGTGGCACGTACTTCGATCAGTCCAAGATGAGTCTCCTGTCCCCCCAGTACCCCAAAAGGTACCCAGCCAACACTGACTGTCTCTGGAGGATTGTGGGATTCAATGCCGACACCCAGCTATACGTCAACGTCTCTGAACTCTACATGAGTGATGATAGCGACTGCAGCAACGCTCAGGACTATTTAGAGTTTATATCAGTTGACCCTATCACTAAGAATATGACAGGTAATGATATTCCAAGTTTACCTCAATGTTAATAAGATGAAGTTAGATATAATGGAACAAGAGAGCAAGTTCAATTTAACTTTTTGTTTTGATTTCTTTTCTAACAAGCTTATTACTATGTACATTTTTATTTACCTCCCTGAGAATCAACCCATGCTCTCAGGAAATTAGGGATTCACAACTTTACATCTTCATTATGGTGAAGGTTACTGATAATTATGATGATAAACTGATCTGTTTCCATCTTTTATTTTAATTACAAAACCACATATAAATGAATAAAATAATTATTTAATACATTTTTGACTTAAAATATAATATTTTAAGATAGAATTTTAAACCCTAATATTGTTTCTTTATAATGCACCTGGTTATGCTTCATTGATTCCTTGTAACATTTGTACAGCCTAATATCAACAAATGTTGGTTTTACATAAAAAAGTATAAATAAATAGATGTTTGTATACATATCAGTTATAGAGGGTGGGGCATAGAAACCAGATTTTTTTAATAGTTAGTACTCGGCCTCTAGTTCAAGGATCAGTGTGGTTAAAAGACACACTGCTCCATGACTCATGTCACTGCATTTTTATGAATTTTGAATGCGAAATCTCTGAATTATTTTCTTCAAAGTGGCAAGTCAGGTAGGTCAATGACCGTGGTTCATTATATGTTTCGCAGCAAATTCAATATTCATCCAAAGCATTGTACAACCTTGTGTTGGATGAACAGAAGGCCCAATTAAAAAACTAACACCATATTCTCTATACACAGAATACACAGTCAAGAGAATGTAAAAGAGTAAGACACATAATTTTTCAATCACTGGATCAATCTACTTGAAAACAACCCCTGTCTCAAATAATTGTACAATTTTTGTATAGTGAGCTGCGTTTAATTATCTATGCACTAACTTCATCCGTATGAAGTTGAGAAATGGAGTGGATGCTTTATAATGTAAAAGTGTTTCTATGTGCTGTGTTTTAAATCTTTTTTTAATAGGAGCAGTTAGAATTAGAAAAAAAATCTTTAGAATTCCTAAAGTCAACAAAGAATTTTTTAGACAGTGTTTCCTCTATTCTGGACCAAAATTTTTTAACATTTTACCTACAGAAATAAAAGACATAAACAATTTAAAATTATTTCTTCGTAAGTTAAAACAATGGCTTTTTGAAAACAACAATACAATTTTGTTTAATTTTGTACTAAAGTAAATGCTCCTGTTGTGTTGTACGAATCCTCTTATCTATTTTTTGAAAGTTAAAAAATTTAATCTTTTTGTTTCTTTGGTTAGTTTTATTTACTATTTTTGTTCTTATGTTGTGTATGTCGGCTACTTGATCCTACTCGTTTTACCTTTTTTAATTTATGTTGTTGTGATACTATTACGTTTTTATTCTGTCAGTGATATTGTGTATGATATTCTGCATCTTGTATTGTATAGTATTATAGGTATTTATATTAGGCGCCCAGAGAGTGGCATTCTGGCTGTTTTTTATTAAATTGTTTATTGTGAACTGAACTCACAACAAGTTGTATTATTACTTTGAATTTAATTTACATGCAGCTAACCACATTACTGGCAGCGTGGTTAGCTTATTCTTAAGAAACTTATGTATATTTTTGTATTTTGAAATTTTATGGAAGAATAAATCATTATTTCATTATTTCATTATTTCATTATTTCATTATTTCAGTTAACAGTGATCATAATTATTTTTAATTTTTTGTCAGTATAGATATATTGTAAATACTGGTACTTTAAATTAATTGTTTTTAATTAATTTCATGACAAATAATTATAATTAACGACAGTGGTTGACATAACATACATATAAAAGTATTAAAGTTTTATATTTAAACAAGTTATCTATATATAAAACATTAATTTTGGAGCTCTTGCTAAAATAACAAAAGAGCGCTGTATTTAGAAGCAGAAAATCTTATGTGATAGGTAAGTGAACAATTGTGACTAAATAACCAGTGAAACTCAGGTGCCAGCATAGTCATGTTTCTAATATTTGTTTTTCCTATTAAATTGATTGTGCTTCTCTATAGACTTTAATTTAAATTATATTGAATACATTACAGTTATTATTCTGATTGTAGGGTACAACAACGAAAATATATAATTTTAAATTAACTGATGTGGCTTTTTGAGCATGAACTGACAAGCCATCCTTTATACTGAACAATAATATAGTTCAAATAAATTACCTATATTGGGTATTAATAATGGGTATTCGACTCACTATAAAGACAACATAGCTATGGAGACCCAAAAATTAAAATTCTTTAAGAAGAAGACTAAGATCTAAATAAATTATTATTTGTAATTAAAAAATTAAAAGTGGTTTAAAAAATTCAAAAGACACCTTATAGAATATTTTATTGCTAAACGTCAGTACGATTTTTCAGAATTTATTATATATAATATTAACATTAGTTTTAGAAAGAAAAAACTAATTAGGTGTAATTTATGTTTATTAATTAATATGTTATTACAGGTATAAAACACACATTTTATCAGTATGCCACTATTCAATGTACAGACTATGTACTTTTATGAATAAAGTTGTTTTCAATTCAATTAATTATAAGTTAGTAATCATACAGAAATTAGACATAATGGATTACCCTTCAACCAATTCAATGGTGAAAATTATAGATAGTTTTATCTATTGCAGATTAATAATCGTGAAAATATTATGTGTAATTATAGTGAAATTTGAATTAGACGCATTGTAAAAAATTGTTTTAATTTTTTAAATTTAGAACCTTTTAAAGCATGACATTTTTCTGGTATTACATTTTAGAATTTAGTATGTCTGTTGAAAAAGCCTTTGTTATCTCAACGTAATCTTTTGATAATATGTGTAAGGTTATAATAATTTGCAATTTTTTGCTATCATCATATCAGACACAGGTGTTACTCGATATTTATAAGATGGTCCGTAACAGTAAATATTGGTGTAACAGATTCTCCACCACCCACGAGGCTGTGTGGTCGACACTCTATACTCAATGGAACCTCGCTTGTTCCCCCCAGTATTTCCAATGAGATGTACATCCGTTTCCATTCTGGTCCTCGAGATTCCTCCAGTAGCCATGCACGCTTTGCTTTCTTTATCGAACCAAGACGGGAACGTAAGTCATTGAATCAAATTTTATTTGTTCAATTGAGTAAGCTTTACTGATTGTAATAATACTTTGTATTAAGTTATGCAATAAAAGATAAGATTACTAAGTAATTTTAACTCTCAGTAGGATTAAAAATAAAAATATTTTTAAAGCTACCATCATTTATTTTGTATGTTATAGTTAAGAAACAGATACATTATAATTATATTAATTTGCGGTTGGGTTTATTTATTTAATTTTACATTTTTCAGTTTCAATGTACATTGTAAATTTCATGAGATTTTAATTAAATGTAATTTTTTCAAGGATGTCTATACAAGATGATAGCACCTAGTGGAATATTCACCAGTCCAGGCTACCCGAACCCGATGCCTCAACATAACGAGCTTTTCTGCACTTGGGTCATTACAGTCCCAGAGGGTCACAGAGTCTCCATCAAGTTTCTGGACTATGACTTAGAGCCAAGCTTGGAAAACACACTCTTCGACTACAAACTAACAGTAAGACATTTTGACACATACATTTGTTTAAAGTCTTGAAATAAGATTTTAACCGTACAATATATAAAAGTGTAAAGTGTGGACATCTATATTAGACTATAAAAACTACATTATATGGCAGTGCTTAAATCATCATTCATAGTTAGCAGCAAGAAAAAAATCAATAAAGGTTTCACGGGATGTGTTGAAAAATATTTGAAATATGAACATTTGTGTAGAGAATTCTTAGAGCAATTGGAAAATTTAAAACTCAGTGCAGCTTATTATAAGCACACATTTTTCAATAAAGTTTTATATTGTATGAGACTTTTCAAAAGTAAGGATTTTATCTTTAGGCAACCATAAACAAATATTTACATGATTAAAAAAATAACAAATATTAAACAACATAATGGTACATTTTTTAAACTTGGAAATAGGTTAAGCCAGAATAAAATATTCAGATAGAGTTACATTTTAATTTTGTTGTATATTAAAGTGATGTATTAGAATTAAATTTTTTAAATATGTCTGTCTTCATTATTTATGTTTTTCTTAACCCTAGAAGTGTGGAACCAGCATATTTTATGTCGGTTGTAATTTATGTGTGTTGTGCGGAACCAGCATATTGTATGTCTGTTCAGTTTTTAATTAAAAATAATTATTTATCTTCAAACAATTACTATGTTTTTGGTATCATTGAAATTGTGAGATTCCACTCTACAATTTTCATATAAACTTTTATTTTCTAACTTCAATATTACGGTCGTGGTGAAATGTTTTCTGAAGAAGTCATCATTTGAGTTGAATTTCGCGGGTGGCCGGGTCAAAGAAATACGTCATTTTAAACCAATCACAGCAAGTTACGTATTGCCTACAAACAGTGCTGCCATGTGTCAATAGACGCGGAATGAAATATTCTTTCTTCCAGTGCAAACAGAAAGTCATTAGAACGAATAGTTGATTTACTATGAATATTCTAAAAAGGGACAATTCTAAAGTTGTAAACCAGCATATTTTATGCTGGTTAGTATAATAACATTCACACAGTTATTTATTGTCAATAAAGAAAATAAAAAAAAAACAGTGTAAATTGAAAGAAACGATCTACCGGTACAATCTTTCAACGGTAAATTTAGTTCAGTAGGTTTCCGGCAGTGCGAAACGAAAGAGATGAATCACGGCGTCGCATCAAGACCAACCCAACCCATCCCTGTCGGCCATTGTTGACCATTTTATTTCACCACGAGCTTATTTTTTTACCGATTTTCATAATTTAGGTCTCTATTTTTTCAGGTTGAAATACTCAACTGCATAAATGCACATGAAATGACAAAAACATTATAAAACAATGTTATTTTGAACTATAATATCTATTGTTTATATATTGTCAAAAATTTTACAATATTTGACGCACAACAATTATTATTTACTCAATTTCAAAAATTATTGAGTGTATTTCTTTCAAAACATTATGTGCTAACATAATATAACAAGTAAAAAAATTAAAAAAATATTTTCATATTTTTTTTCGTTGCAAACCAGATTATTTTTTTATGAGTAAATTCTTCAACGTGCGACTGTTAACAAAAAATGTCATAACTCAGTTCCTTCTCAAAGTATTTGAACATATCTTATATTTTATTTTAGCCAAATAAACATAATTACTAAGGGTATATTCAAAAATTACATAAACATAAAGTATAAGTGAAAATCTTTAGCTTGTTTCTGAATTTTGTTACAAAATATTTTAATTAAAAAAAAAATTTTTTTTTTAAGCTTATAATAAAATAACAGTTTATTTTGCTGTTGTTTACTTTTAGTGTTTTCAAATAGCATGTATAATTTACAATAGAAAACTATTTTTTATATAAATATATAGTCACATTTGGAGGTAAAAAAATGAAAAGCCCAAACCCTTGTATATTTTTTGTACATTTTCGCTTTTGTAAAAAAAAAATTGCAAAATTAAAATTTTTGTTTAATAGAAATTTTTAATATATTTTCTCATTTGGCATAAAATTCTCTACATTTTATACATTTAACATTTTGACCTTACTGTAATATTTCAATACCTTACAGATGTCCAAACTTGAAATTTTCATATAAAACTTTTAGCAATTTCTCATTATTTTCATGAAAATATATACTAAACCAAAGAATATCAAAAGATTTATTCCTATTTCAAATAGTACAACTTCTGAGAAGAAAAACGATATATAACAATATATGTTTTCTTGATACTAAGTATTTTTTACGAATTTTTTAAAAAACCCTTGCAACACGTCAAAAATGGACTGACGTTTTATCTTTGGTAACATGGACACACTTCTAGGGTTAATATTTTTCATGTAAAATGTTTCATAAGCTTCAAAGTGTATTGTATTCGTAATTTGTTTTAGTAATTGTAAATTTTTATTTGAAATTGTATGTCCAGATTGAATGCAGGCGATATCAGAATAGACTGTTCATCCATACTTTATGTGTGGAAAATGTTCTTTAAATCATGTTTTGGCATTCCTTCTTTTAGCCAATGCACAATGTATCACAGTCATTACATTACACTTCATAAATTCCTGTTTTGTGTTCATAGCTTCTGTCTTTGGGGTTTCTTAATATATTTGATAATTTATTTTTGGTTTTGTAAGAGTATAGATTTGTTTGTATTTTTCAGTTTCCTGTAATATTTCTGTAAAGTTGTAATTGGAGATATTTTTGAATGTTTTACAAATGAATTCTTGTTTTGTTATCATGAAGTGGAAGCGATGTTCTAGTGCTGTTCTTGCTTTTCTTTTTATTGATTAGTGAAGTAAGTTGTGTGGTGTAGGCAAAATGGCAATATATTACATGTGGTTTAATTCTTTGTTGTATTTGTCAGTAGAGAGTTGTGTATTTAAAAGTCTGTATATATTCTTGATTTATGCCATGTATTAATGTTATGTTAATGTGTATATTTTTCATATACATATTTATTTGTGGAGTCGTTTGAAAATAAAATCTTTAATTTTGAAAGGCTTTATATAACAATTTATTTTCTAAAATATATGCTTATTATTTATTGCATCAAATGGTACTTGTAATTTGTAGCTCCTATATTGTAGCTCTATTAGCTAGTTTTTTTGTTAAATTTTAAACTCGGGTATCTATACTTGTTGATCCAAAAGTAGTTTTAAAATTTAAACCTTGTACCATTGGCAGGATAATACCAAGTTTTACAGTGATTTCATCATTTTGATTTTTAATTACTAAAAACATAAATTTTTGTATAGAAACTCAATATATTTTTTTATTAGTGCTTCATAAAAAGTCATATTAATGTTGGATATGCTAGGAAAGTTTTATTTTATTAGGGATGATAGTTTGGGAGAAAATAGTACCTAGACTTGATATAATAAATATGGAAACTCAAAAAAATTAATATAAAAACTTATTAATAAGTCTGTTGATCAGTAAGCACCATAACCATAGTCGGGAACATCTGGATCCTCCATGTTGTTACATATTTCACTTTTTTCTACAGGGATATAGACTCAACTGACACTTGCCCTTTTTTAAGTACTTCTGCAATACCATGTCTGGTTTTTTAGTTGGGAGTGATAAAACTTTCTGAACTCCTTACATCTATTAGATAATGATGGGGGGTATTGTTTATTGTAGTGAGAATAAAGGGATAACTCAGTTGTTGCAAAATTCATTCATCTAAAAAAGAAGTCAATACAGAGACAGATGGGATAGAATTAAATCAGGTTTAATCTTAAGTTTCCTGCAGACATATATAATTATTTTCCTTATCTTGATTACTTTTGTAATTATCAAGATTCATTATTTTGTGGTGGGATGAGAAAAACTAGAATGTTATTTGTGTTCACAAAATTATCTATTCTCTGGTGCATACATTGTTTGGTTCACTACAAATACTAGACGTTTCTAGAGTTTTAGATGCAGGCTAATTACTAGCTTGTTTCAACACAGAGGTACGGATTTTGGGCATAATATTCCACCTGTTTATGTACCATCTCAAGGGCTGCGGTACTCTGGACACTGGGAATTTTTAGATGCAAATTTTCCGTCAATGAATACATAGCGTAACAAATATTCATTGTGACTGTATTTTAATGGTTATCTATTTGCTGTACTACTATTTTGTGTTTTATAAACTTTTGCACATGAAACCTATAACCTCAAGTCAACTTAACTTGTGTCAACTTAGAAACAAAGGATGATGCGGCTGCAGAAATAACCCTTTCCAACTACTTAGATAAATTAATGAACTATTTGTAAAAATACCAAGTGTTATTAGTTCAGTTAAGCGATCAATAAATAAAATCTTCATTCTGCACAATTGTACATCAATAGGGTGGTCACCCGACGAGGAAAAGCAGGAAACCGGGAATAAGCTGGGAATTCAACAAACCGGAAAAAACCAGGAATAAGCTGGGTATCTCCTGTAGAACCGGGAAAATATAAAAAACAATTTTTCCGTTTCGATGAACTTGTAAAATCAAGAAATAATTTAATACCTCCTTAAATCAGGACATTGATGTATTTCAGATTTGAAGTGATGTCAATTTGATGAGAGTGGCAGATTATAACGCCAATTTGCTATGTGTCACCCCCACGTTGGTTGCGATAATTTGCTGAAAGTCAGTACTTTAGAGTTATTGACTCACCATGTAGTTGTACGCCCCTTGTCACCAGTGGCACGTTGTTGTACCATGTTACTCATCATGGTATCGGTCGCCATCTTGGCCAATGCTAGCTGTATTCCCTCAGTATTACTCAAAAATTATTAGATTTGAACGTCTCTGGTGTTATCACCAGAGACAAGTCTGTGTGTATGTCAGGGTTCCAAAATATGTTAAGTAATGATTACAAATTTTAACATCACTCCACACTTTTTATAAAAGGGATATTTAAAGAAAGTCAAACCAAGTGACCACGAGATTAATTTATTAAATGTCACACTCTCAACACATATTATAATTTCACTCACCTTGCAGTGCTTTGATAATTTTAAAAGTCTAAACAATATCCCATCCTTGATTAAATTTCAATATACTATACAACAGACCATTACCATCCCAGGAGAACTAACACATCCTCCTTGCTTCGAGTCTGGTGAAAGAAGAGCGAATCTCCGTATAAAACGACGGATACCGACTCAAAACAATACTCATCCCCTCTCTCGTTCAAATCAGCGTCTTCACGAATAAATTTAATTTAATTCTTTTTTTTATAATTGTCGAAATTTATTACGTTTACTATAATTAATCAATTTAAGTATTTCTATTTTCTTTTTATTATTTTTTCAAAGCTTTTTATTTAAATTTTTAGCAACATGTGCTTTATGACGTCATCAATATACAAGTCATTCATACCACAATTGGCTTTTCTGCGTAATTCTATTTAATGTTTTTGTAAAACACGAATTTTGGTTATGTTTACTTCATTTTAATTAATCAAATCTTTTCCCGAATAAAGTTCAATAAATTTCTTCGTTATTAAATAAATCTCAATTCCGACAACATGTGATTCACTGACGTCACAGTCTGCCGATTCATTGACGTCACAGTCTGCCAATTCCCCGCGAATATTCAAATGTCGTAATTTGACCTGTTACAACATGATTAATTTCAAAACATTGTATTTTACGTGGTGTGGTTCATGAAATTGTGAATGAATGTCGACATATGTTCGCAAGCCCCACCTGGTGCTGGCTGCCTCCACTAGCTTAGTGATGTTTATTTTAGTTTTACCCCTGTGTTGTGGCAAGCCCCCCAAATACATAAGAATCCATTGAACAAATGAAGTCGGTTGATCAAACGTCTAGGGTCTTGGCCACTATTCAAGCGGTAGTGGCCACAATATAAAGAGTGTTTTTGTTTTTAAGTTTTGTTCAGTCGCTAAATAGGTCTCTCAATACCGTGGCTCTTTTCAATCGATTCTGATACCAACAGATGTGATTAAAATACGCTTGAAAAATTATGATTTAAAAATATTATAACTAGTGATGTGTGAAAGCTGAATCTCGAATCCAAGTAAGTCTTATTCGCAGATGATAGCTTACGCAAATTACCAGCTGCTAACATATTTTTACTTTCTGTATGAAAAATTGTAGATAGATAACCAAATTAACAAATTATTGTAGTTTAACAAATAATATTTAAGCAATAATTAGTATTTTCTATATTTATTTTGGCACATCGTCAAGAGTTTCCTGTGTCTACATGTGGACAACTGATCAGGAATACTTAAATTACTCATCGCTAAAATCTGTTTTTGTAGCACTTTGTGTATAATCGATTGCTAATTTTAAATTTTTTTCTGGAAGCTCACTTTTAAACCACCATATCTATTATTTTAAAGAAAAAGGTAGAGGATATGATTTTTGGTTTTAAAAATATATTCATTTTCCTGAATCTCTTTAAACTCCTTTGAAGTAGAGTGGCATTCTACGTTAAAGTTAAAAATAGAGTTTAGATGAAAATATTTAGTTTATGTCTTGTTTGTTTTGAATCGATCTTGTATGCCAGCAAAATTGTTGTCTCATACCGAAAGTTCATGCAAAACAGACCTCTAACCCGCAATGCTGAACTGCAGAATACCCCATGGTAGCGCTGTATTGGTGATTGTTTGTTCTATTTATTTCTCCAAATTGGATACATGTATTTTACATGTAACATTACAGAAAGGAAATTTATTATGAATACACAATGTTATGGCGACACATTGAAAGAAACAGAGAGGAGCTTAAAACACTATGGAGCTTAAAACTGGTGGTAGCGATGAATTTTCACCGAATTTCTCACATATTGGTAACGACGAAATATACTAACCAACCACAGTTTTATGGTATTTCCTTTTCCTTCAAATACAGCTATTGACTATAAACCTTCATCTTTCTAGTTGGTGTAAGGGTTAAGTACAGTATTACAGCTGTTTATTTGGTTTCAAAATGGACTAGAGAATCTGAAATTTTCACCTGGAGAAACCATGAAAAACAGGGAATTTGGAAATCGGTTTTGAGTGGCCACCCTGAACAAATTACATCAAGAAAACGTTTACAATTTTAAAACTAAAGTTATAGCATACAAGTACGCAATGCAAGTTTTCTACTTATTAGCACAGTGACAAATTTATGGAATGAAAGTTAATTAACAGAAAAACCAACTACAGGATGTTAGTTAGGATACATGGTAGTATAACGTACCTATGTGTGGCGGAAGAGAGGGATGGGAGATCAAAGGTCCTTTTTATGGGTTTTTGCCTATATATCTCAGTAGGAGTAGGTCCTACAGAAAATTTACACGTATTTGAAATTAAAGCTGATACAATTTTCTATATAAAGGAATTCATTGGGGGGAGGGAAAAAAGAAGGAAAAATGGAAATAAAGGATCGTTGTAAAATAAAAAAATGTCCTATTCCAAACTGGTTTTGTTTATGTTAGAAATAGTAAATCAATGTTTCAAGATATAACGTACATTAGTATATAAAAACTATAATAAACTAAACATGTTACATTCATTCCTATCTGTACTTTTCTAATCCCAATCCATCTTGATTTATTTCTTTTTCCATGTTTTGTATTAATTCAAATTTATGATACTTCAGTGTACAAAATATTACCTTCTACTCTAATGACTTCTACCTTTTTCATTTATGTTCTTTAGTTCCACGATGGAGAAAGTTTCTTCATTACTTCATTTTCCTCCAACTCATCGTGGACCAATCTAGTTGTAGATTCATTCACAAACGAGATGAGAATTCACTACATCGAATCTTCTATCAGCGGAGCACACCGTGGTTTCAAAGCGGAGTTCTCTTCTGACAAACCAACAAGTAAATTTAAAATATAAATTCCTTTTAGTTTATGAGAATATAGAAATCATTTAATTGGCAATTCAAATTGGAAATTTCTCAACTTAACATAGATAGTTCAAGTATAAAACATTGTTTTTCTTAATATTTCTATAATTTGTTTAACTAATGATTAATTCAAAATCATTCTTTTCATATAGATCCTGACTAGTGTACAGATTTTTATTCTCACCAAAGATGGCTGGCTCTATTACCTAAATTTTAAGACCATTGTGATATGAGTTAACCTGACTTGATTGTCTGATGTCAAATTAGTTTTATGGCCAAGCAGTAGGGAAACTAAACACTAAACAAAATACTGCTACTTTTCTCAAAATTATGTTAAATCAACTGTATTAGAATTCTATAGCATCTCAGCATAATCTGGGATTATTTGTACTACATTACAGTACGATGCACTATGTAATGCACTTATTCATAGTAGTGTAAAATGAATTGTAACAGATTTAATTTTGTGACAATTGATTTTTTTGAATTAGTTGATTATATTTAATTTAAAATAATAAACATATGCCACTGTTACTAGTTTCTTACTGATAACTTTTTACCATGTTCTTATTTCCTGTGATGTGTTGAGCATATATTCTTTCTTTGTTACAAAATAGTTATGATATAAAGCGACTTATGCAACTAATCTTTAGTATTTATGGATAAATTGAACATTTTATTTTGATGGTGAATTAAAAATACAGTTTTCTAGAGTTACTTGAGACCCAAGCCTCAATTAAACAAAACCCAAGTAGTAGGTTTTTTACAGTGTCAATAGTTCTAGTTTAATCATGCTAATTACAATTTCTTAATAAAATGGAAATAATACTAACTAATTAGTGTAATATCCCTTGTGATGAGGAACCTATACATTAATTTTGATATGTTTTTATTTGTACGATTTGTTTTTCACCCTAAACCACAGGTTTCTTCCTTCCTTCATCAATAGTCAAGAAATTATGATGAGCTCAGTTTAGAGACAAGTTTGAGCACATCATTTTAACATATCTGCTTCCAATGAAAAACATTATTTCCAATATTTAAATTATATTCGTATGAATTAAAAAATTGTATAACAGAGTTGTTACAATTACTCAGTACATTATTTACTCCATGTGAGATTTTAGAATTAATAAAATAGTTATTAAAGATGTCACAAACCTTATTTATTTATTTGCTGCTTTTAATTACTTTCTACCTTAATAACATTCTAAGCAGCTTTACACTTGTTTTTCAAATTAAGAATTTTATTTCCATGAGATTCAAACTTTACCTGTTTAATTGTTGTCTTATAGTGGCTTTTACCTGTTAAGTATACATCCTTGTGTACCTACATTTTCTGTAACAAGACTTTTGTTATTCTTGTGGCAATCATATAAATACAAGACAAAATCTCTTTATGACCTCAGTTCTGATGTGTACCACCTATTCTTAATATTATTTTTATTAAAACTGTTTTTATTCTCTTTAAAACTCAGAATTCATCAAAAGAAGTTGTTAAGATATTAAAATACTCATTAAAAATCAAATAAACTCAATAGTATGTTTTTAAGAATGTCTAATCAACATCTTTACTGTCCAAAATATCATGAGACCGCCCAAACACCAGAGTTGTCACTGAATTGAGACTCGATGATATTATATATTATTTTTCAACATATTGGTAACAATGTTGTGTAAACAATCTCCATTTCTTGTGAATTCATTATTTAAACAGTATAAATTATTAGAGCATAAGCTGAGGACTTAGGAAAGCTTTTAGCATTTAAATTATCTTTCAAAACATCAATATTAAAATCCTCTGGAATAATAACATGGCTGGAAGGATACTTTTTATACAATAGATCAACAAAAGTGTCCAATGGTGATAGGAAACAATCAAAATTAAAAACTGGTGTACAACATATAGTAATAACAATATTAGTTTTAGTCATTGAAACAGTAGTTACTTCAAATACAGTGTCAATGCAAAATTTGTTGACATCAATGGCTTAATGATGAATTCAATATTTTACAAAAGTACTACACCCTCCTCTGATTAAAGGTGTTTTTCTTTTACAATAAATATTTACAAGACTATCTTTGAGGAACATGTCGCTAACTTTTCTCAACAATTGACCAATGTTCATTTATTTTTAAAATACTCGTACTACAACTAAGTGGATCCTTAGTTGTATTATTTATAGTATACATTAAGAATGAATACTACAACAAAAGCTCTAACATTTCAATTTTTGCCCTAATTGATCATTAAAATATGCTACTTCAGTGGATCTAGAAGTATTAGTGATGAGTTTCATGTCATCACCTAGGAAATGGTCTGAAATAACTAGCCCAATTTTATATTGAATCACTAAACATATTAAATTAAATACGGCAGCCTGACTATACTTGGCACTATATTCATTGGTGTTAAGTATGCCCTTAGTATCCAGCCCTACAGCTATTTTTCCCTCTTCTCCAACTCATTAGTGCCATTACCTATAATGCTTTACTTTCAAACACCAGATTTCAGTTAATTTTGACATAGTTTGCTGAAGCTCCCTCATTTCAATATCAATCCCTGACTCTGACCCATGGACACGTTCCCCAAAATTGAATTTATACAAAATATTTGAATGAATAATACACTATTTTGAGTATAAATTCGTTAACAGTTTTTAACTGACAACAGTAAAATAAATCCTATATAATTTTTTAGTTTTGTTTCTCTATATGCATTTATGAGATATGATATATTTAACTTTGAATATATGTTAAACCTGAATTAGCTTGGTTACAGCACCCATCTAAACTTAGTGCCAAAAACACACTGGGAACAGTTTGAACATTTTTATATCATATTTCAAGATAAATGTATGCAGATAGACCTTTAGCTAATATTGTTGTGTAGGAGGTAAAGTAACTTACACATATAAGATTTGAGCTGTTAATTTAGTGAAATATTGTTCAAATAATCCTAATGTATACAATTTTGTACTCTGTTGTGCTCCAGTATGTGGAGGACAACTGGAAGACCAGGGCTCGTTGAGCTTCTCCTTACTGGGGCAAAATGCTAAGTATTACTATTGTGAGTGGCGCAACTCTCGTGACCCTATGTTGTCCAACCAGACCACCTTTACTGTCACTGTCAATGGTACGTTCAACAACATGACTAAAATAGTCTGCCCAGTCTACGGAACTACATACGACTCTCTCATCATCCAAGATAGTAGTACGTATATCTTTCTGTACATTTACAAATCAAACTTTAAGTGCTCTTATCAGAAAGTAAACAGCCTCAAGTGCAAATTAATGACCAGACAAAATGGTTTGTTACTTTGGTTTTAAGATTTCTGGATCTTTACAGGTAATAGTCTGCCAATTAAAGTGATACAATGATTCCTAGCCTGTTGTTGCCGCTTTGAAACTTTGTAAACTCAACTTTTAAGACTAAGTAGAAATTATTATATTTTATTTTTCAGCAGCTTTGATTTTAAGAGTAATTTAATAAATTAAGCCTGTTTAATAAATGATTCAGGATCAATGATATTGGAAACAGTGTGTGAGAACACAACAAGTCCAGTTATGGTGAGGAGTCCCTTCCCTGGAACCGTTATTAAGGTGAGAAGAACACAACATTATTTCTCTGTTATTAACTTCATTGTTTTTCAAATTTAAATGCATTCGATTTTTTAAACTTCTACTCAATTTCAATACATTCTTATTTATTTTTTACATAAAAAACTACATTAAAATAGTTGAATATTCTACTGTACTCTAGCTTATGTAGAGAATTCAAACATGACTATACAATTACAAAAAGTATGATGGGATGTAGAACCTTTTTGATTTGACCTATAATTAGAGTCATATCTGAGTAAAGTTTCTATTTACTTAATTTTTTTGATCTAATTAGTCTGTTATATGTGTGCAGGCCCGAAGGAGAGGAAGTTATGGAAGACAACATAGCTTTCCTGTTTCTTTGGCCAATTTTACTTTGACATACAAAACAGATCAATGTGGAGGCATTGTCCATGGACCTCAAGCTGTCATCACCAGTCCTGGATATCCCAATAAGTATCCAGCTAATATAGATTGTGCTTGGAATGTAAAGTTTCAACAAGATTCCCAAGTTCATGTAAGCTATAGATTAGAAAGTTTACTACTATGTAATTGAGCAATTGTACTGTAACATATGACAGACAAAAAAATACTAAAATACTTTCCTGGCCACTCGTCCGGAAAATCGGGAAACCAGGCAAAACCCGGGAATCTTCCTGTAGAACCGGGGAAATCTCAAAAATATATTCTTCATTTCTAAGAACATATGAAATGAAGAAATAATTTGACTCCTCCTTGAATCAGGACCTGATCAATTTCAACACATTGTATTTTACTTGATGTGGTTCGTAAAACTGTGAATGAAGATCGACATATGTTCATGAGCCAACTGTCGCTATAGTTTTTAATGTGAGTTGAAAGTATTTTAAAAACACTGCTGTGTATTTGAAAAGTTCAATGTAATTACCCCAATTAACAGATTTTTCAGTCTCATTGTGATCTCGAAACGCTAATTTCTGTTTACCCAAAAAACATACAGCATTGATCAGTCTTTTAAGAATATCTCTATTTTTCTTTACCTTTAGATTGTGAAGAGAGACGTCCGTCTTTAACTAGTCGTCTTAATTCAGTTTCTCTTCTGCTCTGGCCAAATGATGCAACACTCAGACTGATGCAAATGATTCACTGAAATTTCGTGTCCTGCAATTAAATTTACTAAGTTCACTAAGTGGGTGAAACCACCTTAGGCCATGCTGTGAACGGTATGCATTCAGCCCTTCGGCAAAACTTGGATGACATGTTGTGTGACGTGTCTTTTCTCAACACAACCAGTTACTGTTAAGAATGACACGTATCGCATACCCTAGATGAGCCCAATCAAGCAGGGATTCGATCCAGGGGTCTAAATTTTATTCTTATGGATTATGTATGTCAGTTTGGGTTCAGATATATTGCTATCACATAAGGTGGTGGTAAAATTCAAGCATTTAGTAAATCATCATTACCCGACTGACCTTGAAAAAATGGATAATTTGAAATAAAATGGTGTCGATGTGTAAGATATTTACTATCATCAATTAACGAAAAGGATTTTACACAAAAGCGTAAATACCTAAATCTCTGTCTAAATCAAAGCTATCTCAACTGCAACACACTATATGTTATGTAAAATAGTATGAACAAAAGTAATATCAACACTAAGAATAATATATAATGTTTGTTCAGTATCGTATGAACAAAGATTTAGCAAGAGTGTATGGGAAGTAATAATAGACCCAGAGCAATAATCTATTTGTTAGGTCCGTATTACACGAACATAGGTTAAGTAAGATAGTAAGTAAAGTAAAGAACAAATAATACCCAATTTAAAGGTTAGGTCTGTATTGCAGGAACATAGATTAAGTAAGATAGTAAGTAAAGTAAAGAACCATTAGTACACAATTTAAAGGTTAGGTCTGTATTGCACAAACATAGGTTAAGTAAGATAGTAAGTAAAGTGTAACGAACCACTAGCACACAATTTAAATTTTAGGTCCGTATTGCATGAACATAGATTAAGTAAGATAATAAGTAAAGTAAAGAACCACTAATACCCAATTTAAAGGTTAGGTCCGTATTGCACGAACGTAGGTTAAGAAAGATAGTAAGTAAAGTAAAAGAATAGGTACCAAGAATAATACGTTATAAGTTAATTTCGTGTGGCACAACATATAAAAACGACACAGAATATGAAGGAAAGGTTAATAAATTATGATAAGTATAGTAATTAAAGTAAAAAATTACCAATTGCAATAAGTATTCGTTATGTCCGTATCTCACGAACAATTCGGAAGAAGTGAGGGTAAGTTCTCAGCGTACCGTAGGTCTAATCGTCGTAATCGGAATATGTAGACTGACCTAGTGATGAGAGAATCGAATACAGAATCGAACAGTATTCGAATACAGCCAGAGTATTCACATATTCGAATACATCAAAATGAATTCGAATACTTTTGAAATGAATACAATTTCTCTGGAAGAATTGAATTAAAACCTGGAGTATTCGTTTATTCTGACAAATAGTATTCAAATAAAATATCCAAGAGCTGTGTTGTATTAATTTTAAACCTCATAATTCATATGAGGTTCATATATATAGAGACTTTGAAAAGAATAATTTAGGGGAGATTCATAATTTTAAAAAATAATTACAAATTTTAATACTTGAAAAAATGTAAAATTAATTGTATAATTATTAAATTTAAACAATACATATTATTTCAGAGTTACAGTTCTAAGCAATAAAGACAAATATGAATATTTATTTTATATTGTTGTGTAAAAACAAAATATTATTGAGGTTTTCTGGCTTTAGTCTATTTCTACAGTAATTAGTGACAAGACCTGCTGTGGAAAATAGTCTTTCAGACGGAACTGAAGTAGCAGGTAAATAAAGATATTTCTTCTGAAGTTCGTATATCATGGGTATGACTTGTTTATATGAGGCACCAAAAGCCAAAGTATTCGAATACATATTAGAATACAGTGGTGAATTCGTGACAAACAAGTGAAATAACCCAGGAACAATAGATTGCGGGAAAGAAGTAAGACAAGTCTAGACCTGTCTGTTAGAAACGCTCAGCTGAGAAAAAGTATTCAAATACAAGTATTCCAATACATATTCGAATACAGGGGTGAATTCGAATTCACTGTATTCGATTCTTTAAAGTATTCGATTCTCCCATCACTAGACTGACCTCTTGCTCCTCTGCTGGTCGGTCCATCTGACGAGTTTGCGTTGGAGCGCATGCGCAAGTGATTGTTCATGCCGCAACCCGTCAAGCGTCGAACATGTCTTGGCACGATAGCTGAGGTGATCATGTTTTATCTGGATCCCGTTACTCATTGTGGATGGGAAAACTAATCCCACAATAAAGCTTGAATGGACGACCCAAAATAATAAAAAAAAATTACACTGTACCTACTTTTTAGTACCTCACAGTTGGGCATAATCAGGATCACTCATATGTCTCCATCAAGAGGGGCTAGCTTCCCTGGCCACTTGTTAACACTGGCTATTACTCCCGCTATCCCCAGCCCCCTAACCATGATCTCTATGTGCGTATAGCTTGTCTACCAAAGGTGTTGCATCCCAACTTCACTTCAGATGTGGCACACAAGTGGAGGAACAATATCAGAGAGTTATGTTTTAGAGCGCTTCAGACATATTTGTAGTAGCATTATTAACAGTTTTAGGTACAAAATATTTTTTTAAATTAATTAAACCCACCTAATCAAGCAGTGCTTAGCACTGTACGCCACTAAAAACAGGGTGAAAAAATGTCATTGAAAGGTGCGAACAAATTAACCAAACAGGTGAGCCATACCGTAATGAGTGTCCTGGAGAAACACACATGTCCCTAGACTGCTTTAACAGAAGCACTCAAGTAAATTGGTGATTTAAACTGAAACTTTTGAAAGTTAAAATTGTAACTAAACAGTACTCTTAATTTTAAATTTTAATTATTTTAGTCTACGGTACTGAAAAAGTGTTGATTTTTAGTTTTTAAATGTGTCTAGTTTGTACATATGTTGTATAATACACTTAAGCATTGTTTTATCTTCATAAAATATATCCATCAGCAAAATCCACATGGTTTTTATTCTACTTCTTTTAAATATGTAATATTTTTGTCTATTTTATGACAAAACTATAAAAGAACTCATTTTCCTTGTATAAAAGATTTACTGTTATTAATAAACACCAACACTGCTTATGTGCGTTACGAGTAACCGGTTACTCATTTAATGTTGTCTGATTATGTTCCTGAGTTGCCACATTGACAATAATGACGTCTTATTCCTAACACACCAGGTTATATTCATGCATGAGTAACCAGTTATCCATTTTGCACCCAAATAGTTTTTGTAGTATATCAACAACGCAGGGAATGTGTTAAAATTATTACTGTAAAATACAGAATCTATAATAGTGTATATCAAATGTTGATAGTTTCTATCAATATTATACTAGAAACAGAGAAAATATTGCCAATACATTATGACAAGCATAATTTTCAGTTCTGGAAAAAAAGTCTTATATTGGATATAAATTTAAAATATGATCTCAAAATAAATTAAAATTAAGTTACTTAAAATACCCAGCAGGGATCACTTCTGGCTGGTTTATAACTTCCAGTTGAACTCACTACTGGGCACAGCAAAAACCAATGTCACTTTAATCTGGGCAACCTTATGGATGTCCAGGAGCGGCACATCACTAACCGCAAATGTCGAGATTCTGGGGTTCATGGGCAATTCAATAGATCTAGTCAACTGTGGGAGATGACTGTTGGAGTTGGTAGGGTTTATTCCCTAACCTCAGAGGTTCTTGCTAACCTCAACAAGGGTGTGCCACCCCCTGCCTACTTTGACTGGGGAGACTGGTTCAGAGCTGGCCTCCCCTTCTTCCGGGGAGACATGACTTTGAGATTTAGTGCCCTAATTCTTTGTCATGGATCTTGATAGGAGGCGATCCCTACTCCCTAACCTTACCCATCCTGAATATCCTGTCACTCCAGAAGCAGCCCCAAGGTTGCTACAGGACTTAGTGCAATTTATAAGCTTCTTGTCCTAAGAGAAAAAAAAGAAAAAAGTTAATTAAAAGATCCTAGTTCATTCAACAGGAAATGTAAAACATACTTAATAAATTTGTTATTTTATTTATTTATGTAAATGTTATAAATCTCACTAGATTTCTTTAATGTAACTTAGCATAAAGTTTAGATGTATTAGCATTATATTTATAGAATCTAAACTGCAGTGAACATAAATTTATTGCTGTTATTTATTACTAAATGACACAATTTCTTGTGGAAACTGTACTTGTAGTCGAGTAAAGAAGTTATTTTACTGTATATTGTCCACATAAAAGTTAAACAATCATTGCCAATGTATTAGCAATCCACAAGAAGAGACAGAAAAGACTATTTGCCTTTATCAATCATGTCATTAAAGTACTGATTTAACAATTAATATTTAATTTGTTGTAGATTAATTGATTAGAAACATTAGAACCACTTCCTTTACGAATTTACTTTAGTGAGTTATTTTTTTTAGGTGAAATTTGAGGCTGTGGATCTTGATCCTGACTGCAGTAAAGATTTTCTGCGACTTTACAATGGAGAAAATCAAAGAAATCCACACCTCATCCCTTCACTGTGTGGTAACACTGTACCTAGAGAACTCAGGACCCAGTCCAACTTCATGTTCTTGGAGTTCCATTCTGGTCCCACCAACCCGTCACACAAGGGCTTCAGGATCATTCTTACTCAGGACTCTACTGGTAAGTACAACCTGTGTAACCTCCAATGTACACATTAATCCTAGCACAGCCAAATGAGATTCTTAAATATAATGTTAATATGAACTGTTTGTTTAGTCGAAAAAAATTAAACTTTAAAAATAAATGTTGAGAATAAATATTTTTTAACAGAATTCATATTATATTTTAATTAAGTATGAGTGTAAACCATCATACATAAAAAACTTATAGTAAAGTTGGTTAGTGAATGTCATATATATATATATATATATATATATATATATATATATATATATATATTATATATATATATATATATATATAATATATATATAAATATAATATTAATATATTTGACATAATCAAAAACTCTTACACTCTATATGCATTTCGTGGATTTGAAATACCTCTAACTATAGTAGTTCTCTCCCTACGGACTTCCAAAGTTAATCTTACGAGAGTATTTATGTTCAGTTATAAGTGGCTGATTACTAAAATAGGTTTATATATATATATAAGTACAGTAGATATGAATATGCCGTTTCTAGACCACTTTCGGAGCCAACAGTAAATCAATGGAAAATGCTGTTTAAAGGACAATAAACGAATCTGTAAAATCAAACAGTAATGGAAAATACTGTTTAAATGACAATAAACGAATCTGTAAACCACGAATGAAAAATTACCGAATCTATAGCTGTTTGCTTCTACTTTCTTAAGCTGTTTTAATGTAAAATATATTGGAAATGTTGTCAAATCTGCTACGAATAAACGAAAAATCTTCGAAATCTTAATAAAATTTAATCAATTTAAAAGTTTTTTACTAAAAACATACTTTAATAAAAAATTTTTCTGCTAAATGGCAAACATGAACTCACCAAAGTCTCTAAAATTTCTAGCGTTTAAAAAGTGCAACAAAGATGAATTCAACGAATTACCAAAACATTTTATAGAACTGTTGATACCGTCTTCGACACTTTCCGATACAGAATTCATTGAACTTGTAAATTCTTTTGCAGAAAGAACGTATGATGGAGGGTTGTTTTTTCATCATAAAGCACGAAATGTATTGGATTGTTTATTTAACTTAATTACGAAAGATATTGAAAAGAAATTAAAAAAGAAACAAACAGAGAGTTTTCATCAATATTTTATGAAATTTTCTAAATACTGTACGTTTTTCAAATACAATCAAGACTTAATTGTTGAATTCCTTAGGATTTTTTGTGAGAATCAAGATTTATCAACAAAATTCATTAAAGAGCACTATCAGATTTTTCTTATAAAATATCACTATATTTTGCGTGAAACAAAAGGTATTACTATAGATAATATTCCATGTGATTCTGATGAAGAGAGACACCAACTATGGTTATCAAAAGAGTACTATGAAGTGTACTAATGATAATCTTCTATTCTACAAAATTGATAGTAACACAGTCTTTATCTTTAATAGTCTTCTTTCCAGTAACAACCAAGTGTAATTTATCATGTTTATTCAATTCTTTAATCTTTTTTTCATCCAAAACATTCAAAAGTCTGTTCGGTAAGTGTACTTTATAATCTTCCAACTCAGCAATTATTGTAAACCCGAATTTATCTTTTATTTTCTCCAAATTCAAAATTTTGTATTTCTTATTTTCTTCTAATTTATTCAACTTCTTATATTCTTTAAACTTGAATTCACCAACCGTGTTCAACTCTTTCAAGAACTCCATTTAGATAGAAAAAATTTAAAGACGGAAAAAATGAAATTTGCTAACAATCACTTGAGAAGTTGAGGGAATTGCCAACATCTTCATTGTTTGACGAGGTTCATTATTTATCTTTTCCAAGTGTACTATAAAATCATCGAGGATTTCTGGCTTAAAATCGTAGTCAAATTCAACATCCAGATAATGAAAAAATACAGGTAATATCTTTTCATAATAAACGTGTGTATCGATACCTACAAACCTAATGTATTCTTTGAAAAGGAAAATAATTTTTTCAATGGTTCTAAGAGATAAGTAAAAATTTTTATTCTGTTTTCTAAATTCTGTAACAAATTTTGTTTGTTTTTTACCTCCATATTGCAATTTTGTAAGCAGATTATTCAAATGTGTTAGTTTATTTCAAAATTTCTTAGGTTTAGGTCTTTTGTACAAAATTAAATTACAATCTCTTCAAACTAAATATCTTTTATCAATAATTTCTCCTCTATTATAACACTTGTAACAGTTGGCATTATACTCTTCCATTTAAACAGAAAGATTTTTTGTTATAAATGGAGATTATGGAACTAACTCTGCCGAGATATAAATTTTTCAACGCAAATGTTTATGTTTATATTTTAACTACCGAGATAAAAAGAAATGATTTTATTTTATTATTCAACTATTTAGGATATTTTGTCTATGATTATAAAGATTATTACGGAAGAAATCGAGATTTTTCATCAGCGAAAGAGTATATTTTTGAAGTTTTAGAAGGAATGAAAGAGAATAATATGAACATCATCAATTATTGTTAAAGACAAAATGAATGATTGTGTCTTTGGTGTAGTGTTGTTAGTGTGCGTGTTTGCGCTATGGGGAATCACATCACATTCAACTTCTACGGTGTCTATTGTTTAGAGACTTGGCCCTGCACTGCTACTGTCCAACCAAGCTAGGAGCTGTAATTCGGGTCTTAGACTCTGGATTTTTTTTTTCCCAAGTCTCAATTTTCTTTGGTAACTACTGTGTAGAAGTTGATGGAGAGATACAATTAGGGAATTTGTGTCGGGTGTTTTGTAAGTGTAATGTTGTATTAATGAACGATGTGAATGATGAATGTAATGAACGAATTAAGGAAGAGAAGGAATTAAGGAAGAGAAGGAATTAAGGAAGAGAAGGAATTAAGGAATGAAGTGGAAAGGTGAGGAAGCAAATGGCGCGCCAACCACAGTTGTCATTACTCGGCTTGTTCTATAGTCATTATACTATAGCCACTCGTGTAAAGACTTGTCCCCAACCACTGAACGACAACCATGTCTTCCTCAATAAAAAGCGCGCCTGAAGCTCTGGGATTTGAACCCAGAACCTCAGGCTTTGAAGGCAAGGGTCTTACCAACTGAGCTACAGAGAGTCTCGAAAGTTATAAGCTATATCTCTGCTATATAAGTTGTTCGCACTTTTACAATTAGGAGTGCTAGTTTACAAGTTTATTAATAATTTTATATTTCAAAAACCACTCAACCGATTTTAATGAAATTTGGTACACATATAGTAAATACTTAACTCTTTCGACGTAACTTATCCATAAGGGTGAAATCATCCCCTATTTCTTAATATTCATAAAAAAAATAAATAAAAAAAAACAGTAGCAGTCGTGGGACTGCCGATAGAAGTGAAAACGGAACTATTAAGTTGAGAGTAATTAAAACTATATGCAAAAATTATATGAAATTTTTTTATGTTTTATTTATTAGTTACATATGATGGGTTAAACAAATCATGAACAAAATATAAATACAAAGTGGTTGAAAAAATAATTAATACACAATTATCTTAACAATATCTTAATAAAAAGTTCAATGCAATCATTATACTTGTTGTAATTGCTCAATATTAATAGTTAGTTAAACATAGAATACAAGTGAGTAAACACCGAGTGAACAACAGTGAGTTGAACACCGTTGTAAATAATACAGTTATTGCTACGGATAAAGTATATAATTGCAATAACAATTAAACCCACAATATTTTTAAAACTAATAAATTAGTTAAATTAACTTGGTTCTTTCGTAAAGGTATTTTTATTGCACAATAAACTAATTTATTGAGTTAATACGGTATCAGTGAGCCAATGCGCCAACTACAGTTCCGGCAGAAACGTTCACTCATCACTTCATACGCTACTACAGGCTAAACTAAACTTCCAATAAAAAAATGATAAATTACAAAAAAAATATTCATCTATTTTCACACAACTTTCTCGCTGACAAATTTTGTCTGACCAAAAAATAAAAATACGGTATCAGTGAGCCAATGCGCCAACTACAGTTCCGGCAGAAACGTTCACTCATCACTTCATACGCTACTACAGGCTAAACTAAACTTCCAATAAAAAAATGATAAATTACAAAAAAAATATTCATCTATTTTCACACAACTTTCTCGCTGACAAATTTTGTCTGACCAAAAAATAAAAATACGGTATCAGTGAGCCAATGCGCCAACTACAGTTCCGGCAGAAACGTTCACTCATCACTTCATACGCTACTACAGGCTAAACTTCCAATAAAAAAAGGATAAATTACAAAAAAATATTCATCTATTTTCACACAACTTTCTCGCTGACAAATTTTGTCTGACCAAAAAATAAAAATACGGTATCAGTGAGCCAATGCGCCAACTACAGTTCCGGCAGAAACGTTCACTCATCACTTCATACGCTACTACAGGCTGAACTAAACTTCCAATAAAAAAAGGATAAATTACAAAAAAAATATTCATCTATTTTCACACAACTTTCTCGCTGACAAATTTTGTCTGACCAAAAAATAAAAATACGGTATCAGTGAACCAATGCGCCAACTACAGTTCCGGCAGAAACGTTCACTCATCACTTCATACGCTACTACAGGCTAAACTAAACTTCCAATAAAAAAATGATAAATTACAAAAAAAATATTCATCTATTTTCACACAACTTTCTCGCTGACAAATTTTGTCTGACCAAAAAATAAAAAAAATCCTCGCTTACTACTTTTTTCTTGTCATTGTAAACGCTATGTAAAATGTAAACAATAATCAAAATTATTTCGAAATTTTTTTAATATTTAAAAATGTAACCTATAGATTGCCAATATTAAGAGCTTTAATTAATTTGACGTATCTTACAGAATTGTACGACATTGGCTTCACTTTTAAATCGCGAGAGGAAGCCGTAAAGGTCACTGATTTTCGCAGTCTGTTTTCATACTCCGCCGGGACAGTTTTAACACAGCGAGACTGACTTTTTCATGCAGGTTAGTAGTCCGCGGCCAAGTCTACGGTTAAAAAACACAGCGAGACTGACTTTTTCATGCAGGTTAGTATCATTAGCATGTCGGTGACGCGAACCGAGGATTTTACCCTCTACCAAAACGCTCAACGCGCCTAAAGAAGTTTTCACTTCAAAAATTATCAGAAAAATCTGAAACTTCAAAAACAAGCGAGTTCTACTTAAAATTTCATGAAAATAACAAAAATTTCAAAATCTACCCCAATCATCCCTTATCTTTAAACTCTTATATCTCGAGGACTATTGGAGCTTTTTTGATGAAATTTGGTATATAGGATCAGTAAATATTAAAGTACTTTTTAAAATCATCACTTCTGGTCCATGACCTTGAAATAGATTTTTCCTTATATCATCTCTATTTTTCAATATTTCTTTATATAATTTAAATTCAATGTCTTTATCAATGTCTTTAACAATTCTGTAAAGTTTTAAAATTATCCGATGAATAATAGCGAAAATAATGCGATTTTTACTGAATTTCTCTAATATCGTTCTTAATCACATCATAGGCTAAAAATTTCTCAGAAACCACAACCACATAACAAATCGCGTTTGTAACAGCTTTTTGAAAATCCATATTGATAATTATATCGTTCTTTGAACCAGAAATATTTGTCAAACTCTTTGTTGTGTCAATGACATAAATAGGTCTATTCGCTAAAAATTCTTTAGGATTGTAATACATTTCCTTATTATTACAGTAAACTTTCTTAAAATCTTGATACCTACATCTGATACATGATTCTGAAAAGACCTCCTGAAATGTTTAAATTTTGTAATTCATGTGGATAGTAAGAACCGTTCAATTTTACTCTGATATTTTTTGCATTCAAACTATCAAACTTTAAAGGATTTTTTTCTTGATTATTCTGTCTATCTGTTTGAAAACCAATGATAACGAACTTGGGATTGAAAATATTTCTATAAATATTTGTGATATCGAACGAATAAGTTGTTCCGGAAATACCTTTTTGTTCAATACATTGCCAATCTAGAAAATTAAACATAATGTTTTGACTTTTTGTAATTTCATCAATCAACCTAATTTTACTCGTGGTTTTATAATCAATCATTGGAACTCTAATAAAAAAATCTGTAATTGTTATTTTTCCATCAACAGGCATAACATTTCCAGTTGCAGTCTTCAGAATCACATCATCGTCTTCTGCTCTTATAAAACTTAGATAAAATCCTCCTTTATAGATCGGAATAGTAACATTTTCAAAAAATCCTAATCCAAAATGAGATAAATTTCTAGCTGCTTCAAAAACACCAAATTTAAAATCTGATTCAAAGCCATTAGAAGTTTGAGAAATAACATCACTTTTTGAATACGAAATAGTTCCTTTAATTGTGCTTAATTGGCCACAGTTTTCGACTTCTTCTATCAATTTATTGTGTTTTTTTACTTCAATCTTAGAAAATAAAAATGGTATAAAATTATCGATTAATCTAACATTATCAGTTCCAAGATATGCTTGACCATCTTGTTTTGTTAAAGTTCCAGAAATATAAAACTGGAAGTTAGACGAGCAAAAATTATCTCCAAAATCAATATTAAACTCAGTTCTTTTATTCGGTTCATTCAAATGTTGTTTACTAATTGGATTGAAATTTTTAAACTCCGCCCTTTCAATATCACTAGCATACTTTCTGTAGTCCGCCATTTATTAAGAAAAAATTTATAAATTTTAAACATCATGTATAAGAAAGATATCATTTTTTCATCAATCTAATGTACGTTTTTATAAGAAAAGATATAAATTTTAATAAAATAATTATAAAGATTAGAGTCATTTATTAATGATCAACTTCGTCATATTCGGGATTCTCTTCCTTAAATTTTGCGATCTCGGTCACATATTTCAATAAAATTTGCACAGGATAGTAACCGCTATCTATAATATTGTTCCAATCAACTGTATCTTTATTTTCATCCAAAAACTTTATACTCAAGTGTTGATAGAGACAAAGAACAGACATATGATCTTTTAATTGATAATGTATATTTTCTTGAATGAACTCTGATGATAAAGTTTGATATTTAGCAATGTTATATCAATTCAATTTGTTTACGTATAATCTCATCATATCTTCGGATAATTCATATTTTTGAGAAATATCATCCCAATGTTCTTTTTTCAAATCTCTTTCGTGTTGCATTATAAAAAGATCGAAAGCACTTTAATGTCCCGCCATCTCTATTTATTAAGAAAAAATTTCAAAATCAAGTTTTTATAAATTGGCTCTTTTTAGTGTTACATTCAGCACATTTTCCAGATATTCTCTTAACTCCATTGATGTTTGCATAGTAGTTTATATAATTTGTTGCAGTTTTTTCTTTACATCTCACACAGTATATGAGCGCCATTTATATAAGGAAAATTAGTCATCATAGCCGCCTAATCCATTAAATCTGTTATCAATATTTTCAAAAGTTTTATTAACATCTTCTTTAAATGTATTAAAGTTTTCTTCTAGTTTATTTACTTTATCGAGATATAAAGAGTATTGATCATCTATTCTTACAAGTAATTCATTATTATGTTTTACTTTCTCATTGAAACGTGTACCAAAATTTTCCAAAAAGTTTGTTATTTTTTCATTACTTTCGTCACAATTTTCTATAGATCTTTTACTTCTTTCTTCAAGTTTTTCATAGACTTCTGTTGTAAAATCTTTAACATATTGTTTATGATTCTCGTAATTTTTGTTTAGTTCATTAAACATTTTAATATGATCTTCTAATTGAATCATTACAACAACATCAAACGGATAAATTCCCTTACTAACGCTGCTAAGTCTTTTTCCTTTAAAATCTAAGGCATTTTTAACATTCGGATTATGTAAATCAACAATATCGATGTTTTCTGATAATTTTAGAGGTTTTAAAATTTGTTCTTTAACAACAAACATCATGTTTGTCAATACCAGGTCGAACACCGACAATTCTTTTTTTATTAGCCAAACTAACATAATTCTTTTCAACTTTGATCGCTTCAGTAATTTTATCAGCTTTTTCGATATGAGACATTAAATTGGTAAATAATTTTTTTACACCATCATCAACTTCTTTTTCCAATGTTTTTATTTTATCAGCAACTTCATTTGAACTCATGAAATTTGCAAGTTTGTTATCATATTCTGCTTTAAAATCTTCAATTTCGACAGCAAACATATCTGAATCTGGAAGGTTTTGTAATAAATTTTCTAACTTGTTATCAAACTCATTTCTCAAACTATCAAAATTCAAACTATTATCTACATTTTGAATACTTTCTGTTTTAATTTGTGTTCCAAATACGTCAAAAATATTTTGTGAATCCATATTTATTAAGTAATAATTTGTTAACAACTTCTTTAAAATCTTTACCATCACTCAGTTCATTCAAAACAAAAACACATAAATGACCACAAATTGGGGGATCTTTATAATCTTGAATCTGAGAATCATTGTAGTAGACGCTTGATTTTTTCAAATATTGGATCAATTCTCTCGGTGGTTTGTCCTCAATTCTTCCATACGAATCAAAATAAAACGCAATCTTATCATTTTTATAATAGCAAATCCAATGCGTTCCACTTCCCATTATCGAGTCTAAATTCACAATTCCACACTCAAATTTCTTAACTTTTTCAGGTAATGTATCTCTCATGAAGATTCCTCTAAAACGTTTAATATTTTTGCAGATTTCTTCCAATTCCCCGAATGTTAATGGTTTAAATTTTTTTTTCAATGTTTGATTTCACGTAATTCAAAGTTTTTTCATCTAATCCAGATCCTGTAACATCTTCCAACTCTTTATCTAACCAATTTAAAATGTTTCGAACAATAGGAATCACGTCTTTTTTAACGATTGGAGCAGCTTTATGAACATAAGGAACAACATTTTTAACAACTGGAATATTTTCTCTAAAATCTAATAAATCTTTCAAAAGTCCACCATTTTTAAGTTCTTTCAACTGATTATAAGAAAATTCTATTCTGACGCCTTTATCGTTTTTCTTGTGTTTTTCGAGTTTATTGTACTGTCTATTTGTTAAAAATATCTTATCTTCGCCATTTTTTAGTTGATCTATTTTAAATTGAATACTAACGGGTATTTTCTTCTTAAAAGCGGATTTTATATTTTCTTTCTGGGTTTTGCTGAAATTTACGTTCACCTCCATTTATATAGTTAAAATTTCAAGTTCTCTTCGATTCCCATTCCTAGTTTTCTCTTCAAAAACATTGCTCCAGCTGTTGGAAGCGCAACAAATCTTTCACCTAAACTAGCATCTTTTGATAAAAATCTATCCATTGCTTTATCTTGCAAAACTTTATCTGCTATATGTCTGGAATTTGTGTGTCTATGTTTTGCATAAAAAATATCGTGTTCCATAGCAGCTTGATCTAATTTATTTATACCAGGATCTCCTCTTTTTAGTCTTTTTTCGAGTTTTGTGCCAGGTCCCAGATACTGATAAGTTGGTACGTGTAATTCAAAAGATAAATTGTTGATAAAATCATTCAAAAGTCCACTACCTTCAATCATAGATGAACTTACTGCCGGCAAAATTCGTTTTAAATATTTAATTCCATCAGGTTTTTTAATCATTTCATCAAGTTTGTTCGAAATAAAATCTTTAATCGCTTTCTTTTCATTCAAAAAATTGTTGTTTCCAGCCTTTTCTTGAGCATAAATATAATTAATAATTCCATCAAGTTTTGTCAAATCGTCGATATATCTGTACTCAATCTTATTATCACTGTATTTTCTTACACCTGATCCTTCGATTCGTTTTTCCCAAATTCGTTTAATTAATTTCATATATTTTTTACCTCTACTTGACTTAGGTTTTTTAGTGGATAGATCATTATTTTTGTAAATTGAGTCAGATTCCCATAAAATTTCTGTATACTTTTTCAAATCTTCTTCAGAATATAAATTATCTTTTGGAGCGTCATTGTCTATTAATAATCTCCATAAATCTTGAGTTCCTTCATATGTTTTTTCATTAATAATGATATCATTATGCTCAAAATTCACGGGCAAATTTCCAATCATAAAACTTTTCTTTTTTCTATCCCAATACAAACCAAATTTATCATCCTTTGCTCTAGGAAGGAATTTTTTACCAATTTCACCAATTATTATATCCGTTGTTCCAGGACTTATTGGTTCAACTATGGTAGAGTCTTCAGTGATTCGAGGTCTAAATGGTGTAGAAGATGGTAATTTTGGCAATTCAAATTCTTCTACTTCAGATTCTGGAATCGAAATATTAGCAAATTGTCGTACAACTGGAACCAAATTCATCAAATTTTGATTATCGCTTAAAACATTTTCAATTTTACCTTCAACATTTTTAATTGCAGAAGTTACAGGTTGATTAATTTTTTGAAGAAATTCTTGTTCTTTTTCATCAATTCGAATCTGTTCTTTAAATTCTTTGATTAATTTCTTTTCAATTTGATCAAGTTTTTTCGCTTCTTCAGAAGTTACGTTCGCCATTTAATTAGAAAAATTTTGAAACGTGGAACGTAAAAACGTGAACACGAACGTGGACCGTAAAAACGTGAACGTAAAACCGTGAACGTGAACGTGGAACGTAAAAACGTGAACGTAAAACCGTGAACGTGGAACGTGAAAACGTACGAGATTATTACACGTTTATATTAGAAAATTTATTCAAATATTTACCATTTTTAGGCTTCAAAGTTAGATTAATAGTTAAAAATCCATAGTCTTCTTTCCAAATTTTATCACATAATTCATTAAAGTGGTTAAAACTCATATCAGATCCCACATAATTGTTGTAAATCTTTCTCGAATAGTGATCGTCTTGCTTAAAAACACACAACATATTCGAATTATTTCTAATAACTTGTTTATCAACCTTTGAAAAGCATTGGGAAAGATAGATACAAGATACGTTTTTGTGACGAGACATTACGAAATATTCCTTAATAACGTCCTGATTTTCCAAAATACAATCATCAAAAACGATTAACGAATTGGGTTTACATTCGCTTAACGGAACTATGTCCTCAGAAGCATTATAAAAATGTGATATTTCTTTGCTTAAGTTCCTCTCAATATTTTTGAATCTTTGTTGTAATTTTTTGTATGCGTCTTGTTCTAAAGATTTACTAAAAACATACAAATTGGAATAAGGAATCAACCTATTGTAGATAAAATTTAATAATAAAGTTGTTTTTCCACATCCACTTGAACCAACAATATTAACAATCTGATTGGTTGATCTTTCTTATTTTCTTCAAACATTTGAAGTTTTATCTGATCTTTTTGCTTTAAAAATTTCACCATTTAAATAGCGAAAATGAAGCTGTTCAAGTTGACTTCAGAAAGCTCTAAATTAGTTTTAAACTTGGAACATCCTATTCATTTAGAGGAAGAATCAAATTATTTCATTGGTTTAAGCGGTTTTTATTCTGACAATTTTGTAATAAATATTGGTGAAAGTTATCCTTATTGTATAGGATTTAGTGAGAAGAACATAACAAAATATTATGGTTTAAACAAAGGATATTATACCTTCGATTAAATAAAAAATTCCCTTCAAAATTATCTGAAAACATTCAAACAATCAGATAAATCTTTAAACTTTGACGAAAACAAGTTTGAAATGCAAAAAAATTATCTCTCTAATAAAATTCAAATAAAATCACCAGTAAGAATAATGTTTTCAGCAATTATTGTAGATTTGTTAGGGTTTGTTCAAGAAACTATTGAGCCAAATCAGGTATATTTAGGAAATAAAACGCCAAAATTTAGACCGTTCGATGTAATTGAAGTGCACTGCAATCTCGTTGAACCTAGTTTTGAAAATCATACCGAACATTTACACAAAGAATCTGAAATTTTGCACACATTTTTCCCAAATGTTGCTTATGGATCAAAAATCAGTGAAAAACCGAATGAAATCAATTATATTCTAATTAGAAAAAAAATTAAAAGAATTCAAAAAATCGTTCTAACTATACAAGACTCTGAGGGAAATTTATTAAATAATGAGAGTAAAACAACAATATATTTAAGATTGTCGAAAGAAAGATGAAGCAACGGACATGAATCAAGGGGAGCTATTGAATAGCTTACCTTCAAACTTTCAAAACAACACTATTTTCATTAATGAATCTGGACATTATTCTCGAAATAAAAATTACTAGTTAAATTTCTTTTCTATCTAAATGGAGTCAGTTGTAGACCTACTCAATAATCAACTTATATTCAATAATAAAGACATTGTAACGATTGTAGACGAAAACAATGTAATCTGGTTTAAGGTTAAAGATGTTTGTGAAATATTAGGTTATGAAAAAACAAAAAACGCAATTAAATTAAATGTTGATGATGATGACAAAATTCAATATTTTTACTTAAAAAACAAGGGGCTATTTGAATGGCCCCTTAACATTCTTCATCCTGACACTGTTTTTATCAATGAATCTGGACTTTATTCTTTAATTTTGAGATCACATAAAAAAGAGGCAAAAATCTTCAAAAATTGGGTTACAAAAGAAGTTTTGCCAAGTATTCGTAAATTTGGTGAGTACAAACTTGAAAACAAGATTAAATATTTAGAGGACGAAGTTAAACACTTGCAAATTAAAGATGAAATAAAAACGGAAATAATCGCAAAACAAAGTGTAAAAATTGACTTAATGAAACCAGACCTTGTTTGTAAAGATTTTGATAAGAAAAAACACCATGTTTTTGTATTAATTAAGAAGAATCACATGTGGAAATATCCTTATTACGTTATCAGAGCTCAAAAGAGAGAAATACCGAAAAGATTGAAAGAACTTGAAATTGATTACCCAGAAATGGAAATTTTATTAAGACATGGAGATCCAAATAGTATAAATCTCTACAACCAAATGAAAGAATCTTTGAATATTTCATACAACGGAAATCATTTTACTACAAATATGGCAGAATCTCGACTGATTTATAGAATATCTAAATTACACGATGAAAATGTTTCTAAATTTTACTAAAAACTCTCATTTATTATATTTCTTTTGTAAATGTTTAGCATAACTAGGTAACCATTGTAGAATTTTTTTTTCATATTCACAAGGCGTTTCGTTTTTATAACTTTCGCTGAAAATTTTTTTAGCACAATCTTTGCAAAAAGCATCTTTTCTATCTATACTATACTGCCAGTTATTAAATTCAGAAATATTTTTAATTTCTTTACAAAAGTAACACTTTTTCTCTTCTAAAGTTAATTTGTCCATTTTATCATATAATTCCTTAATTCCTTATAATTCCATCATGATCCTTACAATAACAGTACAATCCGTCTTTTCTATTCTCTTCCTTATAAAATTCTTGACACTTTGTACATTTCTTTACACACTCCATTTAGATAGAAAAAATTATTACACGATGAAAATGTTTCTAAATTTTATTAAACTCTCGAATTATGATATTTTGTCTGTAAATGTTTTTGAAGATGAGGTAATCATTGAATGATTCGTCCACACTCGCAAAGAGTCGGTTTCTTTTGACTTTTTTGAATATTTCTTTTAGCACAATCCTTACAAAAAGCTTGTTTTTTATCTTTACTATAATGCCAGTTGTGAAATTCTGAAATATTCTTAATTTCTTTACAAACGCAACATTTTTTCTCTTCTAACGTTAATTTTTCTATTTTTTCGTATAATTCTCTCTCATATTTACTACGACAATCCTTACACATAGACCCTAATCCTTCTTTTTTATTCTTATTTTTATAAAAAGCTTCAAAATCTTTAAATTCTTGACACTGTGTACATTTCTTTTGAGACTCCATTTATATAGAAAAAATTATAGCTTTGACTTTCTCTTTTCATATTCATAAAACTTTCCGGTTATTTCTTCATTATTTAAATCTTTTATACTATAAGTTACAGGATCTGTGTTATTAATATGATAAATCACAAAGATTTCTCTTGACCAATTGTTCTTATATTTGTTTGAAAATGTTTGTTTTTTACTAACAATTCTTACATGATCATTGACTTTAAATTTAGTTTTCGTGTGAATTTCTGGTGGAACATACTTAAAAACCGTCTCTAATAACTCCTTTTCAGCATCCTTATCCATGTCTTTGGGCTTCATTTTGATCGTGCTGTGAACTGTATCGTTATAATTGTTTACGATTTTTTGAAGAATATCGATCCATTTAAAGTTTTTATTAATCTCAAAAATTACTTTCATTCTCTCATTTTGAGTTCTGTTATATCTCTTTACAATACTTGATTTCTCTTCGTTTTCAGTATGATAAATCTTAATGTTGTATTTTCTCAAAACATCATTAAATTCTTTATTTTTAAACTATAAACCCTTATCTGTATGAAGTAGGTTTGGAGGTTTGTGATTGATCCTTATGGCATCTTTTACTATATCTTCGAAAGCTTTTGAAACATCCTTCCCGTTTTTTCTTTTGATAGCTCTTGACCAAGCATATTTTGAGAAAGTATCAATAACATTTAACATATACTTAAATCCATCATTTTGATCTGAATAGTTAGACATTATAACTAAATCTGCTGCCCATAAATCGTCAATTCCTAAAGTTATAATTTTTCTCTTTTTAAACTTTTTTCGTACTGGTGCATGAATTTCTCTAGCTTCAATCTCTATTTCTTCTTTATTCTTCAATTCTTTCTTTACTTGTTTTTCATAAGGATTCTTTATAAATTTACTCTTATTTGTCTTACATTTTGAACATTTTGCTGCAATTCTATACAATCCGTTTTGAGTTTGAACAATTTTAGAATCTATATTTTTCGTTTTTTTCTTACATTTGTGGCAGTGAATTAAATCATCTTCCATTTATATATCAAAGTTTCCAACTTTGTTTAACTCTTCTAATATATCTGTTTTAATTTTGCCTTTATATCCATACGGTACTGTATCGATCTTATTTTCTAGGACAATTCTCTTATCATCTTTAGGCGTTCAGTGCTAACTTGTTTATAGTAACGGTGTACAACTCATGTTTATAGCTTTTGATTACTGTCATCTCCCTAAATTCTTCTTTATCTTCGAACAAACATCTCTTCAAGTTTTCGATATTTATTGTTTTATTTACAACGCTTTTCTTAATTCCTTTGCATCTTACTGGATTTTTGTCTAGATACTTGTATGAGTTTTTAAAGTGGAGGAGGCTGTGTACGACGACCCGTGAGAACGGAAACGTCTAACGATGATGATGATGATGATGACTTGTATGAGTACATTTTCGATCTCAAACCACAAAATTCTTCTAAAACTTCGCTATTTAACTCATCTTTGAATTTCCCTATTACCTTCTTATTTTTAGTAGTGAAACATTCGTGATCTTTTGGATAATCGCTCGTATCAAAGTCATCTATATTTTCTTTAATAATTTTAAAAGGATCTCGTTTCAATTCTAGGAAATAACTGTCTGTATCCATGTAACACAGATTCAAATCTAGGTCAAACTTCTTTAATTTATCGTAATAAAACTCGTACATTAACAATTTTGATAGGTCAAGAACTTAAAATCCAATATAGATTGGTTTGTTAAATTTAACCTTTTGTTTGTACATGTGACTCGCTATACAGTTGTCGTCAAAGATATTGAAACATTTGAAGTTCGTTTCTTGGCCTGTTTCATTGAAAATTCTTCATTTCCTAGTTTGATATCACATCTATTTCGCACATTTTCCATAGATTTTCCAAAAACAGAGTTGTTCATGAGCTTATAAAAATCTGTCTCAAAGTCACTTGTAGCTTTGGTTCTCATATTGGTATTAAAATCAATGTACTTTTTCATAAAAGGCTTCTGATCGAATGCAATAACATGTTTCAACACCATCCCTTGTTCGAGGTAAAATTTCAAATTTCTTGAATGAACAACGTATTCAGTTTTATCCAGTAAAGTTGTGCAAAGTTTGTTTTTATAATGTTCGGGAGCAAGAGGTAAATCCTTGTGATGTTCATGTAAATTTGTTGGATATCCTAGATCAACTTCGAGAATATAGCCATAATCTTTGTCGCCAGTGAGTTCCAAAATTGTTTCTTGCCACTCTTCTTTTGTATATGTTTTAGGATTCATCCACTTGATATCACTAAACGGAAGTTTTTGCATAAGACCATAACCATAAAGGTTGTTTGCATCAACATAAAGTAAATAGTTTTCGGGCTTTGTCTTATCGAAATCTTTCAAATATTTGTTATTTGCTTTAACATATCGTTTAATACATTGAGAAATGCATCCACGAATGCCTTTTTCAATCATTAAATACATATCGTAATCGTGTATCAGTTGAAGCTTGATTTTCGTTAATTTTAACATAGCATCCCAAGCAAGACTTGGAGCAGTTAGATAATGTGCTGGATCAAGTTTGTAACAATTTAGACAAATGTTTCTGAAGTTTTCGAATATATCAGCGAGCAATAGTACATCTTGGATATTGTACAAATCAGAGTAATTTCCAAGATTTTTATCTTTTAATTTGTTCCAAACGCTCAAGTAGTGTTGAAAATCTTTCACAGATATGCTCTCATCTGTCAAAAGTGAATAGAAATCTTCAATTTTCAGCTCTTCTGTGTAATCAAGTTTTTCAATACTATCGATAAATTCGTAAGGAAATATGCCTTTTCCAGATAGAATTTTAAAGATTTCTTCTTCGTCATTTGGTTGTCTTTCTAGAATTGCGTTCAATATTTGTCCATCTTGTATAAAATGATTTGTATGTTTGAAGTCTTCTTTCTTGAGGTTTTTAGCTAACTTTTCAATAGATGACGCCATGAATCTAAATGTGTCTACGAAAGAAAACTTGATAAATTTTCTAGGTTTATCATTATCAAACTCATAGCCATATCCAGAATTTACAGAATAATTTATATATTTTTCATTTGTGTTTGCGATCAAATCAACATTTCCATATTGTTTAGCCATCTCTTTTATGTACAAATGAGTATTGTAATTTGACATATTATGACAGAAAACTGGAATATTTTGTGGAAATTTCAAATTCAGATTACAACATGAATGAGCTGCGCCTCGAAATTTACCTGTTAAATGACAATGATCTCTTACTTTTAATCTTTTTTCACCATGAAAACCTTCTGTTTCACAGATATGACAAAAGTTTGAATTTTGATACAAAATTTCTTCTTCAGTTAGTTTCATAGGCTTCATGTTCCTTGAATTATATTTTTTAGCTATGTATTTCGATAATTTATTAAGCTCTTCAAACAATTTTGCAGGAACATTAGGCAAATCGTCTTCATTTTGGCTCGATAACATATCGGTTTATACATGCGATTGGTCACATTCGACACTAAATATAGAGTAAAACCATAAGGAATGTGCTTCTGAATCTTGGTTGTAGTCGATCTTTGTGGATTGTTCTTGCATGTCGGAATTTTTTCTAATATGCTCTCAAAATCCATATAAATAACGTTCGGATGGCTAAACTTCTTTTGATAATTAGTAAATTTAGTTGTTTGACCTGAAAACGGCATAATTGGCTTACAAACTTCATGTTGCTTGCAAATTTCTAAATGATCTGTTAAATCTCCAGATTTGTAGAAATGGCTTAAACATCTTCTACATAGAAAATTTGTATGTCCATGTTTGGATGTTTGAGAACTCACTAACCTACTTAAATCGGTTATCAAAACAAAATGAGATTTGTCTTCTTGTTTTACATACAGTAGATCAATATTTAATTCTGCATCATATTTTTCAGAAATTTGTAACGGAACAACCTTAATACTTTCATCAAAACTGTAGACATTGATAGACATTTTTGGATATTTGTACTTGGAATTGTAACTTCATTTCTCAAATAACTGTATATCTTTCAAAGACATTGGATACTCAAAGCCCGAAAATATCTCGTCATTTACAAATTTTTCATATTGCTTTGATCTTTCAACATGAGTCCCGGGTTTTTCAATAGCGCATCGGATAGAATAAATAAAGCAATAGTCATCTTTATTTTTTATATTTATACAAGCTTTCTTATCTTTGATTTTCTTTGGTAAATCGATATATGATCCGGCATCCATCATTTCGTGTTTGTTAAGGCCCAAAACTAGTTGTATGCAGCTTTTAAATGTCCATCCAGAACCTCTATTTCGATGATTTGTCTGTTCTCGATGTGTTAATTTATTAAATTGCTTAGTAATAAAGTTGTTTACGTCAAAGATTTCATCTGCTTTTATAGTAAAGTACATTGGGCACGTTTGTGTTTCACCGTTCACTAAAGTTCTTTCGTATTCACATTCCAAAGAGAGATATCCTTTCATATTTTTAACATTTTCTTGAAATTTCTCGATTAAACTTTTAATTTCTGGCCACATAATTGAAAGATATTTGTAAATTGACATGAAATTGTCGTTCAAGTTTGTTAAAATGTATTGCTTGAAAAGACCGTGTATTGAGGATAAAACTTCTACATCAATGATATTTTTAGGTTTTTCAATAAGAGTTTCACCTATTTGCTCGATGATTTCTGACTTAGTTTTATCGTTTGTTTCAATGGAAAGTTTTTCAGCGATTGAATGAATTTTTTCGTTATTAAATAGATTTAAGTCTTTCTTTTCCACTTTGAAATTTCTCTTTAATTCCCTTAATTTCTCAATATTAAACATCTTTTCGTGATCGATAATTTGGTTTTCTTTAGCCCATTGTCTTAAATAATTTAGCTCCTTTTTGATAAATTTCTTTATTTTTGGCATGTATTTTGGAGTCATAATGTCGATCATAGTTTTTTCTTAAAATTTCTTTTTTGCAGAACGGACATGATATTTTATCGCGCTCCATTTATATTTAAAAAATTTGAGTGTGTCAAGTTTCACTATTTAGTAAAATATCTTTTTATTAAGGAAAAGTTATCAACTTTTAAGCTTAAAGTTGGCAATAATTTGAGATAATTCAGTAGATTTTCAGGATTAAAAAAAAAAAAACTCTAATACTAGTGTGTAGGGACCTTAAAAAACCTCGATTTTAACCCTAAAACTGTGATTTTGACTCCACATTGATTGATTTGACTAGACAGCTTAAGAAAGTAGAAGCAAACAGCTATAGATTCGGTAATTTTTCATTCGTGGTTTACAGATTCATTTATTGTCCTTTAAACAGTATTTTCCATTACTGTTTGATTTTACAGATTCGTTTATTGTCCTTTAAACAGTATTTTCCATTGATTTACTGTTGGCTCCAAAAGTGGTCTAGAAACAGCATATTCATATCTACTTATATATATATATCTTATATATATAAAAATCTTGAGTCACGATGTATGTTGCCAATAAACTCCAAAACGACTGAACCAATTTCAATGAAATTTCACATGTATCCGTAATTTAGTCTAACTTAGAAGCTAGGATAGTTATTATCTGAATTATTCGCTTATGTCGTGAATATAAACGAATAAAATGAAGAAAAGTTTTCAAAGCGCCTGCACATTATAACCTGCAATTACGAGATAGATACGTATATTAAACAGTGAAACACTATTTGAAGGCGCTAAGTTATGATGTATAATTGTCTAAACTAAATTTTTGGTTGAACTTAAAGGTTGAGTGGTAGACCACTTTGTAATAAAATACATTATGCATGTACAATACATTTTTGACATATTTTCTTGATCGTGACATCAAGGTAAAATCTACATCGGGGTTGGAAATATAATTTACTTCAACCAGAAATGCTCATACGCGGGCAAAACTTACGAAAAGCGTGCGAAGCCGCGGGAAACAGCTAGTATATATATATATATATATATATATATATATATATATATATATATATATATATATATATATATAATAAGTGTTTTGGATACCTAAAATAGGTGTACAAATATCAAGACATTTTTAATAGTATAGATTCCATTACATTATTTCTAAATCACTTAACCATAATTTGATCAAATACATTTTTATGTAAGGAATAAAGATCTCCTCAGGGAGAAAGTTTTGTTGTAGTTTTAAGGCGCACTTAGTACAACTGAATGTTATAAACATTTGCTATTGTCAAGTATAAAAAAGATTGAGAACTCCTCTCTGTTACAGGAGACATAATTTTAACAGCATGATAGCAAATTCTAAGTTTCACATACTATTTGCAGTTTATGTACAACATGTCATGTATGTGTCGAAGTATTAATATTTTCTAATTTTTTGTGAACAAGAAGATACCAAATGTAGGTAGATTTACAGTAAAGGAATATTTTGTACACATTTTAGGACAAAGTCTAAAAATTACTCAAAAAGCAGCCTCTGAGTTAAACAAAAACAACTGCTTCAGGTATAGGGTAGATTGATGATTAATTAGTGTAAAAAGTTAAATTTAGCATAAGAAATATAACTTATAAATTTGTTGTAATCACAGTGTGTAAAAAGCTAGCAGGACTCTTCAAAATTCAGCATGTATTGACTTACAATATGGAGAATGTGAAAATTCTTTCAAATAATAACACTTTTAATGTCTCTATAATTATTGCAAACATCCTATTTTTATATTTGAAATACGTTTAATATTTAAAATAAACATATTAGTAGATTTTTTGTAATTATAATAATACAATCTTTTTTAATTATTACTATGTATAGTTTATATGGACAGTTATATAGCTATATTTTGATTTTGAAGGAGACTAAATCTGTCTATAGTACATACATGTACATAAGTACCTAAGTAATAGTTACTTGTTACTTATAGTGTTCAACAATGAACAATTTTTATTCGTTTCAAGAACAAGATATCATATTGATTTGTGAAGATATTTTCCAGTGTTGACTCACTAGTAATGTTATAATAAGTATAAAAATTAGTAAACATCTGTTTAACAAAATGAAATGTTTTTCCAATTAAAGTTTCAAATGGTTTTCAAATTAGTATTTTGAATTTTTTAAATTTTGTACAGAATTAAATGAGGAATTGAGTTATGTAACGAATGTTGTACCAATGTGTTTTTTTCTGAATTTGTTCTAAAAATATAAATATTAATTTGTAGTATAATTTATTACAGTGTTGGAATAATAAAACAATCTAGAAGTAATATAAAAAAGAAATATAAATGTATGTACATAAATACTCTAGTAAAATATTTTAAAGAAAATGAGTAATTTTCAGCTAAAGTGGCTGGCTGATACACATGTATGTGAAAACCAGGCATTTCCTATATAAATCTAAAAAATCATGCTTGACACTAAAAAGGTTAAATAATATGATCAACAACAGAACTTTTGTGTTCATTGCATAATAAGGAAATAAAAAATGCACCAACACTATTTTTTTACTTGCATTTATGAGTCTCTTGTATGCCAATAACATTGAAAACTCTGATTTCAAAGTTCACCCTAGTCTTTTCTTCACTAGACTGAATACTCAAACTGCAACTAATTTATACACTGTTAGTCTTACTAAATATATTATAAATATATATGAAATTTGTGTAAATGGATCTCCCTTAATGTGTGACACTCTCCTAACCTGTTCTATCTGACCAACACAATTGGCTTCCACTTCGTCTAAAGTGGAATAGCTAGATAGTACCTACTGACCCCCCTCATAGTGTCTGTCCCAGGAGATCGTGGTAGAAGGCAGACCCCCCACCTACTATTACCATCATGAATTTCCTGGTACCTAGGAAGCCATACAGAAGACGTTTGGAACAAAAAATTTGATCGAGTTCACAATACATGAAATGGTGTCTCTTAGGTTGTGGAGGAATCCTGCACTCAACAGAAGGAATACTACAGAGTCCTAACTATGGGAAAGGCGACTACCCCAATAACACAGAGTGTGAGTGGACAGTAATATTACCTCCTGGATATCATGCAAGCCTTTCCTTCATTGATCGTTTCTTCCTGGAAGTCTCTGAAGATTGTGCAAATGATTTTATTCAGGTAATTTTATCAGTCAAGTCACAGCTGCATCACTATTCTAACATGTTTAGAATAACTAAATATAGTTTTAATGATTTATTTATCCAAAATGTGCTTTCCATATAGGAAAGTCTTAGTGTACATGGTGAATAAAAAGTCAAGACCCCCCTCTATTTTGTTTGAAAGTTTATATTAGGAGATATCCTTGAGGTAGTAGTGCAATGTGGAAAGGAAGTTTCATTCAGCAATTTTGAAGCATTTATTCAGTGTGGAAATACTGTTCCCCAACCTTGTAATTAAAAATCTCTCAAATACATTATCTTTGAGTAGGTAAATTATGGAATTATTTTTAGTATATTTTAATATTGTTTGTTTCATACATAATTATAGATTTCTGACTGGCACAACGAAAAGTGGCAAAAGGTTGGAAGCAAACTCTGTGGGGGGACCGTTCCTTCCAGCATTGACACTTCTACTAACCGGTTCAAGGTTCTCTTCAAGACAAACCCATCTGTCACCAGTGATGGCTTCAAGGTGAGTGGTCTTATATAAGGCTCTCCTTCTTGATTATCATTCCTGTATGTTTTAGGTTCACAAATCTTCTTTCATTCATATCTACCTTTAGAGTTTAAAGTATTTATAAAAACCATTATTGTAAAAATAATTCATAAAAACATGATTTTAAAAGGTTATAGGCTATAAATCAATGAAACTTTTTTCATAAATATTTAGATAACCTCAAACATTTATCTGTTGTAGTTACTATACTGGCAAAATAATATTGCAGAACTGAGCAAAAACTGTAATTTACTTGTGAATAAGAAGTAAATTGAAAGAAATTGTTCTTAAGTTTTTCATGATGTTAGATATTGATCATATATTCTGGTATAGCTATCATGGACCAAAAAGTGTGGCAGTGTTTTGGATTTGACTGTAGTGGAAACTGGCACCATAATTTCTCCCAACTACCCAAAACAATACCAGCCAAATTTAGTCTGCAATTACACTCTGGTCGCTCCTGGCCAAGTAATTTATGGTGTGTTTGAAGACTTCAACATTGAAGGATCCATGTCAGGTATGTTGGTTCTTTTAAATGACGTTGGAAAAAAAGGATTGCTAGTTGTTTTTATTAGGAATGCTAAGATTCCTTTTCTCTTATCAAAATTACTCGATTCTTTGAAGTAAAAATTTATTATGGTTTCTTGGAAATCAACTTTTTGGGTCTCTTTATTCAGTTTTGATAGTGTTTTGTTTCTAAAATTAAAATTTAGAGAAGTATATTAATAATTAATTTCTACAAGCTCTTAATGGCATGTTCCAAAACAACTGTTAAAGGATTTAAAACGGGTTATGGGATTTGTTATTTCTAATACAATAAAATATCTGGACCTAGTCAAGACTGTTCTGAACCTCTCAACAGGTTTTGTAGTAAGTGTGCAATACAGATCTGTGTAACATATTAACCATCTATCCAATTATCCAGTGTATTTTATAGAATTTTCTTACATTTCAGAAGTAAGTTTTTACATCCTGATTCTCTAATACAATACAATATGAATGGGACTGGATTTACATATGGCCTTAAAGGGCTACAGCCCAGGGCGGCAGATTTCGAGAAGTGGCAAATTGTGGAGGAGAATTTTCAGGAGTATAATATATGCTAAAAACAAAATTGAAAAGAAAGTGATAAAATTTATTACACTGAAGCTTTTAAAACATAATGGAAAATAGGTACATAAAGGCAAGCTCTACTAGTATTGAAAGCAGGTTCTTGTTATGGTTCAATAATTATCCTTCTACTGGCTTTTGTACATCAATAGTACAGAATATTATGATTAAAGAATAAAATACATGCCAACCATGTTAAGTTCGCTACACACTATGAAATCATCTCACAGACTGCTGCATGATTGACACCACACTATGTCACATACCATGCGACAGATGCATACAATGGCCTGGTGATCACAAATATATTTTTCATGGAAGCAAACATTCTACACACAATAATTCAGTTTCATTCCACATTTTGCAGTGTTCAATGACTGTTTTTTATATATATATATATATATATATATATATATATATATATATATATATATAAAACAACTAGCAATGTAGTATATTTAGGTTAAACAAAAACCATGTATGAGTTTTGGAGATGTAACAGAATGGAATAAGAACTGGGAGTTGGTAGAACTTGTTCTAAACCAGAAAATATTGACTCAATGAAATTGAATGAAGTGGGAGATTCAATATTTTAGGCTGTGACTAAATGATGCAAAATTTGAAGAAGCCACATCAGAACACCCACAGCTGAATTGTAAAGCTGCAGCAAATAGGTCAGTCTGTAAATAGGTAGTCTCAGCAAATATTCAGTTGTGTGTCATCGATGAGTGAAGAGCTTGTTATACGAGAGGGTACCCAAAAAAACCGGAATTATTTTATAAAAATTATATATTATCAAATTTGTTACAATACGACCTTATCTCCTTCAAAATAATCTCCATTACAACTAATACACTTGTCCCAACGGTATTTCCATTGATCAAAACATTTTTTGTAGTCATCTTTAGAAATGGCTACAAGCTCGAGCTTCGTTTTTTTCTTAACCTCTTCAACGCTGTCAAATCGTTGACCTTTCAAGCCTCTTTTCATGTGTGGAAATAAAAAGAAGTCGCATGGAGCGAGGTCAGGCAAGTAAGGTGCGTGGGGCAGCGGAACCATGCTGTTTTTGGCTAAAAACTGCCTAACTGTGTGTGCCGGTGTGTTGTCGTGGTGGAAGAACCAGTCTCCAGTCTGCCACAAATCGGGTCTTTTCTGGCGAACACTGTTGTGCAATATTCTTAAAATCTCTAAAATCTCTTCTGATAGTTCCTCAATTGTCTGTCGACGGTCGGTGAGCACAAGTTCACGAATTTTCTCAACATTTTCGTCCATTCGAGAGGTTGATGGACGTCCAGAACGAGGTTTGTCTTTAATCGACATGTCGCCATTTTTAAATCGAGCAAACCACTCGTAGACCTGAGTTTTCCCCATAGCATCATCTTTGTAAGCTGTATTCAACATTAAAATAGTTTCTGCAGCATTTTTACCAAGTAAAAAACAACATTTCACAGCTGCACGTTGTTCACTTAAACTTGCCATGACAAAAAACGAAACAAGAACAAAACAGGGTTAGCGAAAACAGTCACTATGAACGAACAGAATGCACTAGGACAACGGAACTGGGGTCACTGAGCTGGCAATGGGTTGCGCGACACACGCCTAGCGGCAGGAATGTGTACTACACGCTGCCGGCTGCCAGCAATACAATTCCGGTTACTTTTGGGTACCCCTCGTATTTTATCCCTGCAGGAATACTGATTAATGATAACATTATGTCCACAGGAGAGAGCCCCTGCAGGTTCGACAATGTCTCGCTGACAGTAACAAGGCCTCGTTTTGCACCTCAGTTTTACATCTCAAGATTTCTTCCCCACTTCCAACGCAGACAAGAAGTGTACTGTGGAAACCAGCCACCACAGCCAATCTACAGTTTGAGCAAGATAGAGATGGTTTTCAGGACTGACGAGTATTTTGCTCCTAAGGGTTTCCTTTTCTTATATTCCACGATCAGTGAGTTCTATAATTTTCAAACTCTAATTATTAAAAATGGCTATACTTAAACCATTAAGTATTTACTTTCATTGTGTGTGTGTAAAATTATTAAATTTGTATTTCACCTGTAAATGTGGTTCAGATGTTTTTTTTTAGGTTTTCAGTATAATAAAAGATGTAAAATAAATGTATTTAATTTTTAATATACTTTTGTGCTGGCATTAGTAGTTTGCCATTACTAATTTAAGGCTAGGTTACGATCTTAAGACAATTAATTAGATATCATCCATTATTACCTCTGTCAAATTCGAAAACAACCGTGAGGTGTTATCACAAGTTATATGTTTTGAAGATAACACTCCATCATCAGATTACAGCATAACATTGAATCCGCAGATTAGCTTAGTTTTTGCGGAGTTATAGTATGGTTTTAAGAAGTTCATCTACCATGAACCAAGAATAAAAAAGGCCCACTCCTGTATGTCCCTTTTTTTCTCCCATCTTGTTTCTGCTGCGACGATCACCATTTACTATTGGCCACTGATCAGTTCTATTTAGCTGGCCAGTGAGTGCAGACCTGTTGTGACCTGCAGTCTGTAGTTCAGTTCTAATAAGTAGTGTTTAGTTTTTTATTAAGTGTGTGTTTTAGAGTTAGTGTGCATGGAATAGTCACACAACATGGCTGTTGTTGTTCCTGACTTATGTTTGTCACAATGTTCTAGTATGTGCAAAATCTGCTGTCACTCTTTTCGTGGATGACACTAGCGTTATTCTAGATAACTGTCACTTTAGTACCCTATTAGAACATTATACAGCCATATCATCTTTGATTTCTGACTGGTTCTGCACCTGCCTGTTCTTAAACTTTTCTAAAACGAACATTGTGGAATTTTATTCCCAAAACCTCCCAAAATTTTCCTAATATTTATACATTTGGTGGCAATCCAATAAATTGCTATATTTCTGTACATTTCTTAGGGTTCCATCTTGATTTTGACATGAAATGGAATACTCATATAAGCACACTATCGAAGCAGATAAATTGAGCTACATTCACCCTGAGGTAATTTTTACATTTTCCTCAGAATAAGTTCTTAAACTGGGTTACTTAGGCTTATTTGAGTCAACGCTGAGGTAATTTATATATTTACAATATTATTCTGAATATTTTGGGGATTTTCTAGTGTCGTCAACTTTAATAGAGTATTCACACTTCAAAAGAGGGCATTGAGAGTCGTCTGGGGAATGAGACCAGATGAGAGCTGTAAAGAGCATTTCCGATCTAGTGGGATTCTTATCTTGGCCTCCCTTCTCATTTTTCATTTGACAATGTTTGTTTTTCAAAATAAAAATCTGTTCCTACATTTAAATCATGATTATAACACACGGCACAAAAATCTCCTAAATTCAGACTGTTTCAGACTCAACCTTTTTAAAAAAATTTAATTTTTTATTTTGGTCCTAAGCTCTACAATTTACTGTCAAATGTAATCAAAATTCAAACAAATGTAAACAATGTCAAAAATTATTTAAAGGCTTACTTGATCGAGAAGGCTTTCTACATTCTCCACGAGGCTCTCGTGATACCCATGTCTTGATTAGACTAATTTTTTTGTAGTAGAAATAACTTAAAATTGTTAAAAGAGTTGATTGTGTTTTACCTTTAAATTGTATGCTCTATTGTAAACAGTTGTTCTGTTACTTTTTTATAAGTACTTTTGATAGGTAGTGATGTTTTTTAATAAATTACCTGTATTCTTATGTTTTGTTTACTTTATCCAAGATTTTAGTCAGGCATTAGTTTAGGTATTTATCTGAAGAAGAGAACAGATTTGCAGATCTCGTAACATATTGCTACTGATTTTATTGTATCACTGAAATATGGGAAATGTCCGGAAAAATCCTGTCTCTTTCACAATTCTTCCATTGTCAAAAACTTCGAACAAAGAAAATTTTCATGTTGCACATACTAGAGATTATATTTTGCAATTTAAATATTATCAGATAGTTCTTTTAAGTATAGGTTAAGACACCATCCTCTCCATGCTTTCAAACCTATTCAGACAGTTTAAAAGTTAAATTCTTTAAGGAACGTCTTCATTTCTATACTATTTCTTTACAACGGGTTTAATGGTAAAACTATGCAGACAATTTAAAATGTTTAATATTTAATAGCAGGTGAATTTTCATAGAATCTTTTGTTAATTCATATTTAAAACTATCTTTAAAACATGTTTGGCATAATCATACAAGTAATTTAGACCAATGTCATAGAATCAATTCAATCATAGAATCAATCATTTAGACCAATGTCATTAGACCAGATGTTTTCATAGAATCTTTTGCTAACACGCCTTATGCCACCAGCAGTATTCCAATTACTGTGTGGGAATCTGTACGGTGCTAAACCGGTTTCTCTATACTGTTTTTTGAGTTAGAATTGTTTGAACATATTTGCAATCACGCAGAGAATTGTAGAAATACTTTTGAATACTTTGTGTTGTTCCTGATAGAACGCAGTTGCTTTTCTTCCGGTTCAGAACAGTAAAATAAATCAAAACAGTCAAATATTAAAAGTAATCAGAATTTTAAAAAAGTGAATATTTCATTGTTTCTTATAACTGTAATTTCCATTTTATAACTGTAGTTTCCATTATATTGTATACATAATATCATAAAAAATTTGTTTTAAAACAGTTAAATTTAAAACCTTTGGTTTTTACTCTACATCTCTCTGCTTATGTTGAACAGTAATATCAATGGAACGAAATGGGTTTTAATTAACCTTTTTGAAGCATTACTACAGTGAAAGGGTTAAAGTGTACATTGAGTGTGCCTGTTCCAGAATGTGGAGGTAACATTACCTCTCCCACAACCATCTCTGAGCCTAACAGCACTCACTTCCATGATTGTGTCTGGTTTGTCACTGCTCCACCTGAAAAAGTTATATTGTTTAAGTGAGTATCCTTCTATTAATCAATTCATTCCCTTTGTCAACTCTTAGGAGACTTTTCCCCTCAGAGTTCATTTCTTAAAGGTACTTTAATCCTCCAACTTCTGGTCACTTTTCCTTAAACACTGGACTGTTTCCATGGTTGCAGCAAGTCTTTTTAATATGTGAAAAAAAAATACGAGACATTTTTTAAGTGTCGTTTGATATAAAGAAGTAAACTTTTTAACAGTATTATTTTTATATGAAAGCCCAGACTTATCTATTTTTCTATATAATTTACATCAATATTAAGGCACTCGTCACATCTAAAACCAACTTAACATATGTAAACTATCGTCATAGAAGATTGCTCCTTGACTTCACAGTGACTGCAGTCATTTTGCTATCATTTTGATTCTACTGTTGTCGGTGAGTCACTGACCTTGAAGATGCTTCTTCTGGTGAAAAAACAAATGATAGTCACTGGAATGAATTTTGGGGGCTATCAAATTGTTCCTTAAAAAATGCTGTGATGAGATCTTGAGTTCATTCATGTGATGGATATTATCATACAGCAAAACATGCAACAAGTCGTTGATCATTGATCGGTTTCCACTATGTTTCTCATCATGAATATTCTTTTGGCCATTTTTTTTGCTCTTATCCATTTGAACGCTGTTCAATAACTCAAAATGTTTTGTCTATACACTTTACAATACTGACAACGAATTTCACGCTTTTAGTACCAAGAATACAAATAACGTAACAGTCAGCTTGATTCTCAATTGATGAAGGCATTTAAATATCCATTAACAGATGTAAAATTGATCAATTTTTTTGTAATTGCATCTGTGGCTTGATAAAAGATGAAGATAGACACTGTGTAAGTGCAGGACACCAACCACAGTACTGTAGTGGCGAAATTTCAAAATGGTACTTACTAAAAAACATGCCTCATATGTATTAAAGTATGAAGTCTTGTATGTCCTTTTCCTTAAAGAAAGAACTAAATAATGTAACAGATCAGTTTAGTTCAAATTCAATTTTTAATTGTTTGTGGTAAATTGGTAGGTGGAAATAGAGTATGCTCCGTGACCTTATACTTGAGTTGGCAGACAGTGCTTCTTATCATCACCCTCAGTACTCCTTCATTTATTAAACAAATTAATAAATTTTGAATGTAGTGCTACTCAAATACAAACTTTCACACACAAGTTTTTGCATGAATAAGAGGAAAATTATAGATATATCCCTTTAAATGGCTTACATAAGTTCTAGACCTTGGAAGCTCTCTCCTAATTTAATTTAGAATAATTAGACTTGACTACAAGGGATAGTATTTGGGGTCCTGAAAGTCTGAGAGTGAAACAGATCTTATAATTACCAGTGAAATAAATCAAATTTTTACACAATAAACCATAATTTGATGGAATAACTCCAAAAATGTCCAAAAACGTCAAAAAGTACCTGAACTATTTTATGCCAGTATTGAAAAATCCTAGTTGGAGTCCATAGCTTTCTTAGTAAGAGCATTTATGATTTAATATAATGGTGCTCTATGGTAATTTTTAAACGTAAGTAGGCATATTTGAAGTACAAATTATTTCAGTGTCCATGAAAAATGTCAATACAGTCTTAAATAGTAGCATTTGCATGTTAGTCACATAAACATCCAAACTATCTATTATTTACAATACGGTTAAATTCTCTATAGGGAGATTTTCCTGATTTGTGGGCCACCTGGCTCAATGTCCTCAGTTGTATCCTCCGTTTTTGTTTTTAGAAAGTATGAGTATCTGTAAAAATGATACAATACTGTCTGCTTCCTTGCTTTCTACCTGCCCCGTCTATAGTGTTTTTGGTCCCAAAAAATTGCACTTTGTGTCTGGTGCATTGCTTTTTGATATAACGGTTTTGGACTTGCTGTGTTCACTTTTATTTCCTCAAATAGTCACAGGGAAAATGACTTGTCTAGTGATGTTATTGCCTCGTCTCTCTGTTTTTATGCTACTATTAAACCATTGTAGAAGGAGTAAAGGGCTGGCCTCTATATCTCAGTCAGCAGAGTTAACAATTGTTCTTCCATAACTATGAATGTTTCTTATAAAATTATCTGTATAAAAACTTGTCATATTATGTTTTTTTATATGTTTTAATAATTGTCACTTTGGAAATAGTATTGGTGAATCTAGATTTCGTGCTTATCTTTGTTAACAAATCTCACATAGTAAAACAAAGTATATTATTTTTTTGCTTAAAAGTAGTATTCCTTTAGTATAGACATCAAATTGTAGATAATATTGTTTGAGGTTTGTGACTACTGGAAACAAAATTGCTTTATAATAAAATACATATTTATCTTAAATCGAGATACATTTTGCAACGTATTATTCAAACTAACCATATTTTTTAAATCCAAAAGCAATGATTTGAAATTTCAAACCGCTTTTTTCCAATATAATTATTTAAAATTATCTGATTGGAAAAATAAAGAAACAGACAAAGAAATACTATGAGTATTGTTTTATAAAAATGTATCACTGTATTACAATATTTCAATAGTAATTTAAAATAGCACTGTAGAAATTATCAACAATATTCTTTGCAGGCTTAAATCGATGGAAACTCGGCTCGTGATGTGTGACAAAAATTACATCAATCTCTACAACGATCACAACGTGACCAACGCATCAAGTCTGATTGACACAGTGTGTAGAAGAAGAGGTGAAGGTGTCAAGACCACATTCAGGTCTTCTGGTAATCTGATGGCCATCAAATATCACAGTGATTCCATCTTATTCTTCTTGCGCTTCAAAGCTGCCATTGGATTTACTTACGGTATGAACACCTTTGTATATTGTTGTGTATTTACCTGACTGGGGAATTGGGCCATAAGTGAGTTCACAGCTATAAGTGCGTTCACTTTTAAGCTAGCCCTGATGAATATAATTAAACAATACCACTAGAGGTTTATTCTTATGTAATTGTTCTCAAATTTTATTTCTGTTTTAGAATATTTACACTTAAGAGCTAGAAAAGTATTTATTTTTCTGTGTTCAAAATTGTAATTAACATTTGAGGGAAGTTGAAAATATTTAGAGATGATTCTACCATCACATACACAAATGAAACCATTATGCAGAGCAGCAAGCAGTCGAAAATACGAAGTGCATTAAATATGTGTTATGCGGACTATTTATGTTAAAACTTCTATCTTTCAAAAAAAAATTTTATTTGGTAATCGGTCTGGTCTTTATGGAGTCTGGATTAGTGCGATCTGAATTTTTGAGAGTGTACTGTATTAATTGTTAGAGGAGTAATGCCATTTCTAATTTTATCATAGGTGAAAAGCACAACTGTGGTGGTACGATCCATTTAGCCAATGTGAGTCTACCGTACCTGCTACAAGCCCCAGATGTGGATGGAGATGGCCACTATGAACCTCTGCTCTCCTGTGATTGGTTGTTCCTGGCTCCTGATGCTCACCAGATACGAGCCTCCTTCAATAAACTGGATATCCAGAACTGCTCCAACTGTAACTGTGATGTTCTAAAGGTAAATTCATATAGAAATTTCAGCTATTATTCCACTTCTTGTCATTACTCGTGACAGTAATTGATATTTTGTTAACAGATAACGGATGGAGAAGTTGATACTGATGACAGTTGGACCACTATGTTCTGCTCGTCGTCAGTCAACGGAATGTCTTGGAGGGAGAAAATCTCTTCTAGAGGCAGTCTTTTGGTCCATTTCTCTTCTGATGCAACTGTCGAACTATCTGGCTTCCAGCTCTCCATTACTACTTTCCCATGTTAGTACATTCCACACAGTACATACTTTTCAATTTATCAGTGAATGTTTTTGTAAACATAGTAGGTTCAGATGTATCCAGCAGTCATGTCTATTAATGTGATAAAATTTATGTGAGGGGATAAAGTCTTCTAATTTGATATTTGATCTCTAACTGATGATATGCTAGAATAAATAATAGCTTTTTAAAAGGCACATTTTAATCTTAATAATTAGAGATGGGCCAGTACCAAAAATTTCAATTCCTTAAGCAAAAGCAAAATTGTGGTCTCAATTCTGGATTTGAATTTGATACAGAAACCTGTATTATTTTTAAGTAAGAATATCATATGCAAAATGTTTTTGTTTCTGTTACTATTACCGGTTAAGTCCCGGGTTGTTGCAAAACAGGTACTCCTGCTAACCTGGATTTTTCATGGCACTTGATTATTTTTGTGTATTACAGTTATTATTTGCTCCTGGAATAATTTGTACGTATAAGATTTATTTTGATTATTATTTATTTTGGGTTATTAATGTTTCTGCATTTGTATATATATTGAATCACAAAAAGTACTTGCTCCGCCAGGACTCGAACCCGGATCTCTCACTTGCCGGGTGAATGTGCTACCATTACACCACAGAGCCCTTACTTTTTCAATTATTTTGTATTTGGCCAATCTGTCACATATGCGTTTAAATAACCAAACTAACATATGATCGGAAGACCAAATACCTGTCAAATGACTTAATTACATTGTTATGTTTAAGGAAAAGTGAAATTAAAATGTTTGCAAGAAGCCACAACACTAGGGGCTATGTATTTTCTTGTATATACTTGACCAAATATTACAAATTTTTACCTTTATATTAATTTTTATCAAACGCCTGTACGATCTTTTTGTAAACATACAGTAATTCTCTTGGTGTCGATACGTTTATTGGTATCCCATTTTCTCTTTAGTCAATTGGGTTCTCTATTCTCCTATTAAATAGTATTTTAAAACATCTACTCTGTAAGTTCTTAATAACATTCAAATGTGAAGTTGCTGTTACACCCCAAATGCCTGTGCTATGTCTAATGTTTGACTCAATTAATGCCTGATATGCAATAAATTTAATTTTAGCATTCACTTTATCGCTTGGTTTATTATACAGGAAATCTACACAGGGGTTGAGTTTTTTGTGCTGTTTTTAAACATGTTCATTCAATATCATTTTTTTGTCCAGAGTTAATTCAAGTATATATTTGTATCAAGTAATGCAGTGCAATGACAATTACAACCGATAAATGGAGTATTAACAGTGCCAGAGCATGCAAAAAAATCTTAATTGTGCAGTTTCAATATCATTTCTCTATTTACTGACATATTCTAGGGGCAAAAATTCATCATTGCTGTCTTTGATCATTAATAATTAACTCTTTGTCTTGGGCCAACTGACAATGTCTATAAATCTTCATCTTCAGCTCTGTTGCTATATCCAAATATCAATTGCCAATTATATGAACTATATCATCCGCACATGCTAATATTGTACAATTATTGATGTGTTCAAGTATGTATATTAAAACATTATTGTTTCAGTTAAATTGCTTTAAACAGGAGAATTTTCCTGTTTGCTAAATATGATTCAAACCAACTTAAGTATTTTTCTTTAATCCCAATTTTTTGTAATGAGTTCAGTAATTCTTTATGTCCAATTGTGTCGAAGGCTTTGCTAATTCTATAAAAAAGGCAAGTGCATGGCTCCTACTAATTAAACATTTGCTTGTTTTAATTGTAAATGACTATAATGCGGTTTCAGTTGATTTACCTTTTTGAAATCCGTGCAGGTTCAGAATACTGCTTTCCTTTAAGTATTTGTTTAGATGACCCAGGACATAATGTTCTAAGATTTTTTATTGTTGGAAAATAAAAACTGGTCTATGGTTATTATAGTTTTATTTATCTTTACCTTTATATATTAACTATGGCCTAACTATGGTATTTTTTAAACTCCCAGAAAAATTCATTTTTGCAAAGAGATGTTGAACAAAGTAGCTAAAACATATTTTATTTTGTTTACAATATATTGCACGTCTTTGGCTCTGATTTTGTCCACACCAGGAGATTTGTCAGTTCCTATACTGTTGACTATACATTACACATTTTTATTTTTATTTCTTCCAATCAGTTCATTTAAATTAGCCCATACTTTCTTTGTATCTCCCTTTGCATATTCAAATCTCTGTCTGTATTAAAGGTTTTTCTTATTTCTTATTGCATTATTTACTCTATTTCTAAACAGTTTATAAATAGTTATATTTCAAAACTCTTCATAAATAGTTCTGTTTTTAAACTGTTTATAAATATTTCTGTTTCTAAACTGTTTATAATTAGTTCTGTTTCTTAAATTAGCAGGGTCATTTTCCACACCTTAAACAGCCTATCTTGTTCCCGTGTCACACTAATCATTTCATAATTTATCTAAGTTTTCATCCGCTTAGGTTGAGGTCTGTTATGTTGCAAGTTAATGTCCTTTCAAAATTTACTGTCATCCTATATCTGATCAAATTTCTTTATTAGTGCTTTATTAAATGATGTAAGTCATTTTATTCTACCAATATTTTATTCTAATCTAATCTCCTGAGTTTTAATTTAATTAGTCCCCCATTATACTTATAATTAGATGTATTCTAAATTTCTACGCATTTCTCCCATTCTAGTTTTAATGAAACAGGGTAATGATCCGACATCTTTGTCAATATCATGCCATTATGTACATAACATCTGCATCACTTCTTGAGTATGTATGGTCTATGCAGGTTTGTGTTACATTTCCCATTCTTACTTCCTCTCTAATACAGAAAATATACCCCTATGCAGATCCAAGGCAAACATAATAGTATCATACTGTAATGTACTACATATCTCATTATCTATGTCTAAGTTGGTGTCACCAATAAATACCAGATCATTGTACAAACGCAACTGGATTAACACAAATTGATTCAAGTTCAACTAACATTGTATTTATCAGGACACAAGTAGTTGGAAGTCTGTAAACTTCATGAATACAAAATTTTGCTGGATCTTTTACCCTTTAAATTCCCATTGTAATAGGCCCATATGGATGTGAATGTATGTCACTTGGTGTATACTGTAGTTTTTGTGGGTCATAAAAAATTATCAGACCACCTCCTTCTTTGCAGGATTTTAATTTATAAATGTTTTTATATTTAAAGATATATTCTAAATTAATCAAATCTACCTCAGTTTCATTACAAAATATTTCAGACAGAATAATTATATCAAAAAGCCTAAGACCTAAGTTAAACTTTAATTTAATTAGTAAATTATCCTAATACTTAAAAAAAATGAAAACCGATAACAAAAAAAGTGCTTTATTCAAATGATTAAATTAACGTAACATAATATTCAACTGATAACCTTTGCACAACAAACAACGGTATTAAACCGCCTGTTTGGTCACAACACTTAAAGTAATATTTATTCTATACTTATTCGAATTATATTGATATCTAACAGAAGAAAAACAAAAACCGCTTTACACTTACGAGGGCGGTTTGATGTCAGGTAAATTTGTATGAAAGAGTGGGAAATTTTCTGAACCTGCACTGTTGTTGGTAAGCCTAATATTTCCACAGATGTTACAGTAAGTTTTGAATTACAGTTGTTATTAGTTGATTGTTGGCAGCCAATTGAAGTGCTAACTGTGTAGTTAGTTCCTTAGGATGGAGAAAAACGAATTTCGTGCGACCATTAAACTTTTTTATTTCAAGGGTTGGATGGCTGTACAGATCAAATCCGAGTTGGATAAAGTCCATGTGAGTTCTGCACTAACATTTAAGACCATTTACTTTTGGATCAATGAGTTCAAACGTGATCAAAGAAGAACAGAAGATGATCCACGCTCCAGTCGACCATTGAAGTCACCACACAGAAAACCATTGATAAGGTACATGACATTATAATGGAAGATCGAAGATTAAAAGTTCACAAGATAGCTTTGTAAGCATGATAACTGAATGAGTGCATTGTATCATCCATTAAAAACTGGCCATGAAGAAGCTCTGTGCACGATGGGTGCCAGGCCTGCTCCCTTTGGACCAAAAACGGAAATGAATAATTATTTCTACTCAGAATCTCACAATTTCCAGGTGCAATCAACAGGACTTTTAACACAGATTCATATCTGTGGATGAAATTTGGATCCACCATTAAATTTCAAAGACCATAAAACAGTCTTGACAATGGACGAAGAGTGGGGACATTGCACCATAGAAGGCGAAGACTGTTTTGTCAGATGGCGAGGTGATGACCACTATCTTTTGGGATTCCCAGATCCTGATAGATTATTTGGAAAAAGGCAGATCCATAACTGGGCTCTATTATGCTACTCTGCTGGATCATATGAAACAAGAACTCATTGTAAAACGCTTAAGATTGGCACGGAAAAAAGGTGCTGTTTCACCAGGACATAGCTCCAGCCCACACAACAACAATTGCAATCGCAAAAAGTGGACTTGGGATTCGAATTGGCTCCTCACCCACACTTGGGTGAGACCAAGCCTCTGAGCTCTTTGAAATTTTCATTGAATGAGAAAGTATCTGCTGCTGTAACTAACTATTTTGCAGAGTTTGACAAAGCCTACTTTGCCAATGGGTTCAAAAATTGTAAACTCGCTGGACCAAGTGTGTAACCTTGCAAGGAGACTATGTCGAGAATTAAAGTGAGTTTTTGCTTTTAAAATGATATTTTATTATATTTTTACGAGACTTATCAAACCACCCTCGTATGTCTTATTTAAACTTAAATAGAAATAAAAATAACAGCAATGTAATTTTTTACTATAATTACTGTTGCGTATAGACTTCACCAACTAAACTTTCTCCAATAAAATCAATTTACATAACAATAAAGGACAACAAATAAACTGTGTATCATTTTAGATTTTGGATATTTACTTGCCTTCATACAAACTTATAGATAGAAAACATGGTAATAGTGGTAATAAAAATATAATAACTAACAAAAATTAATTGGAATGTTTGCAAATTTAGAGACTTTATTTTTGTGTACACATATGTCCTATACATAGTAATATAATGTTACATAAATATAAATAAATAAAATAGAAATAAATTCTATAGAAACTAAAAATTAAATTCGATAAAACCGGGTAGACCACAACGTAGCGAAACATGTTCTCATTTTCATGTATGTTGCACATGCACAATGAACAAAGTTTCCTTCCCACAACCATGGCTTGTAGTTGATGTCTACAAGTTCAGCTCTGGCCTTAATTGCCCAAGATTAGATCTACTGATATCTATGTTATTAGCGAGGAATGACCTGTCTCCAAGGTCGATGTCGAGGATCAGGTATTGTGATTGGTACAGAGAGGTCCTCGCTCTGTCTACACATTCAGTGTGGCATGCAACCCACAGCCCCTCCACCATGCCCTCAGCTGATCCACCACTCCCCCCTCCCCTACACTTAGATATAGTAATATGGGTTAAGTTGGCACTTGTTTTCGAAGCATCCCCATACCTGAGAGTCATAACACAAAGTAGACCGTATTATTGTATTGCAACACATGTACTTAGCACTCCATGGAACTTTATTATTTTTTAACAAGTCACTCCAAATTGAACTTATTTGCAAATTTTGCAGAATTTGATTGTTTTTAATGTAATTTCCAGGATAAAGTTGTATTAAGACTCATTCCCCAATATTTATACATATTCACCACCTCCACCCTTTTTCCTTTGTATACCCATTTGTCATTAGCTCCAAGTTTATTCCCTTTCCTAAAAACAACTTTAGATTAATTCACATTTACATGTAAATTCCAATTTTCACAATAAGTTTCTAATCTGCTGATCATATGCTGGAGCCCTGTGGCTGTAGACGCTATCAGTATGATATCGTTCATGTACATCAACGCATTTACTCTCATCCTCCTCCCTAAACATCCGATAAATCATTATTAATAAAAAGAGAAAGTAACAACATACTTCAAATGCAGTTCTCTCTAAGGCCCATCTGTGTGGCAAAACTACAGTTCACCCCCTCCCTTCACCACACACTAGCAGACGTGCCATTGTTTAGGTGTTTTATAGTCTGTAGCATCCGCGTTGATACTCCCAAACTTGTATATTAACGATTTTCCGTCAATGAAATGGAATGCAGAGATGAAGTCACAAAAAACAATAGTTTTCCTGCATTCATAAAATCTGATAACAACATATTTATTTGAAGATGGATATTAGATATAACAAGAATAGGCTATACAAATAAGTAAAAAGAATACAATAAGAATAAACTATGTAAACCAATCATATAAAATAGTATAAATAAACTTTTAAAATTCTAAATAAAAAAGAAAACTCAAGATGCTAATAAGTATCCCATAAGAAAATTAATTTACAAGTAATGTCTGAGTACATAAATCAATATTTATATACACCTATGACTTCATTTATTTCATAGGAAAAAAAGTAAGGGTCATTTCAGTCTGATCTCTTAACGTTTAGAATTCTTAAGATTAGGTGAAAAAAAATATTCTTACCTTGATGAAAACAGTCTGACTATTGAATCTGGTATGGACTTAAGATCTTCTCTAGTTCTTATCACTTTAATATCTTTATCACCCTCCCTTTTCCTAACTAACACCCAGCCACCCTGCTATCATACAAATGCAAAATTATGAAATTTAGCCTTTTTCCTTGGTGTTTCTAAGTAGGGCTCGAAAGAACGGGCACAAGTTCTCATTAAAGAAGACTCCCTGCATTTTCTTCATTCTTCCAAGGCATACAGCCTTCAACCAAACATCTCTCACTTCACCCTAGATAGACTGGACCAATAGCATAGGAGGCTTACAATCCCTTCTGGCCTGCAGATGGTGATAACAATGTATTAGTTCTTATCATAGAGCACTTTGATGGATTCAGCCACTTTGCACACAGTTTCCTCAACGTCTTCTTTTTTCGTTTCTCCATCACATCCAAGTCCGTGGATCACCAAATTTAATTGTCGTCCTTACTGATCCATTTCCACAATCTCTGTTTCCAGCCTCATAATGTCCTGGTCTCGGTTAGATGTCTACCTCTTGAGCGCCTCGACTTGCTTCCTTAGAGAGGAATTTTCCTTCCTAAGTCCCTTTATTTCATCCAGCAATACATCATATTTGGAAGAAAGAAAAGAAAAAGATTTGTTATGGTGTACAAGTTAAATCTGTAATGTTGTTAATATTATATGTAACACATAAGCAATGTCTGACCAACAGCTCTCTGTGGTCCAAGCACAAGACATGCTACGAGGGAGTTGCAGGTGCTACAGTCGCCTGGAATGGATGGAACCCTTGTGGATCATAGTATCCGATGTGTGTGGAACATCATAGTGGGGCCTGTTGGTACGGGATTGATGCGGTTACACTTTACTCAGTTTAACCTGAGTGCACCCTGCCACACCAACTATTTGGAGATCACTGAGAAAGCACCAGTAAGTATCTAACCTGTGTGTCCTTCAGTGTTCCTTTCAAAACTTGTGCTACTCTATACAAATAATAATTATGAATAAAAGTAATGTTTACTCAATCATCAATATGGGCAGATGATAACCATATGAGTATAAAAAGCCCTTCTTATTCCAGAGTTAAATTTGTCAGTACTCTGCACAAGAAGGTACTAAGAAGAAGGAAAACTAAATGATTGGTTCATAATCAGAATCCATTTATTTTGTTGTCATATACTACAATAATAGTAATCAAATAAGGTCGCTTTATATAATTTTCATATTGGTAAGATCTGACAGGAATTCTTGTACAGTATATGGACATCTCTCCAACAAAATGAGTGTAACTTTTTTTAGAAAATGTTTTGAGCTGGATAGGTTTTACAGGTTCTGAGGCAGTATGTTTTTAGAGCAGCAGAGCTGAATAGTATATGCCCTTTCCAACAAGTGTCAATCTATAGATTGGGTACACCATCTTAACCTTTTGGTGCGTATTGTACTGATGGTTAAAGGTATTTTCTGCAAAAAATTGGGGTTATTTGTAAAGAAAGTTAAATCCTCAAGTATGTAAATACTTGGAAGAGTGAGGAGATTCAGTTGCTAAAAAAAGGCTTACAGTGAGCATGATGAACAGATCCTGATATAATACGAACAATCCTTTATTGGGGTCTAAATTCTCTTAAGATTTTACTAAATGACCTCCAGGATCCAATAACATATTTTAACCTACTGTACACATAAGCATATTTGAAGGATAGTTTCTTTACCAACTACAGGCATTAACACCCGAAAAGCAAAAGTAATTGAAGACAGCTTTTATGCATAGAGTATCAATACGTTTATAAGATTTGAGTTTTTCATTCAAAACAACACCAAGGAGATGAGCAGACTTTAATGGCTGATATCATTTTCGGGGAAACTCTCTCAATCATGGAAATGTGGTGAGAAAATCATTATTTTAGTTTTCTCTTCATTTAAGTAAAGATTGTTTGACTTAAACCGTCTATTCAAGTCACAATATGATTGATTCATGATATTTTCTAGACTGTGAACATCACGACAAGAAAACCGAGCAGTTGTGTCATCTGCATAACACAAAATGTTTGAATTTATATTGGAAATAAGGTCATTTGTATATGTAGAAAACAGAAGGGCCAAGTATGGAGCCTTGTGGTACTCTTGAACATACTTTCATCCAACCCCCTTGAAATTGCCCTTTATTTCTTAGTGTATCTGCATGTTCCTTTCAGAGAGGTACAAGGAAAGAAGTGAGAGAGCTGTACTGTTTAATCCATATCTTTTCAGTTTGCCCAAAAGGGTGGAATGGTTGACACAATCGAAAGCCTTGCATAAATAACAGTATATAGAAATGATACAGTGTGACTCATCCAAAGCTCCCAAATGGTCTCTAAGACGTCATTGACAGCACTAGAAGTTGAATGTTCCTCTCTTAAACCAAACTGAGATGCAGTCAAAAGTGCATCAGAGTCGAAGTATCATTGAAGTACATATTGCCAGAAAGATCATAACAGTACCACGCATTCATAATAGGTGAAGTAAATAAAAACAAATAAATAGTAAAAGCAACTACTACGAAGTATTAGTATTGTATTAAAATTAAGTGAATAAACAATTGCTATCACTAGGTAGTTACTACTACAGGCTAACTAGAACAGATAGTTGATGTTACTTCTTTACCATCCACTACACCATAGTAATTACTGTACTTTTATAGACTCCTGGCTCTCTCCCCCAGCCTTGCAATAAGATAAACATGTAAGACTCAATATTCTAATGAGATGTAACACTTAAATCAACTCTTGACAATTTTGTCCAGAAGCTGGAGGATAGTACTCAGCAAAAGAGTTGTGTAGAGCACTGTTTGTTTGTTTGTCTTTTTACTGAGCACCCATTCATTGAAACTCGTTGAAAAGTCAAAAATTCTGGATGTAATAGGATCCAAAAAATCTTGTACTCCAATACCTTCAACCACTTCAACTTGAAATCCTGGCCTAGTCACAGCATGTAAAATAATTCCCATTTTTTGTGTTAAAATGTCTTCTTGTGTCTTATCCCTTTCAGGCAAAAACTCTGCAGTTAAAAAAATTAACAAATTCCTCCTAAAACCGTAAAAGTTGTTTATCAGTGACATGCTGAATCTCACGATACAACTCATACTCATGAACACGCATTATGGCCCTGATGCGTGATGCAGACTGAACTAAAATAAAGTTTGACCTACATCAGGTTCTATAAGTACTAAGCAGTTACTACAAAACTGTAGTAATTTTATTCACGTAAATCTGGAACAAATGATATTTCCTGGGGTAAGGGAAATGTGAAGCAAGTACTATCCTTTGGTAGCACTTTCATTTGTATTCATTGGAAACAAAGTAATTGCTTCATACTTCTGCATATCTCTAGATAGTCTTTTTATGCTAATTATGGTATGTAACTTTAAGTATTATCTTTAATATTAAGGCTAATTAAAAAATGTGATTTTTGCCTTTTATACTTTTATGTGTATATTTTCAGCTTACATTTGGACCAGCAAGACTAAACTTCATCTTTGCATTGGTAAGTTTATGCTGAGAAATTCAGATAGATTCCATAGCAAAGTTATATTGGTAACAAAATTATAAGATACCAAACCAAATTATTATGAAAATTTGGCAAAAATAAATTTGAACAAAAATGATAGTGGGGACTTCTAAAGATGATTTACTCCTGTTTTACTTTAAAAATACCAAAGGTTAATGGAATCTTCCAATTTATCTTATGATGTAAGTCCTTTTTAACTATAGTGCCTCCTCAAAAATTATAGGAATTGATTCAATTTTACTATTATTAAAAGCCTAATATTATAAAGTAATGTTGTGATGTGACAAGATAGGATTGTGCTATCCAGTCAGTGATCAAATAACTTCAGGTAACCTATTATATAAGTATGTAGAAAAAGATATTTGATTATCTGGATAATTTAAAGTTTATGACAATAACCCAACAACCTTATCCAGATATTATTTAAAAACTTTAATTATAGTGCACAAATCAAGTAAAAGATCTAAGTTTGGAATTTACAATGTATAAGTTCCCTATGATTGAGTACATAGATTTTAATTTCATCAACAGTACAAGAAATAATTTTAGATTGAAATCTATGATTTTGTAACAGTAAAAATTCAAAATTGAAATTACTGAACAGTCAGTCTCTACATCAAGAATATAAGTGACAATCTGCAGCCGATGCAACCAATTTTATGATGCAGATGATGCAGTCAACTCAGGATTAAATCATAAATATTCAAAACTTCTTTAAATATAAATAGTGACTTGTAACGAAATCAGAAGCCGCAGTCAACATGTAGAAATCTTATTTCCTCTTAAAATTCCAATAATCCATTGGCAGCAAGCTTGTCAATACCAGCTTGGTTCTTATTGAATACAATACATTTTCCTGAACGACAAGATTTATGATGACGTTTAACTGTGGAATTGTATGGCTATGATTTGTTTAACTGACTTTTTACTATGTGAAAAAAGCTCCTTTTGTAGCACGTTATTATTTTGAGCTTCAACCAGTGGTCCTTTTTCATTAAAATCTTATTTAATCATACAAAAATTATTTGTCAATAATATTAAACCATACAACAATTAATTGTCAATAACACAGAGACTAGGGTGAGTTTATTAGGAACTAATTTAAGTTATCAGTATTAATAAAAGCAATAATTATATTATTATTAATCAACTTGGTAAAATTTACTTTAGCTCGGATGTTTACTTTAGCATGTATAATGTTATCTGAGTCCAATTTTACTGTCTTGTATATTTTATAGTTCCTCAAAACTGACAGACTATTATTTACCCTGTTCGTATCCCAGAAAAATGAACTTGATTTAGAAAGGTCTGCACAATTAGTTAAACAAGCTATAACAATGGCCTAAGAGAAAAACTACCCTCTCAGACAAAACAGGCTGAAGAAAGATGTGCCGTGGTGAACTGGGAGGCTAGAGACACTAAGAAATAAAACCAGGAAATTATTAAAATGCGCAAAAAAAGACAGACGATTGGATCTCTTATCTACACGCCCAAAACAAATATAAAAGAGAACTAATAAAGAACAAAAGAAGAACCTGGAGACATTTCTGCAAAAATATAAACAGCCTACCAGAGGCTGCCAGGCTTCAAAAACCTCTTCAAACTGATCACACTAACCCAATGGGGTCCTTAGTAAAGGCCAATGGAGACCTTACAGTGAACAGGAAGGAGACCTTAGAACTGCTTCTGGAGACGCACTTTCTGGGGGGTCACTTGATTCGAAATGAGATTATTTATTCTCTAGTCGAGGGGAGATCCAGTAGAGAAGTTGCAAAAGCCATACAACGATCTAAAAGACTGTTCACACATGAAAGAATTAAATGGGCAATAAGATCATTCAAGCCAAATCTCCTAGGGCAGATGGAGTTTTTCCAGCCCTTCTTCAAGAGGGGCTGGACATCCAATTAAATACTCTAATCATTCTGTTCAGAAGCAGTTACGCCTTAGGACATATTCCAAAAAACTGGAGGACAGCACTGGTGGTGTTCGTGGTAAAAAAAGGCAAGGATCCGACTCAACCCAACTCATACAGACCCATAAGCTTAACCTCCTTCATGGTGAAAACTATGGAAAAAATAATAAACAGACACATTAAGGATGAAATTTTACTAGTTCACCCACTTAGTCTCACTCAACACGCTTATACAGAAGGCTTAGTGGAAGCGGTGGAGAAATCCTTCAACAAAAAGTCTTTATGGACATTGAAGGAGCTCTCAACCGAGTTGCATATCAATCCATGGAGACTACTATGGAACGTTTTGGAGTTCCCTCAGATGTAGTCAAATGGACAGTAGCCCTCCTAAAAAGCAGACAAGTAAAGGCAAAGTACGGAGACAAATCTGCCGCAATCATGGCCCGGAAAGGCTGCCCCCAGGGGGGAGTTCTGTCTCCTCTTCTGTGGGCGATGGTGGTAGACGATCTTCTTAGCAAAGCAGAGAAGAGGTGAACAAGGCTACTATGCTATGCCGACGAACTAGTGCTTATGGTCAAAGGAAAAAACAAAAGCACGCTGGAATGCCTAATTTAAGAAGAATTAAACCTCATAAACAACTGATGTCATGAGGAAAGTCTACAGATCAACCCATCTAAAACAAATATGATAACCTTTACCAGGAAAAGAAAGTTCCAATCTGTCCTGGAAGAATTCAGAATAAACCAAACAAAGGAAGTGAAATATCTGGGTATAATCTTGGATGAGAGGCTCACTTGGAACTCACATGTTGAGGACAGAATATCCAAAGTGACAAAGGCCATTGGGGCCTGTAAGAGAATATTTGGATTTAAATGGGGATTGAAACCCAAAATGATATACTGGATTTACGAAACTATAATAAAACCGATGATCACATATGCTGCCTTAGTATGGTGGCCGAAAGTGGAACAAACAACAGCTGCTAAAAGGCTACAGAGTCTTCAAAGGCTAGCTTGCTTAAGCATTACAGGAGCGATGAACTCCTGCCCAACACTAGCAATTGAAGCAGTCCTGGGATACACTCCTCTAGGGCAGGAGGTGATGAGAACAGCCACTCTAAGAGCAATGAAGCTTCTAGGAACAAAGGAAATAAATACTACCTCATTAGAAGGCCACATGAAGATAATGCAGGAATTTCCTGAGGATGAAATGCTAACCAATGTGTCAGATGCAATGGTTAAGAAATACTCCTTTGAAAACCCATATACTGTCTCTATCGATGGAAGAGAGAAATGGATTAAAAAGGAGGCCTACCTTACAAAAGGAGTCCTGAAGATTTACACAGATGGTTCACACCTTGACTCTAGGGCAGGATACAGAATATACGGACCAGGAGTTAACATGACTGTTCCCCTGGGAAGACACGCCACGGTCTTTCAAGCGGAATTCATGGCAATAGACTCATGCTCCAGAAGACTCACACAAATGAGAACAAAAGGATTAAAATACTTGATACTTTCTGATAGTTAGGCTGCACTAAAGGCAATTGATACCTATTCGTTTGATTTGAAAGCAGTCTGGGAATGTAAGGATGCCCTAGCTGATCTGGCAACGAATAACAGAGTAACACTCGGTTGGGTGCCGGGTCATGAGGGCATTCATGAAAATGAAAAAGCAGACATCCTCACCAAAAAGGAAGCAGAGTCCATAATGGTGGGGCCTGAGCCAGGTTGCGTGATAGCTTTCTCCAACAGCAAAGCTCTTGTCAAAGATTGGGAAAAGAGGATAAGAAACATTAATTGGAGTAGAACCTCAGGATTAAGATTATCCAAAATGTTTATCTCTCCTTACGATAAAGGGTGGGCAGCTCTCTTGGATCAGAGTAAGGACTGATATTAGGGATGTTGACAGGACATGGCCTCCTAAGGAAACATCTTATGAGGGTGGGCCTTAGCCAGACTGACGAATGTAGACTCTGTGGAGAAGAGGAGGAATCAGCAGAGCACATTTGGTTAGATTGTCCTGCCATCTTAGAAACTCAGAAAAGATTCCTGGGAGCATATCTCCTCAGCCTCAAGGATAACTTTGTTATCAGTGAACAGGAGCCCTCAAATCTGATCGGCTTCTGCAAAAGCCTCGGACTTTGAGGACACAAATCTAAGTAAGGGAGGCGCAAAGGTCCTTTTAAGACTAAGTGCAGGGACAAACCGTCCTTTTCCCTCAGGACAAAAAAAAAACTGTATGTATATTTTAATATTTCATTTCTGTAATTGTGTCTGTGCTGAACTAAATATTCTGCATGGTTGGATTTCCTTTGTGTAGTATTTCATGGAAGGTTTACAGGTAATATTTACTTGTAATAATTTTTATCCTGTAGATAAAATTTGTGCAAACATACATGTATAAAATTGTTATATTACTAAAAATTAAGTGGAGAATATCCTCAATTAAATAAAATATATATATGTAGAGTGCTAACAATTTATTGCTGAGCAATCAAATATGTTTTTGTTTGGAGATGAAAGGTTATTATAAAATAAACTACCATATTGTTAAAAGTTCCAAGTTTTGGTTAAAACTATTGTAATCTTTTTACAGAGTAACCCAGTAGATGAACATAAGTGGTGTGGATCACAAAAGGCTAACTTAACAATAATCAATATGAGTGTACAACTGGTTTTCGAAGCCACTCGAGCCACACCACACTTTGGCTTCAAACTGGAATACAGCATGAAAGGTAACACTATGGATACTTTTCTTTTCCATCCTTGCTCATTTTAGTTTACTCTTCCATTGAGAGAGTTAACACTCACATTATCTTTTCAACTTTATTTCAACATTATACAGATGAAAAATAAATATAATAAGCAAGTTTGTAGGAGTCATCCACAAACTTAGAGACTTTATTTCAAGTTTATATAAAGCATATTCGTGATTTATAAGTTATACGAAACTTCCTGAAAGTGTCGTGTATATTCAAGCAATGATTTGTTGAAGGAAAATGTTACTCTTGTTACATTAAAAGTGGTATACATTTCAATTTTACTGCAATGTATTGTCCTGTCAAAGACCTATTTTGTTTATTCTCGGATATTTAGTGTTGATTCAAATGGCTGGTGGAAAACTGTCTTCTGTTAGTCTGATTCAAGCCATTAATAATAAAAACACTTTATTTGTCATAAGGTAGACAATAGACAATAGACAATTTTCTTTATTTCACATATTCATAGAAGTACAATGCGTCAATACATGAGATATTTAAAGAATGTTAATAGTTGAGAGTTACAGAATTTAAAAATTCTTGAATAGAGTAGAAAGGTTGCTCCTGGAGCCAGACTGTGAGATGTTTATTGAGGTGGCGTTCTGGTTTTTTTCTGAGGTGGACTGGTAGTTGATTGTAGAGCAAGGCTCCCTTATAGGAAGGCTTGCTTGTAAAGAGTGTTAGATGGTGAGGCGGCAGAGCAAAATCTAAAGCATGGCGTGTATTTTGGTTGTGTATGTCTCTTTGTCGGGTTTGATTGGTGAGAACAGCAGGCATGATTGCCTCTTGCATGTAGAGCGCTGGGACCGTCAGGATCTTGAGTTCCTTGAAGGCATCACGACAGCTTTCGAGGTAGTTTAGGCCTGCTAGACATCTTATTGCCCTTTTTTGAAGTTTTAGGATTCTTTGCAGGTTGGTAGCAGATGTTCCGCCCCAGGTCACAATTCCGTACCTGAGATGAGATTCAAATAGTGCATAATAGGCTATCTTTGCAGTTTCCAGATTGCTTGTGTGTTTTACCCTTCTTATTACATAAGTGCTTGAAGAGAGTTTTTTACAAAGTAATTCTATGTGTGCTTTCCATGTGAGCTTTGAATCCATTGTAATGCCCAGGTATTTGACTGTATCCTGAGCTGCAGTTCCAGGGATTGGTAGAGGTAATTCTTTGTTTTTTGTGGTGAAAATTAGCTGTATTGTTTTTTTCTCATTAAGGGCAAGGTCATTTCTTAGGCAATATTGTTTTGTGTAACTAAAAGCAGTGTCAGTAGTTCTTTTCAGGGTTTGAATGGATTTATTTGCTATGGTGAGGACTGTGTCATCTGCATACATTGTTGATTCACAGTATTCCTTTAGGTAGTCTGGAAGATCTTTTGTTAGGAGGAGAAACAGTACCGGCCCCAGTACTGACCCTTGTGGTACTCCTCTGGCAATGCTTGTCATGTCAGAATAGAATTTTTTCGCTTGTTTTGTTCTTCATGCTCAATTTCAACTATTTGCTTTCTGTCACTTAGGTAACTATGGAACCATTCTCCCATCTTCCCATTTATCCCTAGGGACTTCATTTTGTTAAGGAGTTGGTCATGGTTAAGGCAGTCGAATGCCTTACTGAAGTCAAGAAACAGGCTAGTGACTGCATGTCCGTTGTCGAGTTGGTCAATGATGTACTCCGTTAACCCTGCATCGGGCGCTAAACGGAGTTTTCCTCCGTGTATTTTTTATTATTAAAAATAGTACTACTTTTCTGATGTTGGCAGTCGTTTCCCGCAGTGTACTTCACTAGCATCTTTCGGGGAAGCGAAACAATAGCCTCCCGCTTATCTTGGTCAAAATCTGTCAGTATGAGGTCGACTTTCGTGCGAGACTGGTCGATTCCTCCGTAAGCGCCCGATGTTGTGTTTGTAGTGCTTGGACGAAATCTCCGTGAGCGCCTTATAGTGTTTAGTTTTTATGGAGTAATAATCCGTGTGCGCCTAAATGTGTGACCTGTGATGGTTGTCTTTTTTAGTTTTACAATATATTTTATTTGAATTTTGTTAAATGGAGAATGAAGGCGAGAGACTTGTCAGTACAGTACCCGTTTGCTAAGGAACATTTCCGTATTGTTTATGGAATGAACCAGAAGAAAAATGTTTTGAAACTTTGTTTAGTGTTTAAAAAATGTTTAGTACAGAAACAATTTTGATTTTAGAGTAATAATTGACATTACATTTGTATAATATCTCAAGAATTAAAATAAGTTGTTTTTGTAAGAAGTTAAAAACTAACTTAATTTTCATATATTATTACAGTAGATTAAACATTTTTACAATTAATTGCATTATTCCTTAAAATAAATCAGGTTGTTATTATACAATAACATTTTTTAAGATTTTGATTTTCTTATTTGGAAAATTCATTACATAACAGAGTAATTTTTTATTTAATTTCTAAAAATGAATATATTACATTGTAATTAAATCAGTATGAATATTTAAACAAACAAAAACAGTTTAAACGACTATGATATCCATTATTCGCTAACCTGGAGGAAACCTCCGTGAGCGCCTGATGGTGTTTCTAATTTTAAGCGCCTGATGGAGGGTTAACTGTATTAGAGCAGTAGTTGTTGACCGTCCCTTTAGGAATCCATGTTGCTGGTTGGTCATTAGATTGTTTTGTTCTAGGTAGGATAATAGCCTATCTAAGACAATTTTCTCGTAGATTTTTGAAAAGGTTGATATCAGGGAGATCGGTCTGTAGTTCATTAAGTCATTCGTTGATCCACTTTTATGTTTCGGGTAGACCTTGGCTATTTTTAGCATAGTGGGGAATATTCCTTGTTGAAGCGATTTATTTGTTAGAGCAGTCAAGGGTTTAGTGAGTTCATGTTTGCAGGTTTTGATGAGTTTAGCCGAGATCTCGTCTATACCCGAGGATGTTTTGGGTTTTAGGGAGTTTATGGCTTTTATAACGTCAGTCTCTGTTGCTGGTCGTAGATTTAGGTTGCTATTTGTCATGTTGGGTGGATTGTAGATATTAAGTAGCCCATTGTTTAGGTTGTTTGGTTTTAGCGTCCTTTCTGCGACTGTGGCAAAGAAGGAGTTGAAGGTGTTTGCTACTTTTTTGGGATCTTGCAGTACTTCCCCGTCTGTAACAATTTGCCATTTACTGAGATTTGGCCTGTTGTTTTTTCTTTCGTTGTTTATTATTTGCCACAGTGCTTTTGATTTATTGTCGACCTGAGAGATGTGGTCTGATGTTTGTTGTTTTTTTAGCGTCTTGAGCTTCATGTCATATTCCTTTTTTCTCCGTGCTAATTCATCTTTGTCTTCAGGTTTTCCAGTACAAAGTTCCTTGTTTAAGGCTTCTATATACGAATTTTTTAAGGTGGTGCATTCATCGTCCCAGCAAGTTGTTTTCTTTTGGCGAGTGATTGCTACACTTTTGACTGGGCAGCTGCTGTTTAGGACGGTTTGTATGATGAGGTGGAAATTTGTATATGCTTGATTTGCATCTTCCGTATTGTATATGCTATTCCACTTGTGTGTTTTGAGCGTATCCTTTATGAGAGCCATGGTTTTCTTGTTAAAAATGCGTTTTCTCTCAGTTACAGTTCTGCTATATTTTCCTGCTGTCAGATGTAGTGTGGCCAGTTGGGATGTATGGTCCGAAAGGCCAGAGAGAACGACTGAAGCTTGAATGGCTTGGGGGTCGATATTCGTGCCAATTAACAAAGTTAAGACATGTTTTTGTAATACTATAAGTTGAAATGGAGTATTTAAGTGAACAAGAGCGTATTCAAATCCTGATGATGCGAGGCTATGGAGACCAGTGAGATCTTATGATGAAGTAAGGAATTTATTTAATGACATCCCAATCGAAACCTTGTATCTAAATCAGGAGTTCAATAAACAATTTAACGATTCCAGGAAACAGGCAGCGTTAAAGACTGTTCCAAACCTGGATGACCAAAATTGGCCACAGACGAAGCATTGTCGCTTGACATTTTACAGTCTGATGTAGAAGATCCTTGTGCCTCAGCAAGAAATGTTTCTCAAATATTAGGTATATCTCAAACATCAGTTTTTAAAGTTTTACATGACAGTGGTTATAAAGCGTACCAAATTCGTGTAGTTCATGAGTTAAGTGAGGCAATGTTGATCATTGAGAATTTTGTGGAATAAGGATGTGGAACATTGATAATAATACAATTATATTAAACAACTTTGCTTTCTCAGATGAACCAATTTTCATATTAAATGGTAACGTTTCAGACACAATGCTCGTTATTGGGCTTATGTTAACCCTCATTGGGTGAGACAGCAACATACCCAGCACCCTGAAAAATTAAAAGTTTGACAGGGTATTTTGAGGGATCAGTTTATTGGGCCCTTTTTTATTGATGAAAACCTTAATGTCGAGGTATAACAGGAAATTTTACAAAATCAGGTTTATCCAGCTATCCAAGTAGCAACCAACAACTGAAAGTTTGGTTCCAGCAAGAAGATGGCGCACCTCCACATTATGGCCTGCATGTCCAAGAGTATTTAAACAATATTTTCCAAATTGCTGGATAGGTAGAAGAGGAAGTATCAAGTGGCCACCAAGATTGCCAGATCTATCTCCACTTGTTTACTTTTTGTGTGGGATCACATTAGAAACATCTATAAAACGAAACCCCAGTGCATTAATTATTACCTTAGCTTATTCATTTCTTTATTGTCAAGAAAACAATCATTACATAATTGTACAGGCAGAGTCAAAAATACAATAAAATAATCATTAACTAATTATAGCATAAAATTCGTCAACACTATATAAAAACTATTGTCTGTTAACAATCTTTTAATACAGCATTTAAAACTTTTCGATGGTAGATTTTTAAAGTGTAATGGCAGATGATTATATAACTTAATGGCAGTATATTTTAAAGCTATTTTGTGTTGTACTGTAGGATACTAAATCATTTCTTAGTTCCTGCCTATTTCTAGTTTCATAACTGTGGTAATCACTATTAGATTTGAAAAGATGTATGTTCTGTTTTACATAAATAAGGCACTGATTAAATGTAGATACATGGAATTGTCATAATTTGTAACTTAATAAATAAATTCTTTACAATGGGATCTAGTTGGAGCTTTACAAATCAATCGAACTGCCTGCTTTTGCAAGACAAACAGACAATGAGAGTAAGAGCAGTTGGCCCAAAAGATGGCACCATACATTAAAAAAAGAATGTATATAACTATAATAAATTAGAAGAAGAACATCATTAGAAACTGTGTAATTTAATTATTCTTAACATAAAGATACTCTAGTGATCCTGGGTAAAATATAATTAATGTGAGAGAACCATTTTAAATCAGATTGCAACAGAACACCAAGAAAACTTAAAAGACTGAATCTCTTTACATCTATTTAAAGGACATTGCTAAAAATCTTGTGTCTTTTCTAAATTTAGAGACAGACTATTTAACATTGCACCAATCCGAGAGTAAACCAATCTTAAAATTAAAAATATCAGTGATTTTGTCTTCACAAGTAACATTTAGGCAAATATCATCAGCATACAAGTGGACACTGTGTATTATCATCATCTAAAATAGCTGGCAGATCATTAATATATATGATAAACAAAAGTGGTCCTAAAATAGATCCTTGCGGAACACCATTAACAACATCCCTAAAACTAGATAACGACCCATTAAAACACACACACTGAGTTCTATTACTAAGATAGGACTCAATGAAAGACAAAGACATCTGATCAAAACCCATATGTTTAAGCTTAACCAACAGTGATTTATGCTTGCACTGTGTCAAAGGCCTTTGAGAGGTCAAAGAACCTTGATTCCACACAAAGCCCCTTCTCCATGCCATCCAGACAAGCCTGAAGAAAGGCACGAACCGCATCACAAGTGGTGCGATTCCTTCTAAAACCCAAACTGCTTGGCTGAAAGCAAACAATTTCGTTCCAAGTAATTAATAAATTTGTAGGCTTATTAACCTCTCAAAAAACCTTCGAAAAAAACAGGTACAAGGGACACAGGTTCGAAAACTATGATACTCATCCTTACTGCCCTTCTTATAAACAGGAATCACCTTACTTATCTTCAGTTTATCAGGAAAATAACCTACATCTAAACATGAATTAATAACATTACATAAAACTTCAGAAATATAATAACTGCTTATCTTTAAGATTTTAGAATTGAGATAAAAGACATCCTGACTATTACTGCTACTTAAAGAATTTATAGCTGAGAAAACATCTTCAACACTTACATGAGTAAACGAAAAAACAGAAGTCACACTATTATAAACATTTGACAGATAAAAACTAACATTAAAAAATTACTATTTGGTATATTACTGACTAGATCATTAATACTGTTGATAAAATAATTGTTGAAACCTGTAGCAGTTAAATTAATACTATTATTGGTAATTGGCTTTAGCCTTACTATTGACAGAGAGGTTATCTTTGACAATGTTCCAAAGTTGTTTAGGTTTGTTGGAAGAGTTAGCCACCAATGAATTATTATAACTGAGTTTAGCTAATCTAATCTCCTTGCGGTAATGTTTTTTCAACCTTTTATATGCATCCAGGAAATATTGAGAATATGTATCCTTACTTAAATAATAGCAATGTAGACAGGATTCCTTAAGAGCTATTAAATCAGGAGAGTACCATTTATTAATTATTAGAATTTACACTAGATCTTTTTTTGACAGTTTTAATTGGAAAAGTTAAGTTAACTACCCACATAAATAAATTAAAAAACAACAAAAACTTATCACTAGCAGCTGAATTAGCTGTAAACAGGTAACCAGTTCATGGTATTCAAATTTCTCAAAAAGGTAAGAGTTTCTTTTATCTTGAACCAACCTAGTAAGAGACGTTGTCCTACCCTCCTCCGAAACTGTAGACAGCTCCATGGAAGTTGACACCGCAAATGATCAGACTCTCCACTGCAGGAACTACCTTTACCGTCCATCTATCAGGATGAACACTAGTGACAATGTTGTCTATGCAGGTGCCCCTGTTGATGTTCCCAGGACGTGTAATTGAATTATTCAAACATGATATTCAACCCGTAACCTCAACTAAGTTACTAAACGCCACAGTGTTCCTGTCCTTGGTCTCGAGAAAGTAATGTTAAAATCAGCACAGATGATCACTTCATGATTTACATGGGAAGCAGTTTGCAATAGATCATCAAATAACAATAAAAAACCTGTCAATATCCGTGGTGTTAGGTACTCTGTATAAACAAACAACAAGAGCATTTAAAGTGTCCACATAAACAGCCGATATTTCAAAGAGCAATTCGACAGCTAACTTATTAATCCAAGGTACTTCATGAAAAGTTAGATTATTTTTAATAAATATAGCCGAACCACCATGTGAGTGAATTGTCCTACAGAAAGAGGATGCCAGTACATTAGTTAGGCAACTTAAAAAGAGATATCTCGTCCAAAGTGAGCCAATGCTCCGTTATGCAAATTATATCACTATTGTTTGTGTGACCAAGGGCCTCAACTGAGACCGACTTTTCCCTCAGTCCATGACAGTTCCAAACAATTAGGTTTAAACCCTTCTTACAGTTGGCCTGGCTATAGTGCAAACTTTGCTATTTACTACAGTTTGGGTTTGCTCTAAAAAAACCATACTCCTTTACCTTATTATTTTTAGGCTTAGGCTGATTGTATTCACATATTAGGTGTTCCACTTGGCCAGAACTCAGAATTTAACACTTTTGAGGCTAACTCCAAAGGCAAACCAATTTTATATGATTTATAAGTATCATACTTTGTTTTCAAACTCGACACACTCTGAATTGTTAAACACCGGCTCCTTCCAAGTAGCTAACTAAATCTTCTTTTTGAACTTCAGGCGATAGACGAGATATAAATATCCAACTCCGTTTTTCCAATAGCTTTTAGCTTGCATACATTTGCCTCTTCACTCTTCTTCGTACCAATAATAGGCTTAACATTGGGCCTGGAGTTTCTCTTTTTCTTGGAAGAGTAAAGTTCCCACTTATTCTCACGTAAGGAAGGGAAAACTTCTTTATTTTTCTCGTAACAGATCCCCATAGATTTCTTCATCTTCAAATCCAAGAAAAATGTCTCCTTCAATTGAAACATTGCCATTTGACTTACTAGGACTAAACGACTTTACACCCTTAGGATTATTATTGGTGTTACTGTCATGATTAGAGTTGTTGGGCCTATTTCCCCCATCAGTTGCTGACTTCATGACTCTTTAACTCTTGATCTCGTTAAAGGTCGATTAAACGTCCTTTGCCGACTGTTCTTGTGAAGGATCGGTTAGGGCCTATTGATGCTGGAACACTCGTTGATTTTTTGGTGGATACCATCCCCACTTTCCAATATAGTGTTTAACTTTTTATTAATATGTACATTATCATCCATCACCGATTTAACAAGTCCAATAAGTTTTCCTACCATGTCATGAATATTGGAAATAATCATCAGCAGAAATCACATGGTTTCTCATCTTTTCTAACCTATCTTTGCAACCGGTACATATCCACTGAACATATTTACTCACTGACTTAATCATTTCAAAATCATTTGCTGAAACATTAAACACATGACATATGAAAAAATTTCTTGCATATTCCACCACATAAAAACTTTAAATCAGTCCCTAAAACTGATTTATCACAAGCACCGCAATAGGTAACGTCCCTATTATCCGCCATCTTGATCATTGATTAAAGCTAGTGGTATAATAATTAGTTCCCTTCCAAGGATGTGAGTTGTTTGTAAACAAAGTTGGATGTAGTTTGACAGTTGGCAGTGATACCTGTTCAGGCCCCAGTCTTAGCCCAGCTCAGTTCACAGTCCCAGAGGTGAGCAAGCTGGGTTATCTACAGTCCAGAGGTCAGGATGTCTTATCTCTGATAATTCTTTATCTATATTCAATTAACATTCTTGTATTTTCCATGCAAAGAACTTTGATTAAATTGTCCTTAAATAATTTTAATTCACAGATTTTATTAAAACTACTCACATACACTTGAAGCTGGTTGTAAAACACTACACTTAGATGTAAAACACTTCCTCTGCAGTTCTAAAAAAACCACTAAATTTATACAAATAATTGGAGAGCACACTTGTGCCTGTTTGCTCTGTCTACTGTCTACTGAGTTACAGTAGGGACAGAATAGTAGCAAATATTAAAAAATCTCGTGTGAATCCATATAGCGTGCTGTTTTAAGTTTCTACAACAAACTTGGACATTGTCAAACTGTCCTGGGACAGCATTTTGAACATCTGATATAAAAAACACAGGTTAGTAAGTTTTAGCTGTTTTATTGCTTAATTTAATTGTAATTACTAGTGCTACTGTAAATTGACATTAAACATTTTAAACTGCCCTCCAAAAAAAAATAAAATGGGCAAAGTTGTAACTGTGACTAAAATGTTAACATCTATTTTCTAGAAAGGTATTCCGAGTTCCATCCCTCCATCTTTATCCATCAAAAACTAAACATAGTGTATCCCTACTTTTAACTCACACTGTATAAAGACTTAAAAATATCAACATATATACTGTGTATATATATATATATATATATATATATATATATATATATATACAAGAGTTGTTTTTTTTTCCAACCTCTGACTCACACAATGACGGCTAGACAAATGATAGGTTCCCGGTGTGCACAGTAGTCAATTGAGAGAATTATGAGAATAAATTGAGGCGGCTATGTTTACGCAAGTAGCCAGGAGTAAAGCTTTTTCTTTAAGTTGGTATTACTATACTTTTCAATAAGAGATCTGACTTTATTTAAAACTTTCTGTGATATTACCAAGTATGTCTTAATCAAAGTATTGTAACCTATCACTACATTATTTCTACCTCTGGTTTTATATAAACGAATGTTATGACAGACTTATATTATATTTAACAAAAAAGGACCTGAAATGGGCTAATATTAATATAACAGACTAGGATATTACTCTGAAAGCCTTATTTTGTTACAGTTTACTAGAACATGAGCTATATCTGAGAATGGACTGAAAGTAGGTAAAATAGACAGTTCTAACATAGTTCAACCTCTATCTAGCAATTAGCTAACACTTCTTGATAAAAAGAAAACAACAATGGTTTCCACTAAAAAATCTAGGTTCTTTCAAATTTTATTTTTTTTTAGACTATAAATTTTGAGACTTTGTTGATAATCATATATTTTGATCATTTTTAGAAGTAAGCAATGCTGAAATCTAGCTGAATTATTTAAGTATTAAAAATTAATTTTGATTCCACTCTATTACGTGTTCCATCAGCTTTGGTCACTTCCACAACATAGTTTTTTGAATCTGTCATGACTGCATTTATTGTTCTCTGCTGTGTGGAACCACCACATATAGTTATATGTATTTAATTAAACAGATTATTTTCGTTCATCGGCGTGTTTTTAATAATTAACAATAAGCTCATTATGTTGTCAGATATTATTATACTTTTCTGATTCCCAAATTAATTTTAATCAGTTGTTTTATCATCCTTCCCATTTTAGATACTTTATTCTGTCTACCCCCATTTGTTCTTACTACATTTTTAACTAAAACTGTTTTTGTTTCCCATTAATATTTAAAAGCTTGACAATTATTTAAATTTGTTTGTTTATTTTACATAGACTTCGTTATTTACGTAGTTCGTTCTTATGTTCAATAACTATTAATTCCATATTAATTTAATTTTGTTATTAATGGTTCATGAGTATATTCAATTAAATCCCCCTGTTATTCTAGAAGACCAATTCCGTAGAGCATTAACGTTCTTTTTTTAATTTTTATAATTGACGATGGCTGACTTGAAGGGATAACAATATTATAGGCATTTGTTATCATTAAGAATTATGGGGATTTTCAACAATACAACAATTAATTCAATATCTTATTTGGAAATCATAATAGTTGTGTATTGATTTCTAGACCTCATCATGTTCTTATCATATAATTTATTGTTACAGGTTGTAGTGAGAATTACACAACACCTTATGGACGAATAAGAGTCAGTAAATACTATCAGAGTTTTGAGGAAAACACGTGTCACATAAGAATACAAGCTCCTGCCTCCAATGCAACAATCTCTCTCTACTTTAACTTCTTTTATTGTACACCAACTGATTCGGGAGACAACAAAATGATTGTAAGTGTACTCTTTCATTCAGATCATATGGTGTAGCATTTTAGATATTGTATTGTACAAAAATGTGTGATAGTTACAATAAAGAAATAAATTAAAAGATAATTTGGTGGCACTAAAATTGAATTGAAAGGGAATGCAAAAACATGTCAGAAATATAAGTGTTGTGTGTTTTAAAAATATGTACTTATGAACAAAAAACTACAAGGTTAAATTTATATTTTTTGTTGAACGTAAACTGAAATATGCAAAAAAACCTTTTTTTAATCACACATAAATGATTTTTTAATTTTGAAATTATTTTTAAAATGTACAAAAGACAAGCATTTTTATCATGGAAATGTCCAAAAAGTCCCGAGCCGATTAAATATTTTTGAAAATATTGAAGATAGAGCTCCAAAATTTGGTACAAAGTTACTGACACGTAAAAATATAATTTAACACATGTAGTGACCCGTTAATTCCTTAGGGAGACAGCTCACAAGGAGTCAAAAGAAAATTTTAAATGTAAGGTTGTAATGCACATCAAATTAAAGGTTTTTATTTGTAGAGTTCAATACCGCAAACCTAACCTCAAACGAACAACCAAGTCGGAATTAGCAGTTGTTAATAGATTGCTTGAATTTTGAATTAAGCACTTAAATAATAAACTGAGAAGCTGTTTATTTTAACATTAACAACCCAAAAAAATTAAAAACTATTATTGTAGTGTAATAATCAGTTCCATTTTTTAGAGGGGGCAAAAATAAACAAACAAGGAAAATGAGTGAACCATGATAGCAGTAATAATTGCAAATTCAAGCAATCTTTCAATGACTGCCACTTCCGGTTCGGTTCTCCATTTGAGCTTTGGTTTATGGCATTTTTCTCTACTAATAAAGATCTTTAATTTGATGTGCATACTGACCTATTCTTATGTTTAAAATTTTCCTCTGACTCCTTGTGGGCAGTCCCCCTAAGGAAGTAGATCTGTGCTAAATTAAATTTTTATGTTCAGTAGTTTTGTACCAGGATATTTTTAATCTGTTTTAAAATGCTTAACCGTTCCGGGACTTTTTGGACACCTTGTATATAATTGATTGAGAGAGCAAAGGTTTTATTATAATGAACATTTAATGTCTGATTTGGGATTTTTTGTGGCTTTTAGGTCAAGGAGTATTAGTAATGGGTTGAAATTAAATTATAAATTCATTAAACATAGAAAAGAAAGGGAATATTAATATGGAATGGGCTCACAGTGATATTGAAGAGGAGTCCTCTGCATTAGGCAGGGCTTCTGCACTCCTTTTTCTAATTTACGTGAATTACTTATTTGCTGTAGTACAACACTGTGAGTTTATTATGTATACAGATAAAATCACTTTATTCATCACTCCTAAATACATAACAACTCTCAGACAGCAACTGTACAACAATATTTCATTAATGATAAATTAGTTATCAGCCAGTATAGTTTCTGTAAAAAAATATATATATTTGTGTTTTAATATCGATGGATTTATACCTCGTATAGTTGTGGAAACTATGTGGGATGAAGTAGTGGTATCATGGGATGACATGTTGGATAGTTGGGTTCATTATCGTGGTGGGCACAAGCTTCCTTCTTATAATTGCTTTGTCTCCTGTTTCCATCCTTTCCCCAAATGTTTTTGTCCTTCTACCAATCTAAAACATTATTGCTTTGTATTTTTGTATGATTATACCATTTCTTTCATATTCAAACTTTTGGCTAGATTATTAACTGAAAGTTAATATTGGATTTTCTAACTTACCAAGTATTAAAAATCCTCTGTCTTTGTGTCTAACAAAGAAACATTTTATTTAAGATGATTGCCAAAGTTATAGTTCATTGTCAGCCTACTGAACATGGTTTATATTGAAACCATATTCTGGTACCCGTTACTAAACACTTCTTGTATAATATATTTAAATGTGGATGTGACACAGGTGTATGATGGCAGCAATGATCAAGCTCAGGAACTAGCATCGTTCTGTGACTCTTCTCAACCAAAACCCATTTTCTCCACTGGCCCGACACTGTACATTAAGTTCCTAGTAATGTCCCACTTAGGAAATTTTGACATGATCTATACAACTACAGATAAAGGTAGGTACTAACAATTTGACCAACTTCCTATATGATGTTTTTGTTTGAAAATCTAATAATTTTCATATTGGATGTAAGATATCAGTACATAGTATGAATTAAAGTCGCTTTTTGTATTGGTCTCTTTGTGTATCGATGTTTTGTAAACTACTCAATGGATTTTTAAACTGGTTTTACTGTCAGCTTTGTATGAACTAGGGCAGGTTTCTAGGTATGATATATCAATATTTTAATCATATAAAGAAGAGATAAGTTTTTATAATGCCACAATTTTTATTTTTGTGCAATTTCAAGAAAATAATTATAATATTTACAACACGTTATCTAAAGTTAACTGAACCCTAAACACCTGTTGACACTTTCAACACGATGTTCACCAAAGTGGCAGAAAAATTTGTTTACATTTAAAATATTGAATAATTATACGGTGCTTGATCAGTAGTGTTATTCAGATTGCAAAGAAAAACACAAAATAATTTAAATAAATAAATAATAATAATTTAATTTGTATATTAAATTGCACCAATGAAGAATAAACCATCTAATACATTACAAATACTATTTAAACAGTATTCTAGAACCACTTTGATGAATAAAGCTGTGAATGTTTTGGTTATCAAAACTGGTCGTCTCTCTTAACAATTTTACTGCAGTTAAAGGAAAAGCAAAAGGATGGCTCACTCTTATATCAAAAGCAGAATACAAACGATGGAAATAGGTGCATTTTGTCTTAAGTAGTCTTTTTAAGCTTATGTATGCACATATTTTCTTGATCAGTGTAAAAATCAATATTACTTATATCACCAGAAAAAATGCAGACTGCAAATAAATGATTTTAAATCTATGTTTGATTTGTTTTTATTTTCTTAGTCAGTGCAACAACATAAACTCAAATTTGGAACTGTAAATAAATTAGAACAGAAGTAAATTTAATGAGTTGTATCTGACTTTTGAACTGCAGTAACTTTTCAGTCGTACGTAAGTGATATATTTTCTTTATTGTGACAAAAAAGCAATCTATCACTATGGCACTTCAAAAATGTTTTGACAGAAAGTAAATTAAAAGAGCCGAAAGTAGATGCTTATTAATCAACGAAGTTGGTTTTTTGTATATATTTTCCTATTGAGGCACAAGTCAAACTTAACTATGGCACTTGAAATACCTTAGAGAGAAAATTAATCTAAACAGATGGAAGTTGACACTTTTTGTCCAAATTAGGCTTCTGAGACTTATATGTATATATTTATTCATACAACAAAACTTAAATAATACGTCAAAATTTTATACACCTTTTGAATATCTCAATCATGGATACTAAAATAATATGTACCTGATATGTCTACTTATGTTTAAATAATTTGTAGGGCTTCATCGCTTTCGATTTTTTAAATTGCATGAGAAGCTGCAGGTAACTGCTAGTATAGTATATTACAATACGTTCCTGGGTACTTTTTCTCAATTTAATTTTAAAAATATTTCAGGAGTTTAATGATGAAATAGCTATCTAATATAATATATTTATCCTTTTTAAATTTTAAAAAATATTTAGGAACATTTTTATGCAGACAGTGACTCAGTAGGGAGTTGAAAGCAAAGCTTACTTCAGCTGTAATTGTGAAGGGACCAATTGTGTCTGAGTAGCATAACTGAAGTAACTCTGACCTTTTTACTTGGGACCATCAACATGACCATATCCATTATTCAACATAACTTCGAACCATTTCATTTGGTGCCTCAAATGTTTAACTTAAGATTTTGACGCTACCAACTTGGAACCCTTTCATTTGATGCTGTTAATGTCAAACCACTTCAAAATAAAATAATAAATTACAGGTGACAGAATTTTAAATTGTTGGTTAAAACAAAGAATCTTAAATATAATATGCCAGTTAGTTGTTACAATCCATGAATTCCTCTAGGGTGTAGATCGGGTGGTTGACCAAGAAAGAATACTATGAAAACTTGAATTCATATCCTTACATATATTGGGGTAAGATGTTCCGCATCTTTCAACCAATGTAAGACGGCTACTTTTCAAGGAAACTTGTGTGATGATGTCGCTGCTAGCATCCAAAGTCTTTAGAAAATTTTACTTCTAATAATAAATTGTATGCCCTGTACTGTTTAAATGTGGCTTAAGGTCTAAATATTGAAGATACAACTGTTTGTAATGAAGTTTTATTCATAAACATGGACCTACCTTATCCTTTTAGTTATATTAATTCCCTGATGTTTATTTTCATCATAAACATATTTTTCTACTGGAGTTGTTCAGATCAAATGGGTTGAGGATTATCAGAACTTTACTGTATACATGTTATTCAACATGTATTTTAAATTGCCAAGTATTAATTTGGTTCATTTTACAAGTATACAACACAAATTGTATATTTAAAACTATATAAAGACTGTATAATGTAAACTCTAATATGAATTAGTTTGCATTATAAATGCATACAAATAATATTGTACTGATATTTATGAAGTATATTTATCAAATATTTGATGATATTTTTAAGTAATGAATAGAATATTGCAGTTCAATATTGTTTGGAATTAATATTATTATTTACTATACAACACCATACTTCTGTTATTTTGCAATCTAATAAATTATTGCTTACATTTCCTTATATCGTGTGATGTAGAATGTTTGCCATTTTTTGTTGACATATTATTTACTAAATTTTTAGTTTAAAACAAATCTTTAGATCCCTATACATGCACCTAATTGTAGTGCTCTTAGTTTTCTTGTGTTGCTGTATAATGTGTAATATATTACACACTCAACCCAAAATAGTTCATAAGTGATCCAGGTAATGATTTATCTTAATATTGGGTCTTAACATCAGGATGATACTACATATGTTTAAATACAGAACCAAATAGTTACTTTATTGGAAGCAAGGTTTTGGTAACAAAATACAATTTTGCCAATCCAGGAAATTAATAAGAGAATGTCACAAAAGTAAGCTCTAAATAAATAGAAAGATTTGTAAAAAATAGAATCACTCCTGAGAGAGATTGAACAAGATTGTTTTGAGAATATATTCAGAATTTAGTATATATTTAGTATAGTAAGGTGTATGTAAGGTAATGTTACCTGTATAGTGCAGTCATTGAAGCGAAAAATACGGTCTTACCTCCGAATTTTTTTACTGTGAACCGATTTGCATGAAATTTTGGAATTAGGCTCATCTTACCCTTAACTTCAAAAGTGAAAATGATCTGAACTCCGCCTATTGTTTTTAAGAGGTGTAAACAACCCCTTAATGGAAAAATTGACATTGAGCCATTTTATCGCTAGAAAACATGTCTAATAGTAAGTGGTGAAATTGTAAAGTGTTTTCTAACACAATTACCTCATATTAAAATCATTTTCAACCCCTTGAACATCTTACAACCCTTGCAAACAACCCCTAAATTGAAAAAAATCACAAAAAAATACTTTGGTATGATATAAAAAGATGTAAGTATAGAGTTAGTAATATTTTATATTTTCTATAATAATTATCAAATTTTTAACCCCCTTTCAACCCTTGAAAACTACCCCTTGATAAAAAAATTGTTAAAATTTTTTTTGATAAAATGAAAAGGATTTAAATATTATTCCACACTCTCGAAAATGATTATCATATTCTTAAGCTTTTCTACCCTTAAAACTACCCCCAAATTAAAACAGTAAATATATATGATTACATATTATTTAAAAATAATTTAATTTAGAGTAAAAAATTGCCATTTATTGGATAAAATATTTACAAATTATACAAAATTCACTCAAATGTGTTATATATACATATAAGAAAGTTGGTATGTATTCATGCCTACGTTTCCAAAATATATGAGCCATATTATGTATATATATACACATTACAATAGTTTTGGGTCTCTATTATACTGCGTACTTTCACATTGCTCCAAATATTCACAGTCCAAAGTTTTCAGTTACTTAGAAAAAAAAAATATGATAAGTTTTTTTACCATAACTCCTTCAATTTTCATGCTATCACAATTTATAAAAAACCATTGTAAAGGTAATTAAGAGAGCTACAACATCCTTCATTGCAATATATAGTAAAAAACCTTTTTCTCAAACGGTGAAGGGTTAAAGGGCTTAAGAGAGGCTGTGATTGCGCTGCCACGCGCTCTTTAAACAATCATATTTCCGTCAATTTTTGTTTTAAAGAAAAATCAAAAATCCAAATTGTTTGTCAGAAATATACCTACATTTTTCATACCTACACTTTTATTCGTATATGTCGTCATTTTTGAGATATTATGAAAAAAGGTGGTTTTTTACAAATTTGAAATTTTTTTTAATCATGACTTTTTTGAAAGATATGTGTCCTGAAGCACCCAAACTGATACAATCTATTAAACTCTTCATAATAAAGTTGATTCTAGGCGGAATACGATTAATTTTAATTTTGGTGGAAATGGCACTCATGAAACCCATTGATTTAAAAGAAAAAACATTAGATGCTCCTCTTATTTGCAATACAGCTCACTTATTTTACGTGCAAATGACTTTTAATAGTGCTCATTTTAAAGCTTATTTCAAGCACTATAAAACTCTTTTTTATTAGAATGCCTAAAATGCATCTGCTCGCCGCTAGATGGCATTGACCACATTGATTAAATTTCAGACAAAATAAAAAACTGCTTTGATTTTTAATATCTAGCTTAATATTGCACTTAGAATACTTTATAAAAAACAAAATTGTTTATTGTTTTACCTGCCACAATTGTGTTCTTTATAAAATGTTCGATAAAACGTATATTTTTGGAGATATTTGCAAAAAACCGATGAAAAACGTGAAACAATTGCGAATTTTCAATTGCCAATAACTTGAAAAGTATTTGATTTTTCGAAAACCATTATAGATGATTTTTTGCTTAAAATTAGGCCTTCTATCGATATCCGAGGCTATTTAAAAAAAAATAATTTCACTCTCGAGAAGGGGTGGCAACCACCCCCAGGGTGGTTGCGGAGTTCAAATCATTTTCACTTTTGAAGTTAAGGGTAAGATGAACCTAATTCCAAAATTTTATGCAATTCGGTTCACAGTAAAAAAATTCGGACCAACAATGCTTCAATGACTGCACTAGTACTAATGTAAGGTATATGTAAGGTAATGTTATTTGTACTAATGTAAGGTAATGTTACTTGTACTAATGTAAGATATATGTAAGGTAATGTTAACGGTACTAATGTAAGGTATATGTAAGTTAATGTTACCGGTACTAATGTAAGGTATATGTAAGGTAATGTTTACGGTACTAATGTAAGGTGTATGTAAGGTAATGTTACCGGTACTAATGTAAGGTGTATGTAAGGTAATGTTACCGGTACTAATGTAAGGTAATGTTATGTGTACTAATGTAAGGTATATGTAAGGTAATGGTATATATATATATCAGTGTGGGACTCTCATGATTTTCTCAGATCATCCCATCCATTTCACATGGCACAGGACTTTTAATCATGGAAGGGGACAGTTAAAGCACTTTTACGGCAACAACACTCTCCCCACCAGATGACCAGGCTTCTGACCTCAGCCACAACCTGTAAGAATTCTTCAGTGCAGCTATAGAGATGGGCTTCAAGAAAATATTTAGAGAATTCTTTCCCAGTCCAATACCCTTCAGAAAAGTGTGCAAATATCTTCTTTGTGTCAGAAGGCTATGTGTTCCAACCTCTACTATATAGACATTATAAGTTATATTGGAGGACTATGGATGGCCTCATCTTCAACTCAGATTTATAAGCTTTTCTCTCAATCTCGATTACCTGGTATCAGCCTCTTTAGAATGCCTGACCCTCACAATAGCTAAGGTGACTGCTTCCAGAATAATACCCAGAACTCTGCCATAGTGCCTGGTATGATGCCCATTACCCAGTGCCACTGAACAACCTACCAGATTGTGTACAGCAGCTGAAGGATCTCTTAGACACAGGGGTGAAAATCTCTCTCTGACAAAAACCACCTTTTAAGGTTATTTGTACCGAGTAATGTGCACTAAAGTTCATTCACTTAGGACTTTAATAGTTCAGAAATTTAATAACTCATACAGAAAAGCCTTCCACATTATTCTTAGAGGCATACACGCTTCTCTCAACACAACCCAGTGATGCTGCATAGCCAGTCACATCTTGCTCACTTTAGTCACTCTTTAACTGCCTTCAACCCAATCCTTCTCTGTGCTGACTGACATCTGTCTCTGAGCTACTCATGTAAAAGACATAAATCCATTTAGGATAAAAAAGTTGTCTCCTGTACACAGTGTTCAGAAGATGATAAAATTTAACTTCCGGTCACCAAAAACAGCCTTGTCAATTTCCCAATCTTCTCGAAATCCAAATTTATTTTCACTTCTGTACAAAATTCTAGGGGCCATGAATTCTCTCAGACCTCCTTCAATGCAGCTTTGGCTACTGCTTCCATATAAATAACAAAGATAGTGGCATTGAGAGACTTGTAACGAGTATGTTTTCCGTGCTTTCAGGGGCCAAACTGTTAAAAATCATCTAATGTTTTTATGTCAATTTGGATACAGGTGGTCTGGGCTACCCAATTGTTAAAAGTACCCCCCCAAGAATTTGAAAGGGGTACAGCACTGTATTCAATCGTAGATATGACTTCACCATTGAATGCGAGATTTGAATCAATTGGGCCAAAAGTAGTGTTTGTTCTGGCCAAACATAACGCTCTACATTTCCCAACTTTAACTTTCATAGATTTTGATTAATGACAGATTTCATCCACCTCCTAGATCAGTCCTAGTTCTACAGAACAGTGTCATGTCATCAACAAAAAGCTAAGCAAGTTGGCACCACAAGTTTTGATCCCTTCTGATTAAATATAAATGGAAAAAATAGTATTTCCAAGAACTGTAACATTACATCTGGAATGCTCCCATTTAAATGGTGTTTCCAATGTTAATTTTAAAAAGAGTTAACAAAAATATCCCTGTTTTGGTTGCAAGGAAAGTTATATCTGGTCAAGTAACAGGTCCGACACAGTGTCTGATGCATTACATACACAACAGTAATCCACTGTGGTTTATAATGTTAAGCAGGAATACTCTGTGTCTGTAACTCAATAATTTTAGAACTATGTAGTGACAGCTTTTCCATTTTACTCAAAGAAAATAAACTGGTGAGCGGTTTAGACTGTCTCAGCAGTAACAGCAGGACACTATGAATAATGGTAAAATTTAAGAGGGCCTATAAAATCATGTCTTCACCCTTCCCCTCTCCTCCACCAGTGAGACATAGAGTCCTAATGTAATGATCAGAGTTATTCAGGCTATAGGGTTAATGACACAGAATGCTCTGACGCTATCACTTGAAACAATGTACAAACTGTAATTTACTAATTTTTGTCATTGTGCCTAATGAATATTCAAAACCAAAAACAGCTCAGGCTGTCAGGTCGACAAGACAAAGCGCTCTGGGATATGATATGTGTGTATCTTAACAGATAAAGGGTGTGAGAATCTAGCCTACTTGATTTTCAATGTAACATTATTATTTTAACTAGTTTTTAAGAACACTTACAGCAACTCATGTTATTGAAATAATAACACTAAGTGATCTGGTTTGAAACTCAAAAGTATCAGTTGGTAAACAATGTCTCATGAGAGATATAACTGATTTTAGAGTAACATAATGTCAACTATTTTGGATATACACAACAACTCAGGGTATGGAACTAACAACATAGAGAGCTCTGTGAAATTTCAAAGTGGAAATTAACCTAAGATGCATAGTTAGAGATCTGATTTCAGATAGAAAACGGCTTTCCTTCCATCAAGTGGTGTCTGGGCACAACACTTGTCATCCACGGCTGGAGAAGTAAAAAGATAAATGGTACCAAAGACTGTAGAATGACATTATCTTGACAGTATGTGAGCTTTGAGAGGATAGGCAGCCTGAGTTGTCAGTGATGGGAACAAATTCCTCTCCAAAAAATGGAAAGTCTTGTTTGGAGCTAATGTTGAATCAGCTGTTTCTATCACAGTGTTGTTGAAGATTCAACGACAAATAAACTTGAGATTACTTGCCCTTACATCATCTACATGTATACGACTATGCTTGTTGTCCTCAACTCCTACTGCAGTATTATATTAGAATAATGATCTATTGCATTTGACAAAGTACAATTTTAAAACAAAATTATAGCTTTGCCACTTACAAGTATTGGTGGTCAGTAAAGACAATTTCTTACTAACAAAATATAAAATAAAAACAAAATTTTTTAGCTCAGTCCGCAAATAAAAAACCTTTTTCGTTGTTTATAAGTCTAGTTTTATAATATACATACTTAAAATTTCGACATGAAAAAAAAAGGCTGAATGAAACCTATTAGGTTAAGTTTGACAAGAACAATAACTTATCTATAAAATATTTATCTACAACAAGAAAACTTGCATAAACTTCACACCCAGATGTGCAAATTGCTATTATAAGAAACATTTGAAAGCTTGGACAACTTTAAAATATTTATACATATAATTGTTTATTTTTTGTTAAGACTTGTTGAAAATTCAAATAAACTTACAAAAAACTTTTAACACTTAATGATTTCTATAAAATACTCGTATTTTTCTGTTATTGACAGGTCGAGGTTGTGGGGGTCAGTTCCACGAATCTTATGGCAAATTCTCCTCCCCACTCTACCCCTCCTCCTATAAGGAGGATAATTCATGTCGTTGGGACATATCTGTACCTCATGGTAACCAGTTGGTCTTCAAATTTCTAAGTAAGTTCAACTTATGTCAAAAATGTTATTCTATTGTCTTTAATACTATTTTAACCCTGCTATAGTACCGTACCAAACTTGTTTCAATGTCTTTCACATGTTCTATATTAGCATGCATTAAATATTTAAAAAATCCCCAGCTCTTACTTTTGAATTTGATTATGGTGTTTAATGTTAATGACAGCATTACAATAATTGAGATAACATAAATTTCTCAACTCATTAAATTTCACAAATATCGTGCAAGACGTCATATGTTTTTTTAATAAATTTATAAATAAAATTGTGATGTATAATTTTTGTGATAAATAATAATTGTATAGTTTTTTTACAAAACATATTATTAATATATTTGTAATTTTATTGTGAACAAAATGATGTGCAACAAAATATAAGTATAATCCTTTTAATTTCAATTGCAAGTAGTTTTTTAAAACATTCGTACACAAAACTCAAAAATGCCCTGCCACTGCAGAGTGAAATAAATGATACTAGTTTGTACCGAATGGACAAAACACATATCATTGAGGTTGTAGTAATAAATACTCGATTTGCAAAGTTTACTAATAAGTTTAATTGTGGCAATTAAAATCTATAAGCACCACTTTTAGATGTAAAAATAAAATAATATGTTGCCACGTTGCTGCCAAATAGAGTAACAATGATCTCAAACGATATCTTGGGGGTGGGCCTAATGACTCCAATGTTCTATGGAATTTTGCCTACAAACTTAATAATTTACTATAACTTTAAAAATTACTCCACTTCACGTCGATGTAGACTCACACGTGCGGCGTCAGTATCGTGGCTTGACGTTGCAGCTGTAGTCGGAAAAAGGAATATTAGAAGAGTAGATGTCTAAAACTTAAATACTGAAAGTACTCGAAGTTGTAATCAAAGTACTTGGCTCAAAAAGGCTGTTAGAAAGGAGCTAGAACAAAATCGTGATGGTATTAGCCATTTAAACTTAACCAGTGAAAAAGGTAAATAACATTATCAATTTTGAATTGTGTATTTATGAATTTTATTGATATAAGGGGTTTTTACCAAGTTTAAGTATTTTAAATAAAAGCTTTTACTTCTAAATTACTTTATTATAAGTTCACTCATGCTGGCACTTGTACCTTATGTCCACTATAATTCATAACTTGAGTTTATATCTGTTGTAGCACTAAACTTCGGATATTCCTTATGTAATACCAACTACATTCAGCTCCTTGACGTAGACCTTACTACTGGACTGGAGTCCCTACATTCCCAGTACTGTGGCTATGTGAGTAGTTACAGTTTTGTTACCTTTACAACATTTACTAAACTCTAGCATGATATCAAACTAACCGTGTATAGATACACTATTGTGCATTTATGATATTAATATTTGCAAAGATCACAGTAAAAAAATAAATACTTTTTCTTTGGAAGACTTCCAAAACAAATAAGACCTTAAATGTTTTTTATGCACTCTGAATGCCATACTATTTAATACAAAACAGGTATTGTTACAAAATAAATAACTAAAAAATTTATATTTTCAAATTAACCGTTCATGTGGTAAACGAGTGATTGATTCTGTGGTTTACTTTAAAATTATGAGGACCTACATCAGTAAGTTTACACATGTTGTATGATACATCATAGTTATATCATTACAATATCAACCATTACAACCAATACCATTATTCTACTGGCCTCTAAAAGCGTATTCTTGTCAAAAAGCTTAAATTTTATATTTTGACTCTTTGGTTATTAATGAAATGATTTTGCCTTTAATGTATCTGATTAAAAAAGGAAAATGTCATTCAGTTTAGTTAATTTACTTAAATCTGGCGATTAATGCTGTATTTTGTTTTGTTATGTAGTCTATTAAATTTTGTATTGTGAGTTTGTTTGTATTTAGTTTCCTTACACCAAATGTCTCAAAAATCCCCCATTAAATCATTAACTCTTGGATAAAAACATATCAACCAATATCCACGGGGGATCGTTATAAGACTAAAAACCATGGTTTTTGGAATATACGAGTATGAGGACTTCTTCAAACTCACATTTTTACATTTTTAAATGTAAACTCACATCGAGTAGCTTATTAACAACTCTGAGGTTGATTATTTAGTAATATTAAAATAGCGTTAAAACAAATAAACTCAATGAAATTTAATCTTACCAACTTTTTATGTATTCGAAATCAAAAGTATTGATGTTTAGTGTGACAAGCCACTATTTTGTATTTGATTCATACAGATACCTTTGGTTTGCACCATTGTTCTTATTTTACAAGGGCCTTTAAATAATATATCAGTTGACGGGGGTTTATATTTAAAACTGTTATGTTGGGTTTAAAATTTGTTATTAACTTCCTCCTTTCTCCTTATTTAAAGCTCGTAATCTGTCAGAGGACCAAACAAGAGAAGATTGTCAGCAAATTGTAGGAGTGCTCTTGCTTATAACTCTGTAAGCTGTTGTCTTTAACTACAACAAGTTGGATCGCAACCTACTGATCAAGCCCTTGGATCATTCTTTGTAGCTGTGTATTCTCCAGCATCATTTCTTTTATATGATGTGGGACAAATGTAAAAATCATCTCATATCAAAGAGACCTTCAGTAATGTCTTAAAATATAACATTCCTACTGGGAGTCTCTTTGTTATTGTAGAACAGTAATATTCCTCACTATAGGAATGTTTCTTGTATGATTACTTATGTGAAATTTTATTATACCCTGTTAGATTATTTACTTTGGAATTCCTCTCTATAAGACCTCACCATGAGTTGTCTACAATGTCGTATTTAATCTACTGAATCAGTGAGATGATTCCAATTGAAACTTTGTTGTTATATATTATCAATCTGACCGAAAATATATTAACTGCATTTTGCATCTCAACTGTCCCTGTGCATTATTATGCAGGGTGTTCAAAAAAATCACTCCACAGTGATTTTACCTCTATGTTGGACGAGATCATATAATGAGGAGTAACCCGGACAGAACAATAATATGCTGTTCTAACAAGTCTTATTTAAATGAGATACAGCATCAAACATGCAGTTTACATTGAGATCCTCTTAGACTTAAACAAATTTTAGTAATCTACTTCATCTAATAAATCAGACTATTGTTTCTAAAACCAATCTAATATGTTTTGTGAATGCTTGTGTTTTTCAGGATAGCGTAAGTGAAATTCAGATGCGAGGATCCACTGCAGTTGTTCGTTACGTTACTACAACTCACAACAATGGCACTGGCTGGGTACTAGCGTGGAAATCTCGGCCTGTCTTGGCTAATTAGTGTTTATATGTAGATATTACAAAAATATGTAAAAAGTTGTATATTGTTATTATATGAACAAAAATATATTTATATATAAAAACCATGTATTATAATATGTTGTAGAAATAATAAAGACTGAACATCAGTGTAACTATTTTGTTGGCCCTATACACAATTATAAAAAAATAGAGTAATAGTTATCTAGTATAGAATTATATTGTTCAATTTACTGCCTAATGAAATTGAGTAAACAAGTTAATGGCAATAACAATTAATGAATAAAATATTTGATTTGTTGATAAAAATGTTTATGGAATTACTTATTAGTATTGTCTGATTGAACTTGATCAGCTTCCATGAAACCATTTCATTAAGTCTTCTTAAGTTTTATACTTTTCATCAAATTTTGAAAAAAAGATCAAATTTGATCACACCTATGTTTATCTGAAGAGATCCAAAGAAAGTCGGCGACAAATAAGCTTAAAACATACCTCTACATTGTTTCAACATTAGAGGCTATAAATAGGTGAAGTACTTATTTTGTTGTTAAACTATAATGCCCATTCCTCTGTGATTTTTAGAAACAAATAGCAAATTGTAGAAGTTCTAATCAAATCCACTATGTGTCAGAAGCGTATTGTGGAAGTGTTGTGTACTGCTACTGGGCAGGGCCAGATAACTCCTGCCAAATGCTAGAATTAGTGTCCCACCTTCACTGATTGTAGCTTAATATATTAGGTGTTTATAAACTACTATAATCTTTTTATGGACAGCTTTTCTTTGTTATTCCTATTGGTTACTAAAATTGGTTATTTTATTTGGTTGTACATGTTTATTTTACATAAAAAAAGTGAGTACCACATTGCTTTTACCAAATTTCCATTATGACGTGATTACCAAACAGCCTCGTATTAACAAGTCAGTAGTAGTAAATGTATTGTTAAAAAGCAGAAAATCCATTATAAATCACAATTTAATGTTAGTTAATGCTGTCCACTATGCCTCATACATTCATTTATCTAAGATGTATGTGTTGTTCAATCTGTGCCTTGAGCTTAGCTGTGCTGCTGGTCTGTTCTGGTACACAACATTCTTTAGATAACCCATAAAAAATAGTCAGATAGAAAAATCTGAAGACAGTGGTAGTTAAGCAATGATGGCATTCTTTGAAATTATGTGTTTCTCAAACTGCTGCTGTGACAGTCAGACACTATGTGGTGTCTAATAGCATCATTGTGTTGAAGATTGGGGTTCTGAATGTAAATATTAGAAGAGCATGAAGCCTTGAAGTGAAAATTTCGTCAACATAACGCAGAGACATCACAGTTAGAGTGGATCTACATCTTGAAATATCTAATGATCAATCATCCTGTGATGTAATATCCCAAAATGCTATTTCACATATGTCTTCAAGACTTTAAAATTTTTATTCCAAGAACTTAAAAGAAGACTGCGCATGTAGTTTGAAGACACATCAATCTACACCATTTTATAAGCTTGCTGTAAAATGTGTAGAGTAAAACAATGAAGGGCTGTTGTTTGGATAAGTTCAAAATTCAAACCAACATTTTTCTAAAAAATAAAAGTTACACATTTAAAATTTTTGTTTTTTTTAATATTATTATTAAAATCGTAAATTTCATATCATGGCCATATAGTAATCCTCTAACACCTGTTCTTTTCTTAATAAAAACGTATCAATATTTCTGATTTCATCACTCTCTCATAAAATTACCCTCTTGGCACAGAATTTGGTTATCTCAAAACAGAGCAGAAGTATCCTAATGTCATATCTCTGTTTCAATGGGAATCATGGCTGTCTTTCTCACAGAGCTTGTATAGCAAATACAAGACGATTATTTGAACTTTAGGTTCTGTGCAGGTTCTATTAGTTTTTTCCAATCATCCTACTTCTGGATTCAAACTGGTTATTATTTTGGGCATCAATGAATTATCCCACTGTATTTATTTTTTATAACCTCCTTCTAAAAGAACTATATTTCATGGACAAGTCTCTTTAACCTCTCCTGGCTACTAAATGAAAAATCGAAACAAACAGTTTTCTGTACATAAAATATTGTTTATTTTAATAAAAATGTACAATACACTTCATAATTTATAGAAACATTACAAATTGAGGAAGATGGTACTCAAACTTTACATATTAAACACTAAAACTATTCCGCATACATACATTAACACTGAATTGTAACAAAGCTATAACAAGTTCTTAGCTTATAGAGTTTGGTTCTTGCTTTAAAAAATCTAAATATGTAGGCTCATATTTTGGGTGGCATTAGTAGTTGAAGGTGCCAAAGGCAGAGCAATAATGTGTGTTTAAGTTAGTTGTGATAAATAAGTGATATTTACCACCAAACACCCTTTCGAAAATAATGTAAAATGTGTAGTGTGTAAAACAATGAAGGTCTGTTGTTTGGATAAATTCTGATTATAAATCAAATAGTCCAAAAATGTGTAAAATAATTTTGACATAAATAATCGAGATATTGTAATGCCTTCTTGTAATAAAAATAATATAATAATACATTTTAAATCACAATTCAAAAACAGTCTTTAATCTTGTAGTTTTAATATTTATATAGCTTACTAAGAAATATTTTACAAGATTTTGTTTTGAACCGTAAACTTTCAATATTGATGTGTTCAAGTTTAATTTTTCATTCAGTTAAAACATAATACCATGCTATTTGTAACTTTATATCTTTATCTCGACAATTATTCTTGTCACACACAAGCATTAATTATACCAATTTAAGCTTTAACGTTTACTACAGTATAGTTTTTACATTAAGATGAGTCACTGAGACTTTGGAAATGGTTGTTGTGAGTTGAAATATTGAAACATATTCAGTATATTTGTAAAATATCTATAATAACTTGTTAATATGTACAGGCTGGGATTAAAGTAATTTGAATTCATGTAGAATAAGTTTTAAAAAATCATTGAAACAACTGTTTGTGTGCAGATCAAATATATTTATATTGAAATCAAGTAAATATATTGTTACTTGGCTGAGAGAGACAGATAACACTTTTACATTAATGCAGAAAAGTTGTATTGTAGTTGCTCTTGGAAAATAGCATGAGATAATCATTTCTATATATTGTAATTTGTATGATATTACACTTAAAAGAAAAGTTTACTCAGAGTCTTATGCCCGATTAAGAGTAGAAAGAGCTGTAAAATTGAATGGAACAGCCACCACAACATCAGACAAGGCAGCCACGTCCAGGAAGGGGAGGGAAGTCGTGTCTCTTCCTACGACTCTTGTGCCCCCTGTGTCACAATTGCTTGGTGGTGAGAGGAGGCTGTATAGGTAAGGTGTCATCAGGAGTGACCTGTAGCTTGGGCACAGCCAGGGGCCGGATTAGGGATTTGACAACAGGGGGTACACGGTTGGGGTCAGGGAGGACGGGAGTGGAGGCGCACAGTGCAGCAGTTGTCAGCTGAGTCACCAACGAGAACGAATGGGAGGGCGAGGACGCTGTGCGGAATGCTTTCTTCAGCCTGGACTTGATCCCGGCAGGTTGTTGGTTGGCTACAGAGATGGCAGGAGGCTGCAGCCGTCCTTGCACCACATGAGGGCCTGGACCAGAAAATATCTTTGTAAAAAGCTTATAGGACTAGCAAAACTAAAAACAAAAATGCACAAAAATTCATTTAGATATATTATATTCACACCACTGAAACGCTATCTCACATTGTTGATCACGGCTGTGCTAAGGATGCGTAAAGAAGAAGGCATAATCTATACCCACCTGAAGTGTGCCAAATCCTTAAACCACCATTAAAATTATAATAACTATACATATGTATAAATAATTTCCTCAATTTACTGCAAACACACTTTCACAGATGAAGATAAAATTATAATTTCTTTTACTGTTATGTGGATGTTTAATTTTGTGGAAAAAAACATGTTTGCTGTACAACATTTATCTGTCATCTTGCATACAAAAACTTGGGCTTCTTAAACAGAACACAATTTGTGTTTTATTTTTATGTCTTTTGTGAATAAATGTATTCAAACTTTTCAATAACTCTTTCATTAGTTATATTAAAATTATTTTAATATTTGAAAAAAGATAATTTTATTATTATGTTAAGATGGCTCACATATCACAAGGACATTTCAAGGTGAATCTTGTTTAATTTCAGCTTTTTTACTGGATATTTGTATCTTTAAAGCTCTCTAAAGATGTAATTTTAATTTTAACTATATCTTATACTCAGAAATTGAGAAGAAAAAAAACATTTATTAAGATGCAGAAAAATATAGAAATCATATAATAATGTAAACACACTTTTTCATCAAGTTTGCCAAGATTCACATTTGTATGATGGATAAAATATTTCCAAAGCTATGATTTGAATGATAAGTTTATTTTAATAGTGATAGAAAAGGATTAAGTCATGGCTATATAGATTTTATAGTTGGTTGCTTCATTTTTGTGTTTAATTCTAAATTTAGAGGATGTTTGAGATGTAGTCAATTGTACATTTATTCACTTTATTGTGATAGTCAAAGTAAACTAGGACAACATAAATAGAATAAGCAACTTTTTAATGTTTAGTTTATCTTTATGATGTAATATTTCTAGTATATATTATATCCATTTTATTTCAATGCTAAATACAATAAAACATATCACTTTAAGGATGTATAAAAACTAAAATATAACAAACTTTTTAACCCTTATGCTACTAGGTGATTAGCCCAGATCCTGTTTTATAACTGACAAGCTCTTCTCACCAGAGGCTTATCTTAAGCTGCATTTACACTGACAAGAAGTTGAATAAGTTTTGTGTCTGACAGTAAAAATTACTAGTCTATTAGGGCCAAGAGTTCTCGCAAGCACTGTTGCAACTAGTGTTGGAAAAATTTAATAAGAATTGAAGGGCAAAGTTATTCAATAAAAATATCTAGTATAAACAGATCCCTGTACTTCGAGATGTGTGACACTAGTGTCAGACAGTTGTTTGTGAGAACTGGTGAGAAGTGTTGCACAATGTTTCAATTATACACATAGTATTACTGTTGTGTGTGAACAGAGTTTGCATTGACTGTTGCAACAACCAGCAGCTGTATATATAATTCTAAAGTTTGTTTTATTTAATACTCTTATTTAAACTGATGTATTATTTATTCTGTACAACTCAAAAATGGTTTGTAAAATGTTACAAAACATTTAAAATAGGGGGTAAATCTATAAAAAGATTCAGTATCATTCAGTAGTCTCTGGATGAAATTTGCTAAAATTCCCAAAACAAAAAATTTGGATCTGTACCCATAGGTTAAAGCCTCCTTCTAAATTAAGACAAGCTATACTTTGATTTTATTTACCTACTTTTTTGAGAACCCATCATTAATACCATTGTGCTGAGTTATTGATACAATCTTTTCATTTTACCTATTCAACTTCACTGTTACAATATATGATAACCATATCTATTTAAAATATGTTAAAAGGTATATTTTCCTTTTCTGTTTCTTTATTATTTCCATTTACAAATTCATTACTATTTAACTTGTAGGCTAAATAAACATGCAACACTATACAGTAAGGAAGTAATACACACCCAACTCTGGCTCACTGCCCCAACGCCCGTACGCCGTCGTCCGCTCCAAAAGGCGATGGCGTGAGAGCTTTTCTATCACGTCAGCACAGACATAGCGGCCACAGAATCGTGCCCATTGCTCTGCTCGCAAACCACGGCCTGTGTCTCTCATTGTGGGTGAGGCTCCTACATGTATAAACAATACCACCAGTCTAAGTGCTGAAGTCAATAATCCCAAATTTTATGATTAATATTGAAATATTTCATGTTCTACTAAAGTTGGTAGTTTATATGATCCACATCATAGTAGTTTTGACAGTAAATAAATAGTTATTTCTTTTCGTTATTGATTATTTACTAGAATCACTTGAAATAGTAATTATTTAAACAAACTGGTATTGAAAGACCAAGTATTTAATTTTATGTGTAAAATAATAGATAGAGTAAAACAATATTTTAAAAAGGCTATTAAGTTAAAATAGCCTTCTTAAAATAGCTAAGCTATTTTAAACTTCTTAAAATGCTTGTTTTAGATTGATCTAAACAGACAGAGAAATGTAATTACTCTATGCAGAATAATTACATAATAATAAGATTATGTATTGTTATAACTACATTAAAAGTACAAATACTACATGATTAACATTATTATTATTAAGAGTATGAACCATACATCGATGATATGAACTAAGGGCCCTGATATGCTTAGGTGTATGTTTAAATTTCACCACCAAAGTGTTCAGTTTACGTGTGTCTGACAATGTTTTCTTAAAAACAAAAGGCCTCACAAATAATAATATTTACTAAAAAACAGATATTTGGACTACTTCATTTTAAACTTATGTGGCAGTATATTTAATGCATGTTCATTAAGACAAAGAGCATGTGCAACGTAACATATCTAAAACATGTTATAATGGTACAATCTAGGGTTTTCGCAAAGTAAATATACACATGGTAGATGAGGTAATACTTAATAATTATTCAAATCACAACAATTAATGTTAATAACAACATTCCAAGAAAAGATTATACATACCAAAAGGAATTTTTAAATTTTATTAACTAACTGGAAACAACAAAGTTTTCACAGAAATTAATAACACAATATAAGCAAAATTTTTCTTAGCATTTTCTTCATTTAATACTTCTATCATCCTGTGAAAAATTAAAGTAATAGGATAATTACAGAATTTGAAGACCGTGATTATGTGTCTCGTTTAGTGATAATTTGATGTGTCTGTACAACATTCAGATTTTCCTCCAGTATTATATCTGGCATTTAAAAGAGAGTGTATCTCACTAGATATAGATCTATCACAATGTTAAACTTATACCTGCAAATAAGAGTAGCTTGGCACATTTTGTCCTGCCTTGAATAGCAGCCTTCATCAAAGGGGTGAAGCCAAGGTGATTCCGGGCATCCACTTCTATCCCAGAACACCGGCTCAGCAGATAATTGACTGATTCCACTTGGCCTGTATAGTAACATAAATATTCATATAGAATATTATTTTATATATTTTTAAGATGCTAAATCCTAAATAAGAGACAGTTTGTCTCTTCTTTCAAGGCTGTCTCATGCAACATTTTTTAAAAAGCATATTGAAAATTTCTGGGTTTCTTGATATAACGTAATAACCCTTGTAATTTTAATTTAAAAACGTCTTATTAGACAGTTAAAGAAATGGTGAACTCTGTAATGATGTAAAAAAAGTATTGTTCTTATCTGATTATGTCAAAAAAATATAACCTACTCGAAACAATGAAAATAATCTGGCAAGTCTCTGGAATTGTGTAAGTGGCAATATACTGTACAATGTATAGTACATAAAGAGACACATTTTGTACCATATTATGGCACTGTTTATTCTGGCAATACAGTGTTTTGTTGATACTGCATTAGCCTGAGAACTAAGGAAAATGAAAAATTATGACAAGAGAATCTTTGTGGCCAAAACTGCTTGTGCTAGACTACTATGGCAGGCAGAGGAGCATATAGTCCTCTTTAGAGTTCCAAATTAATGGTTTAAAAATTAATGTACCAGAGAGTGTTAACGATATTTGAAATTATGAATTACCTTTTGTTATCTAATGTTCCATTCTATCTGTCTAACATATCTGGGCTAATCTATTACCAAAGTTCAGTTTTCTTTTCTAGTAAATAACATAATCGACAGAAAGTGAAAGTATACTGACAGAAAAAAACATATTTAATTATTTGCTACTTTTGTTAAAAGATGTTTAATTAATTATTTGCTCATAACACAGGTTTGACAAATACCTGAATTTTGCATCCAATGTCACATTCTAAATACAGCAGTATCATTGTATTCATAAAGACAACACGAATTTTACTTTGTCTTGGTAATTGAAAGAATATCCTGAAATGCTTGAACGAGTTTTTACACAAACGTATTCTTTTATTTGTATGCTGGTTTGTGACTTTGTACTTTGTGATGCAACTTCCCCAGGCCAGATTAAAAAAAGCACACCAAAAATGTGTTAAAATTATATTTCCAACACTAATATCTCAGAGGTTTTACTCCATGCTGACTGCAAACAGCAAACAGAGATCTAACCAATTTAAAAATACCATTGTCATCTTAGCACTTTACAAATACCTAATGTTTCAGCATTACGCTGATGTTGTTTGCTTTAATTTCCTTTTTACTCAAAATTGAATGTTGTTAAATGTTAATTGTGTTGTCATTTTTGAGACAATTTGAATGTGAGATTAATTTAGTATCTAATAGCTAACAAATTACCAAAATCTCAATATACTTATTAGCTAAGTCTTCTACAATTTGAGTTTCCACAAAAAAATCACAAATTTTATTTTAAAACTTTGACTATTGAGAGGAGGAGTATTGTCTAATATGGAGACTTCAGGCACGGTTAGCTAGTCTATAGCAGAGAATGTTTAAATAATTACTACATATCCCTAATGTCTTTGAACCTTTCACCAAAATTCCACATTTATCATAATTACTGTTAATTAATGTTAATGGGCTCCAGCCTAGGACACGCATTTGTGTGTTTTTTTAATAATTAATTTTGTACACACTAAAATGTGTAATACCAAAATTAGGTTTCAATTTTTTGATTCGGAGTACCTGAAAATAGATAAATATTTTCACCAGAAACTGTTTATGTTCTTTGTAATCATAACACTTTATAAAAGAACATCTATCTGGAAGTGAGTAAGGGGAAGGGGAGAAAAGCTAAGAATGTTACCTGCTTGTGCAGCAAAGTGTAGGGGAGTGTTGCCCTCATTGTCTGGTTTGTTGACGTCCACTCCTTCCAGCGACAGGAGAGCCTCCAAAAGTGACACCGGTCCATTGGAGGCGAGGTAGCTCAGAGCTGTCTGCAAATACAATAAATAATCTTAACATCTGGAAGTCAGAGTTGAAAGAATTTAGAAAAGCTTAAAGTGACACATAATATCAAATTTCTGATACGGTATTGAAAAATCAAATTCTCCATGGGTATTAAGAGAATAGACACTTGGGTCAGACTCTTTTATACGCCTCCAAATCTTGAACTTGTTCTATGTGTCTATTTAACTCTAAAAACATTTCATACATTATTCTACACTATTAAGAATCAGTTTTATAGCGATATCAGTGAAACTATCTCAGTCAAACATCATGGATATAAAGATAACAAACTTGTAACTAGTCAGCCGAGGTGTAACTCGTATTTATTTATAGATCGTAAAAATACATTTAGAAAAATGACTTTGATGGCCCTCTCAGGCATTTGTGATCGGATCCCTCAGAAAAATTTTTCTATTAAGTGACAGCCACTACTTTGAGGTATGATTTTTGTTCATCACCATCAGTACGGGGCAGCAATCAATTCAGAAACTAGAAATGATCTATAATCTTGTTTAAACGAGTATAAAGACTAGGTTTCTTGGTTTGCATTACGTATCAGTAGTTTTGGGTACATATTATGGAATGTGACCAAAACTTGTCCTTTCTATACATTATTAAATAATTCAAATCCAATTTCCACCAATTCTATATAACGCCATTCTGAGAAATCTAAAACACCTGATAGATTATTTCTGATTAGATAAAATCAATAAGATCGGTACCACATTCTCCCATTCCTAATACATTAGCACTAGCACCATCTTATCTAGGTGGAAGACAAGCAGTGTGTTATGGTTGATGACATCAGATCTGACTGGAAGCTTGTTACTTGTGGTGTGTCACAAGGATCCATTCTTGGCCCTTTACTTTTTTCACTGTATGTAAACGATATAAGCAAGGTACTGAGACATACAAAGTTTCACTTTTATGCTGATACAGATATATGCTCACTGTAATGTTAGTAACATTAATCAAACTATTGGAAACACTAACAGATTGTACATTGGACTGAAAAGCAGAGACTGAAACTCAACTAGGACAAAACTAAACCTATAATAATTGGGCATTTTAGACTTTTGAATATAGTTGACTTTAACATTGTACAAGAAATATTGGTAGCATACTGTAGTAGTGTGAAGAGTTTGGAATTAACTATTATGAAAACACTGGACTAGACTAACTACATTGTAGGTACCTGTAAAAAGATAGTTGCAGCAGTTCATATGCTGAAGAGAATTCAATGATTTTACCACACTACATAAAACTTCTACTGATTAAATCACAAGTATTTTCTCTCTTCTTTTACTTTTGTGCCGTGGTTAATGACATGACTTTTTTTATAAGTTAATGTAGAAAATCCAATATTATTGTTCACATTTTTTGTTTAACTTAAAGCGAGATGAGCATATCTCACATTACTATGTACAAATGTCAGCGTTAAAATTGCACAATTTAAGAGCTTTCTGAATCCTAATTTTACTTTTTTCCACCCTAAAAACTGAGTTTCCAAATTACTTTGAAAACGAATTTGAGTTCATTGCTATTGAAGAAGGTGTGAGGAACATCCGCACTGGTTTGTCGATGTTGTGAATTCCTCACTACAGCACAGATGTTTTCAATAAATCATTTGTAGTATCTGCTGGTTGTTTTCGGAATTCCCTCCCAGCTCCTTTAAAGTTTTAGGAGAGCTGAGATCGGTTTGCTTTGGCTCTTAAGTTGTATTTTTGAAGCAGATGTCCGAGGTTGTGGTGCCCAAGGGTTGCTAGTCTTGGTTTGTTGCAGACAGAACGAATGTGTGAGTGAAAGTAAACAGCTTTAATAAAAATACAATTATTTTTTATTTGAATATTACATATTAAACCTTATTTCTGTTTTAAAATCATCAATATTATTTTTCAATATATTATTAATTTTATACACAGTATAAATTAAGAGTGCATTTTGTTTTTATTAAATAGCTCATGATTAGTTTCAAAATACATCACAATTATTAATTTTATTCTTTAAATGTAGTTTATTTGATTTAATTTGATTCTAATGTATAGAAGATTACGAATGGTTTGTATTCATACTTGTACGTCAGGTTAAGTATTAGAAAGGACTAAGTAGTCCTAATTTGCCTGAAAAAATGAGAATTTTCATTTCATTTTACCAGCATAACAAAATTTCTAAAAAGTTCTACCCTTTCTTGTTTGATGTTTTTAACAATACTCTTCAGGTAACTTTTTATCTCAACAATCTTATAATAGCATTACAAATATTAAAATCACTAGGACTCCTTGTTAACTGATTCAAAATGAATTCAAGACATATTTGAGACTACTACAATGACTAATAACTCTCAAAAGCATCATATGACATCAGAAATACACCAGCCCGCCTCTTAGTTGACAGCAGTTCTCATAAACATCATAAATTTTAAGGCAATGCAATAATTTTATAATTGTAATTCATGTTCAAAAATTAAAACAAAATAGTCACAGATCTTTAAACTGGTATTGGACTAGCACATAAGTTATCATTACTGAAGACAGGAAAAATAAAGTAAAGTTTCTCAACAATTTGTTTTTTTATGGAGTTCTAAGAATTTAAAGTAATATTTAGGAGCACCTTATAAACAAGGCTACAGAAAAGCTGTTGAAGATAAGGATGTGCATATTTTACCATATTCATCTATGAAAGATGACTGGAGGAATAAAATATTTCTTATTTATTAAAAAAGTTTAATTTTCTTAAGTAACAATTTATTTTAAAAAATTTTCTTCAATTAAATTGAATTAAAAACAGTGATTTCCCCTGTCATAAATAATTTGCAAACATGTCAATCCCTTGTATAAACAACAGTGTGAACGGTAAATAGTTCACATCAACCCTCAGCTATTTTTATTTTTGGCCTGGTTACATAATTACTCAAATTCTCTACTGCATATGCCTGTGAATGCATTGACTCTGAATGACTTTCTGAGATGATTGCTGAACTTTCAGAGAAATTTCACAGAGCTTGAAATTACTGTTTAAGTTTTATTGCCGATTTATGAAGAGATGATCACATTCACATCAGTGGGGAGAATGACCAGCTCAACCGCAAACGCCGCATTTCAGGCTTAATGAAAGTCAGTAACTAAAAATATTAATGTTCATGCATAAAGCAATTAGAACAGGACTATTTAAGACTTTACGTTTCTTAGCAATGTCAGTAGTCGAATCACTCAATCTAGATCATCACTATTAAACATTACGGTCCAGAACTAAATCTTATAATAGGACCTTTAATGTAACTGGGTATAGCTTCCTTAGTCAATATTTCTAAATTTCATAATAAACCGAAAAGTTGGTTTGGTGCTAAAATGGAACACAATGATTTAACTTAACTGTTTGTAGCACAAAATTGACAGTTTTTTATAATGTGTGATGCTGAAAAGAACATTTTTGGAACGAGAGTAGCATTCTTAATATAAAATAATTAAGAATCTTTAAGTTATTTTTAGAATTCTTGTATTTCTCAAACAAGTTCAGTTCATGTCCAAATTTTGATTGTATTTATTAAACATATTCATTGTTTTTGTTCATGTCATGTAAAATATGTGATACCAAAAATTAATCAATCAATTCCTCAGGGAGTGATCAATAAAACTTCTATATTTTCTGTCTTTAGAGAATTTTGTTATCTCAAAGAGGAATAACTTTAAAATTTTTAAAATTATCTTAAACAAAAATTGATTAATCCACCTTAAGTAATACAACTATACTACCAACCCCATAGATTCAATGCAACATTGATAGTACATCAGAGTTTAATCAAGACATTGTATATTATAATTATACATTAATTTATGCTATCAAATTTTAAAACATAATTTTCTTAAATATTATTTGTGGCCAGCATCTAGGCATTTAATAGGATGGAAGTGGTAACAAAATTATGCTCATGAAGGAATGCGATTAAATGGGAAATGACATGATAAATTAATACATATTGCATTTCTCTACACTTTTTTATTTTCTGTAGTTGAGTTGTCCTCTGTCTGTTGCTAATTATATGGACTGTTATCTAGTAATTAGCCTAACTAAGAAGAACTAATTCACTTATCTCACCACTTACCATTATCACTGTCTAGGAATAGGAATAGCACAACCCATGTTATTAGGTTGTCACTGTTTACTGGTAACATTTGGCTTATTGTATTAGGTGTATTTTAGATCATGTTTCAAACCGAAATGTGCTAGCCAATTTTGCTACAGTTAATGTATTATTTATACATAGTGTTCACAAAAGGGTGTCACAAAGTTTTGTGGGTGATAGTATTCATTATTTCAAACAAAAAATATATAAACATGGTCAAGAAATATCTTTATTTTGTATTTTTATACAATTTTTCTAAACTTAGTAAATCTAAAGAAACCAAATTTGGCACATAGGTTTTAATAGATTAAAATTTCAATTCGAAATTAAAAAACAATATTCTGTTATTTTCCTTAATTTTAACAAAATAGCATCTGTTTAAAAATTTTTAAAGTAAAATAAAAAAAAAATGAAAAATCGTTTATATATTTATTTATTATTATTATTATAAATATTATACCATGTAATAATAAGTTCACAAGCACGGTTTGAATATAGATGTGTAAAATGTCTTGAAATACCTTAATATGTTTTTAAAAACTATAGTCGATAAAATCTACATACTTAGTACAATGTTATGTTGCACATTTCATTAATATAAACATTAATGATAATAGTATTAATCAAAGAAATTGAGAAAGAAAAAATTGTTTTGGTAATTTTTACCAATATGCAAAATTTACTAGCAAAACTTGAAATATCAAAAAATATGAATATAGGTATTGGATGGAGGGTCCCTTGAAGGTGGCTGTTCGTATCCTGTTCTTTTCTGAAAAAACCTGGTAACCTTAGTCTAAGGTATTAATTTGGTCCTTGGCTAGAACTAGTTGTTTATTTTACATGGTGGTTACTCTTTCAACAACATAATACTTAGTCTAATTATGTAAATACGTCAATATACATTGTAGAAGTTTTTTTATTGTATTTTAACTATTAATAATTTATTAATGTAAAAAACACACACACAAACAGTACGGTAACCACTTTGATTTTAATTATGTGGGCCTGATGATTCTTTTCTTAAAAGCAAAAGATTTAAAAAAATTAAAACGTAATTATTGAAGTGTTTAATTACAAAAGAATAATTAATAATAATCAGTATGTCATTGTCACGCTAACAGTTTATTACTCTTAACATTTTTTCGAGGTAACCATTCATGATGTGAGAGAGTTAAAACGTAGGTTCCCCACAAAATGACCACTAGGGATATGTGTCCTCTCACTCACCCTACCACTGGAGTCAGCGAAGTTGAGGACAGACTCTGGTAGTGGGCTGACAGCGGCACGACGCAGGGTGTCTCTGAGCGCGTCTTCATCGCTGTCCCGGGCCTGGGCGAGCAGTGGTGGCACGGGGGCGGCGGGGGCGGCGCCGGCCAGGGTGCCTCGCAAGTAGCGGGTGCTGTGCTGGGCCGTGGAGGCGGTCACCGAAGGGCGCCGCTCCGGCAAGTCGAACCTGACGCGACGAGGTTCTCTGTCCCTTACTTGGCGAACCGCTCGCGTGCTTACAACGCTCTGCAACATCAGCATTCTCCAAATAATCACTTGTCAACAAGATGGCACAAGATATACCTAATTATTATATATTACATATTTACATGGTTTTTTAGCAAACTAAAGATATTTGATAATATGATCGTAACTCAAACATCTCTGTTTCTTACGCAGGATATAAAAAACACATGACATGTATTATTATTTGGGGGGAGGGAGGCTTGAGTTCTCTTCACCAAGAAACCTCAACACTAAAAAACGGTTCCGTCCATGTTTCGAAGTCGTGTAGATAAATAAAGCAATTAATTTTAGATGGTTACCGAATCGTGTAGGCTACTGTGATACACTACTTTTTATCAAGAGTTGAATTGAAATGAGTTGAACACAAATAATTCTATGTTCATACTTTACAAATAATATCAGGAAACCGAGCATTGCTCGGTATTTTTTCTGGTAAATCATGTTTTAGGATTCATTTTACAATATACTTGTCCACAAAAGATAAAACTAAATACATATAAATGTCACGGCTATTTATTGTTCTGTTATATTCTCCATTAAAGGATGTTAGAGCAAAAAATGCGTTTATGTTTCTTATTTTTTATGAAACTCTTCCGAAGATGGGTGATGGTTTAAAAAAAGACGTACTAATTCATTTGTAAATTTTGGTTGCTCCACTAAAATTCTTCCATGCAAACAACAGTCACCAAAAGAATTTTTATGTACGCGATTAGAAACCCGTCCTTCAGGGAAATGCAATGCACCTCAAGGATACACAAAATTTCGAATGGTCCTAAGGCGTGATATTGCACAGCTGCAGTAATGGCACATTTATATGTCGGTAAATAGTTATTAAGTTCTAAAGCCCTACGTCGTCTTCCGTCTCGACGCCTTTGTTCTTCTAATCGGTATTCTCATTGCTCATCATTTTCTGTAGCTACACGCTGTGCTGCACCGCACGCTGTCGCATATCTTGCAGACGTCGCTCTCGTTGATCGTCATTTTTAGTAGCTACACTCTGTGACGCACGCTGCCGCAAATCTTGTAGACGTCAAAAATCTAAATCATGAGACCTTTCTGCTCGTATAATGTTAGTTAAGGTTAACAGGAATTTGACTTTAGCAGTACGTGTGAGACAAAGTATAGGAAATAGATAAATAGATTTAATTTTAAAAGTAGTAGAATTATTAATCAACTTATATTACAATTCAAATTTCCTTTAGGTTTGAACCTTCGTCAATTTATACAAAATTCTTTATTTTTACTCTTTGACATTTCTGATTAAACATCATCTGTGAAGTATTCGTCAATGTTTATTATTCAATTACAGTTATTTTCATATGTTCTTGTTCATATATTCATTCGAAACGTATTTTCGGTTTTCTTGTAGATTGTGAACATATTGAGTTTTAAGTGACCAAATATAAAATGTTCCAAGTTTTAGTTTCTTAAAAACCAACAAAAAATATTGAAAATTCTGAAAATTGAAATTGGATTCGTATTACTGTATCATATATCCAGTGGCGGGATCAAGGGGGTGCAAGAGGGACATTAATTGCTCCCCCAATATTCCTATACTTTCATAATTAATTAATTATTAAAAATTGCTTTTGTTTAGGTTTAATAATTTTTTATTAACTTAATAATACAAGAGTAAAGTGTGGAAGCCTACTACAAGGTGACAGTGCTCAATCCAGTTCTGGACATTCTTATATGAATAATCAAAGGAAGGCTGAAAGAAAACAACAGTGCAATATTGAATGATTAGAAGACTTTTTGACTGAATTAAAATATTTTTACCCAATGGTTATTGACAAACACTTAGAAACAAGATGGGAGGTATTAAAGAAAAACAATCTAAGATAAGTGTTTCTGAAAACATTCGAACTTGTTCGCCGTTACCTTACAATACCAATAAGCTTAGCCTTTATAATGTTCATTCCCTTGTTTGAGAAGGTTAAAGACATATATCTAAGGAACACGACCGGTCAAGAAAGACTAATCACCATTTGCCTTGTTGGTTATCGAAAGAGATGGGTATGAAGGTATGAACAAAGTGATCAACAAATTCACAGCATCAAAAATAAACTTGAACTTTTTTTTAAATCAATATACATCTAATTTTTTGTAAAATATTGTTCAGTAACATGTAATATAATGTAGTAATATGTAACATAGGCTGTTCAGTAATATGTAATGTTTGCTTAATAAAATATTAAATATGGTTAAAGCCAAAAATTATTTTTATTATTTACTCTAAATTACTGATATACAAGAAAGATAATTATTGGTAAATGCAAATAAACTTTACATTACACTTTCGTACAATACGGGCCTTTTAAGCAACCATTGAGTGTACAATAAGGTTTCTACCTTAAAATAATATAGCAAAATGTATTGTTAATTCAGTCTAAAAAGCTTTAAAAATGCAGTATCAGAGCATTAAATCCTAAAAATTCTTCCGGAAGTGGGCCCCTAGACTCCCTCTTACCTAGGGGTCATCCCATGCCACCCAGGCTCCACCGTAGGTTTGCTCCCCCCCCACCACAAAGACTCTAAATCCCGCCGATACTTATATCTTTGAATTCACCTTACTGCATTTCCCACGAAGATGCTAAGTTATAATTACATTATTTTGTAAATGTTTTATAAACAGCTGTATTTTGTAATAATGTGCTATCAGCGAAGACTATCACAGAAGGGACTAGACAAAATCCCTTTCTGCTTGCCAGTTTGTACGTCAACCGCACAATATGTCGAGAACGCGGTAAATTTGCATCATTTCTATATAGGGGAAGGGTGGGTAAAGTGGCAACCCTAAGGAAAAACTGTTATTGTATGACACATAGATATGAGATGTTGTGGCTTATCTACTGTAATAGTAAGATCAGAATGTTACCTTTTTTATAAGAAAATAATAACTGCAATATCTTAACAAGTTTAAGATTAATACAGGTTTTAGCTTATGTATACCGTGGCCACTTCTCACTACTATGGTGGTCAATTTACCCGAATAAAATACAAATTTTATACTCTAAGTTATTGTATTTAAAGACTATTGAGCATTAAACACTAAACAAATTTATATTTTATAGGCCACACTTATTTGTAAACATCACAAACAAAGTCATTCTCCTTTTCTTTGCAAAGTTCTCATGTGCCCCTTACAAACGACTTAAACAGCGAAGGAACCTGTAGGAACCTTCATTGTCTTTTGACTTTGAGAAAAAAAAATCATCACAAAAATACAATCGGCATCGCTGACATCACTTACCATCTGTATTCTCGAACAAGGCCCGTGCCGCACCTTTGGATTTACTTTTTATACCTTTTTCTTCAAAGTTCATATTACTTTTCTACAATTTTTGTTGTTTTAATTCCATCCTACTTCTTTTAGTCCTTTCTTTTTCTTTCTTTTCAATCTTTGCAGCCACAAGGTCTGCCTTGTATGGACATGCCAAAACAGCAGTCGATCCTTTTTTTCCTTTTATTTTGTAGTTTGCTGAGAGCCTAATGGCTTTAGGAACTGGTAGTAATTCTTTAGGACTTACCGGAAAAGGAACTGGCTACTGGATTTGTTAAAACGTTTGGGATTAATAACAATGAATATATGGATCTCCTTACCCAATAAAGTAGGAGTGATTGGAGAGGGAACACTGGAACTAAGACTGACATCAGTGGACATATAAACCATAAGATATCCAGTAGAGTCTGGGAGCTGTTGGAAGGAAGTGCAGTAGAAGATGTGTCTTCATGAGTAATAGGAATGTTTGTTGTCGTGGTTGTGCAAAATCTAGATCACTGAAGATATTTCTGTTGATTGGAATGATTCCACTTTCTGAAACCTTTAACAGCAATGATGAGAGTTGAGGTGCGGTGCTTAGAAAGGCTTCTCCAAGAAGACGAGATACCTGGTTCTGGGTTACTTGCCTGCCAACATTATTTCTCAAGAATCTTTCAATGGCTTGTACGTAATATGTATTAAAGGGTCTTATAAATGATACGTCCAATGGTTGCATCTATATTTAGAAAGCATTTCTTCTCCTGAAATATAAAATATTATTGGAGGTCTTCTTTACATGATATGTGTGTATTTAGACTCGCAAAATGTTGTTATAAATTACAACACTAATTCAGCACTATTAAATATTAAAAAAAACTGTTGTAGGGCAATGTGGCCACATAGGAAGGCAATGCGGCCAGACCGTGGCCACTTTTCCCACTTTAATGCCATTTCGTAAAAGCGAATCTAGATGTTAAACCAGAAACCCTATCTTTCATTGCAGCACACCATTTTGTTTCTTAAAATGTTATGTTCAGGTTTGTAACTTGCTAAATACTGAAACTATAATGTTTAAAATGCTATAGTAAGTATTGCAAAACACTTACCTTAGATGAGCGGGTGCTAAAACTCAAAAAAACTTAATGACTTTTTCTAAAACAATCCGATCAGCGCATACTCTTCTACACTGTTTCTTCTCTATTACTTGAAGCAGTTGAAGCAGGTGCCGCTTCGTTACAGCACCATACAGTAGAGAAACAGAGGGTGGTGATTTTGCTGCCGAGGCCACTTTACCCACTCTAAACTCTTTCCTTAGCAAACATCGCGTTCGATGATGGTGCATGTCACTCCATGGGATTTTGCTCAGCGTTAGTAAACACTTTTATTTTAGTCTTATGGGTAAAACCATGATGCCAGCGAGAAAATCACAGAATAAATAAATTTGTAAACACACTGATTATTCAACCTCATGACATTTTAATATGTAATCTGTAACATAATAAAACGAGCAATTTGCTTGACACAAGTTCGGTCGACCGAACTGCCATAGTCTATGTACGTACGAAGCCGGTAACTTACTACATACGGAATCTACTAATACAAAATCTACAATCTGTTTTTAACTGAACAAAAAACATTAGGTTAAATTTAAATCAAAATGTACTTAGCCTACCCCAAGAACGGTCATGAGGCGTATTACTTCTATAGCAGCAAATTTGAAATAATTCAATTACACTAATAATTCCTATAATGTCTAATATAGCGTGGTCTTGTGATAGCCGGCATGTTTATGGGTTAATTCTGCTGAAACACCAACAACCAGTTAGAGAAAACAATAACTGTGGGGTGGGTGGAGCGGGGTCAAACAATAGCCGCGAGTATGGAAATGTGCCTTACCGCTTGAATACGCGCTCAGCGGCCCATGGCATTGTTGTTCGGCAGCAGCGGCGAGGCGGGCAGCCAGTTACCAAGTTATTTACAGCAACAGAGACTAGCCGTTAAGTGTATTTTAACTTTCAGTGAACTCGGCATACAAACAATCAGCAGTAAACCCCTTACGGTGTAGCCGTTGTAAACTTCGGACAGAGTTCGCTTTTAACCTCTTCCACGCCCGATGGCCTCGAGAAAAATTTCGATGCAAACTGAAAGAACTCTTATCATATCTTTTAAAAAAGAATGTTCAAATTATTTTTAAAATATATTTAAAAAATTCTATATGAAAGTTAGGTAAAACTAAACTTAAGGAACAAGTTCTACAAATTCATCCTCCGTCAGGGTACAAAGCCTACTTAAGAAATGAATTTTAAACACTAATTTGTCAACTCAAGAACAGTTTAATTATTTAATTGGATTTTAGGAAGGTGTCGAAAACTACACATATATAATAATTTTCTGTATACCACCACTCACTGCAGCTTACGATTCTTGACTACATATCACCAAGAACCAAAATGGACCAGTGAGAATACTTAGTTTCCAAACGTAACAAATGTAAAATTAAGCAACCTCGTTTAATTTGTTCTAACTGAAGCCAGTATTTTATTGGCAAAAATATAAAGTAACACTGCGTTTCGAGATCTGCAATCTGATCTCGAAACGTAGTGTTTTTGTATCACTGAACGACGGTAAATGTCCGGAAAAGTCATGTTTCATTCACAATCCTTCCATCGTCCAAAAACAAATTCAAACAAAAAATAATTAACCACTTTAACAGACAAAATACTGCAGAAAGGTCAGTTAAGGTTGTTAGATTTAAAACTTTAATTCTAGTTCAAAATTACATATTTTAGTTTCATAACATTCGAAAATAAAATTAATAAAAGTAGATTGGCTCAGACGTACTTAAAAATTGAATTTTAGAATGTGACAATGGTACTCAGAATTCAAGTTTTTTAATGCGGTCAAAACACTATATTTCTAAAATTAGACTTAGCTCTTACATTCTCAGCGTGTTGTTACTGATTTACGACACAGGACAGATTTCCACATATATACGAGTATACTACAGAACGTGGAAGTGGAAGGTCTTTGACATTACGAAAGAATTAAGGCGGTGATATGCAGGAACACTCTGTCTTGCATCCACTTGAACTAGGATTGTGTGGCAAAACAACTGTGTTTGCTTTTGTGTAGAGTTGTCATCCATTTAAAACTTATAGCTGTTCCCTTATTTGAATGAATTAACGTTGAAATTTTAGATACTTTTTATTGTTGTTAGAGATTGCTGAAAATAACACGTTAAACAATCTTTATAAATATGTTTACAATTACTGTTTCTGTCGCTTGCTGTTAAAGAACGCAAAACCAGAATGTTTCAATTGGCACACAGGCCTTGGTTGAAAATATTCTCATAGAATGTAACATAATCAAAGTTAAGTTTTACGAGTTAGCCATTCATATGTTTTTTTTTTTTTTTTTGAATTTGGTTTGAAGAATTTACAAATATGACTTACGAACTCCATAAGCAATCTTTAATGGTTATGACGATGAAACATTTTAATACATTGCCTGCTTAGAAAACACAGGTGTGGCCAGCGCTGGTGTGTTAGTTCATTACAAATAGGTAAGTATGACAAAAGAGCAGTCGCTGGCTGTAAGTAAGCCGGGCTGGAATGTCGCTATAACTCCTGTTCCTGAAGGATACAAATTCTAATACTTTGGAACAAATTAGGTACTAATTATTGTGAAAATTCCCACTCAAAACTCCACAAGGGCCGGACCAGCGACATGCACCTCAAGTCGGCGTATTCTCAATGCAGACATTGAACTTGACAGGTGGGTAGGGGTGGCTTTGACCAAGTACACCAATGCAGACATTGAACTTGACAGGTGGGTAGGGGTGGCTTTGACCAAGTACACCAATGCAGACATTGAACTTGACAGGTGGGTAGGGGTGGCTTTGACCAAGTACACCAATGCAGACATTGAACTTGACAGGTGGGTAGGGGTGGCTTTGACCAAGTACACCAATGCAGACATTCAACTTGACAGGTGGGTAGGGGTGGCTTTGACCAAGTACACCAATGCAGACATTGAACTTGACAGGTGGGTAGGGGTGGCTTTGACCAAGTACACCAATGCAGACATTGAACTTGACAGGTGGGTAGGGGTGGCTTTGACCAAGTACACCAATGCAGACATTGAACTTGACAGGTGGGTAGGGGTGGCTTTGACCAAGTACACCAATGCAGACATTGAACTTGACAGGTGGGTAGGGGTGGCTTTGACCAAGTACACCAATGCAGACATTGAACTTGACAGGTGGGTAGGGGTGGCTTTGACCAAGTACACCAATGCAGACATTGAACTTGACAGGTGGGTAGGGGTGGCTTTGACCAAGTACACCAATGCAGACATTGAACTTGACAGGTGGGTAGGGGTGGCTTTGACCAAGTACACCAATGCAGACATTGAACTTGACAGGTGGGTAGGGGTGGCTTTGACCAAGTACACCAATGCAGACATTGAACTTGACAGGTGGGTAGGGGTGGCTTTGACCAAGTACACCAATGCAGACATTGAACTTGACAGGTGGGTAGGGGTGGCTTTGACCAAGTACACCAATGCAGACATTGAACTTGACAGGTGGGTAGGGGTGGCTTTGACCAAGTACACCAATGCAGACATTGAACTTGACAGGTGGGTAGGGGTGGCTTTGACCAAGTACACCAATGCAGACATTGAACTTGACAGGTGGGTAGGGGTGGCTTTGACCAAGTACACCAATGCAGACATTGAACTTGGCAGGTGGGTAGGGGTGGCTTTGACCAAGTACACCAATGCGAGATTGAGACATAGTATTTAGTTGTATAATAAATCGTTAACTTCTGTCTTGATACAAGATCCTATTGAATACCGATACAAATGGACAACGTTTGTGCATATTGTGTGACGCCGTTCAATGAAACTTTGACGGGGTTTTTAACTACTAAATGACGACTTTATGCCAAAAACAAACAGCCTGAAAGATAATACAATTACTTCCATTTTAGAGAAAAACACACAGTATTGTGCTATATGTCCATAATGATGCTTCAATTTTCAATATATTATGATATGAATAGATTTGAGGAAACAGAAGACGAGGTTTTTAACTACTAAATTACGACTTTATGCCAAAAACAAACAGCTTGAAAGATAAAACAATTACCTTCCATTTTAGAGAAAAACACACAATATTGTGTTATATGTCCATAATGATGCTTCAATTTAATATATTATGATATGAATAGATTTGAGGAAACAGAAGACGAGGTTTTTAACTACTAAATGAGGACTTTATGCCAAAAACAAACAGCTTGAAAGATAAAACAATTACCTTCCATTTTAGAGAAAAACACACAATATTGTGTTATATGTCCATAATGATGCTTCAATTTAATATATTATGATATGAATAGATTTGAGGAAACAGAAGACGGGGTTTTTAACTACTAAATGACGACTTTATGCCAAAAACAAACAGCTTGAAAGATAATACAATTACCTTCCAGTTTAGAGGAAAACACACAATATTGTGTTATATGTCCATAATGATGCTTCAATTTTCAATTTAATATGATATGAATACTGTAGATTTGAGGAAACAGAAGATGGGTATATTTACTCAATAAAATACAAATTGCATTGTGATTTAAAATCGTAATAACAGTAAAAAAACGTTTGGGGCAATTTTTAATAATGGTAATGATTAATAATCATTCTAAACTATAATATAGTTGTAACTAAACTATATTATAGTGTATTGATATATTCAATAAGCATTGTAAATTTATCTGTGTAAAACATCATCTAGTCTTTGTAAACTTACCAGTAAAGATAATATAGAATTACGATCGCAAAGTCAACGGTCTCTTATGCAAAATTAAATAATGTGTAACTGAAAATATATTTATATCGTTAGTTTTTAGATTTGTTCAATAATAAGATATATTTTCTCTAAATAAATTTCTGTAGGAATTATTTTCAGTAAAATTAAACAAAAATCTATCATAATTTATTGTAAAAATTCCGTTTGTAAATGAGACTGAATAAAACTGTTTACCTAAGTAAGAGTGACAACTGATGAGGGAGTGCGGGAGTTGTTAGCACGTCCGTACGTTAGGCAGTCAGGTCTAAGTGACAGAAAGTAGAGCGCCAATGATAAGTGACCTCAAACATCAGCTCGGTACGCCGAGGCTAATTAGTTTAACATCAATTAGGATTTTCCATCCCCCAATTTTTAACCCGCTTTGAATTTTTACGGTCGTACTGCACATACTTTAATTATGAATGTATCATGCATTTATTTATATTGGTTAAGTCACTTTGTTGTGATAAGAATGATCTATTTTTCGTTATCATCGTACTGCCGTTGTGTTATGTAAATTCATTTTAAAATAACGTCGGGAAAGCTATATGTTTATTCTTATGGGTAGAAGATATCGAGAAAAAAAGATTTTAATATTACAAAAGATGATTTTCTAACAATTATTAGCACATTTTTTATGTATGTGTGTATGACATGCACAAATCATGATCATTACACAAACTAGAATTATAATTTAATACTTATTCTCCTATGTGAAATATTATATCAATACAATTTGAAAACTGTCACTGCGCAAAATCAGTTAAAAGTGGGTTTGTATGGTTGTATTATATAAATACAGATATGATATTATTTACTATAAATTATGGTTTTCGAACAGTTATTCGAAGCGAATCACGTTTTTAAGTATATCTTTTATACTAGAACTCCATTCAATATTCGCTGGCGAACAACTGCAATTTAGATTACTTAATCTAAAGCAAATAAATTAAATTACATTGTCATAAAATATCGTTATGTTTTTCCCTTAATACAATTTTAAACACTTTTATTTTATTATTTACCTAAGATAATATCTAAACTTGATTTACATATATAGAGATACTTCTATATCAAATAAATAGCTGAACTAACTGAACTCGTTTAAAAACAGTGTGTATAATAATTTGATGCTTGACAGCATTGGACTTTGTGAAGAAGTGTTTATTTTTTAATCGTGACATTTGATATTACTATAATTATCTTATATTATTACCATATCGAATTCGTTTTACACAATTTCTTGATAATGCTTGCGCAGTTAAACGATCTCAAGAAGAGTAAATTATTACCTGATGCAGGTATCCTAATTATCCGCAGCGAGAGCGCTTGTTAACAGAAAGAAACGTGACGTCTGAATCTGAGAAACAATTTGAGACCGCTAGTGTGACGTAGGGGTGGGGTGGGTAGGGGGTGCGCGACACCAAGGCCACTGACTGCGGTCAACTGGCGGGAAAGCGCGTCGCGCCGCCTTCTGATGTCGATACTTGACCGTCAGCTGAGTTGTGATGTCATAGGTCAATCAGCTGATCCTCCAAGTGTTTGGCAGGGGTTTTATTCTCACCTAGCCTAGTCTGGACAAATCTAAATATACTATTTTCAAACACTACTATAGTTTTAAATAAGACGGCCGTACGGACAACGTGATCCGTGAACTATTTAAACTAACTTCTATTTTCAGATTTTATGTGTGATTCTAAGCTAAAAATTAGGAATAACTTCCCAATTTTCACTTTGTTTATCAGCATAGGGTACGCCATTTTGTTTGTTTTATTAAAATAATGTTACCTTCGTTGTTATCTCTACGATTGTTAAAATGTTGGTAAAGAATCCATGTCAGGGAGGTATTATATCAGAAAAGATTATTTTAAATCAGTTATAACTTTCAAAATGGCGGGCATTTAATTTTTTTTCTGATATGATATCTAAAAAACAACTGTTTTTATAAAAATTGTATGACACAAAACCATTATTAATTAACTTTTCCTTTCCAAGAATACCTCATTTCTGTTACCTGACCTATAAAGTTGGATATTTTCATATGAATTCATACCGATAACACTCGCTACATTTCGGAAGTCTTTTTAACTTCAAATAAAAAACACATATGTTAATCGGAAAAGGCCACGATAATCAGGAATACACGGAGGGGTTCCTTTAAACACTCATATGGCCCAAAGTGTTTCCTCGTGTTTACACCCTGCTTGGGAATTAAAATCACTCGTATATTTATTCTGGAAACTATAAATTTTAAATTCCTTCACGTTTTATATTACAAGGTTAAATTAGTGATATTTAGGTAAAGAAAGAAATACCATATTTCATAGAACAATTGCAGATTATACTGTATTACTACCAATGACTTGTTTCGTATTGTCTGAGATAACCACTGAAGTGGGTTGCGCGACGCTATCACTAGTTTATTGATGTATGAATGGATATGACGTGACAGGTAAAGATTGTACGGCTGTTGTCTGAATGCAGGGGCGTAGCCAGCGATGGAGTCCAAGGGGTCCGGACCCCCCCCCCAACATTTTTAAAGAATCATTCTTAACATAGAAACGGGTCAATAACTTGTTAAGGAACAAAATTGGACCTTACTCTCTGTCCACTACGAAGAAATATCAGTTGTCTGGACCCCCCTTCCAATTTTTTTCCTGGCTACGTTCTTGGCTGACTGCAGGAGCGGCATATATAATCTGTGCAGAGCTTCGGGCTCTATTGTCACTCAGAAGGGTAAAATTTTCACATATGTCTGGCTGTCCACACTTTATTATATCTTGAGAACGAATTTAGCTATAGACTTTAGACTTGACTTTTTTTATATTTTTCTATCACTAAGAGAGTTGTCACCATTATCCTTCTGTCTTTCTCTTTTCCTTCGAATCTATCAAGAAGTACTGTAATTGCGCTTGGTGTTGAATTTTTGCATGTAACTTCCTTTTTTACATCAACAGCATTGAGAGTTATAGTGACGCAAGTCCTTCAGTGGGGTTTGACTGAGCGTCATCGAAGCCTAATATTAAATTAGCTTCTGAGTGTTCAGAGAGTGAAATTTCTTTTGTCTTATTTCTTGTTTATCTATCTGTCAGTAGGATATATAGAAAATGAAATGAGGTATACACGGCAAATGTTGGGGTCTGTAATGAAGTAATAAAGATAATAATTGTCTTGAATATTTATGAAAAAGTGTACCTGTAAGCATATATCGTGGACGTGCATTTTTCCAACAGGTTTTTACTCTCTTTTATTTATATACTACTAATAGACCACTTATTTTCACATTAATCTAAATAGTTGAATAGAATTCCAAATATTTTACAATTGATAATAAAAAAATTCAGAATAAAAGTAGCGCAAACTATACATAGACTATTAATTCGTAGGGTTGGCCTAACAATGGGACAGGCAACGAGTTTAAATAGTACCAAACGGAAACACAACATTTGTTAAGACAATCATATTCAGACGTTGGTGCACGCGCCACGCGGCAGTTATGGCTAATGGCGCAATACAGCTAATTAAACGAGGCGATACCGTATCTGATTTACATAAAACAGGGAAACAATAGCGTGTAAGTGCGAGATAAAAGTGTAGGGCCGAGCCCGAGCCCTGCTCTTGTCCGGAGATATCGTGCAACTGACCTCGTGCTTGACCGATACTTGCGTCACGAACAGAGTAAATAAAATATAGTAATCTTTCATGTTAAAGAGCCGACTATACTGGTGGAAAAATTAACAGTAGCCCCCGATGTATTTTTTGTGCTCTTAGTTGTTAATTGAAGAATTATGGGAAATATCTTATTTTAAAGGAAATATCAGAAAACCGAGCACAGCTCGGTATTTTTTTGGTGAATCGTGTGTTGGGATTCATTTTGTGGTATACTTGTTCGCAAACGATAAAACTACAAATGCCATGGCTATTTATTGTTCTGTTATCTCCTGCATTAAAAGATGCTAGAGCAAAAGATACGTTTGTGTTTCTTATTTTTTATGAAACTCTTCCGAATATGAGTGACGGTTAAAAAAAAGACGTACTATGTCATTTGAAAATTGTGGTTGCTCCATTAAAATTCGTCCATGCAAACAACAGTCACCAAAAGAATTGTTATGCATGCGATTAGAAACCCGTCCCTCAGGGAAATAGTACAATGCACCTCAAGGATACACAAAATTTCAAATGGTCCTAAGGCGTGATATTGCACAGTTGCAGTAACGGTACACTCATATGTCGTTAAATAATTATTAGGTTCTAAAGCCCTATGACGTCTTCCGTCTCGACGTCTTTGCTCTTCTAATCAGTATCCTCGTTGATCGTCATTTTTAGTAGCTACACGCTGTGACGAACACTGTCGCAAATCTTGCAGACGTCGCTCTCGTTGCTCGTCATTTTTAGTAGCTACACGCTGTGACGCACGCTGTCGCAAATATTGTAGACGTCGCTCTCGTTGCTCGTCATTTTTAGTAGCTACACGCTGTGACGAACACTGTCGCAAATCTTGCAGACGTCGCTCTCGTTGCTCGTCATTTTTAGTAGCTACACACTGTGACGCACGCTGTCGCAAATATTGTAGACGTCGCTCTCGTTGCTCGTCATTTTTAGTAGCTACACGCTGTGACGCACGCTGTCGCAAATCTTGCAGACGTCGCTCTCGTTGCTCGTCATTTTTAGTAGCTACACACTGTGACGCACGCTGTCGCAAATCTTGCAGACGTCGCTCTCGTTGCTCGTCATTTTTAGTAGCTACACGCTGTGACGCACGCTGTCGCAAATCTTGCAGACGTCGCTCTCGTTGCTCGTCATTTTTAGTAGCTACACACTGTGACGCACGCTGTCGCAAATCTTGCAGACGTCGCTCTCGTTGCTCGTCATTTTTAGTAGCTACACGCTGTGACGCACGCTGTCGCAAATATTGTAGACGTCGAAATGTATAAACCATGAGGCCTGTGTGCTCGTATAATATTAGTTAAGGTTTGCAGGCATTTGACATTAGCAGTAAGTGTGGGGCGAAGTATATGAAATGGATAAATCAATTTAATTTTAAAAGAAGTGAAATTATTTATCAAATTATATTACAATCAAAATTTCCTTTCGGTTTGAACCTTCGTTATTTATACAGCAATTTTTATTTTTACTCTTTGGCATTTTTTATTAAATATCAGCTGTGAGGATTGGCTTACTACTCTTGGTTATGATACGCCAGATGTCATTTACTATAGAATGTTAACAAATAAATAAGCTTATATATAAACAAGAATTGCTCGAATAAAGGTTAATTGGATAATTAATTAATACGCATCATAAAAAATATCGATAAAGCAACTTTTAGTATCACCGTATAAATATTAAAAATATATACACTTTACAATAAAGCTTACTATATCTTCAAAATTAGACATCTATAACGCTACGATGAAAAAATAAGAGAACGAGAGGTTTAACGTTGCTATAACGGGGAAATCTCAAGGTCGTTTAGCACGAAATAGTCAAAGGATTACTGTGATGGACGCTCGTCACCATGAAACTGACCTACTTGTTTAATTCGACAACTCCAAACGTGAGATGAGCCTTTACAGTTTAAAATTCACCCGTACAAACCCCTGCAACCCTTGAGGGTGGTCAGGACGAATTAGTCAAAGGATTACTGTGATGGACGCTCCTCCCCATGAGACTGACCTACTTGTTTAATTCGACAACTCCAAACGTGAGATAAGCCTTTACAGTTTAAAATTCACCCGTACAAACCCCTGCAACCCTTGAGGGCGGTCAGGACGAATTAGTCAAAGGATTACTGTGATGGACGCTCCTCCCCATGAGACTGGCCACTTATTTTATTCGAAAACTCCAAACGTGAGATAAGCCTTTAGAGTTTAATATTCACCCGTATAAACCCCTGCAACCCTTGAGGGCCGTCAGGACGAATTAGTCAAAGGATTACTGTGATGGACGCTCCTCCCCATGAGACTGGCCACTTATTTTATTCGACAACTCCAAACGTGAGATAAGCCTTTACAGTTTAAAATTCACCCGTACAAACCCCTGCAACCCTTGAGGGCGGTCAGGACGAATTAGTCAAAGGATTACTGTGATGGACGCTCCTCCCCATGAGACTGGCCACTTATTTTATTCGACAACTCCAAACGTGAGATAAGCCTTTAGAGTTTAAAATTCACCCGTACAAACCCCTGCAACCCTTGAGGGCGGTCAGGACGAATTAGTCAAAGGATTACTGTGATGGACGCTCCTCCCCATGAGACTGGCCACTTATTTTATTCGAAAACTCCAAACGTGAGATAAGCCTTTAGAGTTTAATATTCGTATAAACCCCTGCAACCCTTGAGGGCCGTCAGGACGAATTAGTCAAAGGATTACTGTGATGGACGCTCCTCCCCATGGGGACTGACCTACTTGTTTTGTTCGAAAACTCCAAACGTGAGATTATCGTATTATATGTGATTGTTTATTTGGGGCGTAACAACACTTTTTGTTTTTCGTGTTAGTTATGCAATGTACTCACATTAATATACGAGATTAATGTAACGGCATGTTCTAGACTATACATTCATTATACATACGTTTGGAGAAAAAAACTGAGTGTTGACTCTGAAAGTTATTATTTTGTTTGCTGATAAAATGGCTCTTGAAATACTACACCGTGAAATTTGAACTAAATACCAATTTTTGAATAAAATAGACATTTTGTTAATGTAATTTTGTATTACCCTATAACTATATTTCTCGCGTCGGGATCTTAGAACAAAAAGGAAACAGACGAATAGAAGTTGTAGAAAGTATCAGTCTACTATTATGTCCATGGAATTCTCATTGTTTCCCGAAATGATAGCAATCATAACTGCGAAGATAACGTCATTAAACCTGTTGCACGTTAACAAGCTCTCAAAGAAAACAGTTAACAAGCTTCGTTAAATTTGATTTAGAGCATTGTCTCAACGCATTGTTATTCAAATACGTGATTAAATACGATCTGTTCCAGTAAATAGACGTTCAAGTAACTGTTATAAAGTATGAAAGCCGTGTTGGTGGTTATTTCCCAAGAGTGCTAAGTTGATAAATATCAGATGCATTTAAAAAATGTTTTATTCACCATGTTTCTGTCGGCGGTAGTAACAGTTGTCAAAATGGAAGTGAACTTAGCAATGAAACATGTTATATCACATATCACATGTAATATCACATAACACGTACAGCACGACTTTGTGCCTTATTAACAGCACTTTATACTAGGCCTAATGCAGTTGACACAAGGCTAAAAAAGTATACATGTTGTTCTTGCAGATTTTAAATCTTTCAAAAGTACGAGGTAAGTACATAGATTCAATATCGCATTTACGTATTCAACACGGCAATTTGTGCCATAAAGTTTTAAGATCGATACTTTACGTTCTCTATGATTCATAAATTTTAGATTATTTATTCTTTAAAAGATTCTGTAAAAGTTCAAATATGACCATGAATTTGTTGATATTATCGGTAAAAGTGTTTAGTTTTTAAACTACTCCACAACATTAATAACCGACGCAACTGTTTCTCCCCCTATAATTATTTTATATAATGTATTATTGTGATTACTTAACTGTAATGAAACTAAAAATAAAAGAGTCAAAAGTTGACTCGGAGGGTGCGTGATCTGGCCCGCCAGTCTCGCCACAACACCGACACTTACATTACAATATTACAGTACCTTGCAAGACCATTACAGTCACGTCAGCAGGCGAGTTGGGTGCAAACATTGCTGCCAACTGTCCCTTCAACAATAAAAAGTCAGAAGTTTCTCTATTACCGCCGCGTTGCGCGTTTAAAACTAATTCTATTAATAACTGTAAATCAAGTCATAGAACTGTTATCAACTAAGAATTATTAAAAATTTGGTCAACTCAAATTTTTGTCTAAAATTAATTTAGACTAATTTAGTCTAATAAAAAGTTAATAATATCAGCTCCAGGAGTTTCCATTAAAGTTTACAATTTTACAGGTTTTTCTGATTTGAATCTTTTTCACATTCTGTTTTATATAACAATTAATCAACACCGTTTTACCACCATAAATGTAAATGCCCCTTTTGTGGTTTGATATTAGATTTTCATCTAATTTACCTCAGAGAAGAATTTAAGAAAATTTCAACTTAGTGTAAAAATATTTTTTTTAATTATTCAAACGGTGTCCAAACACATACATTTCGAAGTTATAAAATATTAATTCGCTGAGTTATTTTACCAGGAAATACATCTTCTGCAAGGATTTGATGGGCCTTAACTTGTCCATCACAGCTGTTAAGCGGTTGCTGGTGCGTCGCAAACCACTCGACCCTGCAGAGGCCGCTATAAACGGAGGTGATATTTCGCGTTCTCATAAACTGGGCCATAAACTGGGAGTAACTGAGTGACCACCGTCTATAGGCTCAGCGGGGGTGTCGCGGTAAACACTGTCACAATGGGGGGGCGGTAATAAGCTGTCACAATGTCACCCAGTTCGCAGCATAACAACAACAACAAATAAACACACACACCAAAAACGCTCATAACATCATGAAATGTTTGATGTATTCACATTTGCAATATTAGTGGAGAGTACATCCTTTCCTACTCTAGGTCGGAGATATTGTGGCATAAACGTCACTTTACTCTCCATGAAACTGAATTACACTTTACTCAATAAATGACATCCGTCTCGACCTAAGACGTCAAGTACCTGTCTGTTTGACCTCACAAATAAACTTTTAGTTGTATCTAAAGATGTTTACATAGTCCTTACGGAACGTTTGTTGTCGTTTTAATTCATAGATATATAAGAAGATGACAACTCTCTGTGCATTGCATCATAGTTTCTTTTAACATCTCTCTAAATTCGGGCGGAAAACGTAATACGTAACATAAAACGTAGAAACGTATTTAAAAGTCAAGGAGGCAGTTCTGTGCAATCCGAAATAAAACGTCACTAAAGGAAAGGTGTATATTAATTCACTACTTTTAACTGAGCTCTAAAAAGAAGGCATATGTATTAGGTATAATATTACTCCAACGTAATAATGTACGTCCAATGTGCAAAGTATACGACCGGCTTATGAGTAAGCCAAAGGGGGTTTATTTCATCAGACGAAGTTAATGCTAAAACCCATCTTTAATTTCATCTCAACCTTAAGAGTGACTTCTGAACAACCACCAACAGTTGGGAAGTATCCCTCCAGCGGTCACCCATCCAATATATAGCCACGCTCGTCGTTTCTTGACTAATTTATCTTTCAATTATCATTGTACCCACTAGACTAGATTTATGTAAAAGTGAAACTCGTAAAAATATCGTCAGCATACGAGCGTTTCCCGCTGCTGTAACAAAGATATTTTTGGAGCCGTTATCTACTTGATATGTAACATTATACGCTCATAATTACTTTTAGACCCCTAGCACAATCGATTTTAAATTAAATAATAACACTTCAGCCCCTTGTTCGAAGACTAAACCAATTTATCTTGAATGATAGCTCTTGATTAGACTAATAAATTGTGATATTTCAATAAAACAAATGTCTTGATGATTTATTGTTGGTAAGCCGTACTGAATGTTTGGATTGTGAGTTATGTTGGTAGTATTGTCTGTGTTATAAGCGGCATGACGGCGCGGCGGCGCATACGCCTGTCTACGATCCACCCGGAAGAATCAATCAACATCCAATCAACACATTATCCATCCATCATGTGACGTCTTTTCTTGGCAATAGAAAAGTTCTGTCAGTGACGTTAGTGTTCAATCGCGTTAATTTTTCTAGGTTTTGAATACATTTAATTTAAATTGAACAATTTCATAGATTGTAATCATGTTGTTACAAGCCGATTGTTAAATGCCGTAACACATTTGAAGGTTATTTTTGTAATTTAATTACTTATAATAGGCTACTTGACATGAGATTAGAGTGTGTGGCTGCTTCGTACTAAAATATTCAAACCCAGGACGGTGGAATGTAACTTGATTCCCCTGGATATCATAAAAATCAAACGTGTGCATTTATATGAGTGCATTGGTAAATTTTAAGGTCACATAAAACATTACATCTTTCTAGCCTACAGTTGGATTGTAACTGATAAAAAAATAACTATTGGCTCCATGCTATCATTAGATTTGTTGTCTTTAGACCCAACTGAAACAGTAACAGAAGTTCAGGGCAGTATGTATCAAAGTTGGGAACAACTGCTGCGCTGCGGTTGAGGAGCCATGTAAGACAAGAGAGCCGATAACTGCTTGGTAACAGTTTATTAGTTTGTTAAGAATGGAATCCGTTCCAATGCTATCAGTTTCCCAGTTGTAAGGCGATTTGTTAAAACTCATTATATAATAATTCATGAATAATTGATTTAAAACGTGTGTAACTGTTATGAACATCTGCTATTGTCACGTATCATAAAAAGTTAACGCGATTTTAAGAGTCTATTGTTGTTTTGTGGTGTACAATAAGCAATTATAGAAGCAGTTATACAGTCATTTTGAAATTTCATATTGCTTTTAATGGGTAAACGAGAAACGTAAAAGTAAGTTAAAAAAACATGATTTTGTTCGAAATTGATTTATATTTTAATTATATTTATTTATATGGTGTAATCACTAGCCCCCTACGGATTTAAATTTACATGAAACCCATGTATACTATTATGTACATGTTATACTGTATACTGTTATGTATGTATTATGTACATATGAAAATAAACATATCTATTAACACCTATCATTTATTCAATTTTGTACAATCAAAATACTATCAAAAATTCGTTTACCATTAAATAACATTGGCATAGATTCGACGTTTCAAAAATATAACTAAAAGCATTTGTCAAATTTGCAAATTTCTGACAATATTTTTGGTAACATCTGCATAATTTTTATGAGAGTTATTTCAAGTTATCCATTAAATTTACTTTCATTCATTAGAACTTAAAATGAGACAAGATCTTTTAGTTTATTAATATTTGATGTGAAAACTTGAACAATAATATTATAAAATAGAATAACATTATTCTAAATGACTATTTGTTTTTAGTAAAATAATAAAAATAATTTGTAAGTATAATTCTTGAAAATAGAATCGTAGAATATAAACATAAATATATATTTATAAAGCCACAGGACACAAAACAATCAGTATTAAGCTTATTTTATATGAGTAATTAATATAACACAATGATAAAGAAATTGAAAAACTAACAGGATGATTTGGAACTCTTAATAATTAAAATAAAATATTTTATACAAAGAATAAAGTAAAAAAAATAATGACATTGGAGATTTCATGACACAAGAAGAACGTATGAGCCGTTCTAGTCAATTCCACAACATCGTAATATTATTTTCGACAACACTTATTTTAGAAAATTATTTTTAGTCTTTTTGGTTTCTATTAGTACGGATATGGTTCATGTTTTAGCTGTACTCACAAAAAAATACAATAGGTGTATGAAAAACCTTGGAGCATTGGAAAAGGTTAATTTAATATCACTGGTAAAATAAATACACATTTTCCAATATTAATTTTATTCTCGCGTATGTGTATGTTTGCTTGCGTATAAATTGTGTATAAAACGACGTGCATTAGGAATCCTAGATATTTCGAATAACATATACAAGTGTCAAAAGGAATCAACAGAAATTGTTTGTGGCATTGTGCTTGTTGTCATACATTTCCAGCTTCAATTTCTCTTAATCAACTACATTAATGAATAGATGTAAGATAATAAATACTTAAATTTTTCAATTGCGGCTTTGAATTGATAAATCGTGATAAAGATAAGGTATCAAAAATGTATTCTTATCTTTGTAATAGTTTTAAAAAATTGTTACTTTTTCTTCAGGAGCTCCATAATGTACGTAGAGTACAATAGTTGTGCGGTCACTCGTATCATAAAAATAGGAATAGAATGATAATATCATTTGATTAAAAATAGATTATGATGATTTTGAAAGATATATCATGTGTTAATGAAATTAGTCTCGAGATCAAACTGAACATTGTTCATACGGTGCAGTCACAGCGATAGGCGATCAGGATACACTATCGATTTTGCCTACACATTCAGCTCGGCGTTCCCAGTCTCGAATATAGGTACATCTGCAGTGGTGTGGAACATTATAAATTCAATAACATACATACAAGTTTTATTTATTACAATTGTTCTATACTAAGAGTCCGGGAATGTAGGTAGTTTTTTACGTAGTTTGAAATCTTATTACACATGGAATAATTTTGCAAACAAAGAATTTCAAAAGAAGCAGCCGATATACACTGTAACTGTATAAATACAATGTTCTTACTTACGGAAAGCCCTTAATTTTTTGAAGTTTTTACGAAATTAAACTTGTAGATAGTTAATGAGAAGTTTCCCAACAACGACTCACTCAACCACGTTTCATAAATTTTTTCAATCCAAAAAGTTATAAGTATAGTATTTCAAAATTTTAAACCAGTTACCAAGACACTTAGTAAGAAAATAGTTCGTATTTTAGTTGTTTTATATTAAAATTTGTGCTACAAACTATTCTTTTTTCTAAATTTAAACAAAATGTTTGCGATCCATCCCGCACATTATTTGTCTTTATTTATAAGCAACATTCGGAATTATATTCATTACAGTTTGAATATAAACAGATGAAAAGAACATTTGAATATACAACTTTCAATTACAATTTATGGCACATACTGTATTTTAAGACTGTATATCAAAATATGTGTACTGCATTCCTCATATACAGTTTTGGGATTTAAACTCGTATATTTATTTCATTTTTTCCAACTTAGATGAACACCCGGAATAACAACACACTCCATTGTTGTATCAATAAAGTTTTACTTCAATGGCATTTGTCAATTGTTATGGGAGGATTGGTTTTAATTAAAAACTAATTAATTTCTAAGAGCCATAATAATTTTAACACAAAACTGTACATTAATATATATGACATGGATAGGTTACGTACTTTTTATATACTTACATAATATGACCTATAGCTAAAGTGCTGTAGTGAAACTACCTCCTATATTACTCCAAAATAAAAATAATAATAATATTAATAATGTTGGACATAATACACTTTTAAGACGTCATTTTAGTCGTATAATTATAATATATGTTTTTTTTTAAGATATATCAATACAAATCCAAATTATTTTTAGTTTTTGCAAGAATTATACTTTTTCCTTTGAGAGCACCCAAAAATAGCTAATATCAAAAGTAGGCAATTTCAAAAAAAATTTGTTTAAAAAAATAAATTGCAAAACTCATTTTTTTATAATGGATGATAGTTGATGATTTTATCATCTGAAACGAAGATTTAATGGGTAACCCATTCTTTAAGAGTTCTTATAAGGTAGCATGTGTACCGAAAAGATTTTTAGCGTATGATACTACTATTTAAGTACTTGTTTTTTGTTTTCTTTGTGCTCAAGTATTTTAGAAGTTCTATCGTATGTTCGAATAATTCGCTAGGTACATCATAATTAATTTATAGTTCGCTAGCATTCACCCACGGTTTCGCTAGCAATTCCTCTGCATTGCATCTCACATGCGATGTACTTGATTGTATATTTCTCACGATTTCAATAGCGCTGGAACTATTAGACCAATATGAAGAAATCCCAAAGTACTCTTAGATTTCTTAATGAAAGAATTTATGATGCAACGGATAGAAAATGGATAAAACGTCCTGCGATGATTTTATGTGATTCAAATATTGCATTTAGTGCCTGGTGTATTTCTTTATAATCACACTAGCAGTTGCCCGTGGCTTAGCACGAAATTTAATAGGACTTGCACGTGTATGTACACTTCTGGTTCGAGTGAATTACTCGTATATTTCCAGCGGCAATTTTCCATGTTGCCGCGATCAAGAAAATCTGTCAAAAAGTCAATATTTATTATGACTATTGCAATTTTTTTCAGGTCTTCGTTGAATACAATCGGTTAAATAATAATAATAATAATAATAATATCCTTTATTGCGTGAAACAATTACAATATTGCATGGCATGCGTCAACGTAACTATATAAAGTAGATAAGTACATCAGATAAATGATATTGGTCAAGGTAAATACATACAATGCAATACGATTCTTGTCCTGTATGTACCAGAACCGGGGATTTCGTGGTTGTTAATTTCAAAAATTTTCATCCCAGCGGCCCATCATGAACTCATCAGTTGAGTAAAATGCCTTTGACATAAGAAAATGTTTTAGTCGAGTTTTGAATTTTTTTGTTTCATTGAGTTGTTTGATGCCTTCAGGGAGCCTATTGATTAGTCCGACTCCAACTTGAGATGGTAAGTGTTCGAAAGCTGCCGTTCTGTGCTGTTCGACTCGAAAGTTATTCCTGCCTCTAGTCCCATATTGGTGGACATCCCTACCCTGCACCAACTCGCATTTAAATCGGCAGTACAAGGCCACCTCGAGAATATAGAGACAGGGAAGGGTCAGCAATCCAAGCTCCCTAAAGGCATATTTGCACGACTCTCTGGGGTTTAATTTTGAAAGAATTCTTACGGCTTTCTTTTGAGATCTGAAAACTCTTTCAAATCTGTATTTGGAACAGCTTCCCCACAATCTCAAGCCATATGTCAAATGTGGATGTATCAGACCGAAATAGGCCATTTTTAATACATCCAACGAACAAAATTTTGCAAGATTGCGCAGGACATAAATTCCCGAAGCGACCTTAGAGCAAACGTTTTCAATGTGATCGTCCCATGTCAGCCCCCGATCAAGGTACATTCCAAGGAACTTAATGGAGTCTGTTTCTTCCAGAAGGAAATCGTCCACCATCACCGCGGGTCGAAGCTCTTGCTCTTGTTGTTGCCGAAGGCAAAAATGTATGACGTTTGATTTTGAACTGTTTGTTTTCAGATTGATTCTGGAGAAATATTCGATGCATGAATTCAACTCAATGAATGACTCCATTTCAAGTTCGTTTTTTGATTTTGATCTGATGCAGAGAGTCGTGTCGTCAGCATATTGAATCAATTTTCCATTCTGGATTGCAGAATTCAATCTGTTGACGTAAATTAGAAAAAGGACTGGCCCTAATATTGATCCCTGTGGGACACCGTAGGGTATTTTAACTTTGCCTGACAAGACACTCGCAATCTGCACGCACTACTCTCTATCTTTTAAATAAGACGAGATCCAATCGTGCGGCAGTCCCCGAATACCACTTGACCACAACTGGTGCAACAGTGTTGCATGATGCACACAGTCAAAAGCTTTAGAGAGGTCGAGGAATATGCTTAGCACGTGCTCTCGCCTCTCCAGGCCCTCGACAACATTGTAAATGAGATTCGTTACAGCATCGATTGTCGACTTGTTTTTTCTGAACCCAAATTGTTCGGGACATAGAACCTCGTAACGATCAAGAAATTGTTCAAATTGTTTGAGAAAAGCTTTTTCAAAAATTTTGCTGAAAACTGGGAGTATAGAAATTGGACGATAGTTGCTTGGAATGCAAGCATCGTCCTTTTTGAAAATTGGTATAACTTTGGCAATCTTCAATGCTGACGGGAATACGCCTTGAGCAAATGAAAGATTGATCAGTCGGGTGATTGGAGTCAAGAGGTATTTGAAGCAACCCCTGAGCAACCACACAGACATGCCATTGGTGTCACTGGATTTTTTCGGTCTCAAATCCCGCACGATACGGGCCACCTCCACCTCACTCACAGGAAAAAGAACCATAGATGAGATCGGTCTCGTCAATGGATTATCGCGAGGGCTATCCGAAAATGAGTCGTCTGGTTCAGCCACAGTTGAAAAAAATTTGTTAAATTCACTTGCCACTTCAAACGGATCATCAATTATTTTATTTGTTGTTTTAAGTGTTGGAATTGAAAATTTTGAAAAACTTTGTTGTTTTATGCTGTTTTTTATAATGTTCCAAGCGCTTTTTGAAACAAAATAGTTTACAGTTGAAAGCAAAACAGGCAAACACTTTGGAATTTATAATATTATTAGAATAGTATTGTAAAACATAAATGGAAAATGCAACGTGTGGCTTTTATTGAACTTCGGTCCTGAAATAAATCCCTAAGAGCTGTTTATTTTCGTTGTATAGACACTTAGGATCAAAGTAATTTCTATTTACGAACCACAAAGTTACGATTGCACAACAGACTGGACTCGGACCTTCGGCGTAGAATCATTCGCTCTTGTTGACTTTGGTACCTTCCAAAAACACCTTTGAGTGTGATTTATACATTCAATACAAGTAGTGCTCTGTGTTGTCCTATCATTTAGTACAAAACGTTAAAATCTTTTAATATAATTAACTTCCAATTACTGAAATTTACTGTGGTAAATGTGTAACTCTTCTCTATTAAAATCGCTTTAGAACGGAAGTAAACGAAAATTACAGAGGTTGCCATTCAACAGAAATACGAGTATTAATCATGTGGAAAATATATAATATGATCGTTACAATGTACACTCTAAGCATTATCTATGTTTAACGTAGTAGTTAGAATTACAAGATATTAGATAAAAGTTTCCGGGAATGCAGACGTAACGGCACCGTAGCCCTAGTCACTGTTAAACACGCGACTAACATTTCTCATTTGTGTACGCGGCCTTGGTTACTCGCTCCTGCTGCTACCGTCGCTTCCCACGAGTTTAATGAGTTTCTAGTTTCTGCCTTCTGAGACGCAATAATCATTCGCGAGACTGACTCATCCTTGAATCGAATGATACGAATGACAAAGTAGAGTTCCCTCACTCGGTAATCATTCGCCCCTCTACTTGACGTCACACATTCTACACTAATCAACAAGTTAGTAAACTCTTCGCACAGTTAGTATAAAACAGAACAATATTTTGTACATAACAGACAGACAGTAAGAAGGTGAGTCGTGCAAAAGGTTTGAACATGAAATCCATCCTACATTTATCAGTAATTCCAGTAATAATAGTCGTTCTGGTGGAGTAGCTATTTACGTAAAAAGTGATATTAATGTATTAGAACAGGGAATACCAAAATTATTATCAGCTGACATGATCAAAATTAGTTTTATGTATTTAGGTAGGGAATTTCATATTTTGGCAATCTATAGATTGCTGCAATTTACAGCGCATTACTTTTTGGATGAGTTACGTATGTATTTAGTGAAAAATAAATTTGACAAACACTTTAAGAATTTAATATTTTTGGGAGATATTAATTTGGATTTGCTTTCTTCAGAGAGTAACGATATAGACAATTATAAAATACTAATGGCCAGTTTTGGCTTTGAATCAGTGATAAATGAGCCGACCCGGGTAACCAATATATCACAGACTTGTATTGATCATGTGTTTTATTAGATTAGTAAGCAAACGTGAGATTGAGTTTGAAGCACAGGTTTTGCAGACTCAGGTAACGGACCATTACATGACGGTACTGCGGCTGGGGTGTGCTGGTACGGGGGGAGGGGTGGTAGGCCGGGCTGGTCTAACAGCTGACTGCCGCCTCGGTCCTCCCCCGCCCGCGCCCCGCGTCATACGGCGTAGGGTCTGTTTATGATAAACTGATAGGTATACTTCGTACTGTAGACTGGTCAAATCGTTAGATCACAGACTGATGCATCTTATGCATATGATCTGTTTGAAAACACAGCTTAACACTTGTATATCTGCTTGTACGGTAGAATCTGAATGTAAATACAGCTTTAATAAAAAACTTTTAAACCATGGATCTCAACTAATATATGCAGAAGGATTGAGAAAAGAAATTATTTATATAATAAAATAAAATATAGACCTTTAGAGGATAAATTTAGGAAATATTATTTAAATTATAGAAACAAGCTAAGGAAAGATATAAGACTTGCAAAGCTGTCGTATTATGCAAATGAGTTTGAAAAAAATGTAGGTAATGCTAAGGCCATATGGAACACTATAAACAGAATAACATGTCAGAGTAAATCTAGTAACAAGATATCTTTAAATATTAATGGACCAAATTAATGATAATTGTAAGGATATAGCTGAAGAGTTTAATAGGTATTTTCTTGGCGTTGTTCAAGAAGTTGTGGGAAGCTATACGCTAAGTGAAAATTTTGAAAATATGACCTATTCCAATAGTTTTCCGGCAAATTATCAAGTGAACTCGTTTTTTATGGAGCCAGTTTTAAGTTCAGATGTAGAGAGGGTTATTAAAACCTTAAAAAAACGGTAAATCACCAGGATTAGATGGTGTACATTCTAACATGATGAAAATAATATATCCAGCAATATTGGACATTATAACTTTCATTGTGAATTTAAGTTTCGAAACAGGGGTATTCCCCCAAAAAGTTGAAACACGCAGTTGTCATACCTATTTACAAAGCGGGTCCGTCTAATGTATGCTCTAATTTTAGACCCATATCTTTAGTTTCAACCTTTTCTAAAGGTTTTTGAAAAGATTATGAAAGAAAAAATGTTGCTTTTCTTGAATAAAAATAATTTTTTTTCAAAGAATCAGTACGGGTTTAGGGCAGGACTAAGTTACTGAGTTAGCCTTGTGCAGCTTTATGGAGAAGATTAATGCGGGGATAAACGATGGGAAATTTGTAACTGGACTGTTTATTGATATTAAGAAGGCATTTGACACCGTAGATCATGAGATTTTGCTACAAAAAATTGGGTAACTGTGGATTTAGAGGTACAGCTCAAAAGTGGTTTAGTAGTTATTTAAGCAAACGACAGCAATGTGTCAAAGTGGAAAATAGTTTTAGCGAAAGTGGGGGAAGTTATTTGTGGGAGTGCCACAAGGTTCTGTATTAGGTGCAATCTTGTTTATAATTTTTATTAATGATTTGTGTAATGGAAAATTCAAGGGAGAATTAACAGCTTTTGCAGATGATACTGCTCTCTGCTATAAGGTGAAGACAAGGGAACTTATAACTTCCAATATGAGAATGGATTTAAATGCTCTTAACTGGTGGTTTAGAAAGAATAAATTGGTCTTGAGTACTGAAAAGACTACGTATATTAATTTTTCTTTGAGACAAAATTTTAATGTACAAAATGACTTAGTTTATAAATGTCAAGTCTGTTTAGAAAGTGGAATTGTATGTGATAATTGTGCTAAAGTTCAAAAAGGTACCAGTACAAAATATTTAGGAGTTTTATTGGACCAAGATTTAAATTGGAAGTTACATCTTACAAAATTGAAAAATAAAATTCTACAAAAGTATACGTCTGTTCTATTTTGTCCGCGACATGTGTCCCCAGAGTATTCTAAGAACTCTTTACTTTGCTCTAGTTAATAGTAGATTAGAGTATGGTATTACATGTTGGGGAGGAACCTACATTACAAATTTGAAACCACTTGTATTACTTTGCAGAAAGTGTTTGTAAGAATTATTCTGAAGAAAAGTAGACTTGATTCGTCTTTTTCCATGTTTTATCCAGCTAAGAATATTACCATTGAGATCCTTTTCATATTTAAAAACCTTGAAATTCGTATTTAATAATAAAAAATTTAAAAATAATGAAATTTTGCATACAATGAATACAAGAAGCACTTCTAATATTTTCGTTCCGAAACCTAATTTAACTTTTTTATACTAAAAACATTTAACTTCTTAGCACCATGGCTATTTAATAAAACTGAGTGATGATATTAAATTACAAAACAAACTATAGATTATTTGTTAAAACTAGTCAGGGTGTGGTTGCTAACTCAGGAGAATCCTGAGACTTTATTGTGTATTGTGCGATGACATTACGTACATAAATAAATTGACAAAATAGGTTTTTGTTTTAAGGAGGCATTGTTAGGTAACAATGGTAGGCATTCATACAGGTTTCATGTGTACCTATGTATGTATGCGGTATGTTTTATAGGTATGTATCTGTATAAGTGTATGTGTGCGAGTGTGCGTGTGTGTGTGTAAAATATGATTGATTTAGGCATTTTGTTAAGAAGAGAAAGTATTTTGTTTTTTGTATGTTGTACTTGATTATTATAATTAGTTATATTTTTAGTAAATAAAAAAGGTATAATGCTTTGTTTTGTTTTTAGGCTATTTAATTAGTTCAGTTGATAGATTAGTCCATAAGGTTTGGCATTTAAAAGCACATCTTTTGTTTTTAGTTTTGTTTGTTTATATCACAGTAGAGTTGTTAATAAATTATAAGCTAATGCTCCCTGAACTCATTAATTTTCAATAGTTTATAATTATTATGATGGAACCCCTAGATGGGCTAATTAGTAGCCTTAGGGGCCCTATTATTTTCCTTTGAGGTCAGCCTGGGTCTTAGAATATGTATAATTGTACTATTCAATTGTGTTTTGAGATTTAAAAATGCTAAGTATGTTTTGTAAAGTATGACTTCATGAGGAGAATAAAGATATATATATATAGTATGGCCCGGAACCCCCCCCCCTATCACTGCTTAGTTTGTTGTGAATATCCTGTGAATTTTCATAATTTGACACATGTCCAAAATAAGGATTGGGAATATAATATTTTAATTTCTAGGATATATCATTCCTTTTGAATTTATATTGCTTTTTGAGTAAACATTAACTTTGCAGCATCCAAATTTGGCAGTCAATATTACACATAGTACATTGTGTTTTAAGCGTTTGTGAACACATAATTTTGTCAGAACTTAGCTGTGGGACAGATATCAATTTCTATTTCTTTCACTATCAATATTAGCCCTTATAAAACCACTGACGTTGCAACGTGGTCAGGTATAGCATATCTAACACCTAGCATATCAGTTTGTGTCATCGCCAATTGACCTCCAGAGGGTTAATTATAATCTGTGTTAAGATTTATTACCTTAGGAAATTTATCTGAAATCACTTTAAGCACGGTGGATGCAACTGAGTTTAACACGTAACGCAAAGATCGTGTCAGAAAAATCGTATCGCACTTATTTGTTCATCTGATGAGACAATGGAACTGCCAATCCATCTACTTATAGGTCTCTGATGTCGAAACGATGTAGCCTAAATGTTTGTTTTGAGCTTTTTCATTACATACTTTCTTTGGATATCTTCAGACGAAGATGACTCCAAAGTCCAGGAGTCAAGTCTAAGATATCCACAGCGGCAGATATCAGGCGCTGGAATAAAAAAGATGAACTGGAGCTAAACTCAACATTAAAATTGGATCAATCCTTCCTACCATAGCTACGTTATGTGTAGAAAGCTCGATTGCTCCACCGTGCTTAGAGATCCTGTCAGAAACATCGTAGTGCACTCAACTGACGAGAGAATGGAACTGCCACTTCACGTCTCTGATGTCGAAACGATGTAAATGTTCTTTTTGAGCTTTTTCATTACATACTTTCTTTGGATATCTTCAGACGAAGATGACTCCAAAGTCCAGGAGTCAAGTCTAAGACAGCGGCAGATATCAGGCGCTGGAATAAAAAAGATGAACTGGAGCTAAACTCAACATTAAAATTGGATCAATCCTTCCTACCATGGCTACGTTATGTGTAGAAAGCTCGATTGCTCCACCGTGCTTAGAGATCCTGTCAGAAACATCGTAGTGCACTCAACTGACGAGAGAATGGAACTGCCACTTCACGTCTCTGATGTCGAAACGATGTAAAGGTTCGTTTTGAACTTTTTCATTACATACTTTCTTTGGATATCTTCAGACTAACATGACTCCAAATTCCAGGAGTCAAGTCTAAGACCGCGTCAAATTCCAGATGCTGCAATACAAGGAAGGTGAACTGGAGCTAAATTCAAAATTCAAATTGATTGAACCCTTCGTACCATAGCTTCATTATGAGTAAATACATTTCACAATCGTTTAAAAATTCAATACATATCCTATCTGAGTCTATAAATGCATTTAGGTTAAAATATTCAGTTCTAAGAATAAAAAATACACTAAGTATTAAGATATTAAGACTGCTTTCATTAAATAATGTTTACTTAATATTTCATTAGGCACGACATTTTATGATAATATGTTCTTTCTAATTCTAGATCTCATTTCAATATAAAATCTAACAAATTGTGGATGTGTTACTGTTTTAAAGTATTGTGTGAGTATGATATCTAGGTATTACTTTTTAAATCTGAAAATGTTGTTTACTATTGAAAATTGAGATTAACATGGTAAAAAATTTCAAATTTGTTCCAAATAGCTCATTTGATTAGAAACATGTTTTTCCAACTTAATTTTTTCCTTTGAAACTAGAAATTTTTTATGTACCCAGTTACCGACATATGAGTTATAGACAACATCATAGTAGTAACAAACTTGACGATTTTATAACAAACCGAACCTTGCAATAACGTACACGAGCTCCATCACAGAGTAAAGTTATCAAAGTGAAAGTTAAATTTCTTGTTTGTTCAAGAAAGTAGGGCGGGTACACGTGAGGCATCTGTTGTTTACAATCTTCCTAGAAGTGCATTTGTTTGCTTTCAGCTGAAGCTGCTCACGGCTTGTTTGCTTTAAATCCATTTAACATCGAGTGTATTTGCTAGTTTAGTGCCGAATGACGTAGGTGATATTTGTAATGATTAATCTAATTAAAAATAACACATATACGCTTAACAACTTCCAGAAAAATGGAAAGTCAAACCCTACATTGACAAAACTCTTGGTATACCGTTGATTTACCGAGTTTGTAGAAGTTACATTGAAATATGTAACGGAATGTTATCTGAATGCTATTTCACGTGTATACACGACGAAATATCTGTCCACATTAGTAATATTGTAATGATGGCCATACCATGTTGTACAGTACTGTACACAAATGTTATTAATACTAGTATTTATATAACCTTTGGGCCAAACCCAGTTCATATAATTTGCCCTTTCTGGTAAAATCGGAAGAACGTTTTCATGTGCAGCTGTCTTTTAATTGATAATGAAGAAGATGCGTTAAAACTCGTTTCTACATTTTGAGGTACGTTTGAACCGAATGTTGTTTTAGTTACAACTCTTACATAGATATATTAATATTAATATATCACTTAAATGGTTTATTTTTTCTTTATCATCTAAATATTGCACGTATTAAAAAATATTTTAGTAATCGACCTCCATCGGCTTACTTAAGACACAGTTATATCATTGAACATTGCCAATATCTCATGAAGTTTTCAAACTTCTCATCAGTTTTGTAGGCAAAATAGTACAGAAATACTCCCTAACTGAGATTAGAAATTGAAGTTCACTACAAATCTCTTGAGCTCAGTTTAAGACTGATTTTGCATTGAAGTTTCAAGCTGATACAAATCACATCCTTCGTTCAACGTTCATACGAGAGTATATTCATCGCGGCAAAGTGAACTTTTCAAATTACATAACGACTGTAACGATCGCGCCGTTACAGGTTCAACTCGTTATATTCCTTGCTGAGAAGGAGTGGAGGGAATACTTAACATTATGTTTTCTTCAATCCGATTACACTTTTTACGACATAAAAGGTTTTGTCTGAAGTATATGAAACTAAACAAGGTATTTTCTTCCACTATTCATTACTTTTTATTGTTTAAAACGGGCATAGTCATAACCAAGCAAAAGATTCATTAAATATGACATAATCGTGGAGAAATCTACAGAAAAGGTAATGTTTTCTTTTAAATGTTGTAAATATTGGTTTCTGATAAATCATCTAGACAGAATCAATAAACCAATAGACATATATTATTTAAGGCTCTAGAACATCATACGGTGAATAATTATTACCAACAGATATATATATATATATTATATATATATATATATATATATATATAAAGTTATTTAATATTTCATAGTACGCAAAAATCTTATATCAGGGTACAAATCAATGCTGTATCATAGTAGACCACAGCTTGGCATCGGAATGAGTGTCTTTGTTGTACCGTAGTGCACGGTAGTTTAATCTAAATTAAACGATAATGATGCATCAGAGTATAGTATCAGGAGGCATGTCAAAATTGTACCGCAGTATATAAAAATGCTTTATCACAGTATTGCCAAGATGTCGAACCATACTACATGTTATATCATAGTACATTATAATATTGTATTAGAATACATATATATTTTGAACTATAGTGCATGAAAATTATGTATGTTAATGTTATATCGTAGTACACTGCAATATAATGAATTATAATTATAAGGGCTCTTGTCTAGGTTGCACTATAATATATGACAATGTTGTGAGAGGGTACATGTCAAGTTTGTATCATAGTACGTTACAATATAGTATCAAGAATGCGTGTACCATAGTACACGAATATGCTGAATCAGGGCGCTTGTCTATGTTGCATTTAGTATATGACAATGTTGTGAGAGGGTACATGTAAAGTTTGTATCATCGTACGTTACAATATAGTATCAAGAATGCGTGTACCATAGTACACGAATATGCTGAATCAGGGCGCTTGTCTATGTTGCATTTAGTATATAACAATGTTGTGAAAGGGTACATGTAAAGTTTGTATCATCGTACGTTACAACATAGTATCAAGAATGCGTGTACCATAGTACACGAATATGCTGAATCAGGGCGCTTGTCTATGTTGCATTTAGTATATGACAATGTTGTGAGAGGGTACATGTAAAGTTTGTATCATCGTACGTTACAATATAGTATCAAGAATGCGTGTACCATAGTACACGAATATGCTGAATCAGGGCGCTTGTCTATGTTGCATTTAGTATATAACAATGTTGTGAGAGGGTACATATAAAGTTTGTATCATCGTACGTTACAACATAGTATCAAGAATGCGTGTACCATAGTACACGAATATGCTGAATCAGGGCGCTTGTCTATGTTGCATTTAGTATACGACAATGCTGTGAGAGGGTACATGTCAAGTTTGTATCATAGTACGTTACAATATAGTATCAAGAATGCGTGTACCATAGTACACGAATATGCTGAATCAGGGCGCTTGTCTATGTTGCATTTAGTATACGACAATGCTGTGAGAGGGTACATGTCAAGTTTGTATCATAGTACGTTACAATATAGTATCAAGAATGCGTGTACCATAGTACACGAATATGCTGAATCAGGGCGCTTGTCTATGTTGCATTTAGTATATGACAATGTTGTGAGAGGGTACATGTCAAGTTTGTATCATAGTACGTTACAATAGAGTATCAAGAATGCGTGTACCATAGTACACGAATATGCTGAATCAGGGCGCTTGTCTATGTTGCATTTAGTATACGACAATGCTGTGAGAGGGTACATGTCAAGTTTGTATCATAGTACATTACAATATAGTATCAGAATACAAGTAGAAATGTTATGTCACAGAACATGAAAGTGTTGCATCAGAACGCATGTCAATGTAGTACTCTAGTACGGGACATCACGATAGCTACAAATACGAGGTTTAGCTTTTATATAATGATACTTCAATATACAAAATTTTGCTTAGTTAGGAACAAAGTTTTCAAAATGTTAAAGAGACGTCGATATATGTTTTACTCTTACCAGTAAAAGAGCCAATATGAGAAAAATTTAACTCACATCTATAGTACCATGTTCCTTTGTATAGAGTTCAATTTGATCACGTTACTTGTTCAAAGCTCAGCGTGTTACACAAAATAAACTTTCTCAGATAATATCAGCTTTTTCTGAGAAACTGCCTTATCATCAACGTCACTTTTGTTCTGCAAGCCGTAAAATTATTCGCACTGGTTAAAAAGACTGCATTTTTAAATTTCAAATTAACTATAAGATACTTACATACATTGAATTCACAAGTCTTCATTATATATTAATATTAATAACATGACGTTTATTAACTACTGAGGTAAACAGCAATGTTTGCATAAATCCGTAACTAACTGTAAAACGAAACAAGACACATAATCATAAAAAAGTCGTAAAATATTTGGGTATTTATTTACAATACCGTGACCATGAAAAATGGACTTTTTTTTCATGGGTTGGGCATTTATAGCCAAGTGTTATTATCACAGGTGCATATAAACTGGGGGGAAAGTATATCATTGTATTATATTGATGCCTTTCGGGCATTATTGCATTAAAGATGGAAAATAACCGACAAAATTTTGTCGAACAACACTTGAAGGGTTAAGGATCAGGGGCATCACGTGATCTGGGATTCGACTTTTGCAAGCTCGAGTTAATTTTTTTTCTAAAAGAGCAAGCAGTGCGCAGCACTGCGCAGCGGGCAGGCATCGTTGACAGGATTAACGTCATCATTTCAGTAAAATTGCCAGAGGTACTGTCAAAAAAAGAGTTTTCAGAGGATTTCAAAAAATCGTAACTCCTTTGATTTTCGTTGCCGACGAATTTTTTCTTCACTATTGTTTTCAGGAAAAATTGTAGTTTTCAGGAAAAAAAAATGAACATACCTTTCCATGGTCACGATTTTGTAAATTGATACCAATATTTGTATATTTTGTATATACTCGTAGTTAAAAAAAAATTATTATTGAAAATACTAGAGGGTGAACATGACAAAGACTTAATTACAAGACGAATCTTTCGTTGTATACTGAATGTTAGATTAATATTTTTAACAAAAAACTCATTTGAGTAGATTAAAATATAGAACAAGTCTTTACTTTGAAATGCTTGAATAAAAATGAAAACCATATTTTTAGTTTATTGTTACAAATATTGTTATAAGCGGTTTTAAACTAGTCATAATCAAGAATTGAATGTATGATTTGATTAATAAATATACCGACTTATTGCAAGAAATAACCTTAAAAGTACACAATACTAGAAGGTGGACAGTGCCTCCTACTCACGCAGAGTTCCGTTTCGTCCGGCAGATCGAGGAGGCAGTGTAGCTAACACAAACAGCTGATACAACAATGGGAGAGAAAGTAGCCACGGAACAGAACACTGCCCACACTGTCTGTCACTGACTCACGTTCCCCGCGGTAGTCGCACACTGACTGAACACTGAACTGACTCTAGCCGGCGTGAACTAGTTCTCCAGTGGTAGAGGTTCCTCCCTGACCTCGTGCACCGGCACCGTCGCGTCTACGTACACCGTGCTTCGGGTCGTAATTAATACAAGTGGCTCAAGTAATCGCCCACCATACAATACATTGACGGTTTCACCGCATTTCTTAAACGTTTCTATACAAAAATATGCGGTTTCTAACAATATTCAACTACTATATATTATAGTTCAATGTAACTGTTTGGTAAACTCAGGTAATACAGACACCCTCGAATTTAGTGACCAAACTTACACACAGGATTGGTTTAAGAACGGCTTACAGTTTTAAAATATAAGACATTTTTAGGATAAAAACATAAATTTAAGATATAGAGTGATATATAACAGGATATAATCGACTGCTCTACAAGAACATTGTGTTGACCTAAGTAGGTCATTGTGTTGTCTTAGAAGTTGTCCCCGTATTAGGTTGACTGTAGCTTTGCGGTGTAGTCGGTACCGTTCCCTTCTGTTCACAAATTGATCAGGTTATTAAACTACATATTATATTGTAAGATTATTCCTCCAGAATCCTCAGGAAAGTCTTATAAAAAAATTATTATAATATTCTAAATTTACCTCTAAATATTACAAGTCCAGCTGTTTGATTGGAATTTTTTCAATTCGGTGGACCTTGCATTCTCCTATTCTAGAACGCATGTGTCTAAACCACCCTTTGGATCATCTTGGCATTTCAAAGGGTATCTGAAATATTTCGTTTTGCCACCTCCATGTCTCTTTTAGGTTCCAACGACAACAGTTTTAAACAAGATGAACAGATTTTGTTTGAAGTTAATGATGATTCTTTGAAAGAATAACAGGATTTCGGACATAAGCCATCCTTAATGTTACATAGGCTCTTACAAAAGTTTTATACTCGTTTCTACTCCTTAAGAAGACGATAAGTCCAGATCCCGAAGAATATTGTTCTATGTACGTAATGCCCTGAAAAAGTCCGAAATCGCGTTTCGTGACCATTAGGAAGTTTTATATTTTTCTTGTGAGTCTACTTGCTCCTAATTTGGGACACGAACAATCAAGTCATTCCATGGATTCATCTTGGGGTCACTCGACCGTTCCCGTTCAAGTTTAGACTCATTTCCGACCGGTCCATTATGGCCACTCGTCACGTGTATAATAAGGGCGAACTACACTACAACAATAGTTTTTTTAGTTACAGAGGGCCCATTCAGCAATATTTTCATATATAAAATATCTGCCTTTATAACAATCACAGGCGTGTTCATATCATCCGCCATGTTTCATTTCTCAACAAATAATAGTTGCTCATCCCGAAACATCTTTAATCATCCAAAAGTCTTTCTTAAATATATTTTATTACATTTTCTACATCATTTACAATTTAGACCGGAGCTCCAACCGGTCCACTGTCGGTCACATTATGAACGACGTTGGCCGCGATCACGAATTTACCATGCAGCCACTTCATTAACATTCATCTTTGCAAAACATCTGGTCCGATTGCCGTCTCTTGGCGTGCAAAGTTGTTTTAAATGTATTTCTCATGGAAAACATGTATTTATTTTTTATAACAAATACTTACAAATATCTACTTTTTTTATCTGCAGAGTGGGATCTTTTCATGGGAAAAGTAGATTCAATGCGTATAGAGGTATCTACCAATGTATATATTAATTAAAGTATGTGTTTTTAAAACCCACATTTTGAAATTTCACCTTCTACAGTCTAAGGACCTTCCAGTTATACACCATTAAGTCATTAAAATTGGTTCACTGGAAGATTAGTTGCCTAAAAAGCTGTCAATCACGTCACGCCTATCAGACACAATATACGTGATATTGTGTCTAATGGAAAATATTTGTCTCTTTTTAATTCATAAATATTTATATTTTCACATTCTTAAAAATATTATATTCTAATTCTTCAAATAGATATAGGTAAACCGGCAGAAACATTTTCGTTGATGCTCCAGTCAGTAAGACTATTTTTCGGAACTATACATTTTCTTTTTTTAAATCTAATGAAATCTAATGCAAAAACAAAATTTGTACATACTATATACATGGAAACATTTTCGTCTTTTGTGTAAAGTTTATTTTTTGACGCTGAAAGAATTGTGAACGTAACAGTATGTTTTCAAACATTTTCCATTGTTCAATGATACAAGAATGCAGTGATTTTATGTATGAATGGTGGACAATGTCCGAAAAATATTACCTTCATAATTAAACCCTTTTAAGTTAATAATACTAAATTAATATTAGTGCAGTGAAATCCAAACGCAAAACAGAAAAGAGCAGTAAAATATTGTATTTTGTAAATTTGTGAATTGTTTTAAATCTAAAAGGTTTAGAATTGGTTCTAGAAAAAGCTAACCTAAAAGTGTTTTCTAGCAATTGTGATGTAAATGTTTCTTAACAGATCTTACAATCTACAAGGCAAAGTTAAAATAGATCACTGTGTCTCGAAGAGCTCAGTTCAAGAATGTTCTGTTATTTGGACTAGGCCGACCAGTCCACCCGTTTGACAGGTGATCTTGTAGTTCATTTAACACCTAAAATGAAAATGAGGAGATACGTTTTTTCCTTCGGGACTTACCAATAACATAGTTCTTATCAGCAATGTTTTATTTTGGGATTCGAAAATATTTCGAACCATTAATTTGTGTCAAGAAACAAATAATAGTTTCCAATGAAAGATCCTTAGAAACGTTAATATACCCACAACTCTGGGTCCCAGCGGGCGATTTTACTCAACAATAAATGTACATCTAATCTCTCCCATATCGTAAGCTGGAACATAGTTTAACACTGCGTAACTTAGGTAGTCAGGTATTGTGTCATAATGCTCTGGACGCAGGGTGACAATTTTACTGAAAGGTAAATTACTACTTTCAAATCAAAAAGTTTAGGTAGCCGAGTTTAAAGATAACCACCAACTTTAAGCAGACATCCGGTTTCGGCCGAAATGTTTCCTTTTTATTTCCTTTCCTACAACGTGTCACATGTGAGGGGTTACCATTTGAAACTTTTAAGTTGGGGTGTACCCGCCCTCCCCCACAGGGGAACCGTCCCCTACGTGTTTTGATACACCAAAAAGTAGGTCTCATTAAAATGATCCCCATATTTTAATTTCAATTGGTCAAACCGTCTAGAATGACAAACCGTTGAATTTTGGATTACCCTGTGTGATTTTAATTTGGACAAATATATAGATCGTAACAGTGTTTCCGTAGTATCGTGTCGTGTGTTAAATGTTGTCTGGTCCGAAAACAACCTCTTGTTTGTGATGGCCAGCCAAACAAACTCTAGGTATAATTTATATATGGACCAAACGTGTTAATGATCATTATGACTCAATGAATGTATTTTACAAACTTACTGCAATTTTCTGTTTGATTAGGCCTAACTCAAAGTAGAATGATATGGGTTAGTTCAATGTTTAAAATACAACGGTTTTGTAAATTGAAATTTTTTCGTTACATTTATTTATCGATAACATTGACTTCGATGGTGATGGATGTCATTATGAGTGTTTGGTTTTGATGAAGTATACCTTTTACGTTTTATATGAACTTTGCTAGGTGGAAATTCTGTTTAATTCTCCCTACCATTTCTAATATTTTTGTACTTATTTTCTTACACTTATTTTTTACAGTTGTTAATCTTAATTATTAGTTGTTAAAAATACAAAGAAAAACAAAGGCGGCATCAAACTAATTGCCCACAGTAATGGGATTCTAAAAGTGTTTAAGTTTTTGACACGTTCAACCAAACTCTATTCAATAACAATGTTCTACCACGTGTCACGCAACAGGCTTCAATCAGGTCTGTAACTCATCTCAATCTCTACATGTCCTCCGGACAGACAGACTGGTAATCTGACAGAAAATACATTTTTTTACATCCCCCAGGCAGACAGAAGTGAGTGATACTTGTAGATTTCAATTACCCAGTCACATCCACGGATATACCTTCACCTTCATCAAACTCATTCTTACCTCTGTAAAAATGAATTTCATACAAAATTTAAAATCTACAGGTGAAATCTTTCTCGTAATATTGCAATATACAAACACAAAGTATAGCATATGATTCATCCATGGTATTTAGCTAAGTGTTAATAAACGTTTTCAATAACATTTGTACATATAAGTCTAAATTAAATTATCGTTACTCTCCAAATCATTTTATTCTCTTGATTAGTTTTTTTGGTGTTTAGGAATGGACTCCAATCTCGTGTAATTCCACCATCTTGCCTAGAGTTTTTATTTTAAATGGTATTTATTAATTTTAAGTACTATGACGCAATCTATCCACCTAGTCTGGTCAAAGATGCAGTATTCAAGTAAGTAAGTAAGTACGGAAGGGTACCGTCGACGCAATCAGTTCATCGCTAATTTGTTGTAATTATTATTAGCCTGTAAACAATTAGTCGCAAAATAAAATTACATTAAAAAATCAATAACAATAAAATAAGTAAAATATATTACAAATAGAAAGAAAACACAAATTTCCTCTTCACAAAATCCAGAGAAAACGTAAAAGATATAGTTCATCAACACAAAACACTAATAATGATATTCTAGTGTGTAGTGTGTGTGTGGGGAACAAACAATACTCGGGCATTACATTCACAATTTTTCAGTAAAAGTCAAATCATTTACTTCTTGGGATAAATGTGCAAGAAAGAAGTTACTTTGGAATAAGATAATTTATGACACGACCCGAAAGAGTCGGTTCCAAAAGTGGCGGTACCATAAACAAAAATTTTAAAATAAATCGCGGTGTTTTTTTTACATTTTAAGGGAAAACAAAAATTAAATAATACCAAATTCCTGGTTTCATGAATATTTAAAAAATGACGGAATTTACCTCAATGACCTAGACTTTTCAAGAATATCTACATGTTTCCAAAATTATGGTGTCTAAATAATTATTATTTCGTCATTATTTCTACAAGAACGTCTTTGCCTTCAAGTACAAAAACCACACTAAGTTTAATGATAATTTCAGGTTGGTATCAAGAGTTTGAATCATTTGGTCTACAACTTATATTCACATACTGATTACTACTTTCATGACATTCGAATATGAAATAGTATTTTTATTATCTAAAAACCCAAGACCTAAACGTCCTTTTTAATTAAAGAAAAATTTAAAGTACAGATTCATTTAGCAACATCGGTTCCGTGTGCTGTTAAAGTGACTAATGCTGATATTTTATAACTAAGAAAAATTAACACGATAGCTTCAACCTTTTCTCTGAGGAGGTAACCATGAGAAATCATAACTTTATATTCTATATAATAAAATACTAAAAGTGAAAAATATAACATGTATCTTAACACATCTTAAACTGAACAATCTGTATCTAACTACAGTATATTTCCCCTAGAGTTAAATTTATCTACGTTTATTTATAAACTAAATATTTAAGTGTTTCCAGACTTGTTGACACCCGGTATCCCGGTATAAGTAATACACAGCAAAAACTTCGCCATTCTGTTGAAACCGATGTGTTATAAAAATTATTAATCTATATTTTGAACTAACAATGCAGAGTACTCTGTTCCGAGAAGAGGGGTAAGAGTAGAATTAATTGCTACAAATACAATGTAACAAATGAAATACACTATTTGCAGTGTAGACCAACAAAATTCGGGTGATATGAGATATCGATGTACAATCTTCAGCATAAATAAAATCCTATTAAGAGTTTTTGGACTTTTTGAAGGATAAAAATATTTCTCTCTCCCCTCTTTCGTCAAATATATGCAAAGTACTCTATTCTGAGAAGAGAGGTCAAAGTGAAGTAAATTGTTGTAACTGTAAATACAATTACAATTTAATAAATGTTGAACACTATTTGTGGTCTAAACCAACAAAATTAGGTGGTAAACAGTTAGTTACCCTCAGTGTCGCACACAATTTCGTAGGTTTTGCACCTGTATGAGCACTTCTGGTTCGAGTGAATCATATATCGACGCCAATAACTGTTTGCCTTCTTTCCATGATCTAGAAAATAAGTTACAAAGTTTATATTTATGGTCATTGTAATTTACTATGATCTTAATATTTTTTGTTCCATAGCTGATTCTTCCTCTTTTCCGATCAAGAAAATATATAAATACTCAGCTCTGAAAAATTTAATTATGTCAAAAGTCAATTAATTTAGGTTTCATAACAGTTTTTTAATGTAAAGTAAAAAAATATACATAGGAATATATAATATATATTTAACTTCATTTCTGATGTCAAATACTGACATTTTCAAACACCATTTTACCGACCACATGTTTGGAGAGTACATCGCCTCTCGTATATGAAAAGCGTTGTAAAGTTTTCAAAGAGCGCGAAAATTATGTATGAATTGTAATTGTGTTATTTATTCTCACACTCGTTCTTTCCATTATGCCTCATTTTCGTAGTGCTACACCAAACAAAAACAAGTGGTTTGTTTATCGATTTATATTTTGTACAACTCTTTACTTGGCAGTAACAACAACAAACAGTCAGGATTATGCCTCTAAACGGATACACACTACGTGAACGGTTAAATAGTTATAATTAAATTCAGTTAAGGAACAAGTTAGCCCTACACATTTAATACACAGATATATCGATTTGACTTCTTTTAGATTAATTATTTCAATTTTTTTGCTTTTCGTTCATGCCCGCAACAGTTATTTGATAAAGCCAGCTTAATTTGACAATGTTTGCCATCGATTGATTGCAGAAATAAATAACTTATTATTTTTTGCACATAGATTTCGTTTTTAGGGTGAAAACTTTCAGTAGAAAATTATAGACAGTACATTAATCAATCACAATATTTTTGTTGGTATAATTCTCTGTTTGAGTCTTTATTTTATAATACTAGTTTTAAACATTCTTCGTGTAGTATGAGAAATCAGAACATTAGTATGGTTTGAAAATATTATTAGACAGACAGACGTAGTGACGTCTTCAGTTTAATTCCGGTATTTCTTTGGCCTCTGTACCTGGTTTACGACACCGTAACCGACAGCAGTGAAACATGTCACACACAGCACCTTCCTCACCTTCTACTTTGCTACTTTGTACTGTAAACATACTCAGATATTATCAGTAAATATATCATGTCATTGTACTATAAATAGATTTACGATTACGTTAATGTTATGTAAAAATTGAAATAAGGACTAGTGTCCTGAGTACAGGCTATAATATCGTACTCCTCTAGTAATCTGCGTTTTAGTTACACTACATTCACTCATTCTCCACTCAGCCATCAAATTTTACAAATTTGGAACGAACTCAAATTCAACTTAGGAGGAATTTGGTTCGGATCAAATATAACAGTAAAGGACACAGAAGGAAAATAATCTTTTACTGTAACATATATTGTTTTTGTTAGTGATAGCGCGTAGAATGGTCAAACTGTCGCAATGTTTATTATATGTATCAATTGAGAATTCTGTAGTACCAATTGATTTATTTTAATGTTAATCCATCCTTATATTTAGGTTCCAAACAATATCAGACATAATACAAGCACAAATATGGCCAATAAAAATTGTCAACAGTAAGTCGAAAAACTTAGTCATATACCAGAGGACACATAGCGGGTAGAAGAAGCACAATCATATAACTTGCTCTATACAAGGGACTTGCACAAAACATTGCGTTACACACCAGAAAATGAGAGAGACTGTCTTTCTTCATCTTTATTTGTCTCGTTTGTCACTCTAATCAGATTCCGAATCCGTTAAGAGTGGTTAGGTTTTAAAATTTCACTAACAATTTTAAAATAAGCATGCCCTTTTAAAACTAGAAAAACTTTATTTTTTATATTTTGCAAAAAGTGTAAATTATGTAGGGAAATCCCACTTGTTTCTTTCGTCTATTGATATGGACTATTTCTCCATTTTCTTCAGACTTTTCTCTGCAGCTTTGCATTGCTTATTAGTTACAACTTCATAAAAATCAATCATTTGATGAATATAACAGATTTGATTTTACTTGAAAAAACTACACATTAATTGTGAAAAAATAAAACATTTATGAAATCATTTTATGTAATAAAATTATAAAAAGACCTTCTTCTTCAAATTTCCCACTCAGTCCACTCAAATTGAAATTTATATGTTCGATGTTATTATATATGTTATTAGTTAGATATCTTGTTATTTAACTAATCAAAAATAATGGTGTATGGTTTACACATACGGCGTTTACTGTATACAGTACCTCCGATTCTTACCTGATGAAAGACAACACTAATCATAAACACTACATAAGACTTCAACCTTAAACTTCAGATGTAAGCGACAACGAAGTTTAACTATAAAAAGTCGGAGCTAAACTCCACATTCTATCAAATCGGCTTTGTCAATTTACTAGAATATAAGTACCAGTTGGTTATTATATCTGGGAAACATCTGTCTCAGGCGAACTCGGACGAGCGAAAGTGCGGAGAAAAGTGGGCGTTTGGTTTTGGGAGACAGCCAGCAACTTTTATTTACAAGTTTATTTAGAATTGGCAAGTCAAGGTGGATTTCTCTCTCCAAGATTCATTACCCAGCGTCAGGCTCCGCGCAGACCTGACACACGGATAGTTAACATCTGCGTAGATTCTGTCGCCGCAAGTTTTTACAACTTTAACCAAACATTCTATAAGTACTCGACCGGAAAATACTCACACGTACATAATTCTACATAAATATTAACTTACTTCCCCTTTGAAACGAACAAAAATATCTTAGTGTTGTATGAATAAAGAGTAATTGATCCTTTAGTTTTTTCCAGTTAGTCTTTATTTCCAGCTGTGTTTGAATAAACATGTGTCGTGTTTAAGAACACAAGGAGTCGTTTTTATTTTCAACGACATTTTATCCTGTGGTAAACCCCCAAAATACATAAATATAAATAAATGGCATGGTAGAATGTAAGGTATAATTCGGTTATTCCAAAAATATTTTACTATTTTTATTGAGTTAATACTTCTGGATGTTAGAATTTTATTTTTTTACATTTTTAATTGTTAATGTGTAATAGCGTACTCCTGTAATTGAATACCATACACGTGTTGTGTATTCAATAAACATTGAAGTTTATGTACGTGAATATATATTCAAGAAATATGAACGTGATAATATATTGAATCAATTTCAGATATACATAGTAGTTTGGGTTTGACCCAAGAGTACGTAAATTCATTTAACTGAGCAATTTTATTTTCATAGCCAAGCACATTTTATTGCTCTTAATTTTTAAAGACTTTTACTATTATTAAAGACTATTATTTCTATCGATACATTCCGTCTCCACAATATTAAGGCTCTGTGTGTTTTTTAGTCTTCCCGAATGAATTTATGCCTGGTCTTGTAACTCACGGACTAAAGGAGTATAAATTGGTGACATTGCATAATGTTATTTCCTGAGCGTTACTAGAAGGGTTGTAATAATTTCATTTCTATCTTTCTATCCGTCTATCTGTCTGTAGCAAGATATCTTGATAAAATAAAGATGATATAATAATCACATAATATGAGTGCAGACTTTTGTTATTTAAAAACTTAATGAACAAAAATTCGAATATATTATGTGACGAGATGTCTCAAGAAATACTTCCTCTGTAAAATTTAAATTTTACATGAAACTTTGTTCTACATACGTAGTTTTATGATAGTCCATGCAAACCATGGAATTTTCCTGAGCTCCACTGATGCCTATCACTTAGTAGGCTAACACAATCTCTTTCTTCTCTCTGTCATGTTGATGTTAAATTTATTTTCTGTATTAAAAATGCAGAATAACCAACGTAATACTACAGAAGCCTAATGTCTATCTATCCGCAGGACATCTCCACAATGAATGAGCTACAGACCTGACATTTTTCATGCAGCCTAAGCAAAGCCTGTTTCGCAACATCTTGTAAATCAGCAATTCCAAATGGATCTGTATGGTTATTCTGATTCTGAACACACTGTTTCGAAGTCAAATCTGAAAATATCTGGTATTAATTCGGTAGGTGAAGGAGGCTGCACAGGATTAGATCTTATCGGAAAATGATTTGGTACCGTTTAATCACACTTTATTCAACTACTTTTTTGAATGAGTGAAGGAGTTAAAAATTCTGAACTAATCTATCAATAAAGAATTATATTACATTGGTACCAAATCGATATTTTACCTATTGTCCTAGGAATGGAAGTTAGAATTACGGCAAGGGGTGAGTGGGGGAATCACGCAAAACATGTCAATTCTTGACGTTCTTACATACATTGAGATTCGAGTATGGTTCTACTTTTTTAGAACCAATACTTTCGTTTTATAATATAACAAAAAACATCGTGATTAAAATGGAAGAATATAGTTGTAGTCCGATATCCTACAGTTCACTGTACGTTTACAGTCCGATACATATATTAGATCGGACAAAAGTTTGATATAAACAGTTTTTGTTTAATATTTTGAGTAAATTAAGTTTGGGCTAATATGTGGTATTGAACGATTTGTTGATTAATTGATAGCCCACATTGTCAGAGTAATTACGATTTAGCTTTAGGCTGAATATTAGAATTATAATATTGAAATACGAGTAAATGATAATATTAATATTATTCAATACATAATATTATTAATGATAATAATATTATTAAGACACGTGAGAGGGTGGTCTGGAAAGGCAGACGTATATAATAAAATTAAATTTAAGCATTTTTACCGAAAGAAAAGGAAATAGTGCTTAATTTTGCGTTTTATGTGTTTTTTAATGTAACTTACCAAGTATTGTTTCATAAATAATATTCATTATTGTTGTAATGTGTGAACTCCTCCAGCGGAGCTTAACGGATGGTTCTAAAAGACAAACGTGGCAAAGGCGCTGGGATTATGGGAGCGAGACGGGAACTGGTGATCCCTATGAGTCCTTCTCCCACGGTGTTTCAGGCAGAAGTCAAAGTCATTATGGAATGTGCTTCTGAGATTCTTCGTCTGCGGTGTAGGAGTCTATTAGCATTGAATATGATCTGTTTTTGTTCACTAAATTGCGTTCATACCAGTGTTTAAATAATATAAATCTACACTCCAACTTACCTTAAAATAATGTTGTATGTGTTGTTGGTAGTTAGGCTACATGCTTTAATATGTTACATGTTAAAATCCCCAATGGTATATTGAGTTAGTTTATAACTTTATTTATTCTGCAATTTTCTCATTGCCATCATGGTTACCCACAATAGCAATTTAAAAATATTCGCTAATGCTCAACCTAATCCCATGGAGTGATATGGACCAGCATTGAAATCAGTGTTCCTCATATAGAACTGAAGCTTCGTGCAGAATGTCAAGTGTTTAGGTCAGTTAGTTTTCGTGGTGCGCCAGACAGATAGATAAACAGAGAGACTTGGAATGTCCCCACCTCACGAGTGATGGGCTTCGCTAACATTCAGCCAATTACTATTGTGATTCATACATTCCTGTTCAAATTAAACTGTATTAAAAATGCATTTGGATTTCTAAATAAATTTCTATCATTTAATTTTTTGTATTTTCAGATTAAAATAATGTTGATTAATCTGACCCCGGATTGTTTAGTTATACTTTGTGTAACAATTTGGAATATTTTTCCTACTCGATATTCATTTTTAAAACGAACATTTATAACTGTATTTAAAATGAACATACTGATGAGAGTGAGTATACGTAACTCCTTAAAATATTTCGATACAAATCTTTTAGTCTTCATTAACTTCCAAAATTTATTATATGTTATATTTTCATCCATAAAATTATAAACCATTTAAATTTAACTTTACATAAATTTACAGCTCCTTTAGATTTTTAAAGGACTAATTGTAAATTTTTAAAGGACTAATTTTTAAATGGTCACACATCGATAAAAAAAATAGTTCTCAATTAATTATTAGTACAAATGTTTATTAGTATAAAATATTATACATGTAAATTATTGTTAATTTAGCATTTATCACACACTATTATGAATAAAAAGAATTAATTTAAACCATGTCATATCTGTAGGTTACAAAGTTTATTTTATTTGGCTAATTGCTTAAGGACACCATATTTTTGTTAAAATATCAAAAATTAATTATTTGCTAATTTTTTTTAATATATATTACAAAATTATTATACAAAAATATGGTGTCCTTAAGCAATTAGCCAAATAAAATAAACTTTGTAACCTACAGATATGACATGGTTTAGATTAATTCTTTTTATTCATAATATTGTGTGATAAATGCTAAATTAACAATCATATATATATATATATATATATATATATATATATATATATATATATATATATATATATATATATATATATATATATATATATATATATAATATATAAATATATATATACTGTATTTAATTGTTAGAATTACTATGCGTCGTTGTTTTTATATCCTTCCTCAAATTATGTATTATAACCCACACAAATTTATATTTCAGTTGCATTTCAAAATTATACACAATAATCAGTTATACATCGGAACTGAGTTGTGAGCACATTCTGTGGGTATAAACGTGAACTTGTTAATCGTCGGTTTAATCACAGTACATGTGTTGTATTGTGCTGAAGCTACTTCCATGTGACTAATAACTGTAATTTAATACAATTCGAAGTTGAACTAAAAAGGTACAGTAAATGAATTGCGTTGCAAATAATAATTTTGCATGAGTTGTGGGTTTATATTGTAATCATTTTACAAATTAACGTGTGTTCAGTTTTTCATATTTTTTTAACTGTGGTAATTCAAAGTTAAACAATGGTTGATTTGCCTAATAAATGTAATATTGTTAAAATATGTAATACTGATTTCTCTAGTGTAATATAATTTCAATTTCTCACTTAACCGTAGGTAAGTAGAGAGTTTTGTTTATCTATAACCTATAAACAAACCTCTATCGCTAGTACAGGCATATGGGTGAATGAATAATCCCTGAGCCTAAGATACATCCATTCCCTTACTTTTAAATATAATGATATTTTTACGAAGTTGACTACGTCAATTAATTTCATCATATTCAAATATTGTCGAGCAATAACAGATTTGGATCTCACAGTGCGCAACAGTTTGGCCACATTCGGCTGTATAAAATTCTGGACATATATTTATTGCACCTAGTGTACAGCATCTTAAATTTTAAGAAGAGGTCCAAATTATATTTTATCTATGCCTTCGAATACATTTTACAGTTTTCCATGTGAAAGTGATATTCATGGATAACAATATTTAGATTAATTCTATTCTAATTCTGGTTTTTATGTCAGTTTGTAAGCTGACATAAATTAAAGTTAAATAGTATCTGTATATACTTAGAAAATGTCTGAAAAGCTATACATGTAAGAAATGAAAAGTCCGTTACAGATACTTTATCAGTGGGAAAGATCGACCTCATAGCATGATGAACCATCCATCAAATGTATAGTTTTTACCATGCTGAGTGATTCCAGACTATTATATGTTATTATATATTTCCTTCAAAAATATTTCGAAAAATGTTTCGGAGAGTTGTCGAACTGATTTAGTCCTGTAGTTTAGGAATACCTTTCTCGAATCTGAATCAATTCGTGTCCAAAACATCGTAGAGCTCTCAATTTTGCACATGATGAGACAATGGCAATACCTCTTTACCTAGGTTACACCATATTGTGTAGTCTGTGTGTCTCTGATGCCGAAACGTTGTAAAGAGTTAATTTTGAGCTTCTTCGTCGCAGAAATGTCTGGATCTCTTCAGACGAACATGATTCCAGATTCCAGGAGACACGATTTCAGACGCTGCACTAAGAGGAAGGTGAACTGTAGCTAAACTCAATGTTCACATTAGTTCTTCAGATTAGGAAATCAACCAATGAACATGTCAGAATGATTTCTTATCTCAGATATACTTGGGTGCCATACAAAAAGGAGTTGCATATGAGCTCCAGTTGTACTATACTGTTGGTAAATACGTGAGAAGCTCCGCTTAACATCTATCAATACCATCCGAGGCTTCCTAACACTATGTTAAATAGCTAAAAGTAGCTTTTACTTCTTAGTAAAATTAAATATAGATTAAAAATATAGTTAAACAACATTTAAAATACTATATTACTACAGCTATATAGTCCTAACATATACATTAAAATATTTATTATTATTATAATTATTTAGCCTATTCCTCACTACCGAATATTAAAATTATACTCCAACAAAATTGATTTGGGCAACAAAAGCATCCTGGACCCCCTTCTACAGTATTTTGATTATCTTTATGAATAAAATAAATCGACTTTAAGATTGTATATTTTTGATATGTTATTCCAGTGCAGAAGCACGATATGTATCGGATCAAACTCGTACTAGTAAGAGATAGTGGGACGTTGTCTGAGCTTTACCGAATTGCAGGGAGTGCACGCTACCAGGCTGTAACGCTGTAGCTACAGGCAGACAGACAGACAGACTGGTGTTGGATAGAGCCATCAACTGGAGAACTAGTGTGTTTGTCTTGATTACTTGTCTTACAGATAGAGCAAGTCACGCCATTACCACCAAGACCTCAATTTGTGGAAAATTACCAAACATTTCGTGCTATGCAGGTGTTTTACAAAATAGCTTAAGGTGCAAAAATGGTTCAATTAGAATATTTTTTTAACGCTACACAAAGAGATCTGAACAACACTCGTAATGTAGATTATACAATCTAACTTTATATTGTACAGGGTGTTCAGTAAAAGTGTTCCAATGCTTCGGGATTTTGTTTTAAATATAACAATAAGCAATTAAATTCATAAGAAGATACGTCCTTAAACCTTTAGTTTTCCGTCCATCTGTCTGTATGTTTTTTATAAAAAATATATTTTTTGAACCAGTTAAAGTTACGAAACTTGATAATTGTATTAATCTTTGGTAGACCTTTTTAAAAATAAAATATTAACAAAATCCCTTTTCTCATTTCAACAAACAACTGATAGCTCTTAACTGGGACATTTTGGTGCTCAAGGGTTGTGCAAGCGTGTCTTTAAAGTGGCCGTGCACGCTTATACATTGATAGTTTTAGTTTAAAAAAGACCTTTGGAATTGCCATAAAAATTTAAAAATAGTTGGTGTGTTGTGAAATTGTTATTACCTATTTAAATATACGTTTACATTTACCTATTTAAATATACGTTTACCTCTTGACCTTCCAGTTGTGTGGGAGGTCAAGAGGTCAAGAGCGACTACATAATAGCAATAGTTAAAAAATTAATATAACAATATAATATTTTTGTTGGTTCGAGGAATATTGGGAATGTTTTCCGAACGCCAACAAACAAGAATTCTTAAAGATCGCTACGAAATTAATCGGACTTACAGTATTCGTCTGTATTATATATTATGTCAGATTCCAGACGCTGCACCAGGTGAACAAGAGTTAAACAACATTTAGTTACGAGTAGAAAACTCGGTTCCTCAACCGTGCTTAGAGATCGTGTCTGAAACATTATAGTTCACTCAATTGTGAACATGTAAAGTCTAACAGGTTACCTCTTCATCTATACATATATCACTACATATATTCTGAAGTTTAGGTGTCTCTGATTTCGAAACGATTTAAGGAGTATATTTTGAACCTCTTCGTTGCCCATTTCTTTTATCTCTTCAGACGAACATGATTCCAGATTCCAGGGGTCAAGTCTGTGACAGTGTTCGATTCGAGACGCTGCACTTAAAGGAAGGCTGAACCCCGGAGCTTAAAATGTTTTTTGAATCACTTCATTGATAAGGCTCTACACGACAATCTTTACATTTCTTGAGCCGTACACGTGTCCAAAACAGTGTTGCCAACGGCCTGTGATGTAACGACAGTTAAAACTTTACATCTTCAAAAATACTCCAAGCTGTAAGGTAGCGTAAATCCATAAGATAATCGCTGATTAGCAGGAATATAGTGTCTAATAATAGAATCCGTTATCTTAATTTGAGAAGTAACTACAGTCAGGAGCTCATCAACAACACAGTATTGATTCGTAGAAAGTTTTTTTTCGTAAGTGAACGATTTTCTCTGTTGTAGCTACTGTTTTGTCGTTATCAGATTTTCGCTTTTATCCTGTTCTAACTGTCCACGGTGACCAAAACGCAACGCTATTCCGTTTTATTCAACAGAAGATGTGTTGGGTCAGCTTTTAAGACGTAGGTTGCACTAAAAACTTTAGTTGGAGCAGACATCAGTGAGAAGAGAGACTTTATTAGTAATATACGGGCTCAGAGACTGTTGTGTTGTGTATTGGGCTAAAGTTCTTTTTATGTCCCGCAACTAAGTTATTTTATATGTTATCGTTTTAAATGTTTCATGAGTTTCTAGACTCTTGTACGGTTAATTTAAAAGGAGTAATGTCGCTAACGGAACAGAGTGAAGGTGCAGAATCTTCGATTCACTTTGTCACTTTTAATCAGGATTACACGTCATTGTCAGTTGGCACAAAAACCGGCTTCCGAATATATTCATTGAACTCTATAGATATAACAACGTCGCCCAGTCTGCACTAAAACAACCAGGGATTGGTAATAAAGATATGTACATCTGTCTTGCACCACCCTCGGCTTCAATATTAACTCCACACAATTCAATTTAATTGTACAAAACCGATGGTTGTGCAAATTAATCATAGGAGTACAGAAGTATTTACTGACATATGAGAGAGCCACATGTGTTACTATGTCATTACTTCCACTAGAAGCTACTTCTATCATCAATGATGACGACAGCCATGTCGTTAAAAATTACATTTTTAAATTGTGTTAAAACTGTAACATTTTAATTAAAATTCCTACTATTCCTGATAATTAATAGCAAACACTTTTCCTCATTTATCGGATTACAACAGATTTTTTAAATTTTATTCATCTGATTGATATTTAATTTTCAACCTAAAATCAATGGAAAGAAAGAAAATATAGGCTGGATGGTAAATAGGACCACGATATACTTGTATATGAGGAGGTCATGAGACAGTAGTTAGTTCGCTTGCGTGCCACTCTCCCCCCCCCCCCCACCACCTACTATCACCTCTAACCACTATCTCATTCCTACAACAGAATAGCTTATATTTACAACATAAAACATGTTTATAGGGCATCCAACGCTAGAAGGTCCTACTATAAATTATTGGTGTAAACTTATTACTATAAAACCTAATACCAAAATGTACCATAATACTGAAGCTGTGTTATTCAGAATATGGCTGAAAACACATAAGTAGTAATGAGGAATACGACTTTCATAAAGTTATTCAGGATATCGTTACAAAAAACTATATAAAATTTAGAGTGTTATTTAGTGTATTTTGTACTTTGCCCATTTGTACAGTATTTTGTTTACAGTATGTTTTATTTATAAACTTCAAGTGTTCATACTTTTGTTCTAGTGTTGAAGGTCAATATCGAACCTAATTCTGACTACAAAGAGATAGCGTTAGGTCGTCTGAACTGTGTAGAATGGTCATGGTACACGCTAAGACGGATAGACAGACGGACTGGTGTTGAAGGTCAATATCGAACCTAATTCTGACTACAAAGAGATAGCGTTAGGTCGTCTGAACTGTGTGGAATGGTCATGGTACACGCTAAGACGGATAGACAGACGGACTGGTGTTGAAGGTCAATATCGAACCTAATTCTGACTACAAAGAGATAGCGTTAGGTCGTCTGAACTGTGTGGAATGGTCATGGTACACGCTAAGACGGATAGACAGACGGACTGGTGTTGAAGGTCAATATCGAACCTAATTCTGACTACAAAGAGATAGCGTTAGGTCGTCTGAACTGTGTGGAATGGTCATGGTACACGCTAAGACGGATAGACAGACGGACTGGTGTTGAAGGTCAATATCGAACCTAATTCTGACTACAAAGAGATAGCGTTAGGTCGTCTGAACTGTGTGGAATGGTCATGGTACACGCTAAGACGGATAGACAGACGGACTGGTGTTGAAGGTCAATATCGAACCTAATTCTGACTACAAAGAGATAGCGTTAGGTCGTCTGAACTGTGTGGAATGGTCATGGTACACGCTAAGACGGATAGACAGACGGACTGGTGTTGGATAGAGCCATCAACTGGAGAACTAGTGTGTTTGTCTTGATTACTTGTCTTTCAGGCAGAGTAAGTCACGCTATGAACATTATGACCTCAATCTGTGGAACATTAAGGATACATTTCGGGCTCTTCGGATGTTTAGTAGGACACCTTAGGAACCAAAAATAAACTACGATATGATCATAAAAATGTATCCGCCTTATGTTATTTTTTACAAGAAAGAACAAGATTTAATTTACATCAGAAATATATTTAATAACAACAGAAATATGAAGAATTGACAAGTTCTTTTTTTATCTGCATGTATGTTACAAAAAACGATTTTACACCTAGCCTTAGACGAATTAGCATAATGTACACAAACTAATTAGTACAAATAAACATACACACATGGTAGTAGTGGCAGCATTTCTTATTATATACATATAAATTGTATAACAGAACATGTACCTCCAAAAACTTAATTATTTAAAAGCATGTCACCACCACATTAGCATTTTATCATTATTTCTTCACAGCTATATATTCTACAAACTGTAGAAATATAAAGCTCTGTGTTAGCGATTTTAATACGGATTTAGGGATATAGATTTTGATTTGCACAGTTATGTTCTCTATATTATTAAAATAATTATAATATCAAATTCACATGGTTTTCAACCATCTAGAAGAAGTTTAAAACTATGGCAATTCTGACATTTCTTCTTTTGAAATAGCCTCAATCTAACAAGGTGGCTGTGTTACATATGAGTAACAAAATTATCAACGCTGAATTATACACATATAATGGTGTTATATATTTGGAAGACATATACTATACAATTATACATTTGGAAGGTCAAAACATAAGTTTTTGAAGCATTTATTAAAAAAATAATAACTAACAATATTAGGATTTGTAGCACTCATATTTTGTTAAAATTACCACTCCCGTGTAGGTAAATGTCCACATACAAGAAACGTAGTAAATAGTATTGTTATACGATTTGAAAAAATATTTTCATAACTACTAGTTTTGGAAGAAAAGGAAGTATTCGCGTTGAACTCGTGGTATCAAATCATGAAGCATCCTTGCAGTGGCTAGTAAAGATAGACCAAGCTACCAATTCTCGCAGGAAGTGATCATAAGATTCGGATAGGAAAGCGTGGGAGTAATGCAAAGGTCAGACAATTTTTATCGCTATAAAATCTAGCTATAAATCGAGCTTTCTAGGATACATATCAAGTGTAGTCAGGATCAACTAAACTGAGAGAGAGTTCTCACATACGTCAGAGATGTTATGTCTGAGAAAACTCCTAAAATTTGTTCATGAACTTTCTGTTTGTGACAAATCACGACCATTAGAGGGGAGTCTGTTACCGTTGACACGATTATCATATGAAGCACATTTTACTTTAGAATAGTTCAGAACGTTATCTGGTCACGTCTAGTTGTAAAGCACCATACAAGGTGAGCGAAGTTGAACTCCGATACAGATACACACTGCCCCTAACGCAGACTTTTAGCTTTAAAGTACGGTGAGGATAGGTACGAAGATAAAACTACATTTATATTGATAACAAAAGTGTAAAGTTGAAATGTAATACAAGTTCACATTCCTCCAACATGGACACTTAGCTTTAAAGTACGTACAGTGATTATAGGTACAACAATAAAACTATATTTATATTGTTAACAATGTGTAAAGTTGAACTCCGATACAGATACTCACTGCCCCTAACGCGGATTTTACCTTTAAAGTAGGTACGGTGAGGATAGGTACAACAATAACACTATATTTATATTGTTAACAATGTGTAAAGTTGAACTCCGATACAGATACTCACTGCCCCTAACGCGGATTTTACCTTTAAAGTAGGTACGGTGAGGATAGGTGCAACACTAAAACTATATTTATATTGTTAACAATGTGTAAAGTTGAACTCCGATACAGAAAACCGAGCAACACAGGACAACAGCATTCGGACATTTGCCATCCCAGGTTGGTGTCACAATCATCAACAGGCTCCCTGAGGAAATTAAACATCTCGAAGATCCCAAAACATTCAAATCTCGACTAAAACGCCTCTTGGTGTTAAAGGCATTTTACTCCGTTGAAGAGTTCATGATGGGCCGCTGGGATGAAAATCCTTGAAATTATCAACAAACAATTTCCCAGTCCTGATGTCCAGTTACCATGAAATTCCAAATACTTGTTAACTGCCTTGTTTATTGACTCTCACATTTAAGTATTGTGTGTTTAATACCTCAAATGTTGACGCATGCAATGCAATTGTGAAATTGTTGATTGTTGATGCAATAAAGAAAGAATAAAGAAAGAATAAAGATACTCACTGCCCCTAACGCGGATTTTACCTTTAAAGTAGGTACGGTGAGGATAGGTACAACAATAAAACTATATTTATATTGTTAACAATGTGTAAAGTTGAACTCCGATACAGATACTCACTGCCCCTAACGCGGATTTTACCTTTAAAGTAGGTACGGTGAGGATAGGTTCAACAATAAAACTATATTTATATTGTTAACAATGTGTAAAGTTGAACTCCGATACAGATACTCACTGCCCCTAACGCGGATTTTACCTTTAAAGTAGGTACGGTGAGGATAGGTACAACAATAAAACTATATTTATATTGTTAACAATGTGTAAAGTTGAACTCCGATACAGATACTCACTGCCCCTAACGCGGATTTTACCTTTAAAGTAGGTACGGTGAGGATAGGTACAACAACAAAACTATATTTATATTGATAACCCATTGTATTTTGGTATCTGTAGAAAGAGTGTTTGTTATTGATTTTCGTAAAATATTGTTTGTCCATGAATACATTCACAAAAATATTACGAACAAATAACAACCTAGTGATTAATTTGATTTTATTGAATGCCTAATCAATGTTATTTAACAAAATTCGTGTATTTCTTCTCTATAAATTCTAATCTATTTCCTTCCTTAAATATTACTTCGGACTGATTATTGGAATTTTAATAATGCTTTTATTTAAACTTCATTTGTTTTTTGTGTTGTTTTTCGAAGTGCCGAATTAAGCTATTATAATATACACGCTCCGTATTGAAATAACCTTCGTAAATCAAATTTGGTTATAAATAATTAGTTCATTGCTGAATGTTTAAAATGTTAAAATGTTTAAAATGCTGAATGTTAAAATTTTTAAGTATGTTTCTGAATCAAAATTAAAAAACATTTTAATACATAATAACGTCTATCGCCCACCACAAAAACATCTGAGCTAGTTTTGAACCTACCCTCTGATTAAGCGTTAATGGCCAAATAAGACTACGATCTCCTGATGATTGAGATAAGCCATATGTGAGGAAGCACATAAGCAACAGCCACAAAGCCCACAGAAAAGCCGCTATATTTTAAATCCAGATTATTAATACCAATCCTGGCTAGTTTTTTTCCAGGATTTTGACGCTTACTACATTTATAAATAATTATTGGCTTTAAAACCATAGAAACCAGAAACATTAAGAAATGTCAAAACTACTCGTACAGCAATGAAACACTCGTTTTACCCTCACAATAAGCACTGAACATTGCCAAAGTTGCAAAACATTTGCTCAACTTATAACTAAATAAATAAACAAAGAGAGAGGACCGTAATTATTCTATTATAAAATCAAAGACAAATCCTTTATTTATGACAAATTTATTGAAACGAGTACGAAACAGCTCAAAATGTTTCTAGAGTACAACCAGATATTGAGAACACAACAAGCTACTCTGGTTTCTCTACAGTTAACAAACAATGCGATTCTTATATATTTTTTGGTTCTTTTCCGCCCAACAGATTAATTGAAATGATAAACCTTAACTTTTTTGGTTAGACCTTAACCTGGTCATTCTATATATACGGAATTTTTGAAGACACTCTTAAAGTCTTATCCTTGAGACTCAAGGTCCTCTTGAGTCTTATATAGAAGGTTTGAAGAAGCACCAAATACTCGTGAATACGGAAAATAATTTACTTATTATAGACCAACATGTTGGCACAGGCTACAGCTTTATTAAGAGTAACTGTTTCCCCACACCCGATACAGCAGCTAATGAAGAGCTTTACCAAGCAGTGCTTCGGTTCCATCAATTGTTTCCAAATTTTCGAAATATACGGCGGAAAATCCCATTGCATTGCATTCCTACATTGGGCCATACCCAATGTGGGGGGCGGGGTGTATCCAATATGTGATCATCAATACTTTGTGTTTTAAAAAAATTGGTTTTATTGCGCCAGTTTTGGATACGAGACTTAAAATAAATGTCATAAACTAAAATACGGATTCGTATGGTGAGGAACAGAGACGTGTACGAATCGTGAGTTAGTTCCAGAACTACAAACGAGCGAATTAGGTGATGCATCATCTGACTTAAGCGATGTGGACGAATCTGAAATTATTCAAACCTTTATTCAGTACAGTGATTTTGAAGAAAACATTTAGCAACTATTAGAAGAAGACTTTTCAAGAGCGTAGTGGAAGGAGTATATTAGTTCTCGATATTAATCCCAGCCACCAGGACTTAGTGGTCATTATAATTACATTTTGGATTATATTCACGATGAAACAGAATCGGATATATCATTGGATCGCAATGAGGGCTCATAACTGACAAAAGTATATTTAACGGTAAAGCAATTTGTTGTTACTATTACTTTTAAGCCTGATACATATAAAACCGGTAATATGCTAACTTAATATGCTCTCGCTCCAAAACCGAGTATTCGCAGAGACCGCGGCAATTTGGTAATTTGGCGTGCCACGGCGTAGATATATGAAACAATAATTTTACAGAACTGTATTCAAAGTATTGGAAAACTATTATATAAAACTAGTAACATCTAGATTAAGATAAGATAACAACTATACCCAAAAGAGATCAATCCATGTGGCGTGATCCAATGATGGTTGCTTGATCATTTTTAAATATTTGTATTTTTATATGATTTGCCATACTTATAAGAGGTTCAAAACTGATTTTAAAGAATTTTATCTTTCACCGTTCATGCTAGGCGGCCATTTTATATCACGAGAATCTAGCGATTTTTGGCTGTGCAGACATTAGCGTTAAATTGATTATTTCTTAATTGAATTATAATTAAAGGTCATAACAGCAGAACAAGTGAGAGCTATTAAACCAACACCATTCTTTTTAAAAAGATCAATTCTGAAATATTTTATATACTCTTTATACCTCTAAATGCAAAGTTTTGTTCCCAAAATAGGCTCCAAAGTTTGGTGTTAAATATTGGGAAATCCATCTTTTTGGAGGTTTAACAAACAAAGAAGGGGCGATTTACTATATTTCAAATTTTAGTTCAGTTATATTGCATAGCTTACTAACATAAAATAGAGTTTTAGCGTTAAACATGTTTACTTAATTTTTTATAAATTGTCTATATCTGAAAATTTTCAAATTTTTAAGTTTGAAGCCATTTCTAGTGGGACATGGTATAAAAATCTGATTTTTGCACAGCAAGCACATAATTTTTATTTTTATTGGATTACTTCATATGGATTAACCCTAAATTATTAGTATTTTACCATAGGGATTAATATCAAAGATAGTAATTAACGATATAATAAGATGTGAACAAATTGCTGTAGTGTGTGTCCCGTGTAATATCTTCATATAAAACATCCTTGGATTTCAATGAATATTTTACTGAAAGAAGTAGCCGAATTGGTCCATCTGTTCTTGAAAGTAGTACTTAGTAACACACTACGCTATTCTTCTCTGTTTACAAGATTATAATAATTGGTATTATGCAAATAGGCTTTGGAATCATATTTGAAAAATAATAGAAAAATAATCAAAATTTCTCTGGGAGAGTGGCTATAATATATTATTTTTAAAATAGAGAAAGTAAAGAAAGTGTAACTTTTCTTACTTAAATAATTAATGTTATAATTATAAGCTATAAATTATAGCTCAATCATAGTAATTAACGGGTAACTAATTATTTATTTGTTTATGAAATTCTTGATGGGCCACTGGGATATCTGAAAGTGCTGGATTTGAAATCAGAACGATTGTGTCTAAAATAATGTAACCAATTAAAGAAAAATATAAGATATAGATGTTATAACATGTAGATAATAATTATAATATTGTAGATAACATTGAAATGTTTTAGGAAGCATGAATGTATCATAATGTAAATTACATTTAAATATAATTACTTTTTAATATTTTTGACCAGGAAGAATGGTGGTACGTTGTATTTTATTAACACCTCAGTTGCAACTAATATACGCTTACACCGTAATTGGTCAAAACTTAACAGAGACCTATCAACTGATACGCTCCATCTTATACAAAAAAATGCAAATGAAATTGAGGACCTAACCAAAGTATTTAAATCAGTTTTATCAAACAATATAATATGTACCGGCATAGTAGATATGAGATGATTAAATGAACTACTCTCAAATCTGCGCTGATAATAATCGCTGTAGTTTTTAGTTCCGTTGAGGGGGAGCCACCACAACACCGTCACGTAGCATTTTACCGTTAACGTTATGAGCCCTCATTGTGATCCAATGGTATATCGGATTCTGTTTAATTATGAATAGTATCCAAAATGTAATTATAATGACTAAAGAAGGTAAATGAATCGTGGGTGGCTTGCAATGTTACAATATATGTGATGTATAATTTATTAATGTTTCTTATACACTCATCACTCGACAAAATATTCCAGCAGTGTAGAATGTGTAGAAATTTCAATATCTAAATTATACTTTTTTGAGTGATTGAACTAACATAAAAACCCATTAAGACACCAAGAACTGCATGTCATTACAAGCAGCCACAAGTATATGTTGAGTAGCGTTCACGTGGCAGGTAAAATTGTGGTGATGCCAAAAAAAACCACAATTCCATATTAATTATCGTTAAGTCTGGTAAGTCAGATATTTATTTGACTTTTCCACAATGCTAATTGTCTATTTACTATTGTAACCCAAACTAGCCAGAAATACTTCAATGTAATGGAAACGCATTTAGTCATGACGTTGTTGTATGGTATTCAAAAGTAAACTTATTAAAGTAAAAAGAGACACATTAAAAATTATATTTTTGGTGCGGTAATTATCTGTATTTTATGTAAAATAATTTCAAAAACGTTGCTTTCCACATTGTCATAAGCAAGAATTTATGACATTGATTCTTGCTGACTAGACAAATGTCCTGAACTGAACACAAATTCACCTACAAATTTATGTTTTATTATTATGTTTGTTATTCACTTGTGTATGTTTTATTTCTTTTGTCTGTAAGTATGTTCCAGCAATCAAATAAATTCGTTGTAACAGCCTACTTGTTATAGTTATTTTTTATTTTAAAATAAAAAAATATTCCCTAGTTATAGTACAATAATAATCATAAATACAACAAGGCTTTTGAGTTGTTTTTAACTGTTTTAGTGTCCTGAGAAACCTTTAAAAAAATGTACATGTTGCCCATTGTTAATTCATATCTTTACCTGTAAAATATCTTGAACTAATCAGTCAGTAAAATGTATTAATTCTAGTGTATATATATATATATATATATATATATATATATATACATTAATATATATATATTGTGTAGTCATCCTATAGGAGGAACTATCTCGGTAAATTTCCCAACCCAAGCATTAAAGTCTATTATAAATTTTCGCTATATATGGTTTTATCGAGTTTATTGGTAGCTTTGACATTTACTATGATGTAAACTTACTTTTATAGACACCATTTAGTTTTATATTAGATCACAAACTACATCAGAACATTTAAAAACAAAGTTGAAATATTGCTATTTTTACGAAATCATTTATAGGCGGTAAACAATCATATTATTTGAAAATATACTTAGCATTTCAAGGATATATTAGTTTTATTTACCACGTTGTCAATCTATCATTTACCATTTATACATTCAACCCTATATAATACCAATAATTGGTTACAAAAATGTCCGTGTAATTTACATTTGAATCGATTTTTGTTAAAAGGGCGTAACTCCACAAATACAAACTTTTCAGGAATCATAAAAAACATTATAACTTTTGTATTTTTTTAAATAAAAATTTTTTATATTGTACAAAATTTAACATGGAACTTATAACAATCTCTGACAAAATTTTGCTAAGCTATGATTTTGATTTAGTGCTATAAATTAAGCAAAATGTTTTCAGTTTTTTGGCAAGGTTTTTTTAAAAGGGCGTAAATCCTAGGGAAAAAAAAATGATAAGTCAGTTGAAAAAAAGAAGCTTGGTATGTACTATAATCAACATATTACAATTTTTGGAATTTCTGAAGTTTTAGGGAACATAGATGAATGTGCATAAAAAGTTTGAAGTTAAAATAATAAATATTAACACTGTCACACAAAAAACTAGAGTACTATTTTTATTTCAGTGTTTTATTCTCTAGTGTTTCTTCGATTTCATTGTCAGTTTCAATCTTCGTAGTCACTGTCTGGCCCTTGATTGTTGGTGGTTGTGAGCCACTGGAAGACTTCATTGTAGAAAGCAGAGTAGACATCAGGGATGTATTCCTTTAGTTTCAATATGTCCTCGATTTTTGCCTGTTTTATGGGGACTTTATTCTGAGGATAAGCAGGTTCAGTTGGAGGAAAAACCAGTTTTGTTTTGCTCATAAAAAAAGTTGTGACATATAATGCCATTTATCATGGTAAATGCTTTAATATTGCCTTTTTTTGTAGAGTCATATTCAAAGTGGTATAACGTACTTATTTGAAAGGTAACTTTATCTTTCTTAGCAACCTGTTTGCCTCTGGTTTCATTTGAAATGCATGTTTTTTTGTAATAGTGCTTCATCCAGTTTTTAAAATCAAGAATTTTATCTGCAGTAATTAAATTTACTGAGAATTTACCTGGAATTGAAGAACTCTTCTCAATGACCTCTTTCACTTCCTCAGGGGTAAATAACCGGTCATGTCTTCTGAGGGCTTTAGATATTATTCCAAAATCCCGGTCCACAAGGTAAAAAAAAAAAAAACTATGACCAGGAAAAGGGAAAAAAAACTGTTCAACTTTTTTAAACACTTTACAGTCTGTAAGGTACAAACAATATCTTGATAATAGTTGGTTCTTGTTTTGACCTGCACAGTTGGTCACAGTACAAATGCAGCTCAGTAATATGCTCAGGGACTGATTTTAAATATTCTCTTAAAAAGGTACAAACCTCATTTGGACCTTTTCTTCCATTTCCTTCATGATAAAGGTAAATAGAGCTTGTATTTTTTTTTAAGTCATGAATGCAAAATAGATTAAGAGACAAACTGCCTCATATAATAAAGCTCCTGTACAGGTATTTTAGGAAGACTGATTGTCTTCATATATTCAAACGTAAGCGCTAAGACGTGGTTCAATCTGTGCTATTTTTTTCGGCATCAAAGTTTATGATAAAATTTCTTACTTTTCCTAAGATGAACTACCTGCTCTGCTATGGCAACCTTTTTAGCAGTGTCATTAAGGTGAGGTGACTTGATTTTTTACGTTTAAAGTGCCTCGCATACTGCACAAGTGTCTACTTGTGGTCTACCAAATCGATAATTAAAATTCTCACGATAACATGTCCAATAAAAGAAGTAGCTGACTTTATTGTTTGGATTCTGTTGGCAAAACATTCGCCACATTTGTTTCAATGACAAATTTAGCACTCATGTAATATAGTTTTTTTCCACAATAATGTGACTCTTTTAAGGGAAATGACTTTATGTGATTTCCAACCAGTTCTTTAACTTCTGTAGGAAGAGTATTGGTTATTCCTTTCCCTCTTTTGTCTAATGGTACTTCACCTACTAGTTTTAAGTTTCGGATTCTTCTGACTCGTTTTTCACTAATATTATACAGAGATAAAAAGCCTTTGAAACATACCTCAGTTCTTTTACTACCGTTTACAACATGGTACTTGAAAGAAGCAGTTTTCTGTGCCCTTTGAGGAGTATCTGTAGATGGACGTCGCCGTTGAACTTCTATGGCATCAACTTGACCTTGAAGAAACAAATCTTGTCCATTTTTTGATGATAGGGTTATAAAACTTTTGAAAAAATTTGTGTACACCCATCTTCCCCAATTTTTTTTCAGGCATTGGTTAGCACATCTGCAAACAAACAACATCATTAAACTAAACAATATTAGTTTAATGCAAAGATACAAACAAAAACCATTAGTAATATTACGAGCCGGTCGAATACCAGCATAACTAGTGGCCGCTTATTATATTGCAGCGTCTATAAAATTGGATTGTTTGTTGCTCAATCAAAATATTAATAAATAGTAATTTAATATATTAATTTTGGTTAATTGTAGGCCTGCATAAATCTTATTTTACGTTAAAATCACTAAAATGGACCTAGAGGCAAACATACCTATATAGGCCTATTTCATAACAAAAAGTTATACTTGGCTTATTTTGTAAAATATACAGAAATAATCATAAGTACTAACCTGCAATCAAATTCTGGCTGTTTTGATGCAACTGTTTTCCCACTAGGACTTACATATTCTTGCCCTTTCAGCGAGCATTTTTATTTTTGGTCGTATATATGAGTCAGGATTAGATACTTTCCTTTTACGAGGGCTTGGGTGATTACTCATATTGTAGATTGTAGATGCTACTATAAAACAATGAAAATCAAGTACTAAACAGTTTCTTTTCACAACACGTTCAGTACATTGAGGTTAGATATGAAACTGATGGAAAATAATACAAGAAGAAACACAGGTGGTTGGAGAGGTTTTTTTTTAAACAGGCGTATCTCCACAGCTGACAATCTGTTGTATTCATTATTTTGGAGTTACGCCCATTTAAAAAAGTCACCAGATGGACATACGCCCTTCTAAAAAAGTTTGAAAAGTTTTTATGCTTATTTATTCCCATACACTATTGGATTTAGAACGCCCTTTTAAACTCAGTTTGATGTGTCTACCTATTAGAACCAATATTCTTTCATAAAATTCATTTTGAAAAAAAAATGTGATTTACGCCCTTTTAACAAAAACCGATTCATTTGATGTGTGTATCTAAAGTTTTAGTTTAGATACAAAACATAATTGTCACAAAACAAATTTGTATAAGATTCATTATTTTAAAAGTCCCACATGAGATCGATTTATGCCCATAACGTAATATAAATGGTTAATTTTAAAACTATTAAGAAAAATTCTTTATTTCCCAAAAACTTTCTAAGTAAAATAGCTTTTTGTGATCTGTTGTTACTCACAATCCATTATTAGAAATCATGTAATGAAAAATACAAATTTGATATATCACTTTAAATGTCAAAACTATACAGTTATCTAATCAAAACTTTGGTAAACTTTCAAAAGTATAAATTTGATTTAAATGTTAAAAATATAAATAATTTTATTCAGTAATTAATTATTGGATAAAAGTACTGGAAATGTTATAAATCCTATTAAGTAATTCTATGAGCTATACGTAAAACTCTAACCTATAAATTAGTAATAAAGGAAATTGTATCATTTAAGAATCCTTTTTACAAATAATAATGAAGTAGTGACATAATATAATATAACTGATGTACTGATATCATAAAAAACATATAGTAGTCTACGTAAATTCTCAGGAAGTAAAAGTTGTTTCAGCATTTAAAGGTAATGAAACTGTTTATTAAAATACAGATCCACCTGAACTGTATGCATTATTTTAAAGGCAGTTTTATAATTAAAAACCAATGCTTGTATATGAGTTTTATTAAATACGTCTTACTAAAACGACGAAGAGACATGTTCCAACCCGAAACACGAAGAGGTTGGGCGGATGTTACTCTGCAACGGATATGGCTAATACAGGGGATAGTAGAGAGCTGTAAAAATATAAAATTGCAAACTATTACAGAACTTTAAAGGTAATAAACATCAAATCTTTAGCGTCAAAATATATTAGCGATAAAGTAACTCTGTTGCGCGTGGATATAAGGAAAATGTAGCTAAGCCCGACCTTCAACAAAGCAAGGCCAATATTTGTATTCGATAACTCAGTTCTAATCAAGATGTGGTCACAGTTGATCGTGATAAGTGCTGTGCTCACATTAATTGCATCTAGAGGTGATAATTTTGGAAAACCTTTATTTTTGACAATCTTACTGGAAAGAGGTGAGTACGAAGTAGCACAAAATCTGTCTAGGGTAACTCCAGACATTGGAAACACAACCAGCTACTCTGGTTTCTTCACAGTCAACAAACAGTGCGATTCTCATTTGTTCTTCTGGTTTTTTCCTGCCCAACAAATTGACTGGAACGATAAACCGTTACTACTTTGGTTACAAGGTGGCCCAGGTATTTCTTCGATGTATGGACTTTTTGAAGAGATTGGACCTTTTAAATCGTATCCTGAAGGTTTGAAGAAGCGCCAATACTCGTGGAATACAGAAAATAATTTACTTTTTATCGACCAACCTGTTGGTGCAGGGTACAGCTTTACTGGAAATAATTGCTTTCCCACGAGTGACACAGCAGCTAGTGAAGAACTTTACCAAGCGGTGCTTCAGTTCCACCAATTGTTTCCAGATTTCCAAAAAAATAAATTTTTTATCAGTGGACAGTCTTACGCAGGGCATTACATTCCTGCATTAGGGCATAACATACACAAGTATAACAATCGTAGCGATATAAAAATAAACTTAATTGCTATGTTGATTGGAAATGGCTTTAGTGATTCTGTTACACAGATAGATTACGCCAGCTTCCTGTATCAAGCTGGACTAGTCGATGATACAGGACGTGATATTTACAAAAGTTATCAGGATAAATTTGTAAAACAAGTTCATGACAAAGATTGGGCTAGTGCTATAAACACTCGGAATCTTATTGGAAACTTATTCGATGAGACCGTTGGTAGTCAAGTGAGTTTATACAACTATCTTCTTCAATCTACATCAAAACCAAAACATTGGGATGAATTTATACAAACCAGTGACGTGCGTAGTGCTTTAAAAGTAGGGAATCTACAATTTAGTGAGTTCAATGGCGATACATATAGAGCACTGTCCAATGCCACTATTCACTCAGTGAAACCCTGGGTAGAAGAACTGTTGGAGGTCTATCCAATAATTTTCTACAATGGCCAGCTGGACATCATCTGTGGCTATCCAATGATGATCAACTTTCTTCGCTCGTTGTCATGGAGTGGAGAGGCTCGTTATCTGAATGCTACAAGGACAAAGTGGTGTGTTGGTCAGGTCTGTATTAGTTGTGTTATGTATACTTCATAAGAATTAACCATGGGAACCACAAGAATCAAACAACTATAACCTGCCTCATGGAGTGGAGAGGCTCGTTATCTGAATGCTACAAGGACAAAGTGGTGTGTTGGTCAGGTCTGTATTAGTTGTGTTATGTATACTTCATAAGAATTAACCTTGGGAACCACAAGAATCAAATAACTATAACCTACCTCATGGAATGGAGAGGCTCGTTATCTGAATGCTACAAGGACAAAGTGGTGTGTTGGTCAGGTCTGTATTAGTTGTGTTATGTATACTTCATAAGAATTAACCTTGGGAACCACAAGAATCAAACAACTATAACCTGCCTCATGGAATGGAGAGGCTCGTTATCTGAATGCTACAAGGACAAAGTGGTGTGTTTGTCAGGTCTGTATTAGTTGTGTTATGTATACTTCATAAGAATTAACCTTGGGAACCACAAGAATCAAACAACTATAACCTGCCTCATGGAGTGGAGAGGCTCGTTATCTGAATGCTACAAGGACAAAGTGGTGTGTTGGTCAGGTCTGTATTAGTTGTGTTATGTATACTTCATAAGAATTAACCATGGGAACCACAAGAATCAAACAACTATAACCTGCCTCATGGAGTGGAGAGGCTCGTTATCGGAATGCTACAAGGACAAAGTGGTGTGTTGGTCAGGTCTGTATTAGTTGTGTTATGTATACTTCATAAGAATTAACCTTGGGAACCACAAGAATCAAACAACTATAACCTACCTCATGGAATGGAGAGGCTCGTTATCTGAATGCTACAAGGTCAAAGTGGTGTGTTTGTCAGGTCTGTATTAGTTGTGTTATGTATACTTCATAAGAATTAACCTTGGGAACAACAAGAATCAAACAACTATAACCTGCCTCATGGAGTGGAGAGGCTCGTTATCTGAATGCTACAAGGACAAAGTGGTGTGTTGTCAGGTCTGTATTAGTTGTGTTATGTATACTTCATAAGAATTAACCTTGGGAACCACAAGAATCAAACAACTATAACCTACCTCATGGAATGGAGAGGCTCGTTATCTGAATGCTACAAGGACAAAGTGGTGTGTTGGTCAGGTCTGTATTAGTTGTGTTATGTATACTTCATAAGAATTAACCTTGGGAACCACAAGAATCAAACAACTATAACCTGCCTCATGGAGTGGAGAGGCTCGTTATCTGAATGCTACAAGGACAAAGTGGTGTTGCCTGATAACTACATGTCAATTACTCTTGTGCATACGTATGGTAAGAGTCAGGTTATTCGAACGAGAATAAATTCAAGCTTATTGAATCTTGGTTCCAGAATCTATATCTTGCAAATTAAAAACTGTCCGTAGAACGATAGTACTTTAGCCCAACTCTTCATCTGAAGATTCATTGTAACATTTGTTCACCGCCTCGAGTAACAACTTTCCGAACATAAGCTAACTGTTCACTTCTCGATCCACTCAGAATTGGATACTGTTGGAGAGGCAGGAAACTGTGCATTAAACAAATGTTAATTAATGTTAACAAATGTTACCAACCATCTATCCGAGGAGGGATGGAAGAAGTAATACTCGTACATCCTTGTAACACTTTGGATACAGACAGCTTACGCACATATGTCACACCTTGTAATGTATTTTACAGAACCCGTGTATTTTACAGAAACAGTGAGGAGGCAATAACCTGTACTATCTGATAGTAAATGAGAACCAAGATATCATCTATATTCTCCTCTCCTGAACTTTGTAACTTAATGTACTCCAGACAACCCTATCCATTGTCTCACCTCACCAATGTCTGTTACAGGACCTGGCCGGTTATTACAAGGGAGTACATAACCTTTACGATGTGATGGTACGCGGTGCAGGCCACTCGGTTCCAAAAGACCAGCCTCTCTGGGCCTATACTTTTGTCAATTCCATCACTTCCGGTACTCCAGACAACCCCCTACATGCTCTGACACGTTGCTCAGAGCCAGGCGGCTTGTCCTCCGAACAACACACTGAAGATTATGAGTGACATTGTTCCATGAATCTCATATAAACAAATTTCATTTATTCATTGGACTTTTTCTTTCAACAACCTCTACAACTTCCGCATTATGAACTGGTGGTCACAAGTTTAACATTGTGAAACCTAGAACACAAAATTACACTTCCTAACAGTACAATTTTCTATCATACAGTCTACAGGCTATAGTATGTTGCATGTTTTTTTCGCATGTTAAGACCTCATTAAGCCGTATTGACTATTTGACATAAATATGAATGAATTGTTTTAAACTAAATCCAGGCAAAGTGCTATCTCGCAAAAACAATCGTGCTTAGTAATTTTTGTGAGATAGAATCACCAACATTCAAGTTGTTCATTGTTACACATTATATTTAGGATTAGGACACGTCTGTCCGCTTCGTGGGGTCATTCGGCAGGGGATGCTGAGCTCGAAAGTGTCGTTAGACCGACCTTCTTCACTGCTGCAAGCTGCATTCTTTTATTTTAAATCTCCTTTGCTACTGGCACGTGATTCGCATCGCTCGCGGTTTACCTCAGATTATAGTTTCGGCGAATATGGCTAACCGTGCATATCTCCTTTTTTTCTTCAGCCCTTACATCGCCATGCTACATCAAAGAAGTATATTTAAACTCGTGTACCTTGTTGTGTACATTGCGTGCAAACAATATCATCACTTTGATCATCAAACCGGATTTTATAGCAGTATTTAAATAGTATGTACCCAATGTATAAAAGTGATTTGATTTCGCTGGCACCATCAGTATTAACATATGTTATTTTACTATTTCTTTTTACTCTACATTTTCAATTACAAGCAGAGTATATTTAATATAATATTTCAATTAGATTCTTTAATTTTCTCCGAATAAATTCTGTGCAAAGAATAATTACGGAATTCATTAAAATAAAAAGGTTTTTACTTTCAGAACTGTGTAAACCAATTGTTAGCTGGGGGAACATTTAATTGACAGCGGTAGGTACATGGTGAAACCTACAAGCTAAAGTACCTATATAACATTGCAATACTTCCGTCAAGTTCGTAAACATGTTAACTCATAAATTATACTTTGTACGATGGAAGGACTAACATACATAACTTTATCCATTCAAACTTTCATAATATTGCTAAAATATACTTTTATGTCATTTTAATTTAGTGTAAACGAATTGTTGTAAAACGCAAGAATCAAGCAATTCATATGTTTACTTATACAATCATGTTGTTCTAAAGTATAAATGAAATAAATATAAGAATAAACGCACCGCACACTTCCGAGTCAGCTTGGGAAGGATTCACGCCACAGCGAACAATCACCTGGCGCGGAGAGCTGCTCCCAGAGTACGGATGTTTACCATTCTCATTTTCGATAAACATTACAGGTGGAATTTCACATCAATGTTCAGTCATATAGGTTAAGTTATTGTGCATACAGACGGACACACAAAAACAGAAATCTGCTTTCGTCGTTCTAGTGACTCCGATTCACGTTCAACCAAGGAAACTTCTTATTGGCTAATTTTAAATACAGGGCGGTCCAAAAAGAACTGACACATTTAAACATACATTCACTTTTACAAAATTTAAACTGTATAACATCATTTATATATGTACAGTTAGAAAAAATCGACAAGTTGTTAGTGTCCTAGTAAAATGGCTACCGTTTATTGCTCTGCAGGCGTGAGGTATATAGCACACCTTTCCTACATGAGGATGATGATTTCTTAGGAAAGTTATTTTTTCATATCAAGCAAGTTTTCACAGTAATGGTCATGACAATCTTCATAAGTAGAATTTGGGATCAGAACCGCCACATGAGTTTGTCGAGCATGAACGTGATATTCCAATAGTCAACTTTTGGTGTGCTTTAACACGTGATTGATGTTTGAAACCATTATTCTTTGAAGATAATTCTGTAATCGGTTATTGTGATATTTTGGAAGAGTTACTCAAGAAATACAGAGAAATGTTTGGCGGGAGATTGTATTGAATGTGATACCTGCGGAGCTATAAGTTAAACTGTGGCCAAAACGAGATTTATTGAGTATCACTGAAAACTTTTTGAGATTTTCTACCTGTGCATTTGTAAATGTTACCGTACAGTAAACATTGTGTGAATAAAATTTGGTATTAAAATGTGTCAGTTCTTTTTAGACCTCCCTGTATATGAATACGTTTTAAGAGCGTAATTTTAAATTTTTCAGTTAAATGTTATGAACATATAAGACTATATGTTACAATAATACTTACAATTTAGAGTAGTAAATTGCATATTGAAGCACTGATATCTAGTTCCAAGCTATGTTTGAAATGTCAAAACTCTTAAGTCATCGCAAAGTTAGTCAAATCAATGAAATCTTTATACTTAACAAAGAAACGAAATTAAATAAGTAGAAACTTTTGAACCGTCGTAGTTGAGATTCATTCTCCGTAAATCCCAAATTTCATCAATAAGCCCAATTGTACCACAACCCACAATTACTGTGTAAAGGTTTTCTGACGATTTCCGACAAGATATGGACTTTGCAATGATAACAATAATTTAGAACGTACAATAAGCGATTATATATTTTCAATTTTATGTCTTCCAGTATGATCGAATGCGTTCGAATTAATTGTCTAAGTTTAAATAAAACTGATAACAGAAGAGACAAACATCGACATCAACGGCGTAAAACTATGGATCGGAACCATCTGTTTGCCCTTTTCATCCATCCTCTTTCTAATAACCTAAATAAAAGGTTTTACTACATAAAACATACTACATATAAAAGACTTTGTAAAAGAGAATTCTCTGAAAAACACTATTATAATAATATTGGGCGTTAACATTTTAGACGTAAAGATACTGGGGTTTATATCATATGACAGAAGTAAATACAAAAGTAAAACTATATAACATATCTATTACAAAAACATGGCTATGAATAAAATGACATGGCATGGTTGTATAGTCTGCATCATACTTGTTTATCTTTTTTACACAAATCACAAAATTCATTTACAAGCAATTATATTCGGATACTTTTAACAGTGTTCATTAACTGAATTAAGACTAGATTTTTAAATTTACCTTCAATATCGCAAGAAACATGCTCCATGGTGCGTCTTATTATTTTAAAAAATATCATTTCCACATTATTATTTACATTTCATACAAATTTAAGAAGTTAAATCATGCTATGCAAATAAAGGCATATCGAAATAATTATTCATGTCAGAATTCAATAATTACATTAGATATATTTTCCATAAATCTCTGTGACTCCGATTTTTAATAATCGTGGCTACAGAATGAGATGACGAATGACGTTATATACAGTTAAAGATGTAACTAACTCGAAGTAATTAAACAATCAAACGTGCAAATTAAAGAATAGTTGACATACCTCTTTAATAATGGAATGGGGATATTCCGATCGTGACAATACCATGGCAGTGCTGGACCTTGTCAGGGGCCTAGCAACACCTACAACACAAAAAGAAGAGTTCAGTGAATAACATGGTAATTAATTTTTCAGCTTAATAGGTTGGTTGGAGGTACCTACAATTATGGCTAAACATGACACATAACATGTCTGCAAAATTATGTTAAACTGATAGCAGCGAAACATTGGTTAACATACGATCCATCCAGGGTAATAACTTTTTAAGCGCTGTGTCCAGAGTAATAACATGTTAACCACAATGTACAGGGTAATAACTTATAAAACGCTACGTGTCCACAGTAATAACTTGTTAAACACTATATATCCACAGTAATAACATTTTAAGCGCCATGCGCCCAGGGTAACAACTTGTTAAGGGCCATGTGTCCAGAGTAATAACTTGTAAAGTGCCACGTGTCCACAGTAATAAGTTATACAGCGCCATGTGTTCAGGGTAATAACTTATTCAGCACCGTATGTCCAGGATAATAACTTGTTAAGGGCCATGTGTCCAAAGTAATAACTTGTTAAGCGCCACATGTCCAGAGTAATAACTTGTTAAGGGCCATGTGTCCACAGTAATAAGTTATACAGCGTCATGTGTTCAGGGTAATAAACTTATTCAGCACCATGTGTCCAGGATAATAACGTGTTATGGGCCATGTGTCCAGATTAATAACTTGTTAAGCGCCACGTGTCCAGAGTAATAACTTGTTAAGGGCCATGTGTCCACAGTAATAAGTTATACAGCGTCATGTGTTCAGGGTAATAACTTATTCAGCACCATGTGTCCAGGATAATAACTTGTTAAGGGCATGTGTCCAAAGTAATAACTTGTTAAGCGCCACGTGTCCAGAGTAATAACTTGTTAAGGGCCATGTGTCCCACAGTAATAAGTTATACAGCGTCATGTGTTCAGGGTAATAACTTATTCAGCACCATGTGTCCAGGATAATAACATGTTAAGGGCCATGTGTCCAAAGTAATAACTTGTAAAGTGCCACGTGTCCACAGTAATAAGTTATACAGCGCCATGTGTTCAGGGTAATAACTTATTCAGCACCGTATGTCCAGGATAATAACTTGTTAAGGGCCATGTGTCCAAAGTAATAACTTGTTAAGCGCCACGTGTCCAGAGTAATAACTTGTTAAGGGCCATGTGTCCACAGTAATAAGTTATACAGCGTCATGTGTTCAGGGTAATAACTTATTCAGCACCATGTGTCCAGGATAATAACGTGTTATGGGCCATGTGTCCAGATTAATAACTTGTTAAGCGCCACGTGTCCAGAGTAATAACTTGTTAAGGGCCATGTGTCCACAGTAATAAGTTATACAGCGTCATGTGTTCAGGGTAATAACTTATTCAGCACCATGTGTCCAGGATAATAACTTGTTAAGGGCCATGTGTCCAAAGTAATAACTTGTTAAGCGCCACGTGTCCAGAGTAATAACTTGTTAAGGGCCATGTGTCCACAGTAATAAGTTATACAGCGTCATGTGTTCAGGGTAATAACTTATTCAGCACCATGTGTCCAGGATAATAACATGTTAAGGGCCATGTGTCCAAAGTAATAACTTGTAAAGTGCCACGTGTCCACAGCAATAAGTTATACAGCGTCATGTGTTCAGGGTAATAACTTATTCAGCACCATATGTCCAGGATAATAACTTGTTAAGGGCCATGTGTCCAAAGTAATAACTTGTTAAGCGCCACATGTCCAGAGTAATAACTTGTTAAGGGCCATGTGTCCACAGTAATAAGTTATACAGCGTCATGTGTTCAGGGTAATAACTTATTCAGCACCATGTGTCCAGGATAATAACGTGTTATGGGCCATGTGTCCAGATTAATAACTTGTTAAGCGCCACGTGTCCAGAGTAATAACTTGTTAAGGGCCATGTGTCCACAGTAATAAGTTATACAGCGTCATGTGTTCAGGGTAATAACTTATTCAGCACCATGTGTCCAGGATAATAACGTGTTATGGGCCATGTGTCCAGATTAATAACTTGTTAAGCGCCACGTGTCCAGAGTAATAACTTGTTAAGGGCCATGTGTCCACAGTAATAAGTTATACAGCGCCATGTGTTCAGGGTAATAACTTATTCAGCACCGTATGTCCAGGATAATAACTTGTTAAGGGCCATGTGTCCAAAGTAATAACTTGTTAAGCGCCACATGTCCAGAGTAATAACTTGTTAAGGGCCATGTGTCCACAGTAATAAGTTATACAGCGTCATGTGTTCAGGGTAATAACTTATTCAGCACCATGTGTCCAGGATAATAACGTGTTATGGGCCATGTGTCCAGATTAATAACTTGTTAAGCGCCACGTGTCCAGAGTAATAACTTGTTAAGGGCCATGTGTCCACAGTAATAAGTTATACAGCGTCATGTGTTCAGGGTAATAACTTATTCAGCACCATGTGTCCAGGATAATAACTTGTTAAGGGCATGTGTCCAAAGTAATAACTTGTTAAGCGCCACGTGTCCAGAGTAATAACTTGTTAAGGGCCATGTGTCCACAGTAATAAGTTATACAGCGTCATGTGTTCAGGGTAATAACTTATTCAGCACCATGTGTCCAGGATAATAACATGTTAAGGGCCATGTGTCCAAAGTAATAACTTGTAAAGTGCCACGTGTCCACAGCAATAAGTTATACAGCGTCATGTGTTCAGGGTAATAACTTATTCAGCACCATATGTCCAGGATAATAACTTGTTAAGGGCCATGTGTCCAAAGTAATAACTTGTTAAGCGCCACGTGTCCAGAGTAATAACTTGTTAAGGGCCATGTGTCCACAGTAATAAGTTATACAGCGTCATGTGTTCAGGGTAATAACTTATTCAGCACCATGTGTCCAGGATAATAACTTGTTAAGGGCCATGTGTCCAAAGTAATAACTTGTTAAGCGCCACGTGTCCAGAGTAATAACTTGTTAAGGGCCATGTGTCCACAGTAATAAGTTATACAGCGTCATGTGTTCAGGGTAATAACTTATTCAGCACCATGTGTCCAGGATAATAACATGTTAAGGGCCATGTGTCCAAAGTAATAACTTGTAAAGTGCCACGTGTCCACAGTAATAAGTTATACAGCGTCATGTGTTCAGGGTAATAACTTATTCAGCACCATATGTCCAGGATAATAACTTGTTAAGGGCCATGTGTCCAAAGTAATAACTTGTTAAGCGCCACGTGTCCAGAGTAATAACTTGTTAAGGGCCATGTGTCCACAGTAATAAGTTATACAGCGTCATGTGTTCAGGGTAATAACTTATTCAGCACCATGTGTCCAGGATAATAACTTGTTAAGCGCCACGTGTCCACAGCAATAAGTTATACAGCGTCATGTGTTCAGGGTAATAACTTGTTAAGCCCCATTTATTCAGAGTACGGTAATAACTTGTTAAGCGCTATGAATCCATGCTAATTACTTGTTAAAATCCATGTAATCCAAATGTTTGATCAAAGCTCCAGTATTTTTTTATATATTTATAATTTAAATCTGACAATACACATTATGTAATTTCTACTTTAAATTTTTTTTAACACCCACAACAACTATTACAAAATGATCTAAATACATTACATTTTGATATAAATATTACTTACTGTATACGCTTTTTATAAAATATAAAGATACAAATATTTAATTTTACTGACATCCATTTAAATTTTTATATTATTGGTAATACATTGGCAAACACTTACATTTACATTGACCGTCAGATAAACAAACACAGAGATGGAATGTCTTTACGTTCAGGCAACTAGCCTGTCTGTATACGACTATCTGACGCTGATTTTATATTTATTTATGTCTGACAGTCCGTTTTAACTGTGTCGAGCTAAAATAAATAATGTGTGAAAACGTTTTGTATTTTTAACCCTTTCAATATGTTCTCGCTATCGATTTCCATGAAACCTTTGTTATGTGCTTATACGATGCAAATTAATTTTAGGCTCCTAGATTGGAACATACTAAGCCCTAAAAAGATCTTGAAATGTATTCATGTCTTAAAATTTTAACTAGGATCTGTTAGAATTGTTGGAGAATGAACGAGTTGAAATTGTATTTATGAGAGCATACGTACCCATAAACAAATGGCCGCCATTTGTCGGGGAAACAGAAAACCCACAGACAGAAGTTTTCTTTCTTTGGTCTGTGGTCGGAAAGGTTCCATCGACTACCGTCTCTACATCAAAGACTTCTCACAAGTATACAACTACAAGTACTTATTACAAATATTACAAGTTTGTAAAAATTATTGTGTAACATGTAGTTAATACAAATTATTTTAATACAATCAATTTTAAAACAAACATCTTCAATTATCAGGTGCAAGATGTAGTTAAGAAACTGTTGAACTACTTTAAAAGTAACACAATTCAAGTTTCAAGACAAAACATAAATTATTTAAAAAATTATAAAACAAATTATAAGTTTATGTAGCTAAAGTATTTGCCAATTGTCTATAAAGATATCCAGCAGACTGTAAAAAATAAATATTGAAGTTTAAGAAGTCTCTAAAAGTACATTAAAACTTTACTCGCTTTACTCAACAGAATAAGACAGTTGAGAACAACCTAAAACTAAATAATAATAATAATAATAATATAAGCTCCTTGCATGCAGCCGTCCGTTGGTGGTGGTTAGGAAGTCACCTTTAAGCCGTTGGTCTCCAGGTTAAGTGTTAGAGAGGGCTTCTTAGCCCTAACTTCTCCTGGTGAAAGAAGTAAAGTAAACATATTTCGTTTACTTTACTTTAAGCTGAGAATAATATTAATAATATTAAAAACTTTATAATTTATAAATAAAAGCGACAGTACTGTGAAAAGTATGTGAGGTCCAAGTAATTACTTACTGAGTATGTGTGGACTGCTTGCATATTTTTGTCTATACTAATATTACTCACATTTCAATATTACATTTACACAAGTAATTGTATGATGAATAAAAAGCTATGTAGCCCTTGTAAAGTTATAAAATGTAACAAACGACAGTCGTACTATTTTGAAGGATAAACGTGGCGTGCCACATATAACACGTGTACTTTACCATGGTACTTGCGGCCAGCATGCAATGTACTCAAATAGGTACCATACACATGATTTTACTTCGAATTAATAATGTCGAACCGAATTACGCTATGGACTTTTAGGATTGAACTAAACAATATTGATTTTCTGTAAAATAAAAATAGCTGGCAATTATTAATTATGAACATCTATAGGTTTGATGTTTTTATATATGATAATTTAGATACTTTTAATCCATAATTATGGATTTATAAATTTATTAGATTGTCGTAGCGGCCGCTCTTTATACTGAAACCGACATTTTTATAATGTTACACAGGTGAAAATAATATAACACAGGTATTGTAACATTTTGATAATGTTACAACTATTTATGCCCGTAATAAACATAGATATATCGGTGTAGACATCGTAGAACTTCTGGTAGAACTACCGCATAACGGGTAACTACATTGGAATCCAATATTATGTAACTGCCTATCTCTGTCGTATACTCGTATACTGCGTTACGTGTAACTTTCTGTGCACCAATGGTATCTTGGATCACGATCGCAATCAACGATGGTAACGGAATTTTTTCAAATATTTGCCATACACACGTCGTTATGAGATCTGCAATCCGATATTTTCCTCAGGTGGGTATGGATATATTATGAACGATGGCAATTGGACGAAAAAATTGTGTTACCTCCACAATCGTCAGAAAAAATTAAGTAAAGAAAGCCATGGTGATTAAAAATATTTTACAACAGTTGAAGCAAATAATCCACATTACTTTTTGGTGAGTTAAAATCCGGTGCTTACACTTGTGTCTCATCTGCTTTGGTAGGTTATTGGAGATTGGAGTATTTTAAATCCGTAAAATATAATTATTATTGGAATTGTTTTCAAACTACCAGTACTTTCTGTACGTCTCAAAGTGGGAGTATACGTTTTCGTAATTTATTGGCATCGATAGACTCTTGTGTTCTTTTTAGTTTCCTCGTCAATAAACCCTGTTTGTTTGAAGTGTTTGTAATTTTATTCACTTGTGATCATTTATTCGTTCAATCAACATTCCGTTGGAGTAGTAACACGTTTTTTTCATTCGTTGTATCAATTGTGAAAAGAGTAAGAGAGTATGAAATAATATTAGGCATTGGGGGGGGGAGGGGCGTGATTAACAAATTATGTTGTGTGAAAGTTGTTCAATATATAGTTGAGCTATTTTCGATGCTGAATAATGTGCACCTCAGACAGTCCAAATCTATACGTCTCCCTGAGTCTAGTAAATTGGACCAATCAACGGAATTCTGTAGGTTCAGTCACTTGTAATACTATGCCTTGTTTTCGGTTAGCGCTGTGAACAGTTGTTTCTGTTAGATTGTGTTGTCTTTTCACAACATATTTTTCTTCCAAGTTTTGTTCTGGATTAAATCCTAATGTCACTCTAAATCCAGTCCATGAGTGAGGATGAATGGAGAGAGGGAACGCCATTGACTCGTTTCTATTTAACGTCTTGGTACACGTAATGTGCTCAATGGCCTTTCCGAATCTCCTTAAAGACCTCAAAATCATTTCATCTGATACGTTTGAAGGTCCTTCTACTCAGTGGGAAAATCATTCAACACAATTGGGAAATCTAACGTTACCCTGAACCGGTATTGGTCTGACAATGTACTAAGAGAATTACAAAAAGACAGATGCACATAGTATTTTATAATGAGGAGTAATCGTGATAAGGAGCTCTGTACAAATAATTAAGCAAAATGATTATATTATAAATCTTTGAACGCTACATTTCAATAGTCAATTCAACTAAAGACATTGCCTATTATTCTAACTAGAAAAGCTCCAGGATGTGCTTGCACCCCCAGTTGAGTATTTACTATTGAATAAAAACAGCGAACGCCAAGGCTGAGAAAGTCAATGTCAGCCTTGGAGGCTCAGATTGGATTAAACCGGTGTATTGTGCCGCTATGTAGGTTAGGTCATTGCTATGCAAGGCAGGTGATGCGCCCGCCAAATCAACTGATATTTGCGTGAGGCGAGTACTTGTGCAGTGTTGCCAACTGTTGCACCACAAATGTCGCCTTGGCAGCTGCCACTCTTTCGATGGTCAGTGTGTATACTATGTTCAGGAATAATTAAGCTAGGTCTGTCAAAAGCCTTACCAAATATTCCTAATATTTTCAAACATATAAAAATATATGGATAAGAATCTTTGGCAATAAATTTGGTTAAGGTACAATTATTTACCTTCCCATTAAAATTAATCTACAACAATTCTAAACTTTGTTTTTTTCTATGTTCACTTTTCCTTATTGCAATCGATTACATCATCTGCCACGTATTTTTAAGTGTTCTTATTTTGTACTTTTAGGTGAAATTTATCTTTAAATGATAAGATAAAAGCAATTAAAAACAATAAAAGACTAGAATGTTTTGAAATTAGTTATTGTATATAATCCAAATAGTTTTGCATAGCTAAATCATTTATCTATAATGATTTTATAACTATTTCCTTGTTTAGTGTTTGCTGCTAGTAAAAGGCCATAATTAGAAAGAAACTGAATACAATAGCCATAGAGAAACAAACTACACCCAAACATGTATTTTTTATAAATTATGAATTTTATATCAACAAAGTTTGCAAGCATTAATCTTTAAAAAAAAGGAAACAACAAGTTGTGACACATTCAGAGTAAAATTTTACTATGACAAACGTACTTGAATAGTTTTCTCCCACTTATGCTGGTAATGAGTATTTTCATGATAACTTATGAGTGCGGCGCTTAATAATAATACCGTATACAAATATATTCTGTCATTTTGTACAATATAGCCACTCGCGTGAGCAGTTCTGCCAACTTAGCTTAACCTCACCAGGCGAGTCACCTTCACTGCTCAATACACACAGTTACCATATATCGTGTTGTAACCCCTCCCCCCCAATGTTCTTTAAGAACAACACTTTATGTGCCCTATATTTGTCCACTGGGACGGCGCCGCAATCTTTATTTACCAGTAACACGCTAAATTCGCATGCAAATGTGAAAAGTTCAATACTTGGTCGGCAAATAAAAGAGCACCACTGCACTGAACTAATATTTTGCTTAAACTCTCCTCCCCCCTGGTGTTGTTAGTGCAATCTTAACAATTACTTAAGGTTATTTTTACACAGATTTACTAACACATATGACGTAACGATCTTTCTTAAACATGTTTCGATAGTGTTTTGTTTGAAAACCTTGTGAATTAAATTCATTCCACTTAAATCCATGAATTAAGTTCATAATTGGAAATATTAGTTACCTTGAGGTTGTTTCTGACTAGTGAATTAGAATATCTTCTGCATATTGGTGACGAAAGTTTGAACACTACTCATTGTAACATTTTACTAGTAAACTAAATTAATCCAAAGCTACATTAACTGTAAGATACCCATATTCTTAACATACCTACAGTCACACAATGTTTGTATGGACGCAACTACTTAAACAAATAATGCCATAAGCGCAGTGAATGTATTATGGTGGATATGACTGAAAAAGACGATGAAGATAATACGATGTAGCCTAAATGCAGTAGTTTAGCCTTATTATTAGCAGTTATGTGCAGTGTTGAATAAGAAGCACGTGAAATACTTGTAGTCAACTTCTTTGTATGTAGCGTGTATAGTAGTATAACAACATTACTTTCTCTCTAGCATATACATTACAACTACGCTACTTTTTGTGAGTATCAATTAAGTAGCAGTACCACAATAAAAAGGGTTACCTACGAATATCGTGCAAGATTGTTTTCTTAATTATTCTACTAAATTACAAAATGTAACCGAACTGCGCGGTTTATCACAGTTTCATTACCAGTGACTTCACACGGAGCTTAGTTAGGCCGGTCTTCCTTTGACACAAAAAGGGGTCATTGTAAATAAAAGCTACATGAATCGATGAAGGTATAGTTCTACTCTCTCGACAAAAGTATTGTTTACTAGCAGTTACACGCGATTTCCTATTGTTCAGGTATGTCTGGGCATATCATTTCGATATATCATAACACTCGATCATAAACACTCCGATCCATTTCGGAATAATTAAAATTTAAGTTTATAGAAACATTTTGTGAATAAGGGAAATAAATTGTATTGGTACTAATGAAAGAAATACATTTCTCTACAATATCCCATACTTTGTAGCTCCACCAATTCTAGTAAAACTGAAACCAGAGTGGAGAAATACAAAGTCCATAGTAATCTTAGCGAGAATACTTATGATGTAATGCGATAGAACCCTAAAGTAATTTTTAATCGAAAATATGCATGTTTAAGATATGTATCACTACCTTAGATTATTTATGTGTGTGTGTGTGTGTGTGTGTGTGTGTGTGTGTGTGTGTGTGTGTGTGTGTGTGTGTGTGTGTGTGTGTGTGTGTGTGTGTGTGTGTGTGTGTGTGTGTGTGTGTTGTCAGACTATAAATAGCTCTATATTAACTAGAATTTAGTTAACTAATATTATTGAAGTTGTAACGTTATATTGCTAACTAGAGTCTGTATGGATTATTTGTAGTCTAGTTACATTTTAGAAGTGGTTGACTTCGTAATGAGGAAGTGTCTGATCTAAACATTTACGGATTGGGTTGTGCAGAGTTTCCTTAGAATATTTTAATATTCTTGATTCTAATTCCATTATCGTTGAATGAACCACCCAAGAAAACTATAAAATAACTGGAGTGCACATTCAGCATTCTACATATGCTGAAACGTTTATGCAGAATTTATATAACCGCGAATTTTTATATTTAATATAACATATATTAGCCAGTTATTTTAGTATTATTATGATCGGTAACTCTTATAATAACTACCATCCATATAAGTTATTTTAATAATGACAAAAATTATAGTAGATTTTGTGTAAATTGTTAGATAATTTATCTCCTGCAATTAAATTTACTGAGAAACATAAAACGGTAGCATGGAACTCCGATTATTTGATTTGCATTCTTATTTGGACAGGAAGTCAATGCCGGATTTAATGTCAATTACGGTATAAAAACGGAAGTGATCGATCTTCCAGGGCCGTAACACAATGGTTAGGGTGGAGGGGGGCGATCCACATCCGAAACAGTAGTTGAAATGTGCGTCATAAATACAGCAGAAGTATGTGCTCGGTTCCATTTGATATAAAAAATAAACTTCCATAATAAAAAATTATGGTTGCCTGTAAAGTCGGTTTTACGGGCGAAGATTTTACGTGACAACGTCTTTTTCTCGGTAGAATATTTATTGATATGAATATTATTAAATTGCACAATAGGAACAAGGAATTGAATGAAAATAAGAATTGCACAAATTTTAACTATAGAAATATATTTTGTTTACTAAAACATTGTACATAATTTGAAATTAATTAAAATTTGTTATTGTAAATGGTAAAGTTGAATAAAACATTTACTAAAATTGGAATTTGAAATTCTTGCTAAACACAGTTAAATTCTAACTCCGCGCGTGGTGATTGGTCGGTTTAGTTCGTTTGTTTGGTCGCACTGTTATGACAGGTTAGAGGTTATAATTTGTTATTTTAAATGTTTGACTAGCAATACGCGCTGTTTCTTCTCAATCGACTGAATTACGATTGATTGCAGAGTGATTTAAACTAATAATTTACTTAACACTATCAACATTTGTCAATAGTATGACATAACCTATAAACTCAGTTTCTCAACTTTTGTGTCAATCTAACAATTAATCAATCAATCATAGTTTACGATAATGAAATATCAGTGTACAATTATTTACCTTTATTGTTGTAGTTGTTGTAAATGACGAATCTAAGCACTCCACATTTTCACGAATAAACATAGTTATCTGCTTTATCCCGTGCGGCGGACCAACAGTTATCTGCTTTATCCCGCGCGGATCCCGTGCGGCGGACCCACTGGACGGGCATCGTAACGTTACCGGGCGTTACACTTTTTCATGAGTGACTCCGAGCCGCAACCTAATTTAAGACGTTGTCACGTCAATAATAAAAACATAAAAATGTTACAATAAATGTACTGGAGTGTTCTATGCTTATGCAACATGCATGTATATAATGATGTATTGAAATTTTATATAGGATTGTTCCATGTTGTTTCACAAAATGTCACAATTTATTGGTGACTTAGATTTAGATCTTTTTTATTTATATTTGAATGTATAAAACTACAATAAAACTACAGCCAAAGGGATTGTAAGTTTAACTAAGTCAGAGATTTTAAATAAAAATATACTAAAAATATAGACGCTAAAGTACTTCCAATTACTTATTTGTGTTTTATTACATCATGCTGTGTGTGATTGTGTTCTATGTTATCTGTACCAGTGTTAATTGGAAAGCTAATAGATATATATATTATAAAAAATATGAAACAGTTCATATTCAAGCACGAATGGTGATAATATGCGGAACGAAGAGAATCTAAGTCGCAGTGATCACTTGTGTGTTGAATACAGATTTGAAATAATACCAAAACCTTCAAAACTTAAACTAACTTTTATCTCATATTATTCTTACATGACATCAGTTTATGGTAATACACTGTACGTGCCTGGTTATCAATACAATAATGTATATTGATAGCTTGTGAGTTTACTATACATAAATGTATTATATGAATGACAATCAAAATGATCCGGCGTCTTGCTGTTATTTTCCAGCGCGTGTCTAATTACTGTAAAAAATGAATTGTGTACTCGTAGTTATCATCAGATAAATTGCATACTATCTTTTATTGTAATTAGTTACCCAAGGGATAGCTTGTCTAATTGCTAAATATGTAGCATTGTCTAAGCTTCTTGTCAAAAGACTCTATATTCTGGTCATCTACATTCATCAGCTGATCAAATCGTTAAGTAATCGAATAAAACCTTGTTGCCACCGGTACCGTGTGGATAATGAAATAACAAACATTAACTGAGTTAACACCACTGTTAAATAAATAGGTTTGATTGTAAAAACCAAGCTTTGAGAAAATACAACTGAGTTGAAGAAGACAAATACGCCTGACAAATTATTAAATTTGTAGGTAACAAATAAATAACCATGAACCAATTACTTTAGGGTAAACATTGCCTATCTGACTACATCCTTGAATATACACCCTTTTCGTAACTACGTCCTTTTACATAGTTAATTTGTTCACAACATGCAGATTTTATATAATTATTTCTAAAGTACGCGAGTTACATACAAACATATAAATGTTTTCCCACTAATATTATAAATGCGAAAGTTTGAATGTTTATATATTTGGATGTTTGGATGTTTAGATGTTTGGAGGTTTGTCCTCGAATCACGCTGAAACTGCTATACGGATTGTGCTGAAATTTTGAACAGGTATAGCTTTTGGTCTGAATTAACACTTAGAGTGCTTTTTACCACCCATAACACATTCATTTCACCAAATATAGTCGAATTCAATTTGAAAAATCAGTTTTTTTACATTCGAATGTTATGATATTTGAGTGTTTTACATTGGATCCGGCAGATTGCGCTACGACACGTAATATAAACTGAACTGATACTTAACAGCTGTTAACACTTTCAGCTGAAGTTCATCAAAGAGGAAGAAAAATGTGTTTACATTTAAATTTTAGTAAATATTGAATTATTGTAAATTGCTTAATCAGTAGTGTAATGCAGATTGCAAATACCTAATACTTGAAGCATATACCCCTAATACATATTTAGTGATCGGTAAAAATATAAAAAATCACTTAATCATCAAGTAGTGTAATGCAGATTGCAAATACGAAGTTATTTAATTTTAAATTTAGATTGCTCCAATAATCAATAATCCATCTAATACAATAGAAATGCTATTTATACGCTGTTATAACAACTACCTTATTGTATAAAGCTGTGAATGTTTGCACATAACGTAATGTAATCTGGTTAGTTCCTTTAACATTGTATATGGCCTTTTTACTGTAGTTATTGAAAAGCAAATGGAGATAACATTGCCCTAATACTTGAAGCATACACTACTAATACACATTTAGTGATCGGTAAAAATATCAAAATAAGTTAGATTCCGAAACCAACATATGAGACCATTGCTTCGGTTAGTGCAACAGCATAAATCAATTGTGAAACTGTAAATAGATTAGACCGGGGGTGAATTTAAACGACCATAACAGACCCATATTGACCGCAGCAACCTTTTAGTTGTACGATACACTTTCGTCATTGGGATAAAAAGGCTAACTCTTATTGTTACTGAAGCCATCGAAGAACTTCAATAAATTATCATGGAATGTAGGAGGGAAATACTAATCATAAAAACTGTTTCACTTTACGACTTCATGATCCCAAACCTCTGTACTTTAAACTTAAATCTAAATTAGATCAGGAGATTGGAATAGTTTTGAGTGACTATCCATTTTCTCTAGATTGTTTATTATGTCATAGAAAAAGAATACATAGATATATTACAGGTAACTGCTAGTAAACAAGTATATGTTCGTGGACAACAAACAACAGTTGTGTATTCATGATATGTCACTTTGAAACCTTTGTGATACATTTACATTCGAATGTCTACAGCGACTGTATCCTGTGCTTGTGTATGGGTGTACGCCGGATGTTGTAAGCAACGAACTGGCCTGACCTTTGCATGAGTCTGTTCTGATATTGAACAGTTGTAAAGAACTGAAATTCTCCTCTCCTTATACTTGTAATACACTCGTCTTGTGCAAAACTACCATCCAGATTTGGAATAGTAACGAACCTACAAAATACGAATATCGTAATATCACTTGAATGTAATGTTGTCTTTTTTTATACGCTATACATAAAATATGTATTACATGAATAAGAATCAAATTGACCTAGCGCACATTGTGGTATTTGCAAGAAAAACTGAGCAAAACACGGAAAATCAAAATTATTCATATATTATTGATATTTGCATTTGTTTATTTGTAAAATACTACTGATTAAAGCTAGCTACAATGTAGAAACGTATTTTTTATCGGGCTTAAAGCGAAACTTAAAGATAAGGTTTCTGTCGATCACGGACCTAATTGTTCGGCTGACACAAACGGTTGGTTCACATATTTTTATTGCTGTCTGTACTGCAGTGTGTTGGTGCAATCGAAACGTAGCCATGGACGAAGCTTTGGAAGGTATTCTTAAGGAAGGTTATTCTTTTCTAAACGTACAGTAATCATGTTTACATTAAACTCAATACTTTAGCTGAGTGAGTAAAACGGATGCTGAAAATTTGGTAACTTTTGTTCTAACGGTCAAAACAAAAATGTTTTTCACTCTGTGGCCTTGTCAAATAAAAGACAACGAATTTTCTTAACAATTATCTTATTTTGAAGAGTTTTCTTGCAAAAATTACGATTCCGTGGGATTTTTTCCATTGGAGAGTTTAAAATAAGATATGTTAATAATACAAAACCGTTAGAATATAAAGTATGGTAAAAATATATATATTCACCGTTTTTCGAAGCAATTCAAATGTCATTATAGTTTCTATTTGGACATCTGCTAGTGATAATGAGTGCCTTTTATTCATTGGTTTGCGATAGAAGACATACATATCTCTAAAGAACAGTGATTATAATTTTATAATAGTGTCTATTAACCATTTTAGAGAACAATTCAAGAAAAGATCCCCTTCCTGAGATGACACATACTTTAAAATCTACTAACATTACGTCTCCATTCGCTATTATATTAGTTTAAAGAATTCAGTCACTACAGCGAAAAGACTTATTATTATTACTTACTTACTTTATTTTTCACGTAAATGAACTGATTTTATGCAGTTTCTAAGATATTAAGGAGGCCAGTCCGATCGTACGCACAAGAAGGGTTTAGTTTTAATCTGTGACACGTTCTACTAAAACCGTGTTGGAAGATAAATTGACGGGCTTGGAGGATGAAATAATTCGTCAAACAAACTGTCCACCAAGAATAATCCAGGTAAAAAACGTTGACTAAGATTTTTCAAATCTGAATACAAAAAAGATGGACTTTTTGAAATCGTACTCAGTTTGAATAATTCAATTCAGATTGTCTTGATGAATCTGTAAATCAGCTAACATGGGTGTTGTAAAAAGGAAGACCCCTAAAAAATCACTCTTTTTTATACATTACTTTACAATATTTTTATTACTGGCAGTTTAATAAATAATCATAGCACGTACTTGCTTAAAAAAATTAAATAATTGTGATAAAAAACTGTTATATAATTTTACTTTTATTTTAGTTCGTATTTGTTACTGTTTAAATATTTAGGAAAAATTATTATGGCAACGAGCAAAATTATCTGTTCTGCAGTTAAGTACGCATTAGTTCATTTTCAATGTTATATCATATTTGTGATAAACCACCGAACAAGAGCTCCGGATACCTAATTTCAACCAAATAAGATGGTGTCGGGGTTGGACCAGCTTTTAAGGACAAATACCACTGTGAGAGGCGTCTCCAGGGTGCCTAATTACTGTACAAGAGTAATTGTGTCGTTATTACATTAATTGCATAATATCTTTGAATGTAATTAGTTATTCAAGGGATAATGTATCTAATGCTTAATGCTATAAATAGATGGAAGGAAAAAGAGAGCGCCCGGACTGCCATCTGTGGTGAAATGGTTCAGTTAGTAAATATGTAACGGTAACAACCAAAGTTACATGGCGCACCTCTCAGGTGCTGTTTAAGGTTCCTTCTTGATTCCACTTGACTAATCACAATAGTAAATTGAATATGACGTAGTGGCAGCTATACCTGCACCGATTTTAGGATCTACAAAATTTGGTACCCCATTCCCATCATTTCTTAACCGTACTGATAATACAAGCATACTGCTTAACGTGAGATGGGGTTTGATTGGGATGTCTCCTGTTGCCTTAACTGAGTGGGACTGAAATAGGCTAAGTTCCAAATCCAACTAGATCACTTTGCAAGAAAATATTAGAAATTTGTTAAAATAGCTGGCGTTTGTTTACTATCTGGTTGGAACACGTCTGTTATTACCTTGTGTTTTTAAAACATCGACGTAGTAGATGCGATAAATACCTTAAATTTAAAAAATAATATGAAACATATTAAAACAAATGTACAATATATTTAATAAATGTTAATGAAATCATACTCACCACCGCCTGAATCAGAATTCTATTCAACTGTTCAAAACATTTTACGTTGGTTAAGGTACTGTTTAAATGAAAACAAGAAAAGTTTCTTCTATTGTGAATATGAAAACGTGGTGGATAGGTTGGAAATAAAGCCTATTAACTCGAAACATCCAAATTGCAAAAAAATGTAAATGGTGATGTCCTGGATATTATTATGGATTTTCGTGAACAATTCGAAGGAATGTTCATTTTTATTTTAAATTAAGTAATGTTTGAAAATTTTTTTGTATCAATGTTTAAAAATTATACTGTTACGTCAAACATCAATTTTCCTACTATAATATGAAAGGGTAGTCCTATAAAGTTGAAAATAGATACGCGCTCTTTATCAGCAAGCTATATACAGTCAACCTAAATCAAACTGTTAAAAAAATCATTAAAACATGCCTAGAAAATATTTTGAATAAAATAAATGTAAATACTTCCAATCAGTTTGAGTTTCAATCTTACCACATAAAAATGTAGATATAAAAATTGTTTTACATCATATATGTGACGTATTAACATGTTACAGTGGCCATGTATGTGTTTTGACTTAATGGGCTTTGATTTACACAAAAGATAGCAAAGAAAAACTAACTACAGTATTAAACTTTGGTATTATTCCAATAACTTCAACTCTCATTTGCTATGTATCAGGAATATCTTAAGCAATCCGTATTTGACATTAGAATGAAGTTTGAAGCACGAGTGTAGTAATGTGTACATTGTCAGCTAGCTTAGTAGTAAGTCCCAATTATGTATTAGGTTAGTTCTTTACCTGAAGAAGAGATCAGATTGCAGATCACGAACGTAGTGTTACTGATTTATTGTTTCACTGAACGATGGCAAATGTCCGGAAAAATCCTGTTTCCTTCACAATCCTTCCAACGTCAAAAATAACCTTCAAACAAAGAAGTCGCAATGTTTACTTCCATACTATTTTGGTAGTTACTATAACCTCAGCATGTCAAATTGGGTCATTAATTTTAGCGTTCAAGTACTACTTTAAGGAGCCACATTCGCTACGTATCAGGAATGTCTTAAGCAATCCGTATTTGACATCAGAATGAAGTTTGAAGTGCGAGTGTAGTAATGTGTACATTGTCAGCTAGCTTAGTAGTAAGTCCCAATGTTTACTTCCATACTATTTTGGTAGTTACTATAACCTCAGCATGTCAAATTGGGTCATTAATTTTAGCGTTCAAGTACTACTTTAAGGAGCCACATTCGCTACGTATCAGGAATGTCTAAGCAATCCGTATTTGACATCAGAATGAAGTTTGAAAGCACGAGTGTAGTAATGTGTACATTGTCAGCTAGCTTAGTAGTAAGTCCCAATGTTTTACTTCCATACTATTTTGGTAGTTACTATAACCTCAGCATGTCAAATTGGGTCATTAATTTTAGCGTTCAAGTACTACTTTAAGGAGCCACATTCGCTACGTATCAGGAATGTCTAAGCAATCCGTATTTGACATCAGAATGAAGTTTGAAGCACGAGTGTAGTAATGTGTACATTGTCAGCTAGCTTAGTAGTAAGTCCCAATGTTTACTTCCATACTATTTTGGTAGTTACTATAACCCCTGCATGTCAAATTGGGTCATTAATTTAGCGTTCAAGTACTACTTTAAGGAGCCACATTCGCTACGTATCAGGAATGTCTAAGCAATCCGTATTTGACATCAGAATGAAGTTTGAAGCACGAGTGTAGCAATGTGTACATTGTCAGCTAGCTTAGTAGTAAGTCCCAATGTTTTAGTTCCATACTATTTTGGTAGTTACTATAACCTCAGCATGTCAAATTGGGTCATTAATTTTAGCGTTCAAGTACTACTTTAAGGAGCCACATTCGCTACGTATCAGGAATGTCTTAAGCAATCCGTATTTGACATCAGAATGAAGTTTGAAGTGCGAGTGTAGTAATGTGTACATTGTCAGCTAGCTTAGTAGTAAGTGCCCAATGTTTACTTCCATACTATTTTGGTAGTTACTATAACCTCAGCATGTCAAATTGGGTCATTAATTTTAGCGTTCAAGTACTACTTTAAGGAGCCACATTCGCTACGTATCAGGAATGTCTAAGCAATCCGTATTTGACATCAGAATGAAGTTTGAAGCACGAGTGTAGTAATGTGTACATTGTCAGCTAGCTTAGTAGTAAGTCCCAATGTTTACTTCCATACTATTTTGGTAGTTACTATAACCCCTGCATGTCAAATTGGGTCATTAATTTTAGCGTTCAAGTACTACTTTAAGGAGCCACATTCGCTACGTATCAGGAATGTCTAAGCAATCCGTATTTGACATCAGAATGAAGTTTGAAGCACGAGTGTAGTAATGTGTACATTGTCAGCTAGCTTAGTAGTAAGTCCCAATGTTTACTTCCATTACTATTTTGGTAGTTACTATAACCCCTGCATGTCAAATTGGGTCATCAATTTTAGCGTTCAAGTACTACTTTAAGGAGCCACATTCGCTACGTATCAGGAATGTCTTAAGCAATCCGTATTTGACATCAGAATGAAGTTTTGAAGCACGAGTGTAGTAATGTGTACATTGTCAGCTAGCTTAGTAGTAAGTCCCAATGTTTACTTCCATACTATTTTGGTAGTTACTATAACCTCAGCATGTCAAATTGGGTCATTAATTTTAGCGTTCAAGTACTACTTTAAGGAGCCACATTTCGCTACGTATCAGGAATGTCTTAAGCAATCCGTATTTGACATCAGAATGAAGTTTGAAGTGCGAGTGTAGTAATGTGTACATTGTCAGCTAGCTTAGTAGTAAGTCCCAATGTTTACTTCCATACTATTTTGGTAGTTACTATAACCCCTGCATGTCAAATTGGGTCATTAATTTTTAGCGTTCAAGTACTACTTTAAGGAGCCACATTCGCTACGTATCAGGAATGTCTAAGCAATCCGTATTTGACATCAGAATGAAGTTTGAAGCAACGAGTGTAGTAATGTGTACATTGTCAGCTAGCTTTAGTAGTAAGTCCCAATGTTTACTTCCATACTATTTTGGTAGTTACTATAACCTCAGCATGTCAAATTGGGTCATTAATTTTAGCGTTCAAGTACTACTTTTAAGGAGCCACATTCGCTACGTATCAGGAATGTCTAAGCAATCCGTATTTGACATCAGAATGAAGTTTGAAGCACGAGTGTAGTAATGTGTACATTGTCAGCTAGCTTAGTAGTAAGTCCCAATGTTTTACTTCCATACTATTTTGGTAGTTACTATAACCCCTGCATGGTCAAATTGGGTCATCAATTTTAGCGTTCAAGTACTACTTTAAGGAGCCACATTCGCTACGTATCAGGAATGTCTTAAGCAATCCGTATTTGACATCAGAATGAAGTTTGAAGCACGAGTGTAGTAATGTGTTACATTGTCAGCTAGCTTAGTAGTAAGTCCCCAATGTTTACTTCCATACTATTTTGGTAGTTTACTATAACCTCAGCATGTCAAATTGGGTCATTAATTTTAGCGTTCAAGTACTACTTTAAGGAGCCACATTCGCTACGTATCAAGAATGTCTAAGCAATCCGTATTTGACATCAGAATGAAGTTTGAAGCACGAGTGTAGTAATTGTGTACATTGTCAGCTAGCTTAGTAGTAAGTCCCAATGTTTACTTCCATACTATTTTGGTAGTTACTATAACCTCAGCATGTCAAAATTGGGTCATTAATTTTAGCGTTCAAGTACTACTTTAAGGAGCCACATTCGCTACGTATCAGGAATGTCTAAGCAATCCGTATTTGACATCAGAATGAAGTTTGAAGCACGAGTGTAGTAATGTGTACATTGTCAGCTAGCTTAGTAGTAAGTCCCAATGTTTACTTCCATACTATTTTGGTAGTTACTATAACCCCCTGCATGTCAAATTGGGTCATTAATTTTAGCGTTCAAGTACTACTTTAAGGAGCCACATTCGCTACGTATCAGGAATGTCTAAGCAATCCGTATTTGACATCAGAATGAAGTTTGAAGCACGAGTGTAGTAATGTGTACATTGTCAGCTAGCTTAGTAGTAAGTCCCAATGTTTACTTCCATACTATTTTGGTAGTTACTATAACCTCAGCATGTCAAATTTGGGTCATTAATTTTAGCGTTCAAGTACTACTTTAAGGAGCCACATTCGCTAACGTATCAGGAATGTCTTAAGCAATCCGTATTTGACATCAGAATGAAGTTTGAAGTGCGAGTGTAGTAATGTGTACATTGTCAGCTAGCTTAGTAGTAAGTCCCAATGTTTACTTCCATACTATTTTGGTAGTTACTATAACCTCAGCATGTCAAATTGGGTCATTAATTTTAGCGTTCAAGTACTACTTTAAGGAGCCACATTCGCTACGTATCAGGAATGTCTAAGCAATCCGTATTTGACATCAGAATGAAGTTTGAAGCACGAGTGTTAGTAATGTGTACATTGTCAGCTTAGCTTAGTAGTAAGTCCCAATGTTTACTTCCATACTATTTTTGGTAGTTACTATAACCTCAGCATGTCCAAATTGGGTCATTAATTTTAGCGTTCAAGTACTACTTTAAGGAGCCACATTCGCTACGTATCAGGAATGTCTAAGCAATCCGTATTTGACATCAGAATGAAGTTTGAAGCACGAGTGTAGTAATGTGTACATTGTCAGCTAGCTTTAGTAGTAAGTCCCAATGTTTACTTCCATACTATTTTGGTAGTTACTATAACCCCTGCATGTCAAATTGGGTCATCAATTTTAGCGTTCATGTACTACTTTAAGGAGCCACATTCGCTACGTATCAGGAATGTCTTAAGCAATTCCGTATTTGACATCAGAATGAAGTTTGAAGCACGAGTGTAGTAATGTTGTACATTGTCAGCTAGCTTAGTAGTAAGTCCCAATGTTTACTTCCATACTATTTTGGTAGTTACTATAACCTCAGCATGTCAAATTGGGTCATTAATTTTAGCGTTCAAGTACTACTTTAAGGAGGCCACATTCGCTACGTATCAGGAATGTCTAAGCAATCCGTATTTGACATCAGAATGAAGTTTGAAGCACGAGTGTAGTAATGTGTACATTGTCAGCTAGCTTAGTAGTAAGTCCCAATGTTTACTTCCATACTATTTTGGTAGTTACTATAACCTCAGCATGTCAAATTGGGGTCATTAATTTTAGCGTTCAAGTACTACTTTAAGGAGCCACATTCGCTACGTATCAGGAATGTCTAAGCAATCCGTATTTGACATCAGAATGAAGTTTGAAGCACGAGTGTAGTAATGTGTACATTGTCAGCTAGCTTAGTAGTAAGTCCCAATGTTTACTTCCATACTATTTTGGTAGTTACTATAACCCCTGCATGTCAAAATTGGGTCATTAATTTTAGCGTTCAAGTACTACTTTAAGGAGCCACATTCGCTACGTATCAGGAATGTCTAAGCAATCCGTATTTGACATCAGAATGAAGTTTGAAGCACGAGTGTAGTAATGTGTACATTGTCAGCTAGCTTAGTAGTAAGTCCCAATGTTTACTTCCATTACTATTTTGGTAGTTACTATAAACCTCAGCATGTCAAATTGGGTCATTAAATTTTAGCGTTCAAGTACTACTTTAAGGAGCCACATTCGCTACGTATCAGGAATGTCTAAGCAATCCGTATTTGACATCAGAATGAAGTTTGAAGCACGAGTGTAGTAATGTGTACATTGTCAGCTAGCTTAGTAGTAAGTCCCAATGTTTACTTCCATACTATTTTGGTAGTTACTATAACCCCTGCATGTCAAATTGGGTCATTAATTTTAGCGTTCAAGTACTACTTTAAGGAGCCACATTCGCTACGTATCAGGAATGTCTAAGCAATCCGTATTTGACATCAGAATGAAGTTTGAAGCACGAGTGTAGTAATGTGTACATTGTCAGCTAGCTTAGTAGTAAGTCCCAATGTTTACTTCCATACTATTTTGGTAGTTACTATAACCCCTGCATGTCAAATTGGGTCATCAATTTTAGCGTTCAAGTACTACTTTAAGGAGCCACATTCGCTGCGGTAAGTACTGCGTGGTAAAATCAACGATCAATGAAAGATAAACAGTGCAATTCCTCAAAAAGCATTGACCTTTGACATAACCCTGAAGCTGCAGAGTGGTGTGGGACGACTATAAACACACAGAAGGCCTTCGAGTAACAAACAGCTGGTACTACAAACAACACGGTAGGGTCTCAGAATAGCCCAGCCAAGACAATCACACAGAGATGCCACTCTAGGATAATTCAGGGCGTCTTGTGCCACTCTGGACAGCTGATCGTTGTTTGCTTCTATTCTCAGAGACCCGCTCCAATTTTACTCTACCTGGGCGTTACTCCCTCGCGACGTTTTTTCAACCACGACGAGAGATGGATGAAAATATCTTGTCATCAAAGCAAAGCTATTGAAATTGCCAATAAAGTCTAAATTGCCAAGTGTAAATATGGAGTCTGAGAATACACTGTCATTTACGCTACTCCGTTTTTACGCATCAAATATACACTTGGCTTGGCTTTAAAGCGTATTTAATGTTAGACACTTTTATTTCAAAATCGTTTAACGAGAGTTTTTATAAACATTTGAATTTTATACTATACTGTACTGACTTATTTAATGATAAAATCAAAAGCTTAAATTTAATTGCTTATGTATCTCTTCCTGTAAAAGAGTATCAACTGGTATTAAATGAATATATCCAAGGTGCTAGTCACAAAGTTATTGTGAACAAGAATGTAACGTTGATTTTATTGCATAATGAATAAATTGTTTTTGACCATTATTTAAATAATAATCCTTTTTTAAGAAGAAAGAAATGAAAAAGATATCTACTTTTTCGTCTGAGATATGTGTTATTGAATGAAGGTATAAAATCAATGGAATGTTTGAAATTAGCTAAAACGATTATTTATGTTTGATACCCTCTAGTTTTAAATAATTTAGTTCTAAAACATTGTTGGATTTTTTTCTTTTTTGTGGGAGGGAGGCTAAGTTTTGGGTTTTCAAAAAGCTGCAGATTTATTTGGATTCACGAAGACCAGGTCTGTTTTAAAATTTCACGACCCGACTCTGTTTCAACAGTTAAACACATTACGTTGCATATTAATATGCCGATGGTGGGGACCACCTATATTGAGATTTAAAAAAAATAAATATGTTGTAATACAAAAATAACAGTGTTCTAAATATAGTAATGCCTTCATAAATCGTTCGAATCTCTGCAAAAATCGTGTCTTATGACGTAACAAACCTTTAACTCGGTAAAGTGTGACAGTTCGTTTTAACAAGATTAATGCATCAATCGCACCTTGTATGTTTTGTTCCTCGTGTACGAGATACGACAGCAATTTTATAACCTACAGTATGTATGCACAATTCTCATCCTAACACTTTTAACAAACTATTTGGAATTTTTTTCTTTGTTTAAATTTCAATTAAGTTAACAATGCGGTTAGCAGTCACATTTAAAAAAATAATAATATTAATAATTATGTCCACTCTAAATTAACACACTGCGGCAATTATTTTTTATAAAGATGTAAACAATTACTTTTTACCGTTACCTATTCCTCATATAACCAAAATAATAAAATTACCACGCCTGCACATTTCATACCCATGCCTCACTCCGTTTCGCTCGCACTATTTTCAGTGTATTGCTCGTAAATTGGACTGAATAATAGCTAACATGGGAATGTGTAGTTTGATTTCTTACAGACGATTATAAAATAACAATTGAAGAAATTAAATAATGTATTTGAGAGCTAGAGAAATCGCAGGAAAGCTTAAACCTACGCTTAATTCAACCATTCCATCTATTAATACAATTAATTTGCAAATCAAGATAGGTAGGTTTTTGTAACGCCGAAATCTGGACAACTTGAAATAAACGGTGTCTATGTGTTTGGCAGAGTATGTAAAAATATCTCGAGGACTTGATGTGACTAGTAAGTCCAAATCGGAAATAATTAGCATTGCATCATGCTAAGTTTCATTGCATCAATGCATTGCATCAACGGAATAACGAAACGTGCAGAGCAAAACATTAAATTAATTTTTTTTTTAATTAAGGTATGGTTTCTGCTGGCAACATGCACTAAAGAAAAGAAAACATTTAAGCTCGAGGTCTGAACATTTATGTTTTATTACCTACAGTATTCATTACCAGCTAATTATTATTATGCTAAAACTAAGTAGCATTTTGTTCACTTACAGATCCTCTCCAGCAACATCGCGTCTCCACACTTATGGAGCTCCTGATACTGGTATATTCCAGGACGGGTGACGCATAAACAACGAGACAGGCAGACGTGCGTGAGACGTCAAGCGATGGCAAACTAAAAAACGTCTGTGAATGTTGCGTTTGTACATTTGACCCGCCCGATGGCAATCAATTCCTTTCCTCAGTTGCAGGTTCTGCCGAGAACTCGTGATTTATATCGTTGCCTCTACCGATATCCAGCCGGCATCTGCTCGGCCTATTAATTCTGTTCAACAGCAAGTAGAATAACAGAGAATCCTACTATGAGTTGTAATCCATGTTGAAAGGACGCTTAATTTGTAAAGTACACAATGTTTAAAAAGTAGGTTACACTCGAACTACTGTTATGCAAAATACCCATTTGATTCTTGTTAATTATTTCACTTTAGTTCCGATCGTATTGAAACATCTTGTTTTCCATTGCAACAATGTACATTTTGAGCATTCTTTTCTCATTTTTTCGATGAAGACTCAAAGGGTCTAACCGTATTTGCATTGTTATTGATATTAGTATTTTCATAACCAAATATATTAATTTTGTTTAGATTGGGGTTATTCTAGAATAACATATTGGCAATAACAATTGAAAAACCAAAATTTTCTTGGATGCTAATAATGTACATACTTTTAACGTTGAATCTTTGTTATAAGTATATTACCGAAAATAAAAGTCGTATTCTTCTTATGAAACTGAACTGCATGTCATTTAACACGACCATCATTACAGTCGGGCTCTTAATAAAATGGCTTTAGTTATATAAGACCAGAAATAATTTGCCACTCGTTTGATAGAGATGTGTCTTTATACCACAACCTCTGACCATGTTTACGCACAATCTCTCCTTAGATTCATTACAGTGTATTTCTCAAGAAAGCTGATCTATATGTTTCAGTTGTTTTCAATTCTCTTACCTTTACAAATGGTTTTCAATTTTATACTAATGCAAATTACTGAGGACAGAATACTCTGCTGAATAATTATTTGAAATACGTTAAAATTCAAAGTTATCTAGTTCCTGAATTTCTTTGGTTTAAAAAAAACTTTAAAAAATAAAGGCTTTCTGCACAATAATCTTAAACATAAATGTGAAAGAATAATCTTGTATTACCTAGCTTAATACATTTTCTACTTACCACTGCACGTATTTTATCAATTACATTCATTCATATACTTAGATCTGTGTTGTCCAAATGTTTACCAAATAAAAGGAAAACAGTAAATGGATCAAGACAACAATTTAAAAATATTTTTCTGGAACTATAAAATGATATATAGAAAGGTGATCCAGCCTGGAAAATCACGTGATGTCTCTAAAGCGATTACGTCTTTCAAAAACATTTCTAAAACTATTTGGGCCATCATTAACAATAGATCTAATCCTTCAAAACTGGTCCAGATCGAAATTGGCGATCGGCTTGTGGAGGTGGCTAACGAATTCAACAGGTGCTTTACAACTGTGGCTTGTGAGCAAAGCCCTTGCCTATCACCTCAATCAAACCTCACGGTAGGACAAAATCTGTCAGTCACAATCGGCCAGCCGCCAGTCAACGAGGAGGAGTTCGTCAGAAATATTCAATTAACCTCAGCTCCCAGCCAAAAAATCGAACGATCTTAAATCAATCTCAATGTAGCTCTTGAAATGTTCCAAGCAAATCGTGAGGCCTCTGATCACCTTAATCAGTCATATAAACGGGAGTTTTTCTCTCATTCCTAAAGATGTAAAAAATAACCCTTATTAAAAGAAGGCGACCCTACACTCGTTAATAACTATTGTACTGTCTAGATTTTGCCAATTATAATCAAAATATTTAAAACTTTGATTTTAGTGAGAACGATTCAATTTTTAAACAAACACAATTAATTATCAAATGACCAATTCGGCTTCAGAAAAGGCAAATTGACTATACATGCAATTGTGGATCTTGACGATATGATTTTATAGGGATTTGAAAGTCTAAATCACACTTTAGGTGTGTTTTTGATTAATCCAAAGCGTATGTGCTGACCACAATACACTGTTTGACACACTTACTTCAATTCTAAGTCAAAGAATTTATCTTGTCCAAATATCTAATAATGTTTCCAATTCTATGAGAGTACGTTATAGAGTCCATCAATGATCTATTCTTAGCCCAATTATCTTTATAATGACATACAATCAGCATAGCCACACGGGAGAATGTGATGACTACCGGACCTCTGGTTTAAAATCTCAGCCGTAAACACGCGCAAATAGTGTATGTACCGGGCTGGGGACTTGTGCGGCAGACCGGGTTGAGCAGTGGTTTGATAATGTGTAGTGACTGCCGGACCTCTGGTTTACTATCTCAGCCGTAAACACGCGCAAATAGTGTATGTACCGGGCTGGGGCCTTGTACGGCAGACCGGGTTGAGCAGTGGTTTGATAGTGTGTGGTGACTGCCAGACCTCTGGTTTACTATCTCAGCCGTAAACACGCGCAAATAGAGTATGTACCGGGCTAGGGCCTTGTACGGCAGACCGGGTTGAGCAGTGGTTTGATAGTGTGTGGTGACTGCCAGACCTCTGGTTTACTATCTCAGCCGTAAACACGCGCAAATAGTGTATGTACCGGGCTGGGGACTTGTGCGGCAGACCGGGTTGAGCTGTGGTTTGAGAGTGTGTGGTGACTGCCGGACCTCTGGTTTACTATCTTAGCCGTAAACACGCGCAAAGAGTGTATGTACCGGGCTGGGGACTTGTGCGGCAGACCGGGTTGAGCAGTGGTTTGATAGTGTGTGGTGACTGCCGGACCTCTGGTTTACCATATCAGCCGTAAACACGCGCAAATAGTGTATGTACCGGGCTGGGGACTTGTGCGGCAGACCGGGTTGAGCAGTGGTTTGATAGTGTGTGGTGACTGCCGGACCTCTGGTTTACCATATCAGCCGTAAACACGCGCAAATAGTGTATGTACCGGGCTGGGGACTTGTGCGGCAGACCGGGTTGAGCTGTGGTTTGATAGTGTGTGGTGACTGCCGGACCTCTGGTTTACCATATCAGCCGTAAACACGCGCAAATAGTGTATGTACCGGGCTGGGGACTTGTGCTGCAGACCGGGTTGAACTGTGGTTTGATAGTGTGTGGTGACTGCCGGACCTCTGGTTTACCATATCAGCCGTAAACACGCGCTAATAGTGTATGTACCGGGCTGGGGACTTGTGCGGCAGACCGAATACTTGTGCGTCTCAACTTCAAACAGATCTGGAGCAGTTCATTTCGTCAGATCGATTTGTTTAGTGTATATGCTTCAGCGCAGTGCTAGGAAATTCTATTGATTGGTCCCAGCTGCTATCTCAGAAAAACGTCTAGGGTTGGATTACGTTTAATATCAAAACCACGCGGATCATCGATACTGATTCTTTGGGTTATCAAACTCATATTACAGGTTTGGACCGGTATCTGCCAAGAATTTATTGTTGCTGGGATTGAGACAAAAGAAGTATATTCACAGCGAAATAACAGATCAAGCTGTACATATTATATTTATTGCTAATTGGTGTCCTTTCAATCAATTTTATTCACAGATAGCAGTCAATTCATTAAAGTACACATTAGTTTCAATACCACATTTAATACCCGTCTTGCCTACAGCCCAGTAATGTAGAATTGTTTACATGAGGCCATACCTCATACAGAAGTTCGAGAATACGTTTTGCCAACTGTTCCCTCAAAAAGTAAACAAATCTTCCCACCCAGTAGTTGCTGCCAACAAAGCCACATTACCACATTAGCGCGCGACCGACTGCGGAACTCACGTCTCCTCTCCGTATGACTGATGTTCCGTCCCGCCCTCTATTGTTTATTCTTTCTGGCCAACTTACGATCAGCTCTTCCCATCATGTGCCTTGTTGGCAGTTGTCGTAGATCAGTGACATAACTAGACACGTGTGACAAGTCCGCAGCAGCCGGAACTGTTCATAAACCACTCAAAACAATCCCTTTAAATATTCTCTAACAATTAATTCACTTGATTTGTTGATACAGTATACGCATCAATAAATACTCACATAGTTTGGTAACTTTGTCAAATACGGTTTTAATTTAAGCGAACTTGATAAAAAGGATTCAACTGAAAAATATCAGGAGAGACTTTGTAGCGTTATTTATTACTAGTAGTTACTCATCATATTATATTTATTCTAGACATTTCAGACAATGTAAGTGTTGATTCCACACTATAGTAATTAATTACTTTAGTCGTGAAGTGGCTTTTGGCCCAAATTTCAACTTAAAATAAGAAAATTAATGTATAGGATACTAGTACAATGGATGTAAAAGTTAGGAAAGCCTAAAAAATAACAGAAATTATAACGGAAACACCCATTGCCATCGATGTTTGAACTTTTAGGTTAGAAATGTTAGGTTATATCTCGAATAGTCTAACAATCTGGGACTGGGGAGGGGTTTCTGGGTGGGGGGTGGTTTAACAAGCTAAATTCAACGTTATATCACGTGAGAAACGAGCTCCTCACGAGAAGGGCTAAACGAATGACCCTGGCGAGCAGTGCGGGGTGGTGACGTATAACACTACGAACTCTTCAAACAAGAATTTTAGTACATCAAAATTTTAAGAAACTGCGATCAGGTTAAACTGATATGAAGCCCAGCCAAGGAAGAAGAAACTGAAATTGGAAAAACAATAACTCAGAATTGTGGAAGATAAATGAGTTTTGTTTCGAAAATGTCAATTTATATAGAGATGAAAAAGATTTGACTAACAATTAGAGAATATAATGAATAGCATCAAAACTATAAATATAGACAAGTCTAGATAATATTAGTGTTACAACGTGTTCTTATGGATTCAAAAGAACAATATTATTTCCTAACGTTATTTCACATACTACAACTACGGTCATTGCCTGTTACAGGTTGTCTTTGCGTGACTCTACTAGATCGTTAGTAAAATTTAGTTACAGATGGAGTGCTCTGGAGGGGCTTAATTAAGGTTAGAACTTATTGAGACAAAGTTGAGTGGCAATGTTGTGATAGGTCAAATGGTATCGTGCTTCTCTCAAGCAGTCAACTTGCAGGAGGAGATACTTTCTCTACTCCAACGTTGAACACAATAATACGATATTAAACAATAAAAACAAAAACAGAGTTCGTATTAAAAAAACTGTATTATAGAGTTCGTTTTTTGTCATTTAATTAGAAATGGTTGAGAAAAAACTGTTTGAAAAAATGATGTTTCAAACTGCCTTTATGTTTATAATAAATATTCCATTAACTGATATGCCAATACTGGATTTTTCAGTTTTATTTTTACTCCGATATTGCTAGTTATCATTTTCAAATCAACCTGATAATTAGCCTGTATGCAAAAAAAAGTCTTGTATGGCGTTCCTCGAGAGTTTTCCTACAGGTATTTGAACCTGTATGAGTGCAGAACGTGGCAAACTTATTAAAGTATCATGATAATTGTTTTACGTGTCTGAGCTGTAAACAATTCTGATACTTTGAACTGCAGAAAGGTGTGAAGTGTTACAATTTTGTTGAAACTCTGTAGTGTGAAATCTAATCATGGAATCGGACGAGCTTCCATTTTATATTTAAAACATCATAGTCTTCGGTTTTGTTGGTGATATTGAACTCAATATCGTGTAAGATTTGCTTTGTATCCGTGCGATAAAACATCGTATAGTTGACCGTGTAGCTTTCACTGTGCAGCATTTTATTGTATCACAGGTTAATGATTTCAGAACTGTGGTGATGATGACGGAAGCGAGTTGTTGAGTTTTCCAACAGACTTACAAGGCCCACTCCCAAGCTTGTTGTCAGAAAATCATTACTCAGGTGCTGTGAGTGACACGAGCACGTGCTGGCGTGAGATACTCCACTAACCGTTGCTTGCTGCTGTTACCTCCCCCAGTCAGTCTACGGCTTTGTCTCGGTTGCACTGGCTGGGCATCGACATCGGAACAACCTACTTACATTTACATATTTTGTTTATTAACTCTACTCCAATAGTGAAAAAACTCCACTTCTTTAATTTATTAATGTAGGGGAACATTAACAATATTGATCTCCTAAACTCCTTTTAAGATTAACATTACCATTAAACGAGAAAATATTTCATATCTAATCGTTGTGGCTTATTTTTGAGAAGTAAAATAACATAATGAGTGAATGGTGTAATTTCTTTTTTTCTTTTTTGGTGTAATCGAATAAACAGTATCGGAAGAAGCCTTGTATAAGTTTTTTACTGATTATCGAGAAGCATCTGTGACGTATTCCTTGGTGGCTGAGGGATTCCGATTTTCAAATAGGACGTATTGACTTCTTTCGCATCTAGATATAAATAAAATCATTAAAGTATATTCGTTTATAGTCATTTTTAAAAGACACTACACAGTTGTTACTGGTTATTCTTATACACGTGAACACTTTTGAACCCTTATTCTAGCAGAAATTAGGCCTATTATCTGGATTAGTTGACCATTTCAAGTGACAGGTCTACACGGGAATGCTTTGTAGTAACAATTTTATTTCTTGAGTGTTTTACTGAGTACCTTTGTTTCAATTCGTCATATCCGGCATTCCAGGTCAAAACTTAAATCTAATTTAATATTTTCGAGAGAAAATACTGTACAGGTTTTACTGATGGAATACTCCAAGGTAGATCATTTTAGTAAGTATTACCAATCGATATACAGTCGATAATTACTCAATTCAGCGATCGATATATCAATCTGTGTACTGATTGAAATACAGGACGTTTCAACATTACGTTAACAATTAACGATAGAAATAAATATTAATTTTCGGTGTAAGTGTAAAAATATCTTAGAACCACTCTGTAATGCTGAAATCAAGTATTCTTGCTGCTAAAGACCCTAAACGGTCAACTGAAGACTATAGTGGACGACTTACCGGCCGCTGTCATGGGTCTCCTCGGCTTGTACGACTCAGGATATTCTCCATGGTACATGAGTGTGTTGTGGCCTGACAGAGCAGAGTTAACAGTAGCACATATCCTGGCACTTGACACTGGCCGAGTTGTCACTGTTTTGGTTGTTGTCACAATTTTGATCGTCCTGTAACAAACGTGTCAATGATAACAACAATGCCTCGACCATGCAGAGGTTTGAGAGAGTTTAACACACCTCTCATCATTCTTTAGTCGGCTTGAGAAGTTGACAGTCAAGGTTCTGTAATATATCCAGTATAGTAGGTTTTAGTATTTAATATTCATTAGAAGACTCTTTGATAGCAATGGAAATAGATTAGATCATTCCTATGTTAAAATCAATAACTGGTGAGCTGTGCAGTGATCCTTGTACTTGTCGACTGATGTAACTACCCCTTATCTCATTGGTGGACACATTACATGGTCCCATCCGTCTGTATGTGTGCCATCCAGGTGCGTCCCTTAGACGCTCGAACATTCAGTCGAAGCCGTTCTGGAGATACGATCTCGTCGCGGTCACTCACAGCCCCCGCACGTTGTTTTCTCGTGGGCGAGTAGTGTCGTCTTGTGCTTCGTTGCCCTATTTTCTCGTACTCGTTAGCATCTCGTATGGAGCTCGCCGCGTCTGTTTCGTTTGGGCAAAATAGTGCCGTCTTGGTTCAGTCATCGTTTGTTGATTGTGTAGCTTCGTGATACATACATACGGATATGCACAACTTGATCTCTTATTTCTACTGAAGTTCTCGACCGGTGATGCGCGCGCGCGCACGCACACACACACACACACACACACACACACACACACACACACACACACACACACACACACACACACACACACACACACACACACACACATTAAAACAATGATATATGTATTATAAAACTGTAAACTACTTTAAGTTGTTAATCTCTAATAATTTAATATCACGGACACAATTACGTTTCGCTTACGTTTTGCGGTCAACATGTCCCAGTATGTCTTATTTTTAGCCATCCACATTTAATACCTCGAAGCAATAACTATAAATCTAGAGAAATAATCTATATTATTATTAAAACAACTTTTCTGCAAATATGTAACACAATATTTTTGAGTCGTTTCTGAATCCCGATCAACTCAATTTATCTACAGATTTCGTACAAACCAGCGTATACAATATGCTGGAAGAGAGATTATACAATTCTAATATATATATATATATATATATATATATATATATATATATAGGGTTCGTGTGTGTGTGTGTGTGTGTGTGTGTGTGTGTGTGTGTGTGTGTGTGTGCGCGCGCGCGTGCGTGCGTGCGTGCGTGCGTGCGTGCGTGCGTACGTGTGTGTGTGTGTGTGTGTGTGTGTGTGTGTGTGTGTGTGTGTGTGTGTGTGTGTGTGTGTGTGTGTGTGTGTGTGTGTGTGTGTGTGTGTGTGTGTGTGTGTGTGTGTGTGTGTGTGTGTGTGTGTGTGTGTGTGTGTGTGTGTGTTATATAGGTGTAATAGGATTAATTAGTATTTCAACAATTTTTCCGCAACTTGTAAAACCTATATTTAAGACAATTGCCTACAATAGACATTCATTTTTTACTTCTAACCTGAGGTTTCAATAGTGCATGTTTAATCTATCTATATATATAAAAATGAATGTTTGTATGTTTGTCCTTTATGGAATCGTGAACTATTGGACCGATCATGATGAAAATTTGTACGTATATGTATTTTTCCACGGAGAAGGTTTATAAGCTATGCCCATCCCTTTCCCGATTCAGTATTCCGCCCCACTGGTTACAGAAATACCCATAAGAAATGCATTGCAGCAAACATATGTTAACGTCTTTTCAAATTTTTAATCAGCTGTTCTTTGTAAACATATATTACACTTATAGTTTTAAAGCATAGAGTAAGCTTAAGAGAAACGACAAATTTTGTTTAAACTGTTTCTGCAATCACTGTTAAACATAGACTTTACTATCCAGATAATACAATTCAAATTTGACGTAAAAATTCACCTTTAACTGCAATATTTATTTAATATAAACCATGCTCATGCTTGATCAGAAGAGCAATGCAGATATCATAATTACTATCTTACGTTGGCTACAAATATAAAGAATGTTATAAAATCAACCTTAGTTGTTTTTTTTTGTCAGAAGTATGGTTCTCAAAACTCCGTGTGTACATATTCTCTCGATCGAGACAACAAAGCAAGCTCAATCGTGGCATCGGAGATATAACTAATTTAATCTAAAATTTATTATAGTAAAAAAAAAAAATTTACTAAGTAATATAAGGACTTCGGTTCTTAAGATTTGCGTGCGAAGCCGTGGGTAACAGCTAGATAGAGGCAGGAATATGGTACATACCTTCATAATACGCCCAAGAGGCTCACGATGGAACGACTATCAATTATCTCAGCAATGTTTAGAATGTGATAGAAAAAGAATAAGTGAATATAGTGTACTGTTTTCAACGGGAAATTGCGTGCGAAGCCGCGGGCAACTTTTGCAAAAAATTATTGAAATGCGCAGCAAAGCGCGCCGGGCCCGCTAGTGTATTAGAAAAGAACTCATATTCTGAACATAGTATAAGATGAATTGTAAATTTGTAGGATTAAAATGTTTTACACACACAATTATCTGATATATGGTCTTAATAATTCCAGTAAGGCAAGTGTCAATATTCTTTTCTGTCGTTATACGTGATAATGTACTGTGCTTATGTTTTTTAATCATCCGAAATGATTATATACATCGTTTGAAAGTCGCATCAATGTTATATCTGTTATAACCAGACAGTCTGATGTACGGCAGATCACTTACACTTACATGGAGCCTGTCTAATGTGCGTGACATCTTAATAAATTATAGCCTATAATCAGAGCGTCTATGTAAAATTACTGCACTAATTAATTAAAAAACTATCTAGGTTTATGAACCAGCAATTCAAGAAATATTATTCATCTACAGTAACTGTTTTTAATAAAAACAACATGATGAAGATACAAATTGATCCTATAGTACCAGATACAACTGTTTATACAATATTTAGAAATGTACATTCTCCTCCAACTCAGAAGATCTACACTTTGTGTGTTTTCAACTACCTCCAAAATACAAGTAAAATCCATAATATGTACAGTCACAGTGTTAAAATGCAACATTGATGTCATACATATTATACACTTGATCAGATCAATCTGTTCCCTTCTAATGTTCAACATTCAACTGAGGATAGATAGAACATTAAGAAGTTCGGTAATTTGGAGTAAACTCAACTTCTATAATAATTTACCTGAGTTGCATGTAACAACAGTGCTAAGATTTGTCTGGCAACTTAGTTTCAGAAAACTAATTCTATTTGGGCATCGAAAAACAGCACGTTTCATAAAAAGTTTTTAATTAATTCCTACTTTGTGTACTACGAAATTAAATATTTATTTTTTATAATTTCGTAACAGTTAAAGTTCATTTTCCTTGCATTTAAAATTTTCTTTTTCCAATTCCTAAACAATAGTTTTATATGAATGACTGCACCGATTATAATGATCTCTGACTTGTTGAATGTCTCCATCCCAAGAATGGCAGAATAACTATTAAATAACGTAACACGGGAAAAAATCAGGTTAATAGAAAAAGAAAACTATTTTTATATAATAGTGTTAATTGAAAGAGCCCGTTAAATGTAATTAACTGTTCTGTGTCATGAAAGAACAACGATATTTTAATTAATTTAACCACTGTTTTCAATTTGTTTACATTTTATAGTCCTCAAAGCATGGAGTAAACTTGATTAAGACATCACTTCTTAAGTCAACCTTTTCTGCAACTACTGCTGAGCACAGATCAATAAATATCAAGATAAGAAAATTAAAAGTTTGAGTAAAAATGTATTTGTACATGTTAGCAAATATTAAGAATGCAGTGCTTGGACAGTACTTAAACACTATCAAAGACAAAGTTAATATCTAACATGTATTATCAATTTAAAGACTATTACAAAACCCACCTTAGCCGTCTTTTGACAAAGGTACGTTTCTCAGATCTTTTGTATGTATATACATATATTGTATATACAAGGTGTCCCACGAGTAACCCAACAAACTGCACAGGTGGCTTTCTCAAATCAAAATAATGAACAAAGTTCATATAAACAGATGTCCGGAAACGCTTTCGTAGTGAACTACGGCTAGCGAAAGAGTTCACCCATTTTCTAGGAGAGGACGGAAATAAAAGCGAAAATGATATTTTTATAGCGTAAAGAAAGTTGTTAAATGTATTGGATTTTATGTAAAACGAACTAAAACAGTGAATAAAATACGTCTCAGACCTTTAAGACCACCCATTTCTGAGATATCAGACAAAATATGCAAATTTCGGTCTAGAAAAACATGCTTTGTTTAGATTTGAAGTACATTAACTACATTAAATGGGGAAAACGCGCAACCCTTTTAACCTAACCATTTAAAGAATTTTATACCGAAGAGAATAAGGTAAAATATGCTAATAATAATAAACAAACACAAAGTTTAAAAAATTAATGTTTAATTAAATCAACACATACGAAAAATAAGACAGAAAATGCCATATACGTTTATTAAATGAACGTCCTTTGTAAAAACATAAAATTTAATGGTGTTTTTTCAGTCAAGTAAATAGTTACAAAACATTTAAAGTATAAAACATTGTAGGTTGAAAAACAAGATTTAAAAAATACATCATCAATTGAAATGCTTTTATGTTATTGAAAATCGAGAGTTGGCAACACTGCTGCAACAATACCTGAATACAACTTATTATTTGTACACCTGTCCAACAATTCAGCTGTTGCAGTAAGTCGTCTATCATCTTGGTTTGTGAAGTGTATGTGTATTATTTGTACTTTATTTGTTAAACCGTTAATTGTTTGAGGGAACACCCTGTAATACAGCCTGTACGCGAACAAGGTATCATTGACATGATACAACGCAGTTCCTAACTTAGCAAATAGATTCGCCGACTTTCAAATAGATTAAACACATCTCGTAGTACAGTCTGGAGAACAACGTTATCCGTCTCACTTAACAAAGAGTTCAAAATCTTCATCCAGGTGACAGTGCATTAAGATTGCAATTTTGTCTATGGGCCTATTAGAAAATCTAAATAATATAAGTTGTCTTTTCACGGACGATTCGATGTTTACAGGATACAGAACTCTAAATTTGAAAAATAGTCACCGGTGGTCTATTTTTCAAATTTAGAGTTTTGTATCCTGTAAACATCGAATCGTCCGTGAAAATACAACTTATATTATTTAGATTTTCTAATAGGCCCATAGACAAAATTGCAATCTTAATGCACTGTCACCTGGATGAAGATTTTGAACTCTTTGTTAAGTGAGGCGGATAACGTTGTTCTCCAGACTGTACTACGAGATGTGTTTTAATCTATTTGAAAGTCGGCGAATCTATTTGCTAAGTTAGGAACTGCGTTGTATCATGTCAATGATACCTTGTTCGCGTACAGGCTGTATTACAGGGTGTTCCCTCAAACAATTAACGGTTTAACAAATAAAGTACAAATAATACACATACACTTCACAAACCAAGATGATAGACGACTTACTGCAACAGCTGAATTGTTGGACAGGTGTACAAATAATAAGTTGTATTCAGGTATTGTTGCAGCAGTGTTGCCAACTCTCGATTTTCAATAACATAAAAGCATTTCAATTGATGATGTATTTTTTAAATCTTGTTTTTCAACCTACAATGTTTTATACTTTAAATGTTTGTGCGCTACTTAAGAACGACCGATAGACTATCAGAAAAGTCTAACATGGTTGCGTAAAACGCACTAGATTGTGAATAAATTATCAAGGAAACCATTGTGAACACTATTTATTAAAGTATGGAAATTGGAATAAAATATTAGCAAAGAGCGGCAATTAAAATATGTTGTTTTGTTTTTACGAAGAACTTTAATAAATATATATTGCATATATTACATAAACACATAATTTAATAAACATATATTGCATTTTCTGTCTTATTTTTCGAATGTGTTGATTTCATTAAGCATTAAACATTTTTTTTTTTACTTTGTGTTTGTTTATTATTATTAGCCTATTTTAAATTATTCTCTTCGGAATTAAATTCTCTAAATGTTTTGGTTAAAGGGTTTGCGTGTTTATTACCCATTTAATGAATTTAATGTACTTCAAATCTAAACAAAGCATGTTTTTAAAGACAGAATTTTGCATGTTTTGTCTGATATCTCATAAATGGGAGGTTTTACAGGTCTAGAACGTATTTTATTCAATTTTTCAGTTCATTTTCCATAAAGTCCAATAAATTTAACAACTATCTTTACGCCATAAAAACGTCAGTTTCGCTTTATCTCCGTCCTTTCCTAAGAAATAGGGCGAAATCTCTCGCAATCGGTATAGCAATTTAATTATTCTGCGATTTTCTAATTGTCGTCATGGTTAACCATTAGACTAATGTTAAAACTACTAATTTAATTAATTAATTAGTTGAGTAATCCTTCTAAATTTGTATTAATAACATTTCACGCAATTTGGATTGCACAATTTCAGCTCAATAAAATAATGGAAAGGGGTTCCAATTTAAACAATGTATTTTTGCTTCATGACGATATACGTGAGAGAGTTTGCATGCTAATAGTGGGAATTGGAAAATAACTAGAAATATGAAATCGGCATACTTATTATTACCTGAAAGGTATGATGAGAAAGGTGACCAGGGCCCATAGAGTAAAAATTTTCTTCTAACGAAAACTAATTGAGACTTCGTACATTAAATTTACAAATCGTCCACTCACTCACTCCTCTGTTGGATTCAGGCTACTTTAGCAACCAATATGAAAAACAAATTAATGAAGAACCCTGAACAGTCGAAGATACCACAAGATATACAATTAGGTGAAATGAATCCGACATCCAGCGCAAAAGATACAAACAAAAACGTTTAAACCCTAGCCGTCTTGTTTTTTAAAATCTGTGTTGCACGCAGTTGGCAGTCGTGACGCAGACTTGCCGTAATACTGTAGAATGTTCTGCTCAGCTCCACTCCTGTGCCAGGTGTATTCATCATGTCTTGCAGCAGAGCGCCTAACAAGTAGTTAAATCTGGAAACGATCTTTGTAATGTACAGCATATACAGTATATAGTACCGGTATACCCTTTTTGAGCCATAACTATAGTCACTGATGCTGTTTACAAGTAACATCATCTAGTTCCTGAGAGAGGTTAACCTATCGACTATTGAATACTTGATAATGCTACCTTTTCAAATAGGATGATTAATAGATACTAGTTTTTTTAGGTTTATTTTATAGTGAAACCTACTTACTCCTAATCCTCACTTATCTCCTCACTGAACAATGACACCTTACAGGATGAACTCTCAAATAAATCAAGCTTCCACAATAGCCCTGAAGCTTTTGCACGCAACACGTGGGGAAATAAGTCCTTATTAAAATCAAGCTAAGATTGAGAGAACATTACGAGTCTTCATTTCACATTTTATTTTCCAATTGTTAAACGATTACTAAAGTTGTGTTCGAAAAACTATCGTGTTTGCGATTCCAGTGTATCTAATTATTGGTAATTACTGGATAACATACTCCAAATAGAGACTAACAAATGGATCTATTACACGAAAATTGTATCCCTCATTTCTAATTGACTGGTAAACCTCAAGCAGCAAAAAAACAGATATGCCACAGTACGACGAAATAAAACAGCAGAAGGTCGCTCGCTGGTATATTTCAACCCGTTAAGAAAATATTCAGATTATCCACGAAAAGAATCTCCCCTCTATGGTCTTAATTACTTATTTAGTGTAATCTTTGAACCTTTTCCAGATAACGGGGACAATATCAAGACGTCTTGTCAAGGATTTTAATAGATCAATCGACACATTTTCTTGATTGAGCTACTCCCTATCGGACATCTCTCTTTCCATTTCTTATGGAAGTAATTTTGAAGCGCATCACAAACATTTTCATACATCACAGACGGATATTTAAAATTCAAACGAAATACGAGGGGATTGGGCTTTAAACTCGCATCTTATAAGGGTGTTAGAACTTCCTTACCGGTTATTGGTAAATAAGTAACTTTGTTCATGATAGTGAAAAAGTTTGTTTATCAATCAAGATAGCGCTAATGGGTCCAGTTTGAGTTTTGTGCGGTAAGAAAGGGTTGTTTGATGTTTTAATTACGCAGAGTGAAGATCTCGTTGGTACGGTCACGCAAGGGAAGGAGCGGGTGTACCCGTGCTGATAGAGGGTTGCTCACGCTATCCGGGCCGGCGAGCTATATTTATCCCTTGTGCTGTGCAGCTCCGTGCTATGTGCATGAGTAATCCCTCATTTCTGTATCTTTACTATAGAAACATGGAAACTTTGCTTATTCTCGGAACAATATACAATTGCACATAAATACATATTTCAAAATATTGGTTTTTAAGGCATCTATCGTTTAGTTTCTATTTACTTTACCTAATATCTTTTAGTGAGCAGAAATATAGCTTATCTGAAATTCATTTCGGATCGAAGCTCCATCCTTTCAACCCATTCCAAGATAAATATTTTCTCTGAGACATATTACAGTACTTACGTTGTTACTATAATAAAACTTTGAAAATATAGATTACATTCTCGTTTGTGTTCTTGATTATTGTACAATGAAACGGTTTCACTCAGTACTAGAGTGAGATCTTTCTCGAACTAGAGTGTTATCGACAAATCCAAACATTTTTACTGGAGGTAGTTCATTTTCCATACAAAAGATTATACAACTTACGTAGTAATACAATATTCTGTGGCGTAGATATGCTGTAAACATGTCTCACCTTCCCATCCTTCTTTCCAAGAGATTAAGAACAATTTAACCCTAGAAGTAACAGTCGACCCTCCACAATCTGTGTAGAGCGAGGTTTAAATTATTTGAAAATATATATTTGTACATTAAAACCCTAAATTGTAATATATCGTTATGTTTAACGATTTCTTAGAAAGTTGTTGAACTGGATGTTTTAACAAATTTATACTGTAGTAAAATTAAATATATTAAAATTCAAATATGTACAATCAGTTCTATATATGAGATTCAATTTTGTATTGTACATATTTTTAATCTTTATAATATGTTTTGTCAGTTTGTAGAAATCGGTAAATATTTCTATTTACATAACCTATTTCTATACTAAACAATTAAATGTAATTCACACTTAATATGAGCTTACTAAATTTATGACAAATCGTGGACTAATTGTTGTTTTACCAATCTTTAAATGTAGGAATACAAATTATAGTCCACAGGTAGACCTAACATTATTTGTCTTTTCAGTTTAGATATCTTTTTATGGAATACAAATTTAGTGTAACACAGGACTGAATCAAGGCTTTTTAACGCCAATATATATTTTGAGATCAATCATTACTATTTTTATTCAAAACAATATATCTATTTATAATATTTTATACTCATTTATGTATGTTTTACTAATTATTACTTTGAGATATAAATAAAAAAATTACTCCTCTAAAATGAGTTTTATATCTCCAGCAGGTTAATGTAGACTACAACTTTGAAATTAAAGCGATTTTCGTAATTCTTTGTTCTGGCGCATTTTAAAACGTTAAGAGTTCTGTGGGTTCTATAGTTTTGTTTGTTTTATTTATATTTTTAATTTATATTTTTTACTTGCCACTTTTCCATTATCTGTGCCAATGCAAGTCAGAGAGAAACACATTAGCCTAATTCTAAAAGCTTTGAGAGGAAACGTTTCTGACCTAATTGTGTTATATCTTCTGAGGATTGGCTGGTAAGTTCGGATGATCAGACCGATAAAATACTCAACACGTGTTGAAATCACATCAGTTTTCTTTGCGACAGCGGAACATTTGGCAGCTTTTGTGGGAGTTGTGTGTTGGCACCAACCCGGAGCGCTGACATGTTATTCTGTTATTCTAGTCACAACTGCTTAATGGCACGACAGGAAATTAGAAAAGTTGCGAAAACATTGAGAGCGCAGAATGGCAGTCACGCTGTCACCGGTTGACGGTGTAGCTGTTGCCGTTTGCGGTATCACAGAGTCGCGACTCGCTATAAAGAACAGGTATTTACATCATCGATTGTATAACCGATACTTTTCTCTATCGGCTCGACTTATTGGAAGAAATGTCGATTCGCAAATAAAGAGAATTGTTTACGCCGAATTTATTCAAGCTCTCATCGTATCTTATTGAGCACGACTTTCCAGCCTATTTTTGGAATAATAAATTACAAATCCAAACCTTTCTATATACATAAAATATACATATGGATTTCTTTAAACGTATCTTTTCTGACATTATGTACAGTACTAGTTTAATATCTTTTGAAATGATAATATTGTTTCCGTTAGCCATGTGGCAGGATAACAGGAATTCGAACATTATCCATCGTTATATGTTACGAAATTTATAGCAAAACATTCCGAGGATTTGAATCTATCCTCTTCGTCTATCCTTTAGGTGGGGAGGGGATATTTGTATACATACAAAATCAAAGAACAGAAATGAGTTAACCATGTAAATAAAAGTTAAAGTAATACCTACTCCAATCAGTCATTCCTGATGACTTTTATTTTTTAAAGGGGGGTTTCTTACGCCAATGACATTTTGAATGATCAAGCTAAATTTTTTCAGGTGAACGGTCACAATCGACTGGCAATTTTTTACCGACCTCTACGGGAATTGAACGCATGACCTCTCGATTAGAGAGCCTTAGCCTTAACCCTACGATACGGTGAAGAATGTTACTAGAAGGTCATACTTTGACAGTTACGTATTTCAAGAACGAACAGTATAATGCAAGAAGTAGTTATGCACTTATAAGTATCAAGATAATTAACAGGAAATATAATCGTGTCACAAATTGCTAACATAACTTCAACATACGTTCTTCTTTTGGCCATTTTGCAGGATACATATTATATTATTAACTAGTGGATTATGACGTAACATGAACATCCAAACCATCGATAGAGACTCCCCGGTGCCTTAAGTACTATCGATATTTCTCTCAACGCACTTTATAGCGTCAGGAGCGGGCGGCCCGCCAAAGTACAAGCTGGCATATCACAACAAGGTGCCGTCATCGTCCAGTATAGCCGGTTCTTGGCAGCAACATAGCGGCGTCCAGCACGAGAGTGACGTACAAGGAAAGTGGATCACGTGAGTGAACAATCCCCACGAGTCGAGTACGACCGGCACTGCTTACGTACTGTATCTACGCTTAGCGCGGAGTTTATCCGGTACTTTGAGTACGAATAGTTGTGAAGTATTGATAGGTATGCGATGCAAGCAACACTTAAGCCTATAGCATATTCTTAAATGGAAGCAAGCAACAAAATATGTCAACATATTAATTTGTTCACTCTTTATGATTATGGATACAAAGCATTCAAAATCAAACTTAGTTATTTTTTCCTTTGACAGTAGAAGTTTACAATACCAGCAGTTATTTATGTAGATGATGAACTTCTCATCAAGTTTCTATGCTTTATGGTTTACAGGACAAGGCTTGGGGAAGGCTGCAAAATATAGAATTTAACGCGTATTCTGACTTCCAAACAGGTAGTCAGACTCATTTCTACATTGAATCTCGGAGAGTCAAGTAGATATGCTTTCGGGGAATTTGGATTTCTTTGCCTAGTTTCTAGATTTAGAAGTGATAATGTACTGCCATTTGAAATGCAGTATGCTTCAGAGACTAAAGGTAGAGAGGCCTGCCGGATTCAAAGACACCAGCTGAAAGTTTTCGAACATTTGCCAGAACAGTTTGCCGACAAACTTATCAATATGTTCCTGAAGCATCTTACAACCCGAACAATATCCAAAGCTCGCGCGAAGCGTCGTGCCCCGTCTGATGATAAATGTCTTCTACTGTGTCCCACGATAAAAAATCATTGGGAAATTTGACAATGACATTTTCTGAATCTGAGGTAACATAATGATCGTTTCGACACACACGATACACAAACGTTTTGGAATTTGGATTGAATGGTTAAAATGAAATTGTTTCGTAAGCGTTAGGTTAAAAATTGTTAATTGTTAGGCTAATATTAGAATATTGAAATATTGATTTTGTACATCACAATTTTAATAAATATTAAATTTTAGTAAATCAATAATATGCTTTTGTAATACACTAAAATTATTATTATTAATAAAATATATCAGTAATGAATGTAATTTAATATAAAACGTAGGCTACGTGTTTTTTATGAAAACCCCCAATATACGAGTATTGAATCACAGTTCATAAATGAGATAAATAAAAAAAACAAAAACTATTCTATTATTTATTAATCATCACTTACATAAAAATTTGGTTAGTAATTTGTTTATTAAATTTTGGTTCAACTCCCTTTTCGTAGCATTAGCTTCCATTTTTAATTTATCCTTTCAGTACGTCGAATAATCAAAGTAAATTCAGGTTCTATAAAACATGGCATGTTATAAAAGAAGGGAATAGTGAAGAGGAGTTATTGTCATCGTTATTTATATTTTTATTATAATGATGAATTTTTATAATCTAAATCATCGCCTTACCCGTCCTGTTTTGGGCTATGCCAATCCTTCACCTTTTTGGACGGATAGATATACTGATTTGAATAAATATATTCAACGATAAATGTTTATATTAGTTTCCTATTTTATGCTTTATTTCATTTATTTCTCATTTTAGTTTATATTATGCCAATCCTAAACTTAGTTAAACATATGACACGTTAATTTGTTACATAAATTATGCTAACCTACATTAAAACTAATTAATTACAATTTATAATATAAATTATATATATATATATATATATATATATATATATATATATACATTTATTAAATTTGTATAAGTGGCAATAGCCTAATTTAATTTCAATAAACATTAAATCACAAAAAGTACTTGCTCCGCCGGGACTCGAACCCGGATCTCTCACTTGCCGGGTGAATGTGCTACCATTACACCACAGAGCCCTTACTTTTTACGATTCAATTATATTGTATTTGGCCGTATCTGTCAAATATGTGTTTAAATAACCAAACTAACATATGATCGAAAGACCAAATACCTGTCAAATGACTTTTGTTTACATTTATTAAATTTGTATAAGTGGCAATAGCCTAATTTAATTTCAATAAACATTGAATCACAAAAAGTACTTGCTCCGCCGGGACTCGAACCCGGACTCCCACTTGCCGGGTGAATGTGCTACCATTACATATTTGAATGTCTATATGTTAGTTTGGTTATTTAAACACAAATTTGACAGATACGGCCAAAAACAATATAATTGAATCGTAAAAAGTAAGGGCTCTGTGGTGTAAAGATAGCACATTCACCCGGCAATTTATATATATATATATATATATATATATATATATATATATATATATATATATATATACTAATCACTGTGTTGAATAGAAGAAAAGAAAAGAACTATTTTTCACTTCTATATTTCGGGGGATTTAATACCCCCGTCTTAAGGAAGTTTTAAATAAAAATAAATAAAAAAAAATATATATATATATATAATCTAAAATATAAAAACATACATCGCTTTTTTGACTACAAAATTTTTGACCAAACAGGCAAGATTGCTAATGGACGATAATTTGACATATTTGGTTTTCATTTTTTGTAATAAAGGTATGATTTCAGTATATTTTGAAATATCGGGGATAATCCAGATTCAAATGAATTATTATTGTCAAAATTAATTGATTGTTGAATAAAACAATGAATGTTATTAATGTTTAGAAATCAAATCCGCAGAGGCCTTTACTACAGATGTAAGAACAAACCGTCCCAACAGAATGATTTAAGTGTCCATTAAAGCCTAGTTTTGATTACTTGGGAAAAATAATATAGTCTGAATTAGTTGGGAAAAACAGAAAGGTTCGTTATTTTTTTTTAGATTTCTCAAGAATTCTATAGCTTGAGATGCATTAGGCTGTAGGGAACCGGTAACATGAATAAAAAATTCGTTGAACTTATTTGCAACTTCTTTAGATTCTGCAACGAGTCCCTTATCAGGTTTTAGCGATATTTTTTCATGGATTCTCTGTCAACCCTACTTTCCCGTTTCTTTATAAACCACCTCCCATATGGCTTTTAATTTATACTCGCACCCGAAATATACTCGAAGACATCATTTAACCAACTTTTGCTGCCTTTATAACTTTCGCCGCATATAACAGTAAACATTACGTATTTTTAGGAGAATATATTGGGATATTCATACAAGGTCCATGCTTAGTAGAATATACATCTAATATATAATAAAAGTCAACACCCTCTGAAATTCAAATGGCTTGAATTGTACTATATTGAATTGTTCCCTTGTGTGGGCCCGTAGACAATTGAATAATTTGTATAGTGCATATTTTGATCACACGGTTACTTTTAAATGAATAAATACAATTTCGTCGCAATTCTTTTCTCCCTGTATATAACATACCATGTGTAAAATTTAGAATTGTTGCCCCAATCGGGCCTACAGTTTTCTCAACGTTTAGATTTAACTTAACATTTGAGTGATTACGTGCTAGAAACAGCTGTTCAATTTCTTTCACAGTATGTAGTCTATAAAAATAGGTATATCAGTAACGTTCTCGGAAATAATTATACGAGTATATGTGAATTCTTATCAAATTCATTGTATAGTTTATTGTTTGTAATGCCTACATGTCCATACTTATAATACGCATCCGCGTTGTTGTTCTGTGTCTAGGTATTAAACTATTTTAAGATAAATTTTAAACATAAGTTCTCATCATATAAAAAAAAAAACACTTTTAATATAAGTAGAGAGACCGCCCTTGAACCACCTCAAATATATTTCCAAACTATTTAGTCGTTAACATAATAAATGTTTTGACCTTTTCGCATACATTGCCTGCGAATGAAGTTTTTTGTGGCTTGGTGGGACAAGACTTTTATTAAAAAAAAGGAACAAATAAATAAGTAGTTTTAGGAACATTCTGTACAATGCAGTCATAGATTAAGTATTATGTAAAACTATCACGTTATTGGCCATGGCCTCATTGAAGTTTGCGGCGCTTGCCAAGATTTTGTGTAGTTCACCTCGTGTGTTAAGGGCACCATAACGTGACACTTGGGTAAACTGCAATAACTCTCGAAGAATAACAAGCTCTTCGTCACCGGACAGTTATCCAGAAATAGAAAATCTTCGCAGTTGAGTCCAGACGGAGCAAATGTCGTTATTGCCGTGAGTATACAAGTTGAGTTCTTTGAACTAAATAAAGCTTCAATGCATTGTCAGGCAACTCCTGTAAGCTATTTTCGTTTGACGTTTGCGCGCAAATAAAACTACCGTACTTATTTCTGTCATCAGTTCGCGTCACTACCTCCACCAAAAGATACTTATAAACACGTGCCTAACCGGATTTATCAATCTCAAATCACATTATTGTAAGATTTTCAACTTTAAAGATTATGAAAATACAAACATAAACAGCATTCCTAACCCTACATTCACACAGTAGTTGAAAAGGTCACATTATTCTTAAAAAATAAAAATAATTAGAATGGGCATATGATTTGTTTAATGGTTACTTTAATTTATTATTTTTAAATCGTTTATTTTAACACTTTAATTTAAAGGAATATTTTTATCTAGTAATAAATCGTTTTTACCATCTAATCAGTATATAGGTTATAAAACAAACTTTATCTTTAAACCGCACCTACAAAACGGTAATTAATTGTGTCAACCTTTTAAATCCATAACGAATTACTTCTTTTATATTGTGAGAACTCTTATTAACTATAAAATTATTACAATATTATTACTCGTATTACAAAATTCTCGCTTATACACATTAAAATGGTGTTTTCTTTAGAGTTTATAAGTAAAAATAAAACTGTTCACTGAGTCCAAAATTAGTTTCAGATAAGAATTATCCCTAATTATACAAAATCGTCAACATAAAAGTTATAGGCAATATGTAAAATAGACACATTATTAGTTCTATTTGTGTAAATTGTAAATGTACAAATAAATATAAATGGAATGCTGCGTAGAACATGAGATATGTAGAACGTTGAATATATTTTACATTGATAAGAGTATTGACATAGCAATAATAGGAAGAGCAGAGGAAGTCACTATTGAAAAAATAAAATAGTGAACGCACGCACGCTCTGCCATGGCACGCATGACGCACATAAGTCACGTGTTCGTAAATGATCACCTACTGAGATGTATCGATAGCCTAAAAGATAGGCATTTTTCTCAAAGGCACAAAATTCACTAATCATTATTAATTTATTGTTAATATTAATGTTTTTTTAATTTTTATTTTTATTTTATAAAATTTATTTTTAGTAACAGTGTTTTCTTCTGCTCTTGAATACCTCTAATTTACATATTAATATAAATATTTCTTTTGGAAACGAGATTTCCAATATTTACGCTATTTACGATATTTTCAAGAAAATTATATTTTTAATTATTTATGATTTATTAAAACACTGTACGAGTATATGTCAAACATAAATAACAAACCTGGTAGTGTAGTACTAGAAGCAAACGAGAACACAACATCTAAATAGAGCACTTAGACTGAAGTGTTGGGAGCGTGGTTAAAAGCTGGCACCACACCCCCTAGACTCCCGCCAAACCGAAATAGACGCGCTCGATACTCCCCCCGCCTGCTCCTACAGACTGTCTCTGCCATGGTGCATCCCCCCTCCGTCTGCATCCTCCCTTGGAGACATCTTGGCCTCGAGAGACTCTTGTTTTAATGCTTTATAAAAGGTCCTTAGCACCATCAAGCTCTCCATGGGGATCATAAAGGGCAATCTCTCGAACCCCTCTTGATGTGTCTAGCTCTTCATTAGAAAGATTCTTATTTTGTTTCCTTGTCAGTATATTCTTGTTCGTTATCTTCTTCACCGACTTCTCTATTATATGTATATCTATATGAAAAAATCGTTCTTCTTAGTAATTATTCATACCAATATTGCTAAGAATTAAAGATACAGCCCTGACATGACTATTTTTTATTCTTTTCCAACAATACTGAAACTAAAGATGAGTATAAAACGTGATTAAGAAATATGGGATATAACCTGGAGATGTAAGGAGTTATGTAATTTTGTGTTCATGGAGATGTGAAAGATCCTAATAAATGTTCTCTAAAGATGTGTACAATTTTGACTTTGGGAATTATGAGGTCACTAAGCAGTATTTTTCGGGTACAACTCATCATACAACCCGTCATAATCTGCTTATTTTGTCACCATCGGAATCAAGCAGGTGGACTGAAAATTAACAAGAATGAACAATTACTGTTCTTTATCAAAAGCACGTATTGTGGATGTGGTGCTATCGCTAGTAACTTGCTAATTCTCAGCTTTTGAAGACCAAACAGTTCCAAGAGCTGGTTGGTTGATTGTAGACTTCTGCAGTTTATTTCTCTTTTAGTTTGTCGATTCCTCTTGGGAGTCATCCCCGATTTCTTTGGCAGATATCTAATTTCATTCAGAGCAAATGAATCCTAATACTAGTTTGGAAGATGCCAATCTTTATAACCCCCTTTGGCTTCCTCAGCCCGCTCCAAAGATCAGATAATTTCCCCCTTATTGTTCTATAGCAACTAATATTAGGTATACAGGTAGGAATATTATATGTCTTAGTTAAGAAATGCTAAACAGTTTTGAATTGTACACAAAATAATGTACTAAAGCGAGTAAAAGAATCATCTGAGGCCTTTATCACCTTCAGCGTATGAATGATGGCAAGCGTGACTCATTGTAACGCTCATGTGACACAAAGTTTGGTAGTTTGTGTCATTCCGTTATTCATTTGGCAACGCCGAAGAGCTCAATAGTCTTCTACGAACAGAAGCACCACATAGAAATATTGCATTCACACAAGCTTTTCAACTGGTGGACTAATATTCGTTTACGCATAGATAATTCAGTTTTTTTAAATATGTTCTACTTTTACAACAAAAATAATTTTACATAAAACTGTACATTTTCAAGGATTTATAACACGAAGTGTGATAGATATAACATAACATTTCGTCTAGAAAATAAAAAAAATATGTCTGGCCATTTTCGACTAAGCAATTGCAATCAGTTAACGAGTTATATAATCATCACACATTACATATTATGTAGTCCAAATGACTTAAATACAATTGCCTTTTCGATGTTAGAATATGTTAATAATATCAGTAGATTATTACTATATCGTGATGTACTAGGCCTTCCATAGACTCATAAGCAGAACGTGGTTAGGAATTAGACACAAAGTTGGCTTTTAAATATTAACACCAATTAAATTGTCAAATTAATTGTTTTTTGCTGACTATACCTTAAATTGTTTTCAAAAGTGGGATAGATTGCACATTCTTCAGGGTGTAAAACGATTACATGAAGAACACAATTTTATAAATTAAGTTTTATGCAACTGCTCATAAAATAATTACTATAGTTTTTGTCTGAAAACTAAGATTAGAATATACAGTATAGTATAACATTGCCTTGTCTATGTTAGTTTCAGTGAAGAGGAAGTTGAGGCCCTCATTGTGACCGAGTGCAACATAAGGACCTAACCTCGCTCTCCTCATTTACCTCTCAGTCATTGCATCAAGCATTGTTACATCCGGTCATCCATGGATGATAATTAGTTTATATCTAATTAGTATAGCTTTTTAATTATTAACCTTAACATTACATTTTTTGCATTTTCTTTGATTTTTTGTATTAACTTGTTTCTAATAAGTTCTAAATTTGAATCTATTACAATTTTTTCTAAAATCCGATTCAATCATCGGCATTATAATGGCTCGGGTCTACGCACAGGCTTATTTGCCGATGTAGGCCCAATTTTCCCTAATGGAACTGTATTTTCATACATAGTTACTACCTCATTTATGTTTTAAAATAAAAGTTTAATGTAAGATACAGATGTATTTTAATTTGTATTATTGGGAAAAAATATTTATTCATTCGTTGTCTTGTCATGCAAGACAAAGGATAGCGAAAATTACGTCATCACCCATGTCGTGGCCTTGTGTGGTGCACTTGCGTATGTACTGAATTTGAGGAGATATAAATAAAAGTTCATTTTACGTAACTGGTATATTTCACATTATTAGGAAAACAATAAATAACTTTGAATAGTCATAGAAGAAGTTAATAATAATTGTTTTTAATATTTTCAGTAACATGTGTTTATTTGATTACATTGAGCCAACATAAATGAATACTAAATGCAATATTTTTAACATTTGGTTGAGACACTATAATTCTTCCACGCTTATTAAGAAAATAAATAAGAGTGGAAAATTCAACAAAATTAAAAATTAAATCATACCAAAGTCTTTCAGGTGAGCAGGCTGGCAATGGATCGGCACAGCACTGGATTTTCAATTCCAGTTTCATGTTGGGGTTGTTCAATGACTTGAAGTGGTGGTTGCTGTTATCGAGTTGGTAACATGGTCATGTTCTATGGGTAATTTTGGTCTTGGTGGTTCTTGAGCATTGTCTTGTATGTTAGGAAAGAAGATGACTGTCTTCATTGGTGTTCTACCAAGTCTTAATTAGTTGATATGAAATTTGAAAGTGTATCTGATGAGGTCTGATGAGGTAGTGAAGGAGTCTGTATTTTTGTAAGATTGTTCCTGGTTTCCAGAGATTCTTGTTGTTTTAATAGTAGCAGACTTGGACTCTGTCTCCTACTTTGTACTGTCTTGCTGTAGTTTGTCTTGTTGATGATTTTTGGATGTTTAATGGTTTTAATAACTTACATCAAGCTTGATTCTGATCTGTCTGTTTAAAAATAGTTCTGAAGGTATCTTTCCGCTGGCCAACAGACTCTTCTATATCTGAAGAGTATTTTCCTGATCTTATGTTTCACTGTAGAGGGGGTCTTCAATCATTGCTGCTAGTATGTGTTTGAGAATTTGGACGTTCCTCTCAGCTAGTCCGTTGGTCGCTGGATGACTCGGTGCTATGAACTTTTGGATTATTCCTCCTTCTTTGCAGAACTGCTAGAAAGTTTCGCTGGTGAAGATCGCAGCATTGCCCGACACCATCCCTTCTAAGCATCCGTAGTCAGCGAATCCATTCTGGAGAGGCCGTTAATGAAATTGGAGCTAAAGATTATACTTCCATTTCCGCCCATTTGAATTTCTCATCCATAATGACAAGATAGTTGTGGTTCTGGAACGGCCCAGCGTAGTCAATGTGAATCCGCTGCCAGTTGTTCTCTGGTCTTCCCAAGGGTTTACAGGCGCTTTCGGGGTAGTTTGTTTCTTGTTGAAGCACATGCTCTCTAGATGTTGTGCACGTACAGAAGAGCAAATTTTATTTTTCATTTTGGTCGATCCGATGTGAGTGTGATTAAGTTCTTTAAGGACCTAATCTTAAGGCTTGCTGGTACAACGACTCGTGATTATCTGAGGATGATGTTGTTAGAGATGGTAAACAAACAAACAAAGTCTTCTTTGCTGCCTAAAAGTATTTTAGATTACGTTTCGATCTTTCTTTGTTTCTTCCCTGATGGTTTCATGTGAAACGGAAGTTGATTGTGGAATGACTTCTATTGTTGATTCAAAAATTTGATTTTCTTCAATGTTTATTGAGTTTTCAGCGTTAGATGATGTTGGTGCTCTTGATAAACAGTCACATTTGAGTGATCGCAGGCACTTGATAAAGATTACCTCATATTTAAAACCTGATAGGAATGAGGAATACAGCTGGAGTCGAGCTGAAGTCATTTGGAATATTGTAGAGTTTTGATGAAAAATTCGTACAAGTGGTTGATTGCCAGTTATTAACTTGAATTGTCTTGCAAACAAGTCCTGCTGAGAATGCAACGGCTAAGGCTTCTCTGTCCAACTGGGAGTAATGTTCAGCTTGATTAAGAGACCTTGATACGAAGGCAATGGATCGCTCTTGTCCATGGATGATGTGAAAAGTATCCCCTCAACACTTTGAGGGTTGGCATAGCAAGCGAGTTTAACTGGTAAGGCTAGGTCAAACGGTGTAAGAACTCGTTCACTAACGATTTCTTACTTGAGTCGATCGAAGGCTTTGCTGCATTTTTTGTTCTAGTTGAACCTGGTATTCTTGACTAGAAGTTGTCGCAAAGGCGCTGTGAGTGTTGAAAGATTGGGAATAAACCGTGAATAATAGGTTACGAGCTCTAGAAATCTTCTTATTTCTTCATTTGATATGGATGTTTCATTTTCAGGATTGCATTCAATTACTCAGGTGATTTTAGAAATTGTTGTGTTCAACAACGTGGCCTAAGGAACTCTATGCTTTCGTGAAAGAAAGGACACTTTTCATGATTAAGGTGTACGTCAAATTTCTGAAGACGCTGTGACAAGCGTACAAGTTGGATCTGCATTCTTCCATTTTAAAGCCGTGGACAACGATGTCGTCAAAGTAGTGTTCGGACTTGGGTACGTCTCTGAGGATTTGGTCGATGATACGGTTGACCTCTGCTGGTGTTGTTTTGATACCGAAGGACAGCCTGTTAATTCCATATGTTCCTTGGTGAGTTGTTATTGTTTGTATCTCACTGGATGGATCGTAGACCTGGATGTGTAGATACGCCTTGTATGATTGGTAGAAGTATTTGGAGTTTCGTAGATTGTTTAGTAGAAGTTTGGTTTACTTGATTGGATAGTGGGGGTTTATCGATCATTCGCTCACCCCTACCTTATACAGAGGCGCACTCTGTCTCCTCTAGAAATCGATCTTTTTGATTATTCCTTCCGACTCAAGAGAATCTACCTCAAGATCTACTTTTCTTCGCAATGCGTAAGGAACATCACGCTTTCTGTGTTATACGGGGTTGGTGTCTTCTTGAAGACTGAGTGACAGTTTGAAATTAGGTACGCAACTTATTTTCTGTTCAAACATTACAGGGAATGCTGATGACACGTCTTCGTTATTGAAAGAGTTGATAGGTTGAGAAGTTGTTTTCTGGTTATTGACATGAAATAAGTCGTTTTTGAGATTGCGGATCCACACTCGCTCTAATATAGATGGGTAGTTGTCTGGTACTATGTAAATTCCACCTCTGAAAGCATTCGATTTGTAACTCACATAAGCTTCTGCCTTCCCCTATGGAGTAAAAACATTTTGAGTATGAAGGAAAATTTGAGTATTTTCCTTCACAATCCTTCCATCGTCAAAAATAACCTTCAAACAAAGAATTTTGAGTATACAATCCCAATGCTATGTTTGTAGGCTGAAGTGGTAAATTTTTATTTATTTGGTTGAACATGTTTCGTGGCATAAAAGTGTACCCTGACCCTGAATCTACTTCAAATTTAACTTTGTGTCTTCAACAGTTACCAATGCATGGAAAAGCTCGGTTTTTTGTTAAGGACCAGTTTGGAAAATATCTACAATGTTTTGAATGTCATATTGATTGTTTTGTATGTCATAATTTATTGTTAGTTGATTGTTTGTTGGATTCGAACTTTTTGGTAATAAGAGAAGTGATGCAAAACTGACCTAGCCTTGCACTCAAAACATTTTAGCTTGTTCTCGTCCGTACGATTGGATTAAAGGATGAGATGGATTGATTTACCGCAACGTAAACACAGCCCATTGATTATTAATTTACCATAGTTTATACGAGACTTTGAAGTAGGCCTGTGCCTTGCATTTGACCTGTTGAACGTACGTTGGGGAAAGGTTACCTCTTTGGTTGTGACTACATGAGTGAGCAACTTTGATACCTTGTACTGATTAGGCTGGAAGGTGTTTATGAGCAATTAGCTTAGAGCTGAGTTTATATACTTCTACGGCTATAGCTTTCGATACAATATCTTTGAAGTCAGAAATTTCAGATTGTAAGAGTAGAATTGGATAGAATCGTCTTCAATCCCATATATGAATTGAGACAGGAAAAAATTGTCTGCCATTGATACTTTACAATCACAGGCAGATGTAAAGTCTCAGTAACTGTTTGTTATGTTACTTCTTAGACTGATAACAAACTCTGAAATCGTTAGCTTATCGTTTTGATAAATTGATATAATAAACTGATGTTGAGAGACAAGAATATTTTTTTGGGCTCTAGATGTTTTGTTAGAAGTTTGATTAAGTCATCATAGGTAACTTAGGTGCAGGTAGTGATGATACTATGTTGAAATTATTTGGGCCAATTGAATTCAGTAACTGTATTAGTACAGTATTCTTTATTTGAACTTACATTTTTCATCTAGGCGTAATTTTCAAGACTTTGTAGTTTGAAAAACATTCTTTTTCAGAATCGAAATTGTCAAAATTTGGGATATAAGCAACAGTTTGTTTGGTTTCTGATCCTTTACTTTGGGCTAGATTATAATTTATTGGAAGCTTACTCAGTCAAGTAGTGATCCTTGCTAGTTGCATTTCTAAAAACTGCTTGAATGGCTCTGGATCCTTATTTAATTTGATTTGATGTGAGTTTTTAGAAGCAAAGCTTCACTTGATCTTGACGGGCTGGTAAATAGCCGATCACTTACTTGTCGCGTGCCCTTGTGTTGTGCACTTATGTATGTATTGAATTTGTGGAGATAAAAAACCGTAATTTTACATAACTGGTTTGTTTAACATTATTATGAAAACAATAAATGACTTGGAATAATCATGAAAGAACTTGATAATAATATTTTTTTATTTTAGTAACATCTGTTTCTTAGTTTACATTGAGCCAACATAAATGAATGTATCCGAAACACACACATAAATTTTGTATTTGTGCGGAGATGACCGTTAGGGTGAGTTCACAAAGAAAGCTGGTTACAAGCGCTTGTTGGCAAGCGCTTGCAAGCTCCAACCGGCGTGAAAAAAGTCTACATTGTATCAAGCGTGTGCGTTCACAGACAAAGCCAGTGGCGTAACTAGTTTGATTGCGCCCCAATGCAAGTCTTCCTGGATACTGCTTCGCTACATACGGCATTGTACAATCTCTATCCAATTAGAGAAAGATATATGATATACTAGGTTATTTAGGTTATCATCCTGTCAAAAATGACGGTATTTCTAATTTTTTAATGTTTTATAATCAATGGATTATTAAAACTTATGATGTTATGACTTTTTACTGTTTGTATTTCTTGGTCATATTAGTTTCAAACTTAGTAAAATTTAAATCAATCATTCAATCACCTGGTAATTGGTAAACGTAAACACTAATGTTAAATTTGGCAAAACACCTGGTAAATGTTAACACCAATGATGAATCTTTTGTTTACATTTACATGTTTTGATTGTCAAAGATTATGTACAAACATTTCAATTAGGGCTAACTACAAGACTAGGATCACATTACATACTTTCAATTAATTATTGTACTTTTTAGGACGATAAAATAAGACTACTTCTTTTTACTTTTTACATTTATTCAGTGACATATAAATATGTAAGAAGCTCCAACATTATCTTAATGTTAAATTTTAAGCTAAACATGAAACATAGACATTTTAATTGAGGGTTTTAATTCCTACTCCCACTCCCTGAAAAAGCCCATACGGCTCTTTGTTTCTAGGAACCGTCTAGCTAACCTTTTTACATCTAAAGACCGAGCTCTCTCGTGTTCAATACTAATTACACTAAGGTCACACAGTCTAGTATTGGACATAGAATTTCTTAAGTAGTTTCTTAATTATTTTTAGTTTGGAAAAAGACCTTTCACTACTTGCCACAGTCACGGTAATGTAAGAAACATTATGAATGCAGTACATACGTTTGGCACACTTGATGAAATAAACTTATTTTCAATCAATAGATATAATCAGCCAGCTGGCTGATTTTGCTTATTTTATTACTTCTGATGTCGTCTTTGACTATATTTCTAAAGCAAATGACTTCGTTAACTAAAGCATGAGTCACATCAGATTCATATTTTTTACAAAAGTCAGAGGCTGACTGTACGAGTTGTTCGTCAGAAAACCGTAACAAATTATCTGGGTTTAAAAAACTGAACGTGTCAGTTATACATAACATAGATTTAAACCTTTCGTTTAACTGTGAAATTAAAATATCAACAGCTCTCACAAATACCCTAACTTTAAAGCAATGCACAGGATCACTAAACTCATAGTCACTAGAAAGTTCGTCAAAAAAAGTCTTTACTTTTCTTTTTACGTTTGGAGGTCATTGACGAATCAATATTCCACTTAGCAGCTAACCTCCTGGCTTGATCTAGGACATCGTCGAATTCTCCTCGCAGTTGGCTCACAGTATTTAAACACTTCTGAAGGAGATTCTTTGCATCGTCTAGATTAACGTCGGACCTCTGTAGGGTTTTCGACGTGATCTGGATTCTTTCTAAAATTCGACTTTGAAACACTAACATCAAAACAAACTCAAAAGAAGACATTTCCTTTATAAGACCAGTTGCTTCTGCGACTTTCATTGTTCTTGCTTGAAGTCAAAATTATTTTCGATAGACACTTCAGCACAGCGACAAAATTTACATTGATTGATAGTAAAGCGTCGTACCAACTTGATAACACAGGAGTCGGTCAACTCTTTTAAACATTGCCATCTTGGTAGGCTTTGGCCGAAAAATACATAAATACTGTTTATTGTATCATAGAATGATGAAATCTCTGAAATCGATTTCACACTGTCGTTTAAAAACTAAATTTAAATTGTGACTAGCACAATGGACATACTCAGCGTTAGGAGACTTTGATTTTATTCTGGTCTGCAGTCCTGTGTAAATTCCCATTCATGACAGAAGCGCCATCATATCCTTGACCTCGGCACTTATCAAAAGATATTTTCTTTTCTTCTATAAATTTAACTACAAGATCCTCTAGTCCTTCGGCTGACTGTCTAGTACTTGCACAAAGCCTAAAAAGGATTCCATTATCTCAAGCTGATTTAGGTCTGGTTTGTATAAAAACATATCTTAAGATTATTGATAACTGATCAATTTTCGAAATGTCTTGTGTAGTATCTAAAATGAGAGAAAAAAATGGAGACTGTTGAACATCAGTCAATATTTCACTCAAAATCTGATGAGATGTCAAATGAATAAGCTCGTTTTGAATTGAAGGGCTTAAGTATTTTACCCTACTATCTTCGTTTTTCCAGGTGATTCTTTAAAATAGGGTCGTATCTAGAAAGGAGATCAATAATATTCAGAAAATTTCCTGACTCACTCTTAACATTTTTTATGCTCTCAGATCGATGACCTCTAAGAGCTAGATTACAGGTTGACATTGTTATGATAACATCCAAAATTCTCTTTATTACTTCAACCAGTTTATCTTCTTTGTCATAGAAAAGAGTTTTGATATCTCTATTATTTTTTTCTTATTCCATATGCGATACATGCATTAATATGGCACTTACTCAATTCGTGGTCTTTAATTTTTGTTGACAGATTTTCTCCAATCATTAATTTTCCCAGTAGACCATGCATTGTTAAAGTTTTTATCAAGTCTGTTAGCAAACAGCCAACATGGTTCACAATACACGCCATTTAAAGACGGAGAGTAACAAAGCCAAAAGCGCTCAATTTTTTGACCAGTTTTCGTTTCGGAAAAATAATAATCTTTCGAAAAGGATCTATTTGTTTTAATGTCTTTAGGGAATGGCCCTTGAGGTTCTACACTGGTTCGGAGTTCAAAATCCGAGATTTCAATTCATCATTGTAATATCTTCTGAGAAAAGAGCTATGTCTGTACTCTCTCACTCCACCATCATTGCAGATTATACCAAAGACATCAGTATTTTCTTGTACTGAAATACTTCCGCCAGTTGCTGATGTAGAAGGAGCAGTATATGTAATATTTAAATCAGCAAGACTTACTCACATTTTGGTGGACTTCTGAAGTTTGGTTAATCGGCAAGAACATTCAATTCGACGATATCTTCTGACGTGGATATTTTACCCCCAAGCCCACATTCATTCTCACCAACACCATCGTCACCTGATTGACTTTGAGAGGTATCAGCAAAATCCCGTTTTTTAAAAAACGTGTCAATCTTTGGTAGTTTCTTCACTTTTTCTTCTTCTTGTTTTTTTCCTTTTTCGGAACTCGGCACCACTAGGTCTCTTTTGTTTCCGTCCATTTCGTTCAATCACAAACAATCATAACGAAATCCATTAAAAACGCACAAATTTATACGGTAAAAACGGTCCACTGATTTAAATTGTATAAAAAATAAACAGACAAAATTGTTTTGTAATAAAACTCACACTACTGAACCGCACAATCGTACTAACAAGGACCGACTGACAGGACAGGGTGACTAGTCTGTGAGTGCGCAGCGGCCACCCCCTCCCCCGCCGAGACTTGGACTCGCCCAGGCACCCGGCACACGAGAGGGGAGGGGCGGCGGCCTACTACATGCCGCATGACCTTGAGATGCGCAGCAGTTACGGAGTAAAACTGAGTTGTGGGGACAGCGCGCGGCTCAGTAGTGTCCCAACATTCAAACTGAACGTATCAGTCCGGCATAGTAACATCGCAGATAACCTAGACTTGAGTGGACTAGTTATCATATTTCATTTCAAATATTACTCATCATGAGAATATTTTTAAATAGTGTATTAATAGTTCATACTATTGTACTGTTAGAATAACGAATACAACTCGGTGGTCAAATGTTTTGTTACCCACAAATTTAGCTTCAATTAAAAAAAACACACTTTTGCGCCCTTCTAGTGCCTGCGCCCCCTGAAGGCCTGCGCCCCAATGCACCGCATTGGTTGCATTGGCGTTAGTTACGCCACCGGACAAAGCCTGTCCCGGCCAACAAGCGCTTGCTACAAGTTCTGACAAGCACGCAAGAACGTTTTGTACTTGTTTTCCGGCTCTTGTTGACCAAACCAGTCAGTCACAAACAACTGTGCAGTATGGATGTCGATGAACTGACATCTCAAGTCTTTAGAATAGGGGCTATTTTGGATAAACGCTGAAATAAAATATAAAGTAACTAACTAGTCGTTCTTCGGTATGGATAGGTTGCTTATGCCAATTTCCCCAAAACTTGACTAAAACGCTTTCAATTTTCTTGAAAATGTAACTTAACGTGGTAACTCCATTCTCATATAAGAAAAAACCTCACTTTGTCAAATTTCAATTGAGGAAATAGATAGTGGTATTCCCCAAACCTACCTCTTCCGCGGTTAATTGCATGAACCCTGACTTTCCTTCTACGAATTTTTAACTCGACCTTTTCAAGTAAAAATAACTCTTCATCACTTGGTGAAGACATCGTCTCAACGAGAGCTGAAAAAACACTAAGCTTGAAATGAAAGCGTTTGTTGTGTACACACAACAAAATTCTCAAGCGCTTGGAGCAAGCGCTGAAAATAAGTAGGCCTACTTGTAACCAGCTTTCTTTGTGAACGCACCCTTAAATGAGAAAACTTTATAGGCCTTAATAAGACAGATGCGCTGTTCAATGCATAGACGATCTTAGTTTTGAAAGTTGTTACATCAATAAAATGGTTGTTATTATTGTTCAAAAGTTCTTAAATTATGTATAAGTCAATCCCGTCAAGGGCTGCAGTTATACAGAGTTAATAAAATGTCTAGAGACCCCCTGTTAATATTGTAACGGCTAACACTAGAAACACTAAACTCTGCACATATTTATGTCATTTTATGAAGTATTTGTTGTTTATTTACTGAGTCCGCTCGTAATAACATAATACTAAATCACATTACTGGTTAACAAGCAAACAGCTGTTAATGATGCGTGGTTATGGTGATATAATTCGGTCATAGGATCAAGTGAAATATTCATTTAATAAAACGTTTCCCGATAGAAGCCCTATATAAAATTCTGCTGTTGAAAAAAACAATAAAATGTTTAGAAGAAACAGGCTCAGTGAAGAATTGACCTAAAACTGAAAGACCGAGACCAACAAGATCTGAGGACCATTGTCTGAGAGTGTTGATGTTAAAAATCCTCATGTGTCAACTACTACTCTGTCAAAAGAAGAGTGAATTTCTCAGGGATCTGTTTGTAAAATTTTACATTAAAATCATTACAAGGCATAAAAAATTCATCCTTACTGCGTGCTGGAACACCACACTCAAATATCCGGAAAGAACATTAACGTTTGGCTAGGTGTGATGGGAGGAAGAATTACTGGAGTTATTCTTCATTGGAGGGAACCTTACTGGTGGTGTGTTCTTAAATATGCTCTAACAACAGATAATTCCAACAATCCAGGCATCCAGAGACGATTTTGAACAAGTTTGATTCCTAAAAGATGGAACACCTCCACGTTATAGCCGGCAAGTTTGCAACCACTTAGATCACGATTTCCATAATCGATGGATAGGTAGATGTGGGTGTATTGAGTGGCCTGCCAGATCACCGAACCTGTCACCACTGGATTATTTCATGTGGGGCTATGTCAAAGATAGAGCGTACAAATCAAAGCCACAAGATATTGATGATCTGATTTTTGAATTGAACAGGAAATTTAAGGGATTCCTCAACAAACATTACAGCGAGTTAAGTCACATGTTTATACCACACTGGCGCATTATTAAGCCACTGAGGGGAAGCAGTTTGAACATTTCTTATGAAACGTTATGTTGGTAGGAATGGCAGCCTGCCTACTTCAAGAATTCATAACAATAATAACAATTTTCTATTCGATTTCTGTTGTTTTCCTTCATTGGTATTAAAACACGGGTTTCAAAAAATTCACTAGTTTGTAACCTTTTATGAATACCTGAAAAATTAGAAGTCACTGAGTGGTGGTTAAGATTTAAATATTTTAACTGCTCTAAGAGGTACTGTGCTTATGTTGTAAGTAGTTAATTCTAGCTTCTAAAACTGTCAATTGGTCGCCATTTTGTATTGGGTTAAGAAACAGACCTCTAGTTTTTTAATCCGGATAGTTAAAATGAGGGGTCACTCGATGAGACTTGTCATTTTAAAGTTTTCAGTTGTTCTCAAAATCCCCCGTTTTGGATATTTGAACAAAATACTAATTATGCCCATAAAGTACTTCATAACATGATATGAAGGTATGCAGAGTTAATTTTTCTAGTGTGAGCCGTTATAGTATTTAACAGGAGTCTCAAGACTTTTCATTAACCCTATGTAAATAGGATCAACCAACGGTAAATTTGGATCATAAATAGTCAATGGGTGGATGGAATCTAGTGTGAAGATGTCTACTAATAGGCATTTTCATTACAATAGATCCAACTGGTAAAAAGAGAGACTTGGGGACGTTCAGAAAAGCTTCAATTCGGATCAACCCGGGCCAAAGGAATGAACCTTATCTTACACTATCTCACAAACCTTTGATGTCTACTTGTTCCATTTTATGCTCAACAAATCACCTGGTAGATAGCTTCTATGGTTGGTTGTCTTGGTAATAAATAGAAGAAAAACTTTATAATTATCATGATTATCAACAGTATAATATTTTTTATTTTACTCTACTAAAATCAATAATACTACCAGTAAAAGTTAAACATTGAAAGACTTTTTCTTCCCGTATTTGGACGACTATTCTTCCATATTTGAATGACCATTCTTCCCGTTCGTTGTTGGGCGACGAAAAATAATTAAAAATACAAATCTGTCGATAATAGAAATCACTGTTCCTTAAAACTGACCAAACACTTAATAGTTTTTAAACATTTGAGTATCAGGGAACCTAATGCACTCGATGGAGTCAGAAACGTTATTTACAACAAGTGTTAATACTCTAACACTTAAATAATTTCAGTTATATAGCGTAAAAAGTAACTTAATGTTCTGAAAGTTAAGATTGAAATACTGCATTACTTTAACCTTGTTTTTATCCAAACATTTTTTTACAATAAAATATTCTTGAACATATAAAACAGAGAACATATACAATATTCTCTATGTCTCTCTCGCCGGTTAGTTAGTGTCAGTTGTTATTGGAACAGTTACTTACCGGGCTCACCAGGCTACCTTCTAGAATATGTTTAGTTTGTGTCTGTCTGTTATTGTTTTCATGTATTCTGTTTTGTTTTGTTGTTCTGAATTTGGTCCGGTAGAGTCAGTATTAAGACGATTTGGAATATTTGAATATTCAAGGTAAATATTTATTTTTTAAGATTTATGTTTAGTTTATTTTGTTATTATCACTTTCATTTTATATTTAATGTATAAATTAGAGCAACAAATTTAGTCTGCGTTTGTATTAAATTTCTTTCTACAGTTGAGGTTAGTTCATTCTCTGTTTCTTGCAAATTATATATTTAATATTCTATCAAGTATTATTGATCTGATTTGGTATTTTAAGTAGTCATGGAGTAGTAGTTAACACACTATATTGATAAATTAAATATTGTATGGATATAACCAGACCTTAAAAAGATATGGCTACAGTATATTAAGCGGCCACACAATTGAATCATGATTATAACTTGGTTATAAATATTGATATTATTGAATAAAACATTTGACCTACAGATATTCATAATTAATCAATGCCAGCTGTAAATTTCATTTACTTACCGAGTAATCTAGTGACATGGGGAGATTTTAATAAGCGGCCCACAATCGTTCGATTGCTATTATCAAACTATTCAATATTATATATTAATCGCACGGGACAAGAATTATAATACATTAACAACAAGAATAATACATTACAATTTTTAATAACATAAATTTTACAATAAAATTACAAATTAATAAATCCAACTAGGACTTAGCCCTGCACATCAGAAATACATTACAATATTTATAGATTGGGGCTTTCGTGAAGGCAGTAGCCAAACCCACATGTATATCTAGAAATTTATCACATAATTTCTTCATATTCATCATTGTTTTCAAATTTTCTACAATAATTAGTTACTTCTTACTGTTAATTGTTTACATGACAAAATTGTAATGTTAAATTATTCATTCTAATAAAAATAACCAAACCATTCGTTAATAACAACTGAATAAAGAGTGTAGGCCGCTTATTAACCCTTTGAGTGCCACAGCATATTTTCCCAAGTCATACGCATAAATTGCCGGAGCATTTCCTTCTGTTTTGCAAGCGTGTGGGGAAAAAACTATATTAAAAAAACTATTCAACCGATTTGAATAATTTTTTTTTAGTTTGTGTGTTATAAAACAAGGTATTTTTTCCATATAATATTATAATTTTATTTTTATTTACACAAAAAGAATATAGGTTATAACAAAAAACTAAAAAATGAAAAAAAAATAAATTTCAAGTTTGAGCTAAAATTTTATTTATACAATATTTTTTATATTTTTTTTAGCTATACCATATGAAAGAGCATGAAAAACTGAACAAAAATCATGCATAATATGGTGTGTTACAGTAATATTTAACCAGATACTGCAATATATACAAAATACAACAAAAAACAATTTTTGTTCAAGTTTGTCAAAAGTTTAGAAACAATATTATAACTACCCTATTTCACTCAATGAAGTAAGACGACTGTAAAATACTAATTATATAAAAAGTATATAAAAATATACACAGGCCTACAATATAACCTTACTTCTATAACCTTAAATCAATAGTTTGATTGGAAATTGCGTTTTACTTCATCACCAATCCAACAATAAAATATACGTCACTAAACACGGAAAAAGAAGTTTATAAATGCATTGTAAGTTTTACTGAACACAATTGCAGAATAGTAATAACAACAGTTTTCAGCATAAACACACGAAACTAGCACAATGTAAACGCACAACGAACGAAACTGTGTAGTTTTAATGGCAACAAGTAGCAGCTGACCAACTATTGCGCCATCTGTTTTTTTTCTGATGACAAATAACTACAAGGGGGCGGTGAACAATAAAAATCAATCACAATTGATAGTTCGAAACTTGTAGATTGCCGTGAAATAAGTTATTTGTCAAAACAAAAATGAATTATATGTGATATTAATTAAATAAAAATCGTCTACTGGGTAGATGCCGGCAATTTATGCACATTTCACAACATCTACTATGTAGACGCTGCGGCACTCAAAGGGTTAAAGTCTACCCAGTGACGTCATTGCCAGTTGTTTTTATTTCATTTATGTAGTGAGTAGGCTAATCACATCGGCAAGAACAATGGTGATGAACATGTCGCAAAATCTGTTTTAAAACATAAGAACAATATTTTAAATGATTACAAGATAGTGACCTGACTCCTTTAAATCCGAAGTGTCGTTTGTAGAGAGGAGATGAAAACTAGGTGAAAATCAAATAGTGTTTCACTGTAAGAGAAGTCAGAACAAACATAACGTAACAATAAGCGCACTTGATAAGACTTTTTGAGCATTCTAAATTTGGTATTATGAATATATATTGAAAATTGTGTAATATTTTAGTTGGAAACAAACTATGACTTTATTCATTGAATGTATTTTTGATGGCTTCAGACCTGCAGTAATATCATTTCAAATTGGCTAAAGTAATCGTAAGTACTACGTTGCTCAAACATAGTTTTTAAATTTTATAAAAGGAAACACAATTATCCAAATTGTGAGTTTTCGGCAATTATAAGGTTAAAGGCCGACCTAGCAAATCACGAATTTGACATTATCAACGTATTCTGCTCATCCTCCTGAACAAAAAATTTATATGGTTTTAGGGGGTGCAAATGAGAAATAACATGGTTTTAGGGAGTATGTTCATAAATAGTTAAGTTCTTAAACTTAATGTTTTAATGTTCTGTTTGTATGCTGTGTCTGGATATCTGTAAATATAATCATAGATCAACCATCACTAGTTCGACCAATCGTAATGAACTGGTGTGTTGTAAATATTATCTGCGGCTGGGACTGATAGCGTATCTGTTATCTGAGCGCTCTGGAGCAGAAGTCAGTGCTTCACTAGATATTGTGTACTGTACGTTACATTTCCATCACATTTAATCTTGAGAAACTTGAAGAAAATGAAATTACTTATTTATTCACTTTATTTTGTTTTAGTCCTAAGTTATAAAATTAATAATTCATTACATTCAAAAGATGCACAATTTAATTCTGAAAAAAATTATTTATAACAACGTAATAATTGCTACCATATACAAATTACAAAAATATATATTACACTATTTACACATGGTTTTTTTTCTGATTGTAGATGTTTGTTGCATGGTTTTCCAGGATTGCCAACATACAAGTTTAGGAACAACAGTTTTTAAAGATAAGAATCTGATAAAAATGTTTCTTTAATTTGGAATGCTAAACAAATCAAGTGATGCTTTAATAACATAAATAACATCTCCATGATGACTCTTGCTAATATCTTGCAATTGCAACTAGCATTTTTGCTGTTCTCTAAAGAATCGCAAACTCGACTCTTAGTTTTTCTAGGCTTAATAAATCCACATAAATAGTTTTTATTTCATGATTAAATTATTCCTTTTTTAGAAATAAAGACATTGCTGAACTCGTATAGTAATTTGAAATAGCCCACCTAGGCTATAACATAATTTGGTTTCAAATTTTGGTTCTTTATTGTTTAGTAGTTTAGGTAATCAAAATTATAAATGATTCGATCGTTGTAGTGGCCACTTATGCTGCAAACTAACTTTTTTTATAAACTGCCAACTAGGACTACATTGCTGTTTAACAAATTAAATGAAAACTAACGATTAAAAGAAATTAGACTGGCAATCCTACAGAATCCTTACTTTGATTATTTTTTTCCACCAGCACCAGAAGATGACATTAAAAGTCGAAACTATAGTAGAGTATGACTACTGTTTGACGAAGATACAAAGTTATTGTTATTCGATGAATAAAGTGTAGATAAACAAAGTTGTACTGTACAATCATTCACTTACAATAAAGTCAAGTTCCATTTTGCATTGCTGTTCTTGTGTTAGGTACATTTTCTTACGAAGTACAAACAAAATGTTTTATTTATTTGGTTAAAAATGTACATGTAGCTATTTGCTCATATGCAACCTTCTGTGTAGTGCAAAGTTTAAACATGTGATGGTATAGTATTTTTCATGTGCCTTTTTATGAAAAATAGTTTTTAATGCAGATTATTTAAATTGGTATGTTCTGAAAGAAAATTATTCTAACTAAGCTTTTTCTACATTTCTCATTGAAAACACATCAGAAATAATATAAAAATAAGTGTGGCCAAATTGCCTTCATGTGACCTCTTTTGTGTCTAGAAAATGATTGTAACCTCTCATTTGTTACACAATAGTACGCTTTATACTACAATAACTGAAGTCAAATATGAAGTAACCTAGGTTTTATACTTTATTGACAGCCTAAAAGCTGTTTTAATAAGGTCATTTGAATATAAAGGATTTTCAAATGTTGGTCATTAGTTTTTAAGCTAATGCATCAAATTATCAAAGCAAAATGTTTTATATTTAAGGTTAAAAATGAGTGCCAGTGATAAAAAGATGCCTGGAACGGGCTTAGAAGATATTGGCGTGCCAGGACAACTTTTTCTTCGTGATGCTCTAACCAGCTGTACAGATCCTCTCAAAGCTATTGAGGAGTTTCAGGTAATTATTTTCATATCTAGACTAACACTGTTAGGTCTTCAAGATTGAATGTTCTGGAGATTTCAATAAAACATTTAATTAGATAGTGTACTATACATGTTTGTTGGTTGTTTATAGTTATCATTATGCTATACTTTGTTTCTATTATTGAATAGTTTAGTTTTACCTGTGTTTGAGCACACACCATAGAGAGTTAACAAAAATGATAGTGAGCAAGAGATAAGAATTCACTGGACAGTCAGGTCCATTGTGCACTTACAACTTTAGGTAAAACACGAACATGGGGAGGTGAATTTTTACTTCACCCAGTTCCTCTCTGTCTATGGTGATTCTGTGGTAGAACCTGGAAGTGTGTAGAATGCTTGAAACAGTCATTAATTCAGTTATATCCTCTGACACTTTTTCGGGAGTGTCTGAAGCTTGTATGCCACTTATAAGATGGTTGTTAATTAGGTATTTTCTTTGACACTGCTTCGGTAGATTCTGGAATGTGTAGAAGGCTTGTGATATAGTCATTAATTTGTTTATTTCCTCTGACACTGCCCCGGCATGTGTCTGGAGCGCTTAGGCAGGTTGAGACATTCGGTTATTTTATCGGACACTGGCCCTGCTGTGTTTAGAGCATGTTATTATAGGTGGGAGGGCTTACTCTATAGGTAAGTAAACCAACTCTTTTTTCCATTCTTTGCAATGATGATAACAATAATCCTCAATCATCCTGGATAATGGAAACATTTTATGGGTATCTGTTAGACAATTTATTTGTAGAGTGTAATAATGTAAAAAGTTTTTTTCTGATGATATATTTGTTATTTTTACTTTAGCTTGAAAATGGAATCCTTTTACCTTCATTACGGCAGATGCTTCCCTTGTTAGACCTTCACGGTGTGCGAAGACTGGACTTTCATACTTCTGTTATGGAGGTAGGAAACTGTTGAAGTATAATTGGCTAATTGTACTTTTATTTGGATTTTCTAGTTCGACTTTTAGTTACCATTGGTTCATAATGTATGTTGTTTTATTATTCATACACCTTCAACGCAACAGACAGCTTACACTAACAAAGGCAAAATAAATTTAAATCTGCACTTTTATTTATATATCTTGTAACCATAGTCATATCTTATGTTGTAGGAAATCAGAGAAAGACTAATCCAACATATAAATGAAATTGGACAGAAAGAAGGCAGGGAACGGGACAGAAAGTTGAAGGAATTGTTATCAAAAAGTTTTCCTCTGGTGCGAGTGAAACCTCTAAGACCTGTCGTCATGGCCATTCTGCGAAACACAACCCACATAGACGACAAGTACCTGCGTGTTCTGGTTAGCTACATTAGAGTTCATCATAGTGTTTACTATTACATAGCTCTTTATAATGATTCATTCATTTTTGTGTAATATCTTTTTGTTGTACACACTGCAGTTAAACTTGAGTAATGTTTTTGTAACTATTTTAAATTGATTACTGAACTGTTGTATTGATTACTTCATTGAAATACTGAAGGAATATTGAAAACTACTGACGAAAAACTGTTTTTTTTTTTTTAATTTTATATATGTCAGCATATTTCAAATTAACAGATTTTACAAATTGACCACTTTACTGTAGATGTAAATCGTACATGGCTTAACCAATTTCACCAGAAAATATTGACATATGTATTTGTAAAATGGTACAACCATAATGTGGTTGTTTAGTTACCATTTTGAAATTTCAAACTATGAAGATAAATGAGTTATGTCAATTTTTAGATGTACTAACAGAACTAGAGTTTGGAAAAGAGATAATTTTGTTTTGGCTATCTCATTTTATGGTTCCACTATTTATATTTTAGATTTATCATGTAAATTATCTGTAATTTGTTGGGACCCAAGATTGTAAATGTTTATTGCAAATAAATTTCTTGATTCTTAATCATAATTCATAACTATAATATTCTTACTTCATAAGAATATAATGAAACTTGTTGATTTAAGTACTCTATTAATAGGTATTTTTAAACAGCAGTTATCCCATATTAAGGAACAGTTATTTGCTCAATATAGTGATTATTTTTACAGTTCATATTTTTGACTAGTGCAGTGATTTTAGCATTAAAATTCAGTACTTTATGTAAACCATCTTATTTACACCACTCTTTACTGGCAGGTGAGAGACAGAGACCTGTATAATGACACAGACACAGAAGTGAAGCGACAAATCTGGAAGGACAATCAGTCTTTATTTGGAGATGAAGTGTCACCATTGCTATCCCAATACATCAAGGAGAAGGAAAACGTTCTTTTTGACCACAACAATCTGACCAATCTCTTCTTTACACCATCTCCAAAAGTGAGTCAATGTGTAAAATAGTTTTTGACGCTTGTTGCTTTATTAACTCTTATGTTTATAATTGTTTAATTTAAAATTGTTTTATTTAGGTTAGAAGGCAAGGAGATGTGGTACAGAAGTTGGCCCATATGATAGGCAACAGTGTAAAGCTCTATGACATGGTACTCCAGTTCTTGCGCACACTATTCTTGCGCACACGCAATGTCCACTACTGCACCTTGCGGGCTGAATTGCTAATGGCTCTACATGATTTGGAAGTTCAGGTAAGCCAAGTTATGGTGGAGATTGTAATGGAATGAAGTTCAATTTTTTAAATTTTCTGCATTGCAACAAATTAAATTCTTATAATGACTAATTTAAAACTGGATTATTCTTCAGGATATCATCTCTGTTGATCCATGCCACAAGTTCACCTGGTGTCTTGATGCCTGTATCAGAGAAAAAAATGTTGACATTAAACGTTCTAGGGAATTACAGGTGAGTACCTAATAATTTATCGTAAATAAATTAAATAAATTTGTACGTAAATATATATTAATAATGTAGATGATCATATAGAATTTTTAAGTAATACCTAATGTTTTGTAACTGTTTACTGTGATATTTCTCTTGAAATATCTACTAGTTATGAATTCACTAAGTACATAATTTGTTATTGTATCTGTATGTCGCCTGTTCTCATTTAATGCCTGTTTAATCTTTTGTATATTTGATATCAATACTACTGTTTATTTCTTAATAATATATTTAAATTTAATTATAATATTTTGTACATTTAGTATAAATGTAATTGTTGTTGTTTACAGGGATTCCTGGACAGCATAAAGCGAGGACAAGAGCAGGTCTTAGGTGACCTGTCTATGACTCTGTGTGATCCCTACGCTATTAACTTCCTAGCTACATCTGCCATGAAGATTTTACAGCACCTAATCAATAATGAGGGCTTGCCTAGGGTCAGTATCCACTTTGTAGTAGTGTTATCAATTAAAAGTTGTTTTTGTTTTGATTATATTTTTTACTGCAAATAAAGTGGTTTTGTGCATACAAATTAGAATAGTGCATTGAACTAAGTACAAATTCAGTCATATGTTTCCTTGTGATGCAGTAAACCGTGTATATGAAGGCTATATATATATATTTGATAAACACCAAAATTATATCTGGTAGTTTATTACCAAATTGTTCATTATACTGAGTGTGAAATACAAGAACATATCAATGTATGCGTGTACAACGATTTCATTACGCTTTGGGTAGTTGCACAGCTCGCCTCCCCCCCTCCTGCACACATTACCTCTGATGTTGAGGGCTCAATGTCAAGCTAGCTACAGAATTCAGGCTGATTATCAATTCAAATGAGAATCGTAAAGTCTGTATTTTTCCCACCAGATGGATGTGATAGTGTAGAAATCCATATAGTAATGGGGTCAAAAATTTAAAGAAGGGAGTTTCAACATCCTCAATGATGCTGAATAAGGACAGAAGTCTGTTGCTACTGATACTGTAGGTTTGTTTATAAGACAAAGAGGTTAAAATTAAGTAGAATTTTGATAGAATTTCCTGAAGTTTCAGGAGGTTTCTCTGTAAACTAATGTGAAACTTCTTCACTAACATAGCGCAATCCAGAAGAAATAAAAGGTATGCTCTTGTTCTGTGAGGGTTTTTATCCAAGACAATACAAAGTCACAGTCTGCCAACATGTCCTTTTTAAACAATTTAGAAGTTTTAGACAATACACTGTGTTTTTTCAAATTCTCAATTTGGTTTTCGAGAAGGTAGGTCAACTGTGGATGCAGTGGAGGGTCTTGTGGTATCTGTATTGGAGGGTTTTGAAACTCACTGTAGCACTTTAGCAACCTTGTGCGATCTCACAAAGGCGTTTGACTGTGTTCCGCACGAGACTCTTCTCAAAAAATTACATTATTACGGCATAAGTGGTGTGGAGCTAAATCTTTTTCAGTCTTTTTTAAGCAGTCGCACTCAGAGAGTTTGTATTGGCAGCAAACTGTCTGAAACAGTAGATATAAATTGCGGAGTACCACAGGGATCGGTCTTGGGCCCTTTTTTGTTTCTTGTACTTATAATTGATTTGCCTGTAAATGTTAATTGTAATTCTGTTGTATTTGCCGATGACTCAACTTTTTTCTGTAGAAACAAGCTAGAGATGCTATCTGGTATAATGGATAATTATATTACTGAAAGTTCCATTTGGTTTCAGTCTAACGGTCTTATGCTAAACCAGTCTAAGACTCAATCTATAATTTTTAGTTTATGTAATCGTGAAACTGACTTAGGCTTTAAGATTAATGATAGTGTCAAATTATTAGGTATAACCTTAGATTCTAAATTAGCTTGGAATGCCCATGTAAATAATGTTTCTGTCAAGCTCTCCAGAGTAATTTATTTACTTAGACAAATTAGAAAGCTTGTCCCAAAACAATATGTAATCAATGCATACTATGCTTTTTTTAATAGTATAATTTCTTATGGTATTATTCTTTGGGGAAACTGCAGTGATGTACAGAGAATTTTAATTCTACAAAAGAAAGCTTTAAGAATTTTAACAAACTCTCCTTATAGGGCACATTGCAAACCTCTTTTTGTTCAAGAAGGTATTCTTACTGTGATAAATCTGTATATATTTGTTTGTTTATGTAATGTTAAGAATAACTTGCAGGACTATTGCACGAGAAATGAATTTCATCATTACCATACTAGATTTAATGCACTGTTAGATTTACCATATGTTAGGTTAGCAAAAACTCAAGCATCACATAAAGTTATAAGCATCAAATTTTTTAATAGATTACCTTCTAGTGCCCGATCTGTGCCTATAAGTAGATTTAAAAGAGTGTTATATGCCTGGTTAAAAGAAAACCCATTTTATCATGTACAAGAAGTTTTTAATATGCCTGACATTGATGTTATTTTTTAAGTCTATATGTTATGTGCCTTTTAAAGTTTTATTGCTACATGTTGTGTTTTTAAAGTAGTCTAGTCATTGTAGTTTATACGAAAAGGTTTTAATCATAACTTAGGCTGTGACGATGTCTATTGCACTGTTTCTTGTGTTGAATGACAAATAAATTTTTCTGATTTCTGATTGTATAGTTTCAACCTAGCAGACTTCAACATGTGGCTAACTTCTTTCATCAGTACATTAGAAAACAGGTGTGACATTCTTATTATGTCCAGGATTCGGATTTTATCTTGACTGACTTGATCTCATCCATGTTAAGCCATAGTCCTGAGAGAATGAATGGTGTATAGTATTTACGAAGTTATCTCATCCACTACCACATTACACAGAACCTGTAATGTATGAGCCACTTCACCTCTTGGTAGCCAAAGTATGAATCTTTGACATATAAAGAATAATGAATTAATGAGGAACTGAAAAGTGTCTCTATAACACATTTCAAAGATAGTTTGCTTAGCTAATCTTACCTACCATTGTAACATGTCTTAGTAAGGTGTCCATTAAAAACATTATTGTATACCCTGTTTAATATTTTCCTCATTTGTAGTATAGGTATTGTGATGATCTTGGCTGATTTTAGTTTTCTTGGAATATCCGTTTTGTGATGTGTCTAATTAGAAAAAGTAGTTTTTTTTTAGTATGTCTCTCCGTAAATGTATAAAAGAATTGGACATGAACAAACAGAATGTTGTGGCGTACATTTATATTTTTTTTAGATAGAAATATCGAAGAAAATTCCAAATCTCTCATCTTTAACCGAGATACTAGTGACAGTTGCCGTAGCAGCGGTCTATCGCTCAACAACTGGTGACCATCACTGCAGCAACAGTCAAACATCACCATTAAAAAGCCACTTTATATAGTAACTATAATGCTTTTCGACAAAATTAATGGTAGCATTCGAAAGTGGATAAATCAATGTATCGATTAATATGAAGTTAAGTACTTTCCAATCTCTGATATAAGTCGGAGGGAAGAAATATATCATATTTCATTTTCATTCTCGTCATTGCTTTGCTGTTGTTTACTTATTGATTAGTTTGTTTATGTTTCTTGTTACAAATATGTAATATTATTTGAAGTTAATCAAGTGATATAATCATGTTTTTAAAAGTATTTCTCTTTCACGGGAGTCATGTAGGGAAACAAATAATAAGTGTTTTGTTTCAAAATAACCAAAGTTTCGTAATCTATGTAGGCCTATATTAGGAGTGTCAAATTTGTATTTTAGCAAGTTTTATTTATTTTATATGTTGAATTTTACCAACATGTGAAATGGATATGAACATTTAGATCAATTCAGTGATATGTGAGTTGTTAAAAAGTGAACCAGTAGACCATAGTGAATCTGATTAGGCCTAGTGTAAGATCATCTTAGTGTCTCAACCAAAACTAGGTTTATCATTGTACATTTTTGTAAATACATTTTTATAACAATAAGGGATTTGTGTTCACAATACACAATATATGTAGTGGATAAATAAAATTTTATTTTTTCAAAATGAGAAGAAAATTTAAACATTGCTTCTAACTTTGAAGATATAAAGTTTGATGTATAAGAAAATTAATGCTTTCTGGATTCATAAATATTGTGAATTTTGCTACATAATTTTGTACTTATACTTATTATTGATAAATTATATGTTATTGCTAACTCATGGTGTGATATAATAATGATTCATGTAAGCAAACGCTATTATTGTTGTAATATAGCATGTTACCAGGGTAATGTCTATTTTCATAAAAAATGCTCTGTTGAAAGTTTTATCAATATAAAAATAAAAATTTATGAAATAAGCCCTTCAAACTATATATTTTCTGAAACTAAATAAATGTATAAATAATTTGTATATTTTGTAATTTTGATTTAATATAAACATACCACTTCTGTAGGTATGGTCCCACCCCGCCAAAACAAAAAAAATATATAAAAAATTTGTCAAAAAAGGAAAACTTGTAAAAAATACAGAATTGTTAAAAAAATTATATCACATTGTATAATAAAATGACTTAGTATTTCTTATATTTTTTATAAAATACCCTTGCCAAACCTGGAATAGTGGCCTGTCTATAGAGGTAATTTAGTTACCAGTCTTTGGGTTAAATTGACACATAAATCATGATTCTACAATACTTGGTAAGGTAAACTATAGATCTCTTCAAATTTTCCATTTCCGATCAGCAGCAGTTCAATGAAACTATGCACGTATAGAGCAGGACACATCTGGAAGCAATCTGCACATAGCCATGTCATCCTTAAAGTAAAATTGTTTTCCAATTTTGAAACCATTGGCACCAAATGATATAAAATACACACTACTTGTAGTATTTAAAAAATAATATTGCCATATTTTGACACTTTTTGTCTTTTATTTCTTGTTTTTACAGTAGTGAATCCCTGGTTTATTTTGCAGGAAAATACCATCCTCATCCTGCTTCTGCGAATGTTGGCTCTGGGTCTCAGTGCGTGGGTCATGATAGACTCTCAGGTTTGTATTTTAAAACATCTATTATTTTGAAGGTGATTAAATTTTGTTTTAGTTAAGAGTTTTACGTTATTAAAAAAAATAAATTTCTCATTTGATATTTTTTCTTGATTTTTATTATTTTATGAATAGTTTGATACACAAAACCTGTATATTTAATTTTTATAAGCCACTCAATTAAATTTTACAACATTTTATGGCACAAGGTTGATTTTTGGATATTTTATTCTTATACTACCTAATATAACTTTTGAATATTGACTTTTTTGCCCCATATTTTATGGATATACTGCTCCTTACTCCCTTTGGCAGTTATTAATAAAATCAAGTGTATCTACAAAGATCTACAGGATTTTATTAGTAAGATAGGGTAAAGGCGTTGCATGAACTCCTTGTTGACACTGGTGCAAACTGCGGACTAAAGGTGTTTAATCAAATGTGGCTATAAAAGCTGATGAGACGATAAAAACACTAGAGAAGCAGCAAGAACTAAGAAGAGGAAGCTGGAACACTGTAGGAATAATAAGGACTCTACAGGTCTAGAGTTGTCTGAATAAACACAATATTTCCTCTTTTGGCTTGATTTCCCCAAAATTTCAACTTTAGGTAGTTTTTTTCAAAAATTGCTTAATTTTCAACACACCTCTTTCAACCTCCTTTGTATGATATACCTGAATTCACTGAATAACAATTTAAAAAATATAATTTCAAAAATATTCAAGTTTTTAATGTTATTTTTATTTATTTATTAATCTGAAGTTAAGTTTGTATATTTTCAGAATTAAATTATATATTATTTTTATTTATTTATTAACCTAAAGTTAAGTTTTTATATTTTCAGAATTAAATGATATATAAGTCATTACAACAAGTTTAGCTTTCCTTGCTATAGTAGTTTTTAAATAACTGGTACCGATATATGACAAATTTAACATTAGGTTAAATGAGACAACAGGTTCCCCTTGAACAAACTTTATATAAACTGAATTTGTTGCAGAAGATTTGAATTATTCCAGTATAAGCTTACTGGTGATTGGTGATAGAGTGATTTTACTGCAAACTTTATACACTCTGACCCTCCACTTTGCCCTCCTTTTATTAGTTCAAAAGTATTATAAAGTAACCATTTTAGGACCTAATATTTCAAAGATTTCCTGGAGGAGTACCCCCAGCCTCCTACTGGTCTGGGGAGTGTTTCTATACCCCTGACTCAACAGTGTATTGAACACCCCCCAGAGATCTCTGGGTGCGCCACTGCTGCACCTACCTGAAGCCGGCCCTGGAAACCTGACCATGTTTGGAGTCAATATTATCACTAGTGCTGAGATTTGATTTTACAGTTTATCCATTATATGTTAAAAACATATACATGGTGTATTAAATGTACTCTCACAAGATAATTTCCAGTGATAAGTCCAAAATCACCATTGTAAATAATAATTGGTCATTATATTGATTCTTGTAGCTTATCCATCATTGATGAGTAAATTTGTAGAGATTGCTTGTGTAATAACTGTGTGGAACTCACAAATCTCCTCTTTCTAACAGTACAATACAGATCTGTGTAAAATGTGTATTTGGTAATGGACAATTTAAAAGAATTGTAGGTTTATGGATATAGCTGATGGCACATGTCTATTATCCTGCTAGCCTTGCATTGTAACATGATGTGTTAATATACAAGGTGTAAATTAAGTCCTGCTATGCCTGGATGTATTCCAAACAGATTGAGATACCGATGTACAATCTTCACCATACCTATTAAAATACTTTTTTGGACATTTTGAAGGATAAAATATTCCCCTCCCCCTTCAAAAAGGGATAGAGGGAGGTAATTTTAATATTGCAACCCTTATCTGGTGACATAATGGTAATTTTAAAGGTCTATTAAATGGAAACACAATGACGTGAACAAAACATATCTACGACGATCATAGCAAAAAGTTTTGGGCAAATAATCCCTTACATTGCATTAGGTATGGTGAAGATTTTACATCGATATATCAATCTGTTTGGAATATATCCAGGCTTAACAGGACCTAATTTACACCCTATACAGCTAAAAATAAATACATTATTTCAAAATTGGATGCTTCTTTTACAGAATGCCCTAATTTTCAGTTCTCTGGAAAAATAAAATGGGTTATTTAGGTATTAAACAAAAATTTGTATAAACATCTAAATCACCTACAGTTTCTCTAGTTTACTGACAGTTGAAGTTACGTTACACAGGAGTTCAAGGAGCCAAAACTAGACAGCCAAGTGGTGACCAAGTTCCTGCCTGCCCTCATGTCTCTGGTGGTGGATGACCAAGTGAGAGCCCTCAACTCCAAACTACCCCCTGATGAGAGAGAATCGGCCATCACCATCATTGAACATTCTGGTCAGTTCACTTCCTACTTAATATACAAGGATGTGTCAAATATAAACAGGACAGGTTACCTAGAAACTTTCCAGCCGTTCTTGAGATTAGCACTTAACAACGCAGTTAGCGATTCATTTTTTATTTATCCTTAAAGTATGTTAAATATTATTTTTAAATGTTACTTACACCTAAAAACACATTTTACAATTTGGGCAGAACAAAATCTATTTGTCTTTTTTGTGTAAAACTAAAGAAGTTTTTATTTTTCTGTAAATCTTCTGTTTTGATAGATTGGTAGATTCAACTAAAAATGTGTCAGTGGCAGGATTTCTGACTGATCCATAAATGCTTGGGGCTATTGGATTAAATCCACAATAACATAAAAATTACTGTTAACTTTGAAACAGTTATGAAACTATCACAAACCGACATTTAAAAGTTGAACAGAAGAGGAGAAAATTAAAGAAACATGTTTGTTGATATTACACTATATTATATCAAATTTCCTATTACTACAAGTGAAATTTAACCATGGAACTGGCGGTCTTATTTCTCTCAGTGGCGGAGTTTTTTTAGTACTTCATACACTGCCTTATATTTATTTTATTATTACATGTTTACTATAAACCTATGTCATATTATATATTTTTTTATTCAGCATTGTTCAAGGAACATTTTTCACATAATATAATGAAAAAAAATCCTTACTCTACCTCTTCATGAAAACATTTTTTTTTTTAGAAAAAAGAACAGTTAGTTCAAAGTTTTTGATTTGTAAAATTGTTGTTTTTAGTGATGTGCAAAATCCAAAATATAAAAAAGAAAGAGCATTTAATTCTGAGTAAAAATAAAACAACACGTAGTTTATAAGGTATTTATTTTTACATGTGGTAAACGATACAAAAATCATACACTGACATTCGAAAGTGCTACTTACCAACAAAAGTAAGAACTTCAAAGCTCACTTGGATTTGTACAATCTTTTAACTATTAGTTCATATTAATTTTCTATTTTTTTATTTTTTATTAAATATATTTTTTAAATTATGTTCTGATTGAATGTCTAAATCGGAATCCACATCGTTGCTTATTTCATGTACAACTAGTTCTCGAATGTCACTTGAACGATCGTGGAAATTACGATCCATTACGTAAACACGCACAAAAAACTTACTATTATTGTGCCATATACACAACCATCATTACAACGAACTCAAACAAACAATAAACCAGACAGAACACAATGCAGCTGAGGAAATAACAATAGCCTAATGAACCAGTTGACTCATCGCTGCGCGTGCAACTAGCGCGGTACGCAAGAGAATGTAAACAAACAGTTCAGAGATTATAAAACGTATGGACGTGTAACGAAACGATAAAATAATTTATTACAGTAGAACCCCTCATATCCGGCCACCACGGGACCGAGCCCCTGGCCGGATAACGATTCGGCCGGATAAACCAACCTAAAGTACACAACACTTGACGAAACAAAACAATTGTACTGTACTGTACTAACCGCACTGGAAATAATCAACGAACTGTTTACAGGTTAAACCTATTAGCTCAACTGAGGACAACACAGGAAAATGTAAACAAATAGATACACCAAAATAACGCAAGAGTCGTGGGAGACTAGTGCGTGCAACTGCGCGTCTGCAAGCCGTGGTAAATAAATTTCGATATTGGCTTCCGGGAAGTAGCCGGATAAACCGAGGTGCGGTAAAACCGAGGCCGGATATGAGGGGTTCTACTGTAGTGTATTATTTACATAAATTGAACCTTCCTCTTTCGATTGGTATCAATACTGATACTCTTTGATCGTGTTTTAAGTATGTAATATGGAGAAATAAAAGACATATTAAAACACCCGATATCGGGCGCTACCATCTAGGATGCGACTAAAACGACTGATATCGGGCATTTGCCAGTTCCAGGGTTAAATAAGTGAGCAGACTGTATTTGATCCTAATTTTTAGATTAAATTGTTGTCAAAATGGCATATCTGCCTTTTGTGACAATTTCAATTAAGTATCAACAACCTTAGTTTGTTCTACTGTCTGGTACTGCAGGTCCCCCTCCAGACGCATGCCAAGCTTACGTGCAGGAGAGCAGTGTTGCCAGTATCATAGCCATGTACTACACCCTGCAGACTGCTAAGCAGAGGGACAGGACAGGGCTCATGAGAGTACTTGGTACTTTGGCCACCTGTGACAGTGACAGAGCATTCGAAGACCCATTTCTCCACTTTCTGGTGAGTTCTTTTTTTGTTGATTGAATATATTAGCTAATTAACATTTTATTTGTCTGTACTGTAAAATGCAGGATATTTAATTCAAGTCAGTTATGACTTTATCACCTCAACCTCAATTAAATAAAGAAATATAGTGAATAATTGCATTATTGAAAGAAACGTTTCTTTTTAAAAGTGGAATATGGTACATTTTATATAAAAACCTTTTCTAAGTAGATATATAATCCCTTAGTTGTACAATGTTTTATCTCTAACCATTCGTTAGATATGGATGGCAAAGTCGATCATACTTCCCTACAAGGTGACGAACACATACATCATGGAGAGAGAACATCATGTTATACGATCACTATAATGTATTCAAAAATATTTTAAAACTTTATTATTGTACCAACCAATAGATTAACCCCACCTTCCCACAAGGGGATGCCCTCAAGGAGGCATCCTGTCACCTCTACTGTGGAATCTAGTAGTAGATGGTCTACTTGAGGACCTTACTAACAATGGAATCTATGTCCAAGGATATGCAGACGACATAGTCCTTATGGCACAAATGTTGTTGCTGATATCATGAATACCAACCTTCAACATGTACACAACTGGTGTCATGGAGAGGGACTGAAAGTAAATCCCTCTAAGACAGTAGTTGTACCATTCACTAGGAAAAAGAACCTAGAGTCTCTTTCCAGGCTGAAACTCGCATCCACACAGCTTGAGTGGTCAAAGACAGTCAAATATTTAGGACTGACTCTAGACCATAAGCTTACGTGGAATGATCATCTTAACAATATCCTGCACAAAGCAAAGTGGGCGCTCATGACGTCCAGGAGACTTGCAGGAATCTCATGGGGTATAAAACCCCATATAGCACTATGGCTTTACAAAGCAGTTGTAAGGCCTCAAATCACTTATGGTTCATTAGTCTGGTGGACAAAGGTGAATCAGGTAACTGCTAAAGCCAAGCTTGAAAGCTTACAAAGGCTTGGCACAATCTTTGCAACTGGAGCATTTAGGAGCAGTCCCTCAGCGACCCTCGAGGTGGCTTTAGGACTTCTGCCTCTTGATGTCTACATAAAAGCTGAAGCGCGCAAGTCAGCTTATCGGCTGATGGTTGCTGACTTGTGGAGGAATGGCACGTCTAAAACGGGCCACGGCACCATCACCGAAGCTGTAAACCCAAACGCTATTCTCGAAATGGTCTCAGACATAATGAGAACGGAGTTCGTATTCAATAAGCCATTCTCTGTTGACTTCTACTCCAGAGATGAGTGGAAATCGCAAGATAACATCCCAACAATAAGAAAGAGCTTTGTCTGGTACACGGATGGCTCGCTTATTAAGGGCAGAACCGGATATGGAGTGTTTAGTCAATCCCCTAGAACTGCCCTTTGCGGCAGTTTGGGACGGAACTGCTCCATATTTCAAGCCGAAATCTATGGTATCCTGGCCTGTGCCAACCTAGGCCTCACCAGAGGGTACCAAGGAAAGAACATCTGCATAATGTCAGACAGTCAGGCAGCTCTTAAAGCTCTTGACTCCAACAGCATTTCATCCAAGCTTGTGTGGGAGTGCTTCAACACTTGTGCAACTTTGTGCGTCTTGGTTGGGTACCGGGCCATACAGGCATAGGTGGCAACGAATGCGCCGACAGGCTTGCCAAAAGCGGAGCAAGCATGCCATACACCGGTCCAGAACCGAGTTGTGATATAAGCAAGTCAGCTGCTTACCAAAGTATAAACAAATGGTCCAGGAAGACACACCGCTTGCGGTGGCAGAGTCACCAAGGACAAGCACTCGGCAAAAGACTGCTTACTGATTCTAGCTCCGGCTTCACCAGATGGCTGATGGGGCTGGGCAGGGATCAGGTTAAGCAAGTGATTGCCTTGATCACTGGACACGGCCACTTCAGGAAACACCTAAACACTCTAGGTTTACGAAATGAGGACTCGGAGTGTAGACTCTGCAATAAGTCTGAAGAGACTGCAAAACACATAATACTGGACTGTGAGAGACTGGGAGCAAGGAGAAGGGCTCTTTTCGGTGATAAACAACCAGGCGACGAACCAGATGCTAGTATCGGGGAAAAGCTTCTTAGCCTAATTAAGGACACAAAGATAGGCTTACCCCTCTAACATCAAAGGGGCACACAATAAGCTCAGGTTGACGTGTGAGGATCTGTGAATCCACCCCAATACCCCAACGCAAAAAAAAAGAGAAAAAAAACCACCTTGTGGAGAAGCTATTGACTCATTTTATTTAAACAAGTAACAAAAAGTATTATGAATTGTTATCAGCACTAAAAGACTACATGTAAGATTGGTTGTTACTTGTTTTTTAATTTTAAGTATAAATTTCAGAAAGGTTTTTTCACTATCACTATGCTATGTATTTTTTTCTATTTTTAAGAGCATCTGTCTGTGATTTACATTAGTTTCAGCAGGGAGTGTAGTTATATTAAGAGAAAGGGTAGTTTATAATATTATTTTCAAATGTTTAGTGTAGAACTATTTTGATTGTATGTATAACTGAGGCTTGGATAGCTTATAATGTTTTAATTTCTTAGCTAATTGTTGGTCCAATTCCATAGTCTAATTTGATATGTTTGTCAGGTGTCACTGTTGATTCATGTGGGAGATGAGTTCACAACAGAAGACTTCTGTACTGTGATCTTTGATGAGTTCTTCTATGCAGGAATCAGTCGCGAAAATGTTGTCAGGCACATGCTCAAGCTGCTGTGGTACGTCTATCCCAAGCTCTCCAGCACACGGCTCCACACTCTGATGAAAGTCTTGCAGCCAAATGCTCAGGTATAACTAGTTTTACAAGGACTCTATACTGCAGATTATATACAGATCAGATGATTATGATACCTAGTTATTTGTAGTAGTATGATTGTTGGTCTATGATTAGTTACTGATTTAATTCATAATTTAGCTTTAATATCTTCCTTTATGTGGTGGAATTGTTTGGAAAAATACTCCTTTAGATAATCTTTGAATTATCTTAAAAAAAGTAAGCACCTAAATTATTGTTGTTAAGGTTTCATAGTCAAAAGTTAATGTCATTTTGTGTGATTCAAGAAAAATATCTTATTTTGTATGATTCAAGAAAAATATCTTAAAATTGATCTAGCCCTGAAAATGTACATGATTTAAAGACAGCAAAATTATCCGAACTCTACCTAATAAGTATATTACTGTATCAATAGTTTGTTAGAGTGATATTAAATTGACATTGTGTTCACTGTAAAATTGAAACTTTGAAAAATAATTAATTGTGTACATTAACCCTTTGAATGATATAGTGGTTTTAATTCCCACAGTGATGGTTGATGAGCTTTATATATTAAGATTGTTACTATATATTTTATACATTTTTTGTGTATTAATGTTTAAACATCTTTTATACTGAATATTTTACTTAACATTTAATATGGGGGAAATATCTGTTGGAAAAAAGGTTTACCATTAAAAAAACAACCTGTCTGTTAATTCATCACATATCATTTCATTGTTTTTAATCCTATTTTATTATTACAAATTATTGTTAGCGGCTTTATTAATATTAACAGAGCATGGGAATGTTTTTCAACATATTTTATTTGATGTTTATGAACACTGTATAATTTTCTTATGTGTAATATTTTATTTATGATTTATTAATTACAATATCATTTTAATTATTAATATATATAGGCTACTTTAACCTTCATGTTTATGAACATTGTATTTGCATTTGTTGTTAATTTGTAATTAATTTTAATAATTAATGATAACTTCCAACTTTTAATTCCTGTGTTGTATTCTCAATAAGAATATTTAATAGACTACTACTTTTAATCTCTGAAAGTGTCAATGGATAAAATAGTAATTACTTCTATTAACCCTTTGAGTGCCAAGTGTTTATTGAGGAGGTGGTGGACGCAGTCAATGCTAAGCATTTATGACAGTGCTTTTAGTATTTGTTTAGTGTTTCTCCAAATAATTCACATTTTCAAAAATAAAGATGATTTCAACATTTTAAATTCAAAATTTGTAATTTTATTACTTTAATTCACCTTTTTTTATACGAATCCTCTATGTAAATAGGAACATTGTTTTCAAAAAGTAAGTAAATTGGAACTCACTTCTAACATCTGCTCATAAAACTCACTTATAAAACGTTTTCCCATGTATAACTAATGTATTTTAGTTTATTTATAGTTTCACCAAATAAAATCATAGAATTATAACACTTTTTATCCCGAAATCATTGTTTTCTACTCTCCGTTTTACCTATACTTGACGTACAAGATTGTGGTGGCGGATTACAGCATTGACAGGGCAGCGGTCATTCCGCCACGGCGGCACATTGGCCAGCCACCCTGCCAAGGGCCCCACTCCATCACAACTGCACCGAAGGTACACCATGGGAGAGGAATGGGAGCTGGGCTGGAGACATGTGTTGGTCATTGTTGGTTCTGCAAACTTTTCTCCACTTTCCCTTTGCTCTCAATACGACTCCTAGACAAAAGTAAACATACATAAACGCCAAAACAGTATTTTGTGGGTAATAAATGTATATAGTTCAAATCTCATATTTGGCAAATAGCTTTTACCAAATCTGTAAAATCTGTAACAAATCAAATCAAGATAGTTCATCTATTTTTTATTTGATGTATTATGTATAAAATGAGACTAAGTACAATGCCATATATGAACGTTCAGTAACAGAATAATACATATTTAAAAACCTGATCTCATCGTCCCTCTGCACTTCTCAGGATTACTTGGGGGCCAATTAAATTGGCTCTTAGCACTGAAAGGGTTAAAAATGTATTTAATTTACTTCTCCATTTATTTTTACATTGTTATAGAATAAATTTTTGTTTCAATTGTTTGTAAAAATTGGTCTGGATTTAATTCTACTTTAGGTCAGTATTGAACTATTTGCACGTCATCAGTAAGTAATTTTAACTTTGATCATAGCACAATGAAGCAGTCCATTCGCTATACAAGCAGTTGACAGAGAAGATCGGCAGTGAGCAAGAGCCTCCACCTATCCCCGAGAACTTAGATTATCTTGAGTCTCCTCTCATGTCAGTACCCACTCCTGCCCCTCTCGTCTAGTACTAAGGTATGTAGAAACTTTTTTTTATTATGTAAAAACGTATGTGAGTTGGTTTTTGATTGAAGAAATGTTAAAAGTCAATATAAGACTAAAATACAGCTATTTTATTTAGATCGCATCATAATAGTTTAGTTCAATACATGTATATATAAACATTTTATTATAGCATAATTTATCATGCACTAATAATTGATCAATGTTACTGTATATAGAACATTTTATTTCAGCCAGAAAGCAAATTACAAGGAGTATGTGATCTTTAGTTTACCCATTCTTTCTTTATGATCAGCTTATTAAAGTAAAAGTAATTATAAGTTAAAATAAGATTTATTTCAGTACTCAAAAATATTGTATACATATTTGTGAGTCAAAGGCTTAAACCCTTTATTGCCAACATCCAATTTCACAGGACATTTTGAAATGTGTAAAGATCATGGAAATGTGTCCAGTTGTACTGGACTTATGACGATGGGAAGATATAAAACCTAAACGCATATTTTAGTTTTTGTTTTATATCATTTTGCTCACAAAGAAACATTCACTGTTTATTTGTCATGTGTTGCATATAAAGTATAATGCAAACATTAAGTTATTAGAGAAATCTACGACTACATTGAGCATGTGCTCTCCAACAAATGAGTCAGCTATTCTGAGACACATTCATCACAGGTTGTGTATGCTCAAATAGTTTGTTATCAATATTTAGTAAATAGTATTCTGTCTTATTATTGTGGATCACTCAAGATCATGCAAAAAAGCACAATAAAGAGCATTGTTGAAAAAGATGTTTTTGATAATATTGACAATAATTGTGAAAGTGCCAGTAGTTTAGCTCATTTTTTTTACTTAATGTATATATATTTTAGGTTCTTTCTTGTTTTTAAGAAATTGAACATTTCAAAAGCATTACTGTAGAGCGTTAGTTATCTGAAAGTTAGTCATCCGAAACGTGGGTTACCCGAGAACTAAATCCCTGCCGAATTTTACGATTGGTCAGTCCTATCTGACTTCTTCTATGTGGGCGGACTATTGCCATGCACTTAGGCCTCAAGAGCCTTTTGCGCACCCTGGAAGCACACCATGAGCCCTACCAGTCTACGGTTTCAGCAGTGCCACAAACCGCCGAAAACAACCTATCCGTTATGGATTATATATTATGATTATGAAGGCTCTTATTGTCGCCGGATCGTAGATGGCGCTGTGTGTTTTTGTGCATGCCGACCACTTGTTCCCTCACTTAGTTAGCATTGATTATATTGTTGAAAATCATTGAAAAGTACATATTCATTGATAAATATATTCTATAAAATAAAAATTGTGTGCTATATCGACAGTATGATTTATACAATCTATATCATCTACATTATCATTCCATTGAACACGCAGCCCCATTCTGGCAACATTCACAACCAGTAAGAGTGGGGGAGTTAAATAGGGCTAGAATGGTCAAACACAAAACACACTAATAACGGAACCAGCCAACAGGAGCGCATGCATGCAGTGTAGCGCTGCGCGTAATCTACACAGTCTGTCATTCTACTGTAGAATACTGTTACCTACAGTACTGTTCCACGTCCACCTAACCTCACTTTGTGTCACATGTTCAACTTTTTCTTTTAGGTTAGATTTGTACTTGGAAAAGATTTTTTCAGAAATTTGCCATCGTTAATGAAACAACAAATCAGTAACACTTCGTTTCGAGATCTGCAATCTGATCTCTTTTTCAAGTAAATAACTAATCTAATACATAATTACAAACTAGGTTAAAATAAACAAATCATACCAAAGCGTTGTGGCATGCCTAAGTCAGGAATCACAACCACCATGTTGTGTGTCAACTTCACTAACTCTAAAACGTACACTTAATTTAAAAAAAATAAAAATAAAAAAACACTATACATGCACTTAATAAAAAACTATACAGTTTCAGTGTTAATGATTAGTGTTGTATATAGGTTTTTATTAAGTGCATGTTCTAGAGTTAGTGAAGTTGACACATAAAAACCCTCCTGCACCAATTGTTTTAGATAACCGATGCTCTACTGTATAAGCATTTATGTATTTCTGACCATGAAAGAATATTATTTTTAGAAAGTTAGCGCAAATAATCGAAATAAGTATACAACCTATGACTGAAATTTTGTCAAAGTCAAATTAAATGTGCAATTTTTTAATAACATGGAAGGTTTTGACAGAAGTATTTTAACCGAGTTGTTTTAAGTATTTTTGTATGTTTCAGGAATTAAAGCTGGCATGTTGTGGACAAGATCTCATTTTTCAGAAATTTTAGAGTAGACAGTGCCATTATTATGTAAATATTTGTAAATAGTGTGACTGTAAGTAATGTACTAATTAAAAATTTTATTTTTACACAAAACCGTTATTTTATTAATTTACCTGTTACTCTTAAATCTGTAAGAGAGTTAAACATACCAACACTTCGTGCAACGTTTAAGCAAACTACTGAATACAAAAAATTATTGTCTAAATAGAGAAACTGGTTGCCATAACTGTACTTTATAGATCAGATTGCTCACCAATAGGATAACATTATGTTGTATTTTTTTAAAATTATAATTGTTATACTTATATTTTCAGTTACAATTATATTAATAAATAGCAAATAAATGTTTATTTTTTGGAAATGGTAATTTTGACAATTACTTCAGTAAATTAGTTAATTTTAGTAGACTAATAAATACTTTAATTTTCTAATACTCAATAGTTGGCTAATTGACCTGGCTAGTGATTTTACATTGTTTGTCGACCTTGTAAAATCTCCTGACAGTCCAATAGGCTGACAAGTTATAACTACATGTACATTTGTAAAACTATTAAGGATAATGGTCATGTAGTCTTTTATGTGTATAAAACTCCTATGTATGTATATAAAATGAGCGATTCAGGTGGATGCTATTGGGTGAAAAACTCATGTACGCCATAGCTCATAAATGTTATGTTTATGTCATAACATTTAATGTGATAAGTGATAAAGAATCAAACTTATATTGATAGATAATAAACCATATATTGTTACACAGGTTTAGAGTATCCATTAACCTAGCCAATGGCGCAGTGTAGTGGGTACGGCGGTTATCGCAAGATAACCAGATCAAGCAACGCCGAGCGTGGCTGCTGCTTGGACAGGTGACCGCTGAGCGATCCTGTCCTTGCAAGCGGCCCGCCTGCCCGGGCATTGGTGGTGGTTCGGAAGTCACCTTTAAGCCGTTGGTCCCCAGGTTAAGTGTTAGAGAGGGCTTCTTAGCCCTAACTTCGCCTGGTAAAATAAGACATTCTTTACTTTTTTTACTTTTAACCTCTTGATAGCTTTTGATGAATTAACATGTTATTGATTTTGTACTGAAAAGAGGCACTGAAAAGTTAGCAGTCTCAGTATTTTGCCATGTACCATTGTCCTTTTTTATTACATTCTTTAAGAAATGTTTGATCTAAATCGTTAACAAAATATGACACGTAGTTTCCTGGTCTATTGCTAAATGTTATGGACAAGTTGTTTTGCTTCTATAAAGTACATGTATACAACCAAAATCTGACGTTTCTGTTTCTAGAATGGGAAATCTAGGTGATAGTTTTTTTTTACAGTAATTTGTGTATTAACTTAAACTGTGTACCTGAAATTATTTACAAGTGGGTTTACACACACACACACACATACACATAAATTGTTCTCATTTCACTAACTTTTATGATAGAATAATGATTTTGGTCTCGATTGGTTTGTTGTTAATAGGAGAACAATGACATCTAATGGAATTTATGAAATGTTGATCTTTAAAAATTTTATACCTTTAAAAGAAGATATTTTTCATTTTATTTTTATTTTGTAAATTTAGAGCTCCATAAATACCTGAAAATATAATTCAAATCAAATTTTTATGTTATAAATGTTCAATTTACGTAGGAAAAACAATTTTTTTTTAAATAAAAGAAAGTCTACAATAAATTGCCCACATTTTAGAAGCTTCAAAAATATAAGCTAATAAGATAAGATTATAACAACAATACCAATACACCACTGCCTTATAAATAATACAACTTTATTAAACATTAAAACTAAATAAAAATTGCATAAACATAATAAATTGCAATATACTCTTGAAGCAAATAAATCAGTACTAATCTTTTTCAAATTAGTTAATGGATGTGTACTGTATGAAAATGGTGGGAGGGTGGCTTGAGTGTATACATGTTTGGGCTTAAGAAATATAATGTAGGCTTGTGAATATAACCGTCATAATTCTAATATATCCAGACTAAACTTGGAAAAGAGGCAGTATTTTAACATAGCTTGAGTTCATTAATAAAGCTTAACAAAAATATCTTTCAAGACAGCGCTCATCCACATTTCTGCAAAATTTGTATCTATGGTGTTTCACAACTTGAATCAAAGTTGACACTTTTCATAATATTAACAAGCATTTTCAAGCAACATTTGTTTTTACTTCATTTTTATTAATTCTTAAGGTTTTAAAATGATTGTTGATCAAATTTTTATTCGTGTATAATAAACTGTTGTAAGTTTATTAATTACTTTATTAATCAAGTTCACGTTACACAAAGAAATGTATCTGTTTATAACAACTGTGAAGGAAACAGGATTTTTCTGGGCATTGGCCATCTTTCAGTGAAACAAATAATCACTAACGCTACGTTTCAAGATCTGCAATCTGATCTCTTCTTCAGGTAAATAACTAACCTAACACATAATAATAACTAGGTTAAAATAACAAAACATACCAGAGCCTTGTGACACGCCTAAGTCAGGAATTACAACCACCATGTTGTGTGTCAACTTCACTAATTCTAAAAGACGCACTTAATAAAAATTAAACACAACACTAATCATTAAAACTAAACTCAGAATGTGTTAGGTTAGTTATTTACCTGAAGAAGAGATCAGATTGCAGATCTCGAAATGTAGTGTTACTGGTTATTTGTTTCACTGAACGATGGCAAATGTTCGGGAAAATCCTGTTTTCTTCACAATCCCTCCATCGTCAAAAATAAACTTTATAACAACTGTTTTGTAAGGTTTCAAAGGAAGTTTTTTAAATGTTTTAAAGGGTCATGATTATATTATCATCCCAACATTGAGAGTTATTGTCCCATCAGTGTTGTGGATAATTAAACTTCTAAATGCAACTTCAGTTTGAGATTTAGAGATGAAGGCCACAATAGTGTTTTCATGTGTATGATTATGAATGGTCTGATCACATTGTAATTGCCGTGGATATCGCCTGTCGCTTGCTCCCTGCATCGTAAAGCTGCCACACAGTGAATGAAACAAATAACTGGTTTGATGTTTAAAAGCATTGTAAACTTTCTTTAAATAAAGTATTTGTCTACTGTCTACGGTGGTTTGATCCCCCACCCTAGACAAATACCCCCCCCCATACTGGTCTGGATCAGTATGTCCCCACCCTTCCAGGCAGCACACGTTAATGCACAGTCTCTGTATGGTGTGACATGGCCGATATGTGAAGTGCTGATGATTTACAAACATATGTTTACTGTTTACTTCTACAGACAAATTAGACACTTCTGTGTCACTACTCAACTTGGTACTTAACCTTGATACCACACTGAAACTAAATTACCAACCTTGGTCTTGAACTGAATTACCAAATTAAGCTGAAGAATTTCAGACTTATTTGTGCAATACAAGCGTAAAATGGACTCACTGTGTTACGATAATATGCAACAAAGTCTTTGTTGGCATCTATAGTTAAAGAGGATTGCTATTTAATATTAAGGTAATACTGGTAGATTTTTATGTTTCCATACTTTAACTACTGTATGGTCATGATTAGTGATTTAACTGTTGAGCAATTGAATAAACTGCAGCGTGCTCAGAACTACTGTATTAGATTTATTTTTATTCATAGACGTCATGAGTATGTTTCACAATTCAGTTATCACTTATGAAACTTCAAAAACTACCCCAATTCCATATTCTTTCTATTCTTCATTCAATTATCAAAACTAAAACTCCCTTTTATTTGTTCAATCATTTCAATGTTATCTCGGAAATTAGTGAACAACCTACAAGAAAGGGAGCTACATTACTATCAATTCCAATTCATAAATCAACAAATTTTAATAGACTGTTTACTGTTCAGGCTTGCCGCCTTTGGAATGCTCTCCCCAATGATATTAGAAGTGTTGAGGGACTTGCTTCTTGGGGACCTGTTGGGATGACGGGCTGTGGTGCTTGTGGCGTTGGTAAGGTGGACACTGTGTTATAGCGATTGAACGTGTTTCTGTTCCATTTATTCTCTCTTTTGCATTGTTAGGTTTTTTGTATCTTTCTTAAGAACTATATTATTATGTTCACAAACAATTATTTTTATATAAATTAAATATGATGTGTTAAGATTTTACTCTGTATACAATTGTTGTTAATTATCTATATACGATATGAGGTGGTAGATGGGGCTTAACAGCCCTAAATCTGCCTCTGTAATAAAGGCATTTTTCATTTCAGATTGTAATTACAAATAATAGGTCTCTTACAAAAACCAATTTGAAAAACATTTACATATAAAAATATAAATGAGTATATAGATATATTTTTATATTCTTTTACCTCATCACATTGTCTAATAGAGTATTTAATCCCTAGTATAGTGCTGTAATAAAATATGTAAACAATTTAATGGTTCTAAAATGATTAAGAAAGAAGTTTCTAAAAACGGACTTTGTATCGCTCTTAATTATAATTGATTGAATTTGAAGTTATGAGCTTATTACTGTTACAGTAAAATTGATTTTTTATTTTATAGAGTTTATACTGAAGATTTAGACAAAATATTCTTCTTAATAAATGGATTTGATTGCTGTACAAAGCAGAGATGCAGTCATTAAGATTTTATTTTACTGAAAAGTGTTTGTCATTATGAAAAGAAAGAAACTAGGAACAAAGATGACCTATGGTTTACGTCAGCTTTTAAAGTCAATTAATTAATGTTTTTATAACTGTAGAAACAAGCAAATATTTATAATTGGTCAGAGTAGACAGGGGTGGGGAGGTGTGGTTCTGGCAAGAAAGATAAGCAAGTCATCCAGCTATATTGAAAGCAAGACAATACAGTTAAATTGGTTGACCCTGAGTAAAATTATAGATAGGAGTACTGTGGACAGAGTCCACAAACATACAGTTCCATTGTGTTTCCTTATGGAGGGAATTTTCCCATTCTTAGGAACACTTTAACCCTTGAAGGATATAATAAGATGTTTAACGGTAGTTAAAATACGATATAAAATGTATTAAAATCATAAAATTAATACAATCTAGTGTCTTAATTTCTAAAACTTTATTTAACTTTTATTACATTCCATAAGTAGTTCCATTCAATGCAATAAACACTGCATTAATGCTACCATTACTTTCCCAAATATAGCATATCCATATAATAATTGAATCCTATAACCATTTGATTTTTTTACCTCACCTTTCTTATTCTATTAAAATTTCAGATCGTCAGATTTTTAAAAGTTTGTGCTTCATATGAAAAGGCTTAATCTTATCATTGAAAAAGTGAAACTAAAACTGTTATTAAATATGTTTACTATTTTAAATGGTATAGTTGCACTTTAATATAGAAACCCCAACAATAATAGAATTATTAAAACTTTAATTTATTTACACTTTTATCTTCTTGAAAAGTTTCTTTTGTTTGTTTATATTTTATATTATAAATGCTTTTGATAATGTTACTGAAAAGTAACAAAATATTAAGCATTTTGAGTTGAAGTAACGTGTTTTGTTTTCTTTTATACCTAATAAGCACTACTTAATTACGTTACGTTATGTTAATTACCTACTTAAATAAGCAAGTATCGGAACGTCAGGGAGTAGTCAATGACCATCGATACAATGAGTTTCAATACATTACGATAGTAATATTTCGTAAAAGTAATGAAATTGTAAAGGTACGTTGGTACGTTAGGTAATAAGCTATTTGATCTATATATTTTCTTTTGCTAGGTACTTAATGTTAGTAACAGAAACAGAAACAGTTTAAAATTTAGGCACCAAATTAAAGGATTTAAACTTTTATTTATGGAAACGTATTAGTTACAGTACTTTTTACTACCTAACTGTATATATGTACAGTATATACAGTTAGGTAGTAAAAAAGTACTGTAACTAATACGTTTCCATAAATAAAAGTTTAAATCCTTTAATTTGGTTCCTAAATTTTAAACTGTTTCTGGAGAAGACAGCCCTGATCTCCCACTTGATTGTAGCTCATACCCCAGGTATGCAAAACCATCCCCCACACAGTACCCTTAATTATAGTCACAAGTAACATGCATTACCAACATAAACAAAAGGTTTATACCCTGTATTGTACCAAACGACAGCAGGATTTGTACTATAACTCTGAAACAAGATTATATGAAATAGGAGGCAAACTCTAATTTAATCTCAAATTATATTAATAATTTATTATAACATAAATGATTTAAATGTAGCCCAAATACGGAATAACTATTTTTGTTAAAATTGAAATTACTGTATTCCATTTGATATTGTTTTGTATTGTAATACTTAATTATTTTGATGTTAGGTAATGGTTATAGTATACATTTTTGGGATGTCTAATCAGTTTTCCCATTGTATTTGTTTGCCGGGATAAAACCGCTGTAAGTTTTGAATAAATAAAAGTGGACAAGCTTAGATCAATACAGTTTTAGATTACTGCAGTTTGGGTTAGGATAACAAACTAACTTGCGTTTAACTTCACAACTGGATTATATTTTGCACAGTACTAACGTTAAGTACCTAGCAAAAGAAAATATATAGATCAAATAGCTTATTACCTAACATACCTTTACAATTTCATTACTTTTACGAAATATTACTATCGTAATGTATTGAAACTCATTGTATCGACGGTCATTGACTACTCCCTGACGTTCCGATACTTGCTTGTTTACCACAGATAGTAGAATCCAAACACGCTATTTTACTGGAAATGTTTGTTATGACACGAATAAAATGACTCGTGGTTTGATAAATTAACCTCTAAAAAACCTAGTTTCAGGTTCACAGTTTTTAACCAGACAAAATTGAAATACTGGTATTTATTTCTTCTGGTCAGAATACAGGTTGCAGGAAGGTCGAAGGGGTCTGGAATAAAATATGCAAGTCACTGAGCCATCCATCATCACAAACGTTTGCGAGATAGGGTTATGCAGTTGACTAGGTTGACCTGGGTTCAGTTCAAATGTAGAGTAGGGGCTGTCTCGCTGCTTTTTGTTTTTGATGTGGCCATGTGAGCAGTGCCGCCTTGGTCCCAGCTGAGGGTGGTGAGAGGCAGAAAGAAGGGTGTGCGGTGACGTAGCCAGTATAACACTGAGCGCGACTTTCCCGTTGCCTTGCACGCTGTTACTTGTTAATTTACAAGTAATTAATTTTGGCTACTCTGTCTCAACCCAGTTATTGTATCTGATTGGGATTTATGTGAGTTAGTATCACATTAAATTTTATGCAGTGCTGGACGTGTTGAAAATGTATTAAATAGCGTTTTGTTATTAAAAAAAACACCATTTCAAAATAGCGAATTGTGCAACCGTGACTTGCTCAAACTATCACAGAATATCTCGACTATTAGACGTGCAGGTTGTGTACCATAAGTTCCCTAAAGACTCGGATATGTTAGTTGTCGGTTGCCAAGTGTAAAAGAGAGACAAGAAATATTTAATTATAAAATGTTTTCATATATAGCGATACTTTATCTAGTAAATATTACGGGGACGACAAAATAAATCGTTTATTGGGCCTCACCCCAAAAGAAATTATTAAAATTTGTAATTCTGCCCCCAGTGTAAATCTCCCAGAAACAGGAGAAGGTATGAATAAAGTTAAAGAATCGAAGAACCGAAACAAAAAGTGAAATTAAGGGGAATTCGAGAGAAAGCATTGGAAAGAGTACAAAACTTGAACCCTAATAGCCGAAGGATTAAAAAAAACCCCTAGTAGCAGCGTAGAAAACACTTCCGATCGGTTCACTGAGAGTAGCATATGAACTTAGAAACTAACAAGATGTTATTAAAAATGTTATGATTATCTAGAAAAAATTATAATTTTTTACTTTATCGTTTACATATTCAAAAAGTACAGACGTTACAAAAAACTCAAAAGTGTTTGGATCCGTATTATACCTTTAATATGAGAGATTTCCCACAATTCTACAACCCAACACTAGTAAGGTGTAAAGTAGTTGGCAGGAGGGGCCCCTCCATCACGAGCTCCTCGTGGGCCACCTGCATGGACTGATCATACACCTCGGAGAGAAAAAGTGAGAATGGAGGGGCCCCTCCTGTCAACTACAGATAGCCCGTGTATTGGAATAGTGAAATGAGCAGTCCCACACGTTCTCGCCCCATACTGTTCTGGATTTAATTTAGTTCAGTACCTGTTAACCTCAAAAAAACCTATTAACCCTGTTCAAACCTATTAAAACGTACCTGTGTTTTCAGCTTATACTCTGAGTTGAACACATTTCAGTAGTTTGGTACAGCATACATACATTTCAATTAAATTTTCGAGCTGAATGTTGCAGGATGCAGCACAATTATATTTATTCCATTAAACCTTGATTTTACAACGTAATTAATATTCATAGCATTAGAGAACAGTTAGTAGGCCTAAATTATCTCCACTATATGTATTACCCATATAGATATTTCTAGCTAACCGTAAAAGTGGAGTTTAAAATTGTAAACCATACTTATACACGTATATGATCTTATACTGAATTTATCAGTTACATTACTATAATCTAATTATAAAAATGTTGTATTTATTAACGGTGTCACGTGCTATGTTAGGTATTTAAGTTAGGTAGTTGTGATTGATTTTGCCATATTTCTATATTTATGTGTTTGTTGAACAGTTCACAAGTTTCTTTTTTAATCCACTTTTTTAAATAGTTTTTAACGCATCTACTGTGATAACTCTTTGTTAAAACTTTTGTAGAGTAATTATGAATTTAAGTACTGCCAATTAAGGACTCTATATTAAAATATGTTGCAGTTATGCTTATGAATGTGTTGCTTTGCCCTATTAATTTTAATAGCTTTCCAATGAAATAAAAGATATATATATATACTGTATATAATTATGTACCGTCGTTTTAAGCCTATATGCAAAATATGATGAAATTATGACACTTTTCATTGTGCACCATCTCACATTTGGTTAAGTGTCTTTGGAGGCATAAAGAAAGTTCAATATTAATATAATTTATTTAATAAACATTATTGTAGTATACGTTCTATATAATTTATATGTTTTTCAGATATATTCGGATATAAAACGACTCATTAATTCGTACCGTAATAGATAATAGAAATCACAACCGTTCCGAACTGAGGTCCATGATCAGCCTATATTCGGGGTTTGTCGGAACTGCTCGGCTTTGATGAGACGTATGTTCGGTATTTGTCGATACTGCTCGGCTCTGCCCCAATCTTTCTCACCGAGGTGTATGATCAGTTCATGAAGGTGGCCCATGAGGAGCTTACGAGCTCCTCACGCAGCAGCAAAATGGGGTGATCGCAACCGGCGGAGAGAAAAACTCAACTTAATTTTTGATTTTGTTTTTGGAGACCCTGAAGATCATTCTTTAACTACTATGCTAAGTAGGGCCCTTTTTAATCCTCCTGGATGTTTAATCCACCCTCGAATGTTTTCTAGCTACGCCACTGTATATAACGAGGTTACTTTGTTACATTAAACTTCCTTACGTCTTTTTGGGTCTTTCAATACTCCGTTGTATTGGTTTATTTGTATGTAGACCAGATTAATTGCCTGCCATTAATTACATTATATATTACAACACATATATATATATATATATATATATATATATATATATATATATATATATTGTTGTACCAAATTACTGAAATGTGTTTAATTCAGAGTAGAAGCTAAAAACACAGTGGTACATTTTAAGAGGCTTGTCACATTGATTGCCTGCAATTTAATTGTGCTGCATCCTGCAACATCCAGCTTTGAAAATGTAATTTAAATATGTATGCTGTACTAAACTACGGAAAGGGGTTTGAAAATACAGTGATACATTTCAATAGGTTTGCCAGGTACTGAACTAAATTAAATTCAGAGTACAGAGTACAGAGCGAGAACGCGCGGACTGCTCATTCCTCCATTCTAATACACGAGCTCCTCACGCCTGGAATTTAATGGGGTGATCAACCGAGGCGGAGAGAAAGAGTGGGGACAGAGCCGAGCAGAGCCGAGCAGTACCGATAAATCCCGAAAATTCCTGACAAACTCTGTACATGCGGCTGATAGCGACCTCAGTTCGGAACGGTTCTGATTTCTATTATCTTACGAATTAATGAGTCGTTTTATATCCGAATTAATGAGTCGTTTTATATCCGAACATATCTGCAAAACATAGAAATTATATCGAATTAATTATATTAATATAGAACTTTCTTTATAACTCCAAAGACACTTTACACGAACATATCTGCAAAACATAGAAATTATATCGAATTAATTATATTAATATTGAACTTTCTTTATAACTCCAAAGACACTTTACAAAATGTGAGATGGTGCACAACGAATAAAATTTCATAATCTTTTTGTGCTATTGGAATATATTCAAGTTAATAGGGCAAAAGCAACATATTATAATGTGGAGTCCTTAATTGGTAGTAAATAAATTAATAATTACACTGCAAAATCTGTAATAAGAGTTATGTAATAGCTGTAATAAACTAAGGGTATTAAAAAAGAAACTTGTGTGTGTGTGTGTGTGTGTGTGTGTGTGTGTGTGTGTGTGTGTGTGTGTGTGTGTGTGTGTGTGTGTGTGTGTGTGTGTGTGTGTGTGTGTGTGTGTGTGTGTGTGTGTGTGTGTGTGTGTGTGTGTGTGTGTAGTACACACACCACACCACTGCTACTGTCCGATGAGACGTTCTGAAAATTATTGATTGTTAGTTCTGAGCTATTTATAATTTTGGAGGGAAGACCAGTCCAATTTAGGATGAAACGGAAGTGGCTGGATAGTTGATAAGTCAAGCCAGCGTTTCTACGCCAGGTGCAGGGTTGCAGTGTTGGTTGACTCATACCTCCTTTCTGTGGCATGTCCTTTGATATCTTATCGTATTTTCTTTTGAGAACTTTAGTATTTGAAACACTTTGTTAAGTATTCATATTTTAGTAACCTCAAATTATTACGATCAAATTTTAACTTATAGCAATAGCAATATATTTCTCTGTCTGTTTTATAGCTACGCCACTGAATGTAACGAGGTTACTTTGTTACATTAGACTTCCTTACGTCTTTTTGGGTCTTTCGATACTCCGTTGTATTGGTTTATTTGTATGTAGACAAGAGTAATTGCCTGCCATTAATTACGTTGTAAAATCAAGGTTTAATGAAATAAATTTAATTGCGCTGAGTCCTGCAGCATCCAGCTTTAAAAATGTAATATATATATATACATACATACATACATAAGTAGATATGAATATGCCGATTCTGGCTCACTTTTGGGACAGTCAGAAAATCAATGTAAAATACTGTCCATTGAACCATAAACAAATCTAAGAAATCACGAATGGAAAATAACCGAATCTATAGCTGTTTTACTGTTCATTGTAGGCTTCTACATTTATAAGCTGTTTTAATGAAAAAATCCAGAAATCTTAATGAAAAATCTATAAACGGAAATAATGAAATTTGCTAACATTCGCTCAACAGAAAATAAGACGATTTTTACTGAATTTCTTTAATATCGTTCTTAATCACATCATAGGCTAAAAATTTCTCAGAAACCACAACCACATAACAAATCGCGTTTGTAACAGCATTTTGAAAATCCATATTGATAATTATATCGTTCTTTGAACTAGAAATATTTGTCAAACTCTTTGTTGTATCAATGACATAAATGGGTCTATTTGCTATAAATTCTTTGGGGTTGTAATACATTTCCATATTTTTGTAGTAAACTTTCTTAAAATCTTGATACATCTGATACATGATTCTGAAAAGACCACCGGAAATGTTTAAATTTTGTAATTCATCTGGATAATAAGAACCATTCAATTTACTCTGATATTTTTTACATTCAAACTATCAAACTTTGAAGGATTTTTTTCTTGATTATTCTGTCTATCTGTTTGAAAACCAATGATAACGAACTTGGGATTGAAGATATTTCTATAAATATTTGTGATATCGAACGAATAAGTTGTTCCGGAAATACCTTTTTGCTCAATACATTGCCAATCTAGAAAATTAAACGTGATGTTTTGAGATTTTATAATTTCATCAATCAACTGAATTTTACTCGTGGTTTTGTAATCAATCATCGGAACTCTAATGAAAAACTCGTTAATTGTAATTTTGCCATCAACAGGCATAACATTTCCAGTTGCAGTCTTCAGAATCACATCATCGTCTTCTGCTCTTATAAAACTTAGATAAAATCCTCCTTTATAGATCGGAATAGTAACATTTTCAAAAAATCCTAAGCCGAAATGTGCTAAATCACCGACCGGTTCAAATTGTCCAAATTTAAAAGTTGATTCAAAACTGTTTGAAAATACATCACTTTTGGAATAACAAATAGTTCCTTTAATTGTGCTTAATTGGCCACAGTTTTCGACTTCTTCTATCAATTTATTGTGTTTTCTTACTTCAATCTTAGAAAATAAAAACGGTATAAAATTATCGATTAATCTAACATTATCAGTTCCAAGATATGCTTGACCATCTTGTTTTGTTAAAGTTCCAGAAATATAAAACTGGAAGTTAGACGAGCAAAAGTTATCTCCAAAATCAATATTAAACTCAGTTCTTTTATTCGGTTCATTCAAATGTTGTTTACTAATTGGATAGAAATTTTTAAACTCCGCCCTTTCAATATCACTAGCATATTTTCTGTAGTCCGCCATTTAATAAGAGAAAATTTAGAAATTTTAAACATCGTGTATCATTTTTTCATCGATCTAATGTACGTTTTTATAAGAAAAGATATAAATTTTAGTAAAATAATTAAAAAGATTAGAGTCATTTTTAATGATCTACTTCGTCATATTCAGGATTCTCTTCCTTAAATTTTGCGATCTCGGTCACATATTTCAATAAAATCTGCACAGGATAGTAACCGCTATCTATAATATTGTTCCAATCAACTGTATCTTTATTTTCATCCAAAAACTTTATACTCAAGTGTTGATAGAGACAAAGAACAGACATATGATCTTTTAATTGATAATGTATATTTTCTTGAATGAACTCTGATGATAAAGTTTGATATTTAGCAATGTTATACCAATTCAATTTGTTTACGTATAATCTCATCATATCTTCGGATAATTCATATTTTTGAGAAATGTCATCCCAATGTTCTTTTTTCAAATCTCTTTCGTGTTGCATGATAAAAAGATCGAAAGCACTGTAATGTCCCGCCATCTCTATTTATTAGGAAAAAATTTCAAAATCAAGTTTTTATAAATTGGCTCTTTTTTGCGTTACATTCAGCACATTTTCCAGAAACTCTTTTAACTCCATTGATGTTTGCATAGTATTTTATATCATTTGTTGCAGTTTTTGCCTTACATCTCACACAATATATGAGCGCCATTTATTTAGGGAAAATTTATCGTGCATAAAACCCTACGCGAATACCTATTTCAGTAAGATCTTCCTCCATATTATTAAGTTTTTTTTCTAATTTTTGAAATTTGACAGCATAAGAATCATTGTATTCAACAAATTTATGACCAATATTCTCAAAAGTTTTCGTAGCATCTAAACTAAACTTATCAAAAGACTCTTTAAAATTAGTAAGTTTTTCATTAATTTCACCAACATCGTCTACTGATCTTCTATTTCTGGCTTCTAACTTGTCATAGACTTCTGTTGTAAAATCTTTAACATGCTGTTTATGATTCTCGTAATTTTGTTTTAGTTCATTAAACATTTTAATAGGATCTTCTAATTGAATCATTACAACAACATCAAATGGATTAATTCCTTTACTAACACTGCTAATTATTTTTCCTTTAAAATCTAAGGCATTTTTAACATTCGGATCATGTAAATCAACAATATCGATGTTTTCTGATAATTTTAGAGGTTTTAAAATTTGTTCTTTAACAACAACATCGTGTTTGTCAATACCAGGTCGAACACCGACAATTCTTTTCTTATTAGCCAAACTAACATAATTCTTTTCAACTTTGATCGCTTCAGTAATTTTATCAGCTTTTTCGATATGAGACATTAAATTGGTAAATAATTTTTTTACACCATCATCAACTTCTTTTTCCAATGTTTTTATTTTATCAGCAACTTCATTTGAACTCATGAAATTTGCAAGTTTGTTATCATATTCTGCTTTAAAATCTTCAATCTCGACAGCAAACATATCTGAATCTGGAAGGTTTTGTAATAAATTTTCTAACTTGTTATCAAACTCATTTCTCAAACTATCAAAATTGAAACTATTATCTACATTTTGAATAATTTGTGTTCCAAATACGTCAAAAATATTTTGTGAATCCATATTTATTAAGCAATAATTTGTTAACAACTTCTTTAAAATCTTTACCATTACTCAGTTCATTCAAAACAAAAATACACAAATGTCCACAAATTGGGGGATCGTTATAGTCTTGAATCTGAGAGTCATTGTAGTAGACGCTTGATTTTTTCAAATATTTAATCAATTCTATAGGTGGTTTGTCCTCAATTCTTCCATACGAATCAAAATAACATGCATTCTTATCATTTTTATAATAACAAATCCAATGCGTTCCACTTCCCATAATCGAGTCTAAATTCACAATTCCACATTCAAATTTCTTAACTTTTTCAGGTAATGTATCTCTCATGAAGATTCCTCTAAAATGTTTAATGTTTTTGCAGATTTCTTCCAATTCTCCGAATGTTAAAGGTTCAAATTTTTTTTCCGATGTTTGATTTCACGTAATTCAAAGTTTTTTCATCTAATCCAGATCCTGTAACATCTTCCAACTCTTTATCTAACCAATTTAAAATGTTTCGAACAATAGGAATCACATCTTTTTTAACGATTGGAGCAGCTTTACGAACATAAGGAACAACATTTTTAACAACTGGAATATTTTCTCCAAAATCTAATAAATCTTTCAAAAGACCACCATTTTTAAGTTCTTTCAACTGATTATAAGAAAATTCTATTCTGGTTCCTTTACTGTTTTTCTTATGTTTTTCGAGTTTATTGTATTGTCTATTTGTTAAAAATATCTTATCTTCGCCATTTTTTAGTTGATCTATTTTAAATTGAATACTAACGGGTATTTTTTTCTTAAAAGCGGATTTTATTTTTTCTTTCTGATTTTTGCTGAAATTTACATTCACCTCCATTTATATAGTTAAAATTTCAAGTTCTCTTCAATTCCCATTCCTAGTTTTCTCTTCAAAAACATTGCTCCAACTGTTGGAAGTGCAACAAATCTTTCACCTAAGCTAGCATCTTTTGATAAAAATCTATCCATTGCCTTATCTTGCAAAACTTTATCTGCTATATGTCTGGAATTTGTGTCTCTATGTTTTGCATAAAAAATATCGTGTTCCATAGCAGCTTGATCTAATTTATTTATACCAGGATCTCCTCTTTTTAGTCTTTTTTCGAGTTTTGTGCCAGGCCCCAGATACTGATAAGTTGGTACGTGTAATTCAAAAGGTAAATTGTTGATAAAATCATTCAAAAGTCCGCTACCTTCAATCATAGATGAACTTATTGCTGGCAAAACTCGCTTTAAATATTTAATTCCATCAGGTTTTTCAATCAATTCATCAAGTTTGTTCGAAATAAAATCTTTAATCGCTTTCTTTTCGTTCAAAAAATTGTTGTTTCCAGCCTTCTCTTGAGCATAAATATAATTAATAATTCCATCGAGTTTTGTCAAATCGTCGATATATCTGTACTCAATCTTATTATCATTGTATTTTCTTACACCTGATCCTTCGATTCGTTTTTCCCAAATTGGTTTAATCAAATTGATATATTTTTTACCTCTACTTGACTTAGGCTTCTTAGTAGATGGATCATTATTTTTGTAAATTGAGTCAGATTCCCATAAAATTTCTGTATACTTTTTCAAATCTTCTTCAGAATATAAATTATCTTTTGGAGCGTCATAGTCTGTTAATAATCTCCATAAACCTTGAGTTCCTTCATATGTTTTTTCATTAATAATGATATCATTATGTTCAAAATTCACGGGCAAATTTCCAATCATAAAACTTTTCTTTTTTTTATCCCAATACAAACCAAATTTATCATCTTTTACTCTAGGAAGGAATTTTTTACCAATTTCACCAATTATTATATCCGTTGTTCCAGGACTTATTGGTTCAACTATGGTAGAGTCTTCAATGATTCGAGGTCTAAATGGTGTTGAAGATGGTAATTTTGGCAATTCAAACTCTTCTACTTCAGATTCTGGAATCGAAATATCGGCAAATTGTCGTACAACTGGAACCAAATTCATTAAATTTTGATTATCGCTTAAAACATTTTCAATTTTGCCCTCAACATTTTTTATTGCAGAAGTTACAGGTTGATTAATTTTTTGAATAAGTTCTTGTTCTTCTTCATCAATTCGAATCTGTTCTTTAAATTCTTTGATTAATTTCTTTTCGATTTGATCAAGTTTTTTCGCTTCTTCAGAAGTTACGTTCACCATTTATTTAGGAAAATTTTGAAACGTGGAACACGAAACGTGGAACGTAAAAACGTGAACGTGGAACGTAAAAACGTGAACGTGGAACGTAAAAAACGTGAACAGATTTACCGTTTTTCAGTTGTTTTCATAATGTAAATAAAAAGTAAAGATAATGTAAAAATAATTGTAACAAATATTTTATCAAGTAGATTTGCCAGACCACTGAGCAGCATTTATATTAGAAAATTTATTCAAATATTTACCATTTTTAGGCTTCAAAGTTAGATTAATAGTTAAAAATCCGTAGTCTTCCTTCCAAATTTTATCACACAGCTCATTAAATTGGTTAAAACTCATATCAGATCCCACATAATTGTTATAAATCTTTCTCGAATAGTGATCATCTTGCTTAAAAATACACAACATATTCAGATTATTTCTTATAACTTGTTTATCAACCTTTGAAAAGCATTGGGAAAGATAGATACAAGATATGTTTTTGTGACGAGACATTACGAAATATTCCTTAATAACGTCCTGATTTTCCAAAATACAATCATCAAAAACGATTAACGAATTGGGTTTACACTCGCTTAATGGAACTATGTCCTCAGAGGCATTATAAAAATGTGATACCTTTTTGCTTAAGTTTTTCTCAATATTTTCAAATCTTTCTTGCAATTTTTTATAAGCGTCTTGTTCTAAAGATTTACTAAAAACATACAAATTGGAATAAGGAATCAACCTATTGTAGATAAAATTCAATAATAAAGTTGTTTTTCCACATCCACTTGAACCAACAATTAACAATCTGATTGGTTGATCTTTCTTATTTTCTTCAAACGTTTGAAGTTTTATCTGATCTTTTTGCTTTAAAAATTTCTCCATTTAAATAGCTAAAATGAAGCTGTTCAAGTTGACTTCAGAAAGCTCTAAATTAGTTTTAAACTTGGAACATCCTATACACTTAGAGGAAGAATCAAATTATTTTATCGGTTTAAGCGGTTTTTATTCTGACAATTTTGTAATAAATATTAGTGAAAGTTCTCCTTATTGTATAGGATTTAGTGAGAAGAACATAACAAAATATTATGGTTTAAACAAAGGATATTATACTTTCGATCAAATAAAAAATTCCCTTAAAAATTATCTGAAAACATTCAAACAATCAGATAAATCTTTAAACTTTGACGAAAACAAGTTTGAAATGCAAAAAAATTATCTCTCTAATAAAATTCAAATAAAATCACCAGTAAGAATAATGTTTTCAGCAATTATTGTAGATTTGTTAGGGTTTGTTCAAGAAACTATTGAGCCAAATCAGGTATATTTAGGAAATAAAACGCCAAAATTTAGACCTTTCGATGTAATTGAAGTGCACTGCAATCTCGTTGAACCTAGTTTTGAAAATCATACCGAACATTTACACAAAGAATCTGAAATTTTGTACACTTTTTTCCCAAATGTTGCTTATGGATCAAAAATCAGTGAAAACCGAATGAAATCGATTATATTCCAATTAGAAAAAATATTAAAAGAATTCAAAAAATCGTTCTAACTATACAAGACTCTGAGGGAAATTTAATAAATAATGAGAGTAAAACAACAATATATTTAAGATTGTCGAAAGAATGATGAATCAAGGGGGGAACGAATCGTTCTTACCTTCAGACTTTCAAAACGAGTTGATAATGATGATAAATACCAATACTTTTATCTAAAAGATAAGGTAGCCCTCGAGGGCCACCTCACAAATATTCACAAAAAATACGAATAAAGACAATGTTAAAGAAAAATACAAAAAAAGCTTTGAAAACATAGATTCTGACAAGGGCGTCGATTCGACGCTCTTACAAAAATTTTTAGAATATGAAAACACGAGACAAGCAATAATATTAAACGTTGATGATGATAAATCAATGTTTAAAGACATAAATCAAGGGGGTCTATTGAATAGACTACCTTTAAACTTTCAAAATAACACTGTTTTCGTTAATGAATCTGGACTTTATACTCAAAATAAAAAATTGCTTGTTAAATTTTTTCTATCTAAATGGAGTCAGTTGTAGACCTACTCAATAATCAACTTATATTCAATAACAAACATATCTTTACGATTGTTGACGAAAACAATGTGATCTGGTTTAAGGCTAAAGACGTAGCAAAAATTCTAGAATATGAAAATACTATGCAAACGATCAGAATAAACGTTGACGAAGATGATAAAAACTTCTATTTTAATCTAAATATAAGGGGGGCTATAAATAGCTTACCTTCAAACTTCCAAAATAACACTGTTTTCGTTAATGAATCTGGACTTTATTCTTTAATTTTGAGATCGCATAAACCAGAAGCGAAATTGTTTAAAAATTGGGTTACGAAAGAAGTATTACCTTCCATTAGAAAATATGGTGAGTACAAACTCAAAAACGAAAATAAGCAGTTAAAAGATGAAATAAAACAGTTACAAATTAAAGATGAAATGAAATCATTGAAAATAGAGAATCAAGAATTGCGAATGGAGTTAATGAAACCAGATCTTGTTTGTAAAGATTTTGATAAGAAAAAACACCATGTTTTTGTGTTAATTAAGAAGAATCACATGTGGGAATATCCTTATTACGTTATCAGAGCTCAGAAACGAGAAATACCAAACCGATTAAAACATCTAAAAATAAATTATCCTGAATTAGAGATTTTGTTCATTGATGACGAACCAAATTCTATCAATCTGTATAACCAAATGAAAGAATCTTTGAATATCTTATACAACGGAAATCATTTTACCACAAATATGACTGAATCTCGACTGATTTATAGAATATCTAAATTACACGATGAAAATGTTTCTAAATTTTACTAAACATTCGAATTATGATAGTTTGTTTGTAAATGTCTTTTAAGACTATAGAAATGTTGAATTTCTCTTCCGCATACGCAATGAACTGGTCTAGCAAAGATTTGTTTAATACATTCTTTACAATATGCTTGTTTTTTATCTTTACTATAATGCCAATTGTTAAATTCAGAAATATTCTTAACTATTTTACAGCGTGTGCATTCTTTCTCTTCTAAAGTTAATTTTTCCATTTTATCATATAATTCTTTTCTATATTTCTTATTACAATCTTTACAATAATAGTATAATCCATCTTTGGTATTCTTATTTTTAGAAAATTCTTCAAAAAGTCTAAATTCTTGACATATTGTACATTTCTTTTGAGACTCCATTTATATAGAAAAAATTATAGCTTTGACTTTCTCAATTCATATTCGTAAACACTTCCGTTTATTTCTCAATTTTCAAAGTTTCCAAGTTTATTTAATTCGTCTAATATATCAGATTTTGCTTCATTTTTATAGCCATACGGTACTGTATCGATCTTATTTTCTAGGACATTTCTCTTATCATCTTTAGCGTTCAGTGCCAGCTTGTTTATGGTGATGGTATACAATTCATGTTTATAGCTTTTGATTACTGTCATCTCCCTAAATTCTTCTTTATCTTCGAACAAACATCTCTTCAAGTTTTCGATATTTATTGTTTTATTTACAACGCTTCTCTTAATTCCTTTACATCTTACTGGATTTTTGTCTAGATATTTGTACGAGTACATCTTTGATCTCAATCCACAAAATTCTTCTAATATCTCGCCGTTCAATTCGTCTTTGAATTTCCCTATTACCTTCTTATTTTTAGTAGTGAAACATTCATGATCTTTTGGATAGTCGCTCGTATCGAAATCATCTATATTTTCTTTAATAATTTTAAAGGGATCTCGTTTCAATTCTAAGAAATAACTGTCTGTATCCATGTAACACAGATTCAAATCTGGATCAAACTTCTTTAATTTGTTGTAATAAAACTCGTACATTAGCAATTTTGAGAGGTCGAGAACTGAAAATCCTATGTAAATCGGTTTGTTAAATTTAACCTTTTGTTTGTACATGTGACTCGCTATACAGTTGTCGTCAAAGATGTTAAAGCATTTGAAATTTGTTTTCTTAGCTTGTTTCATTGAAAATTCTTCATTTCCTAGTCTAATATCACATCTGTTTCTCACATTTTCCATAGATTTTCCAAAAACAGAGTTGTTCATCAGCTTGTAAAAATCTTTCTCAAAGTCGCTTGTAGCTTTGGTTCTCATACTAGTATTAAAATCAATGTAATCTTTCATAAAAGGCTTCTGATCGAATGCAATAACTCTATTCACATGTTTTAACACCATTCCTTGTTCCAGATAGAATTTCAAATTTCTCGAATGAACAACATATTCAGTTTTATCCAGTAGAGTTGTGCAAAGTTTGTTGTTATAATGTTCTGGAGCAAGAGGCAAATCTTTATGATTTTCATGTAAATTCTTCGGATATTCTAGATCGACTTCGAGAATATAGCCATAATCTTCGTCGCCAGTGAGTTCCAAAATTGTTTCTTTCCATTCTGCTGTTGTATACGTTTTAGGATCCATCCACTTGATTTCGTTATATGGTAAATTTTGCATAAGTCCATACCCATAAAGGTTGTTTGCATCGACGTACAACAAATAGTTTTCGGGCTTTGTCTTATCAAAATCTTTTAAATATTTGTTATTTGCTTTCACATATCGTTTAATACACTGAGAAATGCCTCCGCGAATACCTTTTTCGATCATCAAATACATATTATAATCACTAATTAATTGTAATTCTATCTGCGTTAATTTTAACATAGCATCCCAAGCAAGACTGGGAGCTGTTAAATAGTGTGCTGGATCAAGCTTATAGCAATTCAAACAAATGTTTCTGAAATTTTCAAAGATATCAGCGAGCAATAGAACATCTTGAATGTTATAGAGATCGGAGTAATTTCCTAGATTTTTTACTTTTAATTTGTTCCATACATTTAAGTAGTGTTGAAAATCTTTCTCAGATATGCTCTCGTCTGTCAAAAGTGAATAGAAATCTTGAATTCTCAATTCTTCTGTGTAATCAAGTTTTTCAATACTATCGATAAATTCATAGGGAAATATTCCTTTTCCAGATAGAATTTTAAAGATTTCTTCTTCGTCATTTGGTTGTCTATCTAGAATTGCGTTCAGACCATCTTGTATAAAATGATTTGTATGTTTGAAGTCTTCTCTCTTTAGATTTTTAGCTAACTTTTCAATAGACGATGCCATAAATCTGAACGTGTCTACGAAAGAAAACTTGATGAACTTTCTTGGTTTATCATCTTCAAACTCATACCCATATCCTGAATTTACTGAATAATTTATATATTTCTCATCGGTGTTTGCGATCAAATCAACATTACCATACTGTTTTGCCAACTCTTTTATATACAAATGAGTATCGTAACATGACATATTGTGACAGAAAACTGGAATATTCTGAGGAAATTTGAGATTCAAGTTACAAGATAAATGAGCTGAACCTCTAAATTTACCTGTTAAATGACAATGATCTCGTACTTTTTTTCTTGTTTGATTATCAAAACCCTCACATTCACAAATATGGCAAAGATTTGAATTTTGATATGCAATTTCTTCTTCTTCGGTCAATTTCATAGGTATTTTATTCTTAGAATTATACTTTTTAGCTATGTATTTCGATAATTTATTAAGTTCTTCAAACAATTTTGCAGGAACATTTGGCAAATCTTCTTCATTTTTTGCTCGATAACATATCGGCTTGTACATACGATTGGTCACATTAGACACTAAGTATAGAGTAAAACCATATGGAATGTGCTTCTGAATCTTGGTTGTGATCGATTTTTGCGGATTGTTTTTGCATGTGGGAATCTTCTCTAATATGCTTTCAAAATCCATATAAATAACGTACGGATGGCTAAACTTCTTTTGATAATTAGTAAATTTAGTTGTTTGACCTGGAAATGGCATAATTGGCTTACAAACTTCGTGATTTTTACAAATTTCTAAATGGTCTGCTAAATCTACAGATTTGTAGAAATGGCTTAAACATCTCCTACATAGAAAATTTTTATGTCCATGTTTGGATGTTTGAGAACTCACTAACCTACTTAAATCGGTTATCAAAACAAAATGAGATTTGTCTTCTTGTTTTACATACAGTAGATCAATATTTAATTCTGCATCATATTTTTCAGAAATTTGCAACGGAACAATGTTAAATTTCTCATCATAACTGTAGATATTTATTGACATTTTCGGATACTTGTACTTAGAATTGTAACTTCGTTTTTCAAATGATTGTATATCTTTTAAGGACATTGGATACTCGAAACCTGAAAATATCTCGTCATTTACAAATTGTTCGTATTGTTTTGCTCTATCAGCATTCTTTTCAGGTTTTTCAATAGCACATCGGATAGAATAAATAAAGCAATAATCATCTTTATTTTTTATATTTATACAAGCTTTTTTATCTTTGATTTTCTTTGGTAAATCGATATATGATCCTGCGTTCATAAATTCGTGTTTGTTAAGGCTCAAAACTAGTTGTTTGCAGCGTTTTAATGTCCATCCAGAACCTTTATTTGGATGATTCGTTTGTTCTCGATGTGTTAATTTATTAAATTGCTTAGTAATAAAGTCGTTTATGTCAAAGATCTCGTCTGCTTTTATAGTAAAATACATTGGGCAAGTTTGTGTTTCACCGTTCACTAAAGTACGTTCGTATTCGCATTCTAAAGAGAGATAGCCCTTCATATTTTTAACGGTTTCTTGAAATTTTTCGATTAAACTTTTAATTTCTGGACGCAAAATAGAAAGATATTTGTAAATTGACATGAAATTTTCATTTAAATTCGTTAAAATGTATTGCTTGAAAAGACCATGGATAGAGGATAAAACTTCGACATCAATGATATTTTCTGGTTTCTCATTAAGCGTTTTGTCAATTTCTTCGATCATTTCAGACTTAGTTTTATCGTTTGTTTCAATGGACAATTTCTCAGCGATTGATTGAATTTTTTCATCTTTAAATAGATTGAGATCTTTTTTAATTTCCTTAAAATTTTTCTTTAGTTCACGCAATTTTTCTATATTGTACATCTTTTCATGATCGACAATTTGATTTTCTTTAGCCCAATTCCTCAAATAATTTAGTTCTTTCTCATAAAGTTCTTTGTTTTTTAGATGATTTTTTGAATTATAATGCCTGGTAAAATGATGTTCGAAAACATCTTTTTTTGCAGTACGGGCAGGATATCTTTTTCCTCTCCATTTAAATAGGGAAAATTTGAATGTGCCAAGTTTTACTATTTAGTGAAATATCTTTTTATTAAGCTGAAAAATAGCAATAATTCAGTAGATTTCTAAGGATTTTTATCAAAATTTGATAAAAATCAGCACAATTTATGGTTAAACAGCCTTTGATTCTTCTATTTAAAGAAGAAAAATTTGTTTAACTAACACTTTGAAAAGTGGAGAATTTTACTAGAATTTTACACAAATCAGCACAAATTGTAGTAAAACAGCTGTAGATTCTTCTATTTATTATAGAAAAATCTGTAAACTAAGACTTAAAATTATTGAAAAAATAGTATAGTTATAGTAATAAAAGTACTTTTATTACTATATTGGTTTGTAGGGGGTAATTTAAATTCTATAATACTATTTTTTCAATATTTTTTTCTTTAACTTTTCCAATATTTTTCATTAAGATTTTAATATATTTACAACAGAATTTTCGAGAAATATCGTTCACATTATCAACTTTAAAGCTAAAAATTCGCAATAATTAGAGAAATTCAGTAGATTTTCAGGATTTTTCAAAAAACTCTAGTATATGCACCTTAAGAGCTGTGGTTTTGACCCTAAAAAACCGTGTTTTTAGGGTCAAAACCCCGGTTTTTTTTGTGTATTTTGGAAGTATAGTTTTGATTTTTCACCTTAAAAGTGTAGAAGTATTAATTTTTTTCTATGTAAATGGCGCTGTTACAAGAGTTGAATAAGGTATGGTGATTTAAAGTTCAAAGAATACAAGAGATTAATAGAATTAGAAGAAAATAAGAAATACAAAATTTTGAATCTGGAGAAAATGAAAGATAAATTCGGGTTTACAATAATTGCCGAGTTGGAAGATTATAAAGTACACTTACCGAACAGATTTTTGACTGTTTTGGATGAAAAAAAGATTAAAGAATTGAATAAAAATGAAAAATTACACTTGGTTGTTACTGGAAAGAAGACTATTAAAGATAAAGACTGTGTTACAATTAACTTTGTAGAATAAAGATTTTTCATTAAGATTTCTGGATTTTTTCATTAAAACAGCTTAGAAATTAGAAGCCTACAATGAACAGTAAAACAGCTATAGATTCGGTTAATTTTTCATTCGTGAGTTACAGATTAGTTTATTGTCCTTTAAACAGTATTTTACGTTGATTTTCTGACTGTCCCAAAAGTGAGCCAGAATCGGCAAATTCATATCTACTTACATATATATATATATATATATATATATATATATATATATATATAATATATATATATATATTATATATATATATATATATATATATATATATATATATATATATATATATATATTGTTGTACCAAATTACTGAAATGTGTTTAATTCAGAGTAGAAGCTAAAAACACAGTGGTACATTTTAAGAGGCTTGTCACATTGATTGCCTGCAATAATTAAATTGTGCTGCATCCTGCAACATCCAGCTTTGAAAATGTAATTTAAATATATGTATGCTGTACTAAACTACGGAAAGGGGTTTGAAAATACAGTGATACATTTTAATAGGTTTGCCAGGTGCTGAACTAAATTAAATTCAGATGAGTACAGAGCGAGAACGCGCGGACTGCCCATTCCACTATTCTAATACACGGACTATCTGTAGTTGGCAGGAGGGGCCCCTCCATCCCCACTCTTTCTCTCCGCCTCGGTTGATCACCCCATTAAATTCCAGGCGTGAGGAGCTCGTGACTACACGGGCTATCTGTAGTTGGCAGGAGGGGCCCCTCCATCGCCACTCTTTCTCTCCGCCTGCCTTGATCGCCCCATTCAAACTTACGCGCGAGGAGCTCGTAGCCAACACTAACCTAAAACCGCCGCCGGCCATAAAGCGCCATCTACCTAATAGTAGATTACTATAATCAGAATCATTATATTCCAGTGAGTCAAGGGCAAGGCTGCTTGTAGTTACGAGTAAGACTGAGACAGATAAGTCACATCCCACTCTGTTCGGTTCTGGGCGGAAGTTTTGTTGAATACATTCTCTTTATCCTAGCTCAAACCTGTTGCTTTACCTGGTGACCAATAAATTGATTAGGTAAGGTATGAATAGATGAGTTCAATAACATGTTTTATCTACTTCTCCACTAAATCAGGCACATTTTAATTCCGAATACTTTATGCATTAATGGTTAATTAAAAGCCTTCATGTTGTAAAGAAATTGGATTTCACTATTTCATTGTGAAATCTGTATTGTGAACAAAAAACTTGAAAGCTAAATCATAATACAGACTTGCATAACACTAATGTCCTCTGTACTAAAAACCCCAATGGGCAATCTTCTAATATGTAGGCCTACTTGAGACAAAAATATTAATTTATTTTTATTAGTTAAATTTTTGAATTTCTTTATATCCATTTTTATTTGACCTAATTCAACATTCTGCATGTTTAACCCTCCAACTGTTGTTCATCAAAATTTTGATGATCACAACCCAATTATGATTGTTGTTCATCAAAATTTTGATGAACAAACATTCCCTTGCATAATCACTCATTACAGTATATTCCGGCAACGTATCGATTCGATACATGCACCATTGGATTCGGGAAAAAAGCCTAAGGAATACTATAGTTTTATTCCTCTTTGTATTGTAGTTGCAATGTACCAAGTTCGTAGTTTGGAACGTAAAAGATGTGACCGCCATGTTGTCGATGCCGTCTGAGTTGTTGATGTGACGAGTCGTGTTTATTAGTAAGTTTTAGTAGGTTTATTTGTGTTTAGTGTGTGGTGAATTGTTAAATATTGCAGTAGTGCAAATAAATATATTTTAGAAAAAATACATTTTTCGAAAATTTTTTCGCAAAAGTTTTGAGTAATGACAAAATGAAACTTTTTTCGAGTCTCAAAAAAAAAGTTATGGAATTTATTTTACTACTGCTGTATAGTTTACTTCATTCTGAGTAACAAAATATGCAATATAACATGTATTGAAGTAAAACTGTATTAGTAAAACTTTTATTAGCAAACTCTTACATATACACCCTATTTTCACAATTTATGCGCATCGCTGCTTTTTGTAATATAGTGTTATTATAGTTTCATAAATTTGTAAAATGCTTATGTGTTTCTGAAACTAGAATAAATTTGACATAAAATGGATATCTCACTTTTATAGTTTTCTTACTATAACTTGGTTTGCTAGGTATGGTCCCCCCCAAATTAAAAAAAAAAATGTAAATTTTGAATTTCATGGAAAAAAATTTTTAGTCAACATTTTTTTTAAGGCCAAATTTAAATACTAATATTATTATATGTTTAATTTCTGAACACAAAAATATATACTTCTATATATATTACTTTTAATTTATATTTTTAATAAATTGTTTAAAAAACCCTTGCACGAGGCTCGAAAACATGCTGCCACTACAGGAAAAAATTACTGCCAGTTGGAGGGTTAACGATAAACATATCTGAATATAAGAAACATCGTGGGTGAAAGTTATTTGTACAAGTAGACTACCCTGGCTTAAAAGTGTTTCAAGTTTAATAGCTTATCTTCTGTTCTTAAATTGATGTAAAAATTATTTTACTTCAACCCTTTGGTCACCAGTGTCTGAACTACCCAAAATCACCAAGCGATATTTTTAATTGTTTTATAACGCATTTTGTTTTTGCTATGTACCGTCCTTAATTTTTTGAAGAATAATTTTTATTTTGTTTTGTAGCTAATTATATGTAGGTACCATTGAATATATTTAGTTGTATGTTAGTTAACTCTTTAACCTTCTATATTTTATTTTGTTGTCTTAGGCTGTATGTACTGTGCTGAACAATTTTCTAAATTAAAAATAAAAAGCTGAGACGACATGAATTAAAATCAGTGCTCACTTAGTGATCGTTGACAGACTTTTCTTTGACAAAAGTCCAATAAAAAATTGAAAAGTTAATAAATAAATATTTTGATACTTTTTTCTGAGTGACTGATCCATTGGAATCAACGGTTTTCACTTGAATCTCAGTAGTCCGATCAGGTTCAATCAATCATATATTGGTGGCCTAAGGGTTAATAAGTTTAAAATCCATTCAGGAATATTATTTTACATTTAAATTTGTATAAAAATATTGGGTACTTCGGTATTATCCGGAAGCCACTATTTTTGGAATAGTTTTCTGAGGACCTAAAAACACAACATAATTATACTTAATGAATAGACTTTATTTAACTTAGATGTGAAAATTGTATGTCATTATGATGATCAGTTCTGGTTTTCCACTTCCCTAAAAGAAGCAATGTTGATGAAAAGGTTTAGGTTTAGATTAGGTTATCATAAATGTGTTACTAGTAGTACCAAAGTTAAAGATAACTTTTATCAGGACTCATGTGGTTTGAGCTTGAATTAGATACTACCTTGAGGGATTTTCTTTTTTTGCCAGAAGTACAGGGTTGTGCCAAGGCACCACTGAAGCCCGCAATGATGGCCCAGTCGGTACTTTCTGGATCTCAGATCGTCCAACATGATCTGCCGTCGGGAAAGATTAAAAAAACTTTATAATGCGTACATGTGTATTTACCTACTTATATAGCCTAATAACAAATAGATAGGGACATAGTGGCCTTCTCGTCGACTAATAATATTATGATATTTAATTTTCATCAGTAAGTCCAATAAAGTCAGTTCATTCTAAATATAGTTTTTTTTAATTTCTGTTAAGAAAACTTCCAAAATCAGTAGCCTCCGGATAATACCAAAGTACCAAATATTGATGTGTTTATATTTTTGGGCCCTGGCAAGCCAATTTTTAAATTTAATACAAAAAGCCATGGAATTGCAATGCTCCTTTCACTTATGTTTAAAAGAATTGAAATGTTTTGAATTGTATCAGCAGATATTTTCATATTTGGACTCTGGAAAAACCTTTGGCTTCTAAAAAAAACAAAACTGAAATATATTTTGAGATTTAGATGATAAAACACCTTTAATTTGATACTTTATTCAAGTATGTTTTAAAACATAACTTAACGCAGAGACAACATTTTATGAAATGGTATCTACTCTTTTTAACATGTGTAAAATCCTAAAACAAGGTTAAATACAAGTAAAGACGGTGTCCCTGTGTTTTCAACACACACACATACACACACACACACACACACACACACACATACACACACATATATATAAAATATACTAAGTCAAAGTCAATAACAACAAAATTGTTTCTAAATAATTAATTATAGATATTTAAAGTCAAAACCCAGTATCAAACCAATACAACAAAATCATGTTACTTCTATTCTTGTAGTGTGCTGATTGATTAAATTTGTATGGCTAGTAACTAAAAAAGTTTAAATTGTTATAAATAACTTAAATTTAATTTATTTTCAATGTTAATACAATTCAGTTAATACTTAATTATACTACAATTTGATTATTTTTGAACTACATGATTGAATGAATAAAACATTCTTGAACTTTTCTAGCAAATAAACCTCAATGCAAGGTTTTGCCACAGTCACAACTAATCAATTTTTATATTAATATATTATAGTGTAATGGCATATGGTAATAAAGTAATCTAAACAATTTTTCAGCTACTGCCACAATGATCAAGGGTGTGTTGGTGTCAGTGCTAGTGGTGGTGTCTGCAGTTGCATTGGGGCTATACATAGACTACAACAATGCTTTCACTGGTATAGCCCCATCACCAATAATGCAATGGTGGGGAGAAGGTAAACCTAGATTAGATGATGGCATCATCAAACCATTCAAAATCAACTTTCCCAAAGAGGTATGATTACATCTCTTTAAATCGATTTTACATTTTATTAAACTAAGCCATGTTTATAAGTATTTGTGATACATGTATAAAAGTAATTCTGAGCTATTATTGAGTCACTAAATTTTCTTTCATATTGTAGTATAATGATCTGGCAGTTCTTCGAAAATAAGCTTTATGAAATTCAAGTATCAGAACATCTTCCTTGATATTACAAGTAATTAGAAGGTTCATTGTCTACACAGCATGGTGTTTCCTATCTTGTCCAATCTGAAGAAGGGCCGAGGTGCTCATGTGATCTGAACTTGATTTTTATGAAGAGGGATGTTTCTTTTTTTTCTTTCCAGCAATGAAGGGTGGCACCAAAGGCACCACAAAATCCCACACTAATGTCCAGAGGAATCCGGATTGGTACTTTCCGGTGATTAGATCACGTTGAGTGATTTGGCACAAGAAATTATCAAAGAAAATTGCCCCTGGTCATCAGTTTGGGCTTTGGTGCTTTATGTTTATTACATTTTATTAATATGTGAATGTATAACAGGAACTTAACTGGATTAAAATGGTTATGTGTTTGTGATATTTAACCCTCAGGACCCTGTTATGTATTTGATTCATGTTGGCATGGCAAACACGTAATCAATAAAAAATGTCTGATGTGGCACATATTTTATTGTACTTTCAAAGATTTAAACACATTGGCTGATTATCTTATGGACGCTAGAACATACTTAAGTACAGTTTAACATACATATAATCATACTGTTATATTGCACACAGCTTACATGTTAATATTTTTAAATCAACATAAAAGAGGACTGTTAATCCGATAATAATTTTTGGTATAATGCTATATATAAAATAATATGAAGCACATTAATTGTTCAGTGATAGTAGGCCTATACTTGTTATATATGTAAAATGTTTTCTAAAAAAGTCACCATACCATACCTAAATTTTATATCAATGGCAAATTTACAGTATACGCTAATTAGTATAAATTGTTTCTGAAGTTCATTTCTCTCACCTTTTCTTTTCTTGTGGATTCCACTAACAATATTTGGTGTTGAGAGGAAAAGTATTTTTTACAGTTTTTATCATTTTTTTAAATATGGTATGAATGATCATTCAAATATGAGAATAATAACTTTCATTGTTTATGCATCTTAAATTATAATAATTACCAATGCATATAAGTTGAGGATTTGTTCTATATCGACTAATTCTTCCCGTATTTGGGATAAAATAATTCATTTGATATTTAATTTTTATCATAGCTATTTTTCTGTTGCCTGAACTCATGGTTCATTGCATTCATGATCAGACCCTCTACAATTGTGATGTGTAACCTAATAGGCACCATCTCGAGGGATGTTTCTGGTTTGTCACCAAAGGTGGGGGCAGACTTTATATAATTAAAAATAATTTAATAGTTAATGCATTGAGAATATTGTTATTATTATTACTTAAAAGGTATAAATAAATATTAATAGTTATATTCTTCACTTTTTGACCGTCATTGCCCCCATTTTTGAACAATCCATACCTCCTATATTCAAACTACGCTAAAACAGTAAATATACTTATCTGCTGATTACAAAAAACACCAGTCTCTTAAAATGGTTCATCACAATAGAATCCATCAAAAAATATTTTTTGTATCAGTGTGATAGCTGGTAAAATTAGTATTTACCCAGATTTTGTTTATGGAATAATACCAGTTATGAAGGTAGTATTTTAACAAAATGATAAACATAATTTGAGTGTAAATGAGTTTTGTTGTAGTATTAACCTCCACAGTTTAGTTATGGATTGACAAAATTGCTTATTGCAAGTTTCACTATGACAATTTGTGTAGGCATATATGGAGCAGATAAAAATTAATTATTTTTTATGTTATCTGTTATTTTTACATTAATTACAGATTAGGCCTAATTAACTTTATTTTATATTTAACTTATCAAACCTAAACTATCGATATTTACCAAGTTGTAATAAGGATTGCCAATATTTCTACTATCTTAGTTAGGTAAATAATGTCACATTTATTATAATGTAGTCATAAACAAATAATAAATTGATCCGCAAAAATTATTTGTAATTTCTAGATACTAGATTTTTAGACAAAGTATTTAACAAATCTTTAACCACTTTTGTTTTTTTGTCGGTTTATATATTATTAAATTGTTTTTCTTTTGTTTCTTTTTTGTGAAAACAAACCACAAAGAGAGTCTGTTGTATTTAATTGAAAAGTTTTGTGTTGAAATTTGTAGTTGACAGATGATACAGCACTTATCTGATCAACAAGTACTACCACTGTGAGGACTGGTGACTTGTCATATCTCCAACATGGTTGTATAAATAGATACATAACCACGCATTCATTTGTCCTGATATAAGGCATTTCTCATTACTGTGTTTTCTAAAGTAATACAACACTCTTTACATCACTCTATGATAAACATTTGTTTCTATTAATATAATAATATGCACAAATGTTTGTTGGACTATGACATACAACACAAATCGTATGCATAAAAGAGCATGTTGCTGTTAAATCTTCTGTGTAACATAGTATTTACGCTCATTGGCAGCAGCCTATCTTTGCTTGATTCTCTATACGTATCATGTTAAACATCATTCCTTTTACATAATAAGTTTAAAAAATTAAAACAACACGTTTTCAAATAGTTTATTTGAAATTTTGTTTTTTCCAATAATTTGCAAACAGTTAAAAATATATTTGTGTGTATGACTAAATTTTGTCACATAAGTAACTTCAAATGTGTATAGCAACAACTCCAAAATATACATTTGGTTCAATATATATTGCTGATTTCAGAAATATATATAGGCTATTAGTTTATAGCATTTTAATCTTTAAAATAGTGTATGTTTGTGTAACTAAACCAAATTTATCTTTTTATTATAGTTTAAAATAGTATTCTATGTAGCTTTTCATTATTAAAAGTACTGTAAGTATGTACTTGAAAGGCTACATATCTCATAAATTTAAGGCACTAAATCTTCCTCCAAAGTTTTATTAAAGCAATCAGCCTTTATTTGTGTCTTCCCTGTTTATTAGCAAAGCCTATCACTCTGGTGGCTATTTTATCTTCTATCCATCTGTCCACACTTTATCTCGAGGGAGAATTGACATTGTTTTATAAAGTACTATGTGTTTGATTAAAATATATTATTTTACTTTATATTTTTCAATTTGGTTTGTGTCATATATAAGTAAAGTACCATTCTGTTGATGTATATTGATTTAATAATGTAATTTATTTTAATGTTAAAACAAACAATTGTCGTCAGTTGGTGTGTATGAAGTATTACTTCAAATACTGTTGATTTTGTGGTAGTGTAAAGAGAATCCTTTACAACCAGTAATAGTGAAGTTGCTTCTTAATGTAATATTGAAGGAAAGTAATGTTGCTAATGAGTGGAAGTTTTAGGAACAATGTTTTGATGATTATCTAATTACAATGTTGATTATCTAATTAATAAATTGTCTAAGTTAGCTCTCTTTGCTGTGGAATATGATGTACCAAGAAGCTGCTCACATAATTGCTACTTTACCTAAAGCTGATGTGGACTGTTTAGTCTATAGCAGAGTAATCCAAGCTGTTGAGAACTAAGCTAATCCTTGCCCCAATACGGCATTTGATTGATTTTTATTTAATGACTGTAAATAATGATAGATGAAAATAGGATTGTAGTTTGAATTTTATCCTCTTCTTCCCTCGTACTCTGTGTTATGGGTAAGAATGAGTGTTTACACTTAATTTAAAAGATGGCTAACCATTTTCAGTTACTATAGTGATAGAGAAATAGTATGTAACTTCAACCTTAAGACTTTAGGGTACCAATGCACTGACAGTGGCGTGATGTGATGCGACATGAAATTATTAAACACAGGCAACATATGGAATTAAATACACAAATCACATCGTGTTCTGTGTATTTTATTATTATAACACTCAGACCCTATATGTTTCTTGTAGTTGTAGTGCAAATATATGTAATATCCTGATGTTTTCCGTAAATTTTTTGAAAATTAATAAACAATTTTATACTACTCTGAGTTTAATTACATGCCAGTAGACAAAATAATTTAAAGAAAGCTTTCCTGTTTTGTAATTTGAGGAATTAACAAGCTAAAGCTTTTTACATGAAAGAAACACAAATAAGGAAATGGAACATGGTAATTTAGATGAATACTAAGAGTAAACAATTGGATAAACCACTTGGAAAATAACCATTGAAAATTGAACAATCAGTATCAGACGAGGAACAAGTAGTTAGTTAAAGCAGCTATACACGTGAGGCTATCTCATGGATCCAAAGTGCAGTGGTATCTGTGAGAATGACCTATACCATGTTTAATTAATATTGTCCCTCTTCAAAATGCCTGAGAATTACTCTTCATATGTTGTAGCTATCTACACAAGGGTGGAAATATTTGAAAATTTGAACAAGTGTTATATATAAAAACTGTCACTATTTATGGTTTCAACAGCGTGTAAAAAGTGAACAAAAGCAAGAAAAATTATTAAATAAATAACAATGACAATGCAACCAAACAACTAACTTTGATAGCATTAGAAGGACACCAGACCACATGAGTGTGGAACAGGCTTCAATAAATTTACATGCAAAATTTCATTCTAAAGCTTACTTCATACTTGAGATGTATTCACATTTAAGAGCCCTGATAGGCCTTTTATAATTACTGAAATTGGTTCGCTTTTGGCAAGAAAAAACTAATACATCGTGAAAGCTGGAGTTACTTTTTTCCACTTGTTTCATACTTTGTTAACCTGCTTGACAAAACTTAATCGCCCTCTCCATGTTAAACCATCCTGTCCTAATAATTCTACTAGGACATTTTTATCGAACTCTAATATCATGAACGATTTTATGCTACAGAAACTGGTTCTCCACTATGTCAAAAGAAACGTCTCTAAAGCTAAATATCTTTTAAAAAGACACCAAAAGTCTGTTAGTAAATGAACAAAATCAACAACCTCTTTTTGTTGTTCAGTTGGTTGATAGATTCATGTTGCTTTGCATTGCATCATATCACATTGCTGTTTGTATATTTCTACGTTTAGCTACTTCTAACTTTACATTTACAAATTTTTCCTTTTACTTGATCAGAGTTAAATGGTTCGACATGTTTTTTGTTAAATTCAAGGTATTATAAACATAATTATTGGAACTCTACTAATGACAGATCATTAATTGCACAGCTTCTGGATGATTTGCATCATCGTCTCAGCAACACTCGCCCTTTCCACCCACCACTAGACGATGTGGGTTTCCAGTATGGATTTAACACAGAGTTTCTGCAGACTGTCCTGGACTTTTGGAGAACGAAATACTCCTGGGAGGAACGTCAAAATTACTTGAACTCCCTGCCTCAATACACAATGGAAACTCAAGGCCTGCAGATCCACTTCATCCATGTAAAACCAAAAAATGCAAAAGGAGTACGTTCTATGCATTCATATGTTAATAGTTTATTTAATTGATAAAAGGATGATAATACAACAGGAACAATGTATTTATGCTTGTTATAAACAGACAAGTAATATTAAATATAACTTAAACATTAAAGAAGTCACTTTGAATGTACACTCATAACTGTTATAATTGTGTGAATCCCAAGGAAAATTTTAAAGTTGAATAACAGTCTGACTATACTGACATACTGTTATCTTGGTTTTTGTTCCATAAGAGCAGTGCTAAACTGTAAACCAGTTTGGTTTGTTAATTTTTTTATTATTTTTTGCAAAAGTTCTTATTTTAGTATTATATTTTATTTGCATTTAGTTGATTGTAGCTTTTGAGGTATTGTCATAGATTATTCATAACAAAATCTGAAAAGTTAAAATCCTTTATTATTTCATTTGAAAAAAAAAATAAACACTCCAATAATACACTTTTTATTTTTGTGATGCCTTTCGTGTTCAAGGAACACATCACCAGACCCACATAACTGAATAAAAATGGTTACAATAATAATATAAACAATTTTGTACTTAAATAAAAACACATGTCACTAAAAATACAAGGAGATAATATATAACAGGAAGTATGTCTATGTATACGTAAAAAATAAAATTAAATCTTAATTACATCAAATAAAGTAATGGTGAATTTTAAAAAGGCCCAAGTTCATCATTTACTAGATTAGTTTGGTTTTACTTTATAAAAATTGTTTCATATGCATCAAGGAATTTTTTATTATGGATTTATTTTAATGATTATTTAGAATTTCCGATAAGAAAAGAGCTTCTAGAATGTAAGCTTTATTATGAAAAATAATTTTGATGATTTAAATTAAGTATGTTTGGATAATATTTTATGCAAAACTGTACAAACAAAAATAAGGAAAATATAGTTTAAAGTTTAACACTGTTTATGTAACAAAACACAATTGTTTCCTTCCAACCACTGTTACATAAAGTTTACAGGTGATAAAGCTAATTTGAATTAATATCCTTCTACACAACTATGACATAAATTATCTTGTGTTGATAAAATAAGTACATTATACCTAATGTGTAACCCCACACAAAAGATAAACTCATACATTATTCATTATCAAAACTCAATCTTCATCATCCAGCTGCTTACATGCTTGTATTTATTGTTTTATTATTGTTTTTTCAAGTCTACGTAGCATGGTATCTATTTAGATACTGCCAAATAAAAAAGAAATTTATATTTTTGTTTAATAAAAGTTAAAAATAATATATATTGTGATATTAGTTGAGTTTGCAAGATAGTACCATGACTAACAGTTTCTTGTCAGTTATTTGCCGAGTGAATTGCCAGAAGACCTTAGCCCTCAGCAGGGTTTCATCTTTGTAAGCTTCCAAGGCAATCTTGAAAGTGGTTTTGCTCAGATGGAATCACAATGTAATCATGTAATGCTGCTCCAGCATATGCTCCATTTATAATGTTTTCTGTTACAATAATAAAAGCTTTTGTGCCATACATGATGCTCACAGTGTCAGAGCTTAAACATCACTGCTATTGGAGTGTGTTGCTTGTGACTGGGGTACATCACTGTGTTGTCACTCTAATTATTGTATCGAACATATAATATGATTCAAAATTTCATTTTAAAAATTGGGGAAATTATTAAACATTAAAGAATATAGAAGAACGTTTTTATTAAGAGATGCACCTTAGGTCTAAAAAGAGAATACCTGCAGTTTTCTGGCTGTCTCTATGTTTTGAACTAAATACTTATCATCTAAGGAATCAACTTCAGATGCAAACTTCAAATTTAAGTAAATTACATTTGATTGTAGTGTGTTAATATAAATACTAATATGATGTGATCAACTACAATAATAAAACAACCATATTTATTACTTACAATGCATATCATTTGTTTCTTCTCTAAATTACATATTATTTTCATTTAACACATATAGTCAAAAATATGAATAAAATTATAATAATTAAAATAATGTTGTGTTTTTATGTTTAAAATTGTTTTAATTTAATATAACTATTTGCAGTTACATGTATATCCACTCCTGCTAGTCCATGGTTGGCCAGGTTCTGTGAGAGAATTTTATGATATCATCCCTCTGCTGACTACTCCAAGAGAAGGACAAGATTTTGTGTTTGAGGTAGTTGCCCCATCACTGCCTGGCTATGGATTTTCACAGGCTACAACCCGACATGGTCTTGGACCAGCCCAGGTCGCCGTTGTCTTGCGCACTCTTATGAAGCAACTGGGTCACAAAAGGTACTATGTCCAGGGCGGAGATTGGGGCAGCATCATTGTCACTCTGCTTGCACAGATGACCCGTGGTGATAGGTAAGTACCAGTTCCACTTTGTTTGTAATGGATTCAATTGTAACTGTTAAAATCATATTCTAGTAGCACAACAATTGTTCTACTTATCTAATTTACTTTTACCTATAATCTTTTCAGTGTCAGAGCATTATTATGTGCACTTTTTACACCGTTGACTAATCGATCCCATAGGACTCAAATGGTTACTATTACATTCCACTGTGTTGTTGTATTTTTGACATAATTTTAAAATTTAATTTTTAGCTCAGTAAAGATTGTGCTATATAAACTCAAAATGCATTTTACATAAACTTATAATGTGTATTCTTGACGTTTACCTTACTGCAAAAAGTTAGCTGGCATGCACTTTATCACTTTTGATTTTTTTGTGATCCTGCACAAATAATAGCCGTTTTTGATACCTGAGATGTTTTTCATTACCTTATAACAAGTTTTTTCAGTACGCTAACCTCTAGTCTTTATTTTTTCCTCATTAAAAGTAAATATGAGTTGTTTTTATAATAAACTTACTAGTATGACTGATGTTAGGTTATACTGTAAATGTTAAAAAAAAACACAATTTTGTTTCCTATGTGGTAATAGATGTTGTTCATCACACTCAGCGGTGACATATTGTAATGTTAGAAAAAAAGAGATTTTATTTTAGCTAATGAGCCACTGTTGTGAAAAAGGGGTTCTGAGAGTGACCTCCGGAAAATATTTTGAAAATTAAGCATTAAAATACTTTTGGAACAGATTTTAACATTAAAAAATTAACTATAGAATCATGTAATTTACTAACATGCCTATATTTCACAAATCAATGTCTTATAGGAAACTTTTTCATTCTTTGTTTATATATTTGAGTATAAATCACGCAAAAACTATCAAAAAAGTTAAAGCTAAAATTTTAAATATAAACTTTTAAACTGCAGACAGTATTAAGTAAAATATATTAGCCTTTTTTTTAAATATTTTTAATTGAAATCAAAACTTAAAAACAACCACATTGTTAACATTGACTGTTTGCTGGTTAACTTAATTTTTTTGCATAATTCTTCAATTGGAGAGGAACTCAAGCGTAAACTGAATAAAATACAATTTTATATACTTATGTTAATTTCAATTATTTTATTTTACATCTTGTATTAAGATATTTAACCAATGTGTAATTTGACACAATTACTGTTCTTGACGAATATGTAAATAGAGTATTATGACTATGTTGTAAATAGAAAGTATAGAAATAAAACTTTGAATTTAAAAATTATTTTAATGAGCTATTTTCAATCACTATATCAGCAACTGCTGAATTATTAATATTTTAGTAGCAGTAAAATATAAACGTCAACACGAACCTATAACACAGTAGATCTTTTAAAATATTGATTACAGAACAAATAAATTTTTACCAGATTGGTAGACTTGTTTCTCTTTGGCTGGGGCTGCAGATTTTCATATCCCTCACAAAAGTAAAAGTGTTATGGAATGTTACACTTTTATTAAAGGACTGATATGTAATCAGAACACTACCGATAGTCTAACCCTGAATTGCTTCAGCAATTATCTCAATACAATACCATTTCATTGCAAAACCATGTTAATCCTGAGCATGGTCCTGCCCTCTTTTCGGATTATAAATATGAAGTGTAACTCAGCATATTTTAGCTCTGAACTATCTAATATTCTTCAAATCCCAAGATCCTCAAGAAATCTAATTTTCAGTCCTCAGCTAAACCCTCCCTCCTAGCTTGAGTTTTATCTTTTAAGTATTTAGTTCAGATCTGTCTTTGGTTTTGAACTTGTAACTACTGAGCTTGTGAAGTCAATTAGTATTAGTCAGCATCACAAATCTGTTTTGATGTTTTGAGAGGTAATCCTGGGTTCGTGAAGCTCCTCCTAGGTATCATATGACAACTATCCAAGCTACTTTACGACTAAAAATATTTAGAGCTCTAAGAGAAAAAAGCGACACTTGCATTCTAACATTGAAACAATGATTACAATAGAAAGTCAGATACAGTATGCTTGATTTTGCAAACCTGAGTGTTGGGTATATCCCTGGCCCGGTGAAACGAGTAATCACTTGGCCCCATTTGTTTTGCCTCGACTTTGCCACTGTTTGCAATGTGGTAGTTAAACCTTAATAAAAACGTAACCATCCCCTTGTAAGGCAACCCCTTCAATGCTTAGTTAACATGGATATAAGTGGTTTAGAGGATAAATTTAACAACTATGTGTGTAAAAAAAGAAAATGAATAGGAAAAACTAGCATGAGAAAATGAATGCTATGAATGCATTGTAAAATGTATCTAAATTATTAAAAGTATTTTCTTAAATTTGTTAGAACTATTTTAAAACTATGCTGGTTTTTGGAAGACTGAATATCTGAAACTATAATATCTACATAATTGTTTTAATCCCAGATTGTAAGAAATTTATTTACTTTAAAAAAGTAAATGTTTTTGAAAATGTGTATAATAATAAAAAAAGGTGTTACTCTTTCACAGTAATTTTTACATCACACGGTGCAGTCACTCATGAAAGATGTAATTTTGTTCTATCTAAGCTCATGTGTACATTAAAAATTGAAAACCACCTTTTTTTAAGGTAAAATAGTATTAAATGCTATCTAACATGATTAGGTACTTAATTATTATGTATCATGTTAATAATACCAAAATATTGCCACTGACAGGATTCTTGGACTTCACACAAATATGGCGTATGTTATGCCAACTACTGGAATGATGGCGTGGCAAATCATCGGCAGTTGGTATCCAAGTCTTATTGGTGATGAAACAGAACAGAAGTATGTTTATCCAATGTCTGACCACTACTCCTTTTTGCTAGAGGAATCTGGATATTTGCATCTGCAAGCTACCAAGCCTGACACAATAGGTAACATTAAAAAAATGTATGTATATCAGTCTGTAGATTAGTGCAGTGCACCCTTACATTTCAAGCAATATATGATGTTTTAAAAACAATATGAAACCTGACAGTTTGTATGTCACTGTAAATATGAAATTATCTTTTAGGACAGTTCTACACAGACCAGCCCCATATGACCTCAGCAAATAGGGCAAGGCCTATTCAGCTGGCAATGTAGCCATAAGATGGCTGCCCAGAAAGTACCAACTTTTTTGTTCATCGATAAAGCATTTCTGGTTGTATTTGTTGTAGCTATAAATCATAAAAGGAAAAGTAATATAATTTGTTGATATCAATCTACAGTGACATCATTGCAAACAACTGTAATTGTACATCAATTTGTTGTACAAGAGCTAATAAAGATCTAGTAGACGTGCACCTTGGTTGTGAGACACCTGGCATATTGTATGTTGAAGATCATAATTTCAGTGAGGTGCTATATGAAGGTATCATTGTCTCTGGTTATTTGCCTGTTTCTGCTTACTGTTGTGATTTGCAGAAAAAATGAGGTGTCTGTATATTGGCCAGAGAAGGTTTGGAGATGAAGTCATTGAATGTAACCCATTACTGTTTTAACCTCTAATGCCAGATAGCTGCTGCCTAATTTTGTCGTTGTGATTACAAAATTGCTCAGTGAAGAAAAAAATGAGTGAAGTTTTAATGTCATGTTAGACTTGAATAAAACTATAACCACCGACAGAGACGTCTGATTATCTTAGAAATTCAAATCCTCAAATAAAGAAAGCAGATTTCAAACAGTTAAAGAGATCAAACTGAATGCTATGGCACAGCTAATATTGATCACATTTGGTACTTTCTGGGCAGCCATCTTATGGCTACATTGCCAGCTGAATAGGCCTTGCCCTATTTGCTGAGGCCATATGGGGCTGGTCTGTGTAGAACTGTCCTAAAAGATAAAGTAACAAATATATTAAACAACAAATTAAAAGTTATTACCACAATAACATTACATTTTGGTATTGAAGAAAACTGTTAGCAACACTAAAGACCAAGCTCTGAAGTGAAATAATGATTTCCTCTACAAGTTTACAAGGTATACTTTTAATCATCAAATTACTTAAATCATTGATGTTTATGTCTAAAGTAGTGACATAAATATTAAACTTGCTCAAAAAAGGATTACCTCAATGCTCACTTAGTAATGTTACATATGTTACCTATTATTATTTAAATAGAGAAAAATATTACAATTAAATAGGACAAACCATGAACAATGTAATTTCAAATAATTCTGAGTTATATTTTATGATAAAGTAGTACTTCAAATTGTATGTACTTCAATTTATACTTGGCAAATGTGGTTTTAATTACAATTGAAAGGTTTATGTAAGAAATAATGTCTAACAAAACACGTATTAAAACAAAGTTAACATTTATCCATGGCATTAAAAAATCTTAATTTGTGAAACTTTTATATATTTTGAAATTTGATAATATTGCACTAAATAGAAGTCTTTGTGTAATATTTATTTTGCAATAGATTCATCAGGATTAGAACAGTTTGATTTAAAAACTACTTCTTATTTTAGAAATACGAATGCGCAGTAAAAAATTAAATGCCACTTTTATTTAGCAATATATATTACGATGTATGTTTATCATTATCAGAATTTTTCTAAACACTTCTAATCTAAAGTTTCTTTGGATAAGCCCTTCAGCTGCCTCTAAAGAATTAGTCTAGAGTCAAACATATTAGCAATTATAATCCTTTCTTTTTCTTTTAATCTGAGTTTGTCACTGATCTTAAGTCATATACTTGTATGTCTATAGGTGTAGCTTTGAGAGATTCACCGATGGGGCTGGCTGCTTACATCTTGGAGAAGTTCTCAACTTGGACTGATCGTTCATGGAAGAGTCTCAAGGATGGAGGTCTTCTTAAAAAGTTCAAGCTGGAAGCTCTATTGGACAATGTCATGATCTACTGGATGACAGGCACCATCACTACCTCCATGCGTCTGTACAGTGAACACTTCAACAGGACCCATCGAGCATTGGGCTTTGACCAGTATGTCATTCGTTTTATTCATAAATACTGTTTATTTAAGGTGTTATAATCTTGATGTTCAAGAAAACAGAGCCTATCTGTACCTCATCCTTCAAATTTTATCTTAAAAACTTTCTATAGTTTTACCCAATAGCTCTTCTTCTAATACGAGGTGGTATCCTAAAGTTCCTGGACTGTACTCGCCATATTTTGACAACTGTACAACTGTGCTATAGCCGCAATAGCTGCTAAGTCATTGTGCCGAGTTTCATTGTTATGAGTGGTTAGGTTATGTCTAACCAAATCACCAACGAAAACTTTTGCAAGGGTTCAAGGAGCTTTTGAAAAACATTTACTGAGCAGAACATAGGTTTTTCATAGGTACAATTGTTTCAAGGCTGGCAGAACTTCAATTGAATATGGTCATCGTTCAGGATGCCCTTCCACGAGCAAAACAGATGAAATTGTTGGAAAAATTCGGCACCTCATTCATTAATAAACACTGTTGTCAGACAATAAATAATTACTTATGTAGTAGTGTCGGTATTAGCTATGGAAGCTGTCAAGAAATTTTAACAGAAAATATAAGCATGCATTGAGTTGCCACAAAATTTGTACGGCGGCTTTTGACTGTCGATCAGCGACGTGTTGATGTGTGCAGTGAACTCAAAGTGACATCTGAAAATGATCCCACATCCATATTCAGGATCATAACTAGTGATGAAAGTTGGCTTTATGGTTATGATCCAGAAACAAAACAGCAGTCATCAGCGTGTAAAAGTTCACAATCACTAAGATTGAATAAGCAATACAAGTGAGAAGTGCAACAAAAACAATGCTTGTGATTTAAAAAAATGTAAGGTATTGTCCGTTGTGAGTTCATGCCACCTGGTGTTACAGTAAATTCTGATTTTTATTGTGATGTTTTGATGCATTGGAGGGAAAATGTGCGTCAAAGAGGCCTGATTTGTTTAACCCTTTAACGAGTATAGGTGTTTGTTACAAAATAGTATTGACGTTCCAGAACGTCATATTAAAAATCATGTGAAAATAGTAAGGATGTTCTAGAACGTCAATGAATTATGACATATTACAAGTACTAGCGCTTATGTTTTTCCTCTATGGAAGAAATCCGCCCACTGTTCCTAACCTTAAATAACTGAGTGCAGTTTCCCGTGTAAATACTGTCAGCTGCTTTCAACTACAGAGTGGCTGTAAAGGTTTTTTCCGCATACGGATTCCCGCGATTTCTACTGTTAACAGCAATTTCTACAGTCGCATTCTGTTGCTACGCTGTAAACATTCACTTTGTGCAGTTTCTTCTACAATGATGAAATATTGTAGTTTATTGTTCTCAAGTCAGTTTCCTTTTGTGTTGTGAAATGGATCCAGAACGTAACTTACGTAGTGACGACATAAGAAGGGGGCTGTACGAGTGGAGTGAAGGAGATCAAATCTCAGACAATAACAATGACGTTTTAGGCTCCGACAATGAGAATGTGTTTGGTGATAGTGGGGATGAACAAGATGAAACCGCAGAAGATATCCTCGCTGCTTCTTACTTCGACAATGAACTTGACGTGGAGATCCAAGAACCTGCATTACCAGTAAGTGATTCTGATATTTGTCCAATTTGCAAATGGAAACATGTTGACTGTTTTGAACAAAAAGACTTTATATTTGATGATTCTAATTCTGGCCTACAAGTTGACTTTGAGGATAATATTGAAAAGGAAATAGATTTCTTTCATAAACTGTTCGATTACGATTTAGTTTCGCACATTGCTTCTGAGACTAATAAGTATGCCCAGCAGCAAATGAAAAATGAGGCAGGAATAAAAGAATTCTCCAAACTCAGACGCTGGACAGAAACAAACCCTGATGAGATGTATTGTTTTTTTGCGATTTTGCCTCTAATGCCCCATTGCAAGAAAAATTCACTAAAACTCTACTGGAGTACAGATCCACTCCTCAACACTCCCATATTCCCTCAGGTGTTCAGTCAGGATAGATTCCTATTGTTGCTTCGAGTATTACATCTTGACGACAATTCACTAGTGGTGGGGGGAGATAAATTATACAAAATCAGAACGGTTATCGAAACCCTACGGAGAAGATTTTTTGTAGCCTACTCTCCTAATAAGAACCTGGTCATCGATGAGAGCCTCATGCTATGGAAGGGTCGCCTGGGTTTCAAACAGTACATTCCGTCTAAACGCAAGCGGTTCAGAATAAAACTTTATGTATTGTGTGACAGCAGTTCAGGCATCGTCCTTGACTTTATTGTTTATACTGGCAAGACCACTGACTTGTTGAATGAAAACGAAGACGTCGGAGTGTCAGCAAAGGTTATCAGAACACTAATGCAACCCTACTTAGGACGTAAACATGTGTTGTACGTTGATAACTGGTACAGCAGTCCCGGCTTGTTCAACTGGCTTCTTGAAAATGAAACAGCAGCTTGTTGAACTGTAAGACAAAACCGGAAAGGTCTCCCTTGCTTACCCAAAAAAATGAATAAGGGAGATTGTGAATTTAGGAGCCAAAAACACATGCTTTGTGTAAAATGGTGTGACCACCGTAATGTAACAATGCTAACAACAATCCACAAGCATGAAATGATTCCTGTGACTAAGCTTGGAAAGACTGTAAACAAACCAAGCTCTGTCATAGAATATAATAAGGATATGGGAGCAGTCGACCGCTCTGACATGATGATATCTTTCAATGACAGTGCAAGGAAATCAAAGAAGTGGTACCGTAAATTATTTTTCCACTTGATTGATATTGTTGTTTTGAATACATACAACATGTTTGTAATCCAACAAAACAAGAAAAGTGGGTTTTGTGACTTTAGACTAAACCTCATCCGACAAATATTGGAAACACATCACACTCCAAGAGAAGGAAGGCTGGTAGCCGCGGTGCCGAGAGTCGTGCCGCCGCCAGCCGCTACCAGAGACCAACATCCACTCTGCCTGACCGGCAGACACTTCCCCCGCCCACTGCCGACGCCAGAAGGTCAGACACGGAAGACACAAAAGAGATGCTACGTCTGTTCTCATTCCTCAAGCAGAGAAAAGAAGAGGAAGGATACGACGTTTGAATGTAAAGAGTGTGGTGTGCCACTGTGTATACATCCATGTCTCGAGCACTTTCACACAAAAAACAAATTTTAGCCTTTGTGTTTTCTCAACAAAAGTAAATATTAGCTTTTTATAGTAATGATATCTGATTTTCATTAAAAATAAAACAAAATTTTTCTTACTATTTTGGGAGTGTATTGTGTTTCACATCCTTACTCCTATGAACAAATGATGTAGTGACGTTCCAGAACGTCATTACTCCTTAAAGGGTTAAAGACCAAAACTGGCTGTTAAATCACGACAACGCTCACGCTTCATGAAAACAATACAGTTTTTAGCCAAAAACAATATGGCTACCATTTCACATTCTGCCTATTTGCCAAATTTAGCCCCTTTGTGACTTCTCTCTTCCCAAAAATGAAAATGCATGTAAAAGTCACCGTTTTGACTGTGTTGAATACGTTCGTAGAAAAATGCAAGAAGTTATCGACAGCTATTTTTTTACACTTTCCAGTCGTGGAAAAACGCTGGGTTCATTGTATCAACTCAAATGGAGCTTATTTCGAAGGGGATAACAGACAATAATAGCCCAGGTAAGAAAACAAAAATTAGCAGACCTAGTCTGGGAACTTTCTGATACCACCTCGTATATTTCTGAGTTACTCGCATGACATTTTAATATTTCTCAAAACCTCAAAAGTTTTACATTTTTTTCTACCAAAACAAATATTTAATGATTTAAAAACATTGTAGGTATTCTCATAAGGAATCTCTCTGCAAAAAAGTCTTGGCTTCAAGGTCAAGGTTTGCCTCTTGAGTATGTACTCTCATCAAGCTGCAAAGGAAAACATTTTTGTAGATTTTAACTTGGAAAATTTAACTAACTGTTTTTTAATTTTCAAAACATTTAGTAAATTCAACATTTTACCAAATAATTTTAAAAATGGAACTGTATTTGATTCTTTAGCAGCTGTCACTTCTTTTATTATATTACTTTTGCTGATAGTACATCACTCTACCATTGTATATAGCTTTCCTAATTTAACAATGAGTAGTAATTGTACTTCGCATGATATCACAGTGACTAGATGGTACAGCATGATGCCATTTTTATTGATGTCATAATACTTTTTAGTTCTTAATGTTTTAATTTTTTCTAATTCAAATCACTTACCACCTATGTCTGTGAATTTTGTTTTTGTGTGCCTGCATAATTTGCCTAATTTTATAGCTACATTGGAAAGAATGCCATAGCATAACATGCACTGTAGGTTTTATTCTCACCAGATAGCACAATACCTAACTTTACATATAATGCTTTACAATGTTTAAGGTTCTTGACACTCAAGGAATATCAGTACTGAAATTGTAACTAGCTATTGAGCTTCAACAAGAAGTCCTACTTTCTTTATTGTCATCGATTGTTTCTCATGATTCTTCACTTGAACTTTTCACAGACACTTTAAATAATGATCCATGGTAAAGGTCTGACTAAAACTAATTTGAAATGTATTTGTAGTATTAAAAGCTAAATATATAATGAACCAAAACACTATGACGACACAATCTTCTACTGACAAATATAAGACCTCAGATAAGCTCAAATAGTCCACTGACAACTCCTGCTCATTCCATTGAGCTGATCTTCAAGCATATGATAGCCATCTGTTGAAAACCGTAATGACCAGCTAAATGAATAGGCATGTGTATAAAGACATTGGTTTTACTGAGCTTTCAAATAGTAACAATGACTGGAAATTGGAAACAAGTGCATATGCCTCCTATGCATTGTGCAATAAAATTGAAATATTTTATTTCAGAGTGAACTTTTTTGGTACAAATGCTGTCCCCCTTACCCCTCAAGAAGTAATAACTGTCAACTCCAAGGAGTGAACTTGTTTATCAGTGGATCATCAATTTTACGAGCCTTCCAATTTCAATCAATGTCATATAAATAACTCCATCCAAGGTGTAGATCTCGCCCTTTCTCCCAGGCATCAGACAACAATTAGTAAACCTTTTCCGTATACTTTACACCATTTGTAAGTTTTAAGTGTTTTATTTTGGAGTACTCTATGCTCAGCATCACTTACTTGTGTGGCAGTGCTGTAATTGAAAAGCAGTTTAACATGCCTTGTGTTGTAAACATTCTACTCTCTCATCTGTTCTCAGGATACCATTCTGGCACTAATCATGTGAATTACTGTATATAACTTTACAAGTGCTCCATTTAAATGAGACTTGGTACTTTTTAAAATTAAATGTTAACCTTACTTGTGAGCCCATTTCAACCCTGATATTTAAGACATTATAGACTGAATTTAAGTAATAGATAGATAGGAAGTTACTATTACACACTATAGCCTTAACCTTTCTGGTCAAGAGTCTTTGATCAAACTTAATTTTAATTTCTTTATTTAGTTATTGAAAGTGTGCTTTTTAAAACATATTTCTAAATATTTCAGGGCACCAGTAAAAGTACCTACGGCGATAGCTCGTTTCCCCAATGAGCTCGCCAATCAGCCTCGATGCTTTTTAGAGAAAAAGTTCACGAATTTGGTGCAAGTAACAGACATGCCTACAGGAGGTCACTTTGCAGCCTTTGAGGAACCTAAACTGTTGGCTGATGATATTTGGGATTTTGTCAGCGCTCTGCATCACAAATCCACCTAGGCCACCTGCCCAAGCCTACACAAAGTGCTAACAACAATAATTATAATCAAAGACTGACTTTTAGTATACATTTCTTACCAATAAAGCCTTATTACTTTGTTAAGCAGTTTATATAATTCCTTTCTGTAGCATAGATGGAATTTTAACATCTGGAGCTGAAATATGACACTATCACAGACTTGACTCCTGGAATCTGGAGTCTACATCTGAAGAGATAAAAAAAGTCGTTGTTGAAGAAGTTCAAAACAAACTGTTTGCGTTGTTTTGCCATCAGACACATACACTACGAAAGAGGCCTGTCTAGTTACCTAGTAGCCATCCTGTGTATTCCAAATGAAGAGGTGTTCTCACTGTCTCTCTATAATGCTTCTCTTTAATTCCAACTGATAAGACTACCACATTCGGTAACATAAATATATATATATATATATATATATATATATATATATGTAATATAAACATATATATATATATATATATATATATATATATATATATATATATATATATATATAAAATAAAACGTGAACTTTTCTCCTAACCTATTTTATAAGAATCTTTACTAAAGATTCTTTATCCAGATATTTACCAAACGATTAAGGTAATTACTTATTAAAGCAAAATAAACCAAATTTTACAGATAATCATTGAACTAAACAAATTAATTAAACTGTACTATAAGTTGCCTAGATTTAGTTACAGTCTTTTTCTATTAATTTTCAATGCCAATACTTTTAAAAGTGAAATTTAAATCTAGACAATATTGCTTAAGTCAAATCCCTCCATCAACATTTTCATTAGGAATTATATGAAAAAAAAAAACATTCACCTTCTGAAGGTTTCATATATCTTCCAACAGCTTTTTGTAAAAAAAATGCTCCTTGTTTTCTTTAACTTATTCACCCTAATCCTCTCCTTTTTAGCTTCTGATACTGTATGATAAACAGTCTTGTTAGTTAATATTTACATTGATAAAAATTGATTGCTATGATGACTTCCCCTGGTAATTTGTGCTCCAGTTATTGTTTAAATAGAAACCATTTTTAAAGAGTAAATGCAGATGTATGCTATTGATATATTTTTACAACATGGAGAGAATACAAAAGTGCATCAAATATTCTTTTCTAAAAAATTATTTTATAACCTCAAAAGCTTTTTTGTTATTATAACAAGTAATGTTAAAATAACTTAAAAGCCTTAAAATTGTAAGAAATTATACCTTTACTGTAAGAATCCAAATATTCTGTGGCATTAGGTAAAGAAATAACAGTTTTATTGGTTGAGTTTTAGCAAAGACAATTACTCAAAGGGCTAGACAATTTTTATTTCTGTCTGTGTCCTCACAATGTTTAGAAAACTAACTGACCTATAGACTTGAAATTGTACATGAAGCTTTATTTCTATATGACAAACACTGAGTTAGATGATTGTGCAATGTGTGTCGTTCTATGGAATTTAGCTGAGCATTAGTGAATATTTTTACATTGGTCTTATGGGTATCCATGATAGAAACGAGAAAATAGCAGAATAAATCTTTAAACAAACAAAGTACACTCATAAGAGAGTTTAACATGAAACATATAAACACATAAAGCCTAACTACACAACTTCATTTTATGGTAACTTAATGTGTAAACTCTTACTGATATAAAACCCACTTTATGAACAAAAATGTGAATGTATCATGTGGGGATGTGGCAAGAGATCTTGAGAAAGATTTCTTCTGTATACTTGAAAGTTTCCTTGGACCTTCATTTTAAGGTATACAAGAATGATGGTGCATATCCAACAATGGAACTTGGGTGAGCGCTATTGAAGCTGAGGCTCTGTAAAAGCATATTTCATCTGTCAATATATGTTTAATTACATTCAAATATGATTTTTTTACTGCTCAACAACAGTACGTACGCCAAACGTACATAACAACAACAAAAACATTCACCTTCTGAAGGTATTACCAAACACTAAACTTTATGTTATTTTATGGTGAACATTTGTAAATGTGTTTGTTTGTATTTTGTTTTCATGAATTCACAGTGTTGAGAGTAATGTCTCATCTTCAGCATAGCAAGCCTCTAGAGTTTTGACTAGTTTGGGTGAGAAACTGAGGAAATTCCACAGAGATTGTGTTAATTCTCTGGATTTTGGTGTGCAGAGTTTACAATTAGCTGACACTCTCACCTTACTTATTCAAAAAAAGAGGCTCCTCATATGAGGGAAGATATTGAGGTTTCTTCAGGGTCTCCGTACGAACTATCCATCAGTGTTTTGGCTACCTGAGATTTTAAATATTATATTACCATTCTTTGCTATATAATATCAGCACATAAAAATAATTAATTATTTTTTAATATTACATTTATCCTGAAGAATCAACAAGCTAATAATTTTGGCTATTACATGTTATAATCATTTGATAATTTAAGTAATGAAAGTTTGACCTTTGATTACTCTTGTGTATTAGTTACACAAGAGATAAATCATCTAATGCTATAAATTGAGCCACAGCAAAAGTGAGGGCTCGGACTGCCATCTGTGGAGTGTGAGGCTCAGGTAGCAAATATTTGAGTGGTAGCATTCAAATTTATGTGGCATAGCCTTATCTGAAACATTCCTCGGACTTAAGCACACCACGTTCGTATGAATGATTTATCTCCTGTCAAAGGTCTATACAATTTATAAAATCAAAGGTTTAAGACAAATTGGTTTTATTCAGTAAATTAACTCAATTTAAAGTAAAAAATGCAACAATAATGTTGTTTTAAAAATATACGATTATAACACAAATAAATAAAGCAAAATTTAAAGATAAAATCGACAAAGCAACATGCAATTTATCCAAACAAATTTTGAAAATGACAACATTGTGGTGACAGTTATTTTAGCTGTTAAATTCAACAATTATCTGATTATTAGTTAAACAAAATTAATAACTTGATTAGTGTATTAAGTGAGTTATAGTGCTCAGTAAAACCTCTACCAATCCACTTTTATTTGTCATTGCGAAATAAGCTTGGTATTAAAATATTCATTTAAAAGTAAACCATATTTTAATATTCGTATAAAGTTGTTATACAACCTCTTACTTTTTTATTTATTGCAGTTTGAAAACGTTGTATGGCTGCCATTTTTCAACCAGAGATTAAAAAGTTTGCACTAAAAACGTTTATACCTTTATTCAATTTAAAGATTATACTTTAAATGAAATTTCTTCCTTAATTTGACATTACAAATCAAATGGATAATTAGATAGGCCTAATTCAAAGCAAAAATTTAACTGCTGTATTTCAAACAAGTTGGATTGCTGTTATACATATATTTATTAGATTTTTAGAGCTTTTAGGGGGTTCTATTCACTTCATCCTCTTCCCTTAGTTACACCACGGAAATTGAAGTTTCATAGAGTAATATATGACACCTGTGTGTTATGTTGAATCTGGTAAGTCTTGTTTTTTAAAGCCAGCAAACAGGAGATCTGGAGTTTCCTTAAAGGTCATGATCCATTGTTATCAACATTAATGGAATGTGAATGTTTTATTTTAAAAGTATTGTACATGTTATACTTATCATGAAGTTTGAAAACAGATTTATAAAAAAATATGTTATTGGCTTAGCATTTAGCAAAGTTTCTTCTGACAGTTGCAGATGAACAAAAAATCTGATTTCTATTTCTCTGTACACACGATAAGTGTTGACCGAGTTAAGCTGGAAGGCTGAAATTCGGTGTGAAATTATCAACACATATAATGAGGTTACTTTTTTAGATTGATTTTTTTCATACAAAGCTTGAATGTTTTAGCTTAACACATTCAAGCTGAGTCCTAAGTTTGGGATTTCATTGTATAGAACTCGAAATTCCAAACTCAGTTTTTAACATATTGTATTCATTTATGATTATAATTACGGAACATAATCACTTTTATGAAAAAAGAGGGTTTTTCCTCTAAAGAATCTCTTAGCGTCTAGCTTGATCAGTACTAACAATTTGAATTCGTGTCAAACTGACCAAATATTATTAATATTGGTCTCTTGGTGTAATACATAGAGGTGTATATAGTAATACCATTGCTAAATAAGATTTTTGTTGATGAAATGTTACTGTTTACATAAATATTACTGTGACGCCATCCATGGCGTTGTCAGTTCTAGTGGAGTTGACATGCAACTTACTTACCTAATATTTGGGTTGAAACTCTTCTTATAGTATGTATTTATGAATATCTAGTAATCATATTGATAAATAACATAATTTTTATAAGTAAAACATTATTTTGTTCATTAAATAGATTACAATGCCAAAGTGATGTCATAGGTAAAACTAGTGAAAGTATAGGCATACCTACTCATCTTTCAAATAAAAATAGTGAAACATGTGAGAAAATAGCGGGAAATTGAGTCAGATTACAGAAATAGAAACATGTGAGAGACTGTGAAGAATGTAGTCAACTAACCAGAACAGTTGAAATTCAAGTTGTAAACATTAAAAAATTAATCGATACTTTAAACTTGATTTCCAGAAACCAAGGTCAATTTGGTATTCTTAAGCATCTAAATAAGTATTTAATATAATAATAATTAAAATTTATTATTAAGTAGCAAAAAATCCTGTGGCTTTTTTACCAAATAGCGCTGTACATCAAGCCACCATTTGGACACCAGGATTGGACATATTAACCTGCAACATCATCTTCATAGTAAGTTAAAGTGGTTTTACTGTGTTATGTCCCTGGAGATTACTGATGAAAAATGTAATCAGTTCATGAATGTTATGTATGGTATATCGTTAAAAAGTTTTTATGAAGTCACTTCCTTCTCTGTCTATCAAGTATAAATACTTTATTGATTTTAAACTAATTAAATTTGCAAATACCTAAGTGTTGAAATTTGGATCTTAACTCAGGATTTGAAAAACAGTGCTGTAATATGCGATTTACTTCTTTACATAATAAACACTTATATAATTATATCCATGAGTGTTTGCATAATACCTATGATAGTGCTAAAAATGGAGAGATAAATGTTTGTGCCCAAACTTTATCATAGGAACCTAGGATAAAATACACACAATTATTATTTGAAATTAATACAGAACAAAAGCTTTTATTTGAAATTTCTGCAACTAATTCAGAATTGACAACAGAGTGACAATGAGAACAGTATTTTATTTGTTCTGTTGCATGATGCAATGGATGTGTTAAGGGGAGTCCAACACTAAAAAATTTTAAAATTTTCAAATTTAGTTTTTTTGTTTTATTAACAAATTTAGTATTTTCTGAACATTTTAATACCAAAAACATGGTGTCAACTTGATTTTAAATATTTTTAAATAATTTTTGAAAACATGCCGTCGCACATTTTGATTGCTAGAACTTCAGCACCAATTGCCTCACATCAGTGGGTTTTCATACAATAGCTATAGTACATGTATTATTTTGAGTGGTTTTAGTTTGTAGTTTTTGTTTATCAGATTGGCAATAGTTATTGTTTCAATTACTCAGAAATCTGTGTTGAATCAGCTGACGACTTTCAGTATCAACAATGTTGTGTGGACCTGGTTGCCGAAAAATGTTTTTGTTGGCCGTAAAACACTCGAACTAGGGGTGTACGATGCCATAATAACTTTCAATAATGGAAACCTGGGTAGATTAGAAGTTTTTAAGCATTTGGGAATCTCAGATATCGGCACTAACACAATAGACGCTTTGAAGGTTGCTGACAAAGCTCGATTCAGAAAATCGGAGTACGCAGCGGGGTTGGCATCCAAGGAGCCCCAGGGTCAAGAGAAGAAGGGAAAGATTGAGAGAAGAAGAAGTGGATGATACTGAGTACTGCCCTGGAGGACTTTAAAAGCGAGTGATCAAAGATTATCAGTAAATTTTCAAATTAAAGTACAATATTCAAAGAATTTTTTGTTTATCGTTGATTTCCCGAAAATAAGTTTTTTTCATACTTAGGTACACATATCTTAAGTACCGTTGGAGATATTTTGATGAAGTTTTTTCTGCCCTTCCTTTATTCTATAAGTAAGCTTTGGACCTAAAAGATTTTAAATTGGTAGAAAACTGAACAAGGAAAAAATATTTTTATAAATAAATTAATTGTAAAAAACATGTTTTTTAAATAAAAATTGTTAAAAATTTTTTATGTATTTTTGAACATATATTTTTCGTCCAATGCCTCAGCAATCATACATAAGTAACTGCAAAAAATTTCAAAAGTGTACTATTAGTATAACAGGAGATAATGGTACCGAAAATATGTCAATTTAACATGGGCGGTATAGGGACGTTGGACTCCCCTTAATGCCAATGCTAATGAAGTAAGGATCATATCAAACACATCAAATAAATAGTAAAACTTAAAAACCTTTTCTTAAGTATTCCTTTATAAGAACAATCTTAAACCCCATGCACTTTGATGCCCTTATTTTTCATCAAAACTTTATGGGAGATCTTTCATACAAAATATATAATTAATATATAACCAAACTCTCTTTAGTTGATTTTGTAAAGTATACTCTATTAGTATTTCAATAATGAAGTACAAGAGACCTTGAAGTTTTTTCTAAATAACCAATAAAAATGTAAAAAAGCATTTGAATGCATATTAATTATACCTTTAAAGTAAGACATCTCTCACCATTTTGCAAATAAAAATAAGATTATTTGGACTACAATCACGATGACCACCATTTTTCAGCTGGCTCTTAAGTGATTGTTTTAAAACTTACTTGTTTGTTAGTCAGAAAAAGCTTTAGTTCTTTTAGGAAACTCAAATAATATTTGGTTTTTATCCTGTATGAATAATATCTTCATTTCACTATCAGAGCAGAAAAAACTGTACAGCATTTGTTATGTGCAAAATAACTGTTTAGGCACTTTAAATATAAGAACAAGAGCTTATTTAAAAATGTTTATGTGATTAATATTTTATTTTTTATATAAATTTTACATACCTAATCGTAACAAATTACTTTTAGACAGTAATCTTCAACTTTTTATAATCGAAATTTTTAAGACTAAACTGGTGAGGAATTACTTTAGTGCTTATTGTACGTACATTTTAACTAATCTAAAATAATCACTATTAATATAACAAACCTAAATAATACAAATTCATGTAAATAATTCATATACTTGTAATACATGACCAATGTTTTTACAAACCCTTACGGTACATAAATAAATTTGTATGATAAACTCTAAAAAATAATTATGCTCATATGTAAAAACCATTCCTAACACGTCCCATAAAACAGTACAAACATTATTTTATTTTATAGTCAAGTAGTACTATACAATTCTCCTAAAATTCAGTTTGAATAAAGTCATGAGTTCCTATGATTTTCTGAATGAGAGTCTCAAGGGGGATATTCTGAAATGTGCCCCTCTGTTATGAACAGTTAATGAAGATGGTTTCGTAGTTTTTTTCCTGGTGTTGGTGTATAACTACTTTTATTAGCAATATAAGCAACAGCTTAGAATAAATATTCCACCATGACTAATTATATTGTCTCTTAGACTTTCTATCTGAAGACGCTAACACAGGAACTTCAGAGAACAATGGACAATACAGAATCTGACCCTGCACAACTCGGGGGTCTATTGTCCTGAACCGTGCTGCAGTAGCGTCTACCGGGAGATGAATGGAAGGTCTTGTACGGTTCCAATAATACTTTTTACCTTCCTGACCTTGGCTGCCCGAAAGAGAAGAGGCCGTATAGACGATCGCTGCGGCTGCAATCGCGGAGGCAGTGCAACAGAGAGGGAGATATGTGATCGGGGGGAGGGGAGTGGTGGCCTTGAATCCTCCAGTTTATTGTTGGTGGCCGTTGTATTAACTCAGCTGTTCACTTGTGTTGTGCTTTGGATTTAAACGTCTATGATCATGTGTGTACTTTCATTTGGCTATGAGTTTGTCACCTCAGAGTTCAAGGTTTGTTCTCCAAAATTAGTTTTAAAGTTATGATTTTAGGAGTGCCTCTATATTTGCGTTCAGCTGATATTTTCCTCGATAACTCTGGAATTAAGTGATCTATATTGTTACGTTCAACAATTAATTTTTCGTTAATGGAAAATAAATGTTTGTCCATTGAAGTATTTAACTTTTGATGAAAATATTAATAAAATATGAATCTAACAATACCAAATTTTGGGTCAGGTTTTATCAGAAATCTTTATGTGAGTTTAATTATATACTTGTAATGTATGAAGTGCATGTTTACGCAATATATCTACATAAAATAACGTAGAATACACAAATCTCATTTAAAATTAATTTTCAGAACAAAATATTCGGCTTGTTTTTGTAATAATAGAGTCAACGATAAATAAAATTGGACTTAACTTTAACTTTTGAAGAAGATATTTTTTAACCACAATTTAAATCTTTATTATAATACGTTGTTGCTGTTAAAAGTTTTGATAACTAACAAATTCGTTTTTATTGATGTACAACAGGGTCTTTACTAAATAATATCAACTGTCCTTATAATGCATAATATAAGAGAATTGAATTGTTTTCACTCTTAATTTTGTAAAGAAATAAAATATATATTCTTCTAACCTTTGGAGACAATTAATAAATGTTGTCAACTCATATGTCACTGGAACAAATTAGTTTTTATGTTGCTTCCTGTGTTGGGGTTCTTTTTCTTTAGACCTTTTGGCATTTCGGGAATCCTCTCATCGTTCATTCAAGAGGAGAAGCATTAAATGCAGAGCTGGTGATAAAATGACTACAGATTTGTTAATGTTCAGTTAGAACGTCATGTTACCGAAGAATATTAGGAGTCTACTGAATTGTTTAAATCAGAAAAGATTTGTACGTTAAGACAAATTAAGTCACATCTCTTACAAGAGCAATCGCGTCATAATGGCGCTGTCCTCCAATTATAAAAAATAATAATTTCCGCATACGTTAATAAATTTATTTCTTGCTCAAGTAATGTACTTGACATCGCTACTGCATATCTTTTCCAATATATTTCAAACATTTATACTCAAACGGTTCCAATATATAATCAGAAGTGAATGCCTTCAATTGATGGCCATAAAACAATTGTAGGGCCTAAACTCATTAGCCATTGGAATGCCAATTAACTATTCCCACACGAAAATGATTCATCAGTTCCAGCTTACAGATCGAAATTGAAACAACCATTTATACAAATTCAGATTATTTTCTAAAAAGATCAAAAATATAATCTTACATGTCGGAGTAAGTTAGAAGTCTAGCTATTTAGTTTCTGGCCAACTATAGTTATTTAAAAAGTTTATGAATTTTAAGATGATACGGCGCGTTTTGTCAACACTGACTGACATCTTCAGATATTATTAGCGTATCGTTGTAGGTGGAATTAAAAAGCACCGTATACGATACTATCATGCATAATAGTGCGTAGGCACCAGAAGATGTTGACGAAATGTGTTGCAACGTCATCATAGTAAGGAATGTCAGAAGGTAAATTTATAATTTATTAATATTAAGGCCGTTGTAGCTATAGGAGTGAGCTATACAAAAAAAATGCCATACGATGTCTATAATAAAATTGTCCTCTTAGAGTTGTTGTTATGTTTCTTCAGTTCGTATTGTTTACATTCCAATTTTTAGCAATAGATTATCAGGAGAATAGGAAAAAACAGGATAGAATTTTAGTCAAGGCAAGATGGAAAAGAAAAGTACTGATAACGCTTTAATTAATGATAGACGGGAAGTCCACATTATTCCATACAAATCATGCTGGATCTACTGCACCTTGATCTAAGAGGTCTACTTGTGGAATCATATTCAAACACCTGTCTTAGAAATGCAGCCAATCTATAAAGCTAATCTAAGTTTCCAAAACGATTAGATTCGTCATAAATTATTGGTCATGCACAAAAAATGTGGTTTCATTATTACCTTAAATCACGAGTGTATACTAAGTTTATTTGATTATCATATTTACCAATGGATGATGAGTAATACGTTATCAAAATATGGACATTGATATTTGTCGGTCCGTTAAAGCTTTGTGGGTTGGTTTGATGACAGCTATCGTCTTCCTCATGTACATAGTGTGTTAGGTAGATACTTACAATTTGTTCGTTCAGAAAGTAAAAAAATTATGTGGAGACCCCAGAATTCAAATGTTCAGAATCGCCAAATATTAAAATTCTTATGTGGCATTATGAACCCAATGAAATTTGATTAGAAATGTGCATAACACGATGTGTATACTTATATGATGTACCAATAACCACGTTATACTCTCTTAACTTCTACTTTTTAAAATTGAACTAGTTATAACTAAAACTTATATTGAGGGAGCAAAAATATACATTTTAACTTTCTGGTAATTTTATACATAAGAGTTGATAAATTACGGAATTTTATCACTTTGGTCCAAATAGTTAGGTGTTCGATCTTCAGGTCACACAAAGATTGTATAAAGATGCTATCAGCACAAATGTCACAACAAAACTGCATATTTCGAACAGTCTATGACCCTACCAGTGCACAGGTTGTTGACCATACAGGCACAATTCAAAAATATTCCAATAATTGTAATTACATTTCCATAAATTTAATTTTTTTGAATAGAATAACTTACATATCAACAGTAGTTTACGGTTAAGTTATTTTTTTAAATAAATGTTTATGAATTTTCTTTTTTTTATAATTTAGAGGAGTTGTGAATTTAACACAGTTTTTTTGTTTTGACTACTTAACCCTATAAAACCGATACAAATAATGAAAGTAAGACCATACAACCACGATATTAAATTTAAGTTACACTTCCAATTAATTGTTGAAATATGGGAAACGTTTGGAAAACGAACGGTCGTAAACATTAATTATTTGAAAAAATCTGATAGCAAGGAAAAGGATATATTTAGTTTATAATCAGTTTTCATTAGCTACCCTATCTGAGATAAGCGTTTTGATAGTGTTATCACTTGGTGCATGAAATAGATATTTCACAATCAGTTAGTTAATGAACAGCCTCGTGCGATGTTTCAAACACTGGAAGCTTTGCAGCATTTGTTATTTAAATCCCTGTAGATAGGATATTCTGGTTTTAAATATTACACCGTATATTTATTTATTTTTATTACGTAGTTTTTTGCATTACGCTCATATTTAAATACCTGTTATGAAGGTTATCATTGTTTTACCACATACGGTGATCACTGAAGTTCAATAATAGGTCAACGTAGGCTACTACATGACGAACTGGCCGTGTTGTTATATCACACTAGAAGCGCTCCAAGATCATCAATTCTCTACTACAATGATGGATACCAGTTACATTAAAAGACCAAGGTCTGACGACCTAAACCAATTGGGACAAACCTCGTATTGGTATTGGTGAGTTTTTCTACTAATGTAAACAAATTATTATACTATGTTAAAAGATAATCAATATCCATTACAAAATTGAGCTAAAAATCTGTTTTTACTTCTTAACTTTCAAAATCGAGATTAAAATCTGTGTTTACCTCTTAACCTCCTGGATTTGTAGGTTATTCTCTATCCAAGGAAACAATAAGTTGCTAGTTACGAAACGTAGGTTTTCTGTTTTGTATGGGGTGGTGGGAAGGAGTTCTGAGGTCAAAATAGACACGTGTGGAGGGAGGAATTAATGGTCCGAACTTCTTTTAAATGTTTGGATCACATCTCACTCTAAATTCTCGGGAGTTTTATTTAAAAAATACAAGCCGTACAGAATTAATCCATGAAGCAGAAAAATTGCGTTGCAAGCACCAGTAATTGTAGTTTTTTTTTACTAACTGCCAAGAAAATTAGACACACATTTTCAAAGTAGTAGCCACATCAATAAATTACGATAAGATAATTAACACAATTCCCCGAAGTTTTTAATAAGACCAATTTTTAATACAACATCGTAATAATACATTTAATATGTATTTTATAATCTATTTTAACACAATAATGTTTTTAAATTAAATTCTAAACTGAGGTTTTAAAGACATATATTAATAATGCATTGAATGACATTGTTAATTCATTAATATAATAACTGTATAGTACAGTAATTCATTCATGTGCTAACTTAATTAAAAGAACAGCATCATTATCGTGTACTAAACCCAAATAAGACATTGAAACATAAATTTACTATAGTCTATATTCTTTTAACGGTATGATTTATAGTTATTACGTATTTGTTATTGAATTGTTCTTTGGAAACGGAATACAATTATTCGTACCAGCTGTTTTGTGTGTTTATTACAACAAAGTTTATAAAACAAAAGACGCATATAATACGTGTTGAAAATAATTCCGACGTGGTTTTTAATTTTATAATATTGCATTCGCTACGGTAAATTTAAGAGTCCACTTGTCAATCGCGTGTTTGCGATTGAGTTTTTTGAACTGGATTTAATTCGTTTCTTTTTTCTTTTAAGTGTGCTGTGTTGCAGACGAACTTAAAAGGTTAAAATAATTAATTGTACCAAGAACAGTTCTCATTGCATCGAATCAGTAACGACATTTCTCTGCGACCCTCAAAATGGCAGGCTTCACACAACTTACGGATTTTGATTATTTGTTACACACATCAGAAATGAAGTAAGTAAAGTTTCTAAAGTTCATTGTAAGTTTTATGGTTACTTACCTCCATAATAATGATGATTATGTAGGGAATCATTAGATGTTATAATAGTGCAGTTTTTAGAAATGATATAGATCATGAATAGGCTACACAACGGTATAGAGCAGGCATGTTACAGGGCGAAGTGTAACTTTATCACCCAGACGAGTGGGTGGGTACGTCAAGTGGACTCTAGATTGCTAGTCTCGTTTAATAAGTTATACTATAGTAACAAATAGTCTGTTCACCAATAATGCAGTTTCGATGCTACTACAGTATATTCATCGAGTATAATTTGCAAACGGAAAGAAGTAAAAATAAACACATTTTACGATAATTACAAAAAATACAATGGTTTGATACTTAATTTGCTACAGTAGTATGGGACTTATTATTAATTGTCTTTGATATTAAATTAAATCTGATCTAAATTGACGGTATTCTGAGTAGCGCTACATACTCATTTAACTTATTTTTCCACTACACGAAGTTTCAAAGGATTAGTTTTTACAGAAGCTATATTTTAAGTCACGACAGGTTTTCAGTATTGTGTTAGTTTTTGTGAAATTTGATAAATATTTCGAAATAACCGGCATTTTGTCCATTATAACCAATATATTATCTTTATTAAGGACGCGACGTGTCCTTATTAGCCTCTACTGTAACCGTGTATTAGTCTCTCCTTACGTGGGATGACTCTTGGTAGAAAGGCCCTAGAGACTTCAAACTCTTGGTACATTGATTTCTCTTCATCGAAAAATAAAACTTCAACTTAGGGTAAAAAAATTCAAAGCTGTTCAAATTTTCTCTTTGACTTTCGTTACGTTCTGTCGGATTCTTCGATATTCCTTTATATCGATTTATTTGTAGTAGTACGTTTGTCGTCAATATTTATATAGCCGTGCTAAATTGCAATTCTGCAGTCCAGGGCCGTGCGCAGAATTTTATTTAGGGGGGGGGGTTCTATACTTATTTTATGAAATAAAAAAGAAGACCAATTGTGTAGCGCGTCGGAGCTCCAATTTTTAAACAGTATATAACACAAATCAGGCGGAAAGCGCGCGCATGCGCGTAAACTGACGGCGCAATAGAGCACAATTAAACTGATATATGGAAACAATATGATATATCCCAATCTTCAAGGGGGGGTTTTGGAACCCCCAAACCCCCCATGCGCACGGGCCTGCTGCAGTCTAAATTGTTTATAAACTATTAATTTTGTTAACTAAACATGCACACAGGTAGATAAATAATAAGACACATTTATAATTAAAGTACCATAGTTAAAAACTAGTAGGCCTATTATCCTCATATGAATTTTACGCATTCTATTGCAATTATTGTTAATCCCTTTAGTGCTTTATTTAAATTCTATTTCTTGGTTAAACCTATAGACAATGATCCTATTTTGTAAAATAATTTAGTCATCCTAGGTGATAGATAATTTAGTGGGAGGAAATAATCGTTTTTTAGTGGGAGGAAATAATAGTTTCCTTAACTTAATAAACACAAACTTTAGTTTCTCATGTGCGGTGTTATGTAGGTCTCACAGCTTTAACGTAAGAATCCTTAACACAGAATGAAAAGAGGAAAAAGCTAACAGTCAGGTTTTCAAGAAAAACAAATTAGGCACCCGGAAACGCATCTCGCGTCGTACATACCCGGTTTGTATTCTCTTAGCGGATGATTAAGAACTGCTGTGAATTGCGTGCGACCGCTCACAATGAGAGGGTGTTCTGGAGTGAATGTCAGATGTCCTGGCAGATACCAGCACGACGGGACAGCGCGGGCGTGCGTTGACCTGACCGCGGGGTCACCGTCACTGGCAGAGCAGGCATTCAAACCTGGGCCTCCTCTGAGACATGAGTATGTCACGGTGTTATGTGGGCAGACATGACAACACACCTGATATCAGGCAGGCTTGAGTCAGTCGACCTGACCGCGGAGTCACCGTCACTGGCAGAGCAGGCATTCAAACCTGGGCCTCCTCTGAGACATGAGTATGTCACGGTGTTATGTGGGCAGACATGACAACACACCTGATATCAGGCAGGCTTGAGTCAGTCGACCTGGCCGCGGAGTCACCGTCACTGGCAGAGCAGGCATTCAAACCTGGGCCTCCTCTGAGACATGAGTATGTCACAGTGTTATGTGGGCAGACATGACAACACACCTGATATCAGGCAGGCTTGAGTCAGTCGACCTGGCCGCGGAGTCACCGTCACTGGCAGAGCAGGCATTCAAACCTGGGCCTCCTCTGAGACATGAGTATGTCACAGTGTTATGTGGGCAGACATGACAGCACACCTGATATCAGGAAGGCTTCAGTCAGTCGACCTGACCGCAGAGTCACTGTCATCACTGGCAGATCAGGCAGTCAAACCTGAGCCTCCTCTGAGATATGAGTATGTCACGATGTTATGTGGGCGGACAAGACAGCACACTGATATCAGGAAGGCTTGAGTCAGTCGACCTGACCGCGGAGTCACTGTCATCACCAGATCATGCAGTCAAACCCGAGCCTCCTCTTGAGCCATGAGTATGCTTGCTTCCATATATATGGCTGAAATATATTGATTGCTTCATAGCAGATAGCGACATAGTTACGTGCGCTTAACTTAATATTTTGGCGATGAGCAGATACAAAGTAAAATATTGTTTTTGTCTAACCAAACCTATTTAACCATTACTACATGAAGTGTATTGGTACACACCTCAAAAATGTATGTATGATATTAAATGAGTAATACTAATTGAAGAGCAGATGGTCGACCCTTCCTCCTCCATTTTGAGCTAAGCTTTTAGCTGTATAAATTAATTTTTGATTACTAAGCATCTTTGAGATAATTTTGAAGTGAGTGCACCTTTACATTGTACTTTAATATGCTGTCGGTTAAAGTTATTGTTATGCCCAATGTAGTTGAGTGTGGTTTTACATCACATTGCGAGTGTATAATTGAAAATAAATTTATGTCTAACAATCTTTGGCTACATTTATACAAGTTTTTAGGGAACTTGGCACTGTCCACGCGTGGTTTACCAAACCAATAATTGCGTGATTGCTCAGATGGAAAGCTTGTGTTCGTGTTGCTTTGTGTTGTGGAAATGTGTTGTAAAGTTTACTGTTACTATGGTTGTTGCAACTCCAAATGACATAAAATGCACTTAAATATCGCCAATTAGGTACTGTTTAACTGAATATCACACCCAATCTATTATTCAGTGCCGTATATAGAATTTTATCTTGGGGAGGGGAGGGGGTTGAGGGTAGAGATATAGAGTGTTGCAGTACCAACACAAGATGAACAGGTCAGTTATGGTATCATACTTGAAATGAAGAGTATTGTTGAAAAATAATAATTATAATTAAATTGTTGTTGAGCCAAATGAACAAATATAGGATATTTTTGTTCTAAAATTCCGATTTTTTGTTTTGGGGAGGGGATTGAACTCTGATCCCCTCGTATTTACGTCATTGGTATCATTATTGCTGGTAATAACTTAATTTTTCAGTCTACAAAGAACCTAACTCCGAAAAGCTATACCTTTTCAAACATTTACATAAAAAATATAGTATTGCTTTGACTTCACGAATAGATCCTAGGAATTTGTTGGTTGAGTTACTGCGCCATTTTCTATTATGTGTGGCATAGAATACGCAAGGAAACTCTTCCTTTAGGTGTTGGAATCTACACTTGCGCGTAGACGTAAGAAATGTATATAAACGCTTGAATACAACTCTGTACAGTGTAAATTAATTAATTTGTAAAGTAATCCCTGAGGAGACTTTTGCAAATATTCTATTATTTCTCATAGATTAGAACAATAATGCAATACAAAATTGCAATCAAGGCTAAATTAAATAATATGAAGACCTTTATTTAAAGATTTTGTCCTCTTCTATACCTATGAAGTGGTTATGTAATACTGCCAATTGAAAAGCAGTTTGATACAATGCAAACATACATCGGTATGAGACTAGGGGATACGATTAAGTATCGTGTTCTACACCACAGAACTTCGGCCTTAGAAAATATGACACATTGCCACATTGGAGTGATTATGATCAACTGGCTAACTGATGACATTAAACGATCTCCAAAACCTAAAAATTATAGTTTGTCTGAAAAATCTTAACTGTTAGGAGAGCTGTTGGACATTCTCTGGGAAAATCGAATCGTATAGAAAACATGCTAGGTATGGTTCAGAATGCGGTGGTTGATTAATGAATGAGTGTCTACTCTTTGTATCTAAGAGTGATTGTGGATTGTACACAAAAATCTGTGTTGACGTTTACTATGCAATAATGTTGGTATCCTGATCCTTATAATATAATAAATGCGAAAGTGTCTTTGTTTGTTTGTTTTACTTTTACGCGTAAACTATTCAATCGATTGTACTGACAGTTTATATGAATATTCTTAGGGCCCCTTGTATATAGGCCTATTTTTAATTCGAAAATCCCTCCGGCCTACGGCCCACTGATCTCTAAAGTAGTCAAAATCCCGTCTTGCTCTCTAAGTTGCGTAATATTAATTGAAAGATCCTGTTAAATGTAAATAACAGTTTTGTATAAACATTGTTTTATGACAGTACAAGATATGTTTAATTAATTTAACCACTATTTTAATGATAATATTTATGTTGACACGTTTAAATTTTCTTTGATGTTTCAGCTGAAATTCGTCAGACATACATTTGTTAACATCTTAATTTTATAATATACGACCAGGATTACTAGTGTAATGCAGATAACAAACACAAAGTTACCCAATAACTTTTATTTTAAATTGAACCAATATGTGTTGGACAGGACGGATGTTGTAATCGGACGATTACAGGCCGATTAGAGCAACTGCGTGTTGAGTCAACTTCAATATCATTTCATTCATGCCATAATAGACAAGGGCAGCTAAACTTCTGTCTGTCTTTCGGTAAGGGTAAAAAACATAGTGGAGCGGCAGCAGGCGTGGCTTTAGGGTTTGTTTAGAGGAGTAGGTAGCTGAAGGAGCATGAGAGGGTTTTTGACCCCCGATGATAGACGAATTGCTTCAAATGCACATAGTACCGGACGGCTTGTAATCAAGAGGTTTTACAGTTGTTTCATTTTTCAATATGTCTTCAGTACAGTGGGTTGGATCGATTTTGTGTTTGTGATGAGCATAGTGCATCTGAAAATGATTGTTTTAGGTAATGGAAGTCTGTCGCACGTTGCACCCTGTAGAACTAGGTTAGCAGTAAGGACATTTTGGAGAGTCACCACCCATCTGTTTCCCCAGTTGAAGAAATATCCAGCAGATAGATTTTTTCCAGGTACACCAGAATTGATTACAGTACCTTTGAATAATATATTGAACTTAAACTTCTTCTCGATATGGATAGGTGTTAATAATATACCAAAATTTCTGAAATTAGCAGCCGATTGAAGCCTGGTGACGAGAAGTACTTATTACACTACTTGGTAAGTTTTATTATGCAAAATTTTTATTATTGCATTTGCTTAATCTAGGGTGTTTTTTCCTAATTCATTAACCGATACAAACCCCACAGTCAAAGTAAAACGATAATATTTATAATATATATATATTTATATAGTTTATATTACTATGTTATCTATATTTATATATCATATATATATGTTTAAATGAAATCACGCTTAAAGTAATTAAAATATTTGATTTACAGTATTTAAAAATTGAAATATAATTATAAAATACTTCTTCACCTTTGATGTGTATAATTGTATTCTGTGTAAGGGTACTGGGTTAACACTCGTAGTGTTGGTATATTTATACTCTAATTCGTTATATTAGGAAGTTATTGAGATAAATAGAATATTTGCATTATTTATTTAGGGACTCATTCAATGTTGAAGTAGGTATCAAGTAAATTATAGTTAAATAAAATAACAGATCAAAACGAATCAAATTTATTAACTGCAATTTATTTGACAATGAAATTTTTAAAAAGGACAAAACAAATAATTACGTTTGGATCTGGCCACTCCACATATGAACACAATAGGACTCATCACCAGGCACTGATTTTCCAACTTGTTTAAGCATTGTCGTATCGGGAGTTCTCTATCTGATCAAAGATTGGTGTTACAAGGGGCCAGTCAACAGAAACCAATGAACTAGGACAAAAGGGGTTTCTATGTACTCATGTTGGCTAGAACGTGATGAAGAGTCGACATACACCACTACCGTTATGCTTTATTTCATGATCTTAAATTTTGAACATGTCATTTACGAAATCATTAATTTTATTCAACTCCCAGTATATCAAACTGTAAGATGGGGGGGGCCTTGGGCTTATATCTTTCGAAGTCTTTCGTCATCCTTTTTTTGTTTCTTGTCCAGTTTCTTGTTTTTCTTGTTTTTTCTGTTGTAGCATTGAAAGTTTTTTTCTTTCAAAGCTGCACTAAAACTGTTGGTTATGGTGATCTTGCCTTACCCGTTCTTTTTCGGAAAGCCATTAGTATGAGTAAAACGATTGGAGTTTCATCTATGGTTAACAGTGAGTGGTTGGCTACTGAATGGGTATTGCCATTCTTATCGTATTCATTCAAAAATACAATAATTGACAGAGAAGGGATTTGAAAGGAATTTAGAGCGAGGTAATTACTGGTGTGGAAAAGACTCGAGGCTCGGATACTCGAACCTGTTTGCCAAGCTATAAGGGGGCCCGACATCCTAAACTGCAGCCAATGCTTTTACGTAGTATACATTCAAGGCATATTTTCCCAGGAAAAACCTCACCCAAATTTAAGATGAAATGACAATTGAGCAACTAACTTTAATTGTTTTTTTGTGGGTTCTAATAAATGAATTTCTCGCTACCTGTTACAGTTGTTTCTTGGCCTTATTTCCTTCCACATACGATTCGAGAATGAATCTACTTATGGTGGCTCTGGATTTTTGTTGGGTCCCAGACACAACACTGCGGTTCACGCTCAATGATTGAAAATCAAAAGTATTCAGTACCCATTAACCAGACTGACCCATAAAAAACTTTATTGGGGTCGATTTGACCAAACGAGGCTCGAATTGAACCCTCGAGCAAATGAAATCGGGTCATCAATATCTGATGAGGAGAGGCTAGCGTGTCGAGAAACTTGAACCAGCGCACCCCTCTCCGCTCCTACTTATTGAATTCAGTCGCAATCTAACATGCATTAGTATTCTTTTCAACCCTCTCAGACTCCCTTCTCCGCTACACCTTCCTAGACTCTCGCCGCTCCACTATGTATTTTACCCTAACGCGTTTTTTTATTCACTACGATCGTTTTTGTTAAATTTATTAAAAATTGGTTTGAGTCCCATATAAAATTAAGAACAATTACGAAACAAAATTAATTTCAAAATATTTATTTAATTGTCAATAGTAACTTTTGGGAGTAAATTAGTTTCCAATTTTAGTCGTTAATCATTTGATTTTTTTTATATGTCTTGTTTTCTAAAGATATATATTTATGCTACATATACTGGCAGTTTTGTATAAATGTTTATTCATCTACCACATTATAGGGTGTAAATCTTTTATATTTAGTATTAATAAAACTTAACTAAAACCCTTTATTAAAATACCATTTGATTTGTCACACCGCGTTTCGGCATTCCGGTCATCTTCAGTGTACATTAAAAGAGTGTACGTAAATGTGTTGTTAATAAAGGGGATTTAGTTGATTATTATAATCAATACGTTATTGTTATATAGATATATTATATATATATATAATATTATATATATATATTATATATATATATATATATATCATATTTATTTTATATATATATATAATATTATATATATTATAGTATATATATATGTTTAAATGATATTCGTTTTAAAGTAATAAAATATTGATTTACAGTATTAAAAGTGGTGAATTAAATAATTATTCATTTTTCTTCTTTTTTTTAAAATTACTTTTCACCTTTATGTGTACTAATCGTATTCAGTGTAAGGAGATGGTACTGGTTTAAACACGTGTTTCTAGGTATCTGGTAATTTTATACTAATCGGTTAATATTAGGAAGTTCAGTTATTGCAGAATAGAATAATTGCATTATTTTATTAGACCCATTCAATGGGGTTGGTAGGTTACAGTAAATTAATAGTTTAAATTAAAATTACAGATCAAATAACGAATCAATTTATTAACTGCATATTTAATTGGACAATGAATTTTTAAAAGACAAACAAATAATTAGTTAGGATTGCCACTCACACATTATGAACACTAGACTCAACACCCAAGGCAATATTTTCCCAATGTTAAGCAAAGTGTAACGAGTTTCTCAATCGATCAAGATTCGGTGATACAAGGGCCCAGTCCACAGAAACCTATGACTAGACAAAGGGGTTTTAGAAAACGTGGATGGAAGAGTCGACACATACCCACTACCGTATGCTTTATTTCATGACTAAATTTTTGAACATCAATTACCGAAAAACATTTAATTTTTTATTCCCCACTCCAAGTTAATCAACTTAAGATGGGGGGCTTTATACTATCGTAGAGTCTTCGTCATCCATTTTTTCGTTTCTTGTCCAGTTCTTGTTTATCTATTTTTTCTTGTAGCATTGAAAGTTTTATTCTTCGTAAGCTGCACTAACTGTTGTATGTGATCTTGCCTACCCTGTTCTTTTTCCGAAAGCCCATTTAGTATGAGTAAACGCTTGGGTTTCATTGTTAATCAGTAAGTGGTTGCTACTGAAAATTTGGGGGTATTGCCAATTCATCAGTTATTCTTCCAAAAATACAATAAATTGTCAGAGAAGGATTTGAAAAGACATTTGAGACGATGGTGAAATACCTGGGTGAAAAAGGGGACTCGAGGCGATACCGAAAAAACCTGTGCCAAGACTAAGGGGGCCGACATCCTATACTGCAAGCAATTGCTTATTTACGTGATACATTCAAGGGCATATTTCCAGGAAAACTCACCAAAAATTTAAGAAAAGATCAGATGAGCAATTAACTTTAATGTGTTTTTTTTTGTTGTTCTAATAAAATGATTTTTCTCGTACCTGTACAGTTGTTTTCTTGGCCTATTTCCTTCCACATACGATCGAGGAATGAATCTATATTATTGGTGGCTGGATTTTTGTTGGTCCCCAGACAACATTTGCGGTTCACGACAGCTGATAAAATAAATAGTTTTCCACAGTACCCACTAACAGCTTGCACTTATTGTCGATTTTGGACCAAACAGAGGCTCGACTGAACTCCTCCGAGCAAAGAAATCGGGTATCAATGTATCTGCAGAGGAGAGGCTAGCGTGGTCGAGACTTGAAACCAGCGCCCCCTCTCTCCGCTCCACTATGATTCAGCGCACATTCTAGACTGCATTGTATTCTTTTCTACACCTCTCTTCAGCTCCCTTCTCCGCTACACTCTAGCCTCGCACCGCTCCACTATGTTTTTTACCCTAAACGCGTTTTTATTACTACGATCGTTTTGTTAAATTTATTAAAAATGGTTTGAGTCCCATATAAAAATTAAGAACAATACGAAACAAAATAATTTCAAATATTATTTAATTGCAATAGAAACTTTTGGGAGTAAATAGTTCAATTTCGTGTAATCATTTGATTTTTATATGCTTGTTTTCTAAGATATATATTTATCTACATCTGGCAGTTTTGTATAATGTTATTATCTACACATTATAGGGTTATCTTTATATTAGTATAATAATTAACTAAAACCCTTTATTAAAAACCATTTATTTGTCACACGCGTTTCGGCATTCCGTCATCTTCAGTGTACATTAAAGAGTGTACGTAAATGTGTTTTAATAAAGGGATTTAGTTGATTATTATAATAATACGTTATATATATATTATATATATATATATATATATATATATATATATATATACGCAGAAAACGTGTCATTAATTGAAAGTGCCTGTTAAATGTAATCAAATGTTCTGAGTAAATATTGTCCTATGACAGCACAGTCATATGTTTATGTAATTTATGATCTTAAATTTGTTAAGTTTATAGTCTTTAAAGCATAACGTAATCTTACTTTAAAGCATAAAACCTGCATACATCCGTTTCTATACTACATAGACTCTCATCATTTATCACTTAACACTTAAGAACTTCAATATTAGGATCCGCCCACATAGGTCTAAAATAGTTAAATTTCTACTGCAATCGTTGAAACAATTCAATAAAATGTAAAAAAAATGCTTCACGGTCTAACATCATGGCCATAAAACACTGTTCTTTAAAATTAAATCTATGATGCCTCAGGAGATTGGATTATATGTTTAAAAAAATAGACATTAGGTTCATGATCGAAAAGTATTTTAAATTTCAAACATGGATTGCTTTGTAATGTTACACTGGTTCTCTGGGCGATGCAGAGCCGTGGCTGTGGACCTGGAAGTGAGCAGTTTCTGGAGAAGTTATACAAACAGTTTAACAGCGTTTAAAGGACCTGTGAATTGTCGGTGTTAGAGAGGGTTCGATAATATGTGAGGCCTACTTGTAAATACTATTTCACTCGTTACTTTTCTGTGCCTCTACACTTGTTCTAAAAATAGAAGTTTTGGGCAGTCCTTAGCCTACTTAGTCAAAACACTTAAGGTGAAATATGATGGTTCTCTAACATATTTTTCAAATCTAAATAGGCATACGAACAGGTACATATTATTTAAGTATTTATGGTTAGACGATCAGAGGTTGAGGGACTAACTCTTATATCGTTCGCCGCGTATATGAGCATTTTTGGTTCAAATGAATTTTATTTCCGATGTCACAGTTGAGTTTCCTTGGTGCCCCGATCGAGAAAAATTATATATAGCTCCCAAGAACCTTCTTATAAACCCGCTCTTGTGATCTACTTTCGGTCTAATATATTTCCAATTTCATAATTTAGGTCAACAGTTGAGTTTGCTTTGTTGTCCCTATAAAGAAAATACATTTACCTACTTAGGACTGAAAAGCTTCCTTCGTTCAAAAAGTGTCTACTTCCGGGCATTTGAATTTACTTCTAATCTAATGTGTTTAGGGTGCCACAATTGAGTTTGCTTTATTGTTCCGACCAAAAAAATACATACATATACAAAGTACATACTTCTGTGAAAAATGTTCTACTTCGATCTCTTGCAGTGTTATTTCGATCTAAGATATTGCCAGCACCATAGTTGAGTTTGCCTTGTTGTTACGATGAAGGAAATATACATACGTACTTAGGACTGAGATCGTACGGTCAAAAAACATCTACTCTCGTTGTAAGGAGGAAATCCGTATGTAGTTTATGCAACATGATATAATAAGTTTTGAGTTGCAAAGCGTGGTTTTTCGTACTGTAGTCTGGGAAAGGATGGCTCATTGAAGTGTGTTAGTGTAAAAGTACCATATTACAATGCCAAGTTAGCCAACCAGTCTTGACAACCCAGCTAGACATTCTTGTTCGTAAACATTCAGATTTTTCCTCATTAAGGTGGGTTTTATAATAGTATTTTAATAGTATTTGCAAAAATAAACTTTAAATCAAGTATTTCCAGTTCATTAGATGTTTTTAATTCGTCACTAGCTTAATCTGTAATAAAAGTTATAGGGCATCTTTGTCTTTGCTATCTCCATTTTACTACTAACCAAGCATTTCAATATTAATACAAGGTATAAATTAAAGTCGTTTCTTGTGTTGGTCTGTTTGTGCATAGTTTATTTTAAACTATTAAACGGATTTTATACGGGTTTCCTGTCAGCATCGTTATGAACTAGAGCAGGTTTCTAATTTGATACATCGATATGTTAATCTTAGAAACTAGAAAAAAAATTTTATAATGCAAAAATTAATATTTTTGCGCTGATTATAAATTGATCTAATTTTAAATATCATTTGAAACAAATGTCTCAGTCTCTTTGACGTACTTCATTAGAAACATCAAAGAAAGTTTTAAGTGTCAACAGCTGCTTAGTGTCAGTTAAATGTGGATTATGAAACATAAATACTATCATTAGAATAATGGTTAAATTAATAAAATATATAGATGTGCTGTCATAAAACAATGTTTACTCAAAACAGTTGATTACATTAAAATCTTCCAATTAATATTCTACAACTTAGAGATCAAGACGGGATTTTAGCTACTTTAGAGGCCAGTGGGACGTAGCCCGGAGGGATTTTCGAATTAATTAAGAATAGGCCTATATTCATATCAGGGTCCCTGAGAATGTCCATGTGAAATTCCATAACAATGGGTTGAATATTTTACACGTGAAAACAAAACTAACAAACAAAGGCATTTTCACATTTATAATGTTGTTGGCATTAGGATGTAGTTCCAACGGCTTAACGGAAGTAGGAACACATTTTATGTTGTAAAATTAAGACTCTAAAAAAAACCTCTGAGACTTAACACTTTCCTTGTCGAGAAATTTTTTTGGTATCAGCGCTCTTTTTTATCGTGTCTGTTTACAGTCTAAACATATTGTGGTGCCTAGTTAGTACGCTTCTGTTGGATGTTGTAGTATTCTGTAAAAAATCAAGTAAACCTTTGGAATAGCCATCGTAAAAATGTTGTATAGCAATAAAAATAAATAGTGCCTCATAATTTATAGGATACTGGTTGAAAACTAACAAGAGAATTAGTACTAAAATATAGATGAAAAATACGACAAACTTATAAACAATCGGTAAGGACCAGTGGCGAAGCCAAGACGTTTGGGGAGGAGATTATGTGATTGCAACGCCTCCTATCTTGAAATGTCATTTCACCCCTATCTTGAAATGTCTATCACGTTTTATTTAAAAAACGTAATAGAAGTTATGGGAAGCAAGCAATTTTACTTGATATAGTTCATAATTATTGGATTTTCTGAGTTTTTCATTTGTACATGTATTTCAAATTTCAAAATCCAGGATACGTCACTGATACGTTCTCACCTTATACTTAAATCAATACTTTTACGCCGAGACATTTATAGGAAACAATTGACAGTTTTCACTCGCTAGGAAGGAGAGTATGAGCTGCAGTGACGGTAGATACAGCCTCGCCATGACGACTTTATACGACCGATGAACTGTAAACATCGCGACCCTGAACACAAGATCAGATACCTGGTTGGTAAAAAGTGTCCGGCTGGCGGTATAATACTAGTCATTATGTGCAGCAACATGTCGTGGGCGGCCTGGTTGCCATGCATTAGGCGACATCAGTTTAAAAAAAATCGACTATATAATCTTTAATTTTGACCTTTTGACTCCAAAATCAATACTTACAAGTACAGTAGTAGCTCTTCCTTGTATAAGAGGAAGCTACATATTAAGTTTGTGGTTTCTACAACCTTTCTATCGATATGTATGGAATGGACTGTCAAAAAGACGACACGATTTTAAGAAGTTCTTGTTGGGCCTTTGCACTGATAAAATAAAATTGGATGTACATGTAACATTTGTAGAACTTAAGGTGTAGGTCCCTATATCCTCCTAGATACCACCACCTTCTTCTAGGTATCCAAACTCATCATTATGGCTATTTTCAATAGAACCAGTCAATAGAATATATTTATTGATATTGATCGTTTTATCTTGTTCTTCAAATAGACATATATTTTATCATCAAAGGGTTCGTTGATAGGGTAGATAGTCATCTGGCTAACTTTGCGGTATCATGGGCAACAACGCTTTTATTGTATATCCAACGACCGACTATTTACTGGAAAATATTGCTTTACTTGTGTTTAGTGAACTCAACCAAAAACCTCAACGTCGCTCTGTGGGAACGGCCTTGCAAGGCCGAGGACCGTGACGGCCTGCGCGTGCCCGGGGCCCTGGGGTCGGCTACCGGTCATCCGTGGCCTGCTATGTGGGCCAACCCGCCACAACAGCGGCCGTCACGGTCTTAGGAAACTGCAACACACCTTTGGAACAGTAGGGAATGTTAGCATACTAGAGGGTGGATCTTTTATTGACCTTACAATTTATAATGCCTGACAGAAATGGTTCCCTAGGGTACGTCTATAAAATCTTAACTAATCGGATCATAATTCTCGTTTAAGACTTTGTCAACTTTTGGGCTTGGAAGTTATAGTAGATCCATCAGAATATATTTGTCGAACTTATTATATGGTATAGTAAGATGGTATGTTGAGTGAAGTCTCTTATTTGGCTTGTTATAGTTTATAAGGGTGCAGTTAACTCATAAATGTCTTTAATTTTCAACATCATTTTAATTTCAGGAATTTTAGACAAACTCGAGATTGGTGGTTTCGGGTGGAGATTTTGTCGGGTTTAGTGAACGGTTTACTGGTGAAATCCTCCAGGGGAACTACTTCTAGCACTCTCTAACTTTACTTTAAATTGCCTTTAAAAGTTTATCTATCTTATTGTTTTTGGTGTAACCACATTTACAATCGTACAGTAATCTGCCTATTTTCCTTGGGGTAATAGTCAATGGGGTGAAATTATCAAGTAGGGCCGGTACAGTAGGTGAACGGTACTTTTACAAACTTTTCTGGTTAAAAACAGTCTTTGAACTGTGAATTCTTTTACTGACTCCTCCAAGGGGTGTCCCGAAATATAGCCAATCCGTGTCTTGTCATAGATGAAACTATGAAGACTATCATGAACTATCAACAATACTTGCTTAAGACAATCATATCAGATTAAGATAACATTATTACCTTTACTGAAATATATGATAATGCTATAGTGCACCTAAGTTTAATTCTTTTTCTCGGTATGTTGCTTCATGACAGTTGCCTGTACTGCTACCTTTGTGGCGTAGTTATCATTAAGAGGTGGCACTTCAGCGAACACGTCGCGGCATCGTGTCATTGTTAAAAATAACTAAGTTCGCAAAACACTTAACAATGACGTGCTTTCCAAAATGTCAAGTCCTTAAAATATTTTCGACCGGTAAGGTGCTCCAGATCTTGAACTTTATTGCGGCCTTAACTTGAGAAGATTACTTGTAACTATGATGTTTAATGAGAATATATTATTTGTTTATTTTAAAGCTTAATAATATCGAGATCTTATTCAGAAATACCATAACATCTTGATAAAGCCGATATAAATATGTCAGTGACACTTTTACTTTTACTCAGCCCCAAACAAACAAACTTTAATGTATTAATGTGCTAATGGTATATTTAATTACAAGTTGTGAGGTGTACATAAAATTGAGTATCAATTGCTCCAAGTGTTAATAAGTTCATACAATATGGCCTTAATTTTTATAAACGTTTCACTAAAACCAAAGTGGTATTTTGGTTTAGGGAGATGGTTTAGACATGACAAAGCATTTGGCAAGTATTAAGGGTGGGTGCAAGGCAATGTTACAAGAACTACACAGATAAGCCTGCGAGTTCTTTGTGGACTATAGTTGGTCAGTTTGAGTTTGCTGACGTAATGGTGACGAGCGAGGAGGTGGTGTGGAAGGTAGAGTGAGTTCTATAGTACTATGATGCGTCACCGCCTGAGCCGGTAAGGATTACGCACGCCTTGGCTCTACTTGTAGTCGCCACCGGAACCGGTTAGTGTCGTACGTGCCGAACAGAGCTGGGACTGGACTGTTCCATATTGTCTGCCTCCCGACTTTGGCACATAAATGCAAGAAATGCATCAAGCGGCTCCTGCAAGTCGCCAGTCCGCTGCGCTCCTGCTGAGGAAAGCTCAATGTTGATATTTCCTCGTTTATTATTTACCACAGACACATCCCTGTTCTACTATCAGTTCAGAAAACATTTTGTTGCAAAAGCACATTCAAACCTAGAATGGTCTGCGAGGAATTAGGTTTTGAATTACTAGTACTACAGTAGTACCGGTAGTACTCTCAATAGCAATAGCGAAGACACGTCCGCAGATCTTATTGCCCTTTACTTGTACCTACTTTATCCCTTTGACTCGCTAAAGTATTCGTTATCCCTGTAATTTCTATGTTTCAAAGTATTTTGATATAAAAACAAATCTCATTGTTCTCTTAAGTAACATCTAAGGGACCTTATATCATTTCATTGATTACCTTCTAAAATACTACACGTAAAATATAGTATTTAGCCTTTGAAGCTTCTGCACTTGGAGAGAGATAAACATCTCCTTTCGAAAATTTGGACAATCACTACCGTAAAATGTGTAAGAAATGCTGTTTTAAATGTTATAGTTTCATAGTTTGAAAATTTGATTGGTAACTCGGTCAAATTATGCTAAGCAGACGACAATGGAATACCTAACGATAAATGGGTATATCTAACGATACCTAACCTGTTTTCAAGAGGTATGGAAGAATTTGAAAATTAAACTCTAGGTTGACTAACACTTCTTAACACATTATTTTAAGGCGGTACGATCTGTGTTCAGTTGGTAAAATATGTTTGAATATAGAAACATCGTAAATGACTTATCTTCACCCGATTCTTTTCTACATGGTTACAAGATTGCCTAAGTTTCATATTTTACATGTATATAACACCTTGCAGAATTATAAAACGTATTTTTTCTGTCTTCAGGAAAGTTATCTTAAAGGCCTTTGACTTAGAAATAAAAAAGATAACTTCACCAAAAAGCCCGATTGCGCCATCTAACAGTACCCAATGTTTGTTAACGGAACGTAAATCAGTCAGCATTTTTACTAACTGTCACTTAAATACGAAGTTCAAAAGTGAAGGGTAGCATACTCGAGGCATCAATAGTTTAGAAATATCTATGACAAAATAACAAGGAAAGATGTAATTTCTCTCCAGTTAACTAAAAGATTTAATGAATGTAATGGTAATAATAGCTTGTTATGAATATATATATATATATTAGCTTAATTATACTGTTGCGATTACACTTATGAATGATTACTTCAAAAGAAGCGTACATAATGTGTCGATGCCAAATTGCTCAGAGATCTGCAATGTACGACGTTGGCTGGAGTAACTCTCGTTGCGATTTCCTTCCCTTAAACCAGTAGTAAGAGAGAGACGAGTGCTAAGCGATCTTGGCGGATCTGTGGATGAGAGTGGAATCGTGACAAGCGGCGGCGGCGCTGCGCAGCGGCAACTATAGAGAGTACTCGGGTCGAGGTCGTAGATAATGACCATTGATAGGTAAGTGCTCCAATAGCTTTGTGTGACGTAATGTCTGCTCAGCCGGCGTCACTGGATTCGAAATCTATACCAGAAATTGAAACTCTTGCTACATTTGTTGTCCACATTTATATTTTAAATTGTCAGGACGTTAGAAAAACGGGTACATTAGAAAATGTTTGTGGGATTGGTGTTACCAGTAATATATACAACACTTGGAAGAAAGAAGCCCGATGAAATTATAAGTATAGTAGAGGGAAGGAAGTTTAGGTCCGGTGCTGGTATCAATAACACTCAAAACAGCAATGGCGTAAACAAAGGAGTGTCTTGGGGTAAGAGCATTCCCTATAAAGTCTCATATGAGGACCCTAAACTGTATTTGGAGAGGAAATATATTACAAAACATAACTCCACGATGTTGGCAAACAGTAATCTTTTGTTTGACATAACTCAATTGTGAATTTTACCTTATTCCATCATGCTTTTTATAACGCTCCTTAAAAAAAAATAACTCCCTAGTTACGCTACTACCTAAGCATTGCGTAGCACGTTAATGCCGAATATTGTAATCATCCGCCTGAGCTGAAAATGACATTCCTACACCACCGAAGTTTCGTCGCGCTCGTACGATATCACCTGGACTTGATCTCACTTTATCAAACCGAACAGGACTTTTTACGAGCATTCTCCGTTCGATTGTCGTTTCTCATGCACAATTTGGACTCATGTCAGACGATACTTCGGTAAAAATTAGAATTAATCATATCTAGTAAACCCAATAAACAACTGAGAGGAGTAAAAAATAGCAGCGTCCACAAATATTCAAATCCCCCCCTCCTTTAAAACATTTAAGAGTCAATGCAGTAAAGCTTTGTGACCAAATATTTTGCCCATTTTAGTTTTTCCAGTCTCACGTTGTTTTTCACAACTCACACGATCTGTATGCAAGCAGTGTTTTGAAAGAAACAGTGTCTGACTCGTAATTTTTGTCGAGATAAAGATTGTATATCGCTAAAGTAACACGTGGAATTGCCATTTCGAATAAACTGATCAGCCTAATGAGCGTGTTTAGTTAGTCTGTATATCTAGCACAAATCTATGCAATAGATACAATATAATACAAATTTATCTTATATGCTGACTTGATTTTAAAAATACGAATTATTACTTAAAACAATAAAGTATTTTGTGGGTTATTACTAAAAAAGAGCATCATCATTAACCAATTTCTAGCTGATTTTGAATTATTGTGACTTTCCGTAACTGCAAGAAGTTTATGCAAGGAAGTGAAAGGAAGAGGACTATCGGATCGGTACAGAACGAGTGTGGATGTCCTGTCTCTAAATAAACACGTCCTTTCTTCGAAAGTGGAATTAATTAGTAGCCTAATGACGTGTCTGGTTGTCCGTCTCGGCTTTGTTCAAGGTTGACCAAGACAAAGGACACTTTGACTAAACGAAATAAATGTAATTTCTGTTATAAATCCAGAGTTTTTGTTTGGTAGGTTGTAAAAATAAAGACATGATGAAACTCAGCTTAACAAGTTGATAACAAATTAAAATAAAATTCAGCATGCCACTGTGCAAAAGTTAAATAATACTTTTTAGCAGGCTATACTCTAGAAAAATGTAATGCATGGGAAAGCTGGAAAAGATTTGGCGGATCGATATAGAGAAAATACAGCATCAAAAAATATTTGATGTTTCTTTAGATGTAAATACTGAACGGTAGTTGGTTACAGTTGGCTGATAAATAATCTGTTTGACATTTTCGACCGGAATCTTAGATTCTCTACGTTGAAACTAACTTATTTTTGTCAGACCCATGATTTCGGGTTATCCTTTTCCCAATCTACTATTTCCGAGTTTGAAATTATAAACTAGTGAACTCTTTCTGCAGCAAAATTCAAAAGGACGGAGGTGTGAAAATATTCAATTCCTAAAATCAGAACCTTTAAAATTACCATATTCAGAAGAAAATCACTTTGAAATTTCAGCTGTCAAATTCAACTCCAACCCAAAATTCCACTTTACTGGAAGTATCTCTCTCCCAGTTGAAGAGTTTCTTATCTTCTTCCGACAGTTGAGAACCTTACTGTGTGAATTACTTCACAAAAGGCGTGACTTTATCGTGCTGGGAGATTTTAATTTCGTCTTTCTCAATGAGGAAGACCACTTGATTAAGATAATTTTTGGAGATTCGTTGAAGTCATTTGGTCTTACATAGGAGATTCTCCTACTCGGTATCGGTCTCTTCGACACTAATTGGCAACGATATAACAAATATCACTGACACATCCGTGTGGGTGATCATAACGGAGATATCGGTTCACGATGTCCAGGAAGCTATTATCAGGATTCTTCCTTTGAGTCGGATAAAAAACCACCAGGCATGTTCTCAAAACGAGACTTACATTTGCAGGGAAAATGCAAATCTTTTCGGGAAACTGTGGGATCTTCCACGATCACGAAACAATGAGGGAACAATATTAAATTTGTATTGAACCTTCAGAATTCCTATGAAAACTAAGAAAACATCAATCTGCAAAAGAAAATTTATCCGGATAACTCGTAGAATTCTTGTATCTAGGGAAAAGCTAACTTTATTCTGAAATCTTAAAGGGATCTTACGACATTGAATTTAATCATTTCTTCGAATGGTAAAAACAGATTTACATCTATGTTATTAAGGCTATTAATTCCAAAGTCAATTGGAAATTAAAAGAATATATCAACTATGGCTCGGCTTGGTATTAATAATAAACGTCACTTGCCGAGACCTAAGAATCTTAAAATATTGATCCATAATAAACTCGTCAGCCACCCGAAAGAGTTTAACAAGCTTTTTTCAGTAGCAGATGACGGACAGCTTCTCAGTTCCCTGCTATGTACAGTAAAGAGGTTGCTCGAGTAATACAACTTGAATCTCAATCTCAATACTTCCAGTCTTGAGCAATATATTCGAAAAACTTTTCCAAAATAACCTTGCAAAGTTTTGGAAAAGCACGATCTTCTGTTCTAAAATCAATTTGATTTTTTAGACCAGGCAAGTTTACAACAGACGCTGTAGTCAGACTGGTTGACATCATCGTGGAAACTTTGGAAGATAGAAAAAATCTTTTCTTTGTTATATCTCTATAACATCTATGTTTCTCGACCTGTCTAAGGCATTTGATTCTGTTGGCCATAATATTTTGCTTCTAAAACTTCAATGTTACGATATTAGAGATCATTTTTGTTGCTTAACTCTTTTAAAAAACCAGAACATGGCTAATTGAAATCGACAATATTGCTTTTTACAAGTAAGGGACACTGGAATGTTGTGTTGACCACAGATAATTCCTCAACCCTTTATTGTTTTTGGCAGTATGTGAATAAGATTGGTTCATCGTTCCTGCATGGAAAAATAGCGCAGTATGCAGATATCACGGCTCTTCTTTTAAGGTCTTCTTGAAAAATAAAGTTCGAAATGCAAACATTCAATAAACTAATCAATTGCTTACAAATTTGTATGAAATCAATTTGAAAACATATCAAACTTTTTAAATTTTGATACTGAGAAAAGTCTAACTGTCTTTATTGGTGATACTGTTCTCGATCAGTCTGAATCAGTTAAGTTCCTTGGAAGATATCTTGATCGAGGTTTGACTTAGAGTAATCATGAGGACAGCGTTTGCTCAAGGCTGTCCACTGGGTATTATTGTTCTAAGCAACATTTCAAACGTTGTCCAGTTAGATCCTTCTCGTTGCTTATTACGGTCTCATAATATATCCCCCTCCACCCTTAGCTTATGGAATAGTGTTATGGGGAAGCTGTTCGAATTCTGAGTTTATGAGACTCTTCAAACTAAAAAAATTAGAATCTAAATTACAGAGTCGTGCAGATCAGCCAGTAGTTAATTACTCTTCCGGTTCCAGCGCAATGTAAACAATGAATACAAAAGGTAATGTTGTATTCGTTGGTCAAAATTCAGGAAGACGGTGGAATCGAAATGTCGTGACGTAATGAGCTGACATCTGTCTGTCTGTCTGTCTGTCACCAGAGAGTTCAGGAGAGGATATTGACCCCGCCACTACCTCTGCGACTCGCGTACGTCTTCCATATCGGAGCCGAGCCAAGGAGACCTGGATTGGCCACGATGCTTATGTTCCTTGATCGTGTGCCACCCGTGACTTGACTTCATCGCGTGGAATAGAGCCTCTCTGGACGTAATTTTTATTACAAAAAAACAGTAAAATGACCATACAGTAATTCTAAACATTTTCCAAATAAATGCTATTGAATGTGTTACAATATCACTGTAAAGTGACACAGTATATTGATGTATCACGATGTTCATCTTAATTTTATATCGTACATCCATTAAGGGGAACAGATGGTGCTGGATTACATTAATATTTTTAAATTAAATTAATTAGCTCTTTAGATCAATTTCATGAAGACAAAAAAAGAATGAATTTTATTTTAAAGTCCTTAATTAATTAATGATGTTATGAAAGTCATTAATCAATACGTAGTACGTATTACGTTCAAGAATGTAATTACTTGTTACAGGAGGCAGTCAGACATACGTACATCTACTATAGTACGGGAATTTTACTTAAAATATAAATAATTATTACTATGATAGTGTACGCATATTAAATGTTATCATTGTTCAAATATTTTTATTTTACAGTATAACAACCTTTTAAGATCTTTGAAAGTATCCAAAGGACAAAATAAACAAAATATCTATATTTATAAATTACGTCATATATAAGTCAGCTGGTATCCAAGATATTGAATCCAAGGAAGGTGGAGAAACTCTTCCTTATTGGAGATATCCATTTTGGTTGACAAACAACACAAATTAATTGTCCAATAATTAAAACTATTAGGTAATTTGTGTTGTTTGTCTACAACGATGGTATCCAAGTGTTTGGTTGCCACATCATAGATTACAATATTTTTCCAATACCCTCCTTTCTTAATTTCAATCCTGGGTCCCCGTATAAGAAAGTATGGGGAAGGATTACAGCTCGACAAATCACGTTGACTAAACCACTGTCGCAGACGATCACGTGATCTGTCCAAGTTGGAATTTTCGCTACAACATGTTATTTCATGATACCTTCCTTGTGTTATTCAGAAATATTAAGAAAATATCATTATACCTTATAAAAATTTTAAGAAATTTGTACTTTGATTATTTGTTTTTGATTTATTATTTCAAAACAGCAAATATTTTATAGTGAATAATATGTTTACTTGTAATTGGAGGCATTTTCTTCAGATAGAATATGTTATGCCTTTTGATCATTAATGAAAACAAAAGACGCTTGACATCGAGGAGTATTGTGTTTTTTGTTTCGTGCTCTCAAAAATACAATGTCCATTGTAACATAGTTCCTAAATGAATACAGACATTTGTCGAACGGCAACGGAAGAACTTTCTCCTCAGAGGAGATTTCTTACACGAGAAGGTAGGTAATACATATTGTAACACTTAACAGTGAGGACCATTATCCTGTTTGTTCGTATCGACGATGACCACTATAACATACTAGTTTCTAAATTAATGCAAACCGTGATTTCGAGAACCGACGGGAACGGATGCGCGGCAAACAATTGAGTGTGAGTTTGCGCCTTACCGCGCACAACCAGTCAACCTTACTCACCGCGGCGCACCGTGTCTTTTGTCACAATCCCTGGCGTTTCGTGCCTACCCTCGTGTTGATCTAACAGCTATGTGTTTGTAAACAGGTCTCGCAACGCCAATCGTAAACGACGCTTTGTTAAGCCGCCAAACATACACGAGCTATCATAAGTCAAAATGATTTACACTATGAACGCACAGAAGTGCTGATGGACGGGCGACTGTAATTGTGCGAGCGTTGAAGCACAGGCACGACCGCCCCGAGCTGAGTCAGCGTTATGTCAGCTGTTCTAATAAAACGCGATTTGTAAAACCAAAGTCTAGCCGTGCACTTCTCTACGTGGCAGCGCGTTCCTGTGTCTGTAGTGCTCGTGCCGGGAGGACCACTTTATGTTTAGGGCCACCAACCTTCTGCCATTGTCGGTGTGGTCGGGTCCATCAACTCCAGGTTCAGGTAATATTATGTACTTGTTTGTTTTGTTTTAGAGTGGAAACTGTGTACATGTTTCGGGTTTTTATTTTAAAAAAAGCTACAAAAACAGTAGAAGGCTTAATATAGTTTACTTTTAAGAATTTTCAGATGCAGGAGGAATATGCCAAGTCAGGAATAGTAAGCCACGCCCCCTCACACATTAATTGATAAAGTGATTTGTGTTGTTCACTTTATGAACATGAAAAAACAATCAATGTATATTTGGTAAGATACATATACTTTTTTATTTATGCGACAAGACCCCGGCTACTTCGTGGTTTAGAACTTCCGCAGATTCCCCTCCCTAGTTTTAATGTCTGGTGTCCAACGGTCCATACTATGTTTATTATTCGCTTTTCCAATATTTGTGAGTGTGTTCAACTTGTGCTAAACTATATTAATTTCACTATTTTATGGCCCTTAAGCAGCACAGTTTAAATGCTGGACTTCTTAACTAGGAAACATTATTATTGAGTGTTGAACTACGAATCCCTTTTATGAGGACTTCGCGAAGACGTGCTCTCTAGGTACATATGCATTACTACTAATTCCAAGCATTTTTACCTCAGAATAATACATGGTTTTGTATGTATAGAGTGAGGTTAGACGAACGAGGTTAGTTCATAGCGCCAGCCGACGGTTAGGCTTAGTACTGCCATTAACAGAACCTAAAGTGGCTGGAGCGAATTCTATTGAGAGATTCTAACTACCTCACTGAGATGACTGTCTTTTCAGGAGATGGCTCCTTAACCATTGTTTCAAAAACATTAGATTATACTGTATATCCATTTTATTCAACTGCTATGCTATCCTCGGCAAATAATTTTGTTTCGATATTAATTAACATTCCTCTGAAAACCTCAGATTTAGATGTTTTTAATTAAACTTCCCGAAATGGATTTTTATGTAGACACCACCGAGTGTAACGGCGAATTGGCGGAGTTTGTTAGGAATGTAATTGTGCGAACATGCCGTAACTGATTTGAAGGGGTCTGTACCATCTTCGAACAACTCAAACTTAAGTGTCAATATGATTATAATTTTGTTATATCAGTTGTTAAGAACCTCTCCTTATAGGTAGATATAAGTTGAATGGTGAATAACAGATTAGTTTGCCTGTTAATAACAAATAAAATTGTTAACTGTAAAGTAAAGTTAATTATGGCATTTTTCAGTAAGTTACCAATAAAAGTGATATATTTACTTTGATGTTTTGGTGGATTTGACATAAAGATAGAACTTTTTAATTTAATCTGCGATGTCGTTGGCTCCTTCGATACGATGAATCGCTTGATTTCTAATTCTACGAATATTCCTTTGATGCAAGTATACAGTTGCCATCATCAATATTTTTATTTTCAAAGGAATTCCCCTTGCCTTTCCTTAAATTGAAACATATCTAACCGAGAAGTTTGCAATGTTAACCCATCAAACGTTTGTCTGGCTAGCAAGTACGTAATTGGAATTTGTATTACAATTTTAGCGTTATTTTTTGAGGAGCATGTGTGTATGATTTTAAAATTTAAAATATTTAAGGTGAAACACTAGACACGTGGGCCGTACCGCAAGAATTGCTCCCGTTTAGAGCCCTATCTATTCAATCCCCCCCCCCTGCTACCGCGTCGCACAGTTTAATCAAGTTCAACAACATTGACATTGTCGTGTCAAGCGTCAAATGTGGGTCAAGAAACAGAGCAGCTGCACGTACGCGATCACGTTGGCAGCTTGTGCTGGGAGCGGGCGCACAGTTAATTAATTGCCAAGACAGAGTCAACTGGTTTCGTTACACCCACAATTATCCATTAGCATCCAGTTTCCCTCATTGCTGACTGGAACCAGCTGTGAGGATGATTTACGTTGCTAATTAATCATCGAGTAAACTAGTTCAATTTGACCGTGTGGCACCCAAGTGAATGTTGATTTAAAATGTCTAAACATTGGCAAGAACATTTCATAATCGTAAATTTGATTTAGTCAAAAACATATTGTGGAAATAATAATTCCTAATACCCATTTTAAGTACTATATTATGTACATTGTACTCTTATCTTCGGGTAAAAAGTGAAACTCAACTCGCAGCTAGAATCGCTGACGTGAAGGAGCGAGTTTTCCAACAAGCTGTTATTCCTAACAGCATGGTTGTGATAATTTAGCATTTTTAGATGATTCCAGCATTCCTTAGATAGGTTATGGTTACTTGAAGGTATCCAGATCCACCTCTGGAACCACATCCGAATCTTTCGATAACTCACTTTAAAAGTTTGTGGATATTTCGTTGAAGTCAGAAAGAACGACGCGACGGTTCCTTTCGCTGCATATAATATGAGTCAACACGAGTCTTCAGTGTCTAACTAAAGTACCCTGTACATTGTCAGTGTAGTCCAAGGTCTTGATCTCTACATACGATTCACATTTAATTGTTTCAGTATGTCCTCGAAGTACGATTTCCTAGACCTGTTTTATTATATATTATTCCTTAAATCCTACATTCAAAGATATTATTAATGTAGTTACTCCGTATAATGTGTGAAGTGTATAAATCATTTTAACTCACGTACATTCAATACAAATCGTCAATTGACTTTACTCTTTAACGGTTTCCTACTTTATACTGACTTGCACTTATTAAGATATGCCTGCTACAATAATAACTATTGCTATCAAATTGTTGACTTTTTATCGATGTGGATAAATCTATACTGTCAATGCAAAATTCAATGCCTTGTTGGAGTGTCGTGTTATTTAGTGTTGACGTTAATATTCAGATTCAGTTTGAATTCTTTTAGAATGTTTACAGTGAATCCAGTCTAATGACAATATTATCACAACCGAATATATATATATATATATGTATATATATATATATATATATATATATAAATATTGGAATTTTGTTGGGTTGTTCTTAAGATCCAAATAGTCGCTACACATAACATAAGCTATTGGGCTAGTTGTTTGAGCGACTTAAAATTACTTTGTTATTTTAGAGCATTTACAATATCATTGTATCAAGCGGGAAAAAAAATCTCCCCAAAACTACATTCTATTCTAACTAAAATCTTTAAGCTACCTTTCCTGAACTGGATTTCGTAGCTTAATAAATAGATCCAGGACAAGAAGATAGGGAAATGTTGGGATATTTTGAAGAAAATCGGTTTAATAATGATGTTTGTAGCACCCTCTCTCTTCACACACACAGTTTTGGAAAACTTTCTAATGTGCCTCAAGAGGGGATCCCGCTCTCGGAGCTAAGTCGCATGTTGATTATTGCCCAGCCGCTGGTAAATATATGAAAGGGTTACTCAAATATATGGTTGTGACTACCCTCGCTACTCGGCGACAGACTCGTGGTCTTGTTGAAGCTGAGAATTTCACAAGCGAACTTTCGACCCAGATATATGATATCGGTGATCGCTGGTCCACCAGTAATCGATAGTCTGTCGTTGCGGCATTTCACCTGGCTGTATTGGGTAACGGTGGAGAGAGGCCAGAAACAAACAGCTCACCATTCTACTTGCTCACAGGCAATAAAACTATAGAAATGTTTAATACCAGTTCTAATACCGAAGTAATGATAGTATACCAAGATGCCGATTTTAAACATTCTGGATATTCTTACAAGTAAATGCTGTTTCGCTTTTTTATAAACGCAATACATTCAACTTATCGAGTTTTAAAGGAAATTTCTTCTATATGCTAACCTGTTTAAGAAATTTTATATCCAATAAAATATTGACTTTCAGAAATTATCATCTACCCATAAGCAAATTTGATTTATATATATTCTGAATATTTTGCTTATGTTTCTACGAGATTAATCTTTATAAGAAACATTATGCCAAGTTATATAGTTTCGTAAAATATTGACGCTCCTTACCATTTGCATTGCTTGCAAATATCTTGAAGTGAAAAAGTTTGCAAGGAAAATTGAACTTTTTCTGAAGCTCAATACCATGTAAATATACAAAAAATATACAAATACTTAAATATTTGTAGATGAATTAGTAAAGAATTAATTAACCCATGATATAACAAGTTTATTTAAAAATTTAACCATTACACGAACCCACTTAAAATTATAAGTTTTCTATAAGATCAAATGTTTCAACGCTCATGAATGTAAAGTAAACATATTCAATCTGTTTCACATTGTAATTAATTGAAAATAAAAATAGTTATGTTTCTGAAACGTGAGATAAATCAAATTTGTTATTATAATATCACTGAATAATTTGGATTAGTTTTGTAATTTTGCTTAGCTATTAAGGGTTCGTGAAACACTTCAAGAAAACATTCATACTAATATATTACCACAGCTAATAAAATTGGTGTAACATTGCAAGGGTAAACAGCTACACTAAGTAATAATTGGCAGCTGAAAGAATAGCCTGGCTATCTGTTAAGCCTCCACCATCCATCCAGACCACACACGTGCGACCTTGAAGAAGTCGTTAACGTTGTTCTGTTGTGGTTTAGACTGTTTTTGACTATTGATCGTGATCTTTACAAAATTTTGTTTGGAGAAGCTATAGCCTACTAGGACAATGTTGAAAATTTGGGATTTCATACGTAGAAATGTAGCTAAATGAAAGATATATAAATTTAATATTTAAAATTATCAAGATGTTTAATTAATTTTTTCATTCATTGAACTGGTGGTGATAACCTTTTATGGATGTCTAAATTTAATAATAACCAGTGTGCCAATTCTCAACAGCTTTAAAAAAAGTTAAATACAGTAAAACTGTTCTCATTCCTCTAATCGAGGTGTACCTAACATCAAGCTTTTGGATGAGTTCATAAATTAATATGGCAGCCCTGTTTTCTTACAATATAATATATATCTTTATATATACTTTCTTGTGTTCGTGTGTATATACTCCTCCTAAACGACTGGACCGATTTTGATTAAATTTTGTGTGTGTGATGAAGGGGTTTCAAAAATGGTTTAGATTCATGATTTGGTCCCATTTTAAATAGTTTATTTAATTAATTTTTTATTTATAAATTGTTGTTGATGTTAGAGTGTTTTATATTGGATCCGGCATTTTGCGCTGCGACACGTAATACAAAGTGAACTGATACTTTCAGCTGTTAACACTTTCAGCTGAAGTTCATCAAAGAGGCAGAAACATTTGTTTATATAGAAATTTTAGTAACTATTAAATAACTGTAAACTGCTTGATCAGTAGTGTAATGCAGATTGCAGAGACAAAGTTATTATCTAATTTTAAATTTTGATTGCACCAATGATCAATAATCCATCTAATGCCATGAAAATATTATTTATACACTGTTATAAAAACTACCCCATTAAATAAAGCTGTGAATGTTTGCACATAAAGAAATCGAATCTGGTTAGCTCCTTTAACATTGTGTCTGGCATTTTTACTGTAGTTATTGAAAAGTAAATGGGGATAACACACTCTTGCCCTTATACTAGAAGCATATACCCCTTATACATATTTATTGATCGGTAAAAATATCAAAATGACTTAATCACCAAAATTTAATCTAAGTTGAATTCCGAAACCAACATATGAGACCATTGTTTTGGTTAGTGCAACAGTCCAAACAAATTGTGGAACTGTAAATAGATTAGACCGGGGGTGAATTTAAACGACTAGAACAGACTCATATTGACCGCAGCAACTTTTTAGTTGGACGATACACTTCCGTCATTGGGATAAAAAGGCTAACTCTTATTGTTACTGAAATCGTCTGAGCACTTCAATAAATTATCATGGAATGTGGGAGGGAATACGAATTTTATAAAAACTGTTTCACTTTACGACTTCTGGACCCCAAAAACACTGTTCTTTAAACTTAAATCTAAATGGATCAGGAGATTTGAATAGCTTTGAGTGACTATCGATTATTTCAGGAGTGTTTATTATGTCATAGATAAAGAATACATGAATATAATGTCCGAGTTTTCAACTAGAAAATACGTGCGAAGCCGCGGGTAACTGTTAGTATATATATATATATTATAATAAAAACACAAAAATTAACAAATACATTTTTCTTCAATTTGTTTCTTTTTATTTATTTCTCGTCATTGCAGTAATTACTCATACAATGAAAAATGTAACACAATGTACTGCAGGTAAATGAACACAATTAACTTTTTGAATACTGTCATGCAACAGTGTGATTATGAGTCTGCAAATCAATTGATACATACAACACAGGACGTTCGTCTCGAGCACATGGAAATTAACCGAAGCTATTGTGCAACCAGCAAAATAATTTTTTACATATGCAATTTGTATTTTAACTATTAGAGGCTGGTGTATTCAGTACTTCTTTTAGTTAGTTGGTATTTTGTACAATGGACCATTTTGCATTTCATACTAAAATAATTCTAATAGCAAAACCAATAATCTTATTTGTCATTTGTCCTAAAAACAGAGTACAAAACTGAAAATTTTAATATGTACGCGATTGTACGCTGTAATTTTCGAATCACTGATAGATTTCTGCATGAAAAGTGGCTTGCCTTACACGCCCAAGTCATCATTGACGGTTCTGGTGTATATGAAAATAGCATTTTGCTTATAAATCTCGAGCTGATATTTTTCAGTATTATGTAAGCAAATCTTAAGTTATTCTGATACAAGATAAAATTGTATTTAATTAACTAAATCCCTCAAACACATCTCGTGAATGCTTTGTGCCATGTTTGAACGCGTTTCAACTCGGTAACAACGATCTTTCTTTTAGATGTCTTCTTTTAGACATTCACACTGTATTGGTCCCGGTGCAATGGTATAGTGACAATCGGTAAAGTTGTCACCTAACGGAATTGCCATTAGCATTTGGTCACGGCCCGTGTGGCTTATACATGCACACAGAGGCGACAGGCACAGTAATTGTCGGTATTGTGCGCTCTCGGGCAGGCAGCGTGTGTGAGTGGAATATCCTCTATGACGACAACGGTAGGCGCCTGGCGAGGGCAAGCGCCGGCCTGGAGTGTGTGTTTACCGCTGCGCTCTCCAGCAGGCAGCGTGTGTGAGTGGAATATCCTTTATGACGACAACGGTAGGCGCCTGGCGAGGGCAAGCGCCGGCCTGGAGTGTGTGTTTACCGCTGCGCTCTCCAGCAGGCAGCGTGTGTGAGTGGAATATCCTTTATGACGACAACGGTAGGCGCCTGGCGAGGGCAAGCGCCGGCCTGGAGTGTGTGTTTACCGCTGCGCTCTCTGGCAGGCAGCGTGTGTGAGTGGAATATCCTCTATGACGACAACGGTAGGCGCCTGGCGAGGGACAAGCGCCGGCCTGGAGTGTGTGTTTACCACTGCGCTCTCCGGCAGGCAGCGTGTGTGAGTGGAATATCCTCTATGACGACAACGGTAGGCGCCTGGCGAGGGCAAGCGCCGGCCTGGAGTGTGTGTTTACCGCTGCGCTCTCTGGCAGGCAGCGTGTGTGAGTGGAATATCCTCTATGACGACAACGGTAGGCGCCTGGCGAGGGCAAGCGCCAGCCTGGAGTGTGTGTTTACCGCTGCGGCGGCTGCACGTCAGTTGACTGATAACGTAAAATATTGTACCGGATAGTGAGACAGGTTAGGTCAGAAGTGGTTATTGTCGTGGGACTGAAGTTGACGTGTTTATTTGTTGAGAGGGAGTAGAGCCACTCGCACGGGCGGTCTCTCATTGGGTTACATGTCTGTGAAATATGCTAGGTTTACTGTATAAGTTCAGTAGTGTATATAATCCATTGCGGGGAATAACAATTTTGGTTTTGGATCGGCCATAGGCCTTTGCGGGAATGTTATAAAAAACGTAAAGAAATAGATTTATAGGAGGATGAGAATGGGAGAGAGTTGAAGGGAGGCGTAGCCTACGATCACCACCTTCTATTGAGTAGGTTCTGTTGTCATATCGTGATTACTTCAGTGGAGGTTTCATCTTTGGTGCGAATCGTTTATCTGCTCAAAAAATTATACTTTTCCAGGAGGTTAGGGTAGTTCATTATTCGTAATGAGATGCTCTAGAGTTGTGATCTGTTACGTGTTGGTACTTACTACCTGAAATATGTTGCATCGTTGTGTTGCGCTGGATGAAATAGAGTCAACCTAGTATGAACTACAATCAGATAAGTTCGAAAACTATACTTGCTTATCTTGTTTAAACAATGATAAAAATTGTATTTTTTTCAAAATTGTATAATATATGACTTGCCTGCGACCACCAACTTGATTGCGAACGAGTTTCACGTACAGAGAGTTGCCTGACGAACCACCTGCAGACGGTTTGTCCGGTAGCTCGGCATCGGTCATTAGTTTATTATTATCGTAATTACGTCGCCAGCAGCCACTCTACTCTACATAACAATCAGTGTCTGCCAGACAGACGCACAAACAAGATGTGTTGGCCTGAAACTGGATAGACTGTGGTCCACCGCACTAAGCTATGAAAAGCAGAAAAATTATTTCACTTCCTACATAAATTGCATTTAATTTTTCTGGATATTAAAATTGATTCAACAGTGCGATAACTCCCCTAGTTGTTTTATGGCATTACTGTAAAATATGCGTAATTAAATACGTAAACTCCCGCTGACTTCCGTAGAATAAACTCTTTTGGCAGAATAGTTTTTTATACAGTCTGTTTCTAAATTCTTTCGATATTTAAGAATAAACCTTTTAGTCAGTTTCTATTTAAAGCGATTAATTTGGTGTGTGTAAGGATAAATATAAACAGGCTTTTATTCCAGAAATATTCCTAATATTCATTGTGAACTAATTCCGTTGCGTCGAATTCTTTGAATGCAATGGTTATTAGGCCTCGTACCCGGAAACTGACCTGATAATACCTTTCAATAAGGTAAATAGTACTAACAGAGGCACTTTATTATCCACTTACATTCAATCCCATATTAAATTTTGAACTAATTTTGATCTAATTTGAACTAGGTACCTGAAATAATATAAGTCACAGTTCCAACAAACCTCTAATTAAAATATTCTTATATGAATAATTTAAAATTGTATTCATACTTTAAAAAATATTGATTATGTAAATGCTGGAAAACAATACAGTCAACTATCACTTGACAGTAGTGTGTATCAACGCTAGGCGCAGCACATGACTACATGGTCAGATACGGTAGAAAAGAAGGAGCCGACATGGCTGTGGTGCGACTGAGTTGTCAAGGAGAGCCAGGCAACAGCGACGGTAACGGTCCAAGACTGTCACGTCGTTCCCGTGTCAGATCGTAGACAATGTCGACTATTAGAAACACTTGACAGTAGCGTGTATCAACTCCAAGCAGAGCACATGACGACATGGTCAGATACGGTAGAACAGGAAGAGCCGACATGGCTGTGGTGCGACTGAGTTGTCAAGGAGAGCCAGGCAAAGCGACGGTAATGGTCCAAGACTGTCACGTCGTTCCCATGTCAGATCGTAGACAATGTCGACTATTAGAAACACTTGACAGTAGCGTGTATCAACTCCAAGCAGAGCACATGACGACATGGTCAGATACGGTAGAAAAGAAGGAGCCGACATGGCTGTGGTGCGACTGAGTTGTCTAGGAGAGCCAGGCAACAGCGACGGTAATGGTCCAAGACTGTCACGTCGTTCCCGTGTCAGATCGTAGACAATGTCGACTATTAGAAACACTTGACAGTAGCGTGTATCAACTCCAAGCAGAGCACATGACGACATGGTCAGATACGGTAGAACAGGAAGAGCCGACATGACTGTGCTGCGACTGTTGTCAAGGAGAGCTAGGCAACAGCGACGGTAATGGTCCAAGACTGTCACATCGTTCCCGTGTCAGATCGTAGACAATGTCGACTATTAGAAACACTTGACAGTAGCGTGTATCAACTTCAAGCAGAGCACATGACGACATGGTCAGATACGGTAGAACAGGAAGAGCTGACATGGCTGTGGTGCGACTGAGTTGTCAAGGAGAGCCAGGCAACAGCGACGGTAATGGTCCAAGACTGTCGCGTCGTTCCCGTGTCAGATCGTAGACAATGTCGACTATTAGAAAAACTTGACAGTAGCGTGTATCAACTCCAAGCAGAGCACATGACATGGTCAGATACGGTAGAACAGGAAGAGCCGACATGACTGTGCTGCGACTGAGTTGTCAAGGAGAGCCAGGCAACAGCGACGGTAATGGACCAAGACTGTCACGTCGTTCCCGTGTCAGATCGTAGACAATGTCGACTATTAGAAACACTTGACAGTAGCGTGTATCAACTCCAAGCAGAGCACATGACGAAATGGTCAGATACGGTAGAACAGGAAGAGCCGACATGACTGTGGTGCGACTGAGTTGTCAAGGAGAGCCAGGCAACAGCGACGGTAATGGACCAAGACTGTCACGTCGTTCCCGTGTCAGATCGTAGACAATGTCGACTATTAGAAACCCTTGACAGTAGCGTGTATCAACTCCAAGCAGAGCACATGACGACATGGTCAGATACGGTAGAACAGGAAGAGCCGACATGGCTGTGCTGCGACTGAGTTGTCAAGGAGAGCCAGGCAACAGCGACGGTAATGGTCCAAGACTGTCACGTCGTTCCCGTGTCAGATCGTAGACAATGTCGACTATTAGAAACACTTGCCTGGAGGTCTTTACTATTGTTCTTTGTGCATTTGTTATGGCTCTCTTCAGTTATCAGATTTTTAACTCTTGCACAGACTATTATTGTTCGAATTGTTATGCAAATCAGCATACGTTATCTCATGGTAACCTCACTATTAACACTTTTATATATGTAGTGTTAAATAGTAGGTTTAAATTTTTGTTCTTCCCCTTGCAGCAAATGAGCATGTTCATTATCCTTCAAAAACACTATCTATTCAAATGACATTGTTATTTCCTAAATAGTAAATGAGGAGTGATTGGATGTGACCTCAGATGGATATTCCTTGCAAACATGTAAACTGAATCTATTTTATCGTCGGAGATATAATCTATTAAACTGGAAAAAATTGTTGTGTATGTCAAAGAACATAAATTTTCCAATAATTTTAAATTTAATTCATTGACATAATCTTATCTATTTTGTAAAGAAAACTGTACTTGAGAAGTACAGATTTGACATAATTTTATTCAATTAGACAAAAAGACGTATTGCAAATATAATGTACAATTACGTCCGTAGCCATCGATTTATTCTATATCGTGAGTCTGGATTTAAACAGACATAATAAATGATCGAAGGGTGTTTAAGTTTTGAAATGTTTGATGGGGAGTCGAACTTGCCCTGTACTCGAATAGACTTTAGGCTTGTCCTTGACATTGAACACTAGCTGCAACCACAGGCTTAACGACAGCCAAGCTTAAATGTAAAAACAATAGTATCAAATGTTTAAGCAATCATCGCGTAGTAGTGAGCCCTAAGATCAGTACCGAATTGCACATTTTTGCAGCCTTTAAAACTTTTAGGTGAATCAATACAGTATCTAGTTGTCATCCTCCACATTTTGTATGAAAATTTATAGCAATTTCTCTTAAAAAAGGATAAAGAGAAAATAGGACAAATGCCTGAAATAGGACAAATTGTGTCTTATTATATTCTAAGATTAATTTGAACATCGCAGATTTTACGTTGATTCTTTATAAATGGTTGACATGATAATATACTATAATAATAATATAAAACCTTTTGGGATTTACATCAACCTGAAACCTCAAAAGGTTCTATTTGAATGATGATAAGCATACTTCTGGTTTCTAACAATGTTTATTTACATCGCACAGACACGGTGCAGGAATTCGCCGTCCCACGTGAAACCTCTTCATGAGGTTTCATGCAAACTTTCAAATCTATAGTTCATTTCATTCTAGATATGTCCTGTGGACAAATAAGCAAACATACAATCTTATTGAAAATACATTTTTACACCCTCCGGCAGTTAAATAGAAATTGTTTCAGCCTACTGGAGACAAGCTTCAATAACGCCCAGCTACGTCCGTTATTGGGACATGCACCATAATAGAACTCAGTTTTGTACATGTACTAATGAAGTGTCATGCAAAATTTAAAGCCACAGATGAAATGTTTCTCGAGATGTTTTCCACGTGATACATTCACAGTTTTGTACATGTAGTAATGAAGTGTCATGCAAAATTTAAAGTCCACAGATGAAATGTTTCTCGAGATGTTTTCCACGTGATACATTCACAGTTTTGTACATGTAGTAATGAAGTGTCATGCAAAATTTAAAGCCACAGATGAAATGTTTCTCGAGATGTTTTCCACGTGATACATTCACAGTTTTGTACATGTAGTAATGAAGTGTCATGCAAATTTAAAGTCCACAGATGAAATGTTTCTCGAGATGTTTTCCACGTGATACATTCACAGTTTTGTACATGTAGTAATGAAGTGTCATGCAAATTTAAAGTCCACAGATGAAATGTTTCTCGAGATGTTTTCCACGTGATACATTCACAGTTTTGTACATGTAGTAATGAAGTGTCATGCAAAATTTAAAGTCCACAGATGAAATGTTTCTCGAGATGTTTTCCACGTGATACATTCACAGTTTTGTACATGTAGTAATGAAGTGTCATGCAAATTTAAAGTCCACAGATGAAATGTTTCTCGAGATGTTTTCCACGTGATACATTCACAGTTTTGTACATGTAGTAATGAAGTGTCATGCAAATTTAAAGTCCACAGATGAAATGTTTCTCGAGATGTTTTCCACGTGATACATTCACAGTTTTGTACATGTAGTAATGAAAGTGTCATGCAAATTTAAAATATGAAGTCCACAGATGTTTTCCACGTGTTTCTCGAGATGTTTTCCACGTGATACATTCACAGTTTTGTACATGTAGTAATGAAATGTCATGCAAATTTAAAGTCCACAGATGAAATGTTTCTCGAGATGTTTTCCACGTGATACATTCACAGTTTTGTACATGTAGTAATGAAGTGTCATGCAAATTTAAAGTCCACAGATGAAATGTTTCTCGAGATGTTTTCCACGTGATATATTCACAGTTTTGTACATGAAGTTCGGTTTCGGTGCAGTGTTCAAATAATGAAAGTTCCGGTGAGATAGGGAGGGTATTGCAACGAAAGAGTGCGCTGCTACCAAATCTTGCCACTGACTTTGAAAATTGGTTGTACATTGTATTACTTTTCTTTATACTATATCTATGAAAGTCTACCATAATTATAAAAATTTGGAGGGAAGGCATGAATTCTTGGAATTAAAAGACAATGAGAATAATTTAAATACACGAGAAGAGTTATACATTTATTTACATTGTGGTAAATATCCTCTAAATGCAAATTTTAAAACCAAGATAATCCCAGCTTTTGAAAACGTATAGTATAATATTATATAGAAAACACCGCAAAAATCTTACAACCGTTTGTTTAAATTATAAATATAGCATACAGTCGAAATGTTTCATTTACACATATTTAATGTTATTAGTTTATTTATTAATTTTGTAAGAAGTTGTTCTGTACACTGTAAAAATGGAATAATGTGAAAACGCGTCGTGTAAAATGGTATGTTTACAATACTTTATTTACTTTTTATTTTATAACTACGGTTTATGTTGTATTTTTGTTAGGCTACTAAATAACTATACCAAAAATTTATGTTTGTAGTTAAGTTTTGAAAGATTTCACAAATAATTAAACCGAGGATAAAGTTTTAACAGCGTTACATCTGTATCTGTTGTTGAACAAAGTGCCAACACTCAGAAAATAAATAATGGCGACGCCTGAAACCATTGTTTATGCAACATACGATCACCTAGTTTGTTATTGTGTAGCGTAGCAATTGAAGGATCTTGTCGTGCCATTTTGCCTGCTATTGATGTAATGTATGGTATTATTATGTATATTATAATATACAGGGTGTCCCGTAACTCTCTGGACATATGTATACTAAGTTATTGCTTAGGTCAATATAAACATATTTCACCATATGAACATGGGTCTCCAATACTTAGTTTTCCCATCTGTCTGTCTTGTATCTGTTGTTTATTAATATCTTAAAAACTAATAAATTAAATTACAACAAATTTGGCTCATACTTAAATTATACCACGGCCAGTTAGACATAAAATATCGTGAAATTATCATTAAGTATTTTCGGAATGTCGACCATTAAAACGGTTATGTTTTTAATATCTTAAAAACGAACAATTTTTTCTCAAGAATTACAAGAATAACAAACAGTTTTTAGAGAGGATTTTATCATAAATCTAATGACACCAAATAATCGAGCAATAAACAACTAACTGATTTAGAGCAGATTTACTGTGACAAGACATGGCCTACATTGAGGTTCTCAATGAATAGCCAACAATACAAAAAGTGAATAATCGGCAGCTCTCAGTATAGGTGCACACGTCATTAACAAGCTAGAAGTGAGAGTTGGAATTTTATGAACGGCCTAATCTTGCATTTAGTCATGTTTTTTAACTAACCAGTTCATAAACTATTCAGAGGTTATATCTTTTTGAATTTAAAAAACATAAAATACATATGAAATAGAACAGTGTATGGCAAATAATAAAAAATTAAGAAAATAATGAAACCTAATAAAATAAACATAAAACAGTACAATATTTTGGGAGTAGTTAATAAAAATCAAAACGTCATTTAGTATAATAGTACAGTAGTACACCTAGAATAAAAAAGATAAATAAATTATTTTAGACAAAAGAATAAACATATGAACAATAAAAATAATTTTGAATAGAGTTTGAGAATTGTATTTTGTACAACAATGCCTTAATCTTCAATACCCCAAAGAGACAAATCTACATAACATTTATTTATTATTACGTTGAATCCCATACGTATTACTGGTGATACCCCATAGTGTTACGCACAGGACAAAGACTAGCACAGCGTACTAATACTCACAACCCAGAAATGCACACCTTATACTAGATTATATTTTTATCTCTGTTGTTGCGTTCGATTTAAGGTTAGTTGTAGGATATTTAGAAAAAAATTATCACAGGTGAGACTGATACGTATTCACAGCTGATTTATGCGTGAAACAAATGTTTTATGCTCTCCAGCTGTTACAAATGAGCGAGAAACAGCAGATAAACAGTGTGAGTCACAACTTATTGCTATTGGCTTACTCTTATTTCACTGTTGGCATAGATCATCACAACTTATAAGAATCATACATAGAATCAAATTTTCTTCTTTAAATTTGTCAGTATCATGTTATTTAAAAGGATGTTTTTACAGTAATAAACGGATACACATAGGCTGTCAGCAATGACTCCTCGAAATCCCCGGTAGCCGAACCCATGGGACCATGGGACACGACAAACGTGTAAAATGCAACCATGAGATTCAACATGATGAGCAAAACGCGTTCCATTTTTAAAGTGAAAGTTTGTTGTTTATAAAGATTATATGGATTTTTGTTCCAATAAAAATATCCTGCAAACCCATTATTGTTTATAACACACGCTTTAAAAATATCCATAACAAAAAAAGAAATTTGTACCGGATTGTAAATTTATTATTTCAAATAATTTTTAAAATAGGTTAAAAAAAGTTCTTTATGTAATTCCTTGGTACATAGACTCCTGTCGGTCCAAGAAAGCTTTACTGATTTTGGAGACAAATTGTAACAAACAGGGCATTGCCCTGCGACAACACTTGTGCAAATGCGATAACACTTTCGTTACGTCGATACTCCGTTGATTTGGTTTGATATTTTCTTCTGTAAGTTACAAATATAACTTTGAGTTAACTTCAGGTGCAGAAAATAACCGTAATCAACGAAAAGGGTGTTATTTCCTTGCAGATTTCACGAGTTCTAGGGAAAGATACCACTCAACCTACTCTAGGCCCATTGATAATTTTACGTCCGGGATAAGAGGGATTACGAGTTCAATGAATTTAGATTGACTGATGTACTCATATGTTATCTTCAAGTGGTTACTGTGACAATGGAACAGTCCAATTTACAGAAAAATATCGTCTGTACATATTTTGTCCATTACTCACCATTTCCATTGCAATGGCATACTTCCGTGATCTACATGTTCTTATAACATCACTCAACCGGCTGGGAATGTATGTAACTGACAGTAGTTAGCAACATTCTTATAACACTCAATCATCGTACAACAAGATTGTGTTAGTAAACCAAGTCTGCTACACCTTTCTAAAGTTCTATTTATGTTAAAATCAAATTGATGTTGCCATAAGTTGGTACAAATTGTACTTATTCTGAGTTCTTGCGTCACAGCGGTAGCAGTTTGATTTTAGTCGTGAGTTTTAAGACGCTGATGTTCAAGAGTTGCTTGGTACTTACAAACGTAATTAGTACAAAAGTAATTTTTTATTCTTCTACAGTTAATTTATTTCAAAACCTGGTAACTTACATCAAGAATACAAAGCAGAAATTGTAATTAGGTGTTTGGTTTACAAAAGTAGCGGCTATAATGAATCAGCGGAAAGAGAAAGGGCCTGTCACAAATTTTACGAAAATGAGTTAAGATTGTCTTTGGCAATAAACACATCAAACTAAGTTGAAAGGACCTCTGTCCTACTGGGTGCTATGGAGATATAATCTCCTCTAATATAATGTTGTAAAGAGAAAGGGCCTCATTCCGGGACTAAGGCCCTTTCTCTTCGTTTTCTTACTCTATACCTATCACATGTTCCAATGACAAACATGACTTCTACAGCTGTTTTGTTCATTCCCGGCATTCCTGTGTCTACTATTGTTTGGTTATGTGTTATGCAGTGAGTTTGGGGTTAAATTTTACAAATTAATTACCGGTATTGATTATTGATCAATAGTTTCAAAGTTAAATTTAATATTTTATTGTTTACTGTCTACTGTGGTTTGATTATCTGCTATTCAGAAAGTTTTAGGTTTAATTGTACAAAGTTAAACTTAACCTTTAATACGGTTAAGCAATGGATGAATAACCTAAAGGAAAGAAGAGAAAGAGTCAACCAGAGCTATGGAAAGCCAATAAAAGGAAAATGGCTAGAATTAAAGGTGAATCCTATATCAACTCAAGAGGGATAGAAGCTCCTGCTGTAAATCCTGGACCACTTTGCAGGTAATTTACAAAACTATTCTATTGTTCTTGTTTTTAGGCTAGTCACAATATAATAATACTCATACATAAGCATGTGATATAAACTGAATATCTTGGATTTATCTAAGGAACGTAATAACAGGACAATTCATAATAATAAAAACAGTATTTTACATTTTAATATTTTCTTACAGATGCAGGATGAGTTGCAGCAAGAAGATTGGTGACAACGTTGATATCATATTCGCTCGCCTTCACAGTATGGTGTCCAAGAACGAGCAAGATATCTACCTACAGGGTTTGATCGACCTGCATTAGGTACAACGACGTCGTCCCAGGGAACCTGACAGTGATCGAGCTAACCAAAAATCATTTACCTACAATGTTTTAATTGGAGACACAAAAATACAGGTATGTCGAGTAACGTTTTTTGCAGCTCATGGAGTAACCGTAAAACGAATCAAAAGACTTAAAAAACTAGCCAACTAGCCAGAAGTCCAAAAGACATGAGAGGGTACAATGACAAAGGAAATGCAATTCCTCGAGAAACTAAAATTCTTATGAAACAACACATTGAATCTTTTGAAACTAAAGAAAGTCACTACTCAAATAAAACTGTGAAGTACTTAGATGCTAGGCTAAATATTCAAATAATGTATTCCATGTTTAAAACTAAGCACCCCAGTCTGAAATGTAGCTACAGCTCATTTAGAATGTTTTTTAATGGAAACTACAATCTCAGATTTGGCAGACGTCAGGCAGACTACTGCTGTGGGATTTGTGAGGAACTTAAAGTAAAAATCCAGAATCCGTTTCTTTGTGATGCAGGAAAAAGAGTTGCAACAGCTGAGTTACTCGTTCACAAAAGAAGGGCTAACAAGTTCTATGATCAACTTGAAAAAGAGAAAAAAGACAAGCAGGACCATGTATTAGCAATAAGCATTGATTATATGCAAAATATTATTGCCAAACATCCCTGTTCAGGAAACGTTTTACATGCGTCAGTTAACATTGAACGTCTTGGGCATTCACAACATTCAGACCGATCAAGCAAACATTTATTTGTATTACGAGGGCCAAGCAAAAAAGGGGCCCAATGAAGTATGTTCTCTTTTGTTTGAATAACTTTCAGAAGTACCTAAAACTGTCACTGACCTTCATGTTTATGCCGACAACTGTTCAGGACAAAATAAAAATCATGATTTGTGCAGATTATTGCTTGCTTTGACTGATTTGAACAGGTTCAAACGTATCGAACAGTATTTTCCGATCCGCGGCCATTCTGTTATGCCGTGCGATCGGGACTTTGGGGTTATTAAACGAAGGCTAACCAGAATTGATCGCTTTTATTCAGTTCATGAAATAACCAGTCTAATCATAACTTCCTCTACAAATCCATCCAAATTCATAGTAAGAGAAGTTGAGATAGAGGACATCGTATGCTACAAAAATTGGTGGCATTAATTTTATAAAAAATCATGCGTTTCGGAAGAAACGAGAGGCAGAATCAATCCGTCAAACCGCAAATTTCAATTTGGCATCAGTTTAATGATGCATTTCTCTTACGATTCTGGGATTAAGGGAACTGTTCAAGCAAGGAACTTTATTAATGGTTGTCATGTGCACACTTTCAACCTCCGATAACCTGGAAGTGGTGATCCAGCTCTACCAACCGACAAAGCCTATCCAGAAGGAAAAGTGGGGATCAAAGAAGCCAAAATAAATTATATTAAAAAATTAATGCAGTTCATACCTCAAGAACATCACGAGTTCTACAATGAAATTTGTGAGTGGGTGGTTGGTGCGGAGAGTGGTGATGAGGCCTATTAAAAGTTGTAAACAGTTGTTTAGCAATCTGAAATTTCTTTCTTATAGAATTTTTTAGCCTATTGTTTTTAAAAATAAAACAAATTTCCACAAAATCTGTGTAACTTATGTTTAAATTTATTGTAATTTACCTTCTTCCACTGCTCAGAAGACTAAACACCCTTAAATTAGTCTATATATTAAAGATAAAATAAATAAATTACGTTTTACAGAGAAAGGACCTTAGTCCGCCTTATAAATAAGGCGAAATATTTTTTTCCCCCAAATTATTTAATTTAAAAGTAGAATAAGTGTTGCCCTATCAAAAGGGGTCATTTATAAATAAAAACCAGCAATAAAATTTTATTTAACTCTAAAAAATTATAAATTGTGAACAGTCTTTTACGAAAGTTTGATGAATTGGACTGAGGCCCTTTCTCTTTCCGGGCATGATTTTTGGTTATGATTTGGACACAGTTCATGAGTCTTAGATAGTATTATTGTATGTTCAACAGTTGCATAGAGTATATGAGTTATTGGTTAAGGGTTTTAGTCAATTGTATTTACTGTTGCCTGTTCCTTCTGATTAATATTGCTGAGGTTAAAGGATGAAACACGAAACTTAAAAAATTAGGGATATGTTTATTAATATTATTGAATGACATTATCTGTATTTTCATGATTACGAAGTTAAATTAAATTACTCGTATTTTCATGTTTAAAGACAACTTCTAATTTGATTAAAAGGCTAGAATGAATGAGTCAAACGTTTTAACGAGCCGCTGACGGGTACTTCTAGTTAACAATGTAATAAATATTCCGATACTTACATCGTCTGCGCTTGTTAGAATGATTGTTGTGTGACTATCAATCATGGTTTCCTCGCCGCCTCTTCTCGCCGCAGGGAAGGCTGACATCTTTGACAGGGACTGATCTATGGTGCATGCGAGTCATCCAAGTATCCACATTGGACATTCTTGTTCTCAAATGTGTATACAGCAACATCAACAGATTCATTGATAGATTACTTTTGAGGGGCAAATATTGGGACATGTTTTTTATTGTATTTTATTACTATATAATTTTTATTTGTATTAACTCAACTATTTTATTTCGTGAAAATACGAGTACCTCAAATTGAAATCCTAACCATCTGATCAGTACTAATTGCTAGACAAATCTTGATCAACAAGAAGAGGCTTGTTTGGTGCTATAGGACGGTTCCCTTTATTGGGTCGCGATGGAGGATTTAACTAATTTAGATGTGTCTGTAGTAAGAATCATATTTTATATTAAATGATGATTACTTATAAACGGCAACGGCCTAGTTTGATTTCAATAGACATTGAATCACAAAAAAGTACTTACTCCGCCCGGACTCGAACCGGGATCTCTCACTTGCCGGGTGAGTGCGCTACTATTACACCACATAACCCTTACTTTTTACTATTACATTATTTTGTACTAGCAGTTACCCGCGGCTTCGAACGCAATTTTGTAGGTTTCCTATAATTATGTATGAGCAATTCTGGTTCGAATGAATTATATTTTGACGCTAATGTAGAGTTTGCTTCTTTCCACGATCAAGAAAATATGTTAAAAAGTGTATATTTATGGTATATATTGTAATTTACTTCAATGTTAATATTTTGGTTCTATTGCTGATTTTGCCTCTTTTCTGATCAATAAAAGTATATATACATACACAGCTCTGAGAACCCTATTTTTGTCCAAAGACAACTGATTTAGGTTTGATAACAGTCTTTAAATGTAAAGTAAAGATTAGACTACATCTGTTATATCTGCACTGCTAGCAGTTACCCGCTCTTTTTCAAACACTTTAGTAGACGTTGCACGTGTAATACTCTAATACTTAATATTTGATCAAAATGTACAGCTAAAAGTACATTAACAATGACACTACGCGTTTGATTCTTTATAAACCAAGAAATATTGTTAATATCTTATACATTTAGAGCTGGAATTAGTACATTACTTTAAAATCACAGTTCAGCGAACTTTTGGAATCGAGGGAATTGCTCTCTTCATTGCTGTGTTGATCTCTTCACGTCGATCAAGTTGTTCCTCCATGTTGCCCATGAAGTATATTTGTAAACATTTATGCTGTGCATCTTCGAGAGGTTGCAATGATCCAGTTCGATGGTTAGTCTGTCCTTGTATCTATAAAACCATTACCTATTTAAAAACACTTTTTTAAATTGTATATTACAATTGTTTGTTTACTAAAATAGATTTCTTGTATGGATAAGTATAGTATGTTATTTTTCTTTAAATACATTGAATGTTGAATTTCCATGAATATCCAGGTTCCTTAATAATATCTGCCCCAAATGAAGTCATCTGGAAACAACTATTGTATTTCTGAGAATTGGCTGAAATACAAATACACGTGATTCTGGTGTTTCACCACGAAGCAATGAATGCAATGACTGAGGTGGCGGAGTAAAAATTGGCAGTTTCACTTTGCCACCAAGGCAGCACAACCCTGGCGTTTCTCCAGAATACTTTAATACGTCACAATGCTCGCAACAACGCCCATTGGCCCAATGCGAACGGAAGCAGGCGAGCTGTAGTCGATGTTGCAATCGTATCGAAACGCTGCTCGATTAAAACCAATAATTGAATTATCTCTTCTTGTACGTCGAAAATTATCTAGTTGTTGATCTCTGAGGTTTGCACGACGATTTCGCATTACCAATCGTGCCGTTTCACGGGCTGACCTCTCTGCTCTCATGATTGAGATGCACGCAGTCTGGCTATACTAACGTGCTACACTAAGGGGCGCCTTTCTCGTGCAACTTATTGTTCTTCTTCAGTGGTTTCATTTGTGATGTTTCGAATCCTAACTGCATTACGGCTTAGTCGGGAAAGATTAGATCTTTGTTAATAAGAATAATTCTTTCACCAAACAAACACATTACATGTGAACTTAGCGTGACTTCATAACAAATCATAGACAAGAATACGTCATCTGTCACTGGAGGACCAAATATTTGTCAAACGACTTTGATTTACATGAATTAAATTTGTATCAATGGCAATAGCTTAATTTAATTTCAGTAAACATTGAATCACAAAAAGTATTTGCTCCGCTAGGACTCGAACCCGGATCTCTCATTTCCTGGAGGAGTACGTTACCACTACACCAATCCCGGCAAAGCAAGTACTTTTTGTGATTCAATGTTTATTAAATATATATATATATATATATATATATATATATATATATATATATATATATATCACCATAGCCCAAAGTATTAGCTAAGAGAGTGGTTGGGTTAGAATACTACTTCCTAGAAAACTCTTACAAGGGCTACAAAATATATTCGGTAGATAAAAAAGTATTGTAGAAAATTACTCCGCACAGTAGCAACCAAGCAGTTGTCAAGCAATGTTCATTCGATGTATAGTAATTCACAGTTACCAACGAGTTTTTGGGTAGGTTTGTTTTACTTTCAATATACACAAACCTTTCGTAAATAATTCCCTCCATTTTTAAGATTTTGGCTACATCACTGTCATACCTAACTCATCGAATCCTTGTGCTCACTTTGAACTCGTGCAGTGCCTGTTCAATGAGGCCCCAGCTTACTTACTGAAATATTTGATCTGTTCTGCCGTTAATTCAGATGATTAATGGCACTGATAGCAACATTGTGATTGGTTTTGACTGATAACAACGGAAGTATTTGCCATTACCTACCCCTCCCCCTAATAATACTCCGTAATAGTCCAATAGCACAACCCAGTCAATACGATTATACGATAATAATTGAGGCCTCGGCCTTGACAGGGAAGATGCAGAAAAACGAACTGAAAGCGACCGCAACGCGATCGTGTTCTGGCTTGTCAGATATTATATTACTCCGGCAGTAATTGTGTTGTAACATGTGAGTATAGTATTTCGCCAGGCACTTCTGAGTTTCCGGCAATTGCAGTTTGAAACTGTCACTCGCTCTCTGATGCAAACTCCAAGTGTTTCTTGCCACAGTCAAACTTGGTTTACTTGTAGTGTTGACTCCTGAGGTACGGTACCGTAGTTGAACCCGGAATTACGTATATCTAAGTAATATACGTGGACTAATGACTCGCCGTCAAACTAAAGTTAAATATTTCCCAAGTGTTTAAATATTTAAATGTGACACACGGCTTGACGGGTTTCCATGAATGTACTCGAAACAGATAAGAGCCTAGTTAGTATCAGCGCCCATGTAAACATCAATCGATACAATAACGTCCATGTAAAATGTAGCTAATTCCGAGTATTCAGTATGTCCAAGTATTCCCCTTACCTATTTTTATTCTAAACTGCTTCTTAAATATATTTATCGAATTCGTTTAGAAACTTCACGATCTCTGTTGGTATTTTTAATATTGTGTTATACTAAATATAGAAGTAGGTATCATATTGACCTTTAAGTAGGTACTCTCCGCTAAAATCAGCTGTTATTTAGTTATAGAGATCGTTCATTAAGAGTAAACTTTTATAATTATTTTACTTGGAATAAACATAAGTAAGTGGCCATGGATATGTTGGGTAGTTATATGTTTGGGTAGTCATCACTACCGAAATGCGGGAGTAATTATTCATTCTTGTGGTAAAGCATGTACACTGTGGAGGTCCTATGTCCATTCGTGTCAGTGACCGGCGAATCACTTATTCACTACATCACGTCTACTACAGGCCACTGACCAGATAGTACTGATGAGTATTCACCAGGTGGCAGAGCCCCACGTTGTTTACAGTGACATATAATCACTATAATCATACGTCTCCGGGCCTACACGTTCCGATGAATGACCGCGTCACGTCGCGTCGCGTAGTGCTACCGTTCGGCATAAAATGTGTTCTGAGAATACGCACTGAACAAATTATGTCAGCACAGAAACACGCACAAGTAAAAGAAACAACAATCAATCATTTTAAAAGTGTATTTACATGTTTTAAAATTTTTGTTTCGGGATCACGATAGCGGCACATATAAAACATCGATATTCCACCAACCGGATCTGAGGGTTTATCAATAATTTATCTAGTTGTTGATCTTTTTTATAAGGATTTGTAAACAAAACCGACGTTAGGAACCGATCTTTAAGTGTTGTATGAGTAATATTAGATCGTATGTGAAATTGTTGTTAATATTGGATGCAGCAATATTGCAAATAGAAAATAATTGGAATAAAATCACAATCTGTAATTTAGAAAAATAATTAAACATGAACTAAAATCGTTTTAATAAGGCTATCCATAATCAAAGCAAAATATAATTGGAGTTCACATCACAATTACGAATTGAAACAAATATTATTAAAAGAATAAGAAGAGTTCGGACATTTGCCATCGTTATATCTTTCAAAATGTATAACAATACGTTTCGAGGATTTGAAATCTACCCCTCTTCCTTAAGTGTAAAACTTTAATAGGTAATAGGTAATGTACTTAAAATCTACAACGTACTGTAATGGAATACCACTTAAAAATGTAATCATACTTGACAACAGCTATTATAGGTGCAGACGTTAACCCAGGCGTTGTCACTGCACAGAAATACATATAACGACGACAAATGTCTGAACTCCTATTATCCTTTTAAACCATCCATCGTCAATAACAAACTATAAACAAAGAATGGATGTCTGTTTGAATGTTGGGCTTAGCTTTATTTCACATTCCACTTAGCGGAGTATCCGAAATCTGACACTGTCACAGACCGATTCCTGGAATCTGTAGTCCTCGTCCGTCTGAAGAGATCCATAAAAGTCGGCGAAATAACAAACGCTCTTTGCATCTATTCGATATCAGAGACACACAGACTACCAAATAGGTCTATCTGGTTTACCATGAGCCCATCTAGTCTAGCTGAAGAGATATTCTCATTGTACTAATAGTGCACCTGATGTCTAGGTGTCCTTGACGTCGAAACTATTAAAGTAGGAAAAGAGTAACCAAAATACCAATGTTTCAGATGCCACAGGCATAAATTTACTTTGTATTATTATTAAACTTTAACACGCATTTTAATTTACTTTTATAGGGACACTTTTTGCTCTAGAAAGTGCTTTACTCTCTGAGTTAAATCACCAAACGCAATTGGCGTTTCTCTTATTTGAAAAAAACCCACAAAACCTGACTGACGGCTGTATCGGCAGCTCCTACAGTTTGGCCTTTATCGCGTGGACACAATAAGTACCGAACAAACATATACATACTGTTCCGATCAGCGTGGGAATTTATACTAGCAGTATTTCAGCAGCTTATCGAGTTGTTCAAACGACAAGCCACAGAGTATTTAAAAGTCAGTCTACCATCTTTTGGTAAGGATATACATAAAGAAGAAAGGAATGTTGGAGATTAGGCTAAATACGTGGTGGAACTATTACAACTTATAAAACATGATAATTCAGTTTTTAACACTAGGCCATATAGTATACCTATACAATAACAATTAAGTTCATGTTGCAAGTGTTTGCTCAAATTTGATTATGATAAACTGTCGAGTTGTAGTGGCCTCCCTGACCAACCGAGGCGCTAGCTTACGTTGAGTATGCAGTAAAAGAGGCAAAGGATTTAACTTTTGATTATTGTAAAGGTCACCAGAGAGGGTTAAAAAGCATATCGTCGCCTTTAGAGTGGTCGACAATTTAGGGGTGGAGGGTTGAAGTTGGATAATGCCTCATATCTCACTTTATTCTTCATGAAAGACATTTTCTTTTTTTTAATTGGTATTAATAATACAACCTAGATCTGATAGTCGGTAAAGATTTCTGATACAGCCGACAGTTATCGGGTAAAAATTTGAAATGTAATAAAACAGCAATGCAGATTATCTACCAGAGGGCGAAAAACGCAATATAACGATTCGTAACCCAATAATATGAACTTTGTCTATTTATAAATATTTTCTTACTCAATAAAATAAAGAATAAATAATAAAAAGCATTCACTTCTTATAACCCTATGAGTACCGGACCTTTGTGTCTTGCTACGGTCTTCATGCGCGAATAATGTTGTCTGTTACTTAATTTTTAAACAATCCATACATTGTTTTGGAACACTAGAAATAAATATTACTGCTTATAAATACATAATACATATAAATATGAATGATCGAACATTTACTAACATGATAGCTTCAATTTACTAAAGACGTGGGTAATTCTGCTTAAACAGTTCTTGCATAAGAACGAACGTTGTCGGAGCAAACGCATACAAAGCCATTTGCGTATTTATGTTCATAATAGTGAACTTACTCCAACACATGCATCGTACCAACGAAGTATCGTGTTATTCCATTAAAGTATACAAGCATTCGTACATGTTATTCTAATTTAACTCTAGACATTAAGCATTTGCGTATTAAAAATCATCATATTGTAATTGTCAGCTTGCAAATAAATAAATTATGATCGTTGTTAAATCTTGTAAAATCAGTATTGGTAACCTTTAGAAGTGCTAAGCCGTTAAGAAAGCCCTTTAGAAGATCTGTCCTCCGTTCAGTAGAGTAGCGTTGCCAGCTCACCTTTCTCTCATGCGGATATGCACGAATGGAGGTCACAACACAAACCTCACCATTTGCGTTTATGAAACCCAGAGAGTATTATACCGATTACTATAACCACCCTCACCAAGTACGAGTATTATACTGATGCCTAGACGATTTAAAATGATTTTTGTTCATAAATTCAGATAATATATCTTTTTGTTGATGATTCGTAACGATTTGGTGTTCGTATAATATTTTGATATAATTCATAAGATTTTGAACTGATATACAATTTAAAGTATAGAATTGCTTTTTTTTGTGTGGAAACGTTAATATACGATTTAACATCTTTGCCAAAATGTTCAACTCTGCTAAAAATGAAAACACACTGAACACAAACGTATATCAACACAACAAAAATATATTTGCATAAACTAAATACTATAAAGAACCACAAAATATATCTCTTATAATACAATACAGTTTGCCACCTTAAACTATTATTGATGATCTCATATAAAAGTTTCAAAATTGGAAATTGTTAAATTGTAGACGATGCATAATACGTCGTAATAGGAATAGTCTACGACTATTAGAGGATACAAATTGTCTATAAATTTTATATTACGTAAACAATTAATTGGTGTTCTAGAAACTTATCCAAGTTATTTAGATCCCAACCAAGTTCTAGAAGGGCGTTTTGAGGGAAATGTTATAATGTAAAAGTAATCTATATTTAGAGAGTTCAATGGCCTAGCAGGGTAAGATAGTCGATGTACAATGCAAACTTTCTCCCCAAGTCTCTGAACAGTGTCTTTGTTTGCGTGTTTAAATATAGTACAGTACATTAAATATAGTAAATGTGTGGTTTTCAATTATATTCAATTGAAAAACGAATTATAATTATAGAAACAGAACAGCGTATTCCTCGTTCCATATAACACGCGAATTTGATTTCCAACAAGAATAAGATAAACATTATATCGTTAAGATATGATGCTTAATTGATATTCTAGTCGACAAACCTTAGCCTATCTTAAAGATAATCTACACCGCAGTAGTAATAAAGTCGTTAGTTTATCAACAATGTTATCGCTAAAAATAAACAGCCATATTGATTAAGACTTAGAGGAATGTTGGTGAGAAACAATCGAATTGTCCGCTTCCGGCGATCAGCTGATTGTGTCGTGAGCCCCTGGCGGAGTAGTAGTGAACTACGCTACTAGTAGAGGCTACGCTAACTAGAGTGATGTAATGACATCTAACCTGACGTACTGGTGGTAGTGTCAGTGAGTCTGTGTACGCTGCGCGCTTTAGCCTCTCTCGCTCGTGCGCGAGCAGGCAACCTCCATGTGTGATATATACGTGTCCGAGTGTTGGTGTGTGGTGCCTGAACTTTGGGTTAGGTCAATTCCGCTCGGATCAGATGGCACTGCAATGGACCCCTCTCAGGTAACTAACCACATTATAATTTATGTGGCATATAAAATACATACAATGGCACTTTTGAAGAGAAGTTAAAAGTGCAATTTTACGTTTATAATTTATAATAATTATTATTTTATATCTTGTACCTATTTATAATATAAATAAATAATTACAACATTTAAAATCTTAATCATTATGATTATTTTGTATGTACACGTAGGGCCTATTATTTTATAAGGAAAAATTAAAATTAAACAGGAAAAACTTACGAGTTTTCAGCATCACGCCGCACTCTACAGGGTTCGTAACGAAATCTTTATTGTGACATCACAAAATCTAACATTGATTAAAAAGGAAATTGCTTGGATTCTGGTTAGAAATTGTACCGGTTTTTATTGCGTAATTAACGCATTACTATTAGAATCGTTACGCTAAAACTCGTGAAAGATGTTACCACATCTATGTGTAGTCCAGGTATAAACACAAATGTAACTTAAAGCTTCTTGTTCAAATATTTGTCACACTAAAACTAATCATTATATTAAAAAACTACTATTATAGAAACAATTTGCAGACGATTTTCTGAAGAGAAGTGTAAACTTTCCATTAGCCATAAATTGGCGATCTGTGCATTTTGAATGAAAAAAATTAAGTGTTACAATCCTAGGTGTGAGATGTACGTGGGACGCCCGCACGCGCGTGGTACTGACAATTAATTATGGCACGCGCGTTAGCAGAGAGCGCGCATACGAAAGGTCCACATACGGCTCGCTTCGCTTCATGGGTACCATTATTTAAAAAAACTACTACCTTTTATTTTTGTGAACAATTGGATATTTTTGTAGTTTCTCACAAGCCGTGTCCGATCCTTGACTTTAAGTATGACTACTTTGACCGGTTAAATATATGTTTGAACAAGTAGTGTGAATTACACTTGTGTTAACCGGAATAAACTTTCTTCGCCATCTCTTTCATTCATTGCTGTTGCCCGAAGACAGAATATATATTTTTCCTTATTACACAATTTCTTGTTATTCGCTTTCTTAGTACAGTAGTCAATCGTAGTACAAAGTCTGGTCGTCGGATCGCGCTTTGGAGAGCTGCTACAGTAAGACCTCTGTGTTTTCTTTAACTGTACAGACACTCCAGCGGTAGAAGTTTGAAAATTAGTACTATTATCAACATTTAAGTTTTCCAAAATGTTACATATAAAGGTGTTCCCTTGATGTAAAGTCATTATTGCGTGTGTCTAACGCCTATTTTGAAAATGGAATTTATATTATTAAACTTTGTCTTCTTTTACTAAACGGCAAAGTAAAGCTCAACGTCGTAGGAACAATTGTACCCCTAAATCATTGTCTAGAGGTCAAAATTCCAATTCAGACTTGAAACCTATAATCTAGGAGCCGATATCCTTTGCATTGTAACAAAACATGTTTACTTTCTATGGAAAATTTTCATCTATCATTATTTAGCCGCTCTAATTTTTGTGAAGGTCGAAATGGGAGATTATCAAAAGGATTGGTATATGAAACAATAATTTATTTCAAATCTCATATTTCTTAACTTGACACACTTAAAACTAACTATCAGACACGTACGTTACTGTACAATAATCGTTAGCTTACCATATACACCGACTATTTAGCTGAAAGTTTAGCGTGAAAGTCCCTATATCAAGATATCTAACGGTGATATAACTATTAATTATGTATTAAACGGCTGTTTAAATCTGAAATTGTTGGTACTTTTTATTTAGATACTAAAAAAGTATATACACTCGATAAAAATAACGAAAATGCGTTTAGATTCGTATGAGTCTTTAAAATGAGACATCTTGCGTAATCTTACGACCAGATATAAAGGAACAAATAGTCTTTGAGGTTTAATATTGTTCCCACGAAAACTCAAGGTCGTTTCACTACATCCCGCACTTAAGCGTGTCAAGGTAGAAAAATATGTTCGAGGTGAAAATACAGTTTCCTAATTATTTATAACCCATTCGATACCATCCTAATTCGATCGCCACCAAAACTCGCGGCTAAAAATCGATATTTTCTTAAGAACAACAGGTTTGTGCGTATGAAGAGCAAACTGGTTCTCGGCTCTAGACTACTACAAGCTACACCACGTGTCGTGTAACAAACAGGCTTTGCTGAGATGAAATGCAAAATTTCAAATTAAAATGTATGGCTTATTTCTTTCTCGAGATGTCCTGCGCTCGGATAGATAGACATAAATCATACAGAAAAGAAATGTTTACATACCTCGGCAGCCAAAACAAATAGTGTCAGTTTACTGATATGCTTCGATGATACTCGGTCAAATTCCATAGTAGGATGTGCAACATCATCCTTTCTACATATACAACTCACTTTTTTATAAGTATAAATGTAGTTTCATGCAACATTTAAAGCATGAAAGCTCGATAAAGCTTTTATCGAGATATTTTACCACATGATACATTCATATTTTTATTCATTGAGTTAAGTTTCATGCCAGTGTACCAATAATAACAGTTCAAGTGAGGTATAGGGAGGGTATTATACAGCAAGAGTGCGCTGAAATTAGATCTTGTCATGTGTTAATATATCGCATTAAAATCTCATATGATTTTACTCTTGTTAGAAATTTATTTATTCTGCTATTTCTCATCGTTGCCATGATGGTTTTTCATAAAGCAATGAAAAAATATTTGCTAACGCTCAATTAAATTCCATAGACTTGCACCTTATCGAACTCAGTGTTGCTAACATATAAATGAAGTTTCGTACAAACTTTCAAGTATTTAGGTCAGTTCATTTTCGAGATACCGAGCGGAGAGACAGACAGACATACAGAAATGAACATTTTCTAGCCCTACGAATGGTAGGCTCCGCCAAAGCTCAGCCAAACCTCGTGTATTTTAGACGATTCAAAAAGTATGGAGTTTATCTCAAAGGAATTAGAAAGCCATTAGACAAATCATATTACAATTATTGTAAATGTTATAGACTATTCATACTACCCACAGGAGTTTCCCTTAGTGCGACACTTTCGTCTAAGCCGTATTTAAACAAAAAAATCGAAGAATATAAATATGCAGGGTTGTCCCCTGGAACGGTAACATTTGTAAACTCTCCATATTGTTTTCTGTACAACAATTACACTTCATTCCAATATAATTCTAATATAATCCATGAGGACTAATTTTGCCAAAAGTAATAATTTTGTAAAATTGTGACTTGCTCTGTTTTCTTTTTCATAAAGGAATTTATGAAACCATCATGAAAATGTCTGAAAATATTATCAAAGAAGTAATTTTGAGTAACCGATCCACTTTATTCCTGGGCGCCGTTCACAGATTACTCGAGCAGAATTTTTATAGAAAGCCCAGTGCTCCTTGCTTTAACAACGCAGGGGTTTTTATGATGATGGCAAACTTTGGTTTCAAACAATTTTTCCATCACATATTTGGATCTACTTTAATTTTGCTGTCATAAAACCTAAATCCGTTAATTTTTTGGCTTTGGCTATCTATACATTAGTATCTAAAGTAGTAATCAATGTACCTATATTCAAATTCAAACAAATATTAAAAAAAAAAACTAAGTAACAAACTTTCAAATGAGAGATTAACATAAAGACGTTGATATTAAGACGGCCCAAGCATTTTGTCTAATTGTGTTGAATTACTTCTGTGCTTAATTTGTGCTCATAACCCAACACATTATTTCTAAGTTATTTGAGCGCTCTAGAATTTATACTAACATAAATTTAAACAGTTGCTTTAAAACACGTGGATTTTTTAGTCGATAGGTCAACAATTTCTGAAAGTGGATTTCCGATTTCCCAGGTATTTGGTGTGTTCCAAAACTCCCCCTCCCCCCACCATCGTTATGGGAGCCTCCTCCGACAATTGTGTGTCCAGCACTGTGAGACAGTAGGGTTTTATTGACGCTCAAGATCCGGTATGAATTATCAGAGAGGAAAATATACTCTGTCCTTCTAATAAAAACATGTCTATTAAAGGACACTCAAGATGGTTGTTTTGTACATATAGTAAAGTTATTTAACATCGTGTTATTTATAACCAATCATTATCACCATCACTCAAGTATGTTACAGCGTTTTTACATGGTCACCTTCACATCCATTATACGACATTAGTAGATTCGTTTTCGTTTATACAGCTTGTGTACAAAGTTAAATTCATGTTATGAGTTATAGTTAACAAACATACTATCTTACATTTTAGATCATTTATTAATTATCTTAAGAACGTTAAATTTATTACTATAAACATATAATTCTTGAGCCGGAATAAAAATGTACATAGTATATACATGCCTTTGGGCAGTGAAAACCTAACATTTCTGTCCGTAAACAGTCTTTTAAAATATGTAGTGAATCTAAAAATGGATTTCTCTGCCTCGTCTTACAAAAAGCTCTTATACAAAAATCTACAGTATATGTAAGTTTTATTGGTACTGCTAGTAAACTTAAATTATAATCGTTTTATTACAAAAAAGTCCATCCATTTCACGTATGATTTAAAGTAGATGTTTAGATTTGGGGTTTCATATAGCAAATGTTTGTAGTTGGAATAAAGATAAGCTTGAAAATGATGGCTGCAGAAGATTCGAGTAAACTGCTAGCCGAAAGTATTTCTACCCATGCTTACCCAGTCTAAGTCTGCTAATAAGTAGGTCATTTAGCATTGTAGCCTCATTAACTCCAGTTGACTCCGAGGCCTACGTCTACAAAATTAGACTTGCCCTTGCCAGCCTTAAGCTGTATGCTTATTGCCTAGCCTACACTTCATATTTCGTCATTAATCTGTTCAAGGCGTGCAATCAACGTGTGTGTGCGAGCTTGAGTTTTGTTCGTAAGTACACAATTGATATACGAAATTACTATACATGTGTAAAATGTATATTCTATATAAAGCGAAACTTGTTGTGGTCATTATTGATAGTCTATATAAACACAAATCTTAAACTGATGAATATAATTTCATTTGTGTCACCTTTCTCCTTTGAACTGACGATAGCAAAATTCAATAACACTAGTTATAAAACAGGATTGCAAACGCAAAGCGAAATATCATAAGCAGATGCGAGTGGGGTAATTACGGAACGTCACTCCTACAGGAAAGTGAAACGTCTTGTTGCAAGAGGTGGGATTTTACGAGGAGGTTCTGAGAAATATAGCTACTAGTTATGGTCGACCTCATCTGTTTTGGTCGTGCCAGACGGTCCAAACATGAATTGAGCTGATTTTAATATTTTAAATGAGTTTTTGTGTGTATGAACCAATTCAAAGCCAAGCCATTATTAAGGACCAGACAGATCCTTCTTACAATCGTGTCGTTGTCTATCCGTAAGTGCGATAACTCCTGTAGGTCTCGGGACTTGGTACAACTGTAAATTCCTCCTAGTCCAAGGAATAACTATTGATTTTTGGAGTCAAAGGGGTAAAATTAAAGATAAAAATGTAATTATAACGTTTTATATAGGTCTTATGAATAGCAATGACGGCAACATTGATAAGAAAACGGAATACAAATATTTGACATTTTTTAGTTTCCAACCGATGTGATAAGGTTTACTTTGTTGGGTTTGATTGGAAAGACTTTCGTTACGTTATGTCGGATCCTTTGATACTTCGTGGTAATCTGTTTATTTTCCATTGATCTCCTTATTATATAGATAATTGTTATTCATCAGTCTTGAACAAATAAATCTGCTGCTATTTGTGTTTAATAGTTATGTGTTCACGCTCAGGTTGTTCACGTTTAGAAAAAAATAACAATGCCAACTATTTTTTTATTTTCAATTTTCTGTGAAATTAGATTTTAGTTTCATCGGAAATAATACACAACATTAATAACTAAACTATTTTTCTGAACACGTGAGCGCCTTCTATGTACGCAATATTATAAATGCGCGAAATATACTTTTCACTTGAAGATAACATTACATAATGCTGACGAATATTAGGACACAGATCCTTCTTGAAATCGCGTCGTTGCTGGCCGTCCGTCTGTTAGACAACTCTGATTTCTGTCAAGGTCGTAGAGACTTGGTCCAAGGAAGAACTCATTGAATCAGGGGCCAAAAGATCAAAGGGCAGCGAAGTAACGATAAAATTGTAACGTTTTACTTATGAATAATCATGATCACAACAAGGAAATCACAGAATAAACAAATTAGTAAACAAACAAAGTATACATTAAATCATGTGAAATCATACGAAATTTTCAGTACGTTGCCAACACATGTGATGGATTTACTTTGTTGGATTAGTTAGTTTCACATAAAGATGAAACATTTTAGTTTAACCTGCAATATCTTTACGTACTGTAAGATCCTATTGTATAGATTTACTATACTTTTCAACGTCACGTATTGACAAACTCGTCTTGCCTTTCGACCTAGAGTACAGTTAACCTAACAACTTTTCAAAGTCTAACATTTTACAAGCATACTTGCAAAAGACAAAATGAGAGTAACTCAGGTCTGCAAAGTTAAAGCTGTTTCGTTATTTTCATGAAATTTACATACATAAAAAACAAAAATGTGTGTGTGTTGTGTGTGTGTTTTTTTTTATTATTTTGGGGTAGTGAAACCGAAGAAAATATTGAACAAATTCCAGGACAGCAGGATGTGGAACAACAAAGTAGTTTTTGCAATTTTTGTTATATTTTATTGATGAAGCTATATGTAAAACAGCGTTTCCAAAAGATGGCGAATGCTTGGTCACAAAGTTTTTGGGTGTCTCTTACAGTTTTCATTATTATGTTCAATCTTACAGTTTCCAAATAAAATCATACTGATGACATCCCGGTTTCATGACGTGTATGACAGAGTGGTACACATGTAGTACAGAATCATCGTCATCGATATTATCGTTCCGTATCTTGTAACGGATAAAGTGTACTTATGATTATGGCAACACTGCACTCGTTACTAATGACGTCAGAGACTGCGCTGTTATCAGTCACTATTGCTCTCTCAGGTTATCGCTGATAACTGTGAAGGCAAATTAAATCCAATTACGTAATTATCAGAAACTTCTTATAAATAGAAAATTTCCAAGTAATACAAGACGAGACGTGTCCCTTGTAGTGGTTCTGCTTTTGTAATGCATCATCATAGATTGTAATGACAGACTATTTGTCTTGAGCTTATCATCTTGGTATGATAATGTGAGGATGGTAGGCTATTTATTATTTGCGTTGGGGCGTCTTATTGGCCTTCCCCTCCTGCCATTTTCTAAATATGTATCTTCTTAAATCTACTACTACCCAACTTGATGTTATAGGTTATTTAAGAGCAATTATATTTACTATCTATGCGTATTTTCTCCCGTGAAACTCTGAACGTTCTAATTCTTGAATGGCCTTAAATCTATAGGAAAGTTGATAAAGGTGTAGATAACATTGTACAAGCTACTGTGTGGTCCACTTTATTTTAAAGAAGCTAGAAATGTATGGAATTTTACATAGAACAAATATTTACACTATCCAAATCAGTATGTTACAACATATTATTACTTCATTATTAGTCCTAATTATTTAAAATTAATTCAAAAATGTAAATCTGTTTTTCCCTTCATTAAGCAGAGAATTAGAGGACTTCCCCATTGTTTTCAATTTAAAACAAAAACAATACTCGAGATGTAAATGTGTTTGATAGCACATTGCCAAATAATCTGCTATTAATCTATTTGTTTGTAATAACGTTATAAGGAAAATATTTGGTTTTTGTCCATCAACCTACACAGGCCAAACGTGTGTTTCTGCCTTTAACATTAATGACACCTTTAGTTTTGGTTTCTGGAGAATATTTTGTAGTTCATTGCATGCTAAATTGCAGTTATGAAGCATAAAAGCTTTTAGTTAAGAATTAAATTGCCTTAATGTGCAATAATTTAAGGAAATAACCCATGCCAGTAAACAGGTGAAATATATTTGGAATCTGGGCACTGTTTATGGTGTCAACACTGTTCAGGGTAATCAGCACATACGCCATACATTACAATACTGATTTACATGTGTACTTCCATGTGTAATCCTATAGTTGAACTAATATCTGGTTAGTTTCAGTGTACGCCTTCCCTTCCATCGCGTTTTACTCTTACTTAATTTTTGAATTGTACATCAAAATTGGTTATAACTTGTAGACGTAGCTTATTTTAATGTATCTTAAGCTGTTATAATGTGGATAGATAGCGAAGGGTATTTACATTTGCTAAAATAAGATGCTTCTACGGTTCGTGATCATAGACCATAGAAAGAAATTGTTCTTTGGTCTGTGTTGCTAATCGTGTGCTACAGCTATACTTTTTATCCATGGCTACAACCTGAACTCTACACTAAGGGAGATATTTGGTTGTCAGCTGAGAAGTCTGTTATGTAACGAAAGAAATCTGTAAGCATTATAACTTATAGTCTTTTTAGAACTAAATAATACAGCATACCTGTATATCAGAGACAGCGGATCAAGTCCGCCGAATTGCAACATTTACTTAGATTAATTGCATGATCGAAAACAAATAACTTACGTCATGAAATAAAACCATTGTACTACAATACAATTAAATTCAGAATTTTGTCAGTACTTTCAAAATATAGGTTCTTTGAATTTTAATGTGTAGCATACAAATAGTTCAAAATACTACAAAATAAGCGGAGTTCAAAATAAAATTTAACTGTTTATTGTACAGTAGAACCTCGGTTAACCGAGCCTCGCTTAACCGAGACTCCGGGTTAACCGAGGCCGTCCTCGGACGATTTTTTTTATTTAAAAAAGCAAAAGAAAACACGCACAAACTACGTACAGTAATGAGAGCGTTTGGGTGCTCCTTTTATCGCAATACGCACGCTAGCCTGCAATGCGTTTTTAAAACTACTGTACAGTAAATTGTTGGCAACTGTTGTGTTTCCTCGGCCAAATATTTGCGTAGCTTAGCGCTTATCTTTGCCGAATGCATACGGCACTGTCACCCGACACCGCTCGCCAGAGCAGCTGCAGGTGTTGTAACCCGACACCGCTCGCCGCCGGACCAATGCGAACTGTTTCAATGCCGAGACGCGACCTGAGCCACTCGCTCTCCCCACCACCCCGATTCGACTCCGTAGCTTATTGCGCATCTAGTGGGCTGTCCTGGTGTACAGCTTCAGCTCGGATGTGTTCGTGCATCATCGGTCTGCCCGAAGACGCCATTTCGTCTCAGTGGCCAGTCCTTTGTTTACTTTTACAAGTCAAGTGTCTATCACTGTTTTTTTATTGTGTGTTTAAGTGCAGTTACAGTAGGTGTAAATGAGTGCTAAACGCAAACGTGTCGTTGTGTCCTTAGAGACTAAACTAAATGCGATTCGTCGTCTGGGACAATGGTGAGTCAATAAGAACAGTCGCTAAAGACTTGGGTGTTGGTGAGGTTACCGTCGGAGATTGGAGGAGGAAGAGGGCTGAGTTAGAAAAATGGGGTGCTCAGAGCTTAAATTCCAATTGCAATTCAGAGAGAAAAACGTTTAAAAAGTGTGAGTATGAAAAAACTTCCGAGGCTTTATTCTTATGGTTTTCGGAAATGAGAGCAAGGGGAAGTCCAATAAGTGGGCCTATTTTTGCAGGCAAAAGCGCTAGATTTCCATAAATCTTTTGGCGATGGCGATGAACCTTTTACCGCTAGTTCCGGGTGGTTTAATGCGATGGAAGAACCGTTATGGAGTGCGGCAACTTAATATATCTGGGGAAAAACTTTCAGGTAATGAAACTGATGTGGACAGTTTTTGAAGAAAAAATAAGAAAAAATTGATTTTGAGTGAGGGTCTTACATCCGATCAAATATTCAACTGTGATGAGACAGGCCTTAACTTCAGAATGTTGCCCTCAAAAACTTTAGCCAGTCAGCAGGAAACATCAGCTCCTGGGTATAAGAAATCTAAAGATCGAGTTACAGTTTTAGGATGTGCCCAATGCTGCAGGAAGTTTGAAACTCAAACCAGTTGTAATAGGCAAGTATTAAAAAGCCACGTGCTTTTAAAAATACTAATGTGGACACATTTCCCAGCACATACACAAACCAGAAAAACGCATGGATGGACTCGCGGATTTTCAAACAATGGTTTTTTGAGGAATTCGTTCCAGTCGTTGAAGCTTTCTTGGAGAACAAAAACTCCCTCGCAAGGCCCTTCTTATTCTTGACAACGCTTCGTCCCATCCAGATGCTGATGAGCTAGTCAGCGATGGCATTAGAGCCTTATTTTGCCTCCAAACGTTACTGCCCTCATCCAGCCTCTAGACCAGGGAGTTCTAGAAACTTTTAAGCGAAACTACAAAAAAGAGGCTGCTTAGAAATCTACTGGAGAAGCTAGAGGACGGGCTGGGTGTCACTGATGCTCTCAAGTTAATCACAATGAAAGATGTTGTCTACTGGGTGTCAGAAGCTTGGGATAACGTTTAGGGAGGACACTATAAGAAGGTCATGGCGCAAACTTTTCGGAATTGAAAAGGCAAGCCGCCAAGAGACAGCTGCTCCTGAAAACCAGCCAAGAGCATGTCCTCCTGAAAATGAAGAGCTTGTGAATCTTTGTAACCACCTTCCAGTGGCTGAGCCCATCAGTGCAGAGGACATCAGTGAATGGATCAATGGAGATGAGGATCAGGCCCTAACTGATGACGTGATTATCCAGATGCTCAACCAACCAGAAGATGATGACAAGTAAGTTTTGATTTTTTTATTTATGCAAAATTTTAACATAAAAACATAATCCAACATCAATTTTTTAACACAACTACAGTATATTTGTTACACTTTAGTTAAATGTTGCCCATTCATCAATCCAAAAACTAATTTCATACCAATTCCAACTGCTGCCTTTTGATTGCGTTACGGTTACGTAAAACAAAAGTTTTTTTTACAGCGATGAACCTGATGGGGGCGACTGAGAAAATATCACATACAGAAGGTCTAAGAACGATCGAGGGAGCATGGCATACATTGAACAACAAGAAAACCGCAACAAACAAACGATTTAGTTTGGCTGCGACGTGGCGCGCAAACAGGGCGGCTAGCCTAAGATCCTCTAATCTAAGTCAAAAAAACAATAACTGATTTCTTTGGGAAAAAAGATTAGCTTACTTTGTTTATTTTTGTACAATGTACAGTAAATTAATTTTCATTTCTTTGATTTAATTTTGTAAACAGGAATACTGTACTGTAACTAAACTTCTGTACATTGTGTAGCCTATATCATACGTATTCAGTTTGTGCAATAAATTGAGTGTTATATTAAAACAGTGTTTAGTATTGTGAGTGTTACCGTTTCCTCTCACGTTTTATTGCGTACTAATAACATTTCTTGTACTAATAAACTAAAACAACAGTTCAGTTAATAACTTTTGTTCATGTTTTAGTATATCTTGAGCTATTTTTAGCCCCGGTAACGATTTTTAGGTTACGTTCCGTGTTATCCGAGGTTCGCCGTATCCGAGGTACCCTCGGTCCCAATTACCTCGGTTAACCGAGGTTCTACTGTATAAACTTACATTTAAAAGACAATAACATTGTTCACATTATGTGAATTAACTGTTAAAATAATTCATTTATAATATTTATTAATAATATATATATTATTCGCTGTAATATTTCACACTATGCCATGATGTAAGATTTGACGTTTTTACATTGGTGAAAATTACCACAGAACTTCTTTAAGCACCAAGTCTAAAAAATTTTCGCCTTTCTAAAAAAAATATCAAAACACTGTTATCGTTCTAAAACAATGAAGTTTATGTATTTAGGCTGAATACATCACTGAAACTACCTGTTTGATGAAACGTAAGATTTCAAAAGTGTAATATAAATTGAAATGGAAATAATTCGTAATGTCACTGTTTTAGAAGAGTTTGCTTTTGCCAAGCCTTAATTACTCTATGAAACACAGAAATTGGCACAACTACTAAGAATTTTAAAAAATTATTCCCAAACATTATTCCTCACAGTCCGCCGAATTGATTTTGTTGTCGTTACATCCACCCATTATCCTTCCAAAAAATACTAATACAACAAAATAATCTATATATATAAAAATATATATATAAATATATATATATCTATATATATATAACATTTTATATATATATATATATATACACGCGCGTGCGCGCACACACGCACACATTTATTTATTCTTTAAATTTGTATGAATAGCAATAGCATAATTTAATTTCAATAAACATTGAATCACAAAAAGTACTCCGACGGAACTCGATTCCGAATTTTTCACTTGCCGGGTGAGTGCGTTATCATTACAATACAGAGCCCTTACTTTTTAAGATTCAATTATTTTGTGTTTGATCGTTTCTACCGCGTATGTGTTGAAATAACCAAACTAACGTATGATCGGGAGACCAAATAGACGTAAGTAAGGGCTCTGTGATGTAGTGGTAGTGCACTTACCACATAGTCAAGAAATGACAATACTATACTAATGGTAATGTGATAGCTGGAAAATACGCTAAGTCAAAATGCAGTTAGGGTGCCCAGACTGCTATCTCATTATGAAGTTGTTTACTGTATATCTTTGGCTAGGTCACGTAATCCAAATCCTGCCACAATATTTACGGTTAACAGTCCCATATAAAGATTAGTTCTTTGAAATAAACAGTTTTTCTCCAAGCGTTTGAGGCCCTGTACACTCGCGTTTTGTATAAGTAGGTGTTTGAGGTTAGGCGTAGCCTGTGGATTTCCGGAGGAGTGAGATGGCTAGCGCGAGAGGTCAGAAGTTTATCAGACTATCTTAGAACTGCTTCGGTTATGGAGTCGGTGATTTAATTTTTACGACACTAGTAAATCAAAACTAGATTTTCCTTATTAATAATATGTGTTGAGAATGAGTTGTATTCACTAAAACCCTTAAATTTATTCCAGATCTGACCGTAATATTGGTGTTAGTTTGTTGAGAGAAACTAATATTTTCAGGCAGCATAAAAATTCGTACGCCTTAAAATCGTGCGACCACCGACGGGCGTTCCCCAAAAAGACTACGATGAAGATACGTCAATGCCAACTTTGAAGTCATATGGAATTACTATTATAATGCAATCAATACAACGTTCAAGAATACTATTTGTTTTTCTACGCGATGTTTCATAATTGGTTCATGAGATTCTCTTATTTTACAGACACAGATCACGTTAACACCACCCCCATGTATGGAGTGCATATCACTTCCTTTTTGTTTACTTGCAGATACATCTGGGGTCGGTGACGCAACTGTTGAAACTATTTAACTATCGACAAATAGAGCTTATTTAAGGAGTGCCACGGTTGCATCTCTTATCTTAACGATTATTGCTGTTTTTATGCGACGCGACTCGTGCATGACCATGGAGGCTTCTCCATATATGAGCCAAGATTATATAGTAGTTTCATTTAAAGTAGCTAACCTGGCTCAAAGCAGTGTTCATCACCTTATCGCAGAGTTATCTTATCTTGGCGGCACTCTCTACTGCCAGGTGAATATTTTATCAACAATATTATCCCTGTAAACTCCTCAAGATCGTATGGAGCAGAGCTACACTATATATGTACAGCAAAATCCGTACTAATCTACCATATGCCGTACCATCAGGGCAATTGAAGGTTATGTTGAGCAAAACTCAACTCGAGACCACTAGTCCACTTCTTCGACCTGTTGGTTTTAGCATAAAAACTGTACCATGAATGAAGACTTATGAATAATGGCTGGATCCACGTGAACTAAATCACAGTTCCCAAGAAGACTTCTCCTCTTCAAACTTTTGGATGGAATATTTTAACTTTTGGAGAAGATTTGTTTTCTAGTACCAAGAGAGAAGGCAACTAAAAATTTCCGAATACATAACACTAGAATACCATGATAGAGAGATAACCATAATCTGAATTCACCACTTTGGCAACTTGAATCCTATCAGCGTATAATGTCTCATCTGTAGCCTTGCAACGTCCATGAAAATGATGAAAACGTATGAACTGTCGTTATTGTGTTTTTAATACAACTCTTGTTAATGAATTTAATCAAATCCCTCTATTTTTACCTATTTTATACTGTAATACCGAAGTGTGTTTGTTTCTTATATTACGATTGTTTTTGAAACTCGAATTATGTGGATACAGTTACGTTGATCTGACTCGTTTTCTTTATTAACGTACATTTATTTTGTTGTCGCCATACACTTACTATGGCTCTGACTTTGTGCTACGTGTATTTAATGTTCCTCATTTCCTAGTTATACGAGAGTCACTCTGAAAGTTATTAAATATGTGAAGAGGGCTTACCAAACGTTTGGCACTTTTAAAGGCGGATTTTCCACTCGTTGAAATTACCTAAATACTCCATATTGGAAAGTTGTTATAATATTTACGAATCTTGTCATCAATTTCGTCTTCCGGAGAAAAGTGACGACCGCGCAAATGTTTTGTTTTCTGATTGAAGTACAATCAGAGTTCTCACATAGAGAGATCGGTTGATTAAGGGTCGTATTCCATATTTTTATGACATTTTCGGCCAACAGTTTTTCCAACATTGTAAGAATAGGAATTGTTGTGGTGCAAAATTAAACCCTTAATACTTAAGTCATTGTTGAATGTACAACTTGCTATGACAGCCCTTTGTCCACCCAGCTTTCATCATTCCTGTGCTCCTGAAGAAAATAGTGTACATTACTTTTTTCACCGATTGGTATTCTTTACTATGCGGGGGAAGGCTCGTGTTCAAACACCTATATGCGACTGACTCTCCTCGAGTTGAAACGTCATAAACGTTTCATCACCAGCGACAATATGGGAAATAATCCGATGATCATCATTATTAATCAGTTGAAGAGTCTACTGGCTGATTCTGACACAGCTCAGTTTCTTGCTCATTTGTCAAATTGTGAGGTATTCATTCAAAAACAATTTTCCTGACTGAATCTGAATTTTACAAAAGTTTGTTGATGTGAATTAAGGTCCCTTAGAAATTTTGAATACCACCTAAAACAGTAGCACGGATTAATGCTTCAGTACCAAAGGCAATTTTGAGGTATTCGACGCACTCCTCTTGAGACAAACTGACTTTAAAACCGTATAAAGTCACAGCCGGAAAGATGCTCTCTCAATAACTCCATGACTACGAAATTGATTTTTCCGAACATACGGCACAAATACCCAAACCCAAGATGCTATCAGATAATCTTTTTTTTAAATAGGCTCACCGCAAATACGAAATTCTGCACCTCAACTGCAGTTAGTCACTCTGTTGACGCACACTTGAAGCAGCGAGATAGCTGCGTGTCTTCCGCCAATTAGTACCATTGTGGCCCGGTAATACGATCTCAACATAGCTGCACCAATTGTAGGCTAATAATTGACGTCATTCGACACTCACGCTGTCCGGTGAATATAGACAGCCTCATCGCGTGTACCAGTGGCCCCGAGGCCCGCCCGCTACAGTCTACAAACGTTGCTCCAGCCCTAGGCGAGCTCAATGTCTTCCATGTATCAATTCATTAATTTTGAAAGATTTTTCGTTGGATGAGCGTTAATGAAGCCTATCACTCAAGGATCTGACAATATATATCTTCTGTATGCTCTTCTATCCGCATGTATCTTGAAAGCTAATCGACGTATAGACTTGAAATCTTACAATCAAGCTTCATTTCTATATCGGCAACCTCGAGTTCGATGACGGTAAATAATTCCCTCATAAGAACTCAGGGGGATATCTCGAGGACGAACTTGTTGTGAACTTGACAGCTTGCACGAAATTTCATTTCCACATAAATGATAACGTTTGATGATGATGATGTTTGTCTCTTCATGCGATGTGGGTGAGCATTGGCAAAGTCTAACTTTCCGCATGATGTCTCGAGAGGCCTGAAGAGTTAAAATTTTGTATATTTTGCAGCTAATCAGGGAGATAGTAAAGGTCTTCTTCTGTCTGTGTTCTGTAGGATATCTTGAGAACGAAATGGGTTACAGACTTGAAATTTTGTTTGAATCTTAATTTTTGCATAGGTGAGGTGGAGTTCCATTATAGTTCGTCGATGGGATTCGGCTGAGCATTACTAAAGCAATGCGTAGTATATCACTCAGTGTAATATTTGGAGCATGAATTGACCTCTGACTTGAGTTTTGCATGGAGCTTCATTTCTATGTACAAAATCGAGTTGGGTCATGGGCATATCTCCCATGTGATTCGGCTTAGCTTCAGCCAAACCTGACTTTCCATAGGATTGTATCTGAAAAATGGATTGAGCTATAGACTTTAAACTTGCAATGAAACTTCTGTGATGCCTGTTACGCATCAGGCAATCTTGCATATTCCTACCCTGTGTATAAGAGCATCGGAAAGTGTCTAAATATTGATCGAAGGAAATATATATAAGAAAATAGAGAGAATGCCTGAACTTGTGCGTCTAAAGGAAATATAGATATGAGGAAACAGAGGGAATTCCTGAACTTGTGCGTCTAATTTATAGGGCGTACAAGTAATCAAATTTAGACTATAGTGTCCTTAAAAAAAAAAAAAAAAAAAACGTATTCTTACAAAATAAGAGAACCTTTCAACTTGAAAACATTAATTGTTCTTTAAAAGGAACTACGCTAATTGATCAATTATTTCCCAATTACGAGGTTCTTAGTACCTCCTTGTAGTATTGGTAATTGTAGGTTCTTCAGCACCGTGTCAAGAAGACATTCCCTTAAATTCTTATAACAGCAACATCACGACCGTCACCTTACATTCCCACCACTGCAGCATGACCTATTTGTCTTACATTCCCACCTAGTTTTATTTTAAATTTCTTCCAACTCAGAAAGCAGTTTTCTCAAAATGGTACAAATTTAGTAGCCTAGTAAACAATTTTATTCGATTTTTATCTTTTGACTAACGCCAAATAAACTTTTATTAATATAGTAATATTATTTATTATTATATTATTTAATTAATAATATTTGTGGACAGCTTAAATTATTGTCTGTTTTAATTACGAATTTATCTTGGAAATATGATTTTAACATTTCAGATTATTTTTATAGTAAGCAATGAATTCCTCCGTGCAAAATATCTAAACTCCCGTTTTGGAAATTTTTATTGAAATATAGTAACAGCTTCTAAAACACTGCGTGTTATATACATTTCAGCTTCTGGAGGACGGTTGCTACCCATGAATGCGCTTTTGAATTTTGTATAGAGCATTATCACGTATTATTAGCCTGCAGAATGTATAAATTTTGTATTGTAAGCTTTTTTACAATCTGAAATGCACAGTAATATGCTAACAATGCAGAAAATGTATAAGTAATAAACGCAGACTCAGCTTGTACGACACAAATACCATATTAGTGTGTTTATGTATCGGGGTGAGTCAGCAGACTGCAATGTCTTGCAGGATCGGCTCTTGATATATCTATGAGAAACGTCCAGTAAGACCTTTGCTGCCTATGACATCACCCTTGTTGCTGATTCTTGCAGGCCTGCGCCGTCACCGTCCAGTTACTGTACACGACGCGATTTTATGTGACGATGTTTTTTTTCGGGTTTATTGGACATCTATGTAATTTGGCAAACGACGAGGAATTGTAGACATCAGTCAAGTATCAAATGAGATTATTGGTGTTACAACACATTCTCATGAGACCGTGTACGGGCCTTCCAAAATATAATTAAGAAATGAGTGTATTGGAAATAATGAATCCACACTAAAACAGTGTGTCAATGTCCAACCAGCTAATTTATATTTGAAATTATTCACAATTACGTTTTACTAAACATGCCCTACTGTAAAAATAGACAGTAACACCCTATCTTCATTGTTAGCCTACATCACATATTGCAGGTTCGAAAACATTCAAAATTCCGATAAATATTCGGAATGTAGATGGAAAACTTTGTAACATTTTCAAACAACAATAGAAAGTCCAATAATTGTTATGATTAACTAAGGCTACTTTATACAGCTAAATGCTGCAGCTAAAATTATAAGCATATCAATCTCATTCTCTAAACAAATTCTTATTTGCTAAACCCTTTGTGTGATGTAATGATCCCCAATAATTAAAACCAAAAGAATTGTCCAAGGTTTTCACTTCCTTGCAGTCTATATTTGACTTATCTCCTGGTACTAAACATATACTGAAAATCAGTTTAAATCACTGTTTAAAGTGTATTATTTTATTATAGCAGCTTATAAGTACAGTATTGTTGTAGTAGACTATGTTCCCGTGGTGACCTCGGATCCTGAGGCCTGCCCGTGGGGAGAGTTATTTCCACCTGAATGTTACCAACAACACGGTAAACACACTCCAAGAACTCGGAGTCCTGATCCTGCCGGTGGCGGGCCGTAGCGAAATATCCGGCCTCGCGTGAAGGACAGCCCAACATTTCACCCAATAGTCCGAAATCGGGTGTTATTGTTGTGGGGTCGATAGTTAATCATACGCCAAGGTTCGGTTATTTTCTACTCTCCTGTGCGATGTTATGTCTATTTTTTTAATTAAAAGTGGCATTCCCTGTAATTATGGCATATCATTAAAGAATTACTATAGTAAATTCATTTCCAAAACTAGTCAAACTATATATTCCCAAAATAAAGTAAATAAAGCTAGAATTAATATAAAAACTATATTTATGCTGGACTAAGATAACATTATAATACCAATGTTATTGAACCAATCATAGCCTCAATAATAAATTCAAAACTTCGTCTTTTCAAAACTAATATTTATGAAAATATTAATTTTAATTAAGGTTTTTTTTGGTTTTTGTTGCTGGTTGGTAGCTTTATTTGTTTATTTTTATTTTTAATAAGATGCCCACATTTCAGCATCGAAAATAGTGTAATCAGTTTCTTAAATCTAGAGTTAAATCCCACAAATAACATGAAACTACATATTTAACATATTACTTCATATTATCCACTGGATGACTCACGATTATAAGAAATTTTGTATTTATTAGGTCTTATTGATTATATATACTGTTGGTCGTGTTGGTCGGTGATCGTTTGCCCGGGCATAGTGTGGCTTGCAATTATTATGTCACCGGGATATGCCCAAAGCCTTTAAGTTCTGTGGTGACCAGTATGAGAATTCCCCACTGCCATGACTCATCTGTTTTGCTACAGAAGATTATATAGCGTATTAAGAGTGGGGGCCATGAGCCAGCCTCTTCCACAACTTTAGAGAAAAATAATAAAATCTTCTGCATTAAGGTTATATTTTGTATTAATAACTTTAGTACTGAATAAAATAATACAAGTAATTGTAATTTAATATGTTATTCCATCTGTCTTAAAGTAGGGATGGAAACCCTCAACCCACCACTGTGGTGAGATTGAGGAGTCGGGAGTGTTCTTTGTCGAAATGTAATACTTGGAAGCAAACTTGTTCTGATTTAGACTGTGCTTTAGTTATTTGGTCAAAACATCTTTATTTGATTTTTAACACTCTGAACTCTGTGAAATATAGGATGGTGGGTTTGGACACCCTCCACATTGTGGATAGACCACTGACAACTACCATTGGTTGAAACTGTTCAAAATATTAACTACCAGTAGTATCACTGTCAATAGAAGTTGAAACCCTTAGCCTTCTCGTAAAGTCTTGCTACAGTTTCTGAAGGATCTAGGACTGGAAGAAGTTCTGTAAATATTTCCTGAGGCAGAGATTAGAAGCCTGGGTTGTATTTGAAAGTACTGGGCCAGGTGAAATGGATTACACAATCCAACTAAACTATATAGCGTGTGTCAAATGTCATTATATGGAGTCTCAAATGAAATCCTTTAAACTTTGCCAAAAACATGATCAGACTCATCATGACAGATTTATTTTGGAAGTTCTAATACATAATCTGTTTTTGTCGAAGAAAAATTATGATTTAAAAAGATAATGTTTAATTCATAACCTAAAACACCCTAAAACACTTTTGATTTAAAAACACACATTGTTCATGTAAAGACAATTTCATTGTAATTCTTTATTGGTGGTGTTTATTTTAAAATTTAAAACTATAGTTGGTAAGCTATTAACAAAATTTACTGTAATTCAGATTCTTATAGTGTTTTGATCTTGATATGTCTATGTTTATTAATGTGCACTTAATATATTTATTCAATTAAATTTATAGATGTTATGTTCCACTGCATTAAGTATTGCATTTTATACTTCAAAATATAGGACTAAAACGGGCAAATTAATAGGATATTAGGTCAAAATATACCAAACATGTATTGACATCACTTTGCATTCCATATTTTAACTTATTTTTCATAGGGTATATTCTTAAACTGTAGTGTTAATTTTTTAAATTTTAAAATATTGATAATGAGGTATGAAGAATAAAATAAAAGTTAGCAAATATACCTATATTAACATCTTTTCTTATAGAGCAGCAAAAAGATTTCAGTTAACCAACAATAAAATAATAGACAAACAATTTCTAACAAGATGTAGTGTGATCGTGTACAACAATTGTCGGTGAATCACTAACTGGACCATAAATTATCACTATATCCAAGTTTCATGGCTTACTAATATTGGTAAAATGACATCACACCACAAAAGACAGTATAACATAACAATTTGTGTAGGAAACATTCCACATACAAGTATAGTTAAACATTCTTAGTTTACCACATTATTTTACCAACTCTGCCCAAGATAAATAACTAAGATTAGAAGTCTAAGTCTTAGATAAGAATGTGCGTGTAATTATTCCTCTGGAGTGTTAAAATATTCCTCAAAATGGTGATACATTACGCACACTGTGCTTGGGGTCCAGAAAAGGCCACTCTGCTGTTGCCAGAACTGAAACTGTGGGAATAATGGAGTACCTATGAGAAATTTACAAAGGCACTTTAAATGTGCTTTGTTCTGAACTTAAAAACAACAATTGTTTTAATATAGTTTTTTAATATTAACTAGGGCAGGTAATGATTTTCAGTGGCATGATTAAATTATTTTATCATCCTGTATGTTCCATGAACATGTTCTCTACTATACAGAGATTGTCAACTAGGAGCTATACAAGAGCTTGTTTACTTTGCTCTGCAAAGCTAATAAGGATGTTATTATTCTTGATTAACATCAGGCAGTTGATGATTTGAATCACAGACTGAGAGTGGCAGTGATTTCAACAGTCCTATCCTTATCTTGTTGTGTTGATCATATTTGTCTGAAACCACTTTAGGACATCTTACATTGATTTAATTTACTTTTTAGATCCAATGCATTTATTTGGCAATGAAGAAAGTTTAGTTTTTTGAGAAACTGCTTTTGTAAATTGATGTCATGTGAAAATGTTCTCATCAATGAAAGTATTTTTTTTACTTAAAAATTCCTAATACTTCTAATTTATTATAAACCTTTTAGTGAAACAATATAATTATTTCTTTAAATATCCCAATGTAATGTGTATACTTCTCTTAAAATGCACTGTATTTCAAAAGATTGGAAACTTGAATTGATTGAGCAACTATTAGTTGAACAATTGACCAGACAAGTTCAAAATACACATTAAGCTTTTCAAACATTTAACATGGTGGCATGGTGCATCTATGATCTCAGTAATTAGAATTTTGAGTCAATATGATAAATGGTGATGGAAACTAAGAAAACAGAAGAAAAATTATAATCAATAGTATTGTCCAGTTCATGGAGGAAATTTGCAATATAAGTTTTCTGATAACAATTAGTAGTCACTCTATTGGAATAATGCAGAAAGCAGTCATAAGAGTGGTATTTTTACTGGGAGGTAGGTTTTTTTAATAGGTGAGAGTCCCCTTATCTCTTCATTGTATTAACATTTTTTCCAATTGATTAAAAACTTAGGATGTGCCTTCATGTAATCATTGACACACTTTACAATTAAAAACCAATAGTGGTTTCAGTTTATACAGTACACAGTAAATGTAATTATAGTTTAACAACGGAATCTGAGTGTGGATTAATATTTGAAAGAACAGGTCATGAGGAAAGAGATGACGGTAAGCTAGCTGGAATGATGACTGTTCCTGAGTATGGTTTCATGTTAAGGACCATGTGAACTTGAGGGAAAGCTGAAGTCAAATACAGTGCAAGTACAGTAGAGTAGTTCTACCTCAAATTATGGTTCGTGTGTTGATGTTACACTTTACACTATATTATTTGTTGTTGTGTTGCCTACACCTGTAATGCATGACCTCTGACGATTCTCTGTGTTCACTCACGCATGTGTATGACAATTGGCTATCACCACTTCCACATCTAAGCAGTGAAACTGAACTATCTGGCTAGAAATTGCCAAAATATTATACTTCCATTTGTATCAGTAATATTGCAAAAGTTGCTATAAAACTCCTAAAAGAAAGTAATAAGAATGTTTTATTTTAAAAAAATTGATTTTGTATCATCAAGTCATAGTAGATAAGTCAAGAATGTGAAACTTGAATACATTTTGGTAACTATAAAAACTGTTCAAACAAAATTCATGTCATCCATTTTCAATATATTTATCTCAATCAAATCTTTCTCAAGACTGCTTGCAAAATATTTGTGTTCACATTTTCGTAATACGTTTGTTCTAACAGATACTTTTATGATACAACGGCACTTGTCCTATAAGTAATTAAAAACCAATATGAGCTGAAATAGGAATCTGATTTGAGACAAAACATTGTAATACAGGTGAACAGTCGAAAGAAACATTGCTACAGCATCATAAAACCCATATATAATTTAATACATGTGGAAGTTATTAAGTTGGCAATTTCTGAGCACACAAAGTTTCTCTGACTAATTGGAAGCTCTGAGTGCAGCAGCTATGTACAGGGCAGCTATGTTTGGTTGCAGACGCAGGGGTGGGAGCGGGGGCAGCACATTGGTTAGAGCCCGCCAGAACGTTGAAACTCTCGAGCACCAAACCCAGGCCAACGTCTTGCTTGCTTTTAAGTATGCTCGCATGTCTTCTATCTTTCTTTCTACTCCTTATCTCTGGGTTTTGTGTTTGTGTTTTTGTAATCTTTTGTTTGCATGTTTGTGTTATGTCTGACCAGGTTATTATTAGTCTGTTCTTTTCTGTTCATAATTTAGGACTATTTGTACCATTGAAAATTTTAATTTAGTTATCTTGAAATTTGAAACAATCCAGGTTTTTGTTCAGGTACTTACTGTTTACCTAAAAGTGCCTGATTTGATTGAGATATATACTTACGCTTTTCACAGGATCAGTATAATTAAATTATTGAGTTCCGTTATCTTTACCCATATTTTACTTTCACAACACCAATTTACCTACCAATGAGAGCAAACTAAACATAAATTACACTTAATTTTCCTGACAAGCTAGAAATTGTTGCAAAATTGCTAAACAAATGAAAATAATTGTTGGTTTTGAGATAAAATCCTAATCGGAATTTGAAAAAATATTTTATAATACATAAATATATTAAAATACATAAACAAACCTATTTGTTTTAAATGCAGGTTTGATTTATAATACAGGATTTTTTTAAAATGATTTCACACTGTTCCATTGAAGAAGAGGAAGAAAATAGTAGTTTTAATATTTTAGTTCATTATTTAATTTTATTGAATTAATTCATCATAATTTAAATTTAGCTAGCTTACTGATGTTCGCAATAGCATTAAAGACAAAAAGCAATTTCTGTTCTATTTCTTTAACTGGAACAGGTTTTAATGACAAATTTGATTATATGTTTGTTATTGTATTGACAATTTTTTGAGTTATTTATATTTTAAGTCACTTTATTTTTTTAATAACGTTTAGGACCAACAAACAATAGAAGCATTTTGTATTTAGTATTTGTCTGTATTGGATGATTTAACCGTATTTAATAATAATTTATGGAATAGGAATGTAAAAAGTTGTTAGACATCTCTTCTCACTTTAACTGAAAACCTTATGTGGCAAACAGGGTCTGTTATGATTGTGTAAAATACGAAAAAAAACTCCTAAATATTAGAAAATACATTTTTTATAATTTTTATGAATTTTTCCTAAAAAGTATTCAGAAGAAATATACAATAGAAAACAATACAATATAAAGGTCGATTGGCCATAATATTTCAAATATTAACAAAAGTTAGAAACACATAAGCCTTTTCTTTTGCTCGTACCTATCATTACAGATCAGACTAAAAAGTGATTTATTGTATTACATTGACCATGCATAGCTTGCAGAGATTTTATTGTATGGATAAGGTGCTACATCGACTATATACAACTTTAAAGTAACCTGTAACAAAATGTACACATGTTCAAAGCAGTATTGCCAATAATTGATGCCATTTTATTTGTATAATATCTATTTAAACTATCTAGCTATAACTTGTATATTATGTAACACAATAATAAATATATAAATCCAATTTAAGAAACTATGAAAGTTAGTCCTATTTTTATACATACTTTTACATCACAACCTCCGAAAGAGCATATCATAATTCCTTTCTTTCTTTAATTAATGAAGACGTTTTAGGAGAAGGGATCAAGGGGGGTTAGGGAGTGTCAACGGTTAATTATTGTTACACCCGAGTAACTATAGTTGTTAACCCTTACAACTCCTGTGTCGATCCTATAGGCAGACTGAACATTACTAAAACTATCACAATATTGTTTTAGCAGTGCAAAGGGACTAAGCATTCTGTTATTTAAAAACTGTAATTGATTATTAATAACGGGCAAATGAAAAATAATGAAAAAGTACAGTTTTTATTTCCTTGAAAATTCAGTTTCATTAGTCACTAAATTTGATTTTTTAGGTATTGTCATGTTAATACTTTTTATCATTACAATTAAAATCAATCATAAAAATACAAAATCCATATCTTTAGAAATAAATCATTTCCTTTATCTATCAAAAGTGTTTAGTGCTGATTGGAGAATTTTGTTCCTGTTTACTTGTTTCCCAAATCTGCAAAACTGTTATTGTAGGGTAAAATGGTCTTCATAGTAAAAAAAGATTTTGTTTGATTTTCACTTACTGTTTCAATAAACTTGATAATTATTACATGAACAAGTTAGTATTCACTCTCTTGAAGCTATTAACATTATAGTATACATTTTTCCAAAACATTATTAAAAAATAATTCATATTCATAAGGGTTTTAACATAAAAGTTGAAGAATGTTTAAAATTGTTCTTGTTGTTTGGGTAGAGTATTATGTAATTCGTTATTTTTAAATATTATAAAATACAGCTAGACATTTATGAGTGTATAAAACAAACCATGTGAAATGAACAATATTTATTTAGGTCAAATATTTTATTTAAAGCAACAATAATTAAATCCCAGACGTCATAGTGGGGATAGCCACTAGGTCCTGTCAGTAATAGTTCTAGGCCTAGTCATCAGATTCTGCTGTGAACTGTTTCAAACTATCAACAGGAGTTCATATAATTGTACGAGATTTTATAAGTCACACCCTGTACTATAACTCTCTTTTTCCATTACCCCATTCCACATATTATTAAAAATGGTACCCTTCCAGTAAAAAATAATATCTATGAAATGTATGTACTGTACATAATGTGTAATAAAGGTGGCAACTTTTATATTCAAAATCCTGTAGTGTATATTTTTTGGCTGTCAAATGTCATAAGATGAATTGATTGAAAGACATTTCACTTTAAAAGATGAACTACACATAAAAAAAGAGAACTAGCCTCTCCCTTGAAAAATATAATTTAAAATAAAATGTTTACTAGAAGGTAAATTGACTGTTTCAATAAATTCATATTTTCATAGATTGCTTCATTATAAATCATAGTTAACTGTCAATTTTATTCAGTACTTATGAATGAAATGAAAGATTATAGTTTTAATACAGCTTAGCATTTAAAATTATAAATATAGGGAGTCAACTAAATATTTACTATATTTGTGCAAACTTATGTTATGTGTCAAGATTTTAACAGTGTTGAAGAAGCAGGAAGCAATTAAAGTATTAACTGCAAAAGTTAAGTATAAAATGTGTTAGTAAACGAATAGTCGCAGTTTAAATACAAGATTTAACATTATGTTCACTAAAAAAAATTATTTTAGAAAGTTTGAGTGGTTTTAAAAGCCGCACAAAACAAGTAAAATGATAACACAATTTTTTATTTCTCTCTCAAGTTGTCAGAACTGTCACTGTCAGCCGGCTGTCGGCACAATAGGCATTCCGAGAGGTGACCAGGATGTTTATGTGTTCTGCTCTGTGTACTGCTCTGTCAGTCACCAAGTGTCAAATCAGCAAGTTCTTATCAGTGTCTGGTCTGAGCTTCACTGTTCCTTCAGTCAGTCAGTCTAACATGGAGATCGAAGATGTTATGGTTGCTCTTTTTCTTTGTGTATTAACAATATATTTGGTACCAATTATTATTGCTTATTTCCAGTTCAAGAAATGGTATGTTCCTTATACTTTGTAATAATTCTATAATAATGCTTTGGATATGAAATAATGTTGAAGATTTTTGGGTTATTAGAGTCCCTTAATGGTTGGCTTTGTGTGATTGTAACATACTAAGTTCAATAACAATACATATTATTTATGCAAAAGAAGAGCGATTAAGAAAAATGTTATTTACATAAAGCAACAAATATAAGTATTGACATTGCTTTATGTAAATAACATTTATAAATCGCTATATAATATATATAATTCATTACATGACAAATAACATATAGTGCAAATCAATTCAATTACAAACTAAGTGTTATAAAATAATGTTATGGAAGATAGTCTGTTGAATGATTGTACTTATAATTTAGCTGTATTTTAAAATGTCGAATTCAATAGCTAACTGCTTAATCTAACTGCAAATGATTGCTGTATTGGAGTCTTTACAATGTTGCAATAGTAATTTAGAAGTTACATTTTGTAGAATATAGGGTTACCTCCGAAAAAACAAGCGGTTTGTAAAATAGGACTCTGATGGTTAAAAAAAAAAAACTGGCTGTTCTAGTGACCATCTTGATTTTTGTTCTACAATAGCATTCTTCAAACATTTTACTTGCTTATTTTTGTTTGTAGGGTTATGCAAGATGTCTCATTACTCTTGATTTGCCCGTTATTGAACATAAAAAACTTCAAAGTCCTATTCTATTAAAACGTTTAATTGCATATTCAAAGAACTATTCAAATGTGTACATGTATAGTCTTTCCTTTACAAGACATCTTATAAATAATGTACAACAACATAAAATAATTAAAAAGTAATGTTCAATTTTTAAAAATCTCAACATTTTTCTTATGTAACAAAACTCGAGATTGTTTCTAGCTTGTTGGCCAATAAAGTTCAAGTGGTGAATAGTGGTTTCAAATTCCAACTACAAGTACACTCTAGCTTACTTTCTTGGTTTTGAGACATATTTCCTCTTAAAGAGCTTTAATCCTTATAACATTGTTTCCTATTTACAGTACTTGTACAGCAGTTTTTGTCTACAAGAGGTTTAATCATTAAACTTGTATAATACTTGCATACTTCATTTCTTGAATACTTTTCTTCCAGATTCTAAGATTTCCACTTCTAAGATTTGTTCCAAATTCAATTGTAACTCATCAACTATGAAATTTTAATTTTTGAGCATTTATTGAATGTATTATTAATACCGGTATACTCAGTGATGTAAATTTTATGCTCACTACAGGGATCTTGTATACAGGGTGTCCCATGAGGAACCCGACAAACTTCTCAGGTGGTTTCCTCTTAACAAAACAATGAAAAAAGTTCGTATAAACATAAGTCCAGAAACGCTTTGTTAGCGAGGCATGACTAGGCAAGATTTTATCAGATTTTATAGGAAAGGACGGAAATAACGAACTGATGTTTTTATGGCGTAAAGATAGTTGTTAAATTTATTGGATTATTCATTGAAGAAGGAACTGTTTTTATTGGAAAAACTATGTTATATAAAAGGAAACTCACAATTGTCCAATAATTTTAATTTTCTATAAAGCACTCCAACGTTTCTATAAAAGATTTAGTTCCAAAATTTAAAATTACCACAATCTTTCATATAAGATGTCATGAATTAATTTCTTATGAAAATTATTTATTGAACATTTTTAGATCATCAAATGGTCTATGATTTAAGTAAATAATTATATTATATTAGGTTATATAGGAAACAATATAACCTAAAAGTAATTCAAACATATATATTGGAATTATTTCAAAAAATGTTACTTGCAAAATACAGAAAGGGAAAATTACTAGACATATTAAACTTAATCTGCTACTGGCAATGTCACAGGTCTGCCAATGTAGAGAAGCAATTGAACCAATGGTATATGCTGTCAAGGTATTACAACATCTCATGGCTTTGAGCCACATGTCACTGACAATTATTTTTCCTTCCACTCCAGTAACTCATACTAGATATAACTGAATTCAAGAAGTTAAAAAGCCATGAGACAAATCGTCAGACAAATGAATATTTTTCTCTTGTGAGCTTTCAGATGGATCTTATGAGATAACTTTAAACTGCAATTTTGATTATTTCTAAGGATTCTTGGTTTAATGTATTACTTGTACTTAACACATGTGGGTACAATGAACGACATTACCTATTATACTGACTGTCCTGAATTTGGTTCATATCTCATGCAGCAGTGAAGATTATAAAATTAAAAGGCAATAAATTGTCTTATAAGTGGTCTCTAATTTTATTCCAAATTCAAATATAATTTATGTGAGTGGTGATTTTTGTATATAGTTAATACTTCTTGCATTATGTAGAATCTATTTCAAACACAACGAATGTTTGGGCAGTAAACGAGTTAAAACCACTTAACTGAGTTTGTAACATTAACAAGTTTTGGAGTGACATTGAGGATTCATAATTTTCTGACAAATATTTACAAAGAAAGAGTTATGAAGAAGGTGGGTAAGAGGAGTGATCACATGTATTCTTAGACAATTGGCAGTTAAGTTGAGATTATTATAAGTTAAGTTGAGACTGTTGTTGTTTACTTCTAATAAATTCCAATGAGGCGATGGAAGAGTGAGGGAGAAGTGGAATGATAAGGGAGTGATCTACTTAGCTAATTTTATAACATATAGTAGCATATTAGACTTAAAAATAGCCTTGAGCAAAACGTAGTCTGGTGATGCGGAGGGGAGGGAGAGGTGTGAATGAATGGAGGCGTCAACAATTGTGTTAATTGAACTCAATATAGTGGAATTAGACACACTCATTACCATTCTAGTTTATAAACAATTGTAGTGTACTGCTAAAATTAGATTTATGACAGTATTTTCACACAAAATATACATATGCTCAACACGATCACATTGTGAAATATCACAGTAATTATTACACTTAGCCAGGTGCAGTTTACCAATGTATTCTTATCAATCTATTTATACTGCCTGAAGGAATAATGTTTTTATTTGTATTTAAATGAAATTTTAATAGTTATTACTACAATTCTACAGCCTCTAAATAGTTATAAATATTTCAGTCTATTATAATTGTGCCCTAACAGAATTGCTGTTGCATGACACTTGAACAGTCTTCTCAACTTAACAGAAATAAGAACACTACAACCATAGTTATATAAAAAAGACCATTTTTACACAACTGGAGTGCTGGATCATTTATTTTTATTAATCTCCATTTTGTTATTATTTTGCTTGGAATATGAATAAACTAACTAAAAAAGTGTATGATGAACATCTGTCAAACTATAAAACTCTGAATGTAATTGACTTTTATAACTGACAACAGCAGTTTTTTTTAATTAACTAGTAGAGATTTTTATAATCATAATAAAACAAGAAACAAAAGAATCAAAAAGCAAAAGTTTGACACCTTTCATTGTCACCTTCCTCTTCATGGCAAGATAAGAGTATACAGGGTGATCAACTAAAGGTGGCCACCATTGGGATCTCAGACAGTGTTACTTTTACAGAAAACTTTAAATTAGAAACTACCTTATTTTGTATGCTTATTAAAATTACATACAGTAGTTAACATAATTTTCAAAGAGTTCTCCATAATGACAGTACCATCTATGTATATATATTGTTGCTTAATGAGAGTTAAAGAAAATCTAGACAAATATGAGGTGCGTCAAGACATCCATAATTATAATACAAGAGCTAAATATATGTTAAATTTAATACCAGTAAGACTTGAAAAATTTAAAAAAAGTCACTGCTTTATGGAGGTGCAGTTGTTTAATAAATTACCTGATAGTGCATGGACAACGAGTCTAAATAAATTTAAAACAGTTCTTAAGAATTGGTTTAAGGTTGCACCTTTTTACTCTGTGGATGAATTCTTAGTCTGTGATACAAGTACCATAATTTTCTGATAGTCTGTTTTAAATGGTCTGATACATCTTTTTAACTATAAATGTTGTTTTAATTTGTACTGTTTATATGTTAGTTTTAATTGTACCAGTTTGAAATCTTTTAATTTAAGCTCAGCATTCTAGTCAAACTATTTTAATTTGTTATATTCATTTTTCAATGTAAATTTTGTGATAAATTATTCATTTGTGTTTCCTATTTGTAAGTATTTGAATTTTAGCACTGGTGAATATTTATTATGCAATTTTTTTAATATAGTTTTAGAAAGTAAAACCACTTATGTATATAAACTTACTACAGAAAAACATTACTTATTACTGTGTTATAACCACCATAGAACTTTAATAGATTATATATATTTTATATTGACTGACAATGTCTATTGTACCTGTGTGTATTTAACGACAATAAATCTTCTTGATTCTTGATTCTTGATTAACATTTAAAAATTTGATCACCACTTTCCAATATGGCGGTCAACTTTGAAATTTCTTATTGAAATCTCTATTTGCTTCTGACGGATCTGAGTTTAACATGCAGTACCAAGACCTTTTGTATTCCTAGTTTTATTTTGATATACTTAACCATTTAGCCACTAGGAGTGCTAAAAAAACAGGAACTTTTTTCAACAGTTGTTAAAGAAGCAATGTTTTTTACCATTTGAAAACAAAAAATTCAACTACAGAGTGCAATTTGTTTTCAATGGATTCTTAGAAAGTTGTGAACATGTCACAAACTATTTTATACAGTTAATAATTGATAGATTATTACTGAAAGTAATTATTTATGGTGATTTGATTATACTTGAAGAAAGTTGGCCGTCACATTGAAAATGGTAACCGAATTTTAAAACTATAACTACATAATTGTAATAAGAATATAAAATAAGGTACAGTTCCCAATTTAAAGTTTGCTGTAAAATTAATACTTTCAGAGATCTCAATGATCGCCACCTTGAGTTGATCACCATGTATGTCCACATCCATATTGTACACATTTCTTTCATGATTGGTTACATTTTATGGTTATCAGTTGGTTCTGTTAAATGTTCTATACACATCCTACAGGTACATGTATAGGTTTTTTAGCTGATATGTACAGTATGTTGTTTGGTCCTGGTTTATTTTGTTGATGTTTATTTATTCACAGACTGTATGTCAATATCACAATATGTTTGATTGAGTAAAGTGCAGAGTGTTAAAATATTCCTGTGAAAGTGGGATATTTAAAACTTTGTGGATCACATTTACATGATGAGTTTGTGTCACCAATCTCGATAATAATACTCTGATAATACTTAAAAATATTAGTGTACTTATTGATCAGTTACTGTATAACCAATCAATATGAGTGAACCTCAGTGATAATTTTCAGGGAAATATTTAGTCAATGTATTTATTTATATTAATTAATTAAGTTATTTTTTAGCACTTTATATTAACCAAGTTCATTGGTAATTATAAGGATATTGCATAGAGGTGGAACTACATATATTTCATAATACTCAGGAGACTACATTCTATCAACTACTACAGGATCTAACCTAATTGATAGTATTCAGTGGGCTTTACTTTAGCTTAGGATTTAACATTACTGGTAATACTCAGAAAACTATATTCAAGTTATCCTTATATAGCATCAGAAAAGAACACGATTAAACACGCTGTTAAAAAATGTTTCAAACATTTTCCACAAACACTCTATTTCACATATTCAATGTAACATGCAGTAAATTGATATTTCTATGATTTGATATATCAATACCAATAAGAGATTGTAACATGTATTTGAGCTTCACTAATGCACAACTCTAGAATGGTCACTACTAAATTATAAATTAAATAATGTACAGGTCATCAGAGTAACACTGATGACTGATCATCTATCCAGAGTACATCTGAACTCATCCAATAGCCCTACTCTGATAACAAGGTGTCAGCCTTGTATACAGTGTGCTGATAACTTGACATTCTCCATTTCGGTTATCTCCCAGTGAATGTGCGAGGCACATGTAAGCCTCTGTTATGACACCCAACTGGAAACTATTAACATGGTCAATGGTTTGTGTTCACTTCTCTGTCGTCTTCTATGCACAATATTAGGAATGTTTTTATAGTTCACTCACAACATAACTTTTTTATTTAAAAATAGGTACAACCTCTACAGACTGTGATATTACAGTCTTAGCATTGATTACTAGTATAAAACACTAAATTAAAGTAGTGGTTACATTCACACTATGGGATGTGAAAAAATACATTTAAGTTTATAAATAAAGTAATAATCATGATTATAGAACCATCATACCGTGCTTTATTGATGGTGTTCGATTCGTCCCAATGTGGGTTTGATGAATTTGTTGAATGTTGTTAAACCAATGTGCCAATTACCATATTGGTTATCACAGTACCGGTAACTTAGTTTTAGTTGACACCTATTTAGTATACTCATGAGCACTCATAATTGACTTTGAATTTAAATTAAAAACTACAAAAGAAGATAAGTACATTCAGTTATGAGTAGCTAACATTTTCATTTAATTTCCTTAAATGGAATCCAAATTTTCTTGAAGAAAATTATATTGTATGAAGGGAAAAACTATTTTCCCTTCATATTCGTTAAATCTTCACATTATTTAAGTATTATAGTGCAATTAATTAGTAATGCAAACTGCTTGTGGAACCACTCTGATTGTAGAACATTTAAGTAGTTGAAAATCCAGATCATTATGCAGTGTACTCTGGCCTGATGCAAGAGGTAAATATAGTACTTACTTGATCATTGCAAAAGGCAGAATTCTAGAAGTTTTTATAGCTACTTGAAGTCTAAACTGTCATCTAAAGATAGAGACTTTTTTGTAGGTTTTGATTAAATACTTCCACAAATTACAATATCTGAGCATTTTATTGGTCATTCAGAAGATCTACTTTTGTTTTAAAATGACAAGGTCTTTGAGTCCTTGTACATGAAGTTCAAGAAAATATAATCTGATGTAGCTAGACTTGCTAAAAGTAATAAAAATCTGAAGATCTTGGTAATATCTTGGTTGAGCTGAAGTAGTCTTAAATAAGTCTAAGCATGTATTTCTCTTTGAACTTTGAAGGGGGGGAAATCAAAAATACAACGCTGAAGCACAGCATAATGATGGTAGTTATTTACACTTGTAAAATTATTTTTTTTCTTTTTATATAGTAGGGGCAGTAAGATTAGGGGAAAGTACTTTTCTTATGCGCATCTTTCTTGGCTGATACTTTATAGATTGTTCATCTAAAACCACATTGACTATGACATTATGATCTGGAATAGGGAAGGGGAGTTACAAAAATACAGTAATTAAAACTATTGAGAGGAAGTTCCTTTTGTGGATGGCAGGATGTCTCCTGAGCCAGGTGAAGTAATTTGTAAAAGGAGCTTTGTCACTTCCGTGCACTCTGTAGATATGAGGTTTTTAATAAGATTTGTGCTATATATTTTACTGTTAATTATATTAAAAATGAAATGAAATATTACACTTTGTCAATAAATAGCATGATTTAAAACAAAAAATAGTGTATAATATTATTTTTCTAAATCAGGAAAAACTAGCACTATCCAATAGACTATATTATTTATTACAAAGTGTGAGATGCAAGTAAACAAATTAAATTGAACTGCTTGACCTATTTTCAAATTCAATTGTTTTATGTATAATCTTTTGCTAGTGTTGCAAGCTTGGGTGTTAGAGTTATTTTTCAAACTGGATTCCTCAAAAATCCTACTTGTTGGGTATAGTAGGCTATTGGAAGGACCAGTGAGATGTACTCTTATTCGGGTTCAAGTCTCAGGGGAGCAAGTACTTTCTTGCCATAAATATTATATCCAGAGATATGTATATGTTTATTTTGTTCATTTATTCATTACAAACCCAATGCTATCAAGAAATTGTCAAAGCTTAAGTTATTTTTCATTGTATAAGTCTCAGGAATTCATCTAAGTTGGTCAAAGGTATTTTTATAGTTCTTTCTTGAGGATTTTTCCTTTCAAACCTTGAAAATTACATGGTAACAGCTTACCAAACAACAACAAGGGAGTTTTCTTGAAAATGGTTGTCTGATGTCTGAGGAGGATGTATATTCCTGCATGCCTTGTATTTAAATGTGAACATTCTGGTTTGTTTTAAGGTTGAGGTTGTCAACATGAAGAACTACTTGAAGGATGTAGATGCTAGTAACTGTCAGAATGCAAAGTGCTTTTAATGCTTATCTACAGCTTTTCTGTTGATGAAGGTCAGCTAGCTAGTGCCCTTATGGCCATTTTTGATTGATGAGCACTCTGTTAAGATTTACCGGCTGATTGATGATCCACTCCATGCTGCAGTCCCACATCTTTTGTGGGAGTCAATAAATTAGAGCATAGTAAGCAAACTTGGCAGCATTCAGAATACTGATCCATTTTATTCATCTCACTATATATATCATTGTTCATCATTTACATACATTATTGACGTGTTCATTCCATGTGAGAATTTGGTCTAGAATGACTCCTAGGAACTTTGTATTTGTTTGTTCCAGTATGTCTGAGATGTCAGGGATGGGGTCGTGTTTTTTATATATTTATTTTTCGTTTCATATGTATTTATTTATAGTATATTGACACTGCTTAATTTATGAACAAACACTCGAATAATTAAGAAATTTTTATTTTTGTGACACCTTTCTTGTTCAATGAACAAATCATCAGACCCACTATATTGACACTTTTCTATATGCATTGTGAACTCCCAGAAATCACAATGCATGTTCCTCCAAAGGATCTGGCTGAGCACTAGTGAAATCTATCACTCAGGGGGATAGCTGGAGAACAAACCGAGCTATAGACTTGAAAATTTGTATGACTTAATTTCTATGTACGCAAGATCAAGGTCATACGCAAGATAGATGGTGCATGATCCTCCATGGAATGCCCCTCATCAGGACAGGTCCTGTCAAGGATATGTCAATGGTCTCCTAGTAAGCCTTCTGGTATGACATTATTACAGAGCAATTTTTATTACTATTTGGCACTAGTTTGGTCTGGCATCTGGTCTGGCATACTTTTGTAATTGTTATAAAGCTAATAGAATATAAAGCATTAGTAAACTATGACATCCTGTTTAAATATTACTTTCAAAAAATTATTATATAATACAACATGTCTATTCTAATTTAGTCCCTATACGTTTCCAAGTTGAATATTTTTTATATGATATCAATATAAGTTATTGGGAAATTTAATTTGAAACAAACAATCTTTTTATTTTATAATAATTTAAATATCGAAGGAAGATGTAAAAAAATAATGTTGTATTGCAGGCTGAGCATGGTGTCAGGGAATGGCGTGAGCTCGCATACTCATACACTTCGCCCTAGTTACAAGCCGTTTCGCAAGATGGCCGATATTGGTATTCAAGTGGAGGATCTCTCTAGCCTCGGTGAGCCAGCCGAGATCAATAGTACTGTCGCAGAGATCAATACTTCTGCTGGATTCAATGCTTCAGAAGAGGTCAACACTACAGCGGAGATTAACACCACAGCGGAGATTAATACTGCAGCAGAGATTAACACTTCTGCAGAGATTGCTGAGCTAGACAGCAACACGTCTGTTACCTCCTCGCACCAATACCACCGCCCACTCTCTATTGAGGTGTGTTGAGATGTTTGTTGTAGAGTTGAACTAACAAAGTTCATTTGTACTGTATTTATGTTTGTAATGTAGTAACCTTCTTGTAAATTTATTACAAAACTTTTATTTCTAGTTTTTAAAAGTAAAACTAAGAATAAAAATTATTTGAAACCTTCATAAAAAACAACTTTTTAATCAGGTTTACAATTTATAAAACTGTTTCAATTTATACACAATTTCAAGATGGGTCTCATTTAGATTGTAACTATACATGAACTCCTACTATAAATTACAATACATTATTGTAACTATCTTCAAAGTTTATATTGTGAGAGTTTGGCAATAAAAACAGTATTTTAAGAAAATATAGAACTCACTAAAATTATTTCTAAGTTTATAGAACATAATAAGTTTTAATTTATAGTTTTTCTTCAAATCTACCTATAAAACCTTCCTGGCAAATTTTTCAGGCTCGGAATGACACTATTAAGTTGTAAATCTCTGGAATAACTCCAACTAGTTGAAAATTATTACACAACTGATAATAATTTTCATATAAAAATTGTCGGCAAATACAATAAGATTATTTAGAGTGCTTATAACAATAAGTGCTTCTATTTCTCTTATTTCAGAGTTCGACAAGCTCAACTGGTTCGGAGACGCAAGAGAGGAGGAAGGCGTTAGCCAATCAGGAGGATGTAGATGCCATTTTCGTACAGCAAAGTGCCCCAGATGAGGACCTGAGTGCGGCAATGGCTCTAAACAACAACGATGCGTCTGAAGTTGACGGTTTTGTGATGCCAGAAAAGGAAGAGTCAAACTGCGGTTTAGACTGTGTTTACTTCACCATGAGGTGTTGCGAGTGTACGATCATATAGAACAGATTTTACGCCCTTGTTTGATATTTTCTACACAACACAAAATAATAAATGTTCTAAGTTTAACACTTGGTTGCTAATTTATAGTGTGGTATAAACTTTTAGTGAGGTTCAAGTTTAAAATCTTGCAAACTTCCTCATTGTACTATCATTATTGTTTCTGTTAATAATAATTTCATATTTTAATTTATTTTGTAAGATTTATTAATATTGTAAATCATGAACATGGTGTTTACTTCATGTTTTATAGGCTACTTTTTAATGTGCTTTTTATGACAGCTATTTTCTTTTTTAGCTAAAGCTGGTGAATCTATTTTTACACAGTTAATACTGGTTGTAAATGTGATTTAGTCGTTTTAACTAGTAAATATTTTGTACAAGATACAAATTAATTTTAAACACTGGTGCTTGCAGCTATGCTAAAATATTTTATCCCAGCCTAATTAATAAAATTAATGCTAAAACTTCATTGAAATACACATAGATGTTTCCATAAAATTTAATGTAGTAAAATACTGTTACCGTTTGGATGATAATTTTGTGTTGTGTACCTATAAATGTGATATTTTATGAGTGTTTTACACTGCTACTCAGTTTCACGACTGAAGTGAACTTGTTGCAACACGATTGCAATCTAAGTGAACCTTGCTGAACAGAGGAAAGCTCTTCAGTAATGAACTGTTCAGATCAGCCACTGCAATCTAAGTGAACCTTGCTGAACAGAGGAAAGCTCTTCAGTAATGAACTGTTCAGATCAGCCATTGCAATCTAAGTGAACCTTGCTGAACAGAGGAAAGCTCTTCAGTGATGAACCGTTCAGATCAGCCACAAAGACACTATTTTACTCTCATTGGGGAGTTAGTATTATCGTTCCTATAGACAAGTAGATAAAGTATTGTAAATTATTTCAGAATAAAGAAGTATATATTTTTAATTACAGAAAATAATAACAGATCTAGTTTAAGGACATTGGATGTCCTGTAGGTTAATGATATTGGATGAATAAAATCTCAATTTTTTATACTGTATATTATTATAAATTAGTTTATGTTACTGTTGTGTATAAATATGTATAAATTGTAGTTCCCTCAAAGTGCCTTCAATTGTAAATTCAGGTCATTACATTTCGATAATTAATGATTTTTATTAACAAGATAGTGTCTCTGAACTTAATTAAAGTATTTATCTGTTAAATAATTTGGTATATTGTAATAAAAAACATTCCAGTTTTTAAATGTGACTATTTTTCAACCACACAATAATTTTTAATGTCTGTGAAATTTGTGTTTTGTAAAACCAAATGTTTTTTTTTTTAAGAAATGCATATTCAGAAGCAATTTACTTGTTCTAACATAACCAGTTTACTTGTTCTAACACAACCATAGAACAATTCAGCTACTGGTGTTGCCCTGAACATGTGAACACGGATTACACTAGTAACTAACTAGTTGTCTAACTTATATAACATTGCACTTGTATTTTCTTACTAAAGCTGCAATTGTTGAGTACTTATATTTGTACAAGAATCCCTTTTGTGATAATTCTACTAACCTCTCACGTGTGTTTACAGTTTAAATTGTCCTAGAACAAGTTGATTTTTAAACTGGAGAGAACTATATATCAAAACAGAGAAGTGTATACAAAAGTGTATACAATATATTAGCCTAAAACAGTAAATCAATAACATGTATATTTGTTTTTACTCAATGGAGAAAAATGTAGTTGCGTTATATTTGATTCTGGTAATAATTGTGGCTTGGACTGCTCATGGAAATTTCTTCAATTACGTCTGCACAGAGAATGAGTTATCTTACATTTCTAAGTTAGGTTTCACTTTGTAAAGTTTACATTTCCCTTTCTGTTGCATAAAAAGGTAATCTTTTGAGCATTAAATAACTAAAATAGGGTGAGTTGAAGGATAAGTATGCTACAAGTAATTCACTTATACTGTACCAAACAAGGGTTAAAAGAAAATATATACAGTCATATTACAAACCTCTCTGGCAATATAATACAGATTTCAGATCTCGTACATTTTTCAGAGGAGGGCCCCTGGGTCCTTCTTTCTTCTGAGAGGTATCCCATACCACCAACACGCCCGAAAGATTAGAATTCTGGCATCTTTATAATATCTCAAAATGAAGCACCAATTTCATGTATTTACGTTTATGAAGTCCATTTATCTACTTATCTAATGATAAAGTAACAATTATTTATGTGTCAGGTTTATTTTAATTGTATCAAGCTAGATAAAATATAATGTGAAAAAAAAAATTGTTTCTTACTTTTAACTCTTATGATACCTTCTCATTTCGATCTCCACCAAAATAAGAGTAGACAATTGATTTATATTGATTTTAAGAAAAACCAGGTTGAGTGCTTAGACAGTAAAAGAAAAATTTGATTATCAACCAAATTTACGGTTTTGAAATGTTATTTTGTGTGTCAGATGACAGTTATAATTTTATTTTTGCTTTTATTAATATTTAAAAATATATATATATAATTCTATTGATATAATTATTCAATTCTACATAATAAAATTCTCAGGCCTGAGAAAAAAAGCTTTAAGGCTTAATAGATATTTATTTTTTATCAGTTTGTATAATGCAAAGTATTTTTTTTTTAAGCAGGAATGATTAAATGGAAAATCAATAACATTGCTCTGGCTACTTACAGGAGTGCATTACACAATCTCCAACCTCTTTTACCTTTTATTCTGCCTAAATAACACCATAGTGCTAATAAAATACTATAAATGTTTGTAATATATGTTTTATTTATTTACTTCGTAGGTCTATCATTTTTCTAATTATTATTATTTTTTACTTTAGCTACTTTCACCACTGCTAACGTTAGCGTTAAGACAAAATGGGGACTCACAATTCAAAAGCTTTGCGCATATCTATTTTGTCTCTAGTATATTCCACACTGCTGAGTACTGCACTCCCATGTGGGTAGTAGTGCCCATGTGAAAGAGATTGATGTTCAACTACATAGTGCTATGAGAACAATTAATGTTTTTCTAAAGACAACCCACAACTGTGGCTTCTTGTGTGTAATATAGCTCCTCCTGAAATAAGACACAAGGTAATGTACAAATTATATATGCACATTTACCCATCATGCAAGACCACCCACAGTGGAATATGTTTGAGGCACAAGACAAAACCCTAGTGTCTAATCCTACTTTACCATTGTACAGAATAGATCCAACCTCTTAAAGACTGGTCTTTGCTGAATTGTTTCCACACTGGGGTGGGTTAATGTAACTTCTGGAAGGTTAAATGCAGACAACCTGAAGACCATGCCTATGATAGTTGTACAGTCCCAGACAATGGAACGTATTTTGTGTTCTGGCCCCAGAGTCAGGTCATTTTCAGGGGAAATGAAGGAATATTATAAAGCTCTCTGAGCTGATCTCTTTCTTGGCTTAGAGAATTGGATTTGGCTGTTTTCTTGAAGTTACCTTTGGATAAATTACCACTTTTAACAGATTTGAAGTCACATGATGAAAAATGTCAAAAATATGTTGGTAATACACGGAAGTACTCTAGTTTTTTATTATTTTGAATTTACATAAATAATATTTGTTTAATCTTGCATAATTATTTATGTAAATTCAAAATAATAAAAAACTAGAGTACTTCCGTGTATTACCAACATATTTTTGACATTTTTCATCATGTGACTTCAAATCTGTTAAAAGTGGTAATTTAATCCAAAGATAACTTCAAGAAAACACATCAAACAATCTAGTGTAGATATTGTTTTAGCACTGTTGGAAGATTTTTATTACTTTTAATACTTATTTCTTGTATACTGGCTAATTATTAAATTTAAAAATGTGCCGATTGTAGCTAATCTTTATAGTTGAATGCCAGAATTTTTAATAAACTTGGTTACTTAAATAAATTTTGCCAAATTCTTACCACATTCTAAAAAGAACATTTTAACAGAAAAAGGTTAATGCTTCATAAACTTGATGCAAATATTAAATGTTACAGTATATTAAAAAATAACAGATTAATATTAAAAGTTTCACCTTAAGACACTTATAACATTCATAAAGAAATGAGCAACCAGATATAATCATAATTTAATAAAATTAGTGATATAAAACAATGTTACATAACACTTGGTTTTTAAGAAACTAAAATATTGAATCAGGTAAATAGAGTGATAAAAGGGATGTTTGTAAATATATATGTGTATTGGAGATCAACTATATAGTATAGACTAGAGTGTCTGTTTTAATCCTAGGAGAGTTTATAAATCTTCTACCAAATGTAAAAAGGTTTACGACACACACACACACACACACACACACACACACACATGCGCATGCATGAGTGCTTGCACACAGCTTTGCCTGATCATACCCTACAGATTTATTGCAAATTGTTTATATATATCTCTTCCACAAAATATAAAAGCAGAAGACTAAAACAAAGGCTTTTAAAATGAAATTCACATATTAATAAGTTAATAAGGTCTAGTACTCTTTGAGGAGATTTTTAATGTTTGAAGTATAGCTGTAGAAGTCTTTATTAAAGAGAACAAGAATAAACCTTTGAACACTATGTTAGTTTTTCTTTTTACAATGTACATTTCGGATTCAAAGACTTAAATAAGAAATAATAAAAAATTAATAATTTTAATAGTAATTTAATAAATGTCAAGTTGTTGTACTCAAACAAAATAACTTATAATGCCTAATCTATATTTTTCAAAGTAACTATGTTACTAAATGTTACTAGTTGATAGAAAAATCAGCAGGATTACCGTAAAAACTATCTTCTAGAGGTCACTGATTGAAAGAACACAAAAGTACACATACTTTACACATAGTTAGAAATGTTCTATTGCACTGAAATCTTTCTGAAACAGTCATGACAGTTCTCTATGAATTTTTCTATTACAGAAATATGATTGTTCTCTACTGGTTGAGAAAGGTTGCAATGCAATAAAAAATCTTTAATTATGTGTACTTTTAATGTGTTCTTACTATCAGTGGACCCTAAAAGATAGTTTTCAAGGTAAGTCTGCTGATTTTCGTATCAACTAGTAACAATCCCTGGCTTTCAGGCCTATTAATTCAAACCTATGTAACTAAATGAATAAAAATGTTTGAATTGAATTAAATTTAAGAATACTAAATCCAGCACCTGAAAATAATCATTAACTAAGGCTTTTACACCAAGTGCTCTAAATTTCTAATGAAACTTTTAATTCAGAATATATGACAGTTCCACTATTATAGACTAGAAATTAAAATCTTCAAAGAAGAAAATCCACTAAGATCTTACGTATACAGGCAATAAAAGAAAAGTGTATTTTCATGAACTTTTTTATTATAGTTTTATATAATATTAATAGTTAACAAACAAGAACAAAAAGATTACAACATTGTAAAAATATAAATCTGTTAAAAAAATCATATTGGGATAGGTTTAAGCCCTTGACTGCAGTTTAAAATTGTATATTAATAATAAACCTATTTTAGTTTATGGATCAACATTAAAAATAATAAATTGGTGTATAACACCAATCTTCATAGAACAGACTAAGGAATAACACTCTTATCCTATTAGTTGAAAAAAATATTTCATTGTGTTGAATTATGAGTATAATGTAGACACAATTATTATATGAAAAACTTAAAAATCATTTTCGAATAAACTGTAACATGCTACTAGTTTAGCAACAGCAGCTTCTAGCATCTTTGTGAGTTACATTTATAAGTACATTACAACTTTATAATTATTTTATTGTAATAAATCTATTTTAAATTTGTAAGAAATAGTAGCTCTCTCAGTATACGTAAAGCAGCTAAAAAGCATTTAAAGGCACTAAATATTTTAATTTCACTTAAATTATTTATTGCTTGTTTACATAAAAAAATATGTATTCTAGATATGAAATTACATTAACAGAATGTTTAACTTCAGTGCAACAAAGCATGGATAAAATGAATAAAAATATTTGTACATAACAAAATACATATACTATTAAATTACAATTAAAACTAAAACTATTAATTATACAGTAAACATTACAATGACAGATTCGTAAACTACACAAAGAACACTACTGGGACAGTGGCAGCACGATTGAAAAACAGCAAGGCACGCTCGAAATTTTTGACTGTTTGAAACCAACTACAAAGAAATTGGATTTGTAACATTAAAGTTACTTTAAGCTAATACACAATGAATTTTTTTAACTATTGGAATTAAACTACAAAACGTATTCTCTTCTCAATTAACGGAACATTCAGCACATTTTCACTTTAATATCAAAGAGAAGTTGGATTAAATAAATTACTTGCACAATCACAATACACAATAAATTAAAATAATGTAAGCTATAAAACAAGAACACATTACAACAAGCCTATACATATTTCTAGGTAGTGTATAACATTTTAAAATCCCTAATTTCTACTTGATTTCAAACAGAGTTGCAGTCAATAAAAAAGGCAAGATTAATCGCACAATAATGCAATGAACACAGCAATACAGCACCTTTGTAAAATATGCAATAATTGACTTCTATCTACATTAAAATGTAAGCTTTACGGTGGTTCAAAAAATATGCTGTTAAGTTACCATTATCGTCTGCAAGTTAATAAGTTATTATAATAAACAGTGGTGAGCTGAATCCTGCAGAGTTAAGCACCAGTTACAATATGATGTAATACATTGAATACATTCAAAGACCCCTATACAATAACATTATCAACTGTGTAAGATTGAATTTTTGGTAAAACATAAAATAACAACTTGATACAAATGTATCTGTTACAATTGGAATATTCTAATATGTACAATATATATATATATATATATATATATATATATATATATATATATATATAGAAAATAAGGATTAAAATTAAGATTAAACCTTTGAGGACTGCCAGACCAATTCGTTGGCCTCAATGGTTTTTGCAAGAAAAAAAACTACAGATTAATCTGTTGCCCCATGACACCCATCACCACTTCTTTTACAATAGGTATCTGATTAAAAACTCCTGAGAAATATTTGTTTTTACTGCAAGCATTACAATAGGCCAAATAAAATATCATTTTGGGAATCAGCTCAGCACTCTTTAAAACTTTTCTTTTCAGAAAAAATATCTTAAGTTTTTCATTAGCAATGATTTGAAAATTTGCTAGATTTGGCATGTTTTATTTGATACTAAAACTACCTAAAAGTTCTAATTGTTTATCAATTAGCTTTTAAAATATTTATATTCTTAAATTATCAGTTCCAAAATACAAATCTAAGAATCTTTTGCATCTATGCATAAATTTTAAAGGCGATTGAAAAGTAAATTGTTCCTTATGTAGAAAAATATAAATAATGTAGAACAACCCAAAGCACAAAAATCTGAATATTTTGGAAAATGTACTAATGGTTAATGTTAATTAATGGTTTTCATAAACTTAAGTAACATGTGCTCTTGGTCATTAAATATTATACTACTTCAATCACCTGACATTTTTAATATTATAATACTTACTCCTATAATAAATACCATGGCAGTCCAATACTGGGCATTGTTCTTTGTACATTTGTAACTTATTCTATATACATTAGCTAATTAAATTCTGGTTTAATAAATTCTTAACATTATGTTGTACAGTGTTTCATCATCTTCTACTGTTTATTGATCATGAACAGTTCTAAATCTATTGTTGTCTGCAAAAAATGTTTAATTATACAGACATTTAATGAAATCTCTGCCATTTAATGATTTTCTATGTAATGTAAATACATGTCTAATTTAACAGTTTTTAATTTTCCTCAGACATTGGAATTTGAAGAACATGTTAGACATAAAAGAGCTATACATTTAATTTCTGAAAACCTGCTCTATTGGACTGATGACAATTATGTCATACATAAGTGATTAATACATATTCACAAAAAGATACATAGTTATTTTTTCATATATTTTGTCTAAATTCACAAAACAAAATAAAATTTTCAAAAATGAGTCTAATAATATAAATATATTTAGATTTTTTAAATTGAAAACAAATAAGAGGGGGTTTACCTAATTCAACTTTGTAAGTGAAAACAAAAAAATGTTTGAATAAAATCTATTTATACTAAAATATCAGGTATTGAATCTTATTCATATGAGTATACATTCAGCTTTTACCAGTTTTAAATTATCAAGGAACAGGGACAAATATTTATAACTAAAAAATTATCCAAAGTTATTTATTGAATAGCACTCCACAAAGAAACATAGAATATTTTGAATTAAATTTTTAATTGTTTATTGAACGTGGTATTTATTACAACATATACACAACAGTAATTAATTGATTAGTTAATGGATTATTTCCGTCTCTAACTGAGATTGTCTATAACTAAGTTCGTAGTAATGTAAGACTACACAACACCATTTTAATCAGTAACTAATTGACACTAATTATTGACAACATTAATTAAATTCACATTTATGGCAGTTAGCTGTTAAAATTAAATGTTAAAACTTAAATGATTTTGTAAACACATAAATATTAAATTGACAACTGTATAGAACAAAATGTTATAGAGCTTGTAATTTGGATATTTTTGCCAATAAATATTCTTCCCTCAAGTGCACAGTGAAATTATTGTATAAATTCATATTCTGAGGATCAAGTAAAGGTAATGAGCACATTACATTGTTAATCAGTGGCCGTTTAAACATTAAATACAAGAAAATGTCCTATTTTGAGGAAGATTTTCTATAAACAAATTGATTGATACACTTCAATCTTTAACAAGTTACAAGATACAATCCTATATAATATACCCTTTGTAATGTATCAATATGGATGATCCATCTTTTGTGATTCCAACAAAGTGGTTTTACCTCGATGAACCAAGAATAAAATAATGTAGGTTTTTGTGTCCAAAGCAGCAGAAAGCAACTTAATCACCTCTTTTGTTTCCTGTTTCATTACTATCTGTATTTGGTACCCTATGATCTATTTGCTTACCTCAGCAGGAAAATTGACTTCCTGGTCATAAAGTCAATAACTGCCTTTATAAAGCTTTATATATCCTATCTATAGTTTATACTCTCCAGAAAGAACTACTGAATATCTTTAAAACAACAATGGTGGATAGTTTTGATACATTGCTTAAAAGCAATATTAAAATTAATTCAAGGAGTTTTATATGCATACACACACACACACACAGGCAAAGGATGAGTAAAATCTTTAAACTAGTAAAAATATTGCTATAATTTTCACTGTGCACTTACAATTTATCCAAAATTTAAATTAGCTCAGCTTTCATTTTTACCTCAACACAATCTTTTAAATCCTTAGCTGAAAATTTGGTTGCTTAAAATCGAGATTCTTTGTCGTTCACATACAGGAAAAGGTCAGTTACCGCTTCATCTTATCCAGAATGGGCAGCACCATGTCGAATGTGGGACGTTTCCCCGGGTCCTCATTCATGCAGATCCGGATGAGCTTGGCGAGATGGGACGATATCCCGGGAGGAATGGTGATCCTCAAACCTTCCAGGGCAACCTGATCAGAAGTAACAGTCTCAATATGTGGGAGATATAGGTTAAGCAGTAAGAATATTTTTCACTTTGATCAGTCAATTTAAAAGGAGCTCATCAATCAAATTGTAAGGTGTACTAGATTGATACATAGCCTCTAGATCAACTTAACTTGTTGATGCAAATAATTCTAATTCTATTAAAAGATTGGTAATAAATACCATGGTCGGGACACCTTTATTGATACATGACTCTCCTTCTCTGTCAGTATACAATGCACATATTTTAAGTAAGTACCATTTTTATTTCTGCCTCTGCAGCACAGTGGTCGGTGTTCCATGCTCAATACTGTCTACCTTCATCTGTTAGCAATCCACACACACGATTACAGCAAAATTCAATAGTTTTACACCTGTTAATGCATATTTGAAATGTCCCCATTGGGAATTCCACTGACTGTAAAATATGTACTGTTATTTGTTTCTTGGGGCTAAAGGTGTGAAAGCACTTGAAATTCATTATCAGAATTGTGAAGAGTATGGAAAAAACATTATGAGCGTTGGAATGACTTTCACATTGGTAAGAGATTTAAAAGATGGCCAAAAGAATGTTATTGATGAGAAACGAGAGTTGTCAACTCTTACTGATCACCAAGGATTTGGTGCAGAAAGTGAATGATTTGATGGAAATGAGCATGCATTTAACAATATCTTCATTTTAAGAAGTATTATCTGTGACATTTTTATTGTAAAACATGTTTTGCTGTATGACAATATCCGCTCACATGCGGCAAAACAAACTCAAGATATAATCACACAATTTTCCTAGAAACAATTTGATAATCCCACAAATAACCCTAATTTAGCGCCCAGTGACTACCATTTGTCTTTTCATAAGAAGAACAATCTTTAAGGTCAGCACTGCAATGACAATAGCATCAAAATGATCTCATTCACTAGCTATTAAATCAGATAGTAATCTTTTATAAAAACAGTATACGAAAGGTTGTTATTAGATACGATAAGTGCCTTAATATTTATTCCAATTATGTAGAAAAGTAGATAAAATAGTGGACTTTCATATAAAAATGTGTGTGTGTATATATATATATATATATATATATATATATATATATATATATATATACATATATACAGTATATATATATAATACATCACATATAATTTGATAAACATATAATGTGATTTCAGTTACTGATACAAACTACAATCAAATATAGTAAATGATAAATTTACTGTTCGTAAACCAAAAATAGCTTAAGTCAGAGAATTAAAAAAAACTAACTTTATAAATGCAAATCTGGTTCTTTTCTCCATTCTAACACTGCTTCATCTGTCATATGAATATGAGTTAGTCCCCCTGGAAATCATGGAAAGGACATTCTTCAACTACATGGCCCATTGTCGGAGTTTCGGCGGCTCCGCAGTCACAAGATTCAATAGGAGCCTGATTCCTCCTAAACTACCAAGACCCATTCCTAACCACCTCATTACAAATTCTATTCAACAATCCATTTCCTCTGAGAGAGTTGCACACCACCCACTATTTCTGTTTGGGTGAAAATTCCTTTTTTTTGGTAACTAGAAGTTGTAGGGGTGGTTGTCTGAACTGCAGCCGTGTTCTGTAGTGCGTGAGGTCCTGTAAAATAGACAATTTGGGGTTCGACAAAATTTTGTCATATTCTCTTGGTAAGGCCTCTTTGCAACATATGGCAGAGGATACGATATTACTAAGTATTGGGAGCCTAGGAAGAGGAATAGGTTGTTAGAGTGTCACTTGCTAACCCTGTCCCTCATAACCCTGTCAAGTTGTAGTCAACTCCTCCAGTATTTAAACTGTTTAGTCAAACTGGGAGCAAAGCATTCACCTGCAGAATAGATCAGTGTCTAATAGTAATAATAAAATCTCAAAAGTATTAAGGTGTTTAATATCAAGAATTATATTATTGCAGAAGAACTATTGCATAAAACCATCATATGACAAGAGACAGAGCTGAGGTACGCAGAACTTGTGTGTTGGCTCTCCATGATGATCCAGCTAGATTTTGTATTATGTTGGCTCTGGTTCTGTCTTCACCTGCAGTCTTTTGGTGGATTTTAAATGTTAGTGAGCGACACTCAAGTCTTTAGAGTCTAAGAGGATAGTTACCTTCAGTCCAATTGGCAAGACATGTGCCACTATTATCGTTGGAAGTATAAATCCATTGGCTATGATGATGTTAGTTTCCCAAGTTGTCTCTCTGTTACAACATTAAGTTTTCAACATAAATGGTAGGTTGGGTAAATGCCACTGCATGTTTGGCAGCTTGTAAACTTTACTGTAATTATTTGAGAAAGTCCAATGGCCAATAAAAAGATTATCAGCACGGCTTTTGCAGATTGTTGACACTTAATTTATGTCCCATAAAACAAACATTGCTATCACATGAATTCTGTGTCCAATAGCTTACACAAACCTGAATCCAGGAATACTACCTCTTGAACTTCCTTTGCTCATGACATGAGTTACTCAGAGAGTAAGGATCGATATCAACCTAATGTTCTAAAAGTAATTGACTTAGACATTCAGACCTGCTCTAACCTTTTAAGTTTAAATGATACATTCAAAACAGAGCCGATATTATTTACGTCAATCTGGCCCTTCGAAGAGCTGACTGGTTTGGTTGTGGTAAACTGATTTAGTTGTGAGGTAACAGGTGCTCTATATAACTGTCCCTACCACATTGCTGTTCTCATCTATTATATATTTAGCTACAAATGTGTCTACATCTATTTCAATGGTTGTAAATTAATTAAATTTTGATGTTATTCCTAAAACGGTAACGAAACCTGTTGCCTGATTGTTTATGTATATAGTGTCTCTGTGAACTGGGTACATAGTTGTTTTTGTTTTGTTATGTTGCGCAAGAGTAACAACAAAATCAATGCCATTTAAAGTATTCAATTTTAAACTGTAGTCTGTGATGGAGTGTTATTCCAAAAACATTGAAGAATATTTACAGATATTTGCTTTACCTTCATGCCAACTTCCATGGGAGATAAATCAGCGAAAGGCACTTCCCGAGTAGCCAGCTCCCACAACAACACAGCAAAGCTCCACATATCACTGGCTTCCAGGTTTATCTCACTTGGTTTCTTCTGCAGCGCTGCAAGCATTCATACATTTGTAAAGTAATGTATGTAACATCCGGTCATTTCATTGATAAGTAATTATAAGGCATAGGTCTATTTATATTTCTTCACATATTTACACCATTGTTGATATCTTTAAAATAAAAAAAATCATTGCCTATATAAAAGTTTTAAATTTAGATTTTCAATTTCAAATTCTTTGTTTCTTACCATCTGGAAAAGTAACATGAACAAATATCAGTTTGGACAGGATTACCAAATTGTAACATAAATAGTTATCAATAATAGACTATTCTGAGTTTGATGTAGACATGGTTTATTTTTAAATTTTGTAAATATCGCTGATTTTATATGTGAAGTTTAAATATCTGATGATAATAATAATAGCACAGAACAACACATGTGGCACTGTTGTGTGGTATGGTCATATCTGAATTATGGTTTAGCAAATCAACATGACATTACAGAATTATTTTTCATGAGAATTTCTACACTCGTTCAAATTCAAACAAACAATGATCCCTCTGACTTACAAATAATTAACAAGACTCCAGTTACTTTCAATTAATCAGATGAAGTGAAGAAAAATATTGTAATTGTGAACTTGACACAATGAATATGATCCCCAAGTATAGGTCAGAGTCAGTGACTTCAACGTCTTTGCCAAACTCATGATTAGCTGTGTATCAACTTCTGAGCATTTGTCACTGGTTAATATGACTCATATTTGCCAAAATCATTCAAAGCTGTTCACTTTACTGAGTAAACCAATTTCAAAAACATGCATCTACATTACTTGAGTGACACTTTTATGAATATCAAAGTTTTAGACAATAGACAATATTTAATTGCACGAGAAAAGGATTACAGGAAATATTTATGTACAAGCTGTAATTATCTCAACTAATCTATTTTAAATCCTCAAATAATCCTAGACAATATGATTAAACTACCCTCTGGTGACATCCAAGCGGGGTAGTAAGACCGTCCTTTTTCTTGGAAAGAAAATTTTGCATCTGCCATATTAATTCTGGCCGTCAAATCTTCATCAATCTGAAATAAAAAAAAATAAATAAATCAACAAAACATAATGCTACAAGGCATAAAACTAATATCAGTAGTTTGCACACTTTTATGAGGGTGGTTTGATAAGTCAGTGACTTTTTGAATAAAACACAATTTTTCTACAAATCAACTTTTTTGTATATAAAATAATTTTTTAGTTCTATATAAGTTAATTAGTCCAGCATTTGTCTAATTTTTTTATTCCTTCCAAATAATAGGTTTTCTCAAGGCTTTCAAAATAGGAGTTTGTTTCAGTAATGACTTCTTTATTCGACCCAAATCTCTTACCGCCCAGCCATTTCTTTAGGTTTGGAAACAGGAAATAGTCACAGGAGGCTAGATCTGGAGAATATGCTGGATGGGGTAGCATTTCTTAGCCCAATTCATGGATTTTTGCCATTGGGACTATACAACGTGCATTGTCTTGATAGAACAGCACTTTCTTCTTCTTCAAATGAGACCGTTTTTGCTTCAAATCAACGTTGAATCTGTCTATAAGATCTGAATAATATTAGCTGGTGACCGTTTTACCTTTCTCAAGGTAATCGACGTGAATGATACCCTGTGCATCCTAAAAAACTGTGGCCATAATCTTGTTGGCTGACAGACTCATCTTAGCCTTCTTTGCTCCATTTTCACCCTGAACAACCCACTGTTTCGATTGTTCTTGGTCTCTGGAATGTAGTAATGGATCTATGTTTCATCAACAGTTACAAAACAGTGCCAAAACTTGTCCAGATTATGGCTGAACATCGCTAAACACCCTTTTGAAATGGTCACACAGTTGCGCTTATGGTCGAGTGGCACCCATCTCGCAGAGTTTTTTCGTGTCCTAATATTTGTATAAAATGTGATGGACCTGTTTAGTTGAGATACCTGCAGTATGAGCCCACACACGCACTTTCATTCTCCGATCGTCCAAAATCATTCCATGGATTTTATTTCATCATTTCTGGCATGATCACTTCTTTTGTGCGACCTGAACATTCGGCATCACTAGTGCTGGTACAACCAACCACAACGGAACTCTGTAAACCATTTCTTAACCATAACTGAAGGTGCGGAGTCCCTATAGTAATTACCCAGTCTTTTCTTAGTCTCAGTGATGGATTTTGTATGTAAAAAGTAATGGTAGATTTCAGTTGACTGCAGCACTGTTGCCTTTAAAGTAACTGCGGGGGAAATAAAAAAAGTCACTGACTTATCAAACCGCCTTTGTAATTATGATCAAATTAAACAATGTAATAGCTTTCTTCAATTTTTTAGTAGGTACATCTAAAGCTTGGAATGAAATGCACTTAATAGAAAGAGTCATTTCAATTCTCAAATTTTTAGATTTTGATATATGTTGCTCTGAGGTGATATGTGACAGGGACTGACCATGACATGACGACTGTTCAGCTGATAGCGTGGTGTTAGTCTCTCAAGACTGTGGAGGAAGGCCATCCCGCGTGCCACATCCACAGCAAACCGCAAGGCCTGTGCTGAGTCGACTACCACACCAGCACCCTCATGCAGCAGTGTGAACAACGAACCCCAAGGCATGTGCTGGTTGATCACCACCAGGTTAGGAGGAGAATTGCAGCAACCCACCACTGGCAGCACATTGGGATGTGAGAATATCCTGCAACATCAGCTTCACTTGTATGGAAATTCATCACCAAATCAGTGATTTAAAGATGTTTGTTCAATAAATAGAATTACATTTTTCTATCAATTTATTTATTTTGCTTTCTTTGACACTGAACTCAACTTTAAAAAAGTAAACAAAATTAGTCTAGGATTCAAGTTTTTTATTGGCGATGGATGATTTGAAAAGATAGCAGGATTCCAGATGTTTCGCTTTATTACATGTTACACTTATTATTAAACACACTACGTTCTGAGGATTTGAATATATCCTCTTAACCTAGTGTAAAAAAATTTTACTAGGTTAACACACATAAAATTTAAAAACAGAGTTTGAACTCATTACAGCCTAACTGACAACATAAGATTTGTGCATAAAAAATATCAAGCATATAGGTCTCAGTCCAGACTGGTGACAAGTGAATGGTAGGAGTACAGGTCAGAAGCCTTTGGCCTTACATTTTAGTTCTAGATCTCAAAGTCTAGACTATTTTCCTCAAGAAAGTGTTACAGTGACTATTGAATTGTGTAAAAAAACAAGTGAAGATGAGTGACTAATGACCTCGCAATGGAAGAATTTTCAAATCAACTAACAATAGTGTGTGTGTCAAATTCATTATTCCTACTTCAAATTAAATAAGTATAACCTATTTTATGTATTTAACTTTGTTGAAAGTAGTAGACGACATTCCAATTAACTAATACTCCCTATAAATTCAAAACACACAGATTACAACTATAAATATTTACAATATTGAACAAGACTAACAAGTTATATTTTTTAACAAGAGTTTTTCAAAATTTATGGAACCACCTTCCAGTTCCGCTCCACATCAAGAAAGAAGTCCTTCAAAAACAGAACAGGCATAACTTCAAATGGGTAATATAAAAACCTTTCATAATAAAATAATTCATTTTCTGTCAGTGTCATTTTTTAGCAGGCTATTTAAAAATATCTACAGAATTGTAAAAGAACTCGAACTCAGTTTCAATTAATCAAGCTTATATATGATTAATAATATTTTCAAAACAGAAATGAAAAACATTGATTTATGTACGTAGTTAAGAAATGCTCCTGTTGTCTACTAGTCAATAAATTCTAATTTTCTTTGAACACTAACATTAAAAACTATATAATTATTATAAATTAATTTTGAATTAAGCTTACATCAAAAAAGAATATTAAAAGGTTAAAAATTTGGTATTCTTTCTGTGTTTAGTTTCAGCTCACTATGTAGTAATTTTGTATAATAATATGACAAATCATGTATAATATAATAAGTCAAAAAATAATTCACAATTATAGGTAAACAAAGTAGTGATCAATCCAAACTCATTGAGACAACCTATATTCAAATTATATAAGCTCAAAATTGAGACAAAATAAAAAACAAAGCGATATGTCAAGAGTTTAACACATTGAACCCTAAGCCTATAACATCAAATTTAATCAGTATACTGGCTGTTTTTTGTGATTTTAAACAATTTTTTTAATTTATTATGAAGACATTATTTTAACCTAACATATTATATATCAAATTAAAGAGGAGAACACACAGTTTCAGGAAAAGTGCCTTTTTATGATAAAATAATTATTTGAACAAAATTATAAAGCAAACAAAGTTATGGAAAAAATAAAATTTGAATAATTGTAACTTTGCATAAACGTTTATTTTTCAACCACCTAATGTTCTATAAATGTGTTTTTGATATAAAATTAACATAAAAGAAAGAAAGTATTCATGTTAGTACTAATGGAAGGCCTATCATAACCATACTCAGCATCATTCACGTCTTGATCATTAGGCCTAACCTCAAAGTCTGGATCAGGATCATTGTCGTTAAGAAACTCACCCTTTCAAACTGAATCGCAGATGATCTTTTATTATTATTAAAAATACGATCATCCTCCTCCAAATCATGCTCAGAATCTGACATCATATCACGTATCATGTACACCATTATTTTGTCTAAATGATTACTCATTTTACACAATGAGTTTTTACACAATTTAAACTAAACCATTACTAAACAAACATTTATCACTTTATTCAGTAACAATGGAACTTTGTTTATAAATAACAATGCTCGCATCACTTGTGTCGTTTACAGCTGCACAACTGTTACTTGTCAATCAATCAATCAATCAATCTTTATTTACATATACATAGAGTATAGTATTGCGTCAAAAACATTACATTGTAAGAAAAAACACAGGTTTACATTTACAGACATACAAAAATTTTACTGTACATAGGTAAAAAAGTGTTAAATTTCAAGATTATGATATAACATCATAAAAGTTGCTATAGTTTCTTGTTTTGTCAATGGGTTCTCCATCTCCAGTTCAGGAACTCTCGTACTGTGTAGATGGATCGGTCCAGTAGCCAGTCTGTCAGTGAGGTTTTCAGTTTTTTCTCAGGCAGGCGATTGTAGAAGGTGGCTCCTTTATAGGAAGGCTTCCTCTCATATAGACTAAGGTGGTGAGCATCAAGTAGAAAGTTGTGTCTGTACCTGGTGTTGTAAGAATGCTGTTCTTCCATTCTAGTTTGGCCCGATTTTACTTTAAAGAGCACGGTTTCAAGGATGTAGAGTGAGGCCACTGTCAGTACTTTGAGCTCCTTAAAAGCCTCTCTGCAAGAGTCTCTGGGGCTCAGTCCATTCAGAGTTCTTATTGCTCTTTTTTGTATGATCAGTACTCTTCGCAGATTTGTTGATTAACTATATGCCGGCTTATAACCAAACAAAACACAACACACCTCTACATTTAAAGTGAGTATTAGTGAAAATCTATAGCGAAAGAAGGAAAATAATGTGTGGCAAACAAAAGATAAGATTCAGTATGGAACAACTATAATGGTTCATTAACCCTCATCTCTTTTTCCTTCCCATTTTTATTTTGACATGAATGGTTGATTGATAATTTACTTTGAATTACATTTTCTTGTTATTTATTTATTTTATTTACTTTTTATGGTACAACTAGTTAACAGCACTTTTTAATTATTATTTAGTATACACTGTTGACTCACCTTAGTTTCGGAAACTCTTCATTGAAATCACGGGAGATGCGAGGTGTGCAGTCGCGTACAGCCAATATCTTAGCAACAATGTCATTCTTCTGCCAGCGACCCCGCCATGTCTCCCCACTGGGGGACACAGCTATACGAGTATGTAGAGCCAGGTCAGAAATGTTGATTCCCTTATGGCGAGACAGAGTCGCATCCCCTGGTAACACACACCACATTATCCCTTTTGATTGCTTTTATTGAAATTGGCGTTATGTTCATATATTATAGTTTTAAAATCAAATCTCTGTACATCAACATAGGACCTAATAAACTATTTTTTGTAATGGCTATGCACCTACCTGTAGTGGTAGCCCTTGAGTGGGTACATGCATAAAATCTTTAGGTAGACTAAAGTTATCATTTTAAAGATTTAAAGATCTTGAAACAAAAAATATTTAAAAATCAGTTCAGTAACTTTGAACAAAATGGAGGGCATTTTAAGAGTTTGACCATTTCTTACTATAGGGATAATATCATTTTCACAAAACTTTTATAAAAATATGAATTAAAACTTGAATTTAGATATTTAAACCAGAAATTATTATGTTGCAATATTAATTCTCTTTTATTTTAACCCTCATGTTTCTTTTAATTAACTATTTTACATATTACTTATACTTATATTTTTATTTATGATGTATGAAATTTACATACACATCATACATGATGTATGAAACATAAATCTAGTTAATTATTTGGATAAAGATGTACAGTACAATTAGTAAAGATTTGAATATTGTACCTCAAATGGTTCGTGAGATATATTGAATCTATTCTTGAAAGACAGGAAACTGATTGAATTAAAAAGTTCACTTCAATCTGGAATACAGTGAAAACATTTTAAAATATACCTTGGTACATAAAGCTATTAATGTGTTGATACTTTACATATGAGTTTATTTTAATTTAATTTAAAAATTTGTATGTGTTCTTTCATAAATTGAGTGCATTACAGCATACATTTTAGACCTGTAAAATAGTAGACATTTACTAACCTAGACCAGTCAACAATAGCCTACATTAAATTTAATAGCAAACAAATGTACAAGCAAGAATAGCAGAACTTGTATTTTATAAACAAGGTTGTTTGATCTATCATTAAAGTAAGCTGATTCTGAAAACCTTTTCAGGTAGTTTATTAATTTCTTTTAGGACAAACATATTGTATACAATGATCAATATACAAATTGACTTGTACAAAACAGGGTTATTATTGGTAATAATGTAAAAATATAGACAAAAATAATTATTAACCAGAGAGCAAGTTTGACTAATTTTAACCCAGTGCAACAACCAAATTCCACACTAAAATACATATAAGATTCATGAAATGAGATAAAGATAACTTATTATAAAATCAAATCAAAACTACTTACTGCTTCTTGTTTTAAGTCCAAGCCAGCTTTGATCTTTGAAATTAATTTTTTTCAAATCCTGGCCTGTCTCAACAGCTAAATCTGAAAAATAATTCAAGAATAACAATTAAAATTTATAAAATACATTTTATTCTTTTAAAGTAATACTATGTCACAGACAACTTATTTAACTTCTAATGTACATTAGACATGTTTTTAAAATAAAAGTGTAAAGTTTACATGTGTCAACTTTCTACCTTTTTATTATAATCTTTATTACACAAATTTTATAGTTGATTTCAGAAGTGAATAAAATATAGTTTGTCCTCACAGCTACAAGCCAATTGGTTCTATGAGTAATCTAACTGCCCAGTATTTGATTTTCTTTGAAATAAATTTAACCCTTTTAATGCCAGACATTTTTTCAGTGACCATTCGAAAAATGCCAACCTGTTTTCAAAAAGTACATGCGAAGAATGCCAGGCCCTTTTTCCATAATTGACAACTATTTTTAAAAAATGTATAACTTTTTTATTTATTGAAGGAAATTATCCATTGAGGTGTTGTTTTTTATGTCATAATGTGAAGTGTTTGAAACAAATGAGTATTAAAATTTTTACAAATTTATATAATTTATATTTGTAAAAAACAAAAAATAAAAAAACAAAAACTGTAAAAAAAATTAGTTTGAACATATAAAGGTACCTTTATTATTAGCCTTAACTAAAAAGTAGTTACTGGCAATTGTACTATATTTAATTGTTAACACACACACCAAATTTGAAGAACTTGCCTTGAAAAATAGTGAAGTTACAGCGTTTTATTGAAAGCCTTGTAAAGTCCACATTTTACAGTAAAATTCAGTAAGACATATTTTGGTCAGTTTCATTCAAAATCACTTTATTTACACGTGTTGTTTAGCCCAATGTATAAAATTGTTTGTTGAAATAATAAAGAAAGTAGTTTACATAAAATTAAAATTAATTATTTACAATATAGGGTACATAATTTAAAATTTTTTTAACACTTGTGTTTGCCGAAGCACAAAGTATGAATCCCCCTCTTTTACTCATGGTCAAATCTATTTACAATAATCACAAAACTAATAATAATATAAGCAAACAAAATAAACAAAAGAAAAGCACGAATAATTCCCATTAAAACATAACCTAGCAACAACGTATTACCACAGAAACCAGACGCTCACTGAATGATTGGACGTAAATGAGGTTGAAAACAGCTGATAACGTCATCACATGTTGAGTTTGTATCAATAGTAGTAGTGTCTAGATACAGTATGCAAAGTTTAGTGGCATTTTAGTCAATAATTAAAACTACAATATAACAAAAACCGGTCGAGCGCCCCCAGCGCACGTCGGCATTTCTCGAATAAACAGTGACGAGCGCTCGCGGCGCACGTCGGCATTAAAAGGGTTAAATGAGTTTAATTGATACATTTGATTTCAAACCATGATGGACATGCTTACGTTGAATTCGTCAATCACCAGGATACTCCATGCTTAAATATATCTTCACAATAGAATCCTAAATTTCAAACTGCAATAGTATGGATTTATTTTTCAAAAATATTTAAATTCATAATTTACAGTTAATGGAGTAATTAATTTGAAAATCACAATCTTTTAGAAGTCAACTTGGATTTCAAAAGAAAAATATACTACTTTTACAGTTTTTTAGTGAGATAAATAAAATGAATGTAGTTCCTTTTAAAGAACAGCAAAAGTTATGTTTTTTCTTCATGTAATCCAAATTAACTATAATATTAAGGTTAAATCCGTTTGAAAATAAAGATAGTTTTGCTTCCTATCTCTTGATTTTTGTTGTAAAACTATATGTATAGGTTATTATAGAACTTCCCTTCAGTATAAAAACATACAGGTTATTACAGAACTTTTCTTCAATTTAAACACAAGTATTATCTCTCAAATGTTATGAAACTCTGTGTACTGACCATGTAGCCGCTTGGCAAGAGGGCCACGAGCCTTATCTAATGGAGTATCACCATCCTTGTTTGCCAGCGACGCCAGAGCCCCTTGAGCTATCAGATCCTCAGCCAACTGCTGGTAGCCCCAGAAACACGCGTAGTGCAGTGGAGTGTTACCATGTTCATTTGTGAAGTTTATGTCTGCACGGTTACGCAGTAACTGTTACAAAAAATATGGTTCAAAATTACTATAAGCACAACTTAATTATTATCACCCGTACAATAAAATATTAAGCTCTGGTTTCTGAACTCACAGCCTACAGGAAATGTATATGTATTCCTTCTCAACCTTTAACAGAAAAATCTGAATTTACCATAATTTTTACTTTCTAGCCTACCAGACTGCATCAATCTAAAACCTGTAAATAAGACTAAAACTTAAACTACAAAATAAACTAACAAATAAAATACTTTAAAACCTATTAATCTCTCACTATATTAGTACATACATTTTCTATACTAGTACAATGTTTTAAGTCTATCATTCCTGATATTTTTTAAATGTTTCAAAAATAACATTTTTATAATTTATTAGATTAAATTACTCCTGGGCTCTGGCTAATCTGCACATTCGAAGGAGCAGGTGCCAGCCTCGGTAAATTAACAAAATCTGCTCAACTAAATCTATATTATAAATTAATCATTTTAAATAGCGGTTAATAAAATTATATGCTCAGAATAATGGCTTTAAGAACTACACAATAATACCAATGCCATATTTTTTTGAACCGTTGGATCAAGAATAAAAGTTAAGATGGTAATTTAATAACAAATTTTTTCATTTAATTCTAATATTTCATACTCAAAAACAGTACACTTGTATCTTTTATAAGAATTTAGTCTTAATTGGATCAAAATTTGTTGTTGTCAATGAATTTTCAAAATTGCAGTTTTGTTGAAAAGCACCAAAAACCTATATATATATTTTTATTCTTAACAACATAAAAACTTAAAAGGTGTTTATAATTTTATATGTATAAAACCAGAAATAGATAGGCAAATTTATAATGTAACTCCTCTTATTGTAACTCTACTAGTCAGTTTGTGATTAATGATCAAACTTGGGTATTTATACATTTTGATCCGAGAGTAGGCTTGAATTACAAATACAATTTTTTACCCACTTCTGAAGTATTAAACCTCATGTGGGTAAAAAGATTATGAGTGAAGAATTAACCAACCCCTTGGCTGCCACACCAATGTTAAAATGGGTGAATCCATTTTTGTGTATAACTGACAGGCCTGTGTTTTAAAAGTCCAATCTGTCTTATTATAATTCCTGACATCTATAAACTGTTGAAATAAAAATCCTGACAGTGTTTGTTTGAACTAAAATAACTTGGGAGTAGCATTACTTTACTACTAATGTACCTTAATACTAAACTATGAAACTATTACCAAAGCATTCTATATTGTTCATGTCCAATTGTGCTATCAACATACACCACTGTTTAACATGAGTTCTGAAAGTTTATAACTTGATATTTTGTCTTTTCTGTTAAGTGTTTTTGTCAGTATGTCAATGACTAGTAGAAGTAGTGATGAAGATTTAAAATTATTGTTTTATAGAATTACTTGGTTCTGAGATAATACAACTATTCTGAAGTACTAATTTGATTCTTTGTTTGAAGTCTGTTTTTGATGACGGACGGATTTTGAGGGAAACATGATTTTTCGAAACATTTGCCATTGTTCAGTGATACAATACAATCAGTAACATACGTTTTGAGATGTGCAAATCCAGGTAAATGCCTAAACTAATGCATGACTAAACTCTAGCTAAAGTTGTAAAACCATATTGTATGTCTATTCTATGTACACTAAGTCTAATACATGCACTTAATAAAAACATAACACTACTTATTAAACCTGAACTACAGACTACAGTTCACAATAGGTCTGTACCCACAGGCCAACCAAATAAAACTGACCAGAGGGTAATAGTAAATGGCGATCGCCACGCCAGAAACAAGATGGCAGAAAAAAAAGGAGGAACCATTAGAATTGGCAAACAAAGCAGCCTAATCTCGACTGATGGTTGACTGATTGGTTGGTCTGCCAATTTAATGCATGTTGCCTCTATTAATTTCCTTTTAAAGAAATGAAGTTCCCGATATATTATGTTGGCTTCATCCTAATTCATATGATGGTCTTCGGACTGAACAATGGTGTGCAATTTTTTACTTTTCTGTTAGACCCTTTCTTGTGTTTTCTTTGTGTTCTTTTATCCTTACAAATAAGACGCTTTTTTGGACTTCCACTTTCATTATGAGGCGGATGGAAGGAGAAATACTATAATATGATTCAAAAACTCATTCAATTCATTGTCTCCATGAGGAGAAATAACAAAGGTATCATCCACATACCTCCACCAAATCTTCGGTTTGAACTGAGCTGAAGCCAAAGCTTTTTGCTCAAATACCTCCATAAAGATATTGGCGAAAATAGGAGACAGTGGAGAACCCATTGACATCCCCTCATCTTGACATAAAATTTGACCCTCAACTCAAAATAACTGCATTAAGTACATAGTTCTAACAGTTTCATAATTACTGGCAGGGGAAGTTTAGTTCTTTCCTTTAATGTTTGGTCTTCTTTGAGACGTGATTCAATGATTTTGAGAGTTTCTGGAACAGGTACATTTGTGAATAGACTTTCAACGTCAAACAAAACTTACTATTTTTTTCAGTTTGTCAACTTGATTTTGACTTCTCTACAAAATACCTGGAATTTTTCATAAAAGAGTCAGTTTTTCCTACTAATGGCGTTAAAATGTCCAAAAGGACTTTAGACAATTTCCTGCAATGTGAATCACGAGAACTAATGATGAGCCGGAGAGTGATGCTAGATTTGTGGATTTTGGGAAGGCCATACATATGGGGGATTTTGGAATGGTGAGGAGATAATTTAGATCTAAATTTATCTGAAAATATACTTTATATTATCTTGCTACTTTAAGGTATTTGCCACTTTGCATTCAAATGAAACAATCGGGTCATTATTTAAAACTATATATTTTACCATTATTTAAAGTTTCCGTAATCTTTTCTTTATACACTACTGAATCAAGTACACCAGTAACGTTGTCTTTATCGGCTATTAAGATTTTGACTTTCCCAAGGACCGACATGGCCTTTTTCTCCTCTATTATCAAATTAGGTTTTGTGGGAGGAATTTTCCTGAGCAAAAGACTGGCCTCACAACGAAACCGGTCACCCTGTTCCTCAGATAATTGTGAGACAGCAGATTTGATTCCAGTTACGAAATCCAGTGCCTTTACCAATTTTTGTGCCACATAACAGTTTAAACCCTTAGATTTCGGCTTTATTGAGGATTTTTTTAGAAAGGATGATTACATTTTTATTATTTGCATTCGTATTCACCTTGTCATCTTTAGGCAAATCACATTGTTTAAGCCTAATTTTTGAGATTTTCTTTTTCTTGTGTATTTCTGAAACTTTTTTACATCTATTTTGGATGCTTTCAAGAACACTGTTAATTCTGTACCGATCAGGATTTTTAATTCAGTTTTTTTACATCCAATACTATTTTGGAGGAGGCATCTTTCATGATGATGATATGCAATTCTTTCTTTACGTAAAGATTTAGCAGAAGCAGAAGCAGAAGACAAAATTTTACTGGCTTTCCAGTAGGAATTTCCATAGTAATGAAAATGAGTTTTTAGAGTTAACCCTATAGGCATAAGGTTTTCAACCTTACATTTATGCAAAAAAGTTAAGTGATTTGTGTGTTTAGTTAACTTAAGATGCAAGCTCTAAAGGTCTTTGATTTGTTTACTGGTTCCGGGTCCGTACCGAGAATCAATTGTTTGTTTGAAGTTTGTTTTTGACGATGGAAGGATTGTGAAAGAAACAGGACTTTTCCAGACTTTATTAATTTTATTATTAACTTAACTTCAACTTTACACAAAAGCCATCTGACCTTTCTCAATTTGGAAAACTGGTAAAAAATGTCTTTTACATGGTACGCAATTAAAATAATTGTCCCTGTCTACTGGAATAGTTTTTTAGTGAAAGGCCATTATGTTGACCTATACACTATCGTAAATCCTGATATACTATCGTGTTGATATAATCCAACATAGGACTTCCAGTTCAGTAGTTAAATTGATATTACCCTTACTAAACATTTAAAGGATATTAAAATGATTAGTTTATAATACTTTTCGAGGGATAATAAAAGGAGGGCAGCAAAGGGTCAGAGTGTATAAAGTTAGTAGTAAAATTACTCTACCACCAATCACCAAGATCAAACTATCAGATATATGTTAGTATACCATGTGAACAATGTCACGGTGACCGTGAGCTGCGGCTAGGTGAAGAGGCGTGTCATCTCCTCGGTTAGTAGCATTGATGCGTGCGCCACGTTGCATCAACAGCTCCACAATCTTGAAATGTCCTTCTTTAGCAGCCCAATGCAATGGACTAAATCCATGATCATCTCTGAAAAATTAGTATTGTACTATAATAATGATATAGAAAAAAAATTATCACAATAACAGTATAAGTTTTTTATTGTTATTATAATTCTAAAACAATTAGGATATTTTGATATAATATTTATTATTTATTACTTGTGTAGATTGAAACTTTGCTGATGGTATAATACTGAATGCATCTGTTGAGCTTAGCTTGTTTGATAGTTATGATTCCTTTAAAAGTGTTGTTATATATTAAAATAATTCAGAAATTCGCAGCAGTCACAGGGTCAACTTCAATTTCTTTTATATTTTGTAGTATGACAATCATTTAGTCCTTAGAGAGGAAGAAATACGAAAATTAAGTATCAGAAAGCCATTGTTTTTTTATCTTACCAAGCGATAAGAAGATTTATTGTTACATGCTTCTTATCTTGTCAAGATGGGAAGGCACCATGTGATCTGAGCTTCATTTATTTATACTATCTCGAAGGATATTTTTCTTTTTTTTCCAGTAGTGCAAGATGGCAACAAAGCCCACACTGGTGGCCAGTGGAATTTGTAATTGTTACTGCTTTCGCGTAATCAGATCATGTTGAATGGCCTTCGGCATCACCCCACACTGATAACACACAAAAAAAAATTGCATGGTACCTTCAGAATTCAATCTCAGATCACGTTAATCCTCCAATTTCAATAGGTAAGGATAAATTTATATGTTATCCATTTTTTTTATGTTTTTAGAATCGCCATCATACATTGACTGATTTGACTGTTTTCTGCACGCCAGTAATAATGTGTAAACTCTGAACATTCTTATTCCTAGCAACATTAACAATTGCTTTCCGATAGTTAATTTTCATGTTTTTTTACTTTCTAAGGAATACCCGATCACCTGAAGCTCAAAACTATCCTCTTATTTAATATAAAGTATTGATGATTACACTAAGTGATTTACAAATCTGGTTATCATACATTGTGTGTAGTAAAGTTCATATCTTCTGATTGTTTTATTTTTTAAACTTACAAAATAATATGTACTTCCTACATTTAATACTGATAATTAGATAAACTGATAGTTCTTGTCTAGTTAATTTCTTCTATTCAATTGATTTGGTAGCCTGATACAGAACTGAAACTGATTTGTTTCATATTAATAAAACATTTTATTTAACATACTAACAATCTATTAATATACATCCTAATAATATTATAGATGCGAAAGTGCCTTTGTTTCTTTGTTTAGCTTTTACATGTAAACTATTCAACTGATTGTACTGTAACTTTACATGAACATTCGGTACTTACATATTATATTGACCACACCCCTACATTTCTCCAAACACAAAAATTCAACAAAAACAAACATTACCAAACAAAAACTAAACTCTTTATTGAAAAAAACACACAAAACTTGTTTTTATTCTTGATCACACACCGCCACAGAAAATGCAGCGATGTCAGCGCAGAATGGATCCCCGCCTTCGGCCGCCACAGACGACCGCCATATGTATTCGACTAGATAGGAATCAAAGTGTTGTCTGGCAGTGCTTCTTTGTCATTTATTCCTCTATTTAGCTGATCCCCACATCCTCTCAACTTGTTGAGTGTTTGCGCTGGTTTCAGGGTCAACAAAATTATACCGATGATTGATGCTGAAATGTTGAAAACCAGCCTCCTCCAACTCGGCTGTCTTATAACCCTTCCAACAGTCCGACATAAATGTTGTTTCTGGTTGGATTTGTTCCATTAGTGTTTTTGCTCCTCGATTTGGGACCCTAACTAAAAACTTGTCACCAGTTTCTCGGCACAGGCCACCAAACACCCATTTTGCAGTAAAACACATCCTGCATTATTCTTCCGCTTGGTAAACATACTTTCATCTATTTCAACAATGCAGCCGACTTATTGAATCCTCCAATTTTTCCACTGTGCTTTTTCTCGATAGAAAATACGCAAACCTCATGGATATAATTGTTCCAGTCAATAACTGTTTTGTCAGCCAACTCATGCTCGCACCAACTGATAGACACGTTAGTTCATAAACCCATGAGTAAATAAAACGAACAGCAGTAATGAATGGAATTGCCTACACGCAAACCAAATTTTTTCAAACACGGTCTAGTGGTACACTTCCAAATGGACCATTGTCGAAAGAGTATAATGTCATTTCATGTCCGTTTACGCACTTTTTACATTTAGGTAGCAACTCTGTCCTGCAAAAACCTTATTGCTCCCTCTTCACTGCTAGGCAAATCCCAAATTTGAATTCGTCCACCCATTACAACAATGCACTGTTAATACAGACGACAATAACCAATAAGTAAACACAAAATTAGTTACAATCAACGTGATGCACAGCGATACATGCACTGGCCGTTATCGATGGAGCGGCCGGTCACTGAACCTTGACCAGGGGGAAGGGACAAGTATTGCGATAACACCGGACGTCTATTGTGGGCAGTTACCTTAACAACAACCATGCTACTAAATTTACCAAATATGTTGATGTTTTAAAATAATAATAGTGTGGTCGATATAATACGTAAGTACCGAACATTCTTATGGTTTCTGGTATAAACATAAGCCTATCCGGCTAAATTATAAAATGGTCTAAATTTGATTCTTTGAAGCAGGCAACAAGAACTATGCTAAATGAAAGTTCACTAGACTGTGCTTTTTAACAAATATAAAAATTCCACTTTAACCCTTTTAATGCCACGAGTCACGCTCCGTGACGATGGGTATCGGTGCGAAAAATGCCGTCATCACGGAGCGTGACGATTAGTATTTGATTTATTTTAGTACTCTGATATTGTAATAACTGGCTAATATCGATGCAGACGTCTTCAAGATAACCGAGTATTCGGATCGATCGATGTTTGATGTTCAATATCAATTTTATATCGATCTATTCATTGTATACATAGTCGAATTTGAACTGGTTCTTAGTTTACATTGCGTTGAGTGGCGTTGCGTTCTGTTTGTGCTGTGAGTTTGAACCTTAAGTTTCGTTTATTTTTATTTCGAAATGGAACGAAATAAAGTTAATTGTGATGACACTGGTTTATTGAGAGCCCTTTTAGAAGAAGTTGGAAGTGGTGGGGAGTTGGAAACTACAATGGAAACGTCGGTTGCTGACCAAAGTGTAAGGTATGATGGTACGCCTGCACAAAGTAGTATCTTGGTTGAAAATCCCACTCTAGATGTAGATGTAGACGATGATATTGATATGTCACCTAGGCCTACAGCAGGTCCTAGTGGTGTTTGCAATATCTTACCAAGAAAGAGGTATAGGCGACCTAACCTAGCTAGGCCTATAGGCTATGATTTGGATGTGTCAGACACTACTGTGGATGACACAGATGAGGACAAGGACTACTGTCCTAGTGACACTGAACCCTCCACTGACCATTCCAAACCTAAATTAGGAATGAAACAAAAGAGGCCATAGAGAAAGAGGAAGAGGTTTCGCTGCCTCGACTCCGGAAAAAAAGAAACCTATCCGTCTCAATATAATCATTTTGCAATTGCATAATGATTACATTGCATTATAATGCATTATATAATGCATTTTTCAATCAAATAAGCATTTAGTATATACTATTACATTGTTTTTACTGTTTCTTATAGTGGGTACAATGGTTTGCATTACTGTCCTGATTAGACCTTAGATTTGCGTTTGGTACGCATTGTAAGGTATTTTTGTTTTCCAAAAAAATTTTTTTTTGTTGCTTGAAAAATATAATATATTATGTACTGATTTTGTTCAGTTTTAGATGTACTTTGCAAATGTATTAATTGTTTTAATCAATAAAAATTCTACAGTTATCATTTTTGGACTCAAAGTCAAAAATTTTTTTTATTTTTTATTTTTGTTTAAGATTATAAATATTTAGTACAAGTTTTTTTACAATAACTAACAAACACAGTTATGCAACATTTATCATAGAACACAACAACAAAAAATTCTATGAGTCTATCACAAAAAATGGATTTTTTATAATTTTTTAACCAAACACTTACATTTTTGCTCAGATTGGCCTGGCACTTTACAGCCAGGAAGGCGTTCAAGGTCGCGGCACTAAAAGGGTTAAATGTTCTAAAATATTAAACATATTTTTCAGTTTATAAAGAAACAAATTTATACGTAAATAGTATAATAATTGTAAATTTTCTTTTAACTGTACATTTTTAGCAAAATATTCAGTGTTAGATATAAAAGACAAAGTTACTATCTAACTTTTACTATAAATATAAAAACTGTTATAAAACCCATCTTAATTGTCTTTTAACAGAAGCAGGATTCTTTCCTGTGGAATAAACTTGAAGCAATAGTACTAGGAACAAAGTAAATTACGATGGTAATTTAATACAGGTGCAAAACCTAAGAATAATGACATTTTTTTGTGGCTTCAACATGTTGGACTGGTACCGAAAAACCCATTATGTGAAATTTGTGGGAAAGATACAAATGTAACTGTCAGAGGAGCAAATATGGTTGTCTTCAGATGCAAAAAAATAAGGTAATGGTGGACATAATTTGAATAAAAACGTACTGAAGAATAGTTCCTTTGAAGGATCAAAGTTCGGTCTGCGCAATATTATGAGTTTGATGTACTTCTTTTCCAGAAACCTGACAAACTATGATTTTTTTATTCTTGAGTGTAGTTCGGATTTACACAGCCCATCAAGAAGTACGACATGTGACTGGCTGTCATTTTGCAGGGAGGTTTGTTTTGTGTGGATTGATGAACAGTTTAATAGGGAAGAAAAGCTCAGATGTCCTGGAGAGGTGGTGGAATTTGATGAGTGCAATATTGGAAAGTGGAAATAAAATAAAGGGAGGTTAGTAGAAGGAACCTGGATTTTACCAGAAGGACAAAAACGTCGGGGTAAACATAGAATTGAGATTTGTCCTGAAAACAAATGATGCTAAAACCCTCATCCTCTCATATCAAAACATGTAAAGCCTGGGACAACTATAGTCACAGACATATGTGGAAAGCGTATGTTGGATTGAGTGATTGTGGTTTTGTCCATTTTACTGTCAACCGTAGTGAAAACTTTTTAGACCCAGCAACTGGTGCCAACATTCAGTTGAAAGTTTGTGGAGAGCCTTAAGACACAGTTTGAAAAGTGGTATACTAGTTGAACTTCTCTGTGATAAATTTATATAGAAGAGAGATACGATTTTCTGTTTTCTGTAGAGGACGCGTTCAACCATTTCCTAAAAGCAGTTAAAAATTGCTAAGCAGGAGAAAACATGTAGATAGTTCGAAAAGTTTCCATTTTCTATTCTAATTATTGTTACGTTATCATTTATTTTTCTATTCCCAACATTTGTTGTCATTTCTTAATTATTTATGAGTTTTGCTATTTTTGTTTATAGTAATTTGTTTGGTTGTTCTGGTTCATTTATTATTTATGAAATTTCTTAATTATACGAGTTTTCCTATTTTTTGTTATAATTAATGTTTTTGATCATTCTCGTTCTGGTTCATTTATGATATTATTACTCTAACTTAAATATTAAATTTATATTTTAATTTAACCCTTTGAGTGCCACGGGTATTTTCCGAAGGCATATGCATAAAGTGCCACGCTGTTTTTTCGCATATTTGTAAGCTTTTGGGAAAAAAGCTGATGTAAAATAACTACCAAACAGATTTCCATAATTTTGTTGTTGTTTTTTTTCTTATTAAATCCAGAATATGATACATATCGTTACAAATAAAATTTGATTTTTAAAAATATAAAAATTTCAGTATTTATAAAAAGTTTTTTACTTTTGTATAAAAAGTTAAGTTTTGACCTAATTTGTGTGTATACGTTATTTTTAAGATTTTTTTATTTACACCATGATAAAGGCCATATGATTCTAAATAAAACCCATGGGTAATATCTTATTCCAGAATTTTAAAAACATGGCATTATATGTATTAACAAAATGCTGCCCAATACCGACATTTTATAAACTGTACTTCATTTGTCAGAGTTTATAAATTACTTAGTAATGATGTAGTTTTCCCAATACATCTAATAAAACATTAATACAACACAAATAAATATGATTAGTAAATTTAGAAACAAATACTTGCTAACATATTTACATAAAAGTTTACATTTACTAAATAATAACCCTAATAATATTTACACTGAAAATTCACGTTTTTCGCTTGAACACAACTCAAATCATACATTACTTTTGTAAATAAATACATTAAAATACTGTATAAGTTACTATTTTATTTTGTATTTACTCAAATGCTTGGTTATCGGCACATAAACAACAAGAAAGGCCGTTACGCAACACTACTCGTCCGCTACGTCGTGTGACTGGAAGACAGAATCATCATACAGGTACTTATCACAGCCCACTATTTTTGGACGAGTTTTCCTTATCAGAGATCAAAGTAAACTTCATTATACGTTCCTTCTTCTATAATGAATCGAAAAATACTCGATGAATCATACTTCCTATCTCCAAATCGTCTCCAAATAGACACACGAATGGCCTGACATTTACGAATAATGAAATGTTGTTCTTATAGTTTTTGATTTAATTGATTGTCGTAATAACTCGTAAATTCCAAAATAGGTTAAATAAAGTCAGTTGTTTTTAATACTATAATTTATTTTGTCCCCGATAAGGAAAACTCGTCCAAAAATAGTGGCTTCTTGATAAGTACCCAAACAACATATGTTTCACAGATACAATAGTAGAGAAACAACATAAAACTCGTATTTATTGATAGTTTGGAACCTATTGAATACAGCCGTCTGATTATTTGGCCAAAATAATCTTGTACTATATAAAATATTATCGAAATACGAAACGTCAAAATTGGCGACACTGGCACTTTATGCACTTTTCGTACCGTCAAAATTAGCGACGCTGTGGCACTCAAAGGTTAAAACAATGATTGTAATTGAGGACTATACATTCTTTTATATCGATTGATAGTATAGGATTCGAGATGCGAATATTAGGTATTGATGATTATGTTTTTCAATATAAAAAACCGGGTCCGTTTATCCGTTTATCATACTCCACCCTAAATTTTTAACAATTTGGTTATTCAATGCATTAAAAAGAGCTGGTAATAATTAATTGTATATAACTACCTATAATTAGAATGTGGTATCAACAATTTTGCATGTTTTGTTTAACCATTTTTTTAATAAAAGCAGTTTAATAGAATATATTAAAACTAAAAGTGAGGAAAATGTCAAAAACCAAGAACAAAATTCTCTAAAAAGATTAACATAAATATTGTGTCATATACCAAAATAGGTATGTGTCTACCTAGGGCTACTGTTAAGAGCTTGTATAGAAAGGCCTGGTTTAGGTTACTATTTAATCAAAAATAAAATAGTTAAAACCTATTTCTCTCACAACACTTTTTCTAGTCTTACAATACTTGGTGTTGGAATGTAAAAGAATAGATTCTTTTTTAATAATCTAAATATTTATCAAAGGATATTCAAATATTATGCTGTGTCAAAGGTGGGGCACAATGCCCTTATAAGGTTAAGTAACAGTGACCATGGCCCATATATGTCAAATGAAACAAATAAACTGGATCCTAAAACTTGTCTATGACTAGGCTGTGTAATTTTAAATATTTTATGGTCGTAAATATATTTAAAATACAAATAAAACTTATTTGTCAATAACACTAGGCTAATTGGTTTTGTAATAAACTTACCCCTGGTTCATGTCATGTTCTGTATCGTCTAACCATACACGAACTTGCATCGCATTACCTTCTCTACACCAGTGAAAAATATCTTCCATCTTTCGAATATACAAAAACAAATCACTAGGCCAATATTTTTATTTGTAAAAAGTACATCCAAATATTGTGAGTAACTTCTAAAAATAACACAACTTAGATGTCAAATCCAATACTAAATTGACATTTTGACAGAATCATTAATATAAAAAAACAAACGATTCTTCAAGGAATAAATTTACCGATGAATACCTGGCATTATACTACAAACATTTATAATTTTTAGTAAAACACCTAGTTTATGTAGACTACGACACAATCAATCACTTCTTGACATACATAATGCAACAGACTAAAATAGTCACAAATCAGATCATCTGGTTTTGTCCTTAAAAAGTTGCACTCGCACTGGCGTGTGGGCACTGCTGCTTATATCTTTTTGGTAACAAGGCTTTCGTTTTAACTGATGACATCAACTTTACTCATGTTGCCAGTTTAGAGCAAATACTGTATTAAGAAACATGTTAACTGCCATAGAATCCCATCGTGCCAGTTACTACATCAGAAATGTGTCATAGTATATTTTCTCTAGACATAACTCTCAACATAAGGTAGCTTATAGTAAATAAATAGTGGGAGTGAAATTATAAATGACATTGGTGGCTAGTAACTTCGATGCGTACTTTACGACAGTCGCTGAGACTATCTTACTAGACCTCGCAGTAAATTCTCTGTCGGTTCTTTCGCCACGCCAAGTTCTTTCTCAATTCTTTCTCTGTCAAGTTCTCAAGTAATATTCACACGCTAGCATCTGCTTCTTAAGCTAGAGTAGGTGAAATTTCAGCTATTGTTGTACAGTTTTGTAAGGTTGGTCTATTGGTCTATGCCCCCAATTGCTAATACTCCTAACAAATCAATGGCCCGCCCAAGGTTATTTTCATTCAAGTTTAAGACTTCGAAGATTTGTCCACTGCTCAAGCAAGGAAGTAAAGAAAAACTCGAGAATTACAGGTCCATCTCCTTAATGAGTGCCAACTGTCTCAAAATTGTTTTATACAGAATTCTAGATCATATTAGCACCGTACTGAAACATCAACTATTGAATCCTCTGATGATTTGGATGAGAATGTAACTAACAGCACTGACTGTTGGAAGTACAACCAACAGTATGTTTCAGACCTGAGTAAGGCATTTGATTGTCTGGACACAATTTACTCTGGACAAAATTGGCTCCACTATGTATAAAAGACACTACTCTAAATGGTTTTTAGCTATTTAAATGATCTAAAATAAATAGTAATAAATAACCAATCCTTAAATGATCAAATGAAAACTGGGTCATCAGTGATATTACCTATAAAAGAGGATTGTGCGAAAACTGTAATGGGACAAGTACTATTTCTTTTGTTTATATCAAACTACTTGCCTCATCACATCGATATCTATAGTTAACCTGTTATTTGCACTGAAAATACAACTCTTTTATCCAGCAATAGTTAAGTAGAAAAAAAAACAGTAGCAGTCGTGGGACTGCCGATAGAAGTGAAAACGGAACTATTAAGTTGAGAGTAATTAAAACTATATGCAAAAATTATATGAAATTTTTTATGTTTTATTTATTAGTTACATATGATGGGTTAAACAAATCATGAACAAAATATAAATACAAAGTGGTTGAAAAAATAATTAATATACAATTATCTTAACAATATCTTAATAAAAAGGTCAATGCAATCATTATACTTGTTGTAATTGCTCAATATTAATAGTTAGTTAAACATAGAATACAAGTGAGTAAACACCGAGTGAACAACAGTGAGTTGAACACCGTTGTAAATAATACAGTTATTGCTACGGATAAAGTATATAATTGCAATAACAATTAAACCCACAATATTTGTAAAACTAATAAATTAGTTAAATTAACTTGGCTCTTTCGTAAAGGTATTTTTATTGCACAATAAACTAATTTATTGAGTTAATACGGTATCAGTGAGCCAATGCGCCAACTACAGTTCCGGCAGAAACGTTCACTCATCACTTCATACGCTACTACAGGCTAAACTAAACTTCCAATAAAAAAATGATAAATTACAAAAAAAATATTCATCTGTTTTCACACAACTTTCTCGCTGACAAATTTTGTTTGACCAAAAAATAAAAAAAATCCTCGCTTACTACTTTTTTCATGTCATTGTAAACGCTATGTAAAATGTAAACAATAATCAAAATTATTTCGAAATTTTTGACGTGACAACGTCTTAAATTAGGTTGCGGCTCGGAGTCACTCATGAAAAAGTGTATCGCCCGGTAACGTTACGATGCCCGTCCAGTGGGTCCGCCGCACGGGATAAAGCAGATAACTATGTTTATTCGTGAAAATGTGGAGTGCTTAGATTCGTCATTTACAACAATAAAGGTAAATAATTGTACACTGATATTTCATTATCGTAAACTATGATTGATTGATTAATTGTTAGATTGACACAAAAGTTGAGAAACTGAGTTTATAGGTTATGTCATACTATTGACAAATGTTGATAGTGTTAAGTAAATTATTAGTTTAAATCACTCTGCAATCAATCGTAATTCAGTCGATTGAGAAGAAACAGCGCGTATTGCTAGTCAAACATTTAAAATAACAAATTATAACCTCTAACCTGTCATAACAGTGCGACCAAACAAACGAACTAAACCGACCAATCACCACGCGCGGAGTTTGTGTTTAGCAAGAATTTCAAATTCCAATTTTAGTAAATGTTTTATTCAACTTTACCATTTACAATAACAAATTTTAATTAATTTCAAATTATGTACAATGTTTTAGTAAACAAAATATATTTCTATAGTTAAAATTTGTGCAATTCTTATTTTCATTCAATTCCTTGTTCCTATTGTGCAATTTAATAATATTCATATCAATAAATTATTCTACCGAGAAAAAGACGTTGTCACGTAAAATCTTCGCCCGTAAAACCGACTTTACAGGCAACCATAATTTTTTTTAATATTTAAAAATGTAACCAATAGATTGCCAATATTAAGAGCTTTAATTTGACGCATCTTACAGAATTGTACGACATTGGCTTCACTTTTAAATCGCGAGAGGAAGCCGTAAAGGTCACTGATTTTCGCAGTCTGTTTTCATACTCCGCCGGGACAGTTTTAACACAGCGAGACTGACTTTTTCATGCAGGTTAGTAGTCCGCGGCCAAGTCTACGGTTAAAAAACACAGCGAGACTGACTTTTTCATGCAGGTTAGTATCATTAGCATGTCGGTGACGCGAACCGAGGATTTTACCCTCTGCCAAAACGCTCAACGCGCCTAAAGAAGTTTTCACTTCAACAACTCTAAATTAACACATTTATTTTAGTCAGCTTGACCCAGCAATACTGTAAAATAATTAACATGTCAGTGAAAGTATAACAAAGCAGCTGACGCTCGAAAGACACAGCGATTTTTTTGCAGTTCCTAGACGTAAACACATTTCACTCATCGAAATACCCTGGAGTCACCTTAGATGAAAAACTGACTTTGAATAATCATGTTGATGAACTAATTTATCAACTGAAGGCTGCAATTTTTGCTCTAAAAAGAGTGAAATCTAATAGTACTCCGTAAACAACAATGATGCACTTTAGAGTTAAGCATTAAGTATAGCCTAGATCTGTAGGAAACAGTTCCTTCGTAAATATGCAGAGTCATTGTTTTACAGAAGAAAGCTAAGAGAATCATTGTCAAAGTACTGTCATATGAGAGCTGCAGAGAAACGTACAAAAATCATAAAATATACTGATGTATAATATTTACAACTGTGTTTTGTAAGAGTAATATTTATATACATTACTTTGAGTAACGTATTTAGCATTTGCATTTCTCACTCAAAAATTAATAAATTATTGGTTATTTAAATTGTTTAATATTACAAGATTCACTGACTGTTACATTCCTTTATATACTTGATGCTATTTCACTTGGCTGCACGCCTGACTTACCGACAAGGTTTTCATGGACGGCTTACACGATATGCAAGCAACCTTTTATCCCACACTGACCTGTTTGAAAAAAAGTCTTCTATCTACTTCCTAAGGAGCTGAAGACCATGCTGTGAAACTCAAAAATTGTAGAGTGATCAATTTATATGGTGAACTAGGTACTAGTTCACTACTTAGTTTAAAAGGCTATCAAACATTGTTCGTGCTCAGTTATTATATGTTCATGTACGTTAATTATTCTTATATTTATATTAATGAAAATTTCCGGCGCTATAAATAGCATAGTTTAAAAAGGAGCATCCTAAATTTTATACCAAAAGAACTTATGTTATTTTCAAGTTTAATTTCCCCCGGAAGTGTATTGTAGAGCTTGACACCGTCTAGTGTTGTGGTTCCCAAAGAATGAAGTTTTATTTTTGGCAACGATTATATTTATTCTATGAAGGTTGTTGCTTTGATTTTTCTTTGGAGGAATAAATCTTAACAGATTTTTAAGTACGTATTTCACTGGGTAAAGAATATATATTGATGGAAAAGTTAATACTTTGTAGTTGGACAAAAGGTTTGCAAAGAGAAGTATGTAGTTTTCTAAAATTAAATTGATTTTATATCTTTTAGAATCTAAATATTCAATTAGTCCATAAACATTAAAAGCGTCAAATTTCAACTGAGTATAATAAAAACTAGGCGTATTATAACATAATATTTTAAATAAACATTACATCCAACTTTGAGAATGCAGTCAGACGATATAACAAAGACTCCACTGCTTGGTCTCTTAGAATCATCATTAATAAGCTTACTGAAAATTGGATATTTATTAATAGTGATTGCAAGAAATCTAAAGCAAAGACAAGGAGTGATTTCGGTATTGCAAATAAAATATGTAATATCATCTTGAAAGCTCAATTTTTTTTATTTCTAGATTAATGAATTGGGGGTTTTCGTTATTTACAATTAACATTTTGATTAATCCGTATTAAAACACTGCTTTTTATACGACACGCTCCAAAGGATTTTTGCGGATGACGAAAGAGGCATCATCCGCAAAAAGAAATATGTTTGCTTTATTTACAATTTCAAAAAGATCGTTGATAAATATTAAGAAAAGGATTGGACCAAGAACGGATCCCTGATATGATTGCATTACAGTCAATAAAGATAATGATCAAACTCTTTTTAATCAATCAAGATCATCAATATCTGAACTACGTATATGCCACTAACCGCTAAGATAGCTGCTATCGACCCATAAATGTGAAACTTCTCTTAAGGCAAAGTCAATAGACTGTACAATTTACTTCCAAGGGCGTCTCTTTCCAATGGACAAAGTTATATAAATATTCAATGAATGAAAAGACATTATAAAGAAATCTACACGATCTGATGCCTTGTTTACAGATCATTGAAGATAGCCATAGTAAAGTAGCCATACAGAGTGTGGAAGTGTCATCTGGCTGATTTTTATTTGGCAGATTCAGACACTCGATAGACCAATTAATGATTTTAAACAGAAGTGCCAATTCCAAATATCTTCTTCTAGTCTCAAGAAGGGACTGTTCCAGTATATACTGAACATGGCTAACTGGAACATCAACTTAGTAGTAACTGGGCTGGACACCAATCAACCTAACGGATATGCTTTGCACTTTCTAAAGAATTTCACAGTGGTTCCTTTGGAAAGTATATTCCAGATGCTATCTCACAAGTGATAGGAAGAGAATGCTCAATAAGACAATGGAAAGTACATCACGAGCCGATATCATCACAAATTCCAAAACTCAATTAGCTTTATTTGTTACATGATGAAATTGATATCTGGCATCAAGATATGGTAACATTACACCCAGTTCCTTGAATCTATTCTAAACATATCGCTGCCAGTTGCATAACGATTCTCTATAAATGTTTGAGAACGATTGTATAACATCACAACACATTTATCGAAGATCAGGTCATTAAAAGTACACCAAAAGAAAATTTGTCCAAACTGCTTTTCCGATTTTCAGTTATCATTTCCAGAACCAATAGTTGTAAAACACTTAAAGTTATCAGGAAAGAGTAGAATATTATTTAGTGTAAAATATTCTCACTATATTAGTGATCACGGTGTTGTGGTATACCACGTCAAAACCGTTTGTTAATGCGAAGAACATCCGATAATCGAACATCCTGAACACAGGGAATACATCTAGAAGATAAATCCACTCGTTAGACCAAGTTAATTAGGTTATAATATTTTATTGCTCTTCATAAAAAGTAACAACCTTGTGAGGAAAATTTGTTAGAAAACCTACAAGACAATTGAAATCTTAAAATCGGTCGGTAATTATTATAGCCGTTCTTTTTAACTTTTTCGCCAAAGGTTTGACCCTGTTGGCAACTGTCCGTGTTGAAATGAAAGATTGATATGTTATTTAACTGCAAAAAAGGTAGAGCCACAATCTTGGCAACCTGTTTCAACAACCTTGGGGACACAATCCATTCCACAAGAGGTTTTAGGTGGGAGACATTATTATACGTTAGACTTTTTTCACTTTTTTCGTATCAAAAAGATTATGTTTTAAGATAATTCTGGAAGTTTTCGAACTTACAATTTTCCGAATAAATCATGACTGTTAAAAAGCATGTACTGAACGCATCAGCAACCACTGATAGATCAGGTATAAGTCCAATATCAACACCAAGGCCATGATATACTTTGGGGTTTGATTAGAGCACTTTTTTTAGATTCATTTGTTATTTCCAAAATTGTTTTTCTTATTGTAGGTACGAATAGTGGATTTATTTATCGCAATAACAGATTTTGCTTTACGAATAACCTTTTTATAATCAGACATTGCTTTTTGTATTCTATTCGTAGTGGATTATATTTATCAAGCTGTTTTGTTTTTGAATACACGTCTTGGAGATTTTCCCTACGTTTATATAACAGAAATATAACAGAACCAAGACTACGCATCAAAAGCAGCTTCTGACCATAGCTTTTTTTAAATAAAATCCAGCAAATTGGTTACATAAATCTCACAACAAAGTGTCATCATTTATTTAATATCTAAAGATATGCACACTATAAGATCAGAGTTAACGGCTCATCTTGCACTTAGGTTTAGGATCAGCAACTGCTGCAAAGATGTTAATGGCTGCTTATCTATGATTATCAGAGTGGTTACTACTGTGCAGCATGTGAACAGTGGTATTAATCAAGATTTTATCGATTACTGTTTGTAAGCATTTGTTTCTCTGTTATAACTAGATATTATTTAACGTAAACCAAAAGAGGGCATAGCACGTATGAATTTATGACACGATAAATAATTGCTATCAATATTGGTGTTGATGTCACTAAGTACAATAACATTTACACGTTTTGTTTTTTTCAACATCTGTAATCATCTCTAATATTATAAAAAACGTTCATTTTGTAATATATTTGATAGTAAATAAATTTAAATCATGGCATATTATTTGTAGATAATTTTCTTTTAGGCGTACAGTATTACAAAGAAAGAATTGTAATCATCTTAGAAGATTTTATTAAAAACATTCTTTATTTAACAATGATTTGGAAATTAATAGTTGCAATAGTTGACAGACAATTCGTAATCCATAATCGCACAAATTAGATTTTCATGGAAACCGATGGAGCGAAAAAAATTATAGAGGTCAATTCAAGTTAAAAAATTATGGTTGCCTGTAAAGTCGGTTTTACGGGCGAAGATTTTACGTGACAACGTCTTTTTCTCGGTAAAATATTTATTGATATGAATATTATTAAATTGCACAATAGGAACAAGGAATTGAATGAAAATAAGAATTGCACAAATTTTAACTATAGAAATACATTTTGTTTACTAAAACATTGTACATAATTTGAAATTAATTAAAATTTGTTATTGTAAATGGTAAAGTTGAATAAAACATTTACTAAAATTGGAATTTGAAATTCTTGCTAAACACAGTTAAATTCTAAATCCGCGCGTGGTGATTGGTCGGTTTAGTTCGTTTGTTTGGTCGCACTGTTATGACAGGTTAGAGGTTATAATTTGTTATTTTAAATGTTTGACTAGCAATACGCACTGTTTCTTCTCAATCGACTGAATTACGATTGATTGCAGAGTGATTTAAACTAATAATTTACTTAACACTATCAACATATGTCAATAGTATGACATAACCTATAAACTCAGTTTCTCAACTTTTGTGTCAATCTAACAATTAATCAATCAATCATAGTTTACGATAATGAAATATCAGTGTACAATTATTTACCTTTATTGTTGTAGTTGTTGTAAATGACGAATCTAAGCACTCCACATTTTCACGAATAAACATAGTTATCTGCTTTATCCCATGCGGCGGACCCACAGTTATCTGCTTTATCCCGTGCGGATCCCGTGCGGCGGACCCACTGGACGGGCATCGTAACGTTACCGGGCGTTACACTTTTTCATGAGTGACTCCGAGCCGCAACCTAATTTAAGACGTTGTCACGTCAAAAAACTAATGTTAACCGCGCTAATTTTGGCATATGATCAGTCTAAGGTGGTCTAAGTATGATAGGAGGCATGTTGGGAGCATATGGAAAGGGTCGAAAAAAACTGTATATTATATCATGCTTTCAACTTGAGTTGGTCTTTATTTGGTTGGCAGTGACGCCGCTGATTTCAATAATATTAGTTACACACATCTGACATGTTTACTGTAATTTTCTGTCGATCTAATATTTTGGCCTGTTTTTAGACTGTACATTTTAAGTGTCGTCTGCTCAGACGAGATACAACAACAAAAAACATTTCAGTGTTAGGAAAAGAGGAAAATGGCAGCAGTTGGTGAGCCTCTGTCTCTTGCCAAAGGTAATGCTTGTGTTTTGCTGTAAATGATGAAATTAAAACCTTATAGCCATAGCATTCAAAAACATTGATTCCATGTTACATGTACATAACGGCCAACAGTTATTAAAATATGATTTTTAGAATAGATTTTCCTCTGTGATTGGTGTTTTGGTTTGAAATCAATGATTTTATTTTTCATGATGAGTAATACAATGCAAAGAGTAGTGTTGATTAACATATTCCTTTTTACTTTTAACATTTACTAACTGGAAACAATTTGATTAATATAATATGTATTAATTAAGCTATGGCACTAGGTTACTTGTTTATTTATGATGGTCTAGTTAGGTTATAATAGCTTTTTCTGTCTTCAATTACTAGTTTATTTAACAACCAAAAGGAATTTAAATTAGTTGTCCAAAAAGAACTCAGCAGAACTAAAGCAAAGGAAAGCAAATTTTTAACTGTCTAAATTCTATCATTAATCCTAGAAGTGTACACCATCTAAATTTTACAAAATCCATTTACTTGTTAAGTAGCAGTGTGAAACTGCCCATAGATTCCATCCATAAAAAGAACTAATCCTCTGACACGAATCCTAACCTGGTTCATGAACTACTCCTGACCTAGTTCCTGAACTGCAACTAACTTAGTGGCTGAACCAGTTCAATTAATAAAACTAAATAAATTTTATAATTTAAAAACAAAAATTCTTAACCTACTTAATACATTACTTTGAATACATGGTCTATGTTGTTAAGTGAGATTGATCTTAAAGCCGTTATCCATCTTTACGGCTGCAGTATAATAAGCGGCCACCAACACCATCGAATCATGATTATCGTGTGATATTGAATCATCGATATTCATGATCATCTAATAATACTGGAAACAGAAAACAAGATGTCAGACCAAATAAGATAATATATATTTTAACTAATAAAATAGTTCTGCTGGTTTTTAACCTTAAAAATTAATATATTTATGATAAATAAAAAAAAAAAACTATGCTATAATTTGTGAAGTGCCTGATGATGGAATCTTTGATTCAGAAAGGCCTTGCACAAAATAAAAATTATATATTGGAAAATGTTGAATTTGTTTATACTAGTGATAGTACGATATGCTATCAATATTTATAAATTTTACAATCAATACAATAACATTTAAATATCTTTAATTTCGAGGATAAACAAGTCTGACTACTTGTGAAACAAAGAACACACATCATTATTGTTCTTGCCCCCATTATTCAATAACCAAACAAATGATTTCACTTTAATTTATTTCAAACACGAGTTTACTTTGAACTAATTTTGAGTTTTAATCTCAAAGTGAATTGGCTATTAGGCTTGTATCATAGATAAACTATACTTTTATATGTAAACGAAATTTATTTGTTTCAAATAGAATAACTAAACTTAGATGATTTTATGTTGACTGTGTAGACTTTAATAAGAGACCAACACTTATTATTTCATTACTATTATCGAACGGTTTGATTGTTTTTATCTGAAGGAATAATTTTATATTTCAATTTATTTAACTTTGCATATGATTTCAACTTATTAGTTGTAGTAGTTTTAATGTAAACAATAAACAACAAGAAGTACAATATTTGTTTAAGTGGTTTCGACATGTGGGTATGGTTCCTGGTAACACATGGGGAAAATTCTTTCCTCTATTTCACAAAAGCGATTACCTATATATATCAAGCTGGGCAAGTTATAAATGTTGCAAGGTTTCTTTGATATCTAACTCTAGGCCATACCTAGTTAGTTTTGTTGTTTTATAATGTTATTGTTAAATTTATATTTTTAAATTGTAACATACGAGATTTTTCTTGTTACAGTAATTTAGTATTAACTCTTATTGTGTGCGATTTTTACACGTCGAAGTAGGATAATATATCAAATTTTTCTATAATAGCAATTGAATAACAAGTGTAGGCCGCTTATTGAAGTCTCCCCAAACAACTTTTGGGCAACGTAGAACTTACGATTACTTCACAGGGTAAACATGTGTGATAGCATTTAACAAATGCTCAAATTGATCGCCATCAATAATCATTACTTATAGTTGATACTTATATTCTGCAAGATGATCAGCAATGCAGTCTCCTGAGACCAGTCAAGGATTTCTTTGTAGCTCTCAAATTAGATTCTATTGTTTGGGTTTTTGCAAAAGTGGATCTACGAAGTTTGTACTGTGGTTTACAGTAAAATGGTCATAATCTTTTGTTTTTAGGCTAAAATATGGGTTTTCCATAAGTCCATAACGATTTTTGTTCCTGGTATTTCATGTTTTTCAATTAATCGGATAAGTGAATCAGCATTTCGTTTATTTTCTGGGCAAATCTCCAAACAGAATCTACCACCTTTTCTGTCCGTTGTAGAAATGTCTACATTAGTGTTTAGTCCTAATGTAACAAGCTCTTTGTCTTGCAAACATTCAAAATATTGTTCAATGTTTATACATTTTGGGTCAATATCTGCATGTTCATTGCCATTGTTCTTGCCGATGTCACTAGCCTACTCACTACATAAATGTAATAACAGCGTTTACAGTGATGTAACTAGCCTACTCAGTACATAATTGAAATAAAAACAACTGGCAATGATTAATTAAGAATTTATATAGATAAAATGCCGTAATCGCTAGTATTGATATTGATAAAATTATGATTTAATTGTCATGGTGGCCACTTATTATAATGCAGCCATTTTTACGAGTAATAATCAATATACTGGATATGGATGGATGTTTTGTCAATATATCCATATACAAAATTATGTTGTGATCTCACAAACATAATTTTCTCTATATTGAATAAAAATCTGCAGGTTGTTTCATGTTCAATAGCTTGATGATAAGTTTTACTTTAACAAGAACATTTTTAACTTGGGTTACACTGTCCAATATACTAACAGTCAAACTATATAGAATTTTTTTTAACTTAAAAAGTCATAAAAATGGCTCAGGTAAATATTGCATTAATGGCAGGAGTGGCAAAATAAGAGTGTCACTTTAATATCATATTGCAATCATCTTCCAGAACAAAATAATACAGTGTTTAAAGGGACAGAAATAATAAATAAAAATGTTGTAGAACATAAAAAGTGAAACTACTTTTCTCCCGTGGATAAAAATTTCCTTCTTCTACATCTATCCTGAGTGTCACGTGACCTTGTTTTGGCCGTGAATTAATATCATATTGGTCATTACTGACGTCAGCTGTCGTGCTGGTTTTTACAGATAAGTATTCCCCTGAGAGATGTTTTTTGTATGTCACCATCAGCGCGGGCCGTTGGCACTTCGTTATTTTTCATTTCCACCCCATTGAAATATTATAATTGTTTTGTTTAGGAGAACAATAGCAATAAGTTAATAAATTGTATTTTGATAGGTCGGCCATTAACTTCACAATTATTAGTCTCCAAATATAAAGCATAGAAAGTATAGGGCTTCAGTATAATAAGCGGCCACCAACACAATCAAATCATGATTATTGTTTATAAATATCGATACTATCGAATACATTTGATCTATAGATATTCATACTTAATTATTTCCAGCTGTTTTTATTTCCTTTACGTTCTGAGTACGTGAGTGACATCGGCAAGAACAACGGTGATGAACAACGGTGATGAACAATGGTGATGAACAATGGTGATGAACAATGGTGATGAACAATGGTGATGAACAATGGTGATGAACATGCAATTTTTATAAACATTGAACACTGTTTTAATGGTTACAATATAATAACCTTGCTCCTTTAAATCCGAAGTATTCATTTTTAATGAGGAAATGAAAACTAGAATTAAATATGGAAATTAAATAGTGTTTTTTGTTGCAAGAAAACACAACGTCTCTAAAAATGTACTTGAGAAGACTTTTTTAAACATTCTTAAAATGTTGTATTATAAATATACCGAAAATCATGGACTATTTTAGTTGAAATCAAACAAGCTATGACTTTTTAATGAACGAATGTAGTTTTGATGACATCAGTATTTACAGAAATACTAATTCAGATTGGCTTAAGTAATCATAAGTACTACGCCGCTCAAACATAGTTTAAATAATGTCTTGTTATTTTATGTAATCTGAAACAAATACATTTCTTTAACATATAAACGTATAGTTTTACTTTAATACAATTTTAAAAGCCTAAAACTTAATTCCATTTGACAACATCGCTTAAATTTAATTCAAAATGAAAACACGTGTGGTTATTGACTAGTGGCCACAAGAACATGTGTGTGATGTTGTATGTGTGTTCTTTGTTCACAAAGTCAGACACGTTTATCCTTGAAAATAGTAAATGTTATTGTTTTATTTGTAACAATTGATAAATTTAAATAGTTTTTTTATTTATGGTTAGTATGTTTATTTTTAAGATTTAAAGCAGCAGAACTACATTGTTATTTGAAATACCAATTACATGATTTGGTCCGACATTTTGTTTTCAGTATTTTTAGATGGTAATAAATATAGATGATTCGATTGTGTTGGTAGCCGCTTATTATACTGCAGCCGAAAATAGTTTAAAATGTTTGACATGATGATAATTTTTGTGAAAAGCGGATGTTTATTACAGTTTTGTGCAAAAAAAACCTTTTTTGGCATGTTGGTTATTTTTGAATATTTTAATGTTTATACAACATTGTTTACTGTATACATGAGGTTTTACTGTAGGCATTTATTTTTTAAATGTATAACTAAATAAATACTTATTTGATAAATGATACAATAATCAACTACATATAAATGCCTCCTGTGATGTTCTAGTCAAGAGAATGGGGACTTAAGTGTATAATATTGTGTACTTTACTTCAGTTAATAAATATTCTACAGCGAGGTGTAAATTATGTGCACAGACACTAAACTAGTGTGTGCCATTACAGGAATCAACTGCCATACCCAGGGTTAAACTCAAATATGGTTCCTAACTTGCAGTGTTTTCCCACCTGTTCTAGTTTTTTTGCCAGCATGCGTGTATTTACAAACAAATGTTGATTGTAAACAAATCAGTATTATTGTTTTGATTATTATTATGTGTATTGTTAATCTTTTGCTCTTACATTACCAAAGTCGTAATTTACAATATTTAAATTTCACCTGAAAACTGGCAGAATCGTTATCTGCATCATATTATAAGTTATCTACTAAATTTACCTTAATTACAATGATCCTTGCCTAAATCATATTAAACATTTTATAATTTTAATTAGCAGATTCCACACTCTATAGTTGTATTCACAAATATACACTTGTTTTTGTCTCTTATTAGCCACTGAAAACTGAAGACTTTTCATGTGAGCTTGGCATCTGCCATTGTTTGAGACAACGGTTGTTTTGTTAAATTTATCATTCTAGTCTTTTGTAGTAAATGAAAATGGAAGATAATTGGCCATGTAATAATTGTTACCATTACTTCTGGAGAGATAAAAAGATTAAACGGAAAAAAGCTCACATTGGAGATGACTCAACTTGCAACTTGCATTTTTTTACTGTCTTGTATTTAGTCTTTTTTATTGTATTTTATCTCTTGGCTGAGCGTCAGCAAAACCTATTCCTTGAGAGGCTTGAAGAATTTTTGTTTGTCTCTCTGTCCGCAAGATATCTTAAGAACGGGCCAGTCTATAGACTTGAAATATTGCATAAAGCTCAATTTCTTTGTAAGAAACATCTAGTTGGATGATAGTACATTTCACTCCTTGGGACTTTACTGTGCTAGTGAAAATTTCTACATTGGTCTTATCAGTAACTATGATGGCAATGAGAAAATCAGTGAATAGGTAAATTTGTAAAACAAACAGTGTAAATATCATGTGTCATTTTAATATGTGGTGTAGTAACACATGTGACCTAGTGAAATGAGACATAGACTTTAAATTTTGCATGGAATCTCAGCAAAGCCTTACATGCCATGTGATGTGGTGTACTCCTACCTTGTAAATAAAAGTGTGCACATGTTTATTATTATACATTTTTAAGTACAAAAATGGATCAATCTGTATACAGTATTTTTGATGTTTGAAAGAAAGAATTTTGAAAGCGAATTAGTGAAATCTTCCTACTACTCAAGGGAGATGTGTAAGGACTAATTGATCTCACACAGGCTTTGCAGCTCTGGTGGTCACTCCACTCATCTGAGTGTCATATGGCTGCCTTGAAGAACCGTAGTTGTAGTGATTCCTAATAAACTAAACATATCCATCTAGTCTTTATGGTCTGCAAACAGATTATGTGCTATATTTACTGCTGCTAAAGAAAATATTTAAAGTATGAATTATTATCATCACACATAGGTTATTCGAGGATCATGTATACATAGAACTAGAAAATAGCTAAAATATATATTAGAAACAAAGAAAACTTAATGTTAAAAAGAAATTAATCGTACATTGTGACAAAAATGATTAAATATGTAAGTTATTAAACTTATAAGACAATTATTCCGCATTTACACAATTTGTAAGCCTGTATAGTTGAAACTCATCAGAATTTCCAGTGTCCACTTTCCAACTTCCTATATTGAAAATTGAATGACCATTTAACGAGATGGCTACAATTTTCTTGTTTGTTATATTGAAGTTTACAAAAGTTTACTTCACAAAAAGTTTAGAAATTTATTTAATTTGATATTAATTAATAACTTGCTATTAACACACGTGTTGAAGCATTTAAAGAAAGCCAATATTATTTAATAGTGAAACAGGAGTAGTGGGATTGTAGAAAATGAGAAAGATAATAAAATTGAAAGAATAGGGATGACATTATACAAAAGAAGAGAATCAAATTATAAGGCAACAGAAGGAATAAAATATGAAGTTAAATAAATATGTGATTCTAAAAATGTGAGTAAATACATGACAAGACATCTAAAAAAAATGTTGAATTTAGAAATACTTAATAAAAGTCTGATGAATTGAAAAAAATCAATGTGATTTACCAACCTCTGTGCAATAATTCTCAACGGACTCACTAAATCAAATAAATTAAACTGATGCAATGGATTATTGAAGACCTGACAGAATCTAACATAAACGTTACTGTACAGACGGAAACAGAGAAACAGTTTGACTGCCACCTTTTGATCACCAGACCAATTTTCTCCCTTGGATAAAGTGGAACCTATATACACTACCTAGTTCAAAGTGTCTTAAGAACTTTCTACGAGTATCAATAGTTATTGTACAGATGGACAAACAACAGCACAATTTAAGAAGGCCCTATTGGGTTAGTTATTATCAATGTTCACTGTACCTAATACATTTGTAGTATAATGCTTCTTTATTTTGTAAAATTTACACATATTATTTGGAAATGTATGATTTTGTTTCAGATGTGAACAGAGCAGTTGAACTTTTAGAAAAGCTACAAAAGAGTATGTTATATTTAATTTAGTAGTTTTTAGTTTTAGTATACATAATTATTAATTATTCTTGTTAATTAGTGCCAGCAATGAAACATTAACTATAGTAAGAATGAAATAAACAAATTCAATTAATAAAATATCAATATCACAGTTACTGTAAGTTTTCATTTGTATTTACTGTAAAATTATGTAATTAAAAGTGGATCTGTTTATGTTAAACCCTGCATTATTTGCATACAGTCTCATGATTCTATGTGTAGGGAATGTTTGTTCATTTTTAAGGATTGTACGTCTGTTAAATATAGCTGAGATTTAAAACTTTTTATCCCAGCTAGTGTTTTTTTAATCATGGGAATGTGTAGGACATATATGTCCCAGCAGTAGTGTAGGTATGGTTTGAAAGTCTTTATAGAATAATAGCCAAGAGGAGCATAAACATATGGAAAAGGTATGTATGTGCCAGCGGTTACTGCTATGTTATGAATGTTTATGCTCGCACATATTTGCAAAACAGTGACGGTTCTTTGGGTGAAACAGTTGTTAAGGAAACTTTCCTTAATTGTTTGAGGTGCCATAGAGGAAGTTGTGCTGTCTTTTGATAGTTTTTTTACCTCTTTCAAATTACTGTGTAAAATAGACCATCCAAGTGTTGCATTAGCATTGGAAACAGGGCAAATGTTTCCAAGTTTGAAAAAACTCTTGAAAAGTATGAAAGTGATTTTCTTGCAATGACGGGTTGCTTGGAGTAACATGGAAGCATTCCAAACAATTTGTTGTTTTGAGTAATTGCCACACCAACAGTCAATCTACAGTCAAGATAATGCAACAAAATGGTGAGAAAAAAGAAGTACCATGTCCATCTACCATCATTTTGTAAAAAAAAATTATGGGAGGTGTATACATTTTGGACCAAAAGGTGGGGGGTATTTATAACTTTGATAGAAAAATTAAAAAATATGGTTTAAGAAAGTTTTGTATAACCTTCGCCTAACTGCTGTAGTTATTACCTGAATTTTATACTAGGATATACAACATAGGAATCAATTGCTTCTATCATTCATGGTACCACTCGCTGAACAACTCCTTGCCGAGTGTTTCAGGAATCCCCCTGTAAAAAGGAAGTAAAGTATTGGAAGTATATAAAAAGAATCAAAACCAAGGTTAACGTGGGCACGCATCTGCCTGTTGAAGGCAAAACAAGGAGAAGATGCAAATGTTGTGCTGATGAACAAAAGGAAACAAGAACCAAAACAATGTGTCAGGAGTATAATTTTCCCCTTCATAAAAACTGTTTTGCCAAGTACCTCATTAAGGAAGAAAATTTTGTATCTTATTTTAAGTAATTTGATTTAAAATTATAATAAACATAGGTTAGAATAACATATAAGTTTTTTTTACCTGTTTACTACCCTGTAAGACAATAGTGTGTTAACTACTACTAGGACATATGTGTTCCACACTCATACACTAGTGGGACACATGTGTCACCAAAATTTTTTTTAAACTATTAAAATCAAAATTTAAATAAAAAAATTGTTTCACTAACAATTTAAAACAGCAAAACTATTTACATAAAACATTCAAAACAATTAAATCATTAGTGAAAGGGTTAAGGCATATTATTGTTGTATCTACTTAAAAGTAATGTTATTGTTTTTTATATTAACTGAAGTTAAGAACGTTTACTATAATTATTCAACAGAAATTAGTTGTTTAGCTTGTCAATACTGATGTTTTGAATATATTTTACTACACTTAAAAATTAAAACTTGTATTAATATTTTAGAATTTATAACACAATTCCATGTGTTTATCATATTGAAAAAATTATGTAGCTTCTCAAAGAAAATGTTTCAGGTTTTATATTTGAAAATTACTATTTTCATGTTTTCAGGGATTGTCAAGTGTCAGGTCTCTGTGCATTTAACACAATATTTTAAACAAGTATGACTAAAACCAGGGTTAATTATTTATAGTTAAGTATATCATGATCACAGGCTCATATTATAATTATGATCTAATTCCTCTAAACATAATTAAAAATATGTATGTAATTTTAAAATAAAAAATTTTGTATTCTTTATTTAGTAAAAAAAGATGAAAATAGCTTATTTCCAGACAGTAAAGTGATAACACAATGTTATTTTCTGAAGTTATAAAAACTTCTTTCTATCCAAAACTGATAAATAAATAAGTTTCTACCTAAATAAGATTTGTCATGTGTCTGGCAGGTGGTGAAGTGCCTGTCACTAAGTTAGCAGCACTGCAGAAAGTTCTGCAAAGTGATTTCCTTACATCAGTAAGAGAGGTGTATGAGCACGTCTACGAAACTGTGGATGTGCAGGTCAGTTTAGTAGAAAATATATTTAATAGGTGATATATATATATATAAAAATTAGATATAGATACATTTTTTATTATTTTAAAATGTATTTAAATTTAATGTAAAGAAAACCCTAGATTTATGTGTTGAATAAAAAGTAGTGTGTAGCTCTTTTATTGAGATACTTCTACCTATCATTGTATATATTAACAAGCGCTCAACTTGTTCACACAACATAATTATAGTTATAATTATGGATGCTAAATTACAATACTCTTCTTGATTCTATCTAAACTTAGCTTCTGTTTATTCATATTGTAAACATTTGGTAATGTCTATGCCCTACGTTCTATTTTTATTGGTTATGCTCTTGTAGAAGCTCCTTTTTCAGCTTTACTAATATTAGAGATAATAATTTGCTGATAAGAAATACAAAAGGACGGCTAGTGGCTAAACAAAGTGGAAATTGGAAAAAAGTTATTCTTCCTTTTTAGCTTAGAATCACACATAAAATCTGAAAATGCACAGCCAGCCCAACCATTTTCTTACACTCTGTATATACAGTGTGCTTGAAAAGTCCCGGAACAGTTTAATAATTTTGTAACCATTTCTTGTAAAGTGGAGAGACTTGGTATATCAATATTATCCATAAAAATATAATTTTCTTTGCAATTGTCAGGATTTATCTCGTCAGGGAGACAGTCCGCAAGGAGTCAGAAGAAAATCTTATTAAACTAGAGCATAGGTTGAGATGTATATCAAATTAAAGGTCTTTTATAGTAGAACATAATGCCACAAACCGGACCACAAAAGGTTTACCCCATCCAAAATGGTGGTGTTTTAAATCATGCTAATTAGTATTACACATACTATTCTATTTCTTTAAGATAACATTAATTTACTTTAGTGAAATTTAAAATCAAGTACTTACAGTTACAGTAAACTCTCCCAGTGTCTGTTGGCAATATCCAAATCTGTAGTAGAAACCAGTAATAACATTTTGTAACATATCCTGAAGTATTTGCCGAGTTTCTTGATTGATGCAATGAATTAGTTCCTGTGTGTTGGCAGGCTTAGTTATATAAACTCTTTGTTTTAAATAACCCCATAAAAAGAAATCTAAAGGGTTTACATTTGTTGATCTAGGTGGCCACTCTATTGTTCCCCTACATCCTATCCAACAATTGGGAAACTCTCTGTCCAGCAGCTCACGTTCTTGTAGTGCATAATGAGGTGGTGCCCAATCCTGTTGGATACCATACTTTGACCCAACATAGTACTTAAAGCCGGTATAATTGTATCTTTCAACATCAATTCATATGAAATCCCATTCAAATTGTCATTGATTACAAAGGGTCCTACAACGCAATTTCCAACTATCCCAGCCCACACTTTCACTTTTTGGGTTGTCTGTGTATGGCTATATCTCATCCAGTGAGGATTTTTATTGCTCCAATAAAGGCAGTTATGCCTGCTTACATCTCTGTGAAGGTAGCTTCATCTTAAAATACAACCTTAGGTAAGAAATTTAGTTCCTGTCCACACCATCATTGTATCCAAGAATTTGAGTCTTCTATCGTCTATAATAATACTCTATAATCGTTTTCTGAAAGTTCCTGAAGCAATTTCAACCTATACGGATTATAGTGGTTTTGTTTTGAAATTTTTAACACTGAAAATTGGCTTATACTGTGAACAGTTGCTGCAGATATTATTGATGTGTGTGGCTCCTCAACGAAATACGTTAGACAAAATGTAATATGTCTATGGAATTCTGTTTGTTTGTAGCAGATTTAGGTCAACGACTTCTTTCACGGTCTTTTACACTGCCATTTTATTCCAAACGTTGGACTTTTCTACATACTGTAGACTTTGATATCCGGGAAACTGTCATTAAATAAATGCACATCTTCATCAAATGTTGGTAAACGGTCACTATATCCCCTTTTCATAAGCAGGGTTATTCTTTCAGTTACAGTCAGAGACATAAAAATAATAAAATAAGGAACTAGTCAGTGTTAATAAAACATGTGTTAAAAACCAATTTACATTGTACAAATATTGTACACTGTATTACAAGATCTACTGTAGACATATAAAGAGAAATACAATTTCCTGTCTGAATGTATTCTACAATCAAATTAGATGAGATTAACAATGAATCACTTTAATGTTGGAATGACAGTAGGAATGTAATTAACAAACATGACATTCCCACAAGCCTTTGGTTGTATTGTTGGGTGCGTTGACATTCACGTACTAACAAAGATATCAAGGCTAAGTACTTTTTAAGAATAAACTATATCGGAAATCCCATTGTTGTGATCATTATTGCCAACACACAAGAACTAATTCTTCACATCAATGAAGAAACTCGGAAAATACCTCAGGATATGTTAAGAAACTTTAAAATGCTACCATTTTGGATAGGGTAAGTCTTTTGAAGTCCGGTTTGTGGCATTGTGTTCTACTATAAAAGACCTTTAATTTGATATACATCTCTGAACTATGCTCTAATTTAAGATTTTCTTCTGACTTCTTGTGGGCTGTCCCCCTGATGAGATAAAAACCTGATAGTCGCATAAAAATTTTAAATTAAATTAAATTAAATTTTGTATATATAAATATATTTTCTTTCCTAAAAATAAAAATTACATTTTTAATTCAAGAAGCTGAAAATTACAGTAAGAAATTAGTTAGGATCTTCTAACAATCTTAAATTATGCTAGGGCTCTCAAGATGTGCGGGCATCAGCAACAGCAAAGGCCACTGTGGCAGCGTTTGCAGCTAGTGAAGGACATGCCCACCCTCGTGTTGTGGAGCTTCCCAAAACTGAAGAGGGACTGGGCTTCAACGTGATGGGAGGCAAAGAGCAGAATTCTCCTATCTATATCTCACGCATCATACCTGGTGGTGTAGCAGATCGACATGGTGGGCTCAAACGTGGTGATCAGCTACTCTCTGTCAATGGTGTGGTGAGTTACAACATATTATAGCTGTTCTTCTCGTAAGGGGCAGTCTATTGCCGTCTTAAGCTTCAAGTATTGCGCACCCTATAAGTATGAAATTAAATCAATTTACAATTTCAGCAGTCCCATATAATACTAAAAATAACTGAGGAGACTCATCATCCTTGTAAAAAATTTCAAATGTGGTAAAACAATATCAAGCTAACAGAGAACAATTAGATAACAAGTATTTCATTTTCTATTATTTTATAAAAGAAAACTCTCACAATTCTCCAATAATTTTGTATTTTCACACGAGGCCTTTTGACATCAAAGATGCCATCGTCAATTGTGAATCAACAATTTAAAACAAATATCAGCTGAGTAAAACTTAATACAAAATTTTTATATGGTTAAAAGTAAAATAAAATAAATATTAGGATATGTATAAAAGTTTTGGTAAAAATGAATTTAGTTAAATTTTAAGGAATGGTGAATTTTGAATCGGTCCAAAATCATTGTTTAATATTTTATCTTTATGTATAATGTTTCATAAGCGTCGAGTTCGAATTTTGCGGTATGTGTCTGTTGTTGCAAGTGGGGTTTTCTGTAAATGTCATATTCTATGTCGCAATTATTCCTTTTCACTAACTGCCCCACATTTTCCTTCAAATGCTTCAAAACATTACGATAAAAATCATATTTCACTGTAACACCAGGTGCCATGAACGCACAATGGACAATGCCTTTAATGTCAAAAAACCATGAGCATTATTTTTGTTGCACTTCTCACTTGTCATGCTTTTTCGATCTTGGTGATTGTAGACTTTTTCATACTAATGACTGCTGTTTTATTTCTGGATCATAACCATAAAACCAACTTTCATCACCAGTAATGTTATGATCCTAGATATGAATGTGGGGTCACTTTCGATGTCTCTTTGAGTTCACTGCACACATCAGCATGTTGCTGTTTCTGATCAACAGTCAAAGGCCGAGACACAAATTTTGTGGCAACTCGATGCATACCTATATTTTCGTTTAAAATTTCTTGACAGCTTCCATAGCTAATACCGACACTACTACATAATTCATTTATTTTCCGACAGTCTTCATGAATGACATGTCAAATTTGTCCAACAATTTCATCTGTTTTGATCATGAAAGGCCGTCCTGAATGATGATCATCTTCTATTGTAGTCCTGCCAGCCTTAAAACGAGTGTAGCATTCAAAAATCATTAAGCTCAGTTTCTCTAAAAGCTTCTTGAAGCCTTGCGAAAGTTTCCGTTGGTGATTTCTTAAGTTTAAAGCAAAACTTGATGCAAGCTCGTTGCTCAAATTTATCAACCATCACAAAAATTGCTATGTAATGATAACACACAACTTGTAGACATAAGCTAACCACTCACATCAACGAAACTCGGCACAATGACTTAGGGGCAATTGCGGCAGAGGCTACTGGCACGCCGGCTTGTACAGTCGTGTCCAAAAAGAAAATGTGAGTATAGTCTGGGAACTTTCTGATAACACCTTGTGATGTCAAACTTATCCTGTGTTAAATCTAATATTATATTTACAATATATTTTTACTACAATAATATTTTAGTTATGTTATCCTATAACTACAAATACATTGTGTCAGATTATAACTAGTGTAATTGCTAAATCTTAATGGCGACTAAATTACTTCAAATTGAATTTTGAAGTACGAGTATGTAACACAATCACATATTAACATTTAAAATGAGAAGAAAACAAGCTTTCACATCTCTAAGTCTGGTTGTATTCCGTATTCTTGTGTGTTTAGTGTACAATAACTCAAAAGGCCACAAACACCTGTGAATTGTTGGGTCCTATCTTGTTTGATGCTAAGGCTAGCTTTGTAAAAACATTAGCCCTTCATTTTCCATTCCCTCATGGCCTATAACACAACACACAGTGTCACTGAACCCACTGAGAAAAAACCAACGTGATAGCATACCAAGACAAGTTTGGAGTTAAACACACAGGAGTCCAGCCTTCAAAACTACATGACTATTCTTTGTTTGAAGTTTTTTTTTATACGATGAAAGGATTGTGAAAGAAACAGGATTTTCCCTGACATTGCTATTATTCAGTGGTACAAAAATCTGACTTGAGCAAAAAATTTTGATTTTCATACCCCTATCAAAGATGAAGATTCTCGTATAGATCACAGACCCTTACTCGATATTCATATTCTATACACGACCAACTTCTTCATGGCCTCACCCCCACAGTTCCAACAACCATGCCACATTTAGTATGAGGACTTGCAGTGAACCATTTTAAGATCTAGGGGTAGAAAGGGTTTATTCCCTCAGACCAAGCCTTCCTGCAGGGGATCACTACGCCTGGGGATGGCCAAATAAACCATCCCATGAGTTCTGGTTTGCTAGATCACTGCCCCTTTCCCCTTGATATCTATTTTTAGCCACCAAAGCTGTAAATTTTAACATATACTTGTTTACTGAAATGTGAAGCAAAAACAGAAGCCCCGGCTTAATTCCCCAAGACCTGCCTAGCACACATTTGGATGGTACAACAGAGCAACTTGGCCTTTTTGACAATCCTGACTTAGGTTTATGTTCTCTAAATCTTATTCAATACTTCTCTTGAAAATGTGTATCAGTTGTATAATGGATCAGGGTTGTTACAGTCAGTGGAGGGTGAAAACCACGAGAAGGCAGTGGAGCTACTCAAACAGGCTGTGGGGTCAGTGAAACTTGTTGTCCGTTACACGCCCAAGGTGCTAGAGGAGATGGAGATGAGATTCGACAAACAGCGGGCAGCTAGGAGGAGACAGCAGTACTAGACATCAACTGTTATGAAAGAAATTGTAATGGACAAGAAAATTTGAGTCAGATCAGATAAAGGTTCCATAAAATTATTCCTTCTCTGGATAATTTAATGTATATGATGAGATGTGCAAGTGTAATATAAAAGCCGTGTTTTTGAGCGTGGAGTGTTAGATGTTGAGAACTTGTTCTGTGTCTCATGAGATATAATAGTATAACAACAGGAATAATAGAAGATGTGATAATGTTTCTAAATATTATTGGTGTTATACAATTAAGTATATTGCTAAACTAGGTCAGATCATTAGACCAAATCAATAAATTAATATTTATAACATATCAATATTGTTATTGCTATCACTGTAATTCTTTACGTAAATTTTATGATAAAAATAAATTTTGATCTAAATTTCAAAATTAAGTGTTTTAAGCAAGACTTTATTTTGCCCACCTCCTTGAACCAGAATTTGTATAATAATCTTGTCAGACAGGATTCACTAGACAAGTCAGACTGTACATATTATCATAAAAATTGCTTACGTCTGTTTAGATTGTTGGAATTTGAACATATGTAGGTAATACAGGCTATTGGACTGTCAATCAATCGGTCTGTTAATGTCTTATATGCTTGAATTTTTGGTTACTTGCTTTCTCTATTTTAGTGAAAGTAAAAAAAATTAATAATTAGGCTGATTGTAAACATTTCACCAAGAAGATTTTATATTTTAAGTCAGAAGCATCTTACATTCTTGAATTATATTTTTAACTGATCTGACTTTCAAGTTCTCTCTATATGAACTGAATGTAGTGATTTTACCGTACCAATAATGTTGTTCTCAATGTTGTTACTATTAATTATAATTCTTTATTGTGCTCCTCACCAAATTGAAACTGCCTAAGAATAGGAGCACTATAAAATTTGCATAAGTATAGTACCAATTTGTATTAAAGCTCCCAAGGACATTGTTTTTAACTAATAAAAAACAGTTATAGTGGCTATAATTTGTTTAATTTTTTATTTGCTATTTATTCCTGTGTAGCATTAATAAAAGAACAATTTGGTCGTGCCAATGTATGTTGGTTTATTAAGCTTGTGCCACCGATTTAAGTTACAAGATCAAATAGATTTGTAAGAAATTAGTTGGGTCTGTTAAATAAAACAGTAGATTAAGATTCTTATTTTTTATTTTCCTTTGATGACTAGTAAGTACTTAATTCGAGTGCCGTTAGTGTTATATAACATTTTATATTTTCATTGGAATAACATTGCTCCCTTATCCTCATTGAAATGATAAAAATAGACTCATTTTATATTAAACCTTAAGAAAGAATATTTTCCAGACAGATTGATAGAGTATTTTTGTTGTTACGGTCATAAGGAGATGTATCACTAAATAAATAGGTATATACACACTTATTTAGTGTTTACCAATCTACACTGATTTTCAATGTCAACAAAACAATCCAATCAATAATAACAAACAAATGAATTAATCTAGATTTGTATAAGATTTTAAAAATCAAAGTTAAAATGATGCGTTCAGTTTTTCACATATACTATGAAGCTATGAAAGGCAATTAATATATTGAAAATAATTAATTTGATGTTTTTGTACAGTCAGATGTTAATAACAGAACACATAGACTTTTTAAATTATTTTTGTCAATAATTTTAAGACTTTTTAGTGATACACATTAGACTTCAATTGAATTATAAAATTGTCACAGGGTTTTGTTACTCTCTTTGTGGTTATAATTTAACAACATCCTTACTCCATTACAAAACTTTCTTTCTCCATTACAGATTAAGAACTTTACTGACAACAGTAAGTTATTGAAAAATACCTATGGTGTTTTTTTAACATAACACTATACCACACTATTGGATAGTTTATGGAGGTAATATTTTGAATAAATACGAAGAAGTTATATAAAGCTAAATAATAAGCTACTAAAACAGCAGCTAAAGGATTGATAGTTTCATATGCAAACTATATAACTTTTACCAAGCATTTTAATTCTGAAACTGTAGGTAATAGGATAATATTACTTCATTTTATTAAAAGCAAAACACACAGCTAGAAGTAATGAATGGAATATCTTAAAAATTCTTAATTCTACCCGCATTAAAATAAATAAGGTAATGTTATGATCCTCACAGTACAGTCACACGTGATGGAACTGTTATTGAGCCCATACATACATCCTCCTTACATTTCAACATCTACTTTGACTTGTTTCTAATAAATAAACATGAATTATTCCAAATGAACATTAAAGAGTTATTTTGAAATACGTCTTTCCACTGATCCTCACAATTTGAGAGTCTAACAACTCTGATAATGGTGCTAAATTCAATATTTAGCTTCACCACTAGCAAAATCACTCAATTTAACATAAATACTCACATTAGCCTGTTTTAGTTACAGATTATAAAGTAACTTTCTTTTTCATGTTTGTGTGAATATTCAACACGTTAAGTTTGACTACAGTATAAAATGAAATCGTAAGTAATATCCTAATGGATGTTTAATTCCAATAAAATGATAAAGAAATTTAATCATCAGATTTATGAAAAAATTGTAAATAATTATGCATTTTAAGAGTTAATATCTTATTGTATTTATATGGTGTTACTGGTTCTATACATTACAACATTTTTACATTACACGTGTATACAAAATGTTCACTATTTTATTTATAAAGACTTGTTCATCAAAAACTTTTGTTGATGTATATGTCAATGAGAGCTTCTTTCCTTTTTATTTTAAGTTACCACCTATAATTATAGAGAACTTCATTTGTAGTCTGTATCCATTATAAACCAAATCCTTTCTAGTACTTAACTTTTGAGGTTGCCACTAATGAAAGTCATAGAGAACTTGGTAAATGTTTAAAATTATAAATTGTTACTATTTGTTTTTACATTTAATATTGTTACTAAATAATATTTTTTAACATTTATATTTATTACCAAGCTAAAATAATTTTTGAAAATATACAATATTGATTTTTATTAAGCCTTCCTCTTGGTATTTTAAAAACTAATTTCATGGATATTATTTAGAATAGGCTGTATTGTTAACTATGTTAAATTATTAAATGTGTTAAGCTCTAAAATACATTGACTTTTATTTTTTTACTATCCATTCCAGGTCCTCCTTTCTAGTGTGAAGTAAAGAATAGTCTCTACGCCGGTTTATTGGAAGAGCATCAATAAAAATGCTTTAAATGTATAAAATGTGTGTTTTATTACACCAAACTCTATTCAAAATTATTATAGCAGTATTCATGTACTAAATTTAATTGAACGGCATTGAAACATTTTCTTTCAAAATTCATTTTACATATGTAGGCTAATAACTGGTTTTTATCAGTGCTGTACCACACTAGAAGTGAACGTAGCCTTAACTTACTGTATGGTCGGTGAATTCCATTGGAGTAAAAGACTCCATTTTCTTTTGTTTCTTGGCTTTAAAATACGCTTTTAATACTTTCTATTGAAGCCTCTTTAAAACAAAAATATCACTGGCAGACATGTTATTTCCTTCTCCCCACTTCACAGAAGTTTCAAGGCATCCATCGTAACATTGTTGCTCGGAGACATTTTTCTTTTACTGTCTTGAAATATAAATTAAGCACACACAACAATAGCAATAATGAGGACAAAGGTCTGGGACACATACCCGCATCGTGCCCGACACGTGAATCAGCCAATTGTCGGCGTGGGCCTGGCTCGGTTACTGTCTACACAAATGTCCAAGTGCAAAAATCTCACCGTTTATACAAGAGCATATTTCTTTTGGAGCAAGTAAAAAAGTAGTTACCTAGTCTTTTTATTATAACTGGTAAAACATAGTAAATATTTGTAAAATATATGCTATAGTATACTTTTTCATACTCAAACCTTATTACCGCAAATAAAATGTTTTTATTTTAAGACTGTACTGTAGCTTGAAGAATATAGTAAATATGAAAGGTCATACAAACATTTTAAATCTAAGCCCTACAAAATACAGGAAATATTTTTGACAAGTAATTTCAATACATACAAAATAAATGTAGTTATGCGTAAAATAAATAAATTCTTGTTATTTTTAATTTTAAAATTTGTATTTTAAATTATTTTAATTTAGTTGGTCTGAAACCACTACGTGTACAACATATTTTATAATTTTGTATTAGTAAAAAAATTCTAAATGCCACCTAATGTGTTTTGTAGTAATTTTAGCGCAGTAAGAAATCATTTCTAGTTTACTGTAAAAAAACTTCTTCCTCACTTCTTTAACCCTTTGCACTCCCCCCGCATGACAGTACTTGTGATTTGCACTCCTCTGGCCACCTCTTATGGCCCAAGGTCATATCCTCTACAACACTGAATATTTTGTTGTGAGCCGTGTCGTTGCACTCCTCTGTCCATATGTAGTGGCCGATGCTAAAATGCTCCTAAACTCCTCTGGCCACCTCTTATGGACAGTGACATTTAACTATATTACATTTTTTGTAAATAATTCTGTTATATATATATATATATATATATATATATATATATATATATATATATATAATATATATATATATATAATGTTCTGCCATATCTTGGCTGATTCTAAACTATATAATCAACAAGATTATACAATTTTTGGGGGGAAATGTTATTTATCTGTTTCTTAAAATACAAAATAAAATAACCCTTTCTATTGATGACTAGACTATAGATGAATAAAATATTTTTTAATTAGTTTTATTAATTTTTATGCCACTTATTTAATGTAAAACAGCTGTAATAAATATGAAATAATATTTTTGAAGTCTGTTTTGTAAGATGATTGCCCGCTGAAACTCAGCTGGCAAATATCAGCTGGGTGAGTCATGACTATTTAAACAAACCCAAACAATTACCTTCCAGTGAGCTATCGTTGTTGTGACAACCAATGAGATTCTTGTTTTTGCTTGTATGTTATTTTAGTTCAGATATTTTGTCACAGTTTGATGACGTAGTTCTAAATAATTTAAGGTTTCCATGTTTTCTTCTATGGGTCGTTCCCCCCATGGTTGGCATGTCATGGTAATAGCAAGGAAAAATAGTTTACATAGCCATATGACACTGTGCAAAGTTTATAGATGTTATCTGCTATGGTTTGTAAAATATTAAGCCGTACCCAGACTTTTCAAACACCTATATATACACTATACATAATAAATATTAGTAAATTATACATTAGTAAATCGTGAGAAATTCAGAAATAATTTTAGTTTTGTGAACTATCTCTACATTAAATCAATATCTCCATATGATATACATTTTCAGATTTATTATTATTATTTTTAAAATTCATTTCTACATAGCTATGTTGGAAAGTAGACCAGAAATTTTATAAAGCAAAATTGATAGTTATTTTATTAAAATGATAAGAAACAAACTGAATTACTGTCACTGAATGTTTGAAATGTTCTAAGTTGGTAAAAGTCGAAACAACACATTACAAACCAATACTGACTTAAAAATTGTTTGAACATTTTGGTAAGTCTTTAATTATTTAGTACTTTTTATAAATAACATTAAAATTTGCCTTAAAATTAACTACTTATATCTGTGGATTTGCTTGTAGTAATTTTGCTTTTTTACCTTTAAAGAAATATATCTAAGACTTTGATTTTTAAATCCATGCAAAATATATTAAATAATCAATAAGAGAAAAATGAAAGCAACGCTTTAGCATAAAACGATCATTTAAAATTGTCCTTTTAAAATGCCCCTTTAAAATCACCTGTTGTTGTGATTGTGAATAACATGTCAGAGTGGAACAGACATCTGGCACCATCTATATTCAGTGTAGTAGAGAACATGACCTTGGGCCATAAGAAGTGGACTGAGGAGTGTACGGACACAGCTGCGCCGAGAATTCACAGAGTGCAACAGGTAAAGCACCATGTCCACCTCTTAGGGACTGAGGAGTGCAAAGGGTTAATAAATGTCTCTATATCCATGGTTGATAACGCTGTTAGACCGTACCGTGCCCGTCAAAATTCAAACTTAACTATCGGTGACGGTGCGGCCACGACGGTCTGGTGTCGGTGCAGACGTGTGGACTTGCAGGTTAAAAAACTGCGCTGCAATTCTTCCACAGTATGACAGCCGACTCACGCGTAGGGCGCGGTGCGGGTATGCGTGTTCCGGCCTTAACACTGGCACTGTTTAGGTGTGGTGGTAAACCACGAGACAACTAAACGATTGTAGAATGTTTGTTCACAAAGTTTTCAGTAACGTGTCTCAACTTGAATCTCCCACTCCACGTCTGTCAAAATACGCCGGATTACCAGAGTGCTGAAATGGAGCAGTGCTGGATTATATAGGGTCTGCTGTACTAACAAATGCAGTATCTTCCGCGAAGTTGTCTAAAAAATCTGGAGTGGCATATTAATTTTCAATAGTTTACCTTACAAAAGTAAATATTGCAACAAAGAATCAGAAAATATATTTCTGTGTATCTTCCGCGAAGTTGTCTAAAAAATCTGGAGTGGCATATTAATTTTCAATAGTTTACCTTACAAAAGTAAATATTGCAACAAAGAATCAGAAAATATATTTCTGTGTTTGCCGTAGGCGAATTCTTTTTACATTTCAGAAGTGTGAGACAGTGAGTAAACTTTATTTGGATGATAGGTATGAATAGTACAGAAAAGCGGCGAATTATACGTATAGAAAAAAACAATGGTCAAAATCGGTCGACATCTGATTGCGCATAGGCCCTACATTTTGATAAACTATGGAAAAAACATTTTTGAGAATACTTTTAAAATTTTTGAGTTAGATGTTATAATAATGTAATAGTTTGTAAAGTTTTTAAATAAAGCCAAAAACCATTGTGTTTTAATTTGGTGTTTAGATCAGTTGATATCTACTGGTTGCGCATAAGGTCTAAAATGTTCCAATATATTGAAAAAATTACACTTTTATGAGTTTTTTTATCTTCAACAAACTATTTTTAACGCAATAATTACAGTATTTTTATTTTCTAGCTTAAGAACATTGTGTTTTATTGTTGTGTGAATAAAAGAACAACTATCGTTTGTGCAACAAATCCAATGCTATAGAAAAACAGTACCTGAAAAAAGATAATTAGGTCAATGACATAATGGCTAATAACAGTAACAACGGGCATGGTACTTTTGCGAATTACCCTATATTTAAAAATAAAAACAGAGTTCTAAATAGATAGTTTATGCTAGTTCAACCTGTCTATAGTACTATTCTCTATTTTGTAGCTAAAGGTACTTGGAAGACTGATTTGCTGGTGAAGTTAGACATGAATGATCTGGACAGCAAAGTGGTTCTTATAAATCTGTCGAGATTCCGCTGCACAAACTTTTCCTAAGGCTTCCGCCACGAGTTCTACACAGCGTTCAACACCCTGCGTATGAACTAGGAATTGTTTGAAAGTAATGTTCCTGTCAGGGATTGAGTCACTGTTGATGAGCAATTAGATTTCGTTACTGATTTCTTCTAACAATGAGGGAGAAGATAATTCCCAGTTAATCTTTACTGAGCATTCTTGCGTATTTAAATTGTGTTTTGGTAGCGTGAATGTTCTTACTTTTTCCTTCTTGCATCTATTTGCCTTGCCTTCATAATTCAAGTCCGAGCTCTCTTGTGTGTTTCTTGTCATCTCGAGTACATAATACATTCGAATTTTCTACATTCATAACTGTGGATATTAAAATGAATGACCACATTGATAGTTTTGCAACACTTTGTTATACTAGTGAACAAAATGTGTTATTGCAGGGCAGCTATCGTAAAGGCTGTATTATGCGAAAGGAGGACAGGTGCACAGCTGACGCACTCCACAGTCCACACAACACAAGCACAAGAAAACAAGACAATGTTTTCGTATTCAGTGTAGTGTCGTTTGCAGCGCTGCCAATCGGGTGGTTAATTACCACATTTTGTGGTAATTTAAGGTCTCGGTGGTATTTCAGGTGGTAATTTTGCCCCGGTGGTAAATTGGTGGTAACTTTAAATTAATTAGGGAAAACAACGAACACTGAGAATTCCGCTTTCAGGTAACCTGATTGATTTCCCATTCAACACATTCAATCGATATAATATTACAATATGTATTCAGATTGTTGTTGTTTTTAATACTCTATGCTAAGATAGAAATTGACGGTTGGCATAGTTAGTCTATGATAACAACAACACCAGGGATATTTAGTCTATGCTGTTAGTAATAGTGTTAGTGTTCTTCTTCTCTTGAATTTTGGTTTCTATTTTCTTATTTCTTCTAGTGAAGTTATTCAGTTGAGATAAGTTGATCAGTTTAATGGATGATAAGATTTCATAGCCGTGTGAGTTGGCTTTAGTTAAGTACGTTTTTCCAAGATACGTAAGATTTCAAGTTTTCTTTATCGTGCATTTTAATCCGTGGACCTAGAATAGTAAAGTATGTAGTGAAATTGTGTAGACTGTGGCCAAGGTATAGGCTACAAAAATGTAGCAATATTTTTTTCTTCTCGGACTAGCCCATTATTTTTATTGTGTTCATGTCATAACTGTTAGTAGTGCTTGGCCAATCTTTTCCCCTTGGACCATTATTTTATAGTGCATATAACTTAAGAACGTAGATCTCTTTTTTTGCAATGCTATTTTTCTTCTTGGGACTATTATTTTTAGAGTGTAGATGACACTTTTGAGAGCTAGCTTTGCTGCTTTAAGTTCATACAAATCATTTGTTTTGTAAATATGATTAGGGGCCTATAGCTAGGTAACGACCTAGTCCTATTTATGCTTTGTAATACCTACTACTAGCCTATCTGCTCTGCTTCATAATTGTTTTCCCTAAGCTTAACTAAACATCACCTAACTATAGTTAGTGTTGGCCTAACTAATTTACATTTTCCATTTACAATCCATCTAACTTTGAACTAGCTTTATTGACATGAATCTCTAATTGGACTAACTTAAGTTACTAAGATGGATAAGTTTATTATTAAAGGTAGGCCTAAGCCTAAGAAAGATGAAGATGAGAAAAAAGACAAAGATGATGAAAGTAGACAGAGCAAGTCGTTTTGTAGAAAGCTCACATGGTGAATCGAGCAAAAAATCTATTTGGCCTAGTTCAATGTCTCTTGCAATCCCAATGGAGTACGAAGACTTAGGAATAGATCCAGATGATCCAGAACCATTAGGTCAAAGCTCTAGTGAGGAGGACCAGGTTAATATTGCTGCTAGTAGCAAGGAAACTGAGCTTGATACAGACCTAGCCCGTACACTCAACTTCAAATACCACCCAACCAAAAACTGCTGCTTAGGCCTAAAATGTGTCTAGGTTTACCCATACTGCCACCATTAGGCCTAGTAAAAAAGAAAGAAAATTCAATTCAAACTGGTTGAATGACCCCCCCAGTTCAAAAACTGGCTACAAAAAAAAGTCAAAGAAAAGAACCGGACAAGACATGGCATATTGTAGTGTCTGTGATGCAGTCATGGGGGCGCATAAAACAGAGATTGTGCGTCATGGAAAGTCCCTCAAGCACCTAAAAATTAATCAAGGAGATAGCCACTAACAAAGACTTAAAAAAAATTGTTCAAAGAACTACAACAGATAAAAGTGTCAAACGAGCAGAATTAAAATTAGCCGGCCTAATTGCAAACCAACAACCTGCCTTTTCGCTGATGGATACATGATTCCGCTGTGCAAATCGGTCTTTCCGGACTCAGAAATTGCTGCTAAACTGTGTATGAAAACGCACTAAAACAACAACTGTGATTAAAAAAAGCCTTAGGTCCCGGCATTCATGGAATTGATTTACCAAAAACTAAGGGCACCAGGATCGTTTTTCTCCTTGATCATGGATGAGAACAACGGATCAGGCATCGGTTAATCAATGTGCCCTCACAGTTATCTATATTGATGATGTAACTGGAACGCCAAAAACTAATTTATTTGACATGTTTTGAAGTCAAATCTAGCACTGCTGATGAATTATTCCACTGGTATGATGAACTCGCTGAAATCAAAAAATATACCCATTGAAAACTTAGTGGGATTTAGTTCTGACACATGTAATGTGATGGTGGGGCAGCATCATTCGGTTTTTTCACTTTTGAAAATAGAAATCCCTCACATTGCATGTGTCAAGTGTTCTTGCCACATGATCCACCTGGCGGCAAGTAAAGCATGTATGAAGTTACCAAAAGACAGTGGAGAGGATTTGCTCCGAAATCTTGGGGCTCACTTCAGCAGAAGTTTTGGGAGACAGTCTGCCTTTGTACAGTTCCAAGAGTTTTTTCAAGAGGAAATCCACAAAATAACTATCACCAGCAGTAACAAGATGGCTGTCATTAAAATCTTCGCGTTGACAGAGTGATTGATGAACAATTTCAACCGTTGAAGGCCTACCTGCTGACCGCTTCTGTCGAAGACCCGTCAAACACAGTGGATAGCATGTTAGCTGCTATGAACAACCAATTTATCTACTTATACTTGGAGTTTATGTCTTATGTTCTTGGTATGCTAACAGATTTTAATGTAATGTTCCAATCCGAAACACCACTTCTCCATAGATTGCGACCAGAGGTTCACAAGATGCTTCAAGATCTGTGTACAAACTACATGGACTTAAACTACATTAAAAATACAAAATACACCCATCATGTCCATTGAGCATTCAAACCCCCGTCATTTCCTGCAATTAGAACAAATATATTTAGGCATTCAGGCAACAGAAACATTTAATGAATTAAAGAAAAAATGCAGAAAAAGAAAGATATTGAAGTTTTCTTAAAAAGTATTTTAAGCTCTCTATGTGGAATTGGTCACACAAATCTCAAATCTAGATTTGATTTTTCTGATGAAGTTTTTGATGTCCTCAGTGTCTTGGAGCCAAAAAAGTGCCCAAACCTTCAAAGTAAGGTCTTTGGCTCATGTCATTAACAGATTTCCCGTTCTGAAGAAAGTTGTTGATGTCCAAAAACTCGACAATCAGTGGAAAAGTCATGCTTTGCTAGACTTCAAAGAGCATAAACTTGATGCAAATGAGTCTGCTATGCAATATTGGAAGGCTGTATTCAGTCTAAAGACAGTCGCTGGAGATGCTATGTTTACAGAAATACAAAAAGTGTTTAACTTACTTTTTATACTGCCATTTTCAAATTCATTCTGTCGAACGAATATTCAGTGAACTGAAGCATTGCAAAACCAATGACAGAAACAAATTGAAAACAGAAACAGTCGTTTCATTGATGGGTACAAGGGAAGGAATCCGAAATAGCGGTGGATGTGTTAAATTTGAACCTACCAAGGAAATGCTCACAAGAAATATATGGCAATAAGAAATTAGGCCTTATTATTATTATTTGGCTTTAAAAAAAAACTAAAACTGTGTTAATATAGCCAAATATATTGTGATTCATATTTTGGTCATCAAGTGATATATTGTGAAATAAATTTTGTGTGTGTATATTTATATATATATATATTTATATATAAATAAATATTTGAACCTGAGTTATAGAGTAGGCTAAAACACATCATGGTAATGCTAGCCTTCTAAGTTTTTAATTTCAAGACTATGTGTGCCTAGCACTTTGCCTGACATTAAAAAATTGTGGTTAACACATTTAAAAACAGTGATCTAGTGTAATTTTTTCCATAAAGCTACAAGTTGAGTTAAAGGAAAAAAAAGTGGATTTTTTAGAACAACACATAACAGTTCATGTGATTTATCATACAAATTTATTAAACTGTACATCAGTAAACAACCTATTTTGGAGGTAGGATATCATGAAAGAGTGTTGTAAGTATTTTTGCTTAACCTTGCAATGTTTGGTTTTGGTAGGCCTTTCCTTAAAATAATACTTTGTAGGCCTATAGTATGTTCAAAACCTAAAGCCTGTGCTTAGCTGGTTGACAGTGAGATTTTAGAAGTCATTTACATATTATATTCCTTTACTCCTTCTTTGAATCACAGCAGGATTGCATGATTAATGTCTGCTTTATCAGTTTACAAGTTTCTATTTAAAAACTTTGGCATGGATCCAAGCTCATTGAAAGTTAAATTTGTTTTTTCTGAAAACTAACTTTTTCATGCAAATTGTCTCTGTAAAAAAAGTAAAAAGTTAATTTTTTTACAATATAAGTTATGATATTATGCTCTAAAATCAACCATATTCAATGCAATAAAAAATCCTGCTCGTTAAAGCCATTTTAAGAGTGTCTAACCTAGAAAACCTGGAAAAGTCAGGGAATTTTATATGTTCAGTTTGGTAGACACCCTGCATTTACAAATATAGACTGTCATACGATGTCGATAACACACTTTAGTAGCCTAAATATACTTTTAAAGCAAGGTGGTAATTTGGGCTCATAGGTGGTATTTTTTTCAGGTACTGGTGGGAATTTTCCAAAAGTGGATTGGCAACACTGGTCGTTTGGTGATTGTCGGTTGTGATTGGTGACATTTTAATATCGTACCAGAACACGAAAGTAGAAATTATCCATAATGTCAAAGCCTAGTACATGTCAAACTTTAAGTTAATAGAAGAATAATTATAGAACACATTTCTGATTTTACGTAATAACAAAACAAACATCTCTTTCAATGTAAATGCTATTTTGTAGTTAACATCAGAACATGGAAACTACCTCAAAGTCTACCACGACACCCACTAAAACTTCTTCAGGTGAAATTATTAGTTTTATTTATTATTCTGTTGTATTATTATTTCATTTTGTATTAACATATAACTATAAACTTAGATATTTAAAACATAGCAGATTTGGAGAAAGTTCGTTTTAACAATTCACATTAGTCATAATTTGATAAGACAAGTTTTTGGGTGAGGCTCTCCCAATATTTTTCTAAGTGTTACTTTGCATTTCACATTCATTAGTGACCTGACCATACATGTTGTCATAATTCTGGTTATCTATTATTTATAGGCCTGTTAGATTTTGAAATTATAGGCATTTTAAGTTTATATTAGATTGACATATAGTAGATACTATATTTGTTATAAAATACTTACCACTGAAATACAGCTATTTAGCATTTAGGCCTAAGCTTTTATGTGCTACAAGTAGCTTTTTAAATTTTTTATTACTCTAAAAGCAAAGCAATTTATTCAATATGCAATTAATAGTGTCTTAACAAAAGTAATATCAGCCTGATTGGCTAATATTTACTTTAGACAGTTAACTTAATTTACACAATCTAAAACCACTTTCAACAATTTAAAAAAGTAATAGTATTTTTAGTTTTTAGAAATAATTTTATACATCCAGGCTGACTATATTGCACTAAATTTATTAAGATGTTAAAGTTTTAGGTTATATCTCAATTAGTCCATCGGTCTAGAGGGAATCAGGGTTTATAGGTGGCCTGGATAACAAATAGCTGCAGTATAAAACGAGGCGACACAACAATCGAATCAGTGAACTAAATTATTGATTAGATATAACTAAACTAGCGTATATTCTAATAAAATAAACTTTCTAATTATTATTATTTACAATTAATTACTGCCAGCTTTATTTTTAATTGGCCTATATTAACCCTTTAATCGCTACGCCCGAGATATATCCTGCAACTCTAGTTTTGTGAACAACCACCACGCCTGAGTTTTCATATCAGCAGTTTTATTTTTGTTGTATCAGCTGTTATTTTGTGTTACTTGGTGTTCTATTATATTAGAAATGTCTTGAATATACTGTCTAGTTGGTAGTGCAATCTTGTGGACAGCACTGAAACGAATTAGATACCACATGCTTTGTATCAGACATGAGTTCAGGAATTATTACGTTGATATTCTACAATGTGTTTTCTGATATTTATTTTTAGTTAGTAGTGTGATAGTGGAAATATCTTGTAATTACCCTATTTGACAAATTGACATTATTTGAAAAGTTTGTAAATTTAATGTTGTTAATTGTTTACTCTATTTATTGAACTTTAAACAAAGTTTTTAACGTGTTATGTCAAAAACTTCTAAAAGTGTGAAAAATACTCTGATGGGATGTCTTAGTACGTAACTAAGACCGGGTGCTCGGGTGTCGCAGCGAATCCAGAAACACGGTGGTTAAAAGGTTAAACAAAAGTATTGTTTGAAACTGATTCAAACCAAGTAAAATTATTTGTGTGGTATGTGGGTAATGGCCCCAATGTGAGTACAAGGGAGTCAAACATGCATAATTTGTTTCACAAGCTGTCAAGACATGTTTAGTTTAACCTTCATAATGTTAAGAAGTGAGTTTTACACTGCTTTATTTGTTACAGTGAATAAATACGCATTATATAGTTTTAAATTAATCTTTAAAGTATTGCTTTTGACTGCATTATAGAAAGTGACTACCACCATAATCGAATAAAGGTATCAAATTATCTATTATAAATGCTGAACAGAATAAATACCATTGATTACAGAAACATTCAAATTATAGTTATATATAATAAATATTATCAACTCTTTGATGTATTGTAACAATATTGATCCAAATTTATTCAAACATTAAAGGCATTTCTAATGGCCACAAGTACAGTGGCATGTATTTTTATGTGTCACAAATTGTCGACACATTTATCCTTCAAAATGGTAAAAAAACTAATTGAGTTTTAATTTTTAATACGGTACTTGGTATTGTTGTTGTGTTCTAACAAATAATTCACAATTTTTTATAAAATAGAAAGATTTTGTTTTATTTTATTGGGGGTGAAGTAGGCTATACTTTATAATATTTATTTGAATTTTTAATTAAAAAAAGTTTTATTTAAATTAAATATTTTTACATTTTTAAATACAAAAGTTGTAATTTTATGTTGAATCATTTGTGTGCACATTTTTTATTGTTCTATGTCAGTATGAACTTACTTAATTTATAAACAAACACTCCAATAATTATGAAATTTTATTTTTGTGAGGCCTTTTGTCAGACACATCATCAGACCCACGTGGTTGGTAAACATAAACTTATATAACTTACCAAATTCCAAAAAAAGTATGTGTGTAACTGAATTTTGATTTTCTTTATATATTAGTGCAAAATTTTGGAAATATGCACCCGTTTATAAGTAGACTCTTGTGTAGTGTATTTAGCGTGATAAATACTAAGTTGGTAATGTACCCATAGCAATATTTAATGTCTGCACTAGTTATGTTGGCAGTATGTATTGTCAGGCGATGTATCATACGATGTGGTCTGATACGAATAAAGAATGCTCATAGGCTGCTCTCCTGTGACGTCACATCACGCCACTACCCTACAACCAACGGTCCAAGCTGGCTAGCCAGCAGTCCACCACCAGACACCGTCATGTAAACCTCCGTGTCCCGTCCGTTCCTTTTTTAACGGTCTTAGAGCAATGGTACTCTAAGATGTAACGTCTATTATTTATCCCGACCCATATAGTGTACAGTGACGACCCGCATATCTTACATCTTGTTTGTGGCTAATAGCTTTTACTATCTAAAAAAATCAAACAAAATAGATAGTTTATTTTTATTTGATTTATTATGTATAAAATGAGACAAAGTCCAATGCCATTTATGTCAAAATTCAGTAACAGAATAATAAATATTCAAAAAGCCAATATAGTCTAGTCGGTCATCGACACTTTTCGGGAGATACCAGTGGGCTGATGTTATTGGTCCTCTGAATTTCTCAGGATTACTTGGGGGCCGATTAAATCAGCTCTTGGCACTTAAAGGGTTAATACTAATTACCAAAAAATTATCTACTTTTGTAAGCTTTTCTTTTACATTCAATTTAAAAAAAAGAGTAAAGTTTTGTTCTTGTGAGAGTTTCAATAATTTAATATCATAACCAGGTTTTTATGGTTAATAACTTAAAATATGCCAAGAAATAAATTATAGAGGAATGAGGAAGTTAGTTCATATGCATTTCTTATCAATTCATAATTGTGAGATTCTGAAAAAATTATAAAATTAATTTACCTATATTTAATGAATAATACAATTACATGCGGATTTTATGATACATCACATTACAGTTGTAATATGAAATCTCTAATATACTACATGCTACAATAAAAAAATCAAAATTGCCATTAAAATGAATTGTATGAGTTTTATAAATACATTATTGTTTAAGGTTAGATTCCATATCACACCCTCTGTTTTTTTTCCTTTTGGGTTAAGAATTTTTTGACAGACCCTCAAGTTGAGAGTAGAAAATTTGCACGGCAACTGTGAATTAACTCCAGTTGTATTTGACTCTACTTGTATTTGACAGGGTGTGACTCTATAACTGTTCTTAATGAATATGTAAATAAAGAAGTTTGTCTATTGTCTATTGTCTATTGTATTGTATAGACTCTCTGTACAGTGGAAGTTTTCAACTATCTACATTGTGGGGAAATGTTTGCATTATATATATGTTTATAACATTCGAAGGAGAGCATTTATTAGAATTAAACAGTCGAAACTTATATGAGTGAAAAAAGTTAAACTAGAGCTAAACTATGATGAATAAGGATTCAAGCAGATAGAGGCTCTGAGTAGCCCGCCAGATATATTTACCAAAACACTTTTATAAAATAGAGTGTTAAAAGGATGAAGAAGAGGAATTTACATAACACCTAATAAATTTTGGTAATGCATAATTACTACCATTGTAAATAGTTGTTTGTAGGTGACAAAGGAGCTCACATATACATTTTATATATTGTAATCTTAAGGAGAGTATGAATCAGGATATATAGTAATCGAGGCTATTCTTGCACCAGGTAATGTTGATCGTTATTGTATAAACTAGTCAGTAATGTCTAAGGCTCTCAAAAGAAAGAAAATAATATTAAAGTATCAATACACACTATAGAGATACACAATGTATCAATACATATTGTACAGATACAAAATGTATCAGTACACATTGTACATATACACAGTGTATCAATACACATTGTACAGATACAAAATGTATCTTTAACATTGTACAGATACACAACATATCACAATACACATTGTATATGTACACAATGTATCAATACACATTTTACAGATACACAGTGCACCAATATATACATTGATGGTAGGTAATATGAAAATAAGTACATCTTGAATTTCAAGTAGAGCTACTAAGTAAGTGACTTTTATTTAAATACAAAGAAAGTAAATTTATATATTGGCTTATGCAGTGACTATTAACAAAACACAAGGAGTAATACTTTCTAAAAATGCCTAATGATATCCAACCATACTTGTTTAAATGGGTTGAAAATAAGTCACGTTTATTTTTAGTTGTTAGGAGGCTATTTTTCCCTTAGGATAGAAACGCCCTATTTTAATTGAAAACAGAGTTGGTAATGTTGGAAAAAACCAATAGTTGAAAACATTACCTTTCCATGTTTAAATAAGATAAAATAAAACATCCAACCACTAAAATAGTCATAACTTTATTTTTCAACCAGTTGTATACTTTTGGATTTGTCATTATTTATGTCAAAAGAAGAAATTTGTGCAATTTTTCTCTGTAAAAACTGTAAACTTGGTGACATACATAGCTGGGAAAATTTAAATAACTGTAACATATAAAGTAATAAGTAATGAGAATAAAATGAGTCACTGAGGGCAAAATGACTCACCACCAGTAATATTACTCAGAAACATGTACACTTATGTGCAATATATGTAGGTCAGTTTAGACAAAACATAAACCATTTGGAAAAGTATTGTTTTATTAACATTTAGTACTACTTCAAATCTGTTTGAGATAGAAAAAGTTTAGGAAATGTTATAAACATTCCAAAAGACTTTTAAACTTTTTCTCTGTGCCCTTATATAACGAAGTTGTACTTTTTAAAGTTTAAATGGCCACCATATTGAAACAAAATGATTTACCAAGCTGGCCAATGAAGTTTGCAGAGATATTTATTAAATTATTTTTTGTGTAAGTTTCAACTTATTTAGGTTTTTTATTGGACAGTGAACATTTCCACGAGCCATGTTATATAGCATAATATGGGACAGTGAATATCAGAACTCCCTTTTTTTTCTAAAGGAACAAATTTTTACAAACCAGTGCAAAACTCATTGTAAGATTAATAAATATTTGTAATAGATGAAAGTTATTTATTTGGATTAAGATGTGGTATAAGAAGTCTTTAAAATAGAATTTAAAGGTATTATTGTTTAAAAGCAGCTCAGTTTAGAAAATAAAACTGAAAAAGGAGAGTATTGTAATCAAAATATTTTATAGGCAGTTTTGTTACAGAATGCCTTGGTGCTTGTTGGTTGAAACATTAGTTTAAAATTTTAATAGTATTAATACTTAATTGTAGATGAGTTAGTTGCGTTTTGCAGATTAGTTAGTTGCGCTTTTAAAATTTCTTCGTATTTCTTAGTTAATGTTGTTCATATTAAGATATTCTAAAAATAATACAGTAGTTTTATTTTTTGTGTAATCTGAGAGATGACCTTAATGCTGATATTTCACATGAACAGTACCAAAATAGTTGCTATCTAGTAAAGTAAACTAAATGATAAAAAGTAAAAGAAGTTTCGTTAAACAAACAACTTCCTGGAAATAGGCATCACTCGGATCTGGTTCTTTATTCTGTTGGTTGTGAACAGTCTCTAATTTCATCATCAGTAACCATTTTGTAGTATTTTAGAAATTAAAATCCATACTTCACTAAAATGTCTTTTTGACAGTCTGTTAACATTGTTGAGATTTGCCCTTTTCAGTGGAACTTAATTCTCTAAGATGTTAGGATTGATATATGAGAACTTGTTATCACTTTTTAATATTGATTTTGGTATACAGTTCTCAGTTTTTAGGTCATTTCATCCCCAACTAGTACTTTTTTCCACATGAAACGCTTTGCCGATGTTATTGAAACAACCATTTATAAATAATATTTTCCAAATGCAATAATCCTTAGTAAAAACAAAAAAAGTAATATTTTAAATAATTAAATTTATTTATTTTAAAATAATATTATTATAAAATAAGTACATAATGGCCAGTAGTATGTTTGTACTTACCTTATGTTTGTTGAGATAGAACAAATATTATGAAATATTAAAAGTGGGCTAAAAATTATAATGAGGTTTTAAAGTTACAATGTATATTTGTTGTGTTAATGCAGGACATAATGACAATGAGGACCCCTACCCAAGCCTTTCAGACTGCCATGATTATGAACCTAACCTAGAATTTGACGATACGGAACTGCAACACACTGTTGTCAATCCAGGTAAGGATTTGAACTTTACCATTAATGATAGTATTTAACCCTATGCACTCGAAGGCATTATTTTTAATTTGTCCTCAGTGGAGGTTGTATGGCCAGCTCTACTTGCCGTCACCATTATGTTGGAAGTGCAAATTAATTTTTGCTGTAATGTTATCTCAGCTCGTATCTTCAGCTGTACTGGCCAATTTATAATACGGTATGTCCATAGTTTATAAGGCTAGCACCACTGGACACTAAACATAGCAGTTATTTTCTAATATTCTTATTTGTTTTATAATGAATGGTGAGTGCTGAACAAAACCTATTTACCGGCTTTATTTTATAGTAATTTTTAAGTAAAGCGGTAAATTTTAAATTAGCCTAAAATTCTTCTCTAAACATTTACTTTGCAAGTAGGACGAATAACACGTAATTGGCTGAAACACTGAAGTGATAGAAACCTAGAACATTTCACTAGAAGGCGTGTATGTATTTTTAAAAGTTTCATTCCATAAAAAAATTTAAAGACAGAAAAATGTAATATAGTTCATGTTTGAGTATAACATAACAGTAAAGGCCTAGTTTATAACATTTTATTTACATATCTTTGTTAACAATAAACATATGAGTTAAATTTCCCAAATGTATGTTTATCCTTGTATAAGATTTGTTAAAAATAAATTTAAAATTATTTTTCATTTCTTCTTTAAACATTTAAAATTAATATGCAAATAATGCAGAGGAAATTGAAAAATAATTCCGATCTGGGGAGGCAAACAACAAATATGGTCGCCGAGCTGTCAATAAAAGTAGCGAGGCCATCTGTACTGACCATACGATTTGCGAGGACAAACTACTGGCTAAACTAAAGCGAGCTGTCTGCAAAAACTATAAACGTGAAAGTGCCATTGTTTGCTTTACTTTTACACATCAACTACTCAACCGTTTGTACTGAAATTTTACATGGACATTCTTATGGTTCTTGGTATGAATATAGGCTTATTCTTATTTCCAAAATCTCTCCGGGTTACGCCCCAGTGGTCTTTGAAGAAGCAAAAAATCCCATTTTTTCTCTGAAGTTGAGAAATATTAATCGAAAGAGCCTGTCAAATGTAATCAGTGACTGTATTGTGTAAACTTTGTTTTATGACAACACAGCCATATTTTAATTCATTTAACCACTGTTTTCAATTTGTTTACATTTATAGAGTGTAAATTCTCTAAGGAGTAACTATTACTTATCATGCTGTTTTTAGATTTCAGCGATTATGTAAGTACTCTTCTACATTAAAAAATGTTCAGACTTTGATTCCCACAACTCCTTTTAACCCTTTCCACTCGGATTTTTTTCACTAGTCTGCCCCCTCAGCTCGTATTTATTTTAGCATATTTTCAGTAAAAACCCATTTTTAGCAAACTGGAAGTCAATAAAGTATATACATTATTATATTGTATAATAATTTTTATTTTATTTCTAATTTATATTTTAGAGATATAAAATTTGATAATTACACTAATAAGTTTTACCTACTTTAGCATGGTATGGTATCGTTCAGAACACTCTGCAGGATGAAGACCAGGATTTTTTGAACAGGTTTTACAATAGTAAAGTGTTTCCTTTCTTCCTCCTGGCACCTTTCTATTGCTACAAACAGCACAGTCTTTAGTTTTTTTTGTTGGATGAGCTGCAAGAAAGTGAGGTTGTTTGTTTAGCCTTTCTTCTTTTTCTACTGATGAAGGACGACCCCGCTTCAAACTCATAGGGTTACGGACATGGCCTACAAGTTCAGTGATAAGGATTTCTCTGAAATTCCTGTGTTGAATTGTTTTTTCTCCATGGTTTTGTTTATTCGTGTTGAACAAGAGAAAGCTATTTACTATTCCCACTTCCAACATCCAGAAAAATAGCTTTCTCCACTACTTCAGAGATTTACGGGGAAATTTGTAGGAAGCAATATAGTGGTCTGCTTGGTCCAAGCCACCCATATATTTGTTATACTGACAGATAACTGTTGGCTTTTGTATGTTTATTTGATTATCCTTGCCTTAATTAAGTAATTCAGCAATAACTTCTGAATCAGAAAGAAAAGAGGTACTTGGTAACGACATATTGAGTCACTAATGCGAACGCGTCTGAAAATTGGTTAGGAAACGTGACTACAATGACAAAGCAAAATAAATCAGCAGCCGACCAATCGTAGTTCAGCTGTCATTTATTAGTTCCTGAGAATTCCGTGCGATCGCAGCACCAATCGGAAACATCGTAGGCCGAATAAAAATAAAGAAAAGCTGACGTCACTGCAATGTCGGATGGCGTCCGACATACGAGCGGAACGGCAAAATAGCAATGTCGGACGACGTCCGACATACGAGCGGAAAGGGTTAAAGCAATTGGCGAGAATTATGCTAGATAAAAGTTTCCTGGCCTGTGCTTTTGAACTAATGTACCAATTCTAGGCCAGGGAAGCCACCCAACCAGGAAAGCTGGGAATTCAAAGGATCGGGAAAAAACCGGGAATAAGCCGGGAAACTCCCTGAGAACCTCCTTGAATCAAGAACTGATTAATCTCGAAACACTGTATTTTATGCGATGTGGTTAGTAAAATTGTGAATGAAGATCAACATATATCTGTGAGCCTCATCTGACACTGGTTGGTCCGAGGTTAGTGTAGTGGAGTTTATCTTGGTTAGTTCTACTTCTTTGCCGGCACAAGCCTCCTCCCTCCATAAAAAAAACATATAACAATGCATTTGACAATTAAAATCGGCTGATTGATCGTCCCGGATTTCTGAACTAAACGAGCGGTACGCTCTACGTGATAAAGCGGTATTGACCACGATACAAATGGGGTTTCTTGTACTTAAGTATTATTCAGTCGCCGCAGTGGAGTCTGGAGTCGGACGAAGTTGTCCAACTCTTATTCTTGAGTGAAAAATACTATTTTGAAATGACGTGTGTTAGATAGCTAGCACAATCCTAAAATGTACTGTGTACCTATAAACAGGATTAAGAGTTCGGTTCATTGAATGATGTGATGTGTAATGCTTTGATAGAAGTACAAGTTTGCCGAGAAGGGGGCGTTTGCATTCTGTTGCATAGCAATGACAGAATGAGATGAGGTTTGAGCGGTAGGAGAAACATTTAATGTCTAGAATTGGCGGTGGAAAAGCGCCATCATGTGGTACCTTCCTGCCGCTCACGTCTATCAAAGCTAGTGTCGAGTGTTCCCCTTATGTAGAATATAAATATTAAAGTCGCTGCTCAATCCAGTGCTCACCACCCACTGTATCGAGGCCGAGGCCTTGGTTGGTCTATGAACGATTGCTCTACACAAAAATAATGATGATGTTTTTATATTATGGTCACATCCAAACTTCGACTGAACTGTGTTTACATGGCAAAAAGTTCTGCAAGTTTTGTGTCCGACTGTAAAAATCACTAGTCTAAATGGACGCAAGAGCTCTCACGAGACTTCGTATTGACTCCCAGAACAACCAGCGACACATCTGTAGAAGTAATTGCGATAGTTATTGTCAGTAAAATTGCTTATCTTGTTCTTATTATGCGACAGTAGTTCAAATACTCTTGCTACTTCCTTGTCAGTGTAAATGCAACTTAATGATTACGCCAGTCTACAGACGGGAGATGGCCAGCTGACCGAATCAACCATGCACATCAGAGCGGGATTATTTAGACGGCGACGGCTGGTCCCTTCAGCGTCATTCTCTGATCAGTTATTTCCTTGAACGACTTCTCCATACATGTGACGATCGGTTGGACAATTCGAATGGTTCAAACCAAATAGTCCATGTATGAGCCTTATGTAATGTTGTTTCGTAGTCCATAACTATAATCTAATGCACATGTTATGTTCTTGTAAAGGGGTGATTCTTTTCTTGTATTATTTTATTGGCACGTAAATAGTGTCATTGTTAATGTAACTCAAAATTTTTAGCAAATATTAAGTATTACATATAAAAGAAAAAGTTATGATCTAATTTGAACTGTAAATTAAAAGCTATAATAGTTGCCTTTTTACAGAAGTAAGCTTATCTGATCTGAGATATATAGTTCTTGATCGGGAGACAAGGTAAAATCAACTATGGAACTAAAAATACAATAGCCATAAGTCTACACTTTTTGATGGATTTTCTTAATTGTGGCAACAAGGCAACTCAACATTGGCGTTGAAACATAATTCACTCGAGTAAATTCACACCAGTAGTGGTCATACACATCCAACGCCTACTACATTACTTGTAAAGTAGCAAGCTACTGCTAGCAGTGCAGATATAAAAACTTTTACTATACACTTAAAGACTGCTATGAAACTTATTTTACTTTTGTCAGGAGTAGGCTTCTCAGAGCTGTATATGTATATATTTTCTTGATCGAGAAAAAGGTAAAATCAACTACTGAATGAAAAATACTAAAATTGGAATAAATTACAAGGGCCATAAATATACACATTTTTTGGTTTTTCTTCATCATGGCAACAAGGCTACCTCAACATTAGCGTTATATGATTCACTTGAACCTGGAGTGCCCATACACATGCAAAACCTATGAAACTGTGTGCGAAGCCGCGGGTACTGCTAGTTAGTAGTGTAATTATAGAGCCACTACTTATTTAAGAAAAATAAATTTGTGTACTAACAACATTTTACAAGTGTAAACAATAAGAGAAGAAAAGTTAATCTATTTCTTCAATTCAGATCTACTGCAAGACGATGTTGTGTCTCTTGGTGGTGGTCTTGACTATCTGGAGTCACCTGTTTCGGACGGCACTATTGAGGATAACTTCGAAGCGGAGCTGCTGAATGCCCCAACCCGAGCGTTTGATAGCCTCTCGTACCCATTTGTTGATGAGGATGAGGATGAGGAGGACTTTAGTGATGTTTCCACGTACGGCATCGTGGAGGTAGTGGGTGATGACACAGCCGGACGTAGAGTCATTGTTGTGAGCGCGTGTCGTCTCCCAGGCAACAAGGAGCTTGACCACCAGCGGCTATTAAGGTACAGGATTTATTCCAACATTTATAAGCTTTTTTGTGATGATTTCATCTCGCATGAATGTAAAAGAGCATACCTAATAGTTTTTAATTGGATTTCAATTCCTTTGTATAAAAGATATGATATATAATATAATCATGATGATAGCTCATGTTTTTACTTTAACCCTGAAACAGGCCATCATTTTTCTCAAAATGGGAGCCATTTTATGCGATTTTGTAAGGTTTTTATTTTATCACTGCTCATCTATTTTTCAAAGTACAGAAATTTAACAATTAGTGTTTTTAGAAATAATTACAGTTTACAACCGGGTCAATCAGATGATCCGATAGAGCGAATGCCGAGCAGTGGTGGGGTTACTGGGAGAGGGCGGAATCACAGCGTCGGAGGGGTGTTTACCCTACCCTGCGTGAACTCAAATCACCCAGGGTCTTTTTGTTACAAACGGTTTGCCTATAATACCTCTTATTGCATGTCAAGATATTAAAACAAGTGCAGGTATCAAGGGAACTTATTAAACACTGCACCAGGTTGAATTATTTTTGGCAATTAGTATTTTCCAGTGCAAATTAACAAACCGAAACATAAGAATATTCATTTAGCCGACAAATCCTCTCAGGATGGTCAGACCGAAATTCAAATCTTTTGTGTAAGTACCAAGTAGAAACCAATTTGTTTGACTTTTTTCTGGACTAATTGTTCGGTTGCTCATTTATCCAATAGACAAGTAACAATTGAAACTACATAGATTGATGTGAAGACATAGGTAAAATTATAAATGTATTGTAATTTAATTTGTGCAGGTATCTGATGTACACTCTGGACAAGTTTGTGGAACAGGATTATAGCCTAGTATACTTCCATCACGGGCTGACCAGTAAAAACAAGCCCACCATCTCTTGGCTTTGGCAGGCTTACTGTGCTTTCGACCGCAAGTATAAGAAGAATCTCAAAGCCCTCTACTTAGTGCACCCCACCAACTTTATTCGTATCATCTGGAAGATATTTAGAGCTGTGATCAGGTATTTCAACTGTTAGTATGTACAAAAGTGAGCTACTGTGAGAAATATTCATGCATAGTGATCAGTATTAGATTCTGATAAAGAAAGAAATTATTAAAAGAAAAATATTTTATATCAGTGTGTGAGTGGAAGAGGTATATAAACATAACATTGAAGTAAATTTATTGAGGCCATTAAAATTCACTTGTGTAGGTCATTGCTATTATGTGTGTGTTTTTTTTTATCTGTGATTGTCCTCTGTGATTTATTTACATGAGTCAATTTTATTGACATCCTTTCAAATCTCTTGGGGTTTTCAGTATTATATGAACAAATGTGAAATATAATGTTATTTTAAGGTAGTTTAACCAAGGAATCACCTTAAATCAATTCTATTTAGAATTATTTTCAACATGACCATATAATGTATTTTTTTACAAAGATGTCAGCTGGTAAACCTTTCATAATGTCCAATCCTTACGGAGTGACCATAAAGAGGGAAAAACCAACACTGTTAGTCTTCACAAACTATTCCTAATCCGACACATTTCTATATTCCATATATGTAAATCTATACTAATTTTACTAACCGCTTACACCAGGATGCACCGGTACAATAATGGGTCTAGAAAGTTATTTTGGTACACTACAGTTTATAATAGAAAATTGGATCTTTCATTTATAATAAATTATAGTTTGTCACCTAAAATAATTTTCTTACTGTTCTTTACTACTTATTAGCCAGTATTTTCATTTATACCATTATTCTTTTGATGTTTTCAAATAAAGTTTACATTGAAATAACAGTAAATAATATTAAAAAATAGTATCTATGTGTTATTTATTAATATTGTACCAAAACAAATATAACAATATCTTAAATTAGTACATCCCTTTGTATGTCCCTCTGTGGGACTTGACTGAGCATTAGCAAAGGCCCAGAACTCAAGGTGGTATCTCAAGAATGAATTGAGCCATCAAGTTTTACGTAGCTAACACTAAACACTGTGCATTCTGTTCCAGTTGACGATGGTAGTTTTTTTACATCTTATTAAATTGCTTCTTTGTCTGTTTGGCAAACTTTTAGTTATCTACAACTTTACAACTACAGTGCTTTTCTTTAAAGCTTAAATATTCTGTAGCAAACCTGATAGGAATACAATGTTTATACCAAAACAATATTTTAAAGCAAAATATAACAAGCAAAAATAAAAGGAAAAGTATGATTTTTTATAAGGTTGGTAATTTTACCGCAAAAGTAATTTTTTCAACTTATTTATAAATGCTGCAAAAGTTCATGGACAGATATTTGAAAATAATATAGACTAAATAGTAGAAGAATAGATAACAAAACCAAAGATGAGGTTACCTATCAATAAAAAATACATTTCCCCTAGAAATATTTATTTTTTAACATTTTAATTCTATTTCCTTTATTAAAATCCAATTTAAACAAGTGTATAAACATCTTTAACTTATATGACATGAAAGAGCATGTAATAAGGAATAAACCAACAACAAAATCCATTCTATCTATAACAAGTATAATGTTGTAATCATATTGTTGAAACTATGCAAAATGTTTCAAATGAACATATAATTTTGTGGTTAAGAACTTGGTGAAACCAGAACATTTATTAAACTTCATTATTAAAAGACTTTATCAGACTAAAATATTACAAATATATCAACCTCTAAATTTCAAGACAGTTTTTATCTGTGAATTACAATTTAAATTACATTTTAAAAGAGATATTTTCCAATTTATTTTAATAATAAAAATTATCTGTTTCCTTTTAACACATTATTCACACATTAGTAGGTATTTATTGCACATTGGCAAAAGGATATGTTATGTACATGATGTGGTAAAACCCAAACTCACAATATTGATCCGTTGGTCTGCAACAATGCTATGACATATTTATTTCACAACAAAAATATTTTAGAATAATTGTAATATGAAGAATAACACATTAATTTATAAAGGTCCGTATGCAGTAGCGTAGCCAGAAATTTCGTTCGGGGGGGGGGGGGGGGTCCGAAACCGGGGGATCCGGGGGACGTTTTGTGTGTTATTTGCCAATGAGTTCACTGGTAAAAGGTAAAAATATGGAGCTTTAGTAACTACGCCTTATAGAAAGTGGAAAGATGTAATAGGCAAATTCAACTCTCACAGCAACTCTAGTACCACAAATTTTCTTGTATAGCTACAGAAACTTTACGAAGTTCGATTCTGGCCGAGTAGAAGGCACCAATGTGATGTTGCATTCACTGGATAAGAAAGAAGAAGAACAAAACAGAGCTTCACTCAAGTGTATAATTGACACAACTATATTCTGTGGAGAAAATGAAATACCCCTTCGGGGACATTGGGCCACTGATGGCCGAAAACCCTGTAGAAAAGGTGGGCAATTTTCAAGCGCTGCTCGGGTACAGATCAAAATTAAGTGTAGGAAAATGCACCGGAAAAAACTCTACTGATTAGAAGTTCGGCTGCTTTGGATTTCACTGATAGAGGTATTTATGAATGAGTTATAATGACAATTTTTTGTATCATTACACTGTAGACGAGTACATAATTATCGGAAAAAAATCAAAAAAATCACTTTTGGTCGGAAATAAAATACACATGAAAAACTGTAATGATTAGAACTTTAACTACTTCGGACTTCATTTATTGAGGTAAACGTGGTATTTTTGATTGAGTTAGGGTGACGATTTTTTGTTATCATTAAACTGTACTCGACTAACTATATATATATATATATATATATATATATATCGAGAAAAAAATCACTTCCGGTCGGTAAATACCAAAGAAAAGCTCTCTACAGATTCAAGTTTTAACGATTTTGGATTTCACTGATTGAGTGGTTGAGGTAAAAGTAGTACTTATAATTATTTTACGACATTGATTTTAGGTATTAATTCAACGCCGACTAATAAATATATAATTATCAAGAAAGAAAAACAAAAATGATCACTTCCGATCGGAATATACTAAGGAAAATGAAATAATACCTCAGTCAGGGACATCCAAAGTAGTTGGAACTTCTTATTACTTCTCATTATCCGACCGGAAGTGATTTTTTCAATATTTCTTCGATAATTATGTAGTTATTAGTCGGCATTCAATTGATACCCAAAATCAATGTTCTAACATAATTCTAAGTTCTAACCACTTTTATCTCAACGACTCAACCAGTGAAATCCAAAATCGTCAAAATTTGAATCTGTAGAGAGCTTTTATTCGGTATTTTCCGTCCGGAAGTGATTTTTTTTGTTTTTTTTTCTCGATAATTATATATGTATTACTCAGCGTTGAATTAATACATAAAATCAACGTCCTAACATAATTCTAAGTACCAATTTTACCTCAACCACTCAACCACTGAAATCCAAAATCGTCAAAACTTGAATCTGTAGACAGCTTTTCCTCGGTATTTTCTGACCGGAAATGATTTTATTGTTTTGTTTCTCGATAATTATATATGTAATAGTCGGCGTTTAATTAATACCTAACATCAACGTCCTAACATAATTTTAAGTACCTTTTACCTCAACCAGTGAAATTCAAAATCGTCAAAACTTGAATCTGTAGAGTGGTTTTCCTCGGTATTTTCCGTCCGGAAGTGATTTTATTGTTTTGTTTCTCGATAATTATATATGTATTAGTCGGCGTTGAAAGAATCAACGTCCTAACATAATTCTAAGTATCACTTTTACCTCAACCAGTGAAATCCAAAATCGTCAAAACTTGAATCTGTGGAGAGCTTTTCTTCAGTATTTTCCGTCCGGAAGTGATTTTATTGTTTTGTTTTTCGATAATTATATATGTATTAGTCGGCGTTGAATTAATACCTAAAATCAACGTCCTAACGTAATTCTAAGTACCACTTTTACCTCAACCACTCAACCAGTGAAATCCAAAATCATAAAAACTTGAATCTGTAGAGAGCTTTTATTCGGTATTTACCGACCGGAAGTGATTTTTTTCTCGATAATTATATAGGTACAGTGTACAGTTTAATGGTAACAAAAATCGTCGTCCTAACTCAACCGAAAACACCACGTTTACCTCAATCACTGAAGTCCAAATTAGCTGAAGTTCTAATCAGTAGAGTTTTTCAAGTGTATTTTCCGACCAAAACTGATTTTTTTATTTTGTTCAATAATTGTATACACGTCTATAGTTTAATGACACCTAAAATCAACGTCGTAACTTAATTCTAATCGGTCATTTTACGTCCCAAGACGAATTTGAACGAAGTGGTCGCTAATTTAAACTGTTCGCCGTGTTACGGTTCAGGTTACTTTGCCACGTCACGTGACCGCGCCCTATAGAAATACCGTGATTACACTACACTATCCGAAAAGCCGAACCCAAAAGTATCGTTTGATACTTTATGATTTAAACGAAAGGACAATTATATTTTTAACAACGGTCACTTTCATCAATTAAATCAATCAATTTAATGTTTGTAGACAAGAGTAATGATAACTCTCCTGCTCCATGCTTAATTTTTTTATGTATTAAAATTTCGGGGGGGGGTCCGGACCCCCTGGACCCCCCCCCTTCGCTACGCCACTGTCCGTATGTATATATGTTTCCCAGAAACTGTCTGGACAGTAGTCGCACATTTGTAGGGCAAGGTAACAAAAATCAAATATACTTCATACTTATAGAACAAATTTTAAAAGTTTCAGAGATCTGCAGGAAGATTGTAGCATGTGACAGGGCTGCAGCGTTATTAACACAACTGTCTGGACAATAGTACGCGCAAATGTTTTGACAAAATTTCGAAACAATCTGAAATAGCACAATCACTCACCCCTGTGTTTAAGTCTTTTGTGACTCAACTATGTGACTAATATCATAAAAAATTATTAGTCATTGTTAAAAGAGGATAAAACTGTTCAGTTTTATTTCTATAGTACGGCATCTAGTATTATTTTCATTAGCTTCCTGATACTAAGTGGTTATTTTGACGTTTGTCAATATAAGGCAAGTTGGCCAACGTGTATTTGTAATTTCAAATGTTTTCTAAAAATAATAATACCATTTTCCTTGATTTTTTTACAAAGTCTTAACTTTTGCTAGAAGAACTAGTAAAAAAGGAAGCATAATGATGAATTAATTTAAAGAAAGAAGTAAGTGTAAGTTTGAAATAATTTCATACTTCTAACGAAATTCTCAAAATCGAATGGTGTAGCCTACTTAGTGAAAGAATTTATGATATAATATTCTGGAGTTCTATGATATTTTTCTAACAGAAGTAGACATATATTAGGTACATATTATTTCAGTATCCTTGGTTAAGAGATTCAAAAGGTAAGTAAAATTTTGATTGGTTCTATTTGGTTTTTTAATATAAAAAAATATGTACATATAGGTTTTTAGAAATCAAATTAACTAAAAACTTATCAAAACTATCTATTTAAATTAACTTTCTCTCCAAGGTACTTCCAGTGTCATAGTTAAGTTTGCCTTTTGCCCCGATCAAGAAAATATATACCAGTGAAAACCAATTTTGATCAAAAAGCATCTACTTTTGGCTCTTTTAATTTATTTCCTGTTTAAGATATTTCAAGTGCCATTGTGAGTTATAGTTTTCCTTTTTGTCCTGATGAAGAAAATATATATATACATAGGAAAATTCTTGAAGCATTGAAAATATTTTCATTTGATACTATAACACATATTCCAATATTAATTTAATTTTGCAAGGCCTTTCGGATTGGAGGATTCCATCGTCAGGCAACTTCACAAAAAAATTAAAATATCTGCCGTGCGGGAGACCCGAGCCAGGTGCGCTCAAGCAAGGCTGACTCATACACGTGCTGGTGCAGCTTTGTATTTAAAACGGATAGTCTAGTAGATCTTTCACTCTTCAACTACTTTACCCATGCCACATTCTATGCTTTTAAAAACCTGTTATTCATATTAGTCTGCTCCTATACACTGATAGTAAATGAATACTAAGATACACATGAAAACTATCGCTTAAAATATATAAATACTGTAGTATAATTTTGGCAAAACATAATACATAAAATATTATAACAAAAATCAAACTTTGGTAATGATTTCCTTCAAATATTACACGTGAATGACATTACATGACACATTCACATATTATTACAGTACATGTTTTACATTTCTTAAAACTGCGGTGTACCACAGGCCAGAAAACGCAGTATCGGGAAATGCAGTCGGTGGCGTACAGCTCGTAACATCGCACCCGCATCACATGTAGTGTGGAAATGGGCTAAATCAGTATGAAACTATAACCGGTACTTTTGTTACCGTTACTCACTCTTTGTTACAACATACTTATATGATTATGCTATAAAATTTATTATTAAAATATATTTTATTTTTGTTAATTTTAAATACGGTTTACTGAAATGTTGGAAAACCAATAGAAACGTAATCATTCCAGTCATATTGTCAGGTCAGGGTGTCTACCAATCTGGAATACGTAGAAAAACTGGGAAAGGCAGGTTATGAAACTGTTAGTTACTGTATTAGTTGCAAAATTAATGAAATGTCACTAACATCTTTCTTCAAATTTTTGAAACTACTCATTTTAGTTATAAAAGTACAATATTTATTGTCCTTACTACACAAAAATATTAATATTTCATTGAAACTAATAACACATACGGACCTAGTTGTCATAATTAATTGCGTAGTTTGTCCTGTAATATACCACTAGTCCCCATGACTGTAAGTGATAATATAGGTTATATGTGAAATAAATTAATTACTATATCAGCCGCTCTCGTCTATTGCATTAGAGTAACATACAGTTGTAGTTACAAAATTGTAAATAAAAATTCAAGTTTTTATTTTATGAAGCTTTGAAAATACCCTTAATTTAAAAACTTTACACCTGATTTGCAGCTTAAGTTAAAATAATAAGTTAAAATAAAAGTTAAATTGAAATTTCAAAAATTTAGGTGTGTATACAAACATTTAGTTAGGTAAATGTTATCAATATGTTTGTAATAGATAAAAAAATTAGCATACAATGAGTCAGATTCAAAACACGTATCAGAGTTCACCAGAGAGGTAGAGCGCACCCTCAAGGTGGGTTTTATAACAGTGTTTAAATAGTATTTCCACTGCATTAGATGGTTCATCTATGCAATCTGCATTACACTACTAAACAAGCACTCTATATTTAATATTTTATAAAACAAATATTTCTGCCTCTTTGGTAAACTTTAGCTGAAAGTATCCCCAGCTTTTTAGTGTTTACTAACTTTAAATAAATTTGTAAATCTTGTAATTATTTTTCCGAATTCTAAAGTATATAGGAAATTTTCCTATTTTCTCTTCATCAAAACATTCCTTGGACTGCAAAGAATATTAAAAAAAAAGAATTAGCCAAATTAGTTTAGCTATCCTCATGATTAGTGCTTAGCAACACATTTAGCGATTAATAAGATATAAATCTTGACTCTCATTTATCTTGGAGTTCAAATACAGATACTTCAGAAAATACTCCCATAGAGATGGGAAACTCCAAAGTAAAATAAAATGGACTTAACAAGACTTTAATTTACTCTAAACTATGTTTGACAAGTAGCTTAGAACAGTATTGTGTATAAAAAATATTCATATACTAATTATGTTTCAGTGTCAAATTTGGACGCAAGATGATGTATGTAAATTGCCTTAATGAACTAAGTCAGTATCTCAATTTGGACCAAATCAGCATACCCCAACCTGTCTTAGAGTGAGTTTTACTTATTTAGTTATTATTGTTTTCAATTTAGAGTTATTCTTCTCTATGTCAGTTTATATTATCAAATTTTAGAATATCAAAATTATTTGTCTCATCACTGGTCTTAAAGTTACATATTAACTATGGTTAACAAGTTATAGAGTTATACCGGATGTCCCACGAAGATGTTTAAAACGTTTGATTTTATATTACTTATCCATTTATGCACCTACAAGTTTCAAACTCTACACAATTCATTTAATAGGTTTTAAAAATTTTGTGAAAATTTCAGCTCTCTAGCAATTGTTGAAACAAAATGGTGACATATTGAAAATTGTATCAAGAAATGCTATTCTGTAGTATTGATAGATTACAGTTTCAGGGGTCTGACTTGTACTGTACCTGAAGTATTAACCTCTTATCGGTTTTATAAGTATTTATGTTTTTAATCTTGTGTAGTTACCATTGTCTTTATGTATAGGTGTGTATATTGTACTACTAATGCCATACTTGTATAACTCTTTGGACTTTGTCAATGCGTTGTATGTAGGATGACAATAAAGTATTCTTTAATTAATGTATGCAATACCCTAAACTTCTAGGCTCGAAAATGATGAGATGTAGTGTTAATGTATCAGTGTATAACCAAGATATTTTTGCCTTTGTTCTATTTAAATAATAACACAAAGAAACTGATATATAGTAACAAATTTACCGTAATATACAGATTAAATAAGTTGCTATAATGCAGAAGTGATGTTCTGGCACATTAAGAGATATCTATGTATATAGATGATTTAGATCATCAGGATCATTTAAACTGTATGCTATCCTTCTGTCGTGTTTAAGGCTCTTACTTAGTATATCCATTCAGTAATGGTAAAATAAATTGTCTGAATCAGAAGTGGGAGAAATGTACTCCCATAACCTTGATGGCTGGTTGCAGCTATCATCATGTATTTAGGTGCAGCCAATTCATAGTTACTTACACAAATAATTGTTGTCTATCCTGTGTGATGAAAGATGTGTGCAGGCACGATGAGCGTTTGATGGCAAAGAACAGCCGATTCAGCAGTTCGAGTGCTGCAGCACCCTCACCTCCCCACACTCCAGCCCCAACTCCTCTACCCACCCAACAATTTGGGGTGAGTCTGCAGTTCATCAAAGAAAATCACCAGGGAGAGGTCATCCCACCACTTGTCAGGCAGTGTGTAGAATTCCTTAGCTCACCTGATGGTATGTACAACTATTTAGTTATTGCAAAAAAAAAAATATATATTTTATATATATATATATATATATATATATATATATATATATATATATATATACAGGGTGATTCAAAACTAAACGGCAATCTCTCGAGAGCTTATTCTATAGCTAAAAACAAGTAAAAAAGTTCATATAACCATATGCCCGGAAACGCTTCGTTAGCGAGTTACGCCTAGCGAAAGATTTCCCCCGGATTTCAGAACCCTTGGTGAAGTCAGGCCGTATAAAAATGGTAAAGGTAGTTACAAAGATACAAATACGATTGTTTTTTATGTTTTTATATCTGACAAATTTATTAAAATTCGTCCCAGAGCTGTAAATGCAATACTTTCAGAGATATCTTACGTAAAACACAAGAATTGGTGCAAAGAAATAACACATTTTTGTGTTTAACGTAAGATTACTTCCATAAATGTTAAATAAAAGGTCATTTTTTTCTTAAACAGATTTGTAGAACGTTTAATTCTGAAAAGATTCATGTGAATTACTTAGGAAAAAAATTAATAATAGGTATTGAAATTTAGCTTTATTTAAAAATAAAACAGACGCACAAAAATGCATATTCTTATCTGCATAAAATAACTTGTATTGAGTAAACTTTGTTTTAATGACAACAACACAGCCATATTTTTAATTTCATTTAACCACTGTTTTCAATTTGTTTACATTTATAGAGTGTAAAATTCTACTAAGGAAGCTAACGATTACTTATCATGCTGAATTTTTAGATTTCAGCGATTATGTAAGTACTCTTCTAACATTAAAAAATGTTCAGAACTTTGTTTCCTCACAACTCCTTTTAAAAGCTAATTGGGGCAGCATCTATGCTAGATAAAAGTTTCCTGGCCTGTGCTTTTGAACTAATGTATACCAATTCTAGGCCAGGGAAGCCACCCAACCAGAAAAGCTGGAATTCAAAGGATCGTGAAAAAACCGGGAATCAAGCCGGGAAACTCCCTGAGAACCTCCTTGAATCAAGAACTGATTAATCTCGAAACACTGTATTTTATGCGATGTGGTTAGTAAAATTGTGAAATGAAGATCAACATATATCTGTGAGCCTCATCTGACACACAGGTTGGTCCGAGGTTAGAGTAGTGGAGTTTATCTGGTTAGTGTTACTACTTCTTTGCCGGCACAAGCCTCCCTCCCCTCCAATAAAAAAAAAACACATTTGACAATTAAAATCCGGCTGATTGATCGTCCCCGGATTTCTGAACTAAACGAGCGTGCTACGCTCTAACGTTGACTGATAAAGCAGGTATTGACCGCGATACAAATGGGGTTTCTTGTACTTAAGTATTCTTCAGTGCGCTCGCATGTGGAGTCTGGAGTCGGACGAAGTTTGTCCAACACTCTTATTCTTGAGTGAAAAATACTATTTTTTGAAATGACGTGTGTTAGATAGCTAGGTCACAATCCTAAAATGTAACATGTGTACCTATAAACAGGCTTAAGAGTTCGGTTCATTGAAATGAGCTGTGATGTGTAATGCTTTGATAGAAGTACAAGTTTTGCCGAGAAGGGGGCGTTTGCATTCTGTTGCAATAGCAATGACAGAATGAGATGAGGTTTGAGCGGTATGGGGGAAGCGAAAACATTTAATGTCTAGAATTGTCGGTGAGAAAAGCGCCATCATGTGGTAAACCCTACCCTTCCCTGCCCGCTCACGTCTGTCAAAGCTAGTGTCAGAGTGTTTCCCATAATGTAGAATATAAATATTAAAGTCGCTGCTCAATCCAGTGCTCACCACACCACTGTATCGAGGCCGAGCCTTGGTTGGTCTATTGAACGATCTAGCTCTAGCACAAAAATAATGATGATATGTTTTTATACTTATAGGAGTCATCATCCAAACTTCGACTGAACTGTGTTTACATGGCAAAAAGTTCTGCAAGTTTTGTGTCCGACTAGTAAAAATCACTATTCTAAATGGACGCAAGAGCTCTCACGAGACTTCCGTATTTGACTCCCAGAACAACCAGCGACACATCTGTAGAGAGTAATTGCGATACGTTATTGTCAGTAAAATTGCTTATATCTTGTTCTTATTATGCGACAGTAGTTCAAATACTCTTGCTACTCCCCTTGTCAGTGTACAAATGCAACTTAATGATTACGCCAGATCTACAGACGGGAGATGGCCAGCTGACCAAATCAACCATGCAACATCAGAGCGAGAATATATTTAGACGGGCGACGGCTGGTCCCTTCAGCGTCATTCTCTGATCAGTTATTTTCCTTGAACGACTTCTCTCCATCACCATGTGACGATCGTTGTGGACAATTCGAATGAGTTCAAACCAAATAGTCCCATGGTATGAGGAGCCTTATGTAATGTTGTTTCGTAGTCCATAACATATAATCTAATGCACATGTTATGTTCTTGTAAAGGGGTGATTTCTTTTCTTTTATTATTTTATTGGCACGTAAATAGGTGTCATGTTAATGTAACTCAAAATTTTTAGCAAATATTAAGTATTACATATAAAAGAAAAAGTTATTATCTAATTTGAACTGTCAAATTAAAAGCTACAATAGTTGCCTTTTTACAGAAGTAAGCTTATCTGATCTGAATATATAGTGTTTCTTGACTCGGTGAGACAAGGTAAAATCAACTATGGAACTAAAAATACAATAGCCATAAGTCTACATAACTTTTTGACGGATTTTCTTAATTGTGGGCAGACAAGCGCAACTCAACATTGGCGTTGAAACATAATCACTCGATGTAAATTCACACCAGTAGTGTCATACACATCCACCCGTCCTACTACATTACTTGTAAAGTAGCAAGCTACTGCTTAGCAAGTGCAGATATAAAAAAAAAACTTTTACTATACACTTAAAGACCTCTGCTATGAAACTTATTTTACTTTTGTCAGGAGTAGGCTTCTCAGAGCTGTATATGTATATATTTTTCTTGATCGAGAAAAAGGTAAAATCAACTAACTGAATGAAAAATACTAAAATTGGAATAAATTACAAGGGCCATATAAAATATACACCCATTTTTTTGGTTTTTCTTCATCATGGCAACAAGGCTACCTCAACATTAGCGTTATATGATTCACTTGAACCTGGAGTGCCCATACACATGCAAAACCTATGAAACTGTGTGCGAAGCCGCGGGTACTGCTAGTTAGTAGTGTAATTATAGAGCCACTACTTATTTTAGAAAAATAAATTTGTGTACTAACAACATTTTACAAGTGTAAACAATAAGAAGAAGAAAAGTTAATCTATTTCTTCAATTCACGATCTACACCTGCAAGACGATGTTGTGTCTCTTGGTGGTGGTCTTGACTAATCTGGATCACCATGTTTCGGACGTCGCCACTATGAGGATGATAACTTCGAAGCCGAGCTGCTGAACTGCCCCCAACCCGAGCGTTTGATAGCCTCTCGTACCCATTTGTTGATGAGGATGGAGGATGAGGAAGGACTTTAGTGATGTTTCCCACGTACGGCAGATCGTGGAGGTAGTGGGTGATGACACAGCTGACGTAGAGCTCATTGTTGTGAGCGCAGTGTCGTCTCCCCAGGCAACAAGGAGCTTGACCACCAGCGGCTATTAAGGTACACAACAGATTTATCTCAACATTATAAGCTTTTTTTGTGATGATTTTCATCTCGCATGAATGTAAAAGAGCATACTTAATAGTTTTTAATTGGATTTCAATTCCTTTGTATAAAAAGATATGATATATAATATAATCATGATGATAGCACAAGTTTTTTTACTTAACCCTGAAACAGGCCATAATTTTTCTCAAAATGTGAGCCATTTTATGATGCGATTTTTGTAAGGTTTTTATTTTTATCACTGCTCTCAATCTATTTTTCAAAGTACAGAAATTTAACAATTAGTGTTTTTTAGAAATAATTCACAGTTTACAACCGGTCAATCAGATGATCCGATAGAGCGAAATGCCGAGCAGTTGGTGGAGTTACTGGGAGAGGGCGGAATCACAGCGTCGGAGGGTGTTTACCCTACTACCCTGCGTGAACTCAAATCACCCAGGGTCTTTTTTGTTACAAAACGGTTTGCCTATAATACCTCTTATTGCATGTCAAGAAATATTAAAACAATTGAATTTCAGGCAGGTAATCAAGGGAACTTATTAAACAATGCACCAGGTTGAATTAGTTTTGGCAATTAATATTTTTCCAGTGCAAATTAACAAACCGAAACATAAGAATATTCATTTGCCAACAAACAATCCTCTCAGGATGGTCAGAACCGAAATTCAAATCTTTTGTGTAAAGTACCAAGTAGAAACCATATTTTGTTTGACTTTTTTCTGGACTAATGTTCGGTATTGCTCATTTATCCAATAGACAAAGTAACAATTGAAACTACATAGATTGAATGTGGAAGACATAGAGTAAAATTATAAATGTATTGTAATTTTAATTTGTGCATGTATGCTGATGTTACACTCCTGGACAAGTTTTGTGGAACAGGATTATAGCCCTAGTTATACTTCCATCACGGGCTGACCAGTAAAAAAACAAGCCCACCATCTCTTGGCTTTGGCAGGCTTACTGTGCTTTCGACCGCAAGTATAATAAAGAAAATCTCAAAGCCCTCTACTTAGTGCATCCCCACCAACTTTATTCGTATCATCTGGAAGATATTTAGAGACCTGGTGATCAGGTATTTCAACTGTTAGTATGTACAAAAGTTGAGCTACTGTGAGAAATATTCATGCATTAAATAGTGATCAGTATTAAATTCTGATAAAGAAAAGAAGATTATTAAAAGAAAAAATAAATATATTTTATATCAGTGTGTGAGTGAAAGAGGTATATAAACATGAACATTGAAGTAAAATTATTGAGGCCATTAAAATTCACTGTGTGTAGGTCATCTGGCTATTATGTGTGTGTTTTTTTTTTATCTGTGATTGTCCTCCTGTTGATTTATTTACATGAGTCAATTTTATTTGACATCCTTAGTCAAATCTCTTGGGGTTTTCAGTATTATGTGAAAAAATGTGAAATATAATGTTCATTTTAAGGTAGTTTAATTAACAAGGAATCACCTTAAATCAATTCTATTTAGAATTATTTTAAACATGACCATATAATGTATTTTTTTACAAAGATGTTCAGCTGGTAAACTTTTCATAATGTCCGTCCAATCCTTACTTGAGTGACCAATAAGATGGAAAAGAGCCGTTACACACCATACCGACACTGTTAGTCTTCACAAACTATCCTAATCCGACACATTTTCTATATTCCATATATGTAAATCTATACTAATTTTACTAACCGCTTACACCCAGGATGCACCATTACAATAATGGGTCTAGAAAGAAAGTTATTTTGGTACACACAGTTTATAATAGAAAATTGGATCTTTCATTTTATAATAAATTATAGTATTGTCACCTAAAATAATTTTCTTACTGTTCTTTACTACTTATCTTTATAGCCAGAAATTTTCATTTATACCCATTATTCTTTTGATGTTTTCAAATAAAGTTTACATTGAAATAACAGTAAATCATATTAAAAAATAGTAATCCTAATCTATGTGTTATTTATTAATATTGTACCGAAACAAATATAACAAATTATATCTTAAATTATAACATCCTTTGTATGTCCCTCTGTGGTGCAAACTTGAAACTGAGCATTAGCAAAGGCCCGAGAACTCAAGGTGGTACTCAAGAATGAATTGAGCCATCAAGTTTTACGTAGCTAACACTAAACACTGAGTGCATTCTGTTCCATTTGACGATGGTAGTTTTTTTACATCTTATTAAATTGTTTCTTTTGTCTGTTGGCAAACTTTTAGTTATCTACACAACTTTACAACTAACAGTGCTTTTCTTTAAAGCTTAAATATTCTGTAGCAAACCTGATATGAGGAATACAATGCCTTTATACCAAAACAATATTTTAAAGCAAAATATAACAAGCAATAAATAAAAGAGAAAAGTAATGATTTTTTTATAAGGTTGATAATTTGTAAACAAACCCGCAAAAGTAATTTTTTCAACTTATTTATAAATGCTGCAAAAGTTCATGGACAGATATCTTGAAAAATAATATAGACTAAAATAGTAGAAGAATAGATAACAAAACCAAAGATGAGGTTACCTATCAATAAAAAATACATTTCCCTTAGAAATATTTATTTTTTAACATTTTAATTTCTATTTCCTTTATTAAAATCCAATTTAAAACAAGTTGTATAAACATCATTAACTTATATGACTACATGAAAGCGCATGTAATAAGGAATAAACCAACAACAAAATCCATTCTATCTATAACAATATAATGTTGTAATCATATTGTTTGAAACTATGCAAAATGTTTCAAATGAACATATAATTTTGTGGTTAAGAACTTGGTGAAACCAGAACATTTATATTAAACTTCATTATTAAAAGACTTTATCAGACTAAAATTAAATGATATACACATCACAATATATATCAACCTCTAAATTTTCAAGACAGTTTTTTATCTGTGAATTACAATTTAAATTACATTTTAAAAGAGATATTTTCCAATTTATTTTAATAATAAAAATTATCTGTTTCCTTTGTTTAAAGTTATATTTTTGCACACTTTAAAAAATTGCACCCCATTGTTTGGTCCGAAGACCATTCATATGGAATTGGGATGAAGATGCCCACATAATAACATCGGGAACCACACTTTCTTCAAAAGAAAATTAATTGAGGCAACATACATTAAATTGGCAGACCAACCAATCAGTCAACCTCAGTCGAGATTAGGACCGCTTTGGTTGCCAATTCTAAAAAATGAACTAAAGAGAAAACCAAAAGTATCAAACTATCGGATATTTGTAATAAACCAATGCGGAGTCACAATATGGTTTTTTTTTTTATCTAGAAATTTCATCTCGCATGAACCAATAATAACGAAAGGCCCATTCCTGTTCCCCTGTCCCTTGTATACTTTTCCGCCATCTTGTTTTAGCCAGCCGTCACGATTGCCATGTGCTAGTCGCTCTGGTCAGTCGTAAAGGTGGCCAGTGATAGACGAGTGAAGACGCATTGTGACCTGTATTCCGTAGTTTACTTTTAATGATTAGTGTTTTTGGTATAGTTTTTGTATTAGAGTGCATGTTCTTTAGTGTTAGTGAAGTTGACAACAACATGTAGGTTGTGAATTCCTGACTTAGGCTTGCCACAACGCTTTAGCAAGATGTGTTTATATTAACTTAGTTTGTAATTATGTATTATGGTTAGTTTCTTTACCTGAAGAAGATATCAGATTGCAGATCTCGAAACGTAAAGTGTTACTGTTTTCTTGTTATTCACTGAACGATGGCAAATGTCCGGAAAAATCCTGTTCCTTTCACAATCCTTCCATCGTCAAAAATAACCTTTAAACAAGAGAATTGATTCTCTAGTACGGACCCGGAACCAGTAAACAAATCAAAGACCTTGAGAGCTTGCATCTTAAATTAACTAAACACATGTAATATCATTTAACTTTTAAACATTCTTGCATAAATTTAAGGTTGAAGACCTTATGCCTAAAAGGGTTAACTCTAAAAACACACCTTTTCATAGTAGGAAAGCCAGTAAAATGTTTGTCTTCTGCTTCTAAATCTTTACTTAAAGAAAGAATTGCATATCATCATCGTGAAAGATACCTCCTCCAAAATATATTGAGTGTAAAAAAACTGAATTAAAAACACTGATCCGGTACGACAGAATTCAACAACATTCTCGAAAGCATCCAAAATAGATGTAATAAAAGTTTCTGAAACAGATAAGAAAAAGAAAATCAACCTCCCAAACTGGATAAAATTAGGCCTAAAAAATATGATTTGCCTAAGGATGGCAACGTGAATACGGATGCAAATAATAAAAAATGTAATCAACCTCTCTTCAAAAATCCTGAATGAAGCCGGAAATATCAGTTCTTAATCCAAGGGTTTAAAACTTTTCTGTGGCACAAAAATCGGTAAAGTTGGCACTGGATTTTGTAACATGGAAATCGAGTCGGCTGTTTTCACAGTTACCTGAGGAACAGGGGTGAACCGTTTCGTTGTGAGGCCAGTCTTTTACTCAGAAAAATACCTCCCACAAAACCCAATTTGACAATATAGAGGAGCAAAAAGGCCAGGTCGATCCTTGGGAAAGACGACACGGTCAAAATCTTAACTTACCTGCCGACAAAGGCATCACTACTTGTCTGGTACTTGACTCAGTAGCCGTATAAAGAAAAGATTGCGAAACTATTAAATACTGGCAAATATACAGTTTTAAATAAAGACCCGACTGATTCATTTGAACGCAAAGTAGCTAAAAACACCTTAAGAAAACATAAAGAATTTTTTTCAGATAAATTTAGATCTCTAAATTAACTCCTCACCACTCAAAAAATCCCCCATATGTAATGGCCTTCACCCCAAAATCCACAAACCTACCCATCGGTCCGTCACAACCTACCATCCCTCTTCGGCCCATCATTAGTTTCTCGTGTTTCACCTTGCAGGGAATTGTCTGAAAGTCCTCTTGGACATCTTAACGCCATTGGGTAGGAAAACTGACTCTGTTTCATCAAAAATTTCCAGGGATTTCGTAGAGAAGTCAAAATCCCTAAAGTTGACTGAAACTGACAAACTGGTAAGTTTTGATGTCGAAAGTACTATTTACAAAATGTACCCAGTTCCAGAAACTCTCGGAATTATTAAATCACGTCTCAAAGAAGAACCAAACATTAAAAGGATAGAACTAAACTTCACCCGTGCCAGTAATTATGGAACCTGTTAGAAACTATGGCACTCAATCAATTATTTTGAGTTAGAGGGTAAAAAAATTTTACCGTCAAGATGAGGGATGGCAATGGGTTCTCCACTGTCTCCTATTTTCGCCAATATCTTTATGAGAGGAATTCGAGCGAAAAGCTATGGCTTCAGCTCAGTTCAAACCGAAGATTTGGTGGAGGTATGTGGATGAATACCTTAGTTATTCTTTTTTCTCATGGAGACATTGAATTAAATAATTTTTTGAATCACATTAGATATAGTATTTCTCCTTCCATCCGCCTCACAATGGAAGTGGAAGTCCCAAAACAAGCTTCCCTTTTTGGATGTGTGTTGTATTAAGAGATAGGGATGTCCTATAAGACAACTGTTTTTCGAAAGATAACACACACAGGAAAATATTTAAATTATCAATCCAACCATCAAAAATCTGTCAACGAGAAGGGAGTAGCCTACGCGTCCTTGTTTGATAGAGCAAAGAGCCTTGTGCTCAGGATAAAGATATGGACTAAAAGAAAGAATTTAAGAAAATTGAATCGTATCTCAGAAGCAATGGATACCCTCCAATTAGTAAATAATAATAAGTGCAAACGAACCAGAAGAATCAATTCCTGAGTCAGAAAAACAGATTTTGTGATATTTAATTTGCGTTTTAATGTCAATCCCTTATGTGCCGGGATTATCGGAGAAGAAAATTAGAAGAGTAGGTAGAAAGTACAACATTAGAACCGCGTTTAAAACACACAACACTCCTTAGCCAAGACACTCTTAACAAAGTCTCGTAAAAACAAAACCAAAAAATGGCACACAGGATTCCAAAAACTGTGTTTACAGTATAAAAAATGTCTAGCTGCAATAGGAATACATAGATAGTGAGACAAAAAGACCACTAAACGTAAGGATAAAAGAACACAAAGAAAACACGAGAAAGGGTTTCACGCAGAAAAGTCAAAAATTGCACACCATTGTTGGTCCGAAGACCATCATATGAAATTGGGATGAAGCCCACATAATACAGCGGGAACCACATTTCTTCAAAAGGAAATTAATGAATCAGGCAACATACATTAAATTGGCAGACCAACCAATCAGTCAACCATCAGTCGAGATTAGGACCGCTTTGGTTGCCAATTCTAAAAAAATGAACTAAAAGAGAAAACCAAAGTATCAAACGGATCGGATATTTGTAATAAACCAATGCGGAGTCACAATATTGGTCTTAAGAAGTTCATCTCGCATGAACCAATAATAACGAAAGGGGCCCATTCCTGTTACCCCCTTCCCTTTGTATTTCCGGCCACTTGTTTTTAGCCAGCCGTCACGATTGCCATTGGCTAGTCGCTCTGGTCAGTCGTAGGTGGCCAGTAGTACCGAGTGAAGACGCATTGTGACCTGTATTACCGTAGTTTACTTTTAATGATTAGTGTTTTGTATAGTTTTGTATTAAGTGCATGTCTTTAGTGTTAGTGAAGTTGACAACAACATGTGAGGTTGTGATTCCTGACTTAGGCGTGCCACACAACGCTTTAGTAAGATTATTGTTTATTTTAACTTAGTTTGTAATTATGTATTTTAAGGTTAGTTCTTTACCTGAAGAAGAGATCAATTGCAGATCTCGAAACGTAGTGTTTACTGTTTTCTTTGTTTCACTGAACGATGGCGAAATGTCCGGAAAAAATCCTGTTTCTTCCTATCTGTTTTCCTTTTTAACACATTGGTCTTTTTGCACAGTTGGCAAAAGGATATGTTATGTACATGATGTTGTAAAACCCAAACTCACAATATTGATTCATCCGTTTGGATCTCTGCAACAATGCTATGACATATTTATTTCACTCCAACAAAAAATATTTTAGTGAATAATTGATAATATGAAGAATAACACATTAATTTATAAAGGTCCGTATGTATATATGCTACCGCCCCAGAAACTGTCTGGACAGTAGTCGCACATATGTAGGGCAAGGATAACAAAAAATCAAATATACTTCATACTTATAGAACAAATTTTAAAAGTGTTTCAGAGATCTGCAGGAAGATTGTAGCATGTGACAGGGCTGCAGCATTATTAAAAACACAACTGTCTGGACAAATAGCCACGCGCAAATGTTTTTGAAACAAAATTTCGAAACAATCTGAAAAAGCACAATCACTCACCCCTGTGTTTTAAGTCTTTTGTGACTCAACTATGTGACTAATATCATCAAAAAATTATTAGTCATCTGTTTAAAAAGAGGATAAAAACATGTTCAGTTTTATTATCTATAGTACGCAATCTAGTATTATTTTCATTAGCTTCCTGATACTAAGTGGTTATTTTGACGTTTGTCCATTATAAGGCAAGTTGGCCAACGTGGTATTTGTAAATTTCAAATGTTTTCTAAAAATAAAATAATACCATTTTCCTTGATTTTTTTACAAAGTCTTAACTTTTGCTAGAAGAACTAGTAAAAAAAAGGAAGCATAATAGATGAATTAAAATTTAGAGAAAGAAGTAAGTGTAAGTTTGAAATAATATTCATCATACCTTCCTTCTAACGAAAATTCTCCAAAATCGAATGGTGTAGAGCCTACTTAGTGAAAGAATTTATTGATATAATATTCTGGAGTTCTATGATATTATTTTTCTAACAGAAGTAGACATATATTCAAGGTACATAATAAATTTCAGTATCCTTGGTTAAGAGATATTTCAAAAGGTAAGTAAAATTTTGATTGGTTCTATTTGGGTTTTTTTATATAAAAAAATATGTACATATTAGGTTTTTTAGAAATCAAATTAACTAAAAACTTATCAAAACTAGATCTATTTAAATTAACTTTCCTATCTCCAAGGTACTTCCAGTGTCATAGTTAAAAAGTTTGCCTTTTGCCCCCGATCAAGAAAATATATACGCAGTGAAAACCAATTTTGATCAAAAAAGCATCTACTTTTGGCTCTTTTAAATTTATTTCCTGTTTAAGATATTTTCAAGTGCCATTGTGAGTTATAGTTTTCCTTATTTTGTCCTGATGAAGAAAATATATATACATAGGAAAATACTGAAGCATTGAAAATATTTTCATTGATACTGTAACACATATTCCAATATTAATTCAAAAAATTTTGCAAGGCCTTTCGGATTGGAGGATTTCCATCGTCAGGCAAACTTCACAAATAAAATAAAAATATCTGCCGTGCGGGAGGACCCGAGCCAGGTGCGCTCAAGCAATGCGTGACCTCATAGACACGGTGGCTGGTGCACGCTTTGTAATTTTAACAAAACGGATAGTCTACTATTAACTCTTTCACTCATTCAACTACTTACCCATAGCCACATTCTATGCTTTTAAAAACCTGTTATTCATATTACAGTCTGCTCCTATACACTGATAGTATAAATGAATACTAAGATACACATGAAAACTATCGCTTAAAATATATAAATACTGTAGTAATAATTTTGGCAAAACATAATACAAAAATATTATAAAACAAAAATCAAACTTTGAGTAATGATTTCCTTCAAAATATTACAACACGTGAATAACATTAACATGACACATTCACATATTATTACAGTACATTTTTAGATTTCTTAAAACTAACTGGCGGTGTACCACAGGCCAGAAAACGCAGTATCGGGAAAATGCAGTACGGTGGTGTACCAGCTCGTAACATCGCACCCGCATCACATGTAGTCGTGGAAATGGGAGCAAAATCAGTAGTGAAAACTATAACCCGGTACTTTTGTTACCGTTACTCACGTCGGTTGTTACACACATACTTATATGATTATGCTATAGAAATTATCTATGTATTAACAATATATTTTATTTTTTGTTTAATTTTAAATACGGTTTACCATGAAATGTTGGAAAACCAATAGAAAACGTAAATCATTTCCAGTCATATTGTCAGGTCAGGGTGTCTACCAATCTGGAATACGTAGAAAAACTGGGAAAGCAGGTTATGAAACTGTTAGTTACTGTATTAGTTTGCAAAATTAATGAAATGTCACTAACATCTTTCTTCAAATTTTTGAAACTACTCATTTTAGTTTATAAAAGTACAATATTATTTATTGTCCTTACTACACAAAAATATTAATATTCATTGAAACTAATAACCCATAACGGACCTAGTTGTCATAATTAATTGCGTAGTTTGCTCCCTGTAATATACCCACTAGTCCCCATGACTGTAAGTGATAATATAGGAGGTTATAATGTGAAATAAATTAATTACTATATCAGCTGCTCTCGTCTATTGCATTAGAGTAACATACAGTTGTAGTTACAAAATTGTAAATTAAAAATTCAAGTTTTTTTTTTTTTTTTATGAATAAGCTTTTTGAAAATACCCTTAATTTAAAAACTTTACACCCTGATTTGCAGCATAAGTTAAAATAATAAGTTAAAATAAAAGTTAAATTGAAATTTCAAAAATCTAGGTGTGTATACCATAACATTTAGTTAGAGTTAAATAATATCAATTGTATGTTTGTAATCAAGATAAAAAAAATTAGCATAACAATAGTCCAGATTCAAACACACGTATCAAGTTCACCAGAGAAGGTAGAGCGCCACTCTCAAGGTGGGTTTTTAATTAACAGTGTTTTAAATAGAATTTCCACTGCATTAGATGGTTCATACCTATGCAATCTGCATTACACTAACTAAACAAGCAACTCTAGTATTTTAATATTTTATAAAACAAATATTTCTGCCTCTTTGGTGAACTTTAGCTGAAAGTATCCCCAGCTTTTTTAGTGTTTACTAACTTTAAATAAATTTGTAAATCTTGTAATCATATTTTTCCGAATTCCTAAAGTATATGAGGAAACTTTCCTATATTCTCTTTATCAAAACATTCCTTGGACTGCAAAGAATATTAAAAAAAAAAGAATTAGCCAAATTAGTTTAGCTATCCTCATGATTAGTGCTTAGCAACACATTTACGTCGATTAATAAGATATAAATCTTGATTCTCAAGATATTTTATCTTGGAGTTCAAATACAGATATTTCAGAAAATACTCCCATAGAAAATGGGAAACTCCAAAGTAAAATAAAAAGGACTTAACAAGACTTTAAATTTACTCTAAACTATGTTTGACAACTAGCTTAGGAACAGTAATGTGTGTATAAAAAATATTCATATACTAATTATGTTTCAGTGCGTCAAATTTGGACGCAAGATGATGTAATGTAAATTGCCTTAATGAACTAAGTCAGTATCTCAATTTGGACCTAATCAGCACTAACCACCATACCTGTCTTAAGTGAGTTTTACATTTATTTAGTTATTATTGTTTTCAATTTAAAGTTATTCTTCTCTATGTCAGTTTATATTATCAAATGTTTTAGAATATTCAAAATTATTTTGTCTCATCACTCCCGGTCTTAAAGTTTATTACATATTAACTATGGTATAACAAGTTATAGAGTTATAACCGGATGTCCCACGAAGATGTTTTAAAACATTTGGATTTTATATTACTTGTCCATTTTATGGGTGCACTTACAAGTTTACAAACTCTACACAATTCATTTAATAGGTTTTAAAAATTCTGTGTAAAATTTCAGCTCTCTAGAAATTGTTGAAACAAAATGTTGACATATTGAAAATTGTATCAAGAAATGCTATCCTGTAGTAATTGATAGATTATTTACAGTTTCAGAGGGGTCTGACTTGTACTCTAACCTGAAGTATTAACCTCTATGTCAACGGTTTTTATTAAGTATTTATGTTTTTAATCTTGTGTAGTTACCATTGTCTTTATGTATAAGGTGTGTATATTGTAACTATTAATGCCATACTTGTATAACTCTTTGACTTTGTCAATGCGTTGTATGTAGGATGACAATAAAGTATTCTTTAATTAATGAAAGCAATACCCTAAACTTCTAGGCTCGAAAATGATGAGATGTAGTGTTAATGTATCAGTGTATAACCAAGATATTTTTGCCTTTGTTCTATTTAAATAATAACACACAAGAAACTGATATATAGTAACAAATTGACCGTAATATACAGATTAAATAAGTTGCTATAATGCAGAAGTGATGTTCTGGCACATCAAGAGATATCTATGTATATAGATGATTTAGATCAGCAGGATCGTTTAAACTGTATGCTATCCTTCTGTCGTGTTTAAGGCTCTTACATAGTATATCCATTCAGTAATGGTAAAATAAATTGTCTGAATCAGAAGTGGGAGAAATGTACTCCCATAACCTTGATGGCTGGTTGCAGCTATCATCATGTATTTAGGTGCAGCCAATTCATAGTTACTTACACAAATAATTGTTGTCTATCCTGTGTGATGAAAGATGTGTGCAGGCACGATGAGCGTTTGATGGCAAAGAACAGCCGATTCAGCAGTTCGAGTGCTGCAGCACCCTCACCTCCCCACACTCCAGCCCCAACTCCTCTACCCACCCAACAATTTGGGGTGAGTCTGCAGTTCATCAAAGAAAATCACCAGGGAGAGGTCATCCCACCACTTGTCAGGCAGTGTGTAGAATTCCTTAGCTCACCTGATGGTATGTACAACTATTTAGTTATTGCAAAAAAAAAAAAAATATATATATATATATATATTCTTCAGGTCGATTTGAGAATGGTTTAGATTTACAAATTTAAGCAGGTACAAATTAAATTTAGAAGATAAAAGATACATTTTTCCAAGCACCTGCCCAGTATAAACTACAATTATGAGACAGTTATGTACATTAAATAACCAAACACTATTTGAAAGCGCTAAGTTATGATGTATATTTGTCTTTAAAATAAATTTCTGGTTGGGGGCTTAAAGCTTGAATATTAAACCACTTTATAATAAAGTACATGTACTGTACACATGCGTCTTTTTATAATTTTGTTGTGGTTTGCAAGACACCTCATCCCACAAAAAATTTAAAAATTATCCTTAATTAAATTTATAAATATGAGCAGTAATGACCACCATGAAGTAATTTTCATTATTTATTAAACGTTATTTGAATTATTGTGTGTTTGAAAAACTAACTCGATTTTTGGTTATACCTTATATATTAGAACTGTTACGACAGATGTTTTTATTTTTATTACAATTACTCAAAACTGTATCTACAAATCCTAATAATATAAATGCATAAGAGCCTTTGTTTGTTTGTTTTGCTTTCACGAATAAACTATTCAACTGCTGAAATTTGACATGGACATTTTTAGGGTCCCTGGAACACCCCACTGGACTTTAAAGTAGATACAAAATCCCACCTTGGTTTCTAAAATTGTAAAATATTAATTAAAAGAGCATTTCTAATGTAATCAACTGTTCTGTGTAAACATTGTGTGTTTATTTTAATTTTGTTTACATTTATAGTGAGTACAAATATTTTTAACATTGTTTTATATTTCAGCAATTAGGTAAGTACTCCTCTTTATAAAGTAAATAATTCAAAACATAAGATGGTCAGAATTTGACACCGAAGTCTCCCTGAAGCAGTCGGCAAGAACTATGCTAAACGAAAGTTCGATGGACTGTGCTTTTGAACTAATGTTCTAAATGTTCTAAAATGATAACAATATTTTTCAGTTTATAAAGAAACTAATGCAGTGCCATTGTTAATGTACTTTTAACAGTAGCCTACATTTTCATCAAATATTAAGTATTAGATCTAAAAGACAATGTTACTATCTTACAAAGTAAATTAGAATGGCCGTAAATACAACTTTTTGACGTTTTATTCGTTGTGGCAACAACGCAAACTCAACATTGGTGTTGGAAATATAATTCACTGGAACCAGCAGTGATCATACATATGCAAGCCCTAATAAATTGCGTGCAAAGGAGTGGGTAACTGCTAGCACTTGCAGATATAAGAGGTGATGTAGTCTAACCTGTACTTTACATTTAAAGTCTGTTATCAAACCTAAATTAGTTGTCTTTTGAGAAAAGTAGGGTTCTCTGAGTTGTGAATGTGTGAAGTTGTGAATATATATATTCTTGATCAGAAAAGAGGCAAACTCTTTATACAGTATATGATATCCCCCAACAAAACTTGATTTATAGCCAAATGTTTTTGTACTTAATATTGAGTATTTAACAAATAAATCCACCTTCTAATAATAAAAAATGGTATAGTATGTTTACGATATTGCAATAATTGAATTGTCTGAGCATCTCAATAGAAAAGTAGCCTTGAATGTGAGGTATGGTAGGAGTATCCCACAGCTATTTAAAGCTTTATTTTGTATTATGTAATACATTTATTTTCAGTCACATCTAAGATTCTGTTGAATTTTACAGCACTAGAGACTGAAGGTCTGTTTCGAAGGTCTGCAAATGTCTCAGTTGTCAAAGAACTGCAAGCAAAAGTCAATCAAGGGCTTCCAATAGATTTCAATGGTGATGTCCATATTGCAGCAGTCCTTTTGAAAACATTCCTTAGAGAATTAGAAGAGCCTATTATGACCTTTGACCTCTACGATGAAATCACCCAATTTCAGAGTAAGTTTATACTATAACGTTAGTTTTATACAGATAGAAAATATACCTTTAATTTTACAGAATTTCAGAAATCTATTAGGTCAACAAAAACCTTGTTGCATACAAAATTACATACAAATATGACGTTGAATTGATTTTTGTTTTATGTTTGCATACTATGTCCATATTAGTATGAAGTAGTCTCAATATCTACTTGAATCATGACATTCTATAAATTACAATGAAGTATCAGTTTGATATTTTACACATTCATTCAAGCCCTGTATAATTATAACTAGTGGTGTAGTCTTCTAGCAGTATTTTGAAATGGAAAACTTACAAGATAGACATCACCCTGTAAGTTTGGATGGAGAATTTAGATACATAATAATTTTATCATTTTGAAATCTGAGCTTATGTTCAAAACAACCATTGTAAATAATTTTGGTGATAATATATAAATTAAATGTATAATTGTAGAGGGATATAATTACCTATTGAGAATAAACAACACCCTACTGATTGATAGATCTTGTTAATTATGGGGTGTAGTTTAACTATGGCGAGTTTGCACTTGGCTGGATGTATTCAAAATATAGATTCCGTGCTCATGAAATGGGACTGTTCAACACTGCTAGGCAATGGCCAAGCCTGCTGTACTAGCCACGTAAGGCTCCCATCCCTCATCAAGCGATATTTGTAAACGTGGTGGACACGTTTCAAGTTGTACATGCACAGAGCGAGTCTGCTGCAACCCCAACCACAAGTACCTAACACTTAAAATTCAAATTTCTGTACTGCCAGAGATATTATATAATGTATAGCAATCGTCAGAATTAAACAATTATTTGTTTAGAATTTTAACAATCGCACAACATGAAACTCCAATCATACCATGTGTTCTCATACACTACTACACATTCCTACCAATATTCCCACTTTCAGCGCTGGTTGTCAGTCTACTGATTGTGCGGTCACCCTGTCATATGCACTAAACTCATCAGCACTATTAAATGCTTGGGATGCTAAAAGGTATTTCAAACAAGTTTTTAACATCTTAGGACAATCTTTATTAATTTTTTGAAACTTGTTGATGAAACATTTCCCTGCCTGTGAGTGTAAGTATTCATAAACCTCTGTTCTGTGCCTGCCAATTCGGTTGATGTGCTTTGTTCCTGTCGCATATTCATGTATGTCTTGGTCCCATGTCAGGGCACATTTAAACACACAAAACTTCAATTGTGAAATTATCTTAATTGCTTTGTTTTGCTTCAGCACTGTTCTCTGTTGTGTACCTGAGCTTGAGTTTGGTATTTACAAGTGGGTGGTTCTGTGAATCTTCGAGGAATGAAAATGAAGCACCTAATTGAGGAATTATGTACTTGTCCAGTGATTTGGAACTCTACTAGAGTTGATATCTTTTCAAATATTGACCGTAAAAAACATGGCTGCTATATTATCACAACAATTGTGGCTGTGTGGAATGGTGTGGCCGATATAGCATACAAAAAACCACGCTAGCCACGCACATTGTGTAGTGGCCATTAGTGTTACCTCAGGAACTTCAGAATTCCTTATTTGTTGATTTTAAGTGCAGCTTAGTTTAATCAAACAAATAGTTACTAGAGATTTGATGTGCTACATATTTGTTCTGAAATCATTATCAAAACACCAATCTAGATTGTTTTTATTTAATGCATGTAGAAGTGGCGTTGTATATGGTTTAACACTTATTTGCTTTAACCCTCTAACTGTCAACTGATACGGCAGTTAGGCCGCTCGCGTTACGGCAATGCCGTATGTTTCAGTTTAAAGTAAAATATCAATCGATGGTAAAATATTTGAACTTCTGATTGAGGTATATTATTACTCAATAAATCAAACATTATTCCTCTTTGTATTCCTACTTGTGCATGTTAATACGTCCACTGTGAGCGGTAACTCTGGTTACCACAGAGCCTTCGTTCTAAAATGAAGTCAGTGTGCGGACAGCACTTAAGCTATCACAACGCTGTATTTCTCGCTCCTCTGGAGGTATTTTTCTCGTGTTTTTATACACTTTGTTTTCACATTAGACTTTTTCATTATTTTTTAAGTTTTTTTAGTCGTAAGTGATTGTGTAACACAATGGATCTTCCCCCGGGACCAAGTGGTGTACAATAACCAAGTTCTAGGTGTACAACAGAGCCAGTATTGAAATGATGAGGATGACAACATAGATGGAGTACCAGACAGAGTTGGAAGTTGAGGATCCTGATTATAAGACCAACCCACCCCAATGGTGCGCTCACAACCGGATTGGAATGACAGATATTTCCTTTACTAAACAGGAAGGATTTTTAGTTCCTTTGCTAGATGACAAATGTCTAATTAGTTTTTCACACTGCTTGTGGATATAGTTTTTTATAGAGGGAATTGTTAAGGCAACCAACAAGTACGCACTTGAGTTTTTTTTGTGGGCCCCATACTGTACCCCTATCGACCTATCTATCGAAGATTTGTTGGTTTTTCTTGTTCTTATTTTACACATGCAGGGTCCCCACCCGACCGTGAAAACCGTGAAACCGGGAATTAAGCCGTGAATTTCGTTCACCGTGAAAAAACCTTAAATAAGCCGTGAATTTTGTTTTACATACCGTGAAAATCTCTACAACTTTTGAATAAATAAAATCAACACGGGTCGTCGTCAGACGATCATATGGGAAAGTTGACCTTCGCTATTGCAAAGTAAAAAGTAGCACGCAATGTAGGGGATAGACCACGAAGTTTGACAGGTGCTGCTATCTGAGCGATTTTTACTGATAATATGGTTTATAAAACAAATGAGGAAAAGGAAGGGGGGCCGATGGGAGATGACGCTTCCGGCTCAAATCACGTGAGGCCTGTCTTTGTCTGTCGCCAGGTTCCCGGGCCTTGGCTACGCTACGCGGCTGTAAACAAGGCATTCTCTGATTGAACGCGAGATTAATAACACAATTTAATTACTTGATAGATTGTCGTTTAATGTAAACACTTTTCGTATTGGAGTTTTATTGTATCAGATATAGTCTATTATTGTTTTCATAAAATAAAAAAAGTATACAAATCCTTAATTCTAATGTAAGGAATTTAAATTACATTTTAACTTAATTTCATTCTATTAAATCCCTTATTTTATTTAAATATTAATGAGAAAAATGCTATTCGGTACAATATCTATATCGTTGTGTGTAATGACTGTTAACACAATGTAATAATTATAAAAAATTTTAATTTATGGTGGACAATAAATTGAATTAATTTAGGGTCTTGCGTAAATAAATAGTATAATAATGTGACGGAGCAGAACCTACACGACACATATCAATTAACGCAGCGAGACCATAACTTTATAGGCCTATATAACTGTTTTAATTACCAGTAAGGTCGTTTGAAGAAAACAATTTTATTTTTCATCTCTTTAGATATTAAACGGTAGTGATATGCGTTTTCCTTATCAATAATATTTTTTATGATTCCTAAGCTGCATGGATATTACGAGTGTACACGGTTTTAAATCTTTTATGGTGAATGTGTGTTTAAATTGTATAATGTATTAGTAAAATATTACAAATGAAACGTCATAGTTTATAAAAACGTTAGAAAAAAACCATTGCATTTTTTCTAACCAGGAAACAACAAAACGTCAAGTAACTTTGTAGTGTTAAGCTTTATTACTACAAATCGAGGAAGTCGTCCAAAGTATAATTTTGTCGGGTTCCATACGACTACGTTAACGCTATTAATCATTTCATGCAGATGAAAAAATATATCGTACAAGGTTCATTTATTGTAATGTGGTGCAGCGATGTTATGGTAAAAATAACCTTTGTTGTCTACTGTCAATGAGAGTGGAAGGGGAGGGGTATATCGTGTACTCCACTCCCCCATCCTCGGACAACAGCTGGTTTCATGTCTCAACATGAAAGATTTGTTCCCCCAGCTCGGCACTCCAATCTTATTCTTATTGTGAGAATTGAGTTAGATTTCATTTGGGTGTGTCAGTTATTACGTCAAATATTTATTAGTTACGAACTGTATTGTGAAAATTTTAATTTCTTCTGTCTTGTTGTTTGTTCTTTGTTTGTCCTTCAGAAGAAGCAGTAACCAGTACACGAGGTAAGAAAATGTTCATTCATTTAGTTTGTAGCCTCCGGTAGCAGCATTAATAGACACTTCTTTTTCTTGCAAGATAATCAGTTTTATGATCGTGATCACTGATCAGTGGCGGATTGGCCGTTGGATACAAGGAGGTTTGCAAACTTAACTATAAATAAAAGCTTTTATAATTATCAAAAAGGCGAGTTCTTGTAAATTTTCGGTAGCGTAATGTAATAATTAAATTTATTTTATTTTATATTATATAAAAATCTATTTATTTTAAATTATAGAATCAACCATGTTTAAATTTTAAACCAGATTCTAACAATTTAGGAAAGGATTTTGAACTTAAAAGAAGCCGACGGCGGCACGGAGGGTTGTCAATGCCAGCCAGCTCCATTGAGAGAGTATTAATCGTAATGGTAGGACGACAGCGATGCAACGTTTCTTTTAAAATTTATTTATAATCAAACTTATAAAACTATAACATTTTTCATATCCATGCTATAAGAACATGTACTCTGTTAAAAAAAATAATATATAAATCAAGCAATATTTTTTTTAAAGTAGTTTAATTATGACTAGATCACCTTTTGATTTCATCATATGGCTGTGCCCCATTACCAATATTAAATAAAATTAATTATTTAAGCTGTAAGGATTCAGATTCACAGAACCATGGGGGGGGGGGGGGCAGGAAACAGCCAAGGTATCAAATGATGCAATTCCGAAACTGATCGTGATTCGTTCTCATTGCAGTAGGAATGAATAAGTATTAAATCTAACGTAATAAAATGAACACTTTTAAAGTATGTAATGTTTTTAAAATGTAAAATTTATTGGAAAAATGTTATTTTACTAACGCTTAATGTTTATTTTTATAAATAGTATATAACTGTAAACTATTTCCTCAATTCCACAATTTGGTACTATTCGATGTTTATAACATTTTAATTTCCCATGTATTCAATTTTCATTTTTATTTTGTCACACAGATTATGATGTTCGTACAAAAAGTTGTTGAAATACTGTTGCCTACCTTAAACGTAAACACTGCTGACAATCAGCATAGGTCCTGTTGCGGAGCCGGTCCCCTCCTCTTTGTGGGCTATAAATAACTCACCTCGTATATCTCTTATCTATTATACGTGGCAACCTCTCTTCGTCTTTTATTTAACGAATCAATGATTTAGAAAAATCTACAATATCTCACATTCTTTTTATTGTGTTTGATATATATATATATATATATATATATATATATATATATATATATATATTATATATATGGAGAAGATTAATTTGTAAGTTAAATTTCTCTAGACTGACCTTTTGAAAACCTTTTTTACTTGTTCATGTGTCCAAGTTCCTCCGGAGACCTCATTTTGCAAACTCAATTATCATTACATTATTTAATGTTGAAAGATTATTTTGAACGTCAGGATGTGTAAAATAAATTGACAGTGTACGTTTTGATATTCTTTATAATTTATTATGATTCAATGTATGTGTGTGTGCGAGCACAGGATTTCTAGATTGAGTCTAGTGCAAATAAAATATTCATACTTACGTTACTTTTTTTAAAACCAGTATATTTTATTTTTTATTGTAAAATGCTTTTGAAAGAATAATTCAAATATTGAATTTTTATACAATGTACATTTTGTAGTAATTAACAAAAATGTCAGCAATATTCTCATAATTATAAAAAAACGCTAGAAAATGAGAGAATGAATGGGTAATATTCTTAAAATAATTGATGAAAGGGTTGTAATGTGTTAAAATTTTTTGTTCAAATGTTTTATTAGGGCGATTTCGTAAAATAAATATGCTAACTCCATTTAATTGTATATGTGTGATCTTGAACAGAGAAGCATTGTTTATTTTCCGGTGCATTGTTTGATTAACGACGACTCTCTTCATCAGTCTAGTCACTGGCTTTGTCCGTGTCTTACACAGATTATGCAGTAGTCGTCGGGATTAGATTTTAGTAAAATGCTAAAATACAAAATAAAAAAAAATCTGCTGTTTTTTTTTATTTTTATAGAAATAAATAAAATCCACATATAAAATTAATCCTTTGACTTTAAATAAATTGTTACCGATTAACAATATATTGTACAGTTATGAAACACTCTTAATTTCTCATTTATTTGTTCAAATGTGAAAACTTTAACACGAACCCAAATAAGAGACTATTTATGTTTTTGTTTATCAGAACAATTACAAAATATTTCAAATAACTAAAAACGTCTTAAGATATAACTTATTGAAGATAAGAAGCAATATCTTCTTTGTCATTTTCAATATTTACGTCCGTTGTGGTAAATATAATAGACGCGATGTGGGATGCTTTAGCCTTTGAATCGCCTGTCTCCCTTATGTCAGTGTGTCCACTGCAGACTTCGCAACTTATAATGTAAAGTTAGGTCACCAGTTGTTTTCTCTTCATCATCACTTATGCGTTATTTTTCTGTTGGTTAAAATTAGGTTATATTTGTGGCAGATTCAATTCCTTATCTTCTAAAAGTTCAAAATGTCGATACAGCACTTAACTCGAACTAGAAATTTCCAGTACTCGCACACTTGTACAATGTAAGTTTAACTGACTGTAATACGGGGTTTCCTTATTTTCAGGCCAAAATGCCACTTCATTCAAACCGAGCTCAACAAGTTTTCAACCATCATACCTCCTTGAATTTCCTTGGGTCAAGGAACACCCTTCTATTAAAACAATGGCAATCTGTTCGTGGTGCAATAAAGGCATAAGCATCAGTGGGATGGGTAAAACGGCTTTAAAAAGCCATTCTAAGTCCACCAAACACATTTTAAACGAGAGAAAAACAGACAGAAAAGCCTTCCATTAAATATGTTTTTTAAAGACAATGTTGCTGACACAGCATTTCTCTATCAGGAGAACCTAGTAGCAGCCGAGATCAAGGGGGCTATTTGGGATCCAATTAGCGCAGGCTTCTGGTACGGAAAGCTCCCTCAGACAGCCCGAGTCACACAAACTGTTTCGACATCACGTCCCAATCCACAGTGAAGCAATATGTTATTTCTTGAATCCGTGACAAGATCAGAAATATTCTGGTGTTTACAAATAGTTGTTAATCATATTCCCTTTGCAGTTGCAGCTCGCTGTGCTAAAAGTTTCAAGTTTCAATTTCCTGATAGTGAGATAGCATCAAAAACTAAAGTTGGATTATACCAAAGTAGGATATTTGATCGTGTTTGGTTTGGCACCACATTTCGAGAGACAAATAAGAAAAGAAACTCAAAGAATGTTCTCATATTGTTCTCTGCTTCGACGAATCTTTAAATAAGTTAGTCAACGGCAACAAATGGGACGTTCATATTCGTTGGTGGGATCCAGCCAACAATCATATTGAAACAAGATATTTTACATCAATAATTTTAGGTCATACCAAAGCGGAAGATCTTCTCCGAGGAATCAAAAGCGCCATTTCGCCTGACACTTTAAATAAAATAGTTCAGGTTTCTATGGACGGACCTAACGTAAATAAAAAAATGTTCAATGATTTCGAGCAAGAACTGCTAGATTCACCAAATGGCCATGGCCTGTTAAATATTGGTAGTTGTGGTCTCCACACTCTTCATGGCGCCTTTAAAAACTGGCATGAAAGCAACAAAATGGGATGTTGTGGGATTCCTTAGAGCATTTGTATAACTTATTTTAAAAATTCACCAGCTCGTAGAGCAGATTTCACCTACTACAGCTCGTCTGATACATTCCCTTTAAAGTTTTGTGCTGTCAGATGGGTGGAGAGCGGAGCCGTGTGGCTCAAAGGGCCTTGTTGATACTGCCTTGCGTTAGGAAATATGTAGATGGTGTTGTTAAAAATAAAAAAGAGCCTGCATGTCGCAGTTTTGAAGTAGTCAAAGATAATTTAAATGATAAGCTTTTGGCAGCCAAATTGGCATTTTTTTATGTCAATTTGTGGTCTATTTGAACCATTCCTCAGAGAATTTCAAAATGATGCCCCAATGGCTCCTTTGCTAAATAATGAGATTAGCTCATTAGCTTTGAATCTCATCGAAAAGGTTGTAAAACAGGACCATCTGGATACGGTAAGAAATCAGATAGATAAAATGGACTTATCGCCCAACAATCTTATCCCAACCAAACATTTCGATTTGGGGTTTGCCACTAAAGATGCTCTCAGGACATGTGAACCAACATCAGATTTGGAAAAATTAAATCTTAAGAGAAACGCAAGGGAAGCTGTACTTGCTATGGTGAAAAAAATAATCGAAAAATCACCCATAAAGTACCCTTTGTCAAAAGCCATCACCTGTCTAGATCCGAATGTAATTAAAAATAATTCGGCTGAGAAAAAACATCTTACTTCATGTTTAGAGCAATTTAGTTGCGAAAAAATGGATGACTGGTATAAAGGCAGATAGTGTGAAACGACAGTACCTCAAACTGTTCTCAAATGAGCACGTATTAAATCAGTGCAAAAATGTATCAAAAGACATGAAAAACGACTTGATGATTTCTTTGTAGAGAAATAATAAAAGTTGAAGGTGTGGAGGAGTATAAAGATTTAAAGCTTTTCATTCAACTCATTCTGACACTTTCTCACGGAAATTCTTCTGTTGAAAGAGGCTTCTCTGTCAACAAACAGTGTATAGTTGAAAACTTGAAGGAGGAGAGTTTTAGTCGCGTTGAGAAAAGTTTGTGACGGCGTATCAGGCAGCAGGAGGATTGGAGGCAATGGAGAAATCACTAATGAATTAGTTCATGCTGCCAAAAATTCCCACGCCCACTACTCGGAGCACTTGGCAAAACAACGAGAAGAAATGAAAGACAAAATTAATTCTGAGATCTTGAGTATTTAGATTGAGTGGGAAACCCTGACATGGGCATAACACAAATGCCCAGACTAAGAAATAAATTGTTTTCTTCTTGTTTCCCAAATTTCATGTCACAAGATTGATTTTTGATTATCTTATGTTGCTTGAATTTTGATAGTCATCCTGATCCATATAATTGTTCATCTAAAGTCCAGTTCCTTATTGATTACTTCAATAACAAAAAATGAAGTCTGTGTACTTCAACAAAACCTGTATATTGATGAGAGCATGGTTCTTTGGCGTGGTCGGCTGTATTTCCGTCAATACATAAAATAAAAACTGCATGAATATGGGATCAAGCTATACAGTCTGTGAGATCCGCATGGTTTGATTTTAAAGTTCTTTATGTATTGTGGTGTTCTTGATGATTTTGGTGGCAAGGGACATGCGGCTAACGTTGTACTAAAACTAATGCAAGGAAAACTAAATTGCGGACACAGCCTTTACATGGGCAATAATTACAATAGTTTATCTCTCACCTCCACTCTTTTGTGAAGAAATACGTACAGCTCAGATTGGACAGAAAGTATAAACGGATGTTGTCAGCTAAGTTGAAAAAAAGGAGAAACCATTGCACACTACGCCGAAAGTGTATTGGAATGGAGGGATAAAAGAGTAGTGTCTTACATATCCACACAACATACTAATAAAATACTCACTCCAATCAACCGCAACCAACTTGAAAGGATAAAGCCTCTGCCAATCGTGAAATATAATCACTTTATGAAGGGAGTTGACCGAAGTGACCATATGATGGCCTATTATCCCTGTGAGAGGAAAATCATATGCTGGTACATGAAAATTTGTATTCATGTGTTGTAGATGCTTATGATGAATTCAGCGAAATGCAAATTTCTTGTAATGAACAAAAAAATGCTTTTGTATGATTTTCATCTAGTAGATGTTGACCGTCTCCTACCGAACTCTCCCAAGCCTCAAATGCCATTAAGATTGAAGGAAACAAAAAAGTGGCAAAAAGTTAAAAATTAAAAGATGCTGAGTTGTAAAGGGAATTGTGAAATGAGTGGTATGGTATTGTTTGCAGTGTGATGAACAACCTGGCTTGTGTGTGCCTTATTGTTTTGACCAATACCATGAATAACGACAGACAAAAAGGGATTGTGGGGATGATTGTTTGTTTTTTTTTTTTTCAAGTATTGAAAATATAACTTTTCATATTTTTCACTACATATTTGTAAATAATAAGCCACTTTTGGGTGTGTTGGTTAGGATGTATATACACATTTGTATCAATATTTTATTTTAGTAAACTTATTTCTTATTTGTTCTTACATTTTTATCAACTTATGTACTACAATATTTTTCTTATCATTTCAAGTAAACATTTAAATATATTTTGTTATAATTACTCACCACATATTTGGTTAACTAAATTTGAATGAGTTAGTGGAGATGTATATCAACTTTTCCATATTTTTATAAACTTTTACATTCATTTTGGTTTACACATTTATGTATAAATATTGTTTATGTTTGTCTAAAACGAATAAAATACAGTTCACTTAGCTATGATGTATTCATTTGAAATATTCCCACTGCCATAAAAAGGCGTTCCCTAGTGCGAGTGGTAACTAGAGTTACCAGCTGGCAAGGAAGATGTCCTCAGGAGCTAGCGGTAACCACAGTTTCTGCATTCCCAAAATGGTAGTGATAATTTTTGTGATCAATGAGAAATTTTCATATATTTCTATCATATTTCATCCAAAAGTAAGTAAAAATATATTTAAAAAATGTCAGCATATACAGAATTCTATATAGGGTATAATATGCAGTGTTGCCACTTGACGACAATATCCTAATTCACCAAATTTAGGGTTTTTAGGGTTAAATACTTTTTGTTATACATGGTAAATAAGTTTGTTTATATGTTTCCTTGGATTCATAAGGACAATTTTTTTATTAATGAATAATTTTATTTTAGCATGACTTGAATTTAAAATTATATCTCTATGAAACAATTCTTTTAATTAGATGTTAGGGGTAAGGATGTGTTTTAATTTGAACAAAAGTGGCATCAATACTAAATACTAAATTGTTATACAGTTTGTGGGGGAAAAAATTGCCAAAAAATATTTGAAAATTTGAAAAACTTTGTTAATTTAAATTTTGAGTTATACTGTAATAGATATTTTTCAAGGTTGATTTAAAAACTTCTTGGTGTGGGTAAGGTAACTGTGCCACCACGGATATTTCCTGACCCTGAGAGAAACACTATATTCCTGTTTACATATTTAAATAGATGTTAATTTTACAAAATAGAAATGAAAATTTTGTGAATCTTACAAAGTTGATTCGTTGGAAAAGATAAAGAAATCCATTAACTGGAATGAGGCTGTGGATGTCCTGCGGTATGGCTTTAAAATAAGTGATAAGAGAAAACAGGAAGACATTAATCTAGGCCATGATACTGATGTATTCTTTAAGAAAATGAACTACTATAATTTCTTTTATACAATGTTATAAGTGGTTATTTATGATTTGAATTTATTTAGAATGAATATAGAAATGGATAGAATGGATGGAGGTAAATATAAATCTTGCAAAAACAACACTGAAAGAGTTGATAAATATTAAGAACTGACAATAATAGCAATTTCGATATTTTTCAGGTATATCAAAAGATGAGAGGCCAAGACATGTAAAAATTTTAATACTGGAAAAATTACCAGAAGACAATTACCAAGTTCTAAAATATATAGTTCGATTCCTTTCAAAGGTAAGAGATAGTCATTGGTCTATAAACATTAGATTAAAGCATGTTCAGTTATGTATTGGCATAGTCCTAACATTGTAAAACACAGTCGCAAACTTTCAATTGTTATCCCTTTCTCTACAAGGTCATAAGAAGTGAGTTAGTATATTTCTATATCACATTTTCTAGATCATTCCAAATTCTTTGCAATATGGATGCCAAACAAAGCAAAGCCCTTTAAAGTATTCCTTGGATGAAGTATTGAAAATGTCTAATATAATTTCTGTAAATATATGAGTAAGCAAGTCAAACGGTATTCTAATTTCTTTCTTAAATTTTGGATAAACAAGAGTAAAAAGTTATATAAATATATGGACTATAATTCCCAAATGACAGCCAGACAAAAAGGTTAATTGTTTTCCATTTCCCATCAGTCTCTCCCAGTTGTCTAACAGATGTGTAAGTAATTGAGAGCCTTTATTTTCATCAGTGGTAAATCATACTAGTTGACATCTTTCTTGTTCAATTTTGTAATTGGTATTAAAAAGGTGTCTCATTCCAGTTGGTATTGGTCATAGGTGTTTAAGTAATTTAGGAGACAATAAACAGTTTGTACAAGAACACAACCTAGTATTTTGTGAACTCAAAATAGAATAAAGTGGTAAAAAGATTAAAATGACAACTTGTATTCTCTTTATCTTGTTTATGTAAATGTTATTTATTTTTCTGGTGATAGGTTTAACCCTTTGAGTGCCGGAGCATCGCTGTCAACGATCCCGCATTATATGCAAGAAATGCCAGAATCGCTGTTAGCGACTTCTGCAGTAACACTTATATTTTATATGTATTTATCAAAATTGGCTCAATGACTATACATACGTATTCCAAAGGCTTCAACGTAACTTTTGATGTAGGTTTTGTTGCATTCTGGTTAGATTCTGATTATTACGGCGGCTGTAAAGTGAGCACGTCAGTTGAGTTTAAAATCGACCGCTACGCGGACGAGCTGTCACATGTTTTGTTTGCACTGCTGTTTATTTTACAAATGATATTGAAAGTTTTTAAGTGTAAATGGGTTTTTAGTGTTAGTATCTTCAAATTATTTCGTTTGTGTATGTTGTTCTAGTCTGTGTGTAAGTAGAACAATGACTTGACCGTGAGTTACGGCGATCGTAAGCATCTAGTACTTTACTAAATACGTTTGTATAGTGTTTATGTTTGTTGTGTTTTTTCAGTGATATTTATAAACAATGAGTAGTAAAAACATTGCTGACAATGAAGACATAGGATTGCAGGCATTAGATTTAAGCATTAGCACTGTAGACAATACACAGAATGTTAGGTTAGGTTATAAAATTTCTAGTTTTGTAGTGGTTCATATTTTCATATTTATTTTCCAAACTTTATTTATAGGTATAAAAAAAATTGTTGTATTTCTTTTTCTAAAGAATGAAATGGAGTATAAGATAGAATAACTAAAAGTAAAAAAACAAAATATTTCAATAACGCTAAGTTGTGTCAAAATAAAAAACAAAATGATTTTGCTCATAAAGTTTTTGTTAGTGATTTTTTTATTTGTATAAAAACGTTAAATAAGTGATCAATGTATTATATGTATAAAGAAAATATATTTATCTAAAAAAAAACCCAAGACATTATACCAATAAATAAATTTGTTATGAATTTTTAACCAGACCCTTGCAGAATCAGGCATTTTCGCTAGGCATTTTATGCATACCATATAGCAAAACACTGCGGCACTCAAAGGATTAAAGCATGTGAAGCTAAAATTAAGAGACAAAATTTCTGTATTTTTTTACCCTTTCCTACCTTCTCATTCTAATCCCAGTAAGGATGTTTGATGATCACAATTCCTTTAAGGGAAACCCCCACTCAATTTCATATAAAACAGATTGTGTTCTTGTAAAGTGCAAATAAGCTCTTAATTTATTTTTGTATGTAGACACTGTAGTAGCTTCAAAACTATTGAGGTAAATTTGTTTCAAATTGAATAGTAGGTTAATGTCTGTATTTGATTCAAAATGTACATCTTAACCTAAATTTTCCTTATAATCTGTAAAGAGTCTACAATTGGCATATCTATATAAATCTTTTTAACAGTGCATTTAGCAGAGATTAAGTAGGTATAGTTTTCCTATTCTGTTATTTCTATGTATTTAATTGTATAATATATCTTTCCATAATTTTGTTTCACTAAGAATGATTGCACAGGTGATGGACAGATGTGATTTAAACAAGATGACGTCTTTCAACTTGGCCGTGGTGTTCGGGCCGAACCTGGTGTGGTCACAGTCGGGTCAGTTATCACTGTCCGCTATCGCTCCCATCAACATGTTCACAGACTTCGTGCTAGTCCACCACGACCAGATATTTATCATCTAACTTCACTCGCTCTATGTGCTCAAAATGACAAAACACACAGTTGCTAAATTAGGAACGGATTTCCATGACTGTAACATTATTATGCTTAAACTTAGCCTGTGATATTTAACCTCTTTGAAAGAGTAATTAGCTGTTGGAAGACATCAGCTTTATAACATGTCTTTTTTTATTATATTCTCCCTTCCCCCTAAAAACCACTGTACAAGGTAAGCAATTTCATATTTTAAAATATCTAATGCACTGTTTAAAAACCATAGACTTGAATGTTATATTTTAAAGATGTTTTGTAATTATTTATTTAAATATTATTTGTAAAAGAAATAATTTAAAATTTCTTTTGAACAATTGCAAATCAGTAAACAAGCAATGGTAGAATATCATGTCTAATGACAACGGTAAATCAAATAAGAATAATTCTTTTGCTATAAAGGTGCTTCCAATAAATTTTGAAAATAGTAGACTCTATGCTTGTTTTGATCATCCTATTATATATTTTTTATAAGAATACTGAATCATTTTTTTCTAAATAGAGTTGTACTATTACAACATATAAAGTAATTTATATTTCAAGTAAATTAATTGCTGTATTGTGATAAACAAAATTTGGTTCTTATTTGTTCCCTTTAACTACTTTGTGTTTATAGTAAAAACCAAAATTTTACATTATAAAAACAGATCTCTCAGCTCAGAACATAGCAATGTTGGGAAGGGTTGAGCACTAAGCAGATGGTGAAATGGAGCTAAACTCAGCATTCATATCAGTTCAGATTCTAAGAATTTTTTTCTTTCAAATTAACACTGGTGGTTTGTTTTTAATTTGTTTATTATATTAGTGTTTTTATTTTACTTAATAAATTTGTGTTCAAATGTAATTGATTATACTGACAAATTAATCAAATCTGAGAAAGCTTGAACAGTAGAAGTCGCTTTGATTCATTCTCACCTTGAACGTAATGACCCACAAAAATTTGTTTATAGTATTTGAATAGGAATAAGTATAATTAGATCATATTATATTTATGTAATTGGTTTGTTTGTAATTAATCATAGGTTTATGTTAAAAATTATTGACAAGAGTTATTCTCTCCGTTTCCAAGAAATTATATCTCTTTTACAACTAAAAATTTTGCAGGTACAGTAGCAGGTTTCTTGATATTTATTTTAAACTACATAATTTTCTAGTTTATATTCTCCTCTCAATCTTACTGTAATGTTGAAATTGCATAATTTGGAAAGGGAATAGCTAAAATAATGTATAAGTTGTTAATAAAATGTATAATGTAGGAGTTGTTCCTAATTTAGCAAGTCAATCAATACTAGTTGTATAATAGGTAAACTTTAGCTAGTCAGTTTATTAAGTGACAGTAATGTAAGCATTGACTAGCTTTGTATGGTAATTTTTACTCAACAAAAACAAGATAATGTCCTACTGTTAATATTAACACAGTTGTTTACATTAATGTCACTGTCACTTAATTAAGGGAATGGCAAAAGTAATATTAATTATAAATAGTGTAAAAAATTAAGGAAAACATTTAATGACAGTATTACGCAATCACAGACTTTTCTTGGACTTGGTCTAAATCAAAATATTTTTATGAGCGTTGTTAAAAAGGAAGTACCTAACGAACGAATGTATTATTGTGTGAGAGTTATATTAATGTTTCTATTTTCATAAGTCTTTGTAAGTTAGTGACGCACATAACGAAGATGGAATGGACAGCCAATATTATGTTTCAACACCAATAAAACTAAAAAAAGACTTAGCATTTTAGTTTATTATTTTAATACATTCAGAAAAGTTACAATTTAGTAATAAAATATTTTGAGTTATAAAATGGTAATACTCAATATGCTTTGTAAACATCTACCATTTACTTTAGGCATAAAATCTAAAGTATTATAGGTGGATTTGGCAAAATTAAAATATTAAGCATGCAGTGCATGCGTGTATAAAATAGTACACGTTGAAAAAAGACATTGGACAGTTCATTTTAACTGTCTCAGTTTATTAGTAGTTAACTTAATTTTCAAAGTAATTTTATATTGTATGAAATAATTTTGTAAAAATAAATTAAGCTTTACTTCACAAGCATCCTGCATGCTATTCTTATTTAAGGTTTCTTAAAGAAATATAATAATTATAATTATTATTACTGTAGATTTTAACATTTTAAGGTTTTACTCACTGTTCAACAAAGAGTTTTATTTTGAATATTTATTTATTTTGTTGGTGCTATTTAAAATATTTAGATAATATAGCTGAAGTTTGTATTGTATAACAAGTCAAATCACACATCTATCAAGAAGTATGTTTACTTAAAGTATGAACAATATTTTTAATATATTGTTATGTTTTAGCGAAACCTAAACACAATGTACATTTTAGTATTGTATTTCTTCTTTATTTGGAGGGCCTAAGTCAATGTAAGAGAATCCCTGTTATTATTTCAATTCCTCTTAAGTAAAATTAATTTCAACTCTGAGCATGGCTCAGTTGTTACAATATAACAGCAGTATACAACTCTGTGACAAACTACAGCATGTTGTCTGATTGGCTAGCTAGTGACCATTTCATTGAATGATCTAATCCAGCCTCTAAAACTTTTCAAAATTCGTTTTTCCTTACTTTTATGCAATTGAATGAAAAAGAAATTTATATTATTGCATAAAGATATAAATATGTCAAAACTTCATTAGAATTTTCTTTTTTACATTGTATGCATCACACATCATGGTGGAGAGAGAATCTTTATCTGTTAGAATACTTATCACAAGCTTCCAAACAAAAAGAGAAAAGATTTTATGTTATTTTAAAATATCAGATTCATCCAAACATTGAATTTAAAATCTTAAGTTCATTGCATAAAATTTTTATGGTTAGGCTTGTAGCAAAGTACTGATGTTTCAGGATCCTTCATCAAAGTAATATAATATGTTAAACCAATTCTCAATTAGAGAGACATCTTAACAAAACATTACATAAAGCAAACTCCAGATAAAAAGTAATCTTTTAAAAAACAGTTTGAAGAAAGTATCAATGTCATGAAAACTGTTGTGAAAAGTATTAAAGCTTGTTACGATTCCCGAAGTTGGAATATTTAAAACATTATTTTGTGGTTATCTATGAATCCTTTTAAACTAGTTTTAACATTTTTCTGGTGTTATCAATAAGCAGATATTTTTCAATTTTTATAAATTTACTAATTATGGAAGCATAAAAAGTGCTTTATTAGGAGAAAACCAATGGAACCTTCCCAATGCCCATTTATAATCTAAGTCACATTAGTAAGATACAAAATTAAACATGTTCCATGGTTTTAACAATTTCTGCAATCTAATTTTTAAATTATAAATACATCTTGCAGTAATAAAGAGTTTGTTTCCTTGTGATAAAATCGAACGATAACGTTTATTTAAAGTTTTATTTGCAAACATTTATAAGATTTTGTGATTTAAATATTTAACCCTTTCCTGCATCACCTTCAAAAATGAAGAATCTGTGCACTAATGTCCAAGCATCTTGAAATGCCTTGTACTGCTTTATCTACACTCTGTGATGTCATCATTTATGCAGTGGACTTTAGAATTGCTATTATTATACTTGCAATATTGTGCTTGTTGACAAAAATGTTTTTCTGGTTTGCACTGCTATGTACAGTAGGAGTTATGTAAGAAACTTTTTAGACATATTACCATTAACAGCGATGCAATTATTTTTTGTTATAGTACTTATAATCTCATATTTTAATTATTGAAACTATTTTTAACTTATAGCTATTGCTAAATTAATATGATATATTAAGAATAGCCTACAATCACAAATTTTATTTACAAAACACATAAAAATTGTTATTTGTAAATAAAAATTCAAATTAATGTTTCAATTACTTAAACCTAGATGTCTAATAATTTGTATAATATCACTCCACCAAAGCGCATTAAATAAATAAGTAAAATCCAAATGTATAACATATTGTAGTTTTGTACGAATAAAGTTTTTTAAACTAAACAAATACATAAATAAGTATTTTCCTGTGGCAGAATGGCCAAATTAATTCAGCATAAGAAGTGTGTCACGGTTTTCACTTTTTCAAAATTTTGTTTCCTCAGTTGTGACACATATGAGTCAAAAAGTTGATAAATCTTAGTCTTTATTCAATTGTTAGTTCACGGGAGAAGTAATTTCCCTGCTTTTATTGACAGAACTGCAGGAGGAATGCAGCATTCATTCTGCTGCTGCTACCAGGCTGGAAGTCATTATTGACAATTACTGTATCTGCTGTTAGAATAGAATAAAAATATAAATACCTTTTTGTTTGGAATACAGGACGGCACAAAGTTAGTATTAAGATGCACTGTATTTTATTTTCTCTCAATTTTAGTCATTTTTTCTTTGTATAAATCTTATTTCTGTCATTCATTACTTTAATCAGTCGCAATTTGAACATTTTAAAATTCAGTTCCTTCTATAGTACGGTACCATATGTTAAAATGTATTTTTAGTTGTCAGTTACTGGGGTATAAACAGTCTATATGAAGTAGCTGATTAAAGAAAACTGAAAAGTTTAGATTTTTGTGTCAGAAAATTACAGTATGAATTTTAGTACATGATACTGTGCCAATATTTACATGGTTAAATCTTTAAGGTTTTATAGCTGCTGAATATGTATACTTGTTAAATAGTAAACTTGATCTTCTATGTTTTATAAATTTAATTGTAGCAGTGCCAAAAGTTTGTTCTTTGTTTGATATCACCAATGTTTTCATGTGAAAATGTAACAAAATTGGCAGCAAGCACAGTCTATCTTCACTGAAAGAAATAAGGCTACAGTGGGCTAACATGTTTATTGTGGATTAAGCAAAGATTGAAAACAGGGAGATTTAAATGTGGCAATTGAAAGTTTAACAAATTGCCAACTATGCTGACATGTCTGTAGAGATTATTAATGGTATCAAGTTAATAAATACGAGGGTTGTTCAATAAAGACCGAGACTGTGTCTATAAAACATTTATTATTTAATTCTGATCTACATCAAATTTTTCACCTTCAAAGTATTCCCCATTAAGTGAAATGCACTTGTCCCAGCGCCTTTGCCATGCCTGGAAAACGTTAGAGAAGCCATCCTTTGACATGTTCTTCAGGATCACCTCCAAAGCCTTTACTGCATCCTGTTCCGAATCAAAACGACGTCCCTTTAATTCCTTTTTTGCAGTAGGAAACAAAAAAAAGTCACAGGGCGCAAGGTCAGGACTATAAGGTGGGTGGGGCACGACCTTAATGTTTCGTTTGGCCAAATATTCTGTCACAACGTGTGCAATGTGAGGCCGCGCATTGTCGTGATGAAGTTTCCAGTTTCCTCGAAGTTCTGGACGCTTTCGAGAAATGTGATCATTCATTAATGTAGCCAAAACTTGTTTGTAATAGTCTCCATTGATTGTCTGTCCACGTGGAACTGAATGAGTGTACACCATTCCTTTATAGTCAAAAAAAAGTAATGACCATTGCTTTGTTTGCAGATTTGGTTGCCCTAGCTTTCTTCGGGCGACCTTCATTTTTTTCTACCCACTCAGTGCTTTGGATTTTCATTGCAGGGTCATACTGATAAACCCAGGACTCATCAGCAGTGATTACACTCTTCCACCAATCCCTATCTTCTTCAACGAACCGCTTCCACTCAAGGCAAACATCGACACGGTTTTGTTTTTGTTCAGGTGTGAGTAAACGAGGAATCCAACGAGCACACACTCTAGACATGTTAAGATTGTCTTTTAAAATTGTGTGAGCACTACCTACCGATATGTCAAGGAGTTCAGCAATCTGTCTGACGGTCAGACGTTGGTCGGTTTTGATCATTGCCGCTGCTGTATTGATGATTTCCTCAGTGAGAGCAGTAACTGGGGCACCATCTCCTCCCTGCAACTCTGGGTCCTCTCTTCCCTCCTTAAAATCTTTGAACCAGCGAAAACAGGAAGCACGAGACATTGCGTCATCCCCAAAAGCTTGCTTTATGTCTTCATAAGTGTTAGTCGCAGTTTTGTTGAGTCTAACACAAAACTTAATCGCATATCGTTGTTCACGCAAACTGGACATGATAAAACGTTGGAGGCGGCACTTACCAAGCTGATGTTCAAATGAGCACTGATGGCTTTGTGATAGAGATAAAGCAATTCAATGTCTGTTGGTAAACAATAGGGTCCAAAGGTATTGGAAAAACCTGGCATCATGTCTTATCAGAGCAGTATGGGGAAATCCCGGGCCCAGTCTCAGTCTTTATTGAACAACCCTCGTATTAAAAATCAAATTTTGAAATAAATAAAATGTTTCAAAAGCTCTGAAAGGTGAAAGAATGCTGGATAAAATTAATAAATATTGTTATAGAATGTATCTGTTCCATACTGCTGCTGCCATATACTACTAAAAGGGACTGATTTTTCTCAATAATTTTTAAAATTATCTAATTAAAGTTTATAAAATTGACATCTCTGCCTCTTTTTATGTGTTCTTTATGGTTCCGATATTAAAAATTACTTGGTATGATATCCATATAGTATCCAACCTTGCTTAACTCTTTTCTTGGCAATATATAAACAACAGTGAAACAGGCTAGTGACAGACACGTTCAGGATGGTGTATCTAATGGATACATGATATTTAAAGAGTTAAGACCTGGAATCTTAAAAAGTACCTACTCACAAAAATATATATTTGGAATTGATCACTCACAAATTGTAAAATGGCATTGAGTTTGATATATTTTTATATACAATTATCAATATTATAAAGCAATATGTTTTTCAAAATTTTTGATGGGCTGCAGATGAAAAGGGATGCATTTTAGAACACACAACTTGGACTACTTAGTACAATATTTTATTGTGTTAGTCAAAGAAAAGAGGACTCTCAACACAAATTTTGTTAAGAGAAACAATTATGTGCATTGAAAAATGTAAAACATTTGGTTATTTAAATAAAATAATGAGATTGATAATTCTTACCAGGATCTCAACTGATTAATGAATACTTAACTTTGAACTGTCATCCCTTATGTATGCTTTACTAAAACAAGGAACTATTAAAACATTGTCTTAATAATTTTATACTCGTATTATTGTAGTTATTTAGCATTAAAACATAATTAGATTTTATTGTAAGGGAAATAAACTTCACAAAAAAATATCTTATGTACACTGCAGTGTTTTATATACATAATGGAATGTATCTTAAATTATGCACAAATTAGATATAATTTTGTTAACTCATTTCTTCATTAGTAAGTACAATGTAAGAAAGCATTTCATAAAAAGACTCACAGTATAACAATATTGTTTCAGAAACTTGGCCAATTCCAAATATTGATTCTGGACTAACTAAAGTTTAAAATATAAGTTTATAAAGATGGATTAATATTTAGTTGTGCCAGTTTGCAACAGCTATCACTCATACTTATTATAAGCTTTTAGGGATTGTATCACAATAACTGTGATATAAATCAGGACAAATAGCGTTACTGAGATTGAAGTTTCAGTGTAGCATTGGTATCATTCAGGATTTTCGTAAATCTTGGTAGTATCAGTACCATTTAACTAATAATAGAACCAAATCTGCTGTGCTACACAGCAAGTAGGACATGTAGATGAATAGATGGTAAAAATATGTGATGCATTGTAGGGCAAATAATTAGTGTAGAACATTGGGATGGAAAATGGGTAGCACAAGTATCGTTTCAGCAAAGGTAATTTAAAGCGGAAAAAATGATTGAGATACAATAAAAGACAAAACTCTAATCTCAATGGATTGGCTGAAGAACAAAAACAGACGTTAATTGACATGACACAAATTTTGTGTCACTTAAAAAGATGCAACAATCAGTTAAAAATAATTTATTAACTGAAGCACTCGAAGGCAGTATTTATAATTTGTCCTTGGAGCTCGTATGGCCAGCTAATTTGTATACTGGCCGCCACTATTTTGTCAGAAGCGCAGATTAAATTTTGCCGTAACGTTATCTCAGCTTGTATGTCCAGCTGTATTGACCAAAATATAATATGTCCATAGCTCGTAAGGCCAGCACCATAGCAATAAATATTCTCTTTATTTCATAATGAGTGGTGAGTGCTGAAACCTATCAAGCTGCTTTATTTGAAACTAATTTTTAATTAAAGCAGTAAATTTTAAATTAGCCTATAATTCTTCTCAAAACATTGACTGTGCAAATAAGACGAATGACGCATAGTGGGCCTATATACTGAAGTGATAGAAACCTAGAAAATTTTACTAAAAGATGTGTGCTAACTATTCTTGACTACTCATAGGCATGTATTTAAAAAAGTTTTATTCAGTAAAAAATGTAAATACTGAGAAAAATGTATTATAGTTCATGCCCGAGTATAACACAACTGTAAAAGCCTACTTCATAACGTGTTATTACATATCTTTGTTAACAATATATGTATAAGAGTTAAATTTCCCAAATATCTGTTTATCTTTATATTATTTTTCACTTTAAACATTTAAAATTACTATGCAAATAACGTGGAGGAAATTTAAAAATAATTATGATCTGGGGAGGCAAACAACAAATATGGTTGCCTGTCAATGAAAGTAGCGTGGCCATCTGTACTGGCAATACGAGGTGCGAGGACAAACTACGCAAGCTGTCTGCAATCTTGGTGTGGCCAGTGCTGCTGGCTTTTCGACTGCAAAGGGTTAATTTTCAATATTTGAATTTTTAATGAATACAAAATATGGTATAATTAAGGTGCAAATCATAAAGACAATAACTGTCTAGAATTAGGAAACTTTAATTATTTGTCTATTTTTAGCTAAATTTGTTCTAAACATAAAAAGAATTAAAAATCCACTAAGAATAAATACATCACTAATTTTCAGTGTTCATCATAATGTATCATATGCAACAAAATGTCTTATGTGTATATCATAATGACACACAAGTGAAATTGTAGTTATTGAAAAGTGTTTTGTAGGTGACTACATTGCAGCTAAAAAAGAATTCTAATCCAAATCTAAAATTATTCAAAACTTTCAGAATAAAAATGAATTGAAATTTAAATCGGAATCAATTTGTCTTGGAATTGGTCCTAAGGAAACATATAATAAATTCACAGTTCTAAAGTATTATTGTTTTAAATACTTAAGTATTTTAGATTGTGAGATTCTAAAAATAAGGTTAAAGCTCATGTTTAGTTAAATCTGATAAAGGCACTAGTAAAATATTGTTACAGTTAAAAATCTTACATATAAAACAATCTGTGCTGCCAATACTTTTTTTGTGTTTTAAGTGTTGGCAGAATTTTATTCTCCATGTAATTTGTATCTTCAGACATTAAAATATACTTTTAATTAAGGAATAAATCAATATGACAGACTAGAACCACCAATATTATTATAATTACCGTTCATTTAAGCATAGAGATGTATTCTTTTGATGAACTGTATAATTCTAAAGTGTACATCACTACTATTGTATCCAGATGATATTAATTTAAACTAATCAACCTCACTGTGATGTGGTTGCACTCAAACCTTATCTTCCGGCCCTCAAACTAAAATCCCGTAAATTCAAAGTTTGTCAATCAACTAAATGTTTATTTTAGGGTACATTAGTGACATTGACAGCTTAGATAATGACCCTGAAATGTCTACATGATCACACTGCCCTGAAACTTATAGGAAATAGTGTGTGTTTTTTTTTTAAGATATTAAACTTATTTACTTGCAGTACAAAGTAAAATTTATAAGGATAAAATTTGCTTCTTAATACGAGATGTATTTAGAAAGTAAGTACAGTTTTGAAAAAAAAAAAAAACTAGTATAACAATTTCTCAAGCCAATTGTGTTTTTACATGATAGAGCAGCAGGTCCTGTTAATGTTTAAAACTTGTCCGTAGCGGGTGACCATCTTTTGATTAATCTACCTTCTTCAGAGAAACCTCCACCAATGGCAATAGCCACGAATCTACAGCATTTTTACCTTATTGTTGGGTCCAAAGTGCTGCCTAGGTCGCACTTCATGTACTCAGAGAGAGTACAGGCCTAGGCTATATGACAGTGATCGAAAACTTTCCGTACAAAATGGTTGAATTACTGTTTGAGTGTCACCAGCAGTACGGGACCGAGCATTGTCATGAAGCAACACATTTCCTTTACTGAGCATTCTTCTCAGTTTGTTTTGAATTACACTCCACAAGTCTCACATGCCACGTTAGTCTCATTTGTGGGAAAACCAACTTTCCTTACCATATCATAGTTAACAATAGGAGGCCAACTACTCTGAGTTTCATCATGGACATTTTTATTCAACCTTCATTAAATATTCAAACCAACTCTCACCATCCCACCACTCATTGCATTTTCAATTTGACAATAAATTTCAACAGGTTTCACATTTTTCCTGTCCTAAAACCAAATTATAGTAAGAATCTCATAGTCGTTGTTGTCAGTGAATTGTCTTAAAGATTTTAAATATTCAGAGCAAACTGAAAACACAAATTATGGTGACAGATGGTGTCAGTTGAGAGTCGGAGAACAAGGAAAACCAGCATGTATGCGTGGAACACCAACCGCAATTCTATAGCGGTGGAAAATGAAACCATACTTACTTTCTGAATACGTTCTGTAAGTTTATTTGTTTAACATAGCTTGTTCTGTCAGTGATTCCTAGTGAATTTTTGGTTGATGCAGTTTTAGTTAATTTAATTGAAATATATCCAGACCTCAATGTCCAGTGCTCAAAAGTGGTTGTCAACTTTTAATAACTAATTGTACACAGTAAAATTTACACACACATGGATGGACAGAACAGACACAAAACGGCTCAAACAAGACATTGTGGTCAGATTCAGAGAATGTTTGGCTCAACTCTTGTGTGTCACAGTCTCGTGTTTGTTCTATTTGTCCATGTACATGTAGTTTATTGTGCATAATGTGGTTTTGTAAGTTAATAGTCTAAGTATGAAGAAAGCTGAAGTTAGATTAAATGATTGTAAAAAACAGTGATGAAACATAATATGTTAACCAATAAATTTATAAAATTAGTCATTCTGAGGCTCAAAACAATTTAAAAAAAAAATCTTTTTTCTGGTCCATCCAGAATTTTGTTTATCTTCATTTCTCTTGAAGATAAAGTGATGTTTGTTGGAAGATATTCTCAGCTTCAGAACCAGATCTGAATTTACTGGCTGGTAAGTTAGAATACAACTTTTTAGTGCAGTGAAATATTTGTTAGAATTTTACATTATTTAATTTTACATGTAAATCATAATCAAAGCTTTATATATTCAGTGGCACTAAGGTATATGTATCTTTTAAAGTAGTGTTATTTTTATTTGTTACTGAAACATGTAACCTAGCATCGTATATTTTAGAGTATTTGTATACACTAAATAAAACTTTTTCTGAAATGTTACATCATTCAGTTTTGAATACATAAGAAACAATTTAATTTTAATTAAAATGGTTTGAATTTTATAGAATTTGGAAAGAGCAGTAGTTTAGACAGAGTGTGATGTTTTCTATTATTTATACCCCAAACTTGGAATAAATAAAAGTTTGATTTGGAAAAGCAAGTTTTGTCCTATTATCGATTAGTGGTACTTAAGTGAGAAATTAGAGATGGTTACTTTGTCATATCTTATTTATAACAAATTAACGTACTACGTAATGTATGTTCCTTCTCATTCATTTACTTACTTCATGATTTTCCATCGCACAATTTTCATTCAACTTGTCTGCTCTGCCTAGTTGTATACCAAAGACAGAACAACGCACTCGGAGTGCAAGTTACCGGTACTTATGGGCTGTCAGTCATATCACTGTACAAATCATTCCATCGTACTAAAGTAAATTGTGATCATTACATTATAATATAGATTTATAAAATGTGTACATAATTGAGAAGTAATAAATTATATAATATTTGTATGTACTATGTAACTTGTTATTATAAAATAAAAAGTGCAACAAAACTCTCAAACGGTCTCTTTTCTAAATACCACATAATCTGGGGTTATTATTACTGATTGCTTTGTTTTGGAGTGTAATACACAGATGAGATGATCTCCCAGAACACTTTTAGAGCAAAAATGAACATATGGAATATAAGTTATTGCATCAATGGAATCTGTTTTTGTTATGTTCTGTAAATGGAGTTTGTTAAATAAACATCTTGTGCATTTTTGTTGCAAACGACCCAACAGTACCTGTCAAACCGTTAAGCCATTCAGACTTTCTTTGTACTTGTTTTTTATCACTGAACAATAGGTTATTGCAATTTAACCCATCGGCCCATTTTGACGGAACAGTTTTGTCGCATGAGGATACACACACCAGAAATCCTTGACGTAAGCACAAGGGGAAGAATCAGTATAGCAAAATCGTAAGTGAGGATGGCTGCACAGTCTAAGGTGGTACTCTTGGACGTGGGAGTTGGCCTTGGAATTGCGGGTTAGATTCCCGTGCCTGACGTTAAGGATTTTTGCAGTCTGGTGTTCACTTAAATAAGAGTCACTGGTCTTTGTTAAACCTGGTGGGAGGGCTCACCTTAAATTAATAGTAGTTGACTAGGGTGGAAGTTGACGTGATCAGAGTATTCTTGTATAAATCTATTAGACTCAAAACATTAATCATTTTTTGTCTCTACTATTTTTAAAAAAAACCACTCAATTCGAGTTATGTTTTGCAAGGCATTTATTATTATTAAATCTAGTTAAAAATTATTAAAACCATTATAACAACAAACCATGAAAACCAGCTAAAACAAGCACGCCAATGGATTAAATAAAGATTACTAAGGAATTACTGACATCTGGAGGATTTTAATGATAACAGTGCAATGGAAGAAATCTTATTCTTAAGTGAATTAAGATGTCAGAGTTTATGCAAGACCAGAGTGGCTTTCCATCCCCTGTACTGATTGCTGTACTCATGCAATTTCTTGTCTTTTCCAAAAGTCAAATAATTGTGAAGTGATGAATGTTATATAGAAAGAATTATTAGTAAACACAATCCAAACTGAACATTAGGAATCAAAGAAACTATAAAATGCGTACCCATATGAAAATTGCGTCCTGGAAATTGATTTATTTATATGTATTTAAAATCATTCTATTAATATTTTAGTATACACATGCATTTTTACCAAAATCAATTCACACATTCAGTCCTAGAGAAGCTAGGTTAATTGCTTCCTCAATGAGTTAATAAATTTTAAAAAATTGGTGGAATGCACTGATACAGTGTGATAATGTAATACATTTTATAATCTGAAATAGCTCATTTATTTTTCATTTTATCTAGTTTCAGAAAATTTACAATGATATCCAGGTTCTAATGAAAAAAATTGATCTTATAAAAACCACATATGGTACATGAAAATTTGTTACTACGGGTACGATTATTTTTTAAAATATCTAAAAAGATTTAATTCTTACACTAAATGTTTCCAAAATATACCAAAATTAAAGAATTATATTCTCTACAAAATAACAAATAGTAGAATTAACAAATTTCTTAATTTTTATATTTGAAAAGTGGCAAGATGCACCTAAATTTATTACTATGGTTACAATCGTTTTCAAAACAAATTAAAAAAGTAAATTTGAAATTAATATATTTCATATATTACATTAATTTTACAATAAATAAATACTAATTTTTGAACTTTTCCTGAAATACTGGCTAAATTTGGGTTTTAGAAAGCCTAAAGGGAAACCAAAGTGTCACACTGTCAATACCTAAGTTGTTTTAAGTCAACAAGTTCTCCAATATAAAAAATCAGAAAAATATTGGAACATTATTGAAATGAGAGCCTAGAAAAAGCTATAAACCAACATAATGAACCATGCACATGATACGAGGGCTGTTTTTTTTTCAAGTTCCGATAGGCCATAAATAATAAACACATTGAGATAAAAAGATGATTTTATTACCAAAAGATTCGTAATTTCTTACTTATTTTTCTACGTAGTCACCAAAAATGTTGAGGCACTTGTCGTAGCGAGAGACAAGCTTTCCTATACCCTCCTCGAAGAAGTCTGCCGCCAGTGAGCTCAGGTAGACCCTTACAGTTGCTTGAAGCTCTTCGTTGTCAGCGAAGCGTCGTCCACCTAACCACGCCTTCATTTCTTGAAAGAGGTGATAGTCACTGGGCGCCAAGTCAGGACTATACGGCGGATGGTCGAAAACTTCCCATTTGAACTTTTGCAGAAGTTGTTTTGTGACATTGGCACTATGCGGTCGTGCATTATCGTGGATCAGGATCACGCCGGATGACAGCATTCCTCTCCGTTTGTTTTGTATTGCTCTCCGGAGGCGATGTAGAGTCTCACAGTATGATTCCTTTGTTATCGTTGTTCCCTGTTGCATGAACTCAACCAGAAGCACACCTTTTTGGTCCCAAAACACTGTAGCCATTGTTTTCCTTTTGGTCAAAGTCTGCTTGAATTTTTTGGGCTTGCTAGGGGAGTGAGTGTGCATCCATTGCTTTGATTGTTCCTTGGTTTCTGGATTTTCATACAGGACCCAAGTTTCATCCCCAGTAACAATAGACTTTAAAAAACTGTCTTTCTCGTTGTCATATCGCGTCAGAAAAGTTAGGGCTGACGCCATTCGCTTCGTTTTGTGATCCTCACTCAACATTTTGGGTACCCAACGGGCACACAATTTTCGGTACCCTAGCTCGGTGGTCACAATCTTGTACAAGGAAGACCTTGAAATGGCTGGAAATTCGGTAGAAAGTTCATCAATTGTAAACCTCCGTTTCTCCCGGATCGCTTGGTCAACTCGTTCAACCAAACTTGCAGTAGCGACCGACTTGCGTCCTTGACCGCCTTCGTCATGGACGTCTGTTCGACCTTCAGCAAATAGCCTACACCATTTTCTTATCGCGCTATCACTCATACAGTGTTCACCATACACAACACTCATTCTGCGATGGATTTCAGCAGCACTACATCCTTCAGCTTGAAGGAAACGAATCACACTTCGCAACTCACAACTGGCGGGAGAATTGATCGTAGCGGCCATCTTTACTCGCCCGTAGCTCGGCTACGACTGATGGATTGGAGCCGGCAACGGCGTTGGTTGTAGTGGGGGAGCGGCGCAAATTGCACAACACGCAGCCCCGCCTCCCGCCACTACGCTGGTTATTTGGAGAAACAAACGGAACTTGAAAAAAAAAACAGCCCTCGTATATCACTAATAATGTAGCTCCAAAACACTTTCACTGCACTGTAAAATAGCTAGATAGGCTTACTAATTACAACATATCACATATACAACCATGAAATTACTATAAAAAGTAGCAGTTGTATTGACTTATGTACTGTATGTCAAAACAGGTCCGTGTCAGATAATGTTGATTGCCAGTTTCTGGGTTAACATCCTAGTTCATAAAATCTATAACAATTTATGAAGTAATATTATATGTGTGTAATAATAATAATAAAGATCAGAAGTTTTATGTTACATAAAATATTACATAAAAGCACTAAACACAGTAGACTACAGTGGTTATAAAAATATCATCTAGTTTTGCAATATTATATATACAGTTTTAGATTTTCTTCATTTTTCTGTGGTTTTAATAAAAATAAATATTTTCCTCTTCTTGATGATGTAAAGCTCTGGTAAAGAATTTACTTCCATTTTGACATTTCCATAGTAAAACTCTTGAAACATTTCCGTACCCAAAGACAATAATTAGAAACTCAGACATAATGCTTCATCATAAGTTGGTTTATCCAATAAACTCCACTTGTGATTAATATTTGAAAAGATTTTAACCTAAGCCTCAAGACTACAGTGTCAAATCAGTTGCAGCAATACTGCGATCTCATATTACAAAAAGTTAGCTTGACAATACATGAACGGATACATTATTTTAAGCTATTGCAAATAATTGTAACCTCAAAATCTTGTGCTAGTACTGTTGTACGTATCTCTGCTTAAAAGGAAAAATACTAAATTTGGAATTTAGAATGAGTGAGCACATCTGTTATAAAGGCACAACAAAAACTATCTTAATGGTTATAATGATTTTCACCATTTAAAAATTTAGGTGTTATTTATTATCAGCTTCATAGCGATTATCCAAACCAACAAATATGCCACTGTACACATGAACACTTATGTTTAGAGTTATCAGTAAGTTACTCAGATTAAACTGTTATATTGACATTAACTTCTCATCATTTGCACATGGGTATTTTATAGATAATGGTGCGCTACTTTTTTACCTGGCTGGAAATAGTCATAACTCTATTATCCTTTTGAGATTTTGTTATGGAAAAGGCACCAATCTTGTGAGGGAAAATCAGAACAACGGTGATCATTTTGACCAAAAATGATTGTCCTTGTTACTTTACCTGTTATTTGGACGGGGAATATTTAAATGATTTTGAAATAGTAAATAAGAAATTAAATATGCTCCATACAGAATATTATTAAGGACTTGGCAGGGCCTTCTTAAAATGTTGTAGTTTGTGTCTGTTGATAACAATTTTAGAAAGATCCTAGAGACTTGAAACTTGGCACATAGGCCCTCTTAGTCCAAGGATGAGCTCTAGTGATTTATTTTAGGGTCAAAAAGTAAAAGGGCAGTCCGTCCATGTATTCCCTCTTTCGTTGCCTTCCGTTGGGTTCTTTGATACTCTATTGTATCAGTTTATTTTTATTAAAAAATAACATTTCTTATTTTGTTTCCAAACAATTTTTCAATCACTAATAAAAGTCACTCATCACAACATATAATGTTAAAAGTAGTGAAACTGCCTCTACTTCTTCTTTTTATTTATTTATTTTCTAACCACAACAGTTGTAATTATTATTTAATTTCTATATACTTGAATATTTTTCACTTAGTGTGAGAACCCTGACCTTACATTTAACCTACACAGCAGATCCTGATTTTAATTCAAGAGTTGATAAAAAAATCCAAGATTTCACTGTAGTTTTGTGTGAATAAGCAACTATTATTCTATATTTTAGATTTTTAAATAAACTACTACTAATTAATTAATGTACAAAAGAAAACAGTTATCAATTGTAACACAAATCAAAACTATATTCTACTTATTTCACTTATTTTACTTATTCACGTAGAATAGTGAATGTGTCAAAACAAAAAGATTATTTCAAATCAAACTTTTGTAGAGAAGATTTTAGTTACTGATTGATGTTTGAAGTCTTCAAAAACCCATCAATTGAGTACCAGTACAAGGGATGTTAATGTACCAAGTTCACACCATCACAGAATTATTGGCCAAAAAACCCAGATTGAGTAACAAGATTTATAAATCAGTGTAAAGAACTATGGATTAATCCTTACGAGTGCTAATTACATATCCTTTGCAAGACCTTTTTCAAACATATAACATGGCATCAAAAATTGTCAATTTTACATTTTTAAAATTGCTTTTAAATGTAAATAAACATTTTTAATAAATACATTCTTTATATCACAAAGAAAAACTTAAATACCACTGTATTCAAAAGGACGAGATTGTTGGGTGGTAGAGTTGTACATTTTCAATTTTTTTCATAGTGCTGATATATGTACAGGGTGTAACAGAACTCTACACAAACTTTAGGATATTGTTCATTGGACCAAGAGGAGCTCAAAATTAAGTGCAACCATCGGTCTTGTCTGTTATCATTACCATCTATCTGTGTGGGATTTTCGGTTTTTATTTTTTTACTTCAAAACGTAGTAGATATGTATAAAGCCTTAAATTTAGCTAAAGTTATTTTTCTTATAGTCTAAAAGCAAGAGAAAAATTAATATTATATTACCATATTACGTTTCAAAAAGACAGACAGTTTAAGTTTTTAAAGCTTAATAATGTCATACCTAATAAGATAATGACACTTAAGAAATATAGAAGTTGCTATATGTAATTACAAATCTTTTGAGTCATAAAAATCAGTCAATAACGGATGTAGATATAAGCTTTTAACTGTCATAAAGAATAGTTAATGATGCCATAAACACGTCAACAAAGAAAATGTTGTAGTGCTTTATAACCTTACATCTACATTATTTCTTGGCCAATTTTTATGTTTTAGGTGTCAAAATGTTTCTAATTAGATTTAGCAACTTCTATTATTCAATAAAAAGTTTCATAATCTAATTAGGTTTTATGGTATTAATCTTAAAAAATGTCAACTGTTGACCATCTTGAAACATGATATAACTGATGAACAACATTTATCTGACCACTCAGAAATATGCATCTATTAAGGGCAAACAATAAAGATCAAAGTACTTATAATGCTGACAAATTAACTTTATTCAACAATATTGATGAGTAACAATGCCAAATAAGTACAACAACAATAAATCAGGCTGAACTACATTCTCAATGTTTAATGAGTATATTTCCGTATAAGATAAGATATATACATTTATTATAATGTTTGGTAAAAAATAGATAAAGTTGATTTACAGCCACTTTAAAAAAAAATATTAAAACATAATGGAATTACTCAAATCTTTAACTTATATCACTCTTCAACAAAAAAAGGCAATCACACTAAGCTTTATTTAATAATGAATGGCAACAGTGTTGTAAATGAAAAGGCAAGTTTAAATAAATCTTGATGTGTTACATTCTTTTGTTTCTACTAAAAACAAAACTAAGATTAAATGCAAGTGTATTGACTTTTTGCTTAACATTTTGCAATTGGTTAGTTGGTCCAACTTATCTATATAATTTTGTATATAACTTAATGTATTTACAATTTTGTTTGAGAGCCACTGCATTAAAATGACCATGAGTTTTGGTCAACGCAAATATATAAAATTCACTGAAAAATATATTGAATTAAGTTTTATGGTTAAGTATGTCCTTTGGTATGAAAATAAAAATGATAACCAGTAAAGCTGACTTTTAACTAGAAAAGTTTAAACTAAGAGTATTCAATCATAACATTTATATTTAATTACAAAATATATTTAGCAAACTGAATATTTAAGAAGGAAAAGCCTTGTATTTAGTTGCCAATAAGATGTAAAAAATATTGTCGGCTTCACCCAATTAAAGCTGGGTTTGTGAAGTATATTCTACTATGTAAAATAATATACTTAAAACCTACCTTAAGTGTAATAACATAAAAAAAATGGAATGCAACTTTTCACTCAAGGCGCTTCAAGTTCAATACTGTTATGATAACAGTTGCATAAAATTATCTGTGATTTCCCACTAAACATTTTCCAAATGCAACAAACGCAATATAATGATTGAAATCAAAAGCTAAATTTTCATAATATACATAAATATTGTGCTATTATTCAATACATAAATTAACACCTATCTGTATACTATGTTATACCTTTGAGTCATAAAATATAGGAATAAACTCACACGTGTATGATTCAAGTTTATATTTAATAATTATAATGAAGTAATACACATTCATTAATTTTACACAACAGTTAAAGTAAGTAATTCTGATTTATTCCTGACAAGCCAGTACCATTAGGAATAATACCGCTATTCTTATGGTTACGTCTACAATTCAGACCTGCTTTAAATAAACGTTTAAATGAGTCAAATTATCAAAATAGTTCACTTTCTCATTATTTACATCAATTTACTATACTTATAGTTGTGAAAATCTATTTATTTTTTATTTCAAGAACTACATTTTAGTGGGGGCAAAATTAATGAGATAAATCAAAACTGAGTATAGTAATAATTTTGCTGAACATTGTTCTATATTGATCCAAATGGGTAAATGAATAGATCAATTTTGTCAAATAGTTGTTTAAATCAGTGAAATAAGAAATTTCTAAAGAAAATTAAATTAATAAATTGGGTTTACAAAATATAATTAATTTATAGAAAATATTTCAAATAGATCCAATTTAAAGTCATACAAACTAAAATACTTAAAATGTATTTTATACAACGTTTTATTATTTATTGAGATTTTCCCAAGCTTCGTCCTCCCATTTGTTGTTCCAATCAGCATTTGTTATTGGGTTCCCAGAATTTCTCTTTTTGGGGTTGTTCCAACTATCCCATTCATTTTGGGATCCACTGCTGTTTTGGTTCCTGATATGTGCAAAAGACATGATTAATATTATTATTGTGAATTTTAGTACACATCTGATTCATGTAAGTTTTTTGTTTATGTTGGAAAGTAAGACGAGTTTCAAACAAAGGCTTGGTGTGAAGCTACAAGAAAATATCACTCATGGTATCTATAATCTGGACTTCAGCACTTTAAACCAGTTAGCCACAGTCTGATTATGCTAATATATAGGTTAATACATTAACTTGCAAAGTTTATTGTAAATTTAAAGATACAATTATCTGTATTTGATAGAATCGTTAGTTTAATAACTAGAATATAATAAATTATTGATACATTTCAATGATATAACTGAAAGGATAACAGGATATTGAAAATTTACCATTATTATATGCTACACAAAAGAATAGAACACTACATTTTGAGGATTGGAATCTATTTTCTTGTGTAGGAGACAAAAATCTTAATACACTAGGTTAACACGTTCACTGCAGGCGGTAACTCTGGTTACCACAGAGCCTTTGTTCTGAAATGAGGTCAGTGTGTGGCCAGCACTCGAGCTATCACAACGATGTATTTCTTCCTCCTCGGGAGGTACTTTTCCCGCATTTTTATGCACGTCGTTTTCACATTAGACTTTTTCATGATTTTTAAAGTTTTTATAGTAGTAAGTGGTTGTGCAACACAATGCATCTTCCCCCAGGACCAAGTGGTGTACAATAACCAAGTTCAAAGCGTAAAACAGAGCCCAGTATTGAGTTCAAACGACAAGGATGACAACATGGACGATGTGGAGTACCAGACGGACTCGGAAGTTGAGGATCCTTATTACGAGACCAACTCACGCCAATGGAGCGCTCACAAGTGGATTGGAATACATTTTTATAAACTTATGTACTATAGTATTTTTTGTATAATTTCAAGTAAATATTTAAATATATTTTGTTATAATTACTCACCACATTTTTGTAAATAATAACTGAATTTGAGTGAGTTAGCGGAGATTTATATAAACTTTTTCACATTTTAATAACCTTTTTCACATTTTTATAAACTTTTTCACATTTTTATAAACTTTTACATTCATTTTGGTTTTTACATTTACGTATAAATATTGTTTATATGTGTCTAAAACGAATAAAATACAATTTACTTAGCTACAATGTATTCATTTGGAATATTCCCACTGCCATAAAAGGGCGTTCCCTAGTGCGAGCGGTAACTAGAGTTACCAGCTGGTAAGGAAGACTGTCCTCAGGAGCTAGCGGGAACCACAGTTACCGCATTCTCAAAATGGTAGAGAGTGATAACTTTTGTGATTTATGAGTGATTTTCATACATTTCTATCATATTTCATTCAAAAGTAAGTAAAAATATATTTTAAAAATTTCAGCATATAGGGAACTCTATATAGGGATTTTTTGCAGTGAACGTGTTAAGCAAGAATGTATTAATAACCTAAACCCGAAACCAATATAATCTATTAATAACTAATATGGTGTTGAACTCGCCAAAATTGAAAAATTTGACAACGGAACAGTTGTATATAAAAAATGTCAATTACATATTGTAAGAAGAAGCACAAAACATATGACTGCAGAATACAGATGCACTTCACAAAACATGCTGTACACACCAGAAAAGACTCAGTCCTTCTCATTCTCTGACGCGTACACCACACCGTTTTATGTAGTGCACCTGTATTATGCGTGCTTACGGTTTGTGATTTTTACTCTATAAACCTTAGGTATATATTTGAATGTTTTTATGTACAATTTGTTCTGCTGTTAAATTTTTTTTACTTTGAAGAGTTCATCGTCATAATTGATTTGTGCTTGCTTATAACCTTATTAAATTAAGTCTCTTTGACACCTGAAGATCTGAAGAAGAGGAAAAATTTCAATCCACAAAACATAGTGTTGTATTTTTCTAACACATAAACAATAGCCAGTACCACTCGGTTGGTAAATGTCCAAAATCCTGTTATCCTTTCATACGTCATCAACAATAAATTTCAAACAAAGAAATTAGAGTTGGTTAATTTCTTAACAAACTTATTTTTATTAAATTTTACAATTTTAATGATAACATTATTGAAGATAATTTAAGTAATATTTTAAATGATGGATAAAAATAACGAGAATAACAATCATTAATATTAAAGAAGAAACGTACCTCTGTTTTACGTTTCCGTCGACCAAGAGAGATGACTTCTCATTGGAGAATGGGTCAGTGGAGACAGAATGTGAAGGAGCAGGGGGAGAGGCTGGCGTGTTACTACCAGACAGATCCTGCCAGCCCCGACGCCCAAGATCACTAACCTGGCAGCATTTCTCACATCAGATTCAGTTTATACAATAACTTCATCATTATAGGAATATTTCTGACTCAATTAAAATTAATTTGAAATAAATAATATTTAAGGATATCCTGTTGCAGGTATAGAGGAAGTCGACTTTCATGAAAAGACTATCAGTCAGAAATAGTATAATACTAGAACTAGGCCAACAGGTCTGTAAAGCTGAAGTAAATGAACACTGATAATATAACCTTTAATTGTAATTTATTTATTGACTGGAAAAGAAACATGTTTTTGCAATATTGCATTGTTATTTGTTTATTGCACTTTTGCTAGCACAGATTTAACCCTTTTAACCCCGACGTCCGTACTATACGGACGTCGTAAAAATGGCGTCAACTCCCGACGTCCGTATAGTGCGGACGTGCACTTTTTATTACTTTACTGGCCACCTATTTCACCAAATGCTTTGAAATTTCACAGACTTGTGCACAAAGATATTTTGCATCGAAATATATTAGTTTGTAATGGTTTGACTTCGTATTTTGTCAGTCTGTGACTGAGCAATTGCAGTTCGTCTCGACTGACTGCTCACGCTTGTTGCAGACAGCTGTATATCACGTGGTTGTGAATATTCCGTTTTCTTCACAGTTTTAGGTTAAAGCAGTGTAAAGTACGGCAGTTAAAGTTTAGTTTATTATTTGTTTGATTTCAAAATGAGTAAAAGACATCGTTCAAAGTCTCCCGTAAGTGAAAATACACTAATTAGTAACCTAGTTGCAAATGGTGTGGATGTGATTAGTGACGACGATTTGAGTGATGGATATCTTGAAAACATTTCTTCTGATGTAAATATTGTTTTAAAACTTTTTTAAAATTTAGATTATGAACAGTTTTAGTTATTTTGTCAGAAATAACTTTGGTTTTATGTTTATTTTTAGTACTGTGAATTTCAAAGGTCTTGTTACATTGCCTTGCCCAGAAATGGCAAAAAGAAAAATTTACACGGCTTTACAAAAATTGATGTTACTCCACTTGTAAATAAGGTAGGCCTATAATTTTTGTTTCCTTTTATTAAGGATTAAATATATCATAAAGTAAATGGGTATTTTTGTGTCAAATATTTTTTTATCTATATGGTTTCCATGATCAAACTTGAAATTTTTTCATTTTTATTTATTTTTTATATATGTATATGTATGTAAAAAAATTATAATTTTTATCAAAATAATAATTTTATTTGTATATTTCTGTAAGCTACATGTATAAAGAAGTAAAACAAAAAAAGAATTACCTAAATATCTTAAAAAATAACTGAGTTATGAATTTTTTACAAAACCCTTACATTTTGTCTGAAAATGGCTTGGGATTTCTGGCACATCACGTGATTTAATGGCCGGGGTTAAAAGGGTTAACAAAATAATAAAATAAATTTAAGTAATTTAACTAAGGAAAATGCAATAAAACAATTATTTGGATAGACATTTTTGAAGGGTGCAAAACTGTTCCTTATCCAATGTGTAGCTACAGACAGCTCCAGTTTATCCTGACAGCATAGGTTACAGTGTTTATAAGACAAATGCATCATGTCGTTCTATCTTAAAAAGAGGAGGCGTTTGTATTTTTAGTTAAGGAACTACTTAAGTTTTATGAAATTGATATGTCTGAGTTCTCGATTGAGGGTGTTTTGTGAGTTGTGTGGTGTTAGAGTTGAGTCTGAAGCAAATAGTATTATTTTTATATGTGTCTATAGACCACCTAATCAGAGCATTTCTGAAATAAATGATTTTTTTCTATCGATTCAGCATTGCTTGGAAACCTGTATCCATCTTGACAGATGGATTGTTTTGTCTGGTGATTTCAATATAGATTTTTCCACCATTAGTCAGTCATCTAAAATTTTTTATCGATCTGATGAATTCGTTCGGCTTGGTGAGCACAATAGACACTTTCACTCGAGAATTTAATGGTTCCAGTTCACTCATTGACAACATATTTAGCAATATTCCAAAGAATATGTTTTCACCTCAGGTTCTAATTACTGGAATTTCCGATCATCATGCGCAAATTGGAGACATTGCCTCATTTGTTCCTTCAACCCACAATATTATTAAATTTACATTCAAGCGGTGCTTCACCCCGGACGGCAATTCGGGTCTTGAGGAGTCTTCTGGAGGGTGAATCATGGCATGAGCTTTTTGGAGCCGCTGATGTTGATGAAATGTTTGACTCATTTCTTGCAATTTTGTCATTTTATATTGATTGTGTTTTTCCTACAAAAAAAGATTAAGTTCAGTACATGGGGCACTCAGATGAGGATTCCTTTGGATGAAGATCTAAAAAAAAACTTCATAATCGCCTTTTGTTTCTCTACTCGCTGTCTAAGCATCTTGACTCTTCTCATCCTTTGAGAGTTTCTTTTATTCAAACCAAGAAGGAGTTTAGGAATCGCATCCATTCCGCCAAAGCGAAAAAAAGTATTGACCTACATCAGCGGGGCTCAGAATAAACAGCGAGCTGCTTGGAATGTGGTTAAGGATCTCATTCCTGATAAGAAAGCTAATGCCTTCACACAAATTACGCTTAATGACGAGAATGGCGAATCTGATGAACAATCCTAGGATGATTTCAGAGAAATTCAACATCCATTTTGCAGAAATAAGCCAGAGTTTGAGAGATTCTGAGGGTAATTCTTCATTTGTTCCTCCAAGATCATTGTCTTCATCAAGTATGAGTTCCTCTACATTTTTTTCTCCAACTGATAAGAATGAAATCATCTCAGTCGTAAAGTCCTTGAAAACAAGCAATTCAGCAGGATTTGATGGAGTTTCATCCAGGATTTTGTTGAGCTGTATAGATATATTGGCTGATCCTCTTGCACAGATTGCGAACTCGTCATTTGAATCTGGGAAGTTCCCATCACACTTGAAGCTCTCAATTGTAAAAAACCTTATATTTAAGAAAAAAAGGAAGTCCAAATGAACTTAGCAATTACCGCCCCATTTCGATCCTTTCTACATTTTCAAAAGTTCTTGAAAGGCTTGTGCTGACCAGACTTTCCAATTTACCTGTCTGTCAATGGAATTTTACATGACCATCAATATGGCTTTCGTGAGGGGTTGTCTACAGTCAATGCAATTTTTAGTCTTCTAACTGAGGTATCAAACTCATTGGATAACAGGAATCACGTGTTTTGGCCTATTTTTGGATCTTACGAAGGCTTTCGACGTTGTGGATCACGGGTTGTTGCTCAGAAAACTTGAAAACTTGGGTATTAGAGGGAAAGCTTTTGATTGGATTGCTTCTTATCTCCTGAACCGTAGACAGATTGTTGAAATTCCTTTTATTGATGATACAGGGTGCTTAAGAAAACAATTTTCTGAGGAGCGAGAAGTACGCACTGGAGTTCCCCAAGGCTCCGTACTTGGTCCTTTTATTATTTTTTACTATTCATAAATGACATCCATCGAAGCGTGAAAGGTTCCAAGTTGTTTTTGTTTGCTGATGATACCTCTTTGGTCATCTCTGGTTGCAATCGAGCCGAGCTTGAAATCCAAACCTTTGTTCAGGCCAGTAATTTTGCTGCAGTGGTTGGGTGAAAACTCTCTGTTTGTAAATACATCTAAAAACCAATTTTCTTGATTTTGGAATTAGAAAGTCTGCTAAAACGTTGATTGAATCTCAAAACATTATGATTGGAGAGTCAGAAATGTGTCCTTCTTTGAATGTTAATTATCTTGGAATTGTTTTGGATGATCAGCTAAACTTTTTTAGTCACATTGATAAAGTCACGAAAAAAACTAAGCAGCTGCATATTTTTGATGTATAGACTATCCTGTTTTGCTAGTGAGGAAATTCTTTTGCTTACTTACTATGGCTGTTTTTAATCCTTACCTTTGCTATGGAGTCTCTATATGGGGATACGAGAGTAAGAAAACTCAATATGTTTTTTCGTCTCCAGAAAAGAGCTATACGGATTATTTTTCAAGTTGAGTCGTTCCCAGTCTTGTAGAGGTTTCTTTCGCAGTAATAATATCCTTACGTTCCCATCCATTTATATCCTTCAGTGTCTTTCTTTTTACAAAAAAGTATCCCCACCTTTTTTCAGTCAACGTTAATCCAGCCCATAATTACTCCTTAAGAAAAAGAAACAACCTAATCCTACCCTGCCATAAAACATCTTTTTTTGAAAAACAAAGTCTTTACTCCTGCATCCGACCTTTTTTAACTCTTTGCCATCCTGCTTGAAAATTGTTGTGGACGATAGGGAATTTCAAAAATCGTCTGAAAAAATTTCTTATTTCGAGAGAATATTACAGTGTCCGGGAATACGTTGAGGATAATAAATTGTAGATCACTCCTGTTTATATTGATTTGGTCTTGTTGTGTTTGATCTGTCAGTAGTCTATACTTTAAGTTAGGATATTATAATTTTCTTGACGAATGCCTATGCATGTTATGTTTTTGGCAATAAATGAATGATTGATTGATTGATTGATTGATTGATTACTCTGGCACATTAACGTATTGAAATCTTGATTGTACAATAGGACAATGACTGAATGTCCTCGTTGTTCATTATGTAGGTACTGTGAAGATGTGATTTGATATATAATGTTTTAATATTTCAAGTTTGGACAGTGGAGGGAAATAAAGTATTCATCATGATTGGACTTTCCTTCCAGAATGACCCTTCAAACCCAAAACTTCATAAAGCATAAACAATTTAGTTAAGTTGTTCTTAATATCCTATGCTACAGATTGACATTGAGAAATGGAATTTCTAATGGTTGTAAAAATGAAAAATAAACTTTTATTTTCAAAATCGTACCAATTCATATGTTATTGATATGGTTAGTTGTAATGAACCAAATGTTTTATTTTCTTAAAAATTAATATGCTGTTCTTAATTTGTAGGAATAATTAATTATACTTTATGATAATTAATGTTGAGTGCATACATACAGAGTGCAAGACATTCAGTCAATGCTTCATATATACACCCATACGTGATAAAACAGGTTTTCAATCATGATTCTGTAATGAACATCTATCGATAAAGTAAACAGTCATTGCTTAATAAATAAACCAATCCACCATTAAGTGTATCATATTTTTGACAGTCATCATTAATAATATGCACTACCAAACCTCTATTATAAATAGCATTATGAAAATGTGGAACAAAACGTTATATTTACATGTTTTTTTTTTAGATTCCTTCCTTGAACATTATTACATAATGCAAGCTTAGATAGCTATTACATTTATTTGTAGGGATGGGTTGATTCTGATACTTGATTCTTAATGGTATTGAGGTAACGATTCTTGATACCCTGACTCCTTTCACTCAATTCCGATACCAATATTTAAAAAGTATGAAAACAATGAAAGAATCAACAGAAGTGCTTAAATATGCTTGGAGAGTCATGACTGAGCGATATTATGACTAGTGATGTGTTGCTGAATCTCGAATCCACAGAATGTTTTTCAAGTAAGTCAGTTCATGGACAGCAGCTGATCAGCAGTATGCAACTTACCAATACCATCCAAACATCAAACGTCCGAGAGTTTTTTATTAGGGAATTTTGTTTTTGCGTATTTATGGTTAGCTAAATAATGTTGTTGTAATTTCTGTATGGTAAATGTAGATACATTAACCCATTGCGGATCGTATTGTTTTAGCGAGCGGGCACGAATTAATTTACGGTCAGCGGCCGCACGAACAGCAATGGTGCGCCACATCGTATCGCTCGTTATTATATACTAGTATTCGTTCAGATGGAACATGGGCCTGCTGGGGTATCCGTGATGTAGGAACGATAACACGCGAGCAAGGTTCCGGGGTGGCAGGGATGATGTCTGAATCATAGTCTAAATGAAGCGGCTCGGGCGAAGCGATTACAACATCCGGGCCATTGTCTAGACTAAACCCGCCAACATGTGCGTCTGCATCGTTTAGTTCTGCGTCACTAACCTCAAAAGTATTATAATAACAACTGAGGAAAACACCCAATCAGAAGTGCTAAAAAGCAGAGAGTAAACTCGTAAATGAATGATTTTTCAACTTCAACATACAACTGCGATCTGTAGGATATTTATCAAACTTTTGAAAACTCTAAACGTAGACCGTTGTTAAACACTCTTGGTTGACAAGTGAAGACGATCGCCCGATCTATCAGACATTAATAGAACTATTTGGAGGGAAACTAAAAGCAGACCGCTTTTGCGACCTGAGCTCGTCATCTTCGTTAGGTCCGGCCGCTGCGTGACAAGCCCAGCTCGTCAGTGATCCGCAATGGGTTAAATAATAACAATAATTTTTTAAGTATTTTTTTAGTATCAGTTCCTATTTTATATATTTACGATAATGCATCGCTAAGTCTCCTACACCTATTCGCAGACAATAGCTGATCAGCAGTACGTAAATTACTGATTGCTAAAACGTGTTATTGTTGTACTTTCTGTATAAAAAAACTTAGGTAGATACCCAAATTAACAAATTATTGTAATTTTGTAAATAATATTTAGCTTGAAATTACAATCCAATGTCTATTTATGTTTGTGCATCGCCATGAGACTGTTACATCTATAAATGAATGTCCATTCCTTGAGGCTAAACAAACAAATGTTCACAAATTTTTTATCTTCTTTATTTTTTAGTTTTATAAATATGTCCTATATAATAATATATGTATATTTATATCTTAACATTTTTTGTCATGGGTGGTTATTTTCTTTATTATTATTCTTTAGTCACTATATAGTTATTTATTAATATTTTGTTATTATTTATAGTGAAATCGGTATCAAGATAACATTATGGTATCAGTATCAGAATTGGAATTGAATTTCTTCAGTATCTGTCTATTTCTAATAAACATGGTTATATAATTTTTTTGGAATTGGACCATTACTATTTATTTTAATTGTAAATATTATATACAACATTAAACTAAAATACTTACCTTGTTGGCCAAACTAGATACTTGTGATCCTACACTATCCAACAATGTACCATCTTTAACCTATAATACAACCAAAAGTTACAATAAAACATTAACAAAGTAAAAATAAATAAAAAATACAATATTAAAAATAAACAAAAATTGTAAGAAACAATTAAAAATTTGTAAAAACAAAACACAATTTATCCCCCAATTTTCTACATCATCAATCCATACATGAAACAGGATAATACCAAAGTGTCTACTATGGCATTTATGAGTTAAGTAATATTAAAGAATATCTAACAATTTTATTGAGATACTTCTTCCAAAGTGAACAGTCCAGCAATTTGTGAAATAACAATAATCAATCTCAAAAACTAAATGAGATATATTTTTAATCCTAATTTTTATAGTTACATACATCAATTTTATAAATTACATATTGAGAAAAACTGTCTGGTTATTCCGAAAGAGCTCATCACATGATAATAATAATCCCATTTGGTAATAGTGAGAGACTTTTTCTTTAACAAAACTTGTGTAGATAAATTCCATATTGTATAATTATTTTGTTTTAGATTTCTTTAGATAATTAAATATTGAGTCCATTACATCTATTTTTATAACAATGTGTCATTGGAAAGCTCTCAACCCACCAAAACTTTGCAAAAATATTAAGACAGTAAATAAAAGGTTTAGGAGTGAAAAAACTGAAAAACATATTTTGCATAAGAGAAGTATTAAAAATAGCTTTGTACCCTGGTGATTGATAAGATTTGTGAATTGCTGCTGTTTATTGGAGTTACTGTTTGATAATATATGTACAGCTAACAGAACGACCAATCAGAACCATAGGCTAAGGCCCAAAAAATACAAAGCCTTATGGTGGTTAACTATGGCTATGTTTGCCATAGTTTGAGTGTGATCGTGCACACTGCTGAGAAATTCAAGATGGACGTTAAAAATATTATAAAGCACTTAAGAACAATATGCAGCTGGTTTTTTGTGTGTAAATCATGGCATGGAGCGTATGTAAAAGAAGACTATGGATGGCCAAAACAAAGGTATCAGAAGCAGAGCCCTAACTGGAACAGGGACAGTAAAATTAATTATTCCTGATATACTTTTGGAGTGACCCAAGATAATCAGGAGTGACTTGGTCATACATGCATAGTAAGAGTAGATAAGACCAAGCAATTATGAAATATCATAAAGTTACCAATTTTGTGGATTTTCCCAGTCAAGTGTTGAGTCATCAAATAGACCAGTCAGAACAATCAAAACAAGCTCCATTACTATTTTTTTTTTTCAGATAACCTAATAATATAAACAATTACCAATGGGTGAATATAGTTCCTGTACCTATGTTTACAACTCAATATTAAAAATATTCTACATTGGTTGCTACAACTAAAAATATGGGAACTATAACAAAATCAAACTAAAATGAAATAAACACTAAAGTAATATGAAAAAAACAGAACATACCTTATCGTTAACATTAACACCAATTTCAGCTACCTTTTGTGTGGCGATACCTCCTACTTTGATTGCTCCTTCAGTGGCTTTGGTGGCAAGCTTGGTGGCCCCCGTGGAGAACATTGACCATCCCTACAAACATCACATTAACATGGATATATTTGTTTCATAAATGACTGTATCTACTAAAATAATTTCCATCACAATAGTTTTGAAGTATAATATGTAACAAGATAAGAATGTGCCACACCAGGTGTCGTATAACAGGCTTCACTAAGGTTACATGCACAATTTTAAATCTATATAGCTCATTTCATTCTCTAGATGTCCTGTCAACAGATAGACAGACGTACATAAAATCATACAGAAAATAAATGTTTCCATCTCTCCAGCTGACAAAAGGGAAATTGTGTCAGCCTACTGAGTGATAGACGCTCACCCAAATTCCATCATTGGACATGCACTATCATAGAACCCATTCTTGTCTATGTACTCGTAGGAATGAAGTTTCGTGCAAAATTTAAAATATACAGATGATATATTTTTTGAGATATAGTACCCCAACATACATTCACATTTTTGTTCATAAGTTAAGTTTCATATCAGTGTTAAAATAAAAGTCCAATATTATCACTGACTTTTTACATTAACTCTAGTCTATTGTATTTTTTTACTATATGAATAACAGTATTACTTGTTAAAATCCAATATGATTGTACACATTTTGTTTAAATTTATTTATTCGGCTATTTTCTAATTTACATGATGATTACCCGTAAGACCAATGTACAAAAAATATTCCTTACACTTAGCCAAATCCCACGAGTGACATGCACCATCACCAAACAGTGTTCCTCATATATAAATGAAGCTCCATGCAAAATTTCAAGTCTAGGTCAGTTAATTTTTGGGATAAAGTGCACAGACAGACAGAAATGAAATTTTTCCAATCCCATGAGTCCATTTACTAAAACTCAGTCAATTAGTAACAATTTATCTAATTATAAAATCATTTTTGGGTTACCAGATCTGTTTCACACCACTAATTTGCTGAAAATAATTTGGTGGAAGTTTAGATCAAAGTCAAATGGATTGCATGTGCACACATTTATGTAATTTTAGAGCAAATTAGAACATTTTAAACAGATTTTTTATGAGTAATGTTAGGATTTACCTCAGTGCTTGTAACAATTACTGTGGTCAGAAATTTGACATTTATTTAAAAGGAAACTGATTTATGCATGTTTAAAAAGAAAACTTGTAAGGAAAGTGGCAGGACATTGGTCTCCATTCGATTTGTCAAGACACGTAACACGAACTGTAAAACTATATAATGCCATATGAAGGTGTACCAAGAAAAATAGACCTAATTATACACATCACTCAGTCGTTACTTAATTCACTGTGCTATCTAGAGTGATGAGATGTTTTTAGCATTCTACTTCTTAACTGTTTGCTTTTACTCTTATTGATAACTCATCTGATGTACTGTTACTGCAACACTGAAGCTATTTCTTGTTTTACACAATTGTATTATACTCACAGACAAAATTGGTGATTAGATTGATATTATAGAGCGTTAATGGTACAAATGCACACGGTATAAAACAAAATGTGTCCATCCAATGAGGTGTGACACATGCTGGCTGTGGTGCAAAAGTCAAAGATACATATTATTTTTTGTACATATACATACATAATTAAGAGCTTGTATATTTTGTACACATAACAGATCAAACAATACATGTAGCCTGATTTTTCAGTATATCTCAGAATAAAGTTGGTTTTAGATTACCTTTCAACTAAACATAAACTATAAAAAAAATAGTACAATACAAACACAGTAAAATATTGAACAGGTCTTAAAGGCACACGTATTTAAAAGGTAACAAAGTGATAATTAGGTATGTAGGTATTTTATCATGTAGTTTCTAGATATAAAATTTTAATATTATTTTTTTAACTCTTTCCTTACAATACCTTTGGTGTCAGGAGAGGTTAATACAATTTTGGACCAATTCACTTCTGCTAATTTCCTGAGATCTCTTTCTTGTAAACCTAAGCAAGTTAGTTATCCTGTTGGACAATAGAGAGAACCTTTTCCCATGGCAAAGCCACTGTAGCATTAGCTGCCCCCTTCCCGAAATGCTATTATGGTATGCGGGATACCAATAGAGAAAAACAGATACAATGAGTTGAAATTAAAAAATAGACATAAATATGAAATATTGATCTGTACATACCATGCAGTCTCTCTCACCAGTGTTTTCTAAGTAATACAGGTAACGTGGTCAGAAAAGTCAATTTTTTGTCCAAAACAATACTAAGTAAACTGTCATAACTTTATCTTAGCAATAAAATAGGATCAGAGTTTAACCTGAATCCACACTTAAATTATTAATAATGTCAATACGCTTTCATAAGTTAGACCACCATTTTTAAAGTTATTTTTTGAAAGTACTAAAAATATTTACTGTCTTATAAAAAGGTATAGACTTGTACAAAAATGACTGCTGCTAAAATAGCTGTTTTGTAGACAGTTGACAAAAATCATAACTTTGGTAATATTTGTTATAAATTTACATTTTTAACTTTAATATTTGGAAATAACCAAACTTCATGAGAAAAAAATTACTAGTAGGCATAAATGTAAATATATTTTTAACTGTGATGAAAACAAGGAACAAAATTAAAAATATTGTTTGAACATTTTTAGGACTGGAAACAAAAAAATAATTTAATTCTTAGAAAGCAATTTATTTGGTTGAAAATTTTATTCTGAAGAAAACTACAAATTTTATTAAGTTAGACTCTAAAACATAAAGATAAGATGATACAGTGTTTTACTGACATGCTGGGAAAATAGAAAAATTAAGCTATTTACAGGTAAGGTAATTTTTTAATGCACACAAAGCAAATAATTTCTTCTTACAATATTTACATAAATTTTTATAAACAAAAACTGTATAAGCATAAGTTTATTGAAGTTGGAAATTTGTTGGACATTGCCTGGGCATCTTGACAAAAATAAATCAAAAACGCAAGTCGTCAGCACATGCATTCTAGTGGATAATAATGTTACTGACAACACAATAGACACCAAATTATGTAATACACAATTACAATGTATAACTCACTAAAATGATAATCATTGATTTCGTAAAATTATATGACCCGCATTCTTTGAAAGTTTCCTGGCATTCCGTAAAATTATGTGATCCACACTCAAAGTATAAAACAGAACAGTTTGTATAATATAAACTTTTAGTTCCTTTATTACCATCGCTATTACAATTCCTTAGACCAGTCCTTAGCCCTCAAAGGATTAATTCTCTCAAAGACATACGAAACTGGTACTCTCATTTTACCCTTTCATAGGTCTAAATCCAAACTATCTATAGTCAAATGTTGCTCAAATGACTGTAACTAATCCTTTTATAGCCAGACACTTTTTGCTTTAGTATGCCAAAATCGTTAAAATTAGTATTGAAAAATTAATTTTTAATTTTGAAAATTGCTATTCTCTTTTTTTTAAGTTTATATTTTCTTTACGATGCCATGTATATAACACGAATAGATCTGTAATGGATATATCTTTGCTACATTCAAAATAATTCTCACTATCTATTTTCAGACTTACACTGGCTAAAGAGGATACTGCAGTATCAAAGAACTCCTGTGACTGACTCTTTGGCGGGGGTTCCATTGTGTAGCCAAAACCAGAATATTTTCCGCCTTGGTTTGGCGGCACATCACTAAAACACACAAAATGAACTTGAAACAATTAAGGGACATGCAATTTTAAGTGGGTCAAACCTACTGACAATTATTTATCAAAATTATGTTTCCAAAAATTATGAAAACCTTTTTGTCATTTCAATATGACAACTTGCTAAATATGTATGGACAAATTGACTTAAATCAATACTTTTTGTGTTATCAATCTTCATGCCTCATTACCAAAGCCATTCCCGTATAAATAGATAATTATTTTGATTGATGGAATACTTATCAATTTTAATAGCAGTTATCTGCTTATAATAGACGATTCTTTCATGATTTTTTTATAGAACAGTGGTGTAAACAAAATCTCTATCTTCTGGAGGATGGAGTAACATTTGATTTACTTTTTGTTTGAAGTATGTTAGTGACATGAACCGTAGGATTTCGGGGATTAACTTGCAAATGTCCATAATCCTATTGTCTTTTATTATGATCTAGTCAACATAAGAGCTCAAGAAGTACTCGCCAGACAATTTAGTTCTATGCCACAATAATGGTTGTAATTTGTTTGAATTATCTTATCTGAAAATGAGTTGTTCGCAAAAGTACCTGCACTTAAGAAATTATTTATTTATTTTTATTAATAAAATCTATCTAAAACTCAATTTTTTTTGTAATCAGCTGGTCAAAGTCTTTGCCACTTCTGTGGCTTGTCCGATACTTATCTCCTATTGCAGTTCAATCTGTTTTCACATTTTAATAGATTGTATTCCATCAATAAATGTTTTATTTAATCATCTGTAATCATAAAAACAAATTTATTTACATAGTCAACATAAGTATTATTTAATAACTCATGTAAACGGACAGGTGCCACTTGGACTCTCTGAGTGTCTTACATGATACACAAGTCTGTTCGTCTTTGTAGAATGTTCTGACTCTTCGGAATCATGTACTCATCCTCCACTCGTATACGGTTCCTAGATGAACTTTGGCCGGGGTGGTGTAACCATTTTCGTAATATTTGCAGTGCATGAGTTCACTTTGCAATTTGTGGTGGCTAGCCGGAAAAAGCCGGGACTGGACTGGTTCTACTGACTCCAACTTTTATCAACTTAGATAATTAAAACCTTGCAGTTATTGTAGGTGCTATCACTTTTGCATTGTTTCTAGGAATGGAAGACTTTTCAGCAAGTTATACTGCCTTCGTTTCTCCCGTATCCTTGTACCCATCCCACAACATGAAAACCAATTTGTCAATTATTGAGTCATTTAAATTAAACTTACTCTGGCCTGGAAGCATTTTCATTCTGTTTTCGGTTGAAGAAAGCCTCCGTCTCATCCTTAAAATTCTGTGAGCCCATGTTCTGATAGCTGTTACTGTTGTAAGAGTTGTCATCGTACTGGGGTGAGACACTTCTTTGTGATTGTTGCCTGTAACATCGGTCAAATATCTTATGTTCTAAAAGTTGATATACAGTATTAGAGAAATAGACTATTGCATTAAAAGGAATTTTTATTCCAGTGAGTTAAACATACAACACTGGTCTTTTTCTTCTTACAGTATTCGGTGTCCCATTCCTATTCAATCAATGAATTCTAATGAAGAGTCCATTTTAAAACTCTGGTCTCTTTAAAACAGTCTAAAAAAATGCATGTGTAGTTTGGTTTGTGGATGGTGTAAGTAATGGTAAAATTTTACCTTTAGTGTGTGGTTGTGAACAGGTGACACATTTATGAACATAAATACTAACTTTGTAATCAAACAGGAAGTCCATTAAATCCAGTTTCATGTAGTAATTGACTATAAAACATCTTAATATATGCCGTTGTGTTTGTGTAAATGGTCACAGGTGTATCACTGGAACACTATTCACAACACAGTCTAACAGCCAGACATGAATTACCATCGGTAGAACTAATCATAGTTACTAACCTCACCTGCGTTTGGAATGTCTTTGCTCATGGTATCCCACAATCCAATCTGACAGCAAGACTTACAAACTACCATTGGTGGGACTGATCATAGTTACTAACCTCGCCTGGGTTTGGAATATCTTTGCTCATAGTATCCCACAACACAATATGACAGCAAGACTTACAAACTACCATTAGTGGGACTGATCATAGTTACTAACCTTGCCTGGGTTTGGAATGTCTTTGCTCATGGTATCCTACAACACAATTTGACAGCAAGACTTACAAACTACCACTGGTGGGACTGATCATAGTTACTAACCTTGCCTGGGTTTGGAATGTCTTTGCTCATGGTATCCCACAACACAATTTGACAGCAAGATTGACAAACTACCACTGGTGGGACTGATCATAGTTACTAACCTTGCCTGGGTTTGGAATGTCTTTGCTCATGGTATCCCACAACACAATTTGACAGCAAGATTGACAAACTACCACTGGTGGGACTGATCATAGTTACTAACCTTGCCTGGGTTTGGAATGTCTTTGCTCATGGTATCCTACAACACAATTTGACAGTAAGATTGACAAACTACCACTGGTGGGACTGATCATAGTTACTAATCTCGTCTGGGTTTGGAATGTCTTGCTCATGGTATCCCACAACACAATTTGACAGCAAGATTGACAAACTACCACTGGTGGGACTGATCATAGTTATTAACCTTGCCTGGGTTTGGAATGTCTTTGCTCATGGTATCCCACAACACAATTTGACAGTAAGATTGACAAACTACCACTGGTGGGACTGATCATAGTTACTAACCTCGTCTGGGTTTGGAATGTCTTTGCTCAAGGTATCCCACAACAATAATTTGTACTTTTAAACTTCTATAATAAAATAAGTTGTATAAATATTGAGATTTTAGAGTTATGATAATTTTGATTCACTCAAGGAGATTTAATACTCTTATAGATTTTATGGTTTGCAATAAAGAAAAAATCTTAAACTGTAAATTGGTTACAGACCACATCTTACGGATTTTACCAATGACTTCATATACAGGTATGAATGCTTTTTGAAGAAAACTAAAAGTGGTCTTATTACTATAATAAAAGTAGTCATGATTAACGCTGAGAGTGACAATATAGTATCATAAATGGATTTGATTTAATCTTATTCATTAAATTTTTAATACAATTAATTACTTATGTATCCCTCAGGTGGTAAACCAATATTTACAATAAAAGAATACAGAATTTGTTTATTGAACATATGACAGAAATTTATCCAAGACAAATACGATCTGTCCACTTAAACTTAAACAACCTTCACAAAAAAGTTCTAATCTCACACCTAGCGACTATCATTAATTCACCCAACTAGAATTTACTGTAATAAATATTATTACATCTGTACAGAAAATATATTTTGTTCTCCGGTTAGTCTAACTGAAGAGGCAAAGTAAAAAGCAGTATTTATATACAACATGTTAGATATTTGCAATCAAATGTATTATCCACAAGTACAACAGCTTCTTGGTAGTAAAGTATTGATGCTATTCTACATGCTTGAAATATAAGCAAGTTAGATGTGTAGAACTATTACTTAAAGTAGCCAAATATAACTATACAATGCTAGTTACGTTTCACGGGAGCAACATTGGCTCTGGCCATTACAGAGTTAAACTTGTTATCTTTTATTTAGTTAATTGAGAATGCTGTCAGTTCATTCAATGGACAGACATGAATTACATCTAGTTAGTCTAGATGTAAACAATCATAATAAACAAAACAAATTATTTACCAATTATAAAGACTATTTTTAGGACACAACCATATTATTGGTTGAATGTTAGCAATCCCTCATGGACCTAGAACAATGTTACTTCAGTCTGTCTGTCCGCACAATATCTTGAAAATTAATTGTGGCGTACGTACATTTGAAATTTTGCATGAAGTTTTATTTCTATATAGGCAAATATTTTACTTTTAAAGAACTTTAAAAATAATTTCATATTGAACTCCAAATTAGAAGAGTAACAGAGAATAAAAAATTCATTTTTAGTTACAGGGATGAGATATAGCTGACAAAACTCTCTGGATAGATTGCAACAAGTTTCTTTACTCCAACAATATTACCACATTATTGAAATACAATGAAAACCCTTTGATTTCAAAGGTTAAACTTTAAAGGTGGGGTAATATTCACACCATTTTAATTCAGCAACTCAAATTACACCTTAGAAGTACAATTTTTTATTATTATCAATTCCTTTATATGAAAATAAATTGGAAGATTTCTAGAGTTAACGAGGATTTTGAGTTGTTGATAGTTTACTGTACACCATTTTATTAATAATATTAATGTATGTTACTTTCTATTTTGTTTATTCAATAAATATTGGCATTAAAACAAATAAATACTAAATTCTCCCAAAATACTATTTTAGTGTTCTATTAAAACACTAACCTAGAGCTGGCCATTGAGGAGTTGTAAACTTGTGCTTGAGCTGTTGCTTGATTCCAGTTCTTTCCTTGTGCTAACGTAGCAATCTGTGAAATAAAATAAAATTACATTGTTACAGGGTTACTGGTAATTGCTAAAATTTTCACTACACTAATAATGAATCCTTCATCTGCCAGTTGAAGTTTTGTAGTGCCAGATTATTTTCTCCATATCTCCAGATTTGATTTTTTATGTATAAAAATAGACTCTTTATACAAAAGTTATGTGATATTTGCTACTTCTTTTTATGTGTTTGAATAAGTTACAACACAAAAATTGTATATCAACAGTGCAAATTCATATAACACCTATTTTACCAAAATCTAAATAAAGTATAAAGGCAATTTTATATAAGCAGTTTTTACAATATTTTAACAAAAAACCCCAATAAAAAACATTTCTAAAGAAATGTTTACCCCCAAATTTATGGATTTTACAATACTTTATGAATAAAAATATTTTAATACAGAATTATATTTAATATTAAATTATTCTTAACACGTTCGCTACGATATGTTAAATAAAAAACATATATATAGACCAGCTGTCCCATATATGCGCCGTACGGTTTTTACTCCTGGACCAGCGTCCCACATATGAGCCGCTCGGGCCCGCTGATACAGACCGACGGCGCATATTTGGGACAGTGTTCTATTGTTACTAATAATATCCTGACAAATCACTGGTCTATTTTAACGGTTTTAATATTTTCGTATCGGTCTCTGGGGGTGTCTGGCGCAAATATGGGACGGTTGGTCTCTGGATAAGTCAAAGTCAATGACCTGTATTTACGGTATATATTTCACTGGTCTCCAACAGTATTAGTTTGTGAAATGCTCGTCCGGCCGCGCCACTGCAGCAGAGCACGTGGTTCACTAAGTTTGAGGTTATGTTCAGTGAATGAGGTTACGTTCTCTGTGAGTAAGTTTACGTACTGTATAAGCTTCTATCTGATTTTTTATGAACATGGAGCCAAATAGAAAACGAAGGCGTGTGTGTACCAACAGTGAGATTGACCGTGAGTTTAATTGATAGTGACAGTGACACTGAAATAAGTTCTTTATTTTCATCAGATGGTAACAGTGAGTACATTCCAACCTCTAACAGTAGTGATGATTCTAGTAGTGAAGTAGACCGCAATGAAGTTGTTACTGAAGTAGAGGCACATGAATATGTGCAGAATCAAAATAATTTTACCGATGATGTTAATGTACAGTTCGTTGCCAATGAAGTCCACAATGATCATATCAGTATTAATGGTTGTTTGGACTGACACGAACAAAGTCCCACTAATTCATGATTTTGTGGGTGAAGAAAAAGTGAATATACAAACAACTGATCCAGTTGAAGTGTTTTGGCAATATTTTTGACACCGCCCTGTTAGAAAAAATTGTCACATGGACAAACACCAGAGCTGGAATCATGCGAGGGACACTCTTTCCAAACATGCTCATCTAAACTTTTGGGAAAATGTTTCTGTTGAAGAATTGAAAAAATTTTTAGGTTTGTGTATGTTGATGGGTAATGTAAACCTTCCATCTATAAAAACACTATTGGTCCAAGGACGGCTTATATGAGCATCCTATCTTTGGCCGGGACCATGTCCCGCAATCGTTTTGAATGTATTTTAAGATGTTTGTGTTTTTATGATCCAAACATAGACTCCACAGACAATAGGATGCATAAAATTGAGAATGTCCTCAATGATATCTTAGCAAACTCTGTTAGGGTTTACAGCCCTGGGAAGTCACTTTCTCTAGATGAGGCTATGGTCCTCTTCAGAGGCCGACTGTCGTTTCGGCAGTATATAAAAAAACAAATCACACAAGTACGGTATAAAACTGTACGAACTGACAACATCTGATGGATTCATTTTAAATATCATCATCTACTTAGGAAAGGGGACACTTATTGACAAAGAAAAGGGCCACGCCTTTGAAGTTGTGAGAAAGTTAATGCAGAACTACCTCGGCAAAGGCCACATAATCTTTCTCGACAATTTCTACAACAGCGTGGACCTGGCCGAGTACCTCATGACCAACCAGACTAACATGTGTGGTACTCTACAGTCAAATAGAGTTGGGAATCCGCAAGTTGTGGTGCAAACAAAACTGAAAAAGGGGGAGTGTGTGAGCCGTCAAAGAGGTGACGTTACCGTCATGAAATGGCGAGATAAAAGAAATGTTTTGACTATTTCAACTTCAAATGGCCCCGAGATGGAGGAAACAAGAACAAAAAGGGGAGAAGTGATCCAAAAGCCCAGCATGGGTTTGTTCGCTACAACAAGGGTATGAGTGGGATTGATCGCAGAGTGATCAAATGATCTCTTATTATTCCCACTCCTAGAAAGTCTCTTTCGGTGGTACATAAAAATATTTTTCCACCTGCTAGATGTATCACTGTGGAACAGCACATTTATTTTTTCCAAATTGACAACGAAGACAACCTATCTGAATTTCAGAGACATTATTTATAAAAACAATACATTCATGTAGAACCCATTCCACGGAAACCTCGCCCCATCCGCTCTTCACAGACGACTCATGCTCCTGTCAAGCTGGAAAAGCGACTGAGGTGCCATGTCTGCCGAGAAGCACACAATACAAGGAAGCAAACCTTTTATGCCTGCTCTATTTGCAAGGACTCTAAAGACAAACCATTTGGCCTTTGCATGCCAACTTGTTTCAATCTATGGCATGAGAAGTAGGCCCAAACATCCAATTTATCTCAAGTACACTTTTGTTTGAATTTATTTGTAATCTTTGTAATGTAAAAAGTTTGATTTTATATGTCTTATAAAATATGTAAAATAAACTTGTTCATGGAATAGGTGTGTTTTTTTGTTAAAAATTATCCTTGAATCTAAAGTATTTCAACAAATAAATAGTGGCTCATATTTGGGACACTCGGTCTATGATACCATTTTGATGCTATAGACCGACCGGCTCATATATGCGCCGTAATAAAATAATGCTAAAAACCGCAAAAACAGAAATATACATCAAATATATATATAATTAGGGTTTATTACAAAGTATAATAACCTATTTAAACAAAATCTTACCATCGGTCTGTGATGAAGGGCACACCAATATTAACTTGGTCTGTGTGTAAAGATCGTATTTCTGACGTCGGTCTCTCGTAATAACCCGGCCGGCGCATATATGCGCCGCTCGGTAGCGAACGTGTTAATAAGCTAAGGGATAGTAACTCAATATGACAAATTACAATAACTCATTATCACAAAATTAATGTATTACTACTTAAGGAATGCAGAGACAGTTTAGGTTTTGCTTTTTAAAGTTTATAAAACTTCAAATACTTAAACCAATTTAAAAATTAAAATAATACTGAAGAAACTAACAGTTAGTGCATTTTAGTGTGCATAGTTTACTACTTAATACTTACAAAAATTACCCTAGTAACTCATATTAATTTTAAACACTATATAAAAATAATTACAAACAAAATAAGTTAAAATTGCACAAAACCTAACTCCTGGAGAATTAATTTTAAGTTAATATTTAATACATAAAGAAGACACAATTGGAGCATCACTAATTTTCTTTGTCTACATTGACCCAACAATTGTATAAAGTTGTATGTTGTGTATCTAAATAGAGTTACTATAAACAGTTTAGTTTTTTTTAAGAATATGCTACTTTACAACCTTTTAAATATTAAAAAAAAACTTAATATATAACATTTTACTTACTTGAAAAGGACTAGTACAGTGTACAGAAACCACTGTACTGACTGTCTGATGTGAAATACTGTCAATACGAGTATGATGATAAAGGGTGAACATTTCTGTAATAATGTTTCATCATTCGAATGAATGTATCTAACTGAATTGTTAGTAAGATATAAAAAAAGTCATGTCAGTTTTAATGTAGGTCAACACCAGCATATAAATTTTCACCCCAAGGAGAGATAACAGGGGTGATTGGTCAATGCCTGGGGTCAGAACATACTATAGTTAGACACAGGCGACATTCCAAGCATAGACTATGATGATAATAATACATTGGTATGGACATTTAAAATACAGTAGTAACAAAGTATTATAAAAATAATGTGCATTGTTTGTTACGTTTATTAAACAATGTTTATATAAAAATTGTAATCATAATCTTTAGACAATTTCTGTGGAATAAGTGACAGGAAATTACAAAATTTATCATGATCTATCATGATTTAATTGTTTGGAACAGTTATGGAATGAGAAGAAATGATAAAGAAAATCTGCTTTTATTTGTATTGTACTCTCATTGTGTGAGATGAAAAATAAACAACATAAATAAATTAAAATTTGATCTGATGTGTAAAAGATAAATCAAAAGATAGAATGTATTGAGTTGGAAAGTTTATACTCAGAAACTGACATCAAATCATTATATAACATATGCAGTAGAGACTAAATTACTGACAGTTTGCATGTGTCAAATATACCACCAGATCCTGATGTTATTAATCAAAGCTGATGCCCAAAAATGAACAAGCAAAAATTGGTATGATGAATAAGTAAGAAATGGTAGGTTAGTTTATGGTAATGTCATGAATTAGAAGTTCATGGTAATAAGTGACATGCATGATTAACCCTTGAACAACAACAATGCAACAGTTATGTTGTTGCTTTACAAGCCACCTGCAGTAACAATGTCATTGATGTGTTTTTATTTTTATTTTAACCCTTTAAGGACCAACCGTCTGGTTTATCGCCGGCGGCGTACTATGCGAAAAAGACCAACCGTCTGATTTATCGCCGGCGGCGTACTATGCGAAAAGGACCAGCCGTCTGATTTATCGCCGGCGGAATTTTCATATTTTTTTAAGAGATATTTTAATCTTCTATATGGAATAAATATACTATTTTTCTATTCCCTGTATGTTTCTTACTATGATATCAAATTTTAAACAACTTTGGAATCATCAGCTTGGTAAAAAAAAAATATTTTACGGCCATGTTGCATCGTAATGTTGTCAGGGTACTTTGGGATTATACCAACCACACCCAGACATGATTCGTTATTTGACATTTTGCTTCTAATGATTACTAGATTAGCGTAGAACAAATTTCGTCAATATAAAACAGGAATTGTCTTATCGCAAACCCCTCCCCATCCTCAGACAGAGGTCAAAGTCGAACGGTCTAGTAGATAACGTGATTGCAGAGTCTCGCCGCCCGTTCAGCTGGTGCGTCGCTTTGTTGTACTTCCGTGTTTTACCCCTACATTTCAAAACTAAACTCTTTATTGAAAAAAATACACACAACTTGTTTTTATGTACCGTGCAAAAAACTTAAACAATCATGTGATGCCGCGCGGCCTGCCGTAATCGGGATTCTCGAGAAAGATAAGATAACAGCGACAACAATACCGATCACAATACCTGGAAACGCTTGTTGATTGATGGAATGTTAGTTCTGTTACTCAACTACATCATTTTATAACGTTCTAAGTTCATTGAAAAAATTTTAAGCGTGATAATCGTTGTAAGTTTGTCATTTTGTAATTAAAGAGTTGTTTTTTCGTTCTATCATGTTTGTTTCTATAAATGTATATTTTTGTGTTCTTCATACTGGTGTGATCGGTATAATCCCAAAGTACCGAATAATATCCTTAGTAGCCTATAAGGTTTTGTACGTTAGGCTAATGCTGAAAAGTGTGTTTTAACTAGTGTTACAGAACAATTTAATTCATTTACAAACTTTTTATTTTTTATTCCAGGGCTTTCAAATTTTGTACAGTTATAGAGAATTATATGTAGAACTAATAAATACCATTTCCCACAGATAGTTTATTATTATTTTTGGTAGTTATTGAAGATCAAACTCAATTTTTTTAACTTTTTTTTATTTGATAAACAGATAAATCAAATTGTTTTTTGCTATATAATGACTTAAATTTATTTTTTCACAATGAACAATTTAATTATAAACATTTTTAAGCCTAAAAACAAATCTGTACAGTAATTAGTTCTGAAGATATGATTTTTCTCTCAAACGATTGAAAAATCGCACATTTTTAATGTGCACAGTTCTTGGAGCATGGCCAGAAAAACACAAAAATGTTCTTTTCACATGTCAAATTTTGGTCTGGTCCTAAAAGGGTTAACCCTTTGAGAGCCATCACTATTTTGCTATGTTACCCTCTTAAATTGCCTTTTGATATTTGCAATCTTTTTTGAAAAAAGCTTTGTTTAATAACCACTTGACAGATTTTTTTATATATATATAAAAAAATACTGATTTTCACAATGTTTTGTTGCATTTAGTATGTCGTTGTGTTATCCTTAGAGTATTAAAAAAATGTCTATAATTTCTTTTTGTATAATGAGAGGTACTGTATATAAAATTGATTTTAAAGTATGCTTAAATTACAGCATCTATCAGATAAAGTTAAAAAAGTAAAAGTTTGTTGTAATTATCAGACTTAGAACCTATGTCAAATACAGAAGTTCAAAACACTGTAATGCAAAAAACAGTTGAGAAAATTAGTATTTTTGGCATAATTTCTCAACCACCCAAGATAAAGCCAAACTTTAAATTAAAAAAATAGTTTTTAAGAAAACTATTGATAGGTGTAATGAAATTCATACCTTACTATTTTTTAAGTTTTACGAGTTTGAAATATCCTTGATTTGAACTATTTAAAAAAATTGATAATGTGCTGAAAAGTGAATATAGACATTTAAAATGAGGTATGGCTCGACCAACCAAGTTAAATTTGAAAAAATCTTTTACAAAGGACCCCTACTTCATCAAAAGTGCTATTTTAGGGTATTATTAGGTGTTAAAAATTATTTACCGAATTCTTTGGAGTCAAATACGGAGATGTTTGTTAAAACGAAGAAGGTAGGTTTCTCAGTTCAGCCGTTATATATCGCGGACAGGGTCACCCTGTATATGCCTTTCTTTATGTTTCCTATGGATTACTACTAAAATTAATTTTTTTATTATTTTGTAATTATTTTCTATAAAAAATGGTTAAATGACATATTTATTACACGAAATAATAATATCTGAACTAATACCACATAAAGTATCAATATTATAACAAAAATAGTTATTTAACAAATTTTAAAAAAAAACTTACTTTAGGGGTTTGTTCAATGCTTGGAAAGTCACTGTTAAAAGGGTTAAAACTTGCCAAATGAGAAATTATAGCAGAAATTGTAACTACTCACATACAGAAATAAAAGTCATTTGGACAGAATCAATAAGGTCAAAAAGATATAAGTTAAATTGGAAGGGTAAATAATTTCACTCAAACTAAATAAACCACTATACAATTATGGTTACCAAATTAGTAAAACCAGATTTTCAAAAAATTGTAAATTAAAAACTCACAATAATTTTATAATGTAAAATAAAAATCAACTAAAGTGTGTAACTATTCAAAACTCTTATTATTTTAAAATGTGTAGATTAATTAAATTTAAAAGGGTCTATATCTTGAGTTTAAATATAAGAAAGTACAAAACAGTGGAACCTTAATAGTTAAACTATTTAAGTTGCTTACTTCTTCCGTTTTCAAACCTTTTGCCAGAAAATGAAGTTATTAGAAATAAGTGGAAATTAGCTCTAAGTATGAAGGATAGGGAGCTAAATTTAAAAAGTGTACCATGATGCAACTTAGTGTTTAGTTTTAATTTGTTCAGTGAAGTGTAGTGAAATATGAATACAGTTTATACACAGGTCCAAAATATAAAGATATTTTGGCTACCAAAAATTATAACAAAAATAGAATTAAAGTTTAGTTTAATTATAAATGTTATTAATGTCAAATCTCTACTCATTACATTGTACATAACCTTTTAATAATATACTGTAATGTATTTTTAATAAACTTGGAGACTTGATTTTTGTTTTAAATTTTGCTGCAAAAAATCACTAAATTAAAACTAATAATACTGAATAAGAGTGAATAGTTTTAATAAAGTTGTATAAAAATTTATATGAAGTTCTGACCAGTTGTTGACCTCTGGAATAATTTCAATCAATACAGCAATTGAGATACAAAGAATCTTTATTATATATTTAAATAGTACATATTATTGAATAGACAAAGTAAAAATTTAAAGTTAATATAAAAAAAAAAAAAATAGAAAAAAACAGATAATGGTTTTTGTTTAAGAATATTGGATTAACACTCTGGACTAGCAAAGGAAATGCTATTCATACAGATAAAATTTTAAAATAAACTGGGTAAATAGACTTTGAAAAGTACTATGGCATTGTGATATATTGTGAAACAAATTTTGTGGATCTCAATAGTTAGAAAGGTGCCATTCTCTACAGCTAAATTAATTTCTCAAGGTATTTAAAAAAAATTTAATTACTGTGATAATTTAACAGAGACTATTATCAACAAACTGCAATAACTTACCTTGTCCCTATATAAAGCTGCAGCTTTGGAATTGTAACGTTGTTGTATTGGAACTGTATCATCCCAATCATCTTGCGTATCAAAGAATTCTCTTGCCCTCCTGTTACCACCCACCTAGAATACAAAATTAGTATATTTGAATTATTGAAAAAACTCAAAATAAACAAATTACACTCTAAAATAAGAATGTATATTTTTGAAAATATAATGAAGCCACTTTAATTTTAATCTAAGCTGAAAGTCTTAATTACAACATTCTGGAAAAAACATTTTTAATTCTTATTTAAACATTTACAGAAACATGAACAGAACTGTGTCATCCTCTGTACTGCAGCCATAGGTTTTTAGTAGGGCTTTCAGAGAGAAGAGATAAAACGAATGGGATAGGAGAGGTAAATCTTGACATCATCCATGCCACTGGAGAGGGCAAGTGGAAAGGTTAAAGACAAATGCTAACCTCATTTAGTCAAAGCAAGTGCCAGTCATGTGTAGATCACTGAACCTTAAAGTCACATTATAGCACTTCAACCACTTCCAGCCTTCCTCACCACAACAATCAGAGATTTTCACCAAGCAACTTTTCTACTTTTACAAACTACAAACTAAGATTGTGTTCCATCACTATATCAATCAATATTAGTTCATTTAATATTTCCCCCTCTTATTATTTAAATTGGTATTTATTACACAGAGATAAACTATCTGGTGAAAGCTGTGTATGGTTAGCTTCAATCACGGTGTTAAACACAATGAAATGTCTGCGCATAAAAGTTCATGAATATTAAATTTGTAAAATTCACCCTGATGTGGTTGAGTGTATTAACTGGACACAGTCAAGTGCAAACATTGCATATAAATCTTCTTCTTCTCAGTTATTATTCCTCCTTACTTTGCTCAAAAATAAATGTTATTTTAGCACAGTTACAAACAAATAAGAGATACCTGAGTGCTCCAGTCATTATTTTTTAAACCACACAGGTCAAATCTTTCATTATACACTACATACGATAGTATAAAATAGATGCTTTTTGTACGATTGATAACATCTTCAAGAGTCCATTTCTTCAAGATTACAGTGAGACTATATGATCTAAGACACATTTGAGCTGGGTAACAGAGTGCTTAGTTGTGATACATTGGTTCCGATTGGCTGTCCATTTATTAAATGAGAACATCATATGAATATCGAAATCAAATGTCATTGATCTCGTATTAGAACATTATGATCCAACACAAATGTCAGCCAATTATGATAGCTCTTCTGGTGAACAATTGGTATACAATAAAAGTATTATTTTATACATATAAGAGAGTTCAAACTCAAATTGAATATGGCCTACAAACCAAGTTTTATACAAATTACTGTCAAAGCCACCCTAAAAGAGATGAAACAATTCTTAATAAAAAATAATCCCGTACTTATCTTTAATTATGACTTTAATTTTAATTTAATATGGTTTCAAATATCAACTTACCTTCATTTTCTCTAATTCTATATCTTTCCACTTATCCATACTTATTGATCTAACAAAAGATAAATGAACTCCAAGACCCCTGTGTTTTCCTGAACATTCCAGACAGATCCAGATTCCATATGTGACAGACGCCCACTGTGGATTATGAGCTCCACATTCAAAACATTTCTGAAACATTACCATTTCATTATTATGTTAATATTGTAATGACAGTAATAATAGAATGTATTTATGTATAAGGTTGTCAAAAGATCCATGTTTCTCCATTTTTGAACAGTAGCGTTGGAGAAAAAGAAAACTGAAAATATTCTAGATAAACAACATCTACTAAATATTTAAAAAGGTGCTCACTGAAGGATGGGCTCCTCAACTCAAAATTTATAAATGTCACTCCACCTCAGTGATATACTATAAGAAACGAACAAAAATTCAACTGTAGCAAAAACTGGAGGTATTTTTCTACATATTCAAGATCATAAATTGTATTTGATGTAATAAGCTTTTAACTCATATTTAAACATTAAAACACCATGGACAAACAATGCTTAGTGCTGCAAGCACTTCTAGAATAAATATAAAATCGGAACCCCTATTATTAAGACATTTTTTCCCAAAGAAGATATAAAAACTTGATTTTCAAATCTCTATTGGGGGTTAAACATTTTCAATGGTAGATTCTCAAATATTCATAAATAGGTGGTTACTACTAAATGGATTGCACAATAATAGTAGTAAACATGCATTTATTCCGTTGTTTATCATCCATTCTAAACAAATAAAGTACCCTATGAAAATATTTTTATAGTCTTCAAAACTTTCTAAAAATATATTGTTATGTATAATACTTCCTGCAAAATAAATCGAAACACTCAATAAAAGAAAGAAAAATCACTGGGGGTTACTTTATATATTCCATTGCTTGCAGTATAATAAGCGGCCACCAACACAATCAAATCATGAAAAATACTGAAAACAAAATGTCAGATCAAATTACGTAATAGGTATTTCAAATAAAAATATAGTTCTGCTGGTTTAAATCTTAAAAATGAATATATTAACGATAAATTAAAAAGAAAAAAAACTATCTATGCTATCTATATTTATAAAATGTTACAAATAAAACAATAACATTCACTTTTTTCCAGGATAAACTCCTTGTGAAACAAAGAACACATGTACATCGTCATTGTACTTGTCGCCATTAGTCAAATACTAAACATGATTTTACTTTTAATTCATTTGGAGCAGTAATACCAAACTGAATTACTTTTTAGGTTTTTAAAATACATTATAGTTAAGCTACACTTTTATATGTAAAAGAAATTTATTTGTTCCAAATTATATAAAATAACTCAATTTTATTTAATTACGTTTGAGCAGCGTAGGAGTAGAGTACCATAAGCGGATCTGGTTTTAATATTGACTAGTATAATCATCGGTAATTAATATTCATATATTGAATACGAGTGTATCAATCATAGTGTAACATAATATCATAACATCAAACATATTTGGAATTAAAATAATTAATATAATATACACAGTGACAATCTCACAAATAATAAAGGAGCTATAACAAACAATTAAAACTGGAAATAGTTACAACTCATAAATAATAATAAAGAAATTATAAAACATAACAAACATTTATAACAGAAAATAAGAAATAAGTGTAACTATATATATATAAATATATGTTTTTTCCTGGGTAGCAATGGCACTGTCAAGAAGTTGTTGAAAGCATCTTCTCTAGAAAACCGTACTTCTCTTCTGTACAAACACTCACAGAGATGATCTGCAAGCAAATCGGCTGATATGTCACTTTTTAAACTTCGTTTCATGGTCCTCCACGAGCTTTCGACTATCTATTATTGTTTATAAAAGACAATAAATTTATTATATGAAAGTGTTTAAAGTTTATACAAGTTGTTACTATTCAAAAATCGATATCGGTTATATTAAGTAATATCATTTGTCATTATTGATATAAAAAACTAGGTCCGTTTATCGTACTCTACTCCAGAGAAGCACTTATGATTAGTTTAAACAATCTGAAAGTGTATTTTGCAGGTACTGATGCCGTCAAAACTACATTCTATAAATAAAAAGTTGTAGTTTGTTTGATTCTAACTAAAGTAGCCTAGTACATGATATTCATAATACCAAATTTAGAATATTCAAAAAGTCTTCTCAAGTGCATTTTTTAAAACGTCGTATCTGTTCTGACTTTTCTTGCCGCAAAACACTACTTGATTTCCACCTTTAATTCTAGGTTTCATCTCCTCTCTACAAACTGGACACTCAGAATTTAAAGGAGCTACTTCATTATCTTGTAACCATTGTAACATTCTTCAATGTTTAAAATACATTTTGAGACGTAACTGCATGTTCATCACCATTTTTCTTGCCAGTGTCACTAGCCTACTCTCTACATAAATGGAATAAAAACAGCTGGCAATGATATATTTATAATCGATAATCATGATTCGATTGTGTTGGTGGCAGCTTATACTGCAGCCATTCCATTAATATGGGTGTCAGTAATTAAATGTATACTAATGAGTTTTTCTGAAAAAATAAGGATATTTGGCAGTTTCATTATTGTGTGTAAAAAAAGAGCTGATGATATAATTAATAGTCTAGCCTATTCCTTCTAGTATTACTAAAACATATATAGATTTAGTCTTATCATTCCTTACAGGAAAAATTGCAATAATGGTTTATATTTATTTATACGCTTTGAAATTGATATAACTTTTCAAAATTATTAATTATTTTGGCAATTGATTAATAATAATTGCTAAGCTACTTACAGAGTTATCAAACTGGGACATCAAATCTTGAAGAACTCTTCTCGTTCGCGGGCTTGCCATATTTTCGAATTGGTTTGAAACAATTGAGAATTAAATTTACTTCAAAATACACTCTACTTTTTTACAAATATTCTAAAATAATATATATACGAACAAAAAATATGTTAAAAATGTGTATTATAACCTAAAACTCAAGCCAACGAGTCGTCTGTTCGCTTTGGCAGAATAGTCAACAAACAGCTGACGTGTCAAGATGTCATGGTTATAAGATATAACTCCAAAGGCATAAAAAGTTTCAGTTCTTGAATGACAAAATACACGAACTACGGTACAGCATAAAGGTACAGTTTATACATAAAGGTGTATATTTAAACTCGCCTTAGGCTCGCTGGGGGCTACGCCCCCTGGACCCAAAGTAAAACGCTTGCAAAGTCGGGGATAAGCGGAATTCGGTGACTGGTTAAGTCCGGAATTAAGTAAATGACAAGGGATTTAAATAATTGACTTTTTCATAGAATTTTTTTCCGGATTCGTCTAAAAAACTTTTGACTTGAGGGCATTTTGCGGTTTTAAATTAAACAGTAGAGATACGACAAAAAGTGACTGGACCTTTCTTGTTGGAAATTTAACTAATTTTGTCTTTCGATTGTGCCCTCAGAATGATCTACGACCTCTGGTTTAGCCAGGAAATGAGCTCGGCGAGAGAAATAGTCTGACCGAGGTCAGCTATCTATGAATTGTTTAGTATAAAAATAATAAAAACCGACCTCAAGGCAATTATTTTAAGTCGAACAGGGGGTTAATATCACCAGGAGACTATCTTGCAAGGCTGAGACAGAAAATTCCCTGGGTGGGTGATTATTGTTAGGAGGTTAGAAGACAAGAGGGGGTTTATTTCGTCAGGATATTGTATGGTCATATGAACAAATTCCCAGGGGGGGTAACGTTACCGGGGGATAAGTCTCCAGGGGGTTATCTGGTCATACCAGGAGTCTTCCCAGGGCGGGGGGGTTTAAGAGATTTGCGTGATGGTATAAAATTCGGACATGAGGTCTGGGCTGGAAATTACCTGGGCGGGGTTTAAATGTTACCAGGGGGGTTAACACATCAGGGGGTTGAATGTACAGGAGGTTATCAGGTCATACCAGGAAAACTCGAAGGGGGGACTGGGGGTCGGTGGTTGACGCGGGGGGGAGTGGTAGGAGTTATCGTTGGGTTAGGGTGGGGTGGGAGGGTGTTGGCGGGTGGGGGGGTTTTGGGTGGCGGGGGGGGTTTAGGGGGTGGGGGGTAAGGGAGTGTTGTCCCCCCCGGGGGGGGCTAGGGGGAGGTTAAAGGGAGGTTGGGTTGTTGGGAGGGAGGTTGGAGGGGTGTAGTTGGGGTTAGAGGGGGGGGTAGGTTCGGTTAATGGTGCTGGGTGGGTGCGGGGTAGTTTGAAGCTGGAGGTGTGGGGTATACGGGTAGGGCGAGGGGCGGGGGGGGAGGTTGAGGCGGGGGACCTAGAGGGGGGTGGGGGTCGGGAGGTATAGGGTGGGAGGGGAAGTTGTGGGGGGTGGCGGGGGTGGGTGTGGGGCTTGGGTGTTGTGGGGGGGTGGGGTTAGGTTTGGGTTAAGGGTTTGTCGGGTTCGGTTTGGGTTTGGGGGTGGGCGGGGTATGGGTTGGGTGATTGGGTGGGGGTTCGGCACCGGGGCAGGCGGTAGGGAAGGGCAACGGGGGGAAGATGGGGGTGGGGGTGGGGTGGTTAATCTGGTGGGGGGTGGGGTGAGGGCGGGTGTATAGGGGTTGGGTTCCATAGGTTGGTAAGGTGTTCGGGTTGGTTCGGGGGTGGGATGGGTTAGCAAGGGGGTGAAGGGTCACGCGAGGTTAATGGGTGGTTACTGGCGGTTAAGGGGTGGGGGGGGGAGGCCGGGGATGTTGGGGTTAAATTAGGGTTAATGTAAGGGGGGGTTGGTCCGGGGGGGAGAGGGGCGCCTGGGGGGGGGCGGGGGGGCGGCCGGGGCGGGGGGAGGGTCCGGCGGGCGGGGGTGGGTGGTGGGAGTGGTTTCAAATATGGGTTGGGTTAGGTTATTGGGGTGGGGGGGGGGTGGGGAGGGAAGGGTGTACGGGTCAAGGGTTATGGGGGCTGGTTCGGGTAGGGGGGGGGGGGTCTTAGATGGGGAAAGGGTTAATCCCCCTGTTAGGGTTAGGTTGGAGGGGGTTTAAGGGGGTTTAAGGGTCTGGGTGGGCGGTTGGTTTGGTTGGTCCGGTGGGTTGCGGGTGGTTAATATTAACGGGGTGGTTAATGACACACTTGGGCCTTTTTTAGGGGTTTGTGTCTGTGAAATAATAAATATCCTCTGTCCTATTACTATTGACGCTTAGCTAACGTCGTCAAGCCAACGCCCGAACCGTCACTGATCCGTTTTGTAGATCACGTGATTTCCTAAATCCCGTTTCAAATCTTGTTTTGAGTTACGACAAGTTTAGCCGCTATCCAAGCCCGGAACGGAATGTAAAATTTTTTAGGCGAAAAAGTCCAATATTTTCACTTAATCGCGTTTTGCGAGTCAAAACTAAGGGAAATATAGTAAAAAGTCACTGGACCTTTTTTGTAGGTCATTATATTCCTAAATAAAAACGTTAGTCTTATTTTGACCTCCGACCAATGGTTTTCGCGCTATCGACCCCCAAAAAACAAAAGTTTCGCGTTAAAAGTTACAACAAATTTGTACATAATCACGTTTTTTTTCGGCCAAACCAATCGAGATAGGGCCAAAAGAATTACTGGCACCTTTTTCTGTAGATCGCGCACCTCGCAATTTGCTAATTTGAGTGGGTCAATCAGATTTGAGCTACGACCAACGGTTCGGCCGCTATCGGGCTTGAAACATTATTTTTATCGAAAAAATCTCTGGAAATTTCAAATGTTCGAGCGTTTTGTGCTTAACCTTGGAAGATAGAGCAATAAGTCATTAGACCTTTTTTGTAGTTCACTTCATTCCTGACCCATTTGAATTTTCAGTCAGATTCCGAGCTAGCTCCAACGGTTCGCCCGCTATGGGTTACAATAAATGCCTGCAGGGGTGAAGAATGCGGCGATTTTTTTGGGAATTTTTTTGAGGGGGATGAAAATGAAAAAATTCTCACTTTTCGGGATTTCCTGGTGGATACACGTGGAAAGCTATCTGTGTGTTAGACCAAATTCAAGTCTTAACTCATCTGGAAGTAGGTTAGAATTAGTATCGTGACGTGAGTCATGTCAGTCAGTCAGATACACATGCCGGTTGTATTACAGGGTGTATTTATGTCTGGAAACACCCAAATATATCTTTATAATTTAAATATAAATTTGAACCTTTACAATCGTGATAGAGAATTGGGCATCTACTTTTTGATAAATGTTTTGTTATGTCACACCAAACGGGGGGACGTCCTGCCGAGGGTATCGTGAATATTCTTTATGGAAGCCCTGATACCTGGTGATACATAATTTTAAAGGTAATAGCCTTACTGAATTGAATGCCACCAAAACAGCATCTCAAGGGAATATAAAACAATTATTCTTCAGAAAATAGAGCATTTTTAGTATGAAAATTTACTGACCTGTTCAACAATGTAATTTTAAACATGGTTCTTGCCACCAAAATGTGTTACACTATTTTTTAGCATTTTTTAAATGTTCATAATTAAAATAAAATAAACAATTTATTTTTAGCTGGTTTCATTAGTACAAACTTTACCAAATAGTTTTTATGTACAATGAATAATACTTTTGAGTCAACTTTCTCTATTACTTATGAATCTGTTACTTGGTTTTCCAGTCAGCAGGAAGGTTTAAAGAGACAAAGGTCACTAGCCTATGAGAAAATTATTGTGTTATTAATCATCTGGTATACAGGATTCAGTTTGTTGAGCTTGGAGCTTTCATAGCCGGTCTAAGCTTGGGGAATTACAAATGGACAAAGGTCATATCATTCTGTCGAGGTTAATCAGTGTCTCTGAAGCATTGTGTCAACAAGTTATCTAATACAGTAGTTCTGTTTTATTTGGCATTTTAATTGGACATTGTACTGAAAGAGAAAACGAATTACTTGTTGATGATGCGAGGATATGGCGATGTCACAAGACTATCGGGAAGTTTGTAATTTGTTTTAATGACACTTTCCAGAAAGGAAGCGAAGGAATCCCATAAGTGTTTTCTACATATCAAAAACTATTGAGCGTTTTGAAATGACAGGGAGGTAGTAAATCGGCCAAAGTCGGGTAGGATACAATCTGCAACAGGATGAAGAAATGCACTAGATGTTTTGCAACATTTATTGAAGACCCCACATACATCGCTTAGAAAAGCTGCACAGCAACAGATATGCACCTATGTTTTTTTTTTTCTGTGAGTAAGATTTTGAAAAATTAATAAATAGAACCATTTAAAGTTCATTTTAGTCCAACAGTTTAAGTGAGGTCGGATGTACGACAGAAGAGTTGAGTTTTGTGAACTTTTGATGCGCAAATGTGATGACACTAGAGATTTTCTGACCAACATACTATTTTCTGATGAGGCATACTTTTTTCCTAAATGGCAATGTTAACAGGCACAATTGCCGTTACTGGGCTAGTGAAAAACCCAACATTGGGATTACTGAGTCCCATTCACAGCAACCACAAAAACTGAACGCTATGGTGTGGAATTTTAGGTACAACAATTGTTGGTCCATTTTTCATCAATGGAAATTTAAATGCCGAAACTTTACTACAATATGTCCAAAATGAAATAATTCCCAGCTATTCAAATTGCTCAATCAGGTGGAATACTTTGATAATGTATGGTATTCAGCAGGATGGTGCTCCACCTCAGTATGGGAGACAGGTAAGAGAGGTATTTGGATTAAGGTTTCCCTCCATATATTGGATTGGACGAAGAGGAGAAATCGAATGGCTCTCCAAGATCTCCGGATTTGTCACCAATCGATTATTTTCCTATGGGGTCATTTATATCCAATGTTTTATAGAAGAAAGCCTCATAATTTGTAAGGTCTAAGAAACGGATTATAGAGGAGATTAGCTTTGATATCTGAAGATACAAGAAAAAGGTTAGGAAAACTCTGTGAATATTTTACACAAGATTGGCTCATTGTCAAAACGTAGAAGGAAACGTTCTCGAACAATTTGCTTTGACTCCAAAATGCAGGGGTAAAACGTTTGTTGTAAAGACTTTTCTAACAGCATACATAATTTTTTATTTGTTAATAATAAGAAATTCAATAACATAAGTATTTCCATAATTGCTGCTTCTTACTGTAATAAAAACTGGCAAATTTGTGCTAATAGCAGCAGCTTAAAATGGAAATTTTTGTTTTATTTAACTTGAACATTTAAATAATATGCTAAAAAATTAGTGGTAACACATTTTGTGGCAAGAACCATGTTAATACATTTACATTGTTGTAACATCAGTAAATTTTCAATACTATAAAAAGGATGCTCTATTTTCTGATAGAATAATTCCTTGAGATGCGGTTGGTTTGTGGCATTCAATTCAGTAGCTATTACTTTAAAATTATGGTTCACAAGGTATAGGCTTCCATTAAGATTATTCACGATACCCTCGGCAGGGACGTCCCCCGTTGCGTGTGACATAACAAAACATTGTTCCAAAAGTAGATGCAATCTCTATCACGAATTTGGCTAAGAGGTTTCAAAAATTTATATTTAAATTTTTAAAGGATATATTTGGGTGTTTCCGAGACAATAATATACACCATGGAGATAAAACAGTATTTTGTTATATTAAATCTCGCATTTAAAAAAAAGCTTAGAAAACTTTGACAATGGTAAGAACCCTATAATAAATAAAATTGATTACATTATTAATAGACAAATTGCTTCGCTCTAAGAAATATATTTAACAGATCACCGTACATAATTAGCTTTAGCACACATTTGCTCATACGAATTTAAGGACTATTCCCTCCTTAAGACAAAGATAATATTGATGAATTTGAAATTTGCGATGTGTGACGAAAACTAGAAACACCAGTTTTCGCTGGGCTAAGAAGGGCAACACAACACGACAGTGAAAGTGAATATATTCCTTAATTTATGGTTTGTAACCTCTGCAGCTTGGGTATGCTCACTGTCATATTTGATATTTATGCTGCCCTTCTTATGTTTTAAACTTTTATAGGATAGATTGTATGATTTATATGGTAAGAATTTTCTGATACTGAATATTACAAATAACATAAAACACAGTAAGCTTACTGGAACACAGTTCACAGCATAATTCTACGGCCAAACATAGGAACTACTGTTTACTGGATACAACACAGTACTGAGGGAGCCAGCTAGCGCAAATCGCGGAGTATTCATGTCTGCAGCGCCGTCCCCCATCACACACCAAATATCAACTCACGGCGCGACCGCGCACGGTCAGTAGACAAGAAGAAACCGTTGTTGCTTGGTATGTCTACCTGTCCTACCACTGAGACTCGCTCACATGTCTTTATCTCTTTAAAAATGGAGTTATGTTTTTGTTAAGTTTGATATAAAGTTAAATATTCTTTGGTTAAAAGTTTTAGTAACCATAACGTTTGCTTGACATTAACTATACCACGTGCTCTAGTTCACGCTAGCTGGTTCTTTCAGCCACCTTGGTTTATTGGTCCTTATACTAACATCAGTGAGGAGTTAAGGTATGAATGGTCTTGTTTCCACTCAGATATTGGCGCTACGACAACATCGTTCGTTAACAGCTGTTCGACATCACAGAATATTATTATAGTATGCAAGTAAAAATTAAACTCCAGTAATAAGTAGAGCTGCAGCTTTTTTAGCCTTGGTTAGAACATTTTGTCAAGTGCCAATTCATATACCGTATAAAGTTATTATTTCTTTGATTGAATGGAGTTAATTGGAAGCATCTCCACAATTCCGTTTTCTTTTATTATTGAGAAATACTATTTATATACCTTCAAATTAAATAACCAAAAATATACTTACTGATTATTACTAAATACTATACGAAAACCCATAGAAGCATAGGAATAAATAATATAAAGCTATAGTTCTAAGGTGTATACGGTCGTTATCATAACTAACAAAATATTTTTCCTGATTCGTCGAATTATTGTTTACACAAGAATTAAGTTCTTGATATATATCTCAAAATTCCCTTTTCTTGAAACTCTCCTTCCAAGCAAGCACGATGCTGAAGTGGGGAAGGTTCACTCAGCTGTTTTGACTATCACTATTTGATTGTTATCACTCCGCAGACGGCGGACAACTACTCCAGATGACTGACGAACCCTAGCGGCGATCCAACTGTGGAGATGAGAACTATGATGAGGCTGAATACCGAAAACTCTTGTTAGAACAAACATGCTGAGCAGCCAATTGTGAATTTCTTTGTTCATGTAGAGTAGTTTCAAATTTAATTGTAGTTAGGGTGCTAATTAGACGGCATAGACGACCAATACATTGATAAATAAACAACATATTTCTGTTATTTAGGAATTCCTTGGCTATCTCCTAACAAATAACAATCAAGATGAACCAAGGTGTGTTCCTTCTACTTGGAGGGGGTGTGTGTAACAATATCCATTCTGACTTAGGTTTGTAATTTATAGGCTCCTGACCTATCAGCCTTGCCACGATGAGTTATCACCTCTTATCACTTGTCTGCAAATCTCCAGTCTTTCATTCTTTATTTCTCTTTCCAAGATAGTTCTTAATATACTCTAAATTCATGATTACATTACCTACTACCTGTAATGATTACATCCTGCATCTGAACACTTCATAAGTAGGCATATCCTTGTAATTACTCAATGCATCATAAGTTTAATTAATCTTTCACACCATCTATGGTTCAAATCTAGAACATTTATCATAGAGATGCTTGAGATGATTAATTGATCGCCATTCTTGAATACTTACTAATTATAAATGTTTAAATATGTGATTTAAAAAAGTAATTAACATGCAATAAAAATAATTATTTATTCAAATAAGACTAAAATTAAACAGCTTTATATAACTACCAAAATATTTTAAAACTTTTACATTTTTAAACAAACTAGTATGCAGAAATAGCTATATATTTTCATTTCATAAATATTTCATTTTTCATCAGACTCAGAAATATCATATGTCATGTTTCTTGATGCTGATTCCTCAGATTTTTGAACAAACATTTTCATAACTTCATCTTCATAGATATTAGCAGCTTCCTCATCTGACACAATTTTACCAACTGTCAAAGGTATTTCTGAGGCCCTGGGCACATGTGGTCGAATGGCATACAAACGAGCACCTTCTTGTACATCCTCTTCACCGAGTCCTTTTGCAGGGTTTATATGTACAGTGATTACTTTTAACTCTTTGTGAAGATCATCTAGAACGGTTTTATTTATTCCAAAATAAACCATATCTCTGAATTCTAGACCCGACTGTTCTTTTATCCTAAAAATATATCATTATATATTGTGGATGGTTAATGAAAGTAAACAAACTGAAAATAAAGTTTAGTATATTTATATATGTGTAGTATCCCTATATATAGACAAACTGTAAATGTAATGTTTATTTATCTACTGTATTATTTTTTTATGAAAAGGAATTAAATCTTGTTGTTTTATATGTTCGGCCTACTGGAACTAGTCATTCAGCATTTTCTTCAAAAATAACTTCTTCAAAAAGTAATCAATCTACAATAAATCAACATTATTTTGGTTTATAAAAATATAAAAAATGCAGGTGAAAATAAAGTAACCCTCCTCTCTTAACTTCTTTAATAGTGATAAAAGTACAAACATATTTAGGTGATCTTTGTTATAAATTATACATTTTGTATGTATTTTAAAAGTCCCTGTTTCCAAATTTGTATTAGGGACTGACTCCCAAACCTACAAAATGGCAGCTCTCAACTTATGACCTGTTAAATGAAGGAAAATAAAACCAAGTATCATTTACAAAATCCTTTATGTCTTTTTCATCCAAAATAACTGCTATTTAAAATTTTTTGTTTGTTGTGAATATTAAAGAGCTCTCCTTTTACAAACGATTACTACATTTAATTTAGTACTTTTATAATGATTGCAATACCACTAAATGTCAAGCTAAAAATTCTCCTTCAAAAATGTAAGCTACATTTTGGAAAATCATAAATACAGAGATAAAAATAAGAGTATAAAACCAACTACTGTTTTTTATTAAGGCAAAACATTTCTGTGAGCTTCAGTTTTGAAAGCTTTCCTCCCTAATAAGTCAGAAAGTGTTGTTAGTAAAAAAGTCAAACAAAAAAAAAAGATTTCAACTCAAATGTTAGGTTGCCTAATAAAGAAATCCCAAAGTATTGTAATAATGTTCAAACCAAAAACTTCAAAATAAAGAACTTATATGTTTATTCGATTTGCACAAAGGTACAAAATTCAGGTTTATTAATTTGCTATTTTATGCAGAGGCATGATTCGAATGAACTGTTTTAAATGCTATTGAAAATTTTGAGTTGCCACCTATATTATCTCTCTCTTAATTAAATTCTCTCCCCTTTAGATTCATAAAATAAACAACAACAAAAAATCATTTCAAAAGAAAACGAACACCCTCTACAGATTGTTATTTTATTTTCAAAATTAAACTTATATTTTCATAACTCATGTTACAAGTTTGAGGAGGCTTTAGTTGAAAGTTAAACCAGACAAAGTTGAAGTTAAGAAGTTCTCTTTAACACTTAATCAGGGACCAGAGGCCTTAAGATGACTTCCAAATTATCACCATTGGCTTTGGACTGCTGCCAAGGATAAGGTTGCTCAGTGGTCTCTGTTGAGCAGCAAAGCTTGTTTGCATATTGTGTGCTAATCTCTTTACCCTTTAATTATACTAGAGTCTGTGACATTTTTAAGTTTTAAGTATTTTTTAGCTATTGAGCAAGGACACAAATTTGGTTGAATATTCTATGAACAGAACTTTATATACAGAACTTTTATGGAAATTAATAGGTTTACATCATCTATAAACTCGATTGTGAAGATACGTGCTACATGCAGGATATTCACTACACCAAGATGTACATACAGATAAATTTCTGAATTATTGGATTGGTTGTTTATTCAGAAAAGTATCACACATAAATTATTAACTTTAAAATGATTTTTATCAACAGTTATAAAATTATTTTAAAACAAATACTTAAGATTTCTAGCAACATGAACAAAGACAAATGGATGGCGGATGAATATAAGAGAGAAAAGGAGTAGTACAATCTGATTATTGATACACTCAATTACTGATTTCCTTTTAATTCATTCAACTAAAGTAAGAGATTTACTGCACAAAATATTGAACGAAATAATGGCATATTCAGGAGGAGGCCGGATTTTTCACCAAACTGTTTGAGAAAAATAGTAATATTTTCTAACAAAGGTCTACCTTTATCAATTACTTTAGTGTTAAATCACATTGTATATTTTCTCAATTTTAAGATTTAAAAATTTAAATAAACATGGATTTAGAAGTAATAAATTTGTATCATTTTCTTTCACTTAATTCTAAATTTGGGTGAACTCCCCTGAAATACATTTGATTAGTTTAGTGGTGTGGCATGGTGGTGACTTCCTCATTCATCAAACTGTGATGCCTGGAAGCTTTATCAAGATAGTTTTAACTGAGGGAAAGAAAAATCAATAAAATTCACAATAGTGAATGTGGTAATATGTTCCCATTGTTTATCATATCATTACAGATAGGGGTGTAATTTAATGTAAGCTATTAAGATGACAAGAATGACATCCTATAATGGCAAGACATTTTTTAGATAAAATAAATTAATATATTTATTAATTTTAACCAAAAATTTCCCAACTTTCGGTATTTTTAACAATAATATTTAAAAATACGAAGCTGAACTAATGCCTCTCCTTCAAGTGAATGTGACATGATGAGTTCGGGCCCAAAATAATTATTTTGTTGGATACATCATTGTGACCAACATCAGGACGATCTACAATAATCATCATGCACTTGGATGGGAGCATGGAGCCAAGACAGTGATTCACACCCTGCCCTATGTCTGTACTTAAAGTGTTGTACTTTTTAACGTGATATACTGATGTGATTTGCTAAACAACTTAGGAATAAATTGTTAAAGCTCATCATCTCAATGTTCCAGATATCTAATCTATTTCATAACAGATAGTAATCATTTTCTGAGAAGCACAATAGTAATTTAGTAATGTTAACAAAATGTAAATCTCCCACCAGCAAGTACCCCACAACTTACAGCCGAACGTGTTCCAAAGCAGAGCCCTCATCTATTTCACTGTAGTTGAATATATCTTCATACTCAAACAGTCTCACCAAATGTTTTATTCCTATAATGTTACTGCTGTTGTTTACTGTCACAGTCAGAGCCAGTTGAATGCCTCTGTGCCGCAGTTTTAGAAATAAAACAAGTGCCTCGTAATTTAACTGTAAACACTTCCCATTGTTATCGACAAGCTCTCTGCCCCTGCAAAGAAAAGTAGTAAAAATTTTTAATATATATTGTATCTGTGTTGCAAATTGTAAAGCGTCAACTTTGAAAATTGAGAGAGTTGATAGAGAAGCAATATTCAAAAGTTATAAATTACCAATAATACATTGTTAAAAATACATTAAAATTACATTTCCATATTAAATGTTCTTGCTTAAGCACCCCTGTTCAATAAAAGAAAGGTAGATTCCATACATGGATGTAATCTCAAACTGAAGGGGCATTATTAGTTTGGACGGTTAATTTATACAAATATTACGGTACAAAACGTATTAATATACCCACTCTAATGGTGGTCTCTAAACAAAAAATATAAGCTTGGTTTAGTAGTAATCAATAAATGTGTTTGTAAAATTATTTTAAATTCATCAGATTTCAATATTGTATTCAATTACATTAAATTATATGCGCAATTACAAAATATCTTTGATGTTATTTCTGTTTCAACAAATTTATTTTTGTTTAAAACTTTATTACTAGTATTTGGTGACTTTTACAAGTATTACACGCAACACAATTTTTGTTGCTTATGTAACTACATGAAGGAAACAGCATTTTTCCAGACATTTGCCATCATTCATTGGTACAAAAAATCAGTAACACTATTTTTCGAGATATGAAATCCGATCTCTCTTCTTCACATAATTACAAACTAGGTTAAAATAAACAAATTCATACCAGAGCATTGTGACACGCATAAGTCAGAAATCACAACCACCATGTTGTGTGCCAACTCTAAAACATGCACTTAATAAAAAACACAACACTAGGGGTATGTAACTACATTATCACAACAAATAATTTATACTCTACGATTTGAAATAAAATTTACCCAAAATTGCCTGTCCACCAGCGATGACCCTTGCGTTCTGGAAGAGGCCATGCTGTTGGTCTGAAATATGCAGGTGAGTATTACTACCTTTAAAATAATCTAGTTTGTTAACAATTTACCAACAATACATTAACAGGGGCATTCGTTGTTTTAATACCACCATTTCTAAGGAACCTCAGAATTTGATTTTGGCAAGATTCTTGGTTAAGATATTTTCCCACTTATAGATTTAAGACGAGCCACTCAGGAGCACAGCAAAATCGGGGGGGGGGGGTGGAGGAAGGGGCATGAATAGGAACTGTCCCCCAAGAGCATTTTAGTATTTCAAAATAATAGATTGTCTAATAGTCTATTTTTGACTAAAAGTAACATTTATGTCGGAACTTTGAAATAAATCACAATAAAATAAATACATTTAAATATTATAACTATTTTAATATACGAAATACTGCACATATAATAATTCAACAGCGAAAGTGAGTTAGTTCTTACTATTTCTACATGGCTGCTACCTGCACCCAGTGCCTCAGTAACCAAGTACGAAATGTACTCGTACTGATCTAGACTCATAGTGCTTCTAAAACGGTACAGGTATAAGTTCCAGTCACTACACATAACGCAGCTATGGTGAGAAGGGCTGATTCAATGCGAATGTTGAGTTTAGCTCCGGTTCACCATCCTCTTAAGTGCCACATCTGAAATCCGATGCTGTTGCAGAGTTGACTCCTAAAATCTGGAATCTCATGTTTTCGTGTGAAGGGATCTAAAAATAGTCGGGAACGAAGAAACTCAAAATGAAATCCCCCCCGTATTAGTTTGACATCAGAGACACCCATACTACAAAATATAGTGCAATCCAGGTGAAGAGGTATTCTCACTGTCTCATTAAGTGCATAATTGAGTGCACTATGTATGATATTCACTGACACGATTCCAGTTACTGTTACTACTAAGAGTCCGAGCACTTTGTACCAGGAACGACAGTAACCATGCAATGTAGTCATACTGATTTAGAATCACACGTTATAGAGTGCTCCTAAAATGGTACAGGTACAAGTTCCAATTACCGTTACTGCTAAACTAGTCTGAATACTTTGCACCAAGAATGGCGGTAACCGTGTAAAGTATCTGTATTATAAAAGTATCTGAAACGGTAACATGTACCGGGTACTTTTGGTTTATGGTAACTTGTGCTCTTTGTGCAGATGAATAACCGGTGCAAAAAGTATCTTTATCAGTAGTCCCGACGTGATCAGTTGTCATAGTAGTGAGTGAGTTGCTGATCTCTAAGTAGTTCTGTAGAATGTTAGTTTGCTGTCATTTGTTGTCACTACGAGGCAACACAGCCCTGGGCAGTCTGGCGATTGTATTTTAAAATGAACAGGTACTAGTTTCGGTGAATGTTTTAATTAGTGATTTACAAAATTAAACACTCAAGGTAGTGACTAAGAGCTTATAAAGTGATTAATGGTGAATTTATGGACCACACAGTCAAGAATAAAAGTTAAGCTGGTAATTTAATAAAAAAATGTTCCATGCTATTCTTAAAATTACATAATCAAACACACATGTATCTATATTGTATAAAAATTTGGTCTTAATGGGGTCACAAGTTTGAATTTTCACAGTTGGAGTTTTGTTGGAAATCACCAAAAACTGGTCTTTTTCATTGTTATTGATATAAAAACAGGAAGTTATTGTTAGTAAACCGATTGATTTGTGGAAACACAGAAATTAAATTTGAATATAACTCCCGCATATTGTAGCTCTATTAATTTTTGGTCAGCTTTCAAACTCAGATATCTATACTTTTTGATTTGAAAGTAAACATCAAGATTTAGCTTTGGTCTTGATTTATGATTCAAACTTAAATATTTTGTTCAATATTTTGTTAATATTTTAATTAAACACACTCCATATAAACTGTATTTGTTACAGCAGATTTGAATTAACCCTGTACAAGCTTCCCCTGGTGATTGGTAGTAGATTGGTTTTACTGTATATGTTATACTCTCTGACCTGTTCTTTGCCCTCCTTTTATTAGTTCAGAAGCACAATATTTAACGATTTTAGGACCTAGTATTTCAAAAATTTCCCGAAGGTGAACCCCTGGATTCCCCTACTAGTATGGGTGGATTGTCCATAACCCCAACTCTCCGATGTTACTGACACCCTCCAGAGAAGATTTTTGGATGCCACCTGGTACCACTAATACTAGATTTGGTTGAAGTCAAAGCAATATAAGAGCTGTATACCATTACAAATACAGTACATATATTCAAACTGTGTATTTTGGTTTTCAGATTATAGGTAATGAATATATAAAAAAATTTCTCAAAGTGTACTATGAGAATAAAAACATAATGAACTTTCATGTACATTGTAAAGTTTCTTATACTGTACAATTTAAAAATGAGTAAATCCAGTGCTTAAACCAACTGACTACAAGTTCCTGTGGCATAACATTCGATTCCAGCTAGAAATGAGCTGAGAATTTTGAAAATTACATGTTAGCCACAACTTAAAATATATAAACGTATCATGGAATATTTTAAAACTACTGTTACTAAACATAATTTTAAAGATTTTGTAAAAACAATGTGGTGGACCGAACTAAAGGTAAACTGCCAAGCATTTTCAAATGGGTGCGAGTGTAAAAACTTGTATATTATTTTACAGTGTAAAATCCCCTAACCAAAAATCAACATTGCCTTTTTTATGCATTATGAGTGAAATAAAATGTATTATTAATGATTTAACAGATTTATCATAAAGAAATATTTTAGAAATATACAATTGTGCATCCAAAGTTCTTATTTTAAACCTTATATTAAAATTGTATTTTATTTGTATAGAAAATATTAAAGCTTACTGTATTAAATCATAGGGAAGTACTACTTCAGATTCATAGAAAAAAGGCCACAGCACTCTGTCTAGAACAAACAAAAAGTTTCATTTTACAAATAACTCTAAAATTACTGTTTGTTCCAGTGAAAGTAATGAAAAAAAGTACAAGTTATATATACACAGACCTGTGAAATGAGATCGTGATGGATCAAAAATAAACAGGCAACATTAATATACATTAAAAAAAACTAAATTGAAAGGTACCTAACATGATATTTTAGGAAGTTTACATTTAAAATTAATAGAGACCAACTCAGAATCACAATTTTAAGTATTTAAAGGGCCATAAATTATTGAATACATGTCAAAATTAATACCATATGCTATTGTTGTTTATTTTTCAAATTTGCAACAATATGATTGCTGAAAGAAAGTAGAAAAAATATAAGAAACTGAATAAATATAATTACAATTTTAATGATAATTTCTAGTAATGAATCTGTTCTTTAGAGCACTAGCACACAGTATTACAATGCAATCAGCATAATCTAACAAGAACTAAGGAGTAAAAGAATTCCAATTGAACAAAGTTTAATAGGGGTAAAGTGTGACAAAAGTATAATTTAAAAAATCTTACATTTTAATTTTTATCAAATTAAGTTTGGACTTATGCTATAAGATTAGCTGAATTAGTTTGGACTGGAAATTGTCTGTATAATTTAATTGTACTGAAGTACTTAACAATTATAACAGTGAATTTGAACTAATTTTAAAATTTAATATTTATTACACTATAGATTTTACAGTGCTATATAAATCATTAAATATGTATTACGTATCAAAATCAATGTTAATGTGATATGCATATTTTTTATTTTTAAGATCATAGACTAATAAATAGAGACTTTGAGCCAATGATATTAGAATTTAAAAAATATTTACAATTCAAAATTATTTGAAATTTAATATTTTATTTTTAACTAGAGTGCCTTTAAACCTGGGATGATTGAAATTAAAACAATGTTTTATTCAACAGTTAACTATGCAAGAGGATTAGAATATAAACTGCTACAAATGGCACAACAAAATCTGGCAACTGCGTTTAAAGTGTAATTAAAAAAATGCAACTGATAATTATAAATCTGATTCTGTAAAAATGGTGCATTCAATTGATGTGCTCTACTTAAATGTTTTTTATTGACATTTACAATATAAAATTTATTATCTTTGCATCATATCACTTCACATACAATAAACAAAAACAGTAGTGATTGTTTGTTTGAAGGTTATTTTTGACGATGGAAGGATTGTGAAGGAAACAGGATTTTTCCGGACATTTGCCATCGATGGCAAATGTCCAGAAAAATCCTGTTTCCTTCACAGTAATGATTGTATAGCATTTACATTTCAATAGCTAATACCACTAATTATTAATAATTATAACGTTAATTATTAAAAAATTGTTATATTATAATGAGTTTTGCAAAATCCAATATTATCTGACCTGCTTCAAACATCATTAACTTTGGTATAATGTCAAGTCGAGGATGTAAGGTGGTAGAGAATGTGTTCCGAGGTTTTCTTGTTCTTCGAGTTCCTACAGATCGTTTAGTGCTTTTTTCATGTGTACAACTTGATTTATCTAATGTATCCTGACCATACTCCAAATTTGGTTCATCACTGAGATTCTGTTCTTCGCCTGAATTTATACTTGCTTGAGTCATCTCAATGCCTGTAGATTAAAATCTAGATATAAAGCAGGTATTTACTAATACTTCAAAAATATTACTGTATAGTTATTATTTAAATTAGGGTAAACACATACTCACTGTATCACTTGTTTCTTGGGCTTGTCCTTCGTGACTCATAACACATACTTGAATGTATAACTTTTGTAAATTTATCACTGAAAGACATGAATCATGATTCTTAAGTCCAAATGCCTTATTTAGACTTATAATAACAACAAGATAATAAATTATATAAAGTTTTACTTGTATTTATTAATACAGAATAATTTAAAAAATCCTAAATGTATGTCATTAAGCTAATATATAAAAAAGAATAAAAAGTATTAGCTGTAAGTCAACAAAACAGTCTTAAAATTTAATGTGATCAAACTTACCATCATACAGAAGATGTGAAACATTTTTATAATGATTTTGAGTTTTCGATCTACCTTGTATTAGGATATAATTATTGAAAGAATTGAATAGCAATCCAAAGACTAAAAGAATCATTTATTGTATAGTTTCTTAAGTGTATCAGGTAACAAATTAATACAATCATGTTTGAATTTTGTCATAGCTTTTTATATAACTTTGGTCTAAAACATTTATTATAACTTGCAGATATGCCTTTTTAGTAACATTAATAACGGCCGCCTGTTCATCCACATTTATTTAATTGAGAGTATGAATGCTTATTTTCAATAATCATATATCTAATCAGATCTATTTATTGAATCTGTTACTTTGTAATATAAGAGAAACTGTATCAGTTTGTTTCTTAGAATGACATGACACAAATAAATAAAAATATAAAAGTAAACAAATGTATATAGAGAAATAAAAATGTATTAATAAAAATAACATGTTTGTCCATAAGTCAACTAAAAAGTAGTTTTTCTCTTGTATCCGTTATAGGTATTTAACTGACTTTGGTAATGATTATGCATTTATGAAATGTGATGTATTCATTGTACAAAATGTTGTAATGTTGAAATTCAGAGAGTGTTACTATGCAGGTTTACTTCATTAGTGAAGTTTAGAGAACAAATTTATAAAATGTACAAACATAGGTACATTAATGCTTAATGTTTAAAAATTAATTTCTTATATAGATACATACTATGTATTGTTACTAAAAATACTTGGAAATTAATTGCATACTGGTAGTTACAGTATCAGGAGAAAATGACTAATTTCTAAGGAAATAAAACAAAATGTTAAATAAGTTCAATGAAACATAATTTTGTAATTTAGTTCAAACCACTATATTTGTGTATAACAGTAAACTAGTAATTTAAAAAAACACTGCATATAAATACAATATATTTGTGGAAATTCAGTGATCTGTTACAAAAGTTTTTATTTTAAAAATAAATGAAAGTTATTTGAATAATGTTACAGTTGAGAAATATACAATTATGATAACAGTATTTCATAGATTTTAATATTGTAGTACTGGCCTCCTTATACATGAATTAAATTATCTATCTTAAACAAATAAAATCAGTCATAAATTTCACAGTGATAAATTAAAATATATGCCAGCTTAGACACAAGAATATGCAACATCCAGGCCACCAATTACCTTTGTATAAAGTCAGAGTTTGAAACTTCATAACAAACTCCCTCAAATGCTAAAACTCTCTAACCTTATTCCAAGACTCTCCAAGACACTGACTCTTACACCAGACTTACCAATCTGTTTGAATTTGGTTTGCTATGTGACTTTTTAACTGTTGTTAAGATCAGTAATACTTTTTATTTATTTCAATTTTATTTGGCCCATCATGTAACTTATAGTAATGTTTCAATTGTTATGCTAAATTATCTTTTCATGTCAGATGTTTACTGGAGGCAATTAATTGTAAATAAAATATAGTTAAATTAATTGAATGAACATTTCATTCACAAAAGTTTTAGTGGCATTTCCTTTTTACCTTAAGAAGTAGGATGGTTCTGCAGTAGATTTAGTAGTTATTCCTTCAGTGTATATTTCTGATTCTCTTTTCTCACAATTTAGAAGTGGAGAGATTGTATGTACAGGTAGAACCACTTACTCCAGACAATAACCTAGCAACATTTCCTCTCACATCTTCTTCTCCTTCTTTTATTACTTTCTTCTATTTTAGGAGTTCTTAGTGAAAACAGTGAAATTTCTTTAAATATAAATGCTGGTTGCATGTTCACGATTAACATTAATTATGTTTGTTTACTTAGTCACATAAACTATTATTTAACTAACTGGTAACGGTAAACCTTTTACTGCCAAGGCATTTTTGGTGCCATTGCAAGGTATATTACAAAAAATCATAAACAGTATGTTTTTCATACCTCATCTTCATCATCCTTACTTCACCCATTTTGCGTAGGTACTATTTTATTCACGAGGAAATGTCTTCTCATATTATTTCACAATTATAATTTTTCATAACCGTTTGGAAACACTTGTTATGTGTAGAGAGAAAAATGTTTGTTGTTGAACTAAAATTCCTAGTTTACGTTAAAAAAAATATTGTCTGTAAAATTTTACAAAAGATAGAACAGTCTTATATTTGTTAAAAATAAAAAGTATTTAGTTTGTATCTAATAAATGTAAAATTTCAAAATTAGTGAAAGTTTACCAAATTACCAAAGTGTCAGTTTTTTTGCAAAATTCAAAACATCAATTATCGTCATTATTTACTATTCTTTATACATTTTGAAATTTGAATAAAATGAGTTGTTTCACAAGAATTATTATATTTTTACTAAATAAATTCGTATTTTTAATTTTATGTTCGCTCCTGAATCAAAAGTTTGAGTTTGCCTTGTAAAAAATTACAAAAAGCAATATAATTTTCTAAAAGGTTTCCAAATTTATTGAAGACTTAATAAAAAGTTAGCTACATTTATAGGAATTAAAATATATATGTTTACATAGTTTGGCTGTAATATTTGCTCTCAACTTATATTTTTGAGAGTCGTAATGAGTTTTTAGCCAATTCCGTACAGTTCAACTTAAAAATTTCTAAAAATAATAATATAGAATAAACTAGGAGTATGGTCAGTTTTCTGATATCTAACTTTGCAAAATTAAGTAATCCGTGCATTGTGACTTATACACATTATTTTGGTTTGTGCATCTTTTAACACTTCTTGGTTGAATGAATTATATTTCTGGTGCCATAGATAAATGTGGCTTTTTGTCCCAATCAAGAAAATATATTCATACACAAGTCTAAAGAGCACTTGTAATCTACTTCCAGCTTTGGCTTACTATTCAAAAGACCAACTCTCAAAATAAAGTTGAGAGAAACCCTCTTAGACAGTAATTTTTGACCCTCTTTGCTGGCTTTGCGATTGAGCAATAAATAAGCATAAAATATTGATTAATAATGTATTCTTATCTTGTATAATAATAGTCTACTATATACTCTAAACAATCTAATTGAATTGTCATTGTCTGTATAGAAAACAAGATTTGCAGATTCATTAATGATATGATGAAATAACATTATAAACATTAGCTTAGGTAAAATCTATATTTCTGAAAGTGTTCCTTTGAAGGGAAATCCTCCTATAAGGGAAATGAGCTAATATGGACACTTCTAATGCAAAACTTAAGCCCGGAAGGGCGAAATGTATTCTGATCTTGTAGAGAACACTTTGAGAAGATTACTATAATATAGACCTATATGTATTTATCTATATTTAGAGTTGGCTGTAGTGAAACAAAATATTGAATTTCACGCCATAAGAATAATGTTAAACCTCAAAAACATTTTAAGCTTTTATTTGTAGATGTAAAATTAAAGGAGGTGTCTCATTTTAAAAATATATATATACTAACTTTGGATTAGGATTTTAGAGAAAATTTTACAGAAAACCTAAATTTTAAATCATTTCTTTAGTTTAAATAAAGTTTTAATTAAAAACACAAATTTTTTGGTCCTTGAAATTTTAAAAAGGAAAATGTACTAAATTTAGTCTTTACTTTTCTTTAAAGTTTAAGTGGCTTATGAGATAACTGAAATTGATTTTTAATGGTTGAGAGCAAAATATATCAAAGAAGGAAAGTGCTTACTGTTAGAAATAAAGTGAATTAGTGTGTTTTTAACAAACAGATATTATTAAGGTAAACAAAAAATTGTATCAGATTTAATGCTGGCTTTTTTTAATGAAGCTGTTTTACTTTCATGCTTTATCAACAATCTGTATGTGGTTGGTTATTTCTAAAATTATTTTCAATTTTGCATGTGTAGGAACATTTTGTTAATTTTGTAACGTACCAGAAAATCTATTTTCTATGTTTCAAACAGAATCTATGCTTGCTTTATAACTCAAGCAAGCTGTAATTGTTTTCACACTGGGAGCAAGAATATACGAGGGGGTACCCAAAAAAAACCGGAATTGTATTGCTGGCAGCCAGCCGGCAGCGTGTAGTACACATTCCTGCCACTAGGCGTGTGTCGCGCAACCCATTGCGAGCTCAGTGACCCCAGTTCCGTTGTCCTAGTGCATTCTGTTCCTTCGTAGTGACTGTTTTCGATAACCCTGTTTTGTTCTTGTTTCGTTTTTTGTCATGGCAAGTTTAAGTGAACAACGTGCAGCTGTGAAATGTTGTTTTTTACTTGGTAAAAATGCTGCAGAAACTATTTTAATGTTGAATACAGCTTACAAAGATGATGCTATGGGGAAAACTCAGGTCTACGAGTGGTTCGCTCGATTTAAAAATGGCGACATGTCGATTGAAGACAAACCTCGTTCTGGACGTCCATCAACCTCTCGAACGGACGAAAATGTTGAGAAAATTCGTGAACTTGTGCTCACCGACCGTCGACAGACAATTGAGGAACTATCAGAGAGTAGTGGGTTAACTTGGAGCTCGGTTCAGCGAATTTTAACAGGAGATTTAGGACTGAAAAGGGTTGTTGCCAAATTTGTTCCTCGACTTCTGACTGACCATCAAAAGGCACATCGAGTTGAAACTTGCCGCCTTCTGAAAGAACATCTCGAAAATGATCCCGATTTTCTGGAAAAGGTAATTACTGGTGATGAGTCATGGTGCTATGGTTATGACCCAGAAACGAAGCAACAGTCAAGCCAATGGAAGTCGCCATCTTCACCTCGTCCAAAAAAATGTCGGCAAGTCAAATCAAACATCAAAACCATGTTGATTTGCTTTTTTGATGCTAAAGGCATTGTTCATTCTGAGTTTGTTCCTCCAGGTCAGACTGTCAACCAAACATTTTATTTGGAGATTTTAAGAAGATTGCGCAACAGTGTTCGCCAGAAAAGACCCGATTTGTGGCAGACTGGAGACTGGTTCTTCCACCACGACAACGCACCGGCACACACAGCCATCTCAGTTAGGCAGTTTTTAGCCAAAAACGGCATGGTTCCGCTGCCCCATGCACCTTACTACTCACCTGACCTCGCTCCATGTGACTTTTTTATTTCCACACATGAAAAGAGGCTTGAAAGGTCAACGATTTGACAGCGTTGAAGAGGTTAAGAAAAAAACGAAGCTCGAGCTTGCAGCCATTTCTAAAGATGACTACAAAAAATGTGTTGATCAATGGAAATACCGTTGGGACAAGTATATTAGTTGTAATGGAGATTATTTTGAAGGAGATAAGGTCGTATTGTAAAAAATTTGATAATATATAATTTTTATAAAATAATTTCGGTTTTTTTTGGGTACCCCCTCGTATTCTTGTCCCAAAATATCCAAATATTCTTATGTAATTATTAAGACATTACTGCAGGAAAACAAACATGAACATAAATATAGTCATTACTTTTTACAACACTAAAAAGGCTTAATAATTAAGCAGACAATTATTTGCTTCTACATGTTTTGTGAAAATATTAAAATTGCTTTGAGACAATTACCAATTTAGTGGTAAACCGATTATTTGCTAATACTAAACACATGTCTAGGCATGAATGTAATATTTAATCACTATTCTGTTACTTATTTATATTCATTAGGTCTCAATACAATAAACACCTAAGAGTGTTCACTTTTAGTGCAACATGGCACTTGGTGAATACAATTTTTTTCAGATTTTTAACTTCAAATTATAATAACATAATATCTTAAAATGTGAAATTCTATTTTTGCTATCAGTTCCAAAATAAAATGGGATTTCACCATAACTATTTGGTGTCAATCATTGTATCTTGTTTCTTACGTGTACAAGATATATTACAAAATTCCATAAAATAAGTGTCACTGATTACAATTTGAGTTCCCTCCAAAAATCTAACAGAAAACCGGACTTTTTGTTTTCTTTTGTAAATCCATAATCAAAACTAAAAACACAAAGAAAACATTTGAGTTCTGAGTTCTATTGGTCTGACAATATTTATAGGATTTTGTTTTCTCAATATATTTATTTTAGCAATTTGAATATTTCAATCCAAATAAATGAAAATTGATAAAGCTTTTGATTGGTAATTGATTGGATTATCTTAGTAATTTTTTTCCTAATTTGTAGGTACAGTACTAATTTCTTAAGATTGTACTGAAACCACTTTAAATTTTGACTAAAAAAAACAAAATTATTCTTTAAACTATTTTTCTTCCTATTTCGGTTCTATAGCTACAAAAGAAGTCTCATTTTATATGTGTATGGTCTACACGCCTTTAAAATATTAGAAATATGTGTGTAACCTTTTCACAATTAATGGTTTTAATTAAAATTCTTCAAAAACTGTTTTTTAAACAACTAGTAATAGTATAAGAAAACCTAATAGGAGTTTTATTTGTATAAGGTGCATCTTTTAATTAGAAATCTCGCAAAAAACTCTGTAATAAAAAAGAAAGGAATAGTAACGGGGTTTATGGGTGTAACATTGCTAGTTCTTTTGGGATAAAAATCAAGATGTCCACTAGTAGAAAGGTCTGTAGAGTGCCTGAATATTTGTGTAAGCCAGTGAGGTATCGTACCATTGTTTATAACATGGAGATTATATGAAAAGATCATAGAGAACATCTTTATGACTAGCTTGGCTCAGCTTGGCCTAGCTTTTACAGTGTTCAGTGTCCCTGGCATTCGCTGCCTTTGTCTATGACTTTTGTATCGTGCTATATATGGTCGTAAGTTATAGAAATATATCGCATAATATATATGCATTACGTTCAGACCACTCTTAGGACTTATGTACACTGTGAGAACTTTTAAAGTTCTTTTAATTTCATTTAACATGACACGATTGGATCCTAGATAAACAATATCCTTGAACTGCAATCCAGTAGCTCCCTTAATCCTGGAAAAAGACAATTAACTATTAGCAGACTAAATCTTAGGAATCTTTTAATGCATAACTATCATGAGTTATTTTCTAAAACCTGACTAATTGTTCTAAACCCATTAAATTCTTTTTGATTATATTCCTTTTAATTAGATTGGAAAGTAACTTTTTATTAAGGTGAAATAATATTTTCAATTTTGGCAGCGATTACTTTTTATTTTTTTTTGTTCATTGAACATTTAATTTTTAGACCTATACATTCAGCATAATAAATAAAAATAGTACTGAAATCTTGGAGTACAAAATAATAGATGTAATAATAATGCCAAACCAGAAAACTTACTTTTTAACGTGATCCAAAGATGAACTGTCATCAATTTCCATCACGGTAATGTGCTCGTCAAGATCAAAAAGGCGTAGCAAGTGTTTCACAGTGGGTATCTTTGTCGTTGTAGCTGTCACTGCTATTTTGGTTCCCTTCTTCCATGCTGTGGAAATTGCCTCAGAAGCGTAGGAGTAGACTTGAAGGACTCTGCCTTTACTGTCAAACAGCTCTCTACCTCTGGAAAATATTTTTTAAATAGTAATTAAGATATAATTGTTGTAATTAACTACTTTTACAAAACTTGAGAACAGAAATGGTTACAAATTTTCTGAATTTGTTTGCTTGTAATTTCAATAAAGACGGAAAACTTCATGCCCAGGAAAAAGTAACAATATAGATAATATAACAAGAAGTATAACTCACAGAAATTAGGAGCAATGTTTGAAAGAGTTCTCTTTGTGTATATTTTAATGACAATTTAATATCTTAAACATATGAAAGGACAAATCTGTACAAAGAATATTGCAAAACAAAATCTAAACCATGCCACTGATATGCCTCTGTATAGGAGACAGTGAAAGAAAAACAATAAGCCCAAGATCAGGGGGGCTGTTAATGTCAAAAATATTTTAGACGATTTTGAAGTTTTTATCTCAGTTACTGTGATACTTTTCCCTACAGATAACAGCATTGAACGGGTGTTGAGTGCCAAGTTTCAGCATACTGTTTGTCTAAGACTAAAATATATGGTTTTGTTGATTTGATGTTAAGTTTACACTGAAAGAGGGTATTTTATTTTGTATTGTACAAAACATTGTTATGAAGATTTCCATCCAAAATGTGATTTGTCATGTTTCCACAAAAAGTTTAAATAGACACAAAAGTTGAGTAGTTGAAAACAAATGATGTTCTATGTAAACATGTTAGGCAATTTTTAAATGATTTGAAACTGAAAATAAACCATCATTTTCAGCAATGAACCCATTGACGTAGGCCAACTGTTGCCAACAGAAGAATTTGTTCTATTTGCTTTGTTATTGCTTATATTTAAAATAAAATTTAATTTCAAATCTTCGACTAAATACATAATAGGTTTAACCGAACAGTAATCGTCACACTTTTAATATTACACATACAAAGAATGATTTCTTTATATTTCCAGCATATTTAAAAAAAAAAAAAAACATAATCTAATTTTTTATCTTCTTTCAAGGGCCATGCTTGGCCTTCAGTTTTCTAGTTGTTGCAAAGTGAATATTTAAACTGTTGCTAGTCGGAAACCTACCTTGAGTATTTTAAAGCTGATATACTTTAAAACAATTAGTTCATATAACTTGAACAATAAAACCTGAATATCTTAGATTACAATATTATTCAATGTAAATAATTGTACAGTAACCAAAACATTTGTACCTATTCTTAATTTTTTGTTCAAATCAAGAGGAATAATATAATTACAAACAATAATTATTTACAAAGAATATATTATAAAAAATATTGAATATAGATGCAATACTTACTCAAAGTCTCCTGACCATAGTTTAGTTGAGTTTTCATTTGATATTGGTTGATACCTATGATAAAGTATTATTATAAATAACTTCATTATAATAATAGCAATTAATTATTTATATTAATTGTTAAATCTTTATAGTATCTATTTTAATTTGTTAGTAAAAATTTCATACTATTAGACCATAAGAGGACCACACTAAAAAAAGGAAGAGAGTCAATTTTTTTTATTAAGTTTATGTTGGTACTGGATAGTCAAGGGCAATGGAAAATTGCAAATGGGCCATTTTATGCAAAAGGAACGATAGTATAGCTGTAATGATGCTTTGAAATAATGCTATACTCTACTATGAACGTCAGCTCCTCCACTTCAACAAAGATAAGAGTAGCTACAGCTGTTGACAACACGATGTCACAACTCTATACTTTCCAGCTGATATCTATTATTGTCTTGAGCATGTTAGTTGTTTTTCTGTGTAAAACACATTTTGAAGATAGACACCAGATAGGGAGAAAGTGTTTTGAAAAGTGCTGATAGTGATTGTGAATCTATTAATAAATCTGTGAATTAAGTAAGGTACAGAGAAAAGAAACTCTAATGGACATTTCAGTGATGTCATGAAGGAAACAGGTTATGCACTCAAGAAACTGAGCCTGATTGTGATTGTAACCAACCTAAATGTTTTCAAAGACTATCTAAGGAAAATTTTAAAACATTATTAATGATTATAATTACCTTTCATCTAACAATGAGCAGTGTAGTTACATCTAGCAGGTCTGATCACCATGTAAAAAATCGTAAACCAGCAAAACACTAAGATGAGGCACAATTACATAACAGTAAGTACTTACAAAGTTAGAATCCATGAAAATGGACTAGTTAAGGAGATTCCATTTTGTTACAAAGCTTTTTTGTTTCTTCATGGTGTGATAACCAAGAGAGTTCAAAATGTTCAGAAATCTCTAAAAGTACTGACAAAGCCCTGGTAGATAAAAAAGGTCTTTATAGTCATAAACATTGTCAGTCATCACCAGAATATTAAAGCTTTCGTAATCAATCACATCAATTCCTTTAAGGACCGTCAAAGCAATTAAAGTCTGAACAAAACAAGGAAAATATATTTGCCTAAAACATGAAATAGAAAAAATACATGGACTTCATCTGGCTGGCAGCTATCCTCAAGTACCAAACTGCAAGAACCAAGGTTAAACAGAGAAAGTAAAACTAAGTTGTCAGATGGGTTGAGAAAGCTAGAGATGGAAAACAATGTGCAGAGAAAAAAAGCTCAGACATTTTATGACAAGAAAAAGTGCAAGAGCGTACAGGTATACATCTATCAGAGTGGATAAAGTGTTTCTTTAAACAGTACTGTACCAATGAACTACAAAAAAATTGAGTTTGTCATATATAACAACCAATTATGTATATTATCGGTGATAGCTAAGCTTTTACATGTTTAAAATTCAAATTTTATCAACTGGTGATTCAGTGTTTTATTGTTACATGGTAGAAATCGGCTCAAAAGAAGCCGATGAAGTGACATCAATGTTAAACCACTTAATTTTTCATATCTTGAATGTACAAGTGACTCAAGGAGTTGCCAAAACAAAAACTAACTGGTGATTAAATTTTTCAACTACACACTTAAAAGACAATAACATATTTCCTGCTTTTATCTCCAGTTGGAGGAACCAAGCTATCAGGTGATTTATTTCACCACAAATTTTTATATTCCTTTAAGGTTCCTTTAAATTGCAAGGTTAAAACCCATTTATTGTTACTATGAATGCCATGAAACAAAATCTGTTAACAAGTTAAATAGGAAATATTTATAAAGATATTCTATTTTCTCATATTTCCAGCATACCTTCTCAACCCAAATGGTGGTACCACGTCTGTCTCCACTTGGAACGGCCAAAACACTCTGTCTAGAAAATAAATTACTCTTAAAAGAAGGCAGGCATAATTAAACTTATACTATCAATGTCCAGTTAATGAATCTCATGGTTGTTTAGGCTGTGTTTGTTATCAGACTGGTTCAAAAAGTATTATCCAAATAAGTAACAGGAATGTTAATTTTAACAATTTTAAACGACCATTTGTTTCATTAAATGACCAACTGGTTTTAATGAAACAGATATTACTATTCATAAAACAGATGTATTATGATTTATAGTAATTAACTGTTTATTCATAGTGGTACAACTATATAATCATAAATTGTATACTAATAAAACAGTTTAAAAATGAAATATTTATTTAAAAAAACCTTTATCTTAATTTTGTATCATTTTGACTTAATTTAATCAAATATAAGAGCCTTAAACTTCATTTTAAAATTAAAACATATTGGAATAATGCTGACAAACACTTTTTATTGTAATTGTAAGAGGACTGAACCCCAGACATACCCATTTTGTAACTTCCTTCAAGTTCATAAAAGTATTTTGAAACTGTTCTCAAGAGCAGTTATATATAAATGCATATATACCTTAATTTCAGTCTTTTGTAAAAATTTTGAATCAACGATTGTTCGACTCATTCTGTATTTCAGAGAATAAAGTTTATTTAAGAAATATATTGTATCATGTAAAAATATTGTGCTATAATTACTATGTATTTATAAGATAGATTGAAATTGGCTATATAATCATAAGCCACACCTTTAATTAATAACTTTAGGTGAAAATAAAATCCTCTTATATCAATAGTGAAATCAAAAACTGTATGGTGTTCATTTCTCATTTCATCAGAAGTTTATTCTTATAATTAAGTTTTTTTTTAGTTTATCTTTTCTCTGCAAATAATAAGGAAGGTCCAAATACTAAAAATGGTCTTATGAAAATCATATTAATTATAGAAAATCAAAAGGCACTGAAAAAACCTTTTGGTCTCTTAACTATGTAAAATGGTGAATATTTAAAGTTTAGACTAACATTCCGGATCACGTAATAAACATCCCTTCTACAAACCAACTCTATTTACATTTGAGTAGAATATGTATGGAAATTATCACAATACCACTAAATTTTAAAGGTGTTAATAAAGTTGTCAACTATCAACATTTTCAAAAATTCGAAATGTTTGTTGCATATTTTTCAAGATGTACAAAATAAGTAGTTTTAATCAACTGACATACTTTATTGGGACAAGATAAAACCTTTTTGAAACTTAATTTGGATTGAATTATTAATGCCTTTTTATGTTATGTGTAACAAGAAATACATACGTAGCTATTTGAAAATTTTGGGTTTCCCACCATTTAAAGAAAAGAGGCAAAATCTACTTAAAATAAGTTTCAAGAAATCTAATGAAGTTCGTTTAAAGGTTTGATTTTGTTTTTATTTTAAAGATGGTCAAGTGAGTTAATTAAGAGATTCCATACACACTTAGAGGAAGGTGAACTGGAGGTAAACTCAATATTCACATTGAACCAACCCTTCCCACCATATTATCATATCTTTCCTATTGTTATCTTGCCATACTTCAACCTATAAAAATCAACCCATTGTGTTAAACCCAACCACTTACTCAATACACAACTAAAATATTGTATATTCATGTTCATTTCACTAAGCTAATGCTTAAAACATAAAATCGAATACTTATCAATAGATTATCGTACAATAAAATTACAACATTTAAATAAACTCTCCTGACCTACTTCAAAGATCATCAACTTTGGCAAAAAGTCGTCACATTTTCTTGGTGCACTTTGAGATCCACCTCTTTGTCCAGACATTGCACTTCCATAAACACACACTAAAAGTATATATAACATGTAAGTCCTAAACATGTTTTAAATCTTTAAATACTCTTTAGCTGTTCTTTTAAGACATAGTGTGACAGAAATAACCATACTGCATATACATTCTTATCAGATTTATTATAATTAAAGTTATAATTACTGAGATAAGTAATAATGTTTGTTCTCCATTGGTTGTCTAAAGTTATACCAATGATATTCACCCATTTCTCTCTTTTTATTTGTGCTTCATCACTACCCACAATATGTTAATCCATAGGGGGATACTTCAACTATTAAGCTTATTTAAATTCATTTTAGGTATTAACCCCACACAGTTACAATATTTGTACATAATACACACATGTAATTAGAACCACTAATGATGACTTCATATTATAATGATGTTATAAATATAAATGTCTCTATAGTAACACTCCAAAGTACAATAATTAATTATGTATAATTTAATAACTATTATCATGATACAAACCGAGAGAATTATTCTATTAATTTTCAAATTAATTACATATATACTAACTAATTCTAAAATAAAATATAGTAAAATTTCACCAAATCTTTCATTTAGAAATCACTTAAATAAAGCAGTATAATTTTTTAAAATTAAAATTGATTCTATTCCAAAAATATTGCAGCTTAACCAAACAATAATTATCAACATTAATAATAACTAAAAGTATTTGATTTTGTTCAATATTTTGACTATAATTACTTATTATAGTAATTACAACATGTTCACTACAGAGGTTACCATAGTGTGTGTGTGTTCCCAATATTATCAAAACACCACTTTTGTTCTTATAAGATTTTAGTATACCATAAGGTAAAGACGTTTGACCCTCATTGTAGTCTAACCAAGAGTTCTCTAACCAAGTATTCTTCCCTAATCTTATATGAGAAGCAGTTTCTTTGAAAATATTTTCAAATCATATTTTAGCCGCAATGAAAATTCATTAGCTTAACACATACAAAGTATATGAACCAAGCAAACAATGAGTAATGCCAGTTTTCAATTTATGTAAATATACTTTAGATTTATGTATATTAAATTAATTTAAGATCTCTTGTTTTAAATTTATAAAGTTTTCCACAGTAATTAAGTGTTAAAGTTATTTACACTTTTGTATATTGATCAGTTAAAATAAAGTAATAGATTACCTGTTGTTATTTGTAATTTTTTCTATCCTTTCTCTTCCCAGCCTAAATCAATACAAATGTAAATAAATCCCTACTAAGCTCACTCTGGTATTGTTTATAAAATAGGTGTTGCATATTCTACAGACCTTTACAAAAACTCATAAGAGAATAATATAATCAGATTGTGTAAGTCTTAAGAAAAACTTCATTTTATATAAGAAATAATAATCACAGTTTAAAAAGATTTGAATAACAGTATCAAGTAATTTTGAGATACCTAGTTTAGAAAATGAAATAGGCAAACTTTGCAGTATTAAATTAAAATTATAAAAATTGGGTTGAAAATGTAATGAACCACAAATGCAAAGTTTGGCAGGAGCTGAATGTTTAAAGCAAGTAAATAGTGACCAAAAACAGCAAATTAGTTTAAAAAATAAGAATTATATGTTAGTTGTGACAAGATAATGACAATCTTCTTTATTTAAAATGTATTATTGATGATGATAGATGATTAATTGAAGGATAACAGGATTTTTTTACATTTGCCAACATTATATATTACAAAAATAGAACACTAAGTTCAGGAAGGTTGTGTCTCTATAGTTTGTTTTTCTAAAGAAGATCCCTGACAGAGCCGGGTCACGGCGACCACTCTCACACGCTAAACATCTCACTTCAAATGTCTACCACATTCAAATATACACCTATATCACCTCAGGAATAAGTTTTTACTGATTGGGTAGTATTCACCTATGTATTCAAGCAAAATAAAAATATTTTGTTTGTAACTGTGAATGATGATAACCAAAAATGTGGAGAAAAACACGGTTTTCTGTTTAAAACATAAGCTTTCTCCACTTTAACTCACCATTATTCCAAAAGTAATGACAGTAAAAATATCTTATATAACATTTGTTATATGCTTTTGAAGAAATACTTAGAGACTCTTAGAGAGACTAGAAAGATACTACATATATTTTCTGTGCGCTAATACTAATTTGGATTTATACTCATTAGAGAAGTACTTATTTATAAATCAGGTAATATTTTATTATTAATAGTGTCTGTCTTGTGAGTGTGAGTGCACATTGAGCGAGGTACAGTCACAACACTAAATTCTAGTCATGCTTTGTTCGGTCCGACCCACCACTGTGCTGTGAGCGTGATATATTATGCCATTATTATTAAGAATATTGTTTTCACACAAACCAAACAACCAATTTTTGGTAATCATAATTCACAATAACACAAAATATTTTTCTATATTTTGTGTTAATTTTTAAAATTAAGAGTAACGGATTTAATAAAATTAATATTTAATTTTCTGCAAATTCCTTATGTGGAGTACAATATATTTTAATTCCTAATCTTACTGACATTGATCAATGACGTTTTCTTTTACATTAAGGCTACTATTAGCCGTGAACAAATAGTTTACTAGCAAACTTTAGCCCGGTCAACCAGTTGTACTACAGCAAAGTTCGAAATCATCTCAGTTAGAAAAAGAACTGCTTATTGAGCTGAAGAATGTGTTCTATGAGTGCTGTAGGCTACTGTGCATGTGTGCACCGATATTGTTGTACAACAGTGCTGTCACTAGCTGTATCTGGCTAATAGGCTGCATATACATCAATGCCCTCAACCCAGAAAAATGGAAAGGCAGTCGCGGGACTGACCGACAGAAGTGACTACTTCTTACAATGGGCTTCGAATATGTATCTTGATAAACCACGTTTGCTAATTATTAAATGGTTATTTTCATATCTTAAAATAATATGAAACACTCAATTCTTTCACATGAAAATGTTTTAATCCATTTATTTTAAATCCCTTTTTAAATCTCGTCAGGACGGAACTAGTAGTGAACTGGAAAAAGAATTAATATAAACCGTGCTGAAATTAAATTAAAAATCTGATGAGCTTTAAATACTGCTTTTAAATAATGTAGTAAGTTAATACATTTTATGTTTGATTCATAAATAAATAAATTAGTAGTTTGTAAATTTATTCAAACCAATCCATAGCCTGCCAAAAGAAGTAGTAATTTCAATAAGGAGTGACAGTAATCTCTCACTAGCATGCCTGGATAGCCACTGAATGGGGAAACGCTCTGCCTGACATTAAAATGGCCGCGATAGTCCCACCCCTACCAGCTACATAGTGAACAAGTGTGACGCTTTGTTCCGTGACGTGAAATGAAAGTTTCCCCCCATGCAAAACATTCATCCATAGCCAGTCAAAAGAAGTAGTCGCTTCAACAAAAATTGACCAAGCAGTTGCACGGTCTGGATACCATTGCACAACTAGTTTTAGTTGAGCAACCGATCTTCCACGGTTAATAGTCCCAATTTGATTCAATAAGTGCAGCACCACCTTTTAACCGGTAGTACAACGGGTTGTCCCACGGCTAATAGACGTTTAAAAGACAGAACTTTTCTTGTTTGTCAACAATATATGAATTTTAAATATGTGATCTTACACTAACAGTTAATTAATTAGATTATCGAACAAGATTGCATGGATCTGTACAGTCATTGACATGATGCCAGTTGTCACTTACAAAACTATGACACTTGTTTGATTTGTGAAATGAGAGCATGGTTGAGGGTAAATGGATCCATCAGATCCCATTGTTGACATTCCTGGTGATAATTTTAAGTTTAAGAGATTGTAAAGTTGTCTGTGAAGAAAATAGTCTTGATGAAATTTCAACATCAACACCTTTTGAACTGAAACATCCCAAACTGTTAGTTTTCAGCCTCGGTATGAGTAAATTTAGTAGAATAGTTTTCTAGAATAATAGAAAAATATAATTACTGATACGTTTTTAAGGTCTTGAAGTTTTATAAACTAGAAAAAAACAAAAGTTTATTTGAATAAATTTAATTAATCGTCAATTGTTTGTGTTCATGCAACATCAAATTATTTCAGTTTTCCCCTCTCCCTTAACCACTCATCATTAGCTTAGAGTTTTTCTTTGGTAAATAATTAACTTGCTGAACCTGTCTGAATAATTTCAGATTTTGTAATTTGGCCATTCCGTATTGAAACTGAAGTTGTTACTCCAGTGAAGAAAAATAAAAGGACGTAAGTACTATTATACCATCAGCAATTAATGTTTTATACAAGAATATATGTGACTATGAATCCAAAAAGTATTTGAAAAATGTGAAAATATTAGATGCTTTTAGAAACCAGACATTATACTATTGTTTAATTTGTCAATGTTTGTTAAATGAACAGTAGTCACACTTAAAAAATTTCAATTTTGAATTATTTTGATTTCAGAGGAAGAGTGCACGATTTTGTCAAGAAGGCTCTGGGTGTATACGCAGATGCTTTAGATGCTCTGAACACTCTGTATCTGAAAAAATATAGACTGGCAGCTATATCTGATAGTCCTGATGTTGAAACAAATACCAAACTCCTCTTGTATTTTAACCTGTATAACTATTTTCCAATACAAGAAATTTTTGGAGGCCCAAAAAGCCAGCATTTGGAATTGTAAGTTAGTACTAATAAATAAGTATTCATGTTATAGTGCCTGTGAATTTGGTGTAATTAACACAATATATTTTAATAAATTATGTAAAGTATTAGATTGTAAAAAAATTAACTTTTGGTGAAAACAAAATTTACGTGAGAAAGTTGGGATGAAAACTTTATTACAATGGTATGCATATCCACTGGTATGGTGTGAAAAAACTAAATGTTCTAATAATGCATTTACTGTATCAAACATCATTTTGGATTGTGCATATTAAGTTATTTGCCAAAACTGAAACATGTTCCTTAATTTTTCTTTTGGTACAAAACTTTGTGTGAGGTATTTTGGGTTAAACACAAGTATTAAAAAGTACAGTTGTCTATTAATATTTGTTGAAACATTAAATTAATTTAACATTGAAAAATAATTATTTTTATATAAGTAATGAGTTTAATAAGGTAAAAAAAATAGTTTAGAAACAGTGTACTTGCTCAAACACAACCCAATTAATTTCAGTATTCTTGTTGTATTTGCTAGTCATTTAATAAAAATTCAAACATTTTAATTTAGAATATTCAATTATGAAAACCTACACATATTTAAGACACATTTGAGTGAATATCAGTTGTAACTTTAAAATGAGACATTCATTATAAAATCTACTCTAAATTATTTTTAAGTTTATCATTGAGTTATGAGGTTATCCCCAGGTTTGATTAAAGATCGGCTTTTCAGTTTTGATTATAGCCTCAAGCCCTCAAGTACTTCCTTTTGTATTTTGAATAACAGACCTATTATAGTAAAAATTGATTGTTTTTGTTTACTAAGTATAAAAACTGATTTTAGAATTCACCGCACCACTCAAATTCCATATGAGGACATTTTCTACTTTGATGTAAAGAACGACCAACTGGCTGGACTGCGGAAGATGGGACTACATGTTGTTGAGGTGGAGTCAGGCCTCAGTATACAGGACTTCGAGAGAGCCTTGGAGTTGTATAATAATGTTACAGCAGTAACAACCACAGAAAAGTCTTGATAAATATCCAAAACACTAACATGATTACTCTGTTACATGATATTCTCCACAATAAATTAAAAGCAATATACTTTGAAAATTTAACATTATACACTGGTTTTTGACTCAAAAAAATCCCAAAACTGTTATTAAATCAGTACAAATGAAGTTATAAGAAATGAACCATGCAAGATACTGCGCTTATTACATTTTACCATACTCTACTTGATTGCATACTAAATCAGCACATACAAAATAGTCTGATGATGGCTGGTGCGACTGAATTCCCCCTCTACACCTCTGACCAACACATTGCCAGTGTTACATGTATTGAAAATTATCTGCTTCAACATCATCAGCTGTTGATGTTTACAATATATGTAAACAAATATATGTATATTTGATACCATTAATCTACAAACATCAATCAAGCAGACAGTATATTATATTCATTACCATGTCACAGTGAAAACAGCTGGTATTCAGTAATATCATGCAGGCTCTGTAATCAGACCATTTTTTCCGGACTATTTCACTGGGGCCCGGGCCTCGCAACATGACTATTTGAAGGGACAGTGTCCACGGATGGTGCGATGGCGGGACGTAACGAGGCCCGGCAGAATATCTTTTCCGGGGCCCGCCAAAGCTGAGTACGGTCCTGACAATATGGTAACTCCACCTCGAATATCATTGGGCTATTTTGGTGTGGGCTGCTCTAGCTAATTTGTTTTAGTAAAGGCAAATTTCATGTGAGCACTTACTGCTATAAAATAATACGAGGGCTGTCCTGAAAGTAAGAGACATTCTTAAATGGTGCGGCAGTGGGCGAGACTACAGCTGCCATTTTGGTGTCAAGACACTCTGACATTTGTGCGCATAGAGCTGTAGTAGCGCACGGTCTGTATCTCTTTTACTTTTCTCACTGTGATGAATTAAAATTCAAAATCCTATTTGCAATTGAAAATCCCGCCACCTGTGAAGTGCGTTCAGTGATATGGTTTTTGTTGGGAAAAAACATAAACCAATTGAAATCTATCGCCAACAGTGTGAAATTTACGGAAATGGAATAATGAGTGAAAACAGAGTAAGGGAGTGGTGTATTGACTTTAAAAATGGCCGCACCAATGTTCATGACAATAGTCATAGCGGTCTGCCTAGCCTATTGACTGAAGATGTGATGTTGAAAATCAATAACAAAAGTTCGTGAAAACCATGACTGGACTCTCGGAACGTTTCTCACAAATTTTGTGCCAAATGGTTTTCAAAAATCCTTACGGAAGATTACAAAAAACAAAGACTTGCTGCATAGCTAACTTTCCTTAATGAATACGACAAATGTGGTAATGGACTTCTATCTTGCAGCTTTTGTCTATGTATTGTGTCTCTCTATTAAAACTTAATAAATTATCCAACTGCCATGATTTTAGCATTAATGTTCCTTAGCAAGAAGCTGACATGGCAGGTATGATAAAGACTCAACTTTGGGTTAAAATCTAGTTGGAAACATAATTTTTACACATTAAGAATTGTTTCAGCCTAGTCTATGAATGATGATTTTGTGAACAGTCCCTGTTTACAACTTTATATTATCCACCACAACTGAAAGAACAAAAAATAAACATTAAATAGCCCATAGTTTTAGTTACATAATTATTATAAAAAGTACTTCTCTTGACAGCATTACTGAGATGTGTTCAGTTTATGTGGTTGTAACATGGTTTATATGTGTCGCCATAATACATTTAAATGTGTCTGCTCTTGATTCCCCTTATGCTTCTCCTGAGGCTTTGATAAGACCAGCAATTATAATCTTCAACCCAGGTAGGCAATTACATACATTTTTAATCTAATATAAAATTAAAATATGTATAATGTTCTTTGATATAAATGTTATAGAACCACTAGTTTTGGTATTCAAAGATTTTATAAAGTCTAAGGAGTGTATTTTTAATGAAACATTTAAGAAAACTTCAATTAAACATTTATTTGTTGCTATTTTTGTCGAAATTTAAATTAGAAAAATATATATTCTGAATAATGTTGGCAGTTTTTTTTTCTTTACTTTTCCATATGTACACTTCAATACAACATCTTCCTTAAGAATTCTATCTTGATTACTGAAATAAAACAAATCTTATAATCTTAAAATTTAGTTTATTATGTTTATTCAGTGTCCTGCACTGAGGATGGCTAGATCATGATACCATTCATGTGTAGAGTCTTTGTTATTCTTGATTTCAGCCATTCAATGTTTCCTCTTGAAAGTAAATTTAAATATTAATTTTCATCACGAGAAGCAAAAGTTAGTAATTTCCATGCAGTTATGTTTTAGAGCCATCTAAACACTGAGCTTGGAAATACTATTTAGCATCAAAAACACTTTTACATCAAGTAATGAACTATATTTTCATCACTACAAGGGTTGCCTCGTTATTATATGTTTAAAAGACATTTAGGGATTTCAATATTGACTTTCTGTTTGTAGTTGTTTAAAAATGAAAATAAATAACTAAGTTGAGGTTAGTGTAACAAAAAAACGTATATATGTGCCACATCGGACTTTAAGTGTGCCATCAAGAATGTACTACAACCAAACAATAAAAGACCAAGTTAATTTATAACAAAATGCTTGTTTTTTATGCAATATGATAAAATGATGACAGTACACAAAAACGTTCATGTAATACAAGAATTTAAATTGTGTATATGCTATTGTTGCAATATAAAATAAATCAATTTTGAATAAATATTACTAGAAAATAGCAGATTGGACAGTTCATAAATTAAGTATATTGAATTGACCTTCATTTAGTATGGTGGAAAACACTGAAGTTCATAGATATGAAAATGTAGGGAAACACGATTTGCTTTTACTTACGGAAAGTAGTGAAAGGTATTTTTTTTTTTTTTTTTGCAATGTAGATGGTTTCAATAACCAGACATAAAAATCCTAATTATTCTTTACTTTTATTACAGATAACATTATATGGCCTTTCAACATTGCTGATGTGACAACTCCTCTTATTAGAAAAAATGAGTATGTTTCTTAGCTACTAATTTACTTATGTATAGGGTAATTCAAATTAATTTTACATTTTAATATCTATATTTTATTATCTATTTTGTATTAAACTATATAGCTATTGCGTTTGTTGCTTTTTAACACTCTTCCAACAACACAAAATTCTTTGTCTAAATTACATTATTGATGATGAATGATTTGAAGTGCTAATATGATTATGGAAGTTTATCATTGTTAGTGTTGCAATGAAAGAAACTCTAAATTTTAAGGATATATAATCTATTCTCATCTACAGGAGTCAAAAATATAAGAATAAGTTTAGGTAAAAATTGGTAATGAATGTAAGTCAGATGTACAGCATAAAAATGTTGTAAACAACAAATATGTAACTAAAACAGTAACGACATCTTTGATATTAACTTTGTTTGTTTTTTTTGCATGCTTAGGGTTACGTTTTAGTATTTTACATCTGTAAAAGATAACATTTTCCACTTTAAGAAAATATTTATATTGCAACACGTATTTAATAATAGCGAATAAAATATATTTTGGGACGGGATTGTTGTATATATTTATATGAAATATGCCCTAAAACACAATTTTGCAATTACATGTAGTAGTGCCTTTGGAAATAAAGTATTCACAGTATGTGTTGAGTACCCTGTATTTTTATTACATTTAGGAAGAGCAGAAATTCTTAAAATAATCATTGTTGTATATCTAGCACTAACTGTCCTTATGATTATGAAGTATAGTCTCTATTTTAGATCCTTGAACATGTTATTATATTTTACTTGTTATATTTTACTTGTTTAGAAGAAAAGTGTAACTTAATTGAATTAATGTTTGGTTACAAAAACATTAATTTCTTACCTCAATATGAATATAGTTAATGCTTCAACCAACAGTCTTTGGTTTTTGATCAATCTATTGAGCACTAGAATTTATATGTACTTGTTATTATAAAAATAAACTAACTTGAGAATAATATTGTACTAGCACCAGCACTGAGTTTTATTATACATACTAATTTTATGTTTGGTTTGTTTAAAAGATCCCAGTGTATGTTAACTGTAATAAACATATATTCTCTTTAGTTTTGAATCGTTTAATTGTTACTATGTAGGTCTAAACATGATAAAATAAATATGGAATATTACATACATTTTTAAGGACGTGAAATGGGTAGGAGTTTAAAAATTTAAGCCGGAAATAGTACAATATTTTATTTCTTCAACTCTAGTAGGTGTACATTACTAAACACAATGTTAAAGTACTATTACCAGCATTTAGTTAGTAAAAATGTATGTTAATTTTGTGTAAACATGAATATTCTAGATTAGCATGTCTCAACGTGTTAAAGGAATGTAATCCTTGATCAATCATACAAGCAACTGAAACCATTCCGTCAAGTGAGCAGACTATTGGCAGAACTGCACAAGCTAGGACATCAGCTGGCTGTCATCTCTCAGTGCCATGACAACCAGACTGTTTGTGATCTGCTGTCATTTTTCCATCTGAACCAGTTCATCTCTTACAGGGAGATCTATCCAGGGAACATAACTGAGCACGTTGAAGCGTGAGTTTCTCTTTATTGAAGTCAAACATTATTTGAAGTAGTAGTCTAACAAACTAAATTAATCAGTTTCTTAATATTAAGAAATACGTCATACTGTTCTGATAAGACTGCCTGACAAAGATTTTGAAGAAAATCTTATATTCAACATGAAATATCTGCAACATAAAAATGAAGGAAATCTGATGGTAGCTGTACTTAGACCATGTTTCACACTTCACTAGGTTAGAGGCCATGGATATTTGTTGACATTGTTCTGTTGTGTTATATGGTTCAACCAATTATTCAATAAGCTGCCTTCACTAATCTACCAACAAAAAGTACCAAATTTAATCATTCCAAGGGGGTTGCTGCCCCCTATACCCCTTACTGTATAGAAGTTATGGATGTATCCTTAACAACATCCTGGCCAAATGAGGAACATCTCATAGAAGGACATGTGCTATCATAAAACTCAATTTAGGCTATTTAGAAATGAAGTTTCAAGGTATATTTCAAGTTCATAACTGAGTTAATTGAAAACTCCATGAGCCCCTAGTAAAAACTAAGCCAAATCCTATGGAGGAACATGAGTCATCATCGAATTCGATCTTGTGTTTATAGAAATGAAGGTTCAAGCAAAAGTTTAAGTTTCTTTCTTAATTGGTTCTTGAGAAATCCTGTGGCCAGATAGGCAGACAGAAGTGAAATTTTGTCAACAAAATTAAGTGTACGGTACTGACTAGTATGCTTTTTAACATTTACCCGTACTAATTTTGTGTTGAATATGTGTCTATAAGTGTTGAACCCTCATCATCAACTAATTTTGTATATTTTTTATGAATAAACAGAAAATATTAATAGCATTTTATATCAGTTTTATCTCATAATATAGTCAAAAAATTATTAGATATTAATTTGAATGTTTTCCAAATTTTTTTATTTGGAATTTTACATGACTTATGCAATTTTATTAGCATATTATGGTCAATTGTAATTAACATTGCCCTAAGACCCTAAATTCGCCCATTTTACTTTTTGCCCTTATAAAATCAGTTGTTACTGTCGTTGTAAAACTAGATAGATCTGTATTGCATTAATATTACATTATTTTAAAGATGTTATATAACATCAATACTATAAAGCCATTCTACCTGGAAACTTGAGGTTAATATGATTTTTGCTGCAGTATCTCATTTTTCTCAAATAAATTCGGTAATAAAAGTATTATAAGCAGACATATGGAAAATAGAGAAGAATTTATAAGTGTATGGATAATCTTTTGCCTCAAATAATAGACTTTAAAAATTCTTAAATACTTAACTCATAAATTTATCACATAAATGTGTAAAAAACATCTTTTAAAACACCATTATTTTAGGTAGTATATTCAGTTAGGCTTAGGATCTATGTTAAAAAAACAAACTATTCAAAATTCAATTTTTTCAGAATTTATTTAAAATCAGAAATAGACTATGGAGACATGCTCTACCTGACAGATGACTATGAGAAGATTGCAGATATGGCAAATCTGGGCATGGTCTGCATCCTGGTGGGCCACCAAGGGGTCACCATGAGTGATATCAAGAGAGGCTTTCACGTCTTCAGTACAGAGTCGCCAGAGTACTCTTACTCAGAGGATACTCATGAGAGCAGTTATCTCCATAAAGAATAAAATCTTATATCCAAAAACAACTTGATAAAACACTTTATTGTATTCTATCTCTTTTAAGATCTACTCTTAAATTTATCTTTTCTTTAGTTACTAATTTTATTTGATGATAATTTAGAACTTCATATTTTTGTTAATTGTCCTAAATGCTTCCTTTTCAGTTTCATAGATTATATAGTTAAAAAGTGTAAAAAATAACAAGTAATACAGATAGCATATTCCAACTTCCTATTCTATTGTTGGAATAACTAATTTGGTACTTCCTGGAAGAAACAACAATTAGTTCCTAACTCTCAGCCCAGCAGCAGATGATGATGTAGATCAGTAATTAGGTTCAAATTCAATACAAAGTAGTTCAGAAGTGGTTAAAATTGGTGTATTAAGGCCTTGCGTTTTCAAAGATGTTATGAGATCACTCCCTGATACCCTCCTCCCACTACTGGAAGGTATGTTATAATAACAGGATCTCTCAGGTTGTGTAAGTTTTAGACATTTTAATCTTTATCCTACACCACATTATTTGAACCAGTTACATCCATGACGTTTGCTGTACAAATAATACATAATTAAACTCATAATTAAATTCTGTATGATTAAAATCACTCCAGGAATGGAATAAATATATTAATGCAGTGTTTAAATTATGATTGTGTTTGAATAAGACTGTTAATACAGTAGTGTCTAATTCTTTCTATACCTGAACTGAAATCATTTATCAATTACTCTTCTTAGTTAAATGTTAACTTATAATTAAAAAGGCACTTAGGATCATTAACCTGTTGATGGAAATTGTGAGCAGTGTAATTACATTTAATTACAATCAGAACTGACAGTATTTCATGACAAGGGTGGAATATTTATTGTATTTAATAATCTAATCTCCACAAATCAACAACAGTGATAACATAATCTCAAATGAATGTGATTTGACATTTTATATAAAATACAGAAAGATGAGCTTCATAAAACAAATTAAACTATTAATAAAAAATGTTAACTTTATTGTATATTTTCTTTTTTTAATCGGAAACGTGAAATGTTCTTGCAAGACATCAGTGTACATACAGCCAACAGTTTCCACAGAAAAACCAAAGCCCAGGATTCCCGGGGAACTCTATCCCAGAATGATCATTATGTACATGGGTAAGTAAACATTATAATAAATAATTTACTTCAAATTTTATTAGGAAAATATTAAGTAACAACTACATATTTGTTATTAAACCAGAATTTAAAGTTAGTGGTAAAATATATATTTAATTAAATACAGTAATTTATATAAAATATATTGTCCAGATTTATGTATAAGTTTTAAATACACAATATTATTATTTCAACAATATAGTTATTTTTTTAAATAATTTGCTAATGAAATAACACCCAGAAAGGTGATGATATTTTATATAGTATGTAATATATTAAAAACATAATAATAATAAATACATACAATTTATTTTCAGATAGAACTATTTGGCCTTTCTGGTTTGAACTAGATGTTACACGCCCTATCAAAAATAAAAATGGGTAAGAATATATGCATGATGTAATCCGTTATTAGATATCAAAATGTTGCAATTCACTTGTTCCATTAGTTCATTAAGCGCACCACAATGTATGATGTGCCAGGTGAGAAGGCATTCTATATTAGGTTAGAACTTCCCAACTCAGTATTGAGTCACTGGTATTCATAGGACTAGAATACTGTCTTAAAAATGGCAGAAACATCATTTAAACAATTTGAAGGTAATAATTATTTAAAAATTCTAGTTTTAAGAGAATTGAGTTTAAATTTCTCGTTTTACAAATGAAAGAAACAAAACTTCACAAACAGTTATTGACTCAGTGGTAATATGTATTCATTTCTGAATCTTTCATTCTAAAACAATATAACAATACAATTTTTTCTTTAAGACTTTTTACTTATAGTTAAAGACGTTGGAAGCAGTTCATGAGAATGTTTCAAATTTGTGATAAATAATCTTCAGTGAATGTATTGAATTAATTAGCTGCAAACAAAAGTCTAGAAACCAAATAGTAAAATTGCATTGTATAAGCACACAACCTGTGCTTTTTTTAATCAATAGAGGAATGTTTCCTAAAAAAGAAATTGATCATCAGCCATACTAGTTTTGGTGGAGGTTAAAGTGAGGGGAGTATCAAAAGGGTTAAAATATTATGAAATGATAATTTCTGTTAGATAATATTTATTCTAGTTTGCCACATTTAAAACCAATTATTTAACACATAAATAAGTTATATCACTGTCAGACAACTAGATAAAGAGACTAAGTTGTCTAGTTAACCTTCAGCATCTATATTTGTAATATTAGATAACTTTTGAATTTATTCTGAAATTTACAATATATTTCTGAAATATTACAAAAGCTTGAGAATAGCTGACTGTACTAAAGTTTCAATAAAAATAAATTATACTATATGATTGTACTTGAATAAACACACATGTTTACCTTAAGTTGCTTGTTAGTATTGTTCTGGATGATGGGTTTCAACCCCTGAAACCCTTCCAGCAGATTCCAGGACTCCTAGACTCTTTACACAAGCAAGGATACAAGCTGGCATTCATAAACCAGAGTCCTGACAATGCGTCCATGGAGAACCTCCTGGAATGGTTTAACTTCAACAAATACCTCACCCATAAGATGACAATGAGTGCACCCAAGAAGGAACTGGTCAGAATGTAAGTTCCTTTCATTCATTGATTAAATACCATTCATCAAAATCCAAAAACTGGCTAATTGTTGTTAACTGCTTTCATACTGATAAACAATTTTTTTAACATCCATGGCTATAACATGTCTAACATTTATGCTTTCCATAGGATTTTAAAAGATAAAAGATTTGTAATATGAAAAAATTAATTCATTTCAGCTGATATAATGTAAATGTGTAATAATTAATATTTTAATCAAGTAATAGAACACAACAGTTTTTAATACTGTAAGTTTCATTATAAGCAAGTATTAAATGTTATAGTTTTCGTTTCTGCAACCCATTTGGATTTATGTAGTGTTACACAACTAAAACTATATGTTATATACAATTTTGAGATAGTAAAAATTGGTACTAGTGGAATCCGTCAGAAATAAAGAGCTTTAAAGAGTGTACTATTTAGAAACACGTTGTATAGTAGAATCTTTTATTTATTTATAACTTTTAACATTATAATCTATAAATGATCTTGTAACTCTTTCGTTTTCAGAATATCTCAGAAGTACAAAATAGACTTTGGAGACATGTTGTACCTGGACAGTGAATATGATGAAATACCGGATATAGCAGAACTAAATGTTGTTTGTATTCAAACCGGTGACAAAGGAGTTATGATGGAAGATGTACAGAAAGGTCTTCATATTTTTAGTACACCAGCTCCTGACTATGGTTAAAGAAGATAAGGAATAGCAGGCTAATCTTGATATTTAAAGATGTGTTTACTTCATCTGATTTTAAAATCATGTTTAATGTTTTATAATAGTATGTGTTCTACTGTACATTCACAAGAAAAAATGTTACATTTATTATTCACCATTAAACCGGGATTGATTTCAGTCATAACCTAAATTTATCTACAAGAGAGTACATAGTGGGAAATATGAGGAATCAACCCTCTTTTCACAATTTCATTTTACTCTGTGAGTTTTCTGTCATCAGATACACCTAATCTATTCAAAGTTCTAACAATACTTCAATACACACACACACACATGAACGAGTGTTCTCATTATTTTTTATTTTCTTGTATCAGTATATGAACATTTCAAAATTATCCAGCTAAAATTGGTCCCTGGGTACATCCCTGCTATATATAATTAAAGCAAGAAGAGTAATTAAACTCTGTCTTGTAGTAAATGATTTCTTGACACCTGTATAAACACTATATAAGTGTGGAACCAAAATTCACTCTTTTGTAAGGTGTAATAACAAAAGGTGCAGGTAATAAAAGTACATTTTGAAATAATTAAGGAATTGTAATAAAAATGTTGTAATTTTTTATTAAATAGATGACCTAAATGTAAAACTATATAAATAGTAGTTATTCGTTTTCGTCTTCTTCAGATGAAGACTCCCTGAATATTTCCTCAGTGTTGACAAGTTCTTTCTTGAAATCCAAATTCTTATAATCAATAACCAGAGAGTACTCTGAAGAATCATTTGAGTTCTTCAACTTTGCAGTTGTACTCAGGGGAGGTTTCAGGGTGGTTCTGACGCTGAATATCTCCAGAGCCTTGGTCACAACCGCCATGGAGATTCCTCGGTCATCCACTGGGCAGAATGTGATGTTTAGATCAAACAGTGGTATATTCTCTCTCAAGTCATAGTCAAAGTAAAGCATGTCTTCAAAGTCTACCCCAGATTGTGCATGAAGGCTGAAAAAGAAATAGCTTCATTGATATATTCATTACCAATCATTATATAATTCATAATTGACATCAAAGGCTAAGAGTGATTGACTTTGTTAATGAACAATGTTAACAAAAATATTAACACTAGTGATTGTCAAGAAGATAACTGTGTAAGAAATGTTTAGACGCAATGTGGACCGGAAGACTTTGATGTTAGTTACTTTCAGATTTCTTGTGTTTTACAATCGTGTATACCAGAATATTACACCAGAGGCGGGGGTTGGAATGAAATAAAGTAAAACAGGGAGCGGTCTCAGAATGCAACTACTGTACCAAGAAACCTTGTACCTCTTACCGTCTGACATAAGCCACGACTTGAGACACACTTAATAGACTACTATATCGACCCCCATAGGGTATACACAGTATTTTTCAATTTAAATATAGGAGTGAAATACGTACAAATGGCAACATTTTAAATAGCAGCTATTTAATGTAAAAATAAAATTTAATCCCTTTAAATACTTACGTTTCTAGATGACTAACTTTATCCCATTCACTGCAAACTTGGTAAGCAAAGTATCTAGTCAAGTCGAATGTATCAAGCAGGTTCTCTGCAAGCCTCGGTACTTTGCAGTTGCAGACAGCTGCTAGAACGTATCCCATCTTCTGGAGCGCATCGAGACAGGCGTGGGTTTCTGGGTATAATGTTAAATTTCCTAGATCTGATCCCTTTATTTCACTGGAAAAATTATGAAAACAATCAACTGTAACTTAAATACTACCACAGTAATTTACTTTCGGTTGATCTATCTGTATAACCTTTTCTTATGGGGACATTGATTTTTATTTTTATTGGCTCTCAAAAGGGTTTTATTCAGTAAACGTTAATATTTTAACAAACTGGAAATATAAAAGTATCAGGTATCATAGAACAAATTTGTCTACGGATGAAACGTTTCTCGGGATATCTTGCCACATGATACATTACATTTTAGTTCATTAAGTTAGGATTTATAGTTCAAATAATAAAGGTTTCGGTAAGCTATGGAGAGTATTACAACGCAAGAGTGTTTTGAAATCAAATCTTGTCTTATTTTAACATTGATTTTCCATTGTATTATATTTTAAAGGTGGGAAAATGTGGTCATAATCCTTCAAGGTACCGTTCCTGAAGACAGAAATTTCTTTGGGTCACTTCACGAGAAACTGTAGACGTTTGAAATAGTAAATTTGTGTCTTTTTATAATCAGGCCCAATAAAAAACGTCTGATGACAAGAATTTCAAATTGTTACAGTGAGTATGTAAAATATGATCGAAGGGACTGACATATTTTTATTTTGAAAAATATGAGTTAATTTTTTTCATTATGTTTGAAATGTTAAAGATTAAAATAAGCATATAAATTGTTTGTTTCAAATTGATTATTGACTACAGTCAATAGAAGATTCGAAAGGATATCAGAATTTTGATGCCTTTAACTAGTCATCTGTCTAGACACTAATTTAAACTTAATGTTTCATAGAATGCATGTCCATAAAACTACATTATGTCATGATTTTGTACAATATGGATAATAACTATTTTGAAACTTTCTATTGGTTGAGAAACTGTTATTGGTAGAGAACTTATCCGAGTAATGTACTGTAACTTATCCGTGTGTATTATATTAGTACAAATAATTTTGGCTTGAATTGGCCAGAAATTATGATATTTCACCACTATTTCCACAATATTACAGTATATTATTCAACACTGCACAGTTTTAATTAAATTATTTACCAATACAGGATATTACAGTTTTTATAATCGCATTAATATTACGTATTAACTGACAAAATTTATTACACATACTTTTCAACAACTCTTAAGCTTTAAAGTTGGCGGTCATTCACAATTTGGGAAAATAATGGTTGTATGTAATTTTTTCTTCGTGTTTTATTTTTAAAGTTTTAAACGCCAATTTTAGCAACATTTTCCTATCTCATATTGTTTTGCCAAACTTGAAGTTTATGTTTAAAAATGTTACATTTATACGTTTAACCTCATAACATTGATACATAACAAAAATTTATATTTATTGGTACATAAATAAACTTCAAAGCTTTATAAAGACAGCAATACCAATTACTTGATGTATTGAGAATAAAAATATTTGTTATGGATTTCTTAAAGAGCGCATGCAATACATGAAACCTGCTACTTTAGAATCTGCCAGATCAAGGGATCAGGGTACAGGAGGATTGAGATACAGAGAATATTAACAGGTGGAACAGATAACTAATTCCCGGTACTTGGAGTGGAGAGGGAATTGGTCAGCGACCTGCGTTATCTCAGGATTGTATAAACAGGAACGATGTTACTCATGCGATCTAGAGGTCAGAGATTGCGATACTGAAGCAAGCGCAACCTTAACTCTATGAATGAAACAGTTTCAAATCTGTTTGTTTACAAATGGATTTTTTATTCTATTTTCTCGTTGCCATCTTGGTTACCCACAAGATGAATGTAAAAATATTCACCAACACTCAGCCAAACTCCATGGGTGACATGCACCATTATCAAACTTAGCGTTCCTCATACAGAAATGAAACTTAGTGAAAAATGTTTATAGGTCATTTCGATTTTGAGACATCGTGCGGACAGACAGAAACGAAATTTTTCTAGCTTCTCGAGTGATAGGCTTTGCTAAAATTCAGTTAATTAATACAAGGTGGAGTACATGACACCATGTGTTATAACAAGCTTCACTAAGGTTGTATGCAAAAAAGGATACGCCTATGATGACCAATTCATTTAGCAAGAAAGTGCGTGTGTCCGTCATCTCCTCCTTAGCATTTACCAGCCCGCCGCAGGTGTTGAGGAGAAAATAACGAGAGTTATTTTACGAAGTAGGAAAGAGAACAAGAATATGAAGAATATCCACCAACAGCGCCACATGTGTTAGTAGCCTACTGCATTCTCCCTACTCATTTACCCAACAGATCACTGTCACTGCAAATATTTACAAAAAACAATTTATATACTTATTAAGTCAAAAATCCTACCTTAAATTGGTTATAACTTGAGATTAGTATTTCGTTACATAAATATAATATGCATAGGATTTAATTACAGTACATACCTCAAATTAGCCAATGATTTGTTTAGTTTGTCTACCTGGAATGGCCAAATCGTTCTATCTGAAATATAATTTTAGATTATTCAAGATATCATCGTTTAATAGAATTTATAATTAACTCAAAATATTTTTAATTTATGTCATTTTTGCCAATTATTGTGCAGAACTGTGTAAAACTGATTTGGTAAATGAGTATTTGTGAAATAAATAATAAAAAACAATATTGTTTAGTTATAGAATCCACCTTTTAAATATGATACATTTTAATTTTTATTTGAGAAACAGTAAAAAGTACGGTATACTTAAATCAAATTAAAATCAAACAATACATTTTTTATTTGTATACTACTTAAAATTTAATATTTTATGGTTATTATTGGGAACCTTTGTGACTTAAGACAAAAGCTATGGTTACAAATGAGATAAGAATTAGAACTATGATTTAAAAATAAAAATAGAACGTTACAAAAACCAAACAGCCAGGCAGCATATTACCTGATTTATAATCGGTATGATATAATACAATATTATTTCTAGCCCTGAAAAGCTTTTTCCTTTATCAGTATATACCCCCTGAAGTTCAGTACCTACTGAATTATTCTTAAGACTTAAAAAAACACTATGGACAATTTATTTTTCTTTTGATAAATCCGGCTTAGTTGGCTTCGCTTTTCTTAGAACAGTTACGAGATTCTGTCTATCTCTTTTATTGCTACAGATGATTCAAATGGTTCTACTGTATGATGAGCTGTTGTTTCTTCTGTATGAATTTTATTTCTAGAGTTACATTTAGACCTTGTCAGAGTAAAGAGGTGGTTTCCCCAATGTATTCATTGGTTAATTGACTTATTAAATTTGTTAATTTAGGCTGGTGTTTTGTCCTGGTTAGGCCACTTATTCTTCTGAAGCTTTGAAAATATCTTAATACATTTTCTGAAAACAGTTTATGGACTGTGTCTTCGATCTTCTGAGTATGTTTATCAATCAAATCCCAATCCTCTGATACAACACGTTTGGAAGTTTCCTATGTAGATATATAACTCCAAAGTGTTTCATAGCGAACATATGATTTCTGGTTCCGTAAAACTGACCCTTCATCCTTCCTTAAAACTATACTTGTTCAACATAATAATTGTGTTAACAACGTTTGGGAGCTGTAAAATCAGAAAATGTAAAAATATAATTTATGTACAAAATAACTACATAAATAAACGAGGTTTACTAAAACTTATGGTTTACCTCTAGAGCTATCGTTATCAACAACTAAATGTATGGGACCTGTAAACTACATGCAATATTGTACGTAGTTTACTATATGTAGTCTAAAACTGATGGTTACCTCTAGCTATCGTTATCAACAACTAAGTGTATGGGACCTGTACACTACACGCAATACTGTACGTAATTTACTATATGTAGTGTAAAACTGATGGTTACCTCTAGCTATCGTTATCAACAACTAAGTGTATGGGACCTGTAAACTACATGCAATACTGTACGTAGTTTACTATATGTAGTCTAAAACTGATGGTTATCTCTAGCTATCGTTAACAACAACTAAGTGTATGGAACCTATAAACTACATGCAATACTGTACATAGTTTACTATATGTAGTGTAAAACTGATAGTTACCTCTAGCTATCGTTATCAACAACTAAGTGTATGGGACCAGTAAACTACATGCAATACTGTACGTAGTTTACTATATGTAGTCTAAAACTGATGGTTATCTCTAGCTATCGTTAACAACAACTAAGTGTATGGAACCTGTAAACTACATGCAATACTGTACATAGTTTACTATATGTAGTGTAAAACTGATGGTTATCTCTAGCTATCGTTATTAACAACTAAGTGTATGGGAACCTGTAAACTACATGCAATACTGTACATAGTTTACTATATGTAGTGTAAAACTGATGGTTATCTCTAGCTATAGTTAACAACAACTAAGTGTATGGGACCTGTAAACTACATGCAATATTGTACGTAGTTTACTATATGTAGTCTAAAACTGATGGTTATCTCTAGCTATAGTTAACAACAACTAAGTGTATGGAACCTGTAAACTACATGCAATACTGTACGTAGTTTACTATATGTAGTCTAAAACTGATGGTTACCTCTAGCTATCGTTATCAACAACTAAGTGTATGGGACCTGTAAACTACATGCAATACTGTACGTAGTTTACTATATGTAGTCTAAAACTGATGGTTATCTCTAGCTATAGTTAACAACAACTAAGTGTATGGGACCTGTAAACTACATGCAATATTGTACGTAGTTTACTATATGTAGTCTAAAACTGATGGTTTCCTCTAGCTATTGTTATCAACAACTAAGTGTAATGGACCTGTAAACTACATCCAATATTGTACGTAGTTTACTGTATGTAGTCTAAAACTGATGGTTTCCTCTAGCAATCGTTATCAAAAACTAAGTGTAATGGACCTGTACACTACATGCAATACTTGCCCAACACAAACACCACCATGTTGTGGTCTCTGTGAGGAGGTTCCATCCCCTTAAAGCTGTAAACATTTCTAGCATTGACAGCTGAAATTCTGGCTACTAGTGCGGAGTGTATGGCCACTAGACCGATTGTCAGCCACAACTCTCTAGAACCAGCCAAGTCCAACATGATTAATATGGCTTATCACAAAATCTCACTAATAGCATAGTGCTAAGAATTTTTAACTGAAATTAGATCCGTTTGTATTTTTAGTAAAATGCTATAAACCATAGCAATGATTCTGTTTTTGAAACTTGTTTTAACTTTCTTTTTCTATTTTTGATGCATGCTTAATGAGGAGAAATAAAGCTTTATTTACTTTTATGAACGTTTTACAACATAACCACTGAAAATTTGTTTCGTTATAAAAAGATTCAAATGTGCAATGTAATTCGTGTCCATTAAATTCTTGAAATGTAAGACTGTTAACTCTTAAAATTCTCTTTTCTTTATTTCCACTCTTCCTGATTTGGTAAACCTTCTTCTTTCTTTTCGGGAAATCATAAAATACATGTTTGTACTGGTAATGAAAATAAAATTTTTGAACATAAATTCTTCTCATTTATATTCTTTTGAAAATATTTTATTACCTCACTTTTTTGTATGAACATTGTTTACACGAATTAAACTTACTTCGCGAAGAACTAGAGATTTGAAATGAACATAGTTTTGCAGCTTATGTCTATTTGTGTACAAAAGGAACACAATGAAATATTACGTTAAGTTTATCGATTTTGAAATCTAGGGTTTCACCAACACCACTAAAAACTTATTTAAAACCCTCCACTATGAAGTAGGTACCAATGAATATGTATGAACAATTTTGTTTCAGAAGTGATTAAGGCAACACTTAAAAACTGAAAATAATTAAGTAAGCACAAAAAAATTACGTTTTAACAAGTTTTAAAACGGATTGAAAGAGAAAATAGTTTTACCTAAATTCTCCCATTTAGCCCAGATTTTAAGGTGAGGGCAGCATAAAAGGTGTGTATACTGTGCATACTACTGTGACCATAGGACTACACAAGGCTGTTATGGGTTAAACTGTGCTAAGAATTTGTAACTTTTAATTTTACTACACTGTATATGCAAATAATTCCAAAATTTGAAACAAAATGTGCAGTACATGGCTGGTAATTATTTATACCTCAATCAGCTATTTCTTATGCTTTACAATTTTTCACCTTTACAAGTAGTATTTTCATATTTAATAAGAATTACTATTAAAAATCATTAGTCAATCTGAATGGGGGTTATAATTCTATCTTAATGTAAGAAATATTACTTTGTTCTTTTTATTTATCTTTAAAAGTGTTTAATGTTTATTATTTTTTTATTACTACAGTGCCAATAATTATATAAGTAAAATTACTTTTTATTTTCAAGAATTGCAGTATTTTACAACTATTAGTCAATTGTTCTAACACATTCATGTATATAAAATTCCATAGGAACATTTTAGCTCACTATTATTGCTAAACAAAGTGAAATACAAGTCCTTATTCTACATATTTGTGGAAAAACAAGACTAACACCAAACGTTTAAACTCTATATAAACGGTTGCGACTCTTTTTTTCTCTTGGGGTTTTTAGATTTATTATGTTTCTTGATTTTCTTTTGCTCCTCTTTCTTCTGTCGCAGTCGGTCCTTTCTCTGAATTTGAGACTCAGTTGTGGGTGGCAGAGGGCCATCGTCCCCAATGTCTCCAGGTCGTTTCCTGGTAGAGAATATGAACAAGGCGTTGGCTACTAGACCCCGGGATACACCATCCACTCCCACCGGAAGTGTGGACACGTCCAAGTCTAGCAGGCCGTGGATCTCACTTCTGGTATACGTGTACATCAAAAACAAAATGCAGTCATAATCAATGTTAGACTTTTCTTGCAATCTGAAAAATAACAGTGACTTTAAACTTGTAGTAATCCGAATAGATTTCTTTAGAAGTAGAATTAGTTAGACGGAATTTCTGCCATTTCCTAATTATTCAAAAATATTTGCAATGCTAATAGGAACTACTTAAATCTAAGTGTTATAGGCAAATATGTCTCACTAAAGTAACTTCAATTCACTGAAAATACAGGATGGTTGAGCAATGTCGAAGCATTAAAAAAATCAAATTGTCTTATAAGATTAAGATCAAATATTTCTGTTTTGTAAAACATTCTGGAAATAATATTTTAGACGAGGCTGTATATTGACTGAGAGGCGCAACTAGCAGATGCAAACCCCAAAAGACTCTTAAAAAAAATAAATGTGTTTGATCATGTCGGTGATCCAAATACAATTAATCAATTCTTTTTTGTTACTATTAATATATGTGTTTATTTTTATTGTACTTTCCTGTGCCCTGCTGTTTGGAGTATATTTTTAACTACCTATTGATGAAATACTCTCTAGCTGTTGGATTGATCCTTTGTTTTGACTTCCAATAAACTCTGATTTGACATTCTTAATAGTTTTATGTGGCTATACACTAGAAGCATTGTTAACAATGACAATTGTAGGTCTAAAACATTTAAAATAGCGGTGGAGGCTTACTCAGGGGGAAGATATTACATCTTCTCAAAACATTGAAATTGAACTAGATTAAAGAATACGGCAGTATTCCAAAAGATTTAATGATTATTTTTTTAATAATTAATTTTAATGATTAATTATGTATGGTAGAGTACCTTTTAACTCATTAATAAAATGAAAATCTATATTATAGGCATTACACCCGTACATATTATCCATAGAGTAGTTTACAAATGTGCTGTACTGTATGTACCACATGTTAACTACTTTCTTATAAGCATTTACTGATAACTGTTATATTTTTAAATAGTGTTACAAAACTTATATGAATTCAAGAATTTCAGGATGATGACAATGTTTGTGTTTTCTAATCCCTGCAAAATGAAACTCTGGAAAACGAATCAGCGTTTATTTTAATCTGACAGTTTCATTTTCATGGCCTATGAATATGTGTAGAGATCTAAAATGACCATAGTTGGTTTCAGAATTCACATTGAACAATTACCAGGCATGTAGACAAATTTGTATAGTGGAGAAATTTGAAAAGTGAAATATGAACCATAGACTGTTTTTAAACTATGTAAAAACTTTTCGGTAACATATTCTAGGGGTAAAATAAGAATTTTATTTTTCTAAAAATAGGTTCGATGTATCCCTACAAAACTTTTGAGCCTGGAAGGTATTCTGGGAAAGTAGTGTTCAGTTACTACAAAAATTAATGAATCCACTTAGTTTATTATTAATTGATAGTAATAGCTAATTGGTAATTATTTAGAACAAACCAATGTTTAGCTTGCTATTTCGTCTCGATGAAAAAGCATCACACGAACTAGCAACGAGCAGTGATTGTCGTCTCCTGCCAATAGTTGTACCATACTGCCAACACAGGGTTTTAGACCTTGGAATTAAATTTTTTAATTCAATAACTAATTTAGATTGCAATAAGGAAAATGTTTCTAAGATTTTTTTTCTGTCGCTCTTAGTGTAAAAGGAAGTATTATTATTTTGATTCGTGAAGTACACCATTTAAAATATGCTCATAAAATGTGTTTTGAACATTTCTGACATTGCTTACAGTAACCCTGATTGCATAACAAAAACTGTTTAATTTTTTTATTGATTTGAATCGGGTCCCAACATTCAGATAGTCCATTATTTATGCCATTATAACCATTCGGCTAGTATGGTTAACTTAATTAAATTATTGACATTAATAACTCGATTAAGATTGAATTATTAATACTCATGAGTCTGATTCAATTACAACTGACTTACTTTTCATAGCACTCAAAAGCTTTCCTTTAATAAAAATTCGTGTATAAGTCTAGAGATGATTTTATTGGTAATCAATTGCTGATCCATTATGGATCATGCCCTCTAGTTCGGTGCCATCTCGTTCTTTGGCAGGTCGGCTTTTATTTTTATCAGTGAATTCTCTTTTTGCATTATTTAAATGCTGCTGCCTCTCTTTCCGAGGCCTTATGTCAAATATGAAAAGCCCCTTTCTTGCTCTGTCTTTGGTCAATCCGTTCTCATCGATACAATACACAATAACATGCCTCCAAAGCATATCAAAAACTTCTCCCGGATCTTTTTCAAAGTAAAGCACATCTTCAAGTAAAAGTCCAGTTCTAGTGCATATCCTAAAAACAAAAAGAAAAAAGAAAATTACCAAAAAAACTTACTAAAACAAATAAACAAAACTAAACCTTGATTATTTAGTACTATGAATTGGTAGCCTATAAGTGTTATTTAGGAATTCGTTTTCTTCCATACTATATTTACGTTTATACGCCTCAATAACCCGCTAATTGTCAACGAGTTTAAGCTGAAACTCACAGGATTTGAGATTACTATAGTTCATGATAAAGGTACACGTATAGGTTCTCTATTTTTGTATAGTGAAAAAGTGTAACGTAGCCTAACACTGTGGCAGAAGTGATACTTTAAAAAAAGTTATAGAAAACAACCTCCTCCTGCTTAGGAAATTGTTTAAAGAATATATTTGCAAAATAGTTACTTCTTTCTAGATTTCTCAAATATCTAAACTAAAACCAAACACTGAACATTGTTTTAATATACATTTCGATTTGTCTGGGTATTTGTTTAAGAAATATATTGAAGGTAAACAAATGGAATAAAAAAATTGCCACACGAAAATTACGAGATGTACGTAGAGTTTTGCATAAGAGATCTTATGGGGCCTAGAACCTATGAACCTACAGTTAGTTGCTTAGAAGGTTTCAGGGATCTTCAACTCGCTTGTAACTCTATATATCTAGGTAGTGGCCCTCTTTACCAATAAGCATAAGCTGCCTCGGGGAAGATGTATACTTTGGATTTCAAAAATGTCTTAATACAAATTCAAAAATATACATACATATAATACAAAGTAAAAATTGTTCAGTTTCCAAAGAATATCACATAGTATCACAAATGCCATTGTATTCCAAACTTACTCTGTCACTAACGATAACTTATCAGGCCCTGGAGCCATTTCCATGTGCTTGAAGTGCTTTGTAAGGTCAAAAGCATTCAATACTGCCATCGTTTTATGGGTGCTGTTAGTCATGGAAACTGCAGCCAACACGTAACCTTTCTCAATGAGTTCCAGCAAAGTTTCTTCCACTTCTGGGAAAATATGAATGGTTTGGTTTCCGACAAACACGGTGCCGTTGTCTAAACTGAAACATGGTTGCAAAATATTATAAATTAGGCGTTTTCACAAAAGAACATAATTGAATGGGTTTCATAAGTAAAGTTCCAAAAACCAAACTGAAATAATCAGGAGAGGTAAATGCGACGTATTGCTATAACAAAAACGAGAACAAAAATACGGTAAATAGCCGTGTTTTCATCTTAAATATATTTTGGACAATTGAGTTGATGATGTAGTCTAGACTAAATAATATACGAGGCAAAACAAATAACATAGTCTAAAAACCCTCCAAATATAATGTTCATGAAAATTGTATAGTTTGAAACATGCTTAATTCGAAAATAAAATTATTTTGTTTCTAAACCCACTAAATCCTATTGTAAAGTTTTGTTGGAAATGAGGCTTTGCATCAAAATCTGCCAAATCCTATCAGTGTTACTGTATGTTTGCTTTCAAACTCTGCCATATCGAGTCAGCTAATAAAGAAATCTCCAGGTCACTTGAAACTGACCCAATATGCTCTGCTTTTTACTTCATAACGTGGCATATATTTAAACTTTAAATTTTAGATGTTGAAGGAACTAAACTTAATTCACACGTTCCCAGAAACTCACAAAGCAGAAGACATCCAAAAACAGGAATGTAAGTGTAAAAGAGCGAAATTTTTGAATAAAATTCGATATCTCCTCCAATTCTTAGGGTTTAAAATACAATTTATATTTGTAAACATTATGCTAATTTAAATGAAAAAAAGAGAGTTGTTTTAAAAATAACAATTATAAACTTCATTTATCTCTTTACCTCTACGTTGGAATGAAAAATCCAAAAGCAATGAATTGAACATTGTGATGACATTATTTTGTAAACAAGGTGCTTATAACGTAATTGCATTTATCTCACGTTGACAAAGTTTTCTTGGGCTAGAGTTTTTATTTTCGGTAAATTAAGGGTCTCCTACATTTTTAGAAAATCTTCGGATTTTTTAACCAGTTTTCAATGTGAATTTTGTTTCTTTTTCTTTCGTTTAACAGATTTTTGTAATATATTCAGCACAATTAAATACTGCATAGAATTCAAGTTCATTTCTGCGTAAAAATAAGATCTTGAAATATATGTCGCTTCAAACGTTACTGGTGAGACCCATTCAATCTGTAATGGAAGCTTACAGCATGTAAACATACTCATATTCTGCTTCAGTAAATGGGTTTAATTTTAATTTAATATGTTATATATGTTTAAATCTTACCAAATTTGAAGACGTTTCCTTTCTTCATTAAACGTCTGGGAAATAAGTACAGAGATTAGGCACGAGAAAAATGTAAAATGCATTTGATCCATCCATTTAGCCCTCTTTGACATTGCATGGATTGAATTGTTTAAAATTTAAAAACAGATATAGTATAAAGATCTGAAATTAGCTTACCCTTTAATAATAAATGGATCTTGAAATATAGGATCTGAGTCAATTTGGTACGGCCATAAAGTTCCATCTAAAAGAGAAAATTGTAACATGTGATCATTATAAATAATTTCATAACGAATGTATATTATCTCGTAATTTAAAAAGCAATAAACATTTCTTTTTTGGCAGTAAGTGTTAATACCTTGGTAAGCCAATTTACAAATATAGATTCAGAATTAATTACATAAAAGAATTAGTTTATTATTTACTTGTAACGAAAGTATATAATGTATATGAATTCAGGTCTTTGTATTAAACGAGATTAAATCTAATTAGGGAAAACTGAGACATCATTCTGCTTTTACTTGTAAAAAATAAATGCATATATTAGGTATGCAAATGGTCTTATGTCTGAAACCCCACAGAGAAAGAGAATGAAACCTTACTCTTATTCATAATGCTTGTAAGTAATGATGAAGAAATGTCAACTTTAAAATCGGAAGTGCTCTTAGTAAGTAAATTATTAGTTTAAGAATCTAATAAGTCTCCGAGTCCTACATCTTTTACAAGATCTTTCACATCATCATACATTGTGTTTTAGTGAGTTTTTTCTGCTTAAGATAACATTGTACGCCGCAATCTTGACTTTTACTTTATCGTTTTAGCTTTCCTACTCGCAAAAAGCTATATGAAATTTTAAATTCAATTTTTGAAAGCTATTACCCCTCCACCAACTGGCCATATTGTAATTTCTATATTGTCAGACCCTTTAAGGCCGATTTTCAAATATTTTGCTATATATTATTTTTTAAAGTATCTAGAATTGTAATATTAAAGTGGACAAATATTAAAACTCGTAAAAAATAGTGATTGCTCTGGAAGTTTAGCGCAAAACCACAAATCGAGCTGGTCGTGGACCAAATTTTTTCGAAAACTCCACAACAGTCAAAAGACGCAGAACTCAAAATATAGATCACTGTGCAAAATATATATAACATGTACATATTGTAATAACATACACACAAAGATAAGCTAATTGACCAAAATGCAATGGGTTTTTATAAGTCAATATAAAATATTGATTTACATACACATCCCAAATATGATACATCATATTAATCCCAAATAGATGTTCTGGTAAGTAAATTCAAATTTATAAGTCATAGTTAAAAACTTTGTATATGGTAAAGTAACGTTGGGCAGGTTTAAATCGCTTGATCACGCTGTACTTTAAACTGTAGTGAGTTGGACTAATTCTTTAAGCTATTGCTACATATATTAAACATCATCCATGGGCCCTTAATAACACTTTGTGATTAACTGAATAATCCAGTCATGTTGACGACCAGATTATTCTTTATTAACTGAAAATACAAACAACGCGAAGTATAAAATAACTAAGATAATTCTGGAATCTAAGGTATTTTGAGAGGGGAAATTTCGAACGAATACTTTATACATGAATATGTTTTATAATCATGTATAAAGCAATGGCCCTCACTCAATGTTCTAAATTCCCTCTACTTTTTCACTTTTATTGAATACTCAAGAATATCGCTATCAAAGCTAAACTGATTAGTTACTACACTTAGGACAAGATGTGGATAAGTGCAGTTCTTAAACATTTCCATCTTTTAACAACCAAAGTAAAAATTAAAATAATTCCATTAAATTTTTAGAGTAATTCCAATTTCTATTTTAATAATCTATTTTTGAACTTTTAAAATAAACATAATCAAATGATATGTAAATAGTAGGCTTCAGTTAATAAAACAAACTTACCAACATCAAAAACAATCATCTCCTTTCCTGGATTTTCACTGTATGGTATAGTTTTATTTAACCCTGTTTGTTTCTTAAAGAATACACCCTTGTGTTTTGGTGGTGCAGTCATTTTACTGAAAGTTTCTGTGCGCACTGTGCATAATAAATATTCAAACGTCACCAACACTACTACACTTACAGACTTAAATGAAAATAGCATCCTAAATAGAAATATTTTTGTGTAGACGTTATTCTACAAAATTATAAACACGTCATGTGTTTTTATAACATTAGTGAAATATATTATGTTAGACTAACTAGGCTACGATTTGGAAACACTTAACAGTGATCCACTAATATTAGACACATTATCAACTTACTATTATAGATCTTGCAGATTGTGATAATGCCCAATGTTCATTATGTTGAATAGGTTGGGTTGTCTATTAAAGTTTATTATTTGTAATTTTATTGTGTCTTTAGTATATAATTGTTTTTGTTTGACTGTTCAGAGTGTTAACAACTTAGCTCGCTTACAATCCCTCAATATAGATATTTATTTATACAAATTTTACAATTAACTCTTCATTTTTAATACTAGTATCCTATATATTTTTGGGCAATTTCAATACAAAACTAGAACCTTGTTAGTTTTAATATTTTAAAAACTTTTTGCGTTTCACCTGCCCGAAGGTTATGTCTGTTGTTGTTTTAAAAATAGCGCCTTTATACTAAAATATACTTTTAGTCATACAGATAAACCGAGTAACATATTTTATCACTCATTAAGTTTATAGGCTTCGTCCGTTTGAATTGTTAAAGTGAGAAAACTTTCATAAACGTATTCATTTGTATTGCATTGTACTTCTATTAAAAACAGATTTTTAAATAAATACTTAAAGTAAGCAAAAAACAAAAAATTTGTGATAACTATTTATTTATTTTTAAGAAAAAAATTATGATACAGTACTAATAAACCTAAATTGAACATTTTGAACTCAAAATTTTAGAATTATTTCTCTTTTATAAAATAAAACAATTACTATTTTACAAAAATGTGTAGTTCTTTAGCATACTGAAAAAACGTCACATGTTAATTATATCAGTTTTAAAATATGTTAAAGAAAGCTATTGTAGCAACTTTATTCTTGCGATTCCTGCTCTGCCATTTCACAGAATTAGAGTTATGAACTGCTGTATTTAAGCTTACATAGATATTTTGTACTTAAAATCAATTTATTCTATTTCAAGAAAAATAGTAAAACTTTCCACGAAGAATTAAAACTTTTTACTATATCGGATTCTAAAAGAGTAATAAAAGATCTCTTTGCAACAAAGACCTTCTCGCGAACGACTTGTATCCATTAAAATGGGAAAAGTTTAAGATCCAGTATGCTTGATCCTGTTTTCTTTCTTTTGGAACTTATCAGCAAGGCGAGGAAGCCATAGAAGTTGGACTCGCCGATCTCTTTGTGATATAGGTACTTGAGTGACGGATCTCAAAAGCGTAAATGATGCCTACCATCTCTAACCTGTCCTAAGGTAGAGTGTTCCAACTAAAAGTTGCTGCTTTTACTCAAAATTCTTATCAAAATCTGCGACCTCTTTAGCACCCATTCACCTTTTCCACAAATTAATTGTACTCCCATTTCGCCTAACATCTTGTTTGATGAAATAACACCTTTCAAGTACGATGACGTACCAGCTGCGAACGTTAATTTTCAAAGTGCCTTCTTCGCCATGCTGATGAGTTCCGAAAGAACGAAAACAGGATCACCCAAACTGGGTCTGAAACTTTTTCCATTTTCTAAAACGCAAGTCGTTCGCAAAAAGGTCTCTGTCGCAAAGAGCTAGGTCACCCTTGATATCGAAGACAGAAAGATATTGGTTACTCCTTTGGGATCCGTTACTCAAGTTACTTAACCAAAAAACATTCGACAACCGTCTTTGAAAACTATGAGCGGGACATACCATTGCCACATTCTGTATTCCATTTTGCCGAAAATCTTGTTTTATGAATTAACATCTTATAAGTACGATGATTGTATATCCTTGCAAATATTTCCATATATGAAAATTGAAAATTTATATAGACCAAATTTTACTAAAATAATCAAAATATACTGTACTCTTATAAGGAAATTATAGTTGTTAGTTCATCACCTTCATATCGTCCAAGGTCCATATGTTTGTGTCTAGTACAATACCAGAACTGTTGCCACTCTTTTAACATTACACATTTTTATAGTTTACTAGCGGACCCGGCGCGCTTCGCTGCGCATTTCAATAAGTTTCCCGCGGCTTCGCACGCAATTTCCCGTTGAAAACAGTACACTATATTCACTTATTCATTTTCTATCACATTCTAAACATTGCTGAGATAATTGATAGTCGTTCCTTCGTGAGCTTCTTGGGCGCATTATGAAGGTATGTACCACATTCCTGATACTTCTGTCAAAAAAAAAACAACTAAGGTTGATTTTATAACATTCTTTATATTTGTAGCCAACGTAAGATAGTAATTATGATATCTGCATTGCTCTTCTGATCAAGCATGAGCATGGTTTATATTAAATAAATATTGCAGTTAAAGGTGAATTTTTACGTCAAATTTGAATTGTATTATCTGGATAGTAAAGTCTATGTTTAACAGTGATTGCAGAAACAGTTTAAACAAAATTTGTCGTTTCTCTTAAGCTTACTCTATGCTTTAAAACTATAAGTGTAGTAATTAAATTATATATAAATATATTTTTTGTCGCATTATATATGTTTACAAAGAACAGCTGATTAAAAATTTGAAAAGACTCTTTCACTTAATAACATATGTTTGCTGCAATGCATTTCTTACGGGTATTTCTGTAACCAGTGGGGCGGAATCCTGAATCGGGAAAGGGATAAAAAGTATCCTATAACCTTCTACAGATCAAGACGAACAAATTAAAAAAAAAATTAGGCGAATCCGTCCAGCCGTTTGTGAGTGATGCTGTTACACACGAACAGTTTCATTTTTATATAATAGATTTCAGTTTTTAATACCATATGAAACAACTTTCAAAAAGATATAGTTTGATAATATTTGTGCAGATTTTGCCAGTTTTTGAACATCTATATTTACTAAGCTATTGTACTCACATTAAGCGAAGAATCATCAAATTTTAGAAAGTACATGTTTCTAAAAAAATATAACTATACCACTACAATGTATGGTTTTAACGATATACTGTACAGAAAAAAATAACAAAAATACCACCATTTCATAGTTTTATAGTTTTGTAGTGTATAAATAGCGGTCTCCCGCGGAGGTCTCTATTTCAACCTTAAGCATATCCAAAAATTCAGAATAACCCGAGTTTTTGCAGAGTAAAAGTGTCGGATTGTCTGGACTAGTAGTGGCTATTTCGTATCAGGTCCACCAGCTTTGAACTTACATCAGGGTCGCTATTCTGCACTCTAACCTGGATGACATCTCTGAGGGAATCCTCATCCCTGCAATCCACCCGAAAAGGATGCGAAAGCTGCACCAGGTCCGGAAACATGCAAATACATGAGTTCAAGTATCCAACATTTGCACCACCAATTTAGTAGTTCAGGATCACACTAGGAGTATGTAGTCGGCATTGAGTATCATAGAAGATCAAACCTACACATATACGCACGCATTCTTACCATGATCAATGACTGTTCGTTAGGAAAGCTAGGCTGAAAAGCAAAATATAGTAAACATGATTACAAAGTAAGGAATATATAACTGTTCCAGTTTTGTTTGTTCTAATGGTGGGTTTTAGTCAACAATTATTAAATTACCTTTTAACGGCTAAAAACCCGGCCATGTAAAAAAAAACTTAAAAGCAACAGAAAAGTCTTCTAAAAACCTCTAGTATTCAGAGTTTATTTATTATTTTCTCAACAATTCTCTTGAGACAAGAACAATAAAGATTAAGCGGTAGTGGACCCCGTGGCGTTGGTCTTCGTCTCCCTAAATACTTTGAAGCCTTGCTCCAAGTGGGCGTATGTAAGGCCCCCATCCGGGTCCAGCAACACGGTTGTCACGTTCATCTCCTTCATATCATCCAGGTCTATCCGGTTCGTGTCGTAGTAGAGGATGTTCTCCAGTGGCACCTTGGCTCGCTCGCTCAACCTGCGGTTAGACCATGTCGCGTCAGTTTTTATTGTTTTATTTAATGTTATACATATTGCCATTTGTGTAATATGTTTTTCGATAAACACCATTTGTTTTTGTCAACTTTTGCTACAGATTATAAGTGGGGTTTAAAATGAAGGAATTTTCCATGTGAAGCATGATATCAATAATAAAAATGTATCAATTTAGCCGAAATCTTAACAAATCTTTATTGTAATATTGCAAAAGAATATGCCAAACGAAGCTCTTTACAACTGCATTCTTGTATACCGTATAAAGACACAGTCGCAGACTGGAGTCATATGGTGCATGGAGTGCATAATTAAAAAATATAGTGCATGGAGTCATATGGTGTTGTAATGATCTCACTTGACAAAAATACTAATATGTCTTATTACCTTAACACATACATACGTCATGAATATTACAATGGAAATTGCAGTAATATTTATTTTTGAAATATTGCAATCTAGGAAATTCTTTGGTTTGTTCGAGGTTTTTAAAACCCCACAGAAGTACTTAGAACAGTGGGGGTTGGCACTTAATGGCCCTCAGAACTAAAATAAAACTTCGAAATCTACAGCACCGGAACTAGTAATTTTTAAAATATTTGTCATTCTTATGTCGCCTGTCATATTTTAACGTTGTTATTTGGCCCTCGTAACGTTTATGTATTAATATGTGAGAAACAGTCTAATAGGCTTTATACTTCTGAAGATAATGGGTACAGATTAATTAATTTATTTGAAACTTCCACTTATGGAACCATCTGTAAAAGCTGCATGCAAAAATTGAGGATTGTATTAACTGAAACATTTTTTGGCCTAGGATACATTGCAGATTAGCTGCAAATCTAGTAATGAAATGCTTTTTTGAACATAAATCTGCTTTTCTCAGAAGTTTACAAGATTTTAAAATAAATTTAGTCTAGCCTGTAGGCATGTCAGTACACTTTGAACATAAAGTGACGTGGGATTTATCCCCTCTTAGTAATCTGCATATAGAGTGAAACCTTACCGTTGCATCTGTTCAGTCTTGTTTCCTGGCTTTGATTCAAAAGCATTAAAATACTGATCAACATCAAATAGATCTGTAACTGCTTCGATCCTGCGGATATCCGAGTTATCTGACAAGCCTCCGAGCTTATACCAGTGACTGTCAAGGTCCTCCAGGATGTCTGGGACTTCTGGGAACATGTTGAACAGACGTCCCACGCGATCCTTTATTTGGTGCTTCACACTGGAAAATGAATGTATTAATAAAAACACAACAGGTACAGAATATACCAAATAAAACAACACAATGGTTATGGACGTTCAGATCCAGCCATGCTTAGTTACGCCTAATATCACCAAATGTTCACAACACGAAAAAGAGAGTAAATGAGTTGATACAAACGAAAAATACACTGGTAATCATTATTAAGTAATGTAGATAGTAAAGCGTAGTAAATCCTGCATTAATAAGTGCTTAATTATGCATAATAAGTGGCACACCCATGGTTTATAGCTGGTTGGAAAGTAGTCAAGGATGTAAAAATACGAATATATAATATTTTGTGATCGAGCGTTACACGAAAATTCAACAAACCACTCCAAAAACAAATAACGCAGTAAGTTAAAATGTCTTATTAAAAACAACTTAATAAGATGCAAGTCTTTTAAAACGGTCTATATAAAATGCTCGTTGCTTATAAGCTCAAAATTGAGAATATCAACTCCTCCCATCAATGATTTTACATGGTTGAGAGTCGGTCATTTGATAGAAACAATGTAAATGAGCGTCCTTAGTAATTTTCAACTATTATTTTTTTAATATGTTCAATTCAAATCTTCACGGAACTAGGTTTGTTTGTACCTATTTTATATCTGATTAAGAATATATTACCGTATTCTTATTATTATAAAAATAGATTAATTTTGTATAAGCAAAATAATTGAAATATGCTCGTGAATAGATCCAAATGTTTAAGTTTACCTTGTGGTATTGAGTGGTGGCTGCATTATTTCCATAGCAAAAGGCCACAAAGTATTATCTGTAACATCAGTATTATTTTATTTATGCCATCCAAAACTATAAATTACTTCTGATATAGAAATAGGAAAATACCTCTTCTCTTTGTCTTGCAAGTCACTGAACACGATAATATGGACATTTTTAAATGTTATAACATTTTTCAGATTGCCATAAAGGACGTAGGATGTTTAATTTCTATTCTTTTTAGATGACATAATCTTTCCCAATTTATAAATATAATATTTTCAGATATTATTAGTAACTGATAAGTGTTATTTTTCTCATTTATAGTGCATTGCCATTGTATTACTTGTAGCAGATAATAAGAAATCTACATGATCAGAGTGCTATTTTTATGATAAAAACGACACAGGCATTCCGTGCGAAACTAAATTTTACTATTAATACAATGTTGAATTAATTATATTGTTATATTATATAATTATATATTAATCATTGCAGTGCCAGAAAAATGTTTATGCAGGAAATGACATGAAATAATGCCAGATTTTGTAAACATAAATAGTGAAAGCTATCAAAGATCACTATGACAGATCAAAAGCACTTAGATTTGCACAACTTATTTTTAATCTAAATTTAAGCTTTTAATAACGCTGTTATTAAATAATAAAAAAATAATAAACCATTATTTCTGTAGCGTGGTACACTTACCTAGATTAAACACTATCATGGCTGGAAGAAATGGATCGTCAGGCTGTTTCCGCTTAATTTTCCGCTTCCCTTTCTTAGCTTCTACATCACCGTACAGAACACTTAGAGCTAAACCCAACAAAAGAATCTGCCACGTTAAATATTTTCTGAGAAACAACATTTTCAGAAAACTGTGTTTCACCTCATGTGGAGATATTGCTTACCAGTCGGGCTTATATAGATAAGGAGATGTGTTGATTATTTGCAATCTGATAACATCATTTTAAACTGCCCTCAGCTTCAATATTGTTCTGTGTAATTTATTATTTGCAAATTGTGTAACAATTCCAATTAAGGAGGCAGATTGTTGCATTGATTACAGCAATGATGCATGTGGTATATATTCTAAAATGTTGAAGATATTTCTACAGTATACTAGTTATGATTCATTAATGTTTTAACTAGAAAATGAGTCACCTTCGTGATGTGATTCTTGAATAATCATTAAATAAACATTTAAATGACTAGAACGTATTTAATTTGGAACAAAATGTCTTTGACAGTATAATATAATTTACCATATTTGTTACTCCAATGTAGTACAATACATATTTTACTATAAAATGTTATACTGCCAAATGTTTAATTGCACGCAGTAATTTTATTGTTTTTACAATAAAAATGTTTTTATTTTAAACAAAATAGCATGAATGTTGTTTACTTGCAATGAAAAAAACACTACGGTATTTTCGTATTAATCAGTTTATTATTAATCATATTGTTTATCCCAAGATTTATAGTAATATAAATTTCTCTGTCACAAACAATAACATTTAATACTTTATTGTTGTACCATTATAACCAATACCTTGCTTTAATAATGTTGGGTTTCTTATGTTTTAATGATATAGCTATCATAGGCACAGGACACACTTATGATTTCAAAAAAACATAACCATTTGAGAAATATTAATTCATTAGTAGCCTACGTACTGTATTTTGATACTACATTCATGATATATGATATAGGTTTTAAAGTTATCATTATTTATTATTATTAGCCTTTATAAATAGCAACTATCTACATTATATCTGTAATAATTTTCTTCATCTTTTGAACTAAGTTAATTAAATCAAATGGAAATAATGAGTACAGTACGATAAAGATCTGTATAATGTTTATGAAAAACGTATAAATAAGATATTCTAGCATACATGCAAAATGTATAATTACAGATGGTATGAACAACTTCCGGTTCAGTTCGTCTCAAATCACGCTGGTTGTGCTGTGGTCGCAAGTGCGTAATGGTAAGACAAGGTGTGATTCTTCGCCTTGAAGTACAACCGGAAGCCTTCTGTGGCGTGTTTGTAAGTAATGCCCTCCTTGGGATCCACATAAACTGATGTAATTCCCAGATTTCTCATCTCTTCTAAGTCCTCTTTATTGGAGTCAAAATACAAGACGTCTTCAAGTGGGACTTTGGCACGTTCACTTATTCTATTGACACAAAAGAGAGAACACGATTTTTCCACATTTAGCAATTTCTATCGTTTTGACCAAAGCTATCTGTATCCATAAACTAATAATTGATAATAGATTTGAACACCTTTACTGACTAATAAAAGTATTTATGGAATGTCTCTTAATACTAGGATTTGTTATTCCAATAAAATTACGTTGATTATATATATATATATATATATATATATATATATATATATATATATATATATATAATATCATTTTAATATCATTCACCATATTTGTTACTCCAATGTAGTAAAATACATATTTTAATATAAAGTGTGTGTGTGTGTGTGTGTGTGTGTGTGTGTGTGTGTGTGTGTGTGTGTGTGTGTGTGTGTGTGTGTGTGTGTGTGTGTGTGTGTGTGTGTGTGTGTGTGTGTGTGTGAGAGAGAGAGAGAGAGAGAGAGAGAGGATTGCGTTTCACGATCTGTCCAAGATGTCCTCCGATTAAAGAAGACTGGTCTAAGCCGAGAAGCAAACCAGACAAAATGATCGCTTGAAATGGAGAGAGTCCTTTGGGCGTAAACCAAATTCAGGCCTAGCCTGAAGTTATATGAAAAAAACTTCTAGGTTAAATCCCTAAAGAGTACAGGAGGATATTTGGTGGGTAGCGTGTGGGTTCCCCCCATCGCTTCGCTTAGAGGAGTCCCATACTACAGGCTGGCCACCTGTGCATAAAGCATTCTCCGCCTCTCCCTCAAAGAAAAATGTTATCGTATGAATGAAGGCAATTTCCTTCTGATGTTATATTTATCTATAGATTCTTTTTATTATGAGTGACAAATATTTCAAAAATTTGTTTAGAACATCACAACGAAAAATCAACTCGATGGAACGTAAGTACGAAAATTCTCTGTTTACTGTCTGACTGTTTTTACAGTGCGCGTGTGTGTGTGTTTTTAAATAGTTATCGCAGTGTGTTATCTCAAAGTTATTGCTGTAAAGTAGTTTAATTGAACTGGTTTTGTAGCTAACACAAAATAACATGGACAAAGAAGAATATGAAATTAAAGAAGAATCTGAGATCCATTGTTGAATGCTGATATGAACGGAATGGTGGTATAATATGAGTGCATGTAAAAGTAATAAAACAGTGAATAGACTTAATGTAGCAGCAATTCAATTTAAACTTTAAACAAAAAACTCAATAGAACGCAATATGTCCTAAACATCTTTTGTTTTCTGCAGTCTTGCCCATGCTCTTTATTTAAAGTTTATTATTGACTATGGATAATTTAAAAGGACCAAAGCTAATAACAATTCTGCAGTCTTCATTAGCTTCACTATCAAGGTGTCTATAATATTACTAAATAATGGGCATGAGAAATGGATATTGATTATTTCCTCATTGCAGTTATTGAAGTATTAGAATTTAGGATGAACAAAGTGAATGACTTGTTCAGAAACGCAAATAATTCTTGATAAATATTGCATGCATAGGTCTAAATAATACTTTAATTTTTATTTGTTTTTCACGTTTTCTGCATTCAACATAAACAAGAGTTAAAATTTGATTTGGATTACCTGGTTAAGTGTTTTATTTTTGATCCGGGTAGTTTTGGAAAAACCTCGAAGTATTTGAAAAACTTGTCAATATCGAATAGATTCATAATCTCCTCAATCTTGCCGACATCAGTACTTTGCACCAAACCTCCAACACTGTACCATCGATGGAACAGTTCCTCCAGTATGCGCCCTGCGTCAGGAGATAACTCGAACACTTTTCCCATCCGGTCTTTGATTTGGTATTTCATGCTAAAATCACATTGAATATTGTGTCAACAATATTAGACAATTGAACAAATTAAGTAGATTTTTAATGATAGCTCTGAAGTTCACATAGTTTGATCTGTCTAGTTCAGGATCGATTGGAGAGATTATGATAAGACATAAGTGGAGGATCAAAAAAGGAAAATTAACTGTCAAAAACTATCATCTTAGACAAAACAACAATAATAAATAAAATACTAAAAATTAAAAACTTAAATTCGTAAAATCGGTACTCAGCAGTAAGACGAGTGTACTTCTGATAATTCCAAGATTGTCGGACAGAGGCAGTATCTACAGAACGGATTAAAACAGTATGGCCAGTGTGGAAGGGTAAACGAGTCGCATCCGTTTACGTTTTTGAAACTTATATTCTTATTTGCTGATAACATAAGATCTCTTTCTTCTATGATTTAATCTTATTCTAAAAGATAGTTTATACTGCAAGGTTAACCAGCTTCACATTATTTTAATAATTTATAATACAAGAGATTTGTCTAATACTTTAATATTTATTTCTGGATAAATATTACAGTTCACTTTAGAAAGCACTTCTAAATGAAAAGATTTTAATTTATCTATTTACAAACTCAAGTTCAGCCTAGTTAATTTTACACTGGAACATAAATTCTGTAACTAACGTTTTAACTCCTCATCGTAATAAGCATCAGTAACAAGGTCGCAAGTTTTAATATGTTTTTGGGAAGTTCACAAAAGAAATGAAAACAATACATCATCATCCGAACTTTTTCATGAGGGTATGATTATTACGTATGAACCATGAATGACTGCTATTCAGAGGATGTTATTTTAGGGACTTATTTTTAAGCATACTATAGCTATAACAAAATTCCAGACGACAGAGGCGTACATGATTAAATGCCTGATAATTCTTTAGTAAAGGCATTTTTTTAGTTATGTGGAATATGATATTTTTATTTTCAATTTTATCAATGAAAATATAATATAAGAAGTTTTTAAACCGATGTCAGATCAGCTGTATTTCCATTAAATTTGTTATTCAACACTATTTTTAAAGGCTCATTATTGTTCATATTAATAATTTAAAACTCAAAAATCTGTTTTCACGTGTTTCTGTATTTTATTTTTGGTTGGTGACATTTTTCTGCTTAGTAGTATTTTAACAAAACTATTGAGGAACAACAATACACCAATAAAATTTATTTCATAAATAAAGTAGCCTATGGGTCATTCTTAAGCTTCTGTTGCATTATAACGTGCCCACTACAGACAGCACATAAATAAATAACGAGTTAATACATAAAACTTACTTTGATGCTTTTAAAGGTGGTGTCATAACTTCGTCTACCTTATACGGCCATATAATTTCATCTGAAAGAAAATATTTAACTGAGTAAAAAACTATTTAAGTGAAAAGAGAAGGTTTATTATTAAAAATGCTGAGGTGAAACTAATTATGACTGCCGTCATAAAGGATTTCAAAATATTAATTAAGTATTGAGTGGAACTCATTTGGTAAATTCTTAACTAATAATAAATCATGCCACGAGTGTTTGTTTATGTATAACCATTGTAAGGTTACAGCTTTAAAAGCGGAATATAAGTTCTGGGATTGAACATAAACCAAATTTGGACATATTAAGATAAAAAGTACCTCATTTAAAATTAAACAGATTAAAAGATTTTAACACTTTCAAAACATGGGCTTAGTCCACACGATTACTGAATATTTGATAATATAATATGATAATAATACTTATATAATTATACTATAAAGCAACAGTTCTGAAAATTAAAATAATGTTCCGTATACAAATAATAATTATTGCGAATACTATAAATGTAGTAGTTAGTTATATATTGTAGTTCCAATTTTAAAAATACAATTTCTTTTATTTTCAATTTCCAACGCATCCTCTTCTTTCAAACTCTATATTTATAAATCACACTGAAACTAGTATCATAACAATTATTAAAGATAAATAATTCTATTATTTAATAATTCTCATTTTTGTAATTATTTTGATATCAATATAACATTGTTTAGAATTATTAATCGTATTTCTACTTTTATAGTTATTAATTTATTTTATGCTGTACTAAAAGTACTTAAAAAGTATTGATAGCAAAAATACAAGAGTGGTCGCCTCATAAACTAGAAAATTTAGTAAAATAACAATTTTATATTTAAGTAGGAAATATACATAAGTTAAACGTACAACAGTTTGATAAGACGATTTCTGAGCCTAAACTTTCAAGTTTGGAACTCGAAGTGCTCTTAGAAGAACTCGTAACATAGAACCATAAAACATGCTATTTCAAATAACAAGGTAGGAGTACGCTACATCACGGGTCCAGTAACAGGCTTTCCTAAACTTGCATGCAAAATGTAATGTCTGCAGATGATCTTTATCCATATATCTTGCCACATGATACATTCATATGTAATAAAAGTTCCGGTGAAGTATGGGGGGTACCGCAACGCAATAGTGTGCTGAAATCAAATCTTGTCACAGCCTCTTTTACAATGACTTTCACTTGATTGGTTTTTCTTTTTACTGGATGAGTAATCTGCATTTGTTAATATGTCACATGTGGTTGGTAATATGTCTCATATGATTGGACTCAGCTTGTTTATAAATTTAGTTGTTCTGAATAATGCAATATTTTATTATTTAGGCTCTTTATTAAATGATCTATTATATGTTTAAATAATACTAGCGGACCCGGCGCGCTTCGCTGCGCATTTCAATAAGTTTCCCGCGGCTTCGCACGCAATTTCCCGTTGAAAACAGTACACTATATTCACTTATTCATTTTCTATCACATTCTAAACATTGCTGAGATAATTGATAGTCGTTCCTTCGTGAGCTTCTTGGGCGCATTATGAAGGTATGTACCACATTCCTGATACTTCTGTCAAAAAAAAAACAACTAAGGTTGATTTTATAACATTCTTTATATTTGTAGCCAACGTAAGATAGTAATTATGATATCTGCATTGCTCTTCTGATCAAGCATGAGCATGGTTTATATTAAATAAATATTGCAGTTAAAGGTGAATTTTTACGTCAAATTTGAATTGTATTATCTGGATAGTAAAGTCTATGTTTAACAGTGATTGCAGAAACAGTTTAAACAAAATTTGTCGTTTCTCTTAAGCTTACTCTATGCTTTAAAACTATAAGTGTAGTAATTAAATTTATATATAAATATATTTTTTGTCGCATTATATATGTTTACAAAGAACAGCTGATTAAAAATTTGAAAAGACTCTTTCACTTAATAACATATGTTTGCTGCAATGCATTTCTTACGGGTATTTCTGTAACCAGTGGGGCGGAATCCTGAATCGGGAAAGGGATAAAAAGTATCCTATAACCTTCTACAGATCAAGACGAACAAATTAAAAAAAAAATTAGGCGAATCCGTCCAGCCGTTTGTGAGTGATGCTGTTACACACGAACAGTTTCATTTTTATATAATAGACTAGCTGTTTCCCGTGGCTTCGCACGCGTCTCTTAAGCTTTGCCCGTGTATTTCTTTGCCTTCAAATAGTGTTTGGATATTTTAATATACGTAACTACTGTGTTGTAATTGCAGTTTATAATGTGCAGACGCTTTGATAACTTTTATATCTTGCAGTACAGCCTGGTGGTTAGTTACATCAATGGGCATTGCGTATAAACCTTCTACATAGAAAAATACAAATTTTCATAGTGATCGGTCCAATAGTTTCTGAGTCTATAAAGGACAAACACACAAACATTCATTTTTATATATTATGATTGCAGAAACAGTTTAAACAAAATTTGTCGTTTCTCTTAAGCTTACTCTATGCTTTAAAACTATAAGTGTAAAGAAATTTATATATAAATATATTTTTTGTCGCATTATATATGTTTACAAAGAACAGCTGATTAAAAATTTGAAAAGACTCTTTCACTTAATAACATATGTTTGCTGCAATGCATTTCTTACGGGTATTTCTGTAACCAGTGGGGCGGAATCCTGAATCGGGAAAGGGATAAAAAGTATCCTATAACCTTCTACAGATCAAGACGAACAAATTAAAAAAAAAATTAGGCGAATCCGTCCAGCCGTTTGTGAGTGATGCTGTTACACACGAACAGTTTCATTTTTATATATATAGAAGATAATTGACTTACGGAACACAGGTATTATTTACTGACTTACACGATTTACATTCCCATTATATCCTACACTAGATTCAGTGAGTGTTGATAGTGACGTGCCGCCCACCACCGCCGCGCCGTGACGTAGTGAAAGGCTGGTTCACATGCGGTCTACAGCAGCGTTAGCTCAACTGCTTGAGCCGTTATAAAGTTAATATAAGCCTACTAAACGTTTCATCACTGATATGACCGGAGGATGATTTGTAATAAGCTTTTAAATAACGCCAACCAGTCCCATCGTGTCAGAAGGTGGTTATGTCAGGTTGTTAACAGGTTGTATGCCTAATGTCGTGGACATCACCCGAAATACCCATCGCACTGTGGGCGGGCATCTCTTAAAACCCGGTGAATCCATTATAGTTAGGAATTCTTGTTATCCGTATTTAACATAGCTTGTACTTTAATTTATTTAGGAAATAAAACAGGAAATAATTATTATTGATAGTACCTACAGAATACGGGTATAGACAGAAATACTAATGATAAACAACGCCCACTTATCTGCAATACTGTGTGCATTATATGTTGTAGCAGTGTGCCAGTATCTTTATTGGTATTTCGCTCTTCTACTAATCTTAGTGTTTAGGTTCAAACGTATTTGATTTTTTAAGTCTGTTCTATTATAAAGTACGACCTTACCGAGTTTAATATCATATTTTGTTGGTTTGATCATTTTGGCACATACCTAACGTTTTAGCCTTTATTAATAGATCTCTATAAGAGAATGGGGTATTATATACTCGTATAAAATACAGTCTCAATTTTTAATTTCAAGAATGTTGGCATTACTTTGGAACCAACTCACCAATATAAATACTAGATATAGAAATACTTAAACACACTTTTTCAATATTAAAAAACTCAGTTTTATATTTGGGGCCAAAGGTAGCGAGTAGTATAGCCAACTTGTCTAGTAGTATAAACCCATGTTCCAGACTCGCACCAGATAAATAGCATCAGAGCGTCCATTCGTATGGAATGAGCTGTTTATATAGTAAAAGAGTACTTCAATAGATAAATACCGCATCCTGTGAATTAACTAAATCTAAATAATGCAAGTTATTGATAGCTATACGGTAACAGTATGTTATATTAGTTGTTTTGTGGTTTGGTATAGCCTTATATTGTTTGATCTATAACTAGTTTGACTATGACCAATGCTATTAAGTCTATAGCCAATAAACATTTCATTTTATTTCAGTAACAACTATTAACAATCTTGACGCACATTATTGAATACGGTTTTGTAGTGCTTACCTTGTATAGAACCGTTCATTTTAATGGTTAATTTTAATGATAACTTATGTTATAATTTTGCTCTTTTGAATAATAAAGCATATTGTATGTGAAGTGTCATCGCCATCTTCGCTCAGATGTTTATATATACAAACTGTCAGGCTTTGTGCATTAGTAACAAAAACTAACGATTTTGCAATGTGGTTTGAGGGGAAACAAACGCATACAATGAGCTAGGATCAGTTCGCGAAGCTGGCAGGTGTGTCTACTAGTTACGTTTAAAAGTTCAGATACAGTTTTTATTTATACCTAGCAAACTTAATTAATATAAAGAATTATATGCAGTATCAGCCTGAAATAAGTATTTTGTTTTAATGACTGTTTCTAATAGTGTTTTACTTTTTGCAGGTTACCTTATTTTACCTTCAAATTAGGCATGAAAGTAAGTAAATTATGTTTCTTCAATAGAAACTAATTTTGTTCATGTACAGCATAACTTTCCCTTACTTTAGTAAAGTATTATTAAGTAAATTTATAAAGTTATTTACCTACCAACATTAAAAACAACTAGTTCCGGAAGGGTTGGTTCAGCAGCAAATTTGAAAGGAATATTCTCCTCCTGCTCAAGCTCTGGGTCGATGGTACAGTATGAAAATGACTTCATAAACGAATAACACATTGCTGTGCACAGTATAAACGTCGCTGTATGCATCGTAGAGTTACGTAAAACAGGCTATAATTCCGATACTTGGAGGTGTATAATGCTGATAGTGGTGGGCTATATATAACAAGAGAGTGGTGGCTAACATGTAGATTTTATGACGTGATACTCTTGTTATGTTGTAGCGACCATAGTTAGGAGGATGTTATGACTATAAATACAATATGAGTTCTCAAGTTAAAAGAAACAATTGCTGTAATAAACCAGAAATGATTTGTTACAATCAATGATTGACTTTTGATTGTATATGTTATTAACAGTAAATATAAAACGAATTTAACTTGTCAAATACCTATTAAACTCTTCTGTAGATAATCGTCACCATAGTGTAGAGTTGACATAGAGCTCTCTCTATCCGAGAGGCAACGGCAAGTGGTCGAATGTCTAATGTTTTAAAGTAAATCAGTCCGAAAGCGAGCTGCCAAATGTATTGATGTACAAGGACAGACTTTTGAAAACTGTATCTAAATTTTACTTCAAACATTACTAAGCGTACGATTGTACGAATAATTTTCTGTCATTCAATTTCGATAATTTGGTTTTCTACACAATAAGTTTTGGTAGTAAAATTTAATTTAAAAAAGTATTATTTCATTCCAATTGCCTTATTGTACATAATTTTATTCAGTATTAAATTTTCGAAAAGTTTCTCTTTAAAAAATTATGCTTTTATTAGCTATTTAACGAATTAATTGTACGTTAAACATAAAACATTATTTTTCGAATGCTCTTTTTTGTATTTTACATAGTACATATTAAACAATAAGAGAGATACAGTTATGGAACAAGCTTTATTCAATTTATCATGTCAAAACCGTTAGAAAAAACTGCATTCGTCTCTAAATCCTTCTTCCCAAACTCTCAGCAAATGTTCATTTAACCTCGAGTACTCGAGTATTAATTGTGCATGAAATCTTTTGTTGGCCGTTTACTCAGTAACAAAGCATTTCCGGACCTGTATTTATATGAACTTATTTCATATTTTTTTATAGTATAATAAGCTCAGAAAGTGCCGGTAACACTACCCGAACCAGTCTGTATATATTGATTGTTAAAAGAATTTATTATTTTTGTACTGCAATTTTAGGTATCTAATTCTATTATTTTTGTATGCATACAGTTGGTATCAATCGAAAGTTCTTACATTTTAGATGTGCCTTTTATTGATATGAAATACATTCGATTATAGGGATCTGCCCCATCGGCTTCAAAATTTCCAACGTTAATAATTATGAGAATTTTGCTATGTCATCGCCATTATGCCATGCGATGGGATTAATACATTTTACTGTACATTGTTCTTCACCGTTAAAAATAAAAATAATCATAAAAAATAGATTGTGTAGCTGAATAGAAACTTTAAACTCTGCAAATGCTACAATTTTGTTAGGGTTATTGAGGTCGGGTTAGCTGCATCGTTTTACTAATTATCAGCTCGGAAAAGCCGGAGAGGGTTGGGTCCAGTCCAGCTGGCGGAATTCCTTTCTGTGACAGTTGTACTCTTTATCAGTAACGTTGACCTTGTACTGCACCGACTTTCCTCCTTATTCTGATTTATAAGATCCTCGAACAGGTCATTGGTCTACGAGGACGGATAGAATAAGGCTAAAATGGGGATTGGCCTCTCCTTTATGAAAAAAAAAACTGTTTGGAAGTTATTATGTTGTTACCGGTTAATAGTAATAAACGGCAAACTTATATATATATTAAATACTAAACAATTGTAGATGTAAACATTATATGCCAACGAATATGCAATATATACCGAATGTTCTATAACGTGTGACTAATATTTCTAAAGTTTCTTCAAGTCACAAAAATTAAAAACTCAAATGTGTTTGAAAATTCAATTCATGCGGTCTACCTGACTGACTATACGTTTAAAAACGCATAATATTAGCCCTATGTGAAATTTTTGAAATAAGCCTGAAGAATATCATCCTCACAACTTAGCGACTGAGATTGCTTACAATGCTGCCTCCTGTCCTGTTGATATTAAAACTCAATAAATTAGGTTACGACTGAGAACAAGAGTCTGATACAAAATATTATTTTACAATAACAGCTGATTGCCAAATTCAATTATTTGTATTTATTTTATAAATTACTTTTTACGTTTGGCTACTCATTTATAACGTAAATTTTGTATTCTTAATAAACGTTTATTTTAATACTATAGAGGTTAAATTATAAACAAATATCCGATACATACTTTGCGAACCAGTGAATACATTCTTACATTCGTATTTCCTTTGTATTGAACCTCTAAAAAATTGTGATGTATCATCATCATAAGCAGTCGTTGGGAGCAACTCCGGGAAAACTAATCGCAGTTATAGGTGATGAAGATACATGTGTAGGATTCTTGCTGGGAGGACTTGGAGAAATCAACAAAAGCAGGCAGCCTAACTTCTTAGTGGTCAATAAAAACACAAATATTACTGACATAGAAGAGACTTTCAGATTGTTTACCAAGAGAGATGACATTGGCATCATTTTAATAAACCAAAATGTAGCAGATTTGATTCGTAACTCTATCGTAACATACCACCAAAATATCCCAACAGTGTTGGAGATTCCTTCAAAAGATCTTCCCTACGACCACAGAAAAGACTTTATTTTCAACAGAGCTAAGGGAATGTTCAACCCCGATGATATCAATTTTTAGACTAGTCAATTGTGAACAGATCTCTTTACTATATATTGAACTATTTCGTTCTTAAATCTAGAAGTATAAATTTTTGTTTTTAATCTTTTTGAACCGAGTTTAAATAGATCATTAAATGTTACCAAGCTACATGTTATATATTTTCTTTGAACTATTACAAATATATTTTATGATCTTAGCCCAGAACCGTTTGGCTTATTACTTTAGGCTACCCAAGTTATTATTTTGTCACCATGTGAAAATTACTTACCCTAACCGAGTTTCAAACCAATACCCATTGTGTAATACACTGAGACTGTAATCCTACGACTATCAGAGATAACTAGAAACTGTTAAAATTACCAAAATGTGTACGTCAATAATATTTTATATTAAAGTATATACAGGGTGTACATAAAGTCCTGCACAGGTATAATATTTTCTGAACGATTACAGATAAATCAACCAGATTTGGTACATCAACACTACACCTAAAAATCTACTTTTTGAAGGAACTATCAGTTTTCTGTAATATCATGGGGACGTCCCGCAAGGAGTCAGAATGAAATCTTAAATAGGAGCATAGGTCAATATGCACATCATTTTAAAGGGCTTATATAGCAGAGTTTAATGCCGCAAACCGCACTCAAAAAGATTGATCCAGTACAAAATGGCGGCTGTTGCTACATGATAGGTTTAGGAGCAGCTAGGGGACTCTGGAGGAACTAAAACGAACGCTTGGCTTGTGCATTTCCCCAAATGCTCATTTTACGTAAAAATGAGTTCGAATAGAGTGTTCTAAGTTGACATAAAATCTCAAAAATGTTTAACTTTGGGTAAAACTATAACTGATATAATGAAGTTATAATTACAAATTAAGAAATAAATCAAGACATTTAGATTTATGCTAAAAACAATAACGTGACACCAGCTGCCGGGAATAGTTCTAAGTAAACACCAGAACAAGACTGCAGATCATTAATTTACACTGATTCGGAAATGACTACCAAAGGAATTTGTTACACGAAACAGCCAAAGACGACAAAGACAATGACTAAAGCAATGACTCGAAACGTCAAGGTCATAAATCTGGATATTAACAGAAGATTGGATGGTTGGTTGACTGACAAGATTACTTAGAAAGATGAATTCTGTTTTGAAGAAGGAGCGATCGTGCAGTAAATTAAAACAAAATTCAAGGATTGTAAAGTATATTAAATGAATAAGGCGCAGTGAAAGAATAAAGAACGAAAACTTCAGGCTGGTGAACCACAGAATGATAAGAATAGGTATTATTGTTTTTAATAGATCGCTAAGCAATTAGCTGCCTATAATAAGTCTGAAGGCCGAATGTGGGATAACGATATAATAAGCCTACATACTATTGCTTATGTAACAAAATAAAAACAACCTTGGTTGAATATTTCACAACCCACCGGATTAGTTATACTTTTGAGCTAACTAAAACACACACACCCACAATATATATATATGCTGTTGTTTATATACAGGGTGATTCAAAACTAAACGGCAATCTCTCGAGAGCTTATTCTATAGCTAAAAACAAGTAAAAAAGTTCATATAACCATATGCCCGGAAACGCTTCGTTAGCGAGTTACGCCTAGCGAAAGATTTCGCCCGGATTTCAGAACCCTTGGTGAAGTCAGGCCGTATAAAAATGGTAAAGGTAGTTACAAAGATACAAATACGATTGTTTTTTATGTTTTTATATCTGACAAATTTATTAAAATTCGTCCCAGAGCTGTAAATGCAATACTTTCAGAGATATCTTACGTAAAACACAAGAATTGGTGCAAAGAAATAACACATTTTTGTGTTTAACGTAAGATTACTTCCATAAATGTTAAATAAAGGTCATTTTTTCTTAAACAGATTTGTAGAACATTTAATTCTGAAAAGATTCATGTGAATTACTTAGGAAAAAAATTAATAATAGGTATTGAAATTTAGCTTTATTTAAAAATAAAACAGACGCACAAAAATGCATATTCTTATCTGCATAAAATATTAACTAATGTTTAGGTTGTGAGTAACAGCTGATCATTTATTCTAGACTGAACATTAACATAAAATGTATTTACCTTTATAAAACTGTAATAATCACCTATAATAGTTGCTCAAAGTGTCCTCCGTTGTTAGCAATGCACGTTTTCGCACGACGAATCCACTCTTTTCTAGCGCGTTTCATAACGTTTGGAGCATTCTTGATAATTTCTGCCGCCTCTGTAATGCGATTACGTAACTCCTCTATGGTGTTAATCCGTTTTGAATAAACAATTGACTTCATCCAACCCCATAAGAAAAAGTCTGCTGGCGTGAGGTCAGGAGAACGTGGTGGCCATTTTACTGGTCCATTTCGACCAATCCATTGTCTACCGTATGTATCATTTAAATAGTTTTTCACATCATTAGAAAAATGTGGAGGTGCTCCGTCGTGCATAAACCATGCATTTATTCTGTTTTGAACAGGAATATCTTCCAAGAGGGTAGGCAGGTTTGTTCTTAACAAATTTAAGTACGCTACTCCATTAAGTCGATTAGGGAGGAAAAATGGACCAATCAAATTATCACCCAGAACACCAAGCCATACATTGACTGAAAATGTATGTTGAAAATGCCTCGTCGCAGTTTCATGTGGGTTGTCGTACGCCCAAGTATGGGTATTACGAAAATTTACAATTCCATTTCTAGTAAAACAGGATTCATCAGTAACGAGAATACGCCGAAGAAAATACTGATGTCGTAAACAATTTCTTCTTAACCAGCGGCAGAACATCTTCCGTTTATTAAGATCTTGCGGTAATAAGTCTTGAACACGTGTTATATGGAATGGGTACAACTGTGCTTCATGAAGTGTCCGCCATACGCTTGACTGGCAAATATTTAACTGACGTGATAATCGTCTGGTGCTTGTGGTTGGTGATAATTCTACAGCATTTATTATTGCTTGTTCATTATTATAGTTCCTTGCGCTACGTTGACGACCAGTATCTATTCGCTTCGGTTTAAAGCTACCAGTTTCCATAAGTCGTCTCTCCACAGCTTCAAATGTTTTGCGATCAGGTGTTCTTCGATGTGGAAAAGTATCACGATATTCCTGAACTGCAGCTAAACCATTCTTGTTAACTTTGCCGTAAATCAGTATCATGTCCGTATATACTCTTCAAACGAATACATACCATTTACATTATCTGCCATTATTTACTAAGATAATTACATACACTTTTATAAAAATATTTAATAAAATATTTTTAAAATAAATATTTAATAAAATATTTTGTACACTTGTATAAAATATTTCCAAATAATCACAGGATCTCACAAAATACAATCTTCACACGCCACAATACAAAAACCTCCATAAAGGTTATTCAAATATTACTTCATGAACTTAAATGTTGATCAGCTGATATTGCCAACCTTTGCAAAGAAAATATGACGATAAAAAGTGTTGAATAAATGATCAGCTGTTACTCACAACCTAAACATTAGTTAATATTTTATTCAGATAAGAATATGCATTTTTGTGCGTCTGTTTTATTTTTAAATAAAGCTAAATTTCAATACCTATTATTAATTTTTTTCCTAAGTAATTCACATGAATCTTTTCAGAATTAAATGTTCTACAAATCTGTTTAAGAAAAAAATGACCTTTATTTAACATTTATGGAAGTAATCTTACGTTAAACACAAAAATGTGTTATTTCTTTGCACCAATTCTTGTGTTTTACGTAAGATATCTCTGAAAGTATTGCATTTACAGCTCTGGGACGAATTTTAATAAATTTGTCAGATATAAAAACATAAAAAACAATCGTATTTGTATCTTTGTAACTACCTTTACCATTTTTATACGGCCTGACTTCACCAAGGGTTCTGAAATCCGGGCGAAATCTTTCGCTAGGCGTAACTCGCTAACGAAGCGTTTCCGGGCATATGGTTATATGAACTTTTTTACTTGTTTTTAGCTATAGAATAAGCTCTCGAGAGATTGCCGTTTAGTTTTGAATCACCCTGTATATAAACAACAGCAGTACACAGAACTGGATACACTTCAAACTTTATAGTTAAAATATTTCATAGCTTAAAAAGTCACACATAGCCGTATTACTCTCAGCTACCGATTGAATATCTATAAATTTAAATTGACAGAGAATATATATTTGTAATTAAAAACAATTGTTATGTATTTATGTAAGGGTTTAAAAAAAGTTACTCTTTTCATTCTACAAGTTGTATTTTAAGTCTGTCTAATAATCTGTCATCACAAGAAAATGATTTTGGTGTAGTATTAAATTCAAATAAATTAAATAAGGGGAAGAGAGAATAAAAAATGTTGGTGTAGGGCTTAAAAGTCTGTTAATCCGGCACTGTGTACAGTCTACACTATATGTGGATACAATTACTTTTGTAACGTGTAAAATGTATAATTTAAATTGAAGAGGTCATTTCCAAACCATCCTTAGTCCAAAGGGCTAATTTTTCAGGAAAGCAATGTTTTATATTTTATCAAATATTGTTTATTTTATGGTATTAAATTGTTTTGTTCATCATTATTATTGCTTATAAACTAATAGAATACACATTCCATAGCTTTTTTCCTAAATATACTTAAGTTTATGTCAAATTCTTTCCAAACCCATTCTAGTCCAATGGACTTGGTGGAGTTTGGAAAAAATATTGGACCTAGCTGAAATTGGAAAAAACCTTTTGTTCCTGTTTTTAAAATTAAATTGAAATTGGATTATTCTAAGTTAATAAATGCTACCTTGACTTTTTTATAATTAATTAGGTAATGCATTACCTAATTCTGCTAAGTTCACCTTTTTTCAATAGGTCTACAAATGTAACTGAGGAAAAATAATATTTAACAATATCGAGGTTAATCTATTTATTTTTGGTTACAACTATAGTACTTCTTAGTATTAGTATACAAAACAAAAAAGTTGTCCTTTTAAAAAAATCATAGTTCTACAAAATAAAAAAGTTGTCCTTTTTGAAAAATCATAGTTAAACTTCATGTAAACGTTCATAGGAATGGTTCTTCTTCATCATAGTTAGTTTCAGAATCGTCCACAATATTTGGGTCAGCTGTAGTATTCTGGAGAGCACGACTGTAGAAGTCTATCCTCAAGTCTCGATCCTCTTCCGATGTCTACAAACTTTAACAAACCTTCCACATCTTTCTTTTTTAATTCACTGATATTGTTTACTTCATTTACAATGTTCACAAACTGATAAATATTTGGCCACGTATTTGTTACATTAAACTTGAGGATTTTGTGTGCATTTAGGCTACCTAAATAAGTATTTTTTACGAAAACTCTTGACATACCCTTTCTATATTCAAACACACGTTGCCCTCATCAAGAAAGGTAACTTTTTTTACCATGACTCTTTCTGAACATTTCTTGAAGTTCAAAACTTGCCAGTCCTCACCCATTATTTTTAAAGTGCCATGTTTTCTTAGTATACTGTGATACTCGCTGGGTGAAATAATATGTTGCATTTGCCTGTATTCCCTCTCTACTCTACCAAATATGCGATCAGGTGGCATAAAACTATGTCCTCTTATTGGGAAAATATGTTTAACTTCCTTGAAAACAGTGCTTCTTTGGAGATAGTTAAGCAAATACCCTATCATTGTAGAGTTTTTGTTTTGGCTGGATGCAGCGTCTGAATAAAAGTTTAGTGTCATTGGCAAAACTAAGTTTTCAGCACTTGCTTTGGAGCAAACCTTTTCTTCTAAAACACGGAGGAAGTTATGCAAAGCAGAAACCACTTAGTTGGACCCTCTGGCTGCTTGATTTTCTGTCCATGTATACATAACAGTGTTCTCAGAATTTTGAGCATCTTCATGAATCACAAAAGTTAGGTTGTATAACCAAATTTGTCTAGCATAAAAGGTTTCGGATATGCGCAACATTGGTAGTGGTTGGTTTTGTTGCATATCAAAAGCGACAGTTATACTTCCTACAGGCTTTTCTTTCAACATTTCATAGAACCGTTTGGCCCTTAGTTTATGCAGCCTATTCTTACCCATTAACTCGACTTTTTCACCTGGTGACTTAAGAGTTTTAATTGTAATTTTACATCGTTCACAAAAACTGCATACATCGGTTTTTGAGCTTCCAAATCCTATGTTGAAACGATTTTGGAAAAATTTAAAGTACTTACCATATGAAGCAGTAGGCATTGAACATTCTACTCTTTGTGTTTGCCATAGTCTCCAAGTTTTTTCACGCTAAGTTCAGCGCTCATATACATTCGAACACTTTTGGCACGCCCAAAGTGGCTTTCTCTGAATTTAATGCTTTTTATGTGTTCGATAATTGAACTTTGTATTTCAATGTCTTTTGGTTTTAACCTAGAACCTCGTCTCTTTTCAGTCCTTGGCTCACCAGTCATATGGAACTTTTGCTTATGCCATTCAATCTATATCTGCCAAACTGAGCCAAGGATGAGAATGACTTAGCACAAACACAGACTAAATTGCTATTTCTATTTCTGATAAATATTTTGTTAAAAGCTTAGGACGTGGGTTTGACACCCTAGGCCTGTGACGTTTAGGTTCAACAGGCACCATGTATTTTAATACTAGCTTGTCTTGTTCAACTTTGGATTTATATTGATATATTTTACAAAAAAAATCTTCAATGTCCCCTTGGTCTAAAAATCTCACTTTGCATGTTGAACTTTGAGAGTTAATATGATTGCAAGTAAAGCTAGGCCTACCACAAGCATTAGAGCTATTTCTAGCATGCTTACGTTTTGTTTTATCCCAGTTGTCACTGTTTCTTTGTCTTTTCCTACTTCTTCCATAGTCAACTTCCACAGGATTTACTGAACCTTCAAGATTAAAATTACTCATTTGATAACAAATCTTGAAAACATTATAAATGTCAAAAAGTTCACAGCGCTTTAGATGCTAACTTAACTTTGCCAAACACCAAACATAACGTCACCTTAAATTGCATCAGCACATTATTAAACCAAACAGGTGACTAGAGTAAAACAAGGGTTGTGCACATGAGCAGGTGACTTAGTGTTGTTTGAAAACAACAGCTGTGAACTAAGATGGTGTTTGAAAAGAATTGCATTATTTAGCTTGTAATTTTAATGGGTTAAGGTGGAATTTGGAATATAACCTTTTAGTGGTGTGTGGCTCTCAGAAAGTAGATTACTGTAATGCTATTACTCGTAATAATAAAAAAATGAACTTAGGGGATTTTGGAAATGACCTCTTCAGTTACATAACCAAATTTAAATAATTAATATTTTTATTTAAGGTAATAGAAGGGTTTCAACAATTCATCTTGCATTATTTGCATAAAATAATAACAGGAAAAATAACCACTATATAATTATATTTAAATATGCAAATAATTAAATTGATTAAATTTAACAAAATCTCTGGAACCGGTGAGACTGGATCAGAATACATTCAATGTATACTTGTTTTTTTATTTTGGCTCCTAAATTACTAGTACCTATATGATATTATTCTTAATTCCTATCTCAACATTCGTGATTCCACAGGATTTGGCTCGCTAGTTCTTCTACGGGTCAAAACGATTAGGGTAGATTTGCACCCTATAAAATATTCATGAAGTAAAATGAACATGATTGCGTCCCCAGTTAAATACAGATTATTTCTATTAATATTATAGATTGTTGTGGAAAATAATATGGAAATTATTATCATTAGGGAAACTAACAATAAAACATAATACTGTACAGTAAGGCAGTATGAGATATTCTAAAGTCTGTCAGATCAATATACGACAGTGCGAAAAACGACAATAAACAAACAGTGGCGGACGTGACCTAGCTATCGTAACGAGCTCCTCGTAGGCCACCCATATGGACTGATCAGAAACCTCGGAGAGAGAGTGGGGATGGAGGGACACCTCCTGCTAACTACAGATAGGCCGTGTATCGGAATAGTGGAATAAACTGCCCCATGCGTTTTCGCTCCATACTCTTTTGGATTTAATTTAGTTCAGTACCTGGCAAACCTATTAAAATGTACTACTGAGTTTTCAGCTTAGGGTGGATCAAACATCCAAGAGGTTAAAAAAGCCCACCTTGCAAAATGTAATTTTCTTTGTTTAAAAGTGTATTCTCAAAAGCTAATTTTACCTTTGCTTACTGACACACATTTGATGGTAATCATTAATGAATATCAAAATATTTAAATAGGTAGTTGTGATTTGTCATATTTCTATATTTATGTTTTTGTTGAACATTTCCTCACAAGTTTCTGGTTTAATCCACTTAGTTTATATTTCTTAACACATCTACTGTGATAACTCTTTATTACAGATTTTGTAGTCTAATTTCTGTGTTTTTCAGGTCTGTTCGGATATAAACTTAATATAATTCAGTGAATAAACATTATTGCAGTATACGTTTTATATTATTTCAATGTTTTTCAAAAATGTTCGGATATAAAACGACTCTTAAATTCGTAATAGATAATAAAAATCAGAACCGTTCCAAACTGAGGTCGCTGATCAGCCGTGTGTTCCGGATTTTGTCGGTACTGCTCGGCTCTGCCCCCACTCTTTCTCTCCGATGTTTCTGATCCAGCTATTCCGCAGAACTGTATGCCATAAAGAAAGCTGTTGAAATAGCAAACGAACAAAATTATGATAACATTGTAGTATGTTCTGACTCAAAAGCTGCTATACTAGCCATAAAGGCAGCAAGTTCAGCAGATTATGAAGAAAATCTGGCATCAGCCATTACAATCTGCATGATGAGAGTTAATAAATACTTCATTTTTCAATGGGTACCAAGTCATGTGGGGATAGGTCCCAATGAACATGTAGATAGGCTGGTAAAAGAGGCAACCCAAGCAGGTGAAGAACCAACAGATTTTAAAGTGTCATTGGAAGATTTTGTTGGCGCAATTAAACAATCACTACTTGCCCCTGATAGCCCCTCCTGGTATAATAATTACAAACTGAGTAGAAATACAATAGTAACGATAAATAGACTAAGAATTGGACATGCTTGGGTTAATGAAACCCTATTTAAGATAAATTGTTATTTCACTCCGTTATGCCTCAAATGCAATGCAGGTTCCATAGAAAGTCTTCAACATTTAATCTTTGATTGTGTGCAATATAACGACTTCAGACATGAATTGTTCACTAAACTGAAAGCGAAGAAAATAGATCCACCTTATACATTGAAAGATCTTTTAACGAGCTTTGATATGGAAATAATACTGGAAATTGTAAGTTTTCTTAAATCTATAAATAAGGTAATATAAAAAAAAACTGGTCATACATACAAGAATGTTTATCGAGGTTCCATGCTCAAAGTAAGCACAACCTGCTGAAATTCAGCAAACAAGAAGAAAGAAAGAAAGAAAAAAAGATCAGCGCATGTGGGTGGCTCACTAAGGAGTAAGGGCTCGTTCGTTGAGTTGTGTCGTATTCTGTTCTTATTCAGAACTTAACCTAGTTTTTGTAGCTTTTAGTCGTTGTCTAGAGCTAGAGTAGTATGAAAGTAAATTAATCTCATTTTAATGGATTTGTTTAGTTCTTGTCCAGAAGAAACTATAAATAGGAAGAGCACATGCATTAGTAACGAATTTGTATCAATTTCAGATTCAAATTTTGATGAATGTTTTGATTTGGACAAATGTCAACAGTTTATAAAGAAAGGAAATTTTACAAAAGTATGTATCTAGTTTTGATTTACTTTGGTAATAATTACTTTGTATTGCACCGTTTAGCAGATTGAAATATATTTATGTGAATGTAATGCTATTTATAATGATAAATTAATTATATTATAACAATTGCCATAGTGCTAGGCCTATTAACTATAAGCAATTAGAAGTCATTATCTGGCTGCAAAATAACTGTTACCTGGATTAAGTATGAAAGAATTCCCAAAGTACTCTGTACCATTAGCTGATGCTAAATTATTTCTAATACAATTTGACAAAATTGGTGCAAAACTTATCTAAAGCTCAGATAATGGGGGCATCAAACAGATTTTTTTTGTTATGCTCTACGAAAATGGCTACAATATAATAAGTGGCCACCAACACAATCTGGATAATTATTGGATTTAAATATCGATACTATCAAATACACATTTGACATATAGATATTCCTATTTAATCATTGCTAGCTTTCTTTATTTAGACTTGTGACATCATTACCAGCTGTTTATGTAGGAGGAGGTTAGTGACAACAAAAATAGCGATAAATATACAAATATCGGCTCAAGATTTTTGGATATAAACAAATCTTTCCTGGTCTCAGAAGTGCATTGCCGATCATCTTGAAGAATATATGAATAGTCAAGAAATTGTGATTATTAGTGGTGATCCATTTGAGCACTTTTTTAAATTGTGAAGTAATAATACTACGTGACTCCAGAATACTTTAAATACAATTTAGTTATTTTATATTTAATTTAAAATTTTGGTAATTGTCACATTAACAGCCGGAGCGGCGAAATACGAGTTTCGCGTTATTAACTTATTGGAATCGTCCTACAGAACAAAACAATATAAGGTTTGACGGGGTGGAAATGAGAAATAACAAAGTTCTAGAACATCAAAAATGGAACAACTTTTCAAGCGCGGAGCAATATTTCCATGTTCTACATCCACATCGAGCACCACGTGACCTTTTGTGACCATGATTCAACCTTGTGATGACGTCATCGGATGCGGCGCCATCTTTGCAAATAATGTAAATGAAAAATAATACTGAATTGAGCAGAATTTTGATCCAAATGAACAATGTTTTTCTTAAATTTCGAGCTACAAATTAATTAGTTGTTATCGAGTTGAGACGAGTGCCTCCGACCATCAGCGCGGGGCAGCACCGAAGGAAAGAAAAACATCCCTCGATATAGAACCTATCAGTAAAATATCAAATTCTAGAGGGGCTGATCAGAAATATAAGTTAAATTGTAATGGAAAGGCAATTATGTACCATGTAAAAAACTTAATAAATCATGAATACCCCTAATATGAATACATATATAAATGGATATTAATAGAGAACACTTACCATTAGTGTGTTCCACAGAATGTACAGAAACTAAATAATTTCGTTTTGGTCGAAACGTAACCTCTTAACATGCCCGACAAAACACTCAGACACACCAATTCACTATGATTTGTCGAACTAGTGGATGGTCCACGCTATCAGTCCCACCTGCAGATAATATTTATAGATATCCAGACCCAGCACCCAAACAGAACATTAAAACATTAAGAACTTTAAACTATTTATGTATATACTCTCTAAAATCATGTTATTTGTCATTTGCACCCCCTAAAACCATATATATTATTTGTTAAGGAGGATGAGCAGAATACGTTGATAACGTCAAATTCGTGATTTGCCACCTCGACCTTTAATCTCATAATTTCCAAAATGTTTGTTCACATAAAATTTTAATTTCTCTGTATTAACATGTAATTACAACATATAAAATAACATGTAAAAAAGTCTAAAACGTAATTCAATTCAACATCATCGTTCTAAATTTATTCAAAGTATGTTTTTACTTCAAAATAAATTCAAAATTAAAATCGTGTGTCTTTATTGACTAATGTTGGCAGGAATAGTGATGCAAGTGTCTTCTTTGTTTCACAAGCAGTCATGTTTATCCTTAAAAATAAATAAGATGAGTAAATGTTATTGTTTTGTTGTAATTATATTCATTATATATTATATTTTAATTTGTAAATATATACATTAATTTCTAAGATTGAAAACTGACCAAACCATATTGGTTCTTTTAAATGTCTATCATGTTGTTTGGTCTGACATTTTTGTCCTTTGTGTGATCATGAATGTCGATGATTCCATATCATTCGATATAATCATTATCGTATTGTGTTGGTGGCCGCTTATTATTCTGCAGCCATGAAAACATCTATAATCTAACATGAACAATTATTGTAAATGTTTGTATTTTTATATGAAGACGTAACATTAACTATATAAACTAACATTTGAATAAAAACAGTACTAGTGTTACAGTAACAGAAAAAATTAAATTACTCTTTAAGCAATAGAATTTGGGTTTCAAATAAAATCTTGCATGGGTCTCAAGTTTTTACTGAGATTCTTTATGACTGAAGGTTTTAAACAGTCCAATCTGTAGTAAGTCAGCAAACTTAGGTATTGAACTTTTATTTTTATAATCTTCATAGTACTACCACTATTGGCACACATTTATCCACACTCATCACTAGCATCAATAACGATTATGATCAGAATGATCAATTATATTAAGGTCAAGGGAACTATTACAAATCAGCTAACCGACTAGATGGCCGGTTTGTGGTTCATTGCCATTATTCACTGTCTCTCTCTCACTCGGACAAGAATGAGGTAGCAGCAATGACTCATATTTTAAGTCAGAGTAGGCTATTGTAACTACTGTAGGTGCTATCCAAGATTGATGGAGTGTTTTCTGTTTAATTCAGTAAATATTTTTTTATTTGAAGAGCAGAGTACGATTCGGATTTATATTAGCGGATCCGGTTTTTATATCGCTTATTATAATCATCAATACATTATATATAGAGTAACCGAACTATCAATGTATCTATACTAGATTAAAGTCACTTGTTTCAAATTAATAGAAATAGTTTAAAAACAATTACGTAATGTCATAAATAGTAAAGGAACCATAACCATAATCAAATTGATAAAATTAAGACAGGTGACAGGAAAAATTACATTTAAATAATAAAGAATACGTAAAAACAAAACAAACGTCTTGAAACCGAGAAAGACACAGTAGATTATCTTTAAGTCTTATTGTGTTTAGAATGTGAAAATGTGTATACAGTAGGTACAAATGATTTAGCTGATGTTCAATTTAATTACTATTGGTTGATTATATCGATGTGTATTATAATTAAATATTGTTGGATAATTTCGAATAACCAGGTCTACTCATCGTACTTAACCCTATTTGAATAGAGCATAATTTAATTTATTCACTAAGCATTATAATAAGGAAACCTTGATTTAAAAAAAAAAATGCGTTAATAATATTGTCGCAAAAAAAGTTGTCCGCTAGTTAAATCTGACAGTTTTTATAGCATAGTGTTATTCTTACCTAAACTTGAAATTCTGTTTCAGTGACAAAAAAATTATGTGATTTAGTTAAAATTAAAACTGGGCACTTGAGTAACTTGAACCTGTTTTGGTTTCCAAAACTTCCTGGTCAAGTACAACTTTAACTGTAAATTGTATTGAAAGATAGCAGTCATATTTTGTCTCTAAATATGCTAACTTATAAAAAAGGTTATTGTTGAGTTGAATTAGGATAAACCGAGAAGTCTCTGTAAAAGAATAAACTCCTTGGCAAGCTGTATGGAGAGGCTGGTGAACAGTAGCTCACATGTGCTTGTCATTTGTGAAGCCAACATGTTTATGGCCATTGATTGAGCAGTCTTTATATTCTTCCACCATGAAATTAAATGTTACAGTCAGAACAAATCTTTTATTGTTTAAATTAAAGCCTAAGTTGTAAATAATTTTATGTTTAGATATACTAAAGGCACTTCTAATAAACTCTTTGAAAATAACACATTTCCATAATAAAAATTAAATTTAAGTAATTTTGAGTAATTGGATTAATTTTTCAACCTTTCTAGAGTGTGGGCAGTGACCTTAGGTTTTAGATTAGATGGCTAAATCTACATTCAAATTAAAACATTTGATTTTTCCTCAGATTTGCCTTCAGTTTCCAGATAATCTATTGCAGTATTCTGTAAAAGCTGCATTGCAGTTAGAAAGCCGAATCAATCAGAAGGTGTTTGTTTTAGGAGATACCTCGTATGGAAGGTAAAATAATTTTTTATCATAACAATCTATTCATTATGTAATTATTGTGAGTTTGTATAAACATGTGCTTGTTGTAGCAGTATCTCTACAGTAGTTTTGTATCAGTTATATTAGTATTATATGAGGCGTTCAGATGCCAAACTGATTAACTCCAATCATAACAGTTTTGAGAAATCAAGCTCTAAAGTTTGTGTTGTAAAAAATTAACTATACATGTATGTTTAGTTTAGTTCTGGTATATAAGTTTTTTAATATTGCACCTTTTATGGGTTATGGTACATATGTAATGAAAAATAACAGGTAAAAAAAAATATATATATAACTTTTTTTGGAGTTAGTCACATTGGCAACTGAACAGGAATAAAAAAGATTCGAGACATTTTTGATAAAACCTATTTTATTGAATGAAAAACTAAGTAATAATAGCAAAATCAAGTAATAAACTACTTCAGATCATAATACACTTAGCAAAGTAGTGTTAAACTTATTTATGGTCATTTGAACAGAAAAATATAGTGATATTCACACAATCAGTGTTAAATTTTTGTTGCAATCTGTTTTTAGCATTATTTTAGCAATGAATATAAAACTGTGTATTCGTTACCTTTAGTCAGAATACAAGAAACACTCATCATCACTAGGTGGTTCTGGTCCCCCTCTCTCTCCAGCATTTAGGTTCTTGTAGTAAGTATGATGAACTGGGGGAATGTACTGTAACAAATCCATCATATCTCTTTTTTTTGCCATTGTTATGGGCTTTCCCAAGGGATATAGCTTTTCTTGAACGATGTTTCACAGATTCAATACTGGATGCCCAACATTTTGTTTCTTCTCAAAATGTACCACACTGAAGGGAATGTCAGCTGAAAAAGTGGTTTTGTACTTTACTTTTAGTGGCTCTGCTTTTTCCAGTCTAATCTTTAACCAGTTGACACTATCTTTATCTTCATTTTTTCTTCTGGTGATAGATTGCTCTAATGATTCAGTAGAAAGAAAGTCATCATGATTCATTTCCACAAGAAAAAACTTATTCTTATTTTTACTTTCCAAAATAATATTATACCAATCACGTGGAGAGAATATGTTTGTGGTTTTCTTTGCCTTCTTTTCTATTAAAGCAAAGTCTGAATCATTTGGTAAGTAACTGTGACCAGACACCAAATACTTGAGCTCAATAACCTCGGCACAGATCTCTCCACTTTGCAAAAGTTTCATTAGTCTTAAAACATATTACGGATATTACGGTTTTGGCCTGTGCAGCTGTCAGAAAATGTGACAATATGCTTCACATTTTTTGCATTCTCAGTAATGTGTCTTTTCAAACAAGCTGCTATTTCTTGGGATCCCCTTGAACCCTCTGTTTCTGGCCACACATACATAAAAGCCTTCTCATTGTTGAGTACATGACAGCCAAAATTGTACACATATAAATTATGTTTGTAATAAGCTACAGAGGTGCTTAATTTGGGGAATGCAAGAACCTTTTGGAGGTCGAATGTGAAGACATAGTAGTCCTCGGAGCATTTGTTTTTGTCATCTCTCAGACTTTGTCGAGCTTTTTCTGCTTTCCTTAGATGAAGTTCTCTTTCACATTCAATAGCCCGTTTTCCTCTTCATTTGCTTTTAATAGCCTATTTTCAAAACTATCACAATATTGACAAGTGTCTTTTCCAGGAGGCTTAAAGTGCAGATTGAACTGGCTTGAAAAAAACATGGTAATACTGCTTGTCTTTTACAGGTACTTTTTCCATTGTCACTGCACCATGATTTGTACATATCAATCATTTTCTTTATGGTTAGGTTAGAATTTAAATATTTCCTTCCTGGATGATGTGTATATTGAATATCTACTGTCTGGCTTCTTCCCTCTAGATAACTCTTAAACCATTCTTTGGTATGTCCTTTAACACCAAGTTTGTAAAGGATCAAGTCATACCCTGAAAAGCTTTGCTGAAATCGAGCATAATGCCGTTGACTTTGAATTTTCCTTCCAAGTTATCAATGATGAAATCTGAAAGTTTGATAATGGCCGATGTTATAGACCTTCCTTTAATAAAGCCATGTTGATTATCTGTTAGTAGGTTGTTTAGTTAACAGTGGTCCATTTGTCTTTTCAAAACTACTTTCTCAATGACTTTGGAGCAGGTTGGGATCAGAGATGTGGGCATATACTTAGTAGCCTTTATGTGGCTCCCACTTTTAAGCTTTGTACATACCTTACTATATTTGAAGGCTGACAGAAATCGTCCTGGAGCTAGGGATAAATTTGTTATTTTGACCAGAGGTCGAGTCAATGCTTTATTATAGTGTTTCAACATTTTTGCTGAGATTTCATCAAACCCTGCTGCTGATATTTTAGGTTTAAGACTTTTAATTATAGCCTCAATTTCATGTTCGTTAGTAGGAGGCAACTAGGTTAGATCATGGTTTATGATTTGTGGTTGGACTGCAGTCTTATTTTTTGTTTTTGATCTGCTATGTTCGTAAAAAAAAAACTCATTGAGGTGATTAGCTATTTAAAGGGGGGTGATCTCTCACTTTATGTTGAGTTGTGGCTGAGGAGCATTTGAACATTTTTTTATCTCTCTGACTGTTAACTTGCCATAATGCTTTTGATTTGTTTTAAGCATTTGCTATGTGATCTGCAGCTGTTTGCCGTTTGATTGTTTTTAGCCTCATGTCATAGTCTTTCTTGGCCTCGCACATTTAATTTTTATCTGCTTGTGCACCTGTACACTCATGCCTTCAAAGATATGTCAGATATATTGCTTTGAGACTTCTAGTCTCTTCATCCATGTATATTGGTGCTTTTCTTTTCCTCGGTTGCACAGTCTTTCTAGGACAAACTGTGTTCAAAATGACAACAGTAGTTGATAAAAAGTTGTAGGCTGTTTCAGTTGAGTTCGCAGTTTTTAAATTTTCTCAGTTTTCTTGTTTAAACTGAGCCTTGAGAAGATATAGATTTTCTTGGTTTAATACTCTGAGTATTGTATTCTTTTGGGATGATGATGATGTTGTTAATGTTATGTACTTTATTTCACAGAGTTGAGCAGTATGGTCAGAAATTCCAGCATGAATCACAGTTGAAGTTAATTGTTCTTTGTCTAGGTTAGTACAGATAAAATCTATTGATGAGATGGATGTGGGGTTGACTCGTGTTGGGGGTAGTGGTAGTCTTGAGATGCTGAGCTGCTCAAGATGTTGTTTAACATTTGATTGTTCCTATCTGATTTCAGGCCATCAAAATTATTGTGGGCTATAAGTGGGTGGTTTTCTGCTTGTTGATTGTTGCAGAAAGTAAACTTAGTGCTTTCTCAAGTTGTCCTGCAGGAGTTCTGTAGACACCAAAAATGTACAACTGCCTTTCCCCGAGGGAATTTTATCCTTCACATCTCACATATTAGTTCTTGGTTGTTTTCTATGTTTATAGGCTGTACCGATGTTTCCAGTTCATCTTTGACAAAAATGGTAACACCTCCTTTTTTGTGGGTTTTACAACTAAAATGCATTATTAGACAGTAATTTGGTACTCTGGTATTTTCTATTTTGTTCTTTTTTAATCCATGTTCACTGAGGATGATAATATCTGGATTTATTTCTTAAAGGATGTGATTTAGCCTACCTATTTTGTTAATCATTTCCTGCATTTTTGGACAGAAAGTTTATTTGGGGGATTTGGTGAATTCTTTGTAGTCGTCAGTTTAACTAGATTTTCATTAGCATTGTGATGGGAAATTGTCAGTGTTTTGTCTTTAATTGGCTTTGGTGCTAAGGCTCTTTTTGATGTTCTTTTTCTGTTTTCTCCTATAACTTATTCAAATGGCTGGCTTCTGAAAAATGTTTAACAGGGCCGTTTTGGTACTGCTCATCAATAATTCTATAGATGTCTATGTGATTATTGAAGAAATCTTCAAGGTTTTCCTTCTTAGAGCAGATTATTGCTATGATTGGTGGTTTCTTTTCTGTTGGTTTCATAAAAACTTCTTCATTAACTGTAACTCCACATTGACAGAGAATTGCATCTTGAGGGACATTTAACGCCAGTGATTCCATGGCATTGTTGGTTGAATTAAATTCTCCTTAATGGGTTCTGCAGTGCTACAAGCTAGATGATTGGACCTGTACTTGGCAGCTTGCAAGGACATACTGTATGCACTCTGATTAGCTACTATCCTTGTACTTTTATTGTTTACTTGGTGTTGAGGAGATGGAATTGGCTCGGCCAGAAACATGTATTGAAACTTGACTGCCTAGGTGTACCTGCAGTGTTTTGAAAGTATTTTCCATAAAGTCCTGTCTGAGTTTTATCTGAGCCAATTCGTGTTGAGTTGAATCAGACATTTCCAGCTTTGTGAGTTGTCTTGAATAATTTTGGATGGTTATTTTGAGTTTGTTGCTCAGAAGAATTTATTATTACGCTTTGCTGGGCTCTAATCTGTGCCATTTCCAACACAAGAGATGAGGAGGCCGATGTTGGTAAAGTGTTCATTGAAGTCTGAGTACTTATAGTAAACCTGGAATCTGTTTGATTAGTGTTTTTTAGTTTGTTTAGTTTGGTATCAAGACCTGATATAGTTTGCCTTAGCCCTCCGAGTGTTTTGCGTCAGATTTCTGATGGTTACGCAACACTGTAGTTTTCTACCGATATTACCTATTGTCAATAGCGATATCGAGATTATTCGAATACTATGTGATTCTAGAACATCTAGGCTTCATGGTTATTGTATAATGCCTTTTGTTTTGCAGAAAAAAATGTAGTTTATTTACTCTTTAGTTTGTAGAACATCAGCTGCGCCAGTTCATTTTGACATTAGAACAACTAACCTTTGTTGGTGTCTGTGGTGTTTACTATTATTTTAAAATGAGCCGTTATTTGGATAGAAGTGATGACATAAGAAATTTAGTCTATGATGACAACCTAAGTAAATTGGATGAACAATCTGATGACAACGTACAAGTGGAGTTGTTGGATTATGATTCTCTAACAGACTTCTCATCAGGTAGTGGGGACGAATACCAATCAAATTCAGATTACTTGGAAACTGTAGAACTGTGTTAAAAAAAGTGTGTAAATGTATATATATTTTTGTTCAGTAATAAATTGTGTACAAAATGGCAATTTTGATTAATGTATAAAGTGAACAGGAAAAATTTAAAAAATCCTTATTTTGAAAAGTTTCAAAATTTTTTTGAAGTTTTGAGTTTCTACCCACAGGAAAAAATTCAAAATTAAAGTAAGTGTTTAAAATCTTATATTTTATTATAGCCTAGTTATTCTAGTTTACAAATATGTATATATGTATGGACTTATTTTTAGTTATTGATGTTTTAAAAATATTTTTGTAAAACCCTGCAAAAGTCACAAAAATGGCAAAACACTCCTGGGGTATGTAATGCAACACTCGGAGGGTTAAATGAATTATTTTACTAGAGTTGTTTTAAATAAGTGACTCTTGTTTTTGATCGTGTTCTCCAAAGATATATTGAATGTTTAATTTTTCTTCTGTCACTTAAGTCGTGCTTGAGCTTCTTCTAACGTAACCAGCAGATCTTCTATTTTTTCAGGTGATTTCTTTAGTTTTCCTTCAGCTCTTCCATTATTGCCCCACTGCTGACCACCCTATTCTCTAATATGGTAATCTGACCCTTCAAAAATTGGTTTTCTTCTAAAAGTACCGTAACCTATGGTGGCAGCCATTTTTAGTCTGTCTTCCGCATTTGTGCGGTAATTTTCTCTCACACTATTCTCTAAGTACGTTAAGGATATATTATTTTCTGTACAAGAGGAATTAGGATTAGATGGTGCAACAACTGCGTCTGTAACTGTATTCAGAATTGAGTCGCCTGGATCAGACACAAAATTTTCTTCTGCGATTATATTTGTCTTGCAGGATTGCTTAGATACATGACTCAATTTCAGAGGATGCCGTATTTTAAAGTATTTTATCACTTAAAGTTACACATTTGGCATGGAACCACTCACTAAATAGTCCCGTACATCTGATGGTGGAATGGAGTTTTTCATACCAATGGTGCAGACTCCACAAGGATATTTTGTAGCCTTTTTTATAGTATTATTAAACATGATAGGATGATAAATATATTTTAATGAGTTTTCTTCTTTGTCAGGTTGTTAAAATAACTGGTAAAGTTGTAAAAATATATCTGAAATTGGTCTGTCTCTCTGTCAGATTGTTGATACACTTGCTAAAAGAAGTCTGGAAGGAGTCAGTTTTTGCTAAGTCACTACTTCCTTGAGTAAAATGATGTAATTAGTTTATGTAATGAAATAAGTGTGGTAATTAATTAATTTCACTACACCACCCGAGTCAGGCAGATTAATTGCAAGTTTAGCAATGTGTCAGCGATTAAAATTATATTGAAGTTATTCAACTTGAAGTCCAGTTTCTCAAGCAATAAAATAAAACAAATAAGTAGAATAATAAATTTAGTAGATTTTCTGTTAATAGTCAAATTATCATAATATAGTATATTGTATTGATGGGATACTTCAACTTGTAGCAAAATGTTGTAATCCCTCTGTGAGGTTTTGAACCAGGTACCTTCAGAACACAACTTCAGTATACTACCAGATGAGCTATGGAGTGATAGCTATTGGATGTTGTCAAAATGTGCTTACTATGTCATTTGGCTGAGTTGTGATTGCTGCTCTAGCAGGCCAGATGTAATTTGTAATAAGGCCTAGTTTAGTAAAGAGTAAAAATAGTAAACATTTCAGAGTTACCAAAATCTATCTGGATAGAAGAAACTGTGATAACAATTTTTATAAACATTAATATTATGTTTTTCAGAGCAGCTTGCTGTTATCTGCTGGTACAAAGGTCAGAAACTTTCACCCTGATCTAGTCCCTTCTTATCTGATCTCAACTGGACCTTAATCACTTCATTCCTGAATTCACAAAAAGTTTTATATCTTTAGTTCTAGTTTACTTTTTGATAACAGTTTTTGACACCAATTATTTATTCATTCATATAGATAAAATTTATCTATATTATAACTGACCTCAGACATCTGCCCTACTTATTGCTTGGATACCAATAAAACCTAAAATTGTCAAGTGCCTCATTACAACTCCTCATGTCAATATATGTATCGTTTTAACTACTGCAACAGAATAAATAGCATTTATTTTATATACCACAGAATACAAAATGGCCTCCAAATATCCATGTGGTAACTGTGATATTGGAGTTAGATTTTCAGGTATAAAATGCACAGGTCCTTGTAACAAATGGTATCATGCAGGATGTCAGAATATTATAGAAAGGAATTTGAAAAAATGGACTTCTCAGGAAACTGAAGCCTGGCAATAATGTATATGCATAATGCATATAATGTAGGGAAGATCTACACATATCTAAAAAGATACCAGATCCAATATCATTAAATAGTTCATGCACCTTTGAAGACCTTACAAAAAGTCTTATTGAAAATAAATAACTAGAAAATTCAAAGAGTGAGGAGGACAGATTGGGGGTGGCTGCAAAAATAGGGTCAGCATTAGTTGAAAAAAAATAAACTGTTAAAAGAAGAAGTTCCCCAGTTAAACACCAAACTAAATATGGAGGATAAAGTGGAAGAGATGGAAAATGAAGAGAGAAAACATATTGACAAAATAGAGCATTTGTTACAGCTAAATGCAGATGTCCAGACTCAGCTCTCAAAAGAGAAGAAACTTCACCTTGAGGCACAATGTATCTATGAGGAATATAATCTGAAACTGAGACAACACATTGATAGCTACGTAAAAAGAATAGGAGAACTGGAAAAAGATATTGATGTGCTGCAAATGAAAACTGAAAATCGAGAAATAAAAACAAACAATCTCAAGGATTGTGCAACACAACTACAAACTTCCCTTCCTATTCAAGTAAATAGGAACAACTCCACGTCTGTTCTATTTGAAATATCAAAAGTAAAACATAAACTTCACCGGATTGAAACAATTCATAATACATAACTTAGGAGCCAGACAAACCTGTAATAAAAAACTGAATAGCATCTTGACAGAACAAAACCAATATTTGACCTCAGGAATCAGTCAACCTGCAAAGAAAAACTGAAAACCAGCTTGACAGAAAATAGTCTGTCCTTGACCCCGGGAACCAGCCAAACCTGCAAGCAAAAAACTGAAAAATACCTTAACAGAAAGCAGTCCTGCACAAAGAATTAAATTGAATACTCTGACAAAGCCCCAGGCAATCAAAGGGAAAAGGGAAAAATGTTTAGTGTCTTCCTTCAAGAGGTAAAATCTGTTGAAAAATTGATTCATAATTCTGTGTAATGAAATTGAAGATATGTTGTGCTATGTAAACATACAATTATTTTGTTGTAGCTGTTGTGTGGATGAGGTAGCAGCTCAGCATGTGGATGGGGATGCTGTGATTCATATGGGCCACACATGTCTCAGTCCCACCACTCGGCTGCCGGTGCTGCATTTACTGCCTCGAGCAAGTCTGGACCTATCTGGGTTAGTCTCAGCTTTTGCTCACTTCTACAGCACCACAAATGGGCCAGTGCTCCTCTTGTACGATGTTGCTTACGGTCACCTAATTGGTGAGTCACCACAGTTACTTCCATTTAGTTTTAGACATTTCATTTATCATACTTTTCTTCCTGTAACTTAACCCTTTCAGGGCGAGGATCAAATATGAGATGTTGCAAAATTATATCCTCTTGTGAGTAGTCAAAAGTGCCAGGCTAAAATTGGCGATTTTGCAGTCTCTTACATTAAAATTTATAAGTTTTCATAAAAATTAGACAATGACCTAAAATTTGCACCAAATTACTCATATAGATATATACTATCAACAAAAAAATATATAGATATAGTTTTAAGTAATTTAAAATTTTAAAAAATGTTTTAACCCTTTGAGTGCCACGGGTATTTTCCGAAGGCATATGCATAAAGTGCCACGCTGTTTTTCGCATATTTGTAAGCTTTTGGGAAAAAAGCTGTTGTAAAATAACTACCAAACAGATTTCCATAATTTTGTTGTTGTTTTTTTTCTTATTAAATGCAGAATATGATACATATCGTTACAAATAAAATTTGATTTATAAAAATATAAAAATTTCAGTATTTATAAAAAAAGTTTTTTACTTTAGTATAAAAAGTTAAGTTTCGACCTAATTTGTGTGTATACGTTATTTTTAAGATTTTTTTTATTTACACCATGATAAAGGCCATATGATTCTAAATAAAACCCATGGGTAATATCTTATTCTAGAATTTTAAAAACATGGCATTATATGTATTAACAAAATGCTGCCCTAGTACCGACATTTTATAAACTGTACTTCATTTGTCAGAGTTTAGAAATTACTTAGTAATGATGTAGTTTTCCCAATAAATCTAATAAAACATTAATACAACACAAATAAATATGATTAGTAAATTTAGAAACAAATACTTGCTAACATATTTACATAAAAGTTTACATTTACTAAATAATAACCCTAATAATATTTACACTGAAAATTCACGTTTTTCGCTTGAACACAACTCAAATCATACATTACTTTTGTAAATAAATACAGTAAAATACTGTATAAGTTACTATTTTATTTTGTATTTACTCAAATGCTTGGTTATCGGCACATAAACAACAAGAAAGGCCGTTACGCAACACGGTACTCGTCCGCTACGTCGCGTGACTGGAAGACAGAATCATCGTACAGGTACTTATCACAGCCCACTATTTTTGGACGAGTTTTCCTTATCGAGATCAAAGTAAACTTCATTATACGTTCCTTCTTCCATAATGAATCGAAAAATACTCGATGAGTCATACTTCCTATCTCCAAATCGTCTCCAAATAGACACACGAATGGCCTGACATTTACGAATAATGAAATGTTGTTCTTATAGTTTTTTATTTAATTGATTGTCGTAATAACTTGTAAATTCCAAAATAGGTTAAATAAAGTCAGTTGTTTTTAATACTGTAATTTATTTTGTCCCCGATAAGGAAAACTCGTCCAAAAATAGTGGCTTCTTGATAAGTACCCAAACAACATATGTTTCACAGATACAATAGTAGAGAAACAACATAAAACTCGTATTTATTGATAGTTTGGAACCTATTGAATACAGCCGTCTGATTATTTGGCCAAAATAATCTTGTACTATATAAAATATTATCGAAATACGAAACGTCAAAATTGGCGACGCTGGCACTTTATGCACTTTTCGTACCGTCAAAATTAGCGACGCTGTGGCACTCAAAGGGTTAATAGATTACATAAATTTTTATTTAAAAAAATTCTTTTTGCAAATAACTAAAAACATAACAATAATTTTACCGTGAGAAGCTACTTTATTATATTATACATTTAAAAAGGAACATCCATACAACATTTTGTGTTATGTCTCTCATAAATACATTTTTTATGACACATTCTGTAAAAATACGCATAATTGTACTTCACAACATTTTATAAGTGTCACGTGACAATTACAAAATAAAAATGCTTAGACCTCCAAAATAAAAATGATATTCATATTAATTATCTACAAATATACCAGGGAATAAAAAACATAAAACTTTAGTCATTTAACGTCGTATTTATTTAAGAAAACAACGAATATCAAGGAGACAATATATTGCCACCTGGTGCTTTTCGCATATGTCGCCGACAGCAATATTTTGCTCCCTGGCACTTTTCAGACACAATCTATGGCAGCAATATATTGCCTCCTGGCCTGGAAAGGGTTAATAACTGAATGATTTGAATAAATAATTTAAGTAATTTAAATTTTATTTTTATTTTTAGTAGTTAGAATGTAATATTGGCGTTACTGTAATGTTTTGATCCAAAATTCATTTAACTCCAATGATTAACAGGCCATCTTAGTACTTTATGTTTAAAAGACTCAGGCTGTTAGAATTTTGTATCTGAGGACAAGCAAATTGGCGTATGTCTACCCATTATTGGCTGTCAGGTAATGAGCATTTTGCATTGTTTGTAAAAGACAAACATTAGGTGTACTTTCTTTGAGAAATGATTCAGATCATGATTTTTTTTATTTTTTATGTAAAATGTAATAAACATCTAAGAAGCTGTTAGGAGCCCCTACATGTTAAAAAAATTACAATAAGTAAATCAGAATATATATTATTCTGAGTGTTACCACCAAATTTCAGCTTTTGTTAAATTTTGTCAATATCAGGCCAATTATGTTTAATCTCACTATATTAAACTGATTTTGATTTTAACAATTTAAATTACATTTGTGCCTTATATTTTTGTGTTTGTATTATTTTCAACCAAACATGTATCATTAACCACAATCTAAGGATATAAAATATATTGAAAAAAATATAATGTGAAATTATTATTTGTTCATGACTATGTTTAAAGACTTATTAATTGCATAAATTTTTGTTTTGTATTCATCAAGTGTATTATTTTAGATGAAATCAGGGAAAGACTGGATGAATTCAAGGAGAGAGTGGTTATATCACAGTTGAATATCCCTGACGGTCAGCTTCAAGCGTGTGGTCTGGAATGTGACTTACATAGGGGTTCTAACACACATCAGACCACTCTCCTGGGCCGATCATACTGTTGCCAGTCACCTTCTTCTGTAGTCTACATCACACATAGGCATTCTCAAAATATGCTCAACTTTGCATTATCCATGAGAAGTAAGTCAGTCACATTATATATCTGTCTTTAAATAACAATTGTAGAATTGGGTCAAGTCTAAGCATGAAGTTAAGGTAGTTTGGGACTTGCATCTTGGTTGCCTTGAGAAAGTTTGGCTAATGCTATTTGTTAACTGAACAAAAGAGATGAGTGAGAGGAATGAGATGGTTCCAAATCTATAGGGGCTTTGCAGACTGATTATGTCTATCGTACATATGGATGTTAGGTAAATCAAAAGGTATAAATTAAAAATATCATTAGCACTAGTACCATTGTGATTAGTTATTTCTCTTCTATTTACAATTTAATTTCATCTGTCACTATCCCTTTATTCTGTTTTATAATATATATATATATATATATATATATATATATATATATATATATATATATATGCGCACTGGTTAGTGATTAATTTGTATTTTCACAGATTTCATATCAATAAAATTTGACCTATTGCTGAATTCGTAAACATTTCCAGTTTTATTTTAAACTAAAAAGATATCTTCGAGCGTAATCTATTTGTAAGTTAGACTAGTGTAATAGACTTCTCATAAACATAAAGTGTATTTAATCCAAGTGTACCAACAAAACATTGTTCCACAGATATCCAATTTTTTACATACCCCAGAGAAACTGAGAAGGCCACAGAAGATTTTAACAAGTCCTTCCGTCGAAGGCTTTATTTGGTGGAAAAGATAAAAGATGCAAAAACACTGGGTATACTGGTTGGAACCTTAAGTGTAGAAAAGTATTTGGGGGCGATAGAAAAAATGAAGAAGCTCGCAACATACAGGGGAAAACGATGCTATATCTTCTCTATTGGAAAACCTAATCCAGCCAAGCTGGCTAACTTTCCAGAGGTAAATGAATAAAATTTCTTTAACTTTATTAGTTAATTACAGTTTTTGTATGTGAATATTTTTAATACACATCTATTAATATGTATTGCACATGTACACTTTCATTTTAAACCAATTTTAAGTACTGTATCATTACAATATTTGTATGAAAATGTACAAAAAATATATCCTATATTTGTGTGTGTGTGTGTGTGTGTGTGTGTGTGTGTGTGTGTGTGTGTGTGTGTGTGTGTCCTAGAATATTTATCAAATCATAAAATAATTGATTATATTATTTATTATTATTATTAATTATATTTTTGATTTGTAAATCAACAACTTATCAAAATTACAAAAGTTTAGCCGTTAGGTTATTAGGGATAGTTTTTAAATGTTTATACTGTACAGTGTAGTTGTTTTAAGTGTGTATTTATCAATTTTAGGAACATTGTACTGTACATGAATGAAAAATTGAAAGAGCCTTAAAATACTTAGTTATATTTGTTTGTTTCTTCCTTTTTTTCAAACTCCTTGCAGGCTTTTTCATATGGGAGCTCCAGATCCTGGAGTCCTCTTTTAAACCGAAGGACCCTTTCCATAAGGGGATCCTTCACTAGCACGTGATCTGCGAGCTTTAGGCCTTCATCTCAGGAACGAAACAGTTGGGGAACCGATCACGAAACATATCTGCAGTGACCCAAGCTTTTTTATTAGACTTCCAAAAAACTGACAGGTGATTCTGCACTTGGATTCTGTGAATTATATACGAGCGTAGTCTTAATCATGAATCCACTAGCATTGGCACAGAATAACGAGGTGAGTTGATCCTTAGCAGCCTTGAAGCCCGGCACTAATTTTTCTGATCATGAAAGAAATGTTCTCGAAGACATCCTTTTCCAAAAGAGCCCACTTTCATTAAACACTTGTTTAGCATAGAACTCTCCCTCTTCTAAGACTGCTTGAAGCTTCTTTGCTGGGAATTGGTCTGCAGAGGCTGCTTCGCTTATGAGCTTCATATTATGAAGGCTGAAGTGAAGATTAAACCTTTCAAACCATGCCTTACTAGCCATAAATAGTAGCAGATGTGGAAGTGAAGATTAAACCTTTCAAACCATGCCTTACTAGCCATAAATAGTAGCAGATGTGGAAGTGAAGATTAAACCTTTCAAACCATGCCTTACTAGCCATAAATAGTAGCAGATGTGGAATCTTGCTGAACTCCCCAAACGGCTGTTGCAAGTTTTATCAATATAAAAATTAAAATTTATTAAATAAGTCCATCACTCTATATTTTTTTTAAAACTAGAGAAATGTGTAATTTTTATATTTTGGAATTGTAATTTTGTACAAATAAGCCACTTCTGTAAGTACGGTCCCACCCCTTAAACAAAAATTATATACTTATATTTCAAATTTAAAAAACAAAAAAATTCTTATAAAAGTATGCATAGTAAAAAATACAGATTTTAAATGAAAAAAAAAAAAAAAAATAAAATATATATATATATATATATATATATATGGCAATGCATAAACAAATAAATTTAATATTTCCTATATTTTTTTACAAAACACCCTTGCAAAACCAGGAAAAGTGGTCTGACAATAGAAGTAATTCAGTTGCAGTTCTTGGGTTAAAACAACAAATATAACAAAAAAACACTAAACAAATTCAGGAATCTCAACACTTGCAACTTCAATCATAACTACAATGCAGTAGGCCACATCTGATTAAAAGTATAAAAGACACGAGTAGTTTAAAAAAAAATGAATAGTGTAAAATTCTATACAATATGTTGTCCATATTACTAAGAAAAAGTGGCTTAAGTTTTAAAGCACTTGGTAAATGTTCAATGAAAAAATAATATGCGTTGCTGTGCACTGTGGTCATTTTTGCACATATGATGTGTGCATTCACACACACATACCTTTGTTTTTATACTGTAAGTGGCATGTACAAGTGCACATGCCTGAAGTTAAATAGAAAAAGGCTGTATAGGATATATCATAATACACATCAAAACAAGAAAACAAAGCTTGTATGTGTTTTACAGAAAATTCTTTTCATACATCACTGTTTTGAGACAGAGTGGTCAAATTTTGTTCACATGATATTAAGATTACATAGTTATCGATAATCATACTAAACAAAAACATTTTCTAGTTTAGCCATATAAAAGGTGGTAATTCAACATATTAAACGTAGAATTTCATGAAAGCTAAAGTTTTTACTAATATATTTAGAAGTAATCTAAAAGAGAAAAAAATATATTCAAAATAAGGTAACAAACATCTAGCATTCAAGTTTAGTATACCTCTGCTGAAGAAAATTACTGTTTTTCCAAAACAATTAATAAAATAAATTATGTAAAAGTGTAAAATCAAGTTAAAGAATAATTTTATTTCAAGATATATTCGTATGCTCTTGTAAAACCATACAACTGTTAAGACCAATTGATTTTTTTTTAACATGTGAATATTAAATATTTAAACTATAAGAAACGTAGTTTACGAAACAATAGAAGTCTGCACGGATTTTATAGTTTTTTACATTTCCAGGCACATAAACAATGGGCAGAAATTAAGTTAAAAATTAAGTGAAATGATTACCCACAAAACTAACTCCTTATGATCTATCTCTTACACATGGGAAAGTTGAACTCCTGTACATCTGTTGGTTATCTTGTTCCACATGGTATAGCTTCTTGTGAAATTTTTATAACTCTCAGTTATATCTACTTATAATTAACTGTCCTAAGCAATCAAAGTGCAAAACCAAGCTTTTTAAGAATGTTGTGCTTGAAAACAGTCAGATTTTATATCAAGTGATCATGCATGATGAAAAGATGCTTTGCCACGGGACTTTTGAAGCAGAGCATGGGTCAGTGATTGATATTAGGTAACACTTATATAGCATGTAAACCTTTCATGCAGAAACTTCTCTCATTATTTGAGTATCAATGAAACACAGGTTGCTTCTTTTGCGTGCCATATCAGGTTTACAGTACATCTCATCAATTTCAACCTCCTCTTGTACAATGACAGTTCAGCCAGCATCAATTCAAGCTGAAAACATAATGTAATTAAGCTGTATACAGCAACATCACATTTGACATCAGCACCATACATTCTATGTAAATTTTGTGTTCTATACATACCAATCTCTGATACATGATAAATAACTACCTGTGGATTTTTAACACATGCATTGCTACACATGGACTTATATTTACACTGACTAGTCTACTAAAATAATATTATATCATTACCATATCATAAAAATCATAATTGCATAAAATCCTATTTATGGATGGTTATCTTAGGAATAGCTGTAAAACATCTGTAACCACCTTTAAATGGTTAATTTATGACATTATATGATGTAAAGTGTAAACACAACTTATCAAAAACATGGATAAAAAGGTTAACTTGAGCTCATATTTTTCTTGACAAAACACATTTGTTTCACTAAAAATGACATGTTTGGTGAAAAAGTTACTTTGATTATACTATAAAATGAAGTATTTTAACATATAATGTATATATAGTACAAGGCAATAAAGTACAAGGCATTGTTGGCTGTGTTTTTCTCCCGATGGTCACTCTGATGTTCATCATTTAGTGATGTCTCATCACCATTTTAGAGGATTGAGATTCTTCTGACGACTTCAAATTCACTTGGAAAACATTTAACAGTGGTAGCCTCTCAGGAGTGTTCACTTCTGGCTGATTTATACCTTCCAGTTGAATATAAACTAGATATAACAAAACCAATGTGTCACTTAATCTGGACAACTCTATGGATATCCTGAAACACATCACTAACCACAAATGTATATTGTGTAAATGTATATATTGGAGGCAAGGGTTCTCCGCAGTCTAGACTACTGCTGAGAATGACTGTTGGAGTTGACTCCCTTAGTGTTAAAGGTTGTTGCAAGCCTAAATATAAGGGAGTACTGTCCCCTACCTGCATTGACTAGAGCGCCTAGTACAGAGCTGGCCTCCCCTTCTCCCAAGGTGAGATGACTGAGATATAGTGCCCGCTATCTCTCCTCATAGATCTTGACAGAATGTGGCTCCTACTCCCAACCATGCCCATCCTGAATATTCTGTGACTCTGGAAACAAGTGTTAAGGTCTGTTCAGGACTAAGTGCAATGAGAGTCTTCTCTGCTTCTTGTTCCTACAAGAAAACAACAAAATGCAAGCCATGATAAAAATTTACACCTTTGTTCTAACATATGTCGTCCTACAGCTGGGATGTGAACAGTGACTGAACAAGTGTTAGATCGACTGTAGATCCATTATTGATTTAATGTATTTCAAACCCAGGTCCTGCCAGATCTCTGGTTTTGGTGGTTCTAGATCTAGTTATTCAAAGACCCAATCTACCTATTCATACTTTTCACTGCAGGAAGTGCAAATTTTAAGAATTAATATTAGCAAAAAAGATTAAGAATTAATATTAGCAAAAAATTTACACTGATAAGATTAAAACTATCAACTATCAAGGTTCCATATAAATATAAAATATTCTTTTTTATTAAGGAGAGGCCAATCTCCTTTTAAATCATCTTATTTTACTCGCCCTTATGGGCTACTGGTCTGTGCAAGGATCTTATCAATCAGAATAAGAAGAAGGAGAGTAGGTACAATACATGATGGATTTGAATCTGTTCTATCTCTAACTCAGATCCAAAGTCCGATGTTGTAGCCCAAAAATATAAAGATACATTTTGATACAAAATTGTAACATTTAATCAACAAATCATTTGATAATTTTATCTGATCTATGTTAAACATTTATTGGGTTAATGTTAATTTTTAAATATTTGAGTTCAGAAAATTGTTATGTACTAAGAACTAAAACAAATAGTTTACATTCTGGTATCACACTTTTCCTAATGAATTTTATATTTCAGGTGGAGGTATTTGTGCTTGTGTCTTGTCCAGAATCAATCCTAGAGAATGAGAAGGATTACATGCAGCCTGTAGTAACACTACTGGAGGCAGAGCTGGCTCTCAATCCCAGCATGCACTGGGATGATCAGCTCTCTGTGGACTTCCGAGATCTCCTAGAAGGTACTTGTCTTACATTGTTTATCTTTATAATCTTTGTAGTTTAATCATCACAATTGTACTATCGTGCATGTCTTTTCATTCCAAAACCCACAAAAATGCCTCTATATTGTGATCAAATTTTAACTCTGGAATCTTTTGACTGATTCTGTTTAATCCTGGGATCTTAGGACTCAACTCTGATCTGCTCAACTTATTATTTGCTGAATATCCAATCAGTTTATATTTCATATTGTTTTACAACTAAATAATATCTTTATACTCTATTGTTAATCCAGGAAACAAGAGCCAATTTATATTATATAAGCACACAACTTAGTTTTTGTAAAATTGATATTAGTATTTCCCCTAAAAAAAGAAATTGATCATCAGCACCACCAGTTTTAGTGATCGAAATAGGAAGGTGTCACCTGATTAAAAGTATGAAATATTTTTTTGTCAGATCATGCTTTTATACCTTGACAAATATTAAACCATCAGACGTGTAAATAATGATTATATTCATATTAACATTAGCCAATGTGATGAAAACCTGAAAGTCACTATATCAGCCGAATAAGTGGTATTCGTATGGTTGGCTAACATTGATTGAATTTTTATTTACATGTTTGTTTTAAGTGTGTCAAGTTTTACCGTTTAAAAATCGTATCAACTACTCCCAGGTTGTATTTGTATTCTGCTATGTTACAGTTTTTTTTACATTACACAAACCAAATGTTTTAAATATTTTTTTGTAATATTTTTTATTTTTTGTTTTTACTAAGAAAAGGTAATAATTCCAAAAGAGCCTATACATTCTTTTAAAATATTTTGTTAATGCTTATAGGTAATAAATTTGTAAAATATAAAAATATCCGATTGATAAAAAGTCATTTTTATTTCACACACGTAAAAAATAGACCAAAATTGCAGGGATAAAGGTAAAACAGCACTAGAATACCAGTAGGGACATGTTTTTACTTACTTTACAGGTTATATGAAGTTTTTTGGCTGTGATAATTTTCCTTGTATGGGATCCAACCTATATTGTAATTAGGTTTATTTGGCCTGGGTCCAGATCTAGGTGTACTTTTAGGTTTATTTCATTTCTTTGCCGCCATCTTGTTTCTGTAGTGACGATCGCCATTCGCTATTGGCCTCTGCTCAGTCGTAGGTGGTTGGTCGATGAATATAGACCTATTACGATTCTATAGTTAAGTTTTAATAATTAGTGTTGTGTTTAGTCTTTTATTAAGTGCATGTTACGTGAAGTTGATACACAACATGGTGGTTGTGATTCATGACTTAAGCGTGTCACAATGCTCTGGTATGATTTGTTTATTTTAACCTAGTTTGTAATTATGTGTTAGGTCAGTTATTTACCCGAAGAAACGATCAGATTGCAGATCTCGAAAATTAGTGTTACTGATTTTTGTTGTATCACTGAACGGTGGCAAATGTCCGGAAAAATCTGGTTCCCTTTAATCCTTCCTTTGTCAAAGACAAACTTCAAACAAAGAACCCACACCAGGTAATATTTTGACTTTTGCCCTTCCTCATCCACCATTCACTATCAGAGCAGGGTATCCAACTCTACAAGTTCGTCCATATTTAATAAATCCTCAGAGGTGTTATAGATGTTAACGTTTTGGACATTCAAGTAAAACTTGCAATAACCCTGAGTCCTGTAGTCTTTGTAGCAAAAGTGGCTACAACGACCGACAAAGACTGTGCTGGTGATAAAGAACATTGCGTCAACTGCAAGGACTAGCATCCTTCAAGCTCTCGCAGCTCTGTAAAGTATATTTGGAAGAAAATGGAGTTTTTAAAATAGTTACAAGCGAGAAACTAAATCCGATTTTTGGTCAAGTAGAAAAGTTATCTTTTGGTGATGCTCGTAAGGAGCATAGGAGACGGCAAACCCCAAAGAAGGACGTATCCTATTCTCAGGCTGCCTTTGCCCCTCTGCAGCCGAAACAATGTTCCTCCTGTTCTGTTCTGGAATGCATGGTAAAAGAACTAACCCAGCAGGTTGCCGACTTAGTACAACAAATTAGTGCACCTTCTGTGCCTACAAGACCTGCTACTCCTGCCCAACCCAAGGTACGGACCCCTTTAATTAAGCAAAAATCTATGGAAGGGCAGGTTGCTGCTCAAATTAAAAAAATCCCTAATGCTGGAGGTTCCAGCACAACAGGAAAGAAGAATTTGTCTCTGGAAGAACACCAGAAACTGGCTTCTAGGTTGAGGTATAAAATTGCCTCTCAAGTACCCGACCGGTCAAGAGGTGCCAACAGGGCCCCACTCTCATACCGGTCTTCAAATCCAGCCTAGTGGAGGAGGACTTGTTTGATTATGACCGTAGGCTACAATCAGAATTTCAAACAACAATGGGAAATTCCAAAGAAAGTCAAGGTAAAATAAAAAACAAAATTACTTTCAAAAACTAATTCTACAAGGGCTATCGAGAAAGTAACATATGTTTTTGAATGGTGCAGCAGTGTCAAAATACTTTGGCTTTCAGTACACATCGAGCTGTAGTCGTGTGCGGTCTGTATCACTTTTACTTTTCTCCTGTGATTAAATAAAATGTGTGCTACAATTGAAAATCCTGCCACTTGTGAAATTTGTTCCGTGATAAGGTTTTTGTTGGCAAAAAAAACCATAAACGAATTTAAATCTGCCACCATTTGTGTAGTTTATGGAAATGGAATAATAAGTGAAAGCAGAGTAAGGCAGTGTATTGACTTTAAAAATGGCCATACCAATATTTATGACGATAGTCGCAGCGGTCGGTCTAGCCTGGTGGCTGAAGATTTAATGTTGAAAATTGACTAAGTTAATGAAAATCACTGTTTCACAATGACTGAACTTTCGGAACATTTTCCACAAATTTCACAAAGTTTAATTCATGAAGTTGATATAGGATATAGTTTGGATACCACAAATTTTGTGCCAGGTGGATTCCAAAAATCCTTATGGAAGATCACAAAAAACAAAAACTTGCTGCATCATTAACTTTCCGTGATCAATACGACAAACATTATAAAAAACTTATCGATCGTATCGTTACTGGTGTTGAAACATGAGTGAAGCATGTCAATTGTGAAACAAAAATGCAGTCTTTGGAATGGGAACACTTACATTCTCCAAAAAATTCCAAGAAAATGTTTCCAAACTTTGTCAGCGAGAAAGATTATGGCAACTGTTTTTGGGATGCTAAGGGTGTGATTCTGGTTGATTTGCTTGAATGAGGATGAATAGTCAACGCAGAGAGGTACTGCGAAAGATTGCAGAAGCTGTGCCGAGCGATAAAAATCAGCTATAGGGAAAATTGAGCTCAAAACTTTGTTTTTCCATGACAATTCACATCCCCATACAGCCAATCGTACATGAGAAGTCTTGGATGATTTTGATTGGGAAGTGTTTGATCAGCCGCCTTATAGCCCATATTTGGCATCAAGCAACTACCACCTCTTTCCAGCGTTGAAGACCTGGCTCGTAACGCAGTGCTTCGATAATTATGCTGAACTTCACGCTGGCGTTAATCAGTCCTTAACCCTTTCCGGGCCAGGAGGCAATATATTGCCGCCATAGATTGTGTCTGAAAAGTGTCAGGCGGCAATATATTGTCGCCATAGATTGTGTCTGAAAAGTGTCAGGCGGCAATATATTGTCTCCTTGATAATCGTTGTTTTCTACAATAAATACGACGTCAAATGATTAAAGTTTTATGCTTTTTTATTCCCTGGTATATTTGTAGATAATTAATATGAATATCATTTTTATTTTGTAATTGTCACGTGACATTATCAGCTGACTCGATCTTTCGTTGTTAATTCTTTATGCTTTTGTGTAATCGTATTATTGTATGCTGGATTCTTCTTCATTTTTTTTTTTTTTGTGGTTGTAAATATTAGTAGTTTTAGTTGTTACGTGCTTAGCTATTGTGTGTAGTAGTTACAATGACTGACAATTTGCGATCTCACGGGAGTAATAAATTTCAAATAAAATTGTGTAAATATTTCTTGGTAAATGGTGTTTTTTAACTGTATTGAAACTGTTTATGGATCCTACAATCATCTGTTTAATGGTACATCCATAATGTGAATATTTATTGTAAGTTTCTTGCAATGTAAGAGTCAGTTGCTTTAACATTATAAAATGTTGCGAAGTACAATTATGCGTATTTATACAAAATGTGTCATAAAAAATTTATTTTTTATGAGTTATTACTTATGACAAAGTAATAACTCAAAATTTGGTATGGTTGTTCCTTCTAAATGTATAATATAATAAAATAGCTTCCGACAGTAAAATTATTTTTCCTTTTTTAGTTATTTGCAAAAAAAAAATAAAAAAATAATTTTTTTTATGTAATCTATTGAAACATTTTTTTTAAAATTTTAAATTACTTAAAACTACATCTACATATTTTTTTGTTGATAGTATATATCTATATGAGTAATTTGGTGCAACTTTTAGGTCATTCTCTAATTTTTATGAAAACTTATAAATTTTAATCTAAGAGACTGCAAAATCGCCAATTTTAGCCTGGCACTTTTGACTAGTCACAAGGGGATATGAGATGTGAAAAAATTTTGCAACATCTCATATTTGCTCCTGGCCCTGAAAGGGTTAAGACCTCAGACATTAGATTTCTACAAAGCTGGAATCGAAAAGCTTGTGGCAATTTTAATACCCACCATCGTTTTTGGGGCTCTGCCACCTACTCCCCAAGGGGCAACATGATTTTCAATGTCCTTGATGATCTGAATCTTGTTTTATTGAACGACGGCTTACCTACTTATCTTTGCTTGAGAACAAGGCTTCTGGTCAGTATTAAACCTAACCGTGTGCACACCACAAATCTCTTACCACTTTGATTGGTCAGTTTCCTCTGACCTTTACAGTAGTGACCATGCACTGGTTATAATTAAAGTAACTAAAGTTCTGGATACTCAAGATAATGTGGCCAAAAGACCTTTTTTTTTTTTTTTTTTTTTTTTTTTAGGGAGAGGCAGGAAAAATGCAATTACGCACACAGGTGGCCAGCCTGTAGTGTGGGACTCCCCTAAAAACGGTTTACCCACTAAAAAAACCTCCTCTACTCTTTAGGATTCTAACCTGGGATTGTTTATCACATTACTTCAGGGCTAGGCCTAAATTTGGCTTAAGCCCGTGGGGCTCGCTCCTTATCCAGCCGCTCGGTCAAGGGATCTGGGCCACTTCGCGGTCCAGATCGGGTCTCTTTTCCAGGAGGATGCCCCGGACGAACTGTGACAAACAATCCCAGTTCCCCTCATCCTCCATTATCTTTTCGCAGACCGTATCCACCGGAAAAAACCCCGAGTTTTCTTGTGGCCTCCAGGCGGGGGCCTTTCCCAACGCGGACAGCGGAAGAAGGTGTGTTTCCGCGTCGTCGGGAACGCCCGGGCAGTAGATGCAATCCGGTGAATCGGTCTTGCCCATCCGGTTCAGGTACGACTTGAAATAGCCGTGACCTGTCAGGAAACTGCGTGAGGTAGTAATCCACCTCGCCATGCCGTCTTTCGACCATGGTTGAACCTGCTCGATGAGTCGCGCAGTCCATCGTCCTCGGGTTTCGTGCTCCCAGACTGTGTTGCCACTGCTGGAAGGTTCGGGCACGCTCTTCGGATCTTGCTGCGTCCTTGCCGATCTCGCCTTGTCCCTGATAAATCGCCTTCCTCTCCCCTGCCAAGAGCTTGACAGGGATGACTCCGGCAACCACCAGGACGGCAGGCTCGGATACTGTCCGATAGGCGGAACACACCGGAGCGCAGCTTGACGCTGAACCCGGAGGGCGAGTCGCAACCTATAACATTCCTTGGTAAGAGCGTCTGCCCACACCTATGCCCCATAAAGGAGTACGGACTGGACTGCGGACATCAATAACCGTCTTTTGCTGGACCGAGGACCCCCAACATTGGCCATCAAGCTTACTAAGATAAGAGACCACCTTAGCAGCCTTGTCCGCCGAACGGAAGATCTGGTCTCTCCAGCTAAACTTATTGTCCACCATGACTCCGAGGTACTTGGCGGCACGCGTTGACTGGACCACTTCCCTTCCCACTCGCAGCGGGACGACGGTGTCAATTCTTTTCTTTGTGAGAATCACGATCTCCGTCTTGCTCAGAGCAAGCGAAAGACCGTGATCGGACATCCAGGCGTTGACCACTCGCATGACCTGGTTCAACTTTAGCTGGGCCAGCTCAACGTTGCGTGCGGCGATGAGAGCCGCAACGTCATCGGCGGCGTACCCAACCAAGACGGTTTCCTCTGGCATCTCGGATCTCAGGAGGCTGTCATAAGCGATATTCCAGAGATCCGGGCCGAGTATTGAACCCTGCGCGGCACCAGAGGTGACTTCACACCGTCCGCGCTCCGTCTCGAGTGTCATATATCAGACGCCTAGAACGGAGGTAGTCCTCGATGAGCCGCAACAGATACGTTGGAATTCGGAAGGTGTCACGAAGTGCATCCAACATATCGACCCATCTCGCCGAGTTGAAGGCATTCTTGACATTCAAGCGTAACAAGAAGCACTACTCGGCGGGAGAGAAATGGTTGTGGCTCTCGGCTCTTTCAACTGCTTTATGTACTTCCGTAATCGCGTCGATTGTTGATCGTCCCTTTCTGAAACCGTACTGACGAGGGCATAGGTCCCCGACAGCTACCACGGGCAGAAATCAAGGCGGGGAAACGGATTTAATTTTTCAAAAAGTTTTCCAGCCGTGTCCAGCATGCAGAGAGGTCTGTAGTACGACGGCAGCTCTGGATCACCTTTTTTCCCTTGCTAATAAGCACCAGCCTGGCGGTTTTTCCAGGGAGATGGAAACACTCCTTCAACCAAGCAGGCATTGTACATTCTCAGCAACAACCCGGGATTGATGGTGAAAATCTTCTTCAGAGCCTCGCTGGGAATCCCGTCCGGGCCGGGAGCCTTGTTGCTTTTCAGGGTGAGAACGGAGGTTTCCAACTCCTCAATAGTAAAAAGCGGAACGCTCTCCACCCGTTCGAAGTCAACTAGTGGTCGCTGTGGATGTACAGGAAACAGGGCAGTGACGATCCTCTCCATGGTGGCGCCCTCCATGATGGAGGGTGGAGAGCGGGCGCCGAGTTTCTGGGTCACAACTTTGTAACCCAAACCCCAAGGATCGGAATCGACGTCGTCCCGAAGTTTCCTCCAGCTATTCGCCTTGCTCCTGTTGATAGCTCGGCGGAGAGACTTTCTCGCAGTTTTGTAGACATCCGACTTTTACGAACTCTATCTGCAGGAATTCTCGCTCTAGTGGCGGCACGTTTTGCTCTAAGGCATGTTCTTCTGAGCTCCGCAATCTCTTCAGTCCACCAGTAGACGGGTTGCTTGCCACGGCGGAGTTTCTTTCGCGGCATTAGACCGGTCACAGGCCGAGACAAAAAGTTCCATCGTGGATGTTACTAAAGCCTCGGCGCCAGCCTCACCAGGATTCGCCTGCGCTCCCCGAGATATAACCTCGGTGAACTTGACCACGTCCAGTTTATTGGTGTTCCATCGGCGTGGCCCATCCCGGGATGCGGAAACTCTACGGTTTAAATCATGCAGATCAAAAACAATGTACTGGTGGTCACTACCGTGTAATCCTCTACCACCCTCCAGCCAGAGATCCTCGAAAGAAGAGACTCAGACGCGAAGGTTACGTCAGGAATCGTGCCTCTCTGCCCGGGGCGCCTGAAAGTAGGCGTGTCGCCCTGGTTGAGGACGACGAGCCCGGCCCCCTGGCGATGAAGTCCAAGATGTATTTCCCCCGGGAGTTGGTAGAGGGCATACCCCACTCGACGGCCCTCGCGTTGAAATCACCGCCAACGACAACGTGCCCAGTGGTGCCGAGCACGCTCTCCTCCAAACGATCAATCTTGTCGCGGAAGTCTTGGATGGCCTCGTTTGGGGTGAGGTAGCAACTGAAGAAAGTTACATCCCTACACCTTATCCAGACGAATCCTCGGCCACGTCCGTGACTCCGCACCATAACTTCTTGTGAGTTCCGGGCCCAGAAAGCTGCAGTACCTAGACTGTCTGGGATCCAAATGCCTGGGTCCCTGTCCCGATACTGCTCGCTGACTAGGAGCGCGTTGACACCGAGTTCTCGGGCGAGCTGATTTAGAAGATTATCAGCCCCCCAGGATCTTGAAGATTGGCCTGTAGGATACGGATTATTGGCCTCTGCCTTTTTGCCTGTTCGAGTGCGGATCTAAAAACACCGCACTAACCAGAACCAGGTAAACTTGATAAGGCATATTGGGCAAATTTAAACAAGCTATACAGGTGCCTAGTGTTTCATTATCTGTGGACATAGATTCCGTTGTCAAGAATATAACTGTTGCAATTTCAAGTGCCACTCTGGAAAGTGTTCCAAAAACAACTGGAATCATCTAAAGATGAAACGTACCGTGGTGGATGGAAGAATATAAGATGTTGCTTCGGGAATGCAGGAAGGACTTGCGGATAATTAATAGGTCTCCGACCAAATAAAACCTTGCATGATTTCATCTTTCCAGAGCAAAAGCCTGTCTTATATTTAGAATATGTCAACTCAAGTCGTGGAAAGACTATACTTCTTTGATTAATCAAACCACCTCTTTATCTCTGGTATTTAGGAGACTGTGGGCGGTGTGCGGGAAACAGCCTCCTCTTTCCATTCTCGGCTTAAGGGCGAATGACATTACTTTAATCGAGCCGGAAGACGTGGCAAACGCTTTAGCCTCTTCCATTTCTAACGTATCTAGAACGATATCCTAAAGTCTTTTGTTCCAGGGAAATAAGCACAAAATTAAGCACAGCCCATTAGAGACAATAACTATATAAATCCATTAAATCTATTATCATCCCTTGATGAGCTAGAATCTGCTCTTTCTCCCATTATAAACTCAGCTCCACTACGCCATGTTAAGAAACCTTTCTGTAGAGGTCAAAGCGTCTCTCTTATCCCTCTTTAATGGAATATTTCAAGAACGCAGCTTTCCAAATTCATGGTGTAATTCTCATGTGGTGCTATTATATAAACCTGGTCAAGACAAGTCATCCCCCACCAACTACAGGCTTATCTCGCTTACTAGTTGTCTTTGTAAGATACTGGAGTGGATGGTAAACCAGAAACTGGCATGGTTCATGGAACACAATAATCTCCTGTCCCTGTAGCAATGTGGATTCCATCAAGGTCGTTCAACTCTGGACCACCTAATGTGCCTAGAGTTGTTAATCCTGAATGCTTTCCTTGAACGGAGGCAACTTGTTGCTGTGTTTTTCAATCTAACAAAAGTGTACGATATAGCTGGCATAGGGGAATTACAAACGCCCTTTCTAATTGGGGCATCAGAGATAATATGTTGTATTTTATTAAAGGTTTTATGAAAGAACGCTCCTTTAATGTAAAACTGAGGACTCATTTATCTGACATCACAAATCTGGAGAACGGTATACCTCAAGGGAGTGTCCTCAGTTGTACTCTCTTTGCTGTGGCCATAAACAGCATCACTTCCTGCGTTATGGCTCCTGTCAGATTATTCAAAGTTTATTAATCAAAGTTTCCTGCTTAACACTGATACGTTTGGTACAAACAGTGGTTATGATGCTGACATTTGACAAAATGCACCATATCCATGGGTGGTAGTTACGCTAACAGAGCTGTGACAGTATGTTTTCTTACACTCTGTTACTAAAAATTTCCAAACCAGTAAAGCTACTTTAGTATGGTAATAAAGACTGCAGTGTGTAAGTTATTTGATTAATGAATAAAAACATTTATTTCTATACTTTGTAATATTTTAAAATATTTAGTAACTGTACTGATCAACTGTGAACTTTATCTCTAAAAATTGTAAAATTCGTGAACACATAAAGGTTGGTTGATATCATTTTTTTTATTCCTATAAGTATTAATGTTATTAATTAGATATTCAAACTAACAGTTTTCCAATTATTTTACAACATTTTTTAGATAGCCACTTATTGTAAAAGATTTTAAAATGTATTAAGACGTGAACAAATCCATTATTACAAAAATTTAAAATACAGCAATACAAAAATTTAACATTACATTTGTGTTTTCATCTTTGCAGGAAACCCACTGCCAGAAAACCAAGAGCCGTTGGCTCCTGATGTTTCTCTGATATCAAATAAAATCAGGACGGATGTAACGATAGAAGATTCAGGAACTGGTTCAGAACTGGCAAACAGAGAACATTACCAAATATCTGTTGCTAATTCATACATTGCTGGAAGGTAAACAGATTGTCCATATGTTTTTCTGCTTAGACTAAATTTTAGTGTTTGGTGGGCTACATTAAAGTAGGTATAACTTCCTCACAGAACCACATTTTGTAAATAGGCCTTTAAGCATTTAGAGCCATAGTCTATATAGATTCTTTAAAGTTAAAAAAAATACATATCATCATTTGTAACAGTGTTTTTATTTATTTACAGTCCACTTTAAAAAATTTAAATTTTTATGGTAATTTACAAACTTTAAATTGATTAAAATGTAAACACTAATTTTGTCTTTATAATATATTAAATATTAAACTAGAGCAAAACGTTTTACATCTAACATTGTTATGTGGAAAATTCTTTAATCGCTCTACATTGTTGGTCCAAAATGATCACTGAATTGGAATATAATTTTTCTAATTTAAGCAAATTGGCCTTAATACATAAAACTTGCAGACCAACTGTAGTGGCCCAACTTGTTCTGTTGAAGTTAGACCACTCTGGCTACCAATATTTAAAAAAATTAACTATGAATCTAGATCAAAAATTTAGAACCAGTAGAATATTTTTACTGTTTCTGTTATAAATTTTCTTGATTTTGGCAAGTTTTCAACTCTCTTTTCAAGTCTTTTTACACCTTGCATTATAACCTATACCGTTTGAAAGCCCGTGAGTTTTTCTTTAGGTTTAGTGATCTTTGGATTTCTCGTAGTCTGTATCGAATATTAGTCTACATTGTTTTCATCAGCTGTTGTTTCCAACTTATTCATTGTTTGTTGTTGCTCAGATACGAATGTATGAATCTTGTTATTCATAGCCTATTTTGTGCTTGTTTTCTCGTCAATTCATTGTTATGAAGTTACTAATTGCATGTAAATATTCTTTATATTTTTCATAAAATATATTCATTATTAATTTTCAAATGTGTGCTTTTTCATAAAAGTATAAATAAAAAATGTGATTAATATAAACTGTTCAACATTATACATTTCTGTCTTCAAAACGACATTTCCTACAATTTGGTTATTCGGAATTTTGACTATGTGTACATGATTTTGTTTGTGATTTTGGAAGTATACATAATATGTATACGTTTTTTGCAATTTTTTTATTTTTAATTATTTTTAAACTTTTTTACTTCTAAAATACAAAATTTGTTTATCTAATAATACTTACACAATCTGAAAGCACCGTTATTTTTAAAAAGGTAGTATATAACACTTTATATTTAAGTTAGTATTTAAATTTATTAAAACTTTTACAAAGATATCCTGCAAAACCTCACAAAGCGAGTATCTATTTCACAAAATATGATGAACGATTGGAGGGTTAAAAACTATTGAACATTATCCTAACTTCAAGAAATAAAGTTGGTTTTGATGATAGTGAAAAGTTAATAAATGTAATTAAACTAAAACTTACATCAATAAATTTAATTGTTTTCAGGAGTTGGAGGGGATTGGAGCAAGCACTAGGAGAGACTCCTGTCAGCCAGGTGAAAGTCGGACGTGCAGGCATCCCGCTGGCATATGATGATGAAAAATCATACCAACCATCATGACTAAAGTAGTTCCTGGTTTAGTTTTGTACATGTATCTTATAAAATAAAAAAAGTTAAAAAGAAATCAAGCCTTATAATATGTGTTTACTTATAGTGCAGATCAAATACAGAAGATCTCTTTGGGAGATAACGTTTGAAAGAAAAAAAGTTTAGTTTAAGAGGAGAATACATCTGGTATATTTAATTAAATCTTATTAAATTTTGTTCAGTATTTAAAAAAAAATCAAATTAAATTTATTAAACACTTTTTATTTGCTGTAACAAATAGTATTGTATTGGCTTAACAAGATTAAAATGGTAAATACCACTTGTATAAACAGAACTTAATTTAATCATAACAAAAAATAGCTTGCTACATCATTATCAACACATGATTTTTGACACTGTAACTATAACTAGTTTTTCATTGATAAATTGACCTAACTCATTTGTACCTCCAATTTTCTATAAAGAATTGCAATCTTTTCTTGATAGAATTTTTAGATAGTAGGAAATCCTTACTGCTTTCTTAGCAAAACCATATGTATACAGTATCTAGGAGTTGTAAGTTTTGGCCCTCTTAGTGATGTGATCTCAATGCTTTCCCGGCTGATTTGGTTAAAGAAAATTTTCTGTGTATTTCCTGCATTTTTCTGTTACACAGACTCCCTGAAGTTCCTGAGCACCTTTCGGAATTAATTTATCTTTACCTCGTTTGTGAAGTACTTTCATATTTTGGCATAATGAAAGAGCAAGGAAATTATGTTCCAATTCCAATATAGTCTACATTACAACCTATAGAGTTTATAAGCAAGTATGAGAGCATACTGGTGTTTCTGGTAGATGAAATATCAGCAAGTAAATGCCCAAACTAACCAGAGTATTGGATTAACTGAAGATGAAATGAAGGTGATCTAATGTAATGTTTATAATCGCCTAATAATCTTACAAAACAAACTTTATAAAGGAATAAGCTTTACGTTTTAATTATTTACCATTATTTTATTAATCATGACCTTGTTTTAGTAGTTTTTACGGTTTTATCCTCTTACCTAGTTGTGCTAAATTTAAAAGCAGTATTTCAATATTTCGGATGTCTTGTTACAGAATCCTACCGTCATTCAAATCGAAAATTTCACAAGACTATTTACATTAGACTTCCAGGGGGGTTTTAATAATATTTTCAAGTTTAAAACTCCTCATTCAGACTAAATTAGACCTATTGTAAAACAAATGTTAAAGTTCAGCTAATCCTGCATCACAACTAAACCAGTAATTGAGTGTAATGAAACTTGTCCTGTAATAAAACACTGTAGGTATTTTAAATTTGGTTTATTCAATCTTTTGTACAATATTCTTTATTTGTGCTACGATATTATCATAGTGAGAAAACTGATGCTTTCTTGGTCAGTAATTTTGGGAGGTCGTCAAGGGACAGAGATCTCCTGGTGAAGCATGAATGATTTGCATTGTCACCATTGTTATCTCCTCGGTCTTTCTCGTCATCATATACAGACCTGTGAACATTAAACTTTAATCCTTTACAAGCAGCTGAAAATCAGCAGGTGTTTAGGCGATATAAAACTTAGTGTGAAATAGTAAATTTGCAACAAATAATTTTTTGTACAGTTTTATGGCACAAAAAGCATACTGATATATACAGTGTTGTTTATGCAGGAAACAAACTTTCAGCAGTCGGATCCAAAACTGAAGCTGTCAAAAGGTTAATTTCATTACTGTCACTAATGATAGCTCGAACAAGAAGGATATAAAGCTTACTCCTATTGTTGTAAGGTATTTTACAGAAAGCGGAGCATTTTAATATAAAACTCTTGTGGTTTGATGAAGTACCAGGAGAAACATTGGATGTATTGGTAGAGCACATCTTAACCCATTGCGGATCGTATTGTTTTGGCACGCGGGCACCAGCGGGCACGAATTAATTTACGGTCAGTGGCAGCACGAACAGCAATGGTGCGCCACAGTATCGCTTGCTATCGTATACTAGAAAATTCAGCTGTGAAGGTATTCGTTCAGATGGAACATGGGCCTGCTGGGGTATCCATGATGTAGGAACAATAACACGCCAGCAAGATTCCGGGGTGGCAGGGATGATGTCTGAATCATAGTCTAAATAAAGCGGCTCGGGCGAAGCGATTACAACATCCGGGCCATTGTCTAGACTAAACCCGCCAACATGTACGTCTGCGTCTTTTCGTTGTGTCACTAACCTCAAAAGTATTCTAATAACAACTGAGGAAAACATCCAATCAGAAGCACTAAAAAGCAGAGAGTAAACTCATATGAATGATTTTTCAACTTCGACATACAACTGCGATCTGTAGGATATTTATAAAACTTTTGAAAACTCTAAACGTAGACCATTGTTAAATACTCTTAGTTGACAAGTGAAGACGATCGCCTGATCTATCAGACATTAAAAGAACTATTTGGAGGGAAATTTAAAAGCAGACTGCTTTTGCGGCCTGAGCTCGTCATTAAAGACCTGGTCGCTGCGTGACGAGCCCAGCTCGTCACTGATCTGCAATGGGTTAATGCATGTTAAAAAATTTTTATTAAAAACAAAATTATTTGTGACTGCAGATAACACCAACACTCATTTCGGAGGAGTTAATAGAAGAACTGACAGCAATGTTTTCAGAAAATTACAAAAAGTTCTAGACATTCCCATTTTTAGTATAGGATGCAGAGCACACATTGTACATAATGCCGTGCATGCAGCTTGTGACAGTTTACCTGTGGATGTGGATGCTATAATGGTTAAATTGTATACATTCTTTTAGCAATAAACTTTAAGAGTAACAAAAAATTAAAAACACTTATCTCATGGGAATACTGAATTTTAAAGCCTAATGCCACCTCTGGAGATAATTCTGACTTAGTTTCTTCCTTTGAAATTGTATTTTGAAACAAATAAAAACTGCCATGAAACCCTGTCAATGAGTTATACTTTCTGCTTGTCCATAAAACCCTGCAAATGATTCAGAAAACAATTATGAAAATAGGAGATAACGTCAATGCTTTTGAAGTTTATCAACCTTATTTAAAATTGATTTCAAAGCTAGAGGAGAGAAAGAATCACATGTTTATGCTGTTTGCAGCAAAACAGCTCTCCAACAAACTGAATGCAGTCGAAAATTTAATGGACCTATGTTCAATTAAAGCATTTCTAAATTTTATGATAAGTGCATAAATTATTTGAAATTGTGACTGACTTCCTTTGACGAGGCAAGTATGAAGTGAAACACTCTCACAGATGACAAAAAACCGACAACTATAAAAGTGGTTAGTATTTAATATACTACAGGAAAGCAATGTTCCACTCACAAACCTTTCAAAATTCGTAAAATTTGCAGTATGACTTCCAGGGTTATCTGCACCTGCCAAACATGTTTTCTCCATCATGGGAAATATATAGTCAATTGAAAGAAGAAGACTCAATTTCTGTAGTTAGAGAACTGTTAAATGTAAAAATAAATTCAAACATGTTTATAGACTTTGACGATAAAATAAGACAATAAGCTGTTTCTTTCGATAGTCATATCATCAGAAAAGTTCAAAAACAAATCCAAAAGCAGTGAGTGATGATCTACTCCTGTGGCCCATTTCTTAAAAGTAAAAAAGGTCATTGATCAAGAAATCGTTTAATTTATTTTAAATTAAAGTCTTCATATAACATAGTATTGTTTAATTGTAGATCTTTAAATCTCAAACTCTTATACTCCATATGTTTTTTTTACTAATAATAAATCTTGTTTTTAGCAATAAAATGTAAATATTTTATAATTTTTTTCCCCACCTTCAACGCGCCAAAAGTAATCCCACCCTTATCAACCATTAGTGCCCGGAGTTGACTCTGAAAAATTATGGTAAACTAGTTATGTGTTACACCTGGACATCTATGGGGTTGCCCAGATGCAAATGATACATACGTTTTTGCTGTACTCAGTGTAGATTCAACTGAAAGGTATAAACCAGCCAGAAGTGAATTCTCTGGGGAAGCCATTACGCTTCGATGCTAATGAGAAGTGAATGACAATTATCCAAACATGCATGATTTATCAGAGTTACCTGAGAGAAGAGCTCAACCGAGAAATGCTGTAAGTGCCGAGGTGCTCGCTACTACTGTCATCATGCAATTTTGACACCAGACACTCCAGAGTGTACACGGCCTTGGTGAGAGCAGCCTCTATCTGAGGTTGTCCAGAGAGAGTCACCATCCCTGGATCACAGCCAGGAGCACCTGCAGGGAACATCTGGATAGATTTTTGGATTCAATTATGTATTCAGAAGTGGTGTGTGTGTGTTATTGTGCACGCACAATTTGTTTAAATGTCACAGTATCTATTATAGTCTCACAAACCTGGTCTTATTGGAGGTGTACACAGCAGCACATTTCATATACATAAGATCATTGCCGCATTTTGTCTTATTATAAAAACAAGCAACTTCTGGTCTGCTTTTCTGAGTAATGATTTCTATGCTGTGGTGCATACTAGAAATAAGTATCACAGCTTGATTTCTTTTGGAACAAAGGTACCAGAGTTGTGTTCCCATTGAATCCATGGTATGCGGAGCCTGGACAATGTGTAGTGTCAGTTAGAAATTCCTCCTGGATTATCAGCTTGTCCTTCCCCATTATTCCAACATAGGTCAGATCACTCTTTGCAAGTTCATCAACTGCTTCAATGGAAGAAAAGTTGTTGTTAGCTGTTAAGTTCTTGTTGGTGCTTCAACTGGCTTACACAGCTTGACCAATCTTTGTGTTGGTTTCATGAGGAAATTTTGTTCTTTATTAGAAAGACCCTGCCCATTAGACCCTAAACTATTGTAAATGTAATCGTACAGAAATGACAATTTGGCATCACAAGGACACATCACTTCAATTTCATACTTATTTGTCTTCAGCATGTAGACCTTAACCCTTTGAGTGCCAACGTCCGATTGTACCGGACGACAAAAGTTGGCCGAAAAGTGCCGACGTCCGATTTTACCGGACGTTCGGGAAAAAGTCACTAAAAATTGTAACCTTTAATATTTTTAAATAATATATATTTAAAAATATATATTGAAAATATATTTAACATTTCAATATATTAAATAATAATATATTGAAATGTTTGTGAAGAATCGTTCTTTTCAAAATAAATTGTTATAGTACACTTCCGATCAAACTTTAAATTATGAAACTCACATATAAACATTTTTGGTTGCCATAGCTACCAGAAACAATGTGACAATAGTTTCTTAAAAGTTGTATAACTTACTCATTATTGAAGATAATAATATAAATTTTTCAAGATTTACAGACAATTGCATACACTTTCCAGTGATATGGACTAAGAAAAGGATATGAATTTTTTTGGTCATAATACTTTGGTTGAAAAATGAAATTAAAAAATATTTTTGAATTTTTTTTAGGTAAGTCTATTTTTGGTATTCCTAAATTTAGTGTTATGGTAACTTTGTTATTTTACGTTAATTAAACAGAGTTTTCAGAGAAAAATAAAAAAAGAATCATGTTGATAGCTTATTAAATAATCGAACTGTGAATTTTTTACTAAAACCTTGCAAAATGCCTGAAAAAGGGCTGGCACTTTTAGGTACACCCACTAGAAAAATACCTGGCACTTTTCAGTATACCCACTCAAAAAATACTTGGCACTCAAAGGGCTAAATGCACACCATCCTCTGAAAGGCACAATCATCTTGATCTTCAGATATTGTGACACTGAGTAGGCTCTCCGTGAGATACTTATAAACATTGAAAAAATCTCTGAGATGCATGGTGCTTTGTCAGTAGCTTACCTGAGATCTTGAGTTGCAGTATTGTCAAACCTCAAATAAGAAGTTAGCACTTCATAGCATTTGCAAGACTTGATAGTAAAATAAATAGGGCGCCCTGTTTAATCTTTAGAAAACATGGACTGCATTTGTTCATTGGTGGACTTCAAAATCCTAGACAATAGTAACAAACCAATATAGGCATTGATTTCAATCTCATCTGTGTTACAATATTTACTCTTTTCCCTATTGAGGCCTAGATTTTCTCTTAACTGATGACAACTTAATATTTGTATGTTCTATCAAATTTGTGTCACACAACAGATTTCAAACGGCTACCCTATCAGGTTGAAATCCTAAAACCCTTGATGTAGCAGTTAGGCCAAGTAAATCTCTAATCACATTATGTGCTGGTGTTCTAACAGCTCTATGTGGTTCTTCAAAAGTCCGGGGGTAAGGTGGGCCTAATACTTTTTTGCACAACCTGCCAAAATACAAGCAAAAATACATAATTCGGCAACAAAGAACATCTATTTCTAGTTCAGGTTCATTTTCTTCAGCATCAGACAAACTTTGGGAAATATCAACTACTTGTTGAGGTTCAAACACTAAAGCATTAGGTCAACGCTCACCTAGTACTGGTGTCAGATCATCCTCAATTTCTGAAGAAGATTCTTAACTTTCACTACCAGGTCTTTCATTCGGAAAAACAAAGTAAAGTTCGGCAACAGAATCATCTACCACTTCACTTTCACTCAAGCATTTTTGTTGTATGGTCCATACATTCAGGCTGAGACACTCATCCGAACTGTTTTTGTTAGTTTGTTACGTCATGGAGCCACTGACATATATCTGGAGGTCAATGGTTGATCCATTGTTAAAAAATCTATAAAACCATTTAAATATTTTTTAAATATAAAACACAAGTTTTAACTTGTTACGGGACCCAAGATGTAAAGCAAAAGTTTTGGTCTGTCAGGCACCAATTCAATAACGATAACCAAAAACCTCCCGTGACCTTCAATAAATGATGAGTAACGAACTACTGCACACGGCAAACTGCGTGGCAAATAGATATTAGTGGTAGTAAGGGGGAGAGATGAAGGTACTGTAAATTACAGGTGGCATGGTCACTCAGCCTTGCCAACTCAAGCAATCAAAATTTACTGTGATGTGTGTGAGACCAGGCTTTTGGTTTAAGTGTTAAAATTATGGAGACAGTCTCATTTGTGTCTGGAGTTCTATTACAGGATTTAAGAAATCTGAGTAACTGGTGTTATGAAAATGAATTTAAGGTACATGTAAGTAAATCAAAATTTTATTATTTTTTGATTTTAAAGAATCTTAATGAACTATTGAAATACCACAAAAATATAATACCAATAGAAAATTGTAATTGCTTTCATATAGAACAGGTAGACAATATCAAAGACTTTGGTGTTATTTTGACAAAAGGATTACTTAAGAATGACATAAATCTTTTTACATAGTAAATTAAAGCCTTGCATTAACAAAATTTATTTTTCTAATAATATTTTTTTGATGAAAAATTGTTGAAAACCTATATTTTGCTCTAATTTATTCTAGGTTGCAATACTTAATCCAGAGTTGAGGCAGAACTTTTACATATCATATAGAAAGATTAAGAGTTTTACAAAATCACTTTTTGCGGATAATATGAAGTAAAAATATAACAGCAAGTTCGTTCCTTTTTTCTTCAAATTGAAAATTTTGCCAGTGCAACACCTTTTTGTCTTTAAAGTTTTAAGGTTATTTTATAACATTCGTGGTGACTTAAGAATTTTTTAGTTTATAGTCATAAAAGATATGTACAAAATCTTTGTGAATTCCCTAAGTTAATAAATCGTAGTTTACACATTATTTTAGCTATGTTGGACCCAAGTATTTTAATAAATTGCTGTTTTAATTTTAAAATAAACTTACTTCTTTTCTCAAAAACTGGTTATTTGCTAATGGACATCAATTTTTGGAATAATATTCTAATTTAATACAAATATTTTAATATGAATACTTTTTAATCTTCACTTTGTCTTTATCATACCCACAAGTTTTATCTGTTATTAATTAATTAGATTAGCTACTAATAACTAGTATCGAATGGCACAGAAGATAGCAAATACTGTGTTAGGACTGGACTGTTATTTTATTTTCTTAGTTTCGCTGCCACATTACTGGTGAACATAGCAATGTGAATTCCGAGTCTTTATATGTATTGGATGCGTTTTTTTTCATGAAATTAATTATTATTATTATGTAATTTCCAATGTATGATTAATACACATAATGTCTTTTAAACAAAACATGTCCCTTAAGTCTCAGCCAAATTTGAGGACATAGAAGTATGTGAGGTTTAACATTGTTTTGATGGCAACTAAATTCAAAATGACCACTAATACAGTCAACTGTTAATACCAAAAATAAATTCACTGATCAGTTTTGCTGATAAATTTAAAATTTCAATGACCTTGTGTGTCTTGAACTCTATCCCAGTGTCTCAACGCCTCCAGTATCGGTTTGTACAGACCAAGACCTGTAGAGTTGGTCTTGCCGTAGTGTTCTACCACATCCTTGTCTTCCACTGTCAAGGCTTCCCAGCTCAGGAACAGATCTTTCAGTCGTGGCACTGTAAAGTACATAACAGTCTCAATTTAATGACACATTTTCAAAACAAGGTTGGCTCCTGATGTTTGAAAAGAAGATGCCAACCTCTCTAATTTTGTTACTTCATTATCCGAATCTTATAGCCTAGCACTAGATTACTCTGTAATAAAACTTTAATCTTATATAAAGAATTAACTTTAAGTTCAATGTTGTTTCTAAATAATCTTGTTGAATGATAAATCCTGGTGATGATTTTGAAAGTATCCAATTCTATCTTACTGGTAAGTTGATGGTTTTGCTGACCACACTATGAACTTACCCCATAAGAATTGATATAGATGCCACATTCCAGTTTCAATCAAGATACTTTATTTTTATTATGTATACATAAGGGTGAGATAAACATATTCAAAAATGTAATAATCCACTGTTAAAATAGCAATAATGTCTACAATAACGTTTTAATTGTATTTTTCTTTTAAATGGTATGTACTATAATGTAGGTAGCACTTCTAAGGCCCAAGTGAAAATTTTGAAAACAAAGCGTAACATTTATTATCAATATAATCAGAGAGATCCTGAAATCCAGAGGGAAATTTAAATAGTTTTAGTGGCTTGTTCCTAAAATAGCATTCCATATTCTAGTAATGATCGAAAACACTCATGATCCATCATAATATTTGTCTTGAGGTTCATTACATTGGAAAGTATGTACATTTTAAAATAAGTTTTAATAGATATTTCACTGTGTTAAATCTAGTGAGAGGTGTTTTAACTTTTGAATAAACTAAAACACACTTCAGATTTTCCTTGGTAAATGTCAAATTACATTTTATAGAGGTTCTAACAGTTCTTGGATTTTTTATATTTTAGGTTTTGTCTACTGTACTTGTACCTTCTGGTATTAATGTAAATACGATATCACGTATTTGTTGTTGAAAGGTAGGACATGACATCAATTCGGACGTCAATTTTTCATCGGTTTTATCCTCATCTTGGCATCCATTTTCTTCACTGTAGTGTTTGTGGGTGCATTCTGAGATCATGTTTTTGTGATTTAGAGCAGCTAAAAGTCGCCTTCAAACTTTGTTGGGTTGTTAAAAAATCAAAATGTTACCTCAATAAAAATTATATGACATTCTTATAAAATGACATTGTGTTTGTTTTGTACAATATACATTTTGCAAACAGCTGGTAACTGTTAATAGCAAATGACCCAGATGAGAAATATATCTACATTTTACACAATAAACATCTACAATGCTCTATTAAAATTGAAACTATGTAATTACTGTCAAATTTTTGTTTATAAATAATATCAGAAAATAACTCACCATGTATGAACCTTTCAAAACTATAACTTCAAAATTTTTAAAATGTTTTTAGTTTTCTCTTTTAGTTACACAAAAAGATGTAAGTAGTACTGTCATTGGTAGTTTACAAACTTTAATTATAATTTTAATAGAAGTTTAGGCTTTTATGTTTATTTTTTAACCCTAGATATACAGCAATGTGAAATGTAAAAAATGGTGGTCCTATTTTTGCAGTACAAAAGCCATTTTAAATTCAAGTTAAAGCACCTACAGGAATAATTTTATAATATTTCTTCACAATAGTTTTTTTAGAAACATATATGTTTTACACATTTTATTCCAATACGTATTTATTGTATTGAGTCAGAAGGAAAGTTCAACATGACCATGAGGTTTATTGTGATACTTTACTCCTACATTAGTTCCTGCCTTGTAGTGATGTTCTTGGACCCATTCTTGGTCTGGTTGCTATTTCAGCTACCAGTCTATAATTTGAGTTCTTCTTGCTGAGTAGGAGGTCAAAGTTTCAATCTCAAAACGAAAACAAGCTAAAATGATTACCTATTTTCGACGTATTTGATGATAGATATATTATATATTTATAAACTGTTAATTTAAAGAATATGTGCAGTATATCCAAATACCATAATAACAACTTTATAACCAATAAAATTACAAGGCAGAGTCAAAAAATTTCGGAATCGCTGTTGGAAAGTTTGTTTTGCAGCAGTTGGTACTACTCCTAGGGAGAGAATATTTATAGTGTTCGTATAGCTCTGTTTGCCAGTGTTTACTTGTAAAGATTACTTTTGTTTGTCTGCAAGTTAACCTTCTCTATTTAAAACATTGGCTATTAGCGAACAACGATCAAACATTAAATTCTATTATTTGCTTCAAAAGTTGCCTAGTTATAATTCATGCTTATGGAGACGAGACGATGAAGATGAATTAAGTATATGAGTGACAAACGTTTTCATGATGATCACATAAGAATTGAAGGAGACCCTCGAAATGGATGATCTTCAACTGCATCCAGCAATGAAAACATTTAGCGAGTTTGGCAAGTTGTACGAGCAAAGCAGTGACTAACGATTGATGAAATTGCATTTGAAGTAAACTTATCAAATGGTACTGTCCACTGCATCTTCATGGTTATTTTAACTTGCATCAAATTTGTTTGCAATTTGTTCCAAAAATGCTAAATGACCATCACAAAGAAAATCATTAATTGCTGGTGTGTCAATTAATATGGCCGGCGCAGATCCGGATTTAAAAAAATTGTAACTGTTTAAGAAACATGGTGTTTTCTCTATGACCCTCAACAAAAAGTCAGTTCTCTGAATGGAAAAATATCTCCAAGGAAAGGAAAATTTTGCTTGCACAAAAGCAAAGGAACAGTTTACTAGAAGTGTTTTTGACTTGAAAGGTTCAATTCCCTAAGAGTTCATTCCAGAAGGACAAACAGTGACCAAAGAACTTTACGTAGAAATTCTTAGTCATTTAAGACATGCCATCAGGAGGAAATGCCCTGAAAACTAGGTGGGACACAACTGGTATTTGCTTCATTACGACCACCCTGCAAACTGGTCTTTGTTAATGCGTAATTATCTAGCCAAGAATAATATTATCAGGCTAGAACATTCACCCTACTAGCCTGACCTGGCAGCAACCGATTTCTTCCTGTTCCTGTTCCTGTACAACCTGTTCCCGTGATTGAAAACAGTGTTGAAGTGAAAAAGATTTGCAGATACTGATGCTATCAAAGAAATTGTGACAAAAGCAATTAAAGAAGTTTCACATAGACAATAGACAATATGCTTTATTAACATTATCATCAAGACATGTCACAGAGTCAAAGTGTTTTTGCAAGTGAATTCTATTATTAAATGAGAGGTCTAATAATTAAGATTCATCATTCCATGATAAGAGCTCATGAATATGTAGTATGCGTGGTCTTGCAGGCAACACCTTAGGTTTCTCTTTATAGATCCTGGGTTTTCTTTCAGATGATCTAGTAGCTTGTTGAAGAGTTTCATTCCAGCATATGATCGCTTTTTTCTCAAACAATGCTGTTCTATGGACTGGTAGAGTTTAATCCCCTACTTGTGTAGTGTAATGGCAGTGTAGATCTTTTTGGTTTGGAGAATACTTAGTTATGCAGTAAAGTATTGTTTCTAGGATGTAAATGGATGTTATTGTCAATATTGTCCAGTTTTTGAAAATGTTTCTGCAGCTCTTTCTAGGTCCTATTCCAGCCATTAACCTAATTGCTTTTTTCTGCATTACCAGAACTCTGTGGAGATTGCCACTTGAAGAAGCACCTCAGACTGCTATTCCATAACAGAGTGGCATTCGAATAACGCGTGATATGCTATTCTCGTGGCTTCATGAGTACTAGTTGTCTTGATTCTCTCTTTAATGCAAACAACGCTGAGTTAAGTTCAGTTACAAGCGCCTTTTTAATGCCTAGAGTCGTTTGTTTTTTTCTCTTTGAGAACGAGGTCATTTTTCATTGTATATTCTTGAGCCATGTTGAAAGCTATGTTTGTGTTAATTTCCAGTTGTTCAGTATTTCTATTTGCTGCAAGCAGAACTGTGTCATCTGCGTACATGATCATTAGACAATCTTCTCTCAAGTGTTCTGGAAAGTCATTTATAAATAAAATAAACAAAACTGGTCCAAGAGCCTTGTGGAATTTCTCTTCTCGCTAGTAGCGGGATTGTACTGATTGTCCCTTTGTTGTTTCCTTAAGTTCCACTATTTGCTTTCGTCCATTGAGATAGCTTTCAAACCAACTGAGTGCTGTTTGTCGGATTTCAACATTTTGAAGTTTAGTCAATATGAGTTCATGTCCAAAGCAATCAAAGGCTTTACTGAGATAAAGAAATAAGCTGGTGATGGTGTTGCTTATCTCCATATTGTCAACTATATATTCAGCTAGGTTGATAATTGCAGTTGTGGTAGATTTTTCAGAGATAAATCCATGCTACTTGTTAGTATTTTGTTCTCTCTTAGATACTTTAAGAATCTAATAAAAATTACTTTTTCAATAAGTTTTGAGACTGAGGGAGAAGATAAATTGGTCTGTAATTGGCAATGTTTTGAGGGTCACCTTGTTTAAATTTTGGGTAGATTTTGACTATTGTTAATATGGATAGGAAAACATCTTTCTGAATGGACAAATTTATAATTTTTACAAAAGGGTGTTATGAGTTCATGAGCACAACATTATTAAGGATCTTTGTTGATATTTCATCTACTCCAGCAGAAGAAGGTGAGCTTCTTAGAGACCTTACAATTTTGAACATTTCATCACCTGTTGTTGGTTCCAAAGAGTTTCTCTTAGAACTGTTTGGACATGTTGAGTAGATGGGGCTGAATCTTTATTTATGTTATTTATTTTAAGCATTTCTTCAGCTATTTTTGCAAAATACTTGTTAAAACAATTAGCTATTCTTCCAATGTCTTTTAACAGTTCTCCACCATGATGTATTTCTATTTTAGTAGTTTCAGAGCCTATCTTTCTTTACCTCTCGTATATGGTGTTTCAGATAGCTTTGGATTTATTATCTGATTGGTGTATGTATGTAGTGTTGGCCTCCTGTCTTGACTGTTTAAGTTTTTGGTCATATATTTTATTAAGTTCTGTGGCAGCCCGTTTGTCATCTGCATTTCCAGTTAGGAAAAACTTATTGTGTGTTTTCAAGAATTCTTTTTTAAGAATAGACATTTCTCTAGTATAAGAAATCATTTTTCCTTTTTTTCCTTAGCATAAGATCATACTTGTGGGGCAGGCCCAGTCAAGTGCAATTGGAGAGATGTACCAAAGTGGAAATATGCTTTGTCTACCTCATTTGAATTAATGACGGAGTCCCAAGTTTCCATAGCCAGTATGTTTCCTATGGTCTAGTTTGACATGTCAAGTGTACAGTATTGTCCAGGGTGGACTGATAGCTCAGTGTTAGTCACTTCTACACTTATCATGTCTTGATTCAGATCTGAGCATACTATGTCTATTGAGGGTATAGAGATTTCTGTGATTCTTGTAGGTGGGAGGTCTAATCTCTGGATGTTAAATTCCCTTAGTAGTTCGTTGAATGCATTGTGTTTTCTTGATATATCATCAAGATTGTCAATGTTTACATCCCCTATAACAAGTTTTTTTTAGCACCTAGCAGTAGTTTATCCAGAAATTCAGACAAAACCTTAAGTACAGTGTCAAAATTTGATCCTGGTGATCGCTACACTCCAAGTAAGTATAGGTACTTGTTCTTGGTCATTCTTATTTTTATAGCTGATACTTCAAAAGTCATTTCAATAATATATTGTTCTAATCCTAAGCTTTTGGTTTTATAGGAAACTATGTTTATATATAGCAACTCTTCCTTTAATGTGTTCACTTCTGCCATAAGCACTGATTAGTGTGTAGTCAGCTATTCTAGCCTGATCTATTGTGCTCTTTTTTAGACCATGTTCTGTCAGTATTATAAATTCTGGATTTATATTGTGCAGCATGTGTTCTTGCTGCTTAAGTTTTCTTGCCATTCTGTCCGTATTTTGGTGGAAGAAAAGTAGTCCTGATTTTGCTTTGAGTTTTGTTATGGTTGGTGGTTTATTGAGCTTGCATGGTCTAATAAAGTGTTGGACCGATGTATTTCTGTCTCAGCTGTTATTTGGTAGTGTTCTAGTACGGTAGGGGGAGTCGTCACTGATATAGCTGGTGAAGTAGCAGAGGCCATTTCATGTGTACTGTGTAGTGTGGTTGGCTTGTTCAGGAAATTTTTATTGACTCTTTATAGAAATGTATGTTTTTCATGAAGAACTCCCCAAAATTTTCTTTGTCTGGGAAAATTATTGCGGTCATTGGTGGTTTCTTTTCTAATATTAGCAGTGTTAGGTTGGATATAGTTTGAGAGGTATTGTTACCCACAGCATATTTATCAGTCTGTAAAGAGATGCTGAAATAATTGGTTTTGTTCCTAACTGATGTGTTAGTTTTCTTAAGTTTTTGTCTGCAGATTTGGCTGATTCCTTGGGTTCCTTTGTTGTTTTCAGTCATGCTTTTTGTCACAGAGGTATTCAGTTTTTGTCTACAGGTTTGGCTGATTCCTGGGGTAGTGTTTGTGTCTCTATCTGCTGTCAGGTTCTGAAGATCTGAGTGTCATGTAGTTTACAATGGATTTTTCAACCATTTTGTCAACCTTTGTTGTAATCTGTCAAAGTGGTTTGTAGTTTTTGTTTACAGATTTGGCTGGTTCCTGAAGTCGGGGATGGGTTACTTTCCATCAAATTTTCCAGTTTTTTTATTACTGGTTTGACTTTCACCTGAAGTCAATATTTGGATTGGCTCTTGAGGTCAAAGTATTAATTGCTATCTCCATTTGTTCAAGTTTTTTCTTATATCAGACATTTCAACTTTTAAAAAATGGAACTGTTTCTAGTTGGCTGATTATCTTGAGTAGAGGAGGAAGTTTGAGTTGTAATGTGTTACAGAATGCTTTTTTTAGAGTCTTGGTTTTCAGTTTTCCTTTTAAATATTGAAACAGTTTTTTCTAGTTCTGCTATTTTTTTTATATAACTATCAATGAGTAGTAGTTTTGATTCGTTTTCCTCATAAATAGTTTGTGCTTGTAAGTAAAGTTTCTTCTCTTTAGTGATTTGACCTTGAATATCTGAGTTTAGCTGTAGCAGTTTTCTATTTTGTCAATGTGTGCTTTTTCTGAGTTTTCCATTTCCTCCAATTTTTCCTCCATAATGCTAACTTTAGTTTTTAGCCTGAATGTTTCTTTTTTTTAACTTGTTTTCTTCTACTGGCGCGTATCCTATTTTGGCATCCAATTTCTCCTCTTGACTATCTGAGTTCTCTAAACAGTTATTTTTAAATAAGACTATTTTGAAGCTCTCGAATAGTGTCAGAGCTGTTGAGTGATATTGGGCAAGCTAGTCTTTGGTTGGCAGGTTTGGGGTTAGAGAGGGAAGAGTTCAGGTTATAACGATCAGGTCTTAAGGATTCGTCCTCTGTTGCTTTACAATTGCAGGTCCAAGAGTTAATATCTGCTGGGGTTATTATAAAAGCAAATTCCGAGAACTTTATGACTCTACCTAGTATGTAATACAATTAAAAAAATAAATTTGTAACAAATTATTTGTTATAATAAAAAATTTAAAATATAAAAATAATTTAAAAGTTTAGAATTTTCTTATATTATATATTATTACAATACACTATTTTGAACAAGAACATATCAAATATTTCAAGATGCTCAAAAAGGAATGTATAAAATATGAGTAATGTAAAACCTTATACAGCCTAAGTCTTAAATCATACAATGTTGTCTTAGAGGTAATCAAGCACTAGAGTAATACATTTTACTAATTTACACACCTCAATTCTCAAAATCGGTAAAAAAATGTACTTGTGATTACATAATGATCATCGAGAAATTGTAGGGCCATGTAGTTTTGCTGTCAATCCGTAACACAAAATGTGTATACACTTAAGCCATTTCACAATTAGCTGTTTTAAAAGGTTTATAGAAACATTTCTAGTAAGTACACCATTACACTGATCCTAATGTTACATACTGGAACAAACAGTATTATTTTCTTCCGGAGTATTTGTAGAATTACATAAAGTTCATAAAAGTCCCTTCTCTAAATAACAATTTGGTTCCTTTTATTTATTTCTTTTTCATACTGCTATACTGTTAAATCACTTAAAATAGTATTCAGTAAGTATCCATTGATTTTTATTTTGTTCCTTGTTAATGTTTTGTGTATAAATGTAAAGATGCAACTAACTGAAAATAGTGTCAGCACATACCAGTGTCTCTGACATTCACATGGATTGATCAAACCACTCTTGTAAACTCTTTGAGTGTGGTAATGGTCATTATTTGCCATCTTTGATCTCATTTACTTGATAGTAAAAAGATGTGGATGAGCGTGTATCTTTTAACTTGGTACAACTTGGATCATCTTCCAGAGGGTTGTAACTTTTACATCATACATTAGATTTAATGGATTGTGAATCATTTCTATAAGAGTACTAATTTAGTGGAAATTAACGTAATTTATCTATGAATAGTGATGTAAATGTAATAAATAAATGGAATAATTTTCAATAATAATATCCAATCAATATAATTTTAATTGGACTTTTAATTTTTTACTGATGGTAACAGTGTCAAAAGTTAATATATATCATGTTTGTGCTTTCAGGATCAACATTGGTATAAGATGAAAAGATTTCTGAAGCAGTTAAACCAAGTCCTAAATTTTGAAGTAAGATCTTTTTTACAATAAATATTAATCAATTTTTTTATTTATTGCTTGTATAGCAGTCATATTTATGAAAGTTATCACATTCTTAACTAAAACTTGTAATGTTAAGAGAAAGTATCAGCAAGTCAGTTATAATTTATTTGCACAGTATGGGTGGTTCAAAAAGTATTCTAGTCTATGTTTTGGGGAATTTTTATAAAATATAAGGTTAAATAAGTTATTAATGGCACTTTTTATTGGCCATGAAATAGTGGCGATGACAGCCACTTTGGAGTATAATAAGTGGGGCAAGTGGAGGTATAATCAGAACGGAAACTTTTCAGATCTTGTAATAGTAAGGTAAATGAAGTTTAAAAAGAAGCTCATCGTTCCATCTCAAAGCATTATAATTACTTATTAAGTGCCTGACTCTTTAGGGTATAAGGAAAACATTGTAAAAATAACCAACCCCTTTTTTATTTTTGTAGAATTTGTGAATTTCAGAGAGAGAAGATCATTCATATCATCTGTAAACTTTTATCTGATTTACTAATGTTTTACACAATAACTTGTTAACGTCATGAATGTGTTATAGTTAAAAAAAAAATAAATAAAATAAAAAAAAACTACTGGATGGAACTTTAATGTTTGTCTTTCAAAATTTCGGGGAATTTGAGTGATGTGAGGCAATGGCCACCTGTGGCCAATGTATTTCTTGATCTCAGCAAGGATTTTGATTGCCTTGATCATGGCCTGGCTGTGAGAAAATTGAGCTCTCACAGAATCCCAGACACTGCTCTGAGCTGGTTTGTAGACTATTGTACGATTATATGTAGGTGGTAGAGTTGAAGCAATTAAAGTATGGTCTAACAAAATTTATTAGGTTATGACTCCTGAGCAGTGGCGCACCCAGAAATCTTCTCTGGAGGTGTCCAGTACACCACTTAGTCAGGGGTATGGAAACACCTCAAATCAGTAGGGGAACCACCAGGAAATGTTTGATACATTAGGTCCTAAAATGGTTATTTTATTGTACTTTTCAACTAATGAGATGAGAGAAAAGTGGAGGGTGAGATTGTATAAAGTTTGCAGTAAAAACACTCTACCACAAATCACCAGTAAGCTTATATTAGGATAATTAAAATCTTCTGCAACAAATATAGTTTATATGCAGATTTTTTAAGTCTGTGATCTCCTTTAACGCAATGTTAAACTGGTCATATATCAGTACCAGTTATGAAAAAACTACTATAGCTAGGATATAAATATATTTACACATTGAACGTGTTCAACTCCAAACTTGTCTGGGATTGCTATCAAGTCGTTTCTTCCCTTGCCAGAATCAACAACATGACTGTTTGTTGGGTTCCTAGTTATGAGAGGATCTCTGGGAACGAAAGACCTGATGCCCTGGTGGACTTGGACTTAGCGCCCAATATGATGAAACCTCAACCGTCCTGTGGCATTCCTAGGTGTGAATTCTTTGGGCCTGTCTCGAAATGGGTTCACTCTGAACATGTGAGAAGGTGAAGGCTACATCCGGGCCTGAGAATGAGCAGAATGGATCTACAGTCGCCTTCTCCCAGAGTGGCGTCTGATCTTTTCTCCTTAAGTAGATCAGCATCTTCTCAGGTTATGGGTCTGATTGAGGATTGTCACCTGAGGAAGCATCTTCACAGAGTCGGCATTCTTCAGAAGGATCCGCTCTGTAGAAAGTGTGCCAAGCAGGAGGAAACTGCTGAACACCTGCTCTTTGACTGTCCTGAAATAGCGAGGGAACGCTACGCTATCTTTGGTAGTCAGGACAAGGGTGGTGAATTTCCCCAGGAGGACCTGATTGGGGAATCTGTTTCTATATTAATAATTATTTCATAGAGCAAGTTCATTTAAGAATTATAAGATCAAGAAAAACTATGAAAGTAAATTGTAAAATGTTTAAAGCTCAATATGTATTTATAATTATGTTCATCAACAGTAATTATTGTTGTTATTAATTATTAGAAAACATCATCCTTATGGAATTCAGCATTCATAATTGTACTTTATCTGTTTATTCTAGAATCTATTTTTAATACATTTGTAATAATTCTTTATCCATAATGGTTTATTTATAAATGGTGTATGAAAAACACACATCTGAGTTATTACTTTTCAGCTTTGACTAAACCTTCAACATTTCATCCTTATGTAATGGAGGGAAAAGTTGGGTCTCCTTATTGGAGACAGAACTATGAAGCAGACTGAAAGATCCAGTCTGTTACCTGACTAAATATTTTCAATCATACACAAACTTTCCTTCTTTACATTTTCAACAATTAGTGGTTTCCACATGACAGAATTCTGAAAAATCTAGGCTGGACAAATTTTTTTAGCATAATTTAAAGTGTATTTTAATGATTTAAATGTATTAAATCAAAATAAAATCGCTTATTAGAATGTTTATGCGTTTTAAAATTATCTTTAACTATTTAATCAGGTAACATAGTAAACACTTAATCAGCATCATTGAAGTATTTTAAAGTAAAATTCACTATTTATTAGACATCAAAATCTTAAAAAATTAGAAAATAAGAGTTACATACCAAATTTTGTAAAAATCAATAAAATTGTGAACAAAACTTTTTGTGCAGTTTGTGTGATTTGTTAAAATTACAAATTAAACAAAATCACAGTAGTGAATGTTCCTAGAGTCAGTTTAAGAATTTTAGTTTTGTAAAGATTTGTTAATATATTCTTATTTTTATTCATAAAAACAACACCTACATCCCTACTAATCCGAAACTTTTAATAATCTGGCAAATATTGTCTTAAAATTAATGTGGCCTGTTTGTTTATCTTTTGTATACCAGCTGAACTTGCAGGTATCTTGATTTTAGCCCCACAACAATGTTGCATTTCAAACAAACACTCTGACACTTGATTTTGTTTGTATAGTTATAAGAAATGACTCAATTTAAAGATCAAATTAATACATTTTGAGAATTTTGATATTTGTATTCATTATTCATGAAATAAATCTTCAACTTTTCTTTATTTATTGTTTAAGTACTCAATACGTGTTTACAAGAAAAACCTAAAGCATTTGGATATTTTACCTCATTTGTGACTGCTGCCCATATTTTAGAACTGTTATCACGCAGACAGGTAGTTAACCACCCAGTGTATCATCATGTAGAAAGAAATTGGTCTTATATGGACATGATTGTAAAGGCTTTAAAATAAAACATCATGAAAAGGCCATGTAAGTGTTTGAAGTTTAGTTATTCTCATGCGTAAAACTTAAGACCTTTTCATTACAGCCAACTTTAGTTATATAAAAAACTACAATTTTTATAGTTAGTTCATTTATTAAAAAGATGCCAACAGTTAATTTTATAATAAAGCCAACAAAATTTCCATATATTTCAGCAGGCATTAAGAGATTTTATTTGTCATGTTGTACTTAATTGGAGAACATGTTCCTATTTAGTATTTTATGTATCTAATTTGAACAGAATATGTGTGTATTTCATAACATACAATACTAAGATAAAGTTGTTTTATTCTCTACATCATGTTGTACTTAATTGTAGAATATGTTCCTATGTAGTATTTTATGTATCTAATTTGAACAGAATATGTGTGTATTTCATAACATACAATACTAAAATAAAGTTATTTTGAATTTGAGTAATTTGTTTACTGGTCCAGTTATTTTAGCTTGAAAATTTAATCAATTTTATTCTTTTTATCTTTTTGCTGTCGCTGATATAACTGTTATGTTTGTCAGAAGATTGGTCATAAGAGTGTCAAAGTATCAAAATATGACATGTGGAAAAACTTAATATTTATAATCTTTCCAAAACTCCTCCAACAGCCCACTGGCGCACCAAAACTTAATCTCTCTGACAACCGATACTTTTAATAGCATAGAAAAAGGAATGAATTGACTTAATAAACAATTAAAATTTAATTTAATACAAAATGGCACTCATGGACTACTTGAGTTTAATTTTACTATCCTGTCTTCACTGTGTTTCTTGATGTAAACTTTCTTGAGTGCTTATAACCTTATGTTTTCAGATGTACACCTGAAGAACATACATTTTGTCTAGGAAAGTTAATTTAAGATAACTAACATTTATTAGTTTTAGTTAACTTTAACTAATATTAGATGTTATTACTCAGTTTAAATATGTTTCAGGTTTTTTTTCAAGAAATTGCCGAAAAACGATCTCATGTGCCTGTTCTTCCAAATGAGAACACTGTTCAACAGAAGGAGCCGCTAGTATATCAACATGTCGGTTGGGCACATCAGCCTGTCACCACGTACTCATCACCAGTACGAATTGAACAATCTTCCACTGCAATTTATACATTTCCATCGTTTACTGAAAAATTCATAATAGAAAATATTGATGAAAACAAACTCATCTATGATCCCAAAAATAATTTTGGTGATAAAATAGAACTATCTTTGGAATGTTTGCCAATTATAGATGATTTGACTGTTGCCACAAAAAACAATGAGACATTAGTAGAAGATAAAAGTACTGATTTGAAGATGAAAGATGCAGAAGGAAAAAATAGTAGTGGGAACTCAAGGAAGCAGTGGCAAGAATTTTTCAAGCCTCCAACTCTTTCAAGTGGACAAACGGATGGAGGCTGTACTTCGGAGCCTCTTCTGGCCTCGGAAGCTCCCAAAAACTCAAATGCAGTTACTGGTCAAATTCTGCACCACATATATGTTGAAACGAAAAGCACCATTGGCTCCGAAGGTTTGCGAACAGAAAGTGCTTCAATACTTAGATCCATTAGTCAAACCAGTGACACCAGTCTTCCACAATAAAAATTGTACCTCACAGACTTCATTAATTAAAAAGAATAAAATAACACACTTAAATAAACTGCACAAAAGTATAGCTAAAATAAAAAAGGCAATTTTGGCATCACAAGATACATAAAAACTATACTGTTACTTATATCAACAAGAAATAAACTAACAACATTTGAAATAAAGAATAAAATTTATTTGTGATGGTATATTTTTGTTAGAAAGTAAGATTAACTTAATTATGATTAAGTAGCTAAACTTTTGTAATCTGAGATACTTTTAAATCCTGAATTAATTTTTAAAATTACAATGTCTTGAACTAGAAAAAGTGTCTTGTGTTGTGTGGATGTGAATATGTGTTTCCTAGTCCGTTCGTCCATGCATGATCACTAGTAAAAATCATATTGGCTTTCATTCCAATTTGACATGTAGGTTTAAGTTGCAAATTTCTTTAGTCCATTATTCAAAATTTTAATTTTTCAGATAATTTATTCAAAATATTTTGTGCTTGGTTCAAAAACAACATTTTTCTCAAAATTTACTCGCTTCTGAAAAGTTTCAGAATATGTAGTCCATTAGACGTTTTTATGAAATTTCATAATAATAATAAATCTTTATTAAATGAAAGGTATTCAATAAATATAACAATATACAGAGTGTTTACAACTACTCCGGTAATATGTTGTGAATTTTTTCTTCATGTCAATCAACATTATTTTATTTACTGATTGCTATGTTTTTGGTGTCAAAATGTTTGTATTTAAATTTGAGCAACTTTTATTATTGTTTGAAATGTATCATAATCTTCTTCAGACACTTCATACAACACATTTTGTCACTTTGCATGAAATATGAGTATTAGCTGATGACATATTTGCAGACGTAAACAAACATCGTAAGCCAACATTGGTATATTGAATTGCAAATAAAACACATCTGATTTAAAGTCATAGTTTTAAAATTCCAAGAAATAGTCAAGACAGAACAGCTCCAACAAAGGTAAGTAGTGGAAATTATGTGATAGCAAAGCTCAGACAAACATTGAGAAAATCAACTCTCTAATTCCAGATAGCTACATTGTTTCTAACATCTTTGTTATATTAAAATATTTTACTCCAAATACTTCTTCAAGACCAATGCAAAGATTTACATTCCATTGACATATTTTCCATAAACCCAAATTGTTTATTGCTTAAAAAATTGTTGAGTTTTAGAAAACACTCAAAATTTCTTTTCATTATCTTTTTAAATATTTTGGAAAATTATAAAATTTATATACGTCTGTAGTTAAATAAGCAATTTTGATCTCCTCGCTAAATAAGACATTTCTATAGCTGTTTTCAAGCACTGAGAGCCTTGTTTATTTATAATTGATTTTTTTAAAGCAGAGTATTTAATATATTGTTTCAAACATTTGAGTATAAATGCTGTGTATTGTCATGTCTAGGAGCTTTTTCTATTCTTATTTATTCAACTACCTTTTTTATTTCATCAGTACCAAAAAGAGGACTTAACTAAATACTTATAAATAAATATATTTAACAATCTAAAATTTACAAAAAATTATTCTAAGTATATTACTTTGTAAAATATTTGCTATGTTTAGGAAGTGTCATTGAGTGTAGATACAACTTTTCTAGGGCTTAAAATGGTTTAATTACTAACAGTGAGTTAGATGTCATTTCCATTACCCGTTAAATTTTTAATTAGTGTTTTTATTACTCTCATTTGCACTTGTGGTTTCTCCACATGACTTACAAATTAATCAGTTTTACAAAATTCTTTAATAATTTTCTGGTCAATTAAAAAATAATGTTGTTGTTATAATAAGTAGTATAAGATCTCAGTCTAACATATGATTGATTTTCATGCTATTATATAGATTTTTCCTTGTTTTTACTGTAGAACAGAAGTAATTTTTATTCAAGGAGCAAGTTATGATTAGGTGAATCTTAGAGCTTTTATATGTATTGTTTAAAACTGATAAAACAAATTTAAAAAGACTGACACAGAGACTGGTCTTGGACAACTTACAGGCTAGTCAATATGATGTTAAATATAATTTACATTATAAATGTCTATTTTATACTTAGGCACATCATTTCCGATTTTTTATTTCATTTTAATGAATATTATGTTTTAATGAAGAAAGGTCAGTAATATGTAAATGTAAAACTTCAGGTCTGAAACTAAACAGAATAGTTTTACTCATATGCAACCAAACATAGCGATGATACAAGTAGAGATTGTGTTGGTTGTTGTAGTTGGCTCACTAATTAAGGACCCAAAATTCATAGCAAACCATATCTATGAGAATTTAAATTAGTAAAGTGCCAGTGACTTAAACATAGTGATGATACAAGTAGAGGTTGTGTTGGTTGTTGTAGTTGGCTCTCTAATTAAGGACCCGAATCCATAGTAAACCATATCTATGAGAATTTAAATTAGTAAAGTGCCAGTGACTTAGAAGACACAGTATTGTTAAAATGTATAGTCATTGGCACACAACAATTGTTCATTTACCTTGCTAGGAAGTGAAACATTTCAGATTAAAATCAAAATGTTTAAGCTTTTTATTAAACCAACTAATCCCACAATAATCATATCTGTTGGTAACTGGCAGAAAAATGTCATACGATTACGGATAACAGTGTTGTCTAAGTTACTAATTTGTTAATTTCATTTTTTCATTGTCCACATATGATGTTGTTCATAAACTAACGGGATGGGTTGTATGGAGTCAATAGAAAATTAACTACGACGTGTGTTCAAAAAGTAACAAGAATTTTCAAGGGTTTGGAGAGTCCAATTGTAATGATTCTTATTATGTTGGTACTCATGCTCCTGAAGTATAATAAAAATTCCTGCTATATTCACCGTTTACTTTTTCAATAGCAGCTGCTAAGATTATAGATGTGTTTGATGAAATATCCATGTTAAAAAATATGGATCAAAGAGTTTGTATCAAGTATTGTGTGAAAAATGAAATAAAGTGTAACAAAATGTGGGAAATGTTAACAAAAACTTATAGTGAGTCTGCTATGAATAAAACAAGGGTTTATGAGTGGTGTAATTGTTTCAAAGATGGCTGTGAAGACATTGAGGATGCAAACTCTCCAAATGCCCCAGCACATCAACAACTGGTGAAAAAGTGGGATAAATGATTTTGATTGATTACCATAATACGATCAGAGTAGTTGCTGATGACATTGGAATGTTAATTGGCTTATACCATGAAATCTTTTTGAATGTTTCGGGTATGAAACATGTTGAATTTTGAACAAAAACAGCTGTGAATGGAAGGTGCTCAGGAGTCACTAAATTAAGTCATCAACAATGCAGAATTACTGAAATGTTTTATAACAGGTGGTAAAACATAGGGTTATGAGTATGACGTTAAAACTAAGGCTCAATCATCCTAATGGAGGCATTCTGGATCATCAAGACCGAAAAAGGCTCGACAAGTGGAGTTTAATATGAAAGTTATGCTCACCATGTTCTTTGATTTTAATGGCATAGTGCATCATGAATTCTTGCCACGAGGTCAAACTATCAATAAGGAGTACTATCTGTAAGTTCAATGCCAATCAGAAAAATATCTGGATTTGTGGCAAAACAATTCATGGCTTTTGCACCAAGAGAATGCACATGCACACACTTAATTGTTTGTTCATGAATTTTTGGCCAAAAACAATACTGTAACAATGCTCCAGCCTCCATATTCTCCAGACATGGCTCTGTGTGGCTTTTTAATTTTAAAAAATAAAGAGAACCCTAAAGGGCCGTCATTTCACAAGTATAGATGACACTAAAAGTGCATCACTAAAGGCTATTCCAAAAATCGAGTTTGAAAACTTTTTTAGGATTGGAAGAAGCGCTGGCACAAGTGCATAATATCTAATGGGGACTATTTTGAAGGTGACAACACTAATGTAGAAAAATTACCGTTACTTTTTCAATATATCTCTTATAGGCATAGAACAAGATGCATATGATTTTGAAGATCTGGATGAGAGTTAAAATCTAATAATATGTGACAGAATTTTTATATATATATATATATATATATATATATATTTATTTATTTATTTATTTATATATAGATATAAATTTTATGGCCTAAAATTGATCTGTGGAATTTCATTGTCATAAAATAAATCAATTAAACATTTTTTATGTTTCACCAGATTGTTCAACACAATTAAATAATATAAGTAAATAGCAATTTATTCTAGTAATACGACAGTGAATTTATGTAATGGTTAATATTTTATTTCATTTAAATTACCTACTGCAGTTGATGAATATTCCTAAGCAAAGTGGTTAGAGAGCTTCATACTTTCTATTTTTGTATCCCACTTCATCCTGGGAGAGGACATAGCAACATAACCAATTATTCCAAAAGAAACATCTTTGTTAATTTGAAATGTCATTCATAAAATTGAATTCCACATTGAGTATAAATTCAGTATTGCAATTTTATACCTAGCAAAATTGTTACATCTATATTTTAAAGAAAGAAAAATATTTGTATGTCTACAGAGATAGCCCTTTTGATTTTACTGATAGGTCTTAAGGAACTTTCAGGGCTTCAAACTGATTCTGTATTTTCACCTTCTTCAAAAACAGTATGGTTTGTAATATAGCTTTCAGTTACATTTGACCATATGGATGGGCTATTTTAATTTGAATAAATATACATGAATATTTGAGTGAATATTTTGCTCCCTCCGAACAAGGACAGATCCAGTACAGAATTTCGGAGGGAGCCATCTTGGTTTTAGTTTACCATTATTTTTTATATTTAACTGATGATTTTTCATTTAGATACAACAAAAATAAAATTTTTAGAAATAAATTAACTCATACTCAAAAATTACTTTATTAAATTAATGTTTTTGTTATGGCTAATATACAGGAGTGATACACTAAAAAAAATAAAACATCTTTATCAAAATCTTGGAGGAGGCCATGGGGACAATCTCCTCTGGATCTGCCATTGCCTCAGGATTCAAACTCCTAAGTGAGAGATATATGTTTGATTCTTGGCAGTGATATAACTAAGGAGAGGGAGATAGAACTCCTTCTCAAGAGTCCTAAATAATATAAAATTTTTGTATAGTAGCAATCTAACTCATTTGAAATACACGGGTTAAGTTTGAATTAGGCTTATCTAATTTATTAAAATTTAGATTTATTCCATACCCCCTCATATACCAGATTCATCGTTCCCCAAACCCAAGTCATGACACTGATTCTTGGTACCTACACAAACTGTACGGTACGTCTTTTAAATATTTATTCAAATTATATAATTATGATGTGGTATATACAATTTTCTATGAAGCTGCAGTATTTAATCCATACTGCCTTAAATATCTTAAATTTTTTAAACATTTGGCTTCTGCTCGATTTAATTCTGACACCTCAGAGTTAGCAACAGATTATGTGCCGGAGTCTGAAAACTAATAATCTGCAACTTTTACTTGTAACCTGTTTATTTAAAGTTTTCAATAAAATTAAAATATAAATCAAACTTGTGATTTATTTACACCATATGATTAACAAGATGATAAAATTTAAATTATAATAAAACAATTGTTTTAACCTAGCACTTTACATTTACATCAGATAAACAAAGCATGTAAAATTTCAAAATTTTAGTGAATTAATTATTCTTCACACTATCACACAGTATATAAGTAAGTTGCCAATAATGTGTATGACATGTTATGATAGTAAATTAGATAAATTAAATGTATTTATAGATTATTTTGTTCATCAAGTAATTTCTGAACGATACTTGGTAGTACATTTTAGCAACTAATAACAGCTATCTGCGATTTTGTCTTTATTCACGCTTCTTTCACTTTCTCCATTAATAGTTGATAATAAATATATGTCCATACCAATTTAAAATATTTGGAGTAAATTATGTTTGGATCTGTGCAAATATTTTATTTTAGTTATTACACAAAAAACAACACAACATCTATTAGGCATTATGGAGCAAAATTAAAAATTCATTTTAAATTCTAAGTTTATTTAGAATAAGTTTTAATTTTTGTATGTCTTTGTACTTGACACAGTAAGGTGTCACATGGAGCTCGTACATTTTGGAGAAGTTTACAATAACAATGTAGCTCAGCAGCATAAGTGAACATGACCACTACCATAATTTCCCAATGGCAAAATTAAACGATATTTACTATACAATAAATTTGTTTGTAAGCCATATCTATTGCAGAGTTTCAGTATAATGAAATTCACTGTATTAATTTGTGAAAAATTGTTTCTCGTTTATTTCAATATATACACTATTCAATCAATTATTTAGAATATACATTCATTAAAACTTAGTATCTACATGGTGACCCTAAATTGAGAAAAATAAAGTGTTTATAAAATGCATAATATATGCTTAAAAGTAATTACAGGGTCATCCCTTGGTTACATATTGCTGAAATCAGACTTTCCAGAGCCCCCCCCCCTTCCACTTGTAACAGTAACACTAGCCTCCCTCAATAATTATAACAGTGCCACCAACATTCCCCCCAATTTATATTATTTTTTAAATTGTAATGTAATGAAGACAATTTTAAACTCTAAAATAAAATGTGACTAATCAATATAAAAATATTATTCATCAACTATAGAACATCGTTTGGATTTGTTTGCTGTCTCTTCTCATTATGTGTAGTTTTTTAATTTAAAATCAATTATTGAAACAGTTTTTCTCTGCCTACTTTTTTAAACATTTTATCTAAAGTCTAAATGCAACCATAACGCAGCGAGAGAATCATTATACCGTTGCTCAGTATGGCACTCACTGTACTGTTACACTCGACTGTAATGCACATTCACTGACAGATGATTTGGCGTCTGCTTGCTTGTCACCCCAATTGCCTCACGCCTGTCTGTCCACATCACCAGATATACAACACCTCACTTCCTCTCCTAACCCGTTGCACCATTGAGTCATTTTTTTTACCAACTTGCATATTTTAATTTATAATAGGAGGCAATAGCCATAATTTTTGTTTAATTTACCCGTTTTAATATCCCAAAGGTTTATTTTTAAAGGATGGTTTTTTAGGGAGAGAGGGGAATATTCTCCCAAATCTTTTTCTCCCAAATTTCTCCCAACTTTAAATTTTTGGAAGAATTGGGCAAACTGTTTGAACAAATTTCAGCATTAGTAATGAGGGTGAGGTTTAGTAGTTACGTCACACTGTGTTAAATTCCCCAGTACCCCCTGTAACAGTGTATAACATTGCCATAAATCCCCCTCTTTCTGAGGCAGTATTAATTGCCAATTTACTGTCTTCTCCATGCAATTAATTTCAGTACAGTGTAACTTGTCATTTGTGTTGCATTTTCTTTGCGATAGGGGAGTGCAAATCAGTACTTTTCTCTCTTTTGTGCCTTTTGGTTTTGAGTATTTGTCCTATAAGTGTGTACAGTATAGTGTAGTGTTAAACTATTTAAAGCAATTCTGAAAAAGTCTATTCTTTTTTTAATTAAAGATTATGGAGAACAAGCATAAAAATAAAACCAATTTGTCATAAATAAAATTTCAATAAGAACAGAGTGGACAGGTTAAGAATTACCAAAGAATTTTCACAATAATAAAAAAAAATATTTTATATGTACGGTGTTTGTTAACAAAAACCAACTGAATAAATTAATTAGTAACTGAATGTGTAACAACTGATGTACCAAGTAGTACAAGCTGCCTAAGTGAAATTAAAGAAGAGAAAAGCAAAACCATGAGTATTTTTTGGGATTTACTGAAATACATGATATGAGTAGCAAGAGAATCCAAAACAGGATGTTCCAAATTTTGAAATCAAACGAAGTGGATATCAATTAATTTGGGTACTGATTAACTTCAGTACATAACACCATTAACATAATGTTATTAGATATGCAAAAAAGATTGAGAACCTGATTCATAACCTACATCTGATAATAAATTATTCTATTTTCCATATTTCTGATAAACAATTTTATGATATTGTTTGTAAATTATATATCTACTTTAGTTAAAATTTGTCACACAAACAGGATTTATATACTGCGATCTTTGTTAAGAACCACACTCTTGCTTACATGGGGTCGTCTCGAAATGACTGCTGTTTAGTAATTAATGGCTTAAAGAATGTCCACTGACAGAAATAATACTTATCAATCTAAGACCTCAGAAAGAGAAGAAGTAATGACAATTAGAACTCATTTAAAAAAGTTTAGTTCATCCTTTTCCTCTGTCTTGATTGTAAAGTACAAGTACTTGCAATATTGACTAAGTTTATAAAGTTGTCCAAAAATAAACAGCTTATTTATCCACCTGAGGCAGAGATTATATTGTAAATCCCAAAATGTAGTGTTACTGGTTTCTCACTTAAAGATGACAAATTTCTAGAAACCTCTATTACCTTCACAAACCTATCATAAAAAACTAATTTTAAACATGGAATATAATTATTTTATGAAATCATATTAATTTAACATTATTATCAGTGCTGTTATTTTATTAATATCATAGATCATCCTTAGCTCACCGACAGTAAATTTAATAGTAGGGTACAATCAGGAGGTTTTAACCTAATAGGTTTAGTATAGGGTCAGATCAAAATTTAATTTTGCTATATAGCTACTGTATTTAATATAAATCACAGCTGTTGGCAACATAGTTTAACTTGTGTTTGTGTGTTTTTACAGCATGGAGACAAGCAGATCACTCCACAAACTATTCAAACTTTCATTTCCTAAACTATTGCAACAGGTAAATACATGAATTTTGGTTTACAATCTTAGTAGTATACCAGAAATTAAATAACACAATTTAGAAAATGTACATGTCAGTTCTTTATCAGAAATATTTCCTACAAATAAATGCACAGTATAGAACAGCAAATTAAGAAGAAATTGGTTGTAATACTAAGCAAACAAGACAAAATTGAATCTCTAAAAGTGACTGACTGCATTAAGGCCGTCTTGATTTTTATCTTATAACAATCCAATGGCAATCAAGAATACAGTGTTAGATGATGTTTAAATCACAGGAATTCCAATCTAGGTTATGCTTATATTTGTAGGCTGATGAATCTAGCTTCTGATGCCAAGTTCCATCCCTTCCGATGAGAACCTCCACACATTTTCATGTGAACCTCCACAAAGTTTCATATGTGGATGTCAACTGTCTATTGCAATACAACCTAACCTGAAAATATTCTTAAAATATGATTGCCTAATAAGAGTATTTTAAAACACCACCGTTTCTGTATTGAATTCCAAATAAATGACACTTATTCAACTTATGACCATTATTAATTAGGATTGTTTATTTGTATTTTTTGTTGAAGAGGCTAGAAAATGTTTATTAGATATGTAAGGGGGGGGTTGCTTGTCTTTGGAGGTCCCGTGGTCCCTGAATATATGAGAATCTCCATCTCTCTTCTTCGCTGGACATATGAACAAATCCTCACCACTAAGCAATATTTAAATTTTTTAATGTTACAGGCATCTTGTTTATGATCTTTTATACATACATATTTTATGGTATATAATGTAGAGTTGAATATAAATTATATAATTTATATTATACTTTACATTGATCATTTTAGTCATTTATCATATTGTGTAATATGTGTTACATAAGTATATGACACTATTTTTCACAAATTCACATTATTATGGTTTAAAACGTTATACCAAGATGTGATACATAATATTTTGTTCTTCGTACAGTAAAAATACTTTTCTTTGTTTTTCAGACAAACCTTAGCATTCAAACATCTAATGATAGCCAAAGATCTTTCTCTCAACTTTCAAAGCTGCATTCCTTCACATTTCCTTATGAATTTTCCACAAGAAACAAAAAACACTGTAACTGCAAGTGTAATCAAGTAAGTAACTGCAATCTTACAAATTGAATAAAATCCTATATTTAAAATAAAATGAATCTGTAGATCTGAGTATTGAATTAAAACTGATTTGATGTTTTCATAACTTGTCTATCTAAATTAGGATAGGTTGTTTTTAAAAGAAGTAAATGTACCATTGATGCATAAATGTCCCACTCTATGTGACTTGAGCAAGGTCTTTGATTATGTTTATCACGTTGAATCAATATTTAAACTAAATTATAATGGTGTCACTATGATTTCTACTAAGAATTTTAAAGACTACTCAACTAAACAAAGATAAATAGTTTTTCAATGGAAACTAATTAAATGAGGTTGTGATCACACTCTTGGCCATTGTAAGGAACTTTTTATTAGGCTTAAATTGTAAACTGTTATTTATCTTTATAAACAAACATGGAGTCTTTGGACCCTGTATCAAATTAAGTAAAATATGTTTAATCTTTTAAGTATTAACTAACATGTGTACCATGATAATAGAAGTAAAAATAGTATTGCAATAGAACACTAAAACAAGAAACAACAGTCATTTTGTAAGTCCTAAAAAATATATAAAAACTTAATAAGATATAAACTCAAATAAAAAGATTTAAATTTAAACTGTATAACTGGCTAATTAAAACCTTATTTTATGATTTGACTGATATTTTCAATTGTCATTTAAAATTTGTGGTTATGATATTGGCAACATGTTTTATGATTCTCAGTATTAAAAAATATATATGTACAATATGTGTATTTTAGTACCATTTTTACTCTAATATAGGTATACAACTTTAGTGTGTACTTACTTATACTACTTTGTCAAGGTTTTTTTGTTAAATGACAATAAAGATCTATAAAATCAGGGTGTGTTGTAAAAAATCATATTTTTTATTGTTACAGATGCTTTCAGCAAATTCTATTTCAAGTTATACCCAAAGAATTCTTTTTCCATCTGTAAATCCAGACATTTTGTTTATGAGGAATGTAAACCGGCCCCCTTTATTGTTGAAAAAGGTGCTCTTAAAAGTGAACAATGTGAAATCACACAACTTTAGTACAACAACAAACAACCGATTTTGGAATAAGCTGATACCATTTGAAAGTCAAGCTCACATGCCATCTAAACTGTTTGCACATAAGGCTGAGATGGAGCAGCCTGCTACTGAAGGGGTTGGTTGGGCTGGCCAGCCAATCGTCAAGAGAGTCCATTCCATATTACCTGAGGTATATGGTGACGTGTCAGACATCTTCCAGCCAGTGAAGGAGTTGGAAAATCCTAAAGAAGGGTGTAAAAGCCGTCAGGTGTCCACACTGACTGAAACATCTAAAGATAATCCAACACAGTTTGAATGCTTAGAGGAACTATCTGCTGACTGCACCAAAAATGAAGTGGCTGAAAATGTTTATGAAAAATCTCAGAAAAACGTGGCATACACTATGAATCCAGTTGTACCAGAAGATGTCAAGAGTCATGTTAGAAGTCATGATACAATATCTTTTATAAATGACAGTGTTAAAGAGAAATTAACTGATAAAGTGTTGTCTAAAGAGATGACTAATGAAGAAAGTGTACATGTCATCAGTAAACATGGAGAAAATGAATCAAAGCAGAAAAATATATTTATAAGAGGTATTAAGAAAGAAGGAGTAAAAATTAGAAGTGGAAGTGGATTTTCAAAAACTGGGGTTGTTTTAAAAACACCTAAAAAGAAAATGCGAAAGAAGACTAAAGTTTGCTCTTCAAGGACAGGATCTGCACTGACTGTCAACAAAAAAAGAGGTGCTAAAAAGAAGAGAGAAGCAAAAGTTTTTAGAGTAAATAAAAAAAATAAATATCCAACTCAACTTGTTTTAAATCAACGTACCTATACACAACCATTCCAGAAAAATGTTTTATTCGTGGAAAACAGACAGTTAAAAACGGACACAAGTTCTAGATATCCTGTTAGGCAAAGAACAGAAATTTGTGGAGAAGCAACTACAGATGTAACAAAGAAACTGAATGAATGGAAACCAGAAATGTGTTTGGTAAAAAAAACAGTCAAAACTAGACGAAGAACCCTTGTTTGTGCTTCTAAAATTGCAAGAGATAAGAAAAAACGTAACTTGCCTAAGTGTGTAAAGCCAGAAAAAAAGGTGCCTCCCAAAGTATTAATCTGTCCACCAAAATTGGAAGATGAGTTAGCGGCACAAGGTGAAAAATGTCAGAAACAGGAAGAAGTCAAAATCAGAAAAAGAACTCAGGTTTGCAAACCAGTGATCATATTTGGTAAAGAAAAAACCGAAATCAAAGTCGAAAAAGTCATTCGTGAGAAAAAAGTAAGAAAAATAAGATCTAGACACACTACTATATGCCTACCAACAGATAAAAGTAAAAAAAAGAAAATGTCAATGAATTGATGACACTAATTTGAGAAAGTTTAGCTTATTAGTTATATACCTATGTTTTTGTGGTCCTTCATGATTAATATTACCACTGTATCTTTTTCCAATTCATGTGTGTGAGGAACAATAAAAGTCTTTTCATAGAGCATTTTTGCAGTGTTCGTGTATTTGGTTGCTAATATTATCTTGAGGTGGTGTAGTCAGCTTTTGGTTGTATTATTATTTTAATTTCATCTTTGCATCCCTTTAAAATAACTTCCTTAAAGACAGAAAAATGGATAAAAATTGTTGTGCTCACTTCGTAGGGAATTCATAGGCATTTAAAGAAAAAAGTTAATCTATTCTATAACCAGATCCAGATAAAAGCAGCTAAAGATAAAAATCTGATGTTTTAGAGTATATATTAATTATATACTTCAGAGAATGAAATGTTTTTTAATGATTAGGGAAAAAAATAATTAGGGAAATTATTTTTTTCATTAAATATTATTTATAAAATTACATTTTTTTGTTAAAATTTAACTTAATAAAGTGTACACATAATTCCATTTGGTTCTTTTCCATATATATTGTAAAAACAAAATCGTTATGTGCAATAATTTTCTTTTTGGCTTGATTATAACAAGCTCCAAAATACTACTTGAAATGCTCACAACTATTCATGGAATGGTCAAAATATATTTTATATTTTTCCTGTCTTTAGAAAAGATATCTTAAATTGGTGTGACTAAAACATTTTTAATTCCACCAAATAACCCGCCAAAGTAATGATTTGACCAATTTCAATACTCAAAATCAGTTATGGGCTCATGAAATCTCTCGTGCCACCAAACTAATTTATGTATCATGTTTAGACAGTTTTGTTTTTTTTTCTTAGATGTACCTCGCTAGGAAATTCATTGTTTTCACAAATGTTGCAATCTAATTGTAATTCCATATAAACTATGACGTCTTTCAATTAAAAATGGTACAAATATTGGAAGCTTAGACTTCAAACAATGAACTTCAACAATTTTGTACTATAGATGTTTATAGAGAAACAGTTTGAACCTTTCATAGTATAATTGAAGACATACAAGAAATGCTGAAAACCTCCTCAAACACATTACTGTATTGATAAGTGATGAAACTAAACTGTATGCACACAACTTTAGTTGGTGATAGGTAATAAATACTTCCATATAAACAATGTTTTACAAATTTAAGATTTTAAATATTAAAATCTGTAAAAACTTCATACTTTAGAAATCCTAAATGAAAAGTGGAATGTTCATTTTTTCCAGGTATGTTAGGTTCTTAACCTGAAGGTATGACATTTTGTATAATCATTCACAATATATCTTAACTTCTTAATAAGAAATCACAAAAATCCACTCCTATGGCTTTTAAACTTAAATAACTATTGAAAGATCACATCACAAAAATACACTAAACTAGTTGCCGTGTATTTTTTACACTTATTGGTGCAAGTGCTCACTAAGAAACGATTTGATTCTCCAACATCAGAGTTTCATCCCAGTGGTGTTTACATTTTGCAAGTTCATATCATATCAACATCAATACTAGAATTTCCTGTGATACCAAAATAGTTAATATGAGTATAACGACTTGGATTGTAGATATTAATATTAAGACATCCAAGACGATATAAACTATTTTTTGATTAGTATGCTCCGAGTGAATATTCAGTAAAATTTATGACTAGATTTTTAACTATTAAATATTATCTAGTTTGTCTTAAATAAAAATCACAGTTCTAAATAAAAATAATGGATTTATTTTAAACTGGTAAATTAAAAAGTTCAATGTTTCAGAATTTTCATCACTCTTTTTTCCACAAAGAATTGACAAAATTAGTAATATTAAAAAATGTCCTTTGGCAAGAAATAAAAATTTCAGTCCAATATATGAAACAAAAAAAATCAGAGGTCTCTTCTGAAATAAAATAATAAAGCTTTCAAATAAAAATCAAATACCACTTGGAAATAACTCAAATTAAAATGTTCACTTCCAACTAAGCTCACTCAAAATAAAAAAATAAAAAATCAAACTTCTCTTTCCACTAGTTGTACCTTAACTTTTAATTCTTTGCAATTCAAGTACAACTCTCTCAAACAATTATTAATGTTCCATTAATTTCCAATAAAAAATTCACAATAAAACAGTTTAAATTAAATATTAATAAATTACTAAATTTCCAAAATGCATTCAAAGTTATTAGCAAAGTTCAATTTTAATTCACTTTGCTTGCAAGTTTGAACCAAATGTAACTTGTATGATTCTATTGTGCTCTATTGTTCATCAAGAATCAGTTATGCAGATTGCTCTGTAGTTTCTATAAATTTAATTTTTCCTCAAAATCTCTCGTGGAACAAAAGTTAGAAACACGGCGCGCACTGTCATTAACTAACTGACAATTATAACAAAAAAAGGGTAAAAAATTATGAGCTGGCAGTTTTTATAGTTCCCCTTCCACCCCCTTCTGATGGACATCCGCGGCGTTCTCTCATTGGCCCAGCCATATCCAACTTGAGAAACAATAGCCCTCTCAGATCTGACGTAACTGCAGTGCACAAGACAAGTTCTCATCAATTTAGGCAGTGAACCGCCTTCCTAATAATTTAAAGTTACCAGCACTAACTTGCCAAAGGATTACATATTCGTATTCATCCTAACTTTTCACAATCTAATTAAAATTAAATTCCAATATTTCTTTCCCAAAAATTTTATTTAATTTATGTTTTAATAAAAAAAATCAACCAATGTAGCTTTAAAAACGCTACAGTGTTATTAATGTTCTTGTTATACAAAATCCAAATTTATATTGATTGATTGTTATTTTCAAAATTAATTACTAATTTATTATAAATTATTCTCTCAAACACTTAAGAAAAGGAAGGTAGGAAACCCACCTACCAGCCTAGGTCTATTGGCTTGTTAGACCTCTAGCTATGGATTTTGACCTAGTTTTGGGTTTTCCTTCTTGTAGATCGGTTTAATTTTAATCTGTCAATTTTCTAGCATATTTCAAGTAATTTGGAAATTTTTAAAGATGAAAAGATATAGTGGAAATGCCAATGGTTAACTTGTGAGGAATTAACAAGATTTCATTATAAAATTTTGTATGTCATTCTGACCACAAGCTGTTAAATGTTTTAGGTTGTTTATAACTTGTAAGACATCTTTAAGTATAATAAACACTTTGACTATCGAGCAGCATAGTGTCTTATGTACTAACCTCAGGAACTGTTAGATTGCATTAGTGTTATACCAAAGTATGAAAATAATTCAACTTTTTTTGTTTTTGTAGTGGTATCATCTTTTTTTGTGTTGGATGTTATAAAATTCAATCTGGAACCATTTATCGCATTGCTACAAGTTAAAATCATACGACTCCACAATATTTATGGTGTATGTGATAAAATTGTTGATTTCGAAAGGCCTTTCACAAAATAAAAATTATATCGGAATATTGAGTGATTATTATTAGTTGTATCGAATTTAAAATTGCCCAATTGCTCCAAGAATATTCATTTAATATTACATTAGTATACAACAGCTTTTTATGTGATAAAATGGTCACTCAAAAGTAAAAATATACAATAACATTAAATTCTCAAATATATTCAAATCTTCTTGCATATAAGAACAAGAACAGTATATACAGAATCTCTATCAATACTTGTTGTATCTATTCTTATTTAAGTATATATCTTGAACTGCTGTGTTTGAATGCATCTAAATGTTTTGACAACTTATCCAGTGAATCAAGTTTAAACAAAACAGGTGATCATTTGAATAATACACATCACAAAGGACAGATTTTAACATTTTCATTAAATAAACATCCAAACAAATTTAATGTAATACATAAATTTAAAGTAATAATTTTACATAAATTCTTTGTGATTTTTCTATATTATTAGTAATTTTAATGGACTGCATTAAAATCTAAAAAGGAGGCATGGTCGGGAATGATGTTGAAGGTAAAAGAGATAATCACTGTTAGTCTGTTGTTTTAAATTGTTAGTTTAACATAAACCTGATGCAGGTTACTATTTGAAAACTTTCATGCTATATGATCAATGCAACTTGTTTCATGAAAATATGTTTTTTTTTTTAATTAGGTAGATATTATTAGTAATGACAGATCAGTAAATTCCTACCCACATAGAAATATATGCCTATCAAAAGTTACCCTCAGACTGCCACGGACAGCGTTAATGTTTCTTGAAAATACTATGAAATCAGTTTATGGCTCTCAAAAGTTTTCAAATTTATTAAAGCTAGTGAGGTAAATTAGTACTCTAAGTATTAAAGGCTATGATTGTTGGCTGGAGAAAGCATTATAAACATGTCAGTCCATGAATTAAAAGATTATACTCCCCCCCCCCACAAAAAAAAGTAGCATGTACATGTTTATATAGCCTCTGGATTGTTCCTTTCAACATTGGGAACTGCGTATAACCTTAACAACTGTAATTGTGTAATTTGACCAGAAATTGTGAATTCAAAATTTTAACTTTTAAGCTTGAAATGTTTTTTAATAGTATAATGACTTTGTTGTTGTATGTTTTTATCCTGAAATAAAGTACTTTACTCATAGATTTGTTAAACTTTAAATGTGCTATTATTGTTAATAATTTTATTAGTTTAAAGTTATCATCTTTAAATCTAATTCCATGTATCTAGTTGACAAAAGTAATTATATCATAAAAAGTATAACAATACTGTATAACCAGAGGCACAGCCAAATGTTAGTTATGAAGGTTGAAACCCCATCCCTAAGTAAATCCTCATAAGGGGCCTGATTTTGGGTCCCAAAAAATAATTGAAGATATACAATCTATATTGAAAATATAAGATCTGTATTGTATGATATACTGTACAGTAACCAATTGTACTGAAAATTATAACCCACATTATATCAATCAAATGTTATCAACCAGCTAACTTATATTTAAAGCTTCATTGTTTATAAATATAAACCTCTAGATAGTAAATTCCTCCTTTTCAAAGTTCTGGCCATACTACAGTGAATAACTTTCCTTCGTCAGAAAATAAAATTAGAACACATTATTTTTTTAAGTTAATAAAGTTAATTAGGAAACATCATGTAATATGACTTTGATGAATGATGAAGAATAGTTGATGATTATGTCCAAAATAAACTTCTCTGTTACATTGCTAGAACAACTCAATTAACAATTGATTTTAATTGACTTAATTTTAATTGATTTTAATTTTAATTGATTTTAATTTTAATTGATTTCAATTGTTAATTGACACAATTCAATTGATTTTTTATCAATCCAAAATTATCTCAGACTCGTTTAATGGGGTAATAAATTGATAAAGATTACCCAAAAGAATCTGATGCCATGAGCCTTTCTTTGAGAATATTGTCTAAATTATTGCTTCTTATTATTTTTAATCAATTTACAATTATTTTTTACAATTATTAGAAGATGAAATGGGTTCAAATGAAACATCATACTTGTGATTGTGGGGAGGTCTTTGTTTTTATGATTGGATTTTATGATGGAGCTTTCATTTGCTCATGAAGTTACATTGTGACTTACGTTTGTAATTTACCAAATTCTTAATACAAGTCCTATATATACTTGTCCTATACATATATGCTGCATACATCTGATTGAACATAAATTGTTATGTGGTGTATAAAACTGGAGGAGGGTGACAAGTACCACAACTCCTTGTCAGGATTAATTCTGTAAAATCCAAAGAACAATACGCTTCCACAATATATATATAGAATTGTCACCCTCCTCCAGTTTTGTATACCACATAACAATTTATGTTCATTCAGATGCATGCAGCGATAACAATCATCCTCATTTTTGTCTTCTGCCTTCTACATAACTGATTTGTACTTCAGCCATATCTTACAATCAATATTCGGTGGTAACTCCCTAGGATAGTGGTGAAAAATTATTGTGTACACGGTACTTTATAAAACATCTCTAAAACACAGATTTTTAGAGGTGCACAATGTGATGGAAATTCATTTGATTTCACTTTGAGCTATTTCAGAATGAATATAAATGAGTTAAAGATCCTAATAAATCAAAATTGTGTTGGAGAAAATCGTTCAAGCAATTGTATTAAAATCAACTTCATAAAAGGTGCATTGAACGTGGAACAAGCCTTCTTTGGGAACATTCTGATCTTTTGAAGGTGTTTGATTGGATTGATCACAACAAACTGGAGAAACATACAGCAAAGAATGGCTTTCCAATGACTGACTGGTCCAATTTCCAATTTTTTTTTAGTGGTTGTTGAAAAATGTTGTAACCTGATCTGAGTATGTTGAGAAGGCAACAGTTTGAGGCATTCCTTTATACATTCTACATGACCTTGTCTTGAGTCCAGAAAACAATATAAAGAACAGAGTTTCATAACACCTTTATTCACTTCAAAATTGTCTATCAAGGATTAACGTACTTATGGAATTAAAGAAAATAATTTTTGATGGAAAACAAATGTTTTCAGGAGCTGCTCAAACCATTAAGCACTATACCCTTCTTCGTCTTTAAAACAATCCTATTTTCTCCAAATGGTTACATCCACTCATATTATTTTCCATTCAGTATGACTGATTCTCTGCACTTCAAAGATCATCTGACACTTACTGAGAGGAAGTGTCAAATGATGGATTATTCTTTATAGACTTCCAGCAGAAGTAAAGACTGAGATAAGTGAAAATATTCCAAGAAATTTTAGAAAATTTCCATCCATATAATCACAACTTAGCATAAAAAATATTTTACGTTTCTAGTTTTGATTAATATTAATGTCTGAGATGTGCATGTTAAATTTTGTGTGTCTTATACTTATGAAGAAAAATAAAACATTAGAGTATGTAATGAACTAAAATGTAAATACTTTTATATTGATGATATTCCAAAGATATCCTAGGGAGAATACTTTTACACTTACAGTTTTCTATACACTCGTACTCTTTTCCCAAAGGTTATCTTGTAGCACCTATAAAGTCAATTCCCGAAAGTTTTAAATTTTAGTCTATGTTTGCATGTGAATTAAAAGCATTGTGGAAAATCAATAAGAATTATAAATAGCAACAAAACTAATCTACATAGCTTTTGTCTCTTATTACTTTAAGTATATCTTTTTTACTGTCTCTCAAAATACAATTCAATGTATAACTAAACTGGTATATTCTGTAACTAATTTTAAATTAACCTCACTTCTTTTCTTTTTTCAGTTTGGCTGATTGAATTTTTATGATGATAAAACATTTACGGGATTTCCTAAGAGCCTACTTGAAAGAGGTAAATATGATTAGTTGTTACATATTGTCATAACTGTCATGTCAGTTTTCTCCGGTTCATACTATATTAATACATTACTAGCACAATTAAACTCTTGAAATATTTCACTCTTGCTGTGGAGAGCAATTTTCAATCAATAGATGTTGAATGGAAACTGCCAAAAACAAGTATTCATCTGTATAGGTGAAGGGGCAGTGCTTTTTGTGATTGGCTGAAGCTTGTCCAACCAATGACAAACTGTGATCAATATGACTAATTTATTACAGGCTGCCAGCTTTTCAACTGTTTCATGCTATCTTCTTTGTTTATTTTCTTCCTTGATAATTTCTAAGGTTTCTCTTACTGTCCTTGGATAGTATTAAAAATCTTTTGCAAATATTCTTTTTTTAATCTAACGCCTGTTTGGTTTTAAACCTTATAGTGAAACAAGTTTCAAAACCAATAATGCAATAGAATTTATATAAAAATTATAGTACTTGCAAAAGATCTCTACTAGAAAAACCTCTGAAATAATCAAGAAAGAAAATAACTTCAACAAAAAGAAATAGTGTAAAATAGTGGAAAAGTTTATAGTCTGCAATAAAGAAGCCATATTGATCATATATTGTTCATTGGATAGTTAAGTTAAGCCAGTCACAAAATGTTCCACCCCTTTCAACTCACTTATACAGAAAAATGCTTGTTATTGGCAGTTTTGGTTTAACATCTATTGGCTAAAGATGTCTCTCCACAGGAGAGAGACCAAAATATTTGGAGAATTTGATTGTATAAACAGTGTGTTGATGCAGTGTGAATAGAAAAACTTAGATTATAGGTTACATATCCCTTGATTTGGAATATAGCATATACTTTAATTAATTTTAACAGTTTTTAAGTTTTTTTAAACGAGAAAGGCTTTAAACAAGGTAGACTCAAAAAGCTTCCAGAACTTTTACCAGCAAGGGCTCACTGAAGGAGAAATCCTCTTCCTACAATGCTTGTGAAAGTGGAAATTAGTTAGCCACTCTTTTCTTTATTTCAATCTAAAGCTCCATTTAATTTTGTGATAAAGGCTTTTCAACTTCAAGATCTTGAAACTTCTTCAGTAGAGTAGCAAGTCATCATTAAAGTCTGATCTTATTGGGAAAGTACCACTAAGACCCCTAGAGATAATGAAAAGATCATAGAGAGATGATTCAGTAAAGAGTAGTTGAATGCAAGTGATACGTAACAGACATTTTCACTAATTTCATGAGGGACATATTAAGGATAACCATAAGAATGGGTGCCCCTCTGATTCCACTGCAGATGACATCAATAACAATATTGATTGCATTAATGAAATATTTTGCCCAGACATTTGAATAACTATTGATTATATCGCCCCTGAACTGTAATTTCATTATTATGAACTTGGAATTTCACATTGGAGAGTTCACAACATTTAGAATGATTTGAACTTGTATATTATTATATGCATGTTTCATATTAATTATCATGAAACTAAAAGAAGTAGGAGTAAATATGTCCCAGGGCATGACTAACACAAAGATAAATTGGGGGGTTGACAAGTGCTATTGGGAATGCTAATAGTTACGTGGGCAAAGACGTTGGACTTTGGATTTGTGTTAGTGATGGCACAGTCTGTGACCATACCACTTTTTTATTAGTAGGATTGACCTTGTACTGTATCGCTCCCCCACTTATTCTGTTTGATGAGATTCTCACACAGGCTATGACAGATAATGAGGTATAAGCTTTCCTTATGACTCTCATACAAACCCACACTATGTTAAAGACAGTATTTTAAAATACAATAAATAAACACAGCTATTTATGGGAAACAACCTTTAGTTTTCTAAAGTAATGGAAAGAAGCAGAAGACAGTTTAGGATTTGCTGCAAACAGAAGGAAAAACGTCTTCTTCAATGAAATCCTATTTGAATATAGATAACAATCTGGCAACTTTTTGACTTTACATGAAAGAAAAAATTAATGAAATTAAAATGTGACGTTGAACATGTTTTATAACTGTTTTATGTCAATATTAATTTCAAAGTTCTCACTTACGTTATTTTTTTAATTAAGCATACATGAAGAACAAATTTTGTGTCTTCCTATTTTTATTCTTTAGAGACAATCTCTATTTTACCTTTTGTTAGCGTGCAGAATTGGGGTAAAATAAATGATAATCTTTATATCAAGTTTAAAACATTTTTGTATTCAGATGAAAAATAGAATATTGTATCAAAACTAGAGTGCCAATTTTAATTAATACTTTTAAAAATATGAATATAAATAGAACATTTTAATTCAAAATAATACCTTTTCAACGTGAGATCAGACTGTTTACCACTGTAAAAATCTGACCACAATGTGTCAGACTAAAATTAACATCACTATGCAAGTAGTTACAATTTTTCATAGTTCTGTTAATATTTACTGTACAAATGTAATTACTAATTGAAGATGCAACCTTATAAGTTTATGTGTAATATAGAATAGAAAATGTATGGTCATTAAGAATCACACCAAAAGGAATTATTTCGATCTGGTGATCTGTTTTTCATGACACAAGTGTACTGGCGGTATATTCAGTCAAATACTACAAATTTTCTTTAGTAACATCTCCTTTTTGAAGTCAGTAAAACTGATTGTTTCTCAATTTAATTTTAGCGTGCTGCAGCCCAGGGCAGGGTACAAAAACCAAAACTTTTAATATACGACGAATATTTGAAAAAGTATGTCAGAGCAGAGGAATTATTATTGCCTGGAAAGAAGGTAAGTCATATTTTGGTAAACTGGTTTATTTAAAAACCTGCTTGTTGCAATGAGCTGATGTAAAACTGAATGATATAAATGAAGTAACTGATCGTTGACCAAGGTGTTGTATTATGGATCATAGCTAATTTACATTAAAAATTTAGAAGGTGTTTTGATTGATTTTATTTAAAAATTTAGATGTAGTTTACTTTATTCTCAAGCCATTCACTTAAGATTTGTGCCAAGAAATGTACCCTATCAGACAATCAAGCTGCACTGACATCTTTCAGCATCTGCAATTTTGTGTTGAAGTTAGTTTGGAAATGGCTAATATTACTTAAAGCTTTGGCTATTCAAAACACTGTTACTCTGATGCGGATATTGCAACATGATGAGGGAATTAGATGGCGGAAAGGTTGGCAAGACTTGGAGCTATGTCGTAACTTTTAGGCGTAGAACCCTTTAGTGGCTTGGCTAAGTGTCAAGTGATAAATTCTGTCATGAAATTGGTGGGTGCAGAGACTTCTTTCTACTGGAAAAACCTTCTACATCTGAGAGAAGGTAAAGATATTTAGACCCTTTATCGATAGACAAAACTACTCTTGGATTTAGAAGACCGGACATCAGATTATTCTCCACCATTGACTAAACACACCAAGCAGGGATCACTTCTGGCTGGTTTATACCTTCCAGTTGAACTTACCACTGAGCTCAGCAAAAACTGACGTGTCAATTAAATCTGGGCGACTTTTTGGATGTCCAGGAGCAGCACATCAGTAACCGCAAATGTCGAGATTCAGGGGTGCAAGGGTAATTCTATAGCTCTAGTCAACTGTGGGAGATGACTGTTGCAGTTGGTGAGGTTCGTTCCCTAAGTATCAGAAGTTCTTACTAGCCTCAACAAGGGTGTGCACCCCCTCCCTGCTTAGGCTGGAGGAGCTGGTCCACAGTTGGTTTCCCGTTCTTCTGGGGAGACATGACTTTGAGATTATTACCCTAATTCTTCCTGATAGATCTCGATAGGAGGTGGTCCCTACCCCCTAACCTTATCCATCCTGAATATCCTGTCACTCCAGAAGCAGCACTAAGGTTCTTATAGGAATAACTGCAATTTATAAGCTTCTTGTCCTAAGAGAACAAAAAAAAAAAAAATTACTGACATTGATCTTTTAACTGGTGAAATCCAAGGAGATTTTTATACACATAATCTGTGAAAGAATAGAGAGTGGCCTGACTTGGTGGAAACATGTAGACAGGGCTTTAAAAAAAAAACTCCTGATGTGGGACTTTTAGGTCCGAGAGACATTTTGAGGTTTATCAAGAGCCTCAAAAATGACAACACTGGTTTAATCAGGTTTAAATCACAATAGATTCTCAGGATCACTATGATTGGGGATATTTTCTTTCCCAATCGAGTTTATTGCATCATAATCATTTTAAAGTTACAATTACTGCCATGGTTAAGAAATAAACCTCTACTGCGGGAGGTGACTGGTGGAGTTGGTGGGGTTCATTCCCTAAGTGTCAAAGGTTCTTGCTAGCCTAGATATAAGGGTGTGCCACCCATTGCCTGCTTTGATTGGAGAGGCTGTTTCAGAGCTGGATTCCCCTTCTTCTGAGGGGAATTGACTTGAGATTAGTGTCTTAAATTCTTCCTCATGGATCTCAAAAGGAGGTGGCCCCCACCCCCAACCTTGCCCATCCAGAATATCCTGTTACTCCGGAAACAGCGCAAAGATCCTTACAGGACTGGGTGTAATTTCTAAGCTTCTTGTCCTAAAAGAACAAAAAAAAACCAAAAATACTTAGGATTTTATTATTTAAATACTGCTATGAAACTCAAATAATCTTGACATTTTCTTTGCAACTTCAGCGAAGCCTGTTACATTACACACGGTGTGTGTACTCATACCTTGTCTAGTATTATAGGTAATATATATATTTATTTATTTATACACTTACGCTTTTAGTACACTAAAATACTATATATTATATAATACCTATTAATAATACTAGACAAGGTATGAGTATACACACCAAGTGTCATGTAAAAGGCTTCGCTGAAGTTGCAAAGAAAACGTCAAGATCATTTGAGTTTCATATCAGTATTTAAATAATAAAAGTCTATAAACTTTTCTCTTTATTACGCTACATAAAAAGTCACCAACAGATGTATGTGTTGGAGTAGTTAGACATTATGTGTTAATATGTCACATTTTAAATTCAGAAATGATTATATTCAAATTCTTAAAATTTTTTATTATGCTAGTTTTTCATTGCCATCAGGGTTACCCATAACATCAATGTGAAAATGTTCACTTACGTTTATCTAAATCTCATGGAGAGCCATGCACCATCATGGAACTCAGTGTTGCCTTTAAAGAAGTAGAGCTTTCTGCAAAACTTTAAGTCTTAAAGTCAGTTCAGTATAAAGATATCATGTGGACAGACAGACAGACAGATAGATTGATAGATAGATAGATAGACAGACATAAATTAAATTCTTTTAGGCCTTCAAAAGATGTCATAGCAAACTATAAGTTTTTGTGAACTAACATCACCTGTTAGTTGAATGGTTATTCTCTTTCAAGTAGGGTTGATTGAGGAAGATTTTTCTTAGATTTTGTCTTTTAGTAATGGTAGGTTGTTATCAGTTTTGCATTCTCACAGTAAGGAAGCAGATTTATTTGTTTTTTTTAACAGGTGAACTGATTGTAGCCCTGTGTAAAATCATATAGATACCGTATCTAAAATATGTAAAAAATTCTAATTGATAAAGTGGAAATCCCTTTGTGCATCTTGAGTATATGCAGTTGTATCTGCTCATCACAGGCTGATGCAATTATGAGATTGTACCTAGCTGATGAAAAGATGTATAGGCATTACATAAAAAGATAAAGATAACTTTTATTCATATTTCATAGAATAAAAGATGACAAAACTAAATTTTCTCTCTTGATTCATTGATGTGTTAAATTTTGCTTTTTACTAATCCCTAGAATACAATTTTCAATTCAATCTATATCTCTTTTTAACAAAGCATTTTGTTTATATTAACTCTTGTTTCAGAAAACTATTGAAGGTCCAATTTCATTAAGAAGTTCCAATGAGCACTTGCTGTTTGATATATTACTGAAAAAATTTATTAATCCAAAACTTGATCTACCAGCTAAAATCGTGCCTCTAGGAATAAAAGATGAACACGAATTTCATAATCTATATGATTTCAACAGAACAAACCAGGTAAACATTAACACTTCAAGTATAGATTACTTTTGGGGAAAGAAGAAAGGGTCCAAAGGTAAGAAACACTCAAACTATCCAGCACTGCCCCCAGTACATAACAAACCACAGGAAACAGGACCTTTCAGGGAGGGATGGGCTGGACAGCTGACAAAGCCTCCAGTATCTAATCCTAGACCAGAAAAAGGGAGTAGTAGCTGCTTCGAAGATCCTGACAAAGACCCTAAGAAGAAGCCAAAGAAGAAAAAGCAAAAGAATTTGGTATGTGGGAAAAACATCAAACAAGAAAAAGACATTTCTACGACCAAAGAGGCAAATGAAAACCTGAAATGTTTGGAATTACCAGAAAAAGACTGTAAGTATTCTAAAGATGTAAAACCTGCAGAATCTACATCACAACCCCAGTATGATGATAAGTGGTCTTCAAAATTGGATAAAGAACGTAGTAAAAAAGAAAGCAGGAATGTATTTAAAAACATTTGCTCAAAACTATTTTTAAGTGGAAAATATGAGGAAAAAACACGTAAAAAGGAAAGCTCTGGCATGAGCCATAAAAGCTCAAGTCAACTTGAGAATGATTCTTGTAAATTAAAGGCAGACTTAGAAAATGAGTTAATTAAAAAAGTAAAAGATTGTAATAAAACTACTGAAAATATTAGCAAAATAGAGTATAAAAAAGACAACTTACCACATACCTCAAACAGTGCTCAAGGTAAGTATAATGTGTGTGATATGGGCAAAGAACCTAAAAAACCTGGTAAATCGGAATTAGTTACTCCTAAAAGTAAGTGTTTCCCAGATTTAAACACAAAGCCATGCCCTTGCACTTTGACAAGCAGTGTGACAAAAACCAAACCTGATCCATGTGGATTCATTTCTGCAAAGCCAGTAGTGGAAAATACTGTAAAATATAAACAAGAGACACCATGCAGTGAAAGTATTTGTAGAAAACCTTGTACCGATGATAAAATATTAAAACCCAGTAGTAAGTCAACCAGTATTTCAGCTCAACACGATACAACATCAGATACCAACATGACCGCAGGAAAAGGAAGTATATGTCCTGAAGTTAACAAAAGGTGTGTTACTGCAAACATTGATGAAATGAAAAAAGAATGTAAGAGATCAATAGCACAAGAATTTAAGACATCTAGTTTTCAAAAGGCTTTACAATGCACAGCTCTGATGGTAAATAAGAAAGATATATGTGATAATAAAAGCACTGCAACTAAAAACATAAAATACAACTTTATAGTTGACCCGAAAGTTCAAAAGCTGAAACCGCCTTGTCCAAAGAATGATGATGTTTCAACAAAAGAAATTAGGAATAAAGAATGTAAAATCAGTAAAGAGCCTTCAAAAGAGCATAAAGTTATCTCTGATGTATTGAATGTTTGTGATTGCAAAGAAAAAACTTGTGATAAAGAGGAAAGCTCAAAAATTAATGATTCCTTTGAGGCATGTGACAAAAATATATGTAAAAATGATAAGCAGTCTGTAAAATGCCCATTAAGTTTATCGGAATCTACTAATGTACAATGTCCAAAATCGAAAAAGGATGAGAATGTAACTCAAAGTGCTAATATTTGTACAAAATTGACAAGGAAAGATGCAGAACTTGTGTTAGCCGAGTGTCCAAAGCCAAAAACTAAGGAATGTGTATCGAAGAAAGATGATAGGATTCGTCAAACATCTAAGGGACCTCAAGAAACAAAAGAAAGAAATGCTAAAAGGCAATGTAAGTCTCTTTCAGCTTTTCAGTGTCAGCATATAGAGCCAAAAGTAACAGAAAAACTGCAAATAATATCGCAAGAAACATCTTTTAATCAAGTAGGTATGAATTCAGATTTGAGTAAACTGAAATTTGAGAAATACATGGGATTCAAAATTAAAAGATCATCTGCAGAAACGATTCAACCTGATGAAAACAAAATGAAAACATCTAAATCTCCTTGTAAAAAGTTGAGTTCGATCGAAAAACCATGTGCTACATCTATTCGAGAATCAGAAGTAAAAATAAAAGAACCTAAAAAATATAAAAACAATGAAAATTATTCTAAACACAAAAAAATTGATACCAAAATAACTAAAAGTGAGCTATGCTTGAAAAATAGTAAAACCTCTCTTAAAAAAGGCAAGTCATCAACAGATAAAAAGCTTAATTCAAAGAAATCTATATCCTGTCCCAACAAAATGAGGGAAGAAAAACGTAATGAGGTATGTGGTCAAAGTAAAACATCAGAACTATCGCCCAAGCGGTTTGAAGCCAAGATTTGTTCTCCTTCATCTGAAGTCAACAGCAAGACTAATACAAAGAAAGTTAGTTCCAAACAAAATATTAAAAAAAGTAAGTTGGTAGAGGACTGTTGTTTAAGTGATATTTCAAATATAGTTGAATCAAACAAGGAATGTACAATTAAAGATCTTAAAAAGTTTTCAGATCATTGTGAGCAAGACAATTCAGTAGAAAAAATTGATAAGGATTTGTCAAATCAATGCAACAAAAATGTAGATGATGGAGAATCTTTAAACAAGAAAGAAGCAATATGTGAAGAACAAGTTGATAAACTAATAAAAACTAATGGTAGTAAATGTTCTGAAATGAATAAGCCAGAGGAAAGTAAAATTAAGTGTCCCACAAATAAACAACCAAAATCTAGTAGTGAACAGAGTCAAGAAAGTATGAAGAGAAAAATTTCAAACAAAGTTAAAAGAAATAAAAGTGCTGTTATATGTTCTTTTGATAAAGCCAGTAACAAAAGTATCTCTTTAAAATCAAAAGCAACACAAAATAGTAAGAAAATTCTTCTTAAAGCAAAAAGTTCACCAAATATAACTAAAACTTCCTCAAAAGGAAAGAAAAGCAAATTTTGTAATAAGGTAAAAGATCCTAAAACACAAAAAAGTAAAACATCCATGAGAAATACAACTGTGTGCTCTAAACCCTCAAGAGACTTGGAAATTACTACCAAAGAAAAATCAAGTTCCTCAAAAACTAAACTATCAAAATCAAAGAATAGAGAAAAAAGCAAAGACTCAAAAGACAACATTTCTAAAAGTTCAAACAGAAGTAAGAGCACTAGAATGTGTTCTTTACAAACGCTACAAAAGAGGGTGACAGAAAACGCAGTTAAGAAATCAAAAACTGTTGAAGTTAAGTCTTTTAGTGAAATGAAGTCTAATGGGCCTGAGATAGACAAAGCAGATTTACAAAATGGATCTAGTGTATTAGGGAACCTTTCTGAAATCAAAGAGAAGAAAGTTCAAGACCGCAGTAACGAAAACATAGTTGTTCTATTTGATAAAGAAAAAAAACTTGATAACTCTAATGTTCTTAATCCAAAGTCAGGAACAACAGCAGTTCAATACAGTCAAAAAAATGAATATTGGTATACTAATAATATGGGGAGCAAGTTTGCTTTAAAAGAAGGTGAGTCTCAAAATGAATATTCAAAATTAGAGTGTTCTAAATTGATGCATTCCCAAAGACATTTAACCATTCCAGAACATATAATCCAACAAAATAAAAACAACAAAGATAGCTCAACAGTTAAAACTATCCGAAGTAATCTACCCAAAATGACACAGAAAACAAGAAAAATTGAATGCGCTTCAGTACAGAACAATAATACCACAGCCAAATTTACTAAAAAAGATGAAGTTAATACAATGATAAAAATTGATAGAGAAGAATTGGACAGAATTGATGAAGGTAAAAACATTCAATCAGTTGAATCTAAAAAAATGGGGGAAAACTTCAAATGTAATGATAGTGTTATGAAAAAATATGATATCAAAGATAAACATGACAATAAAAAAATCATATTAACAAATAAAAGCAAAAGTAAAGATTCAATAGTAAGACCAATATTTGTCAAAAAACAGAATGTGATAGATCAACCAGTATGTGAAAACCTTCAATCTGCTATGCATTCAGAAATTAAGAGCAAAGAAAATGAAAAACATTGGATTGGTAAAAATCTCACTGTTGGAAAGAAAGGTGTAATGCAAAAAAACAAATTCAGTCAAGAACAAATTATTTTGTCAAACAATATTAAAAAGACCATTAAAACTGATTTAGTAGACAAAAGTCTGCATAAACATCAGAACAATAACAAAAAAGACGAACTAAACATAAAAGAACTACTCAATCAACAAAAGTTGACAAAGTTGAAAATTTTTAATCCAACAATATCAAAACGTTTTGCATTAAGATCAATAAATGGAAGTCATGTTCTTCCAATTGCAATAAAAACTGAAAGAAATCGGGGAAAAAGTTCTTACAGCTCAACTGAAGGAAACAAACATAATTCAGATGCATTCAAAAAAACAATAACTGAAACAATAAACAAACCTAGCACTGATAAAAGTCATTTAAATACAAATAATAAACTTAATAAAAGAATAAAAATAGGCACAGATTTAAATAGAGACAAAAAAATACAACCATTTAATGGCACCAATAAATTACAACCATATTTACCCTCCAAATCTCCAAAGGAGCATATGAATGGGAGTTTATGTAGTGACAATAAAAATTATGGCAGAAAAAATATTATTTCAGACAGTAAAGCACAACACCAGGATAAAAGTATAACATTAAAAACATCAAATATATCAATAAACAATGAGCAATATCCTAAAGATAAACAAACTTATAAAAAAGAAAAGCATAATCATGTTTCAGAACAAATGGGTAGTACAAAACTATCTGTAGTTCAAAATAATGAAAATGATCACATTAACAAAAAATCTTTAAACAAAAGTACAGTCGGTAATTTAAAATCTGATAACTGTTCTTCAAAATTAAATATGCTAAATATATTGATAAGCAATGGCAATCAGCCAAAAGATAAAGTAATTAATACAACAGATAAGACTGAAAAAATGCTTATGAAACTATCTAGTCCTGAACATAAAAAGGCTCAAACAAGTAGTGTCAAACAATCTTTGACTGGAAATGAAATTGGTCATTTAAAATCTGACAACTATTCTTCAAAATTAAATATGTCAGATATAGTAATAAGCAATGACAAGTGGTCCAGTGACAAAGAAAGTAATACTAAAGAAATGAAAAGAGATTTTAAGGCTGAAAAAATACATATGGAGCCATCTGCCCAGCAACTTAAAGAGGCTGTTTATAATAGCACCAAGCAATCTGTGACCAAAAATGTAACAGGTAATTTTAAATCTGACAACTTATTAAAACTACACAAACCAGTTTCAAACAAAATTACTCCCTCTTTAGAAAATAGAATAAAAAACAGTCCATCTACTTGTGTAAATTTAAATAAAGATTCTCTTACAAATACCAAGGAAGATGTATCATCAGAAGTATCAAAAACTAATACAAATAATTTACAGGATACTTTAAACAATGTCAAAAGAGAGAAAATATATACAATACAAAATATAAAAACTAAAACAGCCCTGCAGTCACAAAACAAAAGAACAAATTTAATTAATGCCAACTTAAAAAACCCTCCCAAATTAGAGAACTTCAACAGAAATAAAAATGTTAACATTAAAAGTAAAACATTTATTCAAGAAACTTCAAGTTCTTTGGTAAACAGGAATAGGCCAAACACAGTTAATAATACCTTTGCTCATACTCAAAATCTGTCTTTAGTCAAAAGTCTCGCTGCAAAAAATAATGTTGAAAAACAACAAATACGACTTGAAGTAAAAAACGTTCAAGATAAAATGCAAAAAAATACTGCTGATACAACAAAAAAGTTAACTAATCCTAGAGTGAAGTCATCTCTCTCACCCATTCAGAATGATACAATTGAACGACAAAGAACGTTCATGACAAAACCTGGTAAAAGGCTGAAGAAAATTATGAAAAAGAACACCAGTTTGAAAGTTAAAAGATGTAAAACTTATGTGGTCTTGCGCAAAAGTAATATCACAAATTCACTCAGAGAAAATAGATCACTAGTTGGTAGTGTTCAAAGTAAAACACAAGAAACAGGAAATATGAAGCAAATTAACACTTCAAAAGAAAATGATGTAAAGAAAAGTATAAAAGTGGATAGAATAAGAAAGAGAGCTAGTGTAATTTTTAAAGATCATAAAAGTAATAGTAACTTATCTCAGAGGAATGTCACAAATAACATCAACAACGGTTTAGATCAAGGTAAAACAAATGAAAACAAAATAAAAATACCATTGTCAAAAGAATTATCCAAGGTAAGCTTACTTAAATCAAACTCTGACCAAAATCTCAAAAGCTTATTGAACAGTAATATCAATGAGTCAGGCAAAAACTTGAACACCTCACATACTAATATTAACCGAGGCCAGATGAATAAAAACAAAACTGTAAATGTTTTCCCATCAAGTAAATTGAATTCCACACATCATAGTCCATTTAAAAAGATCCCTGGTGCTAAATAACAGAACATAGTGAATCTAAATATGAAATATACAACATTATGTATTTTTATTTCTTTGTTTGTTTTAATGAATTTATCTGGTTATTTAGTCAATAATTTAATACAGTGTTGTTTACTTGTATTGGCTTTTCTTAATTTACGAATAAAATAAATATTCAAGTGCTTGGTTGTTTTTAATAGTAGCGGTTTATTTCTGACATGGTGAGGGGTTATATAAATAATTTTACAGGGGCATGCATAGAAAATTATTTTGAAGGAGGCTGACATGTACCTAGGGTGTATAAAATACCCCCAAAACAGGAGTTTGGGAATCTTCACCAGAAAAATTGACTTAAAGAGTTCATAAATGTATTCTAAATTTTTTTGAATGTACTTATACAGGGTATTCCATGAGTAACCTGACAAACTTTTCAGATGGTTTGTTCTCATCAAAGTAATGAAAAAAGTTCACATAAAAATATACCCAGAAACGCTTTATTAGTGAGCTACAGCTAGCGAAAGATTTTGCCGCATTTTATCTAGGAAAAGACGGAAATAAAGTGAAACTGATGTTTGATGGCATAAAAATAGTTATTAAATTTACCACATTTTGTGTAAAATGAATTGAAAAATTGAGTTAAATCGATCCTGACCTGTGTTTTACCCATTTGTGAGATATCAGACAAAATATTCAGTCTCAAAAACTTCTTTAGATTTGAAGTACATTAACTTTATTAAATGGGTAATAAACATGCAATTTTTTAACCAAAACTTGTAGAGAAATTAATTCCAAAGAGAATAATGTAATATAGGCTAAGAATAAACAAACACTGGTAGTTGACTTTCTAAAAAGTCTTTGTACACAAGACCAGTAAGGCGGTTTTCAAAAACAAATGGGCCAATTAACTGGTCCCCAATTATACTACATCATACATTTATCAAAAATCGAATTTGAAATTTGGACTGTACAACTGCTTTTGGATTTTCAGTTGATCACCAGTGACTATTTTTCAAATTTAGAATTCCGTATCTTCTAAACATTTCTCCATGAATAAAAGACAACTTACATTATTTAGATTTTCTAACAACCATCGACAAAATTGTAATCTTAATGCACTGTCACTTGGATGAATATTTTGAACTCTTTGTAAATGATATGGATATAAGTTGTTTTATTTCAATGTTCTCCTGACTGTACTATAAGATAAGTTTAATTTATTTGAAAGTCGGCGAGTGCTAAGCTGAGGACTGTGTTGTATCATGTCAATGATATTATCCTGTTCACATACAGGCTGTATTACAGGATGTTCTCTCGAACAATTAATGGTTGGAAAAGATCCATTTGTTCATAAGTTCTTACTCTTGTTTAGAAAATGTAAATTGCATCCTGTCGTTAAAAAACACAAAGTACATATAATACATATACACTTCACAAATCAAAGATGATAGACGAGTTACTACAACAGCTCAATTTTTGGACAGCTGTACAATAATAACTTGTATTAAGGTATTGTTGCAGCAGTGTTGCCAACTCTCCATTTTCAATAAACTAAAAGCATTTCAATTGACGCTGTATTTTTAAAATCTCGTTTCTCAACCTACATGTCCCATACTGCAAATGTTTTGTAATTATTTACTTGACTGAAAAAACATTTAAGTGTTTTGTTTTTACGAAGAACATTAATTTAATAAATAGATATCACATTTTCTGTCATATTTTTCGTATTTGTTAATTTAATTAAACATTAATTTTTTAAACTTTGAGTTTGTTTATTATTGGCCTATTTAACATCATTCTTTTTGGAATTAAACTCTCTACAAGTTTTGGTTAAAAAGTTTGCGTGTTTATAACCCATTTAATGAAGTTAATGTACTTCAAATCTAAACAAAGCATGTTTTTCGAGACCGAATTTTGTATATTTTGTCTGATATCTCAGAAATGGGTGGTCTTACAGGTCTGGAATGTATTTAATTCAATTTTTCAGTTCATTGAACATAAAATCCAACTATCTTTACACCATAAAAACATTAGTTTCACTTTATTTCTGTCCTTTCCCAGAAAAAATGGGGCGAAATCATTCTACGGTTAGCTCGCTAACAAAGTGTTTACGGACATATGTTTAAATTAACTTTTTTCATTATTTTTATAAGAGGAAACCACCTGAGAAGTTTGTCAGGTTACTTGTGGGACACCTGTATATTACATGAATGCTTGCATGAAGTCTACTTGTTTTAAGTGCTATGTGATGAGCTCAAATTATGCACATTATTGTATGTAGTTCAACACATAAGAACCAGTAAAATCAAACAACCCAAAATATTTAATATTATTCTTTTGCATTAAAATGTTTATCAAAGTAGGTTTAGGGGGTGGCATGCCCTCATGTTTAGGCTAGCAACTGCCTTTAACACTTAGGGAGCCCCACCAACTCTAACAGTCATCTTCCACAGTATATATATAAATGTTTAGTATGTACATGTTTGACACTGGTCTGAGAAGCCTACTTCTGTCAGAAACAACTAAGGTCAGATCAAGGAAAGATATACATCAACACAATACAAACTCAACTAGAAATACCTTAGACCAGAGTAAATTACAATGGAAAAAAGTATACACTTTTTTAACGATGTAGGCTTCTCAGGCCTACACATGTACTTTTTTATAAAGGCATCAAACAAAATCAAGCATGGTACTAGAAATACCTTAGACTGGAAGTAAATTACAAGAGCTGCAATTAAAATATAATGAAATATTGAAGAGAAATTAAAATTATTTCATATGTACTTATAAAAAACTGTTTCTCTTTTAGACTTCAGGCCTCATCTTTAAACTTAAATCTAAAATGGATCAGGAAATTGGAATATCTTTCACTTATCACTTTTCTAGGAAGTGTTTAAAATGTAATTAAATGTAAAGAATATTCCATATTAAAAAGGAAATTGCGTGCAAATCTATGGGTAACTGCTAGTTATAAATAAATACGTGACTTTATAAAGTGTACTATACATAGCACTTTAATTTCTTTATCATCGATTGGGATAGCATGCTAATGTAAACTTTTGAAGCAATATTTTACAGTAAAATATGAGTTCATCTGCAGTTCTGACTAATGTATGGTTTCTTATGTAGTTAATCACTCACCTTCAATTCGAATGTATATGTCTACAATAAACGGCTGAAATAGTTTTATTGAATGATAAATATTTAAGATACACTCATCAGTTGCAGAGTATTATAAAGCACGCAAATTATAATATTGTAAGCTATTTTCATTTCCTTTGTTTTCTTTGGTCACTATGAGTTATTTTTGGATTCCTATCTAGGTTCTTCATAAGGGAACAGAAGTGGCTATACCATTGGGTCTTACCAAGGATTTGTAATTGACAAAAGTAGGATCAACCTTGTAGGTGGTAAACTACTATGTGACAGTTTTGTAGCAACTTCCCTTCAGTGCAATTTAAAACTGTAGTGATTTTATCAGGTTTATTGAATCATCTCGTATACATGGATATATTTGTGATAAAATGATCTTATAAGTCATGGTTTTATTTTAAAAAATTTATAGGTAAAGCTGAGTTATAGTGAAAGTAACATTAAGTTACGTTATATTGAATATCCTGCAGATTATTTTCGTATCTTATACCAGAGTCTAAGTCAAAATTTTCTGTTTCAGCCAATGGAGAAACTATAGTGACAAATTAGGTACCCAAACACTAACATTGATCTTACCATAAGATGTGTTTTTGTTCGTGCAAATCTTTAGCCATCTCTTGGATTCAGGCATGAGCTTCATTTTTAGATTATATAAAAAGAATTACAATGAAAGGCGTATTACACTGTATTGTTGATGCATTACTCTTTATGGTAAACAAGAGAATCCGTTTAGGCATGGTAATGAAGTTAGTGATTTTAGTGACCCACACTGTGGTCAAATTTTTAAATGTTATTGGCCTACTATCTCACTACAGTTTCCACTAAAACAATACATTGACCGGCATGAGAAAGGTCAGGCAAGTTACTTATTCCTCACAAAATTCTAGATGAGTTCCTTTAAACAATTGCCAACAAAATTTAACAAAAAATCATTGAATAAATTTTGCAAGCCAAGTATTTTTTTTTTTATGTTTGACTCCATGGTATAAGGGTCAGATTTAGAAATGACAGGTTCTTAGACTCCACCTATGGTGCGGACCCTTGGCTCATAGGTGTGGAATACCTCCCCAATAAAAGAGGGTTCTCTCCCACCGGAAAATTTTAAAAATTAGGTGCAAAATGGTGATTTTTAAGGAAATTTGCGCTGAATATTCTGTATTGTCTGGCTTTAAAATATTAATGCTTCTTCAGTTATAACATAATGTTTGTACCCATAGGGATGAGAAAATTTAAGACATTAGTCAACTTTAATAACTTTTAGTCTGTCTTCTTCTTCTTTCTTAGAAGTCTATTTTTCACCAACTTCAGCTTAGAGAATGATCTTTCTGCAGAGCAGTTAGTCACCATCAAGGAAAAGTACGTTCTTAATACCACTTCTTCATTAGGAAAGCAGTCTTTTACGTTGTTTTCCAACATAAGTTGATACAACTATCTTTATTTACTAACGTGCTTTCCACTTTTTTCATATTCATTTTTTCAGAATAGTTGGAAACATTCTTGAATTGTAAAATTTTGTTTCCCAATTCTTTGAATTGTAAAACTTTGTTGCCCAATTCTTTGTATAGATTTTCATTGTAGCTGTCTACTAATGTTGCTGCTAATACCTCATCAATAGAGAGCATTTCTAATTTGTTAAGGAACCCAAACCTCGTATCAATAAGTTTGTATGTTTGAAGCTTCTTTGTCAGTGCACCTTCATATTCATCTATGACTTTAATGAAACTTTGAGTATGGATAGCATTGTGATGGTGTTAGGTTAGCTTCTGGAGCTTGTTCACAGTCAAGAGGAGATAAATGTACACTTGTTTGCATTTTGATTTATTTAACTTCATATTCTAGACAGTCAGTCAATTTGATAGTTTTCCGCTCATACTCCTCGAAACTTTCCCGTTTACCTTGAATCAGGCTTCTCAAAGATTTCAATAATAATGCGACTGTGTTGACATTGATTCTAGGACTTTATAAAGATTCACTAGTTTGGTTTATCTGACCCAAAATATTGTCCTAAAAATGGCATACAGCTCTGTCTCAAACTTGTTCATTTTTTGAACTAAAGCCAGATCAGCCACTCTTGATATCCCTGAGATCTCCATGTCTTCTGAAATGTTCACCAGTGCCTGCTTTATTCCTTAATATTCTCCCAAAAGAGCTTTGGTAGCATCAGCTTGGCATGACCATCGTATTGTTGTTATACTTTCTGGTGCAAGAATATTTTATTCAGTTTCTGTTCATTTCAGGCACTTGGTTAGAGTCTAGTACCGGTATCTGTTGGTTTAGGCAGTGAAATATACAAAAATCAACATACTATCTACGATAATAAAACATAACCAATAACATTATTTTGTAATTGTAATCTTGGTGTGGGCCTCTAGGCGCGAATTTATGACAATAGTTATTCTGAAAAACAGAAATGCTAGAAAATAAAGGCATTTTGATTTGATGTGATTTAAGTATTCGAATCTATTTTCTTTGCTCTTGTTGATGGTTTTGAGGTATTGGAAATTTCACTGACTGTTGAAGGTACTATCAATTAAGCAATGTATGAGTTTGATCGGTTAGTAACAGTAAGAATCAGCTGATTGATGACAATGTGGCAATGCTGCCAGGTGAGGGAGGAAGTGGGGTGTAGTAACTGCCCATACAGCCAGGGTTGCAATGATGTGTCTGATACTAGAGTAAGAGAAATTCATCTCATAAAAATCTCCAACAAAAATAAAAAAGGAAAGTAGTTTTAGATTTAGCGTTAATTTTATAAAACTAAAATGAGTATTTCTCAGGACAACTAACCCTTATAACCTTTATGCCAGACTAGCAACACTCGATAAAACAATAAAATAAAAGTTTCCAATGGAACTGTTGCTACAGTGGGGCCGTTGCAGTGAATCGGAGCATGGTAACTACTCTTGAATCAAAAAGTATAGGTACCCAGTTTGAACGTTAACAACAAATTAACTAGTACAGCTACAGTATCGAGAGTTATATTAAAACTTAGCTTGTTTATTTATGTCATTGGTAAGAATGAAAAAAGGATTGGTTTTTACACTTTTCAACCAAACTGCAACTTTTTAGTGATGAAAATTCGTAACTCAGAAATTTGTCATCTGATTAAGACTACATTTTTAAACAAGATAGGTATAAGTGTGCTGTTTTTATTATGTTATCTTAGGATTTGACAATTATATGAGAAAAGTTTGTTATTAAAATACCATCTTAACTTTTATTCTTGACCAGGCAGTTCAAAAATTTCAGCATTGGTCTCGTTATGAAACTCTTAGTCTCTGCATACGAAAGGACTAAGCTATCCACATTGTCAATAATATGATTAGCTGAAAACATGCTTATTATAATTTATGTGTTTCACATTCTTATATACTGTAATTTCACGCTAAAAATTCTTTAACTACTGATTATTAGTTGGTACTTTTTTTAACTAAGCTGTGTTGCAATCAAACAAATCCCATATACACAATGCAACAAAAAATAACAAAATAAATATTGTGTCCTTTGCAACAGGACTGTTAGCCAGTCCGCTCCACGGCTGTTGCGAACTTGTTGCAATGATTCCATATCTAGAACAGCTTACGACACTGCTAAAAGTAGTATATATTTTCTTCTTTAAACTGGTAGCATAAAGTATACAGTTTGCTTTCCAAAACTTAAAACGCACTTTTTTTAAGATTCTCAAAGTTGCATTGTATGAATGAAAATATCAAAATGGATAAAACAATGGTGTGATATCCATAATATATTATTAATATCTCTACAATTTTACAAAACATTAACTTTTGAGTCAAATCCGTTTGTCTTTCACAGTCTGCCCTTCTCAAACTTTTCAATTTTAATAAAAATAACTAAACAAAAATATAAGTTTCTATGTTTGTTGTTTCTGTTTGTTATTTGATGTTGTTTCTACAGTGTATGCAATACAGGGATAGTGTGTATGTGGTGGTGTTAGTCATTCAAGTGTTAACTGAATATACAATAAAAAATTAGTTTTAGCTCCTATGAAAAACTTTTTTACTTGTCCACGAATAACAACTAAAAGGTCAAAATAAAAATTGAAAACTTCCAGTAAAAAAAATTTATTTCCTCTTTAATACATCATACTTCTATAAAAACCCAAAGGTACTACAATAAATTTATGACTGATAAATGCAAATCCAATGCACTTTTTAGTGTAATTTCCAATATAGATATTTTAACCAAAGGATGCACAGTTAGGATTTTTTTGTATCCATTTAATGATTTTGAAAGGAAACAATTTCTTATGAATCTCACACAGGCTGCTGATATAAAACAAATACCAAACAGTTTTAAATTAAATTATTTTACAAAGTTATTGAGTAATATATTAATATGGCTGAAGTAAACTAAAACTAACTTTAAATAAACAGAAGTTCACACAAAGTTGCAACATACATAAATTTAAATGTTTTTACATAAATCTGATGACAGTTTTTCATGGACCAACTTCTTGGCTCATAATTCCAACACAAATAATGCTATTATTTACATTTAACGTAGATTCAAATCTAAATATATTCTTACATTATATATTACAATAATGAAATATATTTTGATCGTAACTTAATATAGTAAAAAATACTGTAAAATGACTGTAAAAAACGAAAGCTACATGAAGAATACCATGTGAAAATGTTGCATTTTGTTTTCCATGGTTGAACAACATAAATAAATTATTTCAAAGAAGTGTTGAATAGCGTTTTCTTTTATATTATTGTATTTAATGATATAAAAGATGGTAACACAAGATTTATATTTGATACAGTTATTTTACAATATGGAATAAACATATAACTAAACTTTCTGTACAATTATTTCGCTAAGCAAAACTTTTTACACAACAGAAGTAAAAAATAGATAATTTGTTTGGAAGATAAAAATAAATACAAGAGACACACTAATACACTAGAATATGTCTAATGCAAGGTGAGTTCATCAGTTTTAAAGCGTGTTGAATACAAAGTATTATTCTTTCATAAGTGCATCAATTGATCGAATATAAATTAAATATTTATTTATTGGTCTATTTTACAGAGAAACTTTAATGATAGACATCATATGTTATATGATAGTAACATTATATTAAAAATAAATTTTCTGTACATAAAAATATTGTTACTTTATATACAAAACAGTAGCAAAGTTCATAGAACAATAGGTGATTGTAATTTCAAATAGTTGGTCTATAATATTTATTAGACGAAAAAATTTACATAACTGCCATAAACATAAAAAATGAATTATCTAAATGTGGGATGTTAGAATGTAAAATGCAATCTTAAAGAACTTTTAAATCTAAATATTATCAGGCTGAAAAATCTAGATAAACAACTAAATCATTTTTAAAGATAAACTATAATTATAAAAATTTAATTGAACAACTATTTTCTCGGTTACTTTCTACAATCCATTTTGTAATGTTACTTCTAATCTGTGTAAATAATGAGAATAAACATCGAAAAGCTGAATTGACTATATATAAAATTTAACTGTTAAATTATTTTGATTAAATCGCACGAGCTGTGGGAAAACTAGTCACTTCAAAAACAAAAATCACATCGCGTATCAGCACCCTCAGTGTTTCAGTAACCTAGATTAAAGCAGACTTTTATTTGATTAGCACACGAACGCTAAAGGCACACATGCTTGTTCCCTAAGCTAGTTTGTACAGGTGACACTCAGTAGTGTAAGAGCCAGCTGGGTAAGTTGCAATGGCTGTGGAAGTGTGCCAATCACAGACGATGCCATTTTGTGCCCAAGAACTGGCTATGGAGTCGATTATCTCATTACTGCTCGTGCCAGCTGGGAGTAACTCGCAATGGATGTGGAGTTTGTGCGCTCAGTGTTGCTCCGGCCAGCTAGGTGAAGTGGAGTCACTCGCAATGGATGTGGAAGTATGCCAATCACTGACGATGCCGCTCTCTGCACTCGAGCACTGGCTGTGGTGCAGTCGATGCTCACTGCTGCTCGAACTGCTGGCTCCGCTAGAGCTGCTCACTGAGATGATGGAATGCGGTCGTTTACGCACGGTCTCGCTCGGGGCAATGGCAATGGAATTTCGGAAACGGGGAGCTGCTGAAAAACAAAGTTTTAATGAACAAAATGTGAAAGACTAACTTTACTCAAGTTAAGTTAGTTTATGTTCTAATAAACCGGGTTAATCTAATCATATCTTTTCCACAATTTATAAAACTAAATGTAATTAAAATTCTATAGATGTGTTAGATTAATTCTGTTACGATAAAAATATGTATACTGAAGCAATTAAGATATATTATTTATAAATTTAGATGGCTTATAAAATTACAGTTTCTCCATTTGATTAAAGAGGCAGAAAATAAATACTTAACACTTAGAGTGCTAATCCCGTAATTTTACGGAACGGCGAAACTTCCGAAGAATGCTAATCCCGTAGTTTTATGTGGTTGTCATTTCAATTGGTATTATATTACATTGTCCGTATTTTAAACGGGTTTTGCCTACTCTACAATGTTATTTGGGTTTTTAGTAACACAATTCACCGCTAGAAAGCGTCAGATGTATTGTATGAGCTTAATGACAAAGCAACTTCGGTCGCGTTGTTTACGTGCCGCTGACGTGACGTTCGTTGCAGCCAGCAGTCGATGTCGCAATCATGGCTTCTCGCAGCTTGAACGACGTTGCGATCAGTGATGTATTAGATGAAGATAGTTTTATTGGTGTAGATAGTATTTTTGACGATTCTGACATTGATCCTGATTTAATGGAAGAAGATTAGACACATACTTCAGGTAAGAATAAGTAAGTCTATCTATCACATAAACATCAGTCTAAAAGTTTGGTTATGTTATTGTTTTCGTGAATCAAACTATAATTTTGTATTATAATAAATTAACTTTATTGAACTAATATTCTATTCTTATGAATAAAATGAAAATATATTCATATTTTACATATTATATTATTATGTTACAGATGCTGAAAACAGTGCTGACAGCGAAAGTGATGCCGACGCATCAATATGACGGCATAGTTTTTTGTCAAAAAACTACAAAACATAAAAACATGATTTGTATTATTCAAAGGACAGTTTATATTTGTAAATGGGTCATTGTAAATAATTGTATATATGCTTAGTTTAGTAAGTTAGATAAAAAAACTGTCTCAAAAAATAATTTTTTTTCCAAAAATATATATGTTTTAAAAAAACATTTTTTATGTGTAGTTTTTTAAAAAACCACTAACAATCTCACGTTAAAAAAAAGACGAAAGTAAGCTGAATTAAGGCATGTAAGTATTTTTCTCATACCTTAAATACTTTTTTTTAAATAAATTTCTGAAAACCACCAAAAACGCCCAGCATTCTACAGAGTTACATGTCATTTAGGGCCAGCACTCAAAGTGTTAAAGACACTTATTTTTCCTCATCAATTTAGCTATCTTACATTTTGCCTATTTACAAGTACAGTATTATATTCAAATACAAGCTAATAATTAAGTACTTCAAAATGCTCACATTTACAAGAACGTAAAGAATAAAAACCTAGGATGAAAAGTTCTAGGTAAAAAATCAATGCCTAAACTTGACTGCTATTTCTCTTGTGTTATAGTAAGTTCTTCTTTGTTTAAAGTTTGTTATTGGCGATGGAAGGTTTGAAAGGATTACAGGATTTCGGACATTTGCCATTGTCATATGTTACATATGTTTGCTCGGGACTTGCATCTTGTGCAGTGACAACACCTGAACTGGACATCAAGCAGCTTTTGGGTATGTTTGAACCCCTTTCTTTCCCTTCTTTGCTTCTTTCTGTTCTTTATTTTTATATTTATTAATACCTCTCCCACCTGACGAAGAGGGTAGATTCCAATCCTCAAAACTTTGTGTTATACCTTTTGTAACATACAGTATGACAATGGCAGTGTGTCCAAGCTCACTAGCATGGAAGATCCTGGTTTCAAACAATATCAATTTTACCAAAAACTTAATTACCCTGTTGACTTTAATCTTCAGTTCATAATCTTCACTGTGATATAATGAATGTTTCAGTCTACAGTAAATATAGTGGATCAATATTATCTTTAAAACATCATAAGTCATCAGTAACAATTAAAGTTTGAGTGAAATGTTAATATATATTTCATCAACAAATAAAACATGGATTTTTAAAAAGAAAGCTTACTTTTGCTGAGTTGAGCAATGCTGATGGACCTGTCACTGATCTGGTCAGCACTCGGCCGGATGTCGAGGCAGGGTTTGTTGCCAATCCCCATTGAGGACATTTCTTGCAGCCGCATTTCTGATAAAAAGACCACAAGAATATAAGATATTAGGTTAGGATGAATTTTTTTATATAAGCCTCTAATAACTTCAATAACACATTACATTCATTATATTACATATTATTCCTTATATTATAATACAAAAATGATATCCCATTTGAATATTGGTTCGTCTAAGCTATGTGGACTCTTTATATAAAAGTGAAGTGGAAGTAACTTAATAAGTATAAATGTAATTTATATTGTGAATTGGTGAATTTACTAAGCAATAGATGTTATCAGTTTTTGTTATAATTGACAATTTTTAATTAATTTACTAACATTTAGGGGTTGTAAAGGAACATGTCTAGCTAGGAGCCTACTATAATTTTCACCTACATTTTCTAATTAATGACATATGCAGTTTTCGACTGTTGGTCTAGTTTATTTAACTTTGAAAAAATTTCCATAGGTTTTCTTAACCCATTGCCACACACGCTGGTTTCGTGGCGCTCACCCAGGACCGAACGACGAGTAACGTGCTGGTTACATGGTTGAAATTACACTGTTGAAGTAGTTCACCGTATTTCCACTAGATATTGTTGGTATGTCTCTTACTAAGTGTTTATATGCCACAACCAAGTGAAAAATTGCGTGATTCTGAAGTTGATAAACTGTTGTACCGTAATTGTGAGTAGAATTCAAGTGACATTGACAGTGATGATAACTTTGAAGATTGCATTATACTTTGATCTAGAAACCATTTTACTAATTTAGTTGTAGAAGACTCAGACCCTGAGGATGGAGGTTATCTAATATTTCCCGGCCAGGACAATTCGGATGATATTATCATCCTTCCTTTAGATCATGAGGGTGACAGGAAAGTACATTTGACTTGAACTATTATCTTACCATAGAACAACATAGTTACCAACCATAGCTACTGACTTTTGTACGGAACAATATTAAAAAACAGTAGTGAGTTATTTTGTTTGTTATAAGTTTAAATTTTTAGATTCATGGTTTATTATTTTTTTTCCTGTGTAAAACGTTACGTACTATTTAAAAAAAAATGCTAAATACACAGTTTGAAATGTTTCACTCTAAAAAGTGTATTGTACTTTTTTTTTTAAAGCGTTTTTATGTCATTTAAAAGTGTTTAAATACGGCATATTGTTTCTTTAAATTACATTATATAACAATGTAGAGGAACAATTATTTTAAACAATGTTTCATATTTAATTGCTCTATCATAAACCATAAAAATGTATTACAGTATAATTAAACACTTACATTTTCATCTAAATTAATTGCTGGTACCAGGCCTGCAGAGGCTCATATAACTACTACCTTAATGCTTTAAAACTGCTAATGTTCTATTTGTAAAATAGTATTTGTATGTTCAGTTTAAAAATAATTATCACTTCTCCTAAAATTGTCTATATCCATTACTTCTAGCTTCATGTTTATTTCACAAACAGAAAGAACAATGAATTTCAAAATCCAATCGTTTCACCAACAAAGCAGATTGGAGGTTCCTTTGGGCTTTAATTACCATGGCTATCTCCCCATGAAATACTTTCACTTACAAATACTTACTGTCTTCCCAATACAGCTATCAGTTATCCAGTAACTATTAGGTTGTATTGTGTTGTCTAAAAACTGCCACAACAAAAATATTACAATTATAATTGTCTGTATTGCTAAAATTACTGATTCCCCAGTTAAATGCAAGCTAATGGGTACAGTTACATGTAGCATCACAGTCACTGTGTTAGTTTAGTTTGGACACACCTTATAAATAAGTAGTTTTAGGGTTTTGGAAATTACAATAGAATAGAAAAATATTTTATAAATTTTCTCTCTGCAAAGTAGAGATTTTTAAAAATATAATATAAAATTATATTTTATAACAGAGAAATGTTTACCTCGATTTTTGACGGCTTGTTTCCATAAGAGGTTGGACAACTCATCTGCCCACACTTGTTTGATATCTTCTGACATGGACTGCAACGTGAAGGTGTCGTTTGGCTTCCTCTTTCTGAACCAAATCTCAAACTTTGTTGGACTATCTCCGATCTTTGCCGTCAGTCCTATATCACTTGTTTTGATGCTGTTTTTATAGATGTAGATATCAAGATTCTGTAAAAATGAATAAACTTTGTAGGTTAAATTACCAATGCTTTGTTAAAATAACAACATATTATCTGTGAGAAAAACATTCTTAATAATTATCCTGATACAAGATTAATGAAAATTACAATATTGAGTGATCTCAAAGACAGCCAGAGGTTTTCCTCAAAGACAAAGTCAGAGGTTTTCCTCAAAGACAAAGTCGGAGATTGCAAAATGCTGCATTTTGGCAAAGTAATTGCTTACCAACATCTGCTGCTTCTGCGCAAAACTCCTTAGCTGAAGACACCAATCGAAATTGAAACAGAAAGTCATCGCAAATATGTCAAGAGTGTTAGCTCAAAGAATGATTTTGCATTGACACATGATCTAATTACATATTGGTCATCACAGAGTAACAGATACCAAATGGGAGATCGGGCTCTATGAGCTTTTGGATTCAAAAAGGGTAACCGATCTCTTTGTAGCAATGCCTTTTCGCTTGATCGAAGTGTTTTGCTTAATGGGGAATAAAATGTAAACTTATTCTTTGAGCTAACGCTCTTGACATATTTGCTATGGCTTTCTGTTTCGACTGCGATTCGTCTCTTCAGCTAAGAAGTTTGTGCGTAGAAGCAGCAGATTTTCGCTGCAACACACACCTTAGAACAGGATGTGGATGTTTGACATTACGTTGAGTGATCATTAGCAAGTTTTAAGTTTCATTCATTATCAACATGATTATGATAACCTACGAATTGTTTTAATATGCATGAAATTGTTTGTAATTAACTGTGAGCATTAATAATGTTAAATTAAGATAAAAAATTAATTCACAATTATTTTTTTATATGATTTGAGAAGCTTTAATTGCACAATAAAATCAGGTTAATTTTGAGGGCAGTAAAGTACATTCTTATAGATTTGATAAATTGGTCGTAACAAACAGCAAAACAACCAACACAAATGCAATTGTACTAATTTGTTAGATTGTAACAATTGGTTTAATAATTTTGTTTACACTTAATGTTTCTCACCTTTCTGTCAGGGAATCTTCGTGCTTTACTGAAAAGGATCAATTCTTCAAATAGAAAGACTTGCCTAAGGCACTTTTTTCCCTTTCCTTGCCAAACCAGGAACTCATTTTGTCTCAGAAGGCGTCCTTGTTCTTTCACGTTGACCTGCAAAAATAACGCACAAATAAATATACATACATATAGTAGAGTTTATTAGTATTAATAAAAAAATAAGAGAACAAGAGAAAGAGATGAGTTGCCACGAGCTCTCATCCAAACTAGGATTCGTGTACTATTGGGATGAAAGAACTGGATCTCGAGGCTCGCAAGATATTGGTGCCTGTTTGGTCAACACATTGATACAAGGGCTACAGCAGCAAAATGTGTTGTTATGTACAGTGAGACACATGCATCGGCCAGAACAGAAACTGGAATACAGCGTTAACACTAATGACATTGGTTTTGAGTGAGGGCAATAAAATTGAAGTCATAGATAAAAAATTCATGCAAAGTGGGCATTCCTTTCTTTCCAATGACTGTGATTTTGCATCAATAGAAAACTACAGCAAAGAACAGCATATCTTTTTGTCCCAATGATTGGTACAGCATTATTGCCAAAACAAGGAAAAAGAATCCTTTTCATGTCACCTGTAATGGGAAACAATGACTTTTTATCTGTGGAAACCTTGTTGCAATCAGTCACCAAAAGAAAGACTGACACTGAAAAACAGCCTTTATCATGGAATGGATGCAATGGATTTGGTACCAAAAGAATACACTATTTACAATCATTTTCAAGGAAACTACCGGATGATATGCCATTCTCCAAGCTGGAGTTTAAGTGAGAATCTAAAAAGGATGTCCAGTTCTCAGGCTAACATAGTTCAGATGAACCTATACAGTGAACCACGAGCTGTTACAAAGGAAAAAAATTACATGAAAGACCTCTTGCATTTCATCCCTCACATTCATCATCCTTACTATGAGAATCTTCTTACTTCTGACGGTGCTGGAGACATTGGGTCACTGAATGAAGATGCTGCTAATATTGATGATGAATAAAAAAAATCATATAAATAAATAATTTTTGTTAACAGCAATACTTTTATTATGAATTAAACCCTCATCTGTTTATTTCACAAGTGGTGTAACTTCATTTAAGCCCAAATACCAGGTATATAAACACAAATAAATTATTACATTTTCAACTGTAGTTCAAACAAACTTTTTTAAGACACATGATTTTTTTTAAATAACATTTTATAATCTTGAATTTTTTACACCAATTCTAGTAAAACATTACATAACTCAAAACAAAGTTAATGGAAGTTACACCACTTGTGCTTTAAGGGGCTCAATTGTGAATTGACAATGGATTTGGGTTTTGGTTGAAGGAAAAAACTTGCACTGTAGTTTGTCCACAAGATTAATTGACATAGTATCTTGTATTTAGAGAAACATTAGGAAAATATTCAAATCTGTGCAATAAAATATGATTATTTTTGTCAGTTACAACAATACATAGAAGTACTCACATCACAGTCCCGGAGAGAGTCCATTGCTAGAAGGTCATTGCCATGTCTCAGCTGGAACCTAACCATCTTTTCAGCATCCCGAAGGTCTGCCACATCCTGTCTGGAGGCCTTCATAAGCTGCTGCAGAAGAAGAGCATATTTTCCCATCCTCTGCACCGGCTTCAATAGGTAACTGGCCAAGTCCATCTTGTCTCCCAGCTCCATTTGCTTGGTCTATGAGACACACAGGTCGTTACTTAAATATTTACCACAGTAAAATCCCATTTTACAGACTTCATTAACTTAAATAATGTCTACCACTAATATTTGTGTCCAGTTTAATATGGTTATGATCAAAGTATACTAATATATAAACAATTTCTTCATTCATTTTTGTCATTTGTTATGATTGGGACTTCCTTTTAAACTATTATTAATTACTTTTTGGCTAAACATTACAACGCAAGATAAATTCTTAAATATGTGCAAGTAATTTTCTATAAAATATTGTTATCTCCAATCATTTAAAAAAGGTAAAACAGCCCAGTGGTCATAGACAGATTTAACAAACACAAACTACAAAAAATATTTTTTGAACTTTGCCTCTGAAAAACAGGTAGGTACAATTTTTAAACCTGTGCTACAAACCAAAGATAGATTTTCTTAACATCATGTGTCAACTATGAGCAGAATTGCTGAAAGAATTTAATATTAACAATTAGATTGTACTAATTTAGTTGCTGATAATGAATATTGTTTGTAATGCTTGTAGATAACTGAGTAATACTTAATATAGATCTAGACGTCTGATATTTTTACATTAAAATGCAATACCTGTTGCACTAGAATAGTTAACAATTATATAGTTAATATAAAGAATGTTTGGTGTTTGCTTGTTACATTAACAGGATACAGTAAGAACCATAAGATGAATAAATACTGAATAATAGCTACAATATTAATTATAAATAATTTTAATTTACAATAAAAAAACAACATATTAAATAATTGGAGTCATTTAACTACCTCTAACTGCAATCAAATAATAATTTACAAAACATAATAAAAGCCTTATGTTAGATTTTCTGCATTCTTTTATATGATTTTGTGTCTTTTTACTAGTTATCAGGCAATAAAATATAATTATGGAGTTTTAAATAATGAATAACCGATTCCCAACATGCATATATATAAAAATCTATGATTAATAACCTTTACTGGACTTAACAAATGTATTTAATGGTTATAGTACTATGGTATATCATACTACTGCTTACCTTGAAGAAGACAGTTCCATATTCAGACATCAACGAATCAGACTTTGGTTTGTTTTTGTTGTACAGAGCATACAGGTAGAACTTTTTTTCCTGAAAATAGTTAAATAAATTATAGCGTGTTTGATTTAAGAACGCCAACTTACTTCTGTGACAAATAAAAACTGTTGTTAAAAGTTACCAGGTTAAAATAATATTGTTTTATAATCGTAACCTTCATGCCATAGGGTGAATAGGATGATATTATTACTATTAAATTTATGGAGAATTTCAAGATGAATAAAAGGAGCTGCTACTGTACAAGTTGGACAGTATCAATATAAAGTGTTCAAATCAGGTACAAAATTTCACCCTGATCCCACATAGATTCAAGGTATGGTACCTTCACTCAGCAAAATGTTCTCAAAATTTCATTTACAAGCGAATTTACAAAAATGGATTGATCAATTTAAAATATTGTTTAATGGTAAGTTTCATTTGCTTTAGTCACTTATCATTGTGATTTTAAGTTGAAATGGCAAATATTTTACAATTAAAAACTCAGTTTAACTTTGATAATTCAAAGCTTGTAGGGCAAATTACAAATGGTAGACGGACTATGTGAAAACAGAACTGAATATAATAATGAAGTAAAAGAAACTCAGCTGACTGCTTACATGTCTCAGGAAGCATTGTCCGATAGAGAGTGGTGTCTGCTCACACCGTTCCAGCTCCTGGAGGAAGAATTGGCTGTGGAACTCATAGATCTTCTCGATGTTTCCGAAGATAACGTTCCGCTGACCTCTAAGGGCTTGGGGAATGTCTTCTCTAATCAATTCAGGAATGTAGTTCTGTAATATAAATTCAAATTAATTTTGGAATATAATGTTGAGAATTTCACCTTAAAAATGTTTTCAAAAACAAATGCACATGAATGATCAAACACATGAAGACTTGAGTGATCTTTACTAGAGTTTGTATAACATCTCATTAAGTTACGTTCATTAGACCAGTCCTTAACATTTCTTATTTTATTTTGTGTTCTTTTTCAGGCTGATGCTTCTTAATATACTTTCAAAATGGAATATAATTTATTGTTATTCCTTGAAAAAGGCAAAAATTGATAAACTGTAATAAAATATCTTTCTAGTCATTGTAAAAGTAAACAAGGTGATGGGTAAATTTTTGACTGTATATGAGTGAAGTAACTAAAAACTTTGTCTGACTACACAGAATAAATAAGACAATTTAAGATTTGAATATGTGAATGCTCTTGCCTGAGCATGATTTACACTCACTAGACCAGTTTATGTTGCTAATAAACTGAACTATACCCTAAAGAACTTTTTAAATCTTCCTTATTTATATGTAACTAACAATTAAGAAGTTTAATATGTTGGTACAGTTAAAATATATAACATGGATCGATTGGGGGATTTAGGCTTACTTAAAAGCGTCATAAAAATAAATAATAAGGCATAGGTATTGATGCTAATACTACTACAGTTGATAGGTACTTACTTCAATAACATACTCTAAGGATTTGACATAGTCACGTTCAGTCTGGATCATTTCTCTCATTATTAGTAACATGGTTCTGTAACAAGAAGTAAATTCGCATTAAACACAAAACGCATAGTAATATGTGCTACTTCTTTGTTGAAAGTTTATTGCTAAGAACGGATGATTTGAAGAAACAATAGGTTTTGCAGCTACAAGTGTATCAATAAGAGGACAAGACATTTTTACTCCTAAGAAACAGAATTTGTAAATAATTCACAGATAATTGTCTTTTATTACACAGTAACGTTGTGGATTTCAATCAACTTTATCACTGTTGGTGGTTTCACAATATAATCTAGGAACCACAAGCCAATTTGCATTACATAAATACACAACCCAAGTTTTTCATTATATGAATAGAGGAATTCCTTTTGTGAAAGAGATAGATCACTCACTAACCTGCTAGTTTTTGTGAGGGTTAAAAGGAATAAAAATATCAAATAATAATATTTGTTCTGAGATATTTTTTTTAGTTTTATACACTTAAAACCATCCTCCAGACACTAGTTATATCACATCAGTCAACAAGATAACAAGACAAACTCAACATTTTTAGCCAAATAGTAGGTCTCACCACAAGGTCACCTGAGAATGATTTAACTTTTAAATGCGTGTCTGATGGTTAGGTTTAAGTGTACCGAGCTAAAATGTATGATCTGAGAAAAAATTATCTTTTGTTATTTTTATCTTGATACTTTCCCATATCGATTCCCACCAAAATTAGTGCAGCTGACATTGACTTCTTTCTAAAAAAATTTCCTTTACCAACTTCACAAAAACCTGGGTTGTATATTATACATTGCTAATTGCCTATCAGCTTCTAGACTATTACGACTAGTTCACACAAATATACAAAGGAATGCTTTTCACAAATTTGATATATTTTATTATTTGAGAAAATAACTATGAGGTATGAGTCTAGGAATTATAACACATCCTAATATAACATATAAAACTAGTTTCGAATGTAATATTATTTATAAAATAATTTGAGTTAGAAAATAAAAGAAAAACAATTGATTTTTTCACTGTTGCAGGCAAGATGTCACTCAAATAGCTTTAATTATGTAGATTGTCAGTTTTTAAATAAATGCCATATATATTTTTATGCTGGAGATTCAGAAACTTTTATAATCTATAACAAATCATGTAAAACACATTAATGATCCTATTGGATACCATAGGAGACTGGGTAGGATACTGTATGTATTAGTTATTTTTGTAACAAGGTCAAGTTTATGAAGTATTGGATATAGAAAGAAATGGTATTGAATATTGATGCAATGGAGTATCGAACTGATTAATTACCAGGTTAATAATCACTGAAAATCTTGTTATGAAACCAACCAATCTAACAAAAAATTAACTTTATCACATGTGTTGGTAACATTATCACCAAGTTAATATCTTGTGATGAACTTTTACAGCATACTTAATTTGTTTAGAAATGTGTTTATTATGTGATTTTATCATATCTCTAAGGTTACCCATAAGACCAGTGTACGAATTTAAGAATGTTTTAGGTTCAATTCTGATTGTTTGACCTCAAAATGAATATAGAGTATTTCCTTGGGCCAATAGGAACATATGTACTATGTTTGAAGTCTATAGATCCTTTCTATCAAGAGTTATCAGATGGGTAGACAGGCAGAAAACAGGATTTTAGAAGGACTTGTCAGGTTCTTCAACATAGTAATTGGTTGTTGTAACTGTATAAAACATACAAATTTGAATTGAAACTTTTAAAGTACATACTTTTTTGTCTTCAGTGTTTGAGTGCCTCCCTGCATATTGTCCATCTGCAGAGACAGGTCACAGTGTAGGTGGCTGTTCACAGCTATCGGAGCCACTGGCTTGCCGCAGGCGTCACCATGTTCCTCCATGTCCTCGCCACTAAAATCATACAATGTATGTTATTAGCTAAGATACAGACAATATGCTATTTTAAATGTTTTAATTTATATAGTTCAAAAATCAGATATAAGATATTGGATTAAGGTACAAATATATTTTGATGTTTACTCATAATAATATCTGTCTTTTATGATTGTAAAATTGATAATCACAATCAAAAGTTTTTTATTTGTTTAGACAAAAGATCATATCAAATAAGTATAAATATATACCACAATAAGTAATGCTTTTTTGTTATAAAACTGAAGAATGTTCCTGAAGACAGCAAGTGACCTCTACAATAAAGTTTGTAGAAATTGTTTATATTTATTGTACGGGTATAATATTTCAGGTATGTTTGAATCTGTGATGCCAATTCTAATACATAACACTAGTGTACGGTTTAAATCTTCTTTCATCCAACTACTTACAGTAGCAATAGTTAAGTTTTGTGAGTTTACTAAAACACGATATAACTTTACTTTCATCTTATGAAGTTACATTTATATTTAGAACCTCCAAAACCATGCAATTCCCAAGAAAAAATTAGTTTACTTATCCAAACCATGGACTAATGCTTTGTATCTTTTTCTTAAAAGTTTTCAGCCAGGACAAAAGTAATGAGGATGTTAAAACTTACCTCTTAGTACCCGCCTCGCTGCCCTCGGTGGTGTTATCGGCGGAGGAGGTGGTGTTGTCTTCATCGTCATAGTGCTCAGTGGGGTACTGCCAGGTACAAGATCGTTGCAGAGGGTGGGGTGGGCAGTAGCACTCTTCTCGGATGTGGTCGAGTGGTGGTGTAGGCAGCGTGGGGGTCTCGCTCCAGCACGGGCAGGTAGGTGGGGAAGGATGAGGGGATGGAAGGCTACGCCGCCGCCCGGGGAGTGGGGTGCTAGTCCACATAGCTGGAGGTTCGCCCCCCAACACTGATCTGACCTGCTCCATCGTCTCCTCACACCTACACTGGGCCACCTACCATACAATGCGGCCATAGTTAGAATAGTAAGTGCTACAGTTATTTTGTACAATACTATACAATGAAATCTTAACATCTCCACTGCAGCTCTGTGCCAGAATTCATTCTGTCAAAGTGTTAACCAAGAATAAAAATGAGATGCCACAGCTGCACTATAATGTTTTTAAACAGTTTGAATGCTGTGTTTTCTTTTTAAAACAAAAGTGACTTGATCATCTATATATATATATATATATATATATATATATATATATATATATATATATATATATATTTGTCACCTAGGAAGATTTTGGAGATTTGCAGTTTATTTTTTCTTATGTATTGAGTCAAGAAGATTACTGGATCTATACATTTAAAATACAACATATGTATGTATGGTGACACAGGCTTATTGACATACTTAATCTACTACGTTATATTCATCTATTATTTCTTCCACATCTAGATGGATTTTAAGCATCTGCAGATGTATCAAACAAGAATGGTTCAGAAAGAGGAATATGTGTTCTCAAGGCTCTCTTCAATTACTGAATTTTCATAAGAATCATATCTGATCACTTAACAATTCTTTTCCAAAGCAAATGTGACAGTTTAACTAACAACTAACATACGAGGTCTGTTCAAAAATGATCAAGAATTTTTAATTACCATTGCTAATGAGCTGTTGGACTCTGTCCGTGATGACCCAAATTTGCTCCAGAGGATCATAAACAGTAACGAATCATAGGATTAAGGTTGTGATGTAAAAACCAAAGCTCAATCATTCCAATGATTGAAGAGACCCATGAAAGGACGACCCTACACTACAATTAACGAGATAAAAATGGCATCGAAGGAAGCGCTGAACAAGATCACAAAAAATGACTTTTTGAAGTACTTCAAAGATTGGAAGAAATGTTGGCACAAGTGTATAATATCTAATAAAGATTACTTTGAAGGGGAGAAAATTGAGATTGATAATTAAATAAATAATTAAAAAAACAAACAAAAGTTGCGTTGTTTTTTTATTAGACCTCATATGTTCCTAACAAGAAGGATCTGAAAATTAGTGTATTCCAATCAAAAGTGATTTTGAAGTCCTATATTTTCACATTATTATTTTTGTTGTCTCCAAAACTGTTTTAAAGTGATAATCTAAAGAAAATCTAACTTGAGAGTACCTTGCACTGCTCTATGAGCTTGTCATTGTGCAGTTTCTGCGCCAGTCCCAGCATCTCGGTGAAGTGCTCCTGGGGCAGAGGCGGATGTGCCATCAGGTACTGTTTCAGCTGCTTTACGCTAGGCTCTGGGTTCTGGGCATCCTCTGGTTTTACGCGGGACATGTACTTCATTGCTTCCAATGCCCACTCGTAGGCCTACACAGAGCAGTTTAAATTTGAATTTCTAAATACCAGAATATATGCATAGTATTATAATGTCGTCTTATAAAAGGTTTTTTTGGCATCCCATGAGACAGCTATGCAAGATGCTAAAAGTACCAGTATTTCCAAAACATTTTAGTAATTTAGGTAAATTGATTGGAGTAACACTATTTAAGAGGTACTTATTTTAGTATCAATTTCAGCACAGATTAGACCTATCCTGTTACTATAAAATATTATGCTAGTGATATCTGTGAAATTTAGCATGAATCTTTTCTACATATGCAAGATTGAGCTCCATGCCGATGCTTGTCCGTCATTCTATTCCTAGTCAAAGCTATGTTATGTATATCCTATTCTTGTTGAAAAGATGTTATGTGAAACATGGTAACTTAAAACAGCTAAAATAAGTGTTACAAGGATCTCGGAGAGTTAAGTAAAATTGTAATAATTTACATTAGAAAAATACATCATTCTCTAAATAATGATGTACCACACTGTAAGCAATTACCTTATCCAGTAAATAAAAGCATCTGGAGGTGTCTTCTAGGCGCTCACGGGTGTCTTCTAGCCGTTCGCTGAAGCCTCGCAGGTGATTCTTGAGAGAACGCGCGAGGTCGCGAAGGCCGTTTCCGTTGTGGCCGCTTACTTGGCTCGCTTCCTCCAGCAGATCTCCACCCTTGTCCAGGTGTCGCTGGAACACCAGACAGTACATAAGTTCTCCAGTTGGGAGCAGTGGAAATAGAAACACTTTAGAGTCAAATGTATCTCGAATAATCAAAAGAAAGGTAGAGATTATGAGTGGGTAAGAAATCATACATATCGACGCTTTTGGTGTTCCTCTTTCAATAATTGTACACTTTAAGCGTTATTTTAATTTTGAAGCCATCTGCGTTTAAGTTGTGTTGTTGTTGTATACATATTGATACAAAGTAAGTTGCTATTTTCATTTTCTGAATCTGTATGAATACATGCTGTTGAGTATCATGCTCAACTCGTACAATATAAATCTTTAAAAAGATCTTCTGTCCTTGTTTTCCATAGAAGTTATTGTTCCATAGAAAATAGTCTGCGATACAAAAATTAAAATACATCTTACAGTGAATAGTTCAGGTCTTTGACTGACTTGACGGAGATAAAGTCCGTCGGGGTTGTCAATAGTCTACTGTTATAATATTTAGGTAAGTTTATATGCTGTTACATTTTCTCTAAAATAGGAAATGCAGTTCTTGACCTTATGAAATACGAGAACAATATATAGCATTTAAAATTTCTGAACAAGCTCTAAATAAGTACACAAAACTTTATTTAAATTAAAAGCTATCTTGATTTTGTGGACTTGTTTAGTTAAATCGCGACAATGGGTCAATCAGTCCCACCCCCAAAGCGATATCTCCGAAACCTGATGATACCCAGTATACAAAACAAATCTTGTTGCGGAATTGCTTTGTTTGTCGGAGATATCATGTGTGCGCGCTTAGTCACTACAAGTGAGTTTTTACCGCCAGTATCGAGCAAACTGCTAAACTTCTAGTATCAAATTTCAAGATTTATTCAACCCTCGGAGCCAGACGGAAATAAAAAGGGGGAGTTTAAGCACGACGATCCCGCCCTGGCTTCTACAACGAACCCTTATAACTGTAGACCGGGGTTTGATAAAACTTCCGGGAAACATTTGTACGCCTGCGCTGCATTTAAAATAAATCACACAAATACATTTAAACATGTTAGTCAACTCAGTTCAATATACTGACTCATTAATTTAAATCTTACTTTAACTAGCTAAAGCTGGCGAGCAAGAGAAAAAAAAAATACTTGAATTATTCCTAGGTAAATAATTGTAGAAAATAAAACTAATGAATACGTTGTCGCGTGTAAGAGAGGCCAGGTGCGAAGAGAGACAGCTGTAGGGTGTACAGGGGAGAAAATACCACCCTTCAGGACAAAGAGTGATCCTCGAGTCGTGGGGCGATAAACACAGCGCTACATTTTGTGTGGGTCGCTCACAGTTGTCAGCCGTTGGGTTTTTTATGTCAATAAATATTTGAATTCCTTATTTTGATTGATTCAATACATCAAGGAATTGGCAACTCTTCATTTTATTTTGTCGCTGGATTATCAATGTTGCAATTGGATATCCCCAAGAAAGTCATGCATAATATATTATTGGAATGTTGTCATTAGCATATATACCATTATGTTGATAAAATCTCCCAATTTTCATCGATCCACAAGTTATTGTGGGTCACTAATATCAGAGCGGTGGGAAAACCTAAATATTGTATCTGTGGTACAAACGTGTCTAACGAAAATAAACCTGGTTATTCTAGGCTATAACATAAATTATTAAAAACAAACAGCGTCTAAATGAATTTTACGCTCTCTTCCTCTGTATTACTTACTATAGAGCAATTAACTAAAAGTTACAGATGCTACGGAGAATTACAAGACAAAAACCGATCTTAAAAACTTTTACGAAGTCGACACATAAATAATATCTAGAGTCCAGTACAAGGTAATATGGCCAATGACCACACAGGTTAGGTTAGGTTTACTAATAAATCGCACGTTTCTCCCACTAAGAGAAACGGAACCGGGAGCCTCTATGACTTGCGCGTTATCTGACCAACTCGCCACTTGTTTTACTATCTGTTGATCCCAACTATTAGCACAGGTATTGCAATAACTCCGGCGATCGGCCTTGGGGTCGGTTGCCCTTCTCCAAGTGAAAGTTTACATAACATATGGCTCGCTGGCTACCACCCGGGCGAAGGTTTTATTGCAATAGTGCTTGTTTGTACGTGTTAGATAAAATATTTAATTTTTATACCTATAAAAATGGCAGGGAACTCAGAGGTCAAAACACAACTCTAAAATATAATACAATTTTAATCGAATTAAGGGTCATTTTTTATGAAAATGAGTAAAGTTTAAAGAACTGCACACGTTTAACTAAACATACCGACAGCCAGGGCTAACAGATATAATCGCTGGAATCTACGTTTTAACGAGCGACATTTCGATAACTGTTATCTTCGCTATAGCAATACTACACTAACTTACCTGGAAAGGTTAATGTAAAGACCTTGGCCGTGGATGACCATACAAGAGAATGCGCTAATACACAGTACTAACCTTGTGCGCATTTGGCGCTAGACTGACTTAGCAAATATTACTCTATTCAGCCAGGTTCCTTATTGAGCAGGCTTGCATTATTTGTGCTTAGGTGAATTATTCAAGTACAATCAGCATTATATTCAGTATCGTTTCATTTGTCTAAATCTTGACAAAACACATGATGTCAGGAAGTATATCTGGTGGAAAAATCCACAAAGATCCTCAAATGATTGCAACATTTAATTGCAAGTCAATATCTACAAAATATTACAATACAACTAAAACGTCTCTGAAACTATTGCAATGCAATAAGACAATCTCCACAATCGATCGCAATATAAATAAACAATCTCTTCCCACAAATAATCGAAAACCATCAGTTATAAAACAATCGTAGAAACGTTAGCAGACAATTATTAATAGATATACTTCAATAAATTGTGAGAATAAAAGAAGCAAATGTTTGTAATAAATCAGTACCGTAGATGATGATGGATTTGTTTTATTAGATACTTTTTATAGCTGAAGATATTTACTTAGAATAACTTATGTTGAAAGAGCTTATAAACGGTGAGATTAAAACTCAGACTGAAATCAGAATAACGGTTCTTGAAACATGTCAAAGGTATACGGAACTGTACAAACTCGCAAGAATGTCGCGCCTCTGAGAGATCTGCATGTTTAAGGTTAGGTTCAAGGTGACATGGTTATCACGGTCTTTGTCCGCTAACAAGACGCTCTGCTGCTGAGCCCAGTGATGGACACACAATAGACGTGGACAGCCACTACGTCAGCGGCCTACTTGCATCTCCTCACAAAGACGGTGGTTGTGATTCATGTAAGAAAGTAGCTGGGGACGTGAGGCCGCATCGCGTCATTGTGTTAGACTGGTATGTAGGGCTTCGACATCTCCATGTGTACTGTTCATTTTTGGAGAGGCTTCAGAAGGAACTCATATCACGAGCATTCCATTCGTATAGTTTCATTACTATATCTAGAATTCTTAAATAGTTATTATTGTCAAACTCAGAAAACTGGGACTAACATTGAGTGATTTTTTAAATTGTACTAGTAACCATTTCTGACATTTTCTGTCTTCGAAATGTCTCTTGTATAATGTTTATTTGTATTACTTACAGATAGCCAAGAATAGGTTTAAAAATTACATTTCCTTCACGACAGGTTATAATTTCGCAGTTTTAATTATATAACTCAAAGAATACTTTAGTTTATACTCTTTGAATTTGTTTATGTATTAATCGCTAAACAACAAAACGCATACCTATGAAAAGAATATATAAGTATTCTGAAAAAAGAGTAAGAAGTGATTAGCATGGCCTAAGATAACCCCTTGTCTTTTGTTTGATTCATTACATATCTTAAAGCATGAAATAGTGCAATAGCATTATCGCAAAATAACTCACACTGAAGATGAGCGTTTCATAACTGTACTACATAAATACTAAGGTCCATAAATACATAAGGTCTAAGGTGGTAATGATTTTTCTTCAGGTATCATCTCTTTCTTAGTTTAACGTGAAAATCTAAAGGGAGCCCATTTTCAAATGTTAACAATTGCCATAATCCCCAAAGTTTAACTGGATTTTGATAATACCAGTGCCCTGATCATGAAATACTTCTCAACCACTGACAAGCCCAGAAGGTTGACAAATCACGGCCTTCACGTCTCAATGTCCACGGTAAACGTGACTGTGACCGCGACAATGTCGTAGGCGCCGGCGTGGCGGGCCTAGCTCGGAGAGGGGCTGATAGGGCTTTATCACCCGCGCACCCCCCGGAATGAATCCACATTGCCCCTAAACCCGTTTACAGGCAGTTGAATTGCGAGCAATCATAAAATGCGGCCCCTGGGCACCTCTTCCCGGCGACCACTGGTAATCCTGTTATACTGTCAATTCAAACACGACCGGCCGACTGAGCAAACAAGGCAATTAAAGCCGAGGAGAGTTTTTATCATCGGATATCAAATCCTACGTTTATTAACGCCATTAGGTTTACTACAACCGCTTTTGTCATTGATATTTGACATGATTCGTTTTAAATTTTGTTTGTGGTTTCTTTAAAAGAAATCCAAGATTTAAGGCGAGGTCCAAACATTAAGATGATTTTTCGACACCGATAGGATAGTTACGTTAAATTGTTACAAGTGGACGGAACATAGTCAAGTTATTGGAGATGGAGTCAGGATGGAAGATAATGAAGTTCATCAATCTGATCACGATGCGAAGGTTTGTAGGAACGTGTTGGACAGTAGCTACACCTTTAATTGTTCCAATGCAGTTTATAATACAGTTTTCCTGCAATGGTCGTTTGATAATCCAAGCAGCCATGCTCATGTCTGAAGTAGAGCTTGCGTAAGAGTTTTTAAGTGAGATCGTTGGACTTAGACAGTGTTTTCCTTGATTTTTATAAGTAAAATTTAAGGGGCATTCTTACAAACAAAAAGGTCCTTGCATAAAAAGAGATTGTTAACAAAGTCGAAGTGAAAACGACAGCAGACAAGAACTTTTTGAGAAGAAAATAAAATACATTGTCTTGATTTCTGTTCACAATTTTTCCGAACAAGTAACGTGAAAAGACCACTAGGCTAGCTTCTTCCATCAAAACCAAAACGTTTTTTCTCTAAACACTTCGCCCTAATCGTAGGGAGCAGAAACTCTGAGAGCACGTGGACAATACTATTTATGTTGTTTTTAAATCTAAGTCTTAAGATTGTGCGTATTCAATGTAATGTTTATCCATTGTATTATAATGGTTGTACTCGTTTATCTAAAATTTAAGGATTATTTACGTTGAATAACAATTAGTTCTTTTGGTGGATGTATGTGGTTAAAGCAATAGAAAAAATCTTACCACTGTATAGATGTTGGTGTTATATAATGTTTTTAGTTATAATTATGAACTTTGATAGATGGTTTCAACTCCTGTATTACAATCAAGATTATACATGTGTCTTCTGGGAAAGCCGCCTACACCTTAGTTATTATGCAGTGTCACGTCATAAAACTAGCCATAAACTAGTCATAAATGTGTATGAACTATAGCTTGCCACTTTATTTTATAGCCGGGTTCTTGGATGCATTCCTTAGTATTACAGCATGCTGAGGACGAGTAGAAGTATGAGGTGACTACCATTTTACACAACCTTCAAACTTGGGATCGAATCTATCGTGTTTTTCATGAATCCAGAAGTCTATTGGTGAACTTTAGAGGATAACACAAAGATTTTTAAATAACGAATCTCCGCAAGGTCTTAACAAAGCTCGCCGGTCTTAGACATATTTTTTAATAAACAACAATTCCTTGCCACTTTCAGTTTGCAACCTTCACAAAAACGTGTTACTCATCCACCCTGGCGTGTTGGGTCCACCACCCACTTTCCACCCTAATATAATATCTATGGAGTAATTAAGGCACCCTAATTCCGATCCCTCTCAGGGGCTTTTCACTGTGACCCTACTCAACCCCACAATTTCGGAATCTGAGAGCTCAGTCCCACATCTGTTGACAGCTGGAGATTGCACGCCATATGGATGTGTTAAGCGGTTGATTCACGTTTGTTTGTCCAATAATTGGGTTAACAATTAAATCATTGTCATTACTAATTTACAGGAGGATTTGAGAAATTGGATGTTTTAATGGTGCCCAACCAACTGAGATAACAGCTGTGAAGTGTTTGTAAAGCTGTGAAAGTAAGTGGGTCACATCATGACAACCGCATCTCAGTTAATGAGAAGAACTATTATTTAGGCAATTCACCAGCTCTGACACGATTGCAGCACCAGCTAATAGCTGTGCACCTCGTCGCTTGACCTTCTGCAGTCACAAACGCGCCAATGGAAACTGCTTGGGGCGACGAACGTTATCAAGAGCGCAACTCAAATATCACTGACTTGATAACGTAGTCGGTGATTACATAAGGTGTAATAAAACACCGAGTTGCATTCCTGTACGAGCCAAGAAGAAAGGGGCGATAATGAAGAAGACACGAATGGAGGCAAACAATGTCTGAAGATAGAGTGGCCAGGGTATCACAAAGAAGATTCGGGATAATAGGACGCCTACGAACTGATGAGATTGCGGTCATCGGTCTTCGGCTTACGTTTATAATAGTGGAATGGTACTTCTATTAGTAATTAGTTTGAAAAGTCTGTCCAGATTACTATTCGGTATCAGAATGTTAATTAATTCAATGTTTAAAATTCCTGATTCGGTGAGAAAAATACTGCTCAAAAGTAGGAAGCCTATCTGGACAGGAGATGAACTTGTAATGTCCTATGAGACGAAACATTCTGAGTGTAAGACCTTGATATAATATCTAGAGGTAGTCAGTGGAAACAGACATTGATCTGGACACAGTGCTTGCACAGGACTGGAGATGCCCTTGAAGGGAAGCGGTCGCTTTTACGGTTCCAGTAAACGGCTCGAAGATAGATTAATGGCGCCGTTTAACCTAACCGTTAAACAGTTTATTGAACAATTCAAATGGAAAATTATAGCTTTAGGTTTGTTGCTCGGCAATATAACTGAAGGTCTACAGACAACATTTCAATTGAACAGAGGGATTACCGAGAGTATCTGATGATTTGTGTTCAGTCTGTACGGGTAGCTCTTTGGGTGATCTTGGGTTACGATACTGTAATCTGTACAATTAATTTGAGAGTATTTTATGGAAACCAACTGTAAGGTAAAAACGTTTAAGAAATTGCCATAGGACTCACATAATGGGTCACACCTTAAGAATCAACACCATCCCAACTCTCACTTTCACATAATTGAAAGTTCAGTACCTATAACTATTGCTAGTCAAGACGAACCAGCACAGTCAAACTATCTCTGACCACAAGATGAAATTAATATTTGGCATTGTTTGACAAGGAGATAATCAGCTAACTCGGGACAGCTATGAAGCGGTGCGGCGCGGCGCGCTCTCCGTCACGACCTCGTGAGTGTCCGCGACATCTCGGTGGTAGAGTTTCAGGAAGAGTCTGTTATATAAACGACATAACTGCCACTGCCACAGCCATCTCGCTCGTGATCCCGATTCCGAGAGGCATCTAGAGAATGTAGCACGCCAATGTCCTTGCTTTGTCGTATTCGATCCGCCCGCCGAGGCCCACTTTCCAAACTAGTCTTCAGGGTTACTTCCTAGGCCTTTACTGTTTGCACAGTTCCAGAACTTAATACGCCAAGTGTTGTAGGGAAGAGGGTTTGTTAAACTATCCTTAGGATAAAAGAAAATTCTTGGAGGGAACTACAGGACAGCAATTTTCAAGAGTGCATTTTTCAAGAGGAAATTAAAACGTGTAATTTAATCGCCATTGAAAGGCTCTTGCTGAGAATGCCAAATGTGCAGATAAATATACTTATAAATGTCTTTCCGATACTCTTGCACTGAATGTATCCAATCACTGGTTTTATGGAAGCAAGATACAGGGCCATAACTACCAGCATTGCCATTTCTACCTTTTACGAAGTTAAGTATAGCATAAAACGGCTAGAACTAAATGCACTGGTCACTTTAATATACAGGTTATTCCATGAGCTTCGTTGAAATCATAAATTTTATAATTCCTTCCGCTATGTCAATTATGTGTAGTTGAGCTCTAAGAATACTGCAATGTCGTGTTATTGTTCATTAGTGTAGCGGTCGGAAATAAACAGTAACGTGTTGTAAAATCCCTGACAGTACGGTCCGCTTTACGAGCAACAAATCCCAGCGTGAGTCGCGTCCTATTAACCTCTTCGGCAAATCATGCAACAAATGCACACCTAAAGGGTCCGGATTGCTGGTATTTGATCACCTCGGGGCAGAGGGCGAGATTTACATAACGGCAGGCCCGAAGGCAGAGTGGCATATAAAGGCGTTAACATAAACCAAACAAACGAGGGAGAATTTAGCAACAGGCACGAGGCTCACCTCGCAACGGCCAATCAGAGTGGGCGTGACTCTGCATGGCATAGCAGTTGCGCAAGGTACTGTCAAGTGCCGACTGCTGTAGGAAGGTTGGCGGACTCCACCACTTTCTCTACTGCGTGATATGACCGCCTGCCTCTGCCCGACTTGTCATGTTATCTCTGACCTACCTGCCAGCTGACCTCGCTGCAATGAAAGGTGCTCTAGCAAGTGATGCTCTGCTCTATCCAATTCGTGATGAACAGTTCATCATCGACTATAGTTATCTAAAGGCTTTCACGTTATAATACTCTTGATTTAACAAGAACTACTGATAGTAATATGGCATCATCATCCACTATTTCAGAAAGATTATTCGCCAGATTCCTTAAAATTGCTAAGCAAGTCGTCAAATTCTTTTAAAACTTACCTTAAAGCCTCCTGCATGATGCCTCGAATTCATATGGTCTATATTGAACATTGTGGATATCACACATTATCTTATTATCCAGACAGAATAATTCTTCTTCTACTTTTACTTTAGCAACATGCTCTACCAATTTCAACCCCTAGCATCTATCCGAGAAGACAAAGCTGGCGTCACATTTAAACCCACTGCAGGTAATACAGCATTAGGAATTCCTAAAAATCACTGTTAGTGTTGTGGTACAATACTGCTAGAAAATGTTTAGAATCTGCCACATCCTTTTCAATCCTTCATGTTGTGACCTGCCGAGAAGATACACTTGTAAGAGCATTTCAAATCTTTCAATGTTCCGTCTCCAACGAGCATCACCTAAAACCACACTAGTGCGTATCTTTCACAAACATGGCGTAACCGTTGATTGGAACCGAGAGATCAAATTGAATATTGATGCATGACTGTTATCTAATTGGCAATGTCTAGATTTTGTGATAAAAAAGATACCATTAAATTATAACCTCTTAAAATAATTGACACGTTTTATGGACCATTCATGAAGGCAGTTGAGTGAAATTAACTATAACAGGTTAATATTTCAAACAAACAGCCGATTAAGGTGGCAGGAAGGCCATGCCCTGCTTGTAGACTTGTAACCGAATGTGCTGGTACTTGTTCTTGTAAAACACTTTCACCTGCCCGGTTGTAGTATGTTATCAATGACCTACATAATTATGACACAACAGCTAATTTATCTCTTTTAAAATTGAATTTTTCAACAATTTTATAGGACAACATCTGTGATTTTTTCACTGCTGTAAAGGACAGCAGAGAACATTAATGGTTTTGTAAAAAGTACAAAAAATAAACAATTTGTATCCGTTTAGTTTTATTTTCATTTCAAGTATAGTTGCATCCACAATTTGTCTCAAGTTATCTCATCAAACATCTTACAAAACAATCGAGTACATTGATATACAAGCATGTGATGTACCGTAAATAGGAAATACATTCAATAATTTATACAAGCCTAACAAATCTCCAACATTTACAAAATGTCTGTTATTGATTTTAGATTTTGGAAAATGTCTGCGTTCGTTTATACGAAAATGTGTTAACAATGAATTATATAAAGCCCATACATGAACCTTGCACTTTTAAAGAAATCGAAAGACATATTCCTAAAAATGAGCCTTTACATACTGTTGTGATGCCGGTTGTATACATTATTTGCGCGATGTCCTGCATCAAAGTATTTTATCAAACCAACATGTAATCATAGGAAGAGATTACGACCTTACCGTTGCGGCGAACGTTTTTACACCTTTTATGAAGCAACTTTTGAACGAATCACGAACCATTTACTGACCGCAACATTGTGGTGCAGAAACGGGCGGCTATTTCAAAACCGTTAATAGCACGGATAAAATTGCATCCTGTAATAGTACAGCAGCTGGCGCCAAATAGTTCGTAGCATTTTCTATTAGAGCTTACGCCATGCAAGAAACACAATTCCGGCAGTGAATTCAATTAAATTAAGTATTCGATTGCGAACAATTCGATTCGTTCTAATAATTAGCACATTGTTGGAGCATTGCACAGTTTTAAAACAGTAATTTCACATAAAAACATTAACTAAGTGAATACCATGAATCTGAAGATTACAAAGATCGGGGTTAATTACGAACATGGGGGCCGTATCTATATCGAATTGATAAGCAGCTTGCGCAAATGAGTATGACCTGCTGATGCAATGCCCATCACACTTGTGAGTAATTACAATGTCGTGACTGACACAATTAGGATCGGAGTCTGCTAAGGAGTTATTGCTTTGTTTACATATTCAACATATAAAAATGGCAATTTTGTTGATGTGTTCTGGGAACACTGCATAATTTAAAATGTCAACAGAATGCTTGGTTACAATAAGACGATTAATGTTTTACTAATACTACACATTAATACTACAATGAACTATGTTAACGGCAGATAAATTAAACAATACTTATTTGTGTATTTTTTGACGGTTAAACAATTGAAAGATAAAGTTAAAAATAGGTCTGCTGATGTTTGGCTCTAAAAAATAGTTTTTCGACAGTTTGTTTTATTTTCAGAGAATTACTATTTCAAAAAAAGTAGCCATATCGTTAAACATATAATTTAATTCTCTTCGAATTTATAATAAATGGAACAACACAAAATATTACTTTATTTAACTTTGAAATCTTTATACTATAAAAATATAATTAACAACCCAGTTCTACGTATTTTTGCATCGAAATTCCTCATGGATAGTTGATTTAAAGAGAAGCCAGAACCAACACACAGTTATAATATAAAACCGAAAGGTCTTTAACATTCTTATTTTTAATAGATTATGTCAGAAATTTGCATGTAACGTTAAAATCAACCAATCACGGTCAACATGTCTAGTATATAATTTAAACGTCGACGAGGCCGGTGTAAATGTCACTAGGCCATATTGATGCAGGAATTCTCTTCCCTCCTGCCTTGGTTGCTCACGTAAACCCGTAAAGTTCTGCAAAGGTTGCAATCGTGTGCAGACAGATCTGCAGACTGCTTGAAGAAGATGCACTTTCACTATTGGTCCCTATTACAAGGACTCTCGCTCCTGCTCCTGGCGTCACAGCTATTTACTTACTTAACTGCGCTGTTCGCGGCGCACCGTTCGCTTTGCTTTCTTCCCCGGTAGTTCGCATAATCGTATGTTTAATCCGGAATTGTCCTTAGAAATCCGGAGAGGCTTCCGTGGAACCGCGGAACCCGATTGCTGTGGTTTCAAGATGTTTGGGCTTCGGGAACGATCGTGCATCAATGTTTTGTCTCATGCTGCTTATAACTGAGCCTGAAAAACTATTGCTATAAACACATTATTGAGAGGGTTTCAACATTTTCAAAGTTTAAGTTTAAACCAAATACTACCGGCTCAGTTCATTAAATTAACTTTAATACACAAGTCAAAGCTCTTAATTTGGAATATCAAAATACTGAAAAATAAGGAATGAAAATTGACAAGTAAGGGCGTCATCCTCAGTGAACGCGACGTTACTATAATACAGGGTCATAGTATATCCTAGAAATATGTCTACAGTATAGTACCGAACAGCCCAGTAAGGGCGTCATCCTCAGTGAACGCGACGTTACTATAATACAGAGGTTCATAGTATATCCTAGAAATATGTCTACAGTATAGTACCGAACAGCCCAGTAAGGGCGTCATCCTCAGTGAACGCGACGTTACTATTAATAATACAGGGTCATAGTATATCCTAGAAATATGTCTACAGTATAGTACCGAACAGCCCAGTAAGGGCGTCATCCTCAGTGAACGCGACGTTACTATAATACAGGGTCATAGTATATCCTAGAAATATGTCTACAGTATAGTACCGAACAGCCCAGTAAGGGCGTCATCCTCAGTGAACGCGACGTTACTATTAATAATACAGGGTTATAGTATATCCTAGAAATATGTCTACAGTATAGTACCGAACAGCCCAGTAAGGGCGTCATCCTCAGTGAACGCGACGTTACTATTAATAATACAGGGTTATAGTATATCCTAGAAATATGTCTACAGTATAGTACCGAACAGCCCAGTAAGGACGTCATCCTCAGTGAACGCGACGTTACTATTAATAATACAGGGTTATAGTATATCCTAGAAATATGTCTACAGTATAGTACCGAACAGCCCAGTAAGGACGTCATCCTCAGTGAACGCGACGTTACTATTAATAATACAGGGTTATAGTATATCCTTAGAAATATGTCTACAGTATAGTACCGAACAGCCCAGTAAGGGCGTCATCCTCAGTGAACGCGACGTTACTATTAATAATACAGGGTTTATAGAAATATGTCTACAGTATATAGTACCGAACAGCCCAGCCAGTAAGGCGTCATCCTCAGTGAACGCGACGTTACTATTAATAATACAGGGTTATAGTATATCCTAGAAATATGTCTACAGTATAGTACCGAACAGCCCAGTAAGGACGTCATCCTCAGTGAACGCGACGTTACTATTAATAATACAGGGTTATAGTATATCCTAGAAATATGTCTACAGTATAGTACCGAACAGCCCAGTAAGGGCGTCATCCTCAGTGAACGCGACGTTACTATTAATAATACAGGGTTATAGTATATCCTAGAAATATGTCTACAGTATAGTACCGAACAGCCCAGTAAGGGCGTCATCCTCAGTGAACGCGACGTTACTATTAATAATACAGGGTTATAGTATATCCTAGAAATATGTCTACAGTATAGTACCGAACAGCCCAGTAAGGGCGTCATCCTCAGTGAACGCGACGTTACTATAATACAGGGTCATAGTATATCCTAGAAATATGTCTACAGTATAGTACCGAACAGCCCAGTAAGGGCGTCATCCTCAGTGAACGCGACGTTACTATTAATAATACAGGGTTATAGTATATCCTAGAAATATGTCTACAGTATAGTACCGAACAGCCCAGTAAGGACGTCATCCTCAGTGAACGCGACGTTACTATTAATAATACAGGGTCATAGTATATCCTAGAAATATGTCTACAGTATAGTACCGAACAGCCCAGTAAGGGCGTCATCCTCAGTGAACGCGACCAACTCTCTTATTATTGTATACGAGTATCGCATTAATCTTCCAGTTGATCTGCATATCTAAGGAGATCCCAAATAAGTGACCGACGAAGTGTGTTTATTTTCTTGTCAAGATATTTCAGAGAGAGTGATTGGTTTTTACTTCATAACTACTAGGAGGGCGGTCCAGTTTATAGCACCTGTTGCAAAGTGACATTTTAGTTTGTGTAACAGTATAGATTAGTGAAAGGAACTGCTGTCATTTCGTTTTCCTCTCAGGTTGTGCAAAGATTTGTCAACTGCTTTGCCCATAGAGTTATCGCCAATCGGTGCGTGTCTCATTGAAATCAGTCTAAAGTGTAAAGAGTATCGGTTATGCCAAATCAATATTGCAACTGTAGAAAATGTAACTAAAGGATTATGCTTAGTTTTTAGGCTTATGAGGCCGGAGCCACGAATATCATTTAAGTTCTGTTCACACACTGAGCCATATCAACAAATATCACACCAATCAGGGAACCCCAGGGGGATAATTAACGTAAAGGATGATGTTTCTTTTTTTAAACAAAGAATAGAATTAAGTTTTACTCGAGTTAATCTTATTGCCTTAGATCGGTAATACAGTATATAAGTATTTGTCTAGTACGCTTTATTGTACATTCCAACAGGCTATAACGCGTTTTATCACGGCTGACATGTCCCTATAACCTTTTTGTCTCAATTCGCAGAGCAGTCGACCTCGCGGTCCGTTCGAGTCGATTGCATCATATCTGTCTCTATATGGACTACCGACACACCTGTTAAGGCAACCATTGTCGCAACGTGAGCCAGATGTCTGCAGTAAGGAGTTGCTCTCTATTTAGTAGCGGGCGGAGAACGGCACACAATTCCGATATAGTTTTTTGAGTTGAACGATCCATTTCCTGCTGTACCTTGTAGAACAGGTGTGATAGACTTGAATAATTCTTCTAAGAAACTCATGGTTTTGAGGTTATATAGAAAGCAAGTAGAAAAAATATTATTTCTGGTGATCTGAAATAATAATTTTCGTTGACAAATAAAAATGTATGCTCCGATGAGAGCTGAAAGCTGTCTCATTAAATCAGTTCTGAAATTCCTTCTACGAATTAATAAAACTAAAAGGACTCATTGTCTCTTACCTAATGTAATGTTTACAATGAAACCGAGATAGGCAACTGAATGGACCGTAATGAGTGGTTTAACGACACTGCCGCGGTATGGAGAGAAATCCAAAACAACCGGAGACAGTTTCACCCACAACCAAACAAGACATCGAGTTTCCAAGGCGTTTCACTTATCAAATGACAGTCGTCACAGGAGTTATCTCGTGCAATTATTGTCAACTGCGTCGGTTCCTTTGAGCAAGTCACTTCCGCTAAATCCACAGGCTTCGGTTGTCGAAGACCGCCCCGGGGGTGGTTCTTCCGCAGCGACGAAGGCGGCGCTGCACGGACGGACCGACGTCCTCGGTCGGATGATTGCCGCAGACTTGGTAATTGTGAATCTCGAAGCTCGCTTTCGACCGGCGCGCAGTTGTGTAATACTAATCAGCAGACGGCCCAGCGCGGTTTAACCTGGTTCTGAGGTTCGTGTCGTGTCGCCGCCGGCGCAGTTTATCGGAGGTTGTATCGCGTGAGAGCCGCGCGATTTGTCGGTATTTCTTGGCGATCCGCAGAGGTTAATATGAATTTCGCAAATTTTACTCTAAAGAATTTCATCTTTAGTATCAATACCAATTTGATAGTGTACAAACCTAGAAAGTACAAGGTTTCTTAGAGCCATCGACACCACAGGCTATCTTTGATGAAATTTATCCAACCGTAATGGAGCTGCCGTCCTAAAGATTATTACCATTTCCACTAAAATGGGGGAGTGAAATCCACGGAGTATATCACGGATATAGATTTAAGACAAAATGTATATTATTATGTAAAGGAAAGGAAAAATAATTTTGTCTTTGTTACAGTTAAATGATAAAGCGTATACATATAAAATACAAAGCTTCTTTCTTAGCACACTGATAAAATAATGTTTTACTTTTTTTAAATATGACTAACAGTCTACTAGACGAGGCAAGAGAGCATTACTGACACAAATTACTATCTTTTGATACCAAGTCGAGTAATTAAATCATCCAACCTTGTCCAGAGGTCGCTTTTCTCGTTACTTCATGATCATCCGACCAACGACTGTGGACGCTATCCGGCCGGAGTAGCCCCACGACGGCCCCGGCAGGGTCATCCGTCTTGCTTTGTAGCGGATTCGCTCCGGCGCAGCAGTCCGACAAAACCCGCCGGAGGCTGAGACAAAGAACGCTGGAGGCCGGAAGTCCCATTGACGACTGAAGGAGAATTGTTTCATTTGTTTGGCGGTCAGAGACGTCCACAGCGCGCGGTAAACAAACAGTCTCTACTTTGTATCGCCGCCGTGAAGGAGGACAGCTGGACCAACCCTTGTTTTGGAGGCCTTTGGATCAAGATATCCGAAAATATTTATAAAATAATTCCAAGGAGACACATTTGTTATTTTTCCTTTTCAGCCTTCAGTACAGTAACGACTTTTGGGACATGATCACCAAACATGTCACGATTCTAAGTGGCTGATCCTAATCTGTCCATGAATGAATATCTTAATCCCGTAATGAACATTAAGATATTGGGAACAAAACATCTTTTGCTAACTATCATACTGTAAATAATTGTAATACTGAAAAGGTGCTATATTAAAGTTAATTAAACATCCTTCGCAAATGGAGATTGCACAGAACGTAACTCTTCCAAGTTTCTGGTCTAATGATCATTCTTTCCATTAAACAGACAATTTATAAGAAACTATCCCCGGATTCGTTATCGTGAACGAATACACCCAACACAGCAGAAACATGCATGTGGCACGGAATTTCTTGCAACCGTTGATTAACTTCCTTCCATCTCCAAGAATGTGATTAGATAGTTTCTACGGTGATTCCGTAACGGATGAATTACCTTATATAACCAACGGATGATGCTTCTTTACAGTCAAAATGTGTTACTACATTTAGGTTCAAAGAACCATAATTTAACCATGGCTAAAATCGGCTACCGAATACAATCAGTATTCAAGTCCTCAACTGCAAGTGCTGTGATGGAATTCTTCCTGCACTTTGTATGTTAATGAGAGTAGGGGACCTTGGGTTCTTCACTTTACGCTTTGATAGTGTTAAACAATCAGGTACAGAGAAGTTGTGAAACATTGGTAAATTATATTGTGGAAAATTGATGGATGCTTTCAAAAGTTTTGAGATTTATAAAGGCCACCACAACAAACACAATGATGCAATTATACCTTGAAGATTTGCAATATTTTTATTGGAGAACGTTGCGGGACATTCTAGTTAAGAATTCTACGGTACACAGACACTAAAGTCCACAAGGGAGTTCGGAGTACCTGCAAACAATTGTTAATGACCGCAAATCAGCTGACAGTATTCCCACAGGGAACAACCTAACCTCACTTTCCCCACCAGGAAGTCACTGCTGCAAGTTGATTTGGACTTTCTTCAGATCGAGTATGGATGCCTAGGGCTCCACCAGGGTATGTGGCAATTATAGATGTTACGTTAGAGGGCCGCCTATCCACCGGAAGGAAGTCCTTCAACATTCCACACTTGAGGGCCGAAGAAAGTTCATCCATCGGCTAGATCCAGTTCGGACGACTTGTAAACGGTACTTCCGCTCAAACTGAACCCAGAATCACTTTCTATCCCCGGGTCCATTAGTTAGCGCACTTGTCTTGCTGGTCCAGGTCGCGATAAAGTTTCGCGTGTCGGATTTGAGACTGAGGAGGTAAGCCGCTTTTACTTTCGCACACACGGTGTTTACTGCTAGTAAGTGGATTATTTGGAGATTTACTTGACATCTGCTTGGCATCTATTGTGCTTGCTGTCCAGTCTATCTGACCAAATATGAAAACATGTTTAATAGACGTATTTTCATGTTGTTAGTGGAATAAGGTGAAAGTTCCCTAGAGGCTTTCCACAATCATGCCTAATTATAACCATGTCATAAACTAGTGGCTGATCAAATTTACCTGTGCATGCAATTTTACAGGTAGTTAGTTATATTATCACACAAACTAATTACCACTAAATACAATCTTCCTAATCTTTGCTTCTGGAAGCAAAGAACCCACATCAACTTACTTTTATAAGAAAACTACGGTTCAACAAATATTTTACAATAATAACAGGAATTTCCGTGAAGCACGATTTTGGTCATCGTAAAAATTAATATATCAAAATATTAATTGGATATATTCATTCATTAAAACGAAAATTTCACAGTAATACTTAATGTTACTTGAAATCACAACCGTAGAATCCGTTTGGGGATTTTAATTTTACTATACATTTTTTCTGTATTACTTAGCAGAACCATGATTACTTTTTGGGATACATTTTATAGCATTTCGTAACGGAACGTCACATCTTGATTACGAGATACAATAGCAACGATGTATTCAGGAACTCTAGAAACAGCCATTAGAAAATGTGGCGGAACAAACCAAGATGGAGAATGAACTTATCAGTCAGTATGTAATGTTCTAAAGACATCTGTTAAAAATATGCAGCAGCCAATTCGTGGATATTCTGATGAATATTTGTCCATTTAAATGGAAAACTATAGTGAATGAACCCAAACACCGAGCAAGACCCAGGCGTGGGGTGAACATTAGAATTGCAGAACGAGTGCCCCAGATTCGGCAGCCAACTCACTTGGATGTGGTAGACCAAACAATGCTCTAGGAATGTCCACGGACGCGTTGTCCTCAACTTTCTACCTTCTCGTCAACCCGACACCGAGGTCGCCTTGCAAGGCTCCACATACGATAAAGAAGTACCTCGATAAGGCCAGCAATTCCCTTCCTTTACTATCTTCACACGTATACTTCTCTTTGGATAAAAACGTATCGACAACCACTAAAAACCAATAGCTTAATGCGCAATCAAGTATATAATGGCTATAATAATGTAAAGGATGTACAATCAACTCTAAAACAAAATCTTAAATCTAAAAAACCAACTAGATATATAATATTAAGAATCGATTTTACTGTTCAAGCGGTCCTCAGCTTTACGCTGTTTATTTTAGCATCCTTAATCAAAAGTATAATTGACTGGTGTAAACCCTCTTCATGCCTACTACCGCGCTCTCCTGGTAAGAAGATAAACAAACACCTCGACAGTGTCACCCTAATAAGTGTGAAGCACAGCTTCATCTTTAATTGAGAAGTTATATTTAGAAGAAAAGTATTTAAGCTTAGATACGGTATTAACAAAGCAATGATTCTCCAAGAAATGGACCTTGACCTGATTTTGTATTATTCTTGTATATTACACCACAAGGTTCACATAGAATGTTAAATTTCAATGTTAATAATACTAGGAATGCAAGAAACGTATACCATATTATACAACTATATTTTGACAATTTCTTCCAATTCGTTAAATGATTAATATGTGGTAGTGTAAGCAATCTTAATTTACCAAGGGTTTTTCCAAAACATTTAAATAACAACCAATAGAAAAGTTTGATTATAAAGTATTAAAGTAAAGATTATATAAGTTTGATACGTAAACCCACAAACAGTTGTTGATAAATTGAATTAAAGATCAAACACAAGACAGTGCAAGTATTTTACAACATGTTTACTTCATTATATGTAAGCACTTCACATGTTTTAGGCGTGTAAGAAGATTGATATGATTTCATCATATTTAGACGAAATAAAAATATGTAGATATAACATAATTAATTGTAAAATATGCTCGTATTTCCAATGGTGTAACCAGTGGGAAGTATGTCAGGATTTAACCCTTCCCCCACCAGAATTTCTGATATTTAATGTTTACATTCCAAAGCTCTCTACTGTCTCCCGTTATTACCTTCACCTCTAACCCTCCTAAATGTAGTTTTTGCTGCGCTACAGCATGTGCCAAAATCACGTCACTCGCTGGATGTGTTTTGCGATCCGGCCAGTTTCCACAGTTTCACGACGAGGCCCCGCCCCGCCCCGCCCCGCCCCGCAGTACTGACACACTTGTGCATTACTTTTACCTCCAATTAACAACAGGATGATTGGCTTGTGTAACGAATGTTGTGCGATAGTGAAACCGCATCGTCTACTCCACTCACTCCACCACACTCGATCACGTCGAGAGTCCGTCCACCCGTGTTTCCACTTGAGGACGACTTACGACGCTCTCAGGCTCCACGCCACACCACATCGCATTAAAGATTGGTCACATTTGTCTTAATGGAAATTGTGATCGAGGTCTTGCCTTGCAGTACCATTGAGAGGCTAACTGGCGAGTGTGCAAGCTGCTGATTGATGGACTTGGCACCTCTTTATTTGATTAGTGAACACTAAGCCAATGAATACATGCAGAAGCGGCACTTTGAAGATTATTCTACAAAATCTAGATTCTTTAAACACTATTTCCGTTTAATCTATTTCATCAGTGTTATAAGCATATCGAAACCATCTTGCATTTCTTTAACTTTGTTATGGAAAATAAAAAAAATTGAAAGGAACCCCCGTTAAAATTCCCATAATTGGGTTAAAACTAAATATTTAAACACAGAGTTACGTAAATTGGTATTTCTACTCTTCTTCATGCGTAAAAACGAAAACGTAGGGTTCAGCAAACATATCATTTTGGTAACGTAAGAAGACGTAACCAATGCTGTTTACTGATTTCACAACTATTGTTTCCATGCAGGATGCTAAAAATCACTAATATAGAACTCAGCTATTACTTGCGAAACACACACCAAATAAAGTATTTTAATAACACGAAGATCAGTTAACAGGTTCTGTGGTGTGTGAAGAAATTTGAATGACTACATAAATATTATTGGGATATGGATTAATCAACGTCACTTGTTAAGAAGCAGTCATATCTGGCCGTTAGTCCATATGTGCGTGATGTGTTGCGGTAATGTTTTTAAACAAGGTTAAAAGCATTCATGAATTCTTTTCGTCCATTTCATATTATGCGATAATTCTCATTAGACCTTATCCGTAAACAAGGAGGTTAATATGATCATATATTTTTTTAATTTGATCTTGATTCTGTCTTTTCTAGGAAACTCATGTTGAGTGTTACTGTTACATTTATTAATAAAAGTTAAGACTACATACAAAAAACAGACAGACATATTTATTGCAGTAACAATGATATATTTCCCGTATGCGTGCGCGTTTGAAAATGGTTTAAAATAACAGGTTCCCCACCCATAACCGAAAGGATATTCAGATTATAATACTTAATGGAGAAAGTAAGTTTCTCTCAAGTTTGTAATAAATATTTTCTTACAATAACCTTTAATTATATAAAGAACACAACTCCAAAATAGTTCTCAGTCCAATAAAAAAGAAATGTGTACAAATATTAAACTTAGCAATAGTTGTACTTTCAGGCTACAGCAATAAGGAAGTGTTATTCAACAAAGAATATAGAAAATTCCACTAACTACTATAGAATTATAATTATTAAATTATATTTCCCCAACCACTTTCACTCCCTGCAGAGTTAGGTTCCGTCCCTGAGTGGCTTGTACTGGTCCAACATCAGACTATGACGTGAAGTCACCTGCCGAGTCCTTTAATTATAGAGGACAATAATATTCCTTATGAAGGCAAAAAGCCGCTTAGGACTTTCACTTCCGCTAACATGTCGCGCCCGGTTAACGAGCCCTGGATTGCCTCATGGGTTGAGGTGGAAGGTTCACTAACTGCCGAGATGAGACACAAGTGGCCGACTAATGCGGAAACGATGGGAGCACAGGTGTTCTACCGGCCAGAGGGGCGGATGCCCTGAACCAAGAACACGTGCTTCGGTACTTCCTGAGACGCGAGGATGTCACGTGAGAGGTAATGGCACCTCTTGGGTGCAGATACCTGCACGCTTGCCACGGACAGGGAGCCCTTCTTCTAAGAGACTTGAATCTGAAGATTTTCTGGAGCATAATTTGTGCTCGTAGAATAAAATAAAATTGTATGTTATAATTGAATATCATCTTCTCTGATAGAAAATTACCTTTCTTGTTGATTTTTAATTCCAATTAATAATTTCTTGTTAAGTCCACATTCAAAGTCGATCCAAACCCAGAATGAGTTTAATAACTAGGGCCAATCAATAGAATGCGCTAGTGAGTAATGTGCTGTCTCGTAACCGGCAGCTTCTAAGTCTGACCATAGGATCGTGCTGTGAACTAAGTTTCAGTAAAGCTTTTGTGTCCTAATAATAAAAAGATTTTGTGCTCACAATGATTGCTCAAATTATTGCTAATAGTATTGGAACATTACCAAATCTTCATTCAAAGAGCGTTGTCATATTGTTTGGATATGTGTAGGGTACAAGGAACATTATTTGTCTGAGGATTGGTTTAAATACGCGCTTGTTAAATCTGGATCACATTTCTTTGGGTAATGGGGTATGCATGATGACCTATATTTTGATTCACTATGTTGCCATTTTCATTAGCTATTATCTTATTGGTTTTATTGGATATTCTGTACAGTATGCCGACTTATACTTTAGATTCTCAATACTCCAATCAAACCAATTCGTTCATACGTCAGTCAAATTGATCAATAATAAATTAATTCTATGTGTAAATGATAAAGAACGATACATAAATTGAACTGATATATGATCGTGAAAGTTCGAAGATCGACTAGCCAAAGAATTCGAGTAACGAAGGGTCTCGGAAGAAAAAGTGGTCCTATAAAAACTGATTAATGTCTGAAAGTAACAACTGAATATGAATAACTGAGGCATTGAGACCGTATGAGGTGATTAATGTGTATGAAGCAGGGTTTCAAGTTGAAGCTGTGAAGCAGATCAGATTACTCGCACATCAGGAGTGGTGGTAATCAGGTCTGGACGATGCAGTAATCAGCAGTCAGAAACCGTATGGTGACTGATGACAGCTGCCATATATACTGGACGATGACGTCGAAGACCAGATGATAACGTGACGCCGTTTCCACTAAGAGGCCACGTCATCGCACAAGAATTGCTGACCGAGTTTTGAGACCCCATTGAAAAGGTATTAACTCGACCAGAGGCTAAGACAGACCTGTTCGAGCTCAAGACCACATTCGGTACATCATTGGATGGGTGTTTCATTTTTTTGGTAAATGAGTACAAAACTTAGATGAAGTGATTAAACGTCTCCCTAGAAACAGCATACCATTTCAAACTTTAGTCGTTGGAGGCTTTAACGAATAAAAAAGTACTGGTTTCTACTTGAATTTAATTACTAAAACGTATAAACATTCTATAACACTTTTATTGCTTTTTATCTGTACTGTATACATTTCAAATTCAGGGAATTCGTCTTCAGGTGCTAACTAGGTTTGTGTAAATATAATAAAAATAAACAAATATTTCAACTAAACACACATTATTGGAGGCTACAAATTAAATTGACATTAGTGATTGAATTGTGATGTGAAAACTATTCTTATCAAGTTCCTTTCAAGAATTGAATCTGCCTAGAGGGATTATGTCATATATTCATTTCAAGGCACATTAAGTGATGCGGAATAAATAATATTGTATTCCAAAATTAAATTAAATTAAAATTAAAATTGTTGTAAAACTAGATTACGAAGTTAAATCAAGGAAGACATTAAATAAAGCGCTTTTAAATATTACATTTGTTAAGAGACAATATCATCTCAAATCCTATGAGTACGTAAACTTTATATATGAAAAGCCCAAGTCATTGTAGGCCAGCCCAGTGTTACTTGAGATATTATCTTTATATTTTCTCAGGAGTTCGTAGCATCTCATCAATTCGTATTACTTCAGAAACTCGGATGGTAAACTGTCGGTCTAAAGAATTCAATAGTTAGGTTTACAAAATGACAATTAGCGACACCACTACTCGGTGTGGTCGTTTCCTTTCCTGTTTCCGGCTATGCAAAGTTAGCGCAACCATCATATTGGTGCCTGATGTGTAAGTAATGCATAAGGTATGTGTTTTTTCAAATTATCTAATTCAGGATTAAATGTTGGAATGACATTGTCGTCAACTAAGATTAATTTTATAAAAATTAAAAATAATGTTAAAGCCTCGAGACCACGCATACACTAGTTAGCGTCGATTTCCATGTTTTATTTTGCTATACGTATTTGCTATTTTATGGGCTAACGAATTTTAGTTAGACTTCTAATTAAGATTAGGGGACAATTATTTTTAAGATTTCCACCATCGAAACTATGTTTCTCTAATATCAAAGAGATTGAGACCATTTCTATACTTGAATTATGAAAGAGCACACGGGAGCTTGTTTTTATGCGTTTTAAAGAGGATTTCGAGACAAGATGATTAAAATTCAAAGTATTCACAAAATATAAAGTTACTCTGTTACAGAATATCTCATGTATAAATAGTGTAACTCATTGAAAGAGTAAATAAATAAATAAACCATTGTCTGAATTATAATGTAAAACTGTACATTTTAAGTACCTATGCTTCATAAATTAAAGGAAATGTCATGTTTGAGTGAGTTTTTAATTATCTTCAGATTATAACTAACTCAGAATTTGGCACGAAAGTAGAGTTTTCTCTTGTGAAATACCGTACTATTATTTCACTGATTCCTCATTTGATTCTAATTTCCAACCTAGTCAATGAGTTTTCAAGTGCCTAAAGAGAGAAGCAACTCCAGAGTTATAAAAGTAAAAAAGGACTTTAAGTTAGTACTATGTTCGTAGTTACGGATGACTGGATACATCAGTCAGTATATAAAGCTAACTTGTATTGTAACGTAAACGCTTTATTACCTATTTAGTGTTTATTCTTTGTCAATTCCACACGTAGCCAACGCGTTCTCAAGTGTATAAAGAAAGATGTTGTACCGAACCACTCGAAGAGGTGACACCGAGTCTACAAGTGCGAACACGATCAAAGCCAAGCCGTTATCAACACAAGGGCTCGTTGACTGATAAGAGTCGACAGTTGTTTCTGGTCGCGCCACGTGAGGTCTCGTACTGAGAACCGGAGTTCTGTCGGGCCGCGTCAGAACCTGGTGCTGAGGACGAATTCTGATGAACGTCGTGCAACCGTCCATTCTGGGTAGAGGTCTGCAGCTGCCGCGTTCGTGAGGAACCAATCGTTCATGCGAGCGTTGGCAACTCCAGCACCGTGAGAATCTGCTAAAGAAACTTTTCCGTAAGACTAAACTCACTCAATTACATCATTTTCTAGCACAAACTTCCGTTTCTATAGCCGTTTTGTGAGGTTTAATCATTCTGAACAAAACCAGCCGATTAAAAGCAACAACCATTGAATAATGCATTCGACGTAGTATCCAAAACAATTAAGTAGAATAGTTAAGTTTGTTCAGAACACCCGTTACTTGTGCTCTCGTACGAAGCCTCAATTTCCATGGCAATTATGGCAATAGGAAGTCTATTAATGAATGAGTCTTCTGAGGTTTATTGATTTCAGTAACAAATGACTCGACCACATTAACGTCAACAGTAACGCTACGTACGGTGCATCTCATACACAGTTCATTTACTCATAAAAATGTTAAACAAATTATCACGGGCATTGGAGGAATCAAACCAACTTCCCCGTATGCGCTTGTCGATTTCCAATCGATCTGCGAATAAAAATAAAAGAAGTAATTGATTCAGTTACAGAAGCCCCAATTGAGTACGTGAAACCTAGCAATTGAACTTGTTCTCTGCAAAGTGATTCGAGGTTCGATTGGTTCATTTGGAAAATGGTTTAACCTCATGAATACTGATTGAATTCGCCAGTCAAACTAAGACAACTTGTTCTCTTTTTGCAAGAGTCCGTAACCTGATTGGGGGATTTCAACTCCGTTCAGTGTCAATTTATGTTTCGAATTCTACGTTTCTAACGTAAATTTAATTGTCTGAGCCGCCCAAACCACTTCACCAATACGATTTGTAAGCGATGCTCGCTGCACGTGGCTCTGCCTCGTTATCAGGGAGTGATAATCCAATCAGCTGTGTGTCCGAGGGGAAGGAGGCCGTGAGAGCCGACCAGATGTGTGATGTCCCGCAAGGTCGGGTGGATTACGTCGAGTGCGCCCACCCACCCCTGTGTATCTCAATACCCCGTGGTGCCGCGGGCCACCCGTCGCGACATCTGGGTGAATTTCCGCCCACCGTTGTCACTCGACCATCACATTTTCGGCGATTTTATAACGTTTGAGGTACCTGTATTGGGTGTTTAGTTTATCGTGGCACTAATCGCCAAGGAAACTAGCAATATCCACCAAGGTTATCAAACAACCTTGGCTCGAAACTTCCGCAATTTCTCGAGGAAGAACGTACAAAGGGATAAGGAACTAATTTCAAATTTCTGCAAAAACATTAAACATGCAATATGATAGAAGAAATGTTTGTCTATTTCCTTATTTAATCAAAACTAAACTGAATTTAACTTGGTGTCAACGAAAATACCTCAAATGTTAATTTAATTTTGTAATTGATTTATATTTAAAATGTTTACCGTTTCTAAATAGATAAAACTATATCAGTTTTTATTGCAATTTAAATCTATACCAGTTAAATACAGATACAGTATTTGAACATGTTTGTGTACTTTCCAATAGGTTATTAATAATAGGTATTAGTGACTTATCCCATGAATCGATCAGTAGGGATCGTACTTGGTGAACGTACAATATCGATGACGACCTCTCGAAGAAAGTAGCAATCGCTTTCCCATAAGCGACGCGGTGGGCAGTTAGCGACCGCTGTGCTTCTAAATGTCACTCGGTGAAATGTGACAGCAGGCAAGGCTCGGGTCAGGTGACGATTGGTCGCGGCGTGGAGCGACGATTTGGGTTAAACGACTCCATAAAAGCGACATCAGGGTTAACCGGTGATTGTGTACGGTGTGATTGTCGCGGACTCCACCGTAACTAGGACTGGGTGGCGGAACAGTATAGGAGGCCGCTTATAGGTCTCTGCAGGGCTCACTACTGGATCTTATTCATTGCAAGCTTTCTTTCGAGTAACAAAATTGTTTTTACCGTAATAGTAGTATTTTTAATTGTTGTATTATAAACAGGAAGATCTAATACTTTCCATAAAATAAAGTGCGGATACACAATGTAGTCTTTTATATAATCGACTGATCGCCAGAAAAGTCATTATTCAATAGACCTACTAAAGAAACTAAGCTGATTAAAATCACGAAAAGCTATGAATCACTATTATTTGTTTGATTAATTGTCTATTATGCCACCAAAGAGGTACTGTTACACCATCACGAATGGAATTCAGAGTATGTTTTTCTTCCTGAGTGGACATTTGACAAATCCGTGGCCGCAGCCAAGGCTGGTCGTGATGTGGACTGATTGTATAAGAACAAAGTGGACAATCCATTTCGAGCTCATAAAAACGTAAAATGGTCAGAAAAAGCTTCTGTCTGTTGAAAGTTTATGGCAACAGAATACTGTTGTCATCGAAATGGTCATGCGAGTTCACAATGCTGATAAAATCTAAAATTGCGGGTCAGAAGAATGGAAAATATCCAAGGACGACGCCATAGGCTAGGTGTGCCGCAAGAGATGAGAGCCGTTCACCTGGGGTATTGCTGTTGAAGGTTTCAATGTGACTGGCATACAATTTTAGAATATTGTAATTTACAGCAGAATGAACATGTTTTAAAAGTAAATGTATAAGTCTTTTAAACGACTATTGAAGCGTGAAACAATGTGATCAACGAATGTACTTCGCCGCAGTACTCCAAAAGTCTAAAGCTTCCTACATTTACAGTGGTCGTTAAGTGTATTTCAACACAACATAACATTTATTTCAAATATTCTAAAAACATGTTCAATCTAAGTATTAAAGGTCTACCGATTTTGTATAAATGGTTTAACTGGTAAATTTAAAACTAAACTTTAGATCACTAAGAATGGGCTCTTTTACTTTTAGTTTCAATCTTTGCGAAAGAGGAAATCCGCAATGAAATTTACAATTGGCGTAAACGGAGGATCAAGAAAACCAAGTCATCTCCCTTCTATTACATCAACCGTAGCACACGCTGCACGCAAAAATAGACCAGAACAGCAGGTTTGCCAATACGCCCGCACATGTTGTTCTTCATAAAAAGATCAGATTGATTGGTATTTTAAAGAGTCTTTCCTAGAAATGGTTACAGCTTCAGCTTGTATACAAATTACTACATAATAACAATTTAAAACATTTTATTTTTATGTGTTTACATAACACTAATGTTTCAATCTGCATATCTTTCTAGAAAGCCACCCGTCAAGTCTAAATTTTTTGTATAAAATTGAAAGGAAGTGACCTTTTAAAATCAGAAAGGTTGCCAAAAGACACTAATCAGAATTCAACGATTATTTCCATAACTATGATCTTATTTCATTCAAATGGTTCCCACTAGTGGAGGAGCTGGACCAATCATCTGGCTCCACAAATATCCTACAACACACGTGATCATTTAATTCTATTCAATGAAGTTCACATAGCCTAAGATAACGCTTGTCGTTTATCTTTACTGACCCATTTGTGACACGCCAGTTGTATTTGTGCACTATAAAGTGGTGTTATTGTAAAATCCATGCTTTCTCTGCAATAGCAGACACGTCATACCCAATCAAAGTGGCGTTATGTTTTTCATTAACTTGAATTTATTAGATATACGTCATGTATTAGGTGTAATGAGAAATACGAATCTACATGGTAAAATGTATAGAATTGCGTTCAAAATCAGAGTTAAAAAGTAATTTAAATCGACTTAAAATGCATTACTTTAAAGGTTATCTCGAAAAATATCGTAAATACTACCAAACGACTTTTAAATATTGAGACATGTGAAATGCCATTCCATTCGGTGCCGTAAAAGAAAGGCCTGCTTTAAAATTACTAACTTTACGCTACCGGCCATTAGAAATTAAATATCCCCTACCCTCATCCTAAGAGGGGCCGCGCAGGGGGCGCACCCTTCAAGAAATTACAATCATTCTTCCGTTTCCGGTTATGAAACCAAACAGACTCCTGTGGTCCGCCAGGGGGTGATATCCAGTAGTCTAATATCAAACTTACCTAATTCTTTATATCGCCATGTCGTTAAGTGACAGTTAACACATTTCAAAACAACATGTAATCGTATCTAAATGTTTTTAAATCCTTACATAATTATTATAATTAATTCTTTTCTATATTTATAATCCAAATATCCTATATTTCATAGGTTTGTAACATATTTCACTACTATATAACCATTACAAACAGTCGACACGCCTTACTAGCACTGAACATGAGAATAACGTATGAATTCTCAATTCACAACAGAGTTCAACTTCTGCTTCTTAACAACAATGTTATCAATAAACTAACGATAACTCAATTTATCGAAAGTGAGCCCTAAACTTGGGAGATGTGTAGTCAGGGAGCGTTTTGGTAGTCGAAATTGGCTCCATGCTCAATTTCGGCACTTGACCGCTTATATGATTGAACACTCAGTTCCTGGCTTAGTAATGAGGTTGTGTACAATATCCACCATATTAACATAACCGATATTGTGTTCGGCCTTCAGAATTTATACAGAAATACGTAACCCACCATCGCACTAATCCACACAATTAATACACAAGTCTCCGTCAGAACGGTATAAACAACCAACAAATGATATCAACAAATCGTTAGGTTTCAGTTCATCACTTGATTCGCACATGATCCGTGACACAAGGCGTTAACTTCTGGTGACCTTGAACCCCAAATAACTAAATAAAAACCGTCCATAGGATGAAAATAGACCAGACTGGCAAAGGGTCAATACAGTGCCAATTCAATATCACTAACGTCTTTAGATGTCAACATGTGCACATGTGCATGAGGTCAGCACTCTGTAAACATGTTATATAAACGCGATACGCTAGTTTTAGTATATTAGTTTTCGGAGGGTTCACGAATAATAGTGTTGAACGATAGTAATTCATTTGAATTTAATTACAAAATACCTGCCAACGGATCACAAAAGGCTCGGCTTGGAAAGAAAAGTAAAATTAGTATTTTAACATAGTTTTCTTTGAGAAATTAATTCAGACAATAACTTAAATGAAATTACAAGACATGTATTGATACATAAAAGATACCTTATTAATTTATTATAAATAATTGACCTAATGCATGCTCCACAGGAAACGATGTGAAGATTAAATATCTTTTGTATGATTCGATTTTACAAGTCAGAAAAATCTTGCTTAAATTATTTATTTATCTCTGATTATTTGATTGAAATGAAACTGATTCTTCCCTCAACGGTATATTACATTTTTGTTCCTGTTTTGTTTTGAGTCTTTTGTGACAAAACTTAAAAAGCATTGAGAACTTTATTTATTACTCACATTCACTAACAAGAACAGAGCGCAAATTAACTCGCCAGAAAGTGCCTGGACGTTACCGTTTCTCATTAATTAAACTTAGCCTTGAACTATCATCAAGTGTGCTGCCGGTAGGCTTATTGTAGATGCAATGAACATTTTATTCTAAATGTATCCATTTCCGTATTTTTTAGGACTTTTGGTATGTAATTTTGGGAGGACAGTGACTAAAGTTGAGTTTGAGTTCAATTATCATTCATTTATTCGTAATTAAGCAAATTAATTTTTTCTGGTGAGTAATTCTTGTGGTCTTAAATGAAAAAAAACCATTATTTATTATAAATGCAATTTTCGTATTTGTTGACTTTTTAATATTTAATTGTGTGTATAGAGTGTCAATATCACATTAGATTTCAGTTGGCAATCTCAATTAATTAGAATCTTAATTACACTAATTAATGTCATAATTATCTATTTAATAGCAGTACCAGGCACAAAAACGATAAAACTTGCTTTTTTAAAGACACCAATGGTTTTATTTCGAGAAAGTGGTTTTGAATTTGGATGCCTTTAATACATTCACACTCACAATAATGCAATTCTGATAACAGAACATGTGAAGAATCATGAATTTATCAAATTGGTGATTGGTAATATTTGACTGAATAACACACTGTTATATTGGACATCGAAAAACTAGATATAATTTTTTCGGATGCATTTTATCTCGTAGGGTTCAATGAATTATAAATACTTTTCACAGTTATAAAATATTGCAATTCTGCCTCCGGAAATTTATGTCTTAAGCCAGCTTACGTCTTTATCCCTAGGGACGGAGGAAGCGCGACGCATGGCTCCCCTGCGTCGGGACGCCCTCTGACGCTCCTTCTCGCGTCGCGGCGACGGGTCCGGTCCATGGTCGGTGGGCGGGGGACTGTGATCCAAGAGGCGCACAGAGACAAGCCTACAAGACACGTCCTCCTCTTCGAATTGATCCAACACCATTCCGGCACTTGACGCACTACATGCTGACACGGCGGCGGTCGGCACAGGACTAATCAGCTGGCGGCAGAGCTGTGTAGCGCGCGACGCTCGACGCCCTCCCCCTCCCCCTCCTCACACTCTCGCTCTCAGCTGGTCCACAACTCACCCCTCCCGCCATCTCACGGCCCGCAGCGTATAACATCTGAGGTGCCGGTTATATAGGTTATGTTGTGTACACAGAATACAGGTTTAATTCCTAACCTGATAACATTTTGACGACTTCGTGCACGACTTCCCTCACAGTGCCTGTTCTGTGTTCAGTCGACTGTGGTCGATTATATTTCAATTTGTTTTTGTTCTGTTGTCTATCCCGAGTTATTACTTGGTCAGATAACGTTTCGAGTGGCGAACGTCCAAGTCGTGTTCCGCATTGTGGACTTAATTGGCTATATATGATACTAGATGGTGAAATAGAATTGCTGTAAAACTATTTAAGTGAAGTAATTGATAATTGATAATGGACAGATGCATAATGTACTGACAAGGAACAATATTTTTAACGAGGCATCTGAATCTATTTTATCAGAGAGATCTCAGGGCTGACAAATATTGAAGATCAGTTTCCAATATAAGTTCCATTCTTATATTCCAGAAATTCAATACAAGAGGAAGATACAGCACAACATTCCCTTTGTCGTTCCTTGAACTATTTCCAAGCATAAGCATAAGTATTTCCAAGATTAGGATCAATAAATCTGGGAAATGTGTAGAGTTTTCTTAGTTTAGTGTGAAATATAACGGGCACAATGTTGCTACATTTGCATTTCTGTGAAGCTCAGAATCTAAATAAAAAAAAATACATTCACACCCACAGAACGAGATTTTAGTCTAAAAATTACTAATAGACCTCCTTTAAAACAGTAGCGTATCTAGGACTTGGTTTTGGGGGGTCTGATTGAAGAGCTCACCCCACCGGGATTTTGGAATAAATCTAACATCTAAGTTAACATTGAAAAAATTTTATAAAGTTAAAGCAAACGTCAACATTTCACTACTGTATTTCAAACACCTCGGATGGCGGTAATATGAATATGTTTTAGGACTTTTGGGGGGGTTCTAATCCCCTCATCCCATATCTCAGTTACACTACTGCGGTTTGAGGAACGTGAAGGTAAATTTTAAGAAATGATCAATACTTAAGACTCCATAGAGTTGCATAACATTTGGGATATGTGCAAAAATACAAGAAAGACGTGTGTATCAGAAAAGCTGAGTACCAAAATTTTGTAGTAACGATATGAATTAGAATGATCTTCCTGGAAATTAACTGAAGGAGTTTGAAATAGCTAAATAGCTGTATAAATGTCAATTTTAGGCTACTGCCACAATCAGAGGGTAACGTTGGCTTTTATTACGCTGTTTTTGTGTGAAGAGGAAAAGGCGGGTAAGAGGGTGGCCCGTAATACACGCTAATAGTGTGCATACGCTATGGGCTGTAATATACATGGCTTGCTCACACACAGCTCAAGTACAGTACCTGTTACGCAAGGACTCGAATCGTTAATACTCCCCCCTCCCCCCACTATGTAGGGCAACAGTTTTAGAAGTGTTCACTGGGTTGCAAAGAATTAATTTTATAACTACTAAATACAACAGCGTTGGCTATAAGTCACAATCCCCAAGGGTTACAAACCGGTATTAACATACCACTGATAAACTACCACACAGGTCAAACGAAATACGAAACTGAATCACAACTCTCGTAGTTCCATTGCTAGGGAAAGTTAATGATCACTAATTGTGAGCAGTTTAGCAGTTAAACTCTGCCCTCGGTTCTGCCTCAATTTGGGGAGAGCAGAACCGTATATCTGAGCAGTTTGACATTAATTCTGCTCCCAATCTGTTCATATTCCCGAGGGAACACTTGCCACTCTCTACCCCCGATAACAGACCCTCCATTAGCACCAATCTCTTCACAGTACAGTGTTATCTTGCCCGGTTCTAAGGATAGTAAACATGTCCTGGTTGTCGCAAGAATATCTAATAGTCTCTGTGAGGTTAAAAGTTCCGGGCGGGAGAACAAATTTGCGCCGCATATGCACATAGCCCAGTTTTTCATGAAATAATGTCACACATTAAAGTAATTGATGGTCAACAGTTCTTGATTTATTAGAAGTCGAGATGGAAAGGTACCAAAAGGGTTAAGAATATCAAACGAAAAGTTTTTCACATCTCACAATTTTTAATGTGGCTATTGAAACAAGGAGTATATTAATACTAAACACAAAAAATAGTGTTTTAGAAACCTAAGCTAGAGATCACATTTTTGGGCTGATTTCGGCCATGGTACATTGCTTACACTGCAAAGAGGATAAATTCATTCCATGGTTTTATGCAGGGACATCTAATCATAAACCACGTGAATATTAGAGGTATTTGGATAATAATATTGGAACAACTTCCAGCAATCACTGTTTGGCGCTCCAGTGGGTATAAAAAAAGTAGAGAAATTACGTAAACTCATCTTTATCTAAAAAACGTGCTCTCATCTTAAGAATAACAGAATTTGACAGTGAACACTCGTAAACTAAGATCGATAAAATAAAGGTAACTGTCACAATGTACTTTCCGGCCCGGCGCTTGAAGAAAGAGGATCTCCCAGTCAATTTCAATAAGTCCCGGACACTCGGAAAGAACGGACATGTGAACGGGGATAGCAATGACACAACGGAACCGAGCATTACAGCGGTGAGATTGTCAACGGGACACGCCACTGTCTCCCTAGCGGTGGCTTACAGTGAGACTATTGGCAGGCAGAGCATTGGCCATGGCACGCTATTACAGTGCGATATATACAGTACATATACACAAAACGAATTGGTCACATACGAAATTAAGGCCTCATGGTGACGACTGACCGGTATGAAAAGTTGAACTGACCATTGAGCAACAGTTTTATTGATGAAATGTTTTTAGTACTGATTTGTTTTAGCCGTATTTAATGAATAAACCAAATACCATAAATTGTATATGTTGAATAGAGTCTTACACAGAACGTTTTAGATATATCCAATCGCTGAGTGCTAAAAAAATATCAAACAATCTTTTTGATTTATCTTTCTTATAAGAATTAGTTAGAAATGACATGTGATGGGCATATTGAACCAATTCGTTAGTGTTTATTTTTAGTTAGTGTTTAGCTACAGGAGTTAGAACTTTAGACTGTATTTTAATTTTTTTATGTATTAAATTACATTCTTTCTTAAATAAACAAGTATCAGTTTCGACAGTCCTTTTCACATTCTGCATATACTTAATATGCAGAATGTGAAAAGGGCTGCATATGTCCTTGGCTGTACATCTGTGGCCTAGTTACAAAATATCTTCAAGTATTGCCTGTGATTCCTTTTAGAAATGGTAAATGTCTAATGTTTTCTACAAAAACTAAACTAATCGATCATCAATAGCAGTACCTTTAAACATTCTCAAAACCCCGCTCTACGAAGCTGAATTTTTACACTACGACTAAGCATCAAACCGTCCTACTAAATTTCAAGAAAGTTTCACCGGTTGTAATAAAAGCCATCACTCTAACATTGCCAAAAAAGGGTTTCCTAAGACCTACAACCATACGAGCCTTCCAATAGGTTAGTAGGGTGGAAGGAGGCCCTAGGAGTCCGGTATTCGTCTCAGTCGTAGTAGCGGCTCGCGTGGTTAGCATGTTAAGTGTCGCTTTTTGTCACTTAACGGGGTCAAACTGTTCCCACTGTATGGTTCGTGTACGTAGGAATGTCACAAAGCATCAGAGAAAGCTTTCAAAATTGTCGTCATCTAGTAGCTTTTGGTTCAGGAAGAAATTTGAAGGGAAAGACGAAGATTAGATGTATTAGTTACAGTTTTTAAATGCAAATAACATCTAACTTTTGAAGGTAGGATGCAAAAAGACTTCACAACGCTGTTTAGCATTTAATCGCTTTAAATGAGTTTTATAAACATTCTTTATTGTGACAAAATTGTCGCTATATTATAGCTTATAGTTCCAAAAATTTGCCTCATGAATTATAAAATTTTGTAATGGAAAGAGCATCTACATTCTGAAGGTAAAACGATAAAACTTGACAACGCGTTCTAACATTTTTAATATTTTGAATTAACTCCAAAAGCACCCAACTTGTCCAAACCAATTGATAGAGGGATTTACATTTTCATTTATTTCTTACCATACTTGGGGACTTTTCACCACTTCCTACCCTTCATCTTTACAGGAGGATTGTAATTAAACCCCTTCTGCGAAGGATATTTAAATATGAATGAATTTGACGGATCCCCAAAGACTGGGTAAATGTCCCACCCTTTACTGTTGAATAATTTAACAACGTTACAAATGTACCGAACCGTTCCAATTAATTCATTAAAACATCAAAAGGATGGAAGACTCCATGATGTAAGTTTTTAAAATATTTTCTTGTCAAGAATGTGTTCATCTACTACGCAAGGATCGTGCTGGGTGCGCAGCCGATTTGAAATGGCTGCAATCAGAATCCTAGGCGAAAAATACCGTGGCGAATCGGTCTGCGGATCACGTCCAGACGATTTTCCACGAAGCTAGTGACGGCTAGAAGATGGAAGTGGCTGGGCTGGATGGAGATGATAGCAGGAACGTTAACGGTTCGTACAACGGTCGTCTCTGCGCTCAGCGACCAACTGATCTGCAACCTAGTGTTCCCCGATAGGTCCTGACCACACTCGGCACACTTGCGGAGTACTCAATGAAACGACCCACGCGATGGCGAAAGTGGAACCTGACGAGATCTGAACCCTGGAATTACATTCCGTTACGGGCCGATGGTCTCAGATAAAATACATGTTAGCGTCTCATGCTCTGATAAACGATCGATTATGAGTTGAGTAATCGATGTGGTCAATTTTGATCTTTCGTCACCATGATGTACTCGAGTGGGCGAACTTTCATTTAAAACACAGATATTATACTATCTGAGCAACGGTGTAATTTGGGATATCATTACAGATGTTTTACAGCAGATCTTACACATCCTTGCTAAATCTACAGTACTGAATAGAAAAGCTTTAATTTTTATTTAATGACATAAATTGTAATAATGATGACAAACACTTAGTTTACTTATGCAAAAAAATTTTATTAATACGTTGAAAGCCATACAGTACGATATTATTTTTTAATTACTTGACTTAATGAAAATATTTGATTCGACTAAACACTAAATTGTAATACACGAAATCTTAACACTAAATATTTGAAATTTTCAGTACCATCCTATGTGCACTTTTGAACCACGAAGATTTCTTTTTCAAAATGTTCGACCATTTTTACATCACGTGCTTCCGAGGTTTGTATTTAACAGTGACACAGCGTAGGTTTAGAAATTACTTAGACATAGAAAACTGACTTATCTCTAAACATTTGGTAGTCCATTCGTGCAGATCATTAGACGACTTAAAACGTATAAAATCTACCCCAGAAATGTGAATAAATTTGTGCTGTATGAGGTTTACTTATTTCTAAAAACTCTATGGTGCAACATTAAATCATAAAACCAATCTACTAGCATCACCCTTTCCAGAAAAGTAACTTGACGTGTTCAAAACCTTTGTTCGGCAGAATCCGGTAAACAAAGCACAAAAGCCCACCGCCAACCTTGAACACGTAAGAGATACAGCTATGCAGTCCATCCATATTTAGAGCTCGTCTGGCATTAATTTGTCGGAGTCGCAGGCCTTGATCCCGCCACGCCAATAGTATCGAGCTAATCGATACTTTTTACTCGAACCACGCAATATCGAATGAAAAGCACCCGAATCGATTGTTTCTCATATCTTCCAGAGAGTTTTAGGAATTGCCACCTAAAAACTTGATCATATTCATATTGTATTGTATTTCCAGGACAAATGTAATCTTAGAATTAATATTTTTCTTTGGATAGTATCGGATCATCCCACCTCGCTACTCGCTACTCGAATGGCAAACCACAGAACAAACTGCTGAACAGGTGACTTTCACTTTCGCGAGGTCAGCTGGTGCGATCTTCACTGACCAACAAACCGCAAGTGCCGACTGGTGCAAATCACACATCAACTTCGTGTAAATTGCAGAAAAAAATAACGGACCATAAACAGGGTATTTTCTGCTGGTGAGCATTTCGTTTTAGAAAAGGCTTACACCAGAGATACAATTTGTATTACAAATTTTGGATAACACTCTTACATATATACTACATAATTGCTCAGAAACACAAAACACTCAGACAAAGAAAATCTTTTTCTAATTGCACAGAAATATTGTTATTCGTTTATTAAGCATAGGTGCTAGTGTATTATAAGTACGGTATTGTTATTTATATCTACATTTTCTTTACTGAATTAGAAGTAAACAAATTTGCACAGACAAAATAAAAGTTGAAAAAGTAAAATAATCTTTACTTGAACCAATCTGTTATAATGCAACTTTAATTTAATATTTTTTAAATTTATTAACAGGAATAACTTGTTTAGTAACATGTAATTAGGAGTTTAAATACTATCCAACAAAATAAACCTTGCTTTAAAATTTAAATTGTTTGATAATTTGTTTGCAAGAAGATGAAGTTAATTAAGTGATATCAGGCCCAGTGAGCTGACTCTGGCTAATAAGGTTGCCGTTTGGATCAGACAATTACAAGATTTGCATGATTACCTCTGAGTTGTGATAACTTAGAAAACATTGCATGGGTAATAAATATTAAATCAGTATTATACTCTAAAATTGGTTTATAATGACTGAAGGCACCAGACAGTTAGACAGTGCAAGGTGTGGTGTGGTATGGTAAAAGCCACTTATTGTGAGAAGTGGCTCACCTTTGCGCCAAGGCCGTGCTGTCCGCTATAACACTCCCTGCACTGCCTGCCCACGCTTCCACTCGGCTAATGTAGGATGCCACAGAGCCTGACGTAAGTGCACGAAGGTGTCTGTGGCCGGTTCATTACAGTTTTGTACATTTGCTTACTGAATATAAAATTCATTGGTAATTTGAAATTTTTTCGTTACCCTTGACATCCCTATCAAACTATATCTTTGATAATTCGAATTTTGAATTAGTCCCTTCAGATTTGACTTATTCTAGTTGCAATTGATTGTTTCATACAACGAATATTGTTTTTTTGAAAATACATTTTTATCAGGCTACAACGATTGAGGTATCATAGGTATACGAGAAATGGAAAAATATTAAAATAGTCATGTAATAACATAATTTTTCAATATCTGAAACACTAGAAATTAAATTACTCTAGTTACGACTTAAATTTTAGTTTGCGAGGAGGAACTTTGTTTATATGGCATTCAGTTGTTATTTAAGTTTATATTTATCAACTAACAATAGCTGAACTGTATTAAACTAACTCTATCAATGTTCAAATAAAACACATTTTTAGTATTATATATACAGCTTGAAACTTCTAGAAAGTAATTTTATAGGACATAATTCATAGAACTAAAGTGGAAACCAATTTGAGGGAAATGATATTACTGTTTAAAAATAACACTATGAATTGTTTGTAATTAATACAATTTTAAAAGTGCCATTGTAAACACTTCTCCAGTTAAGTTTAAAACACGACAATTTACGGGTTGTTTCTTTTTAAACGCTTTAAAAGTTATTTCTAAAATAAATCCACATGACAGCTATTTAAATCTCACAATATAGAGACTAACGATACATTTTTAAGAAACTAAGTGAACCTAGATGTATGTAATGATATTTTTTGTGTAAAGAAGAAACGTGCTCAGGGTCCAGTCCAGGCACTATATGCACTTCTATGCGTCCTGTCAGTAGGGGCGCATGCCGAGGATCTAGTTAAGGAGAGGCAGGATCTACAGTAATTAGACGGAGGACACACCGTCCTTGTCCTAAGAACATCAACGATGCGACGTCGTACATTCCCTTCTGGTTAATTATTGCTACAGGCCCTTTTGTCCTTTAGTAATTGCGGCTCTCGGACTACGCCAGAGCTTCGATTACGTAAAACGCAATTACATTAATCCGGTCTGATCAGACCTAGCAGATGGTCCAATTAAAATAGCTGAAGACGTACGTGACGTCATTGTGGGAATATAAAAATAAAACAAAGAAAAATAATTATAATAATTTATGACTCTAGTGAGAATACTTCCATTAAAATAATATCACAAGTAGATTTGTATTATTGGAATGTGTAGGCAAATTAAATACAGCAGCAACTGCACGTAAGATTGTATTTGCAGACAATTATACCTGAAATATAATATGTGAACATTTTATAACTAACATCGATCAATGTTGATCGTTAGTTCCAACATTGGCTTTGTCGAAAGGTGTAAAATATTTAAGTAGAAAAACTATTAGTGATACTTTTGAAATTTCAAATATTCTTATTTTAGGTTTATTACACATTTGACATTCAAATTACATTTCATGGAACACTAATAAAATATAATGCTTTAAATCTAAGGATAAATATACTCTTCGTTTAATTGATTTAATATTTACATAGTTTTCTATTTAAAAAATTTGCAACATGTCCACTTCTGGAACTAACTCATGGAAAAGTTTCCTAACTAATCTTAGTTGATTAGGACCGTTTTTTCTATGTCCTTCATACTGATCCCACAAGGTATGGCTGACATATTAGACATTTGTTGTGTGATGGAGTGGGCTGTGGACACAGCTTTTAAAGTATCTGGGTAAAGCTGGTTGTGGCAATAACCTGGGTTCTCATTCATTAATTTAGACAGAACAGGTATTTTGGAAACACTCTTGATACATATGGCATATGGCAATAAAACCACATGTGAGGACTCCCTAACTGCAAATATATTTTTTATAAAGCCAGATTTGAAGCTGTTAAAGTCTAATGCAGGCAAATAAATCCATTCCAACATGTTCACACCCAACAGTTGAGTAAAAGTTTACTAACAGTGTGATAATAGAAATTATTAATCAATCAAGTTTTTATTGCTATTTGAGACATAAATACCTTATGTCAATTGGGTAATAATTACAAGACTATTATGTAGTGTTGCTAGTATTCACGTTATGATTAAGTTAAAACTGATGACTATACAAATTCAAGAAGTGCAATACGAAACCTAGTGTTCGTTTATTATTAGCAAACCTACAGCAATACCTCTCATCTTCTAACTTATTTTTCGGTAATAACGTGCATAACATGTTTGTGTTCAGTTTCCTTCAGGGCGCTATCCTACAAATTAACAGCGCCACTCCTCTTTCCCTGACCTTGTAACGCGGATCTGAGTGTGTAAGTCTATACTCGTCCTTGCACCACTGGGCAACATTCCATCCGAAGATTACTCTATGTAGAGCTCAGCCGCAGGCGTTTTACTCTATGTTAATGTTATCAGCTGTTAGCAACCACGTGACTCGGAGAGGCACGTGTAGCTACCAACGAATTATAATAATGGAACGCGCTCTGGGCCGGAGAAACTGAGCCGAAATCCTGGGCTGCGTTCCGAGCCTGCAGGCGCTGGAAATGGGCAAGAACTAACTCCGTCCATATGGCAGGCATTATAGTAATGATCTTACATCATTTTAAAACGCCTTCTAGACTTAATACAATTGTTAAATACTAAAATTTATTTATTATTACAAATGTTAGTAGCTGCTTTTTACCGTGGATTTTTATTTTTAGTTAAAAAAACTGATTTTTGTACAATATCAAAATAACTGAGATTTTGACTTTTATTTTTCTTTCAAAGTCGGAAACAAAGATTACAGGCATTAAAATATTTCCCAGGTGAAAAAAACAACTTTTTATTGACAGTATTTTATTTCAAATTAAACTACATAAAATTTACAAGCATGACATACTTAATCTATGTGTTAGAAAATAAAATTATTTTGACCAATTTTTGCCTTATTTCTAAGTTGGATTTTTTTATAATGTCAAAAGTTTTCTGTTTTTTTTCGATGTAACGAGATATTATTTAAAAAAAATAGTTTAGTCCCAGTTTTAAATAACTCGTGGCTTCCAGTAAAATTCGTCAATTTAGAAGTGGTCGCATTTGTTTGAGATAACTAGAGCAAATAACAATATTTTACAATTTTCAATGCCGTACATCATCACTTGATCTACTTAATTTACCCTTAGATTTAAAATCAATAAACAGTTAATGTGTTCTAAGATCAGCATCATTGGCATGGAGTACAGAACTCGGTGAGTTCTTGCCCACTTTAAGCGCCTGCAAATCCATGGATACACCAGTAACGCACAGCTGTGTGCGACCGGAAAAACACAACATGTGGCTTATGGGCAGTGCGCGTTCCAGTAGTATAGTTCGTTGGTAGCTACAACCCCCCCCCCTCCACCGACACCCTTTCATCTAGCGACTAGCTCCGAAGCCGCAGTTTCACAATCAATTACGACTTTATTGATACTTGATCACCTTGAACTTAACCTCCAATAAATTCTTTTGTGCATTAACATACACTGAAGAGAGCATTAACAAACGTTCTTAAACAGGCAAGTACCGTTAGTACATGATCAAGTAGAATGCGGAAAGTTTGTTTGTCTGTTACAGCGAGAATTGCGAGCTTTATGTCTTATGTAACATATCCTGCTCCTTCGTTTTATGGCAATAACAACATTTACTAACAGTTGCATATTTCAAAATGTGCAAAATGAACTTCGTTTTATGTATTACGTAATAAGAGACTAGACCTTAATTAGAAATCTGGTTATGTAGGTACAATGTAGCTATCTGTAGCTACAATCAAAATTAATAAACATACATATATGAATGATTACTTCTGTTGCTTACTTTTTGGAGTGAAAAGAACCATAACGACTACGGAGACTTTGGTAGGGAGCGTGTCAGGGGTTTCACTTTGATGTACGCAGATTTGTATTCGTCAAGTATAGATTCCCGATTTCCGTTATATTTAGTATTTTTGCACCAACTATCTGCTGTTTCATGAGTGCGTTTTCAAAAAAATAAAAAGTTCAGGAAATTCTAAGTTGACTACCCATGCTTGCACCCCCCCCCCCCCAACTTAATTTGAAATTTCACATTAATTTCCATTGATTTTCAAATGACTAGAGAGTGTATTCAATTCTTATCACAAATCATTGACTCGATTTCGATTGGACTCTCTAAGTCCAGTACTTAGAGTTCTGATAAGAATTTCCATTACAAACTACCCGATCGTAACGCGTCCAATATCTCAACACCCGGTTATCTGAACCTTAGCCAAAGGCCCGGGCATGATTATCCGGATTCCTGACTCCTCCCAGCCGGTGACCCTGAACTATGACCCGCGGTGCGGAACGGGTTGCCAAGGACGCGTGCCACCACTGACTCGCTTCGCTTCTCATGTATTTGGCGGACTTTGGAATGCTGAGCATAGATACTGTGACATTTTCAACGAGTTTCGACCAACAAAAAGCTTTTATACTAATTTCATCTTTCATTTGGATTTATTGTTTTCTTTTATTTAAATGAGACTATTATTACTTCTGTATTTATAATGTTTGCACCTTACTCAAGTAACAATAACATTCAGAAAAATAAAACAAGTGTTTACTAGTTTTTAAGAACTATACTGGCCAAATAAAAGTATTAGTGTATTTTTGTAACTTATTTATATTATAGATTTTTTTAAATTCTTATATTGGATTTTTAGTTTGTAAACCAATCCTAACCATACAAGTAATTTGCCTAAACAATAAACCAATACTCATAGAACATATAGTCCAGTATTTAACAAGAAAAGATCCTTTGAACAATCCACACTCATCGAATTGTATTTTAATAGAGATTGTCGTAAATCCAGTAGATACTACCGTACGAGTAGCAGTCGCATTTTCAACAAAAGTCACGTTGCTTGTTTTAAAAATAAGAGATAAGCCATGTTTAACATTTTTGGGATTATCTGGCATCGCATCAGCGGCTCAGATTTAAAATTAAGGAAACAAAAAAAACAAACAAAATCGAGAAATTAAAGAGAGGAACTGACTATTGCAACACAGACACCCAATACAGATGAAACAGAACGATCAACATTTGACCTGTAAACAAACACGGGCTGAAGCGCGCGAAACTAAACAGTTTGTGGCGCGAAACTTCCGATAATCGCCAACAGAAAACAGCTGTTAGTCTGTCCCGGAAACGGCAGTAACCGGTAGCGGCGCGGCGCCAAGTTTAACGAATTGACGAGCATACGTCTGGAATCCCGTCTACAAGGAGACCTCACGCGACGGTCGGGATGGGAATAGAACTACGAGCCCAAGCAAATAGAACCTACAGAGTGGTTACAATAGTTCCATGCACGTCGGAATATTGATCTAACAAAATGTGCTGTCACAAGTCGGGACTACTAAAATATGTCAGTAGAACTTACTGGTAGTAAAGTTTTGGATTCCGAGGATAGAAAGCGAATTGAATAAACATATGCAACGCCATGACTTGAATGATAAAAAGCATCTTCAGTAAATACTTCTATCTTCGTGAACATTCTCTAATTATTGGCATTCTTATGTGCACTCCGTGAATGTAACTGAATTTTAGAACAGTCAATGATGTGTCATAATTTATGAAAGTTTTTCACGTGTCATTTTAGTTTCTTTTATATAGTTAAAACAAATTATGTTCAATCGAATAAAATAAAGACATTCTCAGGTTCGCCTCGTTTTATCAATTTGTTGATGACGTATTCAGTTACATAGATCTGAAGAAGTCAGAATCCATTGGTTACAGCCAGCTTTCACTCTATTCGGCTGGAAAATAGGTAGAGAAGTGCAAATTGCAACGCCCATTGCGGAAATGCATTTTTGTGGTTCAGTAATTTACCGTGCAACCAACCCGGCCACATCGAGGCAGGCAACGCTGGGGTGGGATGCCCCACTTTTGATGTGCTTCCGGTAACATTGAGAAGGGTTGACGGTGTAATTAGGTAATAGTAGGTACGGACTGAGGAGGGCTTGCAAGGAGACAGAGTCAAATTAAATATTAGTCACGGCAAAAAACCCCCATTATCAATTGGAACTTCAAATCAATAACAGATTGAAATGGTCTCTTACAATCGTTCACGGAACAAACAGTATTCAGGTAGGTGAATTGATTTCACTGGTTCAAGGGAAACTTCTATATGTTTTCCTCATTTAATTTCGGCAACTAATATACAGTTTATCAATAGCATCAGCTAATATTGACCGAAAGACAAAAATCAAACGATCTTTATAGTAGCTGAGAAACATGGCCCCGACTCTGATCAAAGGCATAGATTCAATTTCTGGTACAACTGTGTACAATTTCCGACCTGTACAAAAGGCGTAGGTCGATACAAAATTGTTTCGACCGTTTCCCTCTAAAAGATATTATGGATCATTAATAACATGCCACTAGAATATAGAGCCATTAAAAAAATTATTATAGTGTACTAAGTGGAGTTAAATCCAAATTCCGAACACTAAAATACTTTAAGTACGAGTCCCAACTTAAGAGAAAATTGGTGTCTCTTAAACACCTTCACAGTTTAGCATTAGGAGAAGTGAACGTTCCTAGATGATATTTGGGCCGTCCAATAGTCAAGGTCACGTGAGAGAAGGTCAAGCCTTTCAACAAGAATGGTTGGTTACTTAACCTTCCCAATGACATATGGAATTGTGCCTGTCTGATATACTGTCTAAATAAACAAGCAGCTTTCAACGCCCAAATCAAATTGAAAGAAAAATGGAGTGGTGTAGTTTCTATTCAGGCAACATGAGGATTTGTAAGGGTAGGTCTGCTGCGGTACAGCGCTGGTTTTAACAAAAACGAATGCATTTGACATTTGTTAATTTAATTATTTATGCTGATACACTAAAGAGATATCGTGCATGAACCACTCACTGTTCAACTACACACAGAGACAGTGCGGAAGTAGCCAATTAACTAATAAGACAGTTAATAACATCTGACGCCGAGTGAAACAGTGAGACGTTTGCAGTCTTACGGGCCATGAAATTGGAAGAGATGTCGCGACAAATTACACAGAAAATCTACAACGCAACGTTTCTACATTAAACATGAAGCGAGCTGATTTTGCTCATGGTCGGGTGGAGTGTGGATGAAGAAATCTTGGAGACAAGAGACCGGAGCGGCAGGAAGCGGCACGAATCGCTTCACAGGTTCGAGCATGGCGAAGACACGAGGAACCGGCAAGTGGAGCATCCATCATCTTCTCTAGTGGCAACCTTCCATTACATCATCATGCTGAGCTAATCAAACTTTAGTTCCGAAAATTTTCTTTCCGTTGGGATCTGAGATGATCTTGTTACAAACATTATAGAATTAATAGTACAAAACTAAGGAATAGATAGAAATTTAAGTTTACTATGAAAAAGTACTAAGAGAATAAAATAATTCCCACTATTCTTAATGTTTATTTAATAACAAATTTCATAGTTTTTCTATTTTAGGATCCAATTAAGAGAACTATTCTCTTTTTAGAAAACTCCCAGTGACCTATCCATTTAACTTATTAGAATGGATAAAAAAGTACCTGTATAATAAAACATTACCAAAAAAAAAAAAAAAAATCGGCGAAAATTCAGGATAAAAGTAGTTTAAGACTCAAAACTTAATTACTTAAACTGCCCCTCGTAACAAATATCAATGACCTTCGATGACCTACACGGTTCACTGCACTTCAACTCGATCATTCAATTATCCCACGACCTGGCTTGTGATATACTGCGAAAGGACAAGAACCCAATAAATGTCGGCTACCAAGAAAAGGCTAGAGCGGCGATTCAGTATTGACTTTATAGGAGGCTGTATTTCAACAAGATTTCCATTACGAGGCACTGAAGGTTTACGTTGTGCTTCTACTAACACATGTGGGATGCTCCAGCACCTACGTCCTCACAGTTACAACGCCTGCAAATATTGTCAAAGACTGAGTCATGGCGAATGTCGTTGTCCTCTGAGGATTTGGCACAGTTTTTCTGCTGCCTACACTCCCTCCCGAGGAGATTGAGTCATCTGCACTGAATAAATATTGTTGAATAAGATGTAGACTGAATTTGAAGTCCACCCCACAATATTTTCTGACAATAAACAAACTATGACGTTCAGTGAATATTCCAAAATATTAAAATAATATTGAGGATCCCTTTTCATGTTATTAATTTTATTTGAAGAGATCTCTCTAGTAACATGCTTTATTCCAAAGTATACACAGAACAGAATTAACTGTGGTTCGGGAAAAATAACTAGATTTATCTCACTTGTGAACTTATAGTACTTGTAAATTATTTGAGAATTGTGTAAGCGTGATTATTAAGGATTCCGGAATTTTAGACATCAGCCCTTTAAACAACTTTTCACGAAACCCTGTTAGTGGTCGTATGACCGGTCAGAGCTGAAGGTGCCGAAAAAAAGAAATTGGTTTTAGTAAAATAAAATAAAAAATCAATTTGTGATAATTTATAATTTTTTTGAATTCGTCCTGAGCTCTAATCGACTACATATCGGTCAAGGAAGAATTGTTCTCATACATCTTGCCATTTTCTAAAAATATTTCAGTTTTAAGATATGAGCCTTGAGAGTATAGTCGGTGATGATCCTCTTGCTCTCGGCTCTAAATGAGGAAGCAACAGTGTCCACTGTAGGAAGGAGGTACAGGTTCTCACAGGGAGGCTTCCTACAATAGCTTGGCTCCCAGCCAGCTGGCTCGCAAGCTATCCAGAGTAAACCATACAACTATAACTATAACTATTACTGAATGTGACGCACTTCTTCGGTCACTTCTTATACCACTGGTTTGTATGTCAAGTTCGTGGCTTGTGATTGCTAGGTAGCAAACCTTTAGTAAACTGACGCTCTTATTCTACCACTTCTAAAGTTCTGTTTTATCTACACACATGTATTTTTGTTTCCTTCTAAACTACAGAATGAGCGATTCATTATAAGGTTTGATTTCTTTCCTGTTGTACACTTTAGTACAGATATGACGGTACAATTTATTTCACCATAAAAAACGACTGATTACTGTAATTTATTCTACAAAAATATTTAAATAGTCTGTGTTTGAGGTCTAGAAGACTGTAATGAGTGCAAACATTATTGTCTCATTTTCGTAAATGCGGAAAAAGTGTAAAGTCAAATTTAGTTCAAATAATAATGTTTTATACTTACAATAATGAACACTTAAACTAACTTTATTGATATCGGTTTCTTTGGTAAAATTGTATTACGGCCTTAACGCAGGCACTATATACCACACTCTCTAACGTATAATCTTGACGAGGTTACGCTGTGTGTTTATCCCAGCTATAAAAACACAGCGTAAGTACAAAAGGAGGTTGAGAAAGCGAGCTAGACTTTCTACGCCGTCCGAAGACAAGGGTCTTAATAGCTCGGGAGTCATCAATGTATCATTTAGCGTAGAAAGTAATGATAACAGTGTCAGTGGATCATTACAGTTCAATGGCGACTTACACCTGCGCTTGCATAATGACGTCAAGCGTTGTCCCTACTATCTGAGAGCCTTTCCTTCCGCGCCTGTGAGACCCCCCTCCCCCGCCTTGCGTCACTTCCTCGACTTCCACGTGAATGCCGATGGGTTTTTAACATTTTTGGCACTTTCCCCAGTGTGCCACTGTTATCCTTACTTGTGTAACTCCCACGAAAATCCGGGATTCGCCAGCCAACTTTGCCTTTCCCTCCGCCTCTTCCTGGTGTCGCGTCCAGTATGAGAGAACATGTTGAAAGTGGGTCGGGTGACTCAACATTTGCGACGAATTTATTTGAAATCACAAGAAATTTTATAAAAAACTTTAATTTAGTACAATTTTACTATGGAAAATTATGTAAATTTAATTATAATACTTCTAAACCTGTACTCTTATGAACTATTAAAGGAAGTGACTCTTGTGTACATATAATAAGGAAGCAAAACCACTCATCTAAAAACTTAAACATCAGCAACATTAAAAAATTTTACCATCCATAAAAAAATTACGTAAAATAAAGATAAGAAAAAATGACACGATATAGTCTACATTAATTAAACTTATTGTAAATCTATAATTTTTCAACTAATAAAAATACTTTGAAAATATTCTTCATTTAACAATGTCCAAAATATACCCCATTCTGAAAGCTACGGCAAAACTTGTGAATTGCCTCTACAATACAACCGTTTTTACAAGTACAAGTTTTTTTTTTTAAATTAATCATTAGTTAGTCTTCAAACTTTCGCGTACACCACTGTTATGACACAAAATAGGAGATTTTGAAAGGAACTAGAAATCGAGAAGGAGGGATAACCCGGCCCACACACGAGTTGTGCAACAGTACCAACTGTTTAAATCTAGTCCGCAATCAAAAACAGGTTTACCAACCGGTCTAATAGCCAAGTTTACCTCTCTTGACCGATTATTCCGCGCCAAGCCTTTTTGGTTACTAAATTCCCACAATTTTGTCTAGATAGTCTAGAATCATAGAACTTAAGAAAGCTAACTTTCTTTAGCGCCATGTATTGCTGATTACAACACTGAGGTGAATTTTAAATTTCAGGTGTTAAATTAAATTGTACAATATTATAAAAATAACGATACATAATGTAATCCTCTAAATTTAGTCTCAATACTCCTTTCCTTAATCTTTATTAAGATTCGATGTTTGTATTACAGTTGGCTATGCATATAACCGTTTTTAAGGGAACTTTTAAACCTATTTAGATGAGTCGAATCGAAAGAACAATAGAGTTTTCTACTATTTTGTTCAATAATATATGTGTTAACTGAATCCAGGAACCCTCTTCACTTTCCAAGGTCTAAAAAATAATCATTATATTACTATGATTATATTATTATTATTCAATCATCCGATTGAACAGGGCATCTAAGGTGACGATAATTTTAGAACATTACTTCTGTATCTATGTAAGCTCCGAATTATAAAAATAACTGTAAGGCTGGTTGCAGACTGCAAATTGAGATTCCGTAATAGATTTAACTTACATTGTAGATGCTCTTTTTATTGTATATGTTTCTTTTCAAAAAAATAACGATTAACCTTTTATGAAACATTGAAGTATTTTTTTTAATAGTAATATCAATACGTTTTACTTATTTTAACTAAGTAATGGACAGCGTCGTTATGCCATTCAGTTATCTACCAATGGCAAAATATTTTTGTTTGCTAAATGGTTTTTCTAATCGTACAAGAAACACAATATAAGCATCATGCCGTCATCCCAGTTCTAACATTAAAGCTAAATTATAGCACTATTTACTTAAATTCAGTTTAATGCCTAGGCGAATATTGCAACTTACAACAATTAAACAATTAAAATTTGTTCAGTTCCAAATTATATAACAACCGGTCAGTGTGTGACGTGAGCTACAGATTCGGAGATCTTTCCTTTAAATATAGTAAAATTTGAACTTTTTCTCAGTTCTGTTTGGGAACTAGTTTCCTGTAAAAATGTGTAGACGTATAGCTTAAATAAATGATGATCGATACAGTTGGCATATGGGTATAACCTTCAACACCGCGTCATGATATGCGTTGTGAGAGCATGCTATTACATCAGTCGTACTGTGATTAAACGAATGATGTAAAAGTAGTAAGCACGCTGAAAAGTAATATCATAATAGATTGTGTTGATAAACGATCTTGAGCGCTACTGTGAAATGCGAGTCTACTCTGATACTATGATATCCTGATACCTTAGTTATCATAAATGCAACTATATATACTGTTGGGTTTGGAATTCGATTTCTTCCATGATTCACAGTCACAGTCAGTTTTCAATGTTTTCTTATACATCCAAATCTAAGGCTAAAAAAATCATGACTAGAATTTTAATACTAGTTACCCAAAGATATAGCAACGGACTTGTTACATGTACGAGAATAAAAAATAGTTTGTAGTAGTATTTTTATCCCTGGCACGTTATAATAGGTTAGAATGGCGCCTTAAGTAATTTCTAAGTTACATTAAGTGAGAAGACATACATTACAGTGCTCCACCACTCGTAGTTTATCCCACGAGGGATTGGTTTCTCGAGAGCCAAGTAACGAAGCAATTCCTCCGCGAAGAAAAGACACGTTAGAGACAAAGGGCCCGTAGGCCGATGTAACGAGAATGGACATCGGTTCGGTTATTACCATGAGAAGAGCTCTGCTCTAGGTGCCGTTACCGATATATAAAACACCGGAAGCAGCTCGCTTTGTGAGATCGGGGGCTAGATACTCCTCCCGGTATATCCGCACACCCGGCTGTTGCGCCCTCATATCAGGGGTGGCCGCTGTCACTGTGCACCCTTCAGATCCCGAGGGTAATGTTACACCACTGTAATCTGAAAACTGGCGAGACCCTGATGCATCATTCTAGAAACGTAAATATTATGTAGCAACTTATGCATTCTTGTACTTTTTTACTAGCTAGTACAAAATAGTCCAAATGGTTTAACATTTTAATAATCTTTTAATAATAACACGTTTTAGGGAAATTTATTCGGTTATATTAATTAACATAAGAATTTTCAATAACAAAAAACAATTATCTCGAGTTGAGCAACGACATACAAATTAGACAATATTATTAATTTAAATACAAAAGTTATATACATTTCCATCGTATATCAAAACATTGTAAAGGTTTACTGAATTAACTATAAAAAAGACATTATTGAAATAAAACATAAAGATATTTGACCTTAAGCTACACATTTTTCGGCAAAACGTATATTTAAATAGTTTTTAACTAATTAAAATTGTTGACTTGTCGTTGCCACGTGAAACAGTCGTGTCCATCACAGCTAATGCTAAGAGTAACCTTATAGATCCTCAGGAAACTTATAATAAATGGCCAGTATTAACAGCTATGACTAATTAATTAATATTCCTTGTGACAAAGAAATATCTTGGTAGTAAATTCACTTTATGCTGTTGTTGAAAACAAGAATTTCTGTACTTTTTGTTTTAATCTGTACATTTTAAGTTATACATGTTTTTAATCGTACAGACTGAGAAGCCTATCGTTGAACTTGTGGAGTACATATATATTTAGTACATGGATTAAAGCCAAGTTGTCCAGTAAAACATGATATTTAAAGAACTGAACAAAGCACAATTTTATAATTTAATGTATGAATATATTTACATTTTTACTATGTGGTACATTGATCCAAAGCAAGCACACGCGCCGTGCTCTATGGGCGATGGACGGCGCGGCGTCCAGGTAAGGCGGCCAGAATTGGCATGCGGCACAGGACGCTACTCTGGAGGTAACCTACAGCAGGGTACGTGTTCTGCAAGGTACAGCACAAGGTACAGTGAACTGTGGCGCAACACTAACTGGGCTACAGGCCGCCACACCCTGCCATATTCTCTACACTGGCTCACATGGGAACATACCGTATAATTGGCATCTGGTATGTATACTGTAGATGTAGTGTTTAGTGCTGATATCACGCTTGTCGCAGGGACGTACTCACGAGTGGAGAAATGGGGTGTCAATTTTCTCCGGGAAATTAAAGTTTACCTTACGAGTATTTAAAATCAAATACTGTTACCACTATTAACAATTTGTTAAAATATACATGTATAAATATTGTAGATAATTATTCTTCGGTTATTGTCCTCCCCCCATTTTCCTTCGTTTATGTGTATACCCCCTACATCCCCGGAATAATCTCCCCTTCCCCAAATACATTTTCTGAGTATGTCCCTTGATTGACCTTTGTTGCAATATAGTTTTAAATTAACTCTGTCATAATTTATGAACATGGAAATTCACCTTTCTAATGCACGATTTCGTCATGTATGGTCAAAAAATGTAATTGGCTAAATTTAAACTAAGCTAAAAATATTTAACAATCAGGAGAGTAAAATATTGATTGTTTAACTCATAAAAATGATACTATATCCAGTGACGTAATATTCTGAGTCATGTGATAACTATCTGATAGTGATAAACCTTACCAAAGCTGTATACAACTAAGTACGATCTGACGCAAAACTAAAAATGTTTTAGTATGATTTTAATTGTTTGACTAATAGTTCTGTCAGATCATCTTTAAAGTCTTTTATAAGAGTTAATACAATTTAAGTAAAAAAGAACTAGAACCCGTCACAATGTATATTTCAGAGCGCCTGCAAACCTGCAACGCAATATAGCTACAAAAATGTAAGACAGACATTGCCTACAACACACTTTTGAACGGCGCAGTGTCTGAATACTGTACTATTAACAGTAATATGTCAATAACAGTTACCATTATAATGAAGGCGTGTACATTATTTTATCCAAAATAAAGCAGTAAACCACTTAGTAAATATTTGATACCTTATCACCGATTGTATAATTTATGCATGGTAAAATAGCACTCACTGTCTTAATAATCAAACGCGATAACTCAATACTTTTGGAAAAATAACGATTCTAATTGCTCTCTAATCCTTGAACAAAATATTCTAAATCAAAATTTCAAATGTTTTTGAAAAATGTTTAGAAACTCTAATAACACGTGTTTCAAGTAAATTTAATACTAAGTATTCTGTGTTATTTGATATATAGAAAATATCATATTCCCAACATTCATAACTTTTCCAGGAATAGTTCTGTATTATTGTAAAAAACCTAGAAGGAGGTGTGAAAAATCATTATTTGGGCATTCAAAATTTTTCTAATTGTGGTAGTGCATTGCACTGTAAAATAGTTACATTGTCGGTTATTAGCGAAAGTAAAATTACCTATTTATATATTTTTATGTAATTCCCAAGCATTTTAATAATAAATTATTTTCACACAGTTTTAAATATTTATCATGTGAACACTAAACACGTTGAACGTTTTTACAGTATTTAAATTACTACAAAAATTATCAAATTCGGAAAAAAATTAGTTCAGTTAAGACAATGGATAGGTATGTAATTACGTTTACGTATAAATGTGGAGTACCTATCCCAATTTTTAAGTTCACTGTATTTTAAGTAAAGTGCTGCAATAAATACAGAAGAGACTACAACACAACCTGTGGAAAGTGGATTAAATTTCGGCATGATAGGTGTAACTTGTTGGCAAGGACTTATGTGATTGTACACCATTTCATAGACTAGACGTGTTCTCTCACTGACTGACTCACTCACTGTTATAAATAGGAAACTCCCAGACATATTACAAATATTTAAAATTTGGTATGGTACTGTTCATGATACACTTTATCTACAATGAAATCAACACTTACGATACATTGAATCAATAATTTAGGAAATGTAATATTGATTGGTTAGTAAGACATGAAGTCAGTATTTTGTTACTAAAATAGCACTAGTTGATTCCTCTGGTGTAACAATGAAATATTAGCTGTAACCACGATTTGGACAGCAAACAATCAAAACGAAATAATGTTACTTTCAATGGACTTTTTAACTTTCTCTGCCGTATATTCTTGGAGATTTAGCTAATAAAGCACGAGGCTAGTTCTGGCCATTACGCGGCTAACACTCCCCAGTCGCCCATTTGTTGCCATTATCCCGTAATACAGTAAGAGATAACAAGCATCCTCTAACCCGAAGAAAACACTGGCTGAATCCTGGCTATGGTGAGATAAACTAGGTGAAATACTTTACGACCACGTTAAGTCAGGAGTGAATGAATTTAAACGAAGCTGTGTTGTTTAGGTTCTTGAAATTAACCAACTTTATCATTCATAACTGGAAAATACTTGGGGAAATGTATTCAGTGTATTCGCAATGTTTTGAAAAATTGAAGTTAAACCAATTGGTGATCAAAGAACCACGCAAATGAGATTTACTGTGATCAAAGTCAACCGGGAAGAAGGAAGTTACAGTGTCTCTGGTGGAAATACTGACACTGCACTGAGTTAATGGAAAGGTTGATTAAAACTGAAAACCGTTGGTGGCAGCGATTTGCAACAGAAACAAAACCTACGAACGTACATTGGACTTGTTATTAAAATGGCTTATAAGTGTTTCGCTGCCGTGTACTCCAATTTGAGATTAATGTCTTCTTTTACTGTAGTCTAATATTTAAAGTGGAATAAAAAGTTAAAATAAATTATGTGTGTTAAAGGCTTACTTGAAAGAGGTTTTTGTAAAGAAAATTTATATACTGTTACTTACACATAAGTCTTTAAAATTACATAGTAACATTTTGGGAAGAATTCAGGTAAGTTGTGTAAAATTGTGAGTCACATAAAAAATTTGAAATTGAAAAATGTTATACTTTATGCTTAAATAAACTCTAGTGTGAACCAAACTATCTTTGAGTAATCTCTATATACACGTTTAAACAAGTTGAAGACTTGAAAATGGCTAGAATATTCAAAATATTCTAAATCCACATTTCAAATGTCTTTAAAAAATGTTTAAATACTCCAAAAACACTTTTTTCAAGTACATTTAATACTAAGTATTCTGTGTTATTTGACACACACACACACGCACGCACGCACGCACGCACGCACGCACGCACGCGCGCACACACACACACACACACACACACACACACACACACACACACACACACACACATATATATATAAAATATCATATTTGTAATATTATAAACTTTTCGAGGAATAGTTTCGTATTATTTTACAAAATCTAATATTGTATAATTGTATGAATGTATATTTTGAGACAGTGTTAAACTTACAACACCCACCGTAATTGTTATCAATCGGGAATGTACAGGCCACAATAATGTTGCTGTTATTAGAGTACAAAAATAAACATATAAGTCCAAAATTTTCGAAAGATATGAAACATCTTATAACAGGCCTGATGAAGTAGAAAATTGATATACATGTTTCAGGTCAATTTGTGTACAAAATCAGCTTATTTTAAATTTCAAGCTGTTATTAAAAAACCCCATCATCAGAACGATAAAACTAAAAAAATATACCCATGATATTAGAAAACATTATATATTTTAAATCACGTTTTTACAGTAATCAAACCAGATATCAGACATCATATTAAAATGTGTTGTCTCTAAATCTGAAAGTGCTTTACATATATTTATGCATGTATGCAAACAACAATACAAAGCAATAAAACTTTACTTTTAACGGCTTTGTCTTGTAACTGATGTAATTTAATAAGCTAGCATTTGCATACAGCATTATGATTATTATGAAAACTTTATATCTTTATTAACCCCAGCTTAATGATTATTGATTAGAAATTCAGTGAAAAGTGTTAGCAATGAGCTGTATGCGTTTAAAAATTCAATTTCAACTTACGCTGTAGTCCATAGTTTTTCGAATGTTTGTTATAAATTCAGTATAGAAAGGATGTATAATATATGTAATAAAATAAATTTAAAATAAAAATGTGTACTTTTATGCCAAAAATAAGATAAAAATTTCTTTTGGAAAATACTAACCAGAAAAAAATATAGATTTAAAGCAAAAATGTCCTTACAACTATCTTTTGTTACTATTTCCGCATGTTGAAGAATAAAAAATTAGATGGTTTTTATAACATGATGCTTTGGACTATTTAATATTGAAAATAATATCCGACAACAATATAAATTGCTGCTATAACTTTCAGTGCCAAGAAGATTATTATTTCAACAACCAACACAAACGGTTGGTGATTTCATCAGGATGTACCGTACGGTACAATGATGTAGAGGCCCATTACAATTATTAACGTCTATAAACAACCCCCAAATCATTGCTAGGGCTTTCTAACGGTCCTTAACTTCCTCGCCCACACGTGACGCTCACCATTGCCCTCATCTACGCTCATCAGACACATGTCTCTGCTTGACGTCTGGGCTACATGTACTCTGACTCTGATAACTGATCTTAGTCAATCAGTACCTCATACGGCATAACAACATTGCCCTCATCTACGCGATTGACATTACGTACTATCACTGTATGCGAATGATATTTTTGTGTGTAAATACTCTATACCACTGTTGTGTTTTTAACTCGGACAAACCCTGTACAGTTTTAATTGTTTAGCCTTTTGTTATAAAATATACATTTTCCAAATAAAGCAACTGTGTGATACCAAAATATGGGTGTGATGTTTGTTTTCATGGTTACAAGGTTTTATTTACAGAAATGGGCTCATTTGGTTCATACAAATGCTAATTGTGCCAGTATTACATGTCTCAGAGAAAACCAAGACTGAATTTACATATCGTTATGTAAATTTAAATACCGTAGTGTATAAAAGTATTCTGCAAAATATAAGATTTTTACTAAGCGTTCAATTACCATTTTCATTTATCATTACAATATCTAATTTTAATTTTAGAAATTTAATTATGGTAATGTTTAATAACAAAGAATTATTCTCTGGAGAAATTAATCATATTAACTGTTTGGTAAACTCGGGGCGTTGCGCTATTCGTTTTCGTGTGTTACAGTTCCTGCAGCGCCTTCATGTCTTGGAATACTCCCTGTCCAACATCAGTTCACTGAGGCTCGGCGGCTCGTACCTATAAAGTGAAGGCGTTCCGCAATTCCGTGTGTGTTCATTCAAAGGTTTTCAGATTGTATGACATTTGAACTTTCCGAATTAATTTTATACGTTTAAATAATAATCTTCTACAATTCATTTATTAAAAAGCAGCCCATCAACAAAACTAAAAGACTTACCATGGAGATGAAGTAAAATTTCTCGAAGTCTTGTTCTTGTTGCTTGATGGCGGGAAGGGTGCTGGCCAACTTGGCGTGACGCTTTAGGCTATCCTCACCCTTGTGGTTCAGCCAGGTCAGCACCTGCAACAGATGATGGTTCTTATCACCCGGGACCAAGAATTTACGTTAAGTATCCATTGATTTCACATTAAGGAAGTGGAGCAAGTGTAAATTAGAAACTCCACGTTCGTGTAAACTCATTTTCTGTGTTTAGATAGTTTAGTTTTCACATTTCGGTTAAGAAGAATAATGATAGGTTATCTAAGACAGCCGTGTGGAATTTAGTACATGCAATAATATAATAATAAACATTCAGGTACCCCTCGGAATCAGATAGTTCGTATATACTGTTTTAGGTTCAACATTCTTCCTATTATATCTACTTCCCTATATTTATCATGTCATGCCCGTATCCGTAAATTTTGATGTGGTTATAAAGGCATTTTTTTAAATTTGTAATTAAATATCTTAAAATAAAATTTAAAACCATAGACAACACGAACGTTTATTTTTTGTATCTAAACCAAACATAACGACTGCAATATTACTTTAAAATTCTTTATCTCAATTTAGCAAAAGCATTTTCGGTTCAGTGTCTTATTGCCTAACTCGAAAAAATTATGGGTCAGGATGTTCCATATTTGGATGTTCATTATTATGTACAACTCTTGCTCATTAGCTGAGCGTTAGCGAAGTTTATCACTCGAGGGAAAAATGTCATTTATGTGTGTCCGCACGATATGTCAAAAAGGAATTGACCTATAAACATGAAACTCTGCATGAAGCTTCATGTCTATATGAGGAACACTGAGTTCGATGATAGAGATATGGGATTCGACTGGGAGTTATTGAATATTTTTACATTGCTCTTATGGGTAAACATGTTGGAAACGAGAATACATCAGAATAAATAAATTTGAAAACAAATTCAATTCATCTATGACATTAAAATATGTAACATATTAACACATGTAGCCTAACTATCTCAATATATATAACAATATAGACATTTTACAGTGAACTGATGTGTAGAATTTTGTTATTTAAATAAGGATATAAAACCCAATTTAATAAATAAAAATCTTGATGATGTACGATGTGTAAAAAATGTATATGTAGTCTTTACATTTTGCATGACGTTTTATGCCTACAATAATGAGTTATATGACACTTCATATCTTCGTGTCAACTTTTTTATGATTGTCTGTCTATCTGTCCGTGGGACATTTAAAGCATGAAATAAGCGATAAATTTGAAATTTTACATGCAATCTCAACGAAGCCTGTTACGACACGTGGTGTGGCGTGCTTCTACCTTGATTAGCCCTAAACATGTATCAATTTATACCCATTTCAAAAATGTTCATTTACTTCTAGCAAATATATTGTTGCCACTAGTAATCCGAAATCCAAGAAATATTATAGATCCTGGTATAATTGAACATCTTGGTAAATTTATACCTAGCAAGCAATTTGTTTCCATTCTTTACTTTTAATACAGAGATTACTGATAATATAGTTTAACATATATTAATGTATTAGATGTAGTAGTTATGGAAGATGTATAGAGAAATATAAAATGTCGTATCCTTTGATAAAACGGGAATAAATGGAGAATTATTGATTTTTACACACAATAACTTAACATTCATTATTCATTTTTCACTAGAATTCGATTAATAAATTTACAGTAAAAGAAATACTAGTATTGAAAAACGGGACGAGTTATGGTAGCATATTGCACTCACAGGATAACATAATACGGCTGTAGGTATGCAAGTAGCTTGTAGAGGAAGCAATCACAAATAACGGAGCCGGGGCCGGAGATGTGCAATAACATTCCTGGGAGAGGCTGGGCTAGAGGCCCGGTCTGCCAGTCTGACGTATCAGCTGGCATTTACAAACAGCTGATCACGCTGATAAATACACACAGTTGACACTGATTGACTAATGAATGAGACACGTACTACCTTTGATCATGTAGCTGGCTATGAGAGGAGAATTATTATGTCATCCAACGATACAATATCGTTGCCTGTAACATTCTTGGTTGCACTCAAACGATATAACCCGCAATAATTATAAATATATTTCAAACAAGTATTAACAAAACTTATTAGCTGACCGTTTACCGAAATGTATCACTGGAAGAGGTGGAAAAGTTTAATTCCTGTCCGCACGATATCTCGAGAACGAACTAACCTTTAGACCTGAAATTTTGCATGAAGCTTCGGTAGAACGAACTGTTTTGCTCTGATACATGGTATCAATTGTGAAAAAAGTTCTTTTAGGGTCTCCTGAAAAAAGTGATTTGTAAAAATCGATGTCGGTGATTCACGTGTACACAGAGTTCGTAGAGATAGGTAGACCTACAAACATGAACAAAATAGGCATATTTTACCAAACTTTTATATGGGCATATAGTGTTCAAATACCTTAAGACCTTTTTTATATATTTTATGCTATAAAAAGGTTTCTTACTAAAACATGTCAATTTAATAAAATAATTAAGTGTATATACTAAAAACTGTCAAATACAGTCTATTTATAACTATTTTCATATTTGGAAACTATAGAATTTGGCTGAACATATTTACATTGTTATATGGGTAACTAAAATGGTAACGAGAAAATCGCAGAATAAATAAGTTTGTAAACAAACTGAGTGCAATGATATGACATTTTAGCATGTTTAAAAATAAAATTAGTAAATTAACAAATAATCAGGGAAGACAGTTAAAATACTTTTCGTTATTAAAACTCGAATTTATTAAAATTAATATTAAGTAGTGAGCATTTATACAGTGAAAATATTTCCTATAAATCTTAATTGATTATAACTTGTCTCTAAATCGTATTATGTTGAATACATCTTTAACTTTTGTGTAATGTTTTATTTGTGGCTAAATACCTGTTGAATGATACCACATTTTATATATTTACTCAGCGTCTTCCAGCGACAACTCGTTATTGTACATGAAATTCAACTTTACATATTTTATGTAATCTTATTGTATTAAATAGGTCCTTATTGGACAAAAACTTAAAACCCTGTTTCAAGTGTCTATGGCCCTAAGTAAAATTGTACTACTGGAAATGTTAAGTTACAACGTTAATAAAAATATCAATTTTACAACTCATTAAATGAGTTTTAGATACAAAACTTAAATTAATACTAGTTAAATCTCGGTTAAACGCCAAGATAAAGTGACGGAAAGTTGAAACTTTCCGCCTAACAGTCGGTCTGTAGACTGTTAAGTGATAGTGATTTCATATGTATGTATGTATGACGGTTCGTTTTAAGTGTGTTAAGATAGAATATGATATGAGAAAAAACATAGTATCATATTTTTACCCCTTTGTGTATCCTTAGATTTTCACCCACCAAAACTAGCTCAACTAACGATCGATTTCTTTATTAGGAGAAATTGTTCTATATATTAAAAAAAAAAAAAACAGATTATGTGCGAGTGCAATCTAAATTGGCTCCTGGATCGTTTATAGTTTGGCCAAAGTGGTTTAAATATAAACATAGCCAAACTATCTAGATGTGGAGAATTGGAATTGGTTCACATAAAGAATGGTCCTAATCATATTTGGCGCCATGTTCATATTTAATTTGATAAATAACAACTTTCACGAAATTAGGTTTCTTTCAGTGAAAGATACTTACTTTATCAAGTATCTGATTTGCATTAAGATTCAAGGTTGTTCCTGTCACGTCAGACTGGTTGATGTGATTTTTACGAGTCAATTATTGACGGCCTCCCGTCAAGTCTTGTCTGGGGAACAAAACGCTCGCATTTAACGACAATAACGTGAGGAGGTTTGCCTTGATACCAGCGCTACCGGTGATCTTTACACGGCTTGGAAAAATAACACAAATATATTTACTGCATAGGAAGGACATCTTAATACTAGGCATACAAATCATTGGAGAAAGGGATCAAAAGAGCCTATTTGTCTGGGAACTAAAGAGTCCATCTGTGTTTGTCTGTCTCATCGCCGATATCTCGAAAAGTGAATAGACTTAGAATAGAATTTACGAACTTTCATTTCTACATATGCGATATTTAGTAGGGTGTATGATACCTGTCCTATATCTGTCCTACGGGAGTTAACTGAGCGATAGCGGAGTCTGACTTCCACAAAAGATCTTGAGACCCGATTCCCACTCAGAGGGTCTCATTGTTTGTCCGCACGAAATCTCGAGCTAGATTAACATTTAGCATGGAATTTTAGCAACGTCTATTATACGGCACGTGTGTGACGTATTACCATCATGAAATGTTACAAAAACAAGAAATTTGGCATGAAAGTAAACTATTGGCACCAATTAGAAGTATCAATATTGAGAATAGCATAGTATTGAGTTTTAAGAGGTTATACAAATAAGGTTCAAGATCATCCAACACATGTAGTCTTGCCGAACCGTGAGAGAACAGGATCGTTTATTATCTGGGAAGACTAGTTGGATCACAATCACAAGCTCGCCTTTAAATATTTTGAGTTTATATTTTTGGGAAAGGGATAAAGAAAAATCAAGTCCAATCTCTATGTTCGTATGTATGTGTGTACATGCATGTTTTATTTGTCAATACACGGAATACCTTTCTTGAGTTTACTTTAACCGCTCCAGCGCGGTGTGTGGTTAGATTGTATCTTTCTTACAGGCAAATATTGCAAATTTGAGTCAGAGAGTGAGTATTAATTTTGTGCCGTCGTACGTCTTGGCAGTTTATTGAGTACTGGGAAAATCAAGTTTTTGATACTCAAAGAGATTACCGCTTGTATAAATATACTCTTCGATGGTTACTTTCTGACCGTTACTCTGAAATTACCCGTAATTAGATATGCAGAGCGGCCGGTCCGTTAATTCCGACAAACCAGCGCAGCGCGGCGCGGTGCGGGATGCTTATCTACAATCGGCTAGCGGGAGCAATTAAAACATTAATTAACGCATTAAACGCGTGTGCGTGTTGGCGTGGGAGGGATCCGGTCATCCGTGGCTAGCGACCCCCAGTTCAAGGTCACCCAACACATGTCGTCTTGCCGAAACCGTGAGAGAACAGAGTCGATTATTATTATCTGGAAGTACTAGTTGGGTCACAATCACAAGCTCGCCTTCCTGCAGATTCCTTTCATTCCTGATGTAGCAAAATAAATATCAACGGAACCAAGATTCACTTGGATCATTTGTAATTTACTGTATTCGCTCTTCAAAGGAAGAATCTCCTTTGTTTTACTAGGCAACGAACGCGTTTCCTGCTAAATGTTAACTGTTTTGTGTCAGCACAGCCATATGTTGAAATAATTTAACCACTATTTTCAATTTGTTTACGTCTATAATTTTGAAAGCATAGAGTAAGCTTGATAGGAACAACGCTTCTTATTTTAACCCTTTCTGCAACCGCTGTTGAGCACAGAATTAGACAATATCCATATAAAAAAAATTAAAATGTTACAAAAATATACTTTTAACTGTAAATGTTTAGCAAATATTAAGTGTGCAGTGTTTGGTCAGTACTGTAATGCAGTTATAAAAGACAAAGTAATTATCTAACCTTTATTATACATTTAAAGTCGTAAAACAAACCCATCTTAGTTGCCTTTTACAGAAGTAGCTGCTCACACCGGTCTTATATATATATATATATATATATATATATATACTGGAATAAATTGCAATGGATCAAAATATAAACTTGATCGTATCAACAAGGCTAACTCCAAATTGGGAATATGATTTACTCAAACCAGAATAAATCATACACAAACAAAGCCTACGATGTAGTTTAATTGCGAAGCCGCAGGTAACTGCTAGTAATTCTATAAAATCGTAATGTACAAGTTGCATATTTGGAAATTAAAATTGTATCTTTCCATGCGATATATGGGATAGATTTTAAAACAGATTCAAAGTGGCTATTACTATTCGCACCACTACGAAATCAGCTCCTGAATTTATTCATCCTGATGACATCTAAAATGTATATAAATTATCCAAAGGGAAACAAAGACATAACAGCTTGAAATAAAGAGGAGCAATTAGTAGAACAAGTAGCACCCAAATTATAGATCAAATCCTGTGATAATCCTAATCGTAATTACCCTCACTGTAGGCCCGTTTACCACCAGTAATTATATGTCTGAGAATGTTATAGGCCACACTTAGTAGCATTCACACCATGGCTCAGGAGTTAATTACTCCTTAATCATAAGTACTGAACATGTTAGCCCGCTTGTTTGATACCGTCTAGGAAACATGGATTGTAAATTTATTTCAATAGGATAATTTGATTGGTTTACCATATTTAGTACATGATTTAAGCGGTTATATAGTAAGCTATTAAATTCATTTTAAATACTGGGCGTAACCACAGACACGTGTTTTTGCATTAACACTGTATTTTTCATTATTTGATTACATATTCCGTGATCAAAAATGTACTATTTAGAATCTTGTTCTAATATTATTTGTTCAGTAATTTGATCTCAGCAGGTTTGTGTGCAAAAGAATGTAGTAGTTGATATTCGTTAACCTCAAATTATAGAAATTATTGAAAACAAATATCTTTACATCAAATATTTATTTTATAGTCATGAGTGACACATTATGTTGGTGAAATGGCAGTTTTCAAAAGTCAGTTTATCATTAAAACTATGAACTTAAACTTATTTGTTCGGAACCAGCAATTTTACCTAAGGAATTTGAAAAGGTAGTAAGAATCTAGCAGTTGATTTTTAAAATCTCAAATCGTCTTATTGTCAATTGCATTATTAGGGTACATTTTGTAACTTACCTACAAAATCCATAATTAGATCCAAAATAACTTTAACATTTGTAGAGCATAAATCCGGAGATATCCACATTTTACTGATGATGGATGCAGCAGTACTTTTGATTTGTTTGAACTTCTGACAACATTCTCTAGAAGGCAAGATCAGATGTGTCCAAGCATGTTTATTGATGATTAGCAAGTATGCCACAGCTTGATGGAAGAGTTAGGTCCGAGAGGTGCCGATAGGACAGTCAAGGCGGTGATAAGTGTAGGGTAAACACGAGAAGAGGGATTTCTCACAAGGAACACGCCCACACACGTGGTCCAAGGGTCAGGTCAATGTCCACAAGCCTCGGGGACTACCTCAACACCGGGAGATCTGACTGACCTTGGAGGCTGAGGCCTGGGAGAGGAAATGGTTTCTTTGATTGAATCACTGCTATTCCAAGTAATAATTTCGAAACGCCTGCTAGTATTTCGTCCTTTGCTTCTTGACGTGATCAAGAACAACAAGGTGATCTTACCGAGTTCTCTTAACCCTCAGAGCGTTAAATAACATTATGGCGTCTGTAGAAGATTCTATACCATCTAGGTAGACCGCTGATAGCGTACCGAGGGTTACAAAGAGATCTATGCCAATTTGACCAAGTCGATAGAATGTCTAGTGTAATTTACGATGATGCAAATTGAGTTGAATAGAGCTGACAGAATGAAAGGGAAAATTGGAGGTTCACTATGAGTGCACAGGCATGTTTACTTTGCCACAAAAGGAAAACTCCATTATCATCTCCATTTCTATGACCCAGTCTCGAGACGACATGGAGAGTGATTCGTGCATTAGTTATATTGGCCACTCCACTCCGAGTCCATCAACTTCCAGCAAGATTAAGTACTTTCTCTCGGTAGCTCCCAGTCAGCAGGGGATGGCGTGCGAGTGGCGACTCCGGACCGGTCTGACCTTGATACCACTGAGTTCGCTTCGCTTTCGTCTGCCTGACGACCAGATCATTTCTCAACACCCTGGTTATCTCATCATCGCCCACCTGCCAATCTCGTGTGGCGTGACCTTGATCCGATCTCGCGTTTCCGCTTCCACTTCGCTCCAGTTTCCCGTCGATATCTCACTTTTACCGATCATGACTCCGGGTTGGATTAATTGATCAAAGATAAGGATTGGTTGTTGTTAGTTTTGCTAGTGCAGTTCGTGCAAAAATAATACTTTATGGTAGGTTAAATTATTCTTTTGTTTAAACATATAACTTTCAAAATATTATGATTAAATTCAAACAACAGGTTGGTCGTTTCCCTGATTGAAGACCTAACAAAATGCCATGCTAAGTGTTGAGTCTACATGATTGATGTTTTATTTTGCTATTGTTCCATTACTTAGCCATGGAGTTGCGCGGACCGAACTATTACATCGATGCAGGTGACCTCCAGAGGCAAGTTCATGGTCACCGCTGCGCTCTGTCCTCCCCGTTACCCAATCAGAGACCCGACTCCAGTACCGCTAATGGAAGTATTGTGGTGGTTATTATTTAGATAATTAGCAGGGCCGGTCGGGGAATGCGAGTTGGAGTAGCCTCAGGCTCAGGCCTCCAGCAGGAGTCAACCACTTCCTCGATGTTATCATCCTCATACTCTGGGTCACCGTACCCCGGGGACCGCCACTCCCAACCGCAACTTTAGGCGCCGGACGGCCCATCAGAAGATAGTGGTTTAACTTCACCATTCTGTTGAATGTAATTATTTAATTGTTATGTGTGGTATTTAAGAATGAGTCGTCTATAAATTTACACAAATATTATGAGGAACCCCGAATTTGATTAATTCGGTCGTAAAAAAATGTGAAATTCATGAATATATTAGTTGGCTAGATGAAAGAGAGTGAGATGAGCATGTGATAGTAGAGTTTCTTTCTTATTTTCTTCATTGTGTACAACATTTTGTGAGATAGCCAGTCAAAAGTAGTCAATGTAGTGGATAGAATATGAAATGTAAATTGTGAATACCGGGATTTCAAGAACAAATAATACCTATGGTAGAATGGGAATATGCAATATTACTGTTTATTGAAGGGCTGAAGTAGTCCAAATAAAATGCACCAACAAAAATATGTTACTTAATGTAAATTTAAGGAAACCTAAACATTTGCATGATATATTGATCACGTGGTCGGTTTTTCAACACTATTTATGCTAAAACGTAGACATTCATAAAAGTTTTTAAATAAAATTATACCTAAAATTAACACATTGTTTGTTCATTTGCATGAGTTACAACTCTTCTCAAAATCGTGATTACATTAATTTTTAATGCAGTAGTAGCGTTAAACCATAACCTTTATATTACATAAAGCGCTAATTTTGATAAAATATTTTTTGAGTGTTCGACAATAAAGGTAAACTGAATAGTCTTGCGGTTTATGAGCGCCACAATATCTTCTTTTACAATGTTCGTATTGCTCGCCTGAAACAATTCGTACACACAGCTCAATATCCTACAAAGTGAAAGTTCCCAATGTTGGGCCCTAGACGGCAGGACTTATAGCAAACGGAAGTACCGGTAAAGGACGCCGCTTGGGGCGTCCACGAGCGCCCCAAAATGCGCCGCTATAGCCGATTGCCCTCAGTTTACAGCGCGCGCACCTGAACTGCACGCGCATTAAGTGAGGTTAGGTAACCCCATTAGTATGGCTCGATCCTGACTTTTCCATCGCTCTCAACTCCATTCCCGCGCTCGCAAAGTCCCGCCGCCCCACGCCACGCTGCGCGACTCCCAAATCACGCCCAACAATGGGTTCACGCCCCCGTTCTGGCGGCTCACTGCCTTTTTAGGAACACCTGCGAGGGATAGACGAAGTTTTTAATATTCATTGGAATAGGAGAAAGCACAAAGACTTATTTCAGGTGTGAATTAGTCACACGCAAATTAAAATAGATAGTTTCCCTTGAGGCGGTGTAGATATTATAGCGCCTACTGAACAGCGCTTTCAAATCATTTAATGGTCCGAGACATTTGTAAAAAGAGCTTCATTAAAAATTCAAAATCATTCAAATAATTAAAAGTTTGAGGATTTTTGAATGTATCTTATTATTTCCACAAATACAATTGCGAATTAAAATATATCCAATATTGCCATGCTCTTAGTTTCCGAATTTAGATTATATGTTACATATGTCATATAGGATTGACAGTTTTCATATTCATCATAAAGTCAAATGTAAGTTTTTAAGTATTTTCTTTACTAAACGGATCTCTTTGATATACCAATGCCCAGTTGCATTAGACAAGTGATAAGCTCCGTTAACGCTCAGCCAATAACTTAACGTAAAATGTTTGAAGTAATGTATCATTAACCTGAGATCGACAATCTTGTAGAAACTGTCGGTTTAATACTGTTACGTAGCTGTAGCCGGTTTGTAATCAGGCGGAGTGGGGGCGCGCGGTGTCTGCCTCGTGATTTCGGCTCTGATCTATTGCTTGTGGCCAAATATTGATTTAAATAGCAGATCCGTGTCCGCGTCGGGGTTTGGGAGTCGGGAGTCGTGATGGGAGCCCGGGCGCGGGGATGATTATACAACACAAGACGGCGTGAAACGGTTGAGTCACCCGAGATTTAGAGGGAACAAACAGAAACAATGGTTGTGGGAAATACAGTCAACGCTAAACAAGACTGTAATGAATTATGGAACTATCAACTTGAGATAAAGTGGGGCGCGAATGACAGATACTTCTAACTAACAGATACTAAACTGGTTACAGCTGAGTAACCGGTACTTATCTGTTTGTACTCTAAGGATTAAAACGAGTTGTGAGTGAAATAACAGTATAATGGAGACCACGGTGAAATATTTCTGTACGTAAACGTAAAAGATATATCTCAGGCGATGACCTACACTGTTTCATGTAAATATAGGTTTCAATGATTTTATATACCTTAGTTGCCAATATCCAATATGAGAGTTCATCGTTCAGCAACAAATGTAACCTAGAAATTTTACCAAAACTTCCCATTATCGATTAAATTAGTGTGAATTTCAAGATATCTTAGGAATGATTCCAAGATAACCATAAGCAATTATCAAAATCCATCTTCCAAGAACTGCGAAAGTCACGAGGAAGGCACAAAATAATAATTTTGATAGTAGGGAAGGAAGGTGATTAGCTATGAGTTTACGATTAATTCTTTTTTCACCGCAAATAATCTGTTTTATTTTTTTACAAAGAATATTTGTGTACACTTTTAAGCAAATTTAAATAATTAATATAATTAGTTTCTGCCCAGTAAGCTCGGAGTGGCTAATATTACATTTTAATTAAATTTATTTTCATATTGTTCGCTATTAACAAGTTTTCATTTAACATACTAACTACGTTTTTTAGTAATAACCTCGATATCACTAAATCATATACTGTAATATGCTAGCATTACTGGTAAAAGTTATGTGATTAATTTAATCGTGAACATTACATCCAGCACGACCAGCACTTCAGCTCGGACTCAAGGAAGGAGGCAATTTGCGCTGTCCAGGAGTACGCATATTGCGTCGACCTTTATTTCAGGCGCTACTCACACAAAATCGCACTAATGAATATATTCAAAAGGAGGATGGACAGTTTTATTGTTAAAAGCTCAATACTATATTTATAGTATAGCGCTTATAACAATATGGCTGTTCTTGTTCCCACATAGTAGTTAGCATGTTAAAGCAAACAATTAAACAAATTAATTAAAATTCAACATTATTTGTAGCCACTGTGACATACCTTAAGCATTGTCGTTCAAACTCTAAGGACCGGGTTCGATTCCCAGTTCGGGATTGATAATTTTTGCAATTAACCCTTCTGAGACAAGCCTGAAGTAATATAATAAACTTCAATCCCCTTTCCCCCCAAAAAAAAGATTTCACCTTTTTAATACACTGAATGCTAAGCGGCTTAGCTACTACACTTCGGACTGTGTAATGGTTTACTATTGTTTCTTCGTGTAACAAACGTGTTAAAGCGTAATAGAGGTGATGTTGAGACTTCTAAATTTCGTGAATCAGTAGTACTGAGAGGATGGAATGTCAAAGATTTAAAATCAAACCGATTAACGATTAATACATTATTGTTAACCTTCTTAATACACAACTAAACATAAAAGACGTAATTAAGTCTCAATTTTATCCTGTACACTACTACGGTTAAAGCTGTTTTAATAGCAACATGCAGAGGGTTAAGGCCAAAGAATAGAATACAATTTTAACAGTAAAACCTTAATTAAATGAAAAATGTGATATTCAATATATATATATATATTAGACACACATAGTATTAAAGTGTTACAAATGAATACTAAATTAGGTTGTTAACTATAATCTTATGAAAGCATTAAATAAATTCTCGCTAAGCAACAAAGCCACTAAAGTGGTCACGGGTTCGGCCGAGGAGGTGCGTGCGAGCGCATAATTACAGGAAACAATCAATTTGTTTCCGAAGAGTATCTTGGCGGACTGCGCATAAATCACAGCGGACTATCCCCGTGTATGATACCAGCGGTGACTGTGCGGGAAGAGGGGCACGGGGTCACTGGTGTCACAGGTGCAGCGTACAGGCACACTGTACAGGCGTGGGAAGGCGGCTAGGCCCGGGACAGAGCAGAATAATGGGCATAACTGGCCACAGGTGCCACGAATATTCTGGTTTATTCACAATACAAATATCAATGTTGACAAAAAGGATATTTGGACAATTCTGTAGGAATGATCAAGCGATAGTTTTATGTGGATGAATCCTTGTTAAGTACGTTCTCACCACTTGAGGGCTGACAACGGTGTTACAAAGCTAGTAAGTTATTTGGAGACCCGGGTATAAGGATATCTTGATACTATGATGAGTCTTAATAGAAATCCATGATGAATGAATAGTTATTCGAGAACTTGGAGCGTCTTTGGCGTTTCTAAAGTATCAGTGTATAATGAAAAGAGGAATTTAGTATTTGGAGAGTTAGCAACTTATAATATATATGTATATGTATGTGTATTTTGTATGTATATATATATATATATATATATATATATATATATATATATAAACCGAAAAGGGGGGAAGCAGGAGACCTGGTTCTGTTTGACATTTTCGCACAAGGTTGTAGCCCTTGGAGATGTTCAATATAGGACCATGTGTTTTCATCAAAAAAAGAAAGTCTCCGTATAAGATGGCCATTACGGGTTCCAAATTAATTAAGTACAAGTAATACAAGTTATAATGACACTTATTAGTAAACCAATATTACGGTACACCCACTAAATTATCACTAAAAAAATGAGAGAGTGGAGAGTGAAAGGAACGGACTTGAAATTATCTCTAAGTTATTAAAAATTACAAAAATTACATATAAATTAAATAGTACCTCTAAAATCTTCTATACAGAGAGTCCCTCCAAAATTGCTTTCTAGGTCCTCCCCAAGATCTTATCTCATGACGACTCATTTACAATCATGATGTACCCAATCAATTGCTACATCAGTTTGAATTTGAATTACTAGTACCATAAAAGTAATTATCAGTCTTCTATTGTACTGACATGAAACGTGTAAACCCGGTAAATGTTTTGTAAACCACTAAAAGCTGTGATTTGAGGTTGAAATCTACTTCCTCGCTTGATTGAAGAATACGACAAAGTATTCCGAATCAGTTTCATTGTTCACCTTAACAGTACAATCTCCCAAACTGGATCAAAGGCACGTGGCAAATAAACGTTGAATTAGGAGAGATTCGAACCCGCCGCACGTCTACTCTAGCCACTACTCCGTGGCAGTCTAACTAACAATTAAACAGCCCCAACAAGGCAACACCTATCTTTTATGTCCATCATGATGTGTGTGTCGGCCATTATTGTCAAGGAAGAGACTTGGCGTCGTATAGAAGACTTCACTTCGAAACAGGGACGAGGAAATGCGTTGGTCTGAGCATAACTCTGTAGATAAATTTACTTCATTTATAAATTTACCTGAAATTTACCCAATACAGCTAGATATTGGGAAATGTAACACATAATTTTAATGTCTTTTTGAGATGCTTCGATAGCTAAAATAAAATCTGGATTATCATCAATCATCACGAAGATGTCAAGATTATCGTGGTGCAGATAAGATATTTTGCAAAAAATATTATAGAAATATTTCAACCCGACTAATATAGCAAAGACCAAAATCCTCATTGTTCACAACTTATGTAAAACTGTTGGATTAATCTATTAAAAGTTCTTTCTGGGATAAAAATTACGAAGAGAAGCTAGGATGGTTTCGCGTAGGATTCCGTGCCAGTCAGTTTAGGTACCCCTTTGAACACTGTAGGACTTACACACGATTACGAAACGTGACTCCCGTCTGGGAGTTAACGTTGGCGGACCCGGGTCTCACACCTGTCGTTACCGGGAGTTTATGGGTCTGGACCGGCGGATGTGTAGTACAGCGACGGCCACGCCTAGGACAAGTTGCGCCTGCTGTTTGTGAATGAGAGGCCTGCCCGGTCCTGCTAGTCCTGTCGCCCACACAGCACTGACTAACTGGCCCGGGCTCGAACTAGACCTACCCTGACTATTGGCCAATCTGGTGATAGGCGCGACCTAAATTTGGAACGATAACCTCCTGATAGTCAAGCTCCGGATTTAGATAAGATATACCTGTGTGTTTCAGCACATTCTAATATAAAAGAGATAATATCGGAGACTAAGCTGAGAATGACAGCTGTTGCAATATGGAAGGTATTCCAGGTGAAACATTAACTGTTCGAAATTTTTGCAATTAACTGGAAAACAAGCTCCTGCGTGATTGGCGAGAAGAAAATGGCTAAACCCCAATCTGAATGTTAAATTTAGCTCCAGCTCACATTATTCTGTTGCTGCCTGGTATCTGAAGCTGTCTCAGACTTGGCTCCTGAAATCTGGAGTCATGTTTGTCTAAAGAGAACCAAATAAAGTCGCCCGAAGAAGCTCAAAACGATCCTTTAAATTGTTTTTACATCAGAGACACCTAGACCACGAGATACAACAATATAGTGTAATCCAGATGAAATGGCAGTCTCATTGTCTCACCAAGTGCACTTCTTCTCCGTCTTTATTTGGAAGTCTGAGACAGCGACAGGTACCAGACGTTGCAATAAAAGAAAGGTGAACTGGAGCTACATTCAACGTTCATACTTCAACAATCCTTCTAAGTTATGTGAAAAACCCCAATCTTTGGAAATGTTACAATATGGAACGAATATAGCCGTTATATGGGATAAAATGTCGGGAAAATAAATAAACTTTACATATAGTTTTATTATACAAATAATGTATAAAGTTTTTTTTAAAAAGACCATTAATACAAAAAAAGAACATTCCTGTTACTGCCAATAATTATTTGTGATACGTAACTTTCTCTTTTATTCGTAGCATTTAATTTATCACGTAAATCACACGTTTGATAACTGAAGAAGTATCGATCAACGAGTATTAGTTATGGTTCATATCATCATGAGGCTAATGGACCATTAGAATATCGATACCACCTGGCAACATCATCTTCCCTCCTAGCGAGCGGATCAAATTGACAATGATGTAAAGGGGCCGCACAAGATTTGGTCACACCTCGTTAACAGACACATATCCGTAAACAATTAGAAGCGGCTGATGAAGAGGTGAGGAAATCCGGGTGTAATAACTCCGATGATTTATACCCACGGGAAAGGAGAGAATGGTGGGGAGAGAGGCTGGGTCTGTGGGAATGATAAATGTCAATTCAAGAGACAAGATCAACGCTTTTAAATCTGTGAATGATTTAAGAGTTTCGATTATTATCTGGGAACCGTTAGAGAGGTGTTTAGCAGTTACCATTCCATTCCGACAGTGCCCGGAGGGTTTAGCTGTGACTTGGAATATCTGATCATCGTGAGACAGATGGAATACACTATCAACACAATGTTGTTGAATTATATTGAACTGATACGAAATTAGTGGACCAATTAGTGAACAATGGATGAGAAGAGTAGTGTTTTTATACTTACAGAGAATAATAAACATACCAATAGTTGTTTTACATTTTTGAAAGACCATAACAAATAATATTTAAGATTTGCGAATGCAAATTTATTTTTAAGTAAAAACAATTTAATTTAATTAATTCCAACAGATGCATTTTTGTATGTATGAAAAATATTTATTAAAAGAGGTTTATCAAAAGCCGTTCTTGTGAGCGAATCTAACATTTCTAACACGACTTCAAAATAAGAATGATAACAAACTTCATCTATAATTCTTAAAATTAATATTCTATTATAAAAATAATGTTACTTCCAAATTTGGAAATTCATCCTCTGTTATTATTTATGTGTGCTGACACGAAGTTTTACAGTCTCACCACCAGTTCACGTAAGTAAACATACCCAACAATTCTGAAACTGATCAGTGGAAATTTCGGAAGGAAGAGAATATCTGGAGTTTTATTCGCAATTACAAATATCACTGGTATTTCCAGTGCGGATACGACACTACCTGGCGACAGGTGTTAGCAACCAGAGTTAATGACTCTGTTGTGTGAACCAGAGGCTGCAGGACTGCTGATGAAACAATCACCCTAACGATCAGACCACCACCGGCACATTGTGCTCTGATGGTATATTGTGCCGCCTCCAGTGGTCGCTGGAGCGTTAAATGGCTTCAAATTCACTTCCTGGGGAGCGGCCACACACTTCCGCTTCGGGCGCCGACCATAACCCGCAGGGCAGCCCTCCGGAGGCGCAGGAGTCCGAGAACCCTTCACTCGACGACTTAGGAATAAAGGGAACAGACTGGTTGATGATATGAGCGCTACTGCAAGTGGAGGATACGGCTCAAATAGATTAATTCAAAAGTCATCTCTTTAAAGTAACTATTTGTTTATCCAAGTGGAAATTATGAATGAGTTAAAAAGTTAAGGATTGAGGACTATGCAGTGGTAATCATTGATTTATATTACTACTAGTATTTATTTAAGTACTAAGTAATTTTCAAAAATAAAAATAGAACGATATTGGAATTACAGATGGAAAAAATATAAAATCAAGTTAGCAAGCACAGCTTCCCCAGAGAAAATTGACCACAATAGCGTAGGTAATGGCAATCAGCACAAACCGGTGGGACAGGCGGTTTGCAATGAATTATACAACAAATATATAAACCTGCCACTTCCCATATTAGGGCGTTATTAGGAGCTAGTCGGCAGGACTTCATCTGTTATCGATGGATTGATGACATTTATAGGTGAAAAGTGTGGTTATGGAAAGTCGGAGCTACGACCCGCTGACCTACAGAGCCATCCCTCTGAGGACCGGAGAGCGCGTGCCGATACCGTCGTCATAATCCGCTAGATGTCGCCGTCGGCAGGCAGGTCAGGCGCTGAGCATCAATTATCCAGGGACTCAATTAGCGACCGGCTGTATATCAGTGCGAACTGGATAATTAAATGGACCACAGGTATGAAGTGGGTTAATTAAATTAGGAGCCGAACACGGCCAGCCACCTGTTGAGGTTAATTCGTCGCTTGGAGTAAGTTATGACATTAGTATACGGTTCAAGGAAAGAACATGAAAATAGATCCTTAAAGCATTCTTCGTGGTAAACAGTATCCTAATAATATAATTAAGTAATTTCTACTAGTATCTTTACTAATAACTATAGTATACGTACCATAAAAAAGGACTAACTTCAACTAAATCTCACTTTTATAGAACTCAATAAACCACAAATTAGAAGTTTTGGTTATAACATCTTCTTTTATTCTTCGACATGAATTAAATTACCCATAAAGGTCAGGATATGTTTAAATGCACTCATGCACGAACTGTAAACTTTACATGCAACGCTGTGAATCAAGTTTCAATCGTACACAAGGTCGATAAGCATCGGCAATAAATTCCAGTGACGGACACTTCAAAGGCCACCAAGCCTCCGGGCTACTTTCGCCTCGACGACAGGTCCCTACATATGTTCTCTTATCGCAGCTTATCAACGGTGTAATGTGGACGTCCGTTTGGGAATGACTGAACACGGAAGGAACTGTTTGCCCCGTGTGCTCGCCCACGTGGTGGTCACTACAATCATTTATGAAAACGTATCTTCTTGCAAAATTGACTGCAACATCTGGTTCAAGAGCTTTGCAAAGTGACCTCTTAGACTTAGACTAGCCACCTACAGCAGACGAATGTAGTCCGCCAGACTCTACAGGACGAATACTCGACAGCGACCGTAACAACCAATTAGCCTTCTAGATAACCCCTCCAAATGGAAGGATCTGAACAGGTTCTGGTAGGATCAGATCCGCCTAAGTGCTAGGATCTGGAGCGACTGCGGGTTTGGTATGCACTGACAGACTATGATAATGAGTCGGGCGCCTTCTTGCCTATCCATTCATTAAAGCCCCAGTTAGCGTATTGTTTATAAGTGGACACCAAGTATAGTAAATCGGTGCATGACCCACATTCCGCCATTGTCAATCGTGTCCGTAAATCACCACCTGGTCGGGTCATAGTCGTTACTGCGCATGCGCGATTGTCTAGTCGTTTGCGATCGGTTTTGTAACCTTTACCCAGCCTCGCCTCTCCAGTTGGGACATCCCTTTGTCTTTAATGGCAAGTGGGGTCGAAAGGTGAGCTCAGTGAAAGATTACCGCTGAATAAAAGAACCATCGACGCGACGAGGCAACACAGACCGACGAAAGCAATACAATTATCTGAAAGGACCTATTCAGAAAATACGTAAGGTTAATTAAATATAGGACGTAGAGTAGCGTGTGTGACGAATATGCCGGTGGGACATTTATTAAAGAATTAAACTGGAATACTAAACAGTTACATTTATAAATTACAACTTCTTGAATACCTACTTGGACCTACACTCCATCTTTAATGCCATTTATGATTCACAGAGGACATTTTTAGGAAAGGCATGAAAGGTCAATTAAATATTAAAACCTTTCTTGGTGTAGTGAAATCACTTAGGTAAATAAAACAAAATCCGGACAAGCTCAGTAAAAATAGTGGCAGATTATTCTTTTTTGGTTATACTTGAGCTGTAATGTAACTCAAAAGATGTATTTACGAAAATTAGAGGCAAGTAATATGCCACAAGTATCATGATGTCCTACGACGATATTTACACCAGTTTTTATAATACCGTCGGGGCAAAGAATTAGGGGTTTATTTTTTAAAATAAATATTGTAATATAATGATTTTTTTAACTTAGATCACAACATTTTACAACTTGTAATTCCGCTTAACCTAGCAAATTTAAAGATACATTAATATCTTTCAGGGTGTTTAAATAAATTCGTTTGGAAAATTCTTTTACCTCATAATAATTTTTAAATTAATTCTAAACAAATATTTAAAAAATTAAATATTTAAACAAATTTCATTTATTGTCATAACTTGTATACTGATAGAGTGGAACTTAATCAGAATTATGTTATAATAATTGAGATTAGGGTGTGGTCTTCTTCCCGTCACGCCTAGTTTGTTTCGCTGTTTTACTTAGTGACTCAACATTTCTTTTAATTGTTGTTCAAAATGAGATAACTCAAAAGAAACTAATCAGATGCAAACTTCAATACAAATATCAGGCAGAAAATAAAAATACAATTAAAATAAAATAAATTTTATTGTATTTTATTGGAAATAAATATCTCCTTGATCTGAGAATATATTTAGACTACTACCGCAAAGTTACATCACAACGAGGCGGACGTAAACAATTTTCATGTCAGTAACGATGGAGCTAATTTTAGATCGGTATAAAAGCCAAACTAATCAAGTAATTAACTTTCCACTAGAGCGGTTATCCGTGGCTGGAAAGGCACTGAGATGCGGAAACGACAAGTGTTTCACTGTCCCTGCTCGAAGACGACTAAATCGTTAGTTAAGCTATGCTCGATTTTTGATAGACGGAAGCAAAGCAGATATGAAAGTGCATTTCCTATATGCATTTTCCCCTTGGAATCAATCTTGCAGGTGCAGACTCCTGCGGTGGCTAACCAACTATCATGGAGTTTTGTGGTCTGCTAAACATACAGTTAACTTTCTCGGCTAGAGAAACCACTCCTCTTGAGTAGCTGATAACAAACATAAGGAAATCAGCATTCGACTTAAAGCTCGGCTGAATAATTTCAGAATGTGCAATCTAAAAACCTACCTAAACATATAATATTGATGGAAGATTGTGGTGTCTACTTTACAACCAATAATGTACAGTCGTAGCTGATCTTTCAAATACAACTTATAATACAAACTGAAAAGAAGACACGCTGATAGGTGTGTACGCAGTTTAAGAAGGAAAACTGACTCTGCTAAATATATATCATTAAGGTCTGCCGCTATTCTCCATCAATCAAGTACTCATTGGGTTCATCTGCAAGAAAAAGCTATAAGAATTCGAGGAATTTTAGCCAACTTTCTCGTGGACGCAGTCACGATTGACGCGATATCCGCACACATGACTGCTTTCACATGGGACGTGAACACAGCGGGGGCGGGACAGATCTCAGAGCTGCAGTGCACCGAGCATTGTGGGTGGACGAGGCCTTATTTCTAGCTAACATTCAAGAAGTAATTTTCAAGGACTCGTCAAAATTGATTTCACACAAGGAATCACATTTGTATCTACTCATATAATAAAGTTTCTGGAAGGCAGTTCTTTCAGGATTTAAAGGAATTGATTTGATCAAGAGTATAAAGTACACCGAGTACAAAGTGAAGACTCAGGAATGGGGATTGATCTAAGGTATACCTTGTACTGTGTTGTCATTCTCCTTCATTCCGTTCAATATATTTGATATCCTCACTCATCGAGAAGGAATTACTTAGATATGTCCAATTTTGTTTTAGTACAATTATTAAAGACATGAAACTAATTTTCTTGAGATCTTTCGTTACATTCTTCTAAATCTTTAGATTAGTGAAGTACACGAAGAAGACAGAGAATGCAAACACAGCTGCTTGTGGGTGGTATCTTTATAGATAGTCACATTCCAACATTCCTCCGAATCGGATTACTTCTTTGCGCTCTCCTCGGATTGTACAGACCCGAGACGAGGTGTGACCACCCGTGGCGCTTGCGGTCACCTGAACTCTGACCCCCTCATTAGAGTCACCGATACTGATCAGCCTTCAACAGTTTCATTAGCATCCTCATTACTCGCCTTGTGCTAACTGTACCGCTCTGCCGTCATGAATAATGGCATTACAATACTAGAGGACCTGTTGAAATCTTGCTAGTTTTATGATCAGAAGCACACGTTATTATTCAATAGCGAAATATTGGGACTCTTAAGACTGAATCTGTGATTAGATATTCATTGTTGACGAACTCTTAGATTTTACTAGATATAATTTATCGACCCACCTCTTCCAATTCCTACACAACACAGAACTTTGAAGTAAAGTGAGGGGAGGAGAATACTCTAGCTCACAACCGAAGTCAAAATATAAATAAATAACGGAGATAGCCTACACTATTGATTATGGTTTAGCAAATGAACTTAAATTGATTATTCTAATATTTCCCAAACCGAACTTAAAGTTTCATAAATGCTATATAGCAAATAATAATGTATAAATATTAAGAAAAAAAACATAATACTTTTTTTAACACTATTTGAAGAATGGGACTATTAGAAGAATAAGATATTTACAAAAATGATTGTTTTAAATTGATTCCGGTTCGGTGGTAAAATTTGCAAACAGCCTTTTAGATATGTTTATTATTATTCTCGATTAGAATGTCACTGGCAAAGGAAGATACTCCTAATAAAAAAATAAATGAATAAAAAGTTTTAACTCGTGGGAGATCACTCTCTTGACGATGAATGATGAACAATATTTAAACTATGTAAAGAGATTTCTAAAACGCCCCATTCCTCAGCTGCGCATACCGTTAAACTTTTATCGTTCGCAATCAGCGGCGGGCCACGCTAGCGTGCCTTCATCGATTGTTCGTCCACGTTGCGTGACTGCCGACGTCGCCGGTTATTTGTATTACCATATCCCCGGCTGTGTAAGCGGTTGATCGGCGGCGGCCGAACACTTCTCCTCCGGCAAATAACAAAAGTCCGCGGGGGCATTGCTAGAGTTCCTCACGGTCTACGAGCTGTTGCCTATAGAATTAATAGTGATAACCGTCCGGTACACGGTTTCCAAGGGAAGTTATCGCTTCATTATACCCTCTCGATTGTTCCCCTCCCGCTGGTGTCTAAGTTATGGCTCGATTACAGCTCGGTACACTCTGACCGTACCCGACTGGCCGCACTTAGCGAGCTTTAATTGAAAACAATATTATGGTTTCACTACGTTCCATTCTTGTTGTACTGGAGAAAATATATATTAGGCATAAATACATACATGAAATACTTACTAGGAAATAGTTAAGAGAAAATAGTTATATTTAATGTAGAAACATTTTATATACTACTTTTATTTATCAAGTACAATTTACTTTTGACAAAAAGCTATCGAAACCTAAACGTTAAATAATTGCACAAACTACAATCATCATTGAAATGACGAAAACTTTCTTTTGTTAGTTTACGAAGTGGGGAGAGAACTGTAGTCTTCTCTATACACCAATGTAACAGAGTATAGCCCCTCAGTATTTCCATATTTCATTATTTTAACCAAAACCAATTGATTTTTAGTATTCAACAGTAAAAATCTCCAAAATTTAATTACAAAGTATGGGACAGTAAAATTAAAACAATAAATAAAATATTTATAATTCGTTGAATTTAATGTTGATATAACACAGACATGTTTGTTTAAATTTGATGTTGAAAATGAATGGTTTGAAAGGATAACAGAAGCGTTAAGGGCAATTTGTTAAGTGCTGTTAACGATAACTGTTTTTCGCAATGTTCCAATCAGAAAGTTCCAACATTAATGCGAAAACGTAAATGTTTTCGATATGAAATATAAAGTTTACGAGTTTATGTACAAATAGTGAACAGATTGATTCTTTGATCACGTAGAAAATACATAAATATCTTTGATTACGACATGATAAGTTATACGGGATGGAAACAGACATATTGAATTCAGGGAATAACTTTAAATATCCTGTTAAAAAATTAATAAACACACAAATATAAAAGAATGATCAATTTTACACAATTTACCTACCAATTTGAAGCAATGATGTACTCCCATTACTGCGAGAGTAGGGCGCCTACGATCAACAGGTACGAGCGAAAATTATCACCGGCGAGAGATAAATGTGCTAACTTGGACCCTTACGTCACACCTTGGATTGTTGTCTGCGACATAACAAACGCTAATAGCCTGGTGGCCGCCGTGTTTATCTGGGTGGGTATGGAATAAAGTTACAGGCGTGACAGTTTAGTTAGGGCTTGAGCAATACAATCCACGATAGCTAGGTGGTCCTATTTTCAATCCAAAATAAAATCTTTGTGTCCGATACTCGTGTCAAAACCTCGCTTTGTGTACAGAATAACTGTTATCGGAAGTGTAGGGCAGTAAAGGCCTATTTTGGATCCTCCGGTATTGAAAACTTTGTTTGGTTAGAAGACCAAAAGGTCTCCCGAAACATAATAAATCGACAACGAAAACTGTATAATTTCTCTCCTCCTTTCACCACTCTTGGGCGTAATGCACTTATCGCCGGGTGAAGTGGAACAATAGGTCAGATAGGAGCCAGGAGCTAGATGCCCGTGAACAGAACACCCTCTAGAATACATTATAATAATTGGAGTGATGACCGCTGCTGCGGCTGTGGCCACCCACGGTCCAGAGAGCCGACAGAGGGCCCAATCCCTTCTCACGTGAGCCGCTACCGGACTCTACACGGGCGAGGTGACTGGAGCAACCTAGACACTTACCGTCCTATGGGTTTCATTCTATTTAATCCAAAATGCTAAAAATTCTTTACTTGGACATAAGATTTGGTTGTATAGCAATGAAATATGTTTAATGCTATTAATTGTAAAGGAATCATCATAACTTTAAAGAAAACTATTTAATAATGTTTAAAAAAATATTTCTTTAAATCAGTCATAGAACGTTTATGTTGGCGATTCGAAGAATTGATAAAAAAAGGTATAAGAAAACGTTGTTTGTTGCTTGCTATAAAAAACGAGTAACTCGTACTTTTTGGATTAGACTTCACAACTAAGGTGTATTGAAATCATTAAATTTGAAGAAATACACACACTAACGATAATAAAACTAATCACAAACAATAACGATCGTTTGGTGAGTTGGATTATTGGAATTGGTCGTAGTGTTTATACGTCAGCGAGAGTTTAGTTTTGTAAAAAAATTAGTAAAATTCTGGACTAGATGTTTACGTTTAAATTGATCACATATTGTGATTTATATACCCAGCCATTTGTACTAAAAATACTAATATCAGTTATCTCAAATGCAAAATGTAATTCTTGACCATAATACAGATCTTTCAAGTTCTTTACAACCGAGATATTATCACAAACTTAAAAGGAACGAAGCATGCTGATAGATGTCTGAACATAATGTATGTTCTAAAACATGTGGTATGCAAATTTCCGCAGGTACGGTGCAGGCCAGATCTCGCCCAGAGGCCTTGAAAGAAAGAATGCTGTAGGAGTTTCCGGCCTCAGTTCAAGACCTTCAACTCTTCACAATGCAATGATTCATTCTCATTTTACAATGAAATTGACGTATCAAACTGACAGACGGAAATACTCATGGTTGTAAAAAAGTGGGAGAGGCTAGTTTGTAACTGAAGTGGAATAAATAAGGTTTCAATTATACAGATACATATGCGGTGTCAATGATTGTGTTAAAGTCTTACAATCTATACAAATATATTTTAATGTGATCTGGCACATGTACATGATTAAAAATTGAGAATAACAAATAGTTTTCTAATGACCATCAAGAAAAGTAACAGAATAGTTGAGAACAGAAATCAATAAAACGTGATGAACTTCACGAACACGACCGTAGATTCTTTTTGGTAATATACGCACGATACAGATTTTGTTACCAATGACAAGTGTTGTCGTTACGTTCTTAACTTGTCGAGGATAGTTAGCAATATACAACTCTACATCACGAACCACAACTCCAGCGTTTCAGGGTGTGTGTTAGGAACAGGTTCCAACAGAACTGAGCAGATCACGCCTTTGAGTCCTTGACTGTTATCCTTTCCCCTCGAGCACAGCTGAGAACCCCGCGATGTCGCAACCTAAACCGAGGCAGAAGTGATTTTTGCAACCTTTATGTCGGCGTAAAACTTTAACTTATTTATTGGCCGATAAATGCAATGTCCCAGTAGACGAAGTGCTATCTTCGACCTGATCACGTAGTGGGCTGGACTCACGATTTGACATTCACATTTCTGCTTAGCATCATCAATTATTGGCAATTGGAGGAAGGAATCCCTAATCTTCTGAAAACTAGCCATTATTGTAGCGAATATATGAAACCTAATTACCTACTGGAAATATTCTTTTAACACCTCTTTCAAGCACGTAGTTTCATATTATAAGAATCTCAACAATTTCCATGATCACTCTATTTTAAAGTCAAGTATGACAGTCAAAAAGCCAATCTTCAGCTTCGACGATTACAAACATAGATTTTCATATCAAATACACGGACACATGGCAAAGCGGAGGAATGGAAGTCATAAAACACTGCAAAATCCAAAGCCCAATCGGAACGTGCACCTTTACGAAGGCTGTTGCGGCGCACGGATGGACATGCACGATGCACGGGACGAGAGAAATCTGCCGGTAGTGCACGTGCACGTGCGTGGCACAGTACGGTGACGTGTGATTACACACGCTCTATAATTAGCAACCGACTTTTGTCTTTGTTTGTTGCTGGAGTTGGAACCGGGACTGGATGGAGATTATTGCCGACAGTTTCCTGTATTCGTGCCCAGTCTGTAGTTACCCAACAGCCACAAGTTGATGGAATGCGTGGAAGTTGACATTGAGACAGGTCCTTACTATGATTCTTGCCTGGCACGCACCGTTTCAGATCCAGAACTCAATAAGAAAAGTATCTGCATAAGCTAGAATATTCAAAGACTCTGGATGTGATCTTGTAGGCCTACTTAAAGAGAAGATGTTTATTGGATGCGGTTATTTAACTAGGCTTCTTCTCATACCACATGATATACCTGAATTACGTCACATACAATGGATTGAAAGATCCAACGTAATTGTGGAATTGTGAAGATTAATCTTAATTTGCTGAGTACACTTTCACATACATTTTCGGCAGCTAAAGATAAAATTCAATTTCTTTGTAAACTCAAACTAAAAGTATAGTATGGACTAAATCTTTACGTTCCATAGAAAATCTTTTAGGTTTTAGAGAACTAACTGTCTGTACATACTTTTTATTTTTTATAATATCTGGAGCGTCTGGAGTTTTAAAAAGACGAATTATTGAAGTGATGCTCTTGATGGCTAATAGGAATGGTTATTAACCTTTCTCAACCAGGAAAAAAAAAAAAAAAAAAAAAAAAAAAAAAAAAAAAAAAAAAAAAAAAACTTAAGTGATATCTCACTGTGTGACTATATCGAGGTACGAAGAAACACAAGACGATTATCACCATGAAAAAATATAATCCCATTGTAATTACATAACCAAAATCCATGAGATGTTTGCATATTTAGTTCACACATATTTGGAGTGGTGCCCTTTGTTACCACTGTACTGCTAAACGCAAATGTACAATGCAAAGTGGTGTCAATGAAGAATACATAATAGATAGACCAATGGCATGACGAGTTAAACGTGTACCTTCCTCATGCCAGGCATGTAAATAAGTGACGAAGAAAGTGAGTGACCGCGACGACCAGTAAACCGAAACCTGTTGTTGCCCACCCCCCCCCCCCCTCCAGACAGTGGACACGCACAATTGGTGCAATGACTCACTTGCTACGCTCGCTCGCGAACATCCAGACAGACCGGATCGACCTTGACTCCTGAGCAGGCTGAATTTTCTTCTCAGACTGTAAACTTTAACCGTCAATTTCCTATTATTAGTGAGTTAATGCAATTATTGTTACTTTGGTTTACATCAAAATACTATTTCTTGAATAGAAGCACTTTTTTACTCAAAGATACGTGTGCTTTTATTTAAAATTTTGATGCTTAGTTACTGCGTGAAAAATAAGCAACGATTCCTTCCATCCATATTGCTCCTTACGCTACTGAATAACCATAAAACTGAAAGTGCACGACTGTACAAATGAAATAACTAAAATCAGGTTGAGGTAGTAATTGATCAATCAGAAACCTACTCCAGGCTTAAGATATATATTAAGTGGATCATGAATTTTTACTAAGTAGGCCTACTGTAAGAATTTATAGTTAGCAATTTACGTTGAACTTTGGTTTCGGTTAGTTGATTTAGAGAAGTTAGTTTACTCTTGAACTAGACAAAAATGTGTGCACTAGGTAAAAGATATTAAAATAGTTTATTAGATAAGTTATTCTACAAAAATAACAAATCGTGATCAATTTAAAAGGCGCTAATTCTTGTGAATGTTTAAAACAGTTGTTTAAAGTTGTTATATTTGTTATCAATGTTATAACTTCTATTGTAACAATAGAGGAAAGGAGGGAAAATGATTTTGGTTCTTAAATAGTCGATTTAAAAAATGGAATGCGAAATCAATAAAGGACGTTATCATTGTTGCGGTTGCTTGTTATGATGACAATGACCCTTCAATGTGTGTCAACCAAACAAAGTTATTAAAGCTAAACGGCTGTAAGTTACAACCGAGAACTGTATAAATGGGGATGAGGTCTGTTAACAAGCATCATACCTCCTCACCAGGCAACTTTCCTTTGTGGAACCCGGGCAGTAGAAGAACTGCGAGGAATCTGCCACTACAAGGTCGTCAATCATCGGACTAAGAGCGCCGCTGGAAAGGGGACCGCCAAAGAGGATCTGGTGAAGTGATGTGGTGTAGAAAGTGTAATAAACAACAACTAGCGTGAAATGTCAAGAAGGTGGAGCGAAGTCAATTAGAGGCATCTGCAGAACTTCGATGAAGATCCCGATCTGCTCCCAGCAATCGTCAGGATTGAGTTTCAAGTCATAAATATTCTACAAGAGGTCATAAACACTTGAAGCCTTCTTAATATGGTATGCCATGACTGAAGGCCTTATAACACACTATCACTTAGTGAAAACAATTTTATGGACATATTAAGAGTTTGGAAATTGAATTTACTTCTTGAAACTTGTGCAAGGTTGCCATTTGTAGTATGCTACTATGTACTTTCAACTAGTCCTTATGAACGATAACTAGTTAATAACGTAATAGTCAGAGATGTATGAGACCTATAGTTTAGTAAGTTTATATACCTTTTACATTATATTTATTTGAACTATTTGGCTGAACTGTTTTGACGTTCGCGCCTCTTAGAGAAAATCGTATTTAATGTGAAGGAATTGAAAACGTATTATGGATGTACGACAAAATAAATGGCAAATGGGAGAGGTGGGTTACTAGCTCACCCAATTCCGACCACGTCTGTTTCCGACCCAGCCTGCACAAAATAGACATTGCCGAAAACTTATGGATTATTAAAATAAAAAAAACACTGAAATATACTAACCTTAAATATAATAACATACGTCAAAACTAAAGCACATTGAATTCAGTAAAACAACAGACACGAGCCAGAAGATCGGAACAACGCAGAAATGTAAGTAGCAACAAACATCACACACTAACCACATCTCTAAATTCAACAAACTCACACTAAATCCTCAAGACGAACATTCCACGAGAGTAATACAAATAAATGCAAGAAAGATGCAAGAAGAAAATTTTGACAATTTTTTTAACAGCCCTAAATAATAATTTATTAAAATAAATTCTAACATTTTTACAGTATGTAGGCCTACAAGAACTATAACTTTAAGATGTAACTATTTTACTCATGTATGACTTAAGGAAATACAATTTTTAAATTGAATATTAATTAAGAAGTTTATTATATGTAAGGAAAATCAGTTTACTTTAGAAAGCTAATTTATGCGGTAAATATGTTAGATTGATCCTGTTTAAAAGTGCTCCTTTCACAGAATTTCCTGGTTTATTCTCAGCTGTGGAACGACCAATTTACTGGCGTCCTGATTGCAACGGAAGACTGGCGAAGACAGACCATCCCCATATCCGGTACTGCGGGACCATAACGAACACATGTGTCGAGGGTGAGGTCCTACGCTCACGGGTGGCCGCGCCCTACCGTAGTTGAGCAACCCTACTCAACTCCCACCCACACGGCCCAATCTGTTATTCATGAGTTGATTTGTGTATTATAATGCCAATCCGAGACCTGAGTCCGGGGTCAACCATTATACTGTTTGTTACCCTTCTACCCGACCTGCGCCACACGCTGGCAGGCATTGAGCTGAACACAAACAAGAGTAGTTACTCGCTTAGGCTATCCTGGAGATACCAATGGGCTGAGAACTTAGTTACAGTTGGAGGAATTTAGCTGTGCTCGTAGGGCCCAGATATTACCCTCTCAACAAATAAACGCTATCTGTGTGGCGGGTTGCGTTTACGTGCTAGCCGTTGAGATGAAGGCGCAACAATCACTTTAACGACTTTAAACTCACGATTTTGATTTGCAGATAAAAATTGACAAATACGTTATTTTCAAAAACACGTTAAACAACACTATAGCAACTGAAAAACAAGGATAAGTCCCATTATTCCTATTATTTGGTTTCTCTTATTATTTAATTCCACCACAATCAGGACTTTTACAAAACAGACTGATTTTAGCGAGTGTAATGGATTATTTGGGCCAATACGATTCCTGAGAGGAGGGCTTTACCCATGAGTCACAGGAAATGTTTTCGGGACGCAGCGCATAATGCTACCCCGCCACCCCTCCCGCCTATCACCACACACTCAAGGTCACGCGCACAGCTAAAGTCCTCGAACTGTAGTCATATTTCAACAGAGAGAACAACCATTATACTGTTTGGTACCCTTCTACCCGACCTGCACCACACGCTGGCAGGCATTGAGCTGAACACAAACAAGAGTAGTTACTCGCTTAGGCTATCCTGGAGATACCAATGGGCTAAGAACTTAGTTAGTCATATTTCAACAGAGAGAACAACCATTATACTGTTTGGTACCCTTCTACCCGACCTGCACCACACGCTGGCAGGCATTGAGCTGAACACAAACAATTACTCAAAAAGTAAATTGTTTAATTAAATTAAAATATATCATTATTTTGTTGTGACTTGAGTCATGGTTAACATGTTTGATAAGGATCAAATAATTACCTCACTAAATCATATGAATTAACATGAAACTAAAAGAGAGTATTGATACAAAGTGTGTTTCATGAGACATAATTACAAAGTTAAAAACGTAATCAAGTGACTAACTGTCTAGCTTAAATTTTATTAAAACGAGAAAAATATGCAATTTTTAATATAATATAATTTAATTTAATTTAAAGACAAGAAGCTGAAAATCTGATGTTCTAACCTTCCTTTAGATACCCATCCTTTTTAAAAGATTGGATAATACTAATCCTACTTCAGTGTCCAATTGTGTAGCTTCTAATCACTTTCAATTGATTACCTATTGAAAAGTAATAACGATATAACGATGTAATTGCCAATAATCTTACTACATACCACACTTGATGTAGACTCCATATATCAATAGAGCTGTGCCGGAATCAAACAAATGTGAGCACATCCAAGACTTACAAGGATAGTGAGGATGTTACAGACATTTCCACCGTTTTGCCTAAACCATACTATATAAAATCACACATATAAATGTAGCAATCAAACAAAAATATGTACATATGAACGTTATACGGAATATTGCCAGAATGACTCCAGGGTGAAGAGTGCAACATCCCCCGGGACATTACGTCTAGGCAGGGCAAGGTGGGGAGGCTGCGGGTTTTACAGCAGGAGGGTCTGGAAACAACCTCGTAAATCATACTGTTTACGATCTCACAACACCTAACAGGCGACAAGTAATGGACGCAAGTTTCAAAAGTTGCAAAAAAATCATGTGAAGTGATTTAAAAAATCAATCAATTTGAAGTGATAAGATTCGTCAAAAAAATCATATATACGTAATTTTTCGTATAATTAACCAGTAAAGTTAAAAGGAACATCAAGTAAAACTGACATTTTCAAGATACAGATATTAATAGAAACAATTTAAGAGATGACAACAGAGATAATGACTGAAGTCTTCATACTCAGATTTCGTGAAGGGCTAAACGGTTGACTGGAGAGTTATTATCTGTGAAGGCATTCAAACTATCTGTTGGGGTCCCTAGAAGACTAACATTGTGGAAGGCCCCGACACGGAGAGATAAGAAATGTCACCAGTTGTCAGGGCGACACGTCATTATTATGATAAAGTGGCAAGATGTCTCAAGAAGTTACTACTGACCGAATAGGATGGAAATTTAGGATGTCTACATTATTATAAATACTTTTTTTTATTTAATTTCCTTTAATTTAATTGTATTCCCACTGTCTCGAGTTATATATTTTTTGTTTCAAAGAGAGAATCTTAACGTTATAAAACAAACGAGCGTTAACAAATATATTACTTTTGGATATAAAAACCCCTTCCATGCAAAGTTTTCAGCCTTTACAATTGAGTACATTTATTTATGTTTTACATGCCAGGCGCATGTTTAAATTGTGTATTAAAACGTGTAAAATGACTGTATTTAATAAATAAAACGTAAAATAACTCAATTGCAATCTCGAAACTATCACGAATATTAAAAAAAGGACTACTCTTATGAGATGATCATGATGAGATCACCTGGTTACTTGAGTCTAAACATTAAAAACTATTGCTTGCTACATATTTATTGTAACTCATTCCTCCCCCCCCCCAGAATATCTATAAATTTTACCTGAGAGGTTTCATCCTCCAGGGCTCTCATCCTGGAGAGGTCTCTGAGTCTCTCACGACGCTTGTCACTGAGCTCTTCCAACCGTTTAGCTGCTCTATCCACCTCTGAGAACAACCTTTCAGCTCGCTCCACACCCAACCTGTTCAACATGAGATTATCACAATGCGTTTCAACTAAAAAATACAACTAAGTTTTTTAAATGTATAAAAATAGAGAGACGTACCAACTAGTTTTGATTATGCCACGGATCCACGAAAAGTTTTCACCGAAAAGCACTTGAATTACATGAGATTGAAAACGGTGCCTAGATCATAATAAAGCTGTACAAAACAGAACAAAACAGATAAACATAAGACAACAAATGACTAACCGAAATATTTTAAACCGTGTTATTCCAAATCCACCACCTTGTCTGTTACTCAAAAGCCAAACACCGCTTCGTGTTGGAAAGGACGGACATGAATCTCGGTTTTGTAATTGCTTCCTCGAGGAAACGTAGCGGGAATGTGGCAGCCTGTTTATTGTACAAGGTTCATTGACTCGCCGACTTTGATTGTGAGCATTACAGTCCACCATAAAGCATAATGTTGCAGGTTCCCATGTCGTAAATAACCCACCAACATCTGCACGACTTTTAGTGTCATACTTGGACCAGAATCCGTACTTTGATGTCGGTGGTGTTTAAGAACAGCGATTTGATCTAACTTATGTTCTGCGCTTTGTGGTCGCAGTAAGTAAGTTAAGGTCGGTGAAAGTGTGTTACCGTTCTTGGTAACATAACACATCGGGTAATAATCTTAAATGCTGTATCAATTGGTGACATAAAACTGACATAATAATGCCCATAAAACGCAACCACTAGCAATACGGTGCGCCATGCGCACTATGGTTGTTCAAGGTATACTTACAACCATATCAGTTATCGGTAAAGACGCGATACTGATAGCCTTAGAAGTATAATAGTACTGATAACCATTATAATTGGACTGTATTTTGATCTTTTGGCCAAAAAGTTAATAGTGTCCTTGTTTGCACCGAAAGAAACCTGTGTCCTAAGTTTCAAGTCTCTAGGACCTTTCTATAAAAAGCTATCGCGAATCTGGACAGACAAACCGACAGACATAAGGACGAAATGCCCATTGATCTTTTAAACCCATAATCAACAGCATTCTTTTTGGGGACAAGAGGAACCCATTTATCAAGTTCCAAGTCAACAAGAACAAGTAACTTTTAAGTAATTTTACTTTACAATTATATAAAAACCAACGTGTCTATGGTAAAGGATAAGAGTTCCCTAATAATGCCAGAGGAAGAACATGAATATTTGTCAAAAGCTTATATTAACGGCAACGTAATTTTCAGTGCTGGACAGAATATGAGAACGTTGGAAAAGTGACAGATGTATTGTTATGTGACGTTCCTATATCCTCCACCTCGATTATATTTCTCAAAAGGATAATTTTCTCATGTATTGACTAACAAATGCCAAAATTACCTGACATCTTCGTTGTCTGGCAGCCACTGCGCTCTGTCCTCCAGAGCCGCCAGGGTGGTGTGGCCGTCCCTCCTGAGACGTTGTAACTCCGAGTCGTGTAGAACCCTACTCATGGTACGATGTTGACTGCTCAGCTGGCGCCGACTCAGCGTACCGTCCACGGCGCTTCTGACGTCCGACATGACGCCTACCAGACGCCGCCCACACGCCTGACAGCTGCTGATGAACGGTTCGAGCTCCTGCAATCACATTTGAGAAACTTACGTGAAATCTAGGAATTTTAAGGGACCCTCATCCCTCTCCTCAAAAATGATGGTCGGAAATTCCTCTAAAAGGAGATTCACTGGCTACGTATCGCAAAAGATGCATAATACATCTAGTAGGACTTTTTGCTTAGCTCCACCCCCAAATCCACTTGTACGAGTAGTTGGGAATTTAAAATTTCTACGTTTTTATAGTGAATAACATGAATTCAGATTGGCTTTAAAAAACATCTAATACAACCTAATTTATTACAAACGTTATTATTACTCAAGTAACAAGATATACAATTTCAATGTAAGAAAGTGAGATACGGGACAGCTTCGTGTCATTATATAAGATGAGAGAGAATTTCCTACATACAATTATTTTTTAATATTTTAAAGGACAGATGTAAAGTCCTTTTAACGTGAATCGCATATCTAGGATTAAATATAAACAAGCTATCTCCTCAGTTTGGAACATATTCAGATAGTTTGACTCATCAACATTATGGATGGCTGCCACAATTGAAAATGGACGTCTGGGAACTTAGATCCCTCAGTAACAGATCGTCCAGATGGTATGTAAAAGCCTACTGTACATAAACGACTCCAAGGTCGTTGAACTTTAAAAAACACTGCATTTGGGCCAAAAATTCTATAGTTAAGAAAAATGTCCGTTTTTCAGTATTATTATTATTGTTTTTTCTAGAGGGTCTTACACTAATAAGTATTATTGACATCCGTTAAATTAACTTGACCAACGTCTATACAAAGATATTCATCCGTTGTCGTAATTCTATTAGTTAACTTCGTTATTGTGAATACACTGTAATTTATTTGGCTCTATCTTTGTCTACTCTTATGGATAATGCCTGCCCGGTTATGGTGAGCAGTTTGATAATTTCACTTTCCCGGGACGGTACGATAGAAGGTGGGATGGTGTGATGACTGCCATTTGGCCTGTTGAGTCCAGGCCAGAGTAGGCCAAGTGCGTAGCCGTGGACTGTCGTGAGAACCGACCGTCAGTGCTCGGATACGAACACTTTCATCACTTTCCCGCAAGGTCGATCGGAGAAGAGTCAGTGAGGATCTGCCCATGCCCAGGAGTGCGGCCTCACGAGCGATCTCGGTTTAACTGTATTGTTACATCATGAGAACGGCATCCCGTGTGTCACTGTCACGACTCCGGGAGAACACTTCCGCGGACCAACACCAACAGATCTAGGTAACGTTTCTTCCAGTGCATTCATTCTTTGGATCTAAAAACCGAGGCCTACTGGGTTAGCTGTGATGTGAGCTTGACTACTAGACATTCAGTGTGATTAAGGCCATGAATTTGTATTGGTTAGATGTTATTGATAAATACAATATCTTTTCTGACTCACTGGGAAAAAAGGCAGATTTAACATGGGACTGTCATCTCGAAATATGAAATTAAAGATAGATTATTGCTGTAGGTGTTTGATTGGCATAACACTGATGAGACAGTTGCCCTCATTGTTGACATGATATTCTCGTAACACTTTCAAACATTAAGAAAGTCCATAATGATAACCTTACCAGACAAAAATTGTAACAAACGTGTGTGTGTGTGTGTGTGTGTGTGTGTGTGTGTGTGTGTGTGTGTGTGTGTGTGTGTGTGTGTGTGCGCGTGCGTGCGTGCGTGCGTGTGTGTGATACATTTTCTGATTATAGTGGTTTTGGATTTTGGTCGATTCGGTGAAAATCAAACAAATCAATCGGAAATGTCATCATTAGAGCGATTAAAATAGGCAGATTTCTATGAAACTACAACATACAAAATGTACAACAGTGACATTTCTATCTATTCTTTACCAATGTCGACAGCAAAATTATTGTAATATTCTTAACAATAACTAATTGGCTCTTGTAATGCTGCCCCTTTTGTGCCATTTAGAAAATCTTGACGTCATTGCTGCGAAAAGTTCTTCAGTTTTCTGATAATCATTTAACAGAAAAGTTGAATGTTCACTGGAAAGATCGGCTGTTATTATAATTCCGATAAGAAGCTGGTATCCAATTTAAACGATTGCCAATTTAAACTAAATTGAGTCATATGGATGCAAGAATCTCACTTTAGTTTATATTTATCATAATAAGTACCAAAAACTAAACACCATTATTTTATTTCCAGCTGGTACTTAACACAATGTTAGGGATTCTATTAAAAGTCATAAACGACCTGAACTGACAGAGGATCTTTCAAAATCATTTTGAGAGTAATTAAAACCCAATCCAGAAGTGAAACGTCAAGAATCACTCTCCAAGAACAACTCAATGGTTATTTAGAGGATTTAACAGTACACGAAGTAGAGATTATGAAGGGTTAGATGAAGGGGTCCTTTCATTGAGTAGAGCTCAAAATATCGTTATCAAACCACCAGATCTGGCCGACAATACAGGTTTGAGTGACGGAGAGGTCGTTGACCTGCGGTTTAAACACTGCTTGAAGCAATCCTAGCAGCATTCTGAACTTTGCCCATTATGTTTTGGGCCAATGGGTCACTCGATTTGAACCATTAAATTATGAAATATATTGAGAATGAGCGAACTATATGTATGGTAAAATCGTGAGTGAATTATAAATAAAGTACTATAAACAAGATCTGTTATGCATTAATAGGAGATGATTAAATATTGCCATGGGTTTTTACTAGCTATATTAAAACTAAACATACCAATATGTCAATTGAAGATATAATTATCACATATTGCTGTATTATTATGACATAAATAAAATATAATTTGTGATTAAATATTAAACACTTTCCCGTACTGCACCATAAATTGCTACTTGATTACATTAGATCGATACTTTATAAAAATACGAGGTATCTTTATTAGACGAAATTTAATAATTTTATGTATTATCCTATTCGTTACTAAACTATTAGTTTCCTCCAAAATCTACCTATGTTCAGTTAAAAATAATGAACTTGATATGACAAATGCAATGAAATCCCTGCATAAAATTCCCTTCAGTTTTGATTTCCAACATCACTCTTACTACATATATACAAAATGATGCAATAGAAAAGTTTAACAAAATAAATACAACAAAGGTGAATTAAACAAGAACGATAACAGAAGTTGGTGCTTGAACTTGACTTAATGCGGTCCAAAAGAGCGACCGCGACGTGTTATCAAACCCGAGGTGGTTAACCTCCAGACAATGTTGTGTTGCAACCGAGCGGCTTTGTTGATAACTCCGACTTCAAGTGCCCACTCGAGGGTGTCAACACACTTTCGGCGGTGTTTGACAAGCAAACGTAACTCCCCGGGAAGTACTTAAAGATGTAAATGACAACCAAAGCAAACGAAATGGCAATAAGCAAATAAAAGAGAAAAGTCAAACAATGCGAAAGCGCAGAGGTCTGTTCTATACCTTTGAAAATGTCGTAACCAAAAGTAAACAGTTGCTGATTGTTGCGAATGTACTACATATGTAATCGCGTTTCTTGCAAGTAAAAAGTAAACAACTTTCAAATCTCTGAGAGGACTTTGGTTTTGAGCTACGGATACATAGTTGTATAGCGGTAGGAAAACTCTTGCATCTCAATCATAATTTCACGGATAATGAGAAAATTATGTCTGATAAATAATAACAAAACTCACATGGAAAAGGAATATAAGCTATTACGACATGTGACAACACGTTTTGGACATTACTTTTCGATAAAATTCTACTCCTCTCGTATAACGTTTTTTATACTAGATTTACTTTACAATCACATTATACTTCCAGACATCAAACATCACAATATTAGTTGTTTGAAACGTGATAGTCGAAACCATAACGATTGTAAAGGATCAACTATCGATGATTACCTTGAAAAATTCGACCCACTCGAGTTGATCGTGTGTGGTACGTCCACCGCATTCAGAAGGTGTCTGGTCTTCAGGGATGAAATGGAGAAGATCATTTGCATCACTGACAATGTGACACTGAAAAAAATATGAATTAAAAATGTCTTGTATTTTATAAGCAGATTAACGTGAACAATTCTAACATTATAAGGATAAACATTAAATCTTATTGACCATCATAAACTTTCAAATCTGGAGGTATGAACTTACCTTTGTTTTACTAAGGGGTAGTGTGGTGAGGCCAGGCGGTTGTTGTGGGTTGGAACTTAGGACGAGAGCTACCCTCTGCGTTAACTGCAACAAATATTTGATAAATAGTACGAGATATATAATACAGACAATTATGTTCAATATAAAATTATTGGAATATACCATTCAAATTAAGTACTATATTTTAGAATCCATTGCTTAATATAATGAAAGGCTTTGTTGTTCCAATTGTCGGATATTATTCTGGGGATTTAAAGTACGGATTCCAAGTACGTAAAAGAGCTAAGAAGATAACAGTTTCCTGGACAAGAAGTAAGTTTTTATAAAAGTAAGATCTTATCTGTAAGTTAAAATGATACCTGTGATAGTCTACTCGATTTGAAAATGGTCCTTGGCTAGCAGTGAGCTTAGGCAAGATAAATAACTTGCAAGGACAGAATACTTTGACGATGATGCTAAGGTTTGTGTTTGACAAGGCTGGGAGGATCACAGTTAACTGATCTACCGTACAGCCGCAGGAGTGACAAAGGACTGAAGGAGTGACTCACCGTGACCGAGGCCAGTGATTTGTCGAGGAAATGAAGACCGTCGGTCGGGCTGGAACAGTTGACAGCTACCACGGTCAGTCCGTCCACCGTCCGCTCCGGCCTACAACAAGATACACTGATAATAATAATAATTCTTTTATTGCATTTTGGCAATAAGACATTGCATTGCAAAAGTCAGGACAAAACAACTGTAGAACTTACACCACAATTTGTATTGGATACAGTCAGAATTTCGTTGCAAAAAGGTCACAATGAACTATGAAAAGAAAGATATGGTGTAAGCTAGTACAATAATATCATAAAAACTAAATGTTAAGAAAGGAATTGTAATGAAATACAGCCACCGTAATTAAATACATACTATCTAAGAGCAAAGGATTGATCCGTTTTAGACCAGCAGTTTGAGAGTTGTGTTGAATCCGCATTCCAATAGTAGAAGCCTTAGATTGTCTGCATCTTCTAAATTATAATGATACATTGGAATATCTAAGAACCCGACCAACCATACAAAGATTCTTACTAATCCAATAACGTAACTTTACTGTATGCTGTTGGTAACTGAAAATTGTCATATGACTATACTATGTTTGTTTACCCAATCGGTGTATGCTGAGTTTTCTTGTTGCCCTCATGGTTACCTAAAGAGCAATATAAAGATAATACACTTTTAGTTTAATCTATAATTTTGACCTTTTGACCCTAAAATCAATAGAGATATCCTTAGACTAAGAGAAACCTATGTACCAAGTTTCAAACCTCTACGATCTTATTATCAAGTGTTATCGTTCGGGCAGACAGCGAACGACACGATCCTAAGAGCCGGTTGCACAATGCATGAACTACCATCTTGATTGTAGTACCATGAGAACAATATTAAACCTCATCCTCTTTTACAACCTTATCTTTAACTGTAGAATTAATCATAAGAGATGATTTAAAAATTGTCCCAAAAAACTTTTGGTGTACTATCTCGATTAATAAAAAAATCACACAAAAGCTTTTCGATGTGTATTAATTATATATTTACAAGGCAACTCCCATAACGCTATGGTCAAAAATGATAGCTTAAAAGTGCATAAGGTTTAACATTATTTTTATTGACAAAAACACAAGCTCGTTTCACTACGAAGGTCAGTAGTAAGTGGCCAGCCTCTCTCCTTCTAAAATGGCGATACAGTTTCTTTGGAGTAGAAGAGAACGTATTTTATGAATCCGAGCACATTCATATACTAGTCAATAACATGATTTCACAGTATGAGTGTGTCAATCCTAACTGCAGTACAGTTAAATTGCCATTGGAAAAGGTACCCATATTAATCGGTACTAACTGAGCCTTCACAACACCGGTGGATCGCCGGTTGAAAGATGACAGGTGAGCCTGCCGGACGGATAAATTACACCCTCGGCCCCTTATTGCAGAGGAGGCCCGCGCACCGACGGACGCAGGAGTTCAGCGGCCGTAATAACAACGATTGACGGTGAAAAATCGAAAGTAAATAATTGATAATGGCCATCGGCGCGTAATGCGCATGCGCCGTCTCCCGCTAGATTTCATCTCCGCTAAATTATTACAAGTAATGGCTTAATTCAGCGCAATCACCGATCTGATCTGGACTGCACCGATTTCAATTACCGCGATCGCCCCCTGGGCCACATCCGGAGATACGGGAGACCGGAACTGGAAACAACAGTCCTGTACAACTGGAGCTGGAGATTCCATCGATGACTCATGGTACAGCAGTCTTTTACGACAACTATAACGATTACAGTACCGTGGTATAAAATCAATTACACCAGTGTTTAATTTCTGAGATGGTCGGCTGTATGAGATTGAAGTTCTAGTGATTTACAGCGCATTCACGACCGAAGTGATCTTCTGAAGTGTCGTTACAAAGCAATAAAATACTTATAGGATTTATACATGTTTTGCCTCCTGGATTGATACTTGACTATGAAAGAAAATAAGGTTATATACTTTTCCGTCGTAAAGCCAACTTTTTATTTTAATTAGCACTAGATTGGGAGCGCCATCCTATTATTCTCAAATGCTGAATACCGAACATGTCGTCTAAATTACTCGCAAGTATCCTATCCCAAAACTAGTAATCATAGAAATAATAAATTTTGATTGACGACGGAAAGGTATGTAACCTTCATTATTTTCAAAGACACTAATAAGAATATTTGTTATAAGATTTTATCCTTGCAGCTGGCTCATGCGGGATATATATCCGAAAATAAAGAAGTTTATATGACTCATCCACTACCACATGAGTGATAAGAGGTAATAGGGGAACCTTAGATGTTTATACGACACTCATCCACTAACTTGATAGAATGGAAACAATTGGAGTTTTATTAATATTACGAGATTTTATAGTTATTTGAATATTGTAGCCCATCGGCGAACTAATTGTTTTACGAAAGTATATACTTTTGTTTTAAATGCTTTATGTTACACATGATAATGATACTTATATTTGATGGAATATCATACAAAGAACAAGGGAGAGAATTATTAAACGGTAATTTTGATGTAAAGGCTGATAACAGGATTTGATCTATGTTACTTCTCAAACAGATTTGATATAATACTTGTCAACGCTGGAAATAAATAATTTATCGGAAACGCATCGATAAAGACTGCCACCCGAAGGAATTTGAACTCAATTATATATTACGAACGAAAGGACGTAAACTAAGTTAAATAACTAAATGCAGTAATTGTTTATATGTTGGGGAACGAATGTAACATTGACACCCAAATATAGCATGTAAACCAGGGAAATAAACCTTTCAGAGCATTGGACGCCACCATATTAAATTTCATGATGCATTCGTAGTTGGCCGGGTCTCCGAACCTCTTGTTACGGCCCTGCAACATAACGTGCTGCTCCCGTGAGTACGCGGCCGGCAGCAACAGCGTCCACCGTGACCGGTCGAAACGGAACGAAAGGGAAATTGATTTGTCTGTGAGAACAGCCTCTTGTACTACCTCATGTGTCGTAGCACGTCTAGAGCAGCCTCCCAGCAGGGTTCAAGGTTCTCCTTAGACCGTCAACAATAACAATCCTTGCATTGTACGATTCAGAAGTGAGAAGTTATCCTTATTACGCCAACACCAGGAAAAAAGTAACTGCATCTGGAGGCCACACGCACTTAAAACGATACTAACCAAAGTGCTAAAGGAAAATGGCACTATTAGAGGACTGTATTAAACCTAAAAGGCCATAATAGGTGTGCCAGAGTAATTCTTTATAATTCTATAATAAACATGTTTTACCTTTTTTATATTATAAGGGTATGTGTTTTACGAAAAAGAATGACACCAAATGAGTAGGGATTTTCATTGCTGACGCTTACATATTGCTAATACCCAATTCCAAACATTTAACAGATTCTCAATCCTCGTATTGGTCCTCTTTTAAGTGACAAACAAAATTTGCACCGTCAAATGGTTGACTCATTTCCAAATGTGTTAATGATGAATCTTTATGGTCATACAGCTTAACGTGTCGTTTGAGAACCCACAACACCACAACAGGTAATCCCATATGAACACAGTCTAAACTCCAAAATAGGAAAATAGGAAAGTAAAGCTCTAAATCAGCCCTAAACGAAAGTGACCTGCCAGTAGCAGACGGAGTAAACAGTCGCGCTGACGAGTACATCAGTGTCTGGAGAGCTGACTCGGGTGTCACGACGAGAGGGAAATTGGTGGCAAGTGATATTCATTAGCAGTCAGACGACGGCGGCAGTGGCAGCGGCAGAGGCAATCTATCTGTGTACTTTCACGTGGCTGTGAGCAGGAACAGTGAGTGATTAGTCGTTGGCTGTTCCTCGTTACCGTCTCTGGTCACCGGAGATCCGCTGTACCGAACAACTGGAATATCGACAGTTCTAGGATACATGCAAGGACGAGATTATTGATTTAGAACGAGATTGCAGTACTGAAGAACTGGAATATCGACAGTTCTAGGATACATGCAAGGACGAGATTATTGATTTAGAACGAGATTGCAGTACTGAAGAACTGGAATATCGACAGTTCTAGGATACATGCAAGGACGAGATTATTGATTTATAACGAGATTGCAGTACTGAAGAACTGGAATATCGACAGTTCTAGGATACATGCAAGGACGAGATTATTGATTTAGAACGAGATTGCAGTACTGAAGAACTGGAATATCGACAGTTCTAGGATACATGCAAGGACGAGATTATTGATTTAGAACGAGATTGCTGTACTGAAGAACTGGAATATCGACAGTTCTAGGATACATGCAAGGACGAGATTATTGATTTAGAACGAGATTGCAGTACTGAAGAACTGGAATATCGACAGTTCTAGGATACATGCAAGGACGAGATTATTGATTTAGAACGAGATTGCAGTACTGAAGAACTGGAATATCGACAGTTCTAGGATACATGCAAGGACGAGATTATTGATTTAGAACGAGATTGCAGTACTGAAGAACTGGAATATCGACAGTTCTAGGATACATGCAAGGACGAGATTATTGATTTAGAACGAGATTGCAGTATGAAGAACTGGAATATCGACAGTTCTAGGATACATGCAAGGACGAGATTATTGATTTAGAACGAGATTGCAGTACTGAAGAACTGGAATATCGACAGTTCTAGGATACATGCAAGGACGAGATTATTGATTTAGAACGAGATTGCTGTACTGAAGAACTCGGGCATCGGGGATACTAGGATTCCTGAAAGACAGGATTTTTTGGTTTAGAAATATTAGTCCTACGGAACTCAAACAGTAGTAACCAAAACAGGCTTGATAGTATACTTCCAGTAAAAAAATAATTAAAGGACCTTTTTGAAACAGTTATTTATTTGGATACTGAGATAGAATGTTGTATTTTTTCTTTACATCATATTTTTGATGTCTTCGAGACAAGAGAGAAGAAACACAATTGATTGTTACTAGCACAATGCATAGTTTAGAAGTGTTATATTTTGTAATTTTGATATGGATTGATTGTCTTTCAACACAACAGAGAGAATGTACGTCTAATGAACACGGTTATAGACGAATGGCAGCCACCAATAATTTTGCATGGAATAGTCTTTTAAAGAAGCTTATTTATAATAAGACCCAAGAAAGATCCTTGCAGTCTATTAACACTGGAAATAGTCCTTGCAGTCTAAGATAATCACCGTAGGAAATAAATTACAGATAAAAATAATTTTTGTACGGATCAGTATTGTAGAGTAGCTTATTTTAAGACGGTCCAATATGTTAATGTTTGTGCTTCCACATATGATAAACCAGCGTTTACAGCCATAGCAAATGTCAACTAATCCACACAAAAATAAACCTAAAGTTGAAGGAATGTTCCATTTCTATTAAATACCTTCACCATAGTGTCTTAAGTATACGTAGAATTTTAAATTAACGTGGTAAATATAAATTTGCTTTATTTTAATTTTTATGAATATACAAAAACAAAATATAAACTTCACAATTTTGTCTATCCTCAGGCAAGCATCGTGAATTAGTTTAATAAAACTCAAAGAATCACGACAGGATTTTCGTAATTTTACTGCGACTCCATATGGATGCAGCATGAAGACCTCGCGCTTTAACGTCTCCAGTAATGTATATATTTACGTTCCTTTGCTCACGCAGTAAAATCAACGGGTAACAAACATGTTATTAAAAGAACCATCAACGTACGGTGGGAGGGCAAATAATTTATGTCCTCATTAATGTGACTTTCCCTCACCTCCAAACCCACTTCGAGGAGATCCTTACGCAACAAAAGGGTTTTCAACAGGTTGAAATGAAGTACGCCTACAACAATCATCGCTCGCGTAGTTCACTAAACGTGTTACTGTCCAAGGTAAAATTTAATTTTAACGTCATCGCTTTATTTATGGGATATAATTAATTAGACTACACATAAAAACGAACGATTATCTGTAGAAAATAGCGCTGGGAACTTCTGTTTTCCCATGATGCTCGTCCTTTTGGTGCTGGACGACCACATTGTAATTACTGTGCCCTGATGATACATGACAGCGTCCGACAAAATCAAGGAACGCACACTCCCCGATTTCAGTTTTTTAATCGCTTTAATCACCGCTGACGGAAATAAGTGGCACAACCTGAGGTGCAGTCTTCGGAGTTGAAGATTATTTACTACGTTTGAAGATAAGGTTTATGAATCTCTCGGATGAAATATATCCATTCTTCTCGGCTCTATAAGACTGTAAGTATTCTTGTTTCTTGTCATAACTACTTGGACCGGAGCCGCGTCGGTGACTGCCTGTACTTGTTAATAACACACCTTCTGTCCAACATTCCCGCCCGAGAAAGCGGGTACGCGCCGCACCTCCCATAAAAAAACTGGCCACCATAACAATATTCGCCAAGACCTGCCATTGCGTATGGAGCACGTCAAGTAATATTTCAAAGTATATTTTGCAAATAAGGGTTATTTGTAAGTTCGCCCCAATCAGTTCACAATCAGGTTTTATATCGTCGCGCCGGTTTACGACACTTGTATACGATGGGTAAATATTATATTGTATGACATTACATAGCTACCATTTAAAATACAATTACGAAGTAAACTCTGTTAAGGACTTAATGAGTTCAAGATAGTGCCATTTGTAGATTTTTTAGAGGCATACTGTAGACTTGTTATAGGTATGCCGTACCACAAAATTGGTTTCCGGGCTTCTTCTAAATTGATATCTTAGCAACATTTCTTTTTCGTTTCTCAAACAGTGAATGATAATTTTCATATTCTAATCATTCCTCTGATTAAATATGAAATGGATCAACTTCATTCTCTACCCGATGGATGATGTCGAGATCCTTTCTTTAATGGCGGTATATGCCGTAACATATCTGTTGTTCTTAATTATTGTCAAGTTTCATATAATTTTGATATAAGATTTTGTTACAGTTAAAATTGTATTGCATCTTGTACTAAAATTCTATAAATGGTTTTAAATTGTATTCCACTTTTGGAGAAGTACAACTCTGAAAATGATTTGAAATGGAATTGTGATACATATTACTATGATGTCATAAACAGATTTAATTGCAATAAACGCCTTAAAAAAGTACAACAATAATATCAATAATACATTTTCTTCTTCCTATTTCGGTAACGCAGCAAAATAATTGAATTTCAGGTTAAGTTGGTTTTACCTCCAAAGTAAAAAAAATCATGAATATTGAAATTTGAACCAGATGGAAATTTCAGAAGTTTACAATAGTTGAGCCATACTAAGGTATTGTTAATTTCTCGAGCAATATTTTACTTCTAGATTATGAGTAACTCCAGCCAACAATCCAGGACGTGTTTAGACTGTGGACGTGAGAAGAGGTCAAACATTTCTGGTAACACGGTGAGCGACTCGTTAACGAGGCAGCGCCCAAATTAGCCACGTATTTCCCGGTTAGCGGGTTAGACAGAAGGCGGGTTCATTACACTACACATGGAGTGAATATTGAGCGGATTGGACTCCAAGTATTTTCGGACTAGTAGGTTTAACGGCGTCGATGAGCTGGCGGATGAGAAATACCAGGAAGTTGTGGCAAGCCTTTGATAACATATCATTTCTTGGTTGAAAGTTCAACATCATTGTTGTAATAATTATAATGACCAATCGTTTATCTGGAAGGCAGTAAAACACACGTTCTGTGAAGAAATGAAAGTCAGAATGGAAATAACCTCGGAAATATTTCATTTTATTCCTACTGGTTTAACATTACGGCCATTTGAAAACTTCAGTATTTAAAGAAATTTACACAGAAAGTCATAAAAAAATTCTGGTACCAAGTTTGTTAAAGCCATATGGAAAATAAGTAAGAAAATCCAATCGAATATTCAACGCACTGAGAGTAACATTTCTTATTAATTAAGATTGCACGATAGCGGTAAAACGCATTTTATATCTGGTCTTAACAAATAAAGTACAAAATATATTGTTTTTATAAATATTAAGATAAATGTTAAAGTTACAACAACAGCTATTTTTATCAGTGCAAATAACGTTTTCTCTAGGACCAGACAGCGTCTTCTTAAAATCGTGCCATTGGACGTTCCTCTGTCTGTCTGATAATTCTTGATAGAAAGGCCTTAAGAGACTTGAAGGCATTGGTAGGTTTCACTTAATCCAAAGAAGAACCAATTTTAAATGTGACCATTAGTAAATCTTACAGGTGACCATTTGTAACGAAAAAAAGGTGAATAAACAAATGTGTAATCAATCTAAGTATAATCATATTACATATTTTTATTAAGTTATGATGAAATTATTTTATTGGATTGATTGGTAATATTTTCGTTACGATCTGTTCGATCCTTCGATACTCCGCTGTATTAGTTTATTTTATACCTAGGTTTTAATAATGATAAATAGTCACGAAAATTTACTATGTTAAAAATTATAAATAAAATATATACAGACTCACACGTGGAATATTACGTATCTTAATGCGTTATATAGTATTTTAAAATGTTTGGATTCTAGGAACATTCCATAAAATACCCGGAGATCAATGAATACCAGGAGAGTGAGCTGATTCCACAAGAGGTCCTGTGGGGCAGTCGATCGCCGCTCTGTCGTCGCCAATAGGGTCATATCCTGCTGGTTCCCACGGCGCGGCGGCGGCGCGGCGCGGGCGTATATCGTTGGTTTCTCCACTCAGTAAGGAGTCGGCCCATTGATGCAGTACAACCCTGTCATGCCCAGCCGTAACGCGTCTTTATCACCTGCGAACGCCAATTTGCCGTTCGGCGTACTCGCTTTCCTCGACAAGCGCAACGGTCAGTCCGACCTTGTAACCTTATCGCGGTGATGGAGGCGTGAAATCGTCTATCAGTGCTCGCGCCAAGGAACATGATTTAACATCTATTTGCGACTTTCCTTTTCTAAACAATCCCGCCACGCCGCGCCGAGGTGCTCTTGCAGTTTCTCCCTCGAGCTTCCCACATTACGGCGCATTGTCCGGGTATCTCGGTTATCATCTGCTGATGAAAGAGCAGTTGGGCTAATTTGTCTGATTTGTGGTCTCCATCCTGTCCCTGTGTTGTTGCTAAATCTCGCATTGTCTTTGTGCCATTGATACGATCGCCATTGTTCTCCGGTCACTTGTTGCTATTGAATGTTGGAACTGTGCCAATGACTTCATGCACCACTAGCAAGACTTTTGGTTCAAGGATGGTTAAATTTTGCACGGCATTTATTAAAAACCTAGTTGTTACATGTGGCCCGGCGCACACTTCCTTGCAGCAAAAGAAGAATGTACCGAGCATCCCTATTGTCCTAAAATTCTTGAGATAAGTGAATATTATAGAAACGCAAAAATACAACATTACCAAATAGCCAAACCTGGGTCGGCCATCCATAGAACAAAAACTACTCACAATCACCCACCAAATAGTTATAATCCAAATAAAAGATTAAATCCCAAAATCGCACACCATATCGTATGGTGTTACCACCACGCCAATTTTTACAGCCTCGGTTATGTACGTAATGTATAATGTAAGATATCATATCTATGTAACGTTGTCGTTTAAAATTGATAATTAGTTTGAGTTACCTGACGGGCAAGGTAGAGTAGTAGAGTATGACCCTGGCAACATCCGTGTGAGAAAGGGCTGCTCTGGCGACCACGGCGGCGTCGTACACGACCACGGCTCTGCCCTCCTGATCGTGGACACCTGAAACAGTGGTTGGGGTAGACACTCAGTAACACACTATAACATTAATAATAAACTCTCACACAAAGACTTTCTTATATTGTAGACTACAAAAGCTACAGCAGAAATTGGAGAAAGGTAACACCTAAAAGCGTCCTTACACCGAACCCGGCTATTACGGGTTAACAACAGAGAAAGGTTGACGCATGTCTTCTGAAATAACCGCTTTCAGTCCAACAACGTATCAACTAACCAATACAAACTCTATTGGCTGAGAGTTAGCAAAGTCTATCACTCGAGGTTTTTACTGCCTGTTTGTCTCGAGAACAGACTGACCTATATAGTTGATATTTAGTACGAAGCTTCTATTTATATTAGCAAATAAAGTGCTTGTCTCTCTATGGGATTTGGCTGAGGCAACAGTTAGAAAGTATAACCGTTTATAGCTATATTGTGGAGGATGATATTATAAGTAAACTTATCAATTTAAGAAAAATACATCCACTTAGGAAACTTATTCAAGATATTATCAGATCAGATAAATTTGGCAAACGATTTGGCTTGAACTGCCAGTAACGGGATACGTGCACAATAATCTAACTTTTACAACCTGTTTTAGACATGAACCAACATCATACATTTTTTGATTGCAGTTAAACGTAATACCAAGATTTTGCCTGTAGTGGTAATGTAACACTCATCATTTTTACCTCTAATTGGGTCAGTAAAATGGAGAATTTTAGGGAAGATGGTTACAGTGCTTACAACTCAGCATCCATAGCCGAGGATTTACAAGGATATGATTTTACGTAATGAATCAATGGGCGAAATCCATATGTTTTATTAGTGTCTAGCACGGGTTATCCAGAAATAGCCACTCTATATTCATTATGTGGTCTTTGAATACATGCTGAAAAAACAACTCGAACTGAGAACAACGACTCCTAAGGGCCGAGTTATACCGGTGCTTGTGTGTACGCGTGCGCGTGTTGGAAGAGATTCCGACATAACTCCCACAATGGCACATTGTCCGAAGGGAATGCGCCCCCTAATGATGGGCAGATGGACAAAAGGCTGTCTCATCCCGGCTCTCGTCTCCTATCCTCTCATTTGCATGTGTATGAGTGTCCGGCTCTCCCATCTACCGATAGAGCTAGAACGAGAGGACGATGGGGGCCGCGCGCCGAGCCGGTAGCTCAGTGATAGCGATCCCATCGATGCATGAGCCTCTTCATGACACTGCACTTCGGTCACACTTGAGAGAAAGTGATTGGATAAATGAAAGGAGAACTCTTATCCAGTTGCCGAGGCACTCAAATATGGTTTGTGTGATCATGAAGGATCCATAGAAGAGCTATGTTTCAAAGTTGGTGTTGAACACTTTATAATAAATTTAAAGTTGAACTGAAGCTGTACAACTGAATTAGAAACACTGAAATGATCCACGAGTACAGTTAATGTTCCTTAATATAACAGAATTTTGAAATAATAATATGCAATAAACCGATGCCACGGAATATCGGAGGACCCAATATAACGTAATAGAACGTCTTTATCGAACTGATTATAATTTTTTTCCAAATGGACTATAATTTATTAAACTTTGGCCTTTTGACCACGAAAGGATCACTAAGGATTCCTTGGACCAAAAGAAACATATGTACCGTATCAAAATGTCATGAATCTTGAGCTTATCTATTAAGAGTTCTCACACAGATCAATTTTAAGGAGGATCTGTCCTTTTCTTATTATCTTACAATGTCATATGAGTTGCATATTCCAATTCAAACCCTCGCGGATAATAGACTAATGCCGACTTGAAGCAAACAACCTATCTAATCAACTGGCTTACAAAGTCAGGCTTCTTTCTTCCCGATTTGACACACAATCCGTTTCGGGCGGGAAAGCGAGAAATCATCTCGACCTCGGACAACTCAAGCACCCGTAGGAAATCTAGGTCATTCCGGGATCTGGTAGTCCACATAACTCACACTTTTGATGGAAACCGTAAAATTCTAGTGCCACGGACTACCGGATACAGGTACGGAAGGTTTCACCCATATTTCATACGGGTAATGCTCGCTTCTGACCGGGTTTCGTCGATGGCCTAATGCGATGGCGCACCATTAGCCGAAGATTCGTTCCGGAGATGGGCCCGACGGATTCAATCGAGAATGAGATTTTGACCTGACGATTAGCGGAACGGTATTAGTACCGATGTTTCCACTTCGATAGGAGATCACGATGCTGTACTTTTGGCAGTAAATACAGCACTCATCGAGATAAGAGCTGATGATACTTTACAAAGATTCGTATATACGGTCAAGTATACACATTCTTTCATACGTTTTAATAATAAAATACTAAGATGCAATTGAAGCATGAGAATCAATACTATTCCTAGCCAACTTCATTCGCCAAAATCATAAATAAATCTTTATTGGTAGACTCAGAGTATATATTATTATGATATTGGAAGTAGTCCTTGGTGGTTCTCAAGATAATACTCACGAAGGCTGTGTTTACATTGTCACGCTAAAACTAAATGACTTGTATTTGATAATTCAAAATCTGATTAATTTAAATTCTTTGTTTGAAATTTCTTTTAAACGATGGAAGGATATGCCAGGAAAATCCTGTTTCCTTTCTTTTAATGGTTTTGGGAAAATATTCCGGATTTTAAATATTTAAATTTGAAGAGTCTACTAGCTTGGTTCAGCAAAGATACCAAAATTCTGAATATTTAATAATTTGTTACTTACGTCACAATGCCACTATTAGTGACTTCTTGGAACATTCTATCCTAGATATCCGGAAAGACAATTGAGTATCGGAACATTTGCAAACTCATGAAAGTATAACGAGAACTCCAGAGAAGATAACCCGCTTCCGTCAAGAAGATTCCAATGTGTGCCGATTGATTGTGCCACATTCCTAGTAGCCTACCTTTTTTATTTGATGACGGGTTTTGACACCTCCCAACCTGCTGTTAGACGCTTTTCCTGCTCTGGCGGTCTGCGGCCCACAGGTAAACGGTTAGTTCCAACTATCCCTGTTGGGACTTAGGGGTCGCCGTTCCTAGACCTACCATCAAATAGAAATCACTGCCTTTCGAGCACGTTTTAGGAATGAGCCTGTTACTGTGAGTATCTGATCACGATTCGCTTCCGTGTCTGGTTTCTCTTGCCGAAAACCGAACGCGGCGCCTATGAGTCTCAGCAGGTTGTTGTAATAGATAATCAGCTGCAAGTCAGATTACTGCTATTTCTGAAATGAATTAGGTGGTTTGTTAACGGTGAAATTGTTACTTATGCAATGTTTCCTTATATGGGTTACCCCTAAGTGGTCGAGTTGGCTATTGATTTTAACATCAATAGCCAACTTGTAATGGGTGAAATTTTAAATAGCTAACGCAGAAATGTGTTCAATCATGGAATTACTCAAACCCTAATAAAACCCATCGTAACCTTTTAATAAACATAAACAGAACATAAAAACTATTCTGATTAACAGATCAATCCATTCGTCCAGTCACGTCAATAAGGCCATGTATTCTTTCTTTCTCGAAAAAGTTACGATTATACTAAACTTATTAATATCGTGAAACAGTAAAAATCATAGTAGATGGAAATTGTTATAAATTTGTTTGGCGATATTCTTTACTAAAATAAGAAGACGTAGAAACCTATATTTACGAACAATTACAAAACTTCGTATAGTCACCATTCTTTATTTTTTTTGTTAAAACAATTTTCTGAAGATCAAAACTTTGATAACAAAACTTGAGTTTTCTTTAAAGTTAACAATGTTCCATGATTTCCCATCGACTTTAAGTAAGCTTATTTAACTTTGTAACTAAATAGAGCTTCAGTGACCGAGTGAGTGGTGGCCTGCAGGTCGTGGTATCAGGTGACACGACCAACAGCTGACATCCGCATCCGCTTTGCAAAGAGGAGTGCCAACCCTGCATTGTGAAAGTAAGGTTACAGACTAGACGGGGGAGTGTCGTAGTCGTTCTGCGAGATCGCGACAGAACATTGAGTATACCGGGAATATACTAAAATTTAGTGCTGATTTGAGTGTGAAAATTAGGAGCTATGCTTCAACACCAAACAAAACAGATTTGATCGTTTGTCTGTTTAAAAAAGAACATACTACCAATAACAATGTTCTATCTTCTTGTATAATAAACATGTTATTTTTCCGACACGTACTTGGAAGCACTGTTTGTTCCAGAGGTGGAAATATACAATAAATTGGAATAGGTATTTTATGAATGGGACTGACGAGTTACATCAGGAACCGAACTTAAATTGGCTGAGCTTTAGTGAAGCCTATCTTTCATGGGGCTGGAAAAATTTCATTTCTGTCTGTCTATCTGCCCGCACGAAAATGAACTGACCTATAGACTTGAAATTGTGCATGAGGCTTCATTTCTGTATGAGGAACACTGAGTTCGATGATGGTGCATGTCACTCCAGGGATTTGGCTGAGCGTTAGCGAATATTTTAACATTGGTCTTATGGGTAACCATAATGGCATCGAGAAAATATAAGAATGAATAAACTTCCAAACAAACTTTATACACCCGTAAGAGATTCAAGTAGAAGTGACATACTAACACGTGTAGCCTGACTATCCCAACACATACAACATCTTTTTATAATAAATTGGTGTCAAAAGTGTTATTATTTAAATATATAAACCAATTTAATGAACAAAGTGTTAAAGTATCATGTAACAAGATATGCCAAGAATGATTCCATATGCAGAACTTTGCATGAAACTTGAACAATAAGTTCTATGATGTATAATCTTTGTCATCGACTTCTTTTTTGTACGGTTGTCTGTCTATGTGTCCGCAAGACATCTTGAGAATGAGATGAGCTATAGACTTGAGATTTTGCTTGCAAACTCAGCGAAACCTGATACGACGGGTGGTGTGGTTAGACCTTGTTATAATCTTGTACTCAATGTTTGAAAGATTGTGAATGACGTACTCAACCTTTTACTGACCAAGAGATGGACGAATAGATACAGAGAAGACGTGATGTTTGGTCACTTTGGTTGGCGTGGGTTAATTCTGCCTCACCTCCTACGAATATTTTCTTTATTCTGTTTCGTAGCTACTAATATTTGAGGGCCGTATCGTACAAGATCTCAAACAAGACTACAGTGAAAGCGAACATTCCGGGTAAAAGTCATGTTACTACATCGGTGGGAATGTCGAAATGAGTCGAGGGACCTCCTGAGTGCAAGTGCAGAGGTAATGAATGCACTATGACCTAGCCGTGGTGCCGCGGCGGCAATCTAGATAAAGGGAGTAGTAATTGCGGCTAGGTGACGCCGGGAGAAAGTGTAACCGAAATTATTTTGCAACAACTATTAAAATTCGCAACAGAAAGAGAGTGATGAGCAATTTAGCAGGTTGAAAGTGATGATGCGGCGCGACAAAAACGAAAGGATTACAGCAACCATCTCACAGTCCGAGTCCTGAGTAGGTCGGTGTAGGTTTGGGCAACTGTGGGTTTGGTGACCCCTGGGCGCGTCTGGCAAACCTCCAACAGCTGAGCACCATGTGGTGTACAACTGAAGATTTTCACACGCAGAACGCCATACTGTTCAAGGTGATACTGACTGGCTGGGTATTGACATCCATTGCTTTACCGGCTAATAAATTAAAATAATGCGTTTCTTAAGAAAAACACAGTCAGTTTCAAAGTCTAAATTGTGAGAATATACCGCCAGACTATTATTAGATTTAGATGTGTCAAAACAGTAAGATTAAATGAACAATTATTCTCTATTACAGACTGACATTAAAAAATCTTTTTACGTTATAGTTTTGACTATTATATTTCAGGTTTTGATTATCCCTTGGACCTTTTTGCAAGTACTTTGGTTGTATCTTTCTCATTCGTGATGTTACAAATTCACTGTAAATAGTAAAAATTCCATTTCCCATCAATTTTTACGTTTAAAAACCCAGAGAGTGTTGATGAAGAAAATGTGTTATTCTATACTGCAGAGTAAACGTGAAAAAATTCGTTTTTATATTTGCTTACAGTACCTCTACATTCATATCAGGAAGACAATTATTATCACTCGACGTTTAAAATACTACAAACTTAATAAACTGATATGAATTTAAAGAATTTCGGTTTAGCATACACAACGGTAGGTAAAAACTGCCCCATTAGCTCTAAGTGCTACCCCGGCCAGTTCTCTCTGGAGAAGTGCAATAACTGCCAGTAGTTATGGTCTAACCCTGGTGTGAATATTCATAAGCACGCCGACGGCACATCCGCCTGCAAGTAATGCTCCCGGACTACCATGAATTTACCGATCAGGACTGCCCAAGTGCCGGTCTTACATGCTCGTGTTAGCACCTTGTTTCCTGTTATTAGCCTCCGTCTTCCGTTATTAAGAGTTTATCTTTAGCATCCTCATGGTGTGACCTCTTTGGCGCACATATGGTATTTTTTATTCCCTAGCTTTTTAGATATTATTTTTGGAAGAGAGAAACTATTAAATCATCAAATGATCAGTTTTATAATTGGTTAAATATAGATAGTAGACAAACACGTCTGGCTATTAGAGTGTCTTAAGCTTATAAGTTTACAACTCTAAATTGAAGAATCGAATATCTATGAAGAAAAGAAAATGTAGTAACTTCTTGGCACCATTTCATAATTTCATTATATACAATCATATAATGAATAGTATATTATAGTGTGACCTCTTATCCCAGACAATATTCGTAGATTATAAGTTATCTTGTATGAGTTTAATAATTTTCTTGGTCCAAGTACCGCAATTTTTATATTTCCTTACAGGACACCACGAATTATTTCTCTGATTGGTCCAAACGAAAGATCCAAACCGACTTACGTCTTTTCGTCTTTGCAGGCGATTTAATACCATCGTGTATAACGAAATGATGCAATAGTACCCTACAGTCACTAATTTGAAACCTGTATTACTGTTGGTAGTCATTTTGGTAGTAATGTTTTGTTTAATATTTCAGTTCAGTGCTGGAAACAGAATCATAATTAAATTATTGAGTGGAATTATAGACATACAGTCAGCATTTTGAAGTTAACTTAGTCACCATGCATTCCAAAGGACTCTTTTAAATAAATATATTAAATATCCATTCATTACTTGTAGGGAATTGAGCCGGACGTTGACCTATATGCTAATATAAATTAAGTACTGTGTACAATTAGTACAAGTGCTCTATTTGTTTTACTTTCATCTGAGAGAATGTTCTGGACCTACAGTTATAAAAAGGATTTCTTCACTAAGGTAACAATATGTTTGGCGACCAGCGACAAAAGAAAATGTAAAAACGGCAATTCTAGAATGCAGACCTCACCGCACCGCACATGCCGTATGACCTCCGTTCCTGTGTCTAACCCGTGTTCCGTTGTTCCCGCGATTTGCAAGTCAGATCGGCCGACCCGGGTCATACCACATCCTAGTCGCAACTCACAATTAGAGTTCCTGATGGCAGTAGTCTACAAGTATGGATAGAGCTGTCTCAGTATCGCGGTCTGGAATTCTCCCACCCTCCTGATCTAGAGCCTCCGGCAGGTCTAGGAACTGACCTAGTTGACTTACAAGAATAGGCATACTTGAGTGACAAAGGTAGCTTTTTGTGGAGTTAGAGAGGTTGGAATCACAACCCAAAATTGCATTAACACATTAATGGTATTTTAATACTGCACGCATAATTAAAAGACTTGTGTTTAGCACATACCTTTAAACTTAAAAAAAGATTAAAAACAGCGAACAACAATACAAATTATTAACCATGACTTTTTCAGAATGCTTTACTGCCTTGCGAACGGCTACATAAATAAATATATGAAACTGACAAAACATTTAAACGAATCGAAGAAGGGTAGGTAGAAATTTTTTTAGAACTTAAAATGTATGAGGTTAAAATAAACACGAACCATAATACCGTTTAATCATGGATACTTTTGAGGGAAACAAGCGACATTACTTTCTTGTGAGCGACATCTGACATTACTACACTAATGTATGCCAAATACTATTTTTGGAGAACATTGTCGAATTTAACACTGTGTTAAAAGCACGGATAAAAACTACCAAATGCAAACCGAATAATCATTTTGACAGTTAATCCATCTACAGTAAACGTTCAATTTAAAGGATTGTTGTTGGAGTTATTTAAATATTCCTATTGGTCTAAACCAGACGTACAAGACCATATTTTAAAACACACATTCGCCAATGGAGACTTACAAAGCATTGATGGTCAATAGCATTCAAAGAGTCATGACCTTCCAACAACTTACAAATTAAAAACAAGCTTTGTTTATTAGTCACGTAAGGAGGAGCGTAAATTTAGTTGATGATTGGGGATTAATGAACCAAAACTATTTACTGGAAATCTGTATATATATATATATATATATATATATATATATATATATGAACTATTTTTGTACTTATATGTGTATACATGTATGAAAAGTATCCGTTTCAAATTTCCTATAAACTCCCATCAAGACGGATCCTCCCCTCTCAAAAGCGATAATGATTATTGTATCTACGCCTTTGGAAGCATGTGTTGAAATATGTGGAATATGATACAGCAATACCGGTATTAACAAATATATCTGACAATAAATTAAATCTTCATAACACAAGATATTCTATGTTATCCCTCCTTTAAATATATGAAGGTAATATACTTCATATTATTACAGTTATATTACCACATATATGTATCATGAATTCAGGTTAAGTTATTATTAGCTAATAGTTAGTATATTGTACAACATAGGTATGAGAACATTACCTAACCACTTCACACACTAATTAACATCACCGCTCGTACGCTTCGTAATTAAACATGGAAAATGGGAGTGTAAAATTACTATTCGTCCCCTGTGTACTTGCAATAAAGTTGTGCAATTCTGACCCGTGTAAATTGATTAACTACCAGATAATAATCAATAGTATGATACTTCTAAGAGGGAAAATATACACGATTCCACGACACATTGCCATATCAACATGGTATTGAAAACTCTGGGGAAATATTTGAGATATTATTAAATAGGTTAAATAAAAAATAGTTCCTCTAAAACTGTGGTCCATTGCACTTCGTTTATTTATGTCTGTAATTTTTATTTTAAACTTTCAGTGCTTAGAAACGGTTTAAGTTACGGCGTTGCAATTTTACATGTCTATATTGCTTGTTAAAATTAAAATGTCTGTTAAAAATGTATTTCTAATTATTTGTTAAATATCGGCCTCTTGTAATTTTCAAAAGAACATTTAATGGACACCGATGAGTAGAGTGAAAAGTGTCACGACACAAATACAATAACTTTAAAAAGACAACGCTGTCATACCTTATAAATACCTTGTTATTCGATATGAACGTATGATAAATAGCAGCTGAAATACCCGTTAACAAATTGACCGCGCTCTGGTTCTATTAAACTGGATTGTACGAGATTTATTTTATGTGCTTCTTTTTTTAATCTTCCTCAAAAAATTTTGAAAGGCCTATATTTTGAAACTATTAACGATAGATTTTTCTTTCAACAGAAAATGATATTCTAATAGGATACAAACAACACAAAATTACAAATTACAACATATCTTATGGTGTTTACAATAAAAAAAGATTTATAGAAAATGCTATACAAAGCCAGTTAAACCATACTGTTACAGGAAGGTTTTGTTTATTTTCATTTTTTAAACAATATATCAAAACGTTTCCCCACATTTTGCAATACCCTGGTAATGCATACATTCAAACATTATTTCCGAATATAAAGTTATATATTTAAGTGATAAGCGTTAAACAAATCTTGAACTAGACGAACCACATCAGAAGAAGCATATTATTACCACGCCTGGTACCGCTTCATTAATAAGGCAACTTGTGTTTATTACCTGGCAAGTAGATGCCGGACATGAGCAGTTTCTCGGAGACTTCCGCTATACATCTGGGCACCACCAGGACCTCGGTCCTTCCTGTAACAGACAACACATCCATCAGGTTAAACTGGAACAGCTACACACATTAGTCAACAGCTGACCCTAATCAACAGTAAACACACTGCAAACTGTGGTAAATAGTTTCTGTTTGTAAATAATGCTTTTCGATGGAGTTTCCGTTCCACAATCACTTAACAATAATGTTGCACACCCATTTTAAATCTTCCAAATAAAAAATTAAAGTTATAAAAAATAGAAAACATTATACAATGGTTCTCGAACAAACTGTGGGGTTTTAATTATTAACGACTACGCAAAATGCTTTAAATTTTAATCGTGTTAGGTTAAAATTCACATAATTAGTATACAAATAAAATTATTTTGGGCAGTCGAGAGATGTCTGACATCTCAGTATATTATCATGAACTTGTAAAAAATCGGGTATATTTCCTAAAAAATCTTCCATGTTATAGATTCAAAGGACCCATGAGCTCGTTGTAACAAATTTAATACAAAAACCTAAAGGTGTAATGTTTGGTGTGCTTTAGAATAAAATTGTAATGAATATTGTATCTAGAATTGATTACACTGTAATATAAAGGATACACTTAATGAAGACGTTTGCTAGAAACATAAGTCTGAAATTAATTATTAAAAAACGAACGCACCTTTTAAACATGAATTTTAATAATTCGCACCACCTCTACTGCATGATGCATAAAACTGAACCCTTTACATATTTTAAATCTCATAGGAAGGATGTAATTGCACCAAGCACAGTAATCATTGCTGATCCACAACTGGTTCGCTTCCAAGTCAATGAGTCTCATCAGGTACTCCGTAGTTGGATAGATATGAATATTGATGGTAACAGAATCAACCACACGGAGACCTAATACCGGCATTGGATTACACATCTGCTATATCGCCTTCTGTTGGGTAGAACACTAAATAGCCAAACTGTGACCTCATTGTTAGTGTCCACTAGTCAAGATGGAACTTAGTTTTAGAAAAAAATAACCGGTAAGTATGCTATAAGAGAAGATAGAAAAAGGAAAGGAAAAGTATATATATATATATATATATATATATATATATATATATATATATATATATACACACACATACTGTATTCCATTATGTTGCCCAACAGATTCCGCAAGTAATAATAATTGTCGTTGCAAAGTTCCTGTAGTTCTTACAGCCAGTTTGCTACAATGCTATGGAAGAACCTTAACCATGATTTCCTTGAGTAGTTCAAACGTATCTTACTCGTAGATCTGAGAATCCCATTACATTGCAATGAAATAAATGTAAAAATTGACACCAAACTGTAAACAAATATCCAGCCTCAATGCTTCCAAAATAGGTACAAATATCCAGCTTCCAAAATAGGTAATCTTGAAATCTAACCAACTTCAAAAGAAACAGTTCAGTTCAGCCACAAAAACTGGAATTAACTGAGTGCCAATACTATCTTGTCTTGTATATCGTATCTTGATATTTGATTCACCAGTCCGGACCATCAATCAGCTCTATGCAAATTTGAAAGACCATCTCCGGCACGACACACGGCGCGTCCGAGACACTGAATACTGAAACCTTCGCCGTTCTCTCGTTGAGTTTATTGTTCGAAGTCTCTTGTTTGGTTTTTATAGATTCTAAATATAATCTCGATCCATGATAAAAAAAAAACATCTGAAATGATTAATTCTATTGATGTCAGATTCTCCGTTACTTCAAAATATCACGAAGAAATCAAGGCCACCAATTTATGAATTTCTGTACTAATATTACTTTCTACGATCAGAATTTACTTTTCGAACCTTCAATATAACTGTTATACAAGTATCTAAGAATAAACACCTAACGGTGTTTGGATAGCGCAAATTTTCTTCATAATTAATTCCATTCCGTTAAAAACTAACTAGAATTGTGTCTTTTATCAAACAACAAAGTAGATACCAGGGTGTGACGAAAGTTGTGTGGCAACGCGTGCCTTGTAGTACAACCACGCCACTTGTTAACCGGTCCACATTTATGTGGTCCGTGTTCCATATTCATACGATGAGCAGCCCAATGTTCCTCTGTTGCCTGATCAGGCTTTATTAAAACCAAGCCCATGTCTATGATACGTCCTAATGGGTACAGCCCGAGGCCCGGACTCCCAACTACATTCCTGCTACATCGCTATCGGCTACTCCGATTGCATATTTAACTACCTCAGCAGCATGTTTATATTTGTAGGGGGGGGGGGGTTATCAGATAACAAATCGGGATACATAAGTAGCCTTACTGTGTAGAATCTGTATTTTTGTTGTAAGAGTATCGTGTAATGTACCAGCTTATACAATACAAATTGGCTTTCGTCTTCTAGACTGTAAGTCGAGATTCTGGTTTTAGGAATATTTTGTTCTGGTTATAGACCATCAACGGGATTCTAGTTGCTAATAACTTCTATTGTTGCTTAATACATATGTTATACGTAGAATGATGAATCAATCTGTGTAGTCGTGTTCCTACCCTGGCTAATCTTATAAGTAGTAGTTTTAGTATCCCAGTAAACGGTAAATCTAACAATGGTTTAATATGATTCCGAAATCTCGTACTTCGGTATGGACGCCGGTATTCTTTTCTTCAAATATTTTTAGTTGACATTTTCTTCTGCAATATATTTTCTCTCTCTCGTTTTCTGTACTATTATTCAAACCCGTTTGTGAATATCACATTTTAAATTGACTGTGTTACGTTTTTTCTTATCAGGACCGTACTTGCAACATTAAGAAAGGCTCAAATTCAGAAAACTATTTATTCGATCAAGTGAAGAGCGGAGTAGTGGAAAATCTATTACAGTGCATCTTTTAGAATGCAACACGCGCACACGTTTGAGCTTAAAGGAGATTAAGATTATGCTGTGCAATATTAAAAAAAAAAAAAAAAAAAAAAAAAAAACTATTGAACCTAAGGACACATTGACAGTCTATTGATTATTGTAATTACTCATATTGGCGTAATTCTTCTAACGATAACTCACTCTGCCCCACCAGTAGGTTCGTTACCAAAATGTCAACTGTCACTGGATGTATGTAATAAACAATTTCATTTTTATACAGAGTCTAATCAATAAATAGTCTAAATCAATAAATTATCTAAATTATTATATAAATCTAATTATCTAACATTCAATAAATCTTGTTTGTGTTGGATTAAAAAATTACTAGAAATGAAGAGGATTCACCACGCAATCATCAAAATAAAAATAAAACATAAAAGTGACAGAGGACATTGTCAGTTTCGCCTAGAGATGAGAAGACACCCCTCCTGAATGGCGTAACCTCCACCCTGCCGCGTCTACATGTGCAGTTAATAACGTCCATGAAAGCAAAAAGATCCGATGCCAACGATTACCATAGTACATACATGTTTAAGCATCGAATAGGAACTCCAACTGTGCTTACATGAAAGGTAAATTGTGTTTGTGAACTATACACGAGAGCCATGTAACAATCCTGATGTGCTTGGCGTGTCCCGAATTACAAGGCTTGCCATACTCAGTGTGAAGTGATAGTACCACATCCATCATACTACCTATAGTGCATGCTTCTGTCTCCCATTGGTGCCAAGACGAGTGTGTAATTACAAGGCTTGCCATACTCAGTGTGAAGTGATAGTACCACATCCATCATACTACCTATAGTGCATGCTTCTGTCTCCCATTGGTGCCAAGACGAGTGTGTAATTACAAGGCTTGCCATACTCAGTGTGAAGTGATAGTACCACATCCATCATACTACCTATAGTGCATGCTTCTGTCTCCCATTGGTGCCAAGACGAGTGTGTAATTACAAGGCTTGCCATACTCAGTGTGAAGTGATAGTGCCACATCCATCATACTACCTATAGTGCATGCTTCTGTCTCCCATTGGTGCCAAGACGAGTGTGTAATTACAAGGCTTGCCATACTCAGTGTGAAGTGATAGTACCACATCCATCATACTACCTATAGTGCATGCTTCTGTCTCCCATTGGTGCCAAGACGAGTGTGTAATTACAAGGCTTGCCATACTCAGTGTGAAGTGATAGTACCACATCCATCATACTACCTATAGTGCATGCTTCTGTCTCCCATTGGTGCCAAGACGAGTGTGTAATTACAAGGCTTGCCATACTCAGTGTGAAGTGATAGTACCACATCCATCATACTACCTATAGTGCATGCTTCTGTCTCCCATTGGTGCCAAGACGAGTGTGTAATTACAAGGCTTGCCATACTCAGTGTGAAGTGATAGTACCACATCCATCATACTACCTATAGTGCATGCTTCTGTCTCCCATTGGTGCCAAGACGAGTGTGTAATTACAAGGCTTGCCATACTCAGTGTGAAGTGATAGTACCACATCCATCATACTACCTATAGTGCATGCTTCTGTCTCCCATTGGTGCCAAGACGAGTGTGTAATTACAAGGCTTGCCATACTCAGTGTGAAGTGATAGTACCACATCCATCATACTACCTATAGTGCATGCTTCTGTCTCCCATTGGTGCCAAGACTCAGTGTAATTACAAATAGTGTGAAGTGATAGTACCACATCCATCATACTACCTCTAGTGCATGTTTCTGTCTCTTATTAGTGCCAAGATGAGTGTGTAAATACCAAATTATATTAAATGAAGATATACTATAATAGTGTCCTTAAAGATACCAAACATACAGACTACAGACGTTATATAATACTTGATATAAAACATAAAAGAGCAATTAGGCAAATGCCATAAAAATTTACAAAATTAATCCTTATTTTCTTCATAAGTTAAACGTGGATTGTTGGAATAGAATAATAATATTAATTTTTTTAATAGGTTAATATTAAAGGATAACGAGTTTCATACAAACAAAATCGTGCAAAATTTTGAGTATATAAATCCGAACAATAAAAATTATATTATAATATGTCGCGTTTACAAACCATTTAAAATTAAAAGCTGATATAATGATAAACAATTTGTAGGAGTACAATATAATTTTGTCAGTTGAGGTCAACAAAGCATAACTAGATTTTGAATGAACATTGAAAACCATAACGTATATGAAGGCACAAAACGTACTTTAGGGTAGAACAGCTGACAATAGGCTGCAACTGCAGTCCCTATGCACCGCTGGCCCATTCAGAATGCATTCTGCATGCAGTTGGAGCAGAAGTGCATTCTTCATGCAGTTGGGGCAGGAGTGCAATTAACGCAGATTTGTCGAGAGACTGGACGATTATCCGGGGGCGTTGCAGCGGAAGATTGAATGCTGCCGTGGCACGCACCGCGTCCGTGTTTCATTTGCGGAGGAGAGGGCCCTTGATTGCCGCGGGGAGAGGCAAGGTGCGAGAGACAACAATGAAACATCTGGACGACAGCTGTGTCTATCTGCAGGAACAGTCAGATGACGTGCCGACCGTTAACAGCTGATTGTCGGATAACTCTAACGTACCCACAAATAAGCGAACAGGTTTTACCAACACAAAGAAGTAAACTTTTCTTGTAAATACAGAAAGAGAAATTACAATGGAAATGAAAATGATTTTTTAACTGACAATAAGAAATTTTAAATTCACACAAATATTTACAACATGACGTTTATGGCCACAACATATCTAACGTCCTTTTAAATCGCCAGAGTCCATGGCGTAAGTCGTTTGATTTTGAACCAGTCAGGGGGTGTAAGTTCGAATGCAATCAGGATCAGAACACTCCTTACCATCACTGTATATCGTATACAATTTCTTTAATCTCTTCTTAACGTATTTATCAGCTTTTCCGTATAAGTCTCACATTTTTGGAGGAAATACACAATAATGCTAGGAAGGATTTTTATTAAAAACAAGTATTGTAATAAAATGCAAACATATGCATAGCCGATAATAAACTTTTATAAAAGTATGTCATGAAACAGATTAGCATAAAGTGTTTTAATAGTATGTATTATCAACATTTTTACACTTTATTCCATCTATATTTTGTTGATTGTATGACGTATATGTAAATTATCTCTTAGAATGCACGTGAAAATATAATGTTAAAGAGAGAATCTTGTTTTTGAATAACGATATTGAAATGAAACCAGGCCTGAATTTGTCTTGCTCACCGATATAGAACACCATGAATATAGCGCCTTGGTTTTGGAATATCAGAATGGTATAATTTAAAATGATAAAAACATTTTTATCTAGAATGTTTATAAGTTGTAAGAGTAGAGTACAATCTAAAAATCACTTACATATAGGTAGATCTTACGAAGAATGGGGATTATTACGAAGAATAACGTAATTGAAGTAAGTTATTAATAAATTTTAACATATCTAAATCCAAATTGTTGGATTTATTGAAAAACAGGTACTAATAAAAAACTACAATTAAACCTTTATATACAGTTGAAAAGTCAGTCGACATAACCATGGACGGCCACGAATTGTGAGTTGCCGAAATATACGGACGGAGTTGCCTGTCAATTAATTGTTAAAAACGACTCGTTGCTGGAACGCTGCCCAATTCAAACAAAAATGATTCATGAGCCAATCGAATTAATTTCGCACTCCGTCTGGCTTTCTGTATCTACATGCGAAAGTCACACAGGGTTAGGGGTGAAGTGAGAAACGAGTTTTCTTCTCTTCGCAAGGTTAAAGAGAAAGCAGGGGACAAGAGCATCTGTGTTTGTCACAACTCAACATTACCACAAACAAAATCAAAAGTATAACAGACCTATTCGACTTGTCAAGCAGTGTATTTATTACAAAGTTTTTATACTCTTTACAACACTGGCATGAAAATATACTCGAATCAACACAAACAATCAAAATAATTTTTTTTTTTTTAATTAATGAGATAATGTTTTGAAAAATGCATGTTTGATTTGAGTTGATACAAGCTAATATACTATTCATTGATCACCACTAAGATACACCGTTCCGTGTAACAATTCGAAGTATGAATCTTTCAGGAACTTCAGACACTTCTTTTTCGCCTTCACATTGTAACATTGCGTTTGTTTCTATTGTTAACTGGGTATTATTGTATATGTCCAGCTACACCAGAATATTTACTTCCATTCACAGGATTCTATAAGGTTTTTTGCTGACGATGGGGTAGACAAAAATTAGTGTTAAACGTTTTTCTACATGTTTTTAATCTCTTGTGAAGGGATTTTAAATTTATTTACAAAATTTATGTTCTCTATTTATTATAACGTGTATCTATCCATTTTATTTAACCCCAAATTAGATATTTCAGAAAATCACCATAAATTATTTAACCATCCACTGAAGTAAGTCAGTTTAGTAAATGAAGCAACGGATGTCTGAGAGTTGTTCAATTCTTTTATATATACAATGGCACCCACTAAAAAAGCAGACTTAAAGGATCTCTTAGTAGTACTTTCTCTATACAAAGGTATAGGGATCCAATCTTTAAATAAAAAACAAATAAGACGGAATACAAATTTCTTCCATCCTGTCAAGAATTTACAAATACCTAAAATACGTAACAATATTTCAATTGGCTGAGTATAATAAACAACGGCACACAACTAGCCAATCAAAAACCGTTAGGCCGGCGTAGTCTATTTACATAGAGAGCACAATGAGTACGTAACAGTGAGGCAGATCTCGCAACATTGTGACATTGTGGACTGAGACGCAATCATAATGGCAACGACAATAGCAGTACGGTAAGTGCCGATCACTCCGGCACAGCAATGACAGGCGACTAATGGTGCTGTCAATCATGCAACCCTTGAGCCAGCTCGATCTCTAGACCTCACGCATCGAGGGTGTATTGCTCTCTAATTACGATCAAGTCCGTTACATCATCACACGAAAGCGAACTTAACAACCGTACTAAAGTCCTTATAATTTATTCCTTGAAATTTTTCATTTTCGTAATGCAGAAGATCAAGCACATAACTGACTGTCTATCTAAACTGCATAACCGTTCTTCGAAAACTTGCAAACTATAAGGCAAAGGAAACTAGGACAATGAAAATTATGAGTGGTAACAAAAACATTGTTCGATAATTCCCAATTCCTTACAGTAAAACACATTTTATACCTTTTCGCCAGTTTAGATCTTCGCAGTTATGCAGAATTTATTACAGATTTAAAAAATAAAAGACCATGAACAACGAGTTAAAATTGGTCCGTTCACTAGCCACACTACCATTCATTCATTGAGGTTTCTGTTTTACATTAGCATGTGCAGTTTTTTCTGTAAATCTTCATGAGTCAAATCTTTCATCAGAATCGTCTGCAAGAAACAACTTCGTCTGCTGTATGCAGAATTACTTCCAATATTGACTTATTCCTCCGAATCATCTGCGAGAGAGAAATTCATCCAATTCATGAACAATTGAATTCAGTATTGAATCACCCGCAGAAAAGAACTTCTGCATTCAAGAATGAGGGATTACATTCAGTATGGCCTTATTCCTCTAAATATTCTGCAGAGAAGGCATTAGTTTGATGGACGGAGAGATGCATTCAGTACTAACTTATTCCTCCGAATCACCACGAGAGAAATTCTTCCGATACATAGATAATTGTATTCAGTATTGAAGCTAAACCTGAAAATCATACGCAGACAAGAACATCCTATGCATGTAGGATTGTTTTCAGTATCGACTTATTCCACTGCATCACCAGCAGAAATGAACTTCATCTGAAAGTATGAAGAATTGAATTCAGTATGGATTAATAGCCGTTAAAATGGGTGAATATGGAGGGCTTGATTGCTTTTTAGGAGGATGGTAAGAGATATCCCTTCAACGTTATTTTCCTGCGTGTTTATCCGCGAACTGAGGCAAAGTACATGACGGTTAGGAAACACCATTTATTATAGTTTTCGTCAAAAGTAACCTCATTTAATAAAAGCGAAAGCCCTTTTAGCCGACTTTACAGGGCATGGTACAACCTCAAGTTATTAAAAAAGTTTTACCTTTCACAGTCAAATTTTACAGCAACCCATTCCGCGAAATTTACCAGAAGACCAGTCAGTGGATGGAGTTGATAAAGGGAACAAGCGGGGAGGTATTAGCAATGATAATGTCTGGACGTAACGGTCGATGACAAAGGCACACAACATCACCAGAGATTGAATATGTCTATCAAGAGTTCACTGACACCGACCGGCCCCGCCGCGCTGCGCCGACATGAGCTGATACACCAGTTTAATCAAGTGCAACCAACAATTGACGCCTCCCCTCAACCCCGGGATTGGATTACAATTGGAGCATTGGAGCCGGAGATGTGACTATGGTACAAGCAGTTTAAATCAATTCAGGTTTCAATTAGCGACGAACAAATATATGCAGCTTCTAAAACTCGTAAAATAATTACGAGAGAATATTAAGATTTAAAATGATATTCATTAAATAGACGTTGTAAAACGAATCAAATGTACTCTATTGAAGAAATAAACATTAATGTCTATAATTATTTTTGCACTTTTCAGATATAAAACCACTTGCAAGTTCCACAACCAATTATTAAAGGACCATTAGGTCCTTTAAAATTGTCTTGTTATAAACTACGTAACATGATAATATTAGAGCCATTAAAAGTAACATTATACAAACAATCTCAAATGATCGAATTAATACCTATATGAAAAAGAACACAAAATCATTATTCATTTGCGGTCACGAGGTACGCAAAACACCCAAATATGGACGACCACTAATATATTAAAACCTTGAAGCTTACCGATGCAGGGGTCCGGTTAGATCAAGCTGCCGTGAGGACGTTGTCTGCAATTTGCAATTTAGTTTCCTGTGAAGCTCGAGGCGAGGTTACCTGCAGCCAGGTTTGGTTGAAGTGGGGATTCTCGTACAAGTAAAGGAGCGACTTTACGTGCAGTGAACATAAATATGTTACTAAGCTAGTTTCCGCCACCTCGCTTCCGCAAGTGTTAACCTGTTTATGCTGTCTACCAGTCGTTACAGTTACGACCTATGGAATGAGCCATCAATAGTATAATAATGTCTTTTCATTACTTATTTCTTAAAAAAAACGGGTAATAACATGAGGTTTCCTTTCTATATTTTCATGAGTTTGAAACAAGTACAAGTTACATATTTCTACTCTTACTACTCCAATTTATCACTCATAATTTCAAAAACAGACCTAAATAATAATAAATTTAATGTAGTTCCAACGATATGTTCTCCCAATCCAAGGGAAGAAATAATCGACGTGAGTCGATTTTCCATGAATACCAGTCCATGATTCTAACCAGTTCTGAACAATAGATAAATCACAAGTCTGTGTCTGCACCACACGCAACCGTGTCTTTACGCCACTTGCCTGGAATAATTGCACGCGTATGCGCATGGATGCTGATGCTACAGTTATGGTAATCTGCGCAGATAGCCCACGGTCAGTTCAACGGCTTCCTCGACTTCATTCCCCGGACCGCTATGTTACCTCCGGTCACCTAGGCTTTGGACAAGTTTGTATTACATTCATCATGAAAATGTTGGGCAGATCCTTTACAGTTAATCCTTTACTAAATTGGGACAAACAAAGTACCGGACTTACTACAACCAAAAACATCAAACCCACGGCTTTCAAATACCGATTCTTCAAATTTTACTGATTATTTTTTAATTACGGAATAAGTACTGATGAAAACATTGATGGCCTTACCCCTTTATCATCCGAAGGTTACGTACCTCTGCAAATGTACTTCCACTATTAATCTTCCGTTTTCGTTGCTGCGTCCAATTAACGTCTACCCGACGTGTAATCGCCGTTAAATATCGTTAATGGTGAAAACAATGATGGAGAGAGGCCAGAACTCTTGGCCGAAACGAATGAAGACGATGCTATCGTAGAGACAGACGAAACGGAATAAATCACGAAGAGTGAGAGAGAGGGAGAATCAGTTGCCATCGCCACCGACGGCAACGACGTGTTTACCATTGAGGCTTTCACTGAACAGCTGATAGTTTTGTGGGCGACCCACAACCACAACTGCTGCGGTATCTGATATCACGGTGGGAGTAGAGGCATTGCGCTATCTGCAGCATTGTTATGAATTAATGGCGCTGTTAGACGCTCCGGAGGCTAGGAGCGGCTAGAACAATGCCGGCTGGGTTATGGTCATTCCCGTAAAACTGCAAGTCTGAGGGAATGTCTGGGAGTGGGCTCGCCCGAACCTAACAAAGGAGTGGTCGACAACTAAATTTATGATGATTTATGGTTTCGTGTTCAAATATCATTTCTGGTGCAGTTTGGTGGCAATTTCTGAGGAGCTAAGGAGTGAATTATGTAATTTTCTCTATGAGCCAGTGGCGTAACTATGGGGGATAGAACCTCCCCTAAGAGTCCTAAAAGCTAAAAACCTTTGATATTCGTAAAATACCTATCCAACTTGTTTGAAATACAGCCATTAAATGTTTAACTTTAAGTAGGCACATTTAATTTAGTCAAATTTAGATTTTAATAAACTGATTCCATAGCCCCCCGTGTTGGTGTTCTCCTCAGTAAGATACATCCCCCGAAAGCCAATCCTACTTACGGCACTTCTATGAGCACGTCCCTTTTACAAATGCTAATGAAAATGAGAATGTATCTTTTAGAAGATACGTGTATTGGAAGAAAACTTAAGAACAAAAATTGTAATAAAGAAGAACATAGAACATGTAGATTATATAAATTATGACTTGATTTTCTGCGCTACATTACGTATACGAAAAGAAATGCTTGATGAATCAGCGGCTCGGCTACTGGATGCTCGCCAGTAGCAGTGGAGTGAGGAAGGTTCAATGGCAGTCTGAGTGGGCTAGGTTAAGTCACCGCAGACAGCTGGACACTGAGTACACCTGGGTCTGGTGTGGCCAGCTGCCAGCCTCGTGGCCACTGGAGAGGGCTTGCATAACGCCGGCGCGGCGATGCAGTATAATGCACTCATGAGGACATGCAGTCTGCCAAACATGAATGGTGGCGGGTGCTGAATGGGCCTTCATGGATTTTAGATGATCCCTTTCTTTACTGTTGCGATATGGTCACAGCTGCTGGATGGGTTCTCATGCAATTTTAAATGATCAGACTCTTTAGCATTGTCTAAGTTTGCTGTTATCTTTTTCTATAAATCCACCAATCTCTACCTAGTCAAGCGGATTGCAAAAATAATTTTTGTTTGGGTAGCTTTGTAGGCGAAGGTACCAACGGAGTAGATTTAAAAATCCATAAACATATTTAAGGTAGCAAAAATTAAGGCATTAAAATATATGGATCAGTAGCTTCTCGAGCACAATTGTACTATTATATAAATAAACAGCATAAATACACCACTTAACCATTGGGATACCAATCACGCTAATGTTATAGCTTATATGTCTTCCTACCTAGCTATTAGCTTAAGCAGTAAATTCTACAACAAAATCTGTCACACTATTTTCTCCCTCACATACTTTCATGGTTTATTGTATGTTCAAACGGAAAGAAAGTCAAAGTCGGCGTTTTCACTTATAAAAACATGCTAATTTGTATAAAATAGATGTTTTTAAAAACAGGAAATTTGCAAGATGAACGCGATTCTAATTATTAAAAAAGCTAAAGAAACTTTACGTTGTCAAACATAAAATGGCTCTATAATTCAACCAAATAAAGGAGTAGTTACACAACCGTTATTATTAAAAGCTCTTTAACAATTCCAAATGGATTTTCTTCTACATGCTTTGGTCCAAATACATTCCTTGTCTATCAAAGTCTTCCTTTGAGTATTTAATTGTATCACAATTAATAATGCCAACCGTATTCAAGAATGCATAAACATCGTATTTTGCTATCTAGTTGTTCATATTGAGTGGCAGCATTACGTCAGCAGAGTAAACTAACAATCAGAGGTGCTTCCCGCTCAGAGTACCGGCTGTTATCCAACCCAGTGACTCACAGAGGCTGTAGTCTGATGGTATCTTTGTAGCATTCCTTGGTAATTGTTATCAGCGCTCATATCAGTCCTGGCGGGTATCTACAGCGGTAACGCATCAACCGCTGGATCCATTGACTCAGCATCTTTCGTGGAAGGAGCAGTTTGTTGAATAAGTATTATTAAGGGTAGGCCTTCTATGTACCATGTGGTTATATTTCAGAATTATCTTTACTAGGTAAACAAAGAAGTTCTGTTAGGAAAAGATTGTGGTTTGTGATTGTAATGTTTATTACTGCTTAACAAAAATATAAATTTGTGAACTTTCGCGTAATTTAATTGTTCCACTGACTATACTATAAAATAGAAAATACTATATCAGATAATAACTAATGGATGTTTATAATAATTTTTCGTATCGCACCAAAGCCGTATTGTTGGAACTGAAAAAAAACCATTATAAAACAACCACGTAACGAACATAATAAAGAACAAACTCAAAGGCCTACTACATTCATATCAACTTTTGGAGAGTTATAAACATGCAATAAACCACGTTATAAAACAACCACGAAACGAACATAATATAGAACAAACTCAAAGGCCTACTACATTCATATCAACTTTTGGAGAGTTATAAACATGCAATGAACCACATTCTGAACTATATCACTGATGTCTTATATTAAACATTACAGACATACCGATATTGTATGCCAAACTCTTTCTGGACCCGACAGGGCTTTAAAAAAATGTCCGTAATATATATGTATATATATACTCGTTTTAGGGGTTTAGGATCTTTCTATTAAGTCATCCCACAACGGACACACACACACACACACACACACACACACACATATATATATATATATATATATATATATATATATATATATATATATATTGCTCTTAATTTAAAGGAAGAATATTAATGATTTTAGTCAAAAATTCAAAAAAATTAAAGGTGGAATTTAAACATTTTTCTACTGGTCTTATGTGTAACTATCATGGCAAAAAGGAAAGCGCAGGATAAACAAATCTACAACAAGCTGATAACAATCATAGTAGATTTTATCATGTGACAAAGAAGTACTTATGATGAAGTTACATTCTGTAGATTCTTCTACATCGTTTAGCTATTCTACAAGAAATATTTAATATGGCAGAAGTGCTTCACTATTTGGTGAGAGTGATCTGTTAAAACGAATTATTCGCCTGATAAGTACGTAGAAATGGTCAAGCTACATCAAGTTCGGTACTTTAATAAAAGCAGACGTGGTGCGATAACTCCTGAAATTAATGTTAGACCATTTCAATTTTTCTCCTTGAAAACGTAAAATATAGAAACTGCGATAAGAAATTGCTCCCACCTCAGTATGGGAATGTGCGTGTGTGAGTCCATTAGGCCACCGGATGTTATTGCTATTAAATTGGCGAAAACTTGAACTTCTTTAATGGTCCATTTGAAACCGATAATAAAGAATATTGTTTCTTCCTCTTTGAAATAGAAAGTGGTCCGGACTTATTATAATACTCGCGGGACATTCAACGGCTTATTACTTATTATTGATGTTATTAGCTGCCAGAGAGATGTAAGTGATGTTATTAGCATAAACGTTGGTAAGATGATAGTTTATTCGAAGTAGAAGACAAATAGCTCCATATTGAATCCTATAAATAAGGAAGTATCGCGTGTACACACAAGTAAATGTGTGATCGAAGACTTATTAACATCATAATCTGATTACTTTACTCATGAAATGTAGAAACAATAAATTAAAAAAAAAATATATATGATTGGGTGAAGCGAATAATTATATACATAATATACTAATACTGAATTAATTTCTTTGGTTACTCAGTCGCAGATATGATAAATTCTTAATTAGATTCAAAGAGGCAAAAATAAAAATTACTGAATTTTAAATCTAAAAGGAAACCCAATATGCGTTGAAATTGAACGAGAATCACTTCTAAGTTAAACAGGAGGCAACGTCGCAATGTTGTGTCAATATTACAGTCATGGGAGAAAGATAATTAACTTCATCATCGGGTTTCTTCAAAAGTAAGGGTACGGAAATGGTGATGTTACTCCGTTAGGTAAGTATATTTCTGGATAACTTTTTTTATTTTTTCTTCACAACTATCTAACTATCTGTATGTGCTCTAATGTTGTAACTTAGACAAGTTATAAATAAATATATCGCAAAGACAATGTTACCGATACCAAACATATTATCTTCAATTTGGTGTACAATTTTAACACAATACCTTCATAAGCATTCGCACAAAGTTGTTTGTCGTAAATGTTTGGTCGAGGTTTTACTATCTCATATACTAAACGATTTAACCCCTGAGCGAAATTGCTGAAACTTATTGTACAGCAATCAAAAATCAATACACAAATAAAATGAAATCAGTTTTATTCCTTATAATAGATAACCAGCAGTGAGGGCCTTAACTACCTGTGTTATGGCTAGGCAGTTTGTACAATAAGGCTCATCACCTTACTCCGACATTAACCAGGGACCTAAAACAACCAGCAGTGAAGGTGTTAACTACCTGTGTTATGGCTAGGCAGTTATTGTACAATAAGGCTCATCACCTTACTCCGACATTAACCAGGGACCTAAAACAACCAGCAGTGAAGGTGTTAACTACCTGTGTTATGGCTAGGCAGTTATTGTACAATAAGGCTTATCACCTTACGCCGACATTAACCAGGGACCTAAAACAACCAGCAGTGAAGGTGTTAACTACCTGTGTTATGGCTAGGCAGTTATTGTACAATAAGGCTCATCACCTTACTCCGACATTAACCAGGGACCTAAAACAACCAGCAGTGAAGGTGTTAACTACCTGTGTTATGGCTAGGCAGTTATTGTACAATAAGGCTCATCACCTTACGCCGACATTAACCAGGGACCTAAAACAACCAGCAGTGAAGGTGTTAACTACCTGTGTTATGGCTAGGCAGTTATTGTACAATAAGGCTCATCACCTTACGCCGACATTAACCAGGGACCTAAAACAACCAGCAGTGAAGGTGTTAACTACCTGTGTTATGGCTAGGCAGTTATTGTACAATAAGGCTCATCACCTTACGCCGACATTAACCAGGGACCTAAAACAACCAGCAGTGAAGGTGTTAACTACCTGTGTTATGGTTAGGCAGTCACTGTACAATAAGGCTTATCACCTTACTCCGACATTAACCAGGGACCTAAAACAACCAGCAGTGAATGTGTTAACTACCTGTGTTATGGCTAGGCAGTTATTGTACAATAAGGCTCATCACCTTACTCCGACATTAACCAGGGACCTAAAACAACCAGCAGTGAAGGTGTTAACTGCCTGTGTTATGGTTAGGCGATTATTGTACAATAAGGCTTATCACCTTACGCCGACATTAACCAGGGACCTAACACAACCAGCGGAGGTGTTAACTGCCTGTGTTATGGTTAGGTGATTATTGTACAATAAGGCTTATCACCTTACGCCGACATTAACCAGGGACCTAACACAACCATCAGAGGTGTTAACTGCCTGTGTTATGGTTAGGCGATTATTGTACAATACGGCTTATCACCTTACGCCGACATTAACTAGGAACCTAAAACAACCAGCAGAGGTGTGTTAACTGCCTGTGTTATGGTTAGGTGATTATTGTACAATAAGGCTTATCACCTTACGCCGACATTAACCAGGGACCTAACACAACCAGCAGAGGTGTTTAACTGCCTGTGTTATGGTTAGACGATTATTGTACAATACGGCTTATCACCTTACGCCGACATTAACTAGGAACCTAAAACAACCAGCAGAGGTGTTAACTGCCTGTGTTATGGTTAGGTGATTATTGTACAATAAGGCTTATCACCTTACGCCGACATTAACCAGGGACCTAACACAACCAGCAGAGGTGTTAGCTGCCTGTGTTATGGTTAGGCGATTATTGTACAATAAGGCTTATCACCTTACGCCGACATTAACTAGGGACCTAAGACAACCAGCAGTGAAGGTGTTAACATATATTGAACCTGTTCTGTCACAAAAAGAGTGATTGAATTATATTGTGACTGGTAGAAAATATAACAAATGCAACAAAATAAGTTACAAAGCAGAAAACTGGTAATGAACTAGGCAACAGTGCTCTCACGACCAGCCAGATCAGTGGACTGGAAGTGTACTGGAGCACAAAGCTGTTATCAGTCAACCAGCGGCACAGCTGATAGGACTGAGACAGGTGCGGTAATCGTGGCGACAAGCCAGTCTCACGCACCGATCCTGTTTCTGATAGTGTTATCACCGTTCTTGTTACCAGCGATACGTACAAGCCGCACGACCGTTCGGCAAACAGACGCCGAGGAATGTTCTCTCCTGGGTGTGTAAAACATCACCTATAACCGCGTGTCTACTGTAGATGTTAGTGCTCTTGGTCACCGTGGGAAACAAGAGCCCATAAGATAACCGGGATATGACTTCGCTTATGTAAATGAATCGTAAACCGTTTAACGGTCCAGCGTTGAAGGCATGAACTTTGCAACATCCATAAATTCTCAAGTCAACTGCGATCTGTGTTAAAGGTGGGGTAAGTAACGGATTACTCGGCGCATGAATTTGTGGCATTGCTTAGTTAAGAGTAGATGTTACTAATTCCAACAATTTCTCAGGGGTTATTTTATTGTATTACCTTCAACCTGGATTGTCCTGAACATTGGAAAAGATGGAAAAATTAAGGAATTTCGTGACAAACCTTAAGTAATTACAACATGGATATAAGAAGTTTGCTCTAAATAATGGTATTTTGCCTTACATAGGGGATTAAGGAACAGTTTTGTTACATCACAACGCTTAGATTGTATTGTTTACAAATTCTTTTTACAAAATCTATGAGCATACGATCATTAGTGATCAAAACCATGATCATTTGTTGGGTAGGACCATACGAAGTATATTGGGCGGGGTGTAGTGGTCGTAACGACATACCGGTTATTCTATTCCAAACAATATACTTTAATATATTAAGTATCATAGTTAACTTTTGTAAACTTGAAGAACCTTTAAAGTATTAGAAAGACCAATTATTGCAATTATTAAATATATAAATCACATCTCATCAGCGAGTCAGGCTGTATTGGTCCCCAATGTTCGAAATCCTATTTACGAATAAACTGTCCTTTGTCTTGGGCCATCCTTAAATGTGAGATTGATCAGTTTTGAGATCAGCTATAATTAGAGAAATCCATTCCAATTAAATATGAAAGCTGGAAGACCTAGAGAGGGATTGCCCCTAAGCATGTTTGACCAAATGGGGTAGATAGAAATTTGTAAGTACAATAGTTATTATATGGAGGAATCTACTGACTTTTAACCGGGCCGTTACCAGATTTTAAAGACTTCAACTGGGATTTAGGCTAATCATCTATTTTAATATGGATGTTGCAGATAATTACAAAATATTGTTCATCACGAACTTCATCTAATATCTCTACAATAAACATAGACGCCTGTGGCCTTAACCGTTGGTTGATCTCATCTGGGTGGAAAGATTCCTGCAAGTATCCCAGAGATCTTGTGGGATACAGAAATTAATATTTCTATTACGCACTCCTTCCGCTACATCAGGGATTTCTTGGACATTTACAATATTTGAATGATTAAATTTCTGAATGAGTTATAACATGATCGTCAGAAATTTAATTTAATTTTGCTTCAAATTTTCTTTTTACTTTAATTGATCTAACTTTCAAAAATGTCAAATCTTTTACTATTGCGAAGCAACCACATTCTGCAAACGCTTTAGCTAGCGATACTAACAATTTTTCGCCTGTCTCATCAACTGTACTCTTAATATAAGACATCACTGAATAGATTAAGACTTGTTACATGACAACCTCTTGAAATAAATGTATAATTTTAAATTGCTTGAATATTTTTCAACTCCTCGTGGACATTTATTTGATATGCAATAATTTTATAATAATGATTTTATAAAATGTTACTTACCCAGGCTGTGTTTCTTGTCATCGTCATGCTCCTCGTCACTGTCTATGTGGGGGATAGAAGCGTCCAGCTCATACATGGGGCTGGTCTGCATGCAGGAGTCACGCTTCTCAGCAGCGGTGGCACACTGACAGCGAGACACGCACTCTTGATCCGCGAGACACTCGTGGCACTGAGGGCAAGGAAAGGGCAGATCGTCCAGGGGCACGCGTTCGATGGCGCGCTCCACCGACACCACGAGGTGGTGCAGGAGGTCCGGGAGCTCCTCCGCGGCCGTCATCATGGCGAGCGCACTTGGCGGCGGGCTGGTGGCGCGACTCCCGCCTGGCCACACCAGCGCCACCTGCGGCGCAGAACTCTGCGGCACGCGCACGCAGAGGTAGCAGTCGCGCGACCGCAGCAGGGAAGAGTCCAGCTCGCCCAGGTGCAGCACAACTCCGCGACTGCCCAGCGACAGTGGCCACCCGCGCGGAGACAGACCACTCGCTACCTGCAACATGTCGGAGTGTGTCAGTCCACATCAACACACAGGTAAAAATAGAAGAAGAATAACTAAGGGGCAAAAGACATGAAATGGAAAGTGCCTTTATTATTATTGGTGGTAAGTGATAGTGTCAAATAAAAACAGGAGTGATTGAAAGGTTTTATCCAGTCTATTCAAACACAAGAAGGCTTCAGTAAAGAATCGTTAAAGTCTCCTATCGTTGCGAAGTGTAGTTCAATTCGTAATAATTTTAAATTACTGGAAATTATATTAAAATTTCATGCTTTATGCATTACATATATTTCTTAAAATTTCTGTAAGTTTTATATATTTAAACAACTATACTCAATAGCGCTTTGTAAATTTATATATTTATATTTTAACACACGCTTTAATAACTTTAAAATTATAAACGATAATAATATTACAAGATAAAGTTATTTCGCGATCAAGTCCATATAATCCAGGTGAATACAGGTAAAACACGTTGTTATAAGTTTATTATCGACTATAAACAAATTAGCAGATTGTAGGCTTTCAACCCAAACTCCTTTTATATTGTCGGAAACGGTTTATAAACAGAATCAGAAAATCTTCTTTTCTTTATAATCACACATTAAAATAATAATAAAGAGCCACATGGGACAAATACTGTGCGTGGTTCTGAGTTCTATTAAAGCACTGTACGCTTACTGCATAATAGATACAAATACAGAAAGTAAAAAGTCATAGCAATTGAAAAATAAAATAGATTTAAAAATGTATGTACAGTAATGGTTACAATAAAAAGCTTAAACTAAGACCGCTACGGAATAATAGTAACTACACTTAATTACATCAACTGACGTAATTGACTAGCCCTGCAGGGATACTTTTAGACCAGTTACTACATAAAAATATTTATGAAATAAAAAATATATTACAAAATAAAAATATATAAAAAATAATAAAACACCGGATTTAAATTAATTTTAAATAGGATAAAAGTTACAATTTAAAATATATTCAATTAAAAATTGTTATAATCATTTATAAGGTGGAAAAGTTTGGCTTTGCAGATATTTTAATACTCGCATAGACCAGGGAAGGCCCGCTCTAGCACAGTGCTTGCGTAGATAGTAGCCTATCAGTCAACAATTTGAAAAATCCAAACATACTCAGGGCAGATTAGCAGCTCCCGTAATCAGGTCCTACCTCCACCAGCCAGTCGTTGATTAGTTTTTTTATATAAACTAAGTAAACCTGCAGCTCCCGTAATCAGTTCCTACCTCCACCAGCTAGTCGTTGATTAGTTTTTTTATATAAACTAAGTAAACCTGCAGCTCCCGTAATCAGTTCCTACCTCCACCAGCTAGTCGTTGATTAGTTTTTTTTATATAAACTAAGTAAACCTGCAGCTCCCGTAATCAGTTCCTACCTCCACCAGCTAGTCGTTAATTAGTTTTTTTATATAAACTAAGTAAACCTGCAGCTCCCGTAATCAGTTCCTACCTCCACCAGCCAGTCGTTGATTAGTTTTTTTTATATAAACTAAGTAAACCTGCAGCTCCCGTAATCAGTTCCTACCTCCACCAGCTAGTCGTTGATTAGTTTTTTTTATATAAACTAAGTAAACCTGCAGATCCCATGGAAAGGTATAGTTCTATGGAGAAGATTCGCGAAAAGATTCGCGACATAGAAAGACCTGTATGCCAACGAATTCTGCATGTCTGGTGAAATATTGGTGTGTAACCTCAGTTATCACTTATTTACGACGTGTGAACCAAAACCGATTTTATGAATAGTTGCCTTACTGAAAGAATTTTTGTCCGAGTTGAATTGAAGGGTAGCGTTTCGGTTTTTTAAACCCAGCTTTATTACTGATTTTTGTAAAATGTAAATAGGGTATATTAGGTTTTTACGAGCGCCTCCCCAAGCAAATATTCCGTACAACAGGATAGATTACTAATAAACAAAATATATGCGCTTGATTCCATCGTAGTTTCGAATCAGACTCATATATTAACATATATTAATTTCGTAAGGTTGTTCTTCACTTTCTCGATGTGGTTACCAAATTTCAATTTTGAATCCAAAATTACTGCCGTATATCCTTTCAATGACGTTCCAGGTACAACACTCATTGACAGCGTTACCACAAGAGTGGAGCACCAATCTGAGATCAACGGACGGCCCACCCACAGCATCCAGGGCAGTTGGCAAACATTTAGTTTTACCTACGTTCATGGTTAGCACATTATCAATAAACCATTTATGAATTAATTTTAATTCTCTTGATGCAATTTGATACACTTCATTCCAATTTCTACCATTTAATATTATTGCAAACAAGTTTAAGCAAAAACAAAATGACACAAAGCATTGCAGAAGCTACAATTAGCTTAGCATTATTTGTCGTTAATTAATGGACAATATCTTCATGTTATCTGCGAGTATCTGCTAACAACAAGTTTGTAAATACAATGGTGTAAGCGTATGAATTCGCTGTGTTGTCCACTACAACTTGCGATCACCCATGTAACCGTCAGCTCATTCACTGGTCATCGATAGAGGCGGATCGGATCAAGGTATGTTTCAGCCACACCCTACAGCGACTGGTAGGCTATCTGATAGTCCGCCCCTCGTACATTGTCAAGTGTGTATAGCCACGGGCCGAGCGGGGCTTTCATTGGCTGATCTAGTTCTGCCAGTGGTCAGATTGAATATCACTAAAACCTCTCTTAAACAATTTCCTTCAGTTTTATTGAGATATTTGCGATCAATTTTTGTAAAATGTTCTACTTCATATTTTCACTAGATTGAATAATAACAATTCACGCCGATCACAGAATCATTTTGGCCGATTTTGATTTTCACAACGTCCAAATGTAAATCATTCAAATTTAACATTGATAAATAGGTAAGAGAAGATAGTGAATTGAAAAAGGCTTTCCTCCTCAAGAAAAAAAAAACCAGAAACTAATTTTTGTATACTGGATGAAAGCGGATAATTGGTCTTGTCTTTAATTCTAATGATCGCAATTCGAATAAAATCATATACTTTCTGTGGCATTATTAAGCTCATTGATTAATAATACATCATCAACAAGAAAGCATTCAATTTTGAGCTACTTGTGAGTTATATTGAGTTCAAATATGTCTTTCCATCTAAAAAAGAATGCAATTTCAGTAACTGCCGAAGAATTAAAGTCGTAAAAGAACAAGACGTCTTCTAGCTCTTGAATATTCTACTACGGGCAGTTCTCAGAAACATTAACCAATCAAGCAACTGGCCTACTTGTAATTTGTCCCAAGTGTTCTGTAAAGTGTCCGTCGGACCGTACAAGTCCATACTGTTCTCTAAATCGGGCCTGTCACGTGTTCACAGGTCTTCAATTCCCTTGAAATTACTTTTACAGGGCCGACAAGTCGAGAGCTCACACTGCATATCAAGGAGAAAGTTTTAATTATTTTGCTCCATCGAGGTACCAATTGAGGAATTACGCTCTGTTGTACCGTGGGTGGTCATTATTTTTTGTACAACAATTTACAAACATTTAACAGCTTTACCAGCAAATCTTAAAGCAAACGAAGAACCAAAATTTACTCTCGAAAACCTGACTTTAAAAAATGTTGGATAATTGCGGACCTTTATAATTCACTCTGATAAAGTCAGTACTTTTTGTAACATATATAATAATGTTATTGTTCATACTAATATACTTCCCTTGATTACTAAAGAAGGAAAAGGAAAAGTATCACAGATCATATTGGCTTTAGGTCACTCTCGTTTTGACGAGTAAATGAAAATTATTACTCAAACAATCTAGCTCGCTCACCATGTACATGCAGAGCAACAGTGTTGACGAACCTCCTTCTTACAGTGAGGGACCACTAAGATGGCATCCGTCAATCTAAATTTTACACGCACCAAGCAGTATCAAAGATCCATTACAAATCATAGATCCATCACTACGTGTTGAATAGCATGTGAAGATAGATAAGAGAAACCATGCAGCAATTACTCAACATGGATCCTAACTCTATTCACAATGGAAAAATTGCAGATCACCCGATAGGGTTTTCAATTCAACTCTCTGAAGGTTTCCTTGTCTTTCAAACGCTAGTGAAACTTTGTCGAGTGAAACGTTGACAAGTGAAATAACATAGATCTGCCAGTCCGCGAATACCCGGGTTGGCCTAGATGCAGCTATTGAATGCTAGTGGATGATGTTAATCTAATTGGCAATTACAGTAGTAGCTGGCGGCACCACAAACCCACTTTTCCCTTTCAGTGTTTACGTTATCTCCGGCCGTCCGATACAGCTAGAGCCGGCTGAAGAATGTAATGTGCGAGCGCTTGACGTCTTCAACTGAAGCTCGCCAGTGGCTGTCGGGGCTTTAATGAGCGGTTCCTGTAAATAAAGTATTTTTTTGCTTTGCATCAATTAATAGGATCGAGCGTGGAAATGAAAGCGTCGTATTTAACTATGTGACGAAAGCCTCCGTGTAAATCTGGATCCCTAATTGAATCGTGATATCAGACTTTCTATCACACTCACCCGTGAAATCTCCCAGACGGGTCTGGCACCTCAGTTAATCAACCGAGCATTCGGATCTGCCACCAGGGAAGCTACGAAAACTGCGAGTGGGTCATTAAGCGGGGGTACCGCACGTGAAGCCAGGGGTCAGCAATTAAGTGGGCACAGTGGGCAAGCACGTGAGTGAGATCAACGTGCAAGGTGCGGGAAAGTCACAGATCTCGGCTCCCGGTGACTCTCCAGCTCAGGAGTAAATGAAAATCCTCGTGCTCCACAGAACAATGTCCGGATGAATAATGTATTCAGAAATGGTAGCAGAGCGCGTTACCCGGCCTGCGGGCGGCGCATCTCCTACCGGTCACGAGCGACTCGCAGAGCATGCTCCGAATGTATGTAAATACTAATTTGCCACGATCAGCCGTCCGACCGACTTTCTTATCCGGCCAATTGTCGATTGTTCTCCAGCCTCCCACATCGAAAGTGAGGCCGTCTTTTGAGTCACACTGAGCACCCTAATTGCTACGCTAGGGCCTTCTGATGCTGAGGACCAAAATGATTCTTAAACACGGGTTTAGGAATCTTTGTGGTTCTTAAATAGGAATCAAGCAATTCGCTCTGTAGCTGACACGAAAAGGTGACACTGGAAGATATGGAAGTGATAAGTAACCCCGCTTTATATTATAATGAATGGTCAGAATAAATTCCAGAGCTACACAATACTCTGATGATGGCACACTAATTACCATTTTAGGAAAAAACACAGGATCCTTAAACGGAATTGGAATTTAATTGACTAATACCTTTACGAACTATTTTTTATAATTTTTAATATTTGAAAACCCTTTTAGAAAACAGGTAGATTTATTTTAAAAACCAAATCATATTAAATTCACCTCAATGTTTTATACCTAGCCTTTTGCGACTTACAAGTATAACGAATAAAAATATTCTCTATTGAATAGAAATATTGGAAGCAAGTACAGGGACAAAATGTGTGTTTGAGACCCAAACTTTCAACAATACACTTTGTGTTCATCAAAGTGCTCAACCCATAATGTTTGAGGTTCCAAATAAAACAATCAACGCTTATGTAATGACTTCAATTTACAAGGCAATAAACATAACTGTGCCCCTTCCTTTGTACCGGAGCGTTTAGTAGCACGGAGAGCTATAAAGCTAGGAGCCTCAGGTGTTGGAGGCTCTTTTCTCCGGGTTTTTTACGAGACAATTAGTTAACGGAAACTTGTATGCGAGACGGGGACTCCCTCCATGACTCACTCCTTGACTGGAGAAAATATCGCCGTTTCAGGAGACTTGACGTTTCTCTTCCACATTCTGTAACACCGCCTTAAACAGGCGGCCTCAGATCTTTCCCAGCGTTTGTTAGCCGGCTCTCCGTTTGGCCGACCTCTTCCTTACCGCGCTATCGCACCTCTCAATTCTGACGTCTGTGTTACTCGAAGACTACCACTTATATATCTGTTACAAGCTATTGAGCAAAAAGTAATGTCTCTGTAACGCCTGCGGAAGGATCACAATGAAGTTTCTGATACTTGATTCAAAGATTACTCTAAGTGTCAGTGACACATCAAGAATACTTTTGTGTAGGTGGTTTATGCAACTTTATTGAACTAGAAAACTTGCGTAGAGAACTTTACAGAAACAGATAACAACAAACATTTATTCGCTTAAATTTGGGATTATGCTTTTACCTACCAAAAGTAGTAAAATGTTTAAACTTACGAAAACCATTTCCTTCAATATCTCTAAATACGTACACTCATGAAATAAAAATAAGTCTTTAATATCTTTATATTATTAACAATAATCACAATAGCAAGAAAGAGAAGTGTTTTTTAACGAGTATAAATCACTTAACTCTGCAGAAATTGAAAGCTTGCAAATTCAAGAAAAGATGATTTTCAAAACGGAATTCACCTGTCCACCTTGTAACTGCGACTATCAGCTTACTATGATCAAGTAATAAACTAGTTTACACGTGGGATGTAAAATAATACTCGCAATACTCGTATTCACCCACATCTTCAAACCAAAACTTAACTTGTTATAAGACGTTATTTGCTCAAGTAATCAAAACACATTGAGCAAAGCGGGCAATCAAAGTCACAGAAGCGAAAACAAAAAGTTTACAATTCATTACAAAAACCATATTAATATTCTTGAAGCAGCAGCGAGAAGATATGATCAATATTGATGTCGCGGAATGACACTGATGTACCATTTAGTAGTTCATTCGCACGTATTCCACGCACAGTTCTATCTCAAAGTCTCTGCATCGGGTCAGCAATTTCTCGGTAATTACAAATACCTTACATGGTGTTATAAACGTCCACGAGGCGAGACGATGAGCTAGTGGCGTCCAAGGGGAATAAACCATGTGGTTAGGAACGTCGAGATAAATAAAGCATGGAGGTACATATGTGAGCGATGTACTCGGTTCGCGGAAGAAGAGCAATTAAGAGTGAAAAGTGGGCAGAGCGACAGTGACAAGCCGTCATGTTCAGTTTGTTCTGCTGATAAGGGTTATCTTGTCGAGGACGGGACATATGAATATGACGAAAAGTGTTCCCTAGTCGTGTGTTGCCCAACAAATGCTCATCCAATTAACGCCTTACACCCGTGCGGCAGAATGTAGCGAGTAATTGCGTATCCTGTTACCAGCAGGGTGCGAGGAAGAGGTGTCCCTGAGGTGACACCTTCAGCCACTGGACACCGAGTCAGAGCTCGTTAGAGAATGGAAACTTTCGTTCCAGAGAGAAGTAATTGCGCTTCAATATTATGAATAACAGTAATGTTAAACCTTGTAAAATCATCGCGATTGTCACAGTCTTCAACGTCAGCCGGTCTCCAAACGGTGTTATTTAAAGCAGAAGTAAGACCTTTATACCATGGACGATGAATGGCGATGGTTTAGGATGAACAACAAAAACATAATATTTTGTCAATACGTGTGGGATCCTTATGGCAATTTTAATAATTTAACAATTCTGAATGTGGTACAAATTCTCAATAAAAGTACAATGGATTTTCGCGGTTATCCTGAAAATTGTTCATAACCGTTTCTTAGTGAGCACCTAAAAGGTAAGAAGAACACGTATACAAAAGTTCATGTAAATCCAAACTGTAGTTTCAGAAAGGTCAGTCAGTGGGTATATGGGTTTTATGTTTAAAATTGTTTATTAAATAATTGAAAAACAATTTAAAAAATTAAGATGGATACCACATTGCATTTGAGTAAACTGTGAAGATCTGTTTTGGTAAATATATTTAACCGATTCTCTACGCAGCACCGAAATTTAAAAGTGTAAAGAAGAGGATGCCTTTTTTATTAAACAGGATCTCACAGAGACGCAGTGTTTATGGAGTTTCTCCCGAATTGGGTGTCCGTTACTGGGGTTGTAACTTCAGAACATGCCCGAGCAACCCAACTCCAGTACTCTTTAAAAATGAATATCTCTCTCCCTTCTCACTTCTGCCATTAACCCCGACTGTGATAGCTGACCTGTTCACTAAGCTTACGACTCTAAGATATTTACATACTTGGACTTGAAGACACTAAATGTCACTCAGCAAAATATAAATCTAATAACGAAACAATCACTTAACCTCCGACTTCTGAATGTAATTATACTATTCGGACCTTCTTGAGTTTTATACTTCCTACTGTAATTAATGTAATTGCATGTGTTGTCACTGGTAGAACACAAAACGTAAAGTATTTATTCAATTTGGTCTTGTTCACACCCTAATACTACGCGCACTCTAAGGCGTTGTCAGGATGGCTGTCTGAAGAATGGGTATGAATGGCTGGCGTAGGCTTACGAGCTCAAATTTAACTGTTCGCAGAATTGGTCGTCATTATAAGCTAACACGTTTAACAATTTATCATGTAATCCAAACCGCAATGTCTTGAATAGCTCCGTATTATTTATCAAATCTGTATTTATTACATTACAGCAATACGAATACAGATGTAGGGAAAAATTCACTCATATGTAGCAGAAAAGTTTCAAAATTCTACCTTGTGTTCTTCGAGAACCCGGTTCAAAGAGATTTAAGTAATGACAAATTCTAGCATTATTGCAAATTGTTAGTTATACGTGTGAATAACTTTTCGTCATCACACTGAATGTTGTTTTACAATATTAATGTGATTAATCTTGTAAAATTACAATATTTCAAAGACAATAAAAATAACACTGCTTGTGTAATATAGACTTTTTGACGGATGTCCTATAATATACTCGTATATATATAATATATTTTGATATTATATATATATATATATATATATATATATATATATATATATATATATATATATATATATATATATATATATATATCAAAAATTATTTATCATCCTTCAGAAAATTTAATATTTCATAGTTCGAAAAGATTGGTACTAGTCACAAAGAAAAGTTTCATTAAAACAACCTGCCAATTTGCTAACATGTGTCTTATATATTGTCTTATATATTGATGACCTAATTTAGAAATTAGGAATTGACATCTTCCCCGCAAGTTTCGAGACAAATCTAAGCATGACCACGTGGTGCACGATTAGAATGCATTTATCAACGACAGTGTTCAGTGAATAGCGCATAAACAATCACCCATTACCGCGTCAGACCGCCTAGAAGTGGACTCCCAAAATGGATAGAAGTAAATCACCTATATTATCAAGGCTAGAGTCGAGTGAAAGGATCGATAATCGTGGGAATCGAGCACGATTAATGTAAGAATGAATCGGTTTGGTTGATCGGTTATGGATCAGGTGTCCATAGCGCTCCTAGCGCCCTCCGCTTGTCCAATATCCATCTGGCGAAGAAGGCAACGATCCACGGCCTCCGCTGCAAATACTGAGACCCATAAACTCTTATTGAAATATATATTTTCGGTAATTTTTGCCAAGATTTATGTATATAAACATAAGGAAAGAGCCTTTGTCAGGATGTATTTACAAATTAGTTGTAGACGAGTTTATTATTACTCATTTGTAGCCAATAAACGGCTCAATGTAACGAAGATGATACGTTTCTGGTACATATTTATTTATATTTCTACACTAATAATGAATCAACGGACATCCACTTATTTTATATCATCATCAACTACCGAAATAGATTAAAATCACAATCTTCAGCTCAATAATCTGTATGAATCAGAATCATTTACGTCGGCTAATGCAAATAGTACTTCTGTTTATGCTGCAATGTTTAGTAAGAGCCTTATTAAAGGAGCGCGATTAAGATAGTCCTGGATTATATTTTTACCAATAAAAATCATAACAAATAAGAATGAAAAGCTTTAAAATGATTCATAAATACATGGTTAAAAGCAATGGCGACCGTTACCGTACTGTATAAGTTATGTATTTGTTCTTAATGTTCTGTCAGCTGTGCAATTAATAGGCCGTCCTGTGATATCCAAAGGCGATTGCGGTAGTAAGACGCAAACAGCGTCCGCAAAAAACGATGATAAACTTTGCGAGAAAGCGCGTAAACATTGCGGAGCCGCAGGCGGGTGAAGGTGATATGGCGGTTTCTCTTTTAAAAGCCTGCAACGATTTTGATAATCCAGATCAGTGCCATATTTTCATACTTTCCAGCGGGGTCAGGTCAGGGCCATTGTTTCGGAAAGTAAGAGCCACAGCGAGCTTATTAATCCTTTGTTCGCGGCGCGAATCGTCGCGGATTATTGGCGAGCTCATAACCTAGATCCGCCCAATTATCTCGTTACTTGGCAGTACTTTATTTGCATGTGACGGCAGGTACTATTAATTGTACATCTGTCGGCATGCTTGATTCAGTTTACACTCGGGGGCAGGCACGGTTTATTTTGCATGAGATGGCAAGCGGTTTATTTTGCATGTGTCGGCAGGCCGGCTCTATTATCACCTGTAATGCCAGGCATTAACATATTAACACGTGTTTTCTCGATGTATGCGACACTCACAGTGGCCATTCCGCGATATTTACGCGCCTTGTCAAACTCGTTCGTTTTCTCTACCAATTATCAGGGTTTACTCTGCATCGCATAAATGCGCCTTGTCCTTTGTGGAAAAGGTTGAAGTTGACTGTTTCTATTTCTCACTTTAATCAGGTATTCGCCATCGTAGACTATTTTAACATATTAGTTTTGTTTTTAAAATTGTCTGAATATCCATTTTAAAGCCAATGATATGATTAAAGTTATGCCTCTCTGTAATGTAATAATATGCCTAAATCCTTTGTTGAATTCACGTTTTAAAATATAAAATATAAATTTAGTTCGATATGAAATTGTTATCAGGAGTAAACAGATAAACATCAGGATACCAGGATTGTATTATACTTAGTCAATTTTAACGATTTGTATTCACAATGTTGTTGGAGATGATCCCTTATGACAAAAACCAATTTATCAAATTAAGACTAACACGAAGCCAGTTTTAAAATAACATTCTGCCGGACACAATCAGCTCATCAAATTAATGGTGGGCGGTATCCTACTGGCGCTGGCGTATCGGCGCTCGGTGACCGGTGACCGGCTATACTAAACCTATGGCCACATTAATTAATATTAACAGCGGATATCGCTTGCTCTACCACACAAACCACAATAAAACACCGGGATTAAGATAAGTTCGGTAGGATCCTGCGAAACGAGACCCGGCCGCCCGGGCAATGTTGAGCGAGGAAAGCCACATGGTGCTAAGGCCACTTTCTTCGGGTTTCGTTTTCCTTATCTCCAGCACCACTTGGGCTAATTGGGTTCAGATTTATGCCGGGCCCAGGTTGTGATTAGAGAGATACGGCGGGTGGGAGTTCTAGTGCTTCATTATAACTTAAATTGGAATATGTTTTTCTCGTGTAGATTTCTGATTTGATGAATTCAACTGCTGATCGGCCCACAGATTCATGTTTGGAAATCCTGCAATACTTTGGAACTAATCAGCCTAAATGACAAGGTGCATATCAGGCGATCACAACTTCACAAATACTACGCATAAAATTTCATAACTCCTCGTAGTTCGAAAAGGTTTCTCTTTGAATTATCACTACCTCATTATAAAAATGAGACATTTTAAACATATAAAACGTAAAACCACAATTATAAGAATGGGAGTATACAGTTTTGCATGAATATTTAAGTATACATGAGAGTAAGTAGTGAAGAGTCATCCTACTGTTCATTTCTAATTTGGAGCTAGGCTATTCTAATTGACCACTAAAATACATTTTTCAATTTTTATCTACGGAAATACAACTATACTATAGTTTTCATTATCATTACCAATTAACCACATTGTTGGGTTAATCAATTTGATTATATAAATAAACTCTTTTTTTGTTTTATACAACTAAGAACGAGGGTACACCGTGTGCTGGCGGCGCGGGAGCCGTGGTACCTGGTGGATAGACTTGTGACCCGGGGGAGGTTGCTCTCCGCGGTACCCGACAGGACGCGCTACTGCATTTTGCAAGGGTTAGGCTTGAGGTGGGAAGGAGAGGGTTCTCCTACTTCGGGCCTAAACTTTATAATGATATCCCCTGTGACCTCAAGCAGCTATCGGTCTCGGCTTTCAAAAAGAGACTGAAGCAATATCAGTCTCACATCTATAGTTTATTTTATTTGTTATTTCATATAAGTTTTGATATTATTTTGATTGTGTGTTAATTACTTTCTTACTCTTGTTGTCAGTTTTGAATTTGTGTTGAATATGTTTTAATTGTTATTTTTAGTGTAAGTTCTTTGACTAGGAGTTGTGCTGTAAAGCAGTATTGAGCTGATGTGTCACTCGTCAATAAAGGCATTTTTATTTATTTATTTACAAAACAAATTTCATTGTGTCACAGATCTGCAGATGCACTCAAGCTTAAACGTTCCGTCTTTTCTTATAGGTCTTTCTACATTAAACTGTGTTAATCGAATTTTTAAACGAATTACCCCAATTCTCACAAAAGAAAACTAGTGTATTAATACAAATGTAATGTTTCAACGTATATAATAGTTTTTATGTAGTTTTTCCTGAGTAGTGCGGGTGTAAATATATTTCACACGTATTTTTCAGTTTTACAATGAGTATAACAATCTAAGACCCTCTAATGTAACGCAAAATAATGGCTGTTTGTACTTTTACATAACTTTGCACTTAGTTTATGGTAAAAACACTTTTCGAAATATTCTATATTATAAATACCTTATCCATAGTATTCCTTGCGTCACGGTGACCTAGCAACACACACACACGCACACTGCAGTTAACCCACACTAGTGGACACACCGTAGCGCCGCCGGTGAGCGAGTGAGCGCCATTTCACGCTCTGACTGTTAGCCACTATTTAACGATTTTGGACAGGCCTTTGGTCGTGAAAGCTAATTTTACGGGCCGTCTGCATTTAGGGGACAATAATATGGCGAATAAGGATTATAATGAGGTTTCCAGAAATAGCTGAGGCCGAGGTCACTGTCCGCACTTGTACGTGGGCAGGGAGTCCCGTCAGTGCGTGTGCGTGTGTCACTCTGGCCGAATTCGAGGGGGCCTCGGCCACACGGGTTCGTACCCTGCTGTAACAATAGTGTAATGATTGTGGCTACACTGATATAGTGGTTGACTATTATACACAGTGCTTTACAGCTCGAAATATGTTTTATTAACGCAGCAATAATTGTTATAATTATTAAATATAATGTTATATGCAATTATGTCTGTAGTTTTACTTAAGTTCTAACTAGGGAACAAATTAAAAAATAGACATAGAAATATTACGAATAGACAAAGCTGAACTAGATAGAATCTTTTTAACAGGACAGAATTGCTTTTATGACGTTAAATACATTGCTAATGAGCCCTATATGATCAGCTATTAACAATTTAGTTTTGGCCAAATACTAATGAGAGGTACCTAGCCTAGTTTTAAACATATATTAAACATATAACCAATATGCATCCAACCACAAAATCGTCTCTTGCAAAGTGCATACGTATTTGATTATTTAGTCAAAAAAGTAGCAAAATAAGTTTTGTCAAAATAACCAACTAAAAATATGAAGGAAGTTTGAATGCATAATAAAGATATTTAAATGAGACATCTTCCACGAGCCCTCGATCACAAATAAGGCCTTGATAGTGTTTGAGGCACAATACTGTACTTACGGGACTAAAGTCATGATTTATAAAACATAACTGATATTTTCCATTAACGTTGTCACAAACGTCGTGAAATGAAACTGATTGCAAAAGTAACACTACAAGCAGTCTCTTCAAAACGTAATCAGTGGTTAATTAAATATTAATTTTAACCAGTTTTATTGTATAATAGAAGGATAACAACAGCGATGAAGAATAAATCACTCATGTAGAAACCATTCTTCAAGAAGTCGTCCTTAAACAAAGTAACGGACTCTAATAGGCGATTAATCATTCTCAGCTGTGTAAATCTGCTGCTTCAGAGATATGGCGAGATGGAAGCGATAGGTGACCGCTCCCAGCCGCCTCGCGCAGCGATGTGCCGTTGTCCTTTCAGCTTCCCACTCCTACGTACAAGTGACTTAACCGATTTAACCTATTATAAATGGTGGCTCAGTTGAACATGTCAACGCAGGGAATAAGACCAATTTGCCACTATGCGGGATTAGAATGGTAATTACTTTAACATTAGACTACCATTGTAAGACTAATGGTTGATCGTATATGGCAAGAACATGAAACTACCACTGGTATCGATTAAACATTTATATTCATTCAACATTTATATGGTATATACTAGTTACCAGGTGATAATGACACAGCAAATAAAATAGCCGGATGAATTAGTTGAATAAAGCTGTAACCCTACATTGAATTTTAATATTTAAGGTATATTTAAATAATTATTTACATAATGGTGGATTTTTTGGATATTCGAATTTATAAGTAAATATTTTCTTATATATAACTACTGGAAATTTAGAATAACCTCATATAAGGAGACGGACAACCAAAATAATATTCATAAAATATTATTTTTTGTTACATTTATACAATGACGATTTCTAAACCAAATATTTAGCAATTTTTTATTTTATACCGGTTTTTATATACAACAACGAAAATAATGAAGTATCTGGTCAAAAAGCGTGTGATGACCACATTATTCTAAGGTCGTATTGGTTAGAACAAGTTTTATGACCGTCACTTTTGAAAAGCTTGAAGCTACTTGAAGCTACACTAAGCTACTTGAACACTTGAAGCTACTTTAAAGGTTTGTACAGATTTCTATTACACTTTCTGAACAGAAAAAAGAACGGGAATAAGAGACAATTTAGGCAATAATTAATATTTGCAGACGCTCTCACAACTTCTGTGTGCCACATTCTGTTTAAAAGCATTATATAAGTTAAAAGTATCGGTACATCATTATCGGAGGCTATAAAATTAAATGGCCATTTATAATGACTCAATCTTGGACAATAACCTCGAAGTGAAACTGAAGCAATAATTACAGTGAGGATGCGTTCTTGGGCCGTAAACGCGAGATCTCTCTACAACTTCGATAACAGCTGGTCCTCACACTTACCGGAGAGAACGCGGGGAGTTCCGTTCCTCACCCACCTGACCACCCTGCCCACAATCACATGTGGAAGTAGATAACAGCTGGTTCTCACACTTACCGGAGAGAACGCGGGGAGTTCCGTTCCTCACCCACCTCACCACCCTGCCCACAATCACATGTGGAAGTAGATAACAGCTGGTCCTCACACTTACCGGAGAGAACGCTAGGAGTTCCGTTCCTCAGCCACCTCACCACCCTGCCCACAATCACGTGTGGAAGTAGATATAATCATTGGCGACGTTATTATCTTGACACTGGACATTTTGGTAATACTAACATTCACTTTAGAAGCACTAATTTAGTACTCCCTTTAAGTTAAAGCTTGATTTAATCACGAAATAGGATATGCGCTTATTATATAAATCAAACGATGTATGAAAACTAAGGCGTAGAGAGTAAGGAATCATCAGTAAAGGCGGTCATTTTGATTTTAGCCCCATTATAAAATAGACAAGAACACTTATAAGCCTTTATTTTTGGTTGTAGAATTATGGTTGATATAATTAGAATAGAATTCATATTTATTATTTATACATTAATTATTAATATGCTTGTAAATGCTTTTTAATTACAAACATATTTTATTGTTTATGCCGAAAAATGTTATACATTTTTTGTATATAGATCTAATAGTAAAACATTACACTTTACAAGAATTATAAAAAAAGGGTTTTGATACGAATTGATCATAGCTTTAAAATGAGACATCATCCGTAATTCCACTACCAAAAATAAGGGATGAAATGCGTCCTTTGGAATGTTTGATTGTTGATTGAAATACTATTTGTTTTTATGGGATAAAACTCAAGGTAATGTATAATTATTTGGTCCTAATTAACCGCATGAACGCACCTGCGTTATTGCAAAGTAAATTGAAAAATATATAAAATAACATTTCAATGTAAATAATGAACGTTTTTAAACGTCAATAGAAAGCCATAAAAATATCCAGGAAAGAACTTAAGCTACTTACTTAACTAAGAGCCATTTAAGTAGTAGTTATTCCTTAAAAATGGAATTTCTGGTTATGAAACATGTGTATATAATTAGTGTTGCCCTGTCGAGACGCTACACTAATCTGAATGTAAACAGGAGGCTACCTTCCGGATCCAGGTTCTGGCGAGAGCGAGAGGCAAGAGAGCACGTGTCTCTCCATGTTACTGTTTGTTCTAATTAGAGAGCAGGCAAATGTCAACCGAGTGTGTTTTCACGGCTGGTTACCTCGGGATCAAGGCGAAACACCGCGTCGCAGGAACAGTAGCTCTTGTCGTCGTATGCGGGCAGTCGTCTTTAAAGTTTTGTACTTGGACTTGTTTAAAAATTGAGAATAGTTTATAATAATTCGTTAAGAAAACATTTAGTGTGATAACACATTGTTACACACTAACCTTTAACTCATAAACATATTTATATCGAATCTATCAGCGATAAACCGGAGCATACATCTGTCATGCCAAAAAGCGACGCACTTCGAATATTTGTGGACCAGAACAGATGTTGTGAGAGTCTTGTACATTTTAGTGCTTTTCCCTATCCTTAAACCTTTACATGTTTAAGGTTTCTCGTCTAAAAATGGTTACCACACTGCCAATCATTAATTTTAAAAGAGTTCAGTCAGCTTCCCATACAAGATCTTTCATTGTTGCATACCATACCTCCCTTCCAGGCTCATCACATTGACTCTGCTTAAAATAATGTGATGATGGTGTCGAAAACCGAAGTCTTCATTTTGTACATGTTTAAGTTTAGGAACTTATAATTCTGTAATATCGTTGGTATAAAACAGTGTGATGCCCTGTTGTCAGTTTGTATCGTTAAGAGGCCCTTCAGGTTTCCAAAAAAGCCTTATATTGCTTTAATGGAGCAAAATATTTACCATAAACACGAGGCTTATCACATTTATTCTGCATAAATGTTAGTGGAAGTTTCGACAATTAAAGATTGTAAGTTTTCATGTCGTAAATAGTAAGTTTTAGGCATTCTCAAATGATTAGTTTTTAATGCCACTGGTCCAAAACTGTTTGGTGCGCAATTTGTGGAGGCTCTTCAGCTTTCCAAACAAGAAAACACACACAACGTTTGGTTAGGGTAAGTTAGGTTAGATTAGATTAGACTGGGCATCGATTTGATCTACAAGAATGTAGAATGTGTAATTGTCGACCATTGAAGCGCTAGAACCATCAGGAAGATATGGTAAACAGTTTGTACAGGTAGTGTTTGAAGAGCACATCTCTTAGCATAGAAGTCAGTTTCTTGACCAAAATATCTGGAGGCGTCAGGAAGAGACTTTGACTAAATAGTTTGAACAATGTCGGCTCGAGATAAGCCTAAGGAAATTATCACCAGAAGGGGTCAATAACTGTGTGTGGAAGTCCAATCGTATTCGCTATCACCTGATAAACCGGCAAACAAAGACATGCTCAAGGCCGCGAGGTCGGTGCCATGCTTGCGGTTTCTCCAGAAGACAATACTTTCCCTGCCTTCGTACTCCTGAGGAAATTGACTTTTGGAATGCTTGATTCTTCTAGATGGACCAGTTACTGTAGTGCACCTAGCTACAATACTAAAACACGTTTTGTGATGATTATATACCTCAACCGACTTATCCGCCCTAAATGTGACTCTAGAAGGTTAAGATGTAACAGGAGAGAAGAACCAATCATATTAATATAACACATTTTTATTAATAGATTTTATTAAGGGTAAATTGGTTGTATTATGGCAGTAGTTAATAATGTCAGATAATTTATCCACATTTCCACTAAATAATGAATATATCGCCATACTTGCAACGGCTTCTTTAAATTTATCAGGGTACTAGGAGAGAATAGTGGATGCTATTGCATGGTTTCAGGCGAACAATGTAGTCCTGATAGTTATTACAAAAACTGAATATACCGTCATACTTGTATTCCATACGCGCATGGTGTTCAAACTAACTCATTTCAATAATCCGCCCGAGGCAGTTTGGCGGGGGTGGTGACTAGATCCTCTAATCAAATGAAGGCCCCTTATAATTTTCTACCCTGGGAGTCATAAGTGGAATCGATGGTCTATGTAATTGGCACATTGGAGCAAACCGGTGAGCCCTCCACCCTTGTTTACCAAAATATGGCCCGCCACGCGGCGCAGCGCGGTGAATGGGGCAGCTGCGCGCGGAAATAGCCCTTCACGACCTCAGCTGTTCTGAACTGAGACTAAACAACAATATTGTCAGCTGAGAGCCAACCATTGTTGGAGGTTCGCACGGCTACTGATAGAATCAGCTGATGTTATTGTGTCGGACAATACAAGGAGCGATTTCTAAGCGCACCCAAATATTTGCTGTAGAGCATTGAAAGTGATCGAGAAGAAACAATAAGATACTGAATATTTTTAGAATGAGCTATGTTTTGCCGTATAGATAAAATTACGTCAACCGTCTATAACGCTGATTCAGCTACAATACTCGTATTTGTGTTGCAAAGGATTGCAGAAAAACGTTCAGCGATGTGAACGTAAACATTAATATATAACATTTAGGTTATTCTAAAAAATTACTTTTATGTTTATTACTTCAATTTTCTAAGGCAAATACAACTATCTGATCATGATTAGCCGTCAAAAAGGTAGTTGGTAATTATCTGGTCGTAAAATGAAGTTTACAAGATCTAAACTGTCTGGATACATTTTTACAATTATTGTCAGTGGGTGGCACAGATCATGAATTTGATTCACTTTCGGAAACCGTAATAGCTTTAAACTCACAAGCTCGAAGCTCTGAACTGGTAATGGAATATCACATTTTATAATATTTTGTTTGATGGTCAAGTTTTTATATAGTGTAAATTGTTGCTTAATAGATTACACGCGAGTTTTAGCTGTAGAACTTTGAAACCGATACAATCGTAGAGGGAGGAATGGTCTCGCTTTGTTAATACTTTTTGCATCCACTCTACAATATACATAGTATACGAAGTACTAGAACATAGCTTACTATATTAGATAGAACATAACATTCTAGATTAGTTGTATTGTGTAGAGTAGAGTACGAGCCAATACAAGTTCTCAACATTCTTACAGTTGATTAGCCCAGAATAACACTCCTTAGTTAGTTCGGTCAAGCCAGCTTTCTCTACTTGTACCCTAACTTACCGGAAATACAACACGTATTTAGAGCAGAATATCCTAGTATAATATTATCATGACAAAACCTAAAAATCTGGCTGTAGTGGTAGTAGTTGTATTACAATTCAAGAGAACGACGGGTGGCCATTATTGTGTTATTATGTTAACAATTTGGCAGGCACATTTCCGAAAATTACTATTCAAGATATATAAACTGAGAAATATTGAAGAATGACTATTATCATTAAACAATTACTACATAATGTTGGTTAAATTTAAATATTTTTAACAATAACCGTTTTATTCGTGAGTAAAAAACATTCCAATTGTGTGAAGAATTTGTTAACTTATTTGAATTAAAATCGATTTTTATACCTACTACAGACCCTTTCTGCTACAAAACAGACATCACAACTTCGATAATGAAACAATATTACTATTAAAACAATTAGTACTAAAGTAATTAATTACTCCACTCATCCGAGGAAGCAAAATGGCTATTCCATTCACGCTTTCACAGCCACGATGGATGAAAAAAATCGATGCTCAATATAGGAAACGAAAAATAGGAGCAATTTCTCGCCACCGACCATCCGGCACGATTGGACCAGAAATCGTATCTTCAGGGATTGTAATAACGAGTACGATAATTAAAACAACGTCGGATATGGGAAGAGCTCGAGTTGCCCCACGATTTATGTAAATGAGAGCGATATTATTAGCAGATTGCGCGGAATTAATATCAACACGTTCACAGTTTGCGGCGCGGCGCTGTATTTGCGAGCGCCTCAGAACTGTGCTGGAAGATAACTGGAGAGTACCAGTGGCGTATCTAGGTTTGGGGGAGGAGGGTTCAAATATTGGGAGACTGAGAGGTTTGAAATACTCTCAAGGGTAGTAATCGATTCATATTATTAACATTTTGAAACTCAAGGTTTAGATCTTTTTGTAGCAACATACTGATATACTTCCTCCACGTACAATAATTAGCAACTATGGAATAAAATTATAAACAATTAAAATGCATTTATGTTAAAATTTATTAATTGCCCAAACGAGGGATTTGGTTTAGCCATTAAAATTTTGTATATTTTGTTGATCTGAACGTTCTATTTCACATGTGTCCCGTATGTTCAAAAGTACTTCTTCTTTCTAAAACAATAGTTATAATAAAAGTAACAAAGTGATGTAATATTATTTTACTTGTTTGTATAATATTTAACTAACTGATCATGTTTTCACTTACAACGCTGTCACTTTTTCAAGGTGCGTAGAAAATAAAACAGCCTTCAACAAACAATCATATAGTTAGTGTAGGAAATTGCATGGTTGAAGAAGTATGGTGTTACAAGAAAATTAATAAACCGATGGAAACCTTCACTTTGTTGTTTTATTTATTCAACACAAAGGTCCTAAAGATGATGGACCTAATTTATAATGACAGGGACGTTTCTAGAGAAGACGAGAGGAACTTTAACCCCATTATACAGTAGAATACACCCCTGACACAAACTAACAGCGTGAAATGATAGAAAACTCTTCCCTTTCAATTCGATTTAATTACCACTTTGTAAAGCAACCCATTACATTGGAGAGTGCTAGATATGTTTTACTAGATAACTAGTTGCCAATATAACCTCACTGTATAGTCCAGGTTAATTTGTGTAGTTAGTTAGCAACGATAAGTTACTATTTATTATACTAACAGTTTTACAAAATTCAACGGACACATGAATACACCGAACAAATATACAATGAACGAACATGTATATTAGAACAATACATTTTATTCAAAGTACGAACCAACACAAATTTGTCTGACGATCTCTCGTATTTAGTGCTAGGAGCGTTCCAACAGAATAGAGGTTACGATTTAATTTTGAAACATGGTTTAAATACATTATCAACTTATATGCTGAACATATTCAAGTGCGCATATTGATACGAATAGATCTGAAGGTTCACTTAACGTTAGAATGTTTAATTGTTTCTAAAAAATTTTGTAACATTCGGTTTCAAGGCTCTTCTATCGAAAACCAAGGATATGTCTTCCATGGGATACTGTTGAAGTCTACACCATAATCTGGATTTATATGGATTGGGATATTGTAACATTCGGTTTCAAGGCTCTTCTATCGAAAACCAAGGATATGTCTTCAATGGGATACTGTTGAAGTCTACACCATAATCTGGATTTATATGGATTGGGATATTGTAACATTCGGTTTCAAGGCTCTTCTATCGAAAACCAAGGATATGTCTTCCATGGGATACTGTTGAAGTCTACACCATAATCTGGATTTATATGGATTGGGATATTGTAACATTCGGTTTCAAGGCTCTTCTATCGAAAACCAAGGATATGTCTTCCATGGGATACTGTTGAAGTCTACACCATAATCTGGATTTATATGGATTGGGATATTGTAACATATTGGACATCTACAACACTTAACGTAACCTGACCGTGTTTAAGAGCTATGCATCATCCTAGGTGTTACTGAGGACACCAGACACCCGAATGTCCGCACAATGGGTACTAGCTCCAAATCATGCGCCAAACGATCATGGATCAATACACGTTCTCCAACCAGGTGGATTACAAAAACAGTGCTACCAATCTACAATTTACTGGATTCTTTTTAGACAATAAAGGACTACAAATATATAACTTTCTCATAGAACTAGATAGCGTAATTGATAAGAACAAAACAAGTCTAATAATTCCGTTCTCTCTGCAGTAATGGAGACTATCAGTTATTTCTCTACAGAGGTTTATTATGCTACAATATTCCTTGTCCACTTACATAATTGTATACACAAAGCCAGCGTATTTAATGCTATTTAAATGTATAACATATAAAAATGTAAACTATGGTAAATGTTAATAGTTATGAGGAAGGAGAAGATTCTATGATTACAACAGTATTTGTCATATATGCTACATGGTAATCCATTTATTAGTAACCGAGATTTTAAAACCGTATAAAAGACGCAGGTAACGCTAAAAGCCATTGCTACCAAATCCGAGTTCGAGACATTACGTCAAATTTGTAACAGTTACGGACGACCTTGCCATTTGCTGGCCAGGCGCAACAAAGTACGCCGTTGCCCAAATAAGGCAAATACATTGCAGGTGTTAACCCCTTTAGCCCGTTTACTGCGGACTGGGTAGAGGACCAAATTGCTGCCGTTAACTGGGGTTCAGCCGCTGAAGATGGTGAGTCACTCGTTCCGTCACGGCTGCTGACCGCGTCAGCAACTCGAGGAGTCATCACTCCCAACTGAATCGTCTGTCTTAAACTCGTCCGTTACACTCTTGGCGAGCGAGCATTTTGCAATTCTAAGAGCACCTTGCAACTTTTAGAGCTCTTACATGAATCCACTTTCAGCCAGCCTTCTTCGGCCCGAGGATCTTTACGAAGGATTGTTATAACAGTTCATTACTTCTTGGCGTTGCGCTCTTAGGTTTAGGTATAATATAAAGTCGAAAAGTACAGGAGTGAGATAAATCGGAAATTTCATAGAGTAATAGCAAATTGATTAGCACCTTGGAAAAAAAACCAATTCCTGAAAATAACAGGAAGCATTTAACATTATAATTAAAGTTGAATATTTCCTTGGATAAACACTACCATTGCGTAGCGTTGCTTTTGGTAGTACTTGATCTGCTATTTATAGTTTGAACGTACAGAAAAGGGCACTCACTCCGTGAGCACTTTTGACAGCTTTAATGGAACTGTGCAGTCCATATGTTGTTCCGAGAAGCGCGTGTCAGTCGCGGTCGCTCAGTCTCAAGCGCAACAAACTATACAGTGGTAATTGGAGATATTTAGAGTTCAGTTCCCAGAAGTCGAACAGTCGGACACGTGGGGAACGAGAGACGTCACTCGTCACTCAGTTCTAGAGACCGAGCATGACTACTGAGTGACCTCATATACACAGTATGTCACGTCCCGGCACCCGGCAACCCTGGATGGTTATAGAATAGTTCAGCGAAACTTGAAAACGGACTTCGAGTGAAATAAAAAAATTTTTGAACCGAAATCGTGATGAAATAAGAATCCATCACCGTGGGGTACGTGTGTCAATGTTATATTTCATATTTTCACACAACAATATTGGGTTTAGAAGTTTGTAGATGGTTTATTACAACAGGTGTCTATTAAAAAAATAAAACGGCGCTGATGAATAATACAATCACAACAAAAAATACCCAAACTTTCAACCAAGGTCGCACGTGGCACATGGCAATTTTTCACTCAACACCGCCCCGGTCGATAATAACACTTAGCACTTGTGTAGATAAAGACCGGCCTCCCATCGACACCTCCCAGATGACAGGCTGCGAGCGGACGGTGTCGGTGTTGAATATTCAAGTCATCACGACGCGCCTGCCCGGGGGAACCGGGAAAGTGAACTGCTAGGACCGAGGACCGCGAAAGTTAGGCCCTCAGTCGCTGCTTGCCTACTTTCCTGGCTGATTATACTTATTTGTGAATTATTTGGCCCTAAACAAACTTAGACCGGCGGGAAAGCAGTTGGCCACAGCAAGATCGCCGTAACAATGAGTCGTTCTCGCGATCTTGTACTACGTTAATTGTCGCCCGGGGTTCGGCCGATGCTAGTCATCCGGCGCTGGGATTCCTTGTGGCCCACATTTGCTCTTCACTTTCGTAAATGAGTCGTAAAAAGTGAAGTTAATTATCTCTAATTATATTTCCCAACATTTATATTGACGGTGTTAAAAATTCTAGGAGGAAGATTTATAGTATTTTCACTATCCTCCTACTGGTTCAATGGTTTTATCACTAAAATTATATTGAGTTCTTCCATAAGAACAATGTTAAACCTCATGCCGATAAATGCCTTTATTTGTAATCGTAGAGTTATACGGGATATCTTATTTTAAATACATAACTAACCCGCATCTAAAAAAAGCTTTTAAGATTTTATAGTATAAACTTTCAATACTTAAACAATAAAGTGGAACAATGTCTGAGATGTTAGATGAAACACATTTAAAAAAAAACTTTAACGCTTTTTTGATTGTGTACATTATATTTTTTAAACAGGACATTTCCTATAGTTCTACGGCTAAAGATAAGGGCGCAAACTTCCATGACATTTAAAATTAATTGTACTTGTGGACGAAAACTCTCTTATTTTTTAACTCATTCCATAGGGATATTCTATTAATTACGTACGAGTAATCCACACTTTATCAGTTTCTGGGAACTTATTGTGTAGAGTTATCCATAGTTAAACCTGTTTATTCAAACATTCTTATAGTATTACCAATAACAATAACGGAATTACTTCATTATTTCACCACGTTTACTTTGATAACCCTCCAAAAATCTTACGACTAAGATAACTAAGATAAGAAATACTTTAAAATGACACAATAATGTGGAAAATGACGATAATCGTCCTTTAGTAAGCACAATCGTTTGTAGGCCTATTTGTGATGTTAAAAAAGTAGGACACGTAAAAAATAAACTGAACTTGACAGAGAGTTTTGATATGAATACGTAGATTGATTGTTATTTGAAGAAAAATGTATATACTAACAAAATGGCTACGTTGTCATTTGAATTATGACTTAATTCATCTCAAAATCAACTTGTTATATGCACAAAATTAAGGAACTTTTCGAAAATGTGTTTAAATCATTCGTTTAAAAAATTGGAGAGTTAAAACTTACAATGCTCCGACCAAATATTTCTGTCCAGTCACTTTCTGTACCAACCTGAAACAAAACAAGGAATAATAAATAGTTATTTTTTAGTTATAAAATATATAACTAAGAGATTAAGTTTAATATATTTATTTAATTTCTAGATTTGCGCTAAAACAGACAACAGGAATAGATTATTGGTTATAAACGTCTCTGAATAGGTGCAGGTATAAAGTGTTAATTTAGAACATACTTCATTAATAAAACAAATACAAATATAATGGATAGGTGATTTACCTAAAGCATTAAATTATTAACAACTTCATTGTGCAAAAGCTTTATAATATTGCTATTGCAGAATTTTCTTTTAAAAAGATACATGTATTAAAAGCTTTTTATAACACGTTTTAAGTATGCTTCTTCTTTAAGGTGAAATTGTTGTTTTCCGATTACAAAACGTTTGACTGCAAATGAATGCGTGTTTTAAAAAAATAAACCACACTTTACGTCGCAATTTTATTGCACAAAACGCAGCTGTGTCCTGTCTCCTATATAAATCTAGGTCAAGATGTAACCTAGTGCAGGTGATACAAATCTGAAAATACAGATTATTTTGACGCCATGAAAGGATGTGCTACGTCAGATGATCATATAGTTGTGTAATGATTCCTTGATAATCCTGAGAGGCTTGCTTGATAGGCCTGACATTTCTAAGGAGTGTTATTTTTGGAAAATGCTGATTTCCGTCGATCAAGAAGATGTAATGGAACCTATGCTGCCTGATTTACAAGAAACAACTGGTATGATTGATAGCTTCTATGAAATTATGTACAGTGAATAATTTATCAGTGTATTATCAGTTTTAAAACGATTTCAAACAATAGTCGTCGCAAAGCATAACTTTGTGAGAAAAAAGCTGAAAGCAAAACCGTTACATATGCTAAAAGTTTGTTTAAAACCTATTCCTCGTTCTGAAAAAATAAACAACACAAAGTTTTCTACTTTAAGGATAAGAAAACTTTGTTTAAAGACAAAACAGTCCTTTAAAGAAGGTAACAATTAATTAAATCCAGTCTTGTTCAGCCTCAAAAGTAAAATGTAATGTTACCATGGTAAGGACTAAACATTTTGCGGGAATTTTATGGTACATAATGAATTAACTTCTTGCCTCAAATTTACTTAGTAGTAATTAACTATAGTAGTCAATTCCCATACAACCAATCTATCTCCTCCTATCCATATTCATGGTGGAAATTGAGCAGAAATCTCCATACTCGTGGTGGAAGCGGGAGATTCGACGTCATAAAATAAACAACTTACCCGCATTGTCAATTTCTCCTAGGTGGCGTACAATAGACTATGCAAATACCGTGGTTAATTATAAAACGGTAGATTTAAACAACTGGTTCCAAAATGATGACCGGAACGTAGTATTCAATGCAAAAACCTCTGGACCACAGGATACTAATAAGGCACTGGCGACAATCTTTATGGTGTCAGGAGATCGGTAAAAAATAACTGTTGTTGTATTTCAGAGCCTGAATTTCATGGGAATAATTAATAGAATTTAACACTCTTTGCTGTTAACAAACCGTCGGTGCCACACCCTCTTTGAATTTCAACGATGGAATTAGCATCCATTATAGGTGAAACTCACATTAATATTCAACAATTTCACCTGCTTAACACAGTCAATGATAAATAACTTTTTTGATATATCTTCCTGGATTGAAGGCTTCTAGGCTTACGCGTTGTTAAAAAAAAACTGTGAATAATTTCTTTGTCGATATTTCTTATACACGCCTGTTAGATGGTATAATAGATTGAGGGTTTCTAGAAGTCTACTTTTATGATCTGAAAACGAATGTACAACATCAACAATATTATGAATAATAATACGTTACTTGATAATAAATTCCACATTACTACATAGTTTGGATGATTTCTAATTATAATTATATAAAGTTATATCATATTACAGAAATATTATTTATTTGCCTAAAATTTTGATCTTGAGAGTACTTGCCACGTTTTCCAAGATACTTACTACTAGTAGGGTCATAATAAGTGGTAAAAAATAGGTAGTGTAATCAAGTAAATCCTTCGAACTTACACGTACTGACACTCAACCTTCGTCTCCTTGCAATGCTGCACTTTGGTGAAATACTCCTCTCTCTGTAATAAGTTACTGTAAATGTACTGCACCAGAGTCACTTATCGGGTTTATTTCTAGAAATATTCCCAGAAACTAAGAACAAAAACTGAATTATGTTCATTTACTCCCCCCCCCCCTCTGAACACTGCTCTTATCTCATACCATCTCCCATCACGACATCTGGTTAACAAAACATGATGTATTATCCTTGTAAAATGAGTTAGAATTAATTGAAGGTCGGCACAACACGTGAAAGGGTCGGCAGCGACAGACAGGGGGTTATTAATAACAGGGTGAGCCGGGGTAGAGGGTGGCTGTGTGGGAAATGTCAGAGCGGCCCTCCCCCAACCGCCTATAAATTACTACGAAAGATCGCAGAGAGATCAGGAGGAATAGGTAATCTGTACCATCAAGCTACCTAAGTGGAAGGAAGGCAACCCTGAGTGATGTTTATCAAGTCGACGAATTGGACATCCGAAAGGTTCGTTGTGAACATCTACAGTCCCTGTTAATGGTATAGCATAGTCCATGGTGACCGAACACACAAAAAACCGTAATGTCCTGTATTTCTGCAGTTATTTATAAATCTCATTTCACTTGTATATTTTACACAGAAGATTATTCACCCTCTCTTCAATCCGATAATAGAAGAGAGTAAGTGACTAGAAATTGCATGTTCTTATATACCTAGATAAACAACTCTTACACCAAGGCTGCTCTTTTGCCTTCGGGAATTATAAATCAGTCAGTTAGTTACCAGTTAAAGAACATCAATTAACGAAGACTTTATATCATGCAACGTTTATATACAGTTGCCCTTTAACGTTGTGCTTTAATAGGACTAGGATTTAGCCTATTTAACTGCATTTAAATGTGAAAGAAGTTGGCTGCCAATATTTAAACTGTCGAATCATTAAACTAATGCAGAATACTACTAGGAGTACATATCCATTAAGTACAGCAAGGAAATTATGATACGAACAGGTTTGATTTACCGACTGATGTATTTCTAGTTTTATTTACGTCACGTAGCTACTAAAAGTAGTACATTACCTGCGTATACTTCCTTTAAGATTATTTACGATGGAAGTAAATAATGCGGGAGAGAGGTTGCCCGCATAACGGCACATGCTCCAGGAGTCTTGACTGAAGGAGGCGGGGAGAAGACAGTGTGCCAGCCAACCCTGTAGATTGTCACGTCTGAATATTAGATAATACAAGGGCCAGCAATTACTGGTGAAACGAACTGGCAGATCCTTTTATATAAGCATGTCTAAACGCAGAAAAATACTCACTCCTATTGCTGCTCATTGTAAAGGCCTAATTATGCAGAACTATAGTTTTGGCACAAAGAAATCAACCAATATTCATAGAGACTTTGAATTACCAGTAAACTGATCGTGTTAAATAACCTTACTTTGGTGAAGTTTTAAAAATAAATTTGAATGAGAGTCTATATAAGTTTTGATATGCCATATCCAAATGCTAGTACATAATAATCTGAGCCAAGTGTAAAAATCTTAAACAGGCTAGAGCTTTAGATTACCCACAAATGAAGAATGTAAAGATATTCCTTGAACCTTTTACGTTTCTCACTATAAACATTTCATTTCCGGATATAAAAAAATACTGTTTTTCATTCATGTAAAGCTTAAACTGATATAAAAATTTATTTATGTGTAGATTAACTTTGTTTTCAAAAATGTACTTACTGTGTGCATTAATGTAGTCATCAGTAATATGATCGTTTTAAATTCCTTCATGTCTAATACGCCTCGCCATAAACGATGTTGACCTAGACTAACCCGACCTAACTTAACTTAAGCAGGTTTACCAACGTAACCCAGCGACCCCCCACGTACCTTCCATCCACTCAGTGCTCGGCGGCTTTCCTCGCGCACATGACCTCTGGGGTCACCGTGGACCGTGGAGTCTATGGGTTATTGGGTTATCGACTGTGGCTGCTGAGTACCGAGTGCGACATCTCCCGCCGTGGCGGGGCGGCTGCAGGTGGCACGAACTCATCATTGACCGCAGGAGACCTACGCGCGCTCTCTCTCTCTGTACCACTGTCATTGTGATTGTCTACGACTCATACCGACCCACCGACTGGATGATTCAGAAAAATGTTCACTTTCACATCTTCTGCTATTCGTCATCTCCGGAGAAGTTAACCTTTCAAACACAAGATCGGTCCAAATTCCATTCGCATTAAATGTCAGGCTGATCTTGTAGAATATATTCTACATAAAATGCGTAAAATTTAAGTTAACAGCAACGTTGAAGACAAGGTAGAAAAAAACAGCCAACAAATTCTTAATCTTACAGATTTATTTAAATATTTTGCGTCATCAATTTTTATTCAAACTTAATTTCATGGTATTTTATGACGTATTTATCATGATACAATACCTACGTTGTCTGTAATGTTAAATACTTACAATGATTCGCTATAAATGGCCGTTGTTCCTTTAATGGAGCGAAATATTCACTTAAATTTAGAGAAAACTCCAGAAAAATACGTTTCTGATAAACAGATTAATTTACCGTATTCGTTGATTTAATCATTGAATATATGTCGAAAATGTTGTTGGATAAGGAATAAAATGAACGATCATTCCTGTGTTGAGACGAAGACTGTGACGGCATACTGGACAGGTTTAATTAATTGTGTTTGTGGGTGGCTAAGAGATAAGGTAGCGGTACAGCGACTGGAGGTTGGCATCACTGTTTCACAATACATTCCGACAGATGTGCAGCCTGTCGCGCAGACACCAGCTGTTTGTTTACACAGAACAGTTGAGTGCTACAACCGTTACTCCTCCTTTCGTATAGAAAGGTGGTTACATCGGTACTTAAATAATTGGAAAACGTCTCTGTTGAATATCATTAAATTTTAAAAACTACTGTATTTGTTTCGCATGTTCTTATTCAGAAATCATCCCATGGATCATTTCATTAAAAATATTCATCCTATTAGGTAAAAATTCGCCTCTTCGTCGCAGATTGTAGTCCAAATTCCTAAGAGCTGGCTCATGTAAAACTACCTTGGGTTTTACCACGTAAAAACAATGTTTAACTTCAAACACGCCTTTATTTTTATTCGTAGATTAATGTAAACTTAATAACTTTAAAGATCTTATAAACGCATACCACATTTGTTTAGTTTTTATTGCAAAGTTGATGTGTTTTAAATATTCAAACGATGAAGTACAAACAGGTTTAAGGGGGTTTTCTGAATAACTCACTAATGAAAACAAATTTGAAAACGTTTTAATTATATCTTTACAAGGATAAATATAATTTTACAATTAAAAGTACGGTGCACAGTGTACGTGGTTTAACATTGTTCTTATGAGATTAAAACAAAATTTCAGACATCTAAACACATCTGGTGCCAGGTTAGTAAATCTGGCTCTAAACAGAAGTCTAAGCATATTCTTTGAAACGTAGTTTTATACATACACAACAATGGTTTGATAGGTTCATATTGATATTAAACAAGCTTGTAAAAGAATATGAAAGCTCATACACTTACTTTTATTCAACTTTTCGTCCAAACTAATATTTTTGCTCTTATCTTATTGTAAGTAACCTCCAAGTAGCCTTATTATCTTTTTTGATGAGAGGAATCGACAGTCAACCGCTAATGTTAACAACAAAAACTGTAGCTTATCTCATCGATTTCATAGGGGTCAAATAGGCGGGAAGTAAAAAACTTAAAAATATTGAATAGATTTCATTGGCAACTTTTTGTTGACATACTGTATTTCAAAGGTGCTGTATAACTGTATATCGGTGTTTTTAACCTTTCCCTTGTACTTCCGTTTCAATCCTCACTAACATTTTGGTTGGTGGCGAACAATATATTTTATTAAGAGAAATTCGTCTATCGATTTCATGAAAAACTGTATTATGTTCTTATAAAGTAAAGATCGGCTATTGCCTGCCTAAAAGGCACTCGTTAAGCTATATAATTTAATAGATTATCACCTTTGAATTTCAAAAGCCCGGTGAATAATAAATTATCTATTTTACCTTATTGGACAGGTGAACCTGCGAGGCATACGGTTCTGTCCATCAATGATTCAGCGCTCGCTCCAGCGGCCGCCGCGCCGCGCCACTAGTTCCTTATGCAGTAGGACGTGAGCGGCGCAACATCCGCGCTACACGTCACATAACTTACCGCATTTTACGACCTAAGCGAGCTGAGTGTTAACCCTCTCCTACTGTGTAAATTGGAGCTTCCACCCTGTCCCTCCCTTTCTGGGCTGAGGGATGTACAGGAGAGTTGGGCGGATGAGAAGTGAATTGCTTTTTGCACAATCCATGTAGTGAGGAACGTTTAAAAATACTAAATCATCAGAGTTAACGATTGTCTGAATATACAAGTTGTTTCGATTTTAATATATCCAACTTTATAAGTACTCTAAAACCCCTTTATTTGTATGAGGATTTTCGACTTAGTTACACCAACCTACATCATATTTTTACATTACCACACGATCTGGCCTACTCTTAATTAGAAACGAAGCAGCATATTACTAATTGTCCACTAGAGACACTAGAGACAGGAGTGCGAGGAACACGACAGTTAGTAGGTAAAGAAAGTCTCACCAGCCATTTGGCAAAGTTACCTCACCATAGTGTTGTTATGTCACATGATTGTAGGAATTTATGTATCAAGTTGTCGCACGGACGGACAAACAACGATAAAAGACAACGACTTTTAGGTGACCTTATCGCGTCCTTAATAGCATAACGATGTAATCGTGTATTAGTAAAAGAGACCATATAAGACCAAATTTTAATTCCAACCCAGTTCAAGATAATATTTTGACGTGACAACGTCTTAAATTAGGTTGCCGCTCGGAGTCACTCATGAAAAAGTGTAACGCCCGGTAACGTTACGATGCCCGTCCAGTGGGTCCGCCGCACGGGATCCGCACGGGATAAAAGCAGATAACTGTGGGTCCGCCGCACGGGATAAAGCAGATAACTATGTTTATTCGTGAAAATGTGGAGTGCTTAGATTCGTCATTTACAACAACTACAACAATAAAGGTAAATAATTGTACACTGATATTTCATTATCGTAAACTATGATTGATTGATTAATTGTTAGATTGACACAAAAGTTGAGAAACTGAGTTTATAGGTTATGTCATACTATTGACAAATGTTGATAGTGTTAAGTAAATTATTAGTTTAAATCACTCTGCAATCAATCGTAATTCAGTCGATTGAGAAGAAACAGCGCGTATTGCTAGTCAAACATTTAAAATAACAAATTATAACCTCTAACCTGTCATAACAGTGCGACCAAACAAACGAACTAACCCGACCAATCACCACGCGCGGAGTTATAATTTAACTTAGTTTAGCAAGAATTTCAAATTCCAATTTTAGTAAATGTTTTATTCAACTTTACCATTTACAATAACAAATTTTAATTAATTTCAAATTATGTACAATGTTTTAGTAAACAAAATATATTTCTATAGTTAAAATTTGTGCAATTCTTATTTTCATTCAATTCCTTGTTCCTATTGTGCAATTTAATAATATTCATATCAATAAATATTCTACCGAGAAAAAGACGTTGTCACGTAAAATCTTCGCCCGTAAAACCGACTTTTTAAGTTGTAATAATTTATTCAAAAATAAATTTAGTTACGATGTAGGAGTTTCATTACAACGATTATATAATGATTTCATAATGAAATAGTATCATTGTAAATTCAATCAGTGGTAACAGCTCCGTTCAAAGAGATAATGGATTCCATAACAGCCAATCAAGAGCTTTATTCAACAACCCGTATACAACCATCAACTTTGCTCCATGCATAATCACTTTGAGAAGGGCCTTTAGAATTGTCACGTGATTTTGACTGATGATGTTTTCTACGAATAAAGTAATGAATTTCAACAGTGGAATCTACGATTTCAATATACATGAGTTGTGAGTCAAAATTATAGGCGGTGGACCAGAGCCGAAATCCATGAATGAAAATAATCCTCCGAAAGCAGACCGGGTTGCGAAAGCGAAGAGGCGGCAAAGCATTCCGAGCCAAGGAACGGGTGGCTGCAAGTAAATCCTCAAACCTGTTTACGGCGCGGTATCTTATCTGTGCATCCAAACAAATATGGCGAGAGGTGTGAAGAGGTCTAAATCCGGACAGTGGGCCCACGTGGCGGGCACCTGCCCGTCTGCTGGGTAGCGATCAACGATCGCCAACTACCGGCAGATATCGTTCTGTCGGAGAGAATCCAGAGGCCATATTGTAAACAACGGACTTCCATTCGGTTCCTGTTTACATTGCCAAGTCTAACACGGGCAGTTCCATCGAACTGTCTGGTGTAGTGGCGCAATGCTTAGCGAGCGCCCTGGAGGTGCAACAATAATGTTCAAGAAATTAAATACTGTACCTATAAACTTGGCACTCTATTACATGCGTGCAAAATGTCTAATACAACGTAACTTGGCACTCTATTACATGCGTACAAAATGCCTAATACAACGATCATTCATTAACCCCCATCTAGGAAATTACCAGCCTTGTAGATCGTGTAAGAATGTTAAATAACATAAAGTTCATGGATTCCATTATCAAGACAATTACAACGTGTTAAGTACGGATTTTACACAAATTTCCAAATAATTGCAATGTTGAAAATATCTATTTACTCAAGGTTCACTTGAAACTGTCGAGTATGTTCGGCGAATATGTGGTGCAATTGATACTAAGATTACTGAGATAATACCTACAATTTTAGATTACTAAAGGTTTCATAAATACTTAACGTTAAAGCCAAATTCGTCAAGCTTATACTGTTAAATTTTATTCGTGTAATTTTCAAATATAGTTTATAAAAGTTTGGTGAATTAAAATAGATTGGATAAAATACGCTTAGCGGAAATTTATTAAAAATATAAAAAAATTCGAAAGAGAACGAAACGTCTGAATGTATTCAGAGCTGTAGTTGATGGTTTAATAATTCAATGAGTAGGTCTGGGTGATGTACAATTAATTATAAAGACAATGTCAATAATCCTTCCGAAATAATTCAGTATTCTAAATGGATGGATAATTGATGGGTGTTTAATCAATTATTAACCTAATGGTTCTTAGGCGACAGACAATCGCTCGATCAACGCAAGGTCGGACCATTCCAATGTTCCTGTGTTCTGGCTGCAGGAGTTATGTGGCAGAGAAAGTTCAGTGAGAGGAATGATCGACAGTGGCCTTCACCTTGGCTCCATACTGCACTCCGCATTGAAATTCCGCACTTCGTACTCCCACTCTTCTCACTCATCTGGTTCATTTTTGCTTGATACGGGTTTTCGCAACAGTTTCCCGTATTGCAGTGATTCAGAATTGTTCTTCCACGTAAGCCTTGTGAAACAGTGGAACTGAACTGACCTGAGTCAAGAAATAGTGTAAATTACTCAATAGAATATAGAAATATAGTAGAAACTTTGTAAATTTAACATGATAAATTTTGCCAATAGTCATTTGAAAAGTTAGAGAATTTTTTTAAAGACTAAGAGTACAGCCCAAGATTTTTTTTTACCGGTACTACGTTTAGAAATGTTTGTATGTAAAACTATGTTTACAACAACTTTAATAAAATATTAGTTTAGTACTTAGGTAAAACAAACCTAGGTAAAATAACCAAACAGGGATCACAAATGATTATTATAAACTGACCGCCAATATATGTTAGAACAATGTTTATTTTAAGTACAACCTAATATTATTTATCGACATTTCTGTACTAAATGTTTAACTTAATATAATGTTACTAAATGAGGGAAAACATGTTATTTTGTTTTATTATAAAAAGTAGAACAGAGAACACAAAATGTGAACATTTACACGAATCGGAAAACGAAACTGGACAGGAATAGAGAATCATCCAACAATTATGATTCCAAGAAAGAGGTCTAGTTTCATATTTTTGTTTTACTTTTCAAACATTTAATTTGTTGTAAGTTATTTCATACCGGAATGAAGACGGAGTTTGTTCATTGATAAATGATTAAAAAAAAACTTGATTCATTAAATTCGTTTCATACGTAATACTCAAAGTGATACTAATTATATTTCTTTTCTGACTGGACAGAATATAACAGCAGGGGAGTTCGTTAATCTTTGAAATAAACCCCTACTAACCTTGAAATAATTCTAATAAATTACATATAAGTGGCGTGTGGAGTTTCCAAGTAGTCCTAATATGTATGAATAACCAGTTAACCTTCAGAGACTTATTCAAGCAGCGCACCAAATGAGTCAGAAATTCCAGCACTGGAGTCTCCAGCGGCAGAACAGCTGTTCCCAGTTATGAATGGTTGAGGCGCAAGGCGCGCGATGATGGAGACGGGGTCGAACTCGCGGTGCGGTAAGCGGGAACGGATTGAGCAATTTGAGCGATCGTGGATGGCGCCCGCCTTGGCCTCAGCTGACTTCAATTACTGCAGTTCCACTAGAGGCAGCAGTTCGTAAAACCGGTCTCGGTTTTACAGTTCTTGGCATTCGATTATTGCAATAATGGTAATCAAATCCTCATTTACGTCGCACCTTTACTTACTTTTCACCAGCTCCTGTCTCAAACAACACGAACAGAAAGATCAGTGAGAATAGAGATAATCTCTGAGGACGCCAATTTATTTTATAACTGGAATGCTGGGTTTAAACTGTCTACTTCCTAGGGTATTCAACCATAAAATAACATTTACGTTCTAATAATGGATAACTCATTATTAAAACCTTTCTACGAGTATATTGCATTGAAAAATCATCCCACGCTTTTCGAAATAAATATTTTAGATTGTTGTTATTCTCTGATACTATTGTTTGATATAAAACAATACTTTTAGAAATAGCTTTTGATTGAATTAATAGCTGTATTTCTGAACACGCTAAGGCTCAACACAGAGGATGTGGGCCATTATTGCTCTAGGGCTCATTTATATAGGGGCCACTACTCTTAAGGAGCATACACCCCAAATAATGGTTATTAGAGAGAGAAACCGTTCTCTATGCTACAATGGCCTAGTTAAAGACAATTTGAAGAGGGTTCTAGATTTTTATGGGCTGAATGTAACCTTATAGCTATGAAATATTATTTTATTAATTAGATTATATATTAAAAGTTTTACATATTTCGTGTATTCGAAGCATTTGAACGTATTTACAGAGATTAAAGATTGGAATTGATATAAGCGCCACTAAGAATAATCAATACAAAGGTGGATATGAAGGAAAGTTATCAGGGTGGCAGAGAAACAATGGAGACCAACAATGTAATTGCTGCGGTCATTACATTAGAAATTCACTAGATACGAATCTAACGTCTGATGAAAGTGCTAGAATGTGTCCAAGCAGAATGCGGTCTCACCCACACACAGCCAGGGGCTCCTAGCTCCTGGTGGACTGTGGAAGATAGGACCGCCAGAATGTCCCCTAAACCAGTGCTATTGGTTTAACACGAATTTGAATAGATGGAAATAAACAAGAAAAAAAAATAAAAAGAAGGTTATGTTACTTATCGGTGGAAAATGCATTTCTTAAGACATATCCACACAAATATTGTTATTATAAACCAATAAAAGAAAAATGCCTTCCTTATATAGGCCAAGTTAGGACTTAAAAATTCTCTCTGCTACTTTCAAATGATATTTAGGAAATAAACTTCTTTTAGAAAGTGTATAAAAGAATTAGAAAACCACGTGATAACTTTTTTGAATATGCGAGTTCAATTATCACTAACTACATCGTACAACTGATATGTTAAAAATGGATCGGCAATACAATTTATTGAGCTGGCGCTTATAGTAAGAATCTTAGATAAGTATTATGATCCATACCTGTAAATGAAAAACCCAACTATTCTGTTTTAAGCCAAAAATTACAAACACAGGCCAAATTGTTGAGATTTGTATTCTATCTAAAGACTATAACTATTCAGAAACCCATTCCATTTCGACCTCGCAACAAAATTGGAACTGCTCAAATTCTTTCTTAAAAGAAATTTCTCTAAAAATTACAAGAAAAATCAGATTGTGTGCTTATACAATCAATTCAAAAACTCTCGGCCCCAACCTCATTCTCAACATAGAATGTCAATTAATAAATAATTGAGTATGTTATCAATATCCAAACTAGATTTATTGCTCACAAGAAAATCTATGACGATTACGTAGAAATCCTTAAAAATAATTTCCAAAAATTTGACAAATAACTAAAAACGTTATTCTTTTTTTGTTATATTTTTAAAACTGAAAACAGATAGGTGTGAGAAACGTAGGGCATTCGGCTTGATACCTCAAAACCATTAAAACATGTCAATAGCAGTTGTTTCTCAAAAATCGGTAGAACAATCCAAGTTTAAATTTATTTTAAAATTAATTAAAACGATATTAACAAGCTTGATTTTTAATAAATTTTAATTAATAGTTTAAATATTTTAAACATTCAATTATAAATTATATGAGTTTGATTTAAAAATATCCATAATAATAATAATATTTAACAAAATAAATCTTTTATTGTACTATCACTAGTATAAACGAATACAACATTTTCCAATATAATTTTTATATTGGAAAATATTTTATATAATTTTATTACAAAATAAATCTGAATGAGATGATATGTGTGATGAGATTCACAAACGTATAATGAAACGTCACTGTGAGGGGTTTGAACTTCTCTGCCAGCAATAAAACAGCAGCCCTGGTCAATAAGGAAGACGTCTCTGTTGACCCAAACTGTGAGCACATCCCACGCTTGTCTTCTTTCACACCTTCCGAAATGCCTCTGCGCGCTATTTGGTTGTCAAACAATTTATCGCCTCTCTCTCTAAAACCTGCTAAGAACACAACCTCCAAAACAACCTGAACACATATCAAAGTCGCAATAGATCGTGGTACAGTTTTAGAGGTTTTTGTTAAAGATTTCGGATATTCGGAACTTTTCATCCAAGATGTAACTATCAATCCTTCCTAATTTCAAGATCCTGCCAAGAAAATAATTTCTACAACTGGCCAAATATGAAAACTGCAACAAGAGATGGTGCAGTTTCTTTGAATAAAAACCATATAGTGAAATATTTTGAGGAACTTGTCTTGTTGCTTCAATTTTATAACCGCGAACAGTTTACAGTTGTAGCATCCTAGATTGGCTTTTTCATTACTTTCTAATTCCAGACAAACCTCTTTCCATACAATGTTGGAACCGTTTAGTTATCTGAGAAAATAGAAACACGGTTCTCCAGGACACTGGCACTCCAAATATATAATGAAAACATCTCCCCCACTTATCAACTGAAATATCAACAGAATTAACAAGAACCGGTCCCCAGGTCACACACGTAACAAACAACATCAGTCAACTATACAATCAAAGATGGAACAAACGCTACATAAATAAAATCAATACTAAGTAGAAACATAAATCAGGGTTAGGCGTTTGAATGAATGAATATCAACGATCGACACGAAATACACACAAGGTCGAGTTACAATATAAATGTAAATAGACAATCCTGTAAAGAGAGAACGAAAGGAGATAAATGGAAAAGGAGAGTGAGACAAAGAGTTAAACCTCGGATCGATTTGTCTGTGCCAGGCATAACGAGAGCGCTCCGCCCACTGCAACTAGTGATGATCGATGCCATATGTGTTGTTACGATCGTACGTGTGCTGGTTCATACATTTCATTCTTTTCTCCTTGTCCGTAAAATATACTACTCCTGCGCGAGAATATATTGTAAATAAAAAATACTGGGTTATTCCAAATCATGCGAAATCTTCACAAATTTCATTCCTGAAAAAGGAAAGAAATTTAAATGGAACTTGTAAATGAAAAAGATTTTAATGCGACCAAAGTTTTCATATGAGATTGTAAGGTTCTAAGTACCCCGAGAAATGCTAGACAGTACTATAAGGTAGTGCTTCTAGAAGTCTTGGATCTGGCGTACTCGTTGAATTCAAAAATAAATTTAAAGCGTAAAAATTAAAACTACAATTAAAATTAAAGATAGTATTTAAAAATAACCTTCTTGGCGTTAACTCGAAGTTTCCTTATGTCCTGTGTAATATAAAACCGTTACTAAATAGAGGATTGCTTATTTATAACTGAGGTGTACATTATGAATTTATTTAGTTTTATTTGTAGTTGTAATTAAATAATGTCATAAACACTAGTCGACAATTTCAAATGTTCCGTATTTTGTAATCAGTATGATGTATAAAAACCATCTACGATCATAAACCAATACAACGGAGTATCGAGGACCTGACAGGATATAAGGAAAGAACTAGCGCACATACGGGCGGGACTGCAATTATTCCTTTTGATCCCAAAATCGTTTTTCTTTTGTGGAACAAAAGACCCCTACGTACCAACTTTACTGTCTCTAAGAATTTTCTACCGAGAATTCACGCAGACACGGTCAGGCGGACGTCACAATTAAAGACCATGTCGGATCCTCGATATTGGTTGTTTGTTAAATTGTACCTAGTAGATTATTATGTAGTGTTTTTAAATATGTTTTAAAGTATAACACAATTGCTCTGCTCCTTTCCAATATTGGAGAAACGGAACGTTTTTAGCTCTAAAAAATATCTGCTTCATAAAAAACAACCAATTCAAATCATGTTTAGTATTAATAATAAGTACATCAAATCAATGTGTCATGTTTTCTTCAAAGATTACGACAGCGTAGCCTAATGTTTGATCTGAAGATAAAATTCTTGTAGTTAGAAATATACACAGATAGTTTTTACAACTACACAGATAGGACATACAATGCAAAATAAAGATTTAGCAAAGCCCAACAAGTGAAGACTATAAACGCAATAAGTTAAGGGGGTTATGGAGGTCGAAGGATAGCTATCACGGTGGGAGGGCACCGACAAGCGTATCGGGTGTCCTCAACGGCTGCGGTCTGGAAGGTGAGGCGCGTTGGCGTAGCCCGGCTCTTTTGTAGGTCAACGAGCCCGCGCAAACTGGCCAGGCTAAAGTATGGTAGATTATGTATCTAGGATGATATAAAACCTTTAAAGTTAATCAAAGAATTTTCAGAATTATTAAGAATCCAATATAAAAGGAAAACATTCAAATTAAAGTTAATACTTTCTGTTATTAAGAACCCGACGGCGACCGATCATTCTTAATGTCGTGTTGATGTATGTCTCTCCGTATGTGCGATATATCTTGATAGAAAGGTGAGACTGCACACGTTACTGATGGTAGAAAGAAGAATTCTATTGATTTTGTGATCAAACGGTCAAAGAACTGCAAAGTTTCTCAAGTAAATCCATAAAGAAATTTGTGATAAATCTGTAGGATCTTCTATACTCAGTTGTATCGGTTCATCTGACAAGAATATATATGAACCTTAAATAATGCCCGTAAATTTCGTGTACATTGTCATCTAAGAAGGCTGGTAGTGTGCTTGGCGTCGACTTGAAATAATTAAGCAATTACCAACCCGTGCCAAGGGATACATGCTGATAGCGAAGTGAAGTGTGCCACTTACACAAGCATTTCAAACCAAACAGGTTCTCTCCATGTCCCCACCAGACAAGATTCGGGACGATTCGATATCTCTAGAGCTCTGAATCTTTATGGCTCAATTTGCCTCTTTCAACCAGCTGTTTAGCCTTGGGACTTAATCCCGGCAGTAAAAGTCTCGTAAAAGAGCGGCATCTTTGGTTCAGTGTTTCACCTCCTGTAAAAAAGTTTAGGTGTATGATTCAGTTTAATTAAGACGTGTCCCACTGTAGTACAGGCTATATTTTCAAAATGGTTACAACTTTTTCTATAACAAAATTATATATTTCACACTGACCAACAACTACGTTCTTTGGCCACAACAGAAGTAGAAAGTCAGTTCTTGTAACAACATTAGAAAGTAAAAGTGGCAACGCAGGAAAGTTAGAACTGTAATAGAAAGGAACGCAATGGGACACCAGCAATCATTTGTTTGGTAACGGAGAAAAGACCAACGGTCGAAACATCCTGCGATCGAAGACGGATATTGCACAGGCGAATATCGGCCCCTGTGACTAGGCGATACTGCTTCTATATGGGTCAAAGTCGTGTGCTGAAGTGGACTGCTTGCTCGCAACTGTCGACCTCACTTCCAAATCTGGCCGATAAGGATGTTCGTATTGGCTGGAGAGAAGTGTGGCCTCTCCACGGCATCACCTAAGCATCCGGTTTCTTTAGAAACTAAATATTTATGTCTATGCAATAATTTCATAACTTCTTTCATTCAAAGAATGGTTATAACTTGAATATTCTTATCAACGAAACTATAATTTGATAGTGTTAAAATGGAAATATAAAATAAGGACTTTTTAAATTTTATTGTTACATTTTATTATTGGACAATAAATATATGGAATTCGATTTACTAGCTAATAGAAATTTATGTTCTGAAAATGGTCCTTTCTGAAAATACTCCAATCCAAAATAGTTTTATTCAACGCGTTGCATTTTACCTTGCAGAAAAAACAGAAACACTTTAATGGGTTTGACGTCGTAGAATATTGAAATGGACAAAAATAATTCCGGAGATAAAACAAAAGCTTCAAACACTGCAGTTTAGTAAATTAATGAACATTGAGTTCTTTACAGTAGAGGTACGAAGGTCATACACATAACAACATAAATGTTTATAGACGTTGATGAGGTGGGCGTCGTGGAAGGCTCAACTAATCAAAATAACATGATCACAATTGGCGTTATTGCTTGGATGGGTCATAAAGTGCAGTAAACTTAATGAACACCGAGTTTTATGCCTTTAGATTACAGAATAAATTTCCATATTCCAGTCCTGCAATCATCATCAATAACTTCAATGTGCTTAAGCTTAGCAAAGTATTATTTACTACTCTGGGCTAGTTGTCGCTGTTGATTGCTTAAAGAATTGGTCTTCAATTGAAACAATAAGAAGGTTCCTAAATGAAACATGACGGGTAACAGCAGCGACACAGAGCCAATCAGCCGAGAAAGAGATGAAGAGAGAGATAGAGACAGAGACACGTGTTTGTCAGGGAGGAAGGACCTGTCAGAGCCGGTGATCACGTGACACGACGTGCCATAATGGAGAGATACACGGCTTCCGGCGATGTCCTGAGTTCTCTTCACTCTTCAGGACATGCGGGCTGCGGGTCGCCTACTACTCGAGTAGCGACAATGTGACTACTTGTGGATCGTACAGATTCGCAGAGGAAGCGTCTTGTCTTAATTTTTAAGATACATTCTCTGATGGCAGGAAATCACTATACATTTTTTGACCAATCCACAAATTTAAAAAGGGGATTCTTATAACGCCAATGGGATTTAAATTTACTGGACTAAACGATTACGAATGAAAACTGTCCAAACCTTCATTTGCAAATTTGTATTGACCTTCTCGGAATTGAACCAGTGGCCCTCGGTTAGAGAGCCGCAGGCCTCCGCTACAGCAAAGGTATTAAAATTAGGCCCATGGACAGAGGTAAGAATTATGACATTTAATGGACAGAACAATTTGAGCAGTCGTACAGTATTCATTTCTCACTTTATTACCTGGTCTGATACGGGTTAATATGGTTACGGGTTTATTTTAAATTACTAACATAGCCGTTTATACGTAAAAATAAAATTGTCCTTATTCACTGTTCTTTTTGCCAGAACGTGTCACAAAGTGAACTTGAAAGGACTATAATTATGTAACCATGTAGGATACCTAGAATTGATGTCAAGTTGAAAATTGCCGATCCTGCCATTACCTAAATGCTCCAAGATTTACCTAAGTGGCCAGACGTGATGAGCACGGTAGACTTACACAAGCCCACCTGTCCTCGCCTGCTGGGAATGGAAAACTTCTACCCTAGATGCATATCCGTACTTACATAAGAGGCTTTCTCCAGAGATGCGTCTAGACAAAGTAGAACGTGATTCAATAATTGACGCAACCGAGTGCATAATTACGGGGTACAGTGGCCAGTGGCCAGTATCGGACCGATCACACGGGCCAGACGTTAATTGACATTGGCCACTTTCACTGGGGTCAGGTTACTGTGCGTTCCGGCCCTAAGAGGTGCACGCCAGTGGATAGTTATGATAACCCATTTTTTAAATAAATTTCACAAAGCCACATAGCACACACATAACTACAATATTTTTTGAAATCTAGAGATTGAAAAATATGAAAAGGCACTGGAGGGAAAGGTATGAAAGTGCTAAGAGATTTGTTTTAAATGGAGAAGACAATTCAATTTTAAACTTATTCTGCTCGACCTGTTTGTTCACTGGCCTGTGCGAGGATCATATCAAACAGATTAAAGAGGAAAGTCGTTAACTCAATCCAAATTCCGACATCATATACTGCAAGGCCATTCGACATCTCTGAATAATTGTTGTGGATTTGTTGGTTCAGTACAGATATGGAACAAATGAAGAGGAATGATGTAAGCTATTCAGTTTTTTAGTAATTTTAATACTAGCAGTTACCCGCTGCTTCACATTCTATTTCATAGGTTTTGTACCACAATGTGCACTTCTGTTCCCAATGAATTATATTTCCGCAAATGTTGAGTTTGCCTTCTTCCCAAGATCAAGAAAATATGGTAAAAATGTATATTTATGGCCGTTGTAACTTTCTCCAATTTTTAGTATTTTTGTTCCATACCTGATTTTGCCTCTTTAACAATTAAGAAAATTTACATCACAGGTCAGAGAAACCTACTAAGATGGTTTTTATATTAGTCTTTAAAATTTTTAGTAAAAGTTAGATGGAAACATTGACTTTTAGATCTAATACTTAATATATGATAAGAATGTACAGTTCAAAGTACATTAACAATGATACTACGTGTATGTTTTTTTTAATCAACTGAAGAGCATTGTTAATATTTTTGAATATTTAGAGCTGGAATTGGTAGATTAGTTCAAAAGCACAGTCCAGCGAACTTTCATGTAGCATAGTTCTTGCCGGCTGGTTCAGAGGGAGTGAAATTTTGACCATCTTATATCTTAGGACATTTTCAAAGGTAGATGAGTACCTACATAATTGCTGGAATATAAAACGGTGGGTAATTGTTTTTCATCACTGAATGTACTCACTATCAATATAAAGAAATTGAAAATAATAAACCATTTTTACACAGAACACTTAATTATATTACATTAATAGTAGTATATATCTATAATATTTTATTACAACTTTAAAGATGAAGAAAGGAAGTTTTGCTATTTTAAAGACCAGTGCGGCGTAGCCTAAGGTATTTTCGAAATATGAATAGGCCAATATTCATGCTGGAGACCATAAAAATGTCTAAGTAGAATTTCAGTACAATCGGTTGAATAGTTTACGCGTGAAAACAAAACAATCAAAGGCACTTTCACTTTATAATATTATTAGAATGGCAATGCCATTAAGAGAGAATACCTTTTTGTAAATAAGTAAGTCGATCCTTTTTGATAGAATTCCAATTCTGCATTTTATCACACAGTTACGAGAAATTCATGATAAAAAATGCAGCGTAATTGATCTAATTAGGTAAGAAGCGTAGCCTATCTATAATTTCTTATCAGTGTTTTTAGGCAGCACCATTGAGTTAATTTCAACAAAATTTTGAATCGCCTATGATTTTCTGAAATCGTTTGTTAACAATGGGTGGTGTCTAATGAATAAAACAATTTTAAAGTTCAACCTCTATAGTTATGGAACATCATAAACTAGAGCTAATCGACGTCAATACGCTTCAATTACAGGGGCGGAACATCAAACAAAGGAGGCGTCATTAAAGTAATCAATAGCCACCTCAAAGAAAATAAAAGACACAACAAAACCGAAAAGAAATTACCCTCCCTAAAAAACTAATCAATATTGATGAAGGGGCACAGGACAACAGCGGGGGAATGCAGAAGTTCTGTGACCCGGCAACAATGCGGGGCCGAGACTCCAGAGGCGACTTGGACCCCATGGTCGGTCAGGGTGATGTCCTTGAGGGTGATGTGCAGTAACACGATCATCAACGAAGCGCGTCTAAAGTAGGGATAAGTTCAGAGAAGGTGGAAATTAAAGTAATCCAAACAGCTGGTGATATGTTTCTTTCAAGATTGAAAATTAATGATAATTTTTATTTTTGTTAGTACATCACACTAAAACCTGTTTCATCGCATTTATGTACTAAGCAAAAACACAATAAGAAAGAAAAATTTATTCCGATTCAAATAATCCACTCATGTTTTATAAAAATACATTGTATTTCTTACTAAGCATCTTATAAATCTCCAAATAAAAAGAATTGTTATGAGTTCCCACGAAAACTATTTAAAACTTGAACAGGAAGTGCACAAAAACAATTGTTTTAGGTCGAAAACTATTGTTGATATCTAAACACACTTTAATAATGGACAAATATGGCGTGTTAATATTATGACCATAATATAAATGTTTCAAGTATAACTATGATGTATTCTAAATGTGTATATGGTTTAGCCATGATGTATTCAGTATCTGTATACTAAACCCGAAATGTCACTTATGTAATCGAATAAGACGTATTTTGGTGAAGAACGTGAAAGCAACGAGTGAAATATATATATATATATAAAACAACGAACTGGGAATAAACTGATTTGGTTATTCACGAAGATGTTCAAGAGATTTTACCAACAAATGTTGTCAAGTTACACGTGGCTTTTAGACTTTTAACAATTTTCAAATCATGTTTACAAAACAGGCATCGCATACTCCTAAATAAAGACGATACTTAAAAGATACTATCGTTGAGAATCGCTACTAGATTTTCTACAACTAACGATATTGTTTCAATATTGTATCCAATTTTACTCAATTTTGATTGGCATGACTTTTTAAATATTTTTAACGTGCAAGTGATACACCAGTTATTACAAAGGGAGGTCCTCACAGTTGTAATAAGGTTTTGATACGTTGGTATTGTGTTAATAAAATAACATTGTACTGCAAGAGCACCCGAGTATAATCTTATACATCATTACACGCTACCTAATTTTAAGATTTTCAGACATAATTACTGTCTCATATTAATATTCCATAATATTATTTGTTCATGATGATGTAAGCTCTAGGTCACTATATATTTAGATTTATTGAAAAAAAATTAGATGTTGACATTGTGAGCACTTCGTATGAATAGCTCACAGCTAAACAAACGAAAAAGATTAATTTTACAGTGTCAAATTGTAAAAATAATTATATGGGGAGGAACATGGAGACGACGAATACTTATTGACAATTCCCAATTTACAGTTTTACACGAAACAATATAAATAATACATAAATATATATTGGCCAGATAGGACAAATAGGTGCGATGTACCGTTTACAAACCTGGTTGAGTCCCCTTGGTAGTGATAAACGTTTAGTCCGTGCTGCACAGGCATTTCGATTATTGAACATGCACTTTCCTCGATAAATCGCGAGCTTTGTTGGATTTACCACCAATAAATAGCACGTGAAAGTAAGGTAATCCTGACAACAGCCGCTGTCCAACAACGCTGGGTGAGGTAACGATATATTGTGTGGGTCGTGCGCGCCTTCGCCGCACAGACACGCAATGGGAATGCGTGTTAAATAAGCAATTATTATATACATTCCTTAGTTTCGCGATGGCGAAAGGAGGTCACCGGCGAGTCGTGATTCGCTGAAGATTTGTTCAGTTGTGACTCATTTACTTTTAAGAGTGAATGTTTACAGCCGTTGCTTGCTTGGGGATCTTTCTGTGACTCAAAAATGAAGAAAGAGCATTACATATTTAAAGAAAGTTTTATACTTCTAAAGATTGATTGAAATGTTGATACTGAAACGTTTGTATCACCCTGTAGTGCGAGACTTAAGGACAGGTATTATTTTGGTGAGTCCATTAACTTTGGATATTTAACCAAAAGCGAAGATTTTTTTGATAAAATAGAATATTTATTCAAAATGTTTAAGTGTCGAGATAGTAGCTATGCCCATTAGAAATAAAAATAATATTTGAAAAGGACTTAATAGTTATTTCCAAAGTCCAGCAATCTTTAAAATAATATAATCGACTTCTTATCTTCTCCTACATTATATTTAGGAACCCTCTCATCTATGGCGTAAATCCACACTTTATCATTAATTAGACAGGAAGAGCACACCGTGAGCGAAACAGCAAAGTTGCAATCAATCTTGGCCAATCAAAGATTATTATCGCCATAAACAATACTGAACGGCGGCGTTTTAATAACATCCCAATAAGATCCACTGTCTCGGACAATACCGATATCTAGGTGCGAGGATCGGTCTGCTGCACGCTCCTCCGTCAGCCCACAATGGCCCGACTTCCGCACACTCCTCTTACCTAACCACGTTAATTTAGTAATTATTCCGATAAACCACGGGTAAAAGTTGTGCCGTAGATTTACGGGAGGAACGGACGCTGGAATGCGGAGATTCACGAGCGCCTACCGCGCGGTTATTACAGAGATCTTATCACTAGGAATCAATTTACTATCGTTGATCATTTGAGTAGATAAACAGTAGGCGTTGTTTCCATAAAATTGTGGGAAACGCGCTCGCTCTACACCACGAATAGAAAGTGTTTACGACGCGTGCCCTTCGAAAAGATTTATGTGACGGGAGGGAATTCAGGGGATCCGTTTCATCGAGGTTGTTGAAATGGAATACTATACTATTAAATGTAATTTGTCTCAATAAATCTCAATGTATGTTATTTTAATCTGAGTTATTTCTTGTCTTCTCATGTTACTGAATATTTACTCCAAACCATTACGACTTTTATTATCTGTGTTGGTAATTGAAAACCAAAAGAAAGTTCATATTGGAGATATACACAACACTCAAAAAGGTGTATCTAGTTTTTTTATTTCATCATTATTCACTCAAAGTTATCAAATATTTTCTATCGCGTATTTTCAAAACATCATCGCCATCAAGCATTAGGTAGGTAATAAGCGTCTATGACAAAAATAGATCTTTAGCTGTAAAGGAGGTCAACACTGAAAGCCTTGGATCTTGATAGCCAACAAATCTTTGCGCAACCGAGATTTATATCCTGCAAAATGAAAGAAATCAAGTTAATTTTCCAGGCGAGTGGTCGCGCACAATCGACTATAAAGGGCGCCGGCGCGCGAGGAGGCGCGGTGGGAGGAAGACGGTTGACAGACGGTAAGGCACGAGCTGAGCGCAGGCGCAAATGGCTCAACAGGTTAGTTTTCCGCCAAGGTCCGCGCAGCCGCGGTGTCGTGGCTGGGGACAATTGGCTCATATGCTAAGCAGTTTCATAACGGAGAGTGGGCGAACCAGCGCGCGGTGTGTTGAGAAGCCTTCCGGTGATTCAACGGGAACACGCGTCCTGGGCGTAGGGAGGTTGCAATGCGATGCTCCCTGCCAGATACCGCATCGTTACCGCGGCAGGTCAACAGACATCAGCGCAACAGGAGTTACATTGTCTACCTGAGGATCATCGTCGCACCCTACGTTTCCAGTTATTCTAGTTTCTAATGAGATGAAACTGCTTTTATATTAAATGGCAATTTATAAGGGAGTTGTCCCAAAATATACCTACGTAATAATAGTAAATAATTGAGAATGATTGGTTGTTGGTGGGGTTTCAGTTTATGGAATAATTGTGGCAATAAATTACAAAAAAAGTGTAAGAACTAAAATCAAAATGTGATAGGAAACAGGTTATACAGACATGTGTCACACCGTTTCAACTCCGGTTAACTCGTTCGGCAGTTGTAAGTCGTACAGAGAAACACACAGACAGAATTCGGATATCGTCATCAAGTGGCGAGAGAGGCTTAACTAAACTCTCAGCTAAAACGTCTCCTTTAATTAGTAAATTAGTTCATTCTTACTCATCCAAGACACTAATTTACATTCCAACACTTACTTGTAATACAATGGCATCTAATTTAAACTGTGTAATAAACTTAAATTCATTTGTGGAATTTAGACAAAAAATATTTAAAAAATCTGTCATTCCTTTTTACCTTACCAATTCATATGTACGGCACTATCGTGAATTACAAGATACGAAGAAGGATCAAACAAGACTGCCTAGTTACTAACGACAGTTTTGGCGAAACAACGCTATTGAATACTTAAGATCGTGCAGTGAACAAGAAGGAATCAATTATCCTTTCACATTCAAATACCATATGTACGATACTATCGTGAATTACAAGATACGAAGAAAGATCAAACAAGACTGCCTAGTTACTAACGACAGTTTTGGCGAAACAACGCTATTGAATACTTAAGATCGTGCAGTGAACAAGAAGGAATCAATTATCCTTTCACATTCAAATACCATATGTACGATACTATCGTGAATTACAAGATACGAAGAAGGATCAAACAAGACTGCCTAGTTACTAACGACAGTTTTGGCGAAACAACGCTACTGAATACTTAAGATCGTGCAGTGAACAAGAAGGAATCAATTATCCTTTCACATTCAAATACCATATGTACGATACTATCGTGAATTACAAGATACGAAGAAGGATCAAACAAGACTGCCTAGTTACTAACGACAGTTTTGGCGAAACAACGCTATTGAATACTTAAGATCGTGCAGTGAACAAGAAGGAATCAATTATCCTTTCACATTCAAATACCATATGTACGATACTATCGTGAATTACAAGATACGAAGAAGGATCAAACAAGACTGCCAAGTTACTAACGACAGTTTTGGCGAAACAACGCTATTGAATACTTAAGATCGTGCAGTGAACAAGAAGGAATCAGTTATGATGTGGCCTTACATTACAAGTGATTACGGAAGTGCCGTTACATATTGTAATGACCTATTACAAGGCTTAAGACAGTAGCTCATGAAACGTTTATAGTCTCCGATGGTCTCAAATAGACGCTTAAGGCGAGAGAATGGCGAAACCATCCTATTTATGGCAAGCACGTAATTTATTCACGAGAGATCAAGGGATATAAGGAAGGTATTAGGTTGTTTGTGAGAGATATTGGAGTGGTGACTAAGGATATGGAGATGCAAAAACTGTCATTGCTTGATTTTAATAGTGGGAGACTATTCAGACTACGCGACCACGGTTAGAAAGTTTTTCAGCGCATCATGGAAAAATTACAATTGTCCACGAACCATAATAAAACTAAAACTTATCGTCACATCACCGACACTCAACGGTAGTTGATATTTAGAACGCAAACTTGAATTTCAAGCTTTAGAACTTCCAAGAACTTCTTAGATGTTTTAACATTCAGCACTCGCCTTTCCGGGCCGGCACAAGTTCGTTAGGTGTACTTGAATGTTTAATTGCCTGTAAAGTGTCCATAAGGAGGTGTGCCATTCAACTGGTAATAGTTCTGTCAATAAAACTTGCTTTTACGACGAACCAAGTGGAGTGGATATAAATAATGTCGCTGAAGCACCGAGGAGAAGATAAGTAGACTGACTGACCCCCGCTCGAGGGCTGTGCGTGATTCGCTCTGACCCTAGCAGATGGCTCATTGCACGCATACCGTTATATCCTACCTTAGAGTTCACTAGGCATGTTTTACTCCACAGGTCGACTTTAATAAATCATTTCAACAGGATGGGGTGTAATTATCAAGCGGACGATGATAGTGACATAAATCAATGTGAGAATTCATTCCAATTTGTGTAACATAAGTGGAATTTCAATTTTAAATTATGAATAGAATGACAGTACTATAGTATTTATACGTTTTTGTACTTCATTACAAGCGTTGAGTTCGATGTCTGTGGCAACCGGAAGTATTGTATAAAGAACATTATCAAACACGTGCCCTGTTCTTTATGTAATACTTCCCATTAAAATGGATACCACGTAAATAGCGCCAAAATTTGAGTATGAACCATACAATAATCTTTTACAAAAGTTTCTAACTTAAATACAAGTTGAAAGTGGAAAATAGGATAGAAAGGAGTCATAAAGTGCGAAATAACCAGAACACCGGTCTGTAAAGAGCGTCAAATGTAGATTTCTCGCTGAAGAAAAAGTTAAGTGAACAGAATTTGGCGTTTTACACGAGATCCAAACCGTGCTATTGCTAGATTTGGTTGCCATTGTCAGTTACAGTTCAATTAACTCCCTGAAGGATTAAGTGGACGTGTCTTTAGTCATTTCAAATCCTATGTGTATATTCTTGTATTGCACTATCTACTAAATCTCATTTGGGCGTCTTGAGTATGACTCTCTGTACGTATTCGTCTAAACAACCTTGAGGCCCACATTATCAAAAACTTGACCATTTAGAACATTAATATCTAAAGGAATATCGTTTCCATTTTTAAGCCTTATTGTCAACGTGTGGTTTAAAAATTAAAAGACAGAAAATTTATAGTGCTACCATTACATATGATTTTGGAAAATGTGTTATAAATGTATTCATAATTAGTGAACATGTGACTCCCCAGGTTGTGAGTTTCCATGTTTATGACAAAATCCGGGTTTCTTTATCATCAAGCCTTTTCCATAGTGACATTGCCCGGTGATTCGGGACAAAGCACTGTGAAGACTATAAATATCCACCAGCAATTTCAAAGTGCGGGGGTGTATTATTGGAGCTAGCTGCAGCTACAAGTGGCCGCCTCTCACTAATGGGGTCTGGGTCTGTATTGCTTTACGCAAGTACAAGATCATGGTCTAGTGTCGCAAAGTTCGGAGGTGTATTGTTGTAGCAGTACTATGGAACTAGCTGCAGCTAGCTACTTAGGTGGCCACCTCTCACTAATGGGGTCTGGGTCTGTGTTGGCTTGCGCAAGTAGAAGGTCACGGTCTAGTGTCGCAAAGTGCGAGTGACCTTGCCTCTACACATTCCCGCTTCAGCTCAGCTCCAGGTCCAGAGCGCAATTTCACAGTTACAGTCTGGCAATCGGTTTAAACAGCGGAGCTGCGCTTCCGTGGTACGCGGCTTCTATATCTTATCTGGAGCGTACAGCGTGGTGTGCCGCTTGCTGTGCAGTGGAAACTCGTACGGTGCCTTAGCATACTGTGCGAGGATCATTAAAGCAAATTAATGTATTCTTCATCGTACCATGAACATTTTGACATCAAATCTTTATTAATCGTCTCTGCAGCGTACTACCACCTTTGGTTAAAAGTATGATTCGAGAAACTGCTTTCAAATCTCTTTTAAATCCCCAAAAAGTAATGTTTTATAAAATTATAGTTTTTGTACAGAAGATTACAAAATAGTTAACCCCAATAAAACCTTTGTTCCACCCAGGTGTGACATTTAGTGTACTTCAGACAATTTAATTATTTAAAGACATGTACTGAATGGTATTTCAGAAGTTTGGTTACCGTATTTCTTTTGCCTAATGTAAGTGCTGAAATTAGTAATAGTAGACTGACACATAATTTCTCCTTGTAGCATACAACATGACATTAAGTGCAGTATTGCCAGTCAATTTTCAAACACAAAGGAAACTCAATCTCTTGGAACGATTGAATCATAACGCCGTAAAGATCATTTATCACCCGATCTCGAGTCGTTACCGGTTACAAAACGTTATAACCCCTGTTCATCATGAATATTGAGTAAAACGTTGCCGACTTGCAATGCGGCCTGTTAACACGATTCCGAGAAGAACCGGGCCATAAATTGTTAGAATGGGGGGCCGCGGACGACGACGGTATTGTCCTCGGATGGTGTGTGTAATAGGAGATATTTATGAAAGGTCGGTAAGCTAACGAGCTGGTAAGTCATATCACGCCATAAATCAGAGACCTCCCCGAAGTCGACTCCTCCCCGCCGTACAGTATTAAGGCCCAATGTTATTGCAGGTTCAGGTGACCTGGTACTTCTTTTATTTTTATTTCTTTATTTCAAGATGTCTTACTTAGACTCTTTTTAAACTTCATAATTTGTTAAAGTTCTTTTTACCTATTCTTGAATCAGAGTGCATATTCTTTAAACTGTATCAGATACCAATTAAAAACACGGCAGTGTATGTTTACCTTTCGTGGAATGTGTTTGTATTGGACACCAAAGTAATGTCTTATCTAGAATCTCTGTTAATTAAAAATATCCTTACTTGATTTCTCCGAAGGTGCCTTTTAGTTTTAACAGGTCACCTGGCGGCCAAGCTGGGCCAGATATCGTCTAAGCCTACCGTAAAGGCATATTTACAGATCAAAATAGCATCTCTGAACGTGTAATGGTTTGAAGGATCACTGTCACCCCAATCCTTCACCTTCAGCCAGTGAAGTCACACTGTTGCCAGGGCCGATGGCAACAGATACCGGGTATTGTCCGCCAGCAGCAGTGACCAGCTCCCGCTCCCGTATCCTTGTGTTATTCTGCCCCACTTGTCGAACAATGGCGGAGATCTAATCTTCCGCACTCGTTATCCGACTACTTAGCCCCGACTGCCCGCAGCATCTTCGGCTTTTCACTTGGACGCGACGTGTTCCCCAAAACGGACAACGTTCAATTAGACGAAAGGTCCGACGGCACGGGAGCTGCTCTCAGTGGTGAAAGTGGTTTGGAAAACACGGGGTGGTTGTGGATAAAAAGGTCATCTTGTGTATGGCATTAGGTTAAGTGCAGAAGACTTGCACTGCTCTCGGGAAGAAGGAGGACAACGCGATCAGAAGGATGAGTGAATAAAATGACAGTACATGTACAGTAACTTTTTCATTACAAATGAAAAAAATTAGATGTAGTGCAACATCTAAATTCCAGCTATGGATACATTTTCGATTATGTGTCTCTCTTAAATAAATACGATGAAAGTCTTCAAAATTATGTAAGAGAATTTCGAAATGTTTAATCCGCTTCATGTGTGGCATAGTTACTGCCGACTATACACAACGTAGTAACGTCTTTCAATACTGATTATATCATACACATTGAACTTGCACTGGAATGTCACTTTAATAAAAACAATATATCTCCTATCAGCACGTTCCCTTATTCTACGAGTGAACACTCACCTGAAGTCTGTGATACCGTGAAGATTAAGGTATATGTCTCTTTATGAGCTTTACCATGGATTCGAGCATTCATGTGCATTTCAGATCGTATCGTGCCGTAATGTATGGAGCAGGAACACCTCTAGACAGTCAGACCGGACGGGTCGGATCAATAAAAAGATTGATTTAAAACAGGATTTATCTGAAGACGACACATAAAAAGAAGTAGACATTGTAACTCTCTAACAACATCATCCACACCTCCTGACAGGATTCTTCACGAGTTGAATCGACGGAGAAAGAACATAAAATTAATCAGAAGAAGGAAGACAAGATAAAAATAGTTCACGGGTTGCGGAATCCGACCAGACCGGCGGCAGGGCAAGGACGGTTGGCGACTCGGGTCTCTCTGGTGGGTTACGAAAGAACGGCGTTTACGTCCAAATATGGTGACTAGTGTTAAAGTGGATACTTTGATAGCGTTACGGATAATTAGAAGACAGAGAACTGGAAGCATGCGACTCATTGGCTTTACGAGCAGAAAGTTCAAAACAAACAACTTTATAGGTACATCAAGCAGACGTAACCGCACTTGACGAATTACAGATGGTACTAAACTTAATATTAGGCCGGGAAATGACACTGTGATATAAGATTTCACTTTTCTATAGGTTTTGCTCTTACAAAACAATGTACTTGTGTGTAAGAGCGGCTAATGGATTTTATACTCTCGAATTATGGAATATGTATGAAATCTGGATTTGTGAACTTTGGAATTGTAAATTTATTTGATTTGATGTATTTTTATTTATTTAACAATAGCACATATCCGCGACTTCGCCCGAATTTTCTACGCAACATCCCGTGTATTTCATTGAATAGATCCCACGATTTCAGTAACATTAAAATTGAACGACTAATGTAGTGGAACTCCAAAGTCGAAGTTCATACCTTTCTTAGTGAGAGCACTTGTTATATGATACGATAGCGTCCTATGGCATTTTAATGTAATTAGTCATATATCATTAGAATTAGTCATCAGGTACCCATTTTGCCGTGTTAATGATTAATAGGACCTAAGATTAACCAAAATTGCGAGTAATTCTTACTTCAGGTTTTGCACTTCTAGTGTTCTAATTAATCATATTTCCAACTCAAAGTTGAAGTTTGCTATTTTGCCCCGATAGACTATTTTATATAGACCTGTATAATTTTGTAATTAGATTCAAAACAGCACAGTTCTCTAAATGGAATGGATATTGATATTGTTACTGAATATTAAAAACTAAAATCAACATCAATGGTACTAGTTGACACCCATATGTAAAGGTGATGGATGCATGATGCAGTAAAAACTTTGCTTCCCAGTCCATGTTCGCTATATCATACTATTATTTATTTCCTCCGTCCAGTCTAGGAATTATATCAGTATTTATATACCTATTATGACGATTTTTTTCATAACAATTGCATTTAGTGTCTCGTGTATTGCTTTGTGATTCCACTTGCTAGAATCAACGACTCACTGCACTCGCTTGTTCCTCAAATTGTAGCCCCGGAGCGAATGGATTTTGAATCTTGCTATTGCACAGTTCCTCAGTATTTGTTCCATCAGTTATTGTACATATATCGTTCCGTAATGTCTAAGGAAACCAAATTCAATACTTTGCATACTTTGCAATACTTTACATTTACACATTCACAATTATGTCCAATAAGTAAAATTCAGAATAAATTAATTGGTTTGCCTTGTTGCTAATGTTGAAATAAGAAATGGTGTTACAATCGAAATTACTTTATGATTTCACTCTATAATTGTAAACTAATTGGAAATAGCTGATTAATTAACTAAACATATGGTCAAACTGTCATATTACAATGTTTACAAGTTGATTATTCTTAACAAGCTATTTTAATTAATATTTCGCAAGACCAGGATGGAATCTTTAATTGCTTTAGAGATTGGTGTGGCGAAGTACTGGTGGGATTTTCGGAATAAGAATATTTATCAAATTTCATCAAATATCCTATATTTCATGTCTGCACACTAGGTTGAATAGTTTTTGCGAGAAATCAAAACACACAAACAATGGCACTTTTGCATTTATGTTTAATAACAGAACAACAAATAGTACCTACACAGTAGTTGGAAATTTTACTTTTTAAACAGATAGTCCGTTTTAACATATGTGTCTTTCCTATAACATATTTTCAGACTGTGAAATTTTTACTTTTTAGAGCATCTAATTAACAAAAATAAATATAAATAATAAAAACAATTGTAATCCATTTAACATCCATATATATGAATAGCTATGAATGACTGCAGCTATGCAATGACTGTTCTGCAAGAAGCTCTAGAGTAAAGCAGACCAAACGTCCGTCCTAAGGTTCAGATACAGTCTGCGACCATTTTTTAACGAATATCCACCTTGCATTGTATCGACTGTTCTGTTTATTCTATTTGATATAATCCTGCCAAAGGCTAGTAGTCTACAGGACGAAAAGATTAAGGCTAAATCAGTCTTCTTAATAGGATAAAAGCATGGAATATAGGCAGAATAAATTAATGTTATTGACATGAAACTCAGTAACTATTATGACTAAAAATTAAAAGTAACGAACAATTAATACTTATCAAACTCGTAGTAATTTTCTTATTAAACGGCTATTTTTATTACCGAAGTATTCTTTATAATTCTTAGTAATTACGTCACAAACACAGAAATTATCAGATTAAATTTATCAGATCACGGATCTTTATAATTATCTGTATACATGGATTTCCTGATTAAGAATTCTGATACAATATGCCAATAATATGAGTAGGTTCAGATCACGCACCCATGGATACCTCCAGATGAAGTGGAACTTTCTTTAAGTTCATTATTGCATGCACTATGTGTTCTAAGGTATATAATCTTATATTAATGTCTATAATATGAGCTTTCTGAAAACACATTAAGTGCTTACAATATTTATTAACGTTTCCTTCATTAATAAATCTATAACCAAATGATACAAATCGTCGTTAATTTACATTGCGTTTACAAAATCAGAAGTTATTTAAAAGTATCGAAAAAGCATTAGCATCCAGATTAGCTGTGAAATTACTTCACACGGTAATGTTTTGTTTCATCAGCGACATTTAAAGTTAGTTTGTAACAATAATAGCAATGGTTGATTCACTCAATACAAACCAGCAAGCGAACCATTTTACAACAGGAAAGCAATAAATGTAACGCAAGCAACACTGGGTACTGAAGGCCAGCTTGATTTTATCTCCATTACTGTGCTGTGCAGTGTTTGCGGGGAGAAGGTCAGTTTGCGTGGGGATGTTGGCAACAGTGGGTGAACGTGGGATCAGCTGACAGTCACCGCCACACCCTGGGATAAAACAGCTGATTCTGACAGATAACCTCAATCTTATCGGGTCATTGGAAGGTGCAATACATAATCTGAACTAAGATCTCAGAGTATTTTTCAACAGAATCTACTTCATTCTCGAGCCCAATAAGGGTTTAGATATTAAAAAATTTCGACTTCAAATACATATTAAATTTTCTTGATACTATAAGATAATCCTGCCCTCGCTGGTTTAATAAACTGTTTTAAGAGACAGTGATAATCAAAATATACCTCTGTTTTCCTAGTGAAGAAGCCTGTGTGAACAATCGAGAATTCAGGATGATAAGCTGAGAACTACAATAACAAGAGTCAGAAAAAATGACTAAAATGTATCAAATGTAGTGTTTTGTTAAAAGTTTCCAAAACTATAGCCCTTGTCACTTTCTTCAATAACTAAAATCAAGACTCTGCAGAACATGAGCTGAGGGAAAACCCTTAAAACCCCATTTGAGTTAAGAATTACAATACTTTGCTATAGTACGGATCCTTAGGTTATTTTCACTCAAATCTCTCAATAAAGCTGAACCACCCATGAAAGAGGATCCACAAAATTAACCTCTAGACCTTTAACACAGATATCAGTGCAAATGTAGGCCCATTGTGGATTGGACGCGGTTTCAATCATGATTCGCCAGGACGAAATTCAACCGGTAATTTAAACAAAATTTGGCAAATGATGGGTATTACCGTGCGGAACGAACTCGGGGCGATCTACTGGCGAGATACCTTCGAGGATACGGCTGTCGGAGGAAAGGAGATGAAGGAGAAGATGGAGACAAAGAGCAGGCCGCTGCACCGTTCAAGCGAGGACCATGAACAAAGGCGAACCCGGAGTTTAGCAATGATTAATACTACGTATCGACACACCGATCGGCAGAGTCAAAGACTGAGCAGAAGAACCTGTTCGGTGCAAATGTGGTGGGTGGGTCGCGTTGTCCGCCTGGACCATCTCGAGTGGGTCCTCACGAATTACGTGGATTTGGAATACATCACTTTGGCTCCTGCCATACTCGTCTGGAAAAAAGTAAGTAGGAGCAGTCCGTATAGTAACTGTGAAATGAGATTTCAGAGTATACTACACTTTTTAACGTAATTTGAAGTCTAAATATTACAGAGATTGGCATTATTATCGATTCTGCAGTTTTGCACACTTTTCCAAGTCAAAATCACTGGACAAATGTACTTCAGGTACTTTTAGCTGCAGCATATGCATTTCGTGTTATAAGCTAGCAATACAGCTTAGTATGTATTTGATACTGCTGAAATATGAGTCAAGATCGTTTTGTCAGTACTAGGGCACATTCATGTTACCGGATCATTAATTAACAATACAGAGTTGAATTTAGTTGTAGTCCATATTTTTGCTATAGAGAAAACGTTTATTTTATACGTTTGATTTTAAGTGATTCTTTTTAAAATATAATATTAAATAACTATTTCCATGGAAATAACAACACTTCTATCACGTATACTATGACAATTTTAAACACTATTCAACGAGAAATAATAACATTTCATTTTACACTTTACTATCATTTCATTTTACATTTAATTTCAACCGTAGGATTTGAGGTTTGGTATGCACTTACAACAAACATTATTAAATTGGCTGTCTATACTTATTATTTTATTGGAAAAGGAGCTGTGGAAGAAAAATAACATCCGACGAAAAAGCAACAATGGAATGAATATTCTGGACTTGTTTATAGACACAAAGCACATTCACTACACACACTCATGAGATAAAATGTGGAAATATTGGTCCCAGAGACTTATACTGTACTATATAATCTAGACTATAATATAGATTAGTCTGGGCCAAAATATCAAAAAGAATATTAAATATTCTGCATTAAATGATAAGAAATCCAGTTTCTGGTATTTTTCCTATATTGGTTATTAAAGATTGTATACTGTCCTTTTATAAAAAACATTGTATACATTATATAAGCTAGTCGTGTATTGTTATATAACGTTGTGTACTTATCTATTCAGGGAATTATAAAATGACAGTCTAACATAGACATTACAATATAGAGTGTCTGCTCTGGTTCTATGACCTAACGTGCACCTGAAAGTGTAATTATGTACTAACTTATTTAAATTTTACTATGAAATTTCTTAGAATTGACTTTTGAGTTATGATCAGTTGCAAGTAATGCTTACAGCAAGAAAAACATCAAAGATAATTTTAGTCACTTATCACTTTGTATTATGGACACTTGTAGGGAACTGGTAGGACTCTTTGAACTCTACAAGATAATGAGTTAAATATTGACTCTTCGATGGAGTTGTGACACAATCTGTGTTGTGAAACATCACCAAATAGGAAAATCAGTATTCAATAGAATTATTCATGAAAGATACCGAATGCATTCTTTACAAAGATGAGCTTTCTATTCCAAAGTGGTCTATATATTTTCTACACCACACATACCACAACCACAACAAAAAGAAGTAAAAGCTTCGACCATAAATCACCTTTCTATTTGCCCCTCAAGAACACACACGAACAATAGCTGAACCATAAAAACACCAGCGACTATCCAACAGACGCCAACTACAAGTTTGCGGTCCCTTCTTCGGTATCAACTTAAGTCTGCCGAGCATAAATCTCTCCGTAAAGTTCAACGCAACGTCCCTTGCTCTTGACCTTTCTAAGACCTTTGCAGAACTATGGAAGAGTCAGTTACAATGAGGAATTTTGTAAAACAAACTGGGAAGTGAAATGATGAGGTTTTGTAGAACCGATTAGTATGTTATTCAAGGCCCCGGGAAGACACGATGAGCGAATCTAATACTTTCCCCTCGTATCGTAGCTCAAAATCACGGCTCAGCACTCGCTCCAGGACAGATACCTCTGATATGAGAATATCGACTGGAACAGATGATATAACACCACATCATCCACCCGTCCGAACTTATCTTGATGTGCGCCTCTTGATAACGAGCCAGCAAGATGAGGCATCTCCTATATACACCAAGAAAAACAGCCAATACGATGCTCACACTTTCAAAGAAATTAATGGTTTTTATTGTTTATATAGTAATTATAAAATCTCGCAAGCTCTACCTGCACAATTTGGAAAATCAATTTCGCCAAGTAGAACAAAAAACGATATCCTAGTCTCTTCCTTCAATTAAAAAAATCAAAATTTATTTTCAATTAAGCTGCTGACCAATCAAATTTGTTTTGTTTTTTTATATTTAGAATTAGTTTTTTTTTATTCAAGAATGAAGTAAAGAACAGGAAAAAATAAACATACTATGGCCGGTTCAGTTACAAATATTGTCGTCAAAAACAATAAAGCACTATCGCATTTACTGAAGAAACAACAGTGTCGGCAGTTTATTGTTTTTAGAGAAGACCTTGTATATTTAACTCTAACAGCAGAACAATCAACCGTATCACAATATAAACAGTTTCCAACAATATTTGGAACTCCCAATTACGTGAGACATGTCATACAATCTTGTCTAGACAACTTTTAAAAACTATTTTTGGATTCTGTAATATTGTTTTTCTTCCTCTACGTCTTAAGCTGCATGCATATTGTACAAGGGGATAATTTCTAAGATCGATCTCATAACTAAAAATTTTATACAGAGAATCTATTATAGTGATGAATAGAATAGTTTTAAATATTCTCTTACAAAACTGTGAATTATAGAGTAAATCATTTTATTCGATTTGATCTGCCTCTCGTTCATTGTTTCTACCATAATTAAGTATAGAGATTGAAAATCATAATTTTCAGAGTCTGTATATGGTTTTGCTGACGCTGATGTAACATTCTTAAACGTGACTGACAATTGGTTTTAAGTATGAGAAGCTATAGAAAATATTATTTATATAATGTAAATTGATCCTCAACTCCTGGACTTTTAGCTGTAGCAGGTGTTGTGTGAATATTTTCGAACAGTATTTGCTATCCTGAAATAATACGGTAGGCTCAATTGACAATTTCATGAATAATGCGAAATAAACAGTACCTACACAATTTCTGAATCGGATGGAACTGTTTACACCGATGATTCATGAATGAATACGTATGAGGCTTACAATAAAGTCGTGTAGTGCAATGAATTGCAATCGAGTTTCCGTGGGACGATCGTTGTGACACGAACGTTTACATTTCACACACGGACACAAGGTCGGATCTCGCACGCGAACGTAATTAATCGGGAAGAATCGGCAACAGTCGGTAGCAATCGGTTACAACCGTCCCACGCCACATCCGCGCCGCCGCGGCCGTCTGCTCGCCTCAGAGGAACACGTCTATTACACCATTATCATTCATATGGAGCACAGTGTATAATAAACATAACAGTGGTATCGTGTCAGCAATCTATTTGTACCGCGTCACGAGCTGTCTGGAGCCGTCAGCTGATTGGTACATTGTTGTGGGAATCACCGTCTGGTGATCAGTGGACCCTTGGACCATTTGTAAATGTATCTTCTGAGTACAATAGATCATCTTTATTTAAATCTGCGGAGCGAATTTATGAAACTTATCAAGTGATCGCATTGATTTTTAAATTACTGTAAATGTCAGTGTTATGTAATACAAAATTAGCTAAAGGTTTACCCCTTTTATGGGCCAGCGATCTACATTCACTTCAAATATCAGTTTGACAACCCAAAGAATCGAATTTGTGTCTTCATGGTCAAATGGACTGTTGGTAAAAGAGCTATTTTTAATTCGAGGAATAAGCAAAAAGTCAATAAATTAAATTATTTAATTTAATTTCTTGTCCTCAGAAACTCCATATTTTCAATCAAGTACCAAAAAGCAGTTATTATTTTATAAAAACACGAGAAAAACGTTGAGAAATTAACATTTAGATGATGACTTCTGCATCAATTCTAACACAGCCTTTGAAAAGAAACCAGAGAAGATAAACCTGTTCCATCAAACTCCTCAATGCCTGTTATTAACCCATCTTCGAAACCCCGAATGACATCGGACAAGAAGATAGAACTACAAGGAGTGGAGGAAAATAACTGGTCAATTTCAGAGAGTGGCTGCAGTTTGACCGACAAAGAACGGATGCAGATCTAATTAGAGAAGAACCACTAAAACACGATCGGTAAATGGAGGTTCCGTCTGGTCTTCTGTCGTTTACAGCCTCGTGGTCGCGCAACACGTAAGGAAACCTGCTGTGATTAAATATCATCTTCCTGGCCTTCCGCTCGTCGCCTCTGGGCATTCTGAGACCACCGCCCGCCGCGTCTCGCCGTGCCGGTGGCTACTGAAGTGGCGGAGTGATCGTTTTACTTCGCCACAATTCCGAGTAGAGTAATTACAAACAGTAGTAGTAAAGTAGTTATTCTCCGTTAGACTTTGCGGGTCTTCAGATGTTTTCATCTTATATAATTATTTTCAAGGCCACAACATATTCCTCGGATACGTATTTTCGTCTATCAACAATTCTTTTGAATTAAACCTGAAGCAATTTTACCTCATGCTGGTAACTGATTACTTCAACAACCTGATTCTTGGCTCCTGGATTTATTAGTAAATACTTCACATTTTCAGCTGATTATCTATTGTATTGAAAAATGTGTTTTCTTACAAAATCTGTGAAAGAAAATGCATTAATACAGTTTAATTTAAATGTGTATTGGTTATAATATTGTACTTTCCATTAATATCCGTTTCGACATTATAGAAGTAACACTAAACAATCAGCTCCCCACCTGATACATCAGCCCACCTCACTGAGACTCCGCGTTTTGGCCACCAAACCTCCGCCAGTCAGGCCGGGAAGTGGGCCCGGTGCCACGTACTTCCTCTCGCATTGTATGGAAATAGCAGCGCCGCCCTACACCCAGCGCCGCGCTGTGCATTCAAATTCGGCACCGGTCTGCTACCTTTACTCTCAACCCCACTTTCGGTTTCAGATTCCGTATAAACACTGGCTACCAGAGTTGCCAGGCATTGTTTTCAGTTTTATGGTCCTCTTCAAGAGGATGGGCAGCCACAACCTCCCAACAAGACGTTCTTTTATCCATATCATTGTTAAAGGGTGTATTCAAAAATATAGTTGTCTTTCAATAATGCGTGTAAATCTTCAAACTGGTTTAACGAATCCATAGTTCATTTAGGTAATCACGAATATAAAAATGGTGTCATCAAATATCTAGCTGGTACAACGCCCTACACTTATACCGTTGTTCTGCAACCACTAAATCTGCACCACTGATTGGTCAATTTAAACACTATTACGGCTAATCCGGAATATTGATGGCCTTACTCTTCCTAGTTGTACATAAAAGGCAGACACTGGCGTAATTGACGAGTTTCCTAACAGAAATCCACTAATAAACGTCGACACGGAAGAGGCGTGTCCATTACAGACCCAGCCAACCGACATGCGGACAGGTTGTCAAGAGATTCATTAGGGAAATTTATCATTTCAGATTAATCCGGCTAAACAAGCACAGTTTAAGGTTAGTAGTACACCTAGTACAATTCTTGCTGTAGTTTTATATTCTAGAATCAATTTTCAAATTTCACGGACACTGTCAATTGTACAATTTGCAATTAATTGTGGAAAAAATGCAACGAATGTTTCTAAACCATCGACAAGATAATACGTATTGGTGTTTCCGTGAACAAAAACAGAACATTTGGAGTCCATGTAAATATTTTCTTGAGACCGAACAACGCCAAGTGTCACGTCTCCGAAGGAACGCATATGGCTCCATCTTGTGGAACAAGACGGAAGCTTGTTGTCACGGAAGACACCGACATTGAAGGGACTCATCAGCTGATCCATGACACCGTTGATCCCTGATCCGTCTCAGAATCTGACGTAAATAAACAGACTCTGACAATCTATTCCGAGCGCTTGGTTCTGTTCCAAGCTTGTCTGTGCCTCCGATTCCGGGAAGCATCGGTGGACCGACCGGTCATGTAAAACGCGTTGGACGAGTCTGCCGAGCCTTCCTGCCTTGTAGACGTCAATAACGTCGCTTGTCGTATGGCGTTGTTTGACATATTTCGAGTCCAAAATGAGCCACAGTAATTGTCCAACTAAATTGTATGGCCTATATCCAGCTCAGAATGAACAGAAACAAAAACGCCAGCTGAAAGTAAATCCATCCATAAATCTTGCCCTATTATATCTTTTCGGCAAATCCGCTCTAGCAGTCTCGCAGAGCCCCATGCACACACAGACCCAAAATCCGCCCAAGGTCCCAATCCTCACGCAAACAGAGAGGGCATAGGGCAGGTCGTTAGGAATAACATTATGGTAATGGTGGTAGTAATGGACAGATGGCTTTGTGAAGTATCCAAGCCATGTGATTCACAAGTCATATTCTTAATTTATGATCGAAAATTAAAAAAGCTAATTTATGATAAATAAATAAATATTTTACAAAACACGATAAATAGCATAGTGCACACACACTTCTGCGCCAAGGAAATATCACACCTTATACTGGATACAATTAGTTGATAGATTACTATTGGAGTTACTATATTGAGAAAGTAAATCTATAGCGTAAAAAAGATTTTAAGGACTAAATATTCATAACGTCAGTTAAAATAAAGAACTTTTCAAATTAAGTTTCGGGAGCCAAAGTAGTATTTATTGTTGACATTTTCCTGATTATTAGAATTGAAATGTTAAGATAGTATGATTAAGATTGCAAGAATGCATATAAATTGGTATAATCACCATATAACCCTTAAGAATTTTGTGCTGGACACACATGATACTTCAAATGAAAAAAACGATTCATTGTCTGATTTAGTTCTATCGAAATAGGTCAGTCAATTTTGGTGTCTGTTATGAATTAATTGAGTTACGTAAACTAAAAAATCACAATTTTCCTGAGTATGCTGAATGTACCATTCCGTTTTGTAGTGAAACTAGTTGGCCAAAATGATTACCAACTCAGATAAGTATGGTAAAATTTTAAAATTATATGTAAATTATCAAACACTTACAGATACGTTTTAAAACCTTTATTATAAATCAGCCGGTCTACAAGAACATTTTTATAAAATAAAATAGCAATTACATTTATAAATGAATTAATGACAGACATCCTTACAGTTTACATCACCACCGAGACGAGAAACTCACTTATTGACACCTTAAAATATCGTTATACGAGTAGATGATGTTATTTGAATTTTCTATCCGTATCCAAGGGACCTATGATGAAATGAAGTAAAAGATCGTTGCAATTGGTCAATACAATGTATAGCCAAATAAGCAAAAATACAATTAACGAATCATAGCTGAAGCTACGCACGTCAATACAGTAATAGAATCTAAATCCTACTTTTAAAAAGTCGTCTCTTTCTTGCAGCCTTTATAACAGTCTATATAAAATATGCATATTTTTTCTAGAACTGAATCTACGCTTATAAATAATAATGTTTAAATCGTGCTCGGTAAAAAGTAGATTAACATCCGTTTCCTGCAGCCTTTTTACACTCCAAATAAAAAAATGTGCATTTCCTCTGGACCCAGTTATCCCACACCAGTTGCGGTAAGGTGTGCCTGAGACGTCTGCTATAAATATTCAGCATCAGGCCAACAACGATATTTGCATATTTGGCCGATACGCAGAGACAGAGGGACCGGCCCACTTATACCGCCATTCATCTCCCCGATCGCCGCACTATTATTGGGGACCTAACGTCGATTTATAGACGTTTCATACCATTCATAGTCATAGACCAGTTCGCTACAGTAGAACACTAACAGTTGTGTGAAACTAACATATGGCGCCACTACACGTGAAACATTCACGTAATACTTCAATATTTTAGAGTCCTTGAAGTTATATGTTAAGAATGACGATTTCTTCTATGTCTAAAATAAATTATACTCTACGTTAAATATAACTGAACATTTATACTCTGAAAATGTCCTTGTTGCTAAAATGTCCCAAATAACCAAACAGGCAAAATAACATGGGTAAACAATTATACGTGATGTTGCTTAACGGCGTTGAAACTATAACGCAAACCAAAACTAAAAAAGGATGCATCAAACAGTGGACTGAAAGCTTGGATTTTATTGGATCAGTGAGCATACTACATACAAAACTGCACCATTAATATTTCATACTGAATTTTTGTAGTGTCTTAAATTAGTATAATAGTGTGGAAGGCAATTAATTTAAGAACTTAACCAAATCCATTACTTTTTTATGGTGATAGATTAACGTTTTCCACTAGTTTTACTTCCTATAAATATCTTATTCTGTGCCATAACGTTCTCTATTTATGATTATAAGAGTATAAGGATGAGAAGTGAGCTGATTATATTATATATCTTTGTAATCTACTTTAACTGTAATTATTGAATGTAATAAAGGCACAGCTATATAAATTAATATCGGCGAAGGTAATGAACTCATATAAGAGTATAGACAGTTACTCTTTCTATAACTAGCAGTCATTATAGCATTAATTTGTCCATCCAAGCATTTTCTGTGTTTAATAACGTCAACGACAGTGTAGTTCTCATATTTTGTTTAGTTTAAACAATTCCTGAGCTAACAAGGTTATTGTACTTGTGACGTAGAGTTGTCTATGAAAATAGTTCACATCTGCAATACGAAAAGGAAATTAATCTTTTATGTGAAAAATAATTGCATGAAACTAAATGTAGAAAACTATTAATACGTTCTAGTAGTAATTAAAGTGGGGATTTAAATCGTAATGTGATGGTTACACACGTAAGCAGGTATTAGAAAAGTATTTTTTGCTACGGTGTAATTAGTACATTAAAAACTTCCTTTGAATAGTAAAACGTTCTCTGGCATTGCTGTAGACTTTAACTGTGAAGTTATGGTGTATGGAGACAAGGGTGCACTCATGCACTGGGGCACGGCGTGGGGGTGGCCACAACGTTACTCAGCATTAACATGCTGACTCCCTTCTTAACACAATGTTCCACATTGCTTCTAATTGTAATATTTTATAAATTTTGGGTACATTGAAATCAATTTTTGATATCATAGTTTTGATGAAATTACTCTTTTACAGTGAAGCAAGTAACGAAAACACCAAACCTGTTACGATGTACTGTAATGTACTACACGTAAATCACTGAACCTTCGTCTAGCTACAGTTTAAACTACAGTACAACTCTTTAATAGTGATAGAAAGAGATTTTTAATATTTCACTTTTTTGTACTGTTTTCTTAATAATGTAATTAATTATTCTAAAATTGATTTATTTTAAATCTATTATTATCAAAAACTATTTAAAAATAAATGTAATGCGCATAAGCTCAACCTTGTTTCCTTATACCATAGCGCGATAAACTACATAATATTGGATTACCGATCACAGATGTAAAGATTAATGTACTGTTTGAAATTTATATACCGGTAAGAGAACAGAGTTAATCTCGTAATTAATTAATTTTATTCCACAGTCATTATCTATCTTTAAGGAAGGCTATTTTGGCTATAATTTAAAAACAATGTATTTGGTGTAGATAATTATTATGCTTTCAGAAAGAGTAGACGTAACTTATGAAAAAATTCCAGGTGATCATACAATGATAACGTTATTTTATGAAGTGTTAACTCCAAAGATGTTTCTATAATCTCTTGTCTCTGCTTGATACCTTGCACGAATTCGGCCATATATTTTAATTTCTTCATTTGCAGTAAAAACGATTTCTGTACAAAACAAGAAGGTTACGACTAAAGCAAGGCCGAAGTTCATCAACCCTTACCCGCCGCCTCCAATCCATGGGCTACCTACCGGTGCTGCAGCCAGTGCCCCCATAAACATAGCGTGTAACATACGGCCATTGCCGACTAGTCGGGCACTCACTCACTTACGCGATAAACTAATAAAATATGCCCGAGCAATGGGGATTGGAGAGGAAATTGATGTGGAAGGTTACTGCCCGATACAGGCCGTATCCACAATGGGGGCACTAGGGGTTCTGAGTCTTGTGGGAGGGGGAGAACAGCAAAGGTGGAGAAACAAAATACCAAGCTGTCACGGGATCTTCGAGTTTACCACCCCCGACGTAAACTAATTTCCAGTATGTAACCCGGGCCTGCAAATCCCCATATACGGCCCTGCACGCCAACCTCGCTCTCGTATACGAGCGAGGCGTATTATAATACTGCCGAGAGTCATCAAGGGTTACTACCTCCTAGGTATCAAATGTTGATTAGCGGCCACTTTCTTACGGCGTTTATCTGCTTGTAAAATAAGATTCCCTCCGGTTTATTGGCTCGTCTTAGCAAGATTGTATGACTTACTTATCAAATATGTCGCAGCAGATCAGAAATACAATTTATATTTCCTGCAAAGCTTCAGTTGTACCGTTTATATAGAGAACTGTCTAACGTGATTGGACTAACTAAAACAAAATAGCAGTCATAAATATACAGGTCTTTAGCATTACAAACTCTAACTTCAAGAATTGTTTTTAAGTAAACATATAAAATACAATTTCTGTCTGTCTGCACGAGTTTCTATTATTAATCATAACTCAAAAACGGTTTAAGTTATTGTTTTGCTATGTGGCATGCATAACCTTACAGTGACTTAAAGAATACTAAAAATATTGTAACTACTTTCTATCTGGTGATTATTTAAACAATTTTTAGCTAAATTTCACTAAAACCCGATACAAGAACAAAAAGGTTTCAAGACTCATAAGACTTCGCTTCTAACAAGGCAAATGAATTTAATGACTAAATATTTTTATTCTGGCCGGCTATACAATGAATTTAAATTATATGTATTCCGTTGTGTTGAGTATGCTACAGCAGTTTAAGAAATAATACGTGTTCCATGAGTTATAAAAAATATAAAAATAAGTCTAAATATTTAACGAAAGTAAAGAATATTGTTATAACTTGGGATGTTCTAAGACAAAACACGAACTTGGGATAAAATAAACACACATTTCTGAACATTTCTTCCGAAGTGATTTTTTTAGAATTGCAGTAACTAGGGCAAAGTCAATATCTTAATAGTAATAATATTTATTTTTTACAGATAATGGTCCGAAATTAAAATAAAATCTGGATGAACTAAAAGATCAAAGTTTTAGCAACTTAATGTGCCAAAAGCAGCTATACGTATTGTTTAAAATTTAGCATATACTCAGAATTTATTTTCTTAACCCCCTAACTTCGCAACAACACAGAAATTATGAACGCCGCTAATGCCAACTACCTAAAATAACGAGTGGAACTTGTAAACTTTTGAAACCAGTTCACTAGATTAGACTGGTAAAGCCAACATCACTGCAACTCGAACAATGTTATCTACAAATCCAACATCAAACATTGTCCAAAACACTCATGTTTTTAGAACAACTGCTCTTCTTTGAATAAGGATGACTAACCACCGCTTTAAAATTATCTATCGAAAGTATGAAAATCCTTTGTTAGCACATACTAAAAAATTCAATGAAAATATTATGAATTGAAACGAACTTATTATTCCCAACTCAATATAAAAATTAATACGGTTAAGAAGTAGAAAGAAATAGCACATAAAATTATTTTACAATCAAAATAATTTATTAATTTCTTAGGATATAGTTTACAGTCAGTAGTTTTGTTTCTACAATAAAGAAGTGAACGTCTACGTATAAACCGTTTTGTCGGAAAACGGTTAGATAAAATATAAAGAAATAAATACTCAATGTAGAAAATTGAAGTTTCCTGTCAATCGATTTCGCGACTGTATTATTTTCTTTGCTCTTAATTCCTAATCTCACCACACACTTGTGTATAATTCTTCTTATTTCTTCTTTATACGTGGTCGTATTATAATAATAACCACTTGGATTTAACTTTACATAATTTACAATATACATATGTATGCTTTTATTTTATATATATATATAATTTAAATTAACTTTTATAATGGTGAGATCAAAGGAAATTTGAACACAATGAAGAGTTTATATTCCAAGATGAAGAAACGTAGTTTTGAGGTCGTTTATTGTTTTCCCAGCAGTGCAATATTCAATAGACTCTATCATATGCATCTTGTATTTTCCTAACCAATCTCATATGTGTAGCATTAACTTGCGCAATTAATATTATGAAATTATAAGTATTGAACATCGGTACAGAGACTCCTTTATTGGTACTGTAGGCCTACCGATGGAATATTACAAATGTATTCTGCGCTACAATACGTTGTCGTTTCAGCTTGTAGACTTGCTCATTTGGAACATTGCCTAACATTGCAGTGTCAGTAGAAACGTTATGAGGACAGGTGCGAGACTCGTGTGTTCAGAGCACTTAGCGGAATGCTGACGGGCTGAGGCAGCACGAGCGATGGCCTGACTTCCGCAGAGTAACCAGCTGATCAGGCTGAGCGTTGGTCACAGCTTGGGCCTTGGGGTCTACAAATTCCCTGCAGATTTGCCCCAACATGGATACTTTTACATAACGATTGTAATTTCAGTATGTTTCCATCACTAAATGCCAAAATCTTATTTCCTACGATAAGGTCGTAAAAATTTTCTCCAACTCAAAATAGCATGAGCAAACTTAACTAGACTATTGAAAAATGTTCGTTTATTCTGGGAATTATTAGTTTCACAAGACACGTATTACCCTTTTGCATTATTTTCCCAATGTGGAAATCATTGTGGATAGGAAACAGAATTAATTTAACAAGCAATCGTCCAATAATTAGAACTTCCATTTGGTACTTCTTTAACTTCCAAAATTAACTACTATTTCCTGAGTTTGATATACGAGTAATTTCGCTTGAAGAATAAAGTTGGCAGTTCAAATAACTGTTGTTCATGCGTTAATTATTGTATTTCACTATTTTATTTTAAGTAGCCTAGATGAGATGATAGACATAATTGCAACTTAAAAAATACAAGAGACAACATTACAATATCAATTTCTAACGGCTTAGCTGTGAAGGTGAGATCGAAAGTATTTCAAATGTCTTAAACTTTATATTTTATGAACAATTTTTTTCCACTCAAATGCATCCATGCTGTGTTTTCTATATATTATATAGTTTTTGTTATTTTATGGTTCTATTTGGTTTTCCATGACAAATAAAATTAGTTAAGTAGTTATATGTGAAGTTCAAACTGCACGGGCGGTTTTCATTAATATACAAATCATGGAAAAGTAAGTAACTAATAAAATTTTGTTTTAATGTAGTTAACTTGCTTTTTGGAGTAAAAAGGCGTTTCACCTAAGCTGTTAATTAACCGAATTATGTAAATTTGGACAGATAACGACGATAATAAAATACGAATTGAGCGGTAGGTGAATTTATGATGTGCTCTATCCAACGTGTCTACCAACATACATCGAGGCCAAGGCCTTTAATGTTGCCTTTCTCAATCCTCAGGCCGAATTAGGACTCAGGCCTTTATTACGACGTCTGATGGCTCATACCTTTATCGATGAATCACCTGAACTCCTTTCCACCGAGAACACAATAAGTAGTACGTAGCGAAAGGGTGAAACGAATGGCGACACTCCGTAGGAGTAAGAATATTCATAAACTACGTGATAGTAACGGAGAATGCAGCTTAAACCAGCCACCAGTGATATTGCTTTCTTTATACTTTATCCTAGATAGAATACATCCGCAAAGGCTCATACCTCCACCGTGACCATACGTCGCTTTATTCTTGTCCTTTAAAAATATCCTATCTCAAAAGCATTCTTCTTTTTCTAGGGCGCCTTTTAACGGTTGTGTCGGGTTATAAATCGAACTTTCACTGCAGAAATAAAAAGGGTCTGGCTCTGGAAGGAATAAATTGTATGATCTTTTCACTAATTAATTGACATGTCAGAAAATATATGCGCTTACTTAAGTTCTTTCAACAGTACTGTACGTACATTAATTTTGCCGATACCAATATAGTTATAATATTTGTTAAAATCAATTGAAACTATGAAGACAAAACTAATTCGTATACAACTTTGTATTTTTTTATACCGAAATGCTAACGCCGCCGAGGCGCGGATTTAGCGTTATCGGCAGCATTGTTTGCTCCGGAAGCGGGGATTGAGATAACAGCACGCACAGCCGCTTATCGCGAGCCAAGGTCACGCGCGGGTCACTCGAGACTGTTGGCCAACTTGTGCTCTTTGCCCTATCTGGAATCTCATTTGTTTTTCATTTGTATTACCAGTATTTTACAAAAATACAGTAAAGGCTTATTTATCGAGTTGTAAGTGATGTGTAAGTTTTGTTAAGCCTTTGTGTGTGTTAAGTAAAACAACGAAAAATTTGTGATCCTTAGGGATACGTATGGACCCTTTCTCATCAGTTAAATATGGCCCTTTAATCATAACATATTGTATTAGTAATGAAAACTTGCGACTAACACTATTACAACTTTTTTACTGCACCTACTGTAGTTAATGTACATTTAATTGTATAAGGCTATATGGTGTTATTTTGTAAAGCATACTTTGCATATTATTATGAGAATGACGTCATATACGTAAATATCTTTGTAACTTACCAGTGATTGGTGTAGAGCTGATCCTTGTCAGCCTGGTGATTTTGAGTTGTCAGTTTAGATTTGAAATACTTCACATAAACACTACTTTTCGAAGAGAATACTCTATTGTTCATTGACATATTACGAGTGTATCGTGACGTAACTACGCTGACAGCTTTCACTCACTAGGAAACGACTTGGAAGAATTAGAGGGCAGTTTTAAATGTAAGCAAGAATCAAGTAATTTCTAGTGTTTTGCTGGCCAAGTAACTGGGATTGAAAAAGTTTGACGATTAATAAATATGAATAAATAAAAAATGTATTTCGCTTTGCACGATAAATGGAGTTAACGTTACATGATGATTATAGTGGTTTGTTTGAACTGGTTTTTGAGTTCAGCTCAATCCTTTCAGTGCTAGAATTTGTACATTGTGTAAATCATAAGTTTGTAGAGACAGTTGGATTTATATCCCCACAGTTACAGGTTTGATCTGTTCCTACACAATATTACATTCAAATGTGTATCATAAAATAATTTAGTTATTTATTCAACCGGTTACCGTTCAAACTTATAACTAAACGTATGTAGCCTATTATGAAAATTAGACCAATTACTCAGTAGAAATTTAACTGTTAAGCTTTGTTGCACGTCAAGAACGCGGATGGATGTCTAAACAGTTTAAATTATTTTACCGTTTGCTGTGATTTTAGACAAAAAAATTAACTGAGTAAAGACAAATTCTAAAATCGACAATATAGTCAATTTATGAATTGAAAAATGATCAACAATATAGTCAATATTACGAAAATGATCAGTTCTTATTCTTGGACTATCTTAGCTTTGTAGCGCAGTCCAAGTTTGATTGTAATTAATGTTGAATAACTTTAAAAAATACACATATGATTAGTTCAATTTGATTTTGATTAGCACATCTCTTGTTATTCTCTATTTAATTCTTCGCTTCATATTGCAGGCTCCTGCTTCAATATGGTGACTGAACAAGCCAAACGCTTGCGCACAGCGCTGATCCAAACAAATCGTGGGGCTGTCAATTAACACAAGCGGCTGTCTCACAAGTAATCGAGGTGTTGTAATCGACCGCCGCGCCGCTGCGTGGCCGAGTTGTTGAACTTTCGATTGTATTATTGTAGTGATTGGCCAACAGGCGGCGCGGCGCTGTGCTGCGAGGGGTCGTCATCATGACAAGTGATCTCAGGGAATTTGCTACTACAGGAGCCTCAAGGATAGGCTGCACGTGGGCAGTACACGCCGTACACGAAGAGGTTTCGGCACTGCAACGATAAGTTAGATGCAAAATGACGTATAACGTAGGAATTGACTTATGAAACTTTTCTCAGGAAAAAGTGTCCAATATTTCCTCCAAGAATCCCATAAAACACATTCACTACTGAAAACGCGTTAACGCATATTGGGGTACCAAGGTCACGTCCGTTCGCACTACGAAAAAGTAGTTTCACAGTTTTAGGACAAGTGCAATAGGTTTAACATATCCATATGAGATTATTAACCCTTCAATAGAGCTGAGCTAGATGTCGTTCCAGCCAGGCGTAATAGAATCGTGTTCCTCCGTCATATAAGCGAATCTATTAGATGTTTTATATTCCAACTCTTTGACTTAGAATATAAGTAGAAATTCAAGAAAGACATGAAGAGTTGATGCAACATTCTAAAATTTTACGCTTACTATATTAGTTAATATGTGAATATGTGATTAACAAAACTTTAAATTCAACGTAATCAGTATTACAGGTTGTCTGAAACAGAATTCACTTTGTAGATTTCGTTTATATCGTTTCAATTGCAAAAGAGCCGAGGGACAAAGAAGTATAATTAGAATCCTTACACGGGAGACCAACGAAGAGCTTTGGGAGCGCAGAAGAATGTAGCCTTGGAGTTTTACTGAACCTCGCATCGCCTTACAGGGAGCGGTCCACTTGTGAGTGCATAAACCGCACGCAAAAACGACAGAATGGGCCCGGAGCATTCATGGCTTCCATGTCGAACATCACCTCAAGGATTAGCGTCGCCAGATCGGCTTAAAGGCATCGGTATACTTGTGAGTGCAGAAAACGTTAGAATGGGCCCGGAGCATTCATGGCTTCCATGTCGAACATCACCTCAAGGATTAGCGTCGCCAGATCGGATTAAAGGCATCGGTATACTTGTGAGTGCAGAAAACGTTAGAATGGGCCCGGAGCATTCATTGCTTCCATGTCAAACACCACCTCATGGAGTAGCGCCGTCAGATGCTTTTAAAGGGAGCAGTCCTCTTGTGAGTGCATAAAACGCAGAAAACGATAGAGTGTGCCCGGAGCATTGACTGCTTCCATGTCGAACCACCTCACGGAGTGGCGTCACCATATCGACTTCTAGTAAGTGCATAAAACGCAGAAAACGATAGAATGAGCCCGGAGCATTCATGGCTTCCATGTCGAACACCACCTCATGGAGTAGCGTCGCCAGATCGGCTTAAAGGGAGTAGTCCTCTTGTGAGTGCATAAAACGCAGAAAACGATAGAATGGGCCCGGAGCATTCATTGCTTCCATGTCGAACACCACCTCACGGAGTGGCGTCGCCAGATCGCCTTTCTCTTTCACTCCGTACTCCTGTCTATCCTCCTGGCGATCATTCCGGGACAGCGACTCTGTCACGAATCTAATTAATCTCAGTCGCTTTTGCTCCGAGAATTTCACACCGTTTGTCCGTAAAACCGCTATTACGTTTGGCGGCTATGGCGCGCCCCCTATCTTTTCTATAACCGCCAGTCATTGCCTCGATGGCTCTACAACTATCGGTTATGTCACGATGGCAGATAGTATTGAGTCTTAATGCTTTAAAAGTCAGCTCTATAATATCCTGGTTCTATGCTCTAATACCAACGAATGTAACTAATGCAATTTTTAAATTTTTTAATTCAATCTCGACAGTAACAATTACACATTTTACAAGTCATAATTACTTATGTTTAAGAAATTCTGCGAAAATCTTTTAAATATCTGTAATAAAAAAAAACCTATTGGGTTTTTAATGCCATTAGTCCTCCCAATAAACATAGAAACATTGATTATTGCTTAGCCTTGCAGAGAACTACTATTCAAGTGTTTATTTAAAATGTCTTTCAGATATTTAAAATTGCGTTTAGAACTACTGATTATTTTAAATTTCTTCAATCAAGCATTGTCATGGTTAATTTTGTTGATTCCCATCATATTATACGTGGCCAATTGCTGTATTATTTCTATAAGGAATACTAACTAAATTTACTTGTATTTATTATAGTTTTATAATAATAGCCTACACTAATATAAATTATTAGTATAATGAATACACATGTTTTATTGGGGGGCAGCTCTTTTACTCTACGAATCGTTGTCTCAACGACCCTATTTTGTATTTACAATATTAGTGTTGGGTCTTTTACACTACTAATCGTTGACTCAACGACCCTTTCTGAAAAAAATAGCAAATAACAGGGGGTCTTTTACTCTACGAAGCGTTGTGACAACGACCCGATTTACTAAGAAAACTAAAAGTTCAATCCAATGGTTCTTTGTCACAACGACCCATATACCGAATATACGAATAGAACTACAAGTGGGTTCGTTGACACAACGACCCTTTTTCCATATTTTTTATCTAATTCATTAAATTGGGCCGTTTACACTACGGATCTTTTGTTCAACGGCCCAAATATAAATTAAAAGTTGAAAAGTAGAAAAAGGTTCGTAGAATCAACAACCTAGTTTCAGAATAAGTTGAAATATATGTATTAAGGGATCGTTGACTCAAAGACCCTATAATGCATCTAACCTCAAATAAGACATTCTAGGGCTTTTACTCAACTGATCGTTGTCTCAACGCCCCTTCGTCCCAAACAAGGCGCTTTCAAATGAAACAGGGTCAATTAGTCAACTCCTAGCCCGGTAGGCATGAAGGCGCTGCGTCTGTGCCGAGTTTAGTCCTAACATCTGATATAAGGGTAAATACTTTGTATAAGTATTATATGTAAATATTTGTTTTATTATACGTGTATAATTGAACTAGATTTAAAGTCTGGTAACAGTTGTATTTATAAAATATAAGAAATATTTTTAAGACATACATTTCTTGTTATGATTCCCATTTCTTTTTTATGTATTCAAAATATATTTCACTCATGTACATAAACTGAAATAATGTAACTGTCATTCTACTTCTGTCGGAAACAGGTTGAGGTTTCTAATTATTATTAATGGTTAATCAAACAGTACCCATCGTTAAAATTAAAGTTAAAATGAAAACGTTGCAAACAAATGAAAACACTTAATACTAGATTTTGACAACTACAACTCCAAACATGCACTATGAGGAATTCGATTGACAGTGCACAGTGCCGAAGCCACTCATCTGAGAAGGACGAAAGATTTAATTTCTGTATGTCTGTATGACCGCACAATATATCGAAAACGAATTGACTTATATATGGTTATTGATTTATAGCGATCACTTTCAAATTGCTATTGCGGTTAACCGTACAGTGACGGGAAAATCGCAGAAGAAATAAATTTGTAAGCAAACTGTATACAGTCATATGACATTTTTTAGATGTGGCATGGTAACACACAAGTACCCTATCCATCTGCAAGATATTTCTAAAAATGTCTTTTTTTGTATGCTTTAAATTTTATATGAATCTTTATTTATACATAGACAAGAAGGAGCTCCATTTTTGCGCATGTATACTCATGCTTTTCGGCTGAGCGTAATATATTAGGTATATTGTAACATATACGTACTTGAATTCTGTGCGCTTCACTACCCGTGTGTTATTTTTATTATATCTGAATTGAGTTCATTTATAAGTCTAGGTGAGTTACTGTTGTCGACACTATATACATCATCTGATATCAAACCTTTCTTACCACTCAGTAGCTAATCCCATCGTGTAACTGTAGAATATTTAGCGTATCAACTATACTATGTAATCGATTTGTTAATTACGTGTATAAGTTGTTAAAAGAGGTTTGTTAGCATTGGATAATTTGAACAGTTTAAATTAATCTATGGTCAAATATCAATGGAATGAAACTTAAATATTCTAACTACAACGACAGAAACAACAGTGAGGTAGTCTCAGGTAAAGGCTCGGTTGAGGTGGTTCCTTCCTCAAAATGGTGTCGTTAGCAGACAATGCAATAGTTTTATTGCAACCGGTCTCTAGTTTACATGTCCCTTCTTAATGGTTCTAATGAAATTACGTGGAAGGGGTTATAAAACTATTCTCAGAAATCCCGTGAGGGGTATTAGGTAAAGAGATAAGTCTGCATATAGCCTTTCTTTCCATATTATAACATCTTCTCCTACCTACCAGGTGTCAGCAATAAGATAAATTTCTCAAGCCTCAACCACATCTGACACTGAAAAAATTAGCAGAAATTAGGGAACCCCTAATATCCTATAAGAAATTTAAAATAATTTGTTTTTTAAAATATATGTGAGGTTAGAAAAAATATATTGTTAATTAGCCTACAAATTTTACTTACTATTTTCATGGATATAAGAGGCAACGTCATTTTAAAGATGCAGCGAGCACAATCCGACGTAAGACCATCGAGGTATATAAATTACAGGCTCGTGCCGACCATCAATGACACTACTGAATTTATGACATCTCATGAAATCGAGCGGCAGATTAGCGAAATAATAATGGGCCTATCTTTAAAAGACGAAGGGGCTTCAGAACCAGGAAGTGGAGACACGCGTTGCAACGTGTGTCTTACGATGAAGGCAACCAGGGTGGCCACACCTTGTGGACACATTATAGTGTGCAGGCCGTGCGCCGTCTCTATGACCGAGGATGAAATATTTCATCAGGTCACAAATGGCGATGGAACTATTTCCAACACATATACGCCTGCCACTAACATGTCCTATTTGTAGAGCAATTGTTGGTGCTTTTGTAAAACCATTTTAATCATATCTTTACCGTTTTAAAACAATGTAACTGTAAAATATATTGTTCTATTAAAAGTGTCTAAAAGAATGGTTTTTTTCTTTGCACAACTAGTTCGTAGTTACCCGTATTAACGAGTATGTATATCTTATATTTATTGCAGCGTTTTATATATTTTGGGCTATCTAATCCTATAATGTATATATCTATTATATATAATATAATGTCAGTTTGTTCTCAAGATGTCTTGTGAACAGAAATAAATTATATCTTTCCAGCCCTCATAGGCTTTACTGCGTTCGGCCAATAGAAACCTTTATACTTTAATTGCTTATTTATGAAACAGGTGTAAGCATTATTAAAGATTTTGAAGACTATTTTTATTTCATCTATACTAATAGATCCAACTCTAAAATAGCGAAACATTATCCGAAAACACATAAATACTTTTCCAACTTTTTTCCAAAACTGCAGACATAAGCATTTTCACAAACTAGCTATTTAGCATGAGCTTTTTTATAAACAAACACATGTTATTTTTTCGATTAAATATTAAAATACAAATAATTTATATATACTATCTGACATAATAGTTTATATAGTTATTAACAGTAAACCTTTTAAGAAAGGAAAAGTTATTTGTTTAAAACGCCTTTAACATTGCAACATTAAAACAAAAATTTTTGAAATGTTACTCTATTTAATCAAATTTTTTACTATTGTCGAGGGAACTGCAGAGGGTAAGTTAACTGTTAAAGGTAATAATTTTAAATTTTATGTTATTGGGGGATATTTTTGTTTTCTAGCCATTTTCCAAGTTCTTTTCTTTACATAATACTATAGGTTTAGTTATATTTAAAACATTTTCATAAAAATATGCAAAACATGCTGTATATATGTAGTGTTTTTTCAATTCGTAAAAATAAAATAATTAAAGTACAAAACATAAAATTATAACTTTTAAACGTACAAATTTTAACATTTTGGTGATTGTGTATGGAACTGACGAGTGTATCAAGGGAAGTAACATAATATAATTTAAAGAGAATGTAATTAGAAAAATATTGATTGAAAATCGTACTTCTAAAAATTAATATTAAAGTCGGGAAGCTGGTCGAATACTGGTATAGGCGAGATATATACAGACATTTGTCTACTTCGTAGTTGATGAGAGAGAAATTCGCTTTATTTGTATTACTAAATGCATTGACTGAAATAACCTACTGATTAAATTATATACACCCAAACGTGTTTTTACTGCTCAATTACTAAAATAACCGCATATGTATGTAACGGTTAAAAAGGCTCAATACTTATTTACTGCATTTTTCAATAATTTAAGTGATACAATTGTATCAATACTCAATGTTAATTTATTGTTGTTATCAATTAATATATTTTATTTGTTATTTATGCTAGTTATATTTTTAACAATTTCACTTTTAGTGGCTGTTATTAAAATATGAGTACAATTGGTTGCATGTAACACTAGCTAACCCTCACTGATACCCTTAGATTCACACTCAATTTGCTCGCATGACAGATGCGTTACGGAAACATCCTTTTTAATGGCAAAGCAGGCATTTCCGACATAAATGATGGTTATGAAAGAAAATTCACGTATAAATCCATTTTCCAATAATCACATATGACAGTAAAAATGTTTTAGAATTCTGAAGTCGGAAGTGAAACATTTCTGTTTGCTCTAAATAACTGAAATTTTGCTTGCTTGAACAGTTTTCAAAGATTCCAATATTAATGAATTGTTAATAAATAATTTTAGATCAATTGGTAGAAATACTGAGGTCTAAGTCCATAGCCCTTTTGCAGTGGGACTCTTGTAGTATAGAGACCTTAGAGAGCTGGAACGTTAATATACAGGGGTGCTGAAAAGTCCCGGGACGGTCTAATAACTTTTGAAACTAATTACAATATAAGAACCAAAATTTACATCAAGCTTTTGCTCATATAAAACTATTATTTTATGTATTTCACCATGATATCCTGCATGATATCAGCGTTCTACAATCGATTGGGATATTGTCAGCATACTGAAGGCAAACACTTTGAACATTTGTTATAAACTGTTTTGGTAAGTGATTTGAAGTAAAAGAAGTAAAATAAAAGATTAAGTGTCTCAGATTTCTCTAATAACAACCAGAATGTTTGCATTTGAAAAATTCTGTATTTTATAATCTTTGAGTGTCCGCCATTTTGTAATGCGTCAACTGTTTTACGTCAGATTTTTCGCCAAAATGTTTCTAATTAAAAGAGCTTTAATTTGATGTACGACTCGACCTATGCTTCTATTTAAGAATTTTCACCAACCCCTAGCGGGACGTCCCCCATAAGCAGGATATCATGGTGAAATACATAAAATAATAGTTTTATATGAGCAAAAGCTTGATGTAAATTTTGGTTCTTATATTGTAATTAGTTCAAAAGTGATTAGACCGTCCCGTGACTTTTCAGCACCCCTGTATAACATGTCGTAATTCTTTAATGATTTGTTCCTTTAGACTAAGTATATGGTTAGATCTCTGGTGATCTGAAAATAATAAATAATATTTAGTATTTATATCTTTTAATTTAACTATAAACTGACAAATCAAATAACAAACCCCAAGGATTAGATTGAATCATAATTTTAAGAGCTAATGCTAGAATCACAAACTAGCAAAGAAGAATCACAAAATGCTAGAAGGGGCATTTTAAAATTATAATAACATTTTGTACCACATGATTTCTATATGGTGGTTTGAAACGGAAAAAGAAGTTTTATGATGTAACTTTTAACATATTTTTAGCTTCCATAATTTATTTTTAGTTATTATTAGTCACATTCTAATACAATTAGCATATAACTTCATAGGGATTATTTTCAATTCTCCTTTTTAAAAGATGTATTGACGACACGTTTTGTCGGCATAGTCGAAATGTAATTCTCCTCATTTAATTAATTTTCTACAATGAAGAATGGTTAAATGATGGTAGCCACTTAACCTATTCTTACAGTTAAGATTCTCCTTAGACTACTAGATACGATTATATCTTAATATATTAATTCTTAATTTATCTAAAGAAACTCTCCATGACTTCTTTTTCATCTCAAACATTATTAATAAGCATAAATGTGTATGAACATGTATATATCAATATATTCCGTGCAGGTATTAGAAGCATTTATTAAACTTCAAAGTATCAACTTTATTCAATCCACAAAGTAAATTATTTATAAATTAAGAGATATAGATAGAGTTAATAACATATTGAAATTAGAAGAGGAGTGAACGAAAAATAAAAGTAAAATTTTGCTGTGAACAGTACTAAAATTCTATTAATTTGTTTAAATATTACAAAATAAACTAATTTTATAAAATTATATATTTATTTGGCATGAATTGTATATAGTTTATATAGAGAATCAAACTAATTCGTAAAAATGTAAGTTTTAAATAATGAACATTTAACGTTTTAATAATTCATTGTATATAAGCTAAATTACTGATTACTTTCAAAATTGTATGTAATTTTTATCTACTATTATTAATTTGATCTATATCTTGATATTTAGAATAGATATTTATCGTTACAATTTCAATTTTTAATATTTATTTGTATTCCATTTTTATCACTCTTACTTGGTAATGTCTTATCATTACTGCTTATAAAGTATATCTGTATCCGGTAAAAGGGGTTTATATTAATATAGTTTTAAACTAATACAAAACAAATTATTACATTTGTAAATTTATAGTGGCAAGAGAATAATGTACGCTACATCAATACGAGCGCAACATTCAGCGCCGTACGCCTGGTGCGCGGCAACATCTCGCCACATTGTCCTGCTACACCGCAGTTGACACAAAGACCCTAGTAGACTAAAAGAACCTCTGAACAGTTTTAAAGTAGGTCGTTGTCTCAACGACCCTCTTACTATATTTTATCCATTGAGTTGAAAAATGGGTTGTTGTCGCTACGACCCTTCTTCACATTGCTTATACATTTTCTCCATTTTGGTCCGTTGACCACAAAGAATGGTTGAGTAAAAGACCTGGTTCTCTCAAATATAAGCATTTAATATAATTTTATGGTCGTTGAGACACAACGACCCATCTTTTGAAATATTCAACTAAACAGGCAAAAAGTGGCGTTGTTGCTACGGACCCAGTTGAGTAATTGACCCTTTTCATTCATTTTACGGGTCGTTGTCACAACGAACCTATGTAGAAAATCTTAAATATCAAAATGGGGTCGTTGTCTCAACGACCTGTAGACTAAATGACCCTGTCTTATTTGTTATTTTCTCAGAAAGGGTCGTTGAGTCAACGATTAGTAGTGTAAAAGACCCGTCACCGTTTTTATTGTCAAAAGTGCTGAAAATTTTATCATTTATTATCTGCAAAGGAAGCAGGTGAGCAAATTGTCCAACAAAATTATGAATTCGGTTTAACAAAATAATCGTTGATTGACTCGTTGATTCAATCAGTCAATAACTATTCTACACTTTAAAACTTTTAAAAACTCTAAAACACTAAATCTATTTAATATATCCATTTGCGCAGAAAACTGTCATAAATACAGTCAATAAAGTATAACATAGGTGAAACTAATATAGCAATTAAATATTTACTGTAGGTTTGTAATAGCGATTTTGTAACTTATAAATTAAAACCACGTAGATAAATATTGTTAGTAATAATGTTTATTATAACTTAAGTAATGTTTACAATTGCACTAATTTATATAGCCAGAACAAATGTTGCCTGAAGATTATCATGTAATCATGTAAATTATAATTTCAATATTCTTTAAACATTCGATTTTAAACTACAGCTTGTCAAACAAATTAAACTAGTATACTTGTCAGTAAAACCATTTGTTGCAACTCATACACAGTAACTCCAAACCTTACTTATTGGTACATACAGTGACAAATCTGTCTTGGTCTCGAAATTTGGTAGAGTAGGAGAGAGACCCTGTGCAATCTTACACCAATACTGCGGATAGAACGTATTAGCCGAAGAGAGGAAGCGTTTTTGTCGGCGTCGCCTTGTAAACTGATCGTGTCTTGCCGACCAAGAGATAACGGAGACTTGAGTAATCTTATAATCCGATTGTGCAAGTGAGTCCGCGAGAGTAGCGGCCATCAGCTAATCTCGAACCCCGGAGAGGAAGACTACGTTTCTCAGATAAACTGGAATCAACACAACTCAAAGTCTAACATAATAATGCCACAATGCTATCATTAAAGTTTAATCGGAGCAAATGATTAAAAACATGTGTAATTTAACTTTGTATAGTACAACATGATATAGTAAAGATCCAACATAGATAATAAAGGCCTATTATAAGGTAGCTTAGGTTTAATATAAAGTAAAATAGTTCCAGCAAACGACTGTAATGATGCCAAAAACATTGATGTCTTTGAGAAAACTCGTCTAAGAGATAACAAACTAACTTGCAATAAAATAACACTGCAGTGATGCCAAAAACATTGATGTTTTTGAGAAAACTCAACTAAAAGATAACAAATTAACTTGGTATAAAGTAACACTAAAGTATAGAAAAGATAATAGTACTGAAACGACTAATTGGTCTGAGGAATCCAGTCACGATAACCTAGAGATTACCCTTCTTCCGGTGCGTAATTAACATCCGTTCATTTTTCCTCAGAGCAGTATGAGTAGTTACTGAAGGTTAATGGATTCCAGTATCAAAACTTTTACTTCTTGACATGCAAGTCACGCTAGCATGATACTTGAATATTCTTTTAGGAATTAGCTGATAGAAAAAATAAACTAAGCAACTTTTGAATGTGTATAGATCTATGTTATGATGGTGTGTATTTTGGAATATTTAGCGTTACATTTCCAAGAATCATCTGTCACATAAACTCTCTAACTTCATAAACTAATTTGATAGGCACATTTTTACAAACCTTTTCTATGGATTCGTGATTCTAATCTTTTGAAAACCAATATTGACAATTGGATTGTACGGATCCAGTGGAAAGCCAACAGTCAGTTTCACAACACGAGATGAATGAACCGTACAAGGCAACTCCAAGAGACCAAGTGGTCGAGTACAGAGATGGAAGTGGAAGGGCAAGTGGCATTGCCGGGGAGTGAGTCACTCATTGGCAGCCCACCTGATCTGTCCGAACCTGATCCTACGTCCACATTTCGGTCACACAAACCACCTCTCATATAGGTTATGTTAGGTTAGGTAACACCAATACAGTACATCACCTACACGCCTCCATAAATAACGCCTAACTGTTCCTAAGATTAGATTTGAATGAATATGACACGAGTTCTTGGAAGAATATGACCTAAAAAATAAAGATATCTAGGTCTATGGATGTGGATAATCGTAGACATCTTGTAGAACCACTGGAGTGACGTGATGGCGTAAATCATCTCAATCCAGCCTACACAACCTTCCTTTTATAGAAGAACAAAGTTTTATTTCCGTTCCTGAATACGCTACCCTGAATAATAATGAATGAGTCTCTACAAAGTTAACTATCATCAAAATATTACTGAATTATCGAGAGGCCATTGAAGGTGTAGTACCTTATCACCATTTCGGTGCGGAAAAGTGTAAATGTCTCATTTGGAACTTAGCGTCTGACGCCCAGATCCGGTCAGAGATACGATTCCAGACTCGGAAGACGATCTGATTGTACAGTCGAAGGCATCCCCATTTACTCAAGGTCACTAATTAAGGCGTGTGGTCGAACTAGGTGGTCTTTCTGTAATTAAATTAAGCAATCGTAAGTTGTCGGCAGGTCGAAAGGTGCATTATACAAATCCTCGAAGTAAAGAGTGTACTTGAGTAAATAAATACTTTCTCCAATTAGTATAAATAGGATTGACGGAGAGACGGTAGCGAAGAAGTAAATGAAAGGAGGTCTAAGGAAAAGTAACCCACTTGTGATTTAAAAAGAATGCCAAGCTGTCACCTGGAGGTCTTTACTGACCGGTTAAGAAAATTCATGGAAGAGTCTTCTCAGCGAAAGCCTGCAGTAGAACGTTTCTGCACATGCTCTACGTTGCTCGCGACATGCAATAGAGCACCGTAGGCATCGTATCATGCAAATCTCTCTTTCTTTGGTTAAACGAAGAACTTTGTGTTTAGCATATCTCGGTCTAACATCATCTAATTTCTACAATTAAACTGGAAGGTGATGGTATCTACATTATCGTTGTGAAATACATTGAAAAGCTATAATGAATGAAAAACGGGACTACGCGATGAACATTGCTACAGTGATGAAGCATTCTTGAATGAGAAATTTTTAAATTTCAGTTCATAATAACAACACAGGTATAAGAGCTACAATTTGCCTCGCAGAAGTCCTGAACTTTGCGAAGTAAGCAATACGCGATTTGTAGTATGGTTGCTATAGACCACCGTGTTGGACAACGATCCATCGACCACACTTGAGTCATCGTTCTGATGACCTCATCGAACTCTGCTGGTATCACCAGCCGTCCGCGTGTCACCACTTGGCGACAATTGAGACTCCGTCGCAGTTTGCATCACACAACGATCTATCATGATCAAGGTCGTTGCCTGCATAATCCATCTCGTGGTGGCCTTCGACAGTAAGCATGCACCACGCAACTGTACTCTTCCGTAAATCTTGTACTTTCCTTGGCCTTGTGTATTGATCTGCCCCAAGTAGTTTTCTGAATTGCTGCCACAACCAAAAACCGCGACGGTATTGTTCTTCGTTAAATATTGCAAGTTACATACAATTTCTAATTTATTCCGTACTGTAGCTCCATCCATAACTATTGCAAGTTTTCTACTTATTGTCTCCTTCAGCGATGAAGTTATTTAACTTAACATGACTATTTTTCAACATTTTTCATTCTCCATTATTTATGAATTTATAATACACTCTTCATCATAACACTTCAATTCCAGCGCTTCATTCCATAATTAAATCTTTTAAAACGTCCAAAATTGTATCAACTGTCTCAAAGGCGCCCCAAAATCACTCACCGGATACAGAGTATTAGTACTCTTCAGCGTCATTATTAGACAATTGAGGCCAAGTATTGACACTCCCTCGTCTGGAACCTTGACGGATCTGTGTAGTAACGCTTCCGTCAAACACTGAGACCGCTATCAATGTTCAAACACATATCTAGGTCGCCTGGCGAGCGTTCTCCGCAGAAGTAGGCTGTACTGACAGCACTATTAGCAAATAAAACCATCAGCCTAATGGTCGCGGCGGCTGTCGAAACACCTCAATGCGGCTAAAGAAAGATCCATCAAAATCTGTTTCTTTTCTGTACTCGACGTAGCGGTTTACTGTAATTTCCTGATTACTGTAATCCTTAATACTTGTTCAGAAACTACCTCTTTCCAACCTTCAGTTGAATAGGTTATTTATTAACTGTACAATTCTAAAGCAAATGATGTACCAAAGAAAAATATTTTGAATTCAAAGTGCATTTACAATTTGATGTTACGCTTTGTAAGTACAAAAAACAATATAAATAGTTTTAACTGTAGTAATTTTGTGACTGAAACTAAAATTTTTCGTAACTAAACTAATTGCGGTCAAAGTAATTTTAATTAAAATTGCTAAATAAAAATAACGACTGAAATCAAACAGTATACGTGTTAATTTATTACGTGAACATGTTAAAGGGGTGGCACCTTTGCTATTATAAAACATAGCAATGATACTTGTGGTTTACAATAAACAGAATTCGAATAAGTATAAACTTAGGAAGACGAATGGTATTAATATATTACATACAACTACAGAACGTATTGATAATTTCAATTAGTTTTTACAAAACCGTTTTTTTTTACAATTTCAAAAACAATTAACGACTTTACTGGTGAATTTAGTCAAACTTGTATGCCTTAAGAAGTCGTTCAAACGTCATTATATTATATTTTTAATTTAGCATACGAACGATCACGAGAATCAAAAACTTAGTGGCTACCTAAAAAGAAACTTATCGTTCCACGACTTACAAAAATATCGACTATGAATCTAAAGCCCTCATTGATTCTAAAACCGAAATATCATTTAACAAGAATATTACGCCCTGTTGATACTATGTATTTTTTAAACCATGATATGTGTATTGTACGTTTGTCTATCTGCCAGAATTATTTTCCATTATATATTCCACACTTTTAAGGTGGGGGTTTCAAGACACGATGAAATGTAAAAATAATTATATGTAAAACGAATAAGCATAAACAGTTTAAACTAACTTGTGAGAAACAAGCTTTTACAAATTTTGAACAACCAAAACTCATCTACATGACATTGAACTCCAATGAAATTTTGTATTTTAAGGCGAAGTGAGAAAGTCTAACTACCAAAATATTTTTTGGATTTCAAAAATGACTAATTTACGCAATGAATACAGATTTAAAGTTTTTTTATCATTTACTGCTATTGTATTGTACACGATGTTGTATTATTAGTATTTCTGTCACACAAATAGGACTTCTTAAACAAATAAATTTCAAACGATTATCAACTTTTTAATCCTTCGAGTTTTTATGGTATGTATAAAACTCTATTGTAGTGTAAAGCAGTCAGCACTCTAAATTAAACATGAAGATACAGAATAACTGTCTGAAAATGATTAAAAATAGGTTCCATTATTCCTTTCTAACAAGTTTTTTCAATATACTCTTAAGTAAAAGTTGAACAGAAGGCCATATACACATCTAATCAATTTACTTATTTTAAAATCCTGTTTATTTCACGACTAATTCCAAAAGTGTATAACTCAAATATTTATTAATGAGTATTATTATTTGAGATTAGAAACATCAATTCGTGCATTAATCATTGAAAATAAAATACCATTATTCACGTGCACAAGAATTAGATAGATCAAACTTAATTCTTCTTGTGAATAAATTAATATTTGGACAGGCTTAATACAATATTTTAGAATAAAACAATGAAATGATTATACCAGTTAGTTTTACAATTACCTTTAATATATTATATGTTGTGTTATATTACATGTCATATTTCAATCGTAATTCATTGGAAGTTTTTTTTAGCGAGTCAAGTTGTGCAAATTTTAACTGCAAGCTGTATTTTTTTTTTAGCTAAATAGTTATTTTTCGACTATGTGGATGATAAGTTGGAAAGCAATCTGACTTGAAATTTATGACCAAATCGTAGCAAATACGATTTTAAGAAACAGTTTTTGCATTATTTCATTTGCATGAAAATGAGGCGATACAGACATTTAAACCCTACTACACGAGTGTAAAATTTAAATTAGTGTGATAAAATTGTGCAGTTTTGGTTTTAGTTGGTGTAAAGTGGTCCTAAGAGTCGCGGCGAGAAGCAAGTGCGGGGACAGGTACCGACACACGCGTCTGCGTGAGGTAGATGAACCACAGTCAAGGCCAGGGCCGGCCTCGGCCGACAACACACACTCACCACAAGCGCCAACAATTCTTAAATATTTACCTGCTGATGGGTAATCCAAAATCTCACAGGGCAGGAGCCGGCGACAACACTAGTGCAACACTAAAATACACGAAGTCCACAAAGGTTCTGAATACGTGATGATGTCCGCGCACTGAAACAGACAACGCTACACCACAAAACTGTTCAACCGAACGTGGAAGAAGTTCCAATCGAATAAACAAAACTTGAGGCAAAACATTGCGAGACGAACGGGACGTGCGCGCGACCAACGCGGAGAACGGCGGACGGTGGAATAACCAGCGGCAGCGCGGACGTCCGATCCCCACCACACCGCAGCGCGGCGGCGGCCAGCGGGTGATCACCCCACTATGCTAAACTAACCTCACCGGCCACATGTTTTAATTGTCTTTACTTGTCGGGTAATTGACCAGAGTTCCGGTCTCCTCGTGGAGGGCACTTTTGGCAATATTAGAAAAACTTTTATTAGCAGATTCTCCCTCAGATGTTCCCTTAACCTACATTTACACCATCAGTAAAACACAGTATTCTGGCTGTGGAAGGGTAAAATTTTTTTGAGACACTCAAATGCATTAAAATGTAGTTAAAATATTTAGGTGTGCGATAAATTTAAAAACCCAGGGGTTTACAAAGAATGAATTGACATTGTAGACTAATATTCTACAATTTACACAACTTTAGATAACAAATATTATAAAAATTAAAATTAAAGACAAAATACTATAGATTTACCAAATGCTTAACTTTTTAATTACTTCTTTCTAAATGGTAATACATACGGATAAACACTATTAAATTATCATACGTTGAAGTTTGTATCTCAACATGATCACGTGGCTTCCAGTCAGGAGACTCGCACAAATATTACTGGAAGAGATTTAGATATTACGGGCTATGTCACATCCATAGTAGTGTAAAAATCACAGATCCGACCCCAGATGTTCTCTTACACCTAACTTACGACTGTTGCAGCAGTAAAATACCGGTCTATGAACACGCGAAGGAACAGTACACGACCGATATTAGTATCGATTAGTGAACATCGAGATAATACTCGCTCTATGTAACGGTTCCATCACCAGCTGTTCCTCTGGATATTACCGGCGTTAAACGCAGCCTTCGGCTTGATTCTGAATCGCTATCTGATTAGTAAACTGTTTTTATACTCTTTGGCTGATAGAAACTAAATTAATACAATGTGGCAAACTTCATAAATATTTATCGTTATAACTATTAAGTGAGAAGATAAACAGGGTACCTAGTGTATTGACTACATAATATGCAGAATTAAATGCGGTCCCTAGGTTTTCTTAGATGTATAACAACTTCTTATTGAAAGATAAGATTTAGAACATAACAAGTGTTAGTCAAGATTTCAAATTTACTTTAAATATTTATTCTCAATGCTCTTTTAGAACATTATTAACGTTTCTGGCGCTTTGTTTTAAGCATGTCAATGTGGCGCCCTAGGCAAAAAATAGCCATTTGCCGCTCCGACCATTGCCTCGATCAGTCCCCCCCCCCCCCCCACCGTCATACACGCAGAAACGCTGCAACAAACACATAATTCCTTGGTATGTTTATAAAGGACGGATACCTTACTTGCCGATACAACGGGGTTTTCGATCTTATTGTATTTACGTAACACGTGTGTGTAGGTGGGAGTACAATGTAATTAATATACTTACATTAATTACAAAGTATATAAGTTAACCCTAAAGTTGCTGCCGTAGGCGGCCGCCTATTTTGCCTAATGGTGCTCGCTGGCCCTGCGTGTCAAGATACAAAGTAAAACCTGACAATATTATGTATGATTTGTTAAAATCATGTATTACCAATGCGACAATAACAGATCTAGAGCGGCTGAAAAACGATTTTTTTCTTACGGGAAATTCCTTTATCGATCCCACGAAAACTATACGTTGTGTGCTCATGGTAACAGCTTTCGGCTCGGAGGCTAGCAACTTTTTTTGTATCAGCCCATTCTCATTCCTTTTTCCTTATTTTATCCTCACTTACCTTCGTTTCTGTTTATATTGCTGGCAAAGTAAAACAATAAATTTAATTAAAAAATATTTACAATTAACACAAATGTCAAAATGCATGGAAGTACTTCATTTTCTTTTATTGCAATTTCTATTATGTCTGAATTAGTTCAGATAGTCAAAATGTATAGTGAAGTTTAAAACTGAATCAAGGATCCCGAGGAAAATTTTTCGAAAAGCGTGATTTACAAAATGTTTGAACTATTGATGGAATAGTGGTAATAGAAGTTTTGCCTGATAGCTGAAACAGATTCTACAAGACACTCACTGAATTGACTTATCGAGAGATGAATGACGACCTGTTATCATTGATCGGAACTATAAAGTTCAGTTAAGATGAGTGATAGCGTAATAGATCTGGGTTACGACGCGGCAGGACACCGAACATAAATCCATCCTCTCTTCATTATAATTAGGCGACTTATAATGATATCAGGACCACACAAGTACCGAAACAAGTCCGCCTTCGACCTACAAAACTACAATTACACCATCCTTTACTGTCAGGGGCAGATTCTTCGTGATCAACTATCGGGAGATTTTATATACAGTTCCGTTACCGTAGTCAATGTTCTTACTTTAACACTACGGATTAGTGATAAAAACTCTACATGAAATTAATTACTCCAGTACTAGGATAGGATCTGGCTACTACTTAACAGAATGGAGGTAAACTAGAATTCGAGTGTAGAAAGTACGATGGTTTATAATTATTTATGAGTACTTTTAAGAAAACTACTGTACATGTTTTTGAATAGTATTTTCTTACAGAAAATATTTTTTGTTTTTTGAACTGATTGAACAATTTTAAATTTCTGCATCACCTTGCTTATAAACAATTTAGACTACTTCTTCATCTGAAATGATTCGTAATTACGAAATGTGTTATATAAACTCCAAAATACTTTATCTCAGACTGGCAATTCATAGAAAATCAAGTAGGAAATCTTGTGTTTCTATTCTCTAAGAAAATGTAACAACATCTCTCATATTCAGTTTATTTCCACTTGATTCTATTTAGTAAATTTGCCACTTAAATAAAAAGTTTTCGAGAAGGTGCTGAGCGTTGGTGATAACTATTTAGTAACCCTTAAAGACAATACATGAGTTGAAGACAAACTTTGTTTTGTTTTTAATTTTCTGCGAGAAACAGTAGGCTAGGCATGTATAGTACATGTTACTAAATTGCCCAAATCTCTGATTTAAAAATTACAATATCTTGTGAACAGAGCATAGTATAATATCAGGAAACCGAGCTTCGTTCGGTATGTTTTCTGGTAAATCGTATTTTGGGTATACGTGTCCGTAAACGATAAAACTATAAATGCCATCCAGGGCTATTTATTGTTTTGTCATCTTCTGCATTAAAGGAAGCTAGAGCAAAAGATGCGTTTATGATTCTTATATGTTTATGAAATTCTTCCGAATACGGGTGACGGTAAAAAATAGACGTACTAATTCAATTAAAAATTGTGGTTGCTCCATTAAAATTAGTCCATGCGACTATTGTTCACCAAAGAATTTCTACTTATGCAATTAGAAACTCGTTCCTCGGGGAAATGTAATGCACCGCAATGGATACATAAAATTTCAAATGGTCTAAGGCATGATATTGCACAGCTGCAGTAACGGAAAGTTTATATGTCGGTAAATAATGATTAAGTTCTATTCCCTACGACGTCTTCCGTCTCGAGGTATTTGTTCTTCTAATCGGTATTCTCGTTGCTCATCATTTTCGGTAGCTACACATTGTGCCGCCGCATATTTTCCGGACGTCGCTCTCGTTGTTCGTTATTTCCAGTAGCTAAAAGATATATACAAGAATTGATCGTTTAAAGGTATTAGATTTTACTTTGCCCATCTTAAAAAATATATTTTAAAGGAATGTAACTCGTAAATTAATGGAAATAACTTAATAAAAACCAAAACGCACACTCTCAACGAGTAAACGAGTAAGAATTAGGACATGATGGTTCCTAAGGCGTCAACACTGGTTATTTTCCACTATATCTCTGTACAAGTGGATTTATTCGCCGAGCATGTCCTTGTTCGTTGTAAAAGCTGATAATGTCAGATAAAAATACTTGAGTGAGTGGCATGATCCTGAAATCTAGTTATATGCACTTGGAGGTTGGATTTAGAACATTGATACAGACTCGAGTGTACAGTCAGGAATCAGTCTTCATCAGTCACCTGTCTCTTGTCATGACCCTTTGGGTGACACGGGTTTTATGCTCAGGATCAGCTCACCTTTGCATGGTAATTTTGTGGTTGGAAATCAGATTCAGTAGCCTGCCAGTACAGTGAAAACAGTTTAATATTTAGTGTTCTAAGTTGAATTATCACTATAAACAAAGAGTAAGTAAAAAAAGGAGTGATTTTGTCCAAAATTATGTGTGGCATCTTTCATTATTAAGCACGTAATTCAGTTATCTCAAATCGCTTACCTAATATTCAATTTTAAAATTAACCTTTAGATGATCAAAGATTAAGAACTTATGGAGAACGTTATGAAGAAAAGAGGCCAATTAAAATAGAACAGTACTCTGTATTGTGTATAAATGTAACATACGAAGAAAGTTTATTAAACTTATTTATACTAGTGTGATAATACATGAATAAGTGTAGGACTTGAGACTAAAAAATCGACAATTTTGTACTTTCTGGCTTAAAATGTGAAGTGAAGTGAATTGGTTCTTACAGATTCTCCTTCCTTCTATATCCAACATTTTGCAGAAGTCTCTGAAACGAGAAGATATGTATGTGATACAAAAAGTTCTATTAAGCTCTGTGCTTTATCATACTGGTTTTGCCTTACATAAATAAGCATGTTCTTCCAATTCGCTCATTTCGGTTTCTCGCTTACATTATCTTTACTCTTAACGTAACATTACTTATGCATGGTTTTTCATCGAGTATCGGAGAAGAATTTATGATTGGGTGTGAAGCTGAAGTGAAGACAAAGTATGAAGATGAAATCTGTAAACAGACAGATCACCCTGTATGGGTAGAACCTCTAAACGTTACGGACAACCTGCAACCTCAGCATCGAGAGGTGCTATTCCAGGATTTGTCGGCGACTTGCACAGCCTCCGTCCGTAGCGAAAAGCTCACGAACTTGTTTGACCTTGGGACGAACATCTGAGCTTCCGGTTCAGCTGCTAAAATAGATTTATTACCTCCGCTACCGACCCACACACCGTGAAGGAACTATCACCATGAGTATAGACAGGTACTCGCCCATGAATAATACACGAGTACATCAGCTGATCGGTTAAGTTTATTTCATTTGAATTTTTCTCCCTTCACAATAAACAAATTACGTGCTATTTTCGGGATTTAGGCCTTGATCTTTTTCAGTTTACCATTAACTTCTTGCTAACAAAAATAAATCTGTGGCACATATTTGTCCATTGTTCATCGAGAAAACGTCACTGAACTTGCCCCAATATCTTTAAACTGCTGATGGCTGATTAGAACAAGGAAAATTCCTAAGCATTGGCTCAGCTTGATAAAAGGACCTGATATAAAGGAACGAAAGAGTTATATAACAGACCAACGAACAGACTGCCCTTTGCCATTATAACCCCAAAATCAATAGCTGTTTCACTGGACCACAAGTAACCTACACGTCGAGTGTCTAGGACTCTTTTATTACGAGTTGTGGCACACACGGACGGCGAACGTCAAGATTTAAGACTATCGAATCCTAACATCTCTCTATTGGAATATAAAAGAAATTACCACTGTGTTAGGACCCAAGAAAATAATCTCACTTGTTTGAGGAAATCATCGCGGTTGAGAACCTTCTTCATGACTAAAGGTTCTAAACCTAAGTCTTATTCTTACTTCAATAATATTCTGTGTTTTATTATTGCCTCATGCAATGCTTAAATACGTTTGAAGATCACCAAGATTAGGTTAAAATTTCTACTCCTTCCATCACTTCTTAGATTTCTTAGTTTTTAATCCTATCTCGACACAGCCTTAAAAGTAAACATGTAAACAAGCCCCAGTTACAGATGTAATGGATATCATTTAATTCACAGTTAATACAGAATCCAGGCAACATATTTGAAACCATTATTTTAGAAAAATTATATTAGTAAGAAAGAAAATGGCTGGTGCTATGGCGGTGAACAAAATGTAGTCGTTTTCCATTTTTATGTTACCCACTCCAACACACTAAAAACTTATTACAACATTAAAACACCACCCACTTTACAAGACTAGCGGAGAATATCAAACAGCACCTAAATTGCAATGCGAGTGTGTGGGTTAACAAGAAAACATTCCTAGCTAGCAAATTAAACCCTATCTAAACCAAAAGTCACGAACTGAGTTTGTAATCTGACCGCACCTAGAAATTACTTGCATTTTAAACAGGTTTACATGGAAGTTCAACGGACTTTTTAATGATGTAATTCATGCACAACTGATTGGCTCAAATGTGCACATCTATTAATTAATCCGTTCATATATACTAATTAAGGAATTTTATCCAAATTGGGTATATATACTCCTTTCCTATAGACATGAATATGCAGTTCAGTGTGAAGCAGTTCGATGAACTCATATATAAATCTTTAAGATGCAAATAAATAATTCCTAGGTGCAGCGAGTACAAGCAAAATACGTGACAATTGACTTGAGAAAATTCCAGGAACCTCAATTCATAAAAATTCTAAACAATGGAGTTTAAACTGTGGTTAAAGAAATTTTACAAATAAATCAACACATTTTGGTGAGATTTTGAATGAAGTTCTAACTATTGGGTGAAGTAATAATCAAGAATGGACTGAATAAAGAATAAGCAATTCTAAGTAGTATAACTTGTCTAGTCCAGAAAAAATAGAATCTACTGGGTAGTTACTACTACTAAACTATAATCTACGTGGAAGTGGAAGTCTTGAGAAAAGTTTCTTCAAGCTTAAATAGTTGCATTTTAATCTTCATCATACTATAAAAATAGGTACCATAAATTATTATCTCAAAAAGATTACTCTGAGTTATGCATTGTCTCAAAATTGCAGTCGCTATTGAAATTAGGTAAATTATCTCGTTTTTAAAGAGTTATACGTATAAAAAAAACACAATTTTTCCATAACGCTAAACATAACATCATTAATGTTTTTTTCTCCGGCGGACTAAAGTGTCATTCTATTTTGTTTTTTAAGTTTTTAATTTTTGGGAAATATTTAATTTTTTAATTTTAATTCTAAAAAAACATACAGAGAACAGTACAGGTACTGTAAATCATTCATATTTACAGTATTTGGTTCTAAATACAAATACACTAAAAGAAATCTAAATTATTTCATTCGGTTTTCAAATTTAAAAACTGCTTATAGTATACTAATATTTAGAAAAAAATAATACGTTACGTTTCTAAAGACAGTTTTCATGAATCCATGAAAAGCATTTAATTCTGCCTATATTAAAATATTTCCTTGATATATATATACCTTGGATGTACTAAAAAAGTTATATATTTTATTATATACAGGAGTTTTAAGCCTGGGTCTTCCGCATGTAAAGATGAAAGACCTAACGTACTTTTCTTGACCTCGAAAAGCCTCCTCGTTTCGATTTTCAATTACATTGCATACTGTCGGGCGCATAACATAACATTTTAATTATCATTAACTCGTAAGAGTAGATTAGTTTTATTGACACGATATATATTTCAAATACGCTTGAAATTTCCATCTCTTACGTGCATAAATAGACTCCAATCTGGCAGAAACGTAAGTGTCCTCAACTAAAGGCTTAACAGTTAAACGGTACAACCAGACCGAAGACCTAGCGACTACTCTATATTCACTTTAAAGTCCAGTAATATCTAGCTCGTCCGAACAAATATAAGCTACAACTAGGGGGTAGGTACTACTTCCCCTTTATTAACATTAAACCAAGTTATAACTTGAACAAGTTAGCGAATACTACTTTTCATTCATTTCGTATAATTTATTGTTTTAAAATTTAAACCAAATAAAATGAGCTGGTTACAATACAAAGAAATATTTTTATTCAGCATAAAAAATTCTCTCAGACAACGCACTAATGAATTATATTTAATGTACATGGTTTATAGCCCATCATATGCGAATTTAACAAAAACTTACTTCTTAAGGAAATGTTATTTTAAATGTTACAGAATTTGCTTTCAGGTTTAACAGGGCTGGCATGTTAATTTCTATCCACTATTTACAGCTAAAAAAAAATTATTTACCTAAATGTGAAATAAAATAGACAATTTTCAAACAGTTTTAGGCGAAACATAAGTCATAGATCGTACGATATACTTTGTAAAAATTGAAACACAATATTTTATAAAAAAATATTTTTAAAGTTACTATTTTCACCTTGAATTATTAGTGCCACAGCTCAGGCTTTTTAAAACTTTCTTAAAACATATGTAACAAAAGTTGTTAACTAAAATTATTATAACAAGTTTAAAAATACATAATCAATCTCACACTCTATTTTATTAAAGTATTATTATAACTTTAACACGAGTTAAATGTCGATATATTGCTTTATTATTAAGATTGAGAATCATGGGAAGACTTAACTTTTAATTACCTTCTTAGTGTAAAAAATTATTACAAAATACATGGTAAAAAAGACAATTTCATTCAAACTTCGAACCAGCATGTTCAAATAGTTTACAGCCTAATAATAACGTGTTGTAAAAATAAAATTATATTTTACTTTCAAATAAAATATTTCAAACGATTGATACAACTATGTAGTTTGTTCAGAAGTCGTATATGTAAATGTTGTGTTACAAACACTATATGTGAGAACTATTTGTGACTTACGGATTAACATAATTCTAATTTGAATAGTGAACTTTGTAAAGTTTGTGTTGGATACAGGAATAAACTGCCAAAATTACCAACTTAACCATTAGAAATAGATCATTTAAATGTTCTCAATTTCATTATATAAACAGGTAAAATACACCAGCCGTTTTAAAATTTACTTGTGGAATAGGAAGAACGTAATTTAGCCAAAATTTCACTTTAAAAGCTCGTGTTATTTGAAAAGTATTAATATTTATATTAACAGTTAAATTAACATTCTTCAACAGCCATGGTAAACAAACGAGTTTAACCCAATGTTCTTTGTATAATATAAACACATTGATAAATATTCAAGCAAAACCATTTTTGTTATCTTAAATTCTTTTAAAACATTAAAAGAATAACTGCTTGTTCTTGATACAGAACTGTAAATGTGTCTCGGGTCATGGCGTTGAACTTAATTCTAACTCATCATGTCCGGTCTACTTCCTTGAACTATGAATGGTTGGGTGGAGGACTTCCCCGACAACTGATTACGCTACTACAAGTTTTATCAGGAGAACTTGGACTTTACAGACAAACAGACATGGTGTTAACGTCATGGTGTGTGTTTTGTGTGTAAGCGTATCTTAAACACAATCGTGTGTATACGGGTCGTTAAGTTCTATTGACTAATTAATTGCATTGAGTGAGCATTGATTGGCTCACCCATTAATGAACAAAGATGTTGTTACGAAGCTCAGGAAATAATGCATTTATAGAGCTTACAATATAAATTAATATTAACGAAAATACTATAATTCAAAATAAGTCAATTAATTCTAATGTAATCGGTTCAGTATTTAGGATGTGTATAGTGTCGTACATATTTACTAGTTTAGTATTATAATTAATAATAAGTCATATTCAGAGCAAATCACTGAAATAAAAGATGAAAACAGTAATAAAAATTAATTTGTTTAAATTGAAATCCAAAATTGGTTCGAGGCGAATTGAATGAAAACTGGTTAATTAGGACTGCTCGGACTTTCTTCTTATAATATTAAAACCGGTCCGATTCCTTTTACTGCACAAGTTTATTAATTTCTCTCGTAATCTCCACCTGAAAGATTCTGCATGGTTATCACACTGTCTCTTGGTACAGGAACGTATATTAGTGACCACCAAACGATAACAAATTAAATCCCTGATATGTAACTAATTAACTCATTATGGTACCTAACTTCTGGTTTGAGTAAATTACATTTCCGACGCCAATGCTGAGATTGCCTTGTTACCAAGACCAATAAAATATATATGTGAGAATCTACATTGGTAATAAAGCATATATTATCGCCCATTGAAATTTACTAGACCCAAACATTTCTAGTGGCACTAGTTTGCTTTGTTGCCCTGAACAAGAAGATATATAAAGCAGGTTTGGGGTTTATAACCGTTTTTTTTACATTTTTATATCTGCATTACACTACTGACCAAGCACTGCATACCTAATATTTGCTAAAACGTACAGTTTAAAGTGTATGTTTACTAAAACTTTTAGTTTTCTTATCTGATTCTCACTCTGTGGTCAACAGCGGTTGCAGAATGGTTGAATGTTACTATGAACTTACTCTATGCTTTCAGGACTATAAACGGCAATATATTTAAAATAGTGGTTAAATGAATTAAACATACAGTTGTGGTGCCATATAACAATATTTAAAGCGCTTCTATATAATATTTCGTAACTTTAGAGACAAGCGACCCAACTTTAGAGGCGTAGCCCAAGAAGATATTCGAAATGGGAATAGGTTAACTAGAACGTCCACTTAAAATGTCAGTACAATCGGTCCAGCAGTTTTTACGTGATTGAGTTACAACATTAGGTTTTTATATAATAGTATAGATGACACGTATCAGCTGCCATGACCTGGCACGTATACGGCGAAGGTCTTATTTTTACGTAGTACAAATATGTTTTAAAGACAAACTATTAATTACGTGTGCTAAAAGATTGTCATTCTGTAAAAAAATCATACACTTCACACAAAGAAGTTAACAGCTCCCAGAAAAATTAATAGTCATTGAACATTTACAACATGAGCGATCCATTACTAAATTGCTTATTTGATTGATTTTTCAGCGGTAAAGATATTATATCATGTATAATCCATCCTCCTATTTACCTCTTTTGGGCATACAGCATCCAGACGTATTCTAGTACTATTATTAAAAGATGTAAAGTCGTTAACATTATTTAATTAGATACTTTCAAATTCCCATGTTGTATAGAAATATTAAAACGTTATGGGAAAGTTTTAACAGGCTTACAATAGTTGTTAAGTTTTATGAATGACATATTATAATAAAGCTATTAAATCCGTTTTGAATGGATTTATGTTTATATTTTCATTTTCATATACTTTGATTTAAGGTTTTCATAAACCTTACACAATTGAATTCTTTCCTGTCAGTGAGTGACGGAATTCTTTCTAGATCTCTCTAAATCATCTCTAAAGTTATGTTGATAGTAATTTCATCTTCACATTAATGTTCACAAATCTACTCTATTTTTGGGTAGATTAGTCAGTGCCCGATTTCATCTTGCCGAAGAATTTTGGACAGCATGATTGTTACAATGACCGTAACAGTCACATCTCCGAGTCGATCCGTCCGGTGAAGACCAAGAAGACGACCAATGGAGTGGACAAAGGGCAGGTCGTCGGCACGTACTTCCTCTAGAGCCTCCGCCAGAGACGTGCCCGCCATCTCAACGTCTCCAACAATCCGAGAGTGACTCTGGTACTGTCTTGGAACTTGGAAGAATCTCGCGCCGCGCCGCGCCGGACCACCAAACTCGTGAATCGCCGCTGTCAATTGACGTAATTGGTGGATCAATCTGTCTGCCACGTGGACCTTGGGTAATCACACTTTGAATTAATCAGAGATCATCTACCAATCTGTTCATCATTTGATATTCCATCATCTTCCTGCCTTGATCCTTATCTACAAAATATCTTACAAGATTTCGGTCTCATTATAAACTCGCAAAACCTTAATTGGATTATATGACTAAAATCAAACTAATTTTTCAGTTTTAGAAGAGTTTAACAATCAACGTATTTCTTTAAACCTTAATACGTCTTGATAAGGTCGAATTGCTTTTAATAATTATATCCTTCCTTAAACAATATGGCTGTTTTTTTATCATATTTTACTTACAGTCAAAAAGTGGCCTCTACTTCTGAAGCTACTTATCTGACCTATTCATAATTTTGAATGAAATCTATACCCGGAGACGAGTTCAAAGTTGACCATCTAAAACAGATGACCCGAGAAGGGCTACGCTATACTCTACCATAACAAGCGAGTAACTAGCGACTTCACACGGCTCTGACTAACGCGGAACGCGCCTATTTTATTAGCGATATTATCGGCTCCTCTATCATTACCTGATAAAAATACACTTTATCTTCTCTCCGAGGGTCTTTACCAGCACACCGTTACCGCCCGTAGGAAATATATAAACACCATAAAATTTTATATCTCAATCACGATAAAGTGCGGTGATGGACTGCGGACTGCCTTCGCAGCACGCGTGACATCTCGCATCGCGCTCGATAATACGGCGAAATCGTCTTCCTGATGTAGAGTTTGGCTTGAGTTGTGGAAAGTGAATCTGTGAGAAACTATAACTGTACTATAATAGAGACACAGGTATATATTATCACTTGAAAAGGCTTTCGCATGTTTTATCGTTAAGATAAATTCCAATAAAATTTGATTTGCGTTAGGGGCGAATTCAGATGGAGGAAAGGCCCTTTTAAATGTATAGAACTCATCAAAGCTTTCGTAAAAAATGATCAAATCCTTTGCAACAGTGAAAATTTTTGTATCAGAAACAGTTTTGACATAAATAATATTTTAGTGAGTACAGTATAAGACAACTTAAATGATATAACCTGTTAATGTGCTGAACATCGTCTCTCGATATCTTTGCTTCAGTGACAAATCGGTATATAACTAACATGACGTAGTAATGTGTTATGAAAGATACGCATACTACTGAACGAAGATCGTTTTAATTAGAATTTAAAATAATGGACCTTATTATAGAATTCATTTATAATAATTATGTTAATAAGAATTAAGATATAGACGAACAATATAATTTATAGTGTATTAAAAATAATAATTTGATGAGCTAAGAATATAACAAATAATAGTGCGGAATAAATGCAGAATTCTGATCAAATAACACATGCGATTACCGGTCGATAATGTCGTTTTTGTTATTATAAATATATTAATACGAGTATCATAGAAATATAATGGATAAAATTGCACTTTAATTTACTCGTATATATGGTGTTACCCAAAGCCCGTTTGGTTAACATGGCTTGGACTGATTTTTATATTTTGAATTTATTGTTACAGATGGACTGGTATATTTTTAGGACTGTGACTTACACCATATTAGGTGAAATACATTATATATATTACTAAGTAAATACCGAGAAGATCACGGTACAAAATCTTTTATTATAAAATAAATTAAAAATCCTAACTGCAATAGTTTGTTTAATGGATGTGTATTCGATTATTCTTGACCACATTAATCGATTGTAATTTCTAGAATTATTGGATTGGACACATGTAACGAATCGAATTGCCACCGCCTGCATTGGTTTAAAATATAGTAGACTATCGATGTTGACGATACCGGGAGGCGGCTACCTATGGCTACTTTACGTACGAAACATAAAAGCACACAGTTCTTTATAAAGATACTTAAAGTATTGATGGCTATTTCGCCATATGTCGAAATCAATATGGCCGACTCTGCCTGAAGGCGTAGACTAGTATAGAATTTTAATTGATGGCCATTATATATTTTTATCTTGTCTTCAGTTCCTGATTAGTGAACTTTGTGCAGCAGTCGGCGATAATACATGAAGCCCTTAACTTAGTATAACGGGTATGTAAGAAGTGAAATAATACAATTTTACAATGCCATTTGAATAAGTATTCTTTCCACCACCATCATCTCTTCAATGAGGATGTGACTAGAGTTACGTAGAGACAATTTTGTTTCTACAGAGATCTTCATGTAAGAAAGCAGGCAGGCAACTTAGTGTGGACAGGTAGTAGCGGGAGTCTAGGGTTGCCAAATTCAGCTGAGTCGTTTGATAGGAATACACAAGTAAGTTAGCATCAAGTTCCCCCACGCAACCACACACACACGCACACACACACACACGGCACGTGTCATGTTACGCCTTCAACTGATCGTGTGGGAGTTGGGAGCCTAGGATAGCCTACTAGTTGGTCCATTCATTCCCGGCAAGTCAGCGGGCAATAGTCGGCCTAGTTGGACCGGACCTACCGTCCGGACCGACAGACAGCAACCTTCCGCATTTGGCTAAAATTGGACGAGTTTTTCGGCCGAATCGATTTCTGAACATTCGTAGTGTGACAGTGCAAAAACCAGAGGTGGAATGTTGCTTTCATTAGTTGTGCACAGTGTTGTGCCGTCTCTCCAGGACAGTCGGACTGCAGCAGGAACACCAGAGTTTTAGAAGTCAACGGGATCAAAAACCCCAGAAACATTTCCCCCCGTAATCTTGACGTATACACTACAGATATTAAAAATGTATTTTTTGTGTTTTCATGAACTAATCCGACACCTCTTGTAAGGAGAGCATTATTGCACAGGATCACGCAGAATCCTAATGATAATAAAGGTGAACAAAATATTGAAATGAATTTCTGGCCTTAGACCTTCAAGAAGTTTATGGAGTATTTTGACACCAGCTTCGGATGGTAGGTGTTCAATAGCGGTATGGTGCTGGGCGCGACGGAAATTGTTTCTCGTCCTTAGCTCGTACTGGTGCACTGCTGTCCCCTGCGTTAAGGTACGCTTGAAACAACCGTAAAAGGCAGTCTCAAGCAAGTACAGCATGGAAGGATCAGCAGCCCAAGTTTCCTGAAGGCCTCTTTATACGACTGTATTTTATTCTAGCAATTATACGAATTGCTTTTATGTGGAGGCGAAAAGCTCTTTAAAAGTTTGACTTGCACAGCTACCCCACAGTCCATAGAATAAGTGCGGATAAATGAGGCCAATATAGGCCATTAACTGTATTTGCCGGCTGCAAAAGTTAGAAATTTCACATAGGCCAAGTATGCTCAAAGCAACTCTTGCACACACACTGCCAATGTGGCAGTTCAAGGTCAAGCCTCTGTCAAGGTTTAATCCTAGGAACTTTGTACATTCTCGTAGATTCGGCTTCTTCGAGAATGACGTCACCCACCATTATCGTTGGAGTTGATTTAAAACTTCTATTTCTGAGAGTGAAACGAATGTGCAAATTCTGGACTGAGATATTATTTGAGCAATTTCACTGCATCCTAAAGATTATATAAAAAAAGAAGTTATATTCAAGTTATAATATTGTGTATACTGTAAGATATTGTACATTTAATTTAACTCTTATCAAATTTATCAGCTTACACCTAATCTACATATAATGTGGTTAGTATTAACACGTTGTGACTGATATCGAGTAATCAGGTCTCGTTTAAAGACCATGAAAGTTTATCTCATTCCCGTGATGCAGAGGTTACGTGAACAGTCTCCACTGATAACGCGGAAGAAGGCGTCTCTGCGGACAGCATCATGCGCGGCAAGGATCAGGGAATGCATCAGAGCAGCGGCATAACGACACCGCCGCGCCGCCACTCCAGACTACTCGTGCCGCATCTGATATTGTAATTGTCGTTAAGTGCGGACCGGCCACACTTTCCTCGTTAGAGCTATCAGCTGATTCATAGGCCACACGGCTTTCACCCGGCCTTATTAAACAGCTGATAACCCGAGAACACCGTGGTCAGGATAGCTCGCTGTCGCTCTCTAACGAGAGTCAAGTAGTTCGCGGGTTGACAATGACGATCGCACGTTGGCGCGAATTAGTGAAGGTGTCCCACTGGGCGCGAGTTGGTTAGAGAGAAACTGACAATTCGTCTTGTTTGGTAACAAAGTTATCGTTAGGCGTTAGCGTGTTTATTTTCAGCACTCGATCATCTGAAAACACCCTAAGGAAATGCTCTAAACTGTTAAATAATGATCCTATGATGAAATTAGATTTATAAATATCCGTTATTTATTATTACAAGTTGGGGGTACGCCAGACCACATGTCGCGTAACAGGCGTAGCTGAAGTTGCTTGCAATTTATTTCAATATTTCTAGTCTACAGCTCACTTTATTCTCGAGATATCCTGCGTACAGGCAGCATTCAGAGAGAAAAGAAACTTTACAGTCCCCAGGTAGGCAGAAGAGAACATTTGCCAGCCTGGAATGACAGGCTTCATTAAAGCTCAATACAATCTTATGGATAGACATGCACATCAACGAACTCATTTTTGTTCATGTAGAAATGAAGATTTCTGTAAAATTTTAAGTCTACAGATTAAATCATTTACGGAATGTACTACGGCTATTTAGACTACATGACCATCTAGAGACATTCCCGTCATCAAGCACGACGCTTCTTACATACAGTATACTTACATACAATATACATGTTAAATTTAAAGTCTATAGCTGAATTTGTTCTTGAGGCATCCAGTGGGAAACTGACGAACAGACAGTTATGCAGACAGACAGACATAAAAGGATTTTTTCAGAACCCTTAGTGATAACAAAATATACAAAATTTCAAGTTTATAGCTCAACTTATTCTCGAGATATTACCCTGAGTTATATATATGTTTTGCAGGCGCTTAGCTAAATCCCACGAGGGACATGCATCAATATCGAACTCTAATTTATCTATATATAAATAAAAATACAACGGATTATCCGACAGAATATAACGAAAGTCTTACAAAACAATCCACAAAATGTCACACATTAACACGGCATATAAGGTACTCCGTTTATTTACAATTCTGTTTGTCCTGTGATATTCTCGTTGTCATCACAGACCCATAAGATCGATTTAAATATATTCAGTAACTCTACAATAAATTCCTTAGAATTACACGCACCATCATCGAACTCGATGTTACTTCTACAAAAATTAACCTTTCTTAAAGATTTCAATTAAACAGGTCAATTCAATCACAAGATATAGTTGCGGACAGACAGCCCCCTCAGTGATAGGATAGGTAACCCACAAGCAATTATTATTTGCAATTTTATATTATTTATTTGTATGTATTTTATTTAGATGATATGTATAAAGCATTTATTTAAAAACCTAGTATCTAGACTGCTTGGAATATCAATAGCTTATAATTACAATAGAGTTTAGCACTCTAATTTTATCCCGAGAATGAACCTAGTTTACATTCTGTATTTCACGTTTTAACATATTTATGGATTTTAAAATTGAATCGGGTTTTTTTTAAAAGGGCGTAAGTCATCATTTTTCCGATTTCCACTTTTAATTTTTTTCGAACTCTATACTACTAGATACATTGATTTTCATTAAAAGGGCGTTTTGTATCGTTATCATTTATGGTTAGAAAAAAAATACTTGAAATTCTGATTCAGTTTAAAAGGGCGTAAGTCCAGTATTAGATTTTTTTTTAAACAGGCGTAAGTCAGCTGCAAACCTTTAAAGCTGCTGTGTGTATGCTTGACTTACGCCCTTTCAAAAAAAATTGAAACACGCCAGCTGTTTCATCATTACATCTTCATTCTTAATGAAGACGTGTTGTTTGTGTTTTCTAACCTTACTTTCTTGAGATATTTTTATCTTTCATTACAAGCAGATGATGAATGATGTTGTGATTGGAAGTCCTCGTAAGAGGAAACGTCGAGATCCATCTAATTACAAACTAAATATTGTTAAAGAGGCTCGAATAAAGGGACAATCTTATGTCAGCCATAAGGGAAAAGAAGTGCCAGCCAAGAAACCACAATTTGATTGCAGGTAAGCTAAATAAATGTTTAAGTTGTTTAATTATCACAAATCAAAACTTTAAAACAAATTAAAACTCAATATGGCATACCTCACTAATGCTTTCTTACCTATCATGATGAGTTTTACCTAGATTGTTAGGTTATGTTTATGAATAGGACTACAGGTTTTCTTTGTCATGGTTAAGTATTGTAGCCTACAGTTCTTGTATGTTGTTACAGATGTGCCAACAAATGTTTAAAAAAAAAAAAACCTCGGTGAGGAAGACTGTCTTGATGTATTCCAAAGATTTTATGACATTCCTTCCAAAAATGAGCAAGACTTGTATATCCAAGGATTAATTGACGCTGTAGATGTGCAACAAAGACGGCCTAGAGAAGACGTCGTGAACAGAGGAAAGAAAAATGCTTCATTTTCTTATCATCTTATGGTAGGAGTTTACACGGAAAGAGGTATGTTTCAAAGCTTTTTTATCCGTGTTCTCCATTAGTGAGAAACGAGTTAGGAGGATTAGAAATCTAAAACTTCTAGGCAAAACTCCTGAGGACAAAAGAGGTAAAGGTGTCAGCCATGCTTTAACCTGTTCGAAATCTATCATTTAGTGCATGAGCACATACAATCTTTTCCACTCAAAGAAACACATTATTGTGGCAAAAAAAAAATACTACTTGTCTGCAGACCTGAAACATTAAAAAAATGTGGCAAATGTATCAAGAAAAACATCCGCAAGTTATACCTAAGGTTAGCCTAAGTTTCTTTTGGCAATATTACCATGATAATTTTAACTAATCCATTTTGGTCGCCCACAAGTGGATGTATGTAGCACTTGTGAGGAGCTCAATATTAAAATAAAATCTCCAAACTTGAATGATGTGGCGAAAAGAGCAGCAGTTGCTGAACTGCTTGTCCATAAAGCCAAAAGTAAAAAATTTTACTCACTTTACAACATGAGCAATCAGAAGAGGGTAAAAATGAAAAACACGTGTTATCCCTAGCCTTTTGACTACATGAAGACAATTTCAATTCCAAAATTACCGGTTCAAGAGCTCTATTACATGAGGCAGATATCAGTTAATGTTTTTTGGGATACACAACCTAAAAGACAACAAGACAACAATATTTTTGTACCATGAAGGAGTGGCAAAAAAAACCCCTAATGAAGTTTGTTCTTTCCTCAATGAAGTATTTAAAGTCGGTGTCTGATCATATACTGAACTTCGACTGTTTAGTGATAATTGTTCTGGACAGAACAAAAATCAGGCCCTGTTCAAGATTGTGTCTGTATCTAACAGACTCGGGAGATTTAGGAAAGTGACTCAATACTTTCCCTTACGTGGTCACAGTTTTCTTTCCCTGTGATAGGGATTTTTGGGATCATTTCCAAGGCCCTGAAGAAAAATGACCGAATCTTTACTGTTTCATGAGATAACACAAATCATTTTGCAGTGTTCCTCACGCTTTTGACAAATTTACAGTCCCATGAAGTGTCATCTGATGTTGTGTTTGACTTTAAGAAGTGCAGGGGATATTTTTACAAAAAGTCATGTGTTTCGCAAGAAACAAAAGGCAAACAAACAAAAAAAGAAGACAAGGTGTCATTTCAGATTAGCTCTCTGTTCATGTTTGAGTACAACAGTGACAGCAAAGGATGTATCGAAAGCTTATCCAAATATTAATGGAATTGTATCGCATACATTCTTAATGTCAAAGACAAAAGAAGCAGTTTGTCCCCCAGCCAATTTGGCATATCCAGAAAACCGAGTACCGATAAAAAAACCTAAGATAGAGGACATAAAGAAGCTAAGAAGTTACATTCCACAGGAACACTCACTGTTTTATGAAGAAATTTACAACTGGCCAACTATTGACTGTGAACATAATGTGGTTGATAGTGATTTTTGAATTAGAACAAACAGAACTTGATTAAACTTTTTGATGGTTTTCCTACATTTATTTAAACTTGTTAGTTACTATTTTTTTAAATAAAGGACACACATTGTAATTTCATGTACATTTTGTACTTTTGCTATGTAAATAAATGCCTATTATTCATGAAATATCTTGTAATCAATTCTATCAAAAGATTTGATTTTTTTTAAAAGGGCGATATTTTTCAAATTTTAAAGTTAAATATTACGTTTTTGTTTTTTACCGTTCACTAATGAAACTTTGTAAAAATACCTCTACTCTTATACTTTATAGGATAATAAAATAAAAAACCAACTTTTTGTTACATAATCTTTTACCTACACAGTTTTTTTTTAGTTTTCCAAAAGTTTTCATTTCTTGACTTACGCCCTTTTAAAAAAAAAACCGATTCAATTATAATCAACTTTTTGACAAAATTTTGCCACTAAAATCAAACCTCTACTATGTGTTTTCGATACCATACTTGGATTTGTTTGAGTAGTAAGCTGCATTGGCATTTAATAATTTACAATTATATAACAATATTTCAATTCTTTATTCTTGTGGTCTTTCATACGTAATAATAATATATTATTTTTAAAGAATGATGGAGGTCAAATTGTTATCACATAATAAAAATGTTCAAATATAAAAAGGCGTTTAAGTAGGAAAGTTGTGATAGTAACTCCACTCCACTGCCGGAGAATATCTTATTGACTATTCAGCGACTCCTGGGCAGCCTACTGACCCGGAGCGGCTGGGCACCTGTCACTGTCAGGATCAGGATGTAATGAGACGTACGACGGCAGACGGTTAAGGAAGAAGCGCCTAACAACACGCAGGAGTGACGCGGCGGCCGTCAAAACCCAAGTGGGACTTCCATCTAGGGACGTTTGGTTCATTCCAGAGAATGGGATGGGCTCCTAGTACACGTGTTGAGTACATGTAAATACGCGAGGGCTTTCTCTAACGGGTGTCTCGTCTGGTTAACTGGCCAAACAAAGGATCTCCAATTATGATGAAGATTGAGTGATGGGGATTTGAAGAATAATAATATAAATTATGGTGAGCTTTATAATGTGGCTTAAAAATCACATACTTTATTTGAAAGATTAGTAAAATGCCTACCATGGTTTTTAAGTGCAATCATAAATTACTCTCTTGTTGATTTTAGAATTATGGATACATTTTAAATGTTCTTAAAATAATTCCGTGAAACGGGTGTATTCCTACACCAAATGTTATCAACATTTTGGCATATTCAGTAGTTTAAGAAGTTACCAATATTACGGGCGTTTAAAAATGTTAACAGACCAATTGAAAAGTTTTCCTAATGTTAGGCATTCCTTGAGGACAGCAGTACCTTAAGATTAGACATGAGTAAAAGCAACTCTTTTCAAACGGTTTCAAAGTTCTTGTTGATATAACGGTTTTAATTATTTTTAATATTTATAGTGCCTGAGTATTTAAAAATCTGAGTACCATGCTGCCGTAGTTTACTTTTCTCGCTGTTTGGTTAAGGTTAGTGAATTTTTAATGGATCCAATTTAACGAAAATCTTAAATATTTATAAGAAATAAAAGTATCCTATAATGTTTAAACTAAATTATTTTTTTATACAATTATTTCCTATTGCTGTGTGTGCGAAAAGAAGGGTAGTTATTTGTTATGTGATTTTTATTGAATAGCAGCACAGTAACATCTCTAAGATTAATTAGTTTTACCCGCAACAGTATAGCTATAACATTAGCATCGATCAACTTTGCGAGTCCTGTTAATAATAAAGTTCTGGGTACAGGGTGATCGAACCCTGTATAAGCACAACAGAAATGTCGAGTCGAGTATCCCAGACGTTGGTGGGTCATGCACTCACCATCTTTACAGGAACAATGGAATCTGCTTGTGTAACAGACACTAAGGTCCGGAGGCGCTCAGATTATCACGTACAGAGAATTCTAATAAATTCCAGTTTTAATATCTCATGTTCGGTTGGTCCAACTTACATAAGAGGAGGAATGATCGACCCTCCAATGAAGAGGGGCGTACCCGGTCATTCAGACAATCGTATTTCAATTCGGCCTCACTTTCTCTGTTCATGCTCACACTCGGTGAGGTGATATGAATAGAATAGTCGAGATTAGCATTTTCGTATTGTAGAAATAGAAAAAGAAATTTAATTTTGTTTGATAAGGGAAAGAGTGGAAACGCCCTTTCGGCCCGCCTACGAATGGCCTTGAACGTTGATATATTCTTTTGTATGGTAGTATTTTACAATGCTTGGTTTTAAATTTCCAATCAATTAAACATGGCTGTCATCCCTTTAATTTATTGAAAAATAAAATCTTTCGGCTCACTAGCCAAACGATACAGGTCGATTTTCGTTGCAGTTCACCGTTGCATAAGCATGGCATCTCGAAACTTCGAGTGGTACTGCACCACCAGGCTCGTGGCCTCTACAAACCTGCATTCTGTAGTTTTCAGGGTATGGCATGTGTGAGCTCTCAGAACTCCCGACGTCTTGGACCTCTAGCGCTACGGAGAATCCGGTTCACCTTTACACTTCGCAAATCGACTTCCCTGCCTCTAGAACCCACACTGAGACATTTCCATTGTTATCCTCGCTCTCTGTGAGTTTTGAAATCTTCACCATCTTTAATACAATAGGATTCGGCGTTTAGAAGTTTCTGGACCCAATTTTTTTCCCCCGGCATTGGGAATCTCACTACTGCATTTAATTAGACAAGCAACTAATATTGTTACTTGTTAAAAAACGACAAAACCATCATCGGACGACTGGTTATCCTACTATCTTAATAAATACATTGAGAAGTTTAAAATTGTTTCATACTATTAAAGAATCGAAGATAGCTGGAAAGCTCCTTAATAGTCTTGGTAAAATGTATACATAATCAGGAATAAAAAATACGAATGAAATATAAATGTAAACTCACCAAATGAAATGAATATTCCAACATAATGCGTACCTGGAATAAGAAAAAAATAAATTCACAATATTTTTTCATATACACACGTAGTATTCAGTTTTATTACTAACATTTAAGATATACTTAAAAATAAAATTAACTGGAAATACAAAATCTATAACAAAATGCTATAATATATGTTTATTACATGTCATAGACAAAGATTTTAGAGATATATGTTGGCTCTAAGTAACTATTTCTACTTTTTATACATTTTTTTTATCAAGTATTTATCATATGAGATATACTTCTGAGTTGTGTGCGAGTTGCATTACTCGCTATAATAATAAGTTAACATGGAGTCGAATTTGGTCGTGTCAGAGCACGAAGTAGTGAAATAAATTTTTGGTTGGAATATTTGTTTAATTTAAACGTAATTTTAAACACTTAACCGTACACAATGAAGTTAATCTGTGAGGGTAGTGCAAATTAGAATTATTGTTACAATTGAAATAATCGATTGCAGTATCTATTAACTGCTGTTATGTTATTAATTATGAGAAGATATTTGGATTAATTTAACGACCATACCAACGACATTTAACCAACGACAATAGCCACACGTGTTCCCTAGTGTTAACAAGTTATAGAACTGCATAAGGTTGTTATTTACAAAAAGTAAAACTTTTATTCATATCTCTAGGTTTATCTAAAGCTAATGTAGAAAAATTAACATACAACAATAAAAATGTGTGTTTCGTATTATGTTTCTCTTTTAAATGTTAAAGCAGTTATTAAAAACAAATCTTTCATTGAAATCGTTCTTATCAATCAATTAAAATTGAGTTTTTTCTTGAATGACGAATAATGGAACTTGCAGAAAACATTAAATTATATTATTGTTCGGAGAATATGTTACCCCAAAAATTAATCTAAAATGATAACGTAACCTAAGAGTTAGTTCTTTAAAGAACGAAAATACGAACAAGGAACCTCAAATCTAACTCAAAGAAGGTAGGTGATCAGAGTAAATTGTAACACTTGTTCTTGTGATCAAATATTTGACCAAAATTGCTCAACGAGTAAAAGTAATACACAATAAACCTTTGGTGATTAATTAATAAAAGGCACTGTCAGTCTGAATGGGCGGCTCGTTAAGGAGGTATTCACCGTGGACCAGACGACCAGTTGCTCAAGACTTGTCTCAACAATATTGGTGCAAGGATTTGGACAATCCTGTGGTCGGGATAACAGGTGGTCGGCCTTGCAGGCCCTCGAACTTGGCAATAACCTTCCGTGGACGCTGAGTCACCAGTGAAAGTGACCCGGGGTTCGCCGACCATGGGAACCGCGCACAATGGCAGTGTCGAGGACTTGAGGAGGTGAATATCGATGGAGAGGAACCGCCGAAGGCTGGGAAGAAGATTTCACGGAGGGACGTGTAATGTGACTGCGGAGTGTCCCGGACCCGGAGGTCCCAGTTGACCCATTCCGGGCCCAGTGGAGGAGCAAGCAGAGTCATGGAAATGTGGTTGGGGTCGGCGTTACAGATCTATGGACCCATACGTGCCACCTATGTATAATTCAAGATAGTTTTCTAAAATTTGAGTATGTAACCTGCCTACAAAACTGGCTAATCATTTTAAAATTTTTAAAGGATCTAGAGTAATACTTCAGATGTTTTTTTTTTTTTAATTGGTACACGTTTTGTACTTTTATACTTTTTAACCTATTAGCTTTTATAATACTCGTATTTAGAGAATGCTCTCGTTTAATCCGTTATTAAGGGCTTCTATATAGTATGGAAGAAGTGCCTTTACTTTTAAGCTCAAATCTTTAAAAAAGACTCACCAACATTGTTGATGAACATTAAGTGTTGGTAGACAAAACGTAGTCTTAAAATGTCATAGTAACTAACTTCTACAAATCTGTTTGTAACTTATCAAATAAAAAGTAGGTTTTACAATAATAACAGGACAAGTTGATCTTTTTTGTCTTTTCGATCATTAAAAGTTGATCTAAAAATGATTTGGAATTTCATTTTAACCCAAATCACCTTAGAATCTTACATGTGCCGTTGCCGGAGGATCCAGAGAGCGCCCGGAAGATCGCGGAAGATCTCCCGGAGGCTCGCGGAGCGGCCGACCCACATTCCCCCATATGGCAGCTACTCCAGAGACCTGATTGTGGAAGGTTAATCGTTGACCCGGGTGCCTGAGCCTGGAGACCGGGGGATCCGCCGCACGCTCACCTTCACTCCTTAACTTCCACCTCCGCCTGCAGAGGTGACAGTCCGCTCTAATTGTGACTCGTCTGCCACGGCTCAGACTCCTCAAGGTCGTCTCTGATTGGGCTATTTTCACGCCGTCTGACAGCAAAGCCGTGACGAATATGAGTCATTTGTTTTACACTCACTTTCCTGCCTCTTCATCTCTCTTACGCAACCCTGGCGTACCTTTCCTTAACTGGATGAGCACGCGCTGGACTAATTACAGGATTGTTGCTCAAGCCCATAAATATAAATTTTGAGTCTTCCATCATTTTGAAAGCACTAATGCGTCACATGTAAGCATCCTTCTCTGAAAACGTTTCTTCTGAGTAAATCATCAACCCAGTTGGATAATACCAACAGATGATAAAGACATTCAATGCTGGAGGACATCATTACAATTTTGAAGAATGGAAAAATTCGCATATTTCATCATGGGATACTACTTACGATGTAAAAATTGTTTCCCTCTTTAGCTTTTTTCCCAAAACTCGTCTGTAATAAGAAATTGCCATTTATATGTCAACGGTTACCCTGATGTTAGGAAGAAATAGACTACCATGAGTTGAGATGCTTCACAAGATAAGGCAGGATGTTCCATTGCATGTATTGTAAATTAATTACTGGAGGATTTGTCAGATCCAATAAGGTCTAACTAAGTCACCAGTAAGAATCCATACTCTACCACAAACTTCTGATTCAAGAACTCCCTCCGATTTCATCGCAGATGATCAAAGAGCGCTTCCAGCTGTATAAAACAAGGCGGTCCAATTTTAAATAATTGGTCTGTCATATTTTGACTTCCTGGAATCACGGTCTGATGCGTGTGAAGGAACATGTCCGCGCATCCCGCGTCTGAAAGACGGCAATCACAGATCCTTGATACAAGTTTTTACTGAACAATTTTACAATAAAGAGTCTCTACAAAAACTACTAATCTTAAATGTCAATTATGAATTAAAAGTATTATCCTTATGAAACATAAAACATTGCTAAACTTTGCATCTTTCACCAACACTTTTGTGTTAAACTACAATAGTTAAATGCTCTTAGGCATTATTCTCTTAAAAGCCCAACTTTTACTCTACAACTAACACTATAGAATCACATAGTATTCATAAATACAACTTAGCTACGTTTGAAGGTAATATTACATCCTCACCTTTATCATCTAAATCCTCTAAATACACTCTTGTTTATATTAATACGTTTAGTATTATAGTACTTTACCTATGATTATGTTTATTATGATTTTCTCAACATTAAAAATATTTGGCTCGATCTTAGAAGCATTTATTATACGCGGTCGTTAAAAAGCAAACGGTTACACTTCATATATTTCTAGTTATAAAATATTAAGTGTATCTGATATATTACATACACAACTCTCACCAGCTGATCGTCTTTTACAAGGAATTCAAATAACCTATCACTAAATGTCAGGTTTTTGACGTGACAACGTCTTAAATTAGGTTGCGGCTCGGAGTCACTCATGAAAAAGTGTAACGCCCGGTAACGTTACGATGCCCGTCCAGTGGGTCCGCCGCACGGGATCCGCACGGGATAAAGCAGATAACTGTGGGTCCGCCGCACGGGATAAAGCAGATAACTATGTTTATTCGTGAAAATGTGGAGTGCTTAGATTCGTCATTTACAACAACTACAACAATAAAGGTAAATAATTGTACACTGATATTTCATTATCGTAAACTATGATTGATTGATTAATTGTTAATTGACACAAAAGTTGAGAAACTGAGTTTATAGGTTATGTCATACTATTGACAAATGTTGATAGTGTTAAGTAAATTATTAGTTTAAATCACTCTGCAATCAATCGTAATTCAGTCGATTGAGAAGAAACAGCGCGTATTGCTAGTCAAACATTTAAAATAACAAATTATAACCTCTAACCTGTCATAACAGTGCGACCAAACAAACGAACTAAACCGACCAATCACCACGCGCGGAGTTTGTGTTTAGCAAGAATTTCAAATTCCAATTTTAGTAAATGTTTTATTCAACATTACCATTTACAATAACAAATTTTAATTAATTTCAAATTATGTACAATGTTTTAGTAAACAAAATATATTTCTATAGTTAAAATTTGTGCAATTCTTATTTTCATTCAATTCCTTGTTCCTATTGTGCAATTTAATAATATTCATATCAATAAATATTCTACCGAGAAAAAGACGTTGTCACGTAAAATCTTCGCCCGTAAAACCGACTTTACAGGCAACCATCCATTTTTTTTTACCATATATCGCTTTTAAGATATTTACGCTTAAAGATTTTTTAGAAATCACAATTTTGAAAATAAAGCTTGTAAGAAATTTAAATTTTTATTACAAAAAGTGAACTTTTGAAATTAATGATCTTCGTTGCAGTTTCGTCATGTTTGACTTATCAAGTCTTCAATTTAAATAGCACTTCACTTACGGTTGCATTAAAGGTTTTCATGATTCCCGTAGAACTCATCATAGAGATTTCAGGTGAAATAAATTACGGTACCGGTAGTCTTTTTGTGATATAGACAAAAAAGTAAATTTACTTTACAGGTGTATAGGTACTAACTACTTCCAACGGTTCTCGACATACCTAGACGTTATTGTATTATGCTTATCAACAAGAACAACAAAATGGTACATATATATATATATATATATATATATATATATATATATATATATATATATGGAAATGTGGAAGTTAAACAATATTTATTAGGGTTTGTATAATTCCAAAAATACTTAACGTTACAGCAAAGTTTGGAAACAACGCGCCTGAAGCGCCTATAGCAAGGGTTGCGGATATAGCTGACATTTCTGAAGGATAATTCAATTCTGTGGGAACGCATTTTCGTGACTTTTTATGGCTGTGCGGAAGGCAATTTAACGCAGGACATGGAGCAGGTCACGCGCGACTGTCGCGACATCGCCCGCGGCAGGCACCGCCATCACTTTGGTGATCCCGTAGTCTTCAGATGTGAACCCTACAGACAGCCTTACTCTATCAGTATCCACGGGCAACATGATTTAGCTTTTTAGTGGTAGCCAGTTATCGCAGCTCTGTTTAAGTGATATAGCTTGGCTGGTCTCTGTTTAAGTGATATAGCTTGGCTGGTTTCTGTTTAAGTGATATAGCTTGGCTGGTTTCTGTTTAAGTGATATAGCTTGGCTGGTTTCATTATTAGACTGACTAACCAGTTAAGACGAGTAAAGTTTGACGCAAGAGAATTTGTTTCTTCAGAATTCTGTGTTACTAAAATGCTCAATGATAATAATAATCAAACCTAATGGTTTATTATAATAAACTGTCAAAACGTTAATCTTTATTAGCATAGTAGAATTTATTTTTACAATACCAGTGTACATCTACACTATCTTGAATAAAATATATAATTCAGTATTCTAAGGAACACCAAAAATAGTTTGGTAACTATAATACTTGTATATGATAGAAAACACGTAATTAAGGTTCCAAAACAGGGCATTTTATTATTAAGGCAAATGTACTCGTATTACTTATTTATTATCTTCACGCACTGTGTTAAGAAATAGTAATACATTTCATATCTTGAGATCTTTTTAGTAAGCCTGAGACATGTATTATTCGAAATATTAATACATTTTAATTAACGAAAATACATTCTTGTACATTATACACAGATATCGCAAAAATTCCAACCCCACCTTGCTTGAAATTTTCAAATTTTCTTACGCAATATATATTTTAACATCATCTGAGAACTTATAACCAACTTACAGTTCTAAATTCTATTAGACCTATTATATAGGCAACTTTTAACATGAGGTCACAAGAAGAAGTTACTGTTAAAACATCTCTATTTTGATTAATTAAGAAGCAACTTTTAATACTCACAAAAAATTGAAAAATTCTCAATCCAATTAAAGTGGGAGTTGGGACTTTTGGTTACTTAGTTCATCATGTTATACAACTTCTTGATATTGAATTTCATTGGATGTTTTGCATCGCTGCTTTTAAGTAAAATGACTAAACTGTAAAATTGCTTATTCCGGGGGCTCTGGAATGGGGATAATGTAACCTTGACCAGTAGGAGGTGTTAATTCTAGTGGTGCATTCCAATTCAGCACTCATCTTGTCCAGCAACATCTATAGTACTGTAGCCGCCAAGTTGGCAGTGAGCCACTTCCTCTCCGCAGAAGGTGTTGCTGAAGACATACCGGACGATGCGGCGGATCAGGTTTTATATCAGTACAGTAATCCTGAGGATCCCGAGGGACGACTGACCTCCTCCTGCTCGGCACCAGACTATGACAAATGTACGGACTAAAAATAATAAACCGCGGGTCGTGACTAGTCTCGGACACGCGAAAGTCTTCCTGTGGGGCGTGCGTTAGCAACGCAACTTTATCAGAATGAGGATTGACCAGCGAAATACCGAGGCTTGTGCCGTGTGGGTGAAAGCGACCCGATTGCGGTCCCTCGCATGCTTTATTGGCTTGAACGGGTGAATAATTGCTTTTCTGAAATCTAATTAATCTTTCGAGGACCTCAATGTGTTTTATACGTCGTGGGAACAACATTCGTCTAGGAAATCCAGTCTACACTACACTTTGTGGTAAGTGCCATTTATTGAGCGTAACGTATGGGACTCGATTAGCTTTGAGAATCAAGATGAGAAGAAATGAATCAAAACACGAGCAGTGAGGACTGAAACGATAAGGTCAATGTACAATATTGGATCGTTACTCTAGGTAATTTAGATAAGTAAGGGGCAGGACTGTAAAGTCCAACCAATATACGGTGTAGACTTCTGTTAAATACAAGACGGTTTCCCTGGGTAACAATTATCTTATTACAGTTTTCTACGTATTAGTTGATTAGTGTTTTTTCACAATTAAATCCATATTTGAAATTGATACCTTAGGAATGAAACTGAGATTAGAGATATCGAATGAATAAAGAAAGGACGTTAGGATATCATAATACTATCCCCACAGAAAACATAATGAAATGTTCAATTCTCACTCAGAATGAAAGTAACTCGCTCCACAGTAATGGACCATCCCAGATTTCTAAAACATAAAAGAAGTAACATAATTTCTATTCTTTCCACTGAAACACTTCACATGCCATAACAACTAGGCATGGGAAAACAAGGTTTTATTGAATACGACGAGCCTAGATGGAATTTTATCTCACTGTTTCGGTAATACTCAATAAACATTTTCCGTAGACTTTTATAAATAAATTCTTTCTTGACAAAATTTAAAATCTTGTAGTTTTCACAAAGACCTTGAACATTGTAGGTATCTAACGTAAATTTTAATACATCTTTTGAATGTGGTTTTGGGTTTCAGAATCCTAACAACTGGATTTCAAAACAGCAGCGTTGTAACTATGTATTTTCAAAAGACCTAATCCTCAATTGGATCTCAAAACATCCTAATACTCCCTATGTGGATCTAAAAATACCCTAATAACTCCTCATATGGATTTAAAAACTCACATGATACATAACAAAATAATAACTCCTTATATGCACCTCAAAAGACCTTAACAAACCCTTCAAGCCATATGATTTTGAAGAACCCCAAGTGCTGCTCATATGAACTAGCAGCCGCTGGCCTATCCGTGTCGGACTCTTTCCGTTCATTATCTGCTATGATTAGTCTCTGGTTCCCATCCATTGTGGGTCTTGTCGCCAGTCGCCCTCTACCTTAATTGACCTCCCAGTTAATTGACATTTTCCTGTTCTGATTCTTCGTCTTTACCGGATGTTACGTTACCACTACCACATGTAACTTTAGTAAAAAATACGGCATCTGATATGTTGGCTTCCTTACAATATCACACATGTTTACTGGTTAACTGTACCAATTTTCCATATTTTACGAGGAAGCCTTAACTTGAGGTGGATGAAATAAATATACTTGTTTAAATGTAAAACAAAAACTTAGATAGGTTTTGTTAACTTTTGCTGTGGTAAAATGCAGAGAATATGGATAAAACCCCATTAAGTTCTGACTATAATCCCTTGGTTAACAATAAAAAGAATATCAATTTAATTTTGCATACCTCCGGAAAAGTAATATTCAGAATTACGTTGGCTATTTAAGCATCACACGTTGAAAAATGCTTAGTGACACGTGAGAAGATCTGATAACAATTCTCTCAAAAACATTATACAATATAATTACATTACTTTTCTCCATTAATATTTTCCTCAATAACAAAAATGTCTTTATAAAATGATTTTTTTAACTTTCAATGTTAAAACATGATTATACCATTTTATTGAGCCATTCATTTCATTATGACGCACTTATTCTGAAATATCTTTAATTCAATATTGATATTTTCACAAATGTACTTTTGGCATACTATTTTAACATGATATATTTTTCTGATAATCATGAATTTAGAGTGGAGCAAAGCATTAACAGTTCTTGGAAAAAGACAGAATTATATAGAGGATGAAAGGAAATTTTAAATTCTTAACATATTGATTTGTACTATCCGTAATATTTAACGCCGTAGAACGAATAATACATTGAAAGTAAAACTATAGATTAAGAACAAAATAATCACTCGTGTGCAAGCTGACGAGCGAGTATCTGCAGGCTGTTCTACTCCGACCTAACTTAACCCAGGTCGACCTGCAGTCCTCGCCGTACACGTGCATTACACGGATGCTATCCTTGAAGTAATTGGCTACCGACACGCTACACAACGACAAGGCTCGCCAAATTACGCGAGTACTGTCTGCCGACGTCTTCCATCAAGCAGTGCGTGGCGCCGCCGCCAGAGACCGCCACCACATCGCACACTGCGGGCTGCGGTGATCTTATCGTCCAATTTACGACGCTTGAGCTCCTGGGTGTGAATCAATCCGCTCCCTTGAGCCCTTGGTTTCTACAAAGTCTTGTATTCAGTACGTTCAGTACTAGTTTGATTGAATACGTTGATATTAATCCTATCGGGAGACGAAAATAAATTTAACTGATCTTATATTATTACGTACAATGCAGTCGAAGTCATATTTTAAGAGAGTAAGTAAGTTTCCTTTACGCATTTTGTGTTTTCAACAGCACCTGTAAATCTAGTTCACAATATAAAACGCGGAACTTTCTTAAAGCAATGTCAATCGAGAGAAGTCCTTAGAAGGGTTCACTTCTGGCTGGTTTCCATTTGTCAGTAGAACCTACTACACTGAGCACAGCACAAACCGATGTCACTTTCATCTGGACAACCCAATGGATGCCCAGCAGCAGCACGTCACCAATCGCAATGTAGAAATACTGGGGTAACACGATCGACAGTTCTAGTTTACTGTGGAAGATTTGCAAGTTTACTGTTGGAGTTAGTAGGGCCTCCTTAGTGGCAAAAGTTTCTGTAAGCTTAAACAAGAGTAAGAGCCACCCTTCCCAGGCCTTGCCTACTTTGACTGAAAGAGCGTGTACCAAGATAACATGACGGTGCGCACTATCCCTCCTCGTGGTTGATGGAACATGGAAACTCAAGGAGACGGCCCTTATCCCAAACTGACCCATCCGAGTAACCTTTTACGCCAGAGTAACACGTCCTTGAAGGACTAAATTAAATTAAAGGTTGTTTCAAAGATCCCTAAATCTAATTAAGGGTTCCATGAGAACTGGATGCAGTTTCATTAGTTAATATATTAGTAAGTTTCTTAATACATTACAGATATATTTAATACGCCCACGCTAACCTACAATAATTGACAGAAACGTCCACGCTATCTAAGTATTATACTGATCTCAGAAACAGCAAAAAGTCCATACTACCTAGAAGTGTGTTTCTGAATTTCTAACTCAAATGAGACAACTTTACATACGCGTATACTTGTGCATAAAAATTGAAGTATATGTGCCAATATTTATTTTTTATTTACGTTTATTTTCTGAGTTCAGGTAAGGTAACGGTACATTTAAGAAGGACCTATTTTTATTGATAAACTATTCCAATAAGGCTATTATTGGAAATTCGTGTATTATTTTCTAGTGAAGGCGACATTAGATGATTGATTGTGTAATAACGGAACTACGTAGATGAAATCCATAGTTCGTGATGATAAAAATACAAAAGATTTCGTGTACTAAGTAAAAGGTTGAAAAGTACATAGGTCGATTATTTCAATTCAAACTGCATGAACTAAATGACTAAGAATCCTAATTATTTCAGGATCAAACCTCTACCCAGGTCAACCGAACGTATAGTGTCTGCTGCAGCCGAGACTCAGCTTAAGTATCATAAATTACTGGGCTCAGTCTCGTTGCGGGTCAAAGATTACATTAATTTATAACGACCCCCGGTGCCACAATTCACCTGTGATGCAAGGGATTAAGTAAGGTCCACCTCCATTATCCTTTATTGGGATCATTGCCCGCGGAGAGGCCAAAAAGTCCAAATCCAAGTTGTCCATCCTCGGTGTTCCCGTTAGAATGTCTTCCTCTAGTGGAATTGTGTTGTTCCGTTCTGTGTTGCCTATTTGTTCCCACGCGCCAACTAAGTATTCTCCCCTGGTTTGTGACCGAGCGGGACCGTTTCAAGTCCAGTCAAATGTTACCGAAGCGGCGCACACCGAGAATATATCACACGCTTCTATTCCAGAGACTCGCATGTAGAACTAACGGTCGAGAACTTCCAGACCATAATATATTAGCCTCTAAATTAACACCAGGCACGTCAGGTTAACGCACCCAAAACAGTACTGGTTTCCCATAGATCTTGCACGGAATCGTTAATACCTGTCTGATGTTTACATTCCTGTGAGGATATGCCATTCACACAGTATAATGTTATACTCTGTAAAATTAACATTAACATACCATGCTTGATTTAACCATTTTAATGAGCATATGATGCCCAAACATCAACATGAATAAAGAATCAGTATGTCCGATACTAGTTTGACTTCTTCATTCAGAAGACACCCTCTTGGATTCTTCTTACGTTATAGACCATTTGGAAAGAAAATAGAATTAAGTTTAATTGTCGTTTGCTCAAAAGTGGTCTCCAAGATATACATGAATAACTTAATTTTCAACCTTAATTCAAACTAAATCATGGAATAAACTACACCTAAACCTAATATATCAAATAGTCATAATTATGAATCTAGTCTGGATACCCAAAAGACACATTATCCATACACCGTTATTCGAACAGCGAAATGGCTTTACATTTAAACACCTACAGGTATTTATGAGATGGGAACCTGAATGCCTTCAAAATGAAGTAGATTCCACTGACTTCTACCCCTCTTTGTCAAGGATAAGGGTCAGGTGCCGCTCCTTTGGGCACCCTCAGGGCCTCGGGGTATCACATTTCACCGCCTCAACCCCTCAATGACCGGCAAAAACGACCCAGACTCGGATATATTACCAGGAGAACTGCGTTGTTTATATTAACAGTTCCAAGAACATCCCTTAGCTTCAGAGGCACAAAGCCGCCGTTTTTGCCCCAGTCGGGATGAGCAGGCCAGAAGGTTTACCAGGTTCAAACCTCTTAATAAAACTATCCGACTCGTTTCACCTGGTCACAATTAAGGGCAATAATATAGTTCTATTCAGGTGAAGACATAATAACAGATCATTATGAATTATTTAAATAGAGGAGAATTGTTGAAGAGTAGACCAAATACCAGTGACCAGTTCATAATAGTGGAAAAATCACATTATTGTTTCTATTAGAAGAAGTGATCTTCAATGTCTCTGGTCATGTGATTTAAATCATATGCACATTTAAAAGCAAGCAAACTCACATGCGACCTTCGTTTCCTTATTAATACTTTAGCATCCAAGCAGCACAGCGAGCAGCTGTGCATGTACAGAACATTACGATCTCTGGAAGTGAACGTGTTACTGAATCGATTAAAGTTAAACGTTTAGTTACGTAGTGGTTAAATTTCATTAATTGCATATAACCTTTAACCAGACCTAGCCTCAGAACTTAACATATTTTGTTTTATAGATGTATGCAATTGCTGTTTATGTGAATACCGTACCGCAGATTGTCTGTCGCCAGCTAGTTAACATCAAATTTACGACAGCAACAAAACGTTGGGTTTATTCCATCACGAATATTTCCACTTCATTGAGTACTTTGAATATTCTTGGAAAGTCATGAATGAAATCTGCCCAGCATCCCCAAATACCTGAGGTAATGTAGCAACAGGAAGACATACCACCGAGTACAATGCCTCCCAGTGTAGTCATTCATAGTCGATCACACTACACGAGCGACGAGCCTGTTCGAAGAACATCTGTTCAGATCTTATCTTGCAGCTGTAGCTGTGAATGAAGCGGTCAGCTGACTACCAATAAGCACATTAGCATGTCGCACCTGAGAACTGATTGAACCCACTCTGCCCCCCGGTACAATCATGGTTGGGAGTTTTTATTTCTTCATCTGTATAGTCAGTTGATTCCTATCTACCACCATAATCACCAATGTGGAATTAAAAGAATTCGATTGGTTAGAAAGCATGTTATGTCAAATACTGTTCTTTCTTTCGTCTTCTTATTCAGACAGAAACCAAAAACTGATTTAATTTGAATAATGATCTCTAGATTTCACACATCAATAAACTTCCTATATAGATTTCCAACAAGCGTGTAGAGTCTAGAAATGTGTCTGCCAAATTATTTCGGGAAAAATGTTTTTCTAAACATTCTTCACTACCCAGTTATGAAGTCAACACATTTTCACATAATTCCGCGATGTTCTTCACTATATCAGATATAGCTGCAATAACTGTTTCGTTTTAAACAGCATGCATCCCGGGAGAAAACACGATTAGTAAATTAATAAGAAACAAGCGAAGCTCGTGATAGTCAAAATGCCTAACAGACGGAATGGCCTTACTCTCCAAAGGTCAAGTTCAATTCTTCCGTTCACAAATTATAAGTTTGATTCGTGAGGCGATCGTTCTGATTGAATTTTACAGTTTCTAATCTCGCGCCAAGTAATTTACAAACGGTTCTCTTCGGCCGCAGAGATGCTGAGGACTGATCGAAGAAAGCAAACTTGCTTCAGATTGTATAGACTTCTCCTTTTTCAAAACGATAAAATAATGTCTAGACTTACAAATTGAGAGAGATACTATCTTGATGTTCTATTTTGTGCAGTAACAAAAATACGAGATGCTAGTCCAATTTGAAAATTTTGCAAAGCAAGGATGGAGAAATATCGGACATTTAATGTTTGCTCTGAATAACGTACTTTATGTATTAAGAGAATATAATGATCCTAATCTTTCGAAATGTGTAAAAATATTGGGTATTTTTATAACATTGGAGATAGCTTAAGTTATTGGAATTATTAAAATTTCAACATATACTGTACTTTATTAAGAACACATTTTTGACACTGGTGAAGGTTCGGCTTAATGTACCAGATTTAAGGGATTTGCAAATGTCTTCTGTTTAAATGAAGTGATAAAAAGCCCTTTTATTTCAACATTGAATATTAATGCTATTAGCCAAAAACTATATACATGTATATTTTCTAAAACCCTTCGTACAGTTATTGCAATCCATCGTCTGCCCAACAGGCAGAGTAATAGTAAATCCAAACTAATGTTGTGTTCAAGAGTGCACAGCAAGGTGTGGATTACATCAGTGCCATCCAGTCAGGATTTCATGCCGTTGGTGCACAGACAGTCAGGTAGCACGAACATATGAGCAGCAGTAAATTGCTTTCTTAATGACATTGTGAGTAGTACTAAAGTTTGAAAGTATGCTCATGCTATCAACGCATGGATTGTTTTTAACGAGTTATGGCAATGCTACAGTATATGGTAAAAAAAGTAAAAGACTAATGTTTTAGATGGATATTGAAAATTCCAAACCGTATAGCAGAAAACCAAAAACACACAGGAAAAAGAAAAGACACCTTGTATGAGTATGACTGCGTATATGATTTCCTCCATATCTGAGTATATGAGTGCGACTTCTGGAGAAGTAACGTATTAATGTGTTACCAGTTCAATTCCAAACCTGCTGGCTGAAAATTAAGGCATTGATAGTTTATTTGCTGTGCAGCTTGTGCATATTATCCGTTCCACTGTCACAACAAAAATAACATTGTCAAGTCCCCACGTTTTTTAACTGAAAAGAAAAGCAAATGCGAAAATTGTCTTCAAACTTACATGTGTAAAATTATATAAAGGCCTACTTATTCTTCGATATGCTCTACAGTCCTATCCAGTGTACAGTTGGCAACCGTCAATACAAAGAATGACTAATTTTGACTTATGGTAAAATGAAAGCATCTAAATATCTCTGTGCTATTAACAATTTTGTATGCAATGTAGAATTTTCGTTGTCGAAGAAAGTATTCCGGTACAAAAATATCCTTTGAGTATGCACAATATCAACGGCTGAATTAAAGCTTCAACTATTTATCTCCTAAAATCCTAAGCCCGAAACCCGTTACCAGTCCAGTTAAACCGCAGGTGGTCCGGAACTTGTAGAATAGTACAAGTGTAGAAGATTACACAATCTCTTTATTCATCTATAAGAGCTGACAAACACATCAGCCTTTGCGTTCCCAGCCGGTACAACTTGATTAAACTGGCATCTGTTCCTGTAGAGATGGTATCTGATACAGTCCGACTCTAGCGTTGGGAGCCTGCCTCAATCTGTTTAGGGCAACCACCTCGAGCCTTCTCATTAGTCATGTTCAGATCCTCGGGGGATGGCCAGCCTTGGCGTGGTCGACATTCTTTGTTTGACAATGGAAACGGCCACGTAACCGTGAGTAATTAAGAGCACGTTTGTGATCCTTGGGGTAGACCCACAGGTGATGAATGAGTTCTAGGCTAAAATGTTCGTTCGATTGGAGATTTAATTTGAGAGTCAGTGGAAGAATGATACAAAGTATTGACTTGAGTAAAAGATAACGTGGAATCATACCGTGTTCTTGACCTGACCATCTTTATCGGTATCGACCACTTTGTACTGCTTCATACCGCACTTACTCTTTTCATAAGTAACTTTTCGTAAGAAGCCATCGTTTTCATGGGTGCACAAAGATATGCTGGAAAAAAAATAATAGTTTTAATTTTATTATTACCTATAATTTGTTTTTCAGTTAAAACCCATTAACAAACATAAATGATTTTTCATACACCGGTTCATCCATCTGCGACGTTGATGGACGTTCTCCATGTTCGTTGACGTTGGACTCCAGGGATGTGCTCATTCACGCTGCATGTGGTTTTGTGGTGGATGTGTCATTTCCCGCCCATCAGTTAACGTCGACTGTGTCCACGTGTAATCAGCGTCCACAGCCGTCCATTCACCTCAGTATGAATGTCCCCATTAAAATACAAGCCAAGTATTTTTTTTTTCATTCCCATCTGTGAACGACCATGGATGATGGATGCCTGTGTGAAATGGTCGTAATATGTTTTCTCCTATTTGAATGCTGCCTTTTTCTTCCTTAGCTTTGGTAAGATAAAAGTGCTGTACGATGTGGGTGGGTTTAAATTTAGTAACACTCTGTAATGATAAAATAGATTTTTAATTAATAAACAACAAAGTGAAATAATTATAAGAGGTGATTACGTTAAGAATCTACAACCTTAAGGTATTACCCAGAGGTCATCTTGTTTTGCGCTTTTTGTAGCAGCAACGATTTCCTCGTTTATTTAAAAAAAGAATATTTTACTAAATGGTAATGTACTATGTTCAGCGGAAATTATGGAAGTTATCCAACGAAGTCCAAGAATTTGTTCACAATGCCATCTGTAGAAGATCACACGACAAGACAACAACTGGATTCACACAATTCGTTGCACACTTGTTACTGCTGGAGGAAATACTCCACCGCCCATTACCACTAAAGAGCGGGATGATTTGCACGAGCGCGGCGCGGCACAACGGTTTCGCTAGTAGTTGCATGTGATCGGCTAATTCTCCTGATGAAATACTCTTGGAAACCGCGAGTTAGTGGAGTATAAACTCTGAGAAAGTGTTGCGGGAGCGCTTCCATCTCGGACATGAACCCGAGTCCTCTTACGGCTGGGGTTTCATGCTGAGCCCTAATCTTCTCTAATGACCGGTTGCTATCGTTCCCTCCCTCGCCCGCTCCTCTTCGCCGGACTATCCTCTAATACAACTAATACTTTCGTTTACTCTTCGACTCGATCGTACCTTTTTAGGGGCGTTCCCTCCGATACCCGTAACTCGTAACCCCTACTGTCCCTTTCTCTAGAAAGTGAATCGCGTACGGGCCGCAGAAGATGTCATCTCGTCGTCGCAACGTTCGTCCGCAAGGCGGTGACTTAATTGCTCGAGAAAGTAGGAATGAATGCATGCAAATGCGAATTTCATAGTCCTGTACTCCCCTGCAATTTGCCAAGGATTTTCTCTGTCATTGGATTAGCAGAATGTGACTCTCGTAGGATAAACTATCACTGTCTCTTCCTGTTTCTGTAAAAGGTTGCAGTAAATAACTCAGAGATGTACACCATGTTCCTTAACTGATTACAAAGACGAATGAAGAAAACTAGTATTTTGTCTGACAAACTGCAGGTATGCTGTAATACTGCAGTGGAATTAGTTTTGAGAACTTACGATAAACTATCACTGTCTCTTCCTGTTTCTGTAAAAGGTTGTAGTAAATAACTCAGAGATGTACACCATGTTCCTTAGCTGATCACAAAGACGAATGAAGAAAACTAGTATTTTGTCTGACAAACTGCAGGTATGCTGTAATACTGCAGTGGAATTAGTTTTTGAGAACTTACGATAAACTATCACTGTCTCTTCCCGTTTCTGTAAAAGGTTGTAGTAAATAACTCAGAGATGTACACCATGTTCCTTAGCTGATCACAAAGACGAATGAAGAAAACTAGTATTTTGTCTGACAAACTGCAGGTATGCTGTAATACTGCAGTGGAATTAGTTTTGAGAACTTACGATAAACTATCACTGTCTCTTCCCGTTTCTGTAAAAGGTTGTAGTAAATAACTCAGAGATGTACACCATGTTCCTTAACTGATCACAAAGACGAATGAAGAAAACTAGTATTTTGTCTGACAAACTGCAGGTATGCTGTAATACTGCAGTGGAATTAGTTTTGAGAACTGTACTATCACTGTCTCTTCCGTTTCTGTAAAAGGTTGTAGTCAGAGATGTACACCATGTTCCTTAACTGATCACAAAGACGAATGAAGAAAACTAGTATTTTGTCTGAACTGCAGGTGTGCTGTAATACGACTTACGATAAACTATCACTGTCTCTTCCCGTTTCTGTAAAAGGTTGTAGTAAATAACTCAGAGATGTACACCATGTTCCTTAGCTGATCACAAAGACGAATGAAGAAAACTAGTATTTTGTCTGACAAACTGCAGGTATGCTGTAATACTGCAATGGAATTGGTTTTAAGAAGTTATGCATCTCAAATACATTTAATATGTTTCATTTACGTTGTATGTTTCATTGCCTCTTTTTGGTTAAAACATTATAATCCGCCCGCCTTATTAAATGTATTTTGCCTTTTTAGTATACTTCACTATGCTATTTTTCGAAAGTAATTGTAGAATTGCATAAATAGATACAATTGAGTTAAAACATGTTTCCAATTACAATCCTAATATTCTCTACTAATTACATTTTACATGTACGTTCAAACTGAGAGACTTCAGAGACTGAGAGTTCGAACTGATAATAAAATCTTAAGTTTCTGCAAGACTTAGATGGTATGATGTAGTCAAATCATTGAATTTATCAGACTAATTCCTAAGTGGATTAAATTCCTACTGATTTCCAAGTTTATCCAAAACATTATTTTATGAAATTATTCCTGAATCGACTCATCTGAGAAAATGGGAATATAGGATACGTACATTCATTCCACAAATTCTTCACTTATATTCTCCCACGTTTTAAACCCTAGGATGATGGGAGATACGCAACGAGTTTGGGTGGAAATAAGTGTTAGTTTTGACTGTTACGCACAATGCTTGTACTCATGTTTAAAGAAGTACTAAAAATAGCTTATTAGCGTAAAACCATTCAGACTATGGGATATAAGTGGTAACATTGGTCAGACGCCAGTCTGGATAAACATAGAGAGTAAACACAGAAACGTGACAGGCATCACCCAACAGCTTACGTATCGGCATGTAAACTATGCCTATGATATTCTTAACTCGCATTCTCAGTTTCTTACATAATTTAGTCAAACATCTTTTAAAACTATTGCATAAGAAAAGTATAAGAATTTTAAATATTTGTTGTTGCATCATTTAGAATGAATAACTTCATCCATGGTTACGCGTATCTGTAAACCATGTTTTTGCCGCAATGTACATGAGTTATTTAAAACAAACGCATACCTGTAAAAACATCTCAAGTTTTAACATACAAAATTACAGACAGCAATTTTTAAATTGTAAAATAATATAATTTTAGGAGTAATACTCAAATTATAGTGTATAATAGTAGATTTTTTAATATTTTGTTGTTATTGTAATTAATTAATGTTTTATATATTTAGTTTGCTCTTCGTCTTACTAAGATAGTTTCTGCTCGGTTTAAGTGAGTCTGATAACGGCTCAAAAATAAAAACCACTAAAACTTGGTACCGTGTGATTGATAATATTGACAGGTTAAGGATTGAAACATAGATGAAGATTATTAATTCCTTAATTTATGAAAAATTGTGCACAAAATAACGTAAAAAATAGTGAATGCTTATAAACAACAGACTATTGATTCTTCAGTTGATATCTCTTCAATATTAGAATATTTGCTTAAGGTTCGTTGTCCCATCTGTACGTAAGTCTGAAACACTTACAGAAATCAATCCAAACCATTTAGTAGAATTTTATAAAACTCGTCAGCAATACAAATCAAACGATGAGGTAAAAGGGTAATAAAGATGAGAGCAAAAGTAGTATGAATTGAGATCTGAGGACCAACTTTAATATACGAGTATTTTAAATTCGTCCGACTTCCTCAAGCAGAAATTCGGCGACGATTCAAAGAGTTCTTTGAAAGGAACACTATTCGTATTGTGTATTCGTATGAGACTAGTTTTAATTACTCATATCACGAACTCATATCAAAGTGTGTAAAACGTGTGAAGCAATTATCTCACAATCTTATAAATACGTTGAGGGAGGGATGGCATTATGTTTGTAATAGAAGGCTGTTTACTGTAAATAATGTATTGTATGTAGGTTAAATAAAGTAAATTGTATGCAGAGTAAGACTATATACACCATTTTTTATTCTCTTCAGCCCCAGCAGCTCTGGTAAGAATCCTTATCGTGATTTGACTAGTATAGGAATTTCATCCAAACTTGATACGTGCGATTTATTAAATTTGTGTACAACCTTGAAACCATGGCTTTACGACTTTAAGCCGTCAATAGTAAAGACGTCTCTCTTCGGAACACGTCATAAAGATGTCGTAAAGAGTTTGAAACGCATACTTCTCCATGTTGTGGAGACGGCGACCACATGCTACACCACTCTCCTGAGAGCGCCACTTCAATGACCGAGGCACAACAATCAGGCGACTAATGCCGCTGTCCGGTCAGGGGCTTTAATGATTGTAATTGCAGACATTCAAGGCGCCCCTGCATAAATCGTCGGGAAGACTTTTACTTAGTGTTGCTTGTTCAATGAGGCCACATTACCTGGAAAGTGAGTGTGCAGAAGCCCGAGATTTATACCTTCCTACTAAATGCCGTAATAAACCACACAGGTTAAAACGTTACCTGGGATTGCAAAGGAACGGTTGCACTTCCAGGTTAGTGGTTAACTATGTGAATCTATGCGGTATATAAGTCTCTCGTGGTTTTTGGCCAGAGTGAGTGAAGCTTGCAAAAATATAGAATTTCAGTCACATGCTATGCTTGTGATGTTATCTGAATTTCAAGGATAAATCAGGACGAAGAACTGGAAACCTCGAAGATATCAGATTATCTGGAAAATGTGCCCTTGATTTCAAAGAAGAATACTTTTTCTGACTAACTCTAAGTATATAAATTTGGGTCTAGTTTTTGACGTTGTTACTGAACTTCATATCAAGTTGGTATAAAATAATGAGTTTAATATTATGAAATCCATAAAGCGATTCTTTCAAAAAGTTTACTTAAGAGAAGACTGGAATTGTTTTTGTAGTATAAGTGATTATAAAATTAAGATGGCAAAGAGTTATAAATAAATTACTGAATATAATGAGTTAAAATTTGGATTTTACAATTTAAAAATCTATATTTCTCTGTCATTCCTTTCTTGAGGCCTTTAGGCTCGTTAGATCTTTTATGTTTTTGGTCAATGTCTACATGTAATGATATTTTTGAGAAGTTTAACACATTCCCTCCCAGAGGTTACACAAGCTGACAATGTTGCTCACCTCAACACTGGTCTATGTGTCGCTTGGGAGCTGAAGTGTTAAGTATTGTATTGGGACTTTAGTTTAGTTTTCAAATAAAGCACAAACATATGCATAAACATTGTTCTATATGAAATTTTTCTTTCAATGATTTTAGCCACCTTGCTCATGGTAATATTGAAGAATTTAAAACTCAAAGACGTATTAGCAGTAACTATTATCCACATGACGATTAATAAATGTTTTATATCTTCTACAAAAAGATTTTGCATTTTGATCTCAACTACCATAAGACCGACGATGGTTAATTGCTTATATTCCTATTTTGTTATGTAACATGAACTTTGACGTATGGGGATCTGTTCGTGGTAGTGAAAGTATTTTCAAAGTACGAAAAATATTTCTAAGAATTGTGTTTTTTCCAACTTTAGAACATTATTTAAACAAATATTTAATATTAAAATATTTATAAATGCATTTTATACATCGACATTCACAGCTAAGCTAGATCAAAAATAAAATGTAAAATGACACAAAGCATAGAGTATATTTCGTACGAAAATATCATTTTAGCTTGTCCTACCTAAAGATATCCAGTTACAAGGGTGGATGTTTTAACACACTGTTATCAGAATTTATTTAAAAAAATTATCGTGACACTATTTCATTAACAAAAATTGTATTCATTAAAATAATGAGTTAATCCAGAAAGCATTGGTATTTGTAGAGTATCAATAAGACTAATTTGTAAGGTACGGCAACCTAAGTATGTTTTTTTGCATTTAGTCAAGTTATTGTTAGTGTGTTACATATTAAAAACACATTGGAAAATACAACGAATAATTTAACTGCTATTGTGCCTATTGAAATAAATGTTATTAGGTAATATATCCATACTTGTCAAACCGCCACAAGGAGACTTTGAGCACCAGAACAGAGAGAAGGAAAGGTGCACGAACTGGTCAATGGGCACTGTTACCGTGGTATAGTGGTGTTTACGGGAGAAACTCCGCGATGGAAGGACGTGATAGCGTGGACGTGCACCTAACACAGTGGACGTGCTGTCAAGCACTGGCGATTTCAATGCTGTTCTACAGCAATACTATCTTCACGTTTAAGCGCACAGGGATGTCTCGTTGAAAGTTGAATGTTGCAAGTTCTAGTTTTATAAACTTTGTTAATGTTTAACAGAAGAGTAGTTATAAAACTAATAGTATTTGATAACTGGAAATTTGTTGACAATTAGTGGTATTAGAGTTTAATTTGAAAATCATGTAGAAGATTTTATGGAACGGTCATAGAAAAAGCTGCAAGGAAATGCCCACATCTCTGGCCATTAACTTTCTCACATTTCCAGTTTGATAGAACTTCTTCATAAAATCATTAGTGAGATCTCCTCTAATTATCGTGTATTTTAATGTTAACCTCAGGCAAAAAATAGCTCTGAAAATAGTGCATAAAATCTCTTAAACGTCTCTCACAGTTATGATTCTTACACAGTCCCTGCACCTGCTTATCAAACTTTTCGGCTTCTGGTTTCACGAAGCTTCGTCAAATTAAGTGAGAGATTCCCATCAAACCCTTAGCGCAGAAACTGACATTTTCAGACAGTTTGTTTGGTCAAACCGATCTTATATCTTTCACACATCTTATACAGAACTATCCATAAGATTCTATATAGAAGCATATGGCCTAAACTGACCAAAATAGCTTGTGGTCAAAGACAGTTAAATGGCATTGCAGATGATACAGACGAATTAGAAAATGATCCTATTTGTCTTCATATTTAAAACTGAAAAAGATGCAAAACGTGTTTATTCAGTACCCTAACTGTTCACTCCTGCACTGAAGACTATTTTTATGACGTTGTCAGCTTCACAATTAAACAAGATCCAGGTTGAAATAGATACGAAAAAAAACGATTTATTACCATTTCCCCTTCCGTTGGGTATATGATTGAACTACTTTTTACATCTAGTAAAACTACACCTTCTTGCAGACTTAGAAAGCAGACTCATTGTATTCTCTATCAGTATTTTGACCAGCCAAGGTTGGAAATTTATTAGAAAATTTAGCCAATATTATCGTCGCAGTTTTGGATGTGGTTAGCTTTTAAACATCGATAAAAGATTCAAATCCACTACTATTCCCCAAAACGCCTATTTTAAGCAAAATGTACTTAGTATAGATAAAGTTGTATAATGCCATGGTAACTCCCACAATCGTCTGGGCCACGTGAGTCGGTTGAGGGTTGTAACAGTGCAATAATCTCCAGCCCTTCACGTCTTGCCCTTCTTGTAGGGAGACTAACCAAACACATCTCCCACTTCCCCACGGAGGAGCTTCATCAATAAAGATGACACAAATGTAAACAACAAAGCCTCGCTTTATTGGAACAAACGTGTCAACTGTTGGTCTCAAAAGCGAGCTCCTAGTGGAGTACACATAGCGAACTACGCGTAAATCAACTTCCTCACTTAAACTTATTTTCTTCGATCACATTTATAATTTCACATTGGGGTACATATGAGAGTGCTAATGACTGAAAAAGGTGTTCAGTATGGTATCTTTTGTGCAACAAATGCGATAAGAGGTCTTCTTCACAAGAGTGTGTCTTCCTCATACGGAAAACTGTGTTCATCGTACCTGTAAAATGACGTGTTAAGTTTCGAGTTTGAGCCTAATATAATAAAAATATAGTTTCAAACTAAAAGTAGCTAGTAAAAAAATTAATAAAAGCCATTTTTGTAGGGATATTATCTGCAAATTTCTGCCCTATTGGACAATATTCGATAATGAAATATAAGCCATTAATAAGCGTTACATTTCGAGTTCAAGACTAAAAATATTCTGTAGACAGACTGCTGTAGTTAGTGAATGTAAAACACAAACGCGAGTACCGTTTCATTATACTAATATATGGATAACCCTACAATGTGGAGTTAATAACATAATAATTATATTTACTATGCCAGATTGTACGAGTAATTTTAAACAACATTATATTACTCATACTGGTGTGATATTTTCTTCTGGAGTTTATGTATTTGGGACAAAGGTACTTCAATTCGTTAAGCCCTATCATTCTCAATGGTGAAGCATTTATTTTTTATTAAATTATTCAAAATTGACTCATAATATGTTACTCCATGTACTTTTAATAAACCATGATTTATTTATTTTAATTAACTGTAGATAATGTTTGGCGTTAGTAAAAAGTTAAATTACAATATATGTTTCTTATAAATAATCAGTACAGTTCACTTTCAAGTAATGTCTCAATTTAGTTAGAATAAACGTTACTTATTTTTCATTTTATAAAAGTATAATTTAATAGTTGAGGAAACACCATTATCCATTCCAATTTTATTGACTTTAAGAAATAAAACAGCGCTGATCAAGCGGGTAGAAAGAACTACATTTGTTGCCAGAATGCCAAACACTTCCTCAAAATAAACAGGAACAGACTAAACCCAAACAATGGATACTGTTACTTTTTATTTAACTTCAGCCGATTTCAGCACTCTGACAGACAAACTATAATCTTTTAATATTCTTTCAAATGTTGTAATACTTGCTTAACGCTATGCTAGTTCGTTATTAATTGGGTTTCTCTAATTGTTAGTTTCGAAAGCAAACGTTACACAATCGTACCGACTGAACAACTAGGTACATTAGGAAAGGAAAGTTGATTAAGATTTCCAACGATATTACGTGGGGGTTAGTTATTATGAGCGAACGTGTGCTACATTTTCACCGTCTGAATTCGCCGAAATCGTGAGCGAGGAGTTAGGCCGCGACCGTAGTGTAATAGGCTGGCGATAGGTTCGACAATATATTATTCCCAAAGTAAACCTAATCCTACAGCCCCACCCTGTTTTAAATAGAAATGGCGGAAGTTGTTTAGATTTCCTCCAGTACGGTTTGTGTATTATTCTCCAGCGCAATCTCGACCTGTGATGGTCGCGGTCGGTTGGTTTGTTGATCAACCCGCTACTATACAGATTGGCGAAAGCTACTTTAAAAAGCTTTTAATTCAATTTTGGCAATGGGAACTGGCTGGTTTTTCCACATCATGTCCGACATCGTTTGGCAATGACGAAATATTTTACATATATTTAACATTAAATTAATTAAACTATTAAACTCATTTATTAATTGATAAATTAAAAATTCTAGGTATGCAACTCAACCAGGACAATCAGAAAAATTTAATATAAATGTTAACACCCCTTTAAGTGATAGACTATTCTACCAATGACCTAATATAAATAATAATCAATTAGATGTATTGGAAAATAAAGAAAAAAAAAAACAACTTTGTTAGATATCCTTTTTGTATAAATACAATTAGTTATTGCCTTAAAGGAATTCTAATTAGGTGGAATTTATTGACTTTTGTCATTCTTTATTACAAAAATTGCAGCCAGGGTATGTATCGTTATACTCTATCTTATCTTTTTACGGTGCTGAGAAACGGCCTGCAGATATATAACAAATAAGTTAATCACTTAAGATTTGTTAAACACTAGCAGTCTAAAGTTTAGACAAATTACTTTTTGTTTTAGCTAAATTGGATAAACAATTTTAATATAAACCACAATATTTTTCATAAACTAAATATGTAAACAAAATATAAATAAAAGTAAATATGAAGCCTTTATTAAATAAAACTATAGATTGATTTACATTTTAATTCTTGAAAACTTTGTCGCTTTCATCACTTTGAATGAGTACATACATCGGAGTGGAAATAAAAAGATCAATTTGTTAATTTGTTTAATACTACTTCCATGCATAGAGTACAAACTTACAAGAAAAGGAGAGGAAACATAAATCAGGTTAAAGAGGAGGCACTCGGCGGAGGGAGGAAGTTTTCATCAAGAGATACGTTATCAGCCATTACATCTTGAGAGCCGACCAGTCAACCACCACAGTCACGCTAGGGATGAATTAAACATCTGTTTCAACGCTGTTATCTACTGACCTTCGGTGATGAATGCACTCTCCAGGTTAACGACCTACCATACCAATTGAGGAATCGGTATTTTCCGTTTGTTAATGTTGTTCAAATATTTACAAGTAAAATATTCAACATAACCAATTAATAGAAGAGATGAACAGTTAATAATAGTAAATATTACTCTCTTAGAGATGATATCATTAAAGCTGTAATAATAAAAGACGGTACAATTTCAGACTGTTCAATTATTCCCGGCACTTCTGGCTGGTGTACCATTCGGGCCAAGGGCAATATTTGAATAACAATAACGCCGAAGATAAATAAACACCTACGCGGCGAGGACAGACCGTACCCGATCGTAATAACATCTAGGTTCTCGAGAGGTTCATGACACAAGCTAATATAAAGGAAGAAGTAATAGCGGCAGACGACCTCCGACGCGCATGGCGCATGCGTAGTAATAAGGAACGCGTAGTGGGCGGCGCAGCTATCTACCTGCTGTACGCAAGCGCGACGGACAACCGCATGAATCAAAGATTAACTCCGGCTATCGAGAAGTAATTGTGTGGAACATTCCTGAACAGATTCGATTAATCATAGAACCGGGACTGAACGGTGTTGTGGTACACGATTCGGTACACGTAGAAAACATTATGTCGTACAACTTTACCTTCAAATACTGGATTAATCAGTGATCAATGCAAAGTTACCAATACTTGCAATGGCTCCACGTCGTCCATTAATATGGATAGAATTAGTGCTAATGTCTTTCTTACCATAAAGGTTCGGTTACGTAACTTTTGCAGTGATAGCTGTAGCAGTTGGCCCGACACCCTATAAAAAGATGAACATAAATTAACTCTGAACATTTCACTTTGTGGATACCAAAGGTTCCCGTCTGACATTATCTCACCGTATGTGGTTAAATACTTTTAAAACTATATAAGTATATTTTCTGTTCAGCCTAAGATTTATTAATGCACCATGTTGTCCATGACATTAAAAATTTAAATTTTAACAATAGAAACATGACATATTCCATGGCAAGCAATGAATGCACGTAACTCATAACTTTATGGTAGAAAAAGTTCACTTCCATGCAAATGAAAAGTTAAAAGAAGCAAATAACTCTAATAACACTACAGAAACACCCATTCTTCGCTTAAAAGATTGAGTGTCCTGCCTGTTGTTCGCTGGAATTACGTAGTAAAATCGGTAAAGCCATTTATAGATTTGAATATATAATATAATATTAAAGGTGTGGTTTGAGCGCGGTGCGGTAAAAATAAAATATGGCCAAAATTATTTTTCTTCTTTAAGCTTATTGTGATCTATATTTAGTTTCTTAAATTACTTTGTATAAAAATACTTTTCAAAAGGTAAAAACAATCATTTATAGCATAAAACTAACATGCATTTTGTGACTAACAATTATATTCTGTCATAGTTTACAAATGATTTATTTACGATTGCAAATATATGAAATATACTAAATATATATTTTTGAAGTTGATGCCAATTTGCCCTTAAATTTCTTAGAAATCCAATACCAGCTGTAAAATTCTGCTTTATAATATTACTAATTATCATAAGTTTACGAAAGATAATGTTCAGTGATTCAATGGGTATTAAATAATAATAAATATAGACATTTTGAAAAGTGTTTGTTTCAAATGTTACTGAGACTAACTTTTAATTATATTTTTACATATAGAACACCAACTCACTTCAATTAAAGGTATAAATAACTTAATATACCTATAAAATACAAAAATGTTATATTTATAATGTAATATAATTTTATTAGTATAATTAAATCTATTTATCGAAATAATTACATGTGTATACAATTTTAAATACGGTATACCAAACGTTTAAAAAAGTTTTAAAATCATAACTTTGAATTATAGCATGATTTTTTTAAACTACTGTACAATAATTGTTTGGTAATTATACACATATGTTTATTATTAATATAGTATGTTACCTAAGCTAAATTTATTTTTAGTGATATTAGTTTACATTAAACATAATATGAAATGTTGTAACAATGATACGTGTTCGTAGTCGTCTTATCCATTCACAACATTGTAATAACACAAAATGAACTAAATCTGAAATCACGGGGGTACTTATAAAGAGGTGGTATTTATACCACCAATTCTCGAAACGTCACGTCTCCAATGTAACAGTGGAAAGTGTTCATGATCATGTCATTATTTCACAACACAACAATGGTTTGCATCTGAAGTCACATGGGTATTTATACTAATAGTGGGCTTAATATATTAGGTCTTAAATGCTATGAAATACAGTTATATAAAATATGTGGAGTATACACTAAGGGGTGAGAGGAAAAAGAACGAAGTGGAGAGATATTATCTTGCATACGTTGTTAATGTATCAGCTGCACGCTTGCAGAATCTATATTACTATTCATCGAGAAACTAGACGATCAAGTAAATATATGAAAAGAACACGCTATCACGCAACTTTCCGTTCTTTTACACAATTCTAGAAGCGATATATTTTGCAAATTATTCTATGTCAGGTAACACGATTTTACAAAAATATTTATACGTTTAGTATTATTTTTTTAGGCTAATATTTTTCAAACTCGCACTCTCAAATGTATTATACAAAATCAAGAAAATATTATTATTTGTTATTATTCCAAATATTTTATAAATTCTACAAGAGTAAATAAATTTAAGTAGTTCAACTCTTAGAATTAAATTAAACTACATCAAAATTTCAATTCCACACACAGCAATTAAGATTTAATCTTATTGGGAAGAGAGAGTGGCATTTTTAGTTGGTGTTTAAACCACACAAGATTAATCTGATTGTAAAATGTATACCGTGCGATGTATGTCACCTTCGTTGCTTACTACGCCTATAATTAACATGTTTTAATTCCGGAATATTTGCATATTGTAACAATTTTTTTTATCTAATCGAATATTATTATAGTTTTCAATATATACAAAAGTTATATGTTATTCCCGCAACAAATAAAATCAAGAGTCAGAAGATAAACTTAAGTGTATTGTATATATTTCCATATCCCGATTTAAATTTTTAACGGATAAAATACTTGAAAATTCTTCATATATTAGTAATAGTAATGTCGCTTAAGGTTGTTTGTACAGGTTCACTTCCCAACAATATGGGATGGTAGAAAATAAATAATCGGAATTGAGAAGGTCTATAACATTGAAAGTGTTGATATATAGGTATTAACAATCCTAAAAATTACTGGATCTGAAAATACTAACGATCTAATCTTGAATATCCATTCGTAAATACTACTGTAAATACGTGGACATTCGTAATGTCCAAGAAACAATTATAATTAGGGAATGAAAAGTATGCAACAAATTTATGAAACTGCTTTTCAAATTAAGGGTTCTATTAAGACTACTCTATTTCAATATGACGGTCAGTTTTATCTTTAGTAAGGTATATGTAAACAACTGTCTTAATTAAAACACTGTTTTCGACGTTGATAAATATTAATTCATAATATTGTTTTTGGAAAGCAAGAGCGGTTCAATTTTAAATGTGTTAATGCTTAGTCTTATTAATATTTTTTTACCTTATGAAGTTTAGGGTCTTCTCCCTGTAAATTTGCGAATTGTGTTACCCACTCCGTATTTGGAGATCATTTTGACAAATGAAATTTAGAAGTTGTAAACCAATTCCCAGTAAGCATTTAATAATGCAGCAAAACTTACATGACTACGAGAAAGGAGGAGGCCATCACTGACCTCTGTGTATATAACGTATCATTTACTTGATTACAGAGTTTACTCCTGACTGGTGTATATATGTCAGTAGAACTTACACCGGGTACAGCAAAAAACCGATGTTGTCACTTACAAATATGTCTAGGAGTAGCACCTCACTGACTCATTGCAAATTATGACACGTGGAAGTAAATACTGTAGGTAACTTTATCGATGGGTCTAGATCACGTTCGTTATGAGGTGGTAATGGGTTAAGAACGTGGAGTCCCCTTAGTGGTGCTTTAGGAAAGCCTGCACCATTTGGTCAGTAGAGGTTGTTTGTCAAGGGACATGGCTGAGATATTGTCATAGCTGTATCCCCTGCTGATGTCTATTCTACACCCCCGTGTAATCACGGCAAGAGGCGGCCTCAACATCAATAAAAAAAAAAAAAAAAAGTAAGTAATTTGTTACACTTTACCCTAGTTGGTTGCACACAGTCCTTGCAAATATGGTGGTTATAAAATGTACGGTCATAAAAAACGCAGTTAATATCATAATGAATGCAGCCAACGAACTGCATTTTAGGATGCATATACATAATTTATAAATATTATATTATTATTACAAATTATACATATTTATAAATAGTATATATAAAATTATATATATATATATATATATATATATATATATATTATATATATAAATATATATATATAATAGAGCTGTTTTCACAAGGTGTAATTTTGCTTATAGCTTTGAGTTTATAACAATCCCCAAAGCTTTTGTTATGGTGAATAGCGTGCAAGGCTACTGGTCTTTTTCGTCTTTGTGATTGATAGAAAAACGGTGACCCGGTCATTCTTACCCGCAAAGAATTTCAGGTTTGCCCAATCTAATCCTTGGGACAAAACCTACAGGTTAGCTGGTAAATTGAATTCTTGGAGGTACAGTTCCAATTTACCAGCTATTGGATAAGTTTTGTGAGTAGCGACTTTGGAATTGATCGGTCTTATCCATAATTTTTCAAATACCACACCACAACGTGGTTTATTCCATTGGTTCACAACCAAAAAATACATTTTCAGAATCTTTTCCAACATGAATTTTGGCCCTTACCAGCATATTCTTCCAATTTTTAGGTCTCTTAAATACTATTCTAGGTGGTCTGGACAATCATTCCTCAGTTAAGGGCGACTTTTTTTAAAATTGCATAGCCAATTTTCATAACTCTATTGAATTTGTGCAAACAATATATTGTTTGTTATTGTTAATACAATAAACACAATATATTGTGTGTATGTGTGTGTGTTTCTCACTAAATATGTTACTAGATATAAGTTTGGACAAATTTTGATTTTTTTATAGTCGTTGATAGATTGATTGATGAATGATTCGTCCAAATAAATATGTAAAAAGAGAAAGATTGGAACATTTTCCTGGCAACTTTATAATTTTGAAAAATAATGATCATATTTATGTTTCACAATACACATTTAACAGCTGTTGATACTTTTCAACCTGCTTTGATGTTAAGCTGAAGTTCATCAATGAGGCTGAAACTTTGTGACATTTTTATTTTATAAAATATTAAGTTTTTGAAGTATTAAGTAGTAGTATTAAGCACTAAGTAAGGTTCTTGGTCAAAAGATAAACATAAGACAACGTTTCGAATTTGTTTCTGGAATTACTATTGAAACACACTTGTTAAACGCACCTCATGAACAAAAACTGTGAGCGACTGCACATAAAGTAATCAAAATTGGTTTACTTCCTTAACATTGTGATATGATACTTTTTACAGTGGTTTTGAAGAAAAACAGATGAATAAACACTGACATTACTCCAACGAGCCACTCTTTCCCCAGAAGACTTCTATAACGCAAAACCTATTATGTACGATTATTTTGAAATGTTAAATTAATCTAGTAAGTAATGATATATTTTACTACTATTGACACGACTATAGCACTGAAAATATCTTAGACCGGAAGTAGATTACAAGGGCTGGAAATAAACTTTTTTTAGAAGAGTGGGTTTTGTGAGACCTGTTTCTTGACATTGCTGATTTTATTTGATCGGGAGAACGAAGCAAACTCATTTGAGGCATGAGTAATATGCGAGTAATTCATTCAAACCAGAAATTCCCCTAGAGGCACAAAACCTGATATAAGCATCAGTCACTTTACCTCCGATCGGCTTATCCATGAACACTGAAATTATACTTACCTCATGTATGCTATATGCTAAACTTACGTCTAAAATTATCATAGGACACCAATCATATTACATAAGTGTTTTATCCAAGTAGGCCAAGGAGTTCAATTTGAAAAAAATTCCTTCGAAGGCGCGGGTAACAGTTAGTCTTATAGATAACAATGAATCACTAAATGTCTTGCTAAAGCGCACAGGTGCTTTTTCAATAAATAAATTAAACATTAATTAATGGGGCGGTAAATCATTGTAACTCAATAAACAAGAACAGTTCTTCAGCGGCTAAATAATCAATGATAATACGAATTTATTTTTGTCTTATGAGATGTCTGAACTTGAGTAAAAATAGTAAAAAAAAAAAAAATTAGAAGTAACACAAAAAGTATACATCTCAAGATTACGTTCAAATTCGTTCTACTTAGCGGCTTCAATGGTAATAACATGGAGAGGTGCATTTGAATTTGCCGGTTATTCAAGAAAGTTCGGATAAATAAAATTTGTCAAAGTCTCCGTGGGATACATGACATAAACCAGATATAAAGTGAAAGGTCAAGATAACCAAAAGAATGGAACGAGAAAACACGTGTTCTTCAGTTTCTCAAACACAAGATATCAGCTGGAGCTCTGGTACATTATGGCGTGTTTTGGTCACCATTCTCTATCTGCCGCACCGCCCGCGCTCTATACCGTTGTAATATTTACTTCGAGGAGTTGTTTATTCCCCACACCGTTTGTGGCTGTAGGCTCTCCCAGTTACTGGTAATAGGATGCTGTAGTCAGTATGAGGCCCTGACTAATGTCTAATATTATTCAGGAGCACAAAATATAAATATTCGGCACACTACTACTGTGTGTCTACTGCTATAAACATTTGTGTCTTCCGGTAGATCAGTGTCCAACTGTGATTTAATAGGTTAATCCGCGATTACGTGGATGATATTTCTATCCGGTTGCAGCCTAAGAGTAAATATTAATGAGGAAGCTATGGATGATGATCAGTGAATCTAGTTTCATGTGTATTCAATTCCAAAACGATTTGATCCCGCGTAAAATTGTTCAGTTATTTTAAGTTAAAATTCGCCTTTTTCACAGGTTGCTAGGGCAAATTTTCAATTCCTTTTCAACTTCCTTTAATTTAGTCAAATCTTTCCTGTAACTCAAGATACATTTAATATTTATAATAATACACTACGGCTAACTGAATTCAGGTGCAGACTTTTTGTTAATTTTAATAATATTTATATTTAGCCACCTAGAAGCCACAATCAACCCCTTATCACTGTGGAGCTGTCACAATTTAATTCTGTCTGTCTGTCTAACAGCATCTCGAGAACGAATTGATCTATAGGTTTGAAATCTTGAATGAAGCTTCACATCTATATAGGCAATGCCAAATTCGATGATGGTGCATGTAGCTCCCTGAGATTTGGCTGTGCGTACGTTAAGCCTAACTGTCCGCAGAATATCATGAGAACCACTTGAGCTATATATTTGAAATTCATAATAAAATTACATTTTTACATAGACAGGATAGAGTTAAATGATGACTTCATCTTCCACTATGAATTTGGTTGAGCAAAAGCGATGCATAACTGTCCACAGTACATATAAGAATAAATTGAACACTGTCTAAATATAGTTGTCTGGGCATAAAAGGTGGACCAAGATGACGACCTGATCCGTGCAGGATCACATAATACTTCTTTTTACCCCTGTGGGATTGAGGTGAATTAAACAAAGTCAGTACCCTGGATAGCAGCATCCTTCCCACAATTCTTTTTCAATTTACTTTTCTGGAAATTTAAAAATCAAAAATTGCATATTCTGAAAAAAAGAATTAATTGTAGCACCAACTAAAATATAACATACACTTCTTTGTTCTTTTTTCGTAGTATTTTATGTTACACCCTTTATTTTTGTTTAGTTTCCTGACAAATATGCATTGTTTTATAATAACGATTTTTTTATATGTTTATGAATACTGATATAGTTGCCGGTAAAACTTATGTTAAAATATAAAAAGCATATGTTTGACATAATATAATAGTAAGTACTTTTTAAAGTTTGGTCCCGTCTTAAATTTTTTTAAATAATTAAAGAAAACTTGTAAATAATTGTTTATATTTGACAATTTGTATGTGCTCCTCAATTACCTAATAAAACTGTGAGGTACCACACATTTATTAACTTCTACCCCTTAATTTGTTGTCCAAACTTCAAATTTGCAATATTATATATATATATTTTTATTTCACTACTAAATTTTAATCTAATCATATTATTTAAAGTTACTATTATTTATTATTTCTTATTATAATTTAATAAAAAAACTATATTCTAAAAAGAAAGATCAAGGTTTACCACAGTGAAAATATTTCTAGTCCCTGAGCTATAGCATAGCAAAATTAAAATCTATACATTGAGTAGGGATTTTTATTTAAACTGTTTCTTTATCTAATACAGTTTTTGGATATAAATATAACCTGGATTTATACTTTTCGAAACCCTACAAAATTATCTTATGGGCTTAGTTTAAAAAAATGTTCCTATCTTTTATTACGGACAAAAAGTGGTCGTCTAATTCAAGAAAACGCTTGCCCAGGGTTAAATGTCTCTGTTTCTCGAACTATAAATAGTTGACTTTCAACACTGTTGTATAGCACGACCAAACGTCCTGTGTATTTGCTTCCTTTGCCCCTCGTCAATACGTTTTGCAACGTTAGAACAAAAGTGCATCAAATTATAAGTAATATGCAATTGCTCTGTAATGACTGCAACACAACCAGCGGTTTCCTTGCCCTCTGACATGACCTACGCAATACAAAATGTCTTAACGGAGGCGTGCGGGTATGCAGCTAAGTGCTGAGATCTTATCTTATGTGTCTCACACAAGCATTAGTCACATTTGCTAGTGCTGACGCACTTACACATGTTGACTCAGCAAACAGGGGTCTAATAATACGTCTCATTTACAGATAAAGGAATCACATATGTACCATAAGCAGACAGATTCTGTTACAACGCGGATTTCATCACATCTTTAAGTCAGCTGAAAAAAGAGTTCATATTCTTTGATTTTCAAATTTTACTTTTTTATCATATCAAATAAGTGATCAGTATTGTTAATAACGCAGGGCTTCATACAGCTTGGCAACTACCTCCATGCTACATATCATAGTTGGATAAGATAATACAGACATGTAAGTATTCAATACACTTTAATACATTAAATTAAAATTGTTTTGTCTACGTAGATAAATAATTAAACAAGAAATACGATTACGTACTATAGTAGTTTGGAATTTGTGTGGGGCACCTCAGACCATGTTTTTGAAGTAAATAATATGATAGTGTAGGCTACTACAGAAGAAATTGACGAGTTCTACTGCCAGTCGAGTATGGATGATTCTTCTGATAATTATGACGTAAAGTTTGACCCCAAGTCAATTTATATGAGATTTGTTTTGATAATAAGATTAATAATCCATTTATTTCTTAAGAGTTTCTAAGTACTGATGGAGAGATTTCATACGGGCCCTGGCCTGGCGATGCGCAGTGGTCTACTTGTCATTTGGATGAGTGGGGGTAACGCTTCCTCAGTCTGTATCGCGGAGCTGTGTAGTGCGGACCTCGCGCTTGCTTGTTCAACACTCTTCTCTTGTTATAACGTTTAAATTCAAATAGAAATATTTAAATTGTTACTATTGGAAGTATGTTAACTATACTGCCAATGTTAAATTTGTCTAACATGTGTTTAAATAATCGTACGCAGCACGCAGAGCCAGCTCACTGACAATAGTGACAGTGGCAAGCTTTGTGGCGCGGCGGCAGTCAGCCCCTCCCCTCTTTTGACGGCTTCTCCCACTCCGTACCACACCACTCCCCTGCCGCGCTTCTCAGGGCCCGTATGGAATCTCTCGATGTATACATAACTGTGTTTTCAGATTAACTTGTTGCGTCAAATGGTATGTGCCTAATAAATACTTAACAACTATATAACAATAACATACATAACGACAAACATTAAATTAACAAGGATAAAGAAAACAGTTAAACGCTGTGATTTAAGCAATGTTAAGGCAAGTCAAATATAGAAACAGAAACAAAAAATATGTAAATAAAATATATATATATATATATATATTTTTTTTTTTTTTTTAAGTTCTGAGGCCAACAAATAATTAATTCCAAAATCCAATTTTAAAAATACAACTCCTTTAGTGATAACGTATTTGCTGCTGTTCTATCATTTTTTCATTTTCTTTTTGAACATGCATTAGTCTTTATGATCTTTAAGCATGATTATACTGAGGTCATTATACCAGGTTGGGCTAAAGTAGTTGAGGCTTCTTCTCCCGACCTAAAGCCGCACTTGGGGAAGGTGAAGCTTTCAGTCTTGGTCTTAAACTAATCTCCTTACATCATAAATAAACGCATTTTATACTCTTATTTAGTTCAATGTTTTCTATCCGCAGTATCCGAAGTGCAATTTAAACTACGAAAATGAAAAACAATGAAACCGAACCATTTATTGAAATATCATCGTTTAATAGTTCCTTGGCAAGAAATACAGTACCAGCGTGACGGAATAGATCGCTCGTACCAAAAGTTATGGAGAAAGTGAAACTGGCTGGACACGAGGAAACGTATGGACTAACACACGCTACCCCGCTGTTCCCATATTTAAGGATACCGTGGCCCCCTGCACACAGGCAGCGCCGAGCCTCGCAGTGTCGGCGTATTATTTGATGTGTCGACTTGTTTACTGTTTCCCAGTCCATTTCTTACGTTTCACCGCTGGCTTACCGGTTATCGGATCTTCCTCAAGGAGCCGCCCGATCTCTTGACCCCTGTTAATATCAGTCGTGTCTTTATAAATCTATAGGCTCGGATATTTGTAATCCTCTTGTTTTCTAGCTATTCAAATAACAGAGTGAGTCTATTTTACATGGTAACGTCTATGTGGGTAGCACAGGACACTATTGTCGTGTCCCAAAAATAGGACATTGCTGAGTAACGTCATTAGGTGTGAATAAACAACAAATCGGAAGTAGTTTAACTTGTACTCTGTACGTTACAGCACACTGATTTAAGTAGGAGCATCATGTTTGCTGGAAATTCAAACACTACCATGACCTTATTCTGGGAAGGATAGTTTTTTATTCATACGGAATTAATCCTATTGTATATATATATTGAGATTTTAAACTTTTATCGGAAACGACGCTAGGCGCTGCGGCGCATCTGTTCAACTTTGTAAAGTTGGCGCTTGGTGTGCGCACAGCCAGGCCCGTTTTACACCCTGCCAGCGCCCTAGGCACAATGACTTTTTAGGATGTTCCACCTGTAAGTGGATGCCGAGAAAAAAGAATACGGTCCTTGTACGAATGTAAAAGATATTGTGTGTTATCTGGACACACCTTCTCGGCAGCAAAACACCCAGCAAGGTTTATTGAGTGAGCTGCACATGATACATAGTCAGCAAGATCATTGTTGCTGTTAATCCTTGCCTGAAGACCTGAGTATATGCCCGACATGTTGCCCGTAACTTTGTCCCCGACAATTATCGACACCCAGCTCAAGTAAACTGATGGTTGCTTCTTCCAAACTTCCAGATTTGTGGCATACAATTGGTAAGAGTTGTATCAGGCGTTCGTTGGCGCAAGCATTGGGCAATGAAATACTAATTGTTCTGTGTGCGACGTCAGGTGTGGAGTCTATGATTAAAGAGAGATAGCGTGCTTGCTTTGATTTCCTGTAAGATTTGTTTTAGTACTTCTTTGCTCATAATCTCAATAAATTCACTGCAAATGTCAGACGAAAGGTATGATACACTACCTTTGCCTTTGTTACCATGTGTTGTGTGAAAAATGGATTAAATTCAATTATCAGCTCAAGACAGCCTAGACAAAGGTCCATTTGATGGCGATGCATGCAGATACAACCACGGCAATTTGTTTTTCCATTTTTTGCGCCCCCCAAAAACGTCAATTGCCCAGCGCCCTAGGCACGTGCCTACCGTGCCTATTTGGTAAAACGGGCCTGCGCACAGCCATTGACGGCACCAGCAAGGCACAGCACAGAGAACGATTAATTATGTGCTATTTTATAAACATAGCGTAGTATCAATCCACCACTAACCTTCTCCCGCTCATTACTGAGACTACACTGACTGATGAGCTACTTAGGGTCACTGTACAACTTTGGTAGGTTTCGGTAGCGCGCACAGATGCACGCCGCTGCTTACTATATACAACAATGCACTCCAGCAAGAAGATAGCGGCAGCACTAAACGATTTTCAATTGACTTATAATATAAATAATCAACACTGTAATTTACATAAAATACGAGGTCAACCAGACTAGTGGTACAATGGAAAAATTGTACAAAAAATCATTGTTGTGACAGTCCGGTCAATAAAAAAATAACAACTCTCAGATATGAAATTAATAATAAGACACAACACTACATTTACTTAAAACTTTAATTTTATAAAATACAAGGTTTTTTTACTTATAATCGTTCAAATTGGAAATTTGATGAAAAATAACACAAAACTGCTACATTTATATTGCCTCAACCCCCTGTATTATTATGATTCAAAAAGTGTAATGCTTAAACTTGTGAGACGGTAAGACAGCTGGTTATAATTACTTGTAAGACATTACAATTCAATTATAATAAACAAAAATTTAAATAAGCAGGAATTAAATTTTTTTATAACTACAAATATTTCTGTTGTAATACATAACTTTGGGCAATATTCAATTACGCATAGTTACATGAGTGTACTCTGTACCCATGACCTACCTCTATGACTGACCGCTGTATGACCTCTGCCATGATAGCCGCGGCCGGTTGACAGAACTCTGCCTCGAAGCGAGCAGTGTTGCCGTGGTAGCTACAGACTAGAAGATCCCGGGCCTGTCTCACCAGGACGGGGCGGGTCACGTGGTAGTTTGAGTACAGGTGGCCGAAGTACTGATCTGTCAGACGCTCTATCTCCGTCTTCGGCTGCAATACGCATAACGTTTTAAAACAGAACTACGATAATGAGGTAAATGAGAATTAGTAACAAAATTAAAGAGAAATTAGCCAAATAAAATGTCACATGGAATCGAAAAGAATGGATATACCCCTTGAAATGTAGAATATGCTATTGACAGAGGAAGAAAAATTAGAAATATCAATAGGAATACAATTAAAAAGCCAAAACATAAATCAAATTAAAAATTATAAGTATATTCAGCAGAATGGCAAAACAACTAAAAAATAATGCACATAAAATGAATATAATAAAAAGAACATCTGAGGAAACTAACAAAAACGTAAAACAGATTTATACTAAACGTAGTTCTCATAATAATAATAATAGTATTTATCGTAAAAAAATGTGGGATTTTCTCTATAATAATATACCTTAACTGGTAGACGTACAATATATGTAATAATAAATATTTTAAAAAAGAAATAGGATAATCAAGGCCATAGTCTAAAACATGATATAGAAATCAATGTTTGATGCACAAAATGCCCAAATATATCATTATACAGTTAATGATAAAGTACAAAGACATGACATTATATTAGAGAAATGACGAATTTACAATAAAAGCAGCCACCTAAACATATTTAAATGTATGATAATTGAAGGTGAGGAAATAATTTAGATTGTCAGTTCTGTTTATCATAAAAATGCAGGAATCCACGTTCCTAGGACGATATCACATTCCATCAGTCAGATTGTTTATCGCGATAAACAAGCTCCTCTACTTACACACGTCTTTAAAATATTCTGTTCAGTACCGTACGCGAAGGGGGGGGGGGAGGAGTTGTGCAAAGGTATACACAAAATTTTAAAATATGAGTCAACTGCTGAATAGTTAGTTTGAATACTAGAATGACTGCAGCAATAAAATTGAAACATGTTTATTTTAGGTATACAACAGAAAATATGTAGGAACACATTGTTATTCAACCCTCCAGAAATGGAATGGTATGTACGCCCCTGGTTGTGTCACAATGAAACCAAATTATTATACTAAATTGTATACACTTAGATTGTTGTTTATGATTTATTGCGGTTACACGTCACTCTGCTCACATTGTCCCATTGTTTAACACGTGTGCTGTTGGCAACCCTTCTTTAACCAAATGCTTCCTGAAGTGATGGTTATATGAAGGAATACTGACCTCAACATTTCGACCTGCTGAACTAAGCACTGACTTCAAACAGGGGCGTCGTTGTTCATACTTGACATTATACTAAATGTTTCCATTAATTTCGAATATCAATTGGAAATATCCCAAGGGACCTCCCCTCTTCTTCCACTTAATCCCATTTCCTCAAAATATGTTGATTCTATCAGAATTTACGCAAATTGTATACAGCATTTGTATGGTATTTACATTTTTTTCAGTTTAAAAAAGACTTATCTTGAGTAAGAAAGTTACAAAGTCGTAATTTTGTTTATGGATTTAGTGTGAGAATATCAATATTTTAAAGATAGCTCGAGAAAGTAATTGCATTACTACTTCCAACGAGCTTTCATTGTCATTAGGGAAAAATAATGTAAAGAACACAATTTATTAATTTAGATTATAATTTAAAGTGACACTTTGCAAAGTCTGGAAAAGTTAAATATCCTAAATAAAATAAATACTTCATTTTAATACCGTATTGAGGCAATCTAGCTCTGTAACAAACAATAAGGAAACACTTGTGAAAACCCTTTACAATGCATAGCAGCCAAATTTTAGGTACGCAGTGTTTGTAAATTATGCCATAAAGCAATTTTCCCAATACTTTTATTTTGTCCTAAATGTACAACAAGATTCTTTTGTTGTTTTGTGAAATTTGTAGCCTACACGTGTTTAAATAAATGTTAGTGTTAAGTCGATTTGAAAAAATCCAACTACTTAGCATATCTAATTTCTTTAAAGTAATTTATTATCATAAAAATACAGATAAACCATGGCAATGATCAACGAATTCAGCCCAATAATACGCTAAATTTTAGAATCTACTATGTCAGCAAATGATAATAACGTATTGTTAATATACTTAGTTTGATCAATATTGACAATACAATTACAGACTGTGGTAAAATTAAGTTTGCCGTGGTTAAGAGAGATAAAGTTACAAACTATATTTTTAAAAGTTTAAATTTATGGGGGAGATAAACAGAGACCATCTGGCGTGCTCAATTAAAATAGGGCAGCAGGAATCACTGGTAGTAAACCGAATAAGAGAACGCATGGCCTGAACTCACCGCGGGGTTCCGAGAAGTCGTGTAAATATTGAAAATTAGCATTTACATTAAGTATCTAAAGAGGATACAAGGAAGGAGGAAGTCGACCGAGGATTTATCGGACTTGTTCTCATCGAGTATCAGGAGCAACAGAGCCGGTGGCCCTGCATTCACATTGCTCGCTTGGAACCTTCTGTTTCTATTACACCATAGCCTCTACAACTATCCGTCACCTTCCACTTCGTATTCGTTCATAGTTGCATTCACATTTGACTGACTGCACAAATGAAGGGCATATCGTAGATATCAGGTATCAGGAGCAACAGAGTCGGTGAATCTGCATTCCCATTGCTGGTTTGGAACATTCTGTTTCTATTGCAGCATAGCCTCTACTATCTATCACATTCCACTTCATATTCATTCATAGTTGCATTTACATGTGACTGACTGCAAGAATGAAGGGTATATCGTAGATATCAGGTATCGGAGCAACCAAGTCGGTGAACCTGCATTCATTGTACCATAGTCTCTACTAACCCTCCTTTCCACATCGTTACTCAGTCATACTAACAAAAAGGTTCATTTAAATTTTTCAAAAAAAAAGAGCCAAAAGGATTTGATTCCAAAAAAGCAAAATTCATTTCAAAATATCAGTTAGAAGTTGCATTTATATTTTCTATGTGACATGGTCTTCATTCAAAATATTAAAACAATAATATACATCTACAAATTACAATTTACTTCTAATGCACATTACCAGTTTTGAAATGCTTATAAATAACAAACTCTATGTCATATTACGTCGTTTCATAAACACTTACAAGCAGTTAGACACTCACTAAAAGGATAGACAGACACTGCCCAGACAAATGTTGCAACAAGTAGTTTTTCTAGGAAGTAAGGCCTGTTGACACGCCAATGGTTTCTCACGGTATCCAATGTCCTCAACTGGTCAGGTTACCTTAGCTCTCGACAAAACACGGGCCGTCACACGCGCTATTGACTCTTCAAGCGCTCGGAACTAAGGAGCCATACAACAGTTCTACCAACACGACACTTGTGTTCACTCTTACTGTCTGGTCTGCAGTGGGAGCAAATATACACAAGATACTGTGCTATTTTTTGTTGCTCATTTCAAAGGTAGTTAGTTACTTGAAAAATTAGAACCCCAATCTATCAAATGCCGATTTTAAGGATTAGTTTATTTCTAGGCCATAGAACTTAATACGTCCAAATTTCAAATTACCTTTCGAATTCTCCAAAATGCGCTACGGTATTCCCCAGGGCTCAATATTCAGACCGTTTCTTTTCCAGATACACCTCAATGAGACTGAACAAACACTATTCCGAAGCAAACTTATGTAATACGCTGATGATAAAACTCTGATTTAGATGATAGTCAAAACAAAGCTTGAAGCTATCGGCGATTGTTGAATTTGGTCTTCCACTTTTTCAACACCCTCAATGTTCAGATAAACTCGGCATATCCAATACTTTTCTTAACTTTGAATTACGTTATATTCAATAGTTTAAGTGGGCACGAGAATCTTTTATTACTTTTTGGTTTTCTACGGAAATTGTCGGTCGCAATAACACTTTTCTATCGATTCCAGGCTTATACATAGTGCATAGTAAACTATCAGTTCCACAATTTTATCTTCAAGCCTGTAGGGAGTTAAATGTGTGGATACAGAGAAGAAAGAATAATCAAGCTCAAGAAGAGTAATAAGTTATTACATTGCCATTAGTTTTTATTCGGTTATATCATTGAGTTACTTTTGTTTCAAATCACACGGAGAAAAATAAATTATAGATAATTTTCAATTTGATTTTCCAAACAAAAGATTGACGCAAAACTATAATCATGTTAACAGTCTCTAACATCTCCTGTGAACAGTAAAGAGCGTGTCTTTCAAAATAGGTTTCAAGTACATGAGACATGTTATATATCCGATTTATAACATGGCGTAAGTGTGAAAGAAGAGGCAGAAAGTTTTACTGTGGTGAATTATTGTAGTAATCATGACTACTTTTGGCTGTTCTGCCAAAACTGTGATGTCATGGCGAGTGACAATCCCCTCTTAAAAGCGATCTAAGAACCCTGTCTGCTACTAAAATTTCATCTCTGCAAAAGCTTTCTCTCGGGTCACGAAATCATATCCTTTACACAAAGCCCCGCCGGCAGGAACAGGAAGCCCGCTGTTCTGTACACTGTTGCCATGGTGGCGACTGCTTCCACATCCTCAGATGGACCCCCCGCGAACTTTGGCTTCACATGAACAGACGCACACGCGCGCATCCACAGTAGCTGAAGTGTTAAGGAACAGGATGAAGAAAGTGGAAAGGCCTTAACCTCCGGCAGGTGGATAGATGAGGATCGCTCTGATACATAGTGTATAGTCTGATACGCGGATTTGCATAGAAGTGCAGGAGTAAGATAATGGTTTGTAACAAGTCCAGTTCCAGACATTAGATGTCAGGACCTCTTTTTGGCTATATTTTTGGCTGATATAACTATATTTGTTAAATATACTAGACTGTTATAATTTAAGTTGTATATTGAGTAGGCCTACGCATACGGGTGGACCGTTGGTTCTAGGTGTCGAATGAGGCGTTTCTAGGTGTTCATCTCTTGTGAATTAGATTACTGTAATCTCACCCCATAATGTTGTTAATTAAATGATTATGATATAATAATGATAAAGTAGTTCGGTGAACAAGAGAAATCATATACGTTATAATTGGCACATATATAAAGGTGCACTTATTTGAATTCCCAAAGTGCTATTATTTGAACATTAATAGGATCACTCTCCTTTTGCTAGATCTAAATTCACATTTGGTTCACATGTATATAAAACACATTCACATTTATAAAACTGTATATAAAAGATGAAGTATAATATTCTAATTATTTTTGAATACGCATGAACAGGATGTTTCAAATGAGGAAGGTTACAACTAACCAGCCCTAGTTGTTACACAATTTCCCGTTTGAAATGGGGCAGGAATAACCCGAGATTAGAGTGCCACAATGTCCTTCTTTATTATGGAGGAGGAAAGTATTTTTCTAATACGTTGCGAGTTAGAACAGGAACTAGCTAAATATCATTTTTAACTAGGCATAATTTTAAAAATTACAACCTCAAAAAAATATATTGGAAAAGTACTGCTATCAAGCAGAAGTTACTCTTGGCGTCTGCTTAACATCAGTACCTTTCCATTGTATTTTTTCTGAAATAATGCCTAAATATCCATTTATTTATAGTTTAAGAGATGTTGGCTACTAAAAAGAAACGCATGGTTGTTTAAGTCCGAGTTTATTTGTTTACATGTAAGAAGAGTCGCGTTTTACATGGTAGAACACAATCACTGCTAAAGGGGCTTTCATGAAAGTGATAGTACCAAAAGTTATTACTGTATATTAGTTCAGCAAAATATTTAAAAATAGATAACTTCTGTTACGAAGCCAGTTCTCTTCCAGACTGTTACCTAAATGTGACATCACCGGCCGTGATCGATATCCTCGCTAACATGAGAGCTAAGTTGTGATATCATTACCGCAGTGATAACCTCAATACCGCACCTGCCTTATCGCCGGCAGTGGGTCGTTCGATATCACGAGTGACTAGGGTGGAGCGGCGCAGGTCTATACAGGCATCACTTCACATCGTACTTTACGAGGTTTTAATGCTAAACTCTCTGTTGAAAGTATGCCTGGTTTATGGATATTGGTTGTTCAATATTCACATTTATGAGTTTGTTAGCTCAAGTGAGAAACTTGGTTCTGTTTAACACAACATGAAAGATTTTCACCGTCAACATTTCTCAAGTCAAAAGCGTTTGGTTTATTGTGGAACTCAACTGCCTGATAACTATTAGTGATGTTTAGCCATAATCAGATAATTAATATTGATAAATGCACTTTAATCGTCTTCAGAACGTTTACTAAGGCTATGAAAAATATATACCTTAGTTCATTAGGCTTACGTGTGTTAATATAGCACATGTTAAAATTCCATATGATTTAACTCAGTTTGTTTGAAAATTTATTTATTCTGCGATTTTCTCTTTGCTCACCCAAATCCTATGCAATGACAGACCTCATCATAGGACTCGATGTGGCTTATATAGAAATGAACCTTCAGGATAAATTTTAAGTATGCAGATGAATTCATTCTTGAGATGTCGCACGGACTTACAAAGAGACAGACAGAAAATAAAATCTACCCAGCCTCTCGAGTAACGAGAAATGGGCTTCACTAACGCTCAGCCAAATAATCAGTTAAACCACTAAAGGTTATTTCACTACAATGTGCTATTAAGAAGACAAATAATAACATAATCTCCATAGCAAAACTGTAATATTTACACTCTCTAAGACTCTCAGGAGGAGCAGGTATATCGTTTTATGAAATTTTAAAAATATGTAACTCTACAAGTTTTTGTAAAATTTGCTATGGACGGTAAAAGAATGCTCTAAATAAAACCAATTCCAGAAGATAACTGATTCTTAAACGAATTATATCTGTTTAAAACATAAAAAAATTACATATATAAAATTTATATTTAAAAGGTGTTTGTTAAGTTAAAACTGCTGTAAGTGTACAAGTGAAACTAATTAAAATCGTTGAGAGGGTATGGCGCAGTACCAGTACTCTACAGTACACAACGCGTAATGCAGAAGACAGTGAAGGGAAGCATGCCGAGGACAACATAAGATCCAGATAGTGGCTGCGCCAAACGTAAAACTTGGAAGTATTTATGGGCTGTCGGAACTAACTTAAGTAGTTCTCATCACGAGAGCGCTAAATAAATTTGCGACCTGTCGTAAACAGCACGACCTCTCCGAGAATGTGTTTTCCAATAAAATACAATGTGGTCGTTTCCACAGACTCGCCCGGTTGTCGTGAAACCGATCCAGATTTACCGAGAAAGCTCGATGAGGCCGGTAAGGAAATTAACCTTTGCGATTCGGAAGGAAGAAAGGGTGACCTTTACCTTAACCGCGCGTAGACGCCATCTGGCGGGGCTCCCCGGTATCTCCGAGAACGGGAGAGATTATTCCCATAAATCATGAGAGAAGGATTGACAAGACAAACTGGTAAAAGTCACAAGCTCACGCCGGCCGCTGGTAATAATTATCACGGAGGTCGGTGGCTGGTGAGTGGGTGGTATGGTAACCCACTAGGGCGTGGTGGCGGTGGCCTTCACGTGGCTGCACGGTTTACAGAGAGGGGGCGGAAGCTGATAATGAGAAACTCAAGATAAAATCAATACTGTCATCAGAATAATAAACTAGGTACGGTCGATGCAGTCCTTGAAATATTGTCCAGGAATGTGTAACTAGCAGTCTCGATTGTATTTTACGCAAATAGTAATCTGCGCTCAACTGTAGAGCCAAACGTACAGATCATTCCAACAGGGTAAACCTTGAGATATAACCGAAGATCTGTGGAGAATAAATATAATGTTAAGAAGAATGTTAAGTATAATGCAAGTTTTATGCGAATAATTTTAGTTTCAAGATGAATTTTCACTTTGAATAATATTTCTCATTATTATAATATTATATGTATAAAAGAAAATTATAATAGAATTCAGAGATGAATTTTTAGTATTAAATACTAATAAATATAATGGACTAATGTATAGAATGTTTTTAGTCGATTTCGAAGACACATTACTAGCAATAGAACCACGTTCATAATAACAGAGAAATTACTATCACTGTAATATTATTATTTTATTCATATTACGTGCTTGTTTTATGGTTATGTTCTGTTTTTTTTTTTCATGTGATCACTAACACCCAATTGAACTAACTCTGGATTTTCTAAAGAACTAATACAGAACACCTGATGGATAAAGTGAATGAGAGATAGTTCAACAGTTCTGTTGTAAACACTTACCGCATCATATTACAACCACTTATTTTTTTTACTTTCTATCTATTTTTGTGCTTAATTTCCGGAAATGGTAGGTCAATCATTGATTGCCCCAGAGACCTCACCGGCGTCGCGACGGCCAACTGTCAGCAATGCCCTCTCCTCAGAGATATCTTGACGGGTATTTATTATTTTGAGTGCTCATTGGGCCCAATTTTCCGGGGTCTGCTTTCCGCCTCCGTTCCGGGCGATTTGCCTCGCAGACGCCCGACATGCGTACGCCCCTAATAACACGTCCCGGGCGTATAAATCTAGACCAACAGTAAATCTGCAAAGGGCTGCTATTAATGAATCTGTGTCCAACGACGAGTGAAGATTTGATCGCGAATCTGCTCTTCAACTATTTTTATATATTGATCAACTGTTTTATAATTACTTCAAAAACTAGGTTTTTTAAAGGAATTTCCGTTTAGATATATATTTTTAATGTGCACTAACGTGAAATTTTTGTGGACTTCATTTTATTGTTTCTAAAATATGTCTGTAAAAAAGAACATACATAAATACGACTATATAAAGATCAATACGTTATTAAAGCAAGAATTGATCTTTAAGTAAATTGAACAATTTATTCATTACTTCTAAAACGAATTGTCCATTTGCGAAACACGTTTATATAGAAAGCACATATGTGTTTTAATGTTTCAAGTATTATCACACTGCATAAAGTGCTGCAGTGATATCAATAGAAACCCTGCATATAAATTACACCCACAACGATCACGGAATGGTTTCTATTCCTGTACATGAGCTAAGCCGCAACAATGCGCTATGTACAGGAACACTTATGATCATAAACGGGTGTAACAAATTACATTAGCCGGATCGGAATACCCTTTGGTCTCGGGCCCTCATGATCCGTTCCACTCGTTCCGCCAGAGGGTGAGCCTCCACCACACGGGCAGCCGTCCTGGGTCAAGGGCACGTCCTCCCTTGGTCTTCTTTTTCATTCGAGATGTTCACCGGAACGTGAATCATTTTCGTGACACTCTGATCAGAGAGTATCAATTTGGCTGTGACGACGCGACGTGGGGTGGATTGCTGATTCCGTTTTTGTCCAGTGCCGCACCCCCTCGATGCTCACCCCGACACCCCAGGAACTGGGAAAGAATTCGAGTTAGTGCTGGCTGATAGACCCATTGTCCTGGCTGATTGAGAGAGACACGGTTGATTGGGTGGATTCTCCTGGAATATTAAGGGATATCGGTTTTTTCTCGATTTCTTTCCGCGTGTGCCTAGTGTGCCTATCAGTCAAGTACCGCCTGTAACATCCACTTCACAACTTTGTGACTGGGATGACTTAATGGGATCTCATATTCAAAGTTTCAGACTATTGGTGTACGAAAATTGTGATTATATTTCAGTTAAATTACACTATACTCTAAACCATTCCGAATAACAGAATCTTTAATTTTGTTCGCTATTTTCCAATATCCAAATTTGCTGAGTTGCGTAAAGGGGACACTAAAGTCCCCATGCCCCCCACACAAACTAATTTCGTATTTTATAGTTAAGGTTTGCCGTGGGAATTTTTAGTGTCCATGTCCATTTAGCAGCTATAGGCATCACCCTTTTCCACCAACCAGGATTGCCAGCTGTCAGCTGAGTATTAATGTATTAGAGCTCAGTGTGTCTGAATGCCATTTGTGTTTTTCTTCAACATATTGTGGACATCTGATAGTGTTTTATTTTTGTGATTACCTGATAAGTAACTTATATTATTTTATTTTGTATTTGTTGTTTCTCATAAAACTACAAATGAGCCTACAAACAACACAATAATGACATAATCGGATAATAACTGTAGTGACGACAATGACAGTGGTAGGAGTGAAGACTCTAATGCCGAGCACAAATTGCATATTAAGTGGAATTATAATCTTAAAATATTCAATAGTAAGACGAATATTATACAATTTTTATACAAAATTGTTAAACTATGTACATATATCTTTAATATTTTCCAGGTAAAATTTAAACTAAGTCTGTGACTTTTCTGTAAGGTAGCTTATAGAATTAATGGAATAAACACGTTTATATATTGATTCTACATACATTTAATTGTGACATAATGTATAGTTTTGTACCTAATACTTAAAACAATTAACAAATATGACCTTTTGTAGATAGTACGCATTTAATCAAAATAGCATTGAAGGTACCGAAAAGGGTAGATTCTACTTATAATCCTAGCGTTCAATACTCAAAGAATTTATATTAACGTTAGCGAATAATACCATCCGCCAGTACTAGAAAATAAACAGTATATATATATATGACATAGCCTTCAGTTTGAGCATAAAGAGGAAACATATAATAGTCATTACTTGTGCTTGTACAAAAACTGCAAAGAAACATTAATGACATACCTAGCCATTTATGAGTGTAGAATAAACGCCATAAGACTATTTCGATCCATGAGATATACTGAAGTAGCATCAACCAATCTGTTCACAGATCTGTTTTGTACGCGGCTGTTGTATCGAAACAGGACATCGCCTCGAACAAACTGGGGAGAGAAAGGACATCTGACGCCCAAGGTGATTGGCAACTGCCCTTTTCTGTCAAAGAACGAAGATAGATCGCTCAGAAGACTCCCTTATCAGGATGGGTCTGGACAGTTGTCTACGACCATGGGGGCTGTCCGCCGCCAAGAAGCTTTTAGTTTTCTCAAACACCTCCAATTGGCCCACCACGTTTGATGGATGAAACGCTTTCATTCTATAATATAAATCTCCATGGTTAACCTTTTTAATTCATATCTTATAAACGACGCGGTGTAAAGTAACGACTACTTACTTACTGCTATGTACAAGTTACGTATTTGGCTCGGTAGTTAAACTAATATCATGTTTTTGGTTTATCTTAATGTTAACATTGAAATTATTTAATCGAATGCCTCCTATATTTTTAATATACATAATTTTGGCGTAAAGTATTTAGTTGTTTATAAAATATATCTGAACATATGAAAGTCACGCCATTTCTAATTTATACATTTTAATCATGATTCTATGTCTCATTTATATGAAAATTTGATTAATTTACTTAATATTACTTACTTATAAAAAATTATTATGGAAATAAAATAAGAAAATAATTTAATTCAAAACATTTAGAAAATCAATTAAAATTAATGTTGTAATAACAACAGTCTTTTAAGCTTTCCAGAATTTGGATAAGTTACAACTGCTTGTTGGTATTTTACATTTTGTTAAGCTTAGTGATATTTAGGCATTTATGTAAATAGCTACATTACTATTTTTTTCCCCTGACATTTTCTAATGTTAAGCTTTGTAACCGAAAATCGAATAAACTAAATATGTGTATTGATTTCCTTATTTAACACTTATGTAAATTCACTGGAAAAGTGACAAAATTTAAGAATCTTACTTTGTTTAATACGGTTAGAGTGATGCAAACAATACAATAATTCCAAAATAAAAAAGAGACATTTCTTAAACAGTTTCCAGCTGAACTGTTAAGAAAACTATCATTTAGAATAATAGTTGAATAGATTCCAAATAGTACTATTTAAAAAACAAATTATGTATTCATAAATGTTAAGTTAGCACCTTATCCATTTTTAGCGTGTTTCTTAAAATGTTACCCTTTTTTCGAAAGGCCCATTATGAAAGTACATGTATATAATATGTATAATATCAATATAATATTATGGTTTATATAACGATATTTATTTTATGCCACTTCATACTCTTTTAACAGAAATAATTTTTGGAAACCCTCGTTTTAAATTTTTGATAAGAAGAGCAGAAACTTGAACATACGCCATATGCCAATGTAGACAATGACGGGTGCACTGCTATAAAGCACAGGGGTTGAGTGCGGGGTGACGGGAGGGGCTCGTATTTCTAATTGACCACACTATTGAGGCACATCTACAGTGTGTGGCCTCCCTCTCACTCGGGGACCACACAATATCCCAGCTGCCATTGAAACCACACAAGATAGAGGTTAGGTTTGGATAACCTCTGTCTGACTGTGTGATTGATTGCGTGAATGTTTGCACAATTAGGCCCATTTACATAAGTAGACCGTTCACCCCCTCTATTTCAAAAACGTTGATAGAAAGCATTATTTACTACACTTGCGGGTACCTCAAATTACCAAAGGATATTCTTTTACTGCTACTCACTTACTTTGATGATTCAGTGTTTCGTGTAGAGCCAACTCTGGTGAAGCGATTTTGAGTTACACCGGTTAGGAGGATGTAAATCACTTTTACGCCCTTACCAAATTATTGTAGATGATTAATACTCATCTCAACCTTTGATTAATTCATTCTTCCTGCAAAGTGTATACTATTTGAATATTAATTAAACGGTATATTACAAATAATATGATATAACTATCTGAAAAACCAATAAAAATATCAACAAATGGAACAACATTTGGATATGTATTATTTATATCTTTAAAATGAGACATCTCTCCTAATCCCAAATTAAACCTAAACTAATTCTCAACTAAAATTGTTTAAAATTTAACGTTGTTCCTATAAGGCTAAAACCACTATGGCCTTCAGTACAGTCAGCTGTTAAACAAATTCTTTGTTAAATTATTTTTATAAATGTATACGTGTTAACGAATTACAGTTGCAAAAAAAAACATGGTAGGTAGGTTTCTTATGATTCATGGAAGATTTGTTTTAATTTTGGGGTTATAATTCAAGGTAAAAAGTAAGTTGTAAAATTTAAGACTGATCTAGTGACTACCAGTTCGCAGGAAAAATCGCAGAATTAAAATATTCTATATCGAACTAGGGATACTGTAAAAGGTAGGCATACGCCATTAACTTGATGATGGTGTTACCAACTGTTACCAACAAATGTGATAGAATTAAATTGTTGGATTTATTGGTTTCACAAAAAGATGGTAAGCTGAATGTTGACATGTTAGTTACGGTCAGTTTGTACCAACTTACCTGGGACTTACTTACTTACTTGTGGGGGATTTATGGTATAATACCCCACGAGTGGAGAACCAATTTTATTGCTTAGGTATACAACCTGGTTTTCTTAAAACCGATATAGGAAATTACTCCAAGAATTAAATCTAGAGCATAAGATAACCGTATATGGACCGAATATTTGGCTGGAAGAGTCAATTTTAAATATTTTGATCTACTTGTCTGACGAATATAATAACTGTTACTTATCTCTCACAGTCGCTCACTGTGCGTAAAGTTACGAAAATATAATTTTAAAAATGGTATTGTTTGATTATTTCTTAGGATAAGTTCCACTATCATTTCAAGAAGAACCTGGTTGTGTTGTGTGTTTATGCCATGAAAACTGTGTCTCGACTCCTGGTCCTGTCGAATCATCGACATTTCGTTGTATCGCTTTATTATTACAGATTTTATACATATTTGTTGATAAAAAATTCACTAAGTATCGATCCGATGGTAACAAATCCCAACATGAAGAGTACGTCACGTTGTAGGGCACAAGGGAGGGAAGGGACGGTGCGGTGCGGTGTACCGTGCGCCCATTCGATTACTGCGCTCGTGCGACGCTTGGCCCATATGCTGGGCCATAACCGGCACTTCCATTCATTGCCCGATACGACCATAACAGCCCGCTCCCTCTCCGAGTGTTACCCGGCCTTACAACCCCGGACTGATTGCGTTACTGTCTGTCGGCGCTGATATAACCTCCGCGATAATTAGCCCCGCGTGCTTCACAGATAACGCTTGTGAATGGCACATACGCGAGCCGTAGACTATTACGGTTCACAGGAAAGTACATTGAAACGGTTAATACAGTTAACTAAACAAAATTAAAACAGTTTATTTGAAAGTTCAAACGGTTTATACAGTTAACTAAACAAAATTAAAACAGTTTCATTTGAAAGTTCAAACGGTTTAATACAGTTAACTAAACAAAATTAAAACAGTTTATTTGAAAGTTCAAACGGTTAATACAGTTAACTAAACAAAATTAAAACAGTTTATTTGAAAGTTCAAACGGTTAATACAGTTAACTAAACAAAATTAAAACAGTTTATTTGAAAGTTCAAACGGTTAATACAGTTAACTAAACAAAATTAAAACAGTTTCATTTGAAAGTTCAAACGGTTTAATACAGTTAACTAAACAAAATTAAAACAGTTTATTTGAAAGTTCAAACGGTTAATACAGTTAACTAAACAAAATTAAAACAGTTTATTTGAAAGTTCAAACGGTTAATACAGTTAACTAAACAAAATTAAAACAGTTTATTTGAAAGTTCAAACGGTTTATACAGTTAACTAAACAAAATTAAAACAGTTTATTTGAAAGTTCAAACGGTTTTATACAGTTAACTAAACAAAATTAAAACAGTTTATTTGAAAGTTCAAACGGTTAATACAGTTAACTAAACAAAATTAAAACAGTTAATTTGAAAGTTCAAACGGTTATACAGTTAACTAAACAAAATTAAAACAGTTCATTTGAAAGTTCAAACGGTTAATACAGTTAACTAAACAAAATTAAAACAGTTTATTTGAAAGTTCAAACGGTTAATACAGTTAACTAAACAAAATTAAAACAGTTTATTTGAAAGTTCAAACGGTTAATACAGTTAACTAAACAAAATTAAAACAGTTTCATTTGAAAGTTCAAACGGTTTATACAGTTAACTAAACAAAATTAAAACAGTTTATTTGAAAGTTCAAACGGTTAATACAGTTAACTAAACAAAATTAAAACAGTTTATTTGAAAGTTCAAACGGTTAATACAGTTAACTAAACAAAATTAAAACAGTTTATTTGAAAGTTCAAACGGTTAATACATTAACTAAACAAAATTAAAACAGTTAATTTGAAAGTTCAAACGGTTTATACAGTTAACTAAACAAAATTAAAACAGTTCATTTGAAAGTTCAAACTGTTTATACAGTTAACTAAACAAAATTAAAACAGTTCATTTGAAAGTTCAAACGGTTTATACAGTTAACTAAACAAAATTAAAACAGTTCATTTGAAATTTCAAACGGTTTATACAGTTAACTAAACAAAATTAAAACAGTTCATTTGAAAGTAAACGGTTTCTGTGAAAGTATATTACAAGAGTTTATACGAAAGGATATTAAGAAGGTTAATATGGGTGTAAACTAATATGTAATTTACCAAAAGTAATTAATAGGCAATGAAAAGCCAAATGATTTTCGACAGACATTTAGTTTCAGTTAAAGTACGGGATTTTAGTATATTTTAACACTTCTTGTGACTAATAAATGTGGAGGTAACAGTATTCTATCAGGCATTTACCATCGGTCTGTGACACAAAAATAAGTAACATTTCTAAATCTGCTGTCTGATGTTTTCTTCAAGTGGATCACCAATTTAAACTCTCATGTCAACAGTCCGTACAATATTAACTAGGGATACACTCATTCTTTCTAGCCGTAAACGTTAAATCAAAGCTCCATTGTTCTTATCTTCGTAAAGCAGATAGGGTTCGTTCACAATAATTATTATTACACGTTCTGCTAGAAGAATACTTAATTATGAAAACATACACGAACTCGGAATACAATTATAACTCCAAATGATTGAAACTACGGAGTATGATTGTTGAATGGTTAAGCTTGGATCATCCTAAGATGCTCTCCGAAGGTTTAAGACGTACAAGAGAAAATAAATTAACAGACGAATTAGTTTAAAAAATACAGACACGTGACCGTTGGGTTTTAAAAGGTAAAGTCTAGTGTATGAATAAAACACCCCCAAAATTCGAGCCAAAGAATTTGTAATCATTGTGGCATCGTTGTGCGGATTTCGTTAAATATAACTTAAAAATATTAATGAAATTTGTTTGTTAATTTTTAATATGAATGAAGTTAACCAGTCTGTTAAAAAGATAACGTTAAATTGGTCATATCTCATATTTTTCAAAAAATGAATTGAATATACTTCTTGGAGGAATGTAATTCCTAAATGGATTTAAATAGCTTATTTTTAAGTTATGGAAAACCTGGTTAGAGAATCTTAAGTCATGAAAATATTGCTGAATATCAACAGTGAAATTACACATTCTTGTTACCTGCCTCATCCACGGTTCAACTGACTTCGCCACCACCCTGAGTAACAACATATCGGCTGCAAGCCGAATTCACAACTCACAGTTTCTGCATGGTAACAAGGTGCCGATGTGATGTCGAGACGACCCGAGGCCGCGGATCCGAGGACGTAGGTCACCAGGCCTCACGCGGCGACACCAGGTTATGGGACCATCGCGTCGCCGGCGGTGCGGCATGTATAGTTTTGCGCCTTTTATGGGTCCGAGGAACGCTCCTTTGTCCTAAACGTGTTCCCACGGTAGATAGGACAGTGGAAAGTCGCCAAGAAATCGGAACATACTGATTGTTTATGATATGAGCACTCGCTATTCGAGTGAATAAAGAGAGCGGATTGTTCAGTACTCATGGCCATTTTAGATGATTGTGATGATGAATTTTGCTTGCGGTGATCTGAGCGCCGTTTCCGTTCAAATCGGTGGCGATTAGATTAGTCTGTTCCTTCTGGCCGGAGGGGAGTAAAATATTCGGACCTTAACGAGACAGAGACATTGAGTCAGTCGAATTATTCGACCAGCCTACCAGACCAACGCCGAAGTGATTCGAACTCCTCATAAAACTGTCTATACACGTTCATACTTAACATGTTTCACTGCGTATAAGAGATTTCCACATTTATTTTAAATTTAACCAGAAACAAAACAAACAAAACTTTTAAACAACAATATCGTTCAAGTATTCCAGTTCACACCTTATAGAAACTTTGTTGTTTGTTACATTAAATTCTTGAAATATTCCAGCCTCGTTGTAGCAAGCCATCTTAATTAAACTGTTACACCAATTCCAGACCAGTTTAACTACGAATATCTGTCAGATTATCTGCATTGTGAGCAATAATATTAAAAGTGAGAGCCTGGTTAACACAAAGTAAATTCAACTTCCCTAGTATTGTGAATTTGTTACAACTGTCTTAAGTGATTCATGACCAATTCTCTAGTGCTTCCTGATTTTGTTTCATCTGGTAAATGAACTACTCCGAGGCCATTAACTGGCCTCTAATGATCTGATCATCTTGTCTAATGATCCCGTTTGCGATGACATGTGGGATATAACGAAGGTTGAAATCATGTGCAAATTTCAATCGACCATTGTGCTTTAAATGCTATCTGCTACGACATTGATGAATTAGTTCATGACATCCAACAGGATACCTAGTGATTAAGGATGCCTTTGTCAGCGATTTGAAAAAAGAAGGGTAATTCAACACCGACATCAAGGGTCGCATAAAAGCCTTGTCTGGTAGTACGTCAGTTGTCAGTCAAAGGGTGAGGGCGAATCTATAAGGGCCATTGTGAATTGCTGGATCCAAACAGCATGCAAAAACAGAGCTCTGACGGCGAGCGCGGCGCCACTTTGAGCGAAGGTGGTTTGTGAGACAGGCCGGCTCATTAGACTTACAAAACTGGCAAAATATAGCCATAAACCTCCCAACAAAGGGACTTGATCCTGGGAGTAAAGTTCAGGGTCAACCGGTTGTGTATCTCAGCACCTGTGTTTCACCGAGCTGCCCCATTGTTGGGTTACAAGCATTTCCATGGCTTGTATGTTGAAAATGGCAGCTTTTGCTGGTACCGGACAATTTACACGAATTGTTCATGAAATGTTGCATTCGAATTTAAGGAGCCTATTACTCGAGGTACTAGACAAATTTAATTCTGTCTGTCTGTCCGCACGGTATTTCAAAAACGAACTGACACTCAGATTTAAAATTTTGGATGAAGCTTTATTTCTATATATGCAACATAGCGTTTGATGGTGCATGTCACTCCACGGGATTTAGCTGATGTTTGTAGAATATTTTTACATTGTTCTTATCGGTAACCATGATGGCAACAAGAGAATAGCAGAATAAATCAATTGATAAAAAAACTGAGTAGGCTACAATCATATGAAATATTAAAATACACTTTTCAGCGATTTGTCAATAAATTTTGTTGTTCATAGAGTAAAAAGAAAAAAAAAATATAGAGAAAAGTCAGTGTTTAAAGTCGGTGATAAATTAAGACGTACCTACCGTTTAGTAGGTTGACGCTATTTATCCTTTCTGATTGCAATGGAGTAATAATTAAGTAAAAAGGTTTACAATTGTCTGTGTGTTTATCTGTCCGCGGCAAGCCAACCTGATACTCAACCCGAATAAATGCAAACTGTTTCGGAGGCGAGTCAATTGCTTGGGTGATGCAGTTTCCGACCAAGGTGTTTGTGTGGACTGCAGCGATTACCAAGTGGCCAGTCTCCCGCAACAAACACGAAGTAAGAAGCTTTTGGGGGCTTGCGCATAATATCGGTGGTTCGTGTGAGGCTTTACAAACATTATGACGGCCTCTCACAAAACTTAGAGAGGGGAAGCGAAGCTTTGTTTGGGACAAGAACTGCCAAAAAGCATTCAGCAGTTTAAAATAAGCTCTTAGTAATGCTCCAATCCTTGAATACCCAAGGCAGGAGGGCAAGTTTATAATTGTCACGATGCCAGGAATACCACATTTGGGCTGTACTGTCCCAGGATCAAGGGGTGAAGAAAAGGTCATCGGTTACTTCAGTAAATTATTATCAAAGCCAGAGCGGATCTACTTTGTCACCCGAAGGGTGTTGTTGGCTGTAATGAAGTCAATCAGTCACTTTCATAAATATCTTTATGGCCGCCATTTTCTTCTGAGAACAGATAAGTCTGCTTGGATGTGGCACCTTCATTTTACATTTCCGGTGGATCAGGTAACCAAGTACTTAGAACATCTGCAGGAATACGACTTTGAATCGGTCCATCGTGCTGGAACTAGTCACCGGAACGCCGATGCTTTATCTCGGAGATCCTGCAAGGAGGACGACTGTTGATAATGATCAGTGGGAAAACGCTTAGATGTTATAGACGCAAGAGGAAGACCCCGAACTGAAATAACTGTGGGCTTGGATGAGATCAGGGACGGGAACACTAGCCTGGCAAGGGGTAGCACCGTTTTCGCCGAACATCAAGACCTAATGGACACAGAGGGACTCAATTGTAGAAGACGGAGGTATCTTGAAGCGTGCATTAGAAAATGCAGAGGGAAATCAAAGAAAACTGCAAGTCCTAGTTCACGAACAACGAGTTCATGACGTACTACACCAGCTGCACGATGGCGTTTCAGGGGGTTATTTTGAAGTAAACAAGACCCTGGAAAAGAAAGTTTTTATTCTAAAGGTAAATCTGTAGTACTTAGGTGTGAAGAAGCTCGATGTACCTAAAGTAGGTTGTGGCTACAATGGTATAAATTAGAAGGTAGTCGGATCAAAATTGGAGAAGATCTTCGAAGACTCGGGAATCGACATCACCGTTTGTATTTTCACTCCTTGGAAAAAACTTAGAGACGAAGCAGATAGGGCGACGTCATTCAGAGGAAATGTATTGTGTCGTCCCCCTTGAACCAGAGTGTTAAGGAGAGGGTAGTGTTACGAGAATGTAGGAAATATTCTGTATAAACAGGTCAACCTCCGATACAAAGGATGTGACTGAATATTCGAGCTCCCTGATAAAAAGGATAATAGGTATATATCACCGTGGCAGAGAGTGCTCAGTGGGTTGAGTCAGTTCCTTTGATCCGGCCCGTTCCCGCCCTTCGTTACATGAGTGGTGGGTGGCCACTGTGATTCTTTTCCACTTGTCTAGTAAGTTCTGGAATTTGAATCTTCTAGAAGCACCAATGTAACCATATAAGGAGCGACGCAGTGAGGAGTTGAGCTCCAGAATTGAACTTGTGAAGTAACATAATTAGTGGTAATACTGATCGTGACTGTTGGAATTATGTTAATAATTTATTGATTGTATGTAGCAGTGATTAAATAGACTTGTGTGTAAATAGATAGACAACAAAATAATATTGTGACTGTATAAATTAGTGACAATTTTGCAAACAATTAGTTTATTTAAAGCCAGCCTAGTTATAAGTGTGGTGGATATTATATTTAGATTAATTTATAAGATAAATAAATATTTAGTGAATCAATATTCGCTGAATGTTCCCCGTAATAAGTAAATAAAATGCACTCCTTTTTTGGATGTAGTCAATGAGTGTGGCTGTAGTTTTTACTTTATTTAGTATACAATATTAATAAAATGCGCACATTCTTTATTAGAGAAATAAAACTTGAATTTGTGTTGTAATAAAAAGAACTAAAAGTATTATTATGGACTAATAAAGACATAAAAACTGCTTCAATGATTATAAGATTATAGTTATAAGATATTTCGTATGAAAAATATCAACATTTTAAATTTTAAAAATGGCGTTTAAAGATTATTATACTAGTAATAAAAAGGACCAAAGAAGAGAATAACTTGCACAATTATTTTATTTTCCTAAAGTAACGTAAATATAACAGGCGAATTAGACGTGACAAACATTAATTTTGACAGAAGATATAGTGTGCTCTATTAGTAATGCAATACATTATTTTAAATGTATCAAACATAACAGTTTTAATTAATTAACCAAAAGTAAATGTGCACTTGGCTTAAAATGGTTTGGCCATATTAGTAATATAACTATCGTTATATATGTTGTTTACTGTTTAAAACACTTTATAATCATAGGAAATTAAAGACTTGAATTTTTATCACAATTTTTAATATGGGATCTTTTTATTTCTATGAACAAATTTCGCATTGTGAACTTTAAGAAGTGCAAAACTTATTTTTATACTACCCAGTCCTGTAATTCTGGTTGCAATCATATACGGTCTGGTGAGATCATTAATTGCCTCCTGTTCATCTCGAGGCCTCGGTCAACAACCAACAATCCCGCACTGTACTGTAGCCTAGCGAACCAGTAGGCTATACTATCTAGGTAGAGCTTGTGGTTTACAACTCCTAATGCAGAATATGTTATAAATAAATTGTTACAATACGCCAAAAGGTTCTTTGAAAACCACGAATCCATACTCTATAATAAAGTTCTTTGGTTTCCCTACGAAAACTAGTTTGCAATACCACGGATTTGAATTTCTGTCAAAATATATTTTCTTTGTTTGAGCACCTACTAAACTATGTTAAAATAATCTACTAGTAATATTGAAATGGATATTTCACAAAAATGTGTTAAAACGTATTTTTAACCTAAAATATATTTATCCACATTGTACACGGAGAACCAACGGCAATTGTTTTTCTAATGTATTTTCTCGCTGTAATATATTTTGTTTTATCAATACCCAAAAGAACAAAACAACTATAGTTGTTTATTTTTGCATGGCTACTTATTTTGCTAGGTCCTATCTCAATATTAAAACAAATCTATTTTTACCAAGCAACATGGTTCAGATGTTGAAATAACAGTGTCAGTATATTAATATGACAAAAAACAGAGGATAAAGTAATATTACATAAGCACAAAGAAGTTGGTATTCCACATACTAGTATCAGAATTTTTTAAAGTGTTACAAATTTAGAGTGAATTTTAAGTTTAAAAAGTTCCATCTGCTCTTTTATAGGGTCAAGTTTTTGTCATGAATAGAGACTGCCTATTGACGGACGGACAGACTCTTGATCATATAAAGTTATAAATTATAAAATTATACAAAAATTGGAGGTTTCTTCCCAAAGACGGTCGTCAACCATGTGGTTCTACACATAATCAAAATCGATCATGGTACTTACATTATATTAGGATCCTAATTAATCCAGTCATTTAATTATAAAAGAGTATGGGTGGATTGACAAGATCATTAATTCATCCCCTTACTAGCCTATGTAGCAAAACATGCCCAAATTAATTGCAACATTTTACATCCCCTACTTTTCTAAAACTGTTTCACGAGGTGGCCCTTTCGAGAACTCAGCCAGTCTTTACTGGAAGTGCCATTTCATCAGAATACACCTTTAGTACATTAAGTACATCCTACATATTCATTCATCAACTATGTCATTAGGTGCTAGTGTTCATAAATGATTATTTACAAATTACCAATGAGAAGTAATTTTTAACATGATAAGAAAGTATTGAATAACATTTGTCGTACATCACGTGTTATTAATTTTGTTTCATTCTTACTTATGTTTGGCAATTATGTATTTGTTATTTGACACGCTATGATGTTATTAGCAAACTGTATTCAACTAGTTTTTAAGATTAAAAAAGTATCGTATCCAAGATCTGAGAATTTTTTGAATTTCATATTGGCGTTATTCCAATATTTTATTTGGTTTTATATTTTATAACAAGAACCGGCCATATTGAAATGATCTTCTTTTTATCCCGTATAAACAAAGTTTAACCTCAAAACTTTCACGTATTTTTGTTGTAGTATTATATGTGTCAAAAGATATGGCAAATTATACACATCTGATTTTTCATATAAGTGTGCAGTATTTTTAAATATCCAAACAATGATATGAAAGAGTTTTAATCTTTAAAAAAAATTAATGACAATAATTTGCATGATAATAACATTTTTGAAACGAAATATCTACAATTAATTACACGACATTAAATAAGGGCATAAAGGTGTATGAGTTTTATCATTGATCTGAGGCAGCAAAAAATTATGATGGCTTCTAGTACCGACGGCTTTTAATGTAAAATTAAATTTAGAGAAAGATATACTAATCATTATGTTTGAAACAAAATCGTTCAATCTACAAATAATGTAGTAGTTCTCACTATCGAAACAACCAAACAGCTAATTCACTCTGATAGCGATAAATTATTTCACCTTTCCGCTGGAGGCTCTGTTAATTCTGTAGGGCTAAATATAAGGTATTAAGGCGAGGTAAGGAGACGGTGAAATGTACGTCTGGAGCCTTGAGCGTCTAGACACACGAGCTCGTAACCAGCAGACACCCCTGCCCGCGCCCACTCACTCACCCCGGAGACCCCTGATCGCCTTTTATGTCGCCCGCATATGGTCAACCACTAATGGTCGTATTCAAACGAATGGCAATAAAGATTATTGTGGGAATTGCTTTAAGTGTCTTTTTTGGGACAGGTCGGCACCGGCAGGGTGATGGTTGCCGTGCAGGATGTGATAAAGGGACGTATAGAGTCGGGGTGGGTATTATATGGTAATTCGAATACGGCAGATGGAGCAGCAATTGAGGTAGGTCTGGTCGCAATGGTATAAAATGGGGTTTGATACTAGTGTACTGAAGTGCTTTGAAGTGACCAAAACTATTTACTTGTGTAAATCTTCATAAGAATCAGGACAGTGGCGAGCAATTGAAAATCACGCCACAGATGTTTGTACTGGCGAGTACTAGTGCGTCATTAGCAAGTTTCTCTCAAGTATCTGGTAGTTGCAAATATGTTTATTAAAATATTTGTATAACAATACACACCAGTATGCGTGAAGAAACGCTACTTTTTGAGATGTACAAAAGATTGGGGCTCTCTTGAAGTCCAATATGAGGTATTCAAAATTCAAAGTTGTTAATAAGAAAGTGGTGGAGACACATCACTTTTATCAACAATTTAAACAAAAAATAAATGTTTTATTTCACAAACGTTAATAACGTTACCAAATTCAGATTACAGGATCCAAATGATCTACGAGTGAAATCTTACACCTGACGTTTTCTTGAAATCGGTACGCCTCTTTCTGGTTCTAATTTGCATTCAGCGCCTCTACAGTGGAAGTTGCGTTTACCAATTAAACTAACGTGAAATGTACTGATACACATCACTTGTATAAAAACAATTAACATTTAGACTGGTAGACTTATCAGTATGATCATTGTAAGATAATAGACGAATAATTACCAAAGTAGGCCTAATATTTGTTCAATATGTGAGACAAGAAGATAAGTTCATCATATTATTCGTATTCTTCCTACATTTACGACGTTAGCAAGAACATAGAGTAGCAGGGACGAGATAATATTTTAAAATAAACAAAATACTAACATTTTTTATTTAAAATACTTCATTCATTAGTGAAAGGAGTAATTTTGGTACAAAATAATCTCAGTATTGGTTTTTGACGCTTTCCGTTGCTTAGACTCAAAAGAAACTTACAGAACATTGAATGCGTGGACAGTGACACAAATTAAAAGGCTTCGACAACAAACCTATTGCGTCAAAACCAAGAGATGGTAATATTTTTTTGTCTCAATCGACAAGCACGCGATTGTGGTGCAACCTCAAAAAATTGGGGTTAACTAAAAATTGTATCGGTGCTTCACGGAAATGCAAAATAAATCATTGTTTGACAAGTCTAGCTCCTTCGGTTTCGCTTTAAATAACCTCTCAACACGAGAACTAAGCATCGTGCTTCTTCGAAGTTTAATACAGAGGAGTGAAAGCAAACTTAGATTAGAAAACGCTTAGGTTGGTTCTCACACTACAAACTAAGGCACGAAATCAATTTGCCGATCGTTCACGGGGCGTCCTAGCCAATTAGTGGATGCAGATACCGCACCATGGGTTGCAGGACTGGACATGTAATTTGTAAACCGCCTGCACAGGGCTGTAACTACCAGTGGTGCCCTCGAGTGTTGGGAAAAGCAATCTTAATAAAAGCGGAGTGCAAAATAGAATGGGCCCTAGTATCTCTAACTAACGCCAAGTTTTACCACTAGCGAACTGTAAAGAGCATTCAAAATAACACATTTCTATGGAGAGAAGAATTAAAATTTATGGGTTTACAAAATAGCCAAATAATATTGGTAGTGAATGTATTGAAGCCTGTCCAGTGCCTCAAAATCACCGATTTCACGTCCCTGATTGCGCAACTACCAATGGGAGTAACAGAGCTTCGCAATCAATTAATTTTGGTACAGAGGGGCAATACCGTGAGATAAAGTAACTAATCTCAATTTAAAATCTTAATGACATGGCACATTTAATACGAGATTTTTGATTTGAGGCATTATAGCATCACACAGTAGTCAGTGTAGGTTTTTCAAATATAAGATTCCTAAATAAGAGATGTTAAACATTTGTGCTTGCCCCAGGGGAATCAAATTTTCAGTTACGGCCCTGAAAAATCACTTTACACAATGTCCTGTATGACTCTCAACGCCCTCCTCATCGTTTTCTATCCTTGATACACTAGGCTAGAACCATTCCGTGCACTATAGACTTTCACTAACACCTACAGATTAGAAATATTCATCCGTACTTTCTTCCAATATGCAATCGCATTCGAACGGCTTATTATTTCTCGGCATAGCGCCTAGTTATGGAAATCGTAACGAATTAGAGCAAATGCTACTGGCTTGATTGTTATCCGCGTAATTAGTCATTAGAGGTTTCTCCGGAATAAAGCAACTTGAAGGGAAAACAGATATAAATTATTCTGCAATTTTGTAATATTGGATCCGGTAATTCAATCAACAATTTTTAAAAGTTATCAACAAAGTACATTTTTCTATTAAGTGGCATATTAAATGTATTCTTTTCAAAACGTCTTAGTTTTAATAATTGTTTTCAGAAGGTTTGTATTGCTCTTGGCGAATACATTGTATTATCACTGAAATTAGAACAATAATTTAATGGAATATTTTTATAGACAGTTTATAAATAAAACCTATAATTTTATTAGTTCCAATAAAAACCCTCATTCAATCATGGCCAGTCTGATGAAGAATAAAGTAAAATTTTAATGATCTTTATGGGATGAGAAAATAAAACCGTTTATGATAACTGAACAGATTTATATGAGTTTCTGTAATAGAGAAAGCCAAATGTAAAATTTTACGTACTCATTTGTTACTTTACATTATAAACTAAATGTTAAAAACACGTTTTGCGAACAGCTCCAAATCGTTATCTGTTCAGTGGAGATCTGATAACGCCAGTATCACCAGTATGGCCAAGTGATCCTGATACCTATAAGCCAGTAGGAAAAAGTAAGTAGATAAGACTACTTGTAAACATCAAGACATGTCTCGCCCCTATGGTATCTATAACGGGGTGTTGTACATGGAAGTGACCAACTGGTTATGGAAATTTTAACCAGGGCCTTATCGCAAGAGTTAGATGTTGGGACTCTCACTGAGGTGAAATGTGCTAATGAAAGTTTCAACTACTTCAGAGCTACTTTGCAAACATGTCACCTATTTCTGACAACAGAATAGTAGAAAGTGATTTGATACATTACGTTCATTAACACTTGCCAAATGTTCAAAAAAGTTAACGTGAATACATTTCAAATCATTAATAAATACAAAGAGAATAATTTTCTACAATCGGCAAACGAGTAATTGACAACATAGATTGTTCAATTACGTTTAGTGGAAGCAATCGTTAAGTAAAGGAATTTAAGGGCACTTAAAACCTGCAGCAGTAAAATAAGACCAATTCTTAGTTTTGTATTCACCCGATAATAATTTCCATGAATCCTCAATGTTATCAATACTAAGAAATTATTTCGATCAACAAGCCAGGCCATGAAAAATTGCAGCCGACACCGCGTTTACAACATGACAGATGGGGAGTCGGGCGCCCACAAGGTATTACTTAAGGATCACGACTGGCACCACTCTTGTTCTTGCATCACAATCACGGACTGCACCGCGGCCGTCTGCACACCCCGGGCTGGGTATCACTATCACCTCGTGCCAGAGTAATTTACTGCCAGCCCAGCTCAACGCTTCAACGACCCTCGCGCTGCTCAGGGTCTCTGTTGCACTGATAAACACACACTCCGGCCGGCTGAACCTGTAATTTCGTCAGATCTCTATCAGAACTCTAAGAGGTAAAGAAACTCATTGCCGTCAAACTAGATGGGTTCAACAAATTTCAAATGATCTTGCAGTCTTCCTGGACGAAAGTTATTTTGTTTCAAGGACAACTCTCGGTTTTTCCTACACATATATTCTGAACTGTTTTGCAATAAAAGAGACAAAAAGGTATAAAAGCTTTCAACTCATATTCACAATTTAATTTCTCATGTAAATCCTATTGAGTAAAATTAAAATGAATTAAGTTAGTGCAATCGGTTTTTGTTTTATTTCACATTCCTTTGAGATTACTTGCATAAAGTATAAAATAAGAGACACGTTTTCGTTATCTCAGAAAGAAATTATAGGCGTTTAAAGTAGGAAGCTTAGACAAGTATGTAGTCAGGTTAATGTAAAATCGGCTGAAGATAAAACATGATTTTTTTACAGCATGTATAGTTGTAGATGTAGTATTGCTTCAGGTTTGAGAAGATTTTTTAACGATATATGACAAAAATGCATACATTTAGAAGATTATTGTTTTTTAATAACAAGTTTCTTAAAGAAATTACATGTTTTATCAAAATATTTCTTCCCCTCAAGTCAACTGTCATATACGTAGTGTAAACATTTCATATCCTTATCTTCAACTTTTTTACTTTGAGCCTGAGTATAAGGCATCCCTTATACATCTGGCATCAAACGCTTTTTTGGACTCCTTGTGGTATGGCTAAAAATTGTTATCCTATCATCAGAACAGAATACTTTAAGGGCTGTGACCATATATTTTTTTAATTATTTCAACCGATTATTGATTATACCATCTTTAAAGAAGTACCTTAGTACATTTTCAAGTTACTTGATAAACTGTATAAGGGAGGGCATTGATTGCATGTGAAACGATCTCCTAAGCTATTTGCACGAGGAACATACTTTCTTAATTTGCAAAACCACACTAAAACAATTTATTTTGTTTGTATTTAAATAATACAGCTTGGTAATATATGATCGGCTCTCAACTTCTGGACTATACAATTCTGGCTCACGTGGTAATAAATCCCGAAGAAATGTCAGGGTCAGTGAATGCGTGGGCTCATAATTGGCTCACGTGTTGTTCGATTTATCTGACCAGAGTAACCAACGTGGGTCGCATTAAGGTCAATTTTCGGCTAATACTCGTTGCGCAATTTTCACTAGATAAGATATGACAATGGCTGTTGATGAATTTGATGGTCACATAACTTCATAAGTGGTTTGCACAATGTATTTCATAACAAAATTTAATTACATGGAGTTGAATTTTGTTGAGCGTGATGTTACAGTTAACTAATGAGAAAGGTACTCAGATCGATCGCATTGCATAACGGAAGATGAAGGTTTTGACATGACCTCCTCCAGTTTCGTTAATCACAAATGGAATCAGATCGTTAAATTGAAGAAAGTAGACGTAAATACGGACGACAATGGTCGGTTTAATTAGTGATAGGACGGGAAAGGCCGGGATAGAGAGACGAGGTAAGGTCGTATCCTCAGCCACTCTGCGCCGTACAAGGATACACGTGCCGCTGTCTGGTGGGGTTGAGTCCATCTGCTCCACTTGCTGGACGTGGACACCATCGCTTCATGATTGATATTCACGATTATTGGTCATGTTTTCAGTAAACCCCGATTAATCCCCAACTCTCACACATCTATAAACATTTTGAAGATGAAATTATGATATGCATTGCTAATACTAATAATTATAAACCAAAGCAAAAAAAATTACAACCAATAAAAAAATGTTTTAAGTAAAACTACCCTATATTGTAACCGAGAAACCTGAGAACCTATAATAGAAATATTATAAATACTACCCAAAACAAGTGAAAGCTAAGCGCTTGTTCCTTTGCTGAAACCCGGGAGTTTAAATTGAAATCGGCGATTAACTAACCCATGCAGATCTAACTAAAAGGCGAAAACTTTATATCCCATTGACTGCTGAAACTAAATCTCCAAACTTTAACTGCAGACGCGGCCCATTATTTTCTACGATTAAAGGTTACTAGAATTATTTATCAAAGTCTGTAATTCCAAGGTGAGCATTTGATAGTTAGGAGAAAAAAAACTTGTACTAGTACATTTGTCGAAGCGAGTTACAAAATTCACCCACGCAAACGATAAGCTGAAACGACTTGTGAAAGTAACAAACGCTTAGAAATCACACAGAAGAAAGCTGACCTGGTATTATGATAAAAACTATCATTCTGGCAAGCCATATAGAACTTCCGGTACACAGAGCTGAGTGTCTTTTATATCAATCTTAGCTTGTGCACAGTACACTTCCTTGTGCATTCTCATGTAAATTCCAATCATTGCTCCTAGGTTTGGGAATATACGCAAGAATGAAATTAAAATAAAAAAATATGAATAATTAAATAATCACCTTGTTAAAAAATAATGAAGTCTACTGGTAGACTTTCAAGGGAAATTATACCACTCCACAAATTCATTTGTATCATGCTCCGTTATTATTGGATAGAAAAGAGATAGCAGGTGGTATCTTCGTTTATCCTCAAATCTTTAGGTTTGAGGTGAGTTGCAGCTCCTCAAGAATGTTAATTATCTCAACAAACAACGTAAAATCACTTACCATACCTAACCGTGATTTATTTTCTTCCACAGCGTATATCATAGTACTCTGCAATAGTAAAAACCTCTTATAAGATTCCATATAGTTGGAGGATTTTGTCCACATTGAAGAAGTCACACATGAAATTGATAGCGACAATCTACAACATCAACATAATCGTAAGTCTGAGATTAATTATGATAAAGATTAAAAATTTACACTCAATTTTTTTTGTATTTTGAATAAATATTAGATGGCTTATGCTTTATATTAGATTTTTATAACGATTATAACCATTTCCTAGAAAGTATTTTCTAGCTCGCAGAGGTTTCTCTTTTTATCATTGCAACAATAAATCATGGTCCAGTTCATTTCCACATGAATCCCAGAATCCCAAAGAGCTTTCACAGAAGCTCCCATACGAGTTTTACACACTTAGCGGCTCAAAAAACATAACAAGCGACGAGTACACGACAGTGGCGGTGGTGAAAGCCCCATTTGTCACCGGGGAGCCCGTACACCGATGTTATCAGGGGATATCACCGCATCCATGTATCAGTAGAGAGAACACTAAATCATAACATCTGCCTGCTCTGTGCTGTGCGGAGCGGTACGGCGGCGGCGGCGGTTTCCTTATACAGAGGTTGAAGTCTCTTGCCCCCACAGGCAATGTGATCGATTATTTAAACCCTCCACACTTACTGAATGCAGTGGATTTGTTTGCTCTACTAGAAAGCCATACATTTTCTTCAGTTCTGATGGATGATTGAGTCAGTGTCGTTTATCTATTGCTGATACAAACTGATAGATCATTATAACTTAGATGATAGATAAATTCGGTAACGAGTTAGATAATCGATTAACTTGTAGTAAAGAGTGAAACTATTAATGAATTTTGATCGCTAGATTATTTAATTTGTATGCAAATAAATTAGTAATATACTCCATTAAAAATGTTAAAACTGTATTTTGAACATAAGATAAAAATACACTGAAAGAAAATAAATATAAATAAATGTAATTAACGTTTGTGATATATCATGGCAGTTGTTAGAGTAAGCCAATCGCACCTGTACTTGGAAAGATGAAATTTGTGTTTTACTATTAATTGCTATGATCGGGAATCCAATTCCTAAACCTATACAGCGGAGTATCTAAGGACGTCACAGAACGTAACACCAGTGTTACCAACCAATCCAACAAAGTAATTACATCACTTCTGTTTCTATGCCACATAATAACATTTCATATGATTGTACTCAATTTGCTTACAGATTTGTTTAGACTATGCTAGAAGCCAAGGTGTAAATTAATACGTGAATAAGTACGGGATAAATTTAAAAACTTAGCTAAAATTTTCCAGTCTAATGATTTTTAAAGAAAAATATTTGAGTTCAATTAAGAAATGTATTTAAAACAAAATAACACTCTGCAGACTGGTAACATAAATGTAACCTGGATAAGGTGCCTAATCCGAAGTCTTCCATTTCGGATTAGGAATACCTGATGGACCCTTAGCGAGAAGTTATCCTAGATCCTTACAAGACTCCAACGACAAGAACCAAATAGTACGTTGAGGCGGCATGGGATTTCTTAAAGCCTATTAGGCTAGAGCTAACACTTAGAGAAGAAAAACAATTGTTTGTTCCATAATCTTATTTACACCATCATGATTAATCATCAGATCAACGTAAAAATCATGAGGGTAATTCCTTAGACTATGAGAAACTAATTTACCAATGTTTACCTTTCTATCAAGAGTTATCACACGGACGAACAGAAAACATTTATATTACACGGTTCCTTGATTGCGTGTTAGCCTTCACTTGTTTTACAGGCTCTAAAGTGAGTGGTATGATCTTCATTATCTTTTTGTTGTATGAATGGGAATATTGAACAGTTTTAATAAATGATGACGTCTTAATACAAACACCTATTTACTCTATAAAATTAGTTTCACTGTATGACGATCGATACTTTATTCATCGAGTAATAAATTTCATAATCTAACAATGGATTATTTTTAAGGTTTTCCGAGCAATAGATCAAAGAAGTGTTAAGTTTACCAGAATGCATGTATCACAACCTTCTTTGGAAGTGTTATCTCTACCAACAGACAATTCCAAATGTTAAATAATGAAAAATACAATGTTACTATACACCTAACTGTTGAATTTGTTACACTTTAAACAGGTCACAGTACTCCTCGATGACCTTGATTGTAATCCTTATAGCCAGTGTGAATTTTAATTTAATTTATAATCTGTTACATACGTTACTTATACCACTGAACGAATTGCCGCTAATGGCCGCTAGCCAAATTTCGTCATGATTTGCCGCAGTGCATTCAGAAAACCAGCATTATTAATAGCTAAACATGCCTTAGCGGAAGTCATAGCGTGTTGTGACCTACCATGGATTGAGTCATTATGCAGTTCATCCGAAGGGGTCGTAAAAGAGAACAGCAAGGTGTAAAATGACCGTTATAAATGTGTGACCACGTCTCGGTGTGCAATTGACTCTCATTTTACGCAGGGCTATCTGAGATTGCGCGTTAGCGATCAGAAAGCAAACATTGCATAAAATTAGAGCGCAAGCGCACGCGCACTGCAGGCTACTCTGGAGACGTGTTATTACGCCGCGTCGTCGCAGTTGCGCTTGTTGTAATTACAAATGCTGCTCTGTATATTACATTAACCGTGTAATAGCCTGCTGTGCTATTTGGATAAACGGGATGATGTTTCACGTATTACTGCAGTACTTCGTTCGGATTGGCCGTGATGAAGGGTAATCCGTTTTAAACCAGTTTTAGAATAAGAAGAAATATAAATCTAATTACTCGTAGATCTACCGGTGTCTCCTCACAGTGCGATGTATTTCGTTTCCACAAATAAGTTGCGCAATGTCTTTCTCATTTTCAGGTGATTAACAATGCGTTCGTTTAACACATGTACTCGTATATATTTAGACGATTTTCCATTTGCTGCGCGCTATTTAATTAAAATCAATTTATGTTTGAAGATCTATGTTGTAAAGGATAGGTAAGCGAAAAATAGATAGGACAAAAATAAAACAAACATAAAGTAGTCAGAAATTTGAAATTCTATTATTAGTTTTCCCGGGATATATTTAGCTTATAGTCTGTACTCAAAAAGAGGCGAGAGATTATTTAGATTATGTTATGTTATGTATATAATATATGTATATATATATATATATATATATATATATATATATAAAACACAACCGCTTGTAAGTTTCATTGTCCTGTTACATAACATGCTAGGAATGTAGGTACATAAATTTGTAATGTTGGGAACTAAATTTACTAAAAATCTTGTTTACAAAACAATTGTACAAATTTCAAATATTTTTAATTACCATGTTAAGTATTAATTTGTATTAAAATACGTATATTATAATAAATTACAAAATAATAATAAGTGTTTAAAAAACCCCAATTTAGTTTCACTAATATAACAGTCCTAATTTTGAGCGTAGCTTGAACGTTTTACAAAAACTTGAAGAATTATCTTGCCAAACCTAACACAATAGAAAACCTTTATTGAAATAAGGGATCAATATTTTTTAAATACATTACGTTAGTATAAACTTTGCATATAATATGATAAATATTATTTAGATCTACATAATATTTACATACAACTTTGGATTTTGAGGAGATAAGTTAACGACAAATGGTTGTTGTTGTACCTAATATTCCCAATCCAAAATTAATAACAACGGATAGAGGTGACGGCGAAGACGGATGCAGTCTTGAGGTTAGCAAGTGTTAGGACTGCTTGCTATAAAGCCGGTTGCAACGACTCTGGTAGGATGGTTGAGAAAGAGCGGTTTAATATTCTCAATACCGCCATGAGGTTGGCAAGGGTTAAGATTGTCCATAAAGCCGGTGTGTTCCCGATTCTAGTAGGATGGTTGAGAAAGACGGAGTTACCGGCAAAGCCGACTTATCTTGGGGTGTTCCATACTCTATTACGACAATGTTTACTATATTATTTCATCTCATTACCAGTTTCCGAAATTTATAATTAGTGCACTCTAGAGATGTTTATAGCTCGGATTTTAGTTTCGAACTGACCATAAATTTACGTTCAAGAATTTCTAATTAATTTATTTTATTATCTGTTACCTTTTGAATTATTAATGTTCCATTGCAACCTTTGAGGGTATAAACCATTGTTCCCATATGTAAATGTTTACAAACATTTTATGTTCAAAATTCCAGTCAAAACTTCGCGCTTTTATAAAACAATTGGAAAGAAATTTGACTACACGAAATGTGTGGATGTGATCCAATGTTTAATATCAAGGAAGCGAACCTTTTCTTTGAAACTAAAACCTAAAATACACAACATTACTACCGTATTACACTATCACAAATCTACAGTAACAAACAGGAAAACAAACAAACAACGCTCGTGGAGAGCTTGTTGTGGAGTATCTGAGTCGTGCCGTGAAATAAATATACGGACAAACAAACATCTCTCTCGTCCCTGATTGTATATTGGATACAACCCAAAAGCTAAGAATACAACAGTAATAAACTGCGAACTAACTATACGCCAATTTAGGCCTGAACGAGTTAGTAAGTTCCGCGCTAAGTAAGTTCCGCAATCTTTCAAGAATATTAAAGAACTTTCTTAAAACAGTTTCTTGTAGTATCCTTCAAACTATAATTTTAGGCTAATTTAAAAAATGTATCTGTTAAATTATAAAGAGCATTCTCATTCAAAATGGATGTAAAGCACTTCTTGTACGTTTAATTTAGTACATAAATAAATAATTTTTCATTTCCAGTTCATTAACGGCCGAAAAATGTCTTTTTACAAACTTGCCATTTACTGTTCATCTATTCGTCCATGCGATAACATCTTCGTAGACAGGTCCTAGGGGTTTGGAAATTAGAATATAATAATGTTTCACTAGAACTGAGGAAGAGCCATTGTATTTACATTCTAAAGTTCAAAATTAAAGAAATAAATGCAATTCTTACATTTTTACTTGGTTCTTGAGGGTAAACATGATGGAACCAGGAAAATTACACAATAAACGAATAGTTTAACAAACTGGATACAACGATATCATGTTTTATTATGTAACATAGTAACACATTTGGTAAAGTTACTTGTTGGATTGTTAGTAAGACTTTAGGTACGTTCTGGCAGGTTCTTAGATTCACCGTTGAATTGATGATATTTATTTATCATTAATTTTGCTCACCAAAAGCTAAATCATTTTCACTAATTATTATCGTTTGATCGTAGTCAATAATCAATGTAAGGCTTCCATACAGACTTTTGCTTTTTAGATAAAATTGTTTTTCACGTCAACATGGCTCAAAAAAGGTTTTGAATGAAAAATAAAAATAATTTTTTTACAACTGATGTATTTAATCCATATCTAAAATATATTTAAGTAATTAAATATACGTGAAACATTTAGATTTCTAAACATAATCAAATACTGCATTTTTACTTCTGTAAATAATACTGTACATTGAAATTTTAAATTTGGGAATAATGAAAACCGAGAAAAGAAATTCTGTTAGTTTTGTTTGGAATCAAACAATATCACATGTTAAATTTTAATTTTTTAAGTCTCAAAAACTTTGACTCTTTTAACTAAAAAAACTACATAGATTTGTATAAGACCTTTTCAAATGAATTAAATATCTAATCCCAATTAAATCACTTGATTACAGTACATTACTGTGAGAAAGTCTGCGCAAACTTTGCTCGAAATCTGTACGTAATAAAACGTTGTTGAAACTTACTACAAACCAGACATTACTATCTCTATAATTGACTGGTGTAAGAGACATTTAAGGCAGATCGTATTAATGTAATAGACGCAATAAATCGGTGAGAAGTATAGTAGACAATAGAACAACGGATCAGACAACGGAAAATTAATTGAAATAAATTTCAGTTACGATAAACGTACGTAACTGATGTAGGAAACAATCTTAAATAAAGGAATAAAACTAAAATGTGTAATATAAGTGTTACAAGACTGGATTTCGTTTGGAAAGAATGCACAAAACAGAATCTAATTGATTCATATACAAAATCAAAAGGACCAAATGCATTCATTTTTTACTACTCTTATGAATACGGTATTACAATACATTTGTAATTCTCTCATCATATCAAAGGTGTTTCCCTCTCAAAGCAGAACCTCAATAAAAGGGGAATTGCAGTATTTTTAGTACAAAAATCTAGTTATGGATATAGTAGTATTCCTGCGTATAAAATATAACTATCAACTTTTCTTTCACCAAAGAAACAAGATTTTCTTAGGTTAACCCCGTGCGCTCTGTAACTTGGAAAAACACTAATTCTTCCTTGAAAATAAAATTACTTCCTAAAGCAGCAGTCAATTTCGAAGAACAAATCAATAAACACTGTAATATATCTTTGTGGACCAGTTTTCCAAACAAGACTTTCTTCATCCGGAATCTGTCCAACCTAGTTTTTTCCAACAATTTACATTGTTGATTAAACCCTTGTTTTACAAAATGAACTTGCAAAATTTAGAAGTTGCTATTTAAATGACTACATATCAAAGATAGCCACAATTGGGGAAAGATATACGATCGATAGGGAACCTAAAACATTCTTACAATCTGCTGGTTTTATATTAGTCAATTTGAAATTAAGATTTTATAAAATTTGAAATTTTATAAAAAACGGGCCTTTGAAATCCGTGACGAGGCCTAATTTTGAATGCGTAATAAGAATAATCGTTTATAAATACTTTTAAACTGTCTTAACTCTTTTATTTCACCGTGGTGAAAGAACAATTAGGCATGAAAGTAACCGTGACGCATAAAGGATGTGTATGAAAGCTACGAATGATCTCACATAAGTTACACATTTTAGCCGGAGTGGTGTTGTCTGCGCCTCATTTATCTCGAATGTTCGGTGCTCAACGATAGAGAGGGATGAGGTACTCGAGTAATCAATCAGTCACGAGACCGGCTGATGCTCGTAGAACTCACCCTCACCATGCCGCCATGCCGGGGTACACTGAGTGATCATATTACCAGGAGACTGATTCTCCTCGCTTTCACAATATTTGGACAAGGGTTTGCCAATTAGGTAATGGGATTGGACAATGTAAGAGAGACCGAGACCGATTATAATATAAGGGTTTTATAATACGATGATCCCTCTTAATCGAATACTGGTCAACCGGACATCCCTTTATGAATCGTAGTTTTTCATTAGGAATATTATTTGCACTTGTGCTAGGTCTACTTCCCATGTGACTGTTGGGATAATAAATGGATTAATCTCACTACGTGACGTCTGGTTTGAATTATATTATGGAAATACGAAGACCTTTTACAAAAAATACGTTATACGAATCATCCGAGGTTCTTCGTGGCATCTAATAAAGAGAGCCTCTATCCTCTTATCTATTTTTACATTGCAAATGTATTATTGGTGAAGATCTGCATGAAATCCAGTAATTTATGTTTGTGAGATCTATGTGGATATTTAAATCCCGCTATGCTATTTAGTTTCACAAGAATTAATGGTTGTTGCTAACCTACGATGTACTTAACTTAATTACAGTGTGACGTCTACAACAAACGTTTATCAATAATTTGAGCATCATCGTTCCATGGATATATCGTTGATGCTATCACAGGATTCGTTAGGAGATCTGATAAACAAAGTGTTTACGGTTAATTGAAAGGATTTGCTTGGAAAAGAAAGCCTCCAATGAAATAAATATATTATATTCATAGACTTCACTCCAGAATTTCGAACTACGGTACGTTTGGAGTGTGGTCACTTCCATCAAAATGAATAAGGTGAGGAAGGAATCTGGAATAAGGTGAACATAATCTGAATAAACCATTGAAAACCCAGCCTGTAGGATAGGCGTTATTCTTAGGTTTATTGTCAAACATACATTCGTCCTAATGGTTTTATACTTGTGTCACTATCCACATGAAGATTATTGATCGAATATTTTACTTCCACCGTTAAAACTCTACACGCAATATTGTCTTTAGGAGAGGCCGTTCGACTATGGTCTGACTTCGCTACATGTCGGATTTAGCAAAGGCTGGTCCAGCAGTTGATCCGCAGTTCCGTTAAATCTTTACCTCCAAAAGACATCTGCTTCCACATAACTTTTTATAAGAACAACTGTAGATGAAGGATTTTGTGAATTTATTTACTGAATTAAATCCTGTATTTATAAAACATTTTGAGATTTGGTGGAGTGCCATCTGATAGTTTCGTCACCACTTCAGGAGTGCCTCAAGGCTCCAATTCTGGACCTATCTTTTGTTTGTTATTTTTCAATGAAAATATATATTCTGGGATGGGCCATCCAACATTACACCGATTATGTAAAGCATAGTGTATCTGTCTCTATCCGTCGACGGATAGAGACAGATACACTATTCATAATTATGTTTAAATAATTATAATAAACAATATAATTTGCAATTAGCCATTGATTCTGATGGAAGGTGGGTTGAAAATAACCACATAATCCTGATCTTTAGAAACCGAAACTTAAAAAAAAAAACAATGGAATAAAGGTTAAGCACATTCTGAAAGATCATGGTGTTCTTAGATGGTATCTGAACTCTAAACATACTGTATAAGTAAGTATTCTTGTATAAAAACCAGGACATGTGTCATGTGCTCTGAATCGGTTGATTTTTCAACAAGAGAGATTTTAATACTGTCTATGATTGTAAAAAGTTGCTGAGAAAAATTTGGATTATGTTATCGACGCTTCGATTATTGGCCGAGGTTACGACGTTGACGACGAGCAGAGAAATTCCTATCATAGATAGTCGTAAGTTTCCTGAGCTGGTTGGAGCAGAGATGTGAATGAAGCTTCTTGCTCTTTCATCTCGATGTAAATTGATAGATTTGTTTTCGATAGGTTTTTGCATGTTCACTGTCCTTAGAAGATACCTACTATAACGGTTATACGAGCACTCTGGTTTAAGAGTTCCAAAGCATACCCACCATGTGGGAAATCCTTTAGCTGTCATTATTCTTGAGAAAGTGCACCGGTAATTACTATCACAAATACTTTATAAAGGAATCACATTCATTTTGATAATTGCTCTCGAAAAGTTTTAGTCATTTTAAATTTTTGTGAGCTGTTACTGTCTATAGTCGCACACAGTTAACCTCTTCATGCATGAATTATTAAATAATTTAAAGAAAAATTTTTTTACTTGTTTTCTTGTTAAATAGGCTTCTTTTATAACAAAAATAATTTTTTCAAATTTTTTTGCGTCTTAGTTAAAAAATGGCGGACCTGACGTCATATGACACCACTATGCAATAAGAAAACAAAAAAATGAATGTTACCTTTTTTATAATTTGTTTTATTTTCTGGTACACGTGCATTAAATAATTACTATGTTTAAGTTATAAATGTATAAAAATGTATTTAATCTCTTAACATTAAATATTGTCACATTTCGTAAAATAAAACAATGTTTATTTTTAAAAAAATTAAATTTCAAAACTAAAATCAATTCATTTATTGAAAATATCCATATAAGAACATCCTATTAATATGGAAAGCTTCCATACATTGTGGACATACATGTAAACCACAAATGTTTTACACTGGAATCTGGTTTTTTGTCTTGCAGTGTTTCAAAACAGCATCGCTGCTCCCTGGCGTTTCGACTTTCGATGGCCAGTGGTCAACTTTGTCGCATCTCAGTTCCGGAATTATTTTTACTGGTTACTTTTTTTCTTAAGAGTTGGAGTGTTGTTAGGAGACATTGATGAGAGCCTTCCTATCTTCTTCGTGTCACATAACCCTTTCGCAATGAGGGTGTTGGCTACAGATGATTTGAAAGACAACAAGTCCATTTTTCCATCAACCGATTTCGTGTAGCACAACCAGGCATTCACTATGGTCACATTTAAGAGGTGAAAAAATACTCTAAGGTACCACTTCTTAGACTTGATGCCATGAGGGTAATGTGCTATCATTCCGTCCGCCATGTCAACTCCTCCCATGAAGGTGTACTCGGATATAGCATGAGGCCGAGTGATCTTTATAACTTCTTGAGTTTTCCTGTATTGACTGAAAAATTTTGAAAATCTGTGCAAGTTTCAGGAAGATCTTCTGGTATTTCAATACCTTCTGAAATATTCTATTGGGCAACATCAACTTCAAATAGTTCATCACCTGATAAACTGCACTCCTCACCCTCTGACCCAGATGGAATAATATTCTCACTATGTAATTCCAAGTATTCGGCAATATCACTATCATCCAAGACAGAAGTATCCATGTTTTCTTACACCTACGAAGAAGAAAAAATAAAATAAGTGAAACTATACCAATCAGTAATGGGCATCGGGATAGTTTCACTTATTGCATGGTGGCGTCATTTGCCACTCATCAATAGTTTGTGGCTTATTTTTATTATTATTAGCAATTTCAAAAATATATTTAGTAAATATGTTAGTATATAACACCTAAAAGCAGAAAATAATTTTTCTTAAGTGATAAAAATTCCTCATTAATCAGGAAAATATTATGAAACTGCCAAAATAACCTCTCACTAATAACAACAATGCTGGACTCAATAAAAATGGAGGGAAAATGAACTGTTGCTTCCATTGTGCTGTAGGGTGGCTTTTGCTAGTACCTATAAACCCTTTAGTGAACTATTATGAGATAGAGACAGTTTGGAGTACATCTTACATTTTATATATATTTATTTATTTAGTGGTGTCAAATGACATCGTCATGCATGAAGAGGTTAAGTAAGACCTAACTTTTTACAAGTGTGCAATGTTTGAGTCACATGGTGGGTTTGGGACACTTCATCACTTCGGATCATTAAGGTTTGGTTTGATCCAAGGAATTCGTGAAGGATATGGGTGGGTGAAAAGTTTACTATATAACCACTGTAGGTTGCGCAATCTACCTATAACTAAATACGTCCTCATAAAAATGTGAGAGATACACATGTAACCCTAGAAGGCATTCGGTACACAATCCACAATGCAGCGAGTCGGAACAAAGCTCACTCATTAGTGTCACTTCTGCACTAAACGGCCAATCACATGTAAATGCGTGTCTTGATCTAATTAACGAGGCGGAAGACCGCGAGAGCGGGGAAGGCGTCCACCTGCCGGGCTGTCAGCGGCTGGAGACGTAGGAGCAGGCAGGGTCGTGGACAGGGAAAGTGGTGCATGGATACATGGCTTCCTTCGATGGTCATAACTTCCTCACGTCTGGGGTTGCGTAAGGAGGAAACGAGGAAAAGTCGGAACGAGGGATGAGGGTAATGGAACCTCCAAGGCTTCTAGAGATCAGCAACTCTGTGGGCTACGACGGGAAGACTAGTGGTAAAGTAACATTGATACTTCTACTAATTTGAGATAACAGTGATCCTTCTAACATTTGTCACTTCTTTCCAGAACATCATAATTCAAATAGTCCATTCAGCAATGTGAGAGGAAGTAGGTAGATGTTGTGGCAACTAAAATATTACTATTGTTTATTTTAGAAATATGCGATTCCACTTTGCCTATATTTGTACAATAGCAGTTTATTTATTGCATTAGCGCATAAGTTAATTTTTGTAGTCTGAAAGGTTGCCATTTTGGAACGAAAGGTGTACCAATTTGACCAATGACCAACCCAGCCTTGTAGTACGAAATTCAGGGTTGAACTTTTTCAGTGTTTAATTCGCTAGTTCTTAGGGATCGAAGACCGTTTGAGGTACAAAAATTGTTTGCATTCAAAAATGTATTATTTTTGTATATATTATTTTTATTTTTGTACTAGGTCCAACAATAATGGGTGTTGTGAGTATACAATAAAACTGAACATCCATCATATGAGGATGAAATCGAGTAACAGGCTGGACAAAGAACAGTCGCACTATATAGTCTATAATTTTGTGTAAAAACATCTACTGAAAAATCGCGTAGAGCAGTTTTATTTTGCCACTCAAATAACTCTGGCTCTCTTAGATTTTAGGCTTCCGCGCCCGGCGTAATTACAACAATCAAAGTCCTCCGGTCAACAACGCGTCAAGACGTTGCTAAGTCGTAGTTAGTTAGCTTAAGGTCAAAAATCTTATTTGATTGGAAAAACATGTTATTTGATTAGAACTGTATTTATTGTAGCAGTGTGAATATTAAATGGCACTTATGGAAGAAAATTGTTGTCTAATTTTCAAAATAATTCATGTACGTAATATAATGGTATTTGTTGGTAACTAATAACAGAAAAATTATCGTTTGAAAATACCAATTTATTAAAACTCTGTATTTGTTACAGAGAAGTTATTAACTGATAGATAAATATTTTTAATTGGTTTTTATACTTTTTCTGTAGGTACTCTGTTAGACATTAGTAATAAGAAAAGAAATTTAACGATCAAACATTACTTACTTAACACTCAGCTATGAATTATTCGAATATGAAATGCATTAGTTATTAATTTACCGCCTTATTTTTTATCTTAAATTATTAGAGTCAATCCCTAAAAGTATTAGTATGGACGTAAAACGAGTGATTGATTTAAAGTGTATACAAACTACTCACGATAGTTGTTCTGCAAAATTAATCTTTCCATGACACGAACGAAAACAGTCTACATCATGCTATACACTTTGCAAATACGGAAACGTATTAGGAACACAGTGATTTCTGAACAACATCTTTTCCAATTACAGTGATCCGGGTGGTTCCTTCCGATTACTGTGATTTTTCGTAATTAATTAACGTTACCGAACGCAAGCTCTTTCGGAGAATTACAAACATCTGCAGGGAAATCGATTATCGGGACCCCTATAATCTGCAACCGGTGATCGGCCGACCGCACGAGTTGCGTAAGTCCGCAAAATTCGATAATTATTTCGTCAATCCGATAATTATAGCGATTCATTCTCAAACGGAACCTCGTTACTTTCTGCTTTCCTCTGATAAATCCTCATCCTGCCGGTGTATCGAGTCGGGTTTGTGGGACAAAGCCGGGTCAAGTCGGGACACTCGGTTATCATCGGTTGTAAACTACGGGGACCCACGATGGGTGAATTGTGTGTGAAAGCGTTGATATATCAGGAACTGCGGCTGATTTATAAGAAACGGCTGATTTATCAGAGGGAGTTCCTGAACAGAACGCCGCACCGTGTCGTGAATTGTGGCTAGCAACGCCCCCGCTAAGTGAAAGAAATCGTTAGCAAAGAACGCCGTGAAGGCCGCGCTCGTCGATCGCCGTTTGCACCAGTTATGGCGAATTGTGTTGCCAAATTGAATTTCACTTTTACTTTCCTTCCTCATCGGCCGATGCTAAAGTACCGAAATTCGCCATTGTCGGTAGATAGACGGCAGGGGTTTAGGGAAAGGGACTTTTCCCGACGTCTCTAAGGAAGACTGCTATGAAACGAACACATTAATTAAAATTATACCCTACATAAAACAGTAGAATGCTCATTTCATCTTGACTTCATTCATAATCCTACCGAAAGGATTCAATATCCGAAATGGTCACAAGCCAAACCAAGCTTTGAACCACTTCTGCATAAATGGTAAATTTTCAAAAATCATAATGTAATTTGTACTTTCTACGTTCAAACATTAACTTACCAGTTAAAAACTTTAATACAGAGAAAATAATAATGATGTAACTCTATGGAAAATGTGAACACAGCTTAAAAAGTCTATATTATTTTACATGTTGATTTAGAAGAAATCTTTATGATATGTTTCCAAATGTGTGAAGTTAAAAAGTCGGTTAGCTATAAAATTTAAATTAATAAGTCCTTCTGTTAAAAAAAAAACAACAGATGTACTAAAATTCTTCATGTACAATGAAATTGTACTATACATTCTTTTATTTAATATATATACTAAAAGTAACTTATTTACTTTACTTTTACATAAAAACGCTAAAATGAGTAATGTAAGTACGTTTTATAAATAGCAATAATCGTGAATCCAATTTATTTTTTTATTTTTAGACCTTTAAACTACAAAAATATCCTCATCTAACACTTTTTGAAGTACTTTTAAAAAAGCTAAATAATTAAAATTATAAAGTAAAGTTCTGTTTTTATTGAATCTTACACTGTAATATTGCAAGTAAAAGCTCATACATTTACTCGTTATGTAAGTAAGGCAGCGGACAGCCACTTCAGGAAGGAAAGACAAACGGTAATGTCCAACCCTTAATTAACTATATGTGCGAGAGGTGCTATAAAGCAAGTGCCGTGACGTAACGTGGATATCGACAGTACGCTGGTTACACCGCGGTCAACATAGCGTGTTGTGGAGTACTTACACTCCTTCACATAGTTTACCGACCAGGGCTTTAAGTTTGCCGTGAATCACTTAGTTAAGAGAATTTCAATTTCCTGTTGTTGGATATCTTGTCACTGCAGTACTCGTACATTCCATGTCCCGAGTACAAAAGTAGGTAATTCGCAGAGTAGGTTGTTCTTCTAAAACTATTTACATAAATTTGTTGTCCGGACTTTTAACTAGTTCGCTCTTAATAAACTATACACTACGAGTTTTATTTAAACCGTTTTTGTTAAAAAGCAAAATATCCAATAAAGATCTTTTACGATTTTATTCGCACAATCATCACTTCCAGTCCATTAAACGCTGAACGATACCAAATACCTAATTTTAAATATATTTATGGCAAACCAGTTACATAAATAAGTATGCTTTTTCAGTAAAATCTAATTGAGTAACATCAATTATTGTAGGGCCTAATATATTTAAAACGAGTAATTGAGTCATTTTTATTACTACAGAGGTACTGTTCGTTGCGTCACGTGAATCCGTAGATTGCATATTTTGACGTCATGATTAAAACACTGAGTTTATTATATTTATAAATTAAATTTTCTTACGCTACTTAACAGGTAGTTTGGTGATGTTTCAGCAAAAAGTTAATATTTACTAAAGTTAAATAATGGACTTGGATTAATACAAGTATTATGCAAAGGCATTGGTTTTGTTTGTTTATGTTTGCTTATTATTTTTATTAAAGAAATTGAACTTCAAATGTTTAACTTTGAGTGTGACACATGTAGGATAACTTAACCCTAGCTATTACAGCTTTAATAGTGTACCTAATATAGAAATGTTTCCACATTTTTCCAGCACATAAGAGGAAATTATAAAGGTTTCACTCTTGTAAGTGTTATGCGCGGTCAGTCCCTAACGCTATGTTAAAATCAATAACGGCAGGTTACTATTAAAATAAGATAGGACTGAGTTATTATAACAAATAGGCTATAACAGAATTAAACGTTTCCTATTAGCTGTTCCACCAAGTCCCGCTGTTTCTCATAGATATACGACCAGAAACCGGCCTAGAGTCCGAGTTCAACGCACTGTCCAGAGTGTTTAGTCATGTTAGCTAAGTGGTCGTCTTCGTCTCACCCAATCTGGTCCATAAATTCGCAACCAACCTAGACCTAGACCAGACCTCTCTGACCGGCTCCAGATATACGGAGTGGTCGTCGGTGCAGAGCAGCGTGGCGCTGCGGTGTCTTCATTCTTTAGCGAGTAATTATCACTCCACTCCATTCAACACCACCGTGGACTCGATCTTTCCCCTCTTCTCGATTCCATTAACCTCTGCCGACCGATCCTATTGTGCTTTTACACTTTCCCACTGGATTTCCAAACGTATAAATCTACTGGAATTACACGTTCCTTAAGGATAACTTTTTAACTAACGATTTTTATCGATTTTATGTTACACGTACGTTCGTATCATTCTAATTTTTACGTCTTTAATTGGGTTTTAGTAAAATATGTACTGGTCAAGTGAGGCTGTAAATGTTACCATCATGTTAGCTAAGTAGTCGTCTTCCACTATCGAAAGAGAAAACTTCTTAAGAGACATTTTACGCAACTATAGGTTATTTAGTGCCAAATTAACTTTTCGGCTAAGTTCACGAGTTTGACTTTTCAACGGATCCAAAGTCAAGCGGACCGATTATTTCCAACACGCAGAATCAAACTCCAATTTACTGGCTGATTTGTTTACGACCAATTTTGGTGTTTTGCCTGTAAAAGGTCAGTTAGGCTAACAAACGGCTCCAAAAAGGCAATTAAGTGGAGTCGAGAAATCAATTGAATAAAGTGGAAAGATATTGCCGGCGCACTACTAAATTAGGCGATTTCTGTGTTACTACTCCACGAGCAATGATTGTAGGTGGGTACTTTCACCCTCTGCTGTACGCTAACGCATATGTGCCGTGAAGGGATAAGGTCAAAACATCAGCAACCTCTGCGGGTCGCTACTGTCCGCTACGGCCCTTCGTCCTCTGCAGTTGTTACGTAAAGGACGATGCGAAAGTGAAAGTCTCGCAAATAATATCTCTATTGTAATAATCGATACGTGATCACCGTCTGCTTTGATTCCATTGTTTCCGGGCAAGATTTCCGGCATGATTAATTACAGAACCATCTCCTTTATTTGGACCCATCTGACCTCCCGATGTTGACTGCACCGATTGTGTAAGTTTTTTTGAAAGTGAATGTTTTTTCTATACTGTGCAATTGTCCTTAAAGATAGGATATCAGTGTATTTTAATATGTCAGTTTAACGTAGGCGAAGATAAATTATTTGATCTGAATATAGATTTTCTGATGTTATAAGTAGTTTTTCTGAAACCTTTTCCGAGAAATATTGAATTCTGTGAAACAAGTGTCTCCGATAGGATAATCATGAAGAACACCACATCTTAAAATAATAAAGCCTTAATAACCATTTTACCTATAATAATAGTAAAATAAATATAAAAACAAAATTTTTATATTGCTGCAAGGCAATTACAGTGAATTGTTAAGCAGAACCTACCTCTAAAATGGGTGCTGCAACAACGGTCTCTTCACTATTTGTCCTTTTTTGGTTGAGATTTTCTTTAGGAATGTCACTATCTGCGATAGCAATCTCCTCTTCTGTATTGTCTTGAGCAAGGACGAAAGTCTCATCGTCACAATCACTAGCAGCTAAGGTTTCTTCTGATTTACCTAAATCCGTCCCACCCTCGTTTCTGGAGTCAACAGTATCGCTGACTTCGACTGAATCCGGTTCGTCGACTTTAACCAACTCTTGTTTACCGATCGCGACCGTAGTGACGTTCTGGGTGTCCCGCACTTCCACCCCAACCTTAACCACGGTCACGTGACTGAACACTTCTTCGTCCGAATGGTAATCGTTCGCGACGTACCAAGATGTGGTCGTAAGCTCGGAGTTGGCTCTCGACGTGCTTTTACTTCTCGGTACTACCGTCGTTCCTCCGAGCTCCGGGGTTTCATCGCCATGAGAGCTCCCAAAGCTGTTAGAAAAGTCCTTACACTTTTTCTGTATGAAGCTTTTAACTCTTTTGCTTCTGCTCAAGGATTTGTTTGAGCCTATTCTATTGAAATCGTCGATTTTGTTCAGTCCTTCATCTGGAGTTTTGGCCGCGAACTCGGGTCCGGCTGTCCAAGCTCCTTCGGCGGAGAAACTGGTCTCTTGCTGCCTCTGTTTGGCGTCCTGCTGGCTGCGCTCGCTCGGCGTGACCTGGAACACACAGACGCATGAGATCCTCAGGCCTCGCCCCAGAGTCTATGATTAGCTTAATGTCTATCCTGGCTGCATCCATCCACGCACTGCTGCACGCACATTCCACATCGCTCCGCCACGCCGGACTGGGCATGCGTGCTGAGATAGGAACAAAGCTATATGATAATGTCATAATTACCTAATGGTAGAATAAACAACTGTGGTATATTATAGTAATCCAGAAGGACCTTTTACCTCGATAACCATGCCGGGAGTCCGTGTACAAATCGATTCTTCATCCTACGTTTTATTTCATTCAGCTTAGCAGCGACTATTAGTAAATACACGTTACTTAAGTTGTAGCGATACAGTACATAGTTACAAAATTGTTTTTACCTGGCCATTCCTTTATTAACAGTAAAACATGAAACTATGCGTCTACGCCAGTTTATGAAGGCTTTTTAAAGCAGACATTACAGACGTGAAGAATTAAGCACACGGTGTATTAAAAAATCTCTTTGACTTTATCAAGTGGAGCAATAAGTATAACACGGAGTCGTGGTCACCAAGAAGATACATATTTGTTTCTGACGAGACCGTCAATTACCAATAACCCCCGGAATAGCAATTTCAACACAATGATTACTGGCTGCAGTGCACAGGATGGCATTAACCTATCCGAAACTATCGAAGGGATCGGGAGAAAGCTGACGTGCTACGAATAATAAAAATCTATTTTCCCAAAAACTCAACTTGATGTTCTACAACAAGTGAAAGTGGGCGGTTCACAATTATCTATCAAATTATCAGCGGAAATCACTTTTACATCATCACCGACTCGTTCGAGCCTCGACTCAAGGTCCTAGTCGGGTGCTGTCATCAGGTATTACACTAAAAGCTTTATCTAATTATTCACGTAACAACGATCGTGAGAGTGGGACTATTTATGTGGCTTCTTCAAAACACTATGCGACCCTCCTAGTCTCCTGGCACTTTCTTTTCCTGCTTGCAACATGGACTACATGAATTTACTTTCAACCGACCGCAAGACCTTTCTATGCGTTCAAGGTAGATGGAAGATTCTTCGCTACAGTAAAAGTTTCGCGACTAGTAAATAAGTATTTTGGAAGTACTTTCCATCTTAGTTTTGATCTTAGTTCATTCTTAGTTCTTTATGGTTTTAAGAAAAGACGGGTTTACTTTTCATCCACTCTGACCATTCCCCAAAGACTATCGATCAAGAGTGGTACTTACAAGTCGAGTAAACATGGAAATGTGTACAGTACGATATGGTGAAAAATGTAGCTGAGACTCTTAAGTCCGTCGCTTTAGACGTTGCAGCGACTGACTCTCTCAATGATAAACTTTAATTATTCATGATCAATTATATATCTCCAGGGGAAAATTTTAATCGCAAAATCAATATTTGAGAATTAGATTCACCAAAAGAAATACATAAAAAACGCTTTTCAATTTTCAAAATAAACCAATATTCTTTACGTTATATAACCATTACATCATATCGTTTTTCTAAATTACCAAACATATTACCGTTACTAAATAGGATATTATGAAACATACGCTGGATAATCTCGTGTAAAACCCAATAAGCTATCACGATGCAACAAATTGGTCACAACTCGTAGAAGATCCGAGTGACCAAAATGGAAGTTGCTCCCAGTCCGGTAACGAGCCTCTTAAACAACAGAACTGACAGTTATTACGCACATCCTCTTTCTTCACTCGATCATTCAACCTCTCAAGGGCAAGGTGACTTTAGTAGAGAGCACGGAACCAGCATTGTTACTCAACAGTGGGAGTTGTTAAAGTCAAATGAGGAAGCAGTATCCAGACGGTACGTTATTTACGGCTGTACCTCTAATAAGAGGCTGACAGATATCACCTGAAAGGTTTACCGTTCACGGCGCGGTGTCTCAAGGCAACGTGTTGGTATATTTAAATTACTAAGTATTCGTCAAATAAAAACATCTCCGAAAGACATTTGCCTTTCCTTTTTTATTATATACCGCATAAATAAGGTATAAGTAAAACACGAGTATGTACAGTTTATGTGATTTTGTGCTAATTAACAGCAGACTGACTATTAAAAATCCATAGAAGGCCCCTCCAATTGGGCCCGCAGTAAAGTGATTGAAGTGAAGAATTGATATACCAATAAACTGTTCATCATCCATGCGTATATTTAAACTCGACTGCAATGAAAACAATGTTTTTAGAAAAAAGTGTTACATACGAATAATCTTTTACTTAAACAGATCATTGTCACAATCAACCCTTCCAGTGGAAACTTTGCAACTTCACTTTTAACCCGGCCACGTTTTTGACACAGTGCCTCATCAAGGATTGGACAGATTTTGTGAGGCCAATCAGTAAATGAGATAAAATAGGATTGGGTGTAAGAGAAAGAAGGATTCGACTTGCATACCTGCAATGGTTGTCAATAGAAAAACTTATCAAACTGCTGGAACGAGTCTAATCCAACCTTGCCTTTCTGAGGCCAGTAGGATCTAAATTTTGATAATGACTCTGAGAATACCTTTGTCCAAAATTCGTAATTAAACTTCATCAAACAATTGCCTACAAGCAATTAATTAACAACGAATAGTCATTACAGATAAGAATGCATGTAAATTAAGACAGTTCGTCTTATATACTTATATCCAGGGTTTAAATTAAGACCTGATACGCCTGGATATATTCCAAACGGATTGAGATATATATATATATAACTGAAAACTCCCTAAAGTAGTGCTGAAAGAAGGAAGTTCTTTGAGTTGGCTCACTGAATTTCATATAGCGGAGGAGGCTTCCAGGAGAAGTTAGTCCCGGGTGGAGGTGGAGATGAAGGGTGAAAGCTGCTGCAGGATTTATGAAATCAGATCATGTATTAAGGTCAGTTAGCAAAAAGATCGGGTGCACCCAGATCATATTAATTCCAAAAGCTTACGGTTTCAACAATAGTGATCCAAATTAGGCTCATTGATAGTGGCGGAAATGTACCTTAATCATGTCCTAGTGAAAAAAAGGTATCTTGTATAAATTGGGCCAATGGACCAACAATAATCGATCCACGACTTGACGGTTTCGTTTATCGGCAGATACGCAGATCATCAGTTGAATATTTGTCAGCAGATATATTTCCATATATTTATTTCTTATAAGACCCATAAAACCCTCCTGCTTACATTAAGATAATACAATTGGTTCTTTGTTAGGTTATTTTTTTTATTCCCAGTAATTTAAGATAACTGCCCACACACAGTTAAACCACTCCTAAAGATATTTTTACTGTCAGGCCTAAATCAAAATGGCTTAAGAAAAATGAGAATTTTTCATTACTTAGCTAATGTGAACTGTTGTAGCTTCCTGAAGTGGGATATTCCAAATTTACGACAAAGACGTGTTATTTTTTATTAAATATAATTTAAGAATATGACATGCTTTTTCAATTAAACACCATATAAGAAAATTAAGTTCCTTAAAAAGTAAAGCAGCAATCCTTCCAGTTATCTTTTTATACACATACAGTTTGTAACACTTATGCACTTCCCTTTAACCTGTTTAACTTCTATATAATCAATTATACTTTAAGTGCCTACAACTCCTTGGGGAATGATAAAAAAAAGTATTTTTCTGTCTTCAGAAAATTTATCAGAGCTATGACTGTCCCCCAACTGAACATCGATTGCACCACATTAAGAGGAGAACCCTGTTCGTTTTGTCTTCGCCATCACTGATGTAATACAGATGAAAATTTATTTATATTATTACAGGAAATATATGAGAAACATTCTAAATGTGGCCTGTTATCTTGTCGAAGTACGGAGTAAAAAAGTTGCCTTTGACTAATGTATTATGACTTAAATAATGTCCTAATAGATATATACTTGACTATGTACAATCAGTTTCCAACTTTAAAATCATTGTTATGTTGTTTAGTGGATAAAGAAACAGATTTTGGGAAACGATAATGTATACCTTCAAATGCAAATTCTGGGATACTAATTATTGCAAAATTACTTTGACACATATCGTTTTGATTTAACCTGGTGCCTTAAATTAACGTAATCATTAGTTAAGAAGATGTAATTATGAAGGAAATTCAAAAATTAAGATTTGAAAGTCACATTTATTCAGATAATCGTTACCCGGTCAACATCAATCGAGGACACGAATAAATGGGGAAATGTACATAACCTTGACATTGATTTACAGATTGTGCCACCCACAGAAGGAAATGTTTGAAAGTTGATGTACCGAACATATCTTGTTTGACATCAAATCTTCTTCAAGGTCATGCGGTGGCCGGTAGAAAGTGGCAGGACCACAGAGTGACCTGTGGGTCATCGTGTCAAAGTGATTCTGGGAGCATCTTCTGCCCCTCTGGCATTTATTTTGGAACGCCACGGCGCTTTAGACCAAAATTCTGTGATTTTTTCGCCCCTAAATTTGCATGAGAGCCATTAAATTAATCTTTTATCTATGCTAAATTAAATAGGAATTATTACTAATATCTTTATTATCTTTATCTAATAACGTTAATAGCCCTTAAAAGTTATTTTGAGTAGTTCAAAAATAGTACAGTACATTAAATATATCGATAGGACTTGCATTGTATGTTTTTTACAATGTTAGGCAAAATATAACATAGGCCTATAAGCACACTTCACCCGTAGTGAATATTGATACTAATTGCTGCTATTAATACTCAAATCTGCTAGAATAACCAATCAGGCAGAAGACATATCTTGCCAATAAAACATAATTTGTTGACGAGTTACTTTGCAGCCGTCCCTTCCACTCCATGCTCTTTGTGTACATTAGTGTAAACGTCTATAACAATACGTCTGTCTATAAGCCTTGAACGGTCATAGAGCAACAATTCTCTTCAAACATCCCTAAATTCCAACGCTTAAATTCATGTCGTTTTAATAAGTTAAGTCGTCTTACGTATATTATAAAATGTTTAAAACTGATTTTTTAATATATTTTCTATTTTATAATTCTATAACCCACGGTGACAATACATTTGTTTGTACTGTACACGTTTAAAGTAAATGGTGATAAATACTCGTTGATTTGACATGGCATGGATACGCCTGTAGCTTTGAATGAGAGTATTGTTTGTGCTGTGTGGTATGGAAATGGGGAAGGTTATTAACATGAAAGATGCTCGGTAACATTTGTTCGCAACATGTCATCACACGACTGCTATCGGTAATTAACATATTCTTGTTACATATTCTAGTTGCTGATACAACTCGTCGACAACATGTCTAGAATCTTTCAACTAATTAGTAATACTTGTCGTTAACATCTGTTAAAGACCCGATGTAAAACAAACAATCATAGCAATAAAAGTAGAAAAGAAATTTCGGACCACCAAACAGATCCATCTCATTACAGTGAAATAAAGACAATCAATCACGAAGCCATTTCTATTTGCTTCGTTTCTAGATAGCTATCGGCGGAGTGCGGCACAAAGCGGAGAGAGTTGTAAAGAACCCCAAAGTAAACAGACGTGAGGTAGAGACCGCGGTCCAGACCTCGGTTGAACTGAACGCGCCGAACCGTGACCGTGACCGGGGTCACTTTCATTAGTGAAAATACCAGCGGTTACGTATTCTTCATCTGCAGCTCTCCGCGAGGACTTTGATCCAGAATCCTTGGCAGGCGGTGACGAAACTGCTGGGGAACAACTGACTGACTTATCCATTGTAGGAGTGTTGAGGCTGGTGTAAAGTGACGACTTAACGTTTTAGAATTACACTAATAAAATTGTTAATGTTTATTTTGTTTAAGAAATTGATGTTTTCTTACTATAAGAAAAACCCCGACAGCACTTTGTGTGTGGTTTTAAACGTAAAAACCAATAACCTATCTATATTAATCATACTTTTGTCGGCAAGTAATCCAGTCACAGATATATTTTTTCATTTTGGCGTTTGATATGTTTTTACAAGAATGTAAATCTTAATATCAGTAAATTTTAAACAATTATTATTTCATACTGTTTTCAGCAACAATCGTGTACGGTATTTAATCGTGTAATATTACGTGTATTATATGTTTTGAAAACTGAACTGAATATTGTCATTGGTGATTTACAAAACAATAAACAAGCCGATAGGTGGTGAGGAAGTTGAGAGTTTTTCTTGGTGATCAAAATTGGTGTGATACATATCACGCACCTGTTGTAATATCTGTGGTAAGTGCAATAGTTATTTATCAAATAATTTTTTAAAACATCTACGAAAGTGTTCTCTTACAATATATTCGCCAGTCCAGTATTCTGTTTTTACAGAGTACTTACTAAAAGCGTAGAAGAAAGTATTTATTTCCAAAATTGTTTTACTAAGTTGGGTTAAAATTTTGATTAAGATATTCTGACACAATATAGTGTTGAGTAACTTTCCGCACCGTGTGTAATTAAGGAATAATGACTTTATTTATATACACATATTTTTAACAAAAGATCAATATTAAGTGCAGGTAATAAAATCACATAATCATACAGTTTCGTCGAAATGTCAAAACTTTATTGGCGTGTTTAGTAAAGTGCTAAAAACTGCAGCTCTTTAGAACGTTTCACCTAAAAATAATAAACGGTCATGCTTTAATTTTAAATGGAAATTTAATTATTGAAATCGTTATAGATATGTAAGTCAAAGTAAACCTCTCCAGGGAATTTTATTGAATTTAGAATTTGAAAAATGTCCAAACAAAAAGTTATAATATTATTTATAAACTTATTGAAAAACATATTCTTGGATAGTAATAATTCTGAATAAACTTTCTAAATCTACATACACTGTATTGTGTTTAAAATACAAAAACCGAAGAAGTCTTATTCAAATATGGATTATGATTATGAAAAAAACCATGGGGGCTTGATGGGCCACCCTCGACTTTTAAGAAGTTTCTGAATCGAGTAAATGGCCAAACAACATGTTTACTATGTTTCGTAAAGTCTTTTATTGAACAAAAATAAGTAAAAATAACATATATATATATATATATATATATATATATATATATATATATATTACAAACATTAATTTGAAACTACATTTTACATTTTTTTAAATTGTTACCAACACAATGGATTGAAAATTTGTTTTTGAAGCGTTGTTTTTGAGTAAAATTAAAACACAGAAGGGTAATGTTTTAGAAATGGTTTTAGTTGTCGTGTATCGCGATATAAGATTGTACAAGTATGTTGACGAGCTAAGTTATAAATCCCTGTAGTGCCAAAATATTTTTATGTTAGTAACGACAAATAATTGAGGCGTAGCGTTCCAAGTGATATTTTACCGCAATTAATATGTTCGTCGTTAAAGTGTCAAATCAGCGGGTCTCGCCATTACAACACGCTAGCGCGGCGCAGCTCAGCGACAGAAACAGCTGCAAATCGATACCCGTAAAGGCGGTAACGGTGACACGTCGGGAACCGCTTCTCTTCACTCGTCACGGTGACTACACCTCCTAATGGAGACATGACGGTCGGGAGTTGGGAGCCGACATGAAGAGTCGTTAATATCGTAATTAACCCAGTCATTAGGCGCAGGCACTTTCGGATGTCAGATCGGCGCGAACCCAGGCGCGGGGCTGCGCGGCGTGGCGCAGTGCGCTGACTTGCACGCCGTTACAATGGGTCATCGGTAAACACTCTCCAATCACGAACGGATTATTGGATTAGAAGAAAGCATAGCGATCAGCTGACTGGTCGGCCGCACGACCCTGCACCCTGGTGCTGCTGCTCCCTCTAGTGACGTCATGGGTGAAAATACCCCGAGAGCCAATACGCTAGCTGCACTAATTTGATCAGGAAACTAGAAATGATTCACATTCTTGTCAAACTAGTGAATAAATAATAAAAATTAGAACTGCAGCTTCCAGTTCTACAAACTTGGTTGTTATTTATAATGTGTAGACAAACCAATTTAAACAATAAGCCACATAAACTTCAACATTGTTCACAAATATTATAGAGTACAAAAAATGTCATAACAGATTCAAATTAATAAATTACATTTCTGCTTATACTTGCATTTGGAAATTAAATATATTTACATTAGAATAAAGCCTTCATTATATTTTGGAACATTGTTCAATGTCCTCTACACAAATATTAATCACACAAAAACACTTGATTAACTCAAAACAGTTTTAAAATACTTTATGAATCGTTTGATTACACTTTTAAACAATTAATAGGTGAGCATACTTAAATTAAATTACTGTAATACTAAAATAATAGCTGTTCGAAATACTTTCTAAGCTCAATCTTCAAATCAAGACTAGGAAAATTACATGTATCCTATCACTCCGGCAAAAGTGATAAAAAATGGAAACCTAAATACCTCTCGCTTCAACGGACCGAGACACCCCCTCCCCTCATGGAGGCACGGCCCTGCTTTATTGAATTATCTGGAAGCTCGGGGCCCCGACACCACCTGCGCAGGCCCCTCATTGTTTACACACCAATCCTCTGGGCTCCACATTAGCTACAGCTATCTCAATCACGACAGTGATACCTCCGGGTGTATGGAACAGCTGGGCCATCTACAGACTAACAGCTGATTTCTCAGTTACTCTGTTCCGTGAACAATGGACGAGCTTGCACGCTCCAGTGGAGCCACGGCGATAAGATGATAGCTTTCAGCATGTGCGCTGTCGAGATAATTACCAATTAAATTTAGGAACTTGTATTGTGATACATATTATATTTTGGCGAAGATAAAGAATAATTAAACAGAATTCAGTTCCAACAACTTGTGTGATATGAATATTTTTACAGAAATGTAATTATTACAATTATTAAAAAACATAAAAAAGAGATAAATTCTGCGTTTAAATATATTTTAGTAGCCACCAATACAAAAATAACAATGAATAAAGCAATAATGTTTTTTGTTGCATTATACCCGCCATTAACATTGTAACGCAATTATCAACAAAGTTCTTAAATTCAATACTTATTCCCTCTCCGAGACATATATCACTCAAATAATTCAGACACTCGCACTGACTTTGGATCAGCAAATATCACAGCGGCTCATTTTAAGTTCATCAACGCAGTAATAATAAATTATCAAGGAGTAACAAAACTGTAATGACCAGGAGAAATATCTAGACAGTGGTTTTTATTGTTTATTGGTTTTTAATATTTAGAAACATGCATAACGGCGAATCTGATCTCACCATAAAATACGTCAATGGAACTCCAAAAATTGTAAATAAGCCCAAAAAACTAAATTCCTTCCAACGGGTTAGCACAACTGAATATTTATTATCAAAACATAAATGGAATTAGGACTAAACTAGCTGAAATTCGTCAATCACTAACCACTTGCCATACATGATATAATAGTCCTTACAGAAACAAACCTTCTACCTAGCATCGCAACCAGTGAACTCGGCCTATCCTGCTACCAAGTTTTTTTAGGAGCGACAGAGCGCTCGACACTACTAATAAGAAGAGTGGTGGTGGAGTGCTAATCGCCATATCTAACAACATCAAATGTGCTGAAGTCCCTGTTTGCACCCCCATCAGAGGCTATTTTTTGTCTCTATCTGTCTCTCCTATCCAACGGCAAGAAAAATGCTTCTTGGTGGCGTCCTATATTCCTCCGAATAAACCTACAGCATGTTATACTGATTTTTCCGACTCTCTCTCGAAGACATTGTCAACTTTAATGGGTTTTCAAGACATCTTGCTTCTAGGAGACTTCAATCTGCCGAATGCTGACTGGACCTCGATGTGCGCATCGCGTGACGGCTCTTTTTCAAGTTCTTCAAAATATGGCAACCTTGTTTGGCCTTACTCAAGGTCAATAAGATTCCCAATTTTAGAGGTGTAATCCTTGACTTATGATTTCTCCTCTTTCTCAAAACATAACAGTCTCTCATGACCCGATCCGCTGCTTCCAGAGGATATTCACCATCCATGCACTGTCTATGACTATATCTGGACCATTTAATGTCCAAAAAAATGTAACTTATCAGGCCAACGTCAAGCTTTGTGACTATGCTAGCGTACTCCAGGACCTACAGGCTCTTGACCTTGCTGACTCGGTTTGCTCGGGGAGATGTCAATGAATGCATTCAACGTATTTGTTAACACAATCAAGAAGAGTGTACTTCAATTCTCTCCGAGGACGAAGATGGGATTGTCAGCCTTCCCTAAATGGTTTTCTAAGGAGTTGATCCGCCTTACAATTTTGAAAAAAATCTCTCCACAGACGCTACAAATCGACCCTTTCCCAGCTTAGTTATAACCAATTCGCTGCAGTAAGAGCACAGTGCAAGTCAATTGTCCAACACTTGTTTCAACCGGTACATGAATACAGTTCAAACTTCAATAACTGATAACCCAAAATTCTTCTGGAGCTATATGAAATCGTTAAATAATAACAATGCAAACCCCCACTACCATGCGTTTTGACGACATCTCATCAAGCTCTGAAAGAGATTTTAGCGAACATGTTTTGCTGACTTATTTTGCCTCAGTCTTCAATCCGGCCAATGACCCATTGCAGTCCAATCGAATCTCCAGCTCATCTATTCACCAATTTTCTACCTGCCGCATAAGTCCATCGGAGGTTTTGAAGACACTCAAGAATCTTGACACTAAAAAAGGTCCGGGCCCCGACTCAATCCCACCGACAGTAATTAAGCACTGTGCTGATGTCATCGCCCGTCCCTTAACCACCACTCTTCAACAGATCACTATCAGAAGGAGTATTCCCCGGATATCTTCAAAATTGGCCATGTGGTTCCCAATACACAAGAAAGGCCTCAGTAAATGATAATAAAGAATTACAGGCCCATTACCATTTTACCAATACTAGCCAAAATCTTCGAGAAGATTGTTTCTGAGCAAGAATCATATTCATGATCAGCAGCAAATTGACTATTAGTCAACATGGCTTTATCTCAAATAGGTCTACCTCCACCAATCTCGTTCTCTTTCAAAGCCATATCATCGAAGCATTTGAACGAAGGAAGCAGATTGACACCATAGAAATGGATTTTCTCTAAACCCTTCGATAGAGTGTGCCATGAAAAATTTGTTAAATAAATTGGGGGCATCGGGATTTTCGGGACCCTTCCTCCAGTGGCTTAAAAGCTACCTACATAACCGAAGCTGGTAGTGAAATATAACAACGTCCTTTCCAAGGAGTTCAATGTAACAAGCGGTGTGTCCCACAAGGTTCCCATCTCGGGCCCATCCTATTCAATTTGTATATAAATGATGTGGTTTCTTCCCTGACTTGCAAACACTTGTTGTTTGCGGACGACCTGAAGCTGTACTCCGTTATATCTTCCGCCTTGGACGTGTGCTCAACTTCAAGATGACATTAACAGGTCGATCGCTGGTGTAGTCTTAACAAAAATGTCGCTGAATCTGAGCAAATGTGTTTTGCATCTCATTTTATCGCATTTCAAACCCTATATTGCATGATTACTCTGTCAGAGGTGTGCCACTATCCAGAACATCGGAGGTGAGGGATCTTGGAGTGTTCTTTACTTCTTCCCTAAGCTGGGAGCCCCATGTCCAACATATATGCAATAGCGCTCTTCAAGTCCTTGGCTTCCTCTTCCGAGCTTCTAAGTCATTTACTGATCTAAACGTTCTCAAACTCTTGTACTGCTGCCTGGTTGAGACCGCACTTAGAATACAACAGTGTTGTTTGGTCTCCTCACCAGCAGTATCTAAAAGACAACATAGAGAAGATCCAAAGACGTTTTCCTGAGGTTGGTTGGTGTTAGACTAGGATTCCGATATCTGGATGTTCCTGTGCAAGAAGTCTCACGGCTCCTAAACCTACCCTCCATGGAATCAAGGCGTGTCAGTCAGGACTTACATTTCTTCTATACAAGCTGGTCAGAGGAGAGTTGGACTGCCCTGATTTGCTGGAAAGAATAAACTTCAGGGTACCTTCTGGCACGAGGTCAAGGGCACTTTTTGCGAAAACCTCAACTAATACCTTATATGCAGCCAATAGCTCACTGTTTCGAGTCCAGCGCCTGGGCAACACACTTCCTGATCACCTAGACTTCTTCCATACCCCGCCCTCGTCATTCAGATCAGCTGTTTCGAAGCCTCCAATCGTGACACGTGACCACCTTTGGCTTGTGCAGTGATGTGCTCTTGAGTGGTGCCTTTAAAGGGCCACTACAACCAGTGCAAGTGGTTTTGTTATGCATGGCCTGATCAAGGTTGCTTCCGTATTAATTAAAACTTGTTACATTTCATGCCTAGTATTGTTTAGCAGGCTATTGTTACTGATTATTCTTTGTTGTTATCGCTAGTGTCATAGTTTATCTCTTGTTTGTGTCATTGTTTATCGCTTTAAACCACACATTATTCATTTTTGCATATTTTTATTAGCTTGTTGTTATTGCAGTTTATTGTTGTGTTTATTGATTGTTGTTTGCTTTCTGTTGGCACCGTTGTTTTGTTGTTACTTCTAGCATTATTGTTCACGTTTTGACTAGTCGGCATTTATTAGTCGTTAAGTCAGCATCTTGTCTTAATCTTTGCCATTGTACTCTTCACGTTGTTGTCTCCATTATTTAGAAAATATTTTGTTTTGTTTTTGCAATTGTACAATTTAATATTTCTTGTATATCTCTTGTACACCGTCTCAACATTGTGCTACTTTGCTTACTATATATGGTATAATGTCCTGTATTTAACTATACTGATTGTAAATTGGCTAAGCCGTTGGAAGACAAAATAAATAAAATAAAATAAATAAATAAATAAATAACAATGACTATGTGAAAGAAAATAGTAAAAATAAAACCAACAGGTAAGTGGATGATGATGATCCTGAAATATAATATGGACATGATGGAGGGATGATCCTGTAAGCTACGATGGATTGACCGAAGACGTCTTTGCGCCCTTAAGGATTCTACGAATGCAACCACAATAGAGATATACTTAGTTTCTAAAGTTACTAATGACGACCCCATCTTATTCGGTTATGTTATTGACAATTTTTCTACTACACTGTTGCATTCCTGACAATGATAGTGGCATTTAAAACCCCCTTTCATTGAATACGAACCCAACTCGTTTGTATGAGTGAATGGGGAGATGAATGAGTGTAACGTCCGTCCCCTGCATAGTACCTTTATCAACAAGGAATGAAAGTCTTTTCGAAAATATGACTATCAATTAATAGCATTAATGATAGCAGAATATTTACTGTATGGATTTACTGTATGGACTACGAAAATTTAGGTAGTGGTCTGAAACATTAATCGGTCAGAATATCGTGCTTTTGAAGGCACAAAACAGACACCTCCTGGTTAACCTGCATAATGTAGACTTTTGTCTACATCTCTGATCATTATGCAGCTTGTTTATCGCGCTGGTCACGAAGATGACACTTTTGTATTTTTTGATCTGTTATACTCGTATACTGCAATGACTACCAAATCGGATCTAAACTTTACGGCTCCATTATTTGACAGTTATTCTTGTATTGCAAGAACGGAGCTACATTTAACCGTGACTCCACAAATAAAACCGTCGTACACTTTCATATACGATGACCGAACATAAAAGCTTTACTACATAACACTTCATTCCGATGCTCAATAAATAATTATAATAATACTCGTATAATAATTACTCGTATTCTTGAAACGAGAAAGTTGTATATTTTTATGCTGACGTCAAATGGTGTTTATTGGGAGAGGGGGGGGAGGTAATGGTAGAACTGCAATTAAAAAAGTAACTTGTTTTTATGATCTAAACTATTATATAATGAATAAGTAAAAAGGGTAGTGTTTATGTTAAGAGATCTGAAAATACGCTTATGCAAAAGAGTAAATTTGACTCTACAAAAGCTCGGCAATTTACTTTTTACATTTTCCTCGTGTTTTAATGGTCCATTGCGTAACTTGTACGACAATTAAAATATATTATAAATTAACGTAAACAACATTACAAGTTGTATAAATCAAACATCCTCATAACAGAATGGAATGCAAAATATGACTTATATTCGAAAGTTTTCTAAATAATTTGTAAAACTGAGATGGATATCCTACTTAAACTCACACAATTGATCAACGTCAGCTACAAGCCCACCTATTCAATTAGTCGCGATTCCCAAGTCAACAATAGACACAAGGTTAACGATTATTGGCCGCTCGTGGTGGTCGCGTACTCCCTTCACAATCGATAATCGATAGTTCCATAATCGATTATTCAACCACGGACCGGGCTTCGGGCGGGTAAAGTGCAGCACGTAGCTCGACACATGCCACACAAGACGCGATAGCCTCACCGTGACTTACTGCGATATTGATGTAGTATTAGCTTCAGGTAAACAGTGACTTACTTTGGTCACGGTATCAAGTTGAAAATCCTCTGTTCATAAATATGTGATTGTCAAAAACTCTAGTCCAATAAAAGTATTTAAAAAATATTAAAACTGTTTTAGATTGGTGAAGAAGTAATTTTGTATATATTTCAATCAATTTATGAATATTAAGATTTTGAGGCATTTTCCTTTCCTTTAAATTTCAAACAACTTAATATTGTTCCCTTTAGAGGTTGATGATAAATTACTTATGTAAAACAACCGATTTTAAAACCCCCAACCAACTCTGGGGATATAATGTTAATACTTGTCAATACACTCTTTTAATTATAATTGCAAGTATTTGTCTTTCTTATAGTAAAACACTGTTACCAAACATTTAATTTTAAATTAGTAAAAATGTATTAAGTTATAACAAGCTATTTAAAATGTAATAATATTTCAATTCAATTTTAATACATTACTATGTACTGTACATATAAATACATATAATTATATTTAATACAAAAATAGTTTTGATATCAACTGAATAGAAATTGCTAATTAATATTTGAATCTTTATTCGTATCATTATCGTGCATAATTCTAAACATGTGTTTATATCGCGGCGGGGTGGAAATCTACGTCATTTGTGGTTAGTTAAAATAATGGTTGGAGCAAATTACAGGATTTCTACAAATTTCTTTAGGGTATCCAGCCTCTGCTTTGGTGGGGACATGATATGGATTGTGTATGTTTGACTTCGTCAACATATCTCAGCTAGCGTATTCTGACATACCTATCCTGACAGACCTATACAAATGTTTCATGCTCCAAATGAGTTAAACAGCTGTTCTTCAACATTGTGTACGAACATACATATTGTAATAGGTCTAAGTAGTAGCATTTAAATTTTACTTTTAACCTCCTATAGTGCATCATATTATAAGGGAGTTATTCGAATTTGGAAACTAATTTTCCTAATCTACACCTGTTAAACATTTTAATTCGAAGCACGCTTCGGTTGCGACACAAAATTACAGCTTGAAACAGGAAATTTATCGGAATGATATTTCACAAAACTTCATTACACTATCTTAATTACGTTTCAACCAGCCATATGGGAAAAGGTATTACCAACGAAGTCGTTTATTAATGTTACCTAACCTTGTAGAGCGGCGTGCCGGCCACGAAACTGCACCTCCAAATATTTTAATAAGAAAGCCCATTATGATTTAACAGCTGTAAACACCACGTACTAGAAGCTAGCCGGTCCAGTGTCAAATAAGTCCCAGAGTAATGAACACGTGTCAGCCTACCGCGTGCATTAATGGAGAGGCCGTTCTAAAACTTAATGAATGGAAGAGATTTTCAACGTTTTGTTACTTGATCAGTGTCCGGCTAGAGATTACAGATGGAGTGATAAAATTACATCACGCTTAATGGTTTTCGGTGTCGGGAGATGGAAAACAGATGTTCTCCAAGCCACCTAGAACGCCTACGAAATGTCTAGTTTTAATAGGCAGCACCTCGGTGTGGGTTGTGACATAATGTTCCTAAATTATCAGGCCCATTTGACGAGCGTAATTAACCTGTAATTTGACATGAATTGCCTACAAAATATACTGTCCATGCAACCACGCTTTTTAGAGATTTAGAGTTTCGTGTTCAGAAAACGTTTGTTTAAATAAAAATATATTAAATATCTGCGCGCATAAAAATTCCTACCTTGCTTACGTAAGGTTACACTACACCCTAACACACACTAATTAAAAGAAACTAGATCGTGGCATCGAGGAACAGACCCATTCATAATAAACCATAACAATGTTCGGTAACAAAAAACGTGCAACCCTTTTCTCTTGGTACTTGTCTTGTTTGATATATTGCATTTTATTTTTATTTTTACGTTAGTTTCTACTAATGATGTTCTCCTTCTACTAATATATTAAACTGTAATTAATTTACGAAACCACATTTTAAAATGTAGCGAATTAGGTGAAAGAAGCGGCTTGTAAATTTCATTATTGTGTTTTAACAGCATTCTTCTTTAGGTACACAAATAAAAATGTTTACTAATAAAAATAATTAAAACATTCTTGGATTGAATATATATTTTATTATACAAAATGCGCATAAAATAATTATATGTAATATGTTTGAGGCTGAAGAGTTTATAAACATTTTTGTGGAATATTTGTACTCTATGTACAAACTTATGTCGAACTCTGTGTCTACTAGTGTACTAAATATGTAAGAGTAAATGACACTGTAAATGTATTTGTTGTAATGTTTATGGTTTTGAACTTAAAACGTATTCATATTTGTTTTAATTAGCTCACCACGAAATTTAATTGGCAAAGCGTTTACCGCAAGCCACTTCCTCCAATAATGGAAATTATTCCAATCACATTTAGTTTTACGTCTGGAATGAAAATAACCTTGCCCTGTTCAAAGTAAATTTGCTGTAACTGTAGTTCAGTACGAAATTTTCTTCTCCTTAGTTGAGGCTGTATGAAAACTACAAGAAAATTCTTCAAATTTTATATAAAAAAACACAGTTTGGGACTACTACAATCAGTGTCTACAAATCCTGAAAACGAAACATTTATACAACATATAAAGCTTTGATATAACATATAACCCTATAACAACATTATTGAAAAACGAATATAAATCACAGTACCATCAATCTTTTTACGTTATAACCAAAACGTTTTAAACTATTTCTTTAAGACTTTGTAGTAAATTTTTCTTGCTTAAGTATGAAATAATGCAATAAAATAATATGAGAGTTATAATTAGAATACAAATGATGGTTCCTTTGAATTTGAACTGTACTAATTTGCATTATTTTGCTTTCCCTATCAAAAAATGACAAGGAGTGAGATGGAAGGTAATTAGATCAAATGAGCTTGATAGGAGTAGGTGGGGAAGAAAAGAATACATTCATTTCAGAGAAAAAAATTAATATAATTTAAAATATATTTATAGTATATACCGCATGATAGCTAGTGTTGACAATAATATGTATTGGTCACAAGTAGTTTTAACTGTATATTTATTGGTTATAACTGATAATGACTTAAATGTATGTATGTATGTAAAACTAGTTTTAACTATATACGTTAGTCAAAACTATTACTTACTAATCAAGACAGTTTTGCCCTTAACCGTAAAATAGACACGATAACTTCCGAATTAATTAGCATAGGGTTTTACAATCATATATCCAAAACTTGTATGGTAACTACCATTTCAAATTTTGTTACCACCTGAGAGCCTTGCGGTATCCTGTAATTTTCAAAACTCAAGCTTCAGGGTATGCGTGTGAGCAGAACTCATGGCCAGTCGAAGGTTACCTGGTGCTGGCAGCTTCTGGGCAACAATCGCATGTTGTGTCAAATTTTACTCTGCACGAATAACTAAATCTATCTGTAATGGTATTTTATCGATATTCCATAAGTTTATACAAAAATAAACAAATTTATGTGAAAGTAGAATTTATAAGAAATAAACAATGAAAACCCCATTAAATAACCAATTAAAAAATAACATCGAAAAGTTTTAGTGACAAAAGTACGCTAACAAGTAACCAAAACAACAACACAAACTCAATAAGACTACTCTCAACTCTAACTAATACAATAATGCTTATTAAAAAAGACAAAACAGCTTATCATAATACAATTTAACCATAGGTTTGTATCCAAATGCCTTAGAATCAATGGATTTTAGCAGGACATAACATTTTCTGGTAAAAACAAGTAAATACCTTAGTCAAGTTAATGTGTTGCATTTGAGTATTTTTTAAAGCTATTGATTTATTTTTTTAGTGTTAACTCTTCTGGATAACTTCTCTAAAAACAAAAAGAAAAAAATTGGGAAAACATTTGTCACTCCTCCACGAATATTTCTGGACTTTTACAATAGGTATTTTGGGTACATTTGTAAAAAAAATCCAAATAAAAACTGCTGAAAGTAAAAATATTAAATGTTTTATAGTCAAAACATAAAGTAGAGCTTTAGGCAGTAAATAAAAAATATTTATGGCTAATGCAAATTACAATGTTAGTGCAATATTAAAAGAAATTTAAAGGTTTTTACTCAAATGGTTGTTGAGGGAGGTAGATTTTTTTGAATGGACAGTTTTAAACCGATTAAAAAAAGAAGCCTATAAAATTCGACCTGTTTCTATGGCTCTTGCCTGTAATGAAAAACATCATTTCATCCAGAGATCTTTATATATATATATATATATATATACACGTACATACTGTATGAAATTCATGTCCTTATGTTTAACCATTGTTGAGTTTGATTTTAACACAATCCTAAATTCCGCTCGAAATACCTACAACTCCTTATCGAGTGATTAAACAAACTTTTTCTATTTTTTTCTATATACAGAAATAATGTATTAAAAGGCGGTAACGAGTTTAATATGCTAAAAGTAATGATTCCAACAGGAAACGGATTTCTATTGGTTTAGGCCTTAGGCTAGAACGCCAAATTAGTGCTTGTAATAAATACGGGGCTGAAATGTGATTTCGAAACAAATAAAATATTGGACCCAAATTATTAGTTTTCTCAAAATAAAACAAGGGCAGTGATAAGAATTAGAACTGATTCCGAATCGTGTGCAGGTTTCCCAATCCGAGTGATCTATGAAGCGGGTCCTGGCCCGGGTGAAAGGCGCCGCATTAGGTTCACGGTCATCGAAAACTTATTTTGATTGCGGTTATTGAATCAAGCGCGTTATCAGTGGATCTGGGTGGGCGCGTAATGAAGGGTATTACCGTATAATCACGAGGTGGTCGCCGAACACAAGGCCTGATCGTATCTCCGGCATTGAGCATAATGTCGTAGAGATAATCTGACAATGGTCAATCGTCGAATGCTATTGATTGAGTTGACTTTTGCAAAGTTTTGACCTCATGATGGACCTATCAGAGTGTGCTGCAGGCGATAAGATAGCTCCGCCCCTATCTGATACTGATAATACTGTAACACAGAAGCGTAGCTGGTGTAAAGAAGTGCATGGAAAGCCCACGGTGCTATCAAAGTTATTCTCTGAACTGATTGAGCCATAACAGAGCTATCACATCTAGAAAGTGTGTATAGTGACTCCAACCGTTTGAGTCACTCGGATTGTTCGTCAATGGAAAGATATGCGTGCTAAAGGTAAATATTGTCAGTCTACAGAACACTTTCGATAAGTGTATTGTACTCATTATCGTCATTGGAATATTCGCCCATTATTCTAAACGTTAACAGATTTATGTTGTTGACAGGAAAATGATGAGATTAATGAATCTAATCAAATGTGCTATCAGGAACTAATAAGCACAGAGTGATGGGGATTTTCGTAATAATATCTACTGCAATTCTACTAAAGTTTAACCAATCTGTAACATGGATCTGTTACTTTAAAATTAATCCCATGAAATACGCCTATTGCACATTAAAGATGGATAAACGTGATAAAGTAATGGTGGACGACATATGTCGTAATATACAAGGGGAATCGGCCTTTTAGACGGTTAAATTTCATATGTCATGACACTAATACACGTTTAGGTTATATGATATTAGGTGCTGCGGGATCCCTCAGATATATTTACTTGTCCTTCTAGCTAGACGTGTAATGATTGGCTCAATGTCTTAGGAAATTTATGGTTTTACATAAAATTTAAACCGAATTTTAATTTTAATATTTCAGTACGTTGCAATCCAACATCACGTTCCGAATGTTATCCTTAATAGTACAAAATTTACCCTAACGAATATCAGGACATTTGTAATATGTTGCATGCCATCATCAAGGAGATGTAAGATAGAATTACTGAAATCATGCTAAATTGGGATTTGCAATCCAAACGCGTCTAACTAGAAGGTTACATCTCACAGATAACATTATGCAATGAAATCGAAAAAACGTTCCTGAACAAACGTATTTTAATTGTGCTGAACAACGGTACTCGTAAGTAATCCAGTCAAATTTATTCTCCACAGTCAGAAAAAAAGAGAGAGTTGTTAGATTCGTCATTTCCAACAACTACAACAATAAAGGTAAATAATTGTACACTGATATTTCATTATCGTAAACTATGATTGATTGATTAATTGTTAGATTGACACAAAAGTTGAGAAACTGAGTTTATATCATACTATTGACAAATGTTGATAGTGTTAAGTAAATTATTAGTTTAAATCACTCTGCAATCAATCGTGATTCAGTCGATTGAGAAGAAACAGCGCGTATTGCTAGTCAAACATTTAAAATAACAAATTATAACCTCTAACCTGTCATAACAGTGCGACCAAACAAACGAACTAAACCGACCAATCACCACGCGCGGAGTTATAATTTAACTGTATTTAGCAAGAATTTCAAATTCCAATTTTAGTAAATGTTTTATTCAACTTTACCATTTACAATAACAAATTTTAATTAATTTCAAATTATGTACAATGTTTTAGTAAACAAAATATATTTCTATAGTTAAAATTTGTGCAATTCTTATTTTCATTCAATTCCTTGTTCCTATTGTGCAATTTAATAATATTCATATCAATAAATATTCTACCGAGAAAAAGACGTTGTCACGTAAAAACTTCGCCCGTAAAACCGACTTTACAGGCAACCATAATTTTTTTTTTCTTTTGCTTTTTATAGGCAATAATCGCAGCACTGAATTTTCAATAGGGCGTTTAACTATTACTCTTTACGAGTTCCTTATGAATGAATCATAAATTCATCGTGTACGCTGTCTTTGTTACAACACGCCAATACACGCAATACTTCTGTTACTACTACAGACCCCAGAGGTCTGAGGACCCTCTATCCCACAGGACGTAACGTACACAATTAAGCCCCACCCTCGACGTGAAGTGTGTCAAGTATTGAAAAGGGTTTAGGGGCGGCGGCTAGCGCAACAATGCAAACATTTATACCATTGTGGTACTCTCCGAGGGGAGAATTACAATTCAAAATAATCGTAAATATTGTTGATGAGACACGAGTCAACACTGTGGTAGACCGAGGCGTCAAACGGGGATAATTTACTACAGCGGCAAACGGCCTTGGAGAACTGAATTATTCAATTCATTGTTGTGAAGCAATTGCATCTCCGAGGGGTGCACGGGAGGGTGGTCGATAACTCACTGCATATAGTTTCTGAGCCCGGGCTCGTTTTACATTTAATTTAACGCCTCACTACACATGATAAATAACAAGCTGGAATCTTTGTGATCAAAGAAAACATCCAGACGGATCGCTAACCGTAGCGCGATCCAATTCTGCCGGATTGTATGTCAGCTTTGTTTGTAGATCTCTCAACTTAACTTATTTTCCTGGGTTATAACACAGAAAATTTGAAGTAAAATCCTCATGTATTGAAAATTATGTGATTTGTAACTGAGCATTTTTAATTCACTAAGGGATGGTAATGTATGAATTTCTATGTGTCCAGAGGTCATGATGTCATAGGGTTGGTATTCACATAATTGTATTCGACACTTTTTACAAACAAAGTTAAAATTTTAGTGTATGCCCCGGCTATGCGTTGAATTAGTCCTACCAATAATTTAAAATGGTTGAAAGTTATCATTAAAATATTTCAGAAGTATTATTAATGTTAATAACTGTTTATGTTTTGTAGGTAATTTTAATTCATTATTTGAATTATAACAAGAAAAAGTGCGTAAAGCTGTAATATTTAAAAAAACTTGTCCTTCCACTCATTTCAGTTTTTCATAATCTTATCACAAACCGGATGTCTACAATGGTTTTTAATAATTGAAATGCAACGGTAACTATTAGGGGTGGTGGTAAAGGGGACAGGTATAACGACATAATACATTATACATTTCACCTATACCGCTCTCACAATTTCCCTATTAAGACGTTTCCTACAAAACGAGATGATGAGGACCAAACTGGAAAAAGATTAAGGGTCCTACCTACATAAATATATGAATAAAATGATACACGACGACCAAATATCTGCCTTTAACGATCCTTACCTAAGATTAGTGTGGATACTTACTATGTACAATGTATTCTCCTTACTTTCTATTATTTTTATGAGTTCCAACACTAACCACCGCCTATAAAACTGGATGATAGGAAACATGTCGAATAGGAAACTCTACCACGTAGTTGTTTTTTTACAAGCTATTTTAATCAAGATGTTTCGTAGAAAGGAATTCAAATGGAAGTTTTGATACGTTTATGGTCTCTAATTATTTTTATGTTAAATAATCCTCTGTTAAACAATAACTTAAAGATTATTTAAAAATAGCATGTTCACCATTAGAGAACGAAAACCCTTTCATTTTATTTTTCGTCTTGATCATGCCGAATAAAAGCTACTTAATTTACCTTTAATAGTTTCTTTAACTGTTACATAAAAACTGTTAAACACCAATAAAGTCAAACGCTGAACTCAGTGAGATCCGATGGACTAGGAACAAGGTTAACACAGGTTTTAGAATCGGAATTATACTACAAATATTCTGCGAAAAAGTATTTACTTCTAGTACCGAAGTACCAGCATTGATTTCATAACCTTAACGAAATTCAACAGGTTCACAACATAGAGTACTAATTTTTTGTCTACAAATTTTAAAACTAGGTCTCAAGCCCCTCTCTAAATTTTTAGTACATGCTAGCTTAAAAAATTGTTACATAAAAACCAAAAATAGTCTATTATTAACCTTCGGATACATATATAATTTTTTTTTTTAAGATACTTTTAGATATTCCAAACTTACTTTGTAAACATTTTTAGATGCTAGAGTTCATAATATTTTGGCCGGTATATGCAGATTAGTTCTAATGCGAGCAGTTATTATGATGCACAGAACGTGCAACGCCTAAGCATTTTCATTTTTTTTTTTTTTTTTTTTTTTTTTTTTTTTTTTTTTTTTTTTTTGAGGGGGGTTAATTATTCCCAATCCCTGCAGTTCCAGCTCTCTCTGATTTAACCACGAGTAGAAAGCTTAACTAGCTGTATCCGAAATCCTAGACTCATAGGTGACACTATCTCCGTACGTGCCTCTCAGGCGCGGCTATAAAGTCACTCTTCCTGTCAGTTACAGACAAGCTAGGCTGTCCACCTAACATAACCTCACTCGCACTACCTGCCACATCTCGTCAGATGTTGACACGTGTGCGCGTGCGGGAACTTTGCCGCCAATTTCTTTGAGCGCCCCGCGAGTGTTGCGCGCACGTTTCCATCTGATAGCCGAGTTAAGGCACGTTTCCTGTTTTCGGCACATTAATTTAATGATCGCCCCATAAAAGCCGACGAGAAGCGGTTTATTAATATGGCAACTGGCCGGACGCGAAACTCCCGGCCCTGTTGTAAAACTAATAACCGTCACATTTCGGATGTCAAGCGGGGAAAATTGCGGGTCAACCGCCGCATTTCTTATGTCATCGGGGGTGGTAATTTGTTACCACTCGACTTAAGAAATTATACAACAGCACATGTGGTATGCAACATTCTTGATCACGACTGTGGGTGATTTACTATAAGCCGTATTAGCTTTGGTGATATAAAAAAACTTAAGCTATTAACAATGAACTTAAATTTCCGATTTCCATGACGGTTTTTAATGGTCTAGAAGGATAGTCTTTGTAAAGAAAGTTATCAATAAAATATTCTTCTTCGTTTATACAAACTGTTTTTCAAACAGCCTCCAACATGATAAGTGCTTGTTGGCAAATGCCATTTCTTAAATGGGATGAATGCGAAGATTGCAGAGGGGTGCATTGGAATAGGATGAGGAATATTGAAAAGATCCAATTAGAGGAGGGGAAGAAACTGGAGTTGTTCAGCCGTAATAGTAGAACCCTGGCGGGAAAGAACAGAGACGTAATGAGCTTCAGTTAGATTTTGGCGATCACCCCTCAAACATGCAGGAATAACATTGCAATCAATCAATGACAGTTGATATTTATATGATCTAAATTGATATTTTACTTTCCTATATCCTTGGGATTTGCAGGATTTACTCACAATTTTAATCAGTATTAACAACTATAGGACAACTATTTCATTTCAACTGTCATTTCTGAACATATTCTTCTAGTTAGCTTTTGAACGGATTAAATTTCTACTCCCTCTTTGGAATTAATGATAACAATATAAGAAATCCTACGTTCGTAAGGTTTCAATCAACCAATTGATTTGGATTTCAACATAAATCAAATACAATTGTTAGAATAACCCTAAAATCATAACAATTTATTGTAAATAACTATTGTACAACCTATCAGACGAAAGATTTTGATGGTAAAACAAACTATCTGATACCAATTTCCAAACACTCCATATATACCATGGGATTTTGTGGAGTAAAAAGTATTCTTAGAGTTATTTTAATCGTTTTGTGATTTGTTTTCAATATGACAAGTTTTTCATATGTAAAAATAAGGTAATTCTATTCTCAGAATGTGGATAGTTTTCCAAGAAGGTTATAGCACTCTATGGTCAGAGCCATTAATAAGACGATCAATAAGAAAATTTCTAAAAACAAAATTTAATTTAAGTATTGCATGATAACTTACTTCATTTAAGTTGTATAAAAAGTTAAAAGACCTATATTTATCAAGCCCTTTAAACTGAGGTCTTTCTTGAGTAGAGATCTGACAAGCTTTCCTAAAATCATGTCGTTGTCTCTACAAATATGAGATAACTCTTGATAAGAGGACTTGATTATTGGAAACCTGATACGTAGAAGGAGGAAACTTGTCGATTTTGGGGTAAAATTTCAAACATTTTTACATTGATCTTATGGATAACCACGATGGCCACGAGAAAATGTCACAATAAACAAATTGAATACAATCATTGTGGTACAAAATTACACACGTGATAATGTTACTCTGTTGGATTGTTTGGTATGATTTTTGATACGTTATGTCCTTTGATACGCCGTCGTATCGGTTTCTTTTCTTGTTGGTAGTGTTTCAGCAAAACAAGCCACTCAACCTTATGGGACGCGCCACCACTAATAACACTGAAGGTATCTCCACAATTGACCTGGAATTCTTTAGTTTCCTTGAGCCAAAGAGGAAGTAGCCTCGCACCAAATAAGGATTCAAGGTCCTTCCCTTCAACTCGATAACCGACCGTCTGCTTCACACTGGACCAAAAGGCACTTATCGATAGTCGCTGCACTTTCTCCTTGACAGCCCTTTGTGCGTAACAAAACCCTTACGCAACTGAAGTGGCCGTCCGTCATCTGGCGTTGATATATTTACATCAGCGCGCCATTGATACGGCGTGGCGCGACGCGGCGCAAGGTCGTGACCAAGTGCCTAATGATGAAAGTGCCTAATTGTGACGCAATTGATGCGCCCTTGGATAGCATGAGCGTGATCGCTTTCACCTCATCCCCGCCACGCCTCGCCTTAGGAACTGATGTTGTTGGTGCCCGTACTTTACCACCCTGTCATCCCAGTTCCCACAGTGAAGATGATTACCACGTGTTCTACATCGTGTGGAATGTAAATATAGTAGATGTTATCAAGATTTTATGTCACAATGTTGCCGCTTTGGGTTTCTCTGGAGCGTGTATAGACGGTATTTTATTACACTATTAATATTTCAATTATATAACGATACCAGAGAGCATTGAATAAATAACAACGTTCTTGTTTATTTTGTGAGACAACCCAGAACAATGCGTTCGCTAGTCTCGCCTCCGACATTGCACAGTTTGGCAATTACTGTCTCGTTGACACTTACACAGATTAAAGTTAACGATATCAATTGTATTCTAGATTTGGGAATAAACTATAAGACAATGGTTTCTAGGGAAGCAGTTGTTTGTAGAAATATAATCATGTGGAAAGATTGTTTTTTTGTATTGATCAAATATGTGAAAACGTTATGACAAAGTTAATTTTAGAGCTTGAAAATAACATAACATTAGTTTGTTTTTACAATAGAATATAGCTCATATGTACTTAACTTTCGCAGTTTGTTCAGATTGCTCACAATTTCCTCTGTTTCCTCATATAAACTACAAGAACACTAACACTACCGTCAGACAAACCTTTGCATCTGCGTGATGAAGATTAGTAAATAGAACCAGGTAAAATATTTTCCTAAAGTTGCGCTAATTCTTGTATATTGTTGTTCGTAGGTCTGACCATAGGATTGCGCTGTGAACTAAATGCCAGTGAGACTTATGTACTAAGTAATAACAGTACATAAGTTTATTTTCAAATTTATACCCGCTTTAGATAGAACTCAAATCGCGTTATATTTGTATGGTTGAAATTAAATTATGAACCATGTAACTTAAAATGAACCTAGCTCTATACTAACAGCCTGGTGTAAAAGAGTTACAACTCACCTAAAAAACTAAGATTCGTTATCTTGTTATCTTGAACAAAGATTATTTGTTGAACCTAATCGATATTATATTACAGCAAAGAGTATTCTAATATTAATAAACTAGATCCTTCTCTACACTCACTCATTCAATTTATAGTGTACTCATTGACTTAGGCATCGTTTGTTTCGCAACAGTTATCTTATTTAGGTCAGTCAGAATTACCATACGAAATTCTGTGACTGTTGTTTGCATTGAATTATTGGGGCTTGATGGATAATCTACATACAACAATAGATGATTCCCGTTCTTTTAGGAAACTAACTTCCCAGCAAAGGACCAAATCAAGACTAACCCATTCAACATTTAAAAAATCTTAATTGAAACAAATTAGACTAATTTATTAAAACGTACAATCAGCTATAAAAAAACTTGACGAACTACAACTGACTTGTGAAGAATTTATCACTGATGTGCTGGTTGTTACTGAAAACGGGTTTAACATTACTAACGTCGGTCTGTGTAAATTTCAAACTGGCTTCTGAGTTCTGCTAACATCTTCCAAAGGAGGAGTGTAACAATCTTTCTCAAACAAAATTTTTCCTTTGTATAATTTTTTATCAAACAAAACAATCGATAAAGATTTCGAAGATATCGGAATAAAAATTCAAACTGACTACCCAAAATTGACCAATGGCTTCTACGGGTCTCCCATTGAAATTGAAGGCATCTTTTCCTCAAGCCTCGAAACTTTACTGTCAGACCTTTACTGTCCTTACTGTCAGATGTTGGGTGAATCAACATCAACACTTTGGACCACAACAACCACCATTAAAAAACCGTGATCTTTTAAGGTCGTTTGTGTTTCAGTTGCTTGTCAAGTCTCCGACACGAGTGACAGACAACGCAAACGATTATTGACAATGTCCTTTCCAGTATTCCAAATATCGCAGTGTCTGTGGTTAACACAGCAATATCTCACCACTATGACCAAGAGGTTATGGAAATAAGATTAAAATGGAGTCGAAAATTGCAATATATTTAGAGACTTAAGGCCAGAAAACATTACTATCTTCAACCATTCCCTTTCAAACAAATATGAAATTTTGTACAGATTTATCGACTAACGGAGGGGCAGTTTGAAACATTTAAAGATTGCTTAAATTATCACATTCTAACTAATACTGCTCTCAAAAAACAATAAAAGCTTGTCCCAAAGAAACAAACAACATACGGGTCATCCAAGGAATGTTTATTTCAAGAGACAAACTTAAGTTTTACTCCGAAACTTATAAAAAAATCAATCAATAAGATTCTTCCTAATGTACAAGGAAACTTATATGATATCTCGAAATTAATTCAAAACTAAAACATTGTTTCTAAAATCGAGATTGCTAATGAATTTAATAGATTTTTTGCGTCTGATGCTAGCAGGTGGGGCCCACGGCCGCGTCTTCCCTAGTTATACAGCACGTTAAGATAGACTCCACTAGCCTAAATGGCTTTGGTACCTGTTGGTAAGTTTTAAAAACTGTTCAACCAGCTCTCAAATAAATAATTTGGGTTCAGAAAGGACAAATCTGCAATAGACGCAGTGGTGAGTGTTGTAGTGACGGTTGTAGAGAGTTTAGAATTTTGAATTCTACTCAAAGTGAGTTTCTTGACTTATCAAAAGCGTTCGACTGCGTTGATCATAATATACTGCGTTACAAACCTAAATCGAATGGCATTTGAGGAGTTCCCCACAGATGAATGAGCTCTTTTTTCAGCCACAGAACGCAAAATATTCACATTTGAAACCAATTTTCCAATTCAATAAACCTTAACTATGGAATCTATTCTCAGTTTAATCGGTATCTTTTTGGCGTATCGGCCTTATTTACCGTCACCTTTCTCACAAAGTAGCGCTTTAGGGAGCATGTGCAAATACAGACTTTATGAGGGCATTCCGGCTTCAGAAAAAAGCTTTTCGAATTACTGCAAAATTAAAACTCAGAGAGTGCAAAGATGCTTTCAAAACCCCGCAACTGTTGATGCTTTCAAGTCCATACATCATGGAAACCATTAATTCATTAACAGGTTGACAGATTCTTTAAAAAATGCCCCGACGCTTAAAGCGGTAAAAACTCGCCTAAAACGCTGTTTAGCTTTCATTATAATTCAGGTATTTTATAATATCGGCGAGTTTCTAGCATATATCTGGGAGACCAGCAATCTGAAATCGCAACTGCAACTGGGATTGGAGAATTGGCGAGTGGTTGAGTCGAATGATTGTACAATCATTGTAAGTTTGAATGAGGGAAATTGTGGTGTGCATATCAAAATTATCAGTTGTACTTTACAATGTATTATTTGTTTATCTTCAGCAGTAAACGAATTCTATTTTATTCTATAATTTAAGGGAGATGTTGCACAATTTTGTACAGAAAACTGAGCAATAATTAATTTCATTTTGAACGAGACTACGCAGAAAGTGATCCATATGCAGCCGCATGACTGAAGTGTACCGCGCGCAGAGCTCATCTGTATGCGCACATCTCGGCCCCCAGACATTACCGGGAACACCGCTGCCGGTGCCCGCACTGCTACTCTGCAATGAAAAACGTGCCGCGGGATAATTGGAACATGGATCGGGCTGTAATGAATTTATCCCTGTTTGGGGAACTGCAGTAAATTCCAGTCCTGACTAATTCCAGTGGACACGCACAACACGATTAGTTCGGTGTTTAGTTACAATGTTTTACATATCTCCATAATAAGAATGACAACAACATAGGGTTGCTAGTTTCCCTGAATTTTTTCAAGTTTGTTGCATGTCAACAGTTTTAGTTCTGTTAAAAAACTTGATGTTACAATGGAAACAACTCCTAGGTAACATACACTAAAGTTACTAACTACGAGACGTTAAACCTCACGGATTTGCCATTACATCAGACGTACTTTACAGTGAGCACTTTAAGAACTGGCTAACTGAAAACAAATAACATGTGTACAATAAAATCAAGCATGTCTACAACATTTATTAGAAACTGACCATAACTACACAAATATTGAAAAGAACATGGCAATTTTAGACACTAAAGAAGAATTACGTATCTATCTAAATTATAATAAATATCCTCATATCATTTTTACTATTGATCTGAAAAATAAGATTCAATAAAAAAAATTAAAATATTAAATGCGGAATACTAATCCAAATTACAACTATGTCATACAAATTTAACATCTGCAAGATAAGACAAGACAATTCTTTATTTTCACATTGATCAAGAAGGAAATGGCGTCAAATAATATTATCTTACAATTTTTCCCAGGTTTGTTGTAATTAGCTGCCTAGGTTTTCACATTCTCTGCGAGTCGGCTCTCCAATTCAAGAATTCTATTACTGAGTAAAAGGGTCTCTCTTGGAACCAGGAGTGCAGGCTTTTCTTCAACTTCCTTCCTTCCATTTTCTTCAGCTCATCAGGGAGATTATTGAAGAATTTTGCTCCAGCATAGGTTGGTTTTGTTTCAGAGAGAGTTAACTTGTGGATCGGCAAAGTAAAGTTATTGGCATGCCTAGTATTGTAAGAGTGAATGTCTTGGTGCTGTTGGACATTATGAGTTGTAGCTAACACAATACACTCTACAATATAAAGGCTGACTACTGTTGATAAACTCCACTCTTTGAATACCCCTCTACAGCTCTCTCTAAATCCCAAGCCGGCGATGATTCTTAGAGAAGTTTGTTTTAAGAATGAGGATTCGTTGGAGATTTCTTTCAGTTGAACCACCCCTAACCGCTAAGCCATATCTCATATGGCTTTCAACAGAGTATGATAGGCTGTTATTGTGGCTTTTGTCGTGCTTATAGCTTTCGTCCTTTTTATGGCATAGGTTGCTGAGCTAAGCTTAAGGCATAAGTTATCAATATGATTTAGCCAAGAGAGTTTGTCATCAACAATGATTCCAAGATAATTAGCTGAGCTGACAGATAGAAGATTTGGTAGATCTGAAATGTCATCCTTCTTGTTCCCAAATGAAATTTGTTTCGTCTTTGATTCATTGAAAACCAGGTTATTGTTTCTACAGTAGTCCATAGCAATGTTAACAGCAATGTATGAATTTATTTCTAGATTTTCCATTGAGCTATTGGCAGTTAATAGCATAGAATCGTCAGCATACATGACTAAATTACTGTATGAATGTAAAACCTTAGGAAAATCATTAGTAAATACTATAAAAAGTACAGGCCCAAACACAGATCCTTGCGGTACACCACGGTCCATTGACAGGACCTCAGATCTTGAAATTGTAGTAACTCTTTTTATGGTATGGTCTGAGTCACTTCTACAACCTGTCTTCTACAACCTGTGTCTTCCTTCAAGGTATGCTGAGAACCATGAAAGTGCTGTTCCTTGGATTCCTAGATGAAAAAGTTTTCTTATAATCAAGTCATGGCTTAGACAGTCAAATGCCTTACTCGAGTCAAGTTGCACTCCCACTACATTATTTTCAGCCTCGATATTGTCAACAATGTGCTCAAACAGATCTACTATTGCAGTCATGGTGGATCGTCCCTTAATAAAAACCACGCTGTTTCTCTGTCAAAAAGTTGTTTAGTTGAAGATGCTTGAAAAGTCTAGAGAGTACAATTTTCTATGGTACTGTAGAGTACTGCTTAAATGGTCTACATGTGTATATTTAGTTATGTATACTGAGAGGTTAATGTACACACTTACTTTAATACTGAAACACGTGTCTGGAAATAAACTAATTAAAAAAGGGTTTTAGTTGACCATTCAATGTACTAGGTAAATCTGTTTTTTAATTATTAGGTTTATTGCAAATATTACATACAGACAACAAACAAAATCCCTAAGGGATGGTATAGGACTTTAGAGACACCGCATGTAAATAAATAAATAAAGACTAACAGTCTATTTTTAGGAGGGAAGTTCTTTTATCGATTTCATTCAAAAAACATTCTGGATGTGTTCTTATACTATGCAAATTGGTTCTTGCCTCGCCTTTCTGGCTATTACAAGCAGAGATTGGATACGATTTGGAGAAGTTCCAAAGAATGAATAGATGAACGGCTAGTCTGAACGCCACTCTCACTAAACAGCCTACCACTTGACTCAGTAACAATTACAACAGTGTACTGGTACTGTTACCTGTCTACATGGTGTTAGTCCTGATCGTGAGCTGAGCTAGTGACGGTCTTGTTTCTAGTCCATTGTATAACATGTACTGAGGCTGGTACCTGTTCACTAATATACTGGTACCGTTCCTACAAGGTAATAGTCATGGTCGTGACCTGAGCTAGTGGCGGTCTTGTTTCTAGTCCATTGTATAACATGTACTGAGGCTGGTGCCTGTTCAGTAATACACTGGTACCGTTTCTACAAGGTAATAGTCATGGTCGTGACCTGAGCTAGTGGCGGTCTTGTTTCTAGTCCATTGTATAACATGTACTGAGGCTGGTGCCTGTTCAGTAATACACTAGTACCGTTTCTACAAGGTAATAGTCATGGTCGAGGGCTGAGCTAGTGGCGGTCTTGTTTCTAGTCCATTGTATAACATGTACTGAGGCTGGTGCCTGTTCAGTAATACACTAGTACCGTTTCTACAAGGTAATAGTCATGGTCGTGACCTGAGCTAGTGGCGGTATTGTTTCTAGTCCATTGTATAACATGTACTGAGGCTGGTGTCTGTTCAGTAATATACTGGTATCGTTTCTACAAGATAATATTCATGGTCGTGACCTGAGCTGGTGGCGGTCTTGTTTCTAGTCCATTGTATAACATGTACTGAGGCTGGTGTCTGTTCAGTAATATACTGGTACCGTTTCTACAAGGTAATAGTCATGGTCGTAGGACCTGAGCTAGTGGCGGTATTGTTTCTAGTCCATTGTATAACAATGTACTGAGGCTGGTGTGCCTGTTCAGTAATACACTAGTACCGTTTCTACAAGGTAATAGTCATGGTCGAGGGCTGAGCTAGTGGCGGTCTTGTTTCTAGTCCATTGTATAACATGTACTGAGGCTGGTGCCTGTTCAGTAATATACTGGTATCGTTTCTACAAGATAATATTCATGGTCGTGACCTGAGCTGGTGGCGGTCTTGTTTCTAGTCCATTGTATAACATGTACTGAGGCTGGTGCCTGTTCAGTAATATACTAGTACCGTTTCTACAAGGTAATAGTCATGGTCGAGGGCTGAGCTGGTGGCGGTCTTGTTTCTAGTCCATTGTATAACATGTACTGAGGCTGGTGCCTGTTCAGTAATACACTAGTACCGTTTCTACAAGGTAATAGTCATGGTCGAGGGCTGAGCTGGTGGCGGTCTTGTTTCTAGTCCATTGTATAACATGTACTGAGGCTGGTGACTGTTCAGTAATATACTAGTATACCGTTTACAAGGTACAATATTCAGGGTCGTGGGCTGAGCTGATGGCGGTAGTCCGTCTGTATGTATAACATGTACTGAGGCTGGTGCCTGTTCAGTAATACACTGTACCGTTTCTACAAGGTAATAGTCATGGTCGTAGGCTGAGCTAGTGGCGGCCTTGTTTCTAGTCCATTGTATAACATGTACTGAGGCTGGTGCCTGTTCAGTAATACACTGGTACCGTTTCTACAAGGTAATAGTCATGGTCGTGGGCTGAGCTGGTGGCGGTCTTGTTTCTAGTCCATTGTATAACATGTACTGAGGCTGGTGTCTGTTCAGTAATATACTGGTACCGTTTCTACAAGGTAATAGTCATGGCCGTGGCCTGAGCTAGTGGCGGTCTTGTCTCTAGTCTATTGTATAACATGTACTGAGGCTAGTGCCTGTTCAGTAATACACTGGTACCGTTTCTACAAGGTAATAGTCATGGTCGTGGGCTAAGCTGGTGGCGGTCTTGTTTCTAGTCCATTGTATAACATGTACTGAGGCTGGTGTCTGTTCAGTAATATACTGGTACCGTTTCTACAAGGTAATAGTCAGGGTCATGGGCTGAGCTGGTGGCAGTTTTGTTTCTAGTCCATTGTATAATATGTACTGAGGCTGGTGTGTGTTCAGTAATATACTGGTACCGTTTCTACAAGGTAATAGTCAGGGTCATAGTCTGAGCTAGTGGCGGCCTTGTTTCTAGTGTATTGTATAACATGTACTGAGGGTAGAGCTTATTGTGCATTAAAGATCACACGCGTGATCGTCAATCCCTCATACAGCGATGTATACCGTATTTACTTATATAGTACAGGACTTCAGTCACTTTAATTTAAGAGGGTAACTATCTAACAATCGCTTTGAAATATCTTAAATGAATGTTTAGGCATATTTCATACTATTCATAATGTACATGTTAGATAGATTATATATATATATATATATATTTATATATATATATATATATATATATATATATATATATATGATGTAAATTTAAATAAGGTAAGTTAATTTTAATATGCATATAACGTTTAGTAATTAAAAATATTTAATTTCATAGCCGTTGTGGAACAGTCTATTGTTCAAAAATATTCTGAAATTGATATTTCTCGTTGATAGTGCTGAACAATTATAACAATCTTCCAATTTAAATGTATTTTATCGGACACAAATTCACATCTACTGATGCAGTAAAAATATACAATTAATTTTGTGTAAACTCGTTAGGTCATTTTACATTGTATTGGTAAATGCAAAAAAGTAGACCAAAATCATTAAAAGGCATAGTATTGAGTGAGAAGTAGTTACATCGTTTGTATTATATTGGAGACTGAACAATAAATGTGTAAATACATTTTCCATAACTACAGTCTGATGATTTCAACTATGATACTATCTTTAGATCAGTACAACTATGTGTATAATTAGACTACACAGATTACCACCATCTTCATTAACCTTGTATCCGTGCGACATTCTCGCCTAGTTCATCAAGTTTTTATACATGGTAGTACATTAAGGCCCTTTTAGGACTAAGTTCAATTAAATGTTTCTTCGGTGAAAAAAAGAACACAGCACATTGTCTTGGTTAACTTCTAAAACTGACAGTATAGACTGATAGTGCTGAACAATTACCTATATAGAATTTCGCATATCAAATGTATATTTTTTATCACAGAAATTTGCATATTCAATTCCAATATATAATGAAAGTTTTATAACCACTTTAAGATTTGACAGGTGTGTTTTTGTTCCAACACTGTAGATAATGATAATTATAGAGCCTAACGATTATAAAGAATTATTAGTTTGTATTGCCCTTGGAGACATTATGCTTAGTGCAGGCATTGTAAGCAGTTTCTTATTAAATAAGACAACACAGGTAACTAAACAATCAATGTTACTTACGTCTGCGGGAAATTGTCAAATGGTTCAATACATGTTCAATTTTCATGGATGACTTACTTAATAGGGTCGATCTTTACGTAGAGGGCATGGCAATCTTTTCCACCCAGAGAGAGACCATCTGTGACCTTGACCTCGACCGGCGCGCGGCAGAACGGCAATCCGCTGACCGGTGTCCGGTGTATAAGGAGCCGCCAACACTTTCATTGGAGTTGCCGCAAAGAACCCGTCCGGCGGGCGGGACACTATACCTACTCCAGAAACACACTTCGGCAAGAGGCAAAAAACCAGCGAAAGTCAAAGTAAGCGGCTTCTCTTTGTGCCCAACATTCCACTTTAGTTTTCATTAACATTCTTGAATTTCCTTTTCCTTGAGCGTTCTCGGCAATCTTTCTTCGCCACCTCTCGATGTCAACAGCCTATAATTGTCGAGGTATGAACACTTTCATTTACTAAGAAAAGTATTGGAAGCAAGTTACTTTCAGACTACACAAAATAGTGATCATTCTGTACTATTCAGCTTTCGTTGTGTACGATTCACTAATTTATGTATACTTGTGCAGTAATTAAAATACGCGTGATTATTATCTTGATCACTGGCTTATAATTAAAAACCGCCATTATGCAGTATAATATAATACCCAATAGTTGTTTAGTAGGTTGTATTTACAAACAAATGAAAGGTTTTCATTCAATAATGATACTTTGCACATCCGAGCACTTTGGGAAAGTTGTACACAAAACAATTAACTCTCCAAAGTTCTATTTTAAACATTTACTAAGATCTTTCCAGTACTTTTTATTTGAGTTTTTAGCAATATAGGTTTCGAGGACATAAGCAGTGCAATATATTGTTTTAAACTTTAGTTAGATTATATTTATAGATTAGATTTATATTATATTGGGCTAATTAGTTCAACTTATATTTCATTAATATTGGAAATTTTATTTTTAGGCATTTATGCGAAAACCATGTTTTGTAGTTATGAATTGGAGATCAAAGACCCTAAGTAAATAAAGGTCGGTTGTTCTAAAGCTCAGTTTCAAGAACACTTAAATTATATTTGGCTGAGCAAACATTGCTTATTATGTTTATCAGAGCAATATGAGCAATATTTTAATTTATACTTTTTGTAAGTTCTCAGAGAAAAAAGCTAGTTTGTTATTAGGAAAAATGTTGTTATTTTTAAATTTCATTATCCATTAAACAATTATTTTTATCAATATATAAATATATAGCAACATGTTGGAAGTCTTTAAACAGCCAATATATTAATTTTCCTAGCAGTTATTGTTGTACAACTGTAAATCAACATACGCCTTCGAGTATAAAATGCAATTTTAAGATATTTTTATTCTTGCGTTATTTTCATTAACCTAGCCGTTTCAGAGATATTTGAGTTGAGTGTAAGTCCTTCTTCAGCTAAATAGATTAATAGATTTGGCTTACCACCTGTTTTACATAAAAAGTATAAAAGTTAAAAGAAAATCCCGTATAATGGAAACTCCATTGGATATTATTTTTAATGATTTGTTGGTTTTAACATTTTTTATTATGCTTGCCAATTTTTGTAATTGTGGTTGTACAAATTCCAACGTTTTAAACAAAAATAGTATTTTGTGATAATTCTAAATAAAATATTAATTTTAAGAACACTGAATTCATGCAATGAATCTTGCATAGATAATAGTGAATTATATCCATAAATGTTCAAATAGTGCTTTTAATTGATCCATTTAGCTGATGAAGGTTTCAGCACTCGAATCGTTAATATCAATGAAACAATTAGATTCATAAAAAATAACACAAGAATAAAAATGTCTTAAAAGTAAATTTGATACTCGGAAATCATTACTAAATAATGTTCTTTGCATTTAAAATGTTTGAGTTGCCCGTTATTTTGGAGAAATGTTGACATAACAAGTATATAAAAACCACAAACATTGTTCATAATAGAATATCTCGGGAAGTGATTATTTAACTTTTTTATAATATCTCTTGTATTTTTCAAGTAAAACGGCTGGCACACATATCAATCACCCTGTATAGTATTTTTATAAACATTATTATAGGGTGGGGTGTTTTTGGGCACGAGAAAAATCTGTTTCGCCACTCTGCACCGAAAATAATTGTTATATGTTATTTGGTAAAAAGAAAATCATGCAAGTGGTAGACTATATAATTTATATTTTGTTATACGTCTAATAAGATTCCTGTAATAGGCTCTATATCTACCAGTTTCTTTGAAAATTCAACCACATAAATATTTTTTGATCGGCCTACTGATTGACTTTATCGACTATTCTCCATCGAAATAAATTTCTAGAACACATCTAGAAAGCATACATATTTTAAATACGGATTTACAACTTTCAATAATTAAAGGAATTATTTTCAACAAATGCCTACATTAATCTCATGAGATTTGCCTGATCGAGCGTGACGAGGCTTACATTTAATTGGACCTCCCGCTCTGATTTATTTACCGAATCGATCATATTAGTTGGACGATAAAACAAACAGCTCACAGATAGCCTGGATATCTGACATCCACCTTGGGATAAGCGGAAAACTAGGGATGATCGATGGTGCAAAGCGGCGGCGCGGCGCGGCGCGGCGCGGCGGGCTAAGTAGATTTATTTACTGGCCTAATGAAGCACCAGAGGCCGTGGTGGGCAGCAACAATCAGCTGTTATTAGACGTCAGCTGTCCCAGCCCAGGCGGCCCACGCCAACACAGGTTGTAGATTAGTGTCTTGCTAAACACCTGATAGATTCTGAGCTGACCGCTATAAAAAGTGGATTTGCATTATATACCGGAAGACAAAATTATATCAGCAACATTAAGACACTGATGTTATTAGGTAAGACTTGTTTTAACAAGAAATTGAATTTCGCTTTAGCCTAGTGGTCTCAAATAAAAAGAAAACGTTTGAATTTTTTTCTTTAGTTGGTTCAGCATTAACTTTCAACGAAAGTGGACATTTCAGTAGATGAAATAGGTTTTGCTTTGCTACTATCTTGATTTGCCTTGCAAGTATCAATGCCAATATTTCACTGGCTACTGTATACAAAATAAACTTTATTATGACACGATTTCCGGGGTTAGTTATTTTGGAAGGTTTTACAACTTTCACTATCAAATATTATCCCCATAAATTAATGTAATGTGATTTTATTGCAAGTTTTTCGTTTTGAACTTTGGAACCAAAATGTTCATTGTATCGTTGGGAGCATATTACTTCTAAAATGTATAATTTATTTCTCCACATATAAGAAACAACCGAAGATAATATGACTGAAGAGGTACGAAATTGTGTAAAAATTGAACACTTAAAACATAAGTAATGTAATTGAATAATGTATTTAAACAATTATATTTAGATGCTAATGAAGATTACTGCCTTTTAAAAATGTGAATGTCACATTTGATTTGACCGTCCATGTTAAAAGGAGGATTCTAGGAATCAGCCATGGTTGATCAAAAAATCAGTATGGTTGAAGTTAGTATTGTTTTAATAGTTTGCGGTGCATTTTTGTACTGTAAAGATTCTCTAGCAACAATCTCATTCTTTTCTATGTTACTATGTGACAGAACGTTTGAATGCTTGCATATTCTTGTATAAATGTTCTGAAATTTTTATTATTTATAAAAATATATTACTTAATGGGAACGAGGTTCTTTACACTTGAAAGTGAAATGTCTACATTTCAACCACGCCGTTTACGTATGTACAACAGTGTGTATGTATAACATTATACATTGAATTTGGCTATGGATGTGTTTCATTATAATAGGTTATCCATTTTGGTGTCATCTTGGGTTATCCTCCGCCATTTTGATGGGTTATCCACGCAGTCTAGCGGAAATTTACTGTCAATAAATAAAAATTTATTTAGGAAACTAAACTTAGGATTAAAATCAACAAATTTATTGTGAATGCAGATATCACGTTATTATTAATTTCACGGTCTCGGGAGTTTACGAAGTAATATCATTCTATTGTTTATTCCAAAAACGCATTGTACGTTTTACGCTATTCATAGCACAGAATTTGTTATAAAATAGCGTATTTTTATTATCATGTGAATACAAATAAGAATAATTTTTAATTAAATCAGTTAATTAGTTAAAAGTTCTCGATCAAGATAGTTAGTAGTATTGATTTAAAATAGTACAATACACATATCTTTTAGTCCTTCAATGAAGCTAACATATTTGGACCAAAACATATACAACTATATTCGGAATAAGCATTCGTCATCCTTTAGTTGATAAATTTTATAATGTTTAAGAAGGGATGAGTTTAACGCATATCCTATTACAATTACAGGGTAATGATGACAATTGCTAACTATTTCCTAGATATGAGAAGGGGCAAATCATTTAAGAGCTGAGGCAGCTAAATGTAATTTCAGGACTAAAAATATATTTTTTTTAATCCTGCGCGCTAACATTTTATCAGAGCCTTTGATAAGGGCTTTGGAACCTAACTCGTATTCAACAATTAGTATGATGGAACCAATAAATCACTAGTTGTTTACAAATTTATTAAGGCTGTACTACTTCCCGCAAAGAATCAACGAATCTTTCTAAGGATCAGCAACGCTTTAATATAGACTGCGCTGTATATTTTAACATTTGAATAACTCACCGTTGTTCTCTCATGTAAGAAACTTAGATGGTTACCTTGAAAAATACTAATCAGCTGCCATAACAATATGAATGTTAAAAGTCTAGATTTCAAAAGTAATCTATTGAGCTATCAAATAATGAAGCCATTTTAATGCATAACTAAAAGCGAAATCGATAAATCGATATAAAACATCAGTAACTCGTATAAAATATAACATATAATTTCATGCATACAAATACAGGCATATTATTATATAGGCGAGGTATGAAAAAATTTATGAGAACCATTACCAATGGCATTCGATCAGGATATTGATCTAAACAAATTTCAGATGGTAACAATATATTATTTGTCATTTTTATGATACACGGGTACCAATTATTGGCTGAACTTTAGCCAGTCATATCACTGAGGTGCTAGAAACATTGCATATTTGCCTGTATGTCCATCGATATACGATGTAGTATCTGAATGTCTTGAACACGAACTGTCCTAGAGACTAGAAACATTGCATATTTGCCTGTATGTCCATCGATATACGACGTAGTATCTGAATGTCTTGAACACGAACTGTCCTAGAGACTAGAAACATTGCATGTTTGCCTGTATGTCCATCGATATACGATGTAGTATCTGAATGTCTTGAACACGAACTGTCCTAGAGACTAGAAACATTGCATATTTGCCTGTATGTCCATCGATATACGATGTAGTATCTGAATGTCTTGAACACGAACTGTCCTAGAGACTAGAAACATTGCATGTTTGCCTGTATGTCCATCGATATACGATGTAGTATCTGAATGTCTTGAACACGAACTGTCCTAGAGACTAGAAACATTGCATGTTTGCCTGTATGTCCATCGATATACGATGTAGTATCTGAATGTCTTGAACACGAACTGTCCTAGAGACTAGAAACATTGCATGTTTGCCTGTATGTCCAGCAATATACGATGTACGCGTAGAATCTGAATGTCTTGAACACGAACTGTCCTAGAGACTAGAAACCTTGCATGTTTGCCTGTATGTCCAGCAATATACGATGTAGTAACTGAATGTCTTGAACACGAACTGTCCTAGAGACTAGAAACCTTGCATGTTTGCCTGTATGTCCAGCAATATACGATGTAGTAACTGAATGTCTTGAACACGAACTGTCCTAGAGACTAGAAACCTTGCATGTTTGCCTGTATGTCCAGCAATATACGATGTACGCGTAGAATCTGAATGTCTTGAACACGAACTGTCATAGAGACTAGAAACATTGCACGTTTGCCTGTATGTCCATCGATATACGATGTAGTATCTGAATGTCTTGAACACGAACTGTCCTAGAGACTAGAAACATTGCATGTTTGCCTGTATGTCCATCGATATACGACGTAGTATCTGAATGTCTTGAACACGAACTGTCCTAGAGACTAGAAATCGTGCATGTTTGCCTGTATGTCCAGCAATATACTATGTAGTATCTGAATGTCGTGAACACGAACTGTCCTAGAGACTAGAAACCTTGCATGTTTGCCTGTATGTCCAGCAATATACGATGTACGCGTAGAATCTGAATGTCTTGAACACGAACTGTCCTAGAGACTAGAAACCTTGCATGTTTGCCTGTATGTCCAGCAATATACGATGTAGTAGTAACTGAATGTCTTGAACACGAACTGTCCTAGAGACTAGAAACCTTGCATGTTTGCCTGTATGTCCAGCAATATACGATGTAGTAACTGAATGTCTTGAACACGAACTGTCCTAGAGACTAGAAACCTTGCATGTTTGCCTGTATGTCCAGCAATATACGATGTAGTATCTGAATGTCGTGAACACGAACTGTCCTAGAGACTAGAAACCTTGCATGTTTGCCTGTATGTCCAGCAATATACGATGTACGCGTAGAATCTGAATGTCTTGAACACGAACTGTCCTAGAGACTAGAAACCTTGCATGTTTGCCTGTATGTCCAGCAATATACGATGTAGTAACTGAATGTCTTGAACACGAACTGTCCTAGAGACTAGAAACCTTGCATGTTTGCCTGTATGTCCAGCAATATACGATGTACGCGTAGAATCTGAATGTCTTGAACACGAACTGTCCTAGAGACTAGAAACCTTGCATGTTTGCCTGTATGTCCAGCAATATACGATGTAGTATATCTGAATGTCGTGAACACGAACTGTCCTAGAGACTAGAAACCTTGCATGTTTGCCTGTATGTCCAGCAATATACGATGTACGCGTAGAATCTGAATGTCTTAAACACGAACTGTCCTAGAGACTAGAAACCTTGCATGTTTGCCTGTATGTCCAGCAATATACGATGTAGTAACTGAATGTCTTGAACACGAACTGTCCTAGAGACTTAAAATTTTGCATGAAGTTTCATTTCTATAAAGGCAATACGGTTTTTGGGGGTGTAACATGTCACCGAATGGGATTTGGCCGAGCGTTAGTGAATGTTTTGACATAGGTCATATGGTAACTATGATAGCAACAAGATTACAGAATAAATAAATTTGTTAAGAAACTAACTAAATCATATGGAATTTTAACACATCAAATAGTAACACAGTAGCTATAGACTTTAAATTTTGCATGCTACTTCACTGAAGCCTCAGGCAACCATGCCGTGTAGTATGACTTACTCCTATCTTGTTTTACAAACGAAGAAAATATTATCGTTAAGTACTAGCTTTAATATTACTTTTCACAAAACAAAACAGTTTTATGTATGTAACGTGGCCGTAAACACTGGAATGTTTGTAAAATAGCACATACCGAAGGCATACATGAATGTTAAAGAGATTTTTTACCTCACTTAATTTACTTTTATGGGAATATACAATTTAAACAAGGGACCTCACATTATACCTGTTGCCTTTCCATTCACCATTACAACTTTTGGAATGCTGTTTCTCAGAATGGTAGCAGACAAGTCCCAATTTGAGTTTCTATCCGCTTCATTGGGCGGTGCAGCCTACGCTACTGCAGGAGACGGCACGGCGAGCAGACAGAGATCTAATAACCGGAAGATTGGAGAGGCAACCCACACACGTTCACCTGCCCAGAGTCGCCATTAGACACAATAAATAAATCAATTCAACCGGCCGCAACGGTCTAGTAACTCGGAGCTATTTCTCATCGGAGATCCACCGACCTCACTGGTCGCGTCGGTGCGTTGGTAGAGTTATGTAAGGTCCACCTAACTGGAGCACCGGAGAAAGGCCGGTTCTCGTTGCGTATTTCAACACTAATAGCATTTTAATTGATTACAATAAATGTTTAAAAGTAAACTATCCAAATCCGTTTGCAAAATGTATTGACCACTCCGGGAATCGAACCTGTCACCTCTCAGATAGAGAGGCACAGCCTTATTTCTACCTTACGGTAAAGGCCACATAAATATGAGTCATACATACAACTTAAAAAGGCGCTTAAGTTTGTTGATTCGTAAAAGTTATGACAATATTCAACACTGGGTTTCAAAAATAATTTATATAATTCAAACAGATTCTGATTAGTTTTATTTTTATAGATGAATTTCGCTTGTTTGGTAGGTAAAGTAATAATAATCATCTTATTAATTAATTTACAATGATTGCTAATAATAAAACGAAATCACATAAAAAGGATGAAACATTTATACAAGGGTTTAGTAAGTGCTCAAGTGAACTACCCTCTGCTTCATACTTCACGCATAATTTCTTTCCAAAGGAATTTCTCGACGTCTGCTGCACACTCGAGAAGTTCGTTGAACAGTAATAAATATCCTGACTCCTTCAAAGTTTTCCGCATCGCGAGAAGCGTAATTTTGAGCCATAAATATAAAAACCGGAAGAATATTTCTCCCTTTTCAGCAGATGCGACTATAGCATATTCTACACATGGTGCCGTTTTTTATCAAGCAAGACTCAAACTCTGCAGTTCCATCAAAGAACATTTTGTTGTCAGGCCAAAATTCAGATATCAAGGTGGGATTAACAAGAATAATTTGGTTTTATTTTGGAATCTTCTGACTTACATAACTTTCTTGAGTTTTTTTTGCAATTGTAAGAGATTTAGTTAAGTAAATATAAAATGTAGATATAGATTATAATGAGATTACAAATCTTTCGTAAAATTACTTTCCTCTTTTACATTTGTATAAAAAGAAGTAAAATCCGCTATGCATCGGAGTATTATGGTTTACGATATCCCCTGTACGTCAGTGGCAGGGGGAAGGGGAAGAACTTGTAATGTTATGCTTCCAGCTGTTGTTTCCCAACACTGCAAGGGGACTACAATATCAGAGCAAACCCATGACAGTATTTCGCCACATAACTCTACCCCTCAGAGTTTCCTTTGATCTGTTTCAAAATTCAAGACAGCTAACGTTCTCCTTCCTCTTTATAGTTGCGAGGTTAGTCGTAAAATACATGATGATTAGGCACGGTGTTATTTTTTGTATAGTTAGGTAAGTTACACCCTCATTGTTCACTCGAGGGTTAAATGTGCCTCTTCATTGTTATTGTTCATAGTTTATTATTCATAAGTGAATATTTGTGACGAATGATCTGTAATGACTACACAGATCTATTAACGTCCAAACTACACATCATATAAATATATAAAGAATTTGATCAGTTTAACTAATGCTATAACTAACATATCACTGACGTTAAAGCAACCCCAGAACAAGTGACTTGTATTTGAAACAAGTACTAAATAGTCTTTAAAACAATTCAAAACGGGTTTATCTGGTCTCTAATTTACTATAGTATTTTAACTCAAATAATATTATACTGTCAAAATTTATAAGAATGTTATTTTGACAAAGACAGTTTAACAAAGTTATTCAGTAGCGTAGTAATCGTTTATTTTAACCTTCTGGGGCCTGTTTGTTCTCCACCGAGGTGACTCACCAGATCCAATTAATTTCAAGTAAATGTGGCTATATTTCAATATTCCTTATTTACATGTCAATATAAAGCAATACATTGTAATAAACTCTCGTTTTTTAAGGAAGGACCTCGTAATAATGTTTTCAAAAGTTAAGTAATGAAAAATACAATTTTTAATAAGTTTATTTTTTTTCTTATACAGTAAAAATACATTTCTTTCAGGTTTTTACCTTTTTTCTGAATCAAAAATGTAAGGAGTAACCATCATAAGTATTAGTCATGTTCTAAACACCTACATAATTAAGTTCATGGCTTAGAAGTCAAGTAATTTGAAAATACAAATTTAAACAATTCTAAAAAATAATTGTTTAGCCAATAAATTGGCTAAATTTTAGATGAATATTATTGCAATATTATATGCTTATCATAAATTAAAAATTGAGGATTTGAAGGGTTTTGAATAGTTTACCAAAACATGAACCATTTATTTTTCACAATAAAGAAATTATTCATAACTATTTTATTAGTCCGTTATAGTTAATATTAGTTGAATGAAATTTTGTTTATAGTGAACATTCAATTTTTTATAAGAACGAATACGCCATAAATAATTGTAGACAGGACATTGAAGAATTTAACACGAAAGCAAAATCCTTATTTGAATGTACAGTTAGAATTATTAATGTTAAATAACGAAATAGAATCGTAACAGATTACCTACAGTGTATGTACGTGTTTAATTAATACACGTTAAAATAGTAAGTTGAAGACCAGCGGGGAAGACCAACGAGTGATAGAAATCAATGCGCCGTCGCGCGCCGCTTCGCTTCAGAAAGAGTAAACAAAAGGTAGTGGAGTGATCGAGGCACGCTTGCAATTCGCGTTAATTCCCGCTATTAATCAGGTGGCAATTAACTGAGCGGCCATTAACATTAACGAGAGGTCGCTGGTCGCTGGGACCACCACAGACACCAGTCACTACATGAGCGGGAGGTCTATGTACACTCGGTCGTGGCAATGTGGAAAATATGATAATACAAGACAATGCTAATTCAAAATTTAAATAGAATTTAGTTTGATCTTCATATTAATTTGCACAGTTTGTGAAGGACACGTTTTAAATTTGTCCAGTTAATTTAATCAATATTGACCACACATAATACCAACTATTGGATAAAAATATGTTAATTTATTGACTTTTGTAATCCAACAATTGTTACCAAAGTTGTGGAAGCTGATATTAGGTGCGTTAATTATCAAACTCAAATCCAGAGTATGACTGATTTTCTTGCCATTAACTAGAAGTGAGCGTGTGGGTGGTTAGAGTTGGGATTTTAGATATTATATCATGAAAGTAAGCCTTATGAGGAACATATACGAGTAGTATATACGTAGACCTCGCTGGTATACATCAACACCTCATGAGTATATACCGTATTTTACAGTTCCTTGATTCTTGTAATATTAAAAACCATTCACCGAAATTGGATGGTATGTAAGGATGTTAACACTTTTGCTACTACCATGTAATGTTTTAAGACGACTGAGAAGCTTCACATCTATTAAATAACAACATTAACGGTAACCTCCAAAACATAAATACTGTAGTACAGATTTTTAATATAATTACATCTGTTTAATTAAATATCAAGAACAATCTGTCAATCCTACCAACAATTTAAAAAATGCATATAAAACACATTAAGGTCTAAATTCATCCCAAGTGTTCCAAAAGTACAAACTACATATTATGTGCTGAACTGTTATTAATTTGCAATAGATTACTTAGAAAGCTTAAACTCTAGAACTACTGAAATACTATCTATTGTAACGATCTAAAACCAATATTTTGTACGAATGCCTTAAACCTACACACTAACAATCAGGTGATGTAATACATATAAGAGCTACTGTTTCAGTCGACATTATCATTTTAACATTGCGGTCTCGTTACTTTTCATTAATATTTTTTGTAATTAAAATCTTGAAAAGACTGCTCTACAACAAACAATCTTTCTGTCAACATCTTCGATCAATATCCAGGCATATTATACCTTTTTTGTATAAAATAAGGATGAAACTTCATCGCCAACCCACTTAATGCTACAGTGATCGTGTTAAAAATCTATAACTCTCCTCTTTAGATAAATAATTATTATTTTATTTTATTTCGGAAAATACAAAAATTGAAGCCTAATCACAATAAGCTGTTTTAGCACGTTGAAACCAATTGAATAATGATATTTTTAAGTCTCTAAATGAACAGCGAGAACTGATTAAGAAAGGACTGGTTTACCCTTCTATACCATTTTTAACGTTACTACTTAAAAAATATAGCAAACAGGAGAGATGATTGCAACCAGTCGCCCACTGGCGCGTGACAGCTGGTTGTCTCGTCTTTATATTGAGCCATATTGTGTGTTATGAACGCTCTGAGAGGCCCAGAGTTGTCTCTTCCTATTGACTGTGAGTATCCGTCATTCAAAATGTACATTCCTATAATATTGTAAATGGATCTCACTATTTCAATCATTCCTTTGGTCAGGCTTATGAAATGGTCCCGAAGTAAATTTTATTCCAATAGGCTATAGTTTACTTCAATGTCAAATTTCAAAGACCAAACATTGTAGTTTGTTAGATTTTTTCACTTAATCGTCTGTCTAAAAGTTTGAATCTTGATGCGTTATACATTATTTTCAAAACAAGCTTACATTGTGATGATGGATAGTAATTGTATATATATATATATATATATATATATATAATATATATATATATATATATAATATAAATTATATATATGTATACAATTAATATTACATTTAATATAAATAAAAAAACACTAAGAAATCTGTTTAGCATTTATAAGCTATCAGAAGAACATAATTTCAAGTTTCGGTTTACATTATTAAATAACTTCTTTAGTAGTTCTTCCTTATTACAAAATATATATTTTACGTGCCAAATTTTAACGCAAGATCCCAAATAATTATATTGATTTTTCTAGACAAAATACGGTTAGTTAATTCTTTACTTTCTTTACATGGTGGTACTGATGATAATCCATACATTCAGCAAAATAAATTTATTGTTTAGAATATTATATCATCCCTAATGTTATTTCTACAATCATACTATATTTATTTTTTGTTTTCGTATTTTATGTTTCTGTTATATATTTAAAATATTCAGTGTAGTTTTGTACTCTCTCAAAGTGTTTTATTTTCATCAAATTAATTAATTTACTTGTCAACATTTAATTTAATTTATATGTAACATAGCGGCTTTTGTGTACTTGAATATTATAACCAATAATAACTCAGTTTTGGCAGTTATAGTCAGCCAATTCGTAACTTCTAGTTAATTATAGTAATAGGTTTCTAGTAGCCGCCATTCAATAGTGTCTAGTAAAGTAGCGTGTGACTACTTATAGTCTGGTAGCGGCCTAATAGAGAAATACCAACGTGCACCATGCTGACAGGACTCATTGCTACCACACTACTGTACTGGCTTACTCTCATTACTCGCTACTCTCTACTCGCTACTCGCTACTCGCTAGCCGCTACTCTCTACTCGCTACTCGCTAGCCGCTACTCTCTACTCTCTACTCGCTACTCGCTACTCTCTACTCGCTACTCGCTACTACTAGCTAGCCGCTACTCGCTACTCGCTAGCCGCTACTCTCTACTCGCTACTCGCTAGCAGCATATAGCTCATTTGAGCCGAGAGCCAGTTCTAATCGGATCAGCACAAAACTTAGTGTTTTATAAAATTTATAATGGTGAATTCTATCGTCAGCCACACTACCTTCGAAATGGGAAGTTATTGTCAGAAAGTATCAAACATATTTTTCAGGTCGTATTTTTAATATTAACCATAAATAGACGTTTAAATAAATGTTAAGTGAAATTGAACGTACCATTGAGATTGGCTGATGGTCATATTGCTATTATTCACGTTTCGATAGTATTATTCTATTTATTATTCATTTTATTTTATGTATTATGTTCAATTCAACACCAACCAAAACTAGCTCGGTTAACGATTTCACGATAACCTAGATCGTTTTTTCATACAATGCGAATTTGCTCTCGATTACAAACGTTTTGGTTACATCTTTGATTATATACGAATTGTATAATGAAGTTGCTATCTACTAAAATAAAACTTGCAACTACCTCAATTAGCATAGACCAACATAGCCTTACGGAGGTTTTTATCGGTAATAAAAACAAAAAAACCGTTACGCAGACGCTGGACGTGAACTCCAAATTCGAGGAGTCAAGTCTGAGACAGTCAGATTTCAGACACTGCACTAAGCTAAACATGAAATGGAGCTAAACTCAACGTAAGCACTGTATTTCTGTTTTTGTAACATTTTAGTGGTAGTAAGTCCGTAAAACTCATTTCACTAATTTCACCCAGTTGACTTTGTTTGCTTGTATGATGCTTAGAACTTGTAATTTGCATTAGTTACATTTTAGACATTTTAATTCCTCTTACCTTTAAAACTTAATTTTAATTTAAAAACATAAAGTTGAATAGCTTGAAAATAACTAAAAACCTCCTCTTCACAATGAATATGAGTTGTGATCATTCAAAGGAACTCTCTAACTAATAAAGGGATTTAATTAAATCCCCAATAAATAAAGGGGCATAAATCTACAAATCCAATGAGCTTTAAAGAGAGAGTCAGCTGTGGTTTACTTTGCAGCATAAACTTACCTAATGGCCGTTGTCTAAACGGTCTTCAAAGAAACTCGGTACCGTAATTAGTTCGTCACAGTGAACCATTAATTGCCGCCATCAATTAGGTGGCGAGGAGAGGAGCGTCGTACTCGACAGTCGATACGTCGTAAAGGCAAGAAGTAACGACCTACCAGGAGAAGTGACCGCATGAATCAAGTTAAGTCCTGTTACATAAAACATGGGCCGGTCCAAGGTCAGACGTGATCGTTCACACTTTCATCCTTACTGTTCGGCCGGACGTGTAGGTTAACATGCATACGGCGCGGTGCGGCGCTTGAATAAGAAAAGCACCTTTCTTAGCGATGAATATGTAACGATCTTCGGGTACAATACTGAATGTGTAACAGTTAGAAGGTACAACCCACAAATCATTTTTACTTTCTGTAGGAAATCTTGTACAAAGTAACGATGCAGGAACTAGACTTTGGAGTGACTTCACGCGGGGTTCACGGTGAATTTATTGGTTTTTCGTTTTATTAATATTTTATAATGTATTAACACATTTTTAATCATAAATTTTTAAAATTACTAACCTAGATGCAAGAAAAACGAAAAAAAATATTTTGAGTTACGTTAGTTATTGCTCATAACTCCTATTTTTAATTACTACAAATCATTGCAGAGTCATCAAAAGATATTGTAAATATTTTCCAAGCTTTAGGGGATTTATTTCAAGGGGAACAAAGTAAAATTAAACAAAACCAGTTCAACCAAAACACAATTGCAGTGGTCGTTAACGGAAACTATCCATACGGCAACTCACTTAACCAAGAGGCAATCTCATTGGTACTTCAAATGCATTTATTACTTAAGGCATTACTTACGTGGCAGGATGGATATTTCCGGGCGTAAATGCCCTCCGGACTTTTTATTCGAACTTATTAGTTTCTCAATACTGAATTATTATTTAAAATACTTATTTTGTTGTGATAAATTTTGTTATTGAAAATGCATATTTGAATAACGTAATACTAATATGTTGGAGAGTACCTTTACGTATGAAGAACATTAACACTTTTAAGTTATTGAAACTAGAAGTTCGATATATTCGGATCATTATTTATGTGGTTAGAAATCCACATTGGATTAAAGATCCCTCGTTCATTGATCACTCAACTTGAATTGATGTGGAATTCCGAGAGTCATTCTATTACGATAGTTGTTAGCTATCAAGAGGTTATCCCTTTGGAATGTTGGAGATTGTTTATGTATTTTACTCACAGTATTAACCATTAAGATATGATGGTCACCATCATAAATCCCATCATAAAGATTATAAAATCACAGCCAAAATATTGCAAATTTAGTTCTAGAATTTTCCCGTCGAAATATAACCAATAATTTAATAGCGCTTTCTATAGAGATTAATTAATAAACACTTTTAATTAAACATGGCAAAAACATATATCTTATTATCCCTAACATGACAATGGTCCCTCCTACTTTTGTTTATCCCATCACAATTATACTTTGTTTTACATCGTTAAAATACCACAAGTACCAAGCCTAAAATAAAATAAAAATGAATAATTTATTTTTTTAAAGCTGTAAGATGTAGGATATTCCAAGTCACGAAGAAAACAGCAGAGATAACTCAATTATAGCGATTGTTTAAATTTCAATATCTGACTCGTAAATAAACCTGTTTCAATTCTACGTGAAAAGCACGACAAAACGTTTCCAGAAATAAATCTATTACAAGGGAAACCTAACAAATGGGTTACCATTACAAGAGAAGAACTGAACTAATTTAAAATGCCATTATGACGCGAAATTGAATTCTAACACGGTCGCTGCATGCTCATTCGGTCCCGACCACATCATGATGTATCGGTAGCCAATCAGCATAACAGAATAGGTACAATCTAGAGGGGAAAGTCTAACGTCCTAGGATAGGCAAATACGGTCTAAAAGAGATATAAACATCTCCCCAATCTCCGGGCCGAATAATGGGTTAGGAGTACGATAGCCCTGGACCGACAGATTGTCGGATAGAAGCGACTGTCTGACGGTATGTTAAATCAACTGATCCGATTATGTTAGGCGTTGCGTCATATTCTTACTCACACAACATCTACATCTGACAGCTGTCTCTGCTATAACAAAAGCGACCTGTTGGAGCAGACAGAATCGAACGTTATACTTTGTCTTCAGCAGCCTCCTCTCGCTCCAGATGTCGAAGGTTAGTGTACCGGTAATGAGGTCAGATTGTGGGCCACCATTTTGAACTTTTCAAAATAGTTTGTGATCACCAAAGCTGACATATTGTTGCATAACTATTTAAGGAATCTACTTCAATCACAAATGACTTATCATCATGAGTCCCGGGTCAAGTGGTCAAAGAGCAGTCCGTCTGTTTGTCCAATAACTTTTGATTATAAGGTCCACGAGATTTGAAACTTGTACATATGTACCTCCAAATCGAAGAAACAATCAAATTGAGTTTGGGGTCAAGTCGTCAAAGAGCAGTCCTGTTCCATATACAAATTCTTCTTGGTCAAGAACTGTTCATTTTGGGGCTAAAAGGTAAAAGGACATTCCGCCCATCTGCCAGTCCGTTTGTGCAATAACTCTTTTGTTAAGTTCTGTCGAGAGGTTCGGTACTCAGTTGTAACGGTTCGTTATCATTCATATTTCTAAAAATGTTCTGACTAATATAAATATTACACTTTAAAGTGAGTTAGTTAACATTTTCTATTATCGGTAATGTCCCTGTGGTGTTAGCGGACCATTCTGGTATTCTAAGCAACTACAAAGCCAACAATGATCATTGGAAGAAACCTTCTCCTTCCTACATCATTCAGGGTCACTTAAAAGTATCAATTAAGACATCTTCAGGGACCCATACTGAGATGATGGGATGTCACAAATAATCCATGATCAGGGATATTTATAAGAAAAATTCAATTTGATGCCTTTTCTATTCCCAGACCTGCCACATAATCATATCAGACACAGTGAAATTGAGCCAACAATGATGTCATTGAAAATTCTTACCTTTTTGGCACTTTACAAGACGTGTTCCTTGCCAGAGAAGTCATTTCTGAGTTCAGTAAAGGTTGTACAACGTGACCGTAACTTTCAAATATTAGTCATAGGACTTCGTGTCATAATTTATCAACAAGGGTTATAGTGGTGAATATCTACCTTTACTATCACATTTTGTGTTATTACACCAGGTTCAGATGGATATTATGAACCAGATCGTAAACTGGGGTCCATAAGAATAAAAATGCGTTTTGGTAACAAGGTAAAGTGCATAACCTGGAATTTAATTTTTAAAATTTTGTTCTTGTCATTAAGGTACAAATGTACAAATGGTACATCTTAATCAAGATTTATATTGGGGTAAAGTATTCGTTTGTTTGGCCCAAGAGATGTCTTGGAAGGAGACGTTCCCAGAAAAACGATCAATTTATGATATAGTAATTAGTAAATCTCATTATATTGGCTTCGCAGATTTTCGTAACTTGAAAATATCAAACTCTCGTCTTGTTATGCGATGCACGTCTGTCTGATTGCATCGCACAAGACAAGTTGTATACGGTTGCTTGGAACGCACACAAGAATAGAATATACAGCCCAGCTTGTTACTCAGCGTCGTGTAAAAGTGGTCACTGCATCATTTTTATGGGACTACTTACAACAGTGACCTCTTTCGCTTGCCACCTCACATTGACCTTTGACACCAACAAGTTTCCTTTGCCAAATACCAACAACGGCATCGACGAGTTAGACCTTGTAATTAATTCTAGGAACACACTCCAGTTTGTTGCGTTACACAATGATTCTGGAAAATGTACTTTTATAATGTTATCTAACTAGTTCTCTGCATCAACTTAAGGAAAGTATTGCAAGTAATGATATACTGTAGCTGTTCTTCCAGTGGAAGCTAGACGACAATTCATAAAGTAATTAGAGGTATTCGCAAAACGTGTATCCTGTTCAATTCTGTGTTTCCCTTTACAGAAAATAATTTGTGAAAGATCGTAATAATCATAATCATAATAATTTCTGTCATGGACGACCAAAACTAGCGCGATATATTTCTTTCTTAGAGAATGTTCCACTAGGTTTTCATAACGATACACATATGCAATGCAAATTGGTATTTTGCTCTTAGCCTTTGATGGGACAAAGTTGGTGGCGAAGTCCTATGTGCTCAATGCAGATATGATATGAGCAGAGTTCCCGGTAAGGCCGATTTAATTCAAATGTAATTAGGTCGGAGAATTTTAGGAAAAGAATGGTGTAACATCCAGTAATTCTATTCTTGCTTAAACATTTCTATTGAACGTGGAACATTAAGTTTTATTAATGCATGAAGCATTAAAAATGTTCAAAGGTTTTCCAAGATCATATATTGGATAAAGAATGTAAAAAGATTTTGTAGCAATTTTGTGGTTATAATGGTCTGCATATGGAAGTAATATTTTCATCTTATGACAGTTTTAAAACAAGCACCATACAAGAGTAAGTATTGTTAAAACTTTTCTCTCAACGCGTCGTTAATTTGGTTATTGTCTGCGATTTTTATTTTGGGTCATCTATAAGACTATATATTTCATATACAAATAAAAATACTTAACAACATACCTGTTTCACTCTATATTTGCATAAAAAGTACTTAAAACATATGCTTCAGATCATTGAAACTAATTTGTAATATTACAGAAAATATCAAATCAAGAGAGATTGATTTCGGAGATGTCATACTAATGATTTGCTAGCATATCTATTCTTTTGATATCCTAGGCGCAGGTAAAAGCTGTAATTTACTTGACAATTTTTTTTTATTTTCTGACAACCGCTAAACTTCACACTAATCCCATTTTCCTTCTACTTCCTTCCTTCTTCTTCCTGTTTCTCCTTCATCAGGTATACTGAATCCTTCTGTCAATTGGTGATTGGATTTTTGATGCTGTCTAAAGTTCTAAACCATCTACGAATGAAGTCTGTTCAAATCTAAGTCGCCGATTTCCATCCAAATAGCTACACTGTGTTGTGAAAGGCATCTAAGACTACACAGTTACACAATGCTATCTGCTCGCCTCTGTCACCTCTCCGCGGCGCTGCCACGTCGTGCGCTATCACACCACTATCAATATTGTTCCCCTGTATGGTTGTGTGGCAGCCTGCTCCCGTACCGTCGTGATCGGCACATAACAATCCGGTACTGTTCGCCGCAACAGCTGTTCTCCTCTTCGTCACATCTACTACCGGCATATTTATTGCTGTTAACACTTTGTTTCTGTTATATATTACTTGGCTATACTCTCTATCGGATCGCGCAGTTTTGTTTTCAGTTTGCCACTCTCGCAATGAACTCGATCGGGCGTTATGCTAAGATCTGTGTTAGTTCTTCTAATGTTTATCATCATTTTTAATCGTGGAGTTTTAGTAGAGTAAAAACTGTTGTACCATAGGTTTTCGATGATTATGTTACTGTACAAGATGGATATACTTCGTAATGGTTTGTATCAGGTATTCTTACCTACGTCACTTCATCGCAAGCTAAAGTTGTAGCCTCTTTTTAAGATATTTTTCCACTACTAAAGATGGGAAAAAATACATGAAATGTACTTAGCCGTATACGTTTTTGAGGCAATATTCCAACTAAACCTTTCCTGTTTATAGTATTAAAAATACCGTGAATAATTTTTGTGGAGCCACCTGATGATGAAACCTTTCGTTTCGAAAGGCCTTGTCCAAAAATAAAACCGTATAGGAAAAGTATTGTTTTACTAACGTTTAGTACTATTATAAAATTGTTTCCAATTGCTCCAAGAGTCTTCGAGACCGTGAATGTCAAACTTGTAACGGCTGTGAGTTAACAATCGCAAATAGAGCAGCAAGTACCATAGTCGTCAGTTACAACAAGTTATAGGTGCAGACAGTAAATGTCAGCGATAGAGTCTAGATGGGGTTTGCGGTCCTCTATAAGGTAAAGTGAACTATTGGCTCGATACTGCAACCCACACGCTACACCGCAACAGCTGTGCGAGACTTGCAAATGCTCAGCACAATGATCTGTGCAAATGGAGCAGCAATCGCAAATTGATAGATTTTATTACTTAGAAAATTAACTCGGCCTTGCTATTTTAGGACTGAAAAGTATTTGTCTTGTATAGTTGCTAGTAAAACGAGTCTAAGAAGAGGAATTTGAAAACTATATGTAGTAATATAGGCTATGTTACATCTTCGCATATCATTCCTATACACAAAGACTCAAGAACGATACACAATCATTCCATGATCAAACTGAGCATAAGAGTACGCTTTTTGCTCATAACAACAGGACCATGGTACTAACTTCAGGAACCAGTTTATAGGAAACAGTTATAAAAAGACTAAAAACACATATTCTAAAATCATAACTTGCTAACACTGCACTAGTTAGGAAATTAAGTAAAATTAAATAATAATAGTACGAAAAAGTTTTGAGGATTAGTTCAAAGAAAACAGTTTTTACAAGTAATCAATTTTATTGCTTGAGGTTAGTGTCAGAAAATCTCGCGTTAACAATGCTTTAACCTCATCTGGCTAAAGGAACTGTAAGTTCATGTCGTAAAACTATAACGTTCATGTCTTACCTACTTCCTTAGGGGCGGACATTGAGTCCATACCCACGGTCTGGAACCCACTGTTTGACTTAAGGGCTGGAACTAGTATCGGTAGTTTTTGGGTACCAGCGTTAACTCACTTTCCCACCCTGCAGAAATGTGAGGTTACCTACTCTCGGCAAAAGTACCTGCACCCTTACAATCCACAATACAAATATTTACTATTTTAATAGGTACATTTCGTATTTAAATGAGGCAGTAAAATTATATCCTCTTCTTTGGAGCCTGATCTCCACTCGCTAACCAAAGACACTAATAAATAAACAAGTTTGTATCAAATAAATAACGAAACAGAAATTCTAAAGTTGACATGAAACTATCAAAAGAGAATAGACTTGTGTGGAAAATAAATGAAGATGAACCAGGCAATATAACCACAAAAACGTTTCAATCACAGGACAAGAGAAGCGAACCCTTTCAAGCGCCCCCTGTTGAGCCCGAGAAAACAACCCCAATCAAGAGGCGGTCGTGAGAGCAGGGGTGGTCTCGGCCTCTCGGGGCTTCAATTGGCTCACAGTTTGGTTTTAATTACCTCTTGGGGTTAACTCTCTGATAAACACTTTAATCAACAAGTTTCTCAGACCCTTTTATGAAATATATAGACTAGATTACAAAAAGGACAAACTGCATGTAATATTTCACAACATTTTTCCGAAAATAACTAACTATTACGCTGTCGCTCCCTTAGCAATTAACGTTTAAAACGGGTTTACGTTCGTTAACACAGAAAATTCGCTTAGCAATTACACTGCAAAGTTAATTAACGCTATTATTAACAAAGTCACAATTAAATAATCACAAGGGAACAAAAACAAAAAATCTCTTGAAGGGACTATTCAAGAACATATTGCGCATTCCGGAAGGATGAAATGATGTGCTAGCTTTTACAATTCCATAAAGCAGTGTAAAATTCTAAGTACATCAACGTTGTCCTAGCTAAGACAAAGACAATAAAAAAGCATATGTTGTAGAGTAGTTCTTGCTCATTGTTTTGTCTATAGAGAGGATAATCTTTAAAGGCTCAGTAACTACATTTCAGCTTTTTAATTAGGCTGAATATGCGAGAAGTAAAAGATTTGCTCATGGAGAGATCACACGTGATGCCACTGAAAGGTTTAAAGATAACCATAAAACGAAGAAGATAGCTTTTGAAACTGTTTGGTGTTTATTGCTTGCTCCTACACCACAGACGAAGATTCTTACGAGCCCACTCCGTAATGGTACTCGAATATCTTCATAGTTTGCTAAGCTTCGTAGAAACAACCACCACCAAGTAGAATCAATCCTGCAATACCAGCATCCGTGCCATGTTTTGTATTAGAGCCTCGGTAAACCATTAAAGATTCTATGGTGGATGTGGTTTACTTCTCTTAGAGTCGTAGTCAAAGCCTCTTTATGAGGGATCACTACTGTGAAGGTTTTTCAAAGGAACAATTTTGAGGAAACGTCTCTCTTGATCACCTTAGAGTCAGTTGCTACAATTAAAGGCGAGTCAGCGTCTTTCCTACTGAAAAAATGTACATTCGTTTTATAGATAGCCCAACCGTGGTTTAATGTATTGTTTAACCATTACAATGATGGTTAAGAGAGAATTCGAAGGCTGGCTCAATTGGGAAGCTCCAGTGATGGCCAAGCACAATCATCCAGATGATGGCCAACTAAGCCAACACCAATATTAGATCTGTCCTTAACATCTATTTTCGACCACCAAACCACAGTCTTACACATTAACACAGACCTCATCACTGAGATGTACACACAATATAAGAGCCTTGGCTTGAGTCTGCAAGACCAGCCTATCACACGCCTGCACTGTACTAAGGACTATTTGTTTTTGTTGAAATCCTGTACAGGTGTGAAGTGAGTTAACCTCTTTGTTCAAAACTACGGTACAACGGAATAACTTGCATATCTCACTTTGTGTGTTTTTTATAAATCAGTCATCTCTGATTGATCATAAATAAATTAGAAATACAAAAGTGTAAACAATGTTTAGATAATTTCTTTTTGATATTAAGATAATTTTATTGTAAGTTAATCGTGTTTATGCTAAATTATTTTTGGATAGATTCACATCATCACATTCTTAATTTTAATCAGGTTAGTATAAACAGTAATAATTATTTAAACCAAACTTTATTTACCTCCTCAACAAATTTGAAATTTGTTGAAACAAATTTAATGACTTTTTTACATTTTCCATTAAAATGCTCTTCAACCAATATAGTGACGAGTTTAAAGAAGACTATAAGCAAGAAGGCTGTGAACAACATTGTAAGAACTACCACTTGTGTTGCCTGTTATCTCATATTTCATTTCTGTTTGACTGGGCTAGAGAATAAACTTCATTAGGGACATTTAACAGTGTTTTGATCTATTCCCCTTAAAACCAGTGCTTGCACAGCAACAGTCCTATTTTTATTATAACCATTGGAGTGAAGAGTATACGTTTTAGTAAGATCAACCTTTACTGCTTCACAGTCATAGACTTCCACGTTCTCCAATTCTAAATTTCAATAACACACCAAATTAGTTTTCAAGCTAAATAGATAAATGTTGTGTCAATTAATTTGATAATTAATCAAAATGCTAAAATTTCTACTCTTTTTATGAACTGTAATACATTTATTGCAATAACCAAAAATAGCCAGCCCCCTTAGTAAAGATTTTTTAGTTCTACCTAATAGCTGGCACATATTCATTGAACCATTAATTTAATTATATTTGTAACCTAACTTAAATTCCTAATTCCCATATTTCAATATTGTAACAGAATCCCGAAAATTTTTATTTTTACTTATTTTTTAACCAAATTTGTTATAATTAGCTATAAAAAATAAAATTTAAAGAAAATATTCATAATCATTGTAAATAAACGAAAACCAGTGTATATTATTGTATCTCTAGCTTAAGCATTCTGGTATCTATATACGTATGCATTACAATAAATAAAATAAAAACACAATTTTTATAACCTCAATTGTCAAGCTTTTAGAAATATGATCTACAAAAGTTTCTATAGTATACATTGTTGAAATGTGCAGAAATAAACAGAATTCTTGAAAACTTTCTGTAAAAATTTTCAGAGCTAATATATATGGTAATATCACAAACATGTTTTAATAAAACAACTTATTAAAAAAAATCAATAGTCGACAGTTAAATTTACTGTGTCTGTAGAAAGTATAGAATATTAAGCTCTATACCCAAACGTTCATAACTGAAATGAAATGAGACTTAATAATAACAGCTTAATCTCATCTTTGCAAGTAAAAGTAGTGGAATATAAAACACAAATTTTATAACCTCAATTGTCAAGCTTTTAGAAATATGATCTACAAAAGTTTCTATAGTATACATTGTTGAAATGTGCAGAAATAAACAGAATTCTTGAAAACTTTCTGTAAAAATTTTCAGAGCTAATATATATGGTAATATCACAAACATGTTTTAATAAAACAACTTATTAAAAAAAATCAATAGTCGACAGTTAAATTTACTGTGTCTGTAGAAAGTATAGAATATTAAGCTCTATACCCAAACGTTCATAACTGAAATGAAATGTAATAACAACAGCTTAAATGCAAGTAAAAGTAGTGGACCTCAATTGTCAAGCTTTCAGAAATATGATCTACAAAAGTTTCTATGGTATACTGAAATGTGCAGAAATAAACAGAATTCTTGAAAACTGTAAAAATTTTCAGAGCTAATATATATGGTAATATCACAAACATGTTTTAATAAAACAACTTATTAAAAAAAATCAATAGTCGACAGTTAAATTTACTGTGTCTTAAGCTCTATACCCAAACGTTCATAACTGAAATGAAATGTAACAACAGCTTAATCTCATCTTTGCAAGTAAAAGTAGTGGAATATAAAACACAAATTTTAAGACGGATAAATTAGATCGAAAGGCCAATAAAGATACGTGCTTTATGGCATCCTTCATAAGAACTAGGGGAGAAAATCTGCCGGGGGGTTTTCCACACCTATAACGTCCGACATCGGATAGCCGACAGTACAGCAATCCAACACCGGTATGAACATCAATAACGCTAGGCTAATGAACATAGAGAAAGTACGGGACCGTCAATCACCTCACTTACAGGTTTGAGGTTAGGTTTCTCTCAGTCGCTCTGTTTACAGTCGGCTGTCGCTGTCAGTGATCAGCTGTTCAATTAGATCAGCTGATCGAGCCTTTCAATTATTGGTCGGTCGGCTGACCAATCGGTGGCATGATCTTGCACACGTTCTGCTGATAAGTCACTCGACCGGTAAATTATCGGACTTGACTCTGTGGTGGCGATTCACTGTTTATTTGTTGTGAGGTGGAAGGTCCACGTGAGTGGTGGTGGGCTTAAATGTTTTACTTTCTACGCGAGAGACGACTCAATCCTGCGACTCCCAGCTTGTTGTACTTTATTTACTGATTTCCAACAAATCAATCATTTTACAAATGCAATAAACGAATAAACAATTAAATGTAATGTCGCTAACAAAACCTACAGTGAGGGAGAAAAAGTACACAATATGCTACAATTACTTCTAATAATGTAAATGTAGACAGTTGGATAGTATTTTTGTTACTGAGTAATGAATTGTTTATAGAACGTACTTAGAAAATGTGGACTAGAACATTGAGGATTAATTAAAAGGGTATAATATATTTTAAGAATTAGAACAATTAATTACTTTAAACAATTATTTTTGTATTATTATAGTAATATAGTTTATTTCAATGTCTGAGATGTTTTATTTTAACTCATTGCATGATTGAGCGTAACCATTTTATTATAATTCATTAGGAGCTATCTAACTATATGCAAAAACAAACATTGTTTTAGCATGGCTTTTCAAGGCAAGGCAGGAGTACATAATACCACGTGTCACGTAGCAGGCTGAATTTGCATATATACAATTACAAGTCTATTGCTAATCTCATTCTTAACAAAAATGAAATTTTTACATTATACTGGAAGACATAAGAGAAACATTGCCAGCCTACTGCGTAATAGGCTTCAATGACTCACCACAATCCCATGAGTGGACAAGCACTGTCTTGGAACACATAGTATAATATTGTCTATGTAGAAATTAATTTTCGTTCAAAATGTATAATCTAGCTATAGATGACATTTTTTCCTATTAAATATTGCCACATTCACACTTTTGTTTTAAGTTGTTAATATTATGCTTTTACAACAGTGTTTAAATTATAAAAGTCTACTACATCAAATCATCAAATGTAATGGTGTATGTATTTGGGTAGTTAGGCTACATGTGTTAAGCTATATATCACAAGTTTAAATGTTATTAAATTTAATTGTACTCAGTTTGTTTACATGTATATTTATTCTGATATTTTCTCATTGCCATTACGGTGGCTCTGTTCACTAACGCTCTGCCCAATCACATGGAGTGATATACATCTACATCTAACTCAAGTGTTACCTTTTAGTATTATAGAAATGAATCTTCATGCAAAATTCCATCTATGGTTTCGAGATATCGTGTGGCCAAACAGACAGATTGAAGTGAAATTTTACCTTCAAGTGATAGGCCTAGCGAACGATCAGCCAATTAATTTGCCAACCTAACAATGTTAATCATAGTTGACATCAAATTTCAAAAAGATCGAAAGATCACTAAATATCGAACATATTAGTAACTAGTCTGATTGAATCTGGTGAAAAAAAAACGAATGAGGTGCACTTTTAGATAATAGCCTAATTCTAACTAACTTCTCTAATCCATGGTACAGATCGGATTACAATAGCTTAAAATAAACAACGAGCAGATTTTAAAAAACCTGCTGTTTGTAAATGATTTAAAAAACAATAAAAGTACATAGAACATTTACCCTTCAATTTTATTTTCATCCGGTAGTACTAACTTAGTAAATAATATAATATCATATTTCTCATTTTTTCTTAAAGATCGAACGTAAAAGTCAAACTCAAACATTTTTATATGGGACTTATGGACACTTATGGATTGATATTTATTGTCTGTAGAGTCGTTTTTTAGATCAAGATGAATATATGTATCAAGCTTCACGACTCTAGGAACTTTCTATCTTTACGTTATACATTAAGTTAACGGCAGATCTAAGTTCACACTGATGAAGTAATTGAAACAGCAGCCGATAAAATATGAATAGCGTGGCTGGATTGTGCACGTGATTGATTAAGGAATAGCAGCCTGTTGTAGTAGAACAATGTGATGAACTATGCAAGCCCACTCTACTTAGTCTGTTGTGTAATTAATCACTTCTTTGTGCGAATTGCCCAATGCCTTGAGGCCGTCCTCGCACCGTTCGTGCCGTAAAACTGACAACAATGCCCCTACATTCTGTGGACTCTGACCTCACCTCTTCGAGTCGCGTCTTCGGAACAGTTGATCGCAGTTCGGTCAAATGCCCGCCTAGAGCGTTGGCAGATAATGGTGTAACCCATCGATGTATAATAACTATTATATTGAGCTCTAATAGTCTTCGACTTAAGACGACGTGACTTGGTTCAGAGATAAGCAGAATTAGTCGGTAGTAGGAATTTAAGGACTATTATTAAAATGGCGCATCTAACAAATTTCATACATTTCAGATCAGAATAATTAAAAGTGAATCTTTTTTTATAATTTTAAAGAAAACTACATTCGTTGAGAATAACATACCCTTGATCATTACGCAACCGTAAATATGACACTCGTAATAATACATTAAGCTGCTTAAAATGTTAAAATTTTTATTAAAACATGATGATTTGTTTTTAGTCTTTTTTTTACATTACAAAGCGTAAAGTGATGACACTTATTAGATACCCAGTGTATTCTAGATATTTTGTGTTTCACAGAATCAAGCACAGGGTAGAATTTACTTGTAACTAATTGGCAATTAGTTAAGAGTTGATTAAGAGATAAGTTGAACAATATAATGAGAGAATGGGGTGCCCTGTGACAAGTTGAGATCGATTTAGTTTTTTTTGAGAATTTGTTTTCAAAGATATTTTGTTATCCCTCTAACAGGCCTAAGAATATGTTTGTACTATATGAGTATTTAACACATTGCCTACAAACAGCTGTTATGTACAGATTTTTTGGTTTATTCATATATACCGATATAACAGAGTGTAATAGGATCCAAAAGAGCATAACGGAAGTCTTAACAAGTTTTACTAGCTAATACAACAAAGTAACTTCATCACATGTGTTGATAACTTAGTAAATAATATCATATTATTGTACTAAAAAATCGAACGTAAAAATAAAACTTAAACATTTTTACGTAGTACTTGTGGACTATTGATTTTTAAAATTTATAAAGTTCTTTCTTGAACCAAGAAGAACATATGTACCAAGTTTCAAGACTCTAGGAACTATCTATCAAGGATTATTCCACACAGAGATAGATAGATAACGACACAATTTTAAGGATCTTTTCTTTCGGGTCCTTAATAACATTTGGAACAACATATGTATTATAACACACAATACACAAAAATATTGGACACAACTGTCATTTCGAACACCTCATCAAGACGGTTCGTTGAGGTTCACAGTCCTGTAACTCCATCCCATCCTCATGGGTTAGGTGATAGTTTTATGTAGATGCTGAAATCCTGGTCTTGGATACCTGGGTAAACTAGGCCAAATGTCCTTCCTTTCACTCCCCAAAGATAAAATGGAAACCCGTTATTAGTAAAAATAGCTGTCAACCAACAGACTAGTATGCTGTTCATTGATCCACCCCCCCCCCCCCCCATTGATCTCATCAAATATAAACGTAACTTTGTTATTCATATTTCATATGCTTGGTGATAGAGCCTGGTGAATAGTTTCATTTGATTTTATAAGATATAAGCTTTTTGCAAGTAACGGAAGCCATCAAATGTTGGAACGCAGATTTCAAGTTTGATTTAGTGACAAATATCTGATAATCTATTTACAGTTTCAAATCCTTTAATTAATTATTGGCAATACTCGTTTAGCAGAATAACGAGCTGGTTGGGCAAAACCAATTATCTGTCAATTAGATAAAACTGTTTGACGAATGGACCTATATTCAAAGCGCATCTGCCACGTACTTGAGGGGAAAGCCAAACGATATGACCTTAGCCATCGCAGTGTATGAGTGAAGAAGTGGGCCGCTGGCGGCAGGCTGAAGAATGCCTCCCAGTAAGGCACCGCGACCCGACCAGGGTAGCTACGGGTCCGAGCTGTGACACAGGAATCTTTATTGTCAGTTTCTGATCCGAGCCTTTATGCTAATACCGACCAATGTTGTTTTCACCTTTAAAATGACTTTTTATGGAAAGAAGGAAAGCCATTAAGATATTTCCTGATAAAAAATAACCTGTGGTATTTGCACGGTGTCAGCCACTTTCAGACCCGGCATAATGAATAGCCTTGCGAGCAACTCCAAGTGAACAACTACTGTGAAGTTCATTCCTTTCTATGGTTAAGAGAAGTCTCCAAGTTCGAAGAACCAGTGGCATTGGGCGCTAACTTGCTCCCAGTCAGAGATGGGCAGTTTTAATTGAGACGGGTTCGATTAATGAGACAGGTGAGGTCAGATTTCCAGAGCAGGTGGGTTTAATGAGATTGATGCCGCGGGAATAATTGCTGATGCACGTTCAAATAAAAACGCTGGTCTAATTGCTGAACAACTTCGGTTGATAATAAAGCTTTGATTGGTGATACAGGTTATAGTGCTGATACAGTTCAATTAGAGTCGACATTACACTCTCAGTAATAGACGATGTTAACACTGCTGTCTGTAGTTGCACTATATAATTCAACAAGTTATACACACTAGTACTGAGCGTTATTGGTGCATGTTCAATTGCTCATGCAGGTCCAATTAATGATAGTGAATAAGCATAATTAAATATATTGTTGCAGAAATTTAAATAAAGCACATTACATTGAAGAGATTTATGGCGCAGGTTGGATGTCTGATTAGGTTTTATTAGTGAAGAAGGTTCAGCTGATAATGCAGATTCGGTTGCAAATGCTGGTTTGATTCTGATACTGGTCGAATACTGCTCTGGCCTTACACTATAGCCGAGTATAAAATTATATTTCATACATGAACGGAATGTAACGTTTGTAAAACTTGTATAGTTATAGTAAAATTTGGAACATATTTTTCTTTTTTATTAAAATTGTATTAATAATAGTTTATTTGGTAATAAACTCCACCGATTATAGTTGAAAACTCCTAAACTTTCTATTACCGAAAACTATAGCCGCAGTTTTCAGAGTCCTAAAATCTGTTGATGTATGCGCAAAATGATAATTATGAAGAAAGTTCAATCGATAAGTTATAGGCTATTAATTGGAGGTTTATGCCACCAGTTTGAATACCTGATTAGGGTCAATTAATTGATAAGATATGTTCAGTAGGTAATACATGTTCGATTACAAATGATGTTTTGTTCTGATGTAGGTTCGATTATTGCTCTCACCTTCCTCTATTTCACTTTCTATATTATGTCCATCCACAGAACGATATGTACAGTTTGGAAACTTATCACGGTAAGACTTAGGATAGTCTTCTTTTTTAATTTCATACGGTTAACTTTAATATTAATGATATTACATTTTGTAATAATATCACTGATTACGATAAAGGAGGGTTTCAACTTCAATTGACAAGGGTGAAGAAATTTATAGAGATCTCAATGGTAATATTCTGCTTTAGGGCCGTCCATGTCAATGTATTATGACTTTAGAAACTATACCGTGACTTATAGGATACGAGTATGTGTTTTGCCACCTATTAAATAAACGAAGATAGTAAATGGAAAAATGTAATAGTCCAAATCACAGCACCCATAGGTGAGAAAAGAACAAATCAAATTCACCAAAGCGAGAGCACAATTTTCAAAGAGCAATATAGCAATCTTCGGCTTTGATTTGTACTTATTAGGGGGCTGATTGAATGAGCCGGAATAAATTATGCATCACACTTCAAATAACACTGCCCATTAGCATTATGCTGATTACCGATTTCTACGGGGGAAATTTGCTAATCCCACTGTTTCACACGCATTTCACCCGCTCATACTGGATCAGATATATGCGGAGACCCGGCCAGGCTAGTCGTAATTTGCACGTATGCAAACACGATACTGAAAGCGAGAAATTAGCAGTCGTTGGCGCCCCAAGCGGAAGAGGCGAGTGTGTCGAAATATAATTGTAGGCTATCGGTGGGACACGTCAACTTAGAATAATTAATCGATTAGGGAGATCGTCCCTCTCGCACGCCTAGACACCGATAGTCGATATCTATCAGTCAACCATCGAATATGTTGTAAAACAAATGCAAATGTCTTATGTGGTGACTTGTAACTATTGTACTACATTGCAACAGTATACTACGTTTTTCCTTGCAACTTTTAACAAAAAGATGATTGAAATTAATGAGTAGTGTCAGCAGCTTAATGGAAAACTGGTGAAGAGATCGGATATAGACATCCTGGTGATCGCTGACAAATTCCAACAGTGTTGCATCTGTTAACGTTACTTATTTAGTTTATTTTCTTTTTTCCAAAGAATTAAAACTTAATAATGGCAGAAGTCGCAGGAAAATTTATAGCAAATTTAACAGTATTAGTGAATTCATTAGTATTATTTTAGTTGACATTATTGTTGTGTGTTTCAAATTAAAAATGTTTATATTTTTGTTATATGTATCATAAGCAATAAAGATTGATATCCCTTTAAATAGTAACCCAGTAGAATATACAACGTTTAGTAAAGTTAAATTTTAAAACGCGAGTAAAAAGAGTATTTCGAACCAGCAGAGAGTTGTTTCACAAAAAAAGATCCTTGATTCATTGTTTCGTGACAAATAATTGAACTCACACAAAAAGAAAAAACAAAGAAGTCTCGAAGGATACTGTTCAAAGCACGACCCACGGGCAAACTTAAAAAGTGCCAGTTACGGGACATAGCGCAACACTAGCCAAGTGGTCCTAGTGAGGTGTCTAGGATTGAGTTGTTTTTGGTGCCAAACTCACCACTCGCCCTCGATCATGAGGTCGAACACTGTATATTCGAATTTCACACAATATCCGATAAACAAATCCTTACCGCTAAACGACAGAAGTCTTCATAAGTTTAGAGTTAGAGTAAGTCTGAGATAAACCTAATATCAAATTAAACTGTAAGATATTCCAAAATTATTCCACAATGGGCAGTGTTCAAGGAACTGTTCCTTCTGACGATTTAACTTACGTTTTTCGTTTGTATTTGTTTGTTCATTTTTCTATGTCACTGTGAAAATGATTACGTAACAAAGCTGAGTAGAATGGATTAGGCTTTTTCGTGTAAAATCTGATAAAGGCGTGTGCAGCACACATCCGGGAAGATAATTAATCAACAAAAGCTTATGTAAATTTCATGTTTCCCTAAAATAAATGTTCATAATAGTTTAAAACTAGCACTAAGTTATCCTTTTGCTGGTATTTACTAAGCAATATTAAAAGTTTCACTGATGACCTCACTTACGATCACCACTTAAAATCACCAATTCGGACCGAATAAAAGACAGTCATGTAACAACATACTTACACTGTCCAGTATTTATATTTATGAGTCAATGATTTTTTTTAATTAGGGTCTTTTACACTGTGACATTTCGTCCGTCTACTTATTTCGCCCTCGTAATAACATTGCCATTCCAGCCACATACCAGCATTTTTGAAACACATATTCTACATAACTCCCATGTTTAACTCCCTTCCAGTTTACTTGAAGGTTGAGTTACCGTTATAGACTTTCGAGAAGAAATTTAAAATGTTCCTAGTTGATGGGTCCTTTTAGTGTCATTAGTATCTGATATATTTTTAAATGTGAATTTAAGCTATAAAATTTTACCGAAATGATTATTTATTCATTATCATAGTGTGATGTTGTATAACATGACTGTACACTGCTCTGACTACTGTTGTTCTATGTAATTCCTGTTTATGCTAATGAATGTTCTGATTCTGACCCCTTAACCCTTTGTTCTCCGATGACCTGCTGGTAAGGCATGAAAGCCTTCCCTACCCCCACCTCCAAAGTAACCGACAGCATCCACATTGTTTCTGAATAAAGGATGTTTCCATGTTTAAAATGCACTTTTATTTGCCAAATGTTACAATAAATTCAGAATTTCTACACAGATTTCAAAATTGTTAACAGTTTCAATAGTATAAATAGTTTATAGTTCTTGAATAAAATTGTACAGTATTTCATTTATTACAACAAATTTATATTTTAAAATGTATAAAATAATGAACATGAGTTTCAAACAAAAAGACTAAAAATCGTCAATTTCACATAGACACTTCTCGCCAGGTTGCTCCATGAAACGGCTGGCACTCAAAGGGTTAAACAAACAACCACATCTTCTGACACGTAACCTATTTAATTAAATGCTAGAATTCCAGCTAAAATATGTTTCGCTCTACGAACATGAAAATAATTATCTTCAAAATACTGATCATTTCACCCCATCTTAGACTACACAACATCAGAAATTAGCTCTTCTATTGAAAATACTTCTCAATCAACGTTTTTTTTTTTAATCAGCAAGACCTAATTTTATTTCGATTAACTACTATAGGAGTAGTATTAGAATGCACGGTTTATTACTACATTAAAGTTCATAAATGGTGCAAATATAAAAGTAGTGATTCACCTTTCTCGTTTCACCTTTCTTCACACTCAGATAAAATAAATCCCGTTAACGAACTGTAAAGTAATCGTAAATATATCATGGCTACATTACCACACATGACCGGTAATAAAGGTAAGACACAGAAATAAACGTTGAATCTATTAATCTGAACGCGTATAACTATTACTTATGCGCGAAACGGTCGATTTTATGTCACTCAGGCTAGGAAAACTATGATCTGAGATAAAAACTACTATTTCATGTTTTAACCATTTCGATATCCTCGCAAAACTACGTGGCTGACGATCGATTTCTTTCTTATGAAACATTTCTCTACCGATGTCAGGACAAACCAGATTGTGTGCTTATGAAGTGTAAATTCATATCCTATCGGCTACTACTAGAGTGGCTGACGATCGATTTCTTTCTTAGGAAACATTTCTCTACCGATGTCAGGACAAACCAGATTGTGTGCTTATGAAGTGTAAATTCATATCCTATCGGCTACTACTAGAGTGGCTGACGATCGATTTCTTTCTTAGGAAACATTTCTCTACCGATGTCAGGACAAACCAGATTGTGTGCTTATGAAGTGTAAATTCATATCCTATCGGCTACTACTAGAGTGGCTGACGATCGATTTCTTTCTTAGGAAACATTTCTCTACCGATGTCAGGACAAACCAGATTGTGTGCTTATGAAGTGTAAATTCATATCCTATCGGCTACTACTAGAGTGGCTGACGATCGATTTCTTTCTTAGGAAACATTTCTCTACCGATGTCAGGACAAACCAGATTGTGTGCTTATGAAGTGTAAATTCATATCCTATCGGCTACTACTAGAGTGGCTGACGATCGATTTCTTTCTTAGGAAACATTTCTCTACCGATGTCAGGACAAACCAGATTGTGTGCTTATGAAGTGTAAATTCATATCCTATCGGCTACTACTAGAGTGGCTGACGATCGATTTCTTTCTTAGGAAACATTTCTCTACCGATGTCAGGACAAACCAGATTGTGTGCTTATGAAGTGTAAATTCATATCCTATCGGCTACTACTAGAGTGGCTGACGATCGATTTCTTTCTTAGGAAACATTTCTCTACCGATGTCAGGACAAACCAGATTGTGTGCTTATGAAGTGTAAATTCATATCCTATCGGCTACTACTAGAGTGGCTGACGATCGATTTCTTTCTTAGGAAACATTTCTCTACCGATGTCAGGACAAACCAGATTGAGTGCTTATGAAGTGTAAATTCATATCCTATCGGCTACTACTAGAGTGGCTGACGATCGATTTCTTTCTTAGGAAACATTTCTCTACCGATGTCAGGACAAACCAGATTGTGTGCTTATGAAGTGTAAATTCATATCCTATCGGCTACTACTAGAGTGGCTGACGATCGATTTCTTTCTTAGGAAACATTTCTCTACCGATGTCAGGACAAACCAGATTGTGTGCTTATGAAGTGTAAATTCATATCCTATCGGCTACTACTAGAGTGGCTGACGATCGATTTCTTTCTTATGAAACATTTCTCTACCGATGTCAGGACAAACCAGATTGTGTGCTTATGAAGTGTAAATTCATATCCTATCGGCTACTACTAGAGTGGCTGACGATCGATTTCTTTCTTAGGAAACATTTCTCTACCGATGTCAGGACAAACCAGATTGTGTGCTTATGAAGTGTAAATTCATATCCTATCGGCTACTACTAGAGTGGCTGACGATCGATTTCTTTCTTAGGAAACATTTCTCTACCGATGTCAGGACAAACCAGATTGTGTGCTTATGAAGTGTAAATTCATATCCTATCGGCTACTACTAGAGTGGCTGACGATCGATTTCTTTCTTAGGAAACATTTCTCTACCGATGTCAGGACAAACCAGATTGAGTGCTTATGAAGTGTAAATTCATATCCTATCGGCTACTACTAGAGTGGCTGACGATCGATTTCTTTCTTAGGAAACATTTCTCTACCGATGTCAGGACAAACCAGATTGTGTGCTTATGAAGTGTAAATTCATATCCTATCGGCTACTACTAGAGTGGCTGACGATCGATTTCTTTCTTAGGAAACATTTCTCTACCGATGTCAGGACAAACCAGATTGTGTGCTTATGAAGTGTAAATTCATATCCTATCGGCTACTACTAGAGTGGCTGACGATCGATTTCTTTCTTAGGAAACATTTCTCTACCGATGTCAGGACAAACCAGATTGAGTGCTTATGAAGTGTAAATTCATATCCTATCGGCTACTACTAGAGTGGCTGACGATCGATTTCTTTCTTAGGAAACATTTCTCTACCGATGTCAGGACAAACCAGATTGAGTGCTTATGAAGTGTAAATTCATATCCTATCGGCTACTACTAGAGTGGCTGACGATCGATTTCTTTCTTAGGAAACATTTCTCTACCGATGTCAGGACAAACCAGATTGAGTGCTTATGAAGTGTAAATTCATATCCTATCGGCTACTACTAGAGTGGCTGACGATCGATTTCTTTCTTAGGAAACATTTCTCTACCGATGTCAGGACAAACCAGATTGAGTGCTTATGAAGTGTAAATTCATATCCTATCGGCTACTACTAGAGTGGCAGTACGACGACGCATATCTTAGTGGTGATTACGATAGGGCTTTTCCAGTTTCCCCTAAACGGCTCTATGTTAGTTATAACAGGACTATATTCCCCGTTACAACAAAGAGGAAGAACTTGAACACTTCAAAAGACAGTTTGGAGACAAGAATGCGTGGCCAGACCGTGACCTAGGCTCTCTCTTCACATATTGATCTGAGAGTCCCCTCCCCCTGCCATGGAAACTGCCTTACCCTGCCACCCCGTCATACGGTAATATATAGCAGCCGTCGTTCTCTGAGGGTGGCTCCCTTATCAAAACTTTCTCCTCTGGAAGAGATTAGCAATGTATCATCACCCACATCGCTAGGTGCGATCTGCGACATAGTAGATTCGCTAGCGAAATGTATCCACAGAACATAAATTACAGGTATACACTATAGCGTTGATTTTTCTAATTATTTCAAAAAAGCCTAATTTATAAAAATTAAAACAAACTCTTTATTATAATAACTGCGTATTGTTACATAACTTTTCTCATTGTGTGATTGTTCATTCTTCACCTCTTCTGGAGGACCTGGATCAGTTAGTGGAACGACCCTAAGTTTTAGTCCATAAGCACAATGTTAAACATAAAATACTTTTAAACATCGATTTTGGACCGTAGTGTTACATGAGATATCTCATTTTAAAGATGTGATCAATATACACCTAAACGAGTGAGCTTTTCTTGTAATGTGTGATGTTTTAGTTTCTAAACAATAAATTACAAGTTTGAAGTTTGTTTTCCAACAACCAATAAAGACTTAAAAAATATAAAAAATGTGTGGATTTATATTAAAAATATTATGAAAATGAGACTTTTGTCCCGTACACTTACGAGGTTTGCTTTCCAACAACCAATAAAGACTTAAAAAATATAAAATTGTGTGGATTTATATTAAAAGTATGGCATGTAAATGAGACATGTCCCGTAACGTTACAAGCAAAAATAAAAGAGTATAAGTGTTTGAAGTTTCATCTTGCTTGATCTTATGAGGTTAAAACCAGGATGGCCGTTGTACAACTGGTTCTTAAAAATTACACAAATTTTAGTACACACGGTTAGTGAAAATTATACACATTTTAAAGGTATTTAAAAAAACAATTATATAGCAACACGTAAATTTGAAGAATCTATGGAGGAATGTGTATTTTATTTTTTTATATGTAGGATATTAAATAATCAATTAATTTTTAATGCTTATTCAAAAAACTGATAAGCAAATTAAGATTAAAAGATATTTCAAACAACTCACAAGTGAAGGGTTTTATTATATGGTTTCACACCTCTTATTTATATTTTCTTATATACTAAATTCAGATTAATAAGTACAAAATTTACCCTTGTAACCAATCTGTACATAGTTACATAAATCATATTGTTCTTGTGTGACTTACAGAAATGCATTCAAGCGTATTTTCCATAAATAAGAAACACGCTTGTTTATTACTTGATTTCGCAACAAATTTACTGTGCGGTCTCAACCCACAACTAATTGACGAACAAGCACTAATATACTAAACAACAATGAGTTCTCGTTAACAAGCTAGCAATTACTAAAGAAGAGCAAGTGCGGTTAATTAATGCAACGAATGAATTGGACCATTTGGTCTGTTGGTTACGCGGTCTGGCGCGGCGTTCCTCGCACCGGGCTCACCAGGTGCTTGCAGCGTGATTATTGTAGGTTAGGCCACTGTTTAATCAATAGAGGGCGTCATGCATGCGTGCCCTACATTACACAGGTGTGCTGGGGGGGGGGGGGGTAGGTGAGGCACGTGACACTAAATTATAAACAAATTTACATGTCTGACTCACGGTAGGGTTAGGTGATAAATTGTTGGTAAGTAATCCAACTTTGAATGCATATTTCGAACTTTTAGTCCTAAGGAAGATAACAATGAGAATCAAATTCAAATGTATCTTTCATTTCTCGTCCTTTTCTATGGTGTATCAAATTCTTTTATACACACGAAGAATTATGAAAGCCTGCACAGTAGTTTTTGTTTATTTCATATAATTCTCTAAGAGAAAATGTTCAAGCTGACTCTTTCCTGAAATGTTTATACTAATTTGTTTTAATTCTTTTTAATTTGTTTAATTTTAATTACAAAACCTCGGGAAAACAATACTGACAATCTAAAATCCCAAGACCCCTAAATTTGAATTTTAAGATTACTTTCCTTTATTACAGGAGAACTAAACCTAAAAAATGTAGATCTACAAAATACTGATACTTGTACAGTATGTATAAGTGCTAACCAAGTTTAGATAAAATGTACTTTCCTCTACAACTATTATATTATTATTTTCTTTCAATTAGTCTATTACGAATGGAATCATTATAAATTTAAACAACTATTGTCAATTGTAACGAGGGGGCTTATGTTGTTTCATAGTTTTTGATCAGACATATACATAAAACTTTCATACTCTTAAAGGTCATTGTTTGAATAAAATTCAGGCAACACAAAAAACTCCGATTAAGTTCACAAAAACCTACATTCGATCACGTAATACGATTGAATACATTTACTGCAATGCATTGATTGTCCTCCAGTTGAGTGCTGTTACATTAATCCTCCTTTATAAATCGCGCTGTCTGTTGAAACAAACATTTAATTACATTACGAGACGTTGAATGAAACATACGAAAATTTTACTGAGCAAAACTAGTGTATTCGATTTCTTAAATTGTAGTTACTAGTACGTTTTTAAATTTTCCGCCGCCGTTCCATCACTGTTTGGCAATTGAATTGAACGTACAACTTGATTATGGTCTATTAACTTACCAATGCTATTTTAGTGTTACATTTAAAAAATGAATACAATTAGAATATGAAAATGCGTGCTGAGGTTAGCCACTTCTTCTATAAGCTTTTCATCATACCTTAGAACAGCGTAGTCAGATAATAAATTTAGTACCGTTTTGAACTACTATTTTTTGACAATAAGAGCTCACACTGTCTCGAAATATTAAGTCACGAACTTTTTAAATATATTTATGGACTAGCATTGGTCAAATATACTTTCTCAAAACTACTCAATCTATTTTCTCAACGTTATCTATCCTAAAATCTCTGAAGTAGATATTCAATTTACATTATGAACATATTTAATCTATCCTAATTACTCAAAGGTTTAGGTTTAATATCATTAACAGAAAAAGAAATACTAAACTTAAAATTATATTCACAGAATATCCATTTATATTTACTTTTGTTTATTTTAAAGGCAAAACCACATGAATCTGGTAAGCAGGAAAATATTTTATTGTACCATAATATCTTTAAAAAACGGAGTAATATATTATTTTTTTGTAGTTAAATTGAAAAGGTGTTTTTTTAATTTTTCAGATTTGCTAAATTTTAATGAGGAATTTGCATTCGATAAGTAGGTTATACATGTGAAAACAATCACATACAGGTATTCATGTTTTTCATAGCAACTTCTACGCCAAACGATAATTTAGTATAAAGGCAATACTGTATATCAATTTCAAAGATGAACGACTCCAATACAATGAGCTCCGTTGATATGTTCATTGACAAAGTCACTAAAGGTTATTGTTTTTATTATAGGAGAATATAAGTCATAAAATTACAACCATTGTAATATTTTAAATTTTAAAACCACTACATTTTCCAGTGTGGTGTATCATTTTCAATATCAAGAAACAAAATAAGGTTAAAGATTAAATTTGCATGTTTGTATGGAATAACCTAACTGTGTATTTACACACCTGCTCATATTAAACAAGCTATTCAATTTTTATATAGAAATATTCATAATGTATTAATGTGTTAACTCTAACGGCATTTTTTACACAGAAGAATGATTCGACATTGAATAGAGTGACGCTAACAGCGTTTTAAATTAATAGGACAGGAAACAGCAATAACTGCTCTCTAGGTGGTGACTAATCGCTGCCAACTGTGATGTTGAAGCTGACATGCAAAACACGGTGTATTGCAATGTACTCGGTATGAATATAATGCCGGCTGTACAGATGTATTATAAGGAACTTCTTTCTAAGCACTGTTAGATGTGCATAATTTTTAAACTTACCAAACAAGACTACAAAAAATGGCAAATTAATATTTAAAAAAAAAAAAAAAATAGTCAATTAAAATATAACTGTTTATAGCTTTTGGGCATAAAGTTATACCTTAAGGGAGTGGTTATTGTTTGGATTAATTTTAAAAGTTTCCCTAACAATGTTTAGTCACAGTCCTTATATCTTTCTTCAAGGCAGTAAAACATACACCATGATTTATTTTAAACACATCAGTGGCATAACTAGGACTTGGTTTGGTGGTGGAGGGGGGGGAGTGGTTTATTCTGAATGAAAGGCATCCCACCACACCAAGGGGTAAATCGGAATAAATATTAATTTAAATAAACTATATAGGCCTAATTTAAAGTTAAACATTTAACTGCTGTACTTTAAAAGTCGGATTTGTGTTTAAGTCTCAAGTGTCACTAAAACCATGTCATTAAAATACATACATGTTATATGTTACAAAAAAGTACTGTGCCAAACGTCCACAATCCTATTATCCTGTCAAACCTTTCTATTTTCAATAACAAACTTTAAACGAAAATAAATTTAATTGCCTTGAATTAAAATTCGTATGCATGGTACTATCATAAATTTCAAAACTTTACCCTTGTTTGTTTTATTAGTCTCATTAGTAAGTTACCATTTCGAATGTCTAGAACTTCTCGTGGAGAGGCACTGGTAACTTGATCTTTCAGGAAGTTATCATAAGGGCCCGTGATTTTTAAGTTAAATTAAAAATTATCCTATCAAAATCTAATTGCCCCATCTTAAGCAGAGAAATCTCGAATATCATCGAGAAAAAATAATAGAATGAATTATCCGTGTGTTTCATTTGGAAGGTGGAAGTTACATTATTATGTCATTATTTTGTTCGTATTATTCAGTTGCCTTTCGTTGAAAGTTCGTCCAATCTGGACAAGCCGTAGTATGGATTCTATAATAATACGTGTTTTACAACGATTTGTACGTAATTACCCTGATGTGATACGTTTGTCTTTCTCGGCATTTTCCTTGTATCAGAGTTGTACTTACATGCACATAAATTTAATATTACAAGATGTTGACAGAGATTAACAAATTCTGTTTTAAGTTATGCTTTCATAATCTTGAAATTCCATTCTGCTATATTGCTTTATACTATATTTACAAACACTGAAAATAAATGAATCCATCTGAATAGGAGACAATTATACTAATCGACTATCAATATATCCTGATCCATGACAACGGTACTTTGCCTACAAAGATATAAAGTTCATTAGAATATACTTGAATGTATTTTGCGAATGTAACAAAGGTGTAGACGGTTTAGCCTCACACCCGAAACAGTCCGAGTACCTATTGATTCGCCGCTGGGTGTGTTTAATTTTTCAACATCGCATTCCTTTCTAGGTTACACGACGCACCAATAGCCGATATATTTAAACCGTAAGTATTTTCAAAAATAAAACAGAAACTAAAAAGTAATCTCAGTAAAGCACAACGTTTAAGTAGAAATTAAGGAATTAGAAACTAACCTTTAAAATTTTAATACATGTAGATTGTTAAAAATCTTGGTAGTTTTTATGAAAAACATTTTTATTATTTCTATATTAATATTTCAAAATACAAACATAAGATATAAAAGTGGATAAGGCAGTCTTGAAAACTGTCATGATGTATAACCAAAACAAACATAAGTTACTGGTCCGAATAACAAACTGTTCTACAACATTCAACTCTTTTGATCGTTGTGACGAAATATAATTTTGAATTTGGAGCATTACAAAGTTTAAACCTGGGAAATTTAAAATTGTAAAAATATGAAAATCCAAAACTATAAGATCATGTTCTGTGGTAACACAAACATTGCAAATTCTTATTCCTGACCTACCTTGAACCGCCGAAGTATCCTTGACATCTTAAGAGGCAACACTAATGCACAACACACAAACTCACAACATGGGCACCTAATCGCAGCACATCCCGAGTATCGGATCTCCGCTCGATACAGTTCTACTGCAGACGCGGTCACTTCTGAGAGCAGATCCTTACCCGTTACTTGAAGTGATCAGAGGACCGCACGAAACCTAACCTCAAACCGCGATCATCGATTGGCGCCGCGGCGCGGTGCGATATGACGCGATGCCGCTGCCGATCCGTGGGGCCCGGCCCGCACAGACGCCGTGACGTCGACCTTCCCCACCCCCACATCCACACATTCACACCCGCAATCAGCTGATCGCCGTTCTTACTGGACAGGTGGTTACTTCTGGTCAACAAACAATGGCATCGGCCTCTTAATTGATCAACTTTATACAAACTACAACACTGAAAGATATTTCGGCAGTTGAGAAATGTGAAAGACAAAAATTAATATCTGTGTTATCGTAGAAGAGAATGTTGTAATCTTTGGTATTATTACACTTTTAATTATATAAACCGAAGATACAAATATTAATTTGCAAATTTAAAATTAGTTTGCTTCAATCACACCTAGTGGGATCACTGAAGATCAAGGTTACAAGTTTTCTATACGAACTGGATAAATCCAGTTTAAAATTTCTTTCGTATCTTAAGGGTGACAAATGATTTATCACAACTTAATGTTTTTCCGATACCTAATAGATTACACGTTGTACTATAATGAAGAACATTTTTCATTTTGAACGATTTTTGAGTTTGGCTAGCAAATATTACTATAATTATATCGTCAGTTATTTTCCATCAACATTACATCTCCGGTCTTTAAACGACCACTTGGACTAAACACGCACTATACGCCTTGGAAATTAGCCGGCAATTTCGCTCGAGTCGCTTATTCAATTAAAAATCGACACTTTCTATTAAGCACCGGAAGAAGGAAAGTAAAACGAAGCAGTGCGCGGTGGCCTCCCTGACCCAATTCTGTCCAGACTGACGCGCTACGACGAGCACAGGGTCGGCGCAATCTTGTAATTAAAACATAAAAATCTATTATGGCCGGATCGATCAATCTCATCTTCCTGTGGGGTAAGTGTAGAAAGTGTTAGCGTAGAAGCGGCCCAAAACACATTATCATACGCCGGAGAATGTACCAGTACGATAATCGGTACTCGCTATCGGGCCGTGAGTATCGATAACTTTAATTAATGGGTTCGATTCAATCTCGATAGACTTAATTGAGTGGAAATGTGGTCGAAGAGGTCGATCTTTACAGGGTGTGACAAGTGTGAGGTATCACTTTCATCTGCGTCAAGTCGAGCACTCCACATGCTCACGACTCGACACCACAATACTCGTATAGATACGACGCGTCACATATGGTAACACTGCTTGATTCATTAATCTTTTGATCATGCTTAATTCGGTGAGATTAAACAATCTACTGGAAGAATTTCTATCTCAGTGAAATAAAATACCACTTTGAATTAAGATAATCTCTGCGTATAGCTTCATATAAAACATAATATTGGTGCAGGTGCTTTTATGTGCTTTTCGATAGACGTTTTAAAATATTAACGATATTAAGATTGAAGACTGTGTTATTAATTCTCATTCGTTTTTTTTTTTTAATGGCCAATCTCCTTCTTACCCTAATTCTGCTCGTTGTTCTAATGGACCACTGTCGGTGCGATGATCTTATAAACTGAATACGTAAGAGAATCTTAAACAAAACAAGTTCGACGATATTGATAACAAACGATTACAGGCAGGGTTTGAACCTGGTCTGTGTAACTCACATGTATATGCCTTAGACAGTGAGGCGACTGGCTCTCCAGCTGTTTTAATTTCTTTGCAGCTACTACCATTGGAAGGTTTAAAATACTGTAGTATAATTAATATGTGTGATAATACAAGGCGCAAGTACGCCACATCAATGTCGCGTATGAGGCTTCGCTGAACATCCATGCAAGATGTCAAATCTATAGGGTTCAAAAAAGATTTTTACGCTACCTCTATTATAAATGTTTTAATATTTATACATATTTGATTCCTTATGAAGAGCTGATGAGTCTGTTTGGGTTTGAGAGTCTGAGCCTGAGGAGGGATGTGATGGAGCAGATGTTTTTGAGGGGCCTGGTTCAGGGACGGGTGGACAGCGCTGAGGGTCTGGGGGTTATAAGTTTTAGGGTCCCTAGCTTTAACAGTAGAGGCAGGCTACTGTTTGAACTGCCACACGTGCGGACGGTGGCGCACGCGTCCTCGCCTCTGCTCCGGATGGTGAGATCACATAATATGATGCTTTCAGGTGGAGGTGATATAGATATATTTTTCGAAACGGATTCTACTTTTAAAAACAAGTGTCTAATGCTTCTTAAACTGAGATCTTAATAATTATGTATAACATTGTTATTTATTAATTTATTTATGAAATTGTTAAATTTTTAGAATAGATATATTACACAACATATTGTTTTGCTTTTTTTCTGCATGTTGAAATGTACAACTTAAAATATGTTGCTTGTTTGTTGATTATTAATTAAAGTACAATTGATTTATTTGTGAATTCCAAATGCATGTTTTACTGTTGTTGTTTATATATTGTTATTGTTATTTTTTTTTTATTCTGGCCATTTATTTATTGTTGTTATTTACTTATTGTTGTTATTTATTTGTTGTTGTATTTATATATTATTTGAGTGAGTTATGTCTATTTACATAAAGGATATATATGCGTGTGTATTCCTTAAAATTAAGGTGTAGGTATAATTATTATTAAGTAGTAGTTTCAATTATTATTGCTTTTAAAATTTATTGCTTGTTGCATGTGGTTGGGGACTTTAACCCACAATATATTGTATTGTAATAAGAGAACTGCCCCAATGTAATTGGGTTGTTACCTGTTTTGGAGCATGTAAAATAAAAATAAATAAATAAATAAATAATAGATCATTCTGACATTTACTGCGGACAGAGGCAGACAGTCGCAAAACATTTTTACATGCCTCTGCCAGGCCATATGGAATTGTGTCAGCCTAATGAATGGTGGACAATGACGCTTTGCTGAATTCTATGGTTGGCCATGTACCGCCATACAACTCATTATTGTCCATGTAGAAATAAGTTTTCATACAAAATTTAAACTGTACAGATGGTATATTTCTCCAGATATCTTGCTACATGATATCTTGTATTCACATTTTTGTTCATTAAGTTTCGTAGAAGTGTTTAAATATTGAAATTTCTGATGAACTAAGGAGGGTACTATAACAAAAAAGTGCGCTAAAATGAAACTTTGTCACCGACTTTTAACGTTGACTTTCTACTTTATTATTTTTTTCTTTTTAATCTGTAAATAATTGTAACATATTCAAATCTCATATGATCGTTAACACTATGTGTAGAAATGTATTTATTCTATTTTTCATTGCCACCATTACTAACCATAGACCAATGTAAAAATATACGTACAGCCAAATTCAATTGCGTAAGATGCACTGCCATAGAGATGAAGGTCAGTATTGTCTTAGTCAAAAAAAGTAAAAATAAAGCTTCAAGCAAACTTTCAAGTCTATTTTTTATCAGTTCGTTTTCGAGATATTCTGCGGACAGACAAATAGATAAACAGACAGGCAGAGATACAGACATAAATACTCGTAACTTGTTCCAAGACCCCTCGAGTGATAGACTTCACTAACGCTGAACAATAAAGCACGTACATTCGACTTCTGCATTTCGTTTTAGGTATCTGGTATTGTATGTTTATTTATATAAACACTCTTCTGTCTTAATACAGTTTAAAGTAATTTCCGACTAAAAACTAATTTGAAATTAAATAAAAGTTATTATATATTGAGGCGAATATAGGACCTTACATGACTTTTATTATATGAAAACTATATACAGATAAACGCTATTAAAAATACAGTGGTATTTTTAAACTGTGAAACTACTATTATAATCGAGATAAGAGATTCTTTATAAAGGAACATAATAAAAGCAGTTGAATGCATTTAAAATAAAAGCATTATTAATATTATTGGCCAATCCTCTTTTTAGGATTAATATGCCCGTCCCCGTGGGCCACTGGCTTATGCGAGGATCTTATCAAACCGAATTAGGAAGAGAATCATACAGTAAAAGGTCGAGGGTACTGATAGTGCTATGGCCACAGACAGGATTTGAACCAACACTTTCTCTAACTCATATCCTAAGTTCGACGTCAGAACCACCCCTACATCGGATCACCCATTATTATTTAAATTAATATTAAATTTTAGGTCACACAACACTTAATATAAAAAGTAACAAATTGTTTTACATTTTTATGAAAGATAAATAGACTCTAAAATAGTAATAATCAATGTTATAAATGAATAATAAACACAGTAAAAAATAAGAATGTTAGATGCTTGTACGATGAAACATTTTCCTTTCAACGTATAACCCAAAAAGTACCTAACCTCGTAAACCAACACGCTAAAACGCAAATGCCTTTCCTAATTTAACAAAAACTCAATATTTTGTGGAAGACATCAAAGCTATCAGAAATCCGATCAAGTTTTTTTTGCGAAATCCTGATTCTTGACAAGGTCTGACAGCTTTACGTGGAAACCGAGAATCGAAAATATAAGAAGGACTTGTTTGTTCAGTATTCACATAATTGTACTTACATAATTGTATCAATACGCCGTTTACCAAACACCTAACGGGCTCAAAACTTTCAATCTTACATTGAAGTTGGTGTTATAAATAAAACTCGTATGCTAAATTTAACATTTTACTTTTTATTGTTCATCCCTATGCACGAGTTGTGCTAATTCAGATATCCAAAATAGTTTCCGCAACATAAATATAATAAAAATCTTCTTGACAACATTGTTGTGGTCTTTAAAAAGATCACTTTTCGATAGTATTAAACCAGTATTTTGATAATACTTAAGCCGTAAGAGGCTTAAGTCCACAAATGAAGGATGCCGAATAGTAAGTGATGTTTCCAGGATCACGCAAGAAACTTCACAAAAGTAAAAAGTTGCATAATATTGCCTAGTGAAAATTTGCTAAGTTATACTGCAAATTAAATAGTTAGTTATACATTGCTGTTTGGACAAACAGAAGGTAATAACATTTCTTATGTCATCTATAAATTACAAAATAAAATTCATAATTTGCATGAGGCCCAAGTTAGGTACAGCATTTTTATAAGTCCAGTACGGATAATTCAAGACTTAAATAAATGCTAAGCTCAGTTATGTTTACGTTCTTCTCATCTAGTACTTTTGTGAATCTGAAAGGGTACTACTTATAATAATTGTATAAATATTTAAACTACAATTTTAAAAATTATCGCCACATCTGCCTTCCTATATTTTTAACATGGATATGTGTTAGCTATTGGCGACTTAGCAGTTGTATAATTCCAACAGTCGCTCGTGAGATTACTGTATACTACTGACATTGTGTGTAACAGTCACTAGATAACGTAAAATCGGGTGCATTTGGTTAGCCCCACACTAACAACTTTCAGCCATATATAGACAATCACTACACTGTAATCGTTAACGATAAGTTTTTATGAGTAAATATGATTTCTAATGTTATTATGGATTATTTTTCAAGTTTATGATCTTTAACCCAAACGAATACTCATTCAACTTGTTAATTATAGACCTATTTTATTGTACAAGATTAGTTTAGCAAAAAAACGTATTGATTATATTGAAAAATGTTTTATTATTCCGTACTACTTTGTACTTTCTGTCTTATTTGATAAAGTACACCCGGAAGGGGCCCTCAAATAATAAACTCTTCATCCATCATTAATAAGTGTATATTTCCTTTACTTCACTTGTTAAGGTATTATAGTAACAATATCGCTATAAGAGTTTAGATAATAAATGACGCAGTTACTTTGAATCCAGAATACATATGCCAAAACAAATAAACATATATACTAGGATCAATGTGAATTGTGACTTTATTAGTGTTATATCAATTTTTCACAATATTAATCGTGGACCTATTTGTTCACGATGGAATATATATTTACAATATATGTATAATTTTTCAAAGTTCGTAAAACGGACCCTAGTTTAACTGTTGAAATACAATGAGACCACAACACTTCTCTAAAACCAGGAGTAGCACAGTCTACTTTACACGGCTATTGAGCATGATAGTGCGGCAAGTCGTCTATCTTCGGACACTTTCAAAGTTTCTTATGTATTACTTCGCCGCTGCAGTTCATTACTGTTTCATTGATTTAGTTGCATTAGTTTTTTTAGTTGCATTAGTTTAATTCGCTAGTAATATACAGAGTGTCCCTCAACTCTAATAGATTCTTAATTAGCGTGTATTTATTCAGACACACCCATTTAATAACATGAATTCGTGCATATTTTCAGTATCTACTTTTTTTAAATAAATTCATAACTCAAACATTTTCCGTCTCACTGCTAAGTAGTAAAACTGGTTGCAAAATAGCTAGAAGAGAAATATGCCCAGTGAGATGCATAACAATTTTCACCAAAAAGACTAAAGTTAGACCCTTATTTTTTAGGATTGTATGCTACGGTACGATTGAGAATTAATCGTGTTCTTGTACAATCAGATCTAGTAGTAGATATAAATAAGACATAGTTCTCGAAACAATAAAATTTAATTTTAATTATTATTTATCCATAATTTCTAAATGTTGAAATAGTATTTTATGTATTTGGGGTCTATTTTAAATTGTTTTAGATTTTTACGTTTATGTCTGTTTTTGAGAAATTTTATATCAACATTGTTTTCAGTATCTACTATACAGATTCGCATTTGTCGTTATGTATTTCATGCGAAATGTTAAAAATTAGTGTTGCTTACAAATAAGTTAAGTAACCTGTCTTTATAATGATCTAAATTTATAAAATAGTTACATTTTTAAAATATATACAATATTTTGTTATTTCGTATATTCTAACCCCTAAGATATCTTTTTCTTGTTTCTTAAGTGAAAAATTGTGGTTTAATATAAATTATTACATTATAATAACAATGCAATCACAGCATTACAACTATTATACATATTTACACAATAGGCGATTATAAATACATATTATTTATTATTTTTTTTAGCGATAAAATATATCAAACATAATTTTACATATATGAAAATTGTGAAACGATTTATATGGTAATTGTTATTTTGCATTACCTTTAAAGAAAGCAATTTAACACCTAGTTTATGACCCTTACGGTATTAATAAAATCTATCCATTTCTAACAACCGTATTGAGGTATATAGCAGATCGAGTGAAGGTTGTTACGCTTGTGAACTGCAAGTACGGAAGTACCTGATAGAAAACTATCAATCCAGTTTCCCCGGAAGTATCAGAGTAAACAAATTAGTTGCAATAAACTGCTAATTATAGACAATTCCGATCTCCTGTGCACTGCAATTGGCTGAGCAGGCAGTCGCTTCAGTTAGTTCTTGCCATTACTTACTTAGCACTCCAGTACTTGTTACATACGACGTTATTACTGTACAGGCGTTACATTTAACAATAAAACCACTTTTTATCTCATTCTAACGTAATTTAAATTCATATTCTATGTACAAAATTTGTAAGCGAAACACTTGTTGTACTTATCAATACAAATATTACAAACACATTTTTATCTATAATGGTTATAAAAAGTTTGGGCTATTTTAATTTTTCAAATAAGTATCAATGTGCTTGGCATTTTCCCAAAACATTAACCACGCCTCCTTTATCGATGTATTAACTAATTTCAATAAACATTATTTTTTGCATTATAAATTAAAATATTTCAAAGGCTGACTATTTAGAATTCGTGAAAAAATTGTTTCACGAAATCTTGGATTTGTCCATACATGTGGACATTTTACAAGTTGTTTTAAAACATCTTTAAATCTCTGTGAAATATTACTTGAAACATTGCGGATTAAGGCTAAACTAAACTGAACCTTTCCGACTTATTTCTAAATGTGGAATTCGGTTCTAAATAGGTAGCTAAGAGTTTTTTTGTGATACACAATCTCTCGATACAGTAAAAACTCTACTTACGTCACATTGGCTCGTAGTAACACTGTTTACCATCACGAATTGATTCCATTATCATGGTATACTTCGTTTCCATTAGGAAACATCTGTTAATATATTGTAGTTCCACAAAATAATTGTTTGCCATGAGTAAAGTTTGTTTTATTCGTTCCTAAAATGCGTTATAAGTCAAGCACGAGAAAATCCTTTCCTTACGTAAGCGAAAAATCTAATGTATATTTATAATATACTAGGTGTTTGGTAAAAGATGTAATATTTTATACTGTTTATAAACTCGTCACCACGGGTAGAATCAGTGAATTTACTTACAAAATGGTTGGGGAATTTCAGTTCACAACTAAATTTGACAAATGATTCCTTTGTTCTTTCTTAAATGTCTCAAAAAGTGTGAGCAAAGGACAAAGTCGATTGTGGTAATCTAAAATACAATTAATACACGTTTTTTATAGAAAGAATCATTTAACAAAACATAATTGTGTAAGTTTTAAACTTCTAAAGCGACTCTATGTATTTACATCGATATTCGATCAATAAGATGGTTGCTCGTTGTCAATAACGACAGCAAATGATTTTAAGACATCGTGTACACAAACGAAAACCGAACGATATTAGTGTCGAGCTATCCTTCGTTTCAACGCCCCACGATCAGGACAGGGCGGCTGAGCCACCCAGGGCGAAGGTCACCAGTGACCGTCGCCGTGAATGATGCCCATCAATAGCGTGTCAGAGGACCTCCCAGACCTGAGGGCCACCGCTTTGACTGTGTTACAGATAACATCGATCCTTCAGAATCCTTAAGGAAGTTGAGTATCGGGTTATACGAGCAAGAATCAAATACCAATCTGTAATCTATGGGGCCGGCATCTGTTATAAATGCAATAGTTATAAGCTAGGGTCCGAGACCTATTTGCATTGTATAACGTTGTATTACCTGGTTTTTCTGGAAATCAATGGAGGAATGTGTCCTAAGCAAGAAATTGATCCCAGCTACGCTAATTTTGGGGAATGTCGAAATTAGAGGGTATTGACATTATTGAAATAATACATAATAAAAGTCTTCTCAGGCTATATTTCTCTCAGCTTGACACTGAAAAACGATCATCACAGAGCCTACGTAATAGTTATATCGTTGCCACACAATGACTAGACTGAAATAAACCGCTTCCAGCAAAACAGTCGGCCTGGTTAGCTGATACTGATTTAACATTAATTTCCGTGTATGTTAGTTGGGTTTAATAGTGTGCCAAAAAAACCAAGAAATGCACAATCTGTATAATATAGTTTTATATTTTTAACCTTTTTGATGCTCTTCCATTTTGACCACCAACAAAACCAGCGCTGCTGACGATCTATTTCTTATCTTAGGGGAAATTACTCTATCGATTTCAAAAAAATATGGTTATATCGTTATACAATGCAAATTGACTCTTGAATCCTGGACTATTAGTATACATTTATTAAGAGCAAAACCAATTAACATTTAAATCAAATTTGGCTACATATTACCAAGAAGAGATCATTATATGCAAATGGACGAAAAGAAAGGTGGTTAGCACAAATAGACAGGATGGTCCTGGGCGTGGCGGAGGAACATTATCATGGAATAGTGTCAAGAGCAAGTGAGGCGCACGGACGAGCGGCCCGCCACACCTTCGCCTCCTTCGCTCGGTGACTTTCCCGGGGCTTGTCACTACCGCGACCAGCACAGTGGCCACCTCATACATATAAAGGAGCAAACAATGGTGCAGGCACTTCACGCGGAAACGGTACAAACCTCGCTCAGGAGCTGCTGTGTTTGACTGACCTCCAAACTATTCTGAGACAGTAGCCACCTCATACATATACAGGAGCAAACAATTGTGCAGGCACTTCACGCGGAAACGGTACAAACCTCGCTCAGGAGCTGCTGTGTTTGACTGACCTCCAAACTATTCTGAGACAGTGGCCACCTCATACATATACAGGAGCAAACAATGGTGCAGGTACTTCACGCGGAAACAGTAAAAACCTCGCTCAGGAGCTGCTGTGTTTGACTGACCTCCAAACTATTCTGAGACAGTGGCCACCTCATACATATACAGGAGCAAACAATGGTGCAGACACTTCACGCGGAAACAGTAAAAACCTCGCTCAGGAGCTGCTGATTTTGACTGACCTCCAAACTATTCTGAGACAGTGGCCACCTCATACATATACAGGAGCAAACAATGGTGCAGGTACTTCACGCGGAAACAGTAAAAAACCTCGCTCAGGAGCTGCTGTGTTTGACTGACCTCCAAACTATTCTGAGACAGTGGCCACCTCATACATATACAGGAGCAAACAATGGTGCAGACACTTCACGCGGAAACAGTAAAAACCTCGCTCAGGAGCTGCTGATTTTGACTGACCTCCAAACTATTCTGAGACAGTGGCCATCTCATACAGATACAGGAGCCAACATTGGTGCAGACACTTTTCACGCGGAAACTGTAAAAAAAACCTCGCTCAGGAGGTGCTGTGTTTGACTGACCTTCAAACTATTCTGAAGGAGTGAGCTAGAAAAAACAAATGGCATAGACAAAATTTAATATATTAGCTTAATTAAATATGAATATTTGATTACATGATCTCTTGAGAATAATCATACTAACATACAAAGAAAGTGTTAGTGATTACTACTTCCTGATTCTACAATAATACAAGTATTTACATAAGAATACTTTTCAAAACGGTTTTTATGACCAGCCATCGTTACTGTAGAAGCTCAGTAACAAATATGCTGTAATTATTGAGGATAATACTATGATTTATGATCTGTGATTTATTGGACAATTTAAAATATAGGATACATAGTAAACAAACCTTCTTTGAAACACTAAAGTTATTCCAGAAATGGTAATAATTTAACAGGTAGTTTAATTTTTTTAAGATGACCTATGAGTAAATAAACTTAACATTTGAATGAAATAGGCCCCTAAATAGATTTTACTTAAGCATTCCTACATATTAAAGTAGTTCTAGCTGCACAGCAATGGTTTACGTAACAACGGGAAACTGAAAACATATATTTTTAATATTTACTCATTCATATTTTAGAATTGGATTGTCTCTTCCTGATTGACAATTGCCTCTAAACGTAAATTTTTAATATTAAAAGTGGTTTCCATCGATATATTCCCTTGGTTGGAATGTCTTTGTCTATAAGCCAACTATGGACAATCTCTGATCCTTCTTCATTCCAATAGAACAGTATCAAAATTGGAGTCTTATGTTCAAACCCGAAAACTCACAATCGAAAACCAACAAACTTTAGTGCATTATTTACAAAATCTATTAATCCTAAACACTTTTTGGAGCAATTGGTTCCACATTGGTTCCATATTTGGTTTAAAGTTTTTACACATAGTTTTAAGTTCTATTTTTTTGGTCCGGTATCTAACTAATTTGTTTTTTTTCTTTCCACGTATGCCTTAGTTTTTAAATTACAAAATACGAATAAATAACGTTGGAATAAAATGTAAGAATGGTTGATGTTTTCAATCGAAGTATGAGTCAATTATTTTGTCCAGGAAATGGTATCCATAAAAAACCTGCCTTCATTATCTAACTAACTCACATTGGCTTGGCACTCTGTGTTTTAATTAATTATTGATAACGAATGATCTTTCATAGCTTTAAGTTACAAAAATAATATATTTCAAGAATTAGAATCTATTCTGTTCTTCAGGGGTCAATAGCCTCAACATATGATGTTAATCATACACAAAAATTAAAATCTTAAAACTAAGCATATATTATATTTTGATTTTTGTCTGTACATAATCTGCCTTGCCAGCCGAAGAAGAAGATATTTTTGTATGTGAATAAAGCTCCAAAGGTCATTAGATGTCAAGATCATCCCCGTCTACATATTGTAAGCGACAACTGTAACACCTCAGGGAGATTTACAACTGAGAAAGTAACACGATAGTTAAGTGGTGAAAGTACGCATGCAAATAGATAATTATAAGAGTAGCGTTACGTGCAAGGCAAATTCATTGTGTATTTTTCATAACCAAGTTGTTAAATTAATATTGCTTATGTACGAAACCACCTATATTGCATTACACCCTCCAGTACTGTAGAAAGGTACTGTAAAACAACTTCCCATGCATGGTGTTTCACTATTTGCTAACACTATTAAAACACATGTGAAAGGAAGAGAATGTGAAATTGGGCATTATAACAACAATAATATCCTGAAGTTTTGTTATCTGCCGGTAAAACACGTGCAGAATGGCTTCTCAACAGAAATTAAATCCAATTTTCTTTTGCTGAAATAGTACATTCCAACTCTTTAAACAATTTTTGCATATAAAATTCCTTCTATAGATGATGACGATAAAACATTCAGAGCTACTAGGAAATATTTTGTTTTAAGAAATTAACCTATATGTTCTTTTTAACTCTTCATATCGCCATAAAGTTTCAATATAAATTTAGATTAAAGAGTATAGACAATACATTTTGGTCTTTAGACTTCTTTATTCATATTGGCCGTCGCATACAAGTTAACCGTTGTAAAAATCCAGAATTCTCTAATTTCGATCTTGACTGGTTGGAATGGAAGTGGTATGTGAACTAAGGACATGTTTGTTTTAACATCACATCTTTTAATGAGTAGCATACTAGGGCTTCAGAGTTGTTAAGTATAGGCGATTTTGGGGAAAACAAGAGCCCACCATGTTTGAGTTTTACTTTTCGGACGCTATTGCTTAATGTGATAATCAATGACGTATTCATTGTGAGGTACCGATTGTAGGATTGAATCAGAGCCTTTGTGTATTGGTTGAATAATAAAAAAGCCGCATACAATCGTAATTATTTACAGTATCGTATAATGTGTAAGACCTGTTTTAGAGGATTATTATTTAAGACATAATTTATGAGATATCTGATTTTTTAATAATATTCAGCTTTTTCATATTTTCTGATTCATTAAAACATGATTGACAAACATCTGATACACCGTATAGTAAACTAGTTTCATGACTTCAAAATAGACATTAAGAAATTCTTCCAGTGTCGACTGCTAATCGTGGTAAAAAAAGCCTTATCACTCCGGTGTTACGGAAGACTTGTTCTTTAATACCCTCCTTTAAATGTACGGAAAGATCTACCAATATAATTGAGTGTGTAGTGCACTATTGGAAGACGATACTAGTCTTTCAATTTGGGATTTAGCTGACGCTAATCTTTTTACCACACTAGAATTCTATAGCATTATGTAATGTCATTGAAACTTCTATCGTGTAAATGTGGAACAATATTATGGCTATTTACAAACCAAAGAAATAATAATAACTCCTAGTCTCATATTTAGTATACCCTACGGTATGTGTTTACTTCACTAACATAACCATTAAAAACAAAAAAATTTAATGAACACATTCGCTATATAACACAGTACTAAATAGGTGGTGGTATCTGCTGTATAGTACGTAAAGTTTGCTATATGTTCATTTCTCTGCTACCTCGGTAGTTGAAGACTGTAGAGTAAAGGAACTGGGGATGGTGGTATTGAAAGTATTACAATGCAATGCTCTATTTACTACTGTACCGTAATTATGAATTTAAAATATGAGACTTCACAATATACGAACATATTGGTGATAACGGTAATAGTGACGATTCTTTCAATAACCCATAGTTGCAAAATCACTATCTAATGCTATTAATCCTTGTTTACATACCACTGTTGCAACAAATTATTTCCGACAGTACATTAAGAAATATTTTTTATATAGGTACACTATCTGCACAGCAAAAAAAGCACAGGTTCAGGTTGGTCTTTGGTTTAGGTAAAATCTCTAAACTCGCATTCTTTAAGCATTAGATGTTTTCTAGGTTCTGTATTACAATACTGAAACACCAATTTATAAGTCTACTATTTGGAAATTTCAAAATAGGTGGAGAGAAACTAAAGTACAGTATATCTGAATAATTCTATATATTAAGTAACTGATCCCTTACCAATAAAATAACATTATTTTGAGATATGATTATCAAAGCTTAATGCGTAGTTGCAGGGCCTCCGTAACATTTTCAGTTTATGACTGTAAAAATTACATTATGTTTAGGCACTTCCAATCACTACGTGTATATCTATTGGATTTTCATTTTATCGGAAAGCAAGGTTATATTTAGCCGTGCTCTCAGCGATGAGATGATATGACCCTCTATGGTAAAAATGGAAAATAATATTTATTTGTCCTAGTAATGGACTCTGAGATACGCCAGGAAAAGAATTCTTTATTGATAATGAATTCTTAAGTTAGTAACAACTAATCTAATTCCACAGTTAAAACATCAACTACGCCACTCGAGGTGTTTGAATACCATAACAGCACCCCTTTTGCCTACATGCTTATAGGTAAAAAAGGGTTGCCAAATAATATCTGGGTCAAAAAGTACATTTTAACATTCAAGGTCACTTTTGTACCAAAATGCATAAAGTTTTCTAGTTTTATACATTGTTACAGGTGTTCACACGGCTGTGGGGGTTGATTGAGAAGGTGGTTAAATTAAAGTGTTGGGAACATCTTACTAATTATCAAGAAATGAGAGAAAACTGGACGCCCCTACAGAACTGTTTATACTATAATAAAGCCTACATCGAAGGGCAAGTTGGGCTCTTCTAATCATGTCACTACGGCTTCTTGGCTTCTAAAGATTCTCAGAGCATTAGGGTTATTGGTAACTGATAGAAAATAAAACTATGCTTTGGTTGCTTTTCTAAAAATTGTTTAATGTCACCTGGATATTTTACGTGATTGGTTTCTCTGATTGATATGTCAATTAACTCTTAAAAAGCCAATTGAACTAACTCAATGACAGGCCACCTGAGAAAATAGAGTATGTCCACATGAGTTTAACTAAAAATTCTGACAAAGCCAATTGAACTAACTCAATGACAGGCCACCTGAGAAAATAGAGTATGTCCACATGAGTTTGACTAAAAATTCTGACTCGGGGAGGGAAATGAAAGGGAACGGAACGAAGAGACCCTCAGTAGATCATTCTGGTTCAAGGTTTGATATCACTTGTGGTCAATAAAGGATCCATTCTCAATCTCAATATTGACAATCCGTGGCCCTCAAGGTGGACGGATTGAGATCTAAGTGAAAGTGAAGTCGTGCACAGGCAGGCTGCAGAGCACGGGGCGGTTCACAAAGCAATAGTTCTCAAAGCTGGCCGGGGACGTGGAGATCACATCTGTGACTGTGGGACGAGAACAGATCCACAGACCCCACACTACGTTTATTGGCAGTTTCGGTCAAACCTCCACGCCGTGCCACATCGTGGGAACTGGATTGCCACCTAGTAAGGCCATAACTCTACTACAGACCGAATAATGTTCCATACGGTAATTTTACAGCTCGGAGACGCGTGGATGGACAATATCCGCTTGAATTTCAGTACGCACTAAACTTTATGAAATTTTTATATTCATTTAACCATAAGTTATTTCATTGAGAAACAATATCGATAGTTTATTTTTCAATAAAACTTAAGAATGTTCAATATAATTTATTTATAATAGATTTAAACTTTATTACTATCTATAAATCACTCTCGATCATAGCGGGTAAGGTGTAGAAGTGTAGAATATAGTCCAGTTTAGTGTTTTTAATAGTGTACCTAAGAAAAATTAGATACACTACTACTTATTGGATTCTAGACGATTGATCATTTTCTTTACTTTTCAAATGATGAACGACTTTCAACAGACCGATGAACGATTGAGGTAAACAAACAAGTTGTTCAGATAGATCAAGTTTATCGGCTGAGAAGAAACGATTATTTAGAGAAGAGACTATTATTGACTAATCAGTTTAATTGATATTGGATCCCCAATGCCACACCACGCCAGTGAAAAGTAACTTAAACAGGCGCTTAAGTTTAACTTAATATTTAGCTACTTGTTAACGTTATTTATGGAAATGTTAAACCTCGAGCCTGTGATATGACTGAAATTAACTCTCAATCAGTCTCAATACGGACAGTGAGGTTGATAGTTTGTCTGCGTGTGTAGCTAGATCACACTCATGTTAGGCTCTGGACGAGAGAACCTGTGAAGCCTACTAGAACTAAACTAACAGTGGCAGAAAAGTCTTTCTTATAGATGTGAGCGTAGATGGTTGCAACGTAATCTGAATTTGTTGGATTATGCTACCTTACTCTCTGACGAAAGACACTAAAGTCCACTCAGGTAGTAAACGGAGTCTCTATTTTGAATAGATTGCAAATGTTAAACAAAATCAAAATGTTAAGACCTAACACGATGTTATTCTCATTTAGTACACAGTCAATCTGTGGGATTTCGTCACCTCAGAGTGCGTAGGGCTTGGATAATTGAGATCGACTCGGCTACTTAGGAAGATCAAAAGAGACCTCTTCTTAGACACATATACAATGTAAGAGTACGCGAAACCATGTCTCGTGTAACAGGCTCTTTCTTCATCATCGAATTCGATCTTGCAAAATTTCAAGTCCATGTTCTAATTCGTTCAAGATATCCTGAGAATAGACAGAACAGAAATATTCCACCACCCCCCCCTAAGTGACAGTTTTTCTTACGTCAACCAATTAATTTTTGGTCCTACGTAGAGTGAATAAAAAAAGATCAACATCATAACTATCAACTATCAGACATATTTCTATGATTCCTTCCACAATTCTAGTATAATCTTTACTTGTATATTTTCTTTCTTGTATGCCTGAATTTAAGCAGTTGAAACTCATGCCAATGGGTTTATTGTAGATCCCTATCTACTCGTAAAACTTCTCTATCCATGCATCTAACTCTTTAAGTCAAGTTACTGTAGCAAACTGTTCAGTAGAGGTATAAGCAAACAAGTAACGCACACGCAACGCAGACGTCAAATCGCATGCTGTGCGTGTCTGGTCGGCAGTCTCTAGGTTTCACCATCACAGTCGCCGTCATATAACTGATATCACGGCTGGTGCTGCCTTCCTCCACGCGCCCATACCACCGTGTGTAACTTTGCCCGTTCATCGCACGCCCACGCCATGTGTGAAACTTTGTCTACACTCGTGTATGCACGTGTGTTTATCACTCATGCAATATGGTTTGTATCCTCCACTAACACACGCGAGTGGGGTTATCTACAAATTGTTGTTCAAAATAAATTCAACATCTTTATGGAGTTATTCGATATTCATAGTGGATTATTACAAAACATGTTCGATTCTGAAAGTCACAAGAAGTGTAAATTAATAAAATAGATTACTAGTTAATAAAATCATTGTTTTCATACATATACGACAGACTCCTTGAATATTAGGGCGAATGTTCCGTGCTTCACTATGTGTGCCCAAAATACTCGAGTAAACTAGAAATATTTTTATTGAAAATAGTTGTAGTTGAAGCAGTGGTATTATAACTCTATGAGTATGAGGTAGTCTATTGTCCAGATGTCTAATGATGCCTACAGTAACACAATTAGAAAGTTAACTGTTTGTGAGCTAAATTTATAAGCTGCTAATTTCAAAATATTCATTACAGAACACTAAATTCTCACTGGAACACTGTTCACAACAAGATGTAACGACCAGACCTAGGATCTACTTTTGACGGAACACAGCGAATTCTGTTTACTAATCCTAGGATTAGGTTTGAATTATACTGTGTTACTTTTTTCTGGTTCTACTTCATCATTTAAAACATCTGTATTTGAAATTGAATGATAATCACTATTCCTCTTTCAGCATCCTTCCGATAAAGTAATCCTACTCGAATATCCAGCTATTGACCAACATAACTAACCTGGAAGAAATAAAACATAGGGTCGTAATTTTCTGTTTTTGACGCAATGGAAGATGAGGTGTTCTGAAAATTCCACGCTAAATTGGATCCATAGAGATGCAAAGCTTGTTTACCGCTGTCACTCATTCACTGTCGGGCGGACCCGACTGCGGGTTGTGGGCCTGAGAAGTAATCTACCGGCTGTCGACATGACACGCCTCGCCGCCGCACCGCGCCGTTCCGTGGCCGTGGCGGACCTCTGGATTAATCACCACGTGATCAAAGTGGCGCCGTCCGCGGCCGTCGGTCAGCTGGTCCATTGTCACGTGACTTAGCGTCGTTCAGCTGATTTAGTGCGAACTCGACAGCTGCGACAATTTGAGGTTATGTTCTCTATAAACTTCGGTTTGTTTTGTAGTAAATATGTTTTAAGACACCCAAAACATTTTAAAACTGAACGTGTGATAGAGAATGAATTAAGTATTAATAAATATTTATTTCGTGAAAATAATTACTCAGGCATTTAATGTGACCCTGTTCAAACAATCTAATAACATTCACACTTAGCAAGACACCTTTCGAAAAGTCAAATCAGAATAAAATCATGTAACACGGGAGGGCACTGTGTACACAGCGCGATCATACGGCCAAGCCTAGTACTACCTACCACAAATACTTCCAAATTCTGTTAACTGTTTCTTATTACATCTCGGTGAGTCTAGTTTGGATTATCTATGGTCTCAATATTACAAGTTATATAAACAGTTATTTCTCTTATAAAGCAGTATTTTCGCTACAGGTTCTCAACCTTCAATATTTTGTCCACTATCATTTGTTTTCAAATTCACATGTTCTTAAGAAAGTTAAACTCGCCAAATCAATAAAATATCGACATTGAAACAATCGCAGTGCTTATTACTATAACTGCTTCACTTAAGCCGTAATCCCGATGATAATGGAACAACTAAGTACCCTACTGTACTACTGAAAGTGCAAGAAACGGCCGTCTTCGCGTTTACGACCTCCTACGCGATTGTTCGACCATGGGACGCGTCACACTGACACTTTACGATGGCGAGTGGGGTGAGTAGTTACGACCTTTCGAGTAGATAGGTGTGGCGCTCCGGGGCGATACCACACGGTCGGCCAGTCTCAATATAACGATAAACCGCTAATACGAGGGGGTCCATCGTAAACCGAGCGGGAGACGTTTACAGTGTTGCTGAGGGGACTTTGTAGCCAGTACTGCCACTATATACGATGTAACGTTCCATAGTCTGAGGGCAAAAATATTACATAAAACTGTTACATTTCGATATAAAATAGTGGTTGAACTCTCCTTAACTTTGAACACACTTCTTTTAATATCAAATATACTGAAAATTTTAAATATACGGGAATCTTTTGAGTGGGAACCCCCGGTTGTCACTCCCTTTTACCGTATATCAATTCCTCCATAACGACAGGAATATTCAGATTTGAAACAAAATTAAAACTATTTCTACGATCTAGACCTTGACATCACTTTCGGAAGTTTCTTTCATATATTTAGGTTTGACTCCTAAATGTAAAGGTACCTCAAATTAAAAAAAAACTGTAATATTTTGACTCCATATTTTTAACGACCATCATTGCATGGGGCTGGAAGATTGATTTTGTGTAGAAACAACATTTTCAAAATTATGGTATGTGGAGAAAATGGAAAAACATCTTTATTAGAACTGATATAATCACAAACCAGTTTTTACAGACCAAACCATGAACAATCGTTGAAGGTAAGGTGAAGAAATGCCCAAGGGTAGAAAAACTATTATATAAAATTCATATTTGTATGTTCTGATGTTGTGAACGTTTGCTTGAGGAAATGAAAGCTTTTTCATTAAGTTTTTAATAAGAACCATAATTCGAAAGTGACGGTACAATTTGTATTGTAACAACGTTAGGAATTTAAATCATTTTCCAGAGTCATGGCAAACGGTAAAATAAGATGATGACCAAGAGTATTTATTATGCTTTTAATGGACACCACAAAATTCAGCCCAAACTGTTGAAGGCTGGTAAAGCTTAATATTTGGGAAGGAATACGAAAAAACTGTTTATAATACACATTTGTTAGTTTTTATTGATAGGAAACTCATCAAACAAATTTAATATTAATTTAACAACAAATCGAAGTCTATATGAACCTTTGGAGAAATCCCTGGCTATTATCGTGTTACCTGTCTCCAAGAGAACACCAAAGGCTAAATTTGAACAAAAATTATCTTATAATAATTTTGACATATATTATACTTATCAATACAATTTCTTTTAATCTTTCTCTCGAGTTTAATATCCAATGGTGCATAAAAGTAATTCTTCGCGTACAACTCCTTTAGTGCCACAATCTCACGCTACTTGACTTGGTGTTCACAGTCTACAAGACACACCGGTTCTATAATCTACTACAGAAGCTAACAAATTTCTCATTACAGTAGTTATTTCAGTCCTTGATGGTTAACTCCAAATGACTATATCAAAAAACTATAACAGATTTGATCACTTCTCAAACTATTAAACATTTAATAGAATTTTATCTGTTAGGTACCTTGAAATTGAATTCAGACCTAGAACGTTTGAGTTCACACTGTACTGTATTTAGTGTCCTATAATCAGCACTACTTGCTTTACGGACATACATTTACTACAAAAATATGCAACATTGACTTAAAAACTCTAAATGTAATTTTATGATATTAAAGTCTTTACGTACTATCCAGTTATTATCACAGCTATTTTAAATAAAAAACCAGATCACATTTTTGTTCCTTTTTGTTATTTTTATTTTAATCCGTGTGATTCTCTCTGAGGATTTAATAATACTACTTAATATTATTGTAATGCATGTAACTTACAATATATTATGGCGAAGATTTAAACACTTACCTGAAACAAAACAAAACATAATTAAAACAGGAAACTAGAACAACTTATTTTATAAAACGACAATAGAGTGAGTAATTAATTATGGAAGGAGGACACTTTAAATACGTATAAAATCTTAACCTACTAACTGCAGATAATTACACTTTAATGCAAATTTAAACTATTTAACAGTAACAACTTATTAAGTAACTTTATTATAGATTAGAAAACACCTTTTTCAAAATACAAATTAAAAATATTTAACACTCCCATCCCCCGTGAAAATTCATGGCCAGCCATTAACACTTGATCTACTCGTTGTGGGTTTGTCATGTACAATGGATGAAGGAGCTGAAAGTGCAACGGCGTCGATGCAACACGATGTACAAGTGTGTAGTCATATTGCTTCTGAGGATCCCAGGCGCTTCTACTCACAACGTAAAAAGCCTTGGTTTTTATTTTAACAGATTTAAAAGACAGAAAAACATACATGATAACAAAATTAAACATATGAATGAAAACACAACAATTCATAGTAATTAAACATACATATGCTTGATTACTGATGTATTTAAGCTTGATTGTGGATGTATTTAATGCCTTATAATAAATAAATAAATAAATATATATATATATATATATTTATATATATATAAATATATATATATATATTTATTTATATATATAAATATATATATATATATATATAGATTGAAATATATGATATGATTGAATTTCTCAATCATATCAACGCAACCTTATTTTTAATCATTCAAGGAGTATCAACTTTATGATAGTAGTCGACGCTCACTTGTGTTTCTACTCGTGTGTTATGTGTATATTTAGACAACCTTTTTTTATTTACACTTTTGTGTATTTTTAACACAACCTTTTTTATTTACACTTTACGTTTAAATCGAAGTGACATTTCAGAAGCAATCAATGTGTGCAAATTTCATTTAAAGGGTAGCAAAACCGAACCATAATATTTAATCTTGAGACCTTTGTAAAGAACTAAGGTAAGGGATTTGTTATGTATAAACGTTGACCTAGAACACCACTAGTATCACCACTAATGCTTTTATTATAACATTTATAAAAAAGAATCCGGGTTGGTGAATACTTGGCTATCCCATCAAGTAAGAAATTCACACCACTTTGCCCTATTTTGCAATGAACGAGGTGTTAACAGTATACTTGCACAAGCAAGGAACCGGTGTTGAGGTATGTTCTCATGGCGATCTGCCCGAGATGACATTTGTCTGGGCGAGCGGGGAGCGTGGCAGGCCCGGGGGTAAACCGATGACTTGGCTGACAGCTGACGCAACTTACGGTAATAAACAGACTGTGACAAGAACCGCCCTCTCGCCCTCGTCCTCGACAGCTGAACCACATTGTCTTCTCGTATGTAGGTCACCGCGTCACAGTTGTTCGTATCCTTCAATGTCAAAGTCAGGACGGTTGTTATACGTTAATTGAAAGGTGTAACGCCTATTATCGAGGAGTTGCTAACCTAGTTCCGATGCTTCTCCACAAAATTACTCTCGAAAACAACCAGTTTTAAATAAGGTGGAATAGACTTGTTAATGTTTATGGGCTTTGTCAGGCATTTGTCATCGTTGTAAGTTTTAATAACAGGACGGGTTTAAGTCATTGTAACATTTAACGATGTTAAATGTCCACCATCCTGTCATACCTTCAAATCATTCTAAGGGCACATTTTGTTTTTGCATCAACAAATAGATTTAACTGACCCTACATAATGTTACTAACCAATCCAACAAGGTAACTTCATCACGAGTGTCGCTTTGTCACATGATAAAATTTCATAGATTGTACTCAGTTTGTTTACAAATTTCTTTATACTGCAATTTTCTCGGTGCCGTAATGGTTACTCATAATACCAGTATACAAAAGTTAAAACTTTATTTGTAATTTAATTTTGATCATTTGACCCATATTTTAAAATCGATAGAGTATTTACTTGGACCATAAACATTCGACTATTAAACATTCGATTTTAAAATATAACCAAGAGTTGATAATGTGTGTGATACAATTAGGAATTAGACACCTTTCAAACAAGAAAAATACTCATATCACGCTGATATATAACCAATAATACGTTCCATAGATATCAAATTGTTAGTTCTACAACGCACTGTTATCAATAAAATGGTTGGTCGATGAAACTTTCTATGTTATTGTTGAAACTGATCACGTGTGGGAGATTGATAAAGTTTCAACAAATCGTAATCCAAACATTGCCGTTTTCTGATAAAGATAAAGTGTACGATCTCAAACATTTACCTTAGAAGAAGGTGTGGCTAGCTATATTCCAGCCTCTTCCAGTCAAAAAAGACAAATTTGACAATAATTTCTCACGTTTAGGTTTGCACTAACCTTTAATAGTAAGGGAGCTTCATACACTCCAATATTCATCCTTCATTAAACTAAACCTATCAACCAATCCTTTTTACTTCAATATCTTGACATTTGGTTGGAGATGTGCATTCCTGGACATTAATTTGTAAGTGACACATAGATAATTGTTGTACCCAGCATAGACTCTGCTAGAAGGTAGAAACCGGTCGGAAGTGAACTCTCTTAAGGTTCTCCACTGAGATAGGGGGAAATCATTCACTACAAAAGGTTAAACAACCAAATGGGGGTTTTTAGTGTAAAGGGTGACTCGCGGCACTTTCACAGAATCCAAATTTGGTTTTTCGTAACCCGACACCACAATCGCGTACAAGTTGAGCTGATAGATTGCACAATCTTGCGGTGGACTTTGATCCTAATGAAGTAAGGCAGGTGAGCAGTCACACCACACTAAACTGGCCTGTGCTAACTAACTCTCGTTGTGACACTGCCGTAAAAAGAACTTGTTAGCACGGCAGCGGCTGCTATATATTGGTGGCTGCCGGTGACTAGAATGCACTAGTGCTACTTTCGCAAATGAAACTCAAATACAGACATTTAGTTCAATTCGGAATCATTCTCTTACGGACTAGATATAGTCGCAAAATTCGCAGCATACATTGCAATTCTACAAAAATACTCATATTATCGTTAAAACTATAATTGTTTATACATCGGTCGAGGAGAAAAAACTGCTTATATAAAATCTTACCTTGTTAAACATGGCTACATGTGGTGAGTATGTATAACATTAATATCAATCATTACCATACAAACTTGAATATAAATATCACGATTACTTTATAAATAAATAAATATTATTCCTTTACTACTTTAATATTTATTTCTTAATCATTAGAGATTTTATAACAGATGATGTACTCAGTTTGGTTACAAATTTCCTTATTCTGCGTTTTTCGTTGCCCATGAGATAAATACAAAGATGATAGAATATTAACTTTACGTTTAAATCTGTAAATAGCAAAGAATCATGTATTTTACTTGTATATATTTTGCATAATTTCTAGTTTCTAGTTAAGAAGGAAGGGATATTGAGATATGTGTTTTAGTTTGTAAGATAAGGGTTGTAACAAGGAAAGGTTTTTTAGTTCTGTTGGTGACTCATGCAGTTATCCATTATTAATCTGTAGTGCAGGCGCCACGGGGAGCAGCCCGGCTGATATCTTTTAGAATCTATAGACTGGACTCTGATAAGAAACCTGTTTTATTTTGTTGTCCACTGACCACACTACTTGCAAAAGTGCTGACCACTTCCGAGGTCAATTCCGAGGTATTATAATTTTGTATTGATGTACATTTGATGTTGGAATAAATTCATTATTCAGTTAGCCTTTGGTTTACTATTTCGGCCTTGGGTAAGATAATTGTGGGCAGACTAGGTTCGATAGTGTATGGAGAAACGCTGACCGAACATTTGTCACGTCCCAACATCGAGCAAACCTGGTACGGCCTGGTTCGCCGATTGAGTGGGCTAATTTACGAGGGGCTTAAGGAGCACTAAACAGATGGAATTCCAAAAAGCATAAAAAATCTACGTATCCATGAGTAGTGGTCTCATGGACGAAGAGATTAATGTATTACAAACAGTTGTACTGCTCTTTAAACTCGTCCATCGTCAGACAAAGAACTAGTAAGTTTCCCCTGGACAGGGAAGACAAACAAGCGCAAGTCAGTGACAAGAGAAAACAGATCGACAATGGTACAAATAACCGACACGGAGAGCAGCACAGTTTGCGACAATGCTCTGGCGACACTATCGCCGGCCGGTATCGATGATGATTTACCCTGTCGTGGCCTGTGCAACCTTTCCCCCCTTATAGGAGATGTCCCCGGCCACCGCCAGCTATCTCGCCGCATCTGCCGACATCTGGACCTTCCGGTCCCGCTTACTGGGTTGTGATCATCAGTGAAAGCGTCGACACTATCTCGCACTACACTGGCGCCGGCGTGAGAACAGAATAAATAAGTACATATGGAACAAAGATAAAATATTTACATCCCTTGCAGTGTTTGAGTTCATTCTATTTTAAGATGGTGTATCTATTACTCGGTGCTAGGATTAACAAACATCAAGCAATGTTTTATTGTATTAAATCCCGTAATTTTTTCTTAACGGAAAACTGTATATACAAGTAAAACAAGTTAAAATTGATTGTTAGAGGTTATTGGGTTTAACTAGGCAGATCCCCAGTATCTACCCCATTTTCTAAACTTGCAAGTTTTAAGGTCGCGTAGACACTAACCAAAATAGGCATGTCACTGTATGAAACTATTATCTGGTAATCGAGGACTGTTCTTGGACGCGTGTACGAATACGGGGGCACAGCCTCAGGAAAAAACAGTGATCCATACAAACACTCCAGAAACGAAGTTGGAATGTTTATTCTGCAATGGATTGTACCAGAAATTTACCTCTTCCATATGGTCGTGAGGACGAAGGCCATTTTCAATTAATACTACCATGTTTTCGCTTTATTAGTTTATGGATTTTAGACAAATTTATCATGAACATTTTGCGTAATAGTGCGTAACGGAGAACAGTTGTGAGTACTGAGAGCATTTCAGACCATGTGATAGAGATCCATAGAAAGAAACTATTCCTGCCCACGGCCGTGGACTGGATATGAATTCAGGGATTTTTAACCATAAATAACATTAACATTACAACGGAAAATATCGCCCTAATAAAGTTAATGTATACATTGGATACAATGAGTCGAGCCTCGGGCATTTACAGATTTCATTAAATAAACAAATAAATAAATAAAAATGCCTTTATTGCAAGCGTTTCTCAGTATAACAACTGCTTTACAGAACAACCCTTGTCATATCTTACACTATTTACAATACTGGGAAATAAAAATAAAAACTATAACCTATAGACTAAAGAAAACACCCAAACAAGACAAATAAATTACTGTACAATCATTTTTCTTAGTTTACTTTTAAAAACAGTAACAGAAGTCTGTTTAAGGTTCTGGGGGAGGTCATTGTACAACTTTGGGCCAAAGTAAGAAAAGCTCCTCCTCCCAAACTCATGCTTGACTCTGGGAAAGTGAAGCAGGTCACCATGGCGGACACTGCGTTGAGAGACCTCCTCCCGAAATTGGAGCTTCTCGATCAGGTACCGCGGCTCACCCAGCGCAAGCACCTTGTGGATCATGCCACATGTCAGGATCCTGCATACATTTTCCATGGGGGACAAACTGACAGCATCTTGGAAGGGTGACACATGATCAAAGCGCCTCAAATTGAAAATGAATCGAACTGCAGAGTTTTGCAGTCTTTGAATCCGATCTGTGTCTCCCCTAGAGATACTGTTGCCGTATGCAGGATAGCAGTAATAAAATACAGACAGAACAAGAGAACTCATAAGCCGGAGCTTAGCGGATTCTGGCAGCAGACTTCTAAATCTGTACAGACCCCTCAGCCTACCAAGGGCACGCTGGATAGCATGAGTGACATGATCAGAAAAGGTGAGCTTACTGTCAAGCACAACTCCGAGAGTCTTGACTGACTCAGAGACAGACAGGCTCTCCCCACTGAGCCTTACTCTCACTCCTCTCTGACCAAGGGCCTGCACCAGATTGTGTGGGGCAAAATAAAGGACAATGCACTTACCTATATTGAGTTTAAGGCCATTGTTAACCGACCAAGTGTTGATGTTCACTAGGTCGGAATTTATTTTCTCAATAGCCTCATCAATGGAGCCAGGCTCGTATGACAAGCGCAACTGACAATCATCTGCGTACAGGTGAGCTGCACAGCTTTGAACACAACTTGGGAAGTCAGACGTATATAAGTTGAACAATATAGGTCCAAGACAACTTCCTTGAGGAACACCTCGCCTTTTGACAAGTTAAGTTGACGTCTCACTTCCCATCTTTGTAACCTGACTTCTGTCTCCTAGGTATGATTTTACCCACTCGATTGAATTTTTGCCAAAGCCATAAAAATGCATCTTAGCGTACAAAATTTCATGGTTAAGGGAATCAAATGCTTGTGAGTAGTCCAGTATCACTAGTGAACTACACATCCCTTTATCTTTCGCATCAATTAAGTCACTGAACAGACTTACCAGGGCAGTGCATGTGCTATGATTTTTTCTAAATCCAGATTGTGTTTTTGGCAATATGTTTACTTCGTTCATATACTGTGCTATTTGACGTGTTACTATCTTTTCCATAATCTTTGATATTGCTGGTAAAATCGAGATGGGTCTCAGTTGTTGGACACTTTTAGGGGACGTTACTTTTGGCAATGGATGAACAACACTCATTTTCCATCTCTGCGGGAACACACCGCTCATCAATGATTTGTTAATGAGATGAGTAATTGCACCCAAAGCATACGGACTCACGGCCTTAATCATTTGGATGGATATTTCATCACTACCAACAGCTCTAGATTTTATTTCATTTAGTGCTTTTTTTACATCATCTTCAGTGACAGCAGAAAAGCTAAAATCATTCATCGATTCAATTCTCTTACTAGTTCTGAAGACATCGATTTCTTCAACTCTGGCTTCATTTCCATTCCCCATATTGACAAAATACTGATTGATGTCATCAAGCTTCAGTTGGTGTGGAATGTTTTCATTTCTGTTTTTCATAACTATATTACACTGTTTCAAACAAGTCCAAAAATCTTTGGGATCCTTGTTAGTGGATAATTTTTCAGTGAAAAAATCTCTCTTTGCTCTCCACACCATCCCATTCAATTCATTGCGTGTTCTTTTATACATCTCCCAATCTTTACTGTCCCTGGTTTTCCAATATATCTTACGGAGTTTGTTTTTTAGTTTAGTCTGCTTGTTTATGACATCGTTCCTCCACGGGGCTTTCTTTTTTGTCACTCTCTTGCATACAATTGGAGCATGTGAATCAAATACACTTATAACATGGGTAGTGATGAAGTGCTCAATATTGTCAACCCCGTCAATGTGCATTGCTCTCTCCCAGTCAATCTCCGTGACTGCTTTGACAGCACTTTCTGGGTTGAATTTTGAAAAATCTCTATAGGTTATCATTTTTGGCCCTTTTTTCTCTTTCTTAACTTTTACGCAACAATATATCAACTTGTGGTCCGTTATCTTCACCCCTCTATGGTCCCTAATGCCTGCTGCATCGATGACGCCGGTCCTCTCGACCTCGACCGACCTGTCCACTATTATGTGGTCTAACAAGGTGGAAGAGGTTGCTGTCAATTGTGTACATATTACAGGGTGTTTAGACAGATGATCCATCATTTTGCCCAATGTGAACGTGAGACGGTATAAACAATGTTACATGAAAATGGCCGGGACAACATATGGCAAATTAAAGTTTATTCTTTACATGATTTAAATAGAGTACAACATAAATCTGGTTAATCTGAAAAATTAACTCAGGAAAAATAATAAACTATTTGAAATTTAGATGAAATCAGGAGGAGAAGGTGAAGGTACTTGATAGTCTTCGCTCACTAAAAGTCCAATTCAACAGTGTAATTCAAGGCTTCTTTGGTTCTTTACCTTTTTGTCTCCTGAATCGGATTTCTCCAGAAAGATGAAGTCCTGAGCCAAATCTATGGTCGGACGTGCAAATACATGTAAAATTTATAATGGGATTCAAATTATGGCAGTAATGTAAAATTTCAAAGTTGTCTTTCCATCAACTTACACACGTTCATTTTCCGTCTAAACCATAATTGTCAAACAAACTTTATTTTTAATTTTTTTTTCTCAAAAAGTTCAACTTACATAAATTATGGAAAGGCATTTGATATAATTATAGGTCAAATATAAACGAGAGAGGATATTAACATATTTGAATTGATTAATTGATATTTTTGCTTGTTCTGAACAGAAAATAAATCCTTACGTTATAATAGTTAAAATATCCTTGTTATGCATCATAAGTATATTTATTTCAAATTATTACAAATACGGCTCTAATTATGATTATTTTAGATTAATTTTATCTAACTGTTCTAATTATCATCACAAATAAGAACGTTTGGATTAAATAAAGGGCAAAATAACTATTTTATGGAATAAGGCATAAAATATCGAAATACGTTATACGTTTTTAAGCAAATCTATTCAAGTATGAATTAAGTGACAGAAGAATTATTTTATTTTTACTTTCAGTCAATAAATTCCAAGCCACATTTTACGACGTAAGTAATAAAATGGGGGGAAGATTAAGGGGTGTGTATATTTTAGAACTGGCGTAAAGTATTAGGTAGCTTTTACAACGAGGGACAAAGTTTGACGATGACTGTTAAAAGGGCAGTTCAGAGTCGACGAGCGTAAGTGAGGGAGCAACCATAAACTCTGGTAAGCCCTTCCCTCCCTCACTCGTGACTTGTAACTTTCATATTAGCACAACACGTGGCCGAGTGCTTCATATGAGAACATTTCCGGCTACTGGACATTTCTAGAACATTATCTTTTAGCCATCAGCACTAAACATTATCCTCGCACATACTGCGAACTGTCGATACTGAGTATGCCTTTTCATTCATAAGTACAATAATTATTGTATTTCACTTTAGTTGAATTACACAATATTAGGGTGCAAAACAGTAAATAATAATGTATTTTAAATACATAAAAATATCCAAGATGTTATACAAGTAAATTAATGCATCTTATTCAGTCAGGACTTGACTATGTATCAGACGACGAGAACATTCGTCAACGAATGCTAAAGTCTGCTTCACTTGAAACGTCGTGGTGCACGCTATCTAGCGGTAAACTACAGAAACATTAATTATGAATAAATTACACAAAAACAATTAACTTGTTAACGATTTTGAGTAAACTCTGACTATTAAGAAATAACCAGTACTTAAAATGAACATATTTCTATAAGATTAAAACGGATCACTTCCCTAAACAAAATATTTGTAGCGAACTATCTTTATTAGAACTAGCTTTACCACGCAACATTCCTCCCACACAATCTTCCTGCAAGCAACAACCCACGTTAAGTCAAACTATAAGGTAAGACGAATAATAATTGAAAACCTGTATTAGCAACCAATTCAATATCGTAAACTACTAATAAAATTCACAAGAACCTAGTTAATCTCAAGTTAATAATTTGCTTCGCTTTTAACATAAATTCATTAACATATTTCAATTGGTTATCTATCGGTTGGAATATTTTTGTAATATTTTGTCACATCTCTATATCTCTATAGGGTACTCTTTCTAAAGACAGGAAAAGTTAAAAAACAGTTTGATCATTCCTCAAGCAGTTGAAGAAAAAGAAAGCGCCCAACAAGAGGAAGTTCAACATTATTCTTATAGGGTAAACGTTTTAGGGAAATGCTCAGTAAAGTTGTTTATACAACAAAACCTACCAAACGGGACATCCAGCGCCATCGGACGGTGTAACGGTGAACTACGTCGACCCGTTCTTGATGTGTACAGAACACTCACTACTTATTGCGTTTCTATAGAATCACACAATTTCTACCAACAGTCTGGTATAGTTCCTTACGGCTACGTTTGTAACACACCTAAACCTATAGTCTCCAACCTACTTCCGTACCTTACCACTCGTCGCCGCTCCAGAACAACTGATGTCGCAAATTATTCAATTTATTTCTCTTTATTGCCTATATTTGAAATAATACGTAATACGTTAATTTTATCGTTTGATAATCCTCATACTTTCATGCGATATAATTTTAACCTAACCAATAAAACCTAAATAGAGCGTCATATCTCAGTCGTAATGTCAGTTATCTTTATAACAGGTTATCTTTTATACGGGCAATGAAATGCAAGGCGTTATTATCTCACGTGTTCTCAGGAACAGATGGTTTTATGATAATTTTTATTTTTGTATAGAACAATGGATATCCCAACTTAATTGTCCTTGTTTCAAACATTGGTGTATACGTGGGGAGCAGGAGGTTATCAAACGCCAAAAGTTAAAAAGTAAATTGTTGTAAAGTGGTGATAAGAAACAACATTAGGTAGGGAGGATAGTTAGTTGTTTACCGCTCTAAAATGGAGTTTTAATTATATATAATTAATTGTAAAATCTTGTTTTCATTCACGTTCATCGTTCTAAAATGTTACAATCAGGACACATATGGCTCCCACCCCTCTTTACCAGTTTAATTCTCAGTAGGCCTATCCTTGCAAAATGTTTCGTTTTGAAAGTATCATTTATAAATAATAGTGCTACTCAAGGAGGTCGTAAGGTATTTGTATATATATTTCGATAGTAAAAATCTCTCTCAACGTACAACTTATTCTTAAATTTTCAATTGATCTTTTACGTCTATTTCATGTACGAATATGTCAATTTATAGTGTTTTTCATACTAAAAATCGAAAACGTCTTATGCATGAAAGTTCTATACGTGCATCAAGTGTAAAACATTGTAAAAACTTAGTAACTAGCTAGTTACCAAATTTCAATTATTACCAGATAAAAACAGTTTCAATTATTTGTTATTATAAGGTTGTTTTATTAAATATGGGTGATTTGAAAGGGATAACAGAACTGGGGATATTTGTTAACTCTCCTACATTGGAATCTGTTATTTTTTTTCAGGCGTCAATAAAATCATCAAGACCTATAAAAATCATACACAAATTAAAATATAATCAATGTATGAACTTGCCGAAGTTACAGTTACAACTCTAAGACATACAACTGCTTTTCTTGATAGTGTACATTAATATACAACTGCTATATTGACCAACAATGGCCAAACATTAAAGCTACGAGCTTGAGATTATCAACGTAGAACTTTTTCCTGTTAAAAGCTATTTTCTGTAACTCATTGCCAAATTGTAATTAAACATATATATATATATATATATATATATATATATATATATATATATATATATACAAACATTTTACTATGAAAAGGATTAACTAGCCTACAAAGTTTTTAGTTAATCTCCAATGAACCACATTGGAGATTTCTCCTTAGCAGTTAAGAACCCTTATCAGAGGAAGACTTTACATATAACTGATTGATAGTTAGTAAGCGCAAAACTAATGCTAAGTTTGCCTGTAACTAATAACAATTATTTACAATTTTAAAAGTTAACTATATTACTTTAACCATAAATGTTTTGATGTTATATCCAGGTATCGTGCAATTATCAGCAGTTTGTATTATGGGGGTGAATACGATGATGACGTCACATAGAGGGATCAATACATAAGATAACGCCTACACGTAATGTTGTACTTATGATCCACATTCAATGTTTTCTCGTGTTACTCAACCAACGTTAACGATCATAATATTGTGTATCCGGAGTTAATAGAACAGTAACAGCTCAACAATATGTTTGCGTAAATTAGGACATGCGATCTACTGGATTTAGTAATTCCTCATATTATTGTTAACGTTATACAATCTCGAACAAGTAATTAGTGAACAACAAATACTTTTCTAACGTTGTCTCGTGACAGAAGCGCTGATTTGTTTGAAGTGCATTCAACAACCCACGTTGACTCTCCAGTGGGATGACCTGCTGTACAGGAACACCTGTTCCAAATCTAATGTAATTAATTATTTATAAGCTAATTTTGTTTTTGGGCTTATTTAATTTGAACCAACGCCCACTTACCATGAAAAGCCACTATTATCTTTTTTTCAAATTTTTCTTGAGATGTATTACCGCTGGGAAGACATTGAGATACTTTTAACAATTACGTGTTTCTCTATATAAAATCAGAAACTAATTGTTTTAAACGAGAAATGCCGGAAGTGCACATTTTATAAAACTTTTTTGACTAACTCCTTTTCCATCTTAGTCGACTTTGAATGGATACTTAGTTAAGACAGGTAAAAAGGAGTATTTGTATCGAATTTGAAAAAGAAAAATGATGCCCGGCATTTCAACTATTAGTTTACATATAGCACATTATTTATTGACCAATTTGTATTATCTAGACGCCAACACGTTTGTAATTAAAACTATCAACTTATAGTATTCCTTAACTTTAATAATATTGATTTTCAAGTTATTATGCTTTAAAGCTTTCAACCATCCTGCATCTTGACAAGCGATTTGGTAATATTATATGTAATCCATATAATATAATACTAAGTTTTCCTTTGGTTTGAGACTGTAAGAAAAGTTATTGTAGAGAATTTTAGTTATTTGATATAACAAATAAAATAACAGACACGTAGATAGATAGACTTTGAACTAACTGTTTCTGACCCATGATTATATTATTTAGCTACCTTTTTAAGGGGGTTATTTCTACGCTAATGCGTTCTAATAGATGTGGGATGAAAACGGCTGTAAGCTAAAACTGTACAAAGCCACTTATATTATAATTAATAGCCACTTAATATTTAATTACCTTTCCGGGAATCAATCACGCGACCTCTCAGTTGAAAAGCTTTAACCATATGCTACGATGAAGGTCAATAACCCTCGACAAAAATAACAAATCCTGACAAGATCGCCGAAGAGATCGTAAACACCCCGCATAGTCAGAAAGTCCACTCACCGGAAACGTGTCAAGAATATAGGATTTGTCGTGGCCTCGTACTTACAGATTTGTTTCTATATAACAATAGAACTAGAAAAGAAGTCCACCGAAAGGAATGAGCATGAATAAATAATCCTCAAAATACACGAACCGCTGCACGAGTTCCCCTGAGTGACACGTCCAGGTCACTTCGCACAGAACACGGCCGGTGAAACTCGATGTAATCTAATTAAAGAAACTTGATATTTCCGTTTGCAGTTTTGGAATAGTTTGCCTTGCTTTCTTTTCTCACGCGCGCCACATACCCTGTAATTAATTACCTATTCACATCTGAGCTCGCACTTCTCTCCGCATAATGGTCTGTCATTTGAATAGAACTTCTTTTGGTGAATTTTCTCCATCTACGAGTATGTACCTGTTCAAGGGCGTTTAACTTTTACCATGACGAACGAGTCTGACAATAGTTACTGCACACATAGATCGGGGTTACGAAATATTCTAAAACAGTATTATTGTTGTAACTACGAACAACAATAACACAGGAATTTAATACTGGTGTAATTCTATTTTCATATAAAGAAATTCTTAATTTATTCAGCCTTCTAATTGGAGATTGATAAAAGTAATATCTCTCTGTCTGTCTGCCCTCACGATATCTTGAAAACAAACTGACCTATAAACTTGAAATTTTTCATGAAGCTTCATTTATATATTAACAACTCTGAGTTCGATGATGGTGCATATCACTCTATGGGATTTAGCTAAGCATTAGAAAATACCTTGTTTAAAGTTTGTTATTGACGATGGAAGATTTGATATAATAACAAGATTTCGGAGGTTTGTTATCGTTATATGTTACAAAAGGTATAACACAACGTTTTGAGGACTGGAATGTATCCTCTTCGTCAGGTGGGGGAGGTATTGTACATACAAGAATAAAGAACAAAAAGAAAAAACGAAGGGAAAGAAATGGGTTCAAACATGCCCAAAAGCTGCTTGGAGTCTAGTCCCGAGCACAAGTCACGAGTACGAGAAACCCAATCACACCTCACACCAGCACGGTTACCAATAAAAGAAATTTCAACCAACAAAATTCGTACACACTCCATGACACTAAGGTCCAGGACCAAAACATAGGGCCGGAAGCGGCTCTGCCTTTACCCCATCCTCCTCCTGACCATCGCCTTCCTGTCCGATAGTTTCAGATGACATGACGCAGTGTCAAAGAAAGAGCCGACATAGATTTTCGTGTTGTGTCTCACTTTCATCCGTACTGTAAACAAGCTTAATACACTCATAATCGAACTGTGTTCCTCATATTTAAATTAAGCTTCATGCAATATTTCTACAGGTTACTCCGTTTTCTAGATATCGTGCGCACAGATAGACAGACAGACAAACAGTCGGACAGAAATTACACTTTTCCATCCTCTCGAGTGACAGGCTTCACTAAATCTCAGCCAATTAAAATTTCGTACCTTAAAAACTCGTTACGTTACGAATGATCTATTGTCAGTTAGTCTACATTCATTTTAAATCTATTACTACCAATAACCTCAAATTCAACTTGTGTTACGACTAGGATAGCTGATGAGATAAGCCACAGTTACATGGTGATACTGACTATATCAGTATTGCTTGAACGTACTGACATAATCAGCCATTGAGCGGCTGAAAGTACTGAGATCGCACTAATCACTCTGTGTTTTGACTCCCTTAGCAATCGTCCACAATCACCGTGCAAAATTCTATATTTTACACAGTGTAGTTATTAGTTCAAGTCATTTTTATTACTGCCAGTGATACACAATTAAAATATTTAAAGGAAATTAAGTGGTGAAAATTAAGAAAAGGATAGATTGATGAGTTCCAGAAAAGGAGGATGCCACTACAATTACTGCTTTACTGCCTGTTGATTGTGGATGTTCTTGAATGTCACATTATAGAGGTATTGGAAATTTATAAAAGTGATAATAATTGTTTGCAATACCACAGTGAGTACTTTATAATGATGTATTGTAATTGATACTGCTGAGCGCAGACGTGTTTGTTATCTACCAATAGAAATAGTCTGATATACGAGCAGAGGTGTAAGATATCCATGAAGCCTAAAGAAAGGTATCTTAGTTCCCATGGACATTGAAACTAAAGGCTGACTTAAATGCCTCGGAAAATATTCAGTTTAGTCAATAATACATTTTTTTATTTTAACGTACAGCATATTTGTAACGAGTACGCCGCACCATGTATCGCGTAACAGGTTTCGCGAAGGTTGCATGCACATTTTAAGTATGTTGCAGTTTGTTGGCGTATTTATTTATTCTGTGATTTTCTCTTTGTAACTACTGTTATCAAGACCAATGCAATAATGCTTCCTAACGCTCATCCAAATCCCTCGAATCAGATTTTGTCACCGCCTTTTAACACAAACTTTCCACTCTATTATTGTTTTAATTTTACTTTATTAATAAAAAGGTTACATGTTCAAATGTATTATTCTACATGTCATAACATATAATGCACATGTGTTAATATTTAACATGTTAAAATTTCATATGATTGTACTCATTTTGTTTTCACATTTATTTATTCTGATTTTCTCGGCGCCATCATGTTTACCAATAAGGCGAATGTAAAAATATTCACTAACGCTGAGCCAACCCCCATAGAACATGTATCATAATCGAATTCTAAGTTGTTCATTACGAAATAACGCTTCATTCAATATTTGACGTTTATAACAACTGTAAACAAAAACATAGACAAAGTGTACCTAATATAAATAGAGAGTAAAAGAGATACATGCCACAGAATAGCGTATTATACACCACAGCGAAATTAATTGTGTTCGAATCATATAGGTGTAATGAATATTCTGCTCTCATACGCTGCTCTTTTAGGCACCCAACTTTACCACAAAAGACACAGATGCTGAAGAAATTAGTTATATAGACCCGTAGACCTCAAAGTGTCATTACATGAATACACAACAATTTGTCTACAGGCAATTGTCATTAAGAAAAAAAATTAAGATCCATTAACATTAACATTAAACTTCACAATTTATGTACAAAAAATTTTATTTAGGTTAAGACAGAAAAAAACCAATTAATTTCTTCCAAGTCGGTCGAGAATTATGGTAATCCTGAAAGCACTGAAGGTAATCGCACGTAATCTGAGACCTATTAAGACTGGAACACTGATAGATGGATAGAGTTCGGCCAGAGGCAGGAGCACTTAACTGGACGGACCTTCAAGGAGGCATGTTTATGTAAATACAAGAGTGAATGGGTGTAACAGGGCATTAGCGGTTGACCGGCCGGTACGGCGCGCGGCGCACCGCGGAGGTGACATACTCAAGTGCTGTGCTTGCGCAACTCCGTACTTAACGTACTGGTCACCTACTTGCGCCTTGAGCTGTCTTCGCCGGCAGATAGATATGGATGAAGAGTGTGTATTTGTGAGTAGGTAGACCACTACTCACGGTTCTAGTGGTAAATTCTTGTAAACAGTACTAAGCAGGGAAAACGATTAAAAAGTTTCTTTGATTGCTCATTCCAAGGTCGTAAGCTACTTTACTATATGTCTGTAAAGAACAGGTTAGTAATGGGTGATTAAAGCAATCTACAAAGTTAATATAACCTTTATGAGATATTCAATTTCTAATTTCTTGTTGTACATATGATTTCAGTCCAATTCATGAGCATAACTCAAACTCACATACGGGAAACGGGATTCTTCAATTCCATAGTGGTCAATCCTTAGACATACAATAAAATTAGATGTAGATTCCAAATAATCTGTGTGATATTGACTTTCAGGTGAAATTAATGTATCTGTGGTGGGTGGTTTGTATTCTGCGAAGCTGGGAGAAGATCAAGATTACTCTTGTTTGCTTCTACGGTTTTCATCCTGAAAATGCTGTGTTTCTCTTGTGTAGAATATACACGAATATATTTTGTGTATATTTTGATTTACAAATATTAATACAAGGTAGAAGTACGCCACAACACATGTCGAATATCAGGCTTCACTGAGATCGCATGCACTTTCGAATATGTAACTCAATTTATTTTAGAGATTATAAAACAATTTACATCCACACTTTAGCAGGCAAAAGAGAAACTGGCAGCCTACTGAATCATAACTTCAATGAAGCTCAGCCAGATTCCATTGTGGACTTTCACCTAACTATTGCGTCAACAAATGAAAGATTTCTCGAGGTAACTTATCATATACTACGTTTTCATTTTTTTCATTAAATTAGGTTTCATAGTAGTTTTCAAAAGGTCCTGCGAATTAAGGAGGGTAGACTATTACAACACAAGAGTGCGCTGAAATCAAATATTGTCACCGAGTTGTAACATTGACTTTGCAATATTTTTCTTTTTACTCTATCTTCTTTTATCGTAATGTATTATGATGAATCCACACAAAAAGCACCTGCCACATTATAAATAGCGTAGACAGGTGACCGGACGGTTTGGCCGATGTGGTGCGGCCGGTGATCGGCGTTATGCAAGATAAGCCCGCACCTGTCGCTCAATTATATCAGAGATGCCTACCATATCAGCAACGTGCCGGTCGGACCAGGCCGGCGGAGGCGAGATATCCGGCGATCTTCACACCCCGCTGGCCGCTAAGCAGAGCTTTATCAATCTAACACTGGCATCTTCTGATAACTTTGGATTTTTAATGGCGAATCCCTGTAGTTTGAGAGATTCATTTTAGATCATTACAAATTCATAATGTCCTTCCAGAACAATGTTGAAAACTTCTAAGAATACAAAATATGGTATTGTAATATCTCCAAGGAGTCTTTTAGTGAACTATGTGCCTCTACCACTAGTCCATTTATGATTTTAGTCAACGGAAGAGATAAAACAATATAAATTTCATTAAATACAAATATGCGTTTTAAGGTATTTGACGAAGTAAAATGATGTACCGGACCAATTGACGATACCTTACTATGTAAATCTGGCTAATAGACCTCAAGTCTCGCCAAATTGCGAGTCATCATACGATACAACCTGTCGCCTGCCGTTAGCACACTAGACGGCCAGTATTATAACCATGTAAATCCGTCATTACCAGTTTCTGACTACTTGATCACAGAAAAGTGTCCGATAACCAGCTGCTAATAGACCTCAACTCTCGCCAAATTGCGAGTCATCATACGATACAACCTGTCGCCTCCTGTTAGCTCATTAGACGGCCAGTATTATAACCGCGTAAATCCGTCATTACCAGTTTCTGACTACTTGATCACAGAAAAGTGTCCGATAACCAGCTGCTAATAGACCTCAACTCTCGCCAAATTGCGAGTCATCATACGATACAACCTGTCGCCTCCTGTTAGCACACTAGACGGACCAGTATTATAACCGCGTAAATCCGTCATTACCAGTTTCTGACTACTTGATCACAGAAAAGTGTCCGATAACCAGCTGCTAATAGACCTCAACTCTCGCCAAATTGCGAGTCATCATACGATACAACCTGTCGCCTCCTGTTAGCACACTAGACGGCCAGTATTATAACCGCGTAAATCCGTCATTACCAGTTTCTGACTACTTGATCACAGAAAAGTGTCCGATAACCAGCTGCTAATAGACCTCAACTCTCGCCGAATTGCGAGTCATCATACGATACAACCTGTCGCCTCCTGTTAGCACATTAGACGGCCAGTATTATAACCGCGTAAATCCGTCATTACCAGTTTCTGACTACTTGATCACAGAAAAGTGTCCGATAACCAGCTGCTAATAGACCTCATATCTCGCCAAATTGCGAGTCATCATACGATACAACCTGTCGCCTCCTGTTAGCACACTTGACGGCCAGAATTATAACCGCGTATATCCGGAAAAATGGTTTACGAACAAAGAACCAGATCAGATGTAAACTATATGTAACCATATACTTAGTGGATAGTCACCTTCCTAAATTTAAATAATATTCTACATACAGATTAAAACCTTTGTTATGAAGAAATGCCTTGGACTATAGAAATTGTAGAACTATTTTCAAAGTGAAATAGTGATCATAGGGATGCTTCATTTAATCTTCGAGAATCAATGGCATCTACCGCATTCTAATAGTTATGGCTTTGGTAATTCTGAATGACTATCAACTAAATAGTAGTAGAGAGTTAATTTTACAAAGGGCAAATAGAGCTGAACATCCCTTTCCCATTCCTTCATGCAAGTAGGGCAACATTTCAATGAATCATAGTTTGATTTATTTATAAAACACTTTGATTTTAATTTTTGATTTTACAATGAGAGAAGGCGAAATAAATTCATATTGATTACAATTATATAAGTATTTACATATATAATTATACCCTTATATATAATTGTATATAAGGATATAATATAAATCGTTTCATAACCCAATCAAGTGTTTATTAGAAAACAAATTGTTCTTTAAATAAGTTTGATATTTTCTTAATTTATTTGGATGATGAAGATTAGTTTAGAGATTGAGTTAGAGTTTAGAGAAATGAGCAGAGATAGTTCAAAACCAATAGAGCAATTGGATTAAAACATTTTGGTATATAATGAACAGTTTCGGAAGTAGAGGCTGCTTGTTTTAGGGGTTTCTAGAACTATAGGTATACTTGAGTAAAGTTAATGATTAAAATGCGTTTTATTTTGATACCATAAATGTTGTTTTAAAATTATCTTTTAATGATAATATATGTTTATCTTTCTAATATAAAACAGCAAAGTATTTTGGAATTTTAAGAAATTAGTTTTTTTTTATTCGTACACTCAATAATCTTTTAATTGTATAATTCAGTAACATTGTTTTTAAAAGTACACCACAGGTGTTTTATGTTTTTTTACATGTATGAGTAAAATTATGATTTTATTCTAATAATTTTAAATAAGTATTCATAGCAAATATACTAAAGTTCATTTTAAGTATTTTATAATATTACGATTTGTTCGAATTTTATTCCAGATGATTAGAATTTTTTGAAAAGCCAATACCAAGGGTACTTTCTTTGAGTACATTGAAAGCATGTCGAGTTTGGATTGATTAATTTAAGTACATTATGTAAGGTGACTCGAAATATTGCCGTTAGAGAAATTATAAAATTTTCCAGTCAGAGTTATTTTATTTACATTCCAGATTTGTATTATTTACGGAATTTGCGGGTAGTTAAAAATATATGCCTTAGTACCGGATAGTAGTTTTTTTTTCAATTAAAAGAGAGAAACCCGTAATTAATAGAGGCATGTATATACTCATATACCTGACCTCTAAGCATCTGATTTATAAACTACTAGCAGTTGCCCGCGGCTTCGCACGCAATTTCCCGTTGAAAACAGTACACTATATTCACTTATTCTTTTTCTATCACATTCTAAACATTGCTGAGATAATTGATAGTCGTTCCTTCGTGAGCCTCTTGGGCGCATTATGAAGGTATGCACCATATTTCCTGCCTCTATCTTTCGTGGTTTTTGCCAGATGTTGATAAGTTATTCAGAACAATTAATGTATATGGATGAATCTCGGTAAACTAATTAGGTTATAAAGAATCAAATTCGGTCTGTTAAAATTAATTTTCTGTCCAAGATATTTCCAGTATTATTTAGGAGTGTGCCTTCAAGAAAATGTATCAAACAAACCCAATTTCGATCATAAAGTGTCTTCTTTCGGCTCTTTTCATTTACCTTCGATGTAACCAAATTCGATTACCTTATGTGCAAACATTCACGGATTTGTACAATGAGGTTGTTTTCATAATAGCGTTTAATAGTATTTTCATTGCATTAGATAGTTTATTGATCATTGGTGCAATCTGAATTTAAAATTAGGCAATGACGTCTTCTATGCAACCTGCATTACACTACTGATCAAGCACTTTACAATACAATTTTTCTAAATTTTAAATGTAAACCAATGTTTCTGCCTCTTTGATGAACTTCAGCTGAATGTATTAACAGCTATTAAGTATCAGTTCGCTTTGTATTACGTGTCGTAGCGCAGTCTGTTGGATCCAATATAAAACACTCCAACATCAACAACAATAGATAATTTAAAAATTAATTAAATAAACTATTTGAATTGGACCAAATTGTGAATCTAAACCATTCTCGAATTCCACTGAAAACACAAAATATTTCATCAAAATCGGTCCAATAGTTTCTGAGTCTATAAAGGACAAACACACAAACATTAATTTATATATACGAGTAATTTAGATAATACACAATACGCACAACAGTTCGAACTAGTGAGCAAAACATCCTTCATGAATATAGTCTTTCTAACACATTGTAACCAACTGAACAATCGAGCAATAACATTCACCGCAGATGTTATTAACTGATAAATCCGGTATTTTACAATGGGAATCGCTCGTAGTGAACTGTATAGAGTAACAATTAACAATTACTGTGAACCAAGTGTGAGAGTAACCGCATTTCTTCAGAAGCGCAAGCGCGCAACTCTCCGCGGATACTGGTCCTAATGACTTCATTAGCATAAGGACTAGTTCGGAGTCTAAGCCCTTTGTCACATTTAACAAGCAGTCACATAACTGGGCCTTCTTCAACAGGCTCCTCTTGCCTCGACAAACTGGGGCGTTTAAATTAAGGTGCTAAAATTGACTGTTTAACACTCTTTCATTAGCGTGCTAGTAATTTTCGTAGATGACTAGATAAACTTGATGTCTTGAATGTATTTTATGCTATTGTTATTATTTACAGGTAGTTCAATTAAAATGTATGTTTGTTATCCAGTTATTAATATAGGTTATTCATACTCTTTATCGAGTCATTCAGCTAATGAATATGGTCGGAGGAGAGAAGTACACGTGCTCTATTGGTTTGAAAACACTGGACACTGTGAAATAGGTTTCTTATGAGACACAAGCAGTTTTAAGCTATTTATAACTTTGAACATTGATCACAAATGTGGATACGAATGCCGAACAAAATACAGATATATAATATTTTATGGTACTTAATCGATATTGTAAAACCGATAATATTCGGAAATTATCCTTTATTTCGTTCTCAGATTTGGTCAAAATTAGTTAAAAACCAGCCTAATAAAAACACGACTTATTAAATCATTACGTGTCCAAAGCGCAACCCATTCACTCCCAATGTCAGAAGGTTTGTGAAAAAAGTATAGATGATACCCTTCTCTCTTTGTTACTCGTATTAGTCTATATTTGTCATTTATTACTTTAACAGCTTCTCTGTTGCACACTAACTTCTAAATTCCTAGAGTGCTAAATTCAGATATAAAGAAGAATGATAAAAGCGCTAGTGTAAAAACAGTTCCTCTTGTTGTATTATTTGCTATTAATTCAAACGAGAGATTTCATTCGTTTGGGTATTAATACGTTATAGTAGAATTATCATGGTAGAATTTTGTCCGAAGCTGCTTTACTGACGATACTGTCAACAGCTAGTCGAAAACATCGTGATCGCGGTCCATCTTCCAGGATCCTGGGGCCCAAGTGATTATAGCGATTATCGAAAATACTGCTCGCTCACAAATTCTGCACTCACCTAACTCGGGATTTCTGGTCCGAGAGCGGCAGATCTGGATGTTGAGATACTAAACAGACAAGAAAGTGAGTTAGTCGCCCCGGGGTGGTGGGTGGATGACGTCATAATACTTGCAAGGCCAGGCCACAGCTGGTTAGGAATTGTTGCGTTGATCCATATCCCAGCATCTGCTGGAGCATTTGCTGCAGCATTTAGTGCGAAACCCTCCAGCGGCTTGCAACCTTGGACAATATATCTTCCGGGTATGGTCTTTATCTCGCACACTTTACTTGCGTTAACTCTTATAGTCTAGGGTGATCATGGAATGCCAAGGGCCATCCTCTCTAAGAAGGTAGTCGTTCAAGGTGAGAATGTTTCTCCCATAGTAATACTATCAAAGATTCCCATTTTAAATTGGGCCATTCAAAACCAACGAACAGGAGTGAGATAGGTGTAAATAATGAATTATACGACCAACTCATGTGATTGAATTTACTGTGAAAATAGGTTACTCATGAAAGTAGTACATTTATTTCAAAACCCTCCATAAACATTTGAATAATCAAAGTATACTGACTCTTGTCTATACATAAAAACAAAATATTCAGTTTTAAAGCTCTATTTTAACATAAAATAATTTTTAGCTTGATATAAAACCAAAATGACAATAGATAATTAATTATACATTATAGCTTCACTGGTGTACCAAAACTAAAATGAACTCAAGTTCGTACGGTGATACCGGTTAATATTGAACGAAAAAAGATACTTTACGGTGCGTTTTCAAAATATAACAGGTTTAAAGAACAATAATTGCTGTACGCGCGCATATCAATCTTTTATAATACAAAAATCATGTCTATATATTATTTATATAATTTTTTACTATATGTTTATATTACAGTTTAAGAACTAAATGTATGAATAAACATTATTTCTAATCGAAAAGCAATTATTTTCAAGACCAATTCTATGATATAGCCTACCTGAATACAGTGAATGGTCAAACGAGCACTAAATGAGGGAGGAAGCGGGAGGCGCGGCAAACCATTCAGTTAATGACTATGGTCGGAGGGGAGAAGTACAAGTGCTTTATTGGTCTTAAACAGCGCTGGACACTGTCGCCTCATGGGTGTTGTTCCCTAAGGGAATATATCGAGAAACAAAAATACATTTATTGACATTCAAACCTTGAATAATAAGGTTTTGCCGTACATTTTGTTAGTTTTAAAGTAATGAGACCGTCACAGGTGTAACTGTTCTTGAAAAATTCCTTGTCAGTGAAAATTTATAGTTAGCTAAACTACAGAGCATTTATTATTTTTATACTTATCAGGACATAAACAATTATTCTTCATACCTTAATTTTCTCTACAAGTTTAGAAAACTTCAGATTATTTTAAACAATACATTTTTAATGCCCAAACAGGTGAAAAAGTCTTTTTCATACATAAGAAAATTTAAATCGTATTATAGTATTTGAATTTCTAATTTTTATTAATAATACAGCTTGTTTTTCTCCAAACTATCCATTTTCTTGAAAGAAGAGTCAATTTTGAAAGATGCTACACAAAAAACACTTTAAAATCCAATGAAATATTCCTATTAGCCTTTTAATCATTTAAGGAAACGCTTTATTTTTATGTAATTCTTTTATTGCAAACATGACAGTTGCCTTCAGTTCCCGTACTGAGTAATGTATGTAGTATGTTGTATGCGACGGTGTGAATTCGGCATTCGATTTTGAAGAAATACATTTTCACGTATACTTGTATTCGAATATCCGTGTGATTATTCTGTTATAACCGTTACAATTCCGACACATCTAGTGACAGACGGCAGGTGCAGACAGTAACAGGTACATCGTACACGTGCCACAAGGCGTGGTGCTGTCGACCCGGCGCGGCGCAGCAGAATGCTCATAAACGGGCGGCCAAATTAAACTGCACATAAAGACACGTTATAGCAGGATGCTAACTGTTGAATTTTGATTGGTTCTGTGACAAGGGAACTGGGGTGGTCACCTCCGCCACAAACACACACACAATGTAGTGTGTTGGTGCTGAAGGCTTACATGGGCGTTGGCAGGGCTGTCATCGAAGGTGTCCGGTTTACTTCGCGTAGAAAGAATTGCCAAATTATTAATATTTTGAATTATTTCATGCGGACTAAATATTTCATCTTTAGTCAACAAATATAAATCGATACAGTTAAGTTAATTTAACATCCCCAAGACATTTCTTACAAACTTTCGGGTGTGTTACCATTTGACATCGGCACACATAGCCAGTGACAAATCGATTAATAATTACTATTTACTATATACTATAGTAATTACTATTAATATTTAAAAATAAAATACTTTTTAATTTCATTCATTTCACAGAGAATGACCCCTATCGAAGAAGGCCCTGTCGCACCCTTATAAAAACATCACTTCCCTGATTGTAATGCACATTCTAAAGTTCACAGCCACAATACTATTCATGTGCCATATTCATGTTCTACTGTTTGTTTTATTCGTAAATGCATAGAAATGTAACATTTTATTTTTATTACGTAACACCAAAGGTTATGTAATGTTATGAGCACACTTAACTTGTGTATATATTCTGTAAACATGCTTATGTAACTCCACATAAATTATTCAAAAATTCATTGCATGCACTACTAAAGGAATAAAAATTATCTGCGTCCATTAAAATATTTACAATAAATAAAGAGTATAATATGATTTCGGAAATTTTCCATTCTTTAATGTAAAATATTATAAAATAATGTACGAAATTCAATTATACTTTCAAATCATCCAATCGTGGCCTTTAAAAGAATAATTAAACTATTATGCTATACATTTTGCGAAAAATAAAAACCTTATTTTATAATAAAACACTATTAAACGTGTTGTAGCCAGGCCTAAAAGCATTCCACTACTTACGTTAGTGAGTAACGTGGGAGGGAACAGAATTGAAGACGAGGAAGAGGAAAGTAATGTATTGTAAATACACGCTGTTTGTAAACAGTTACTCATATCCAAGTGTTTGCCGTTTTCTCAGGTGTCGGTTGAAGGTCTCGTTTGTTGTCCAAGTATGTGAGAAGTATATCACACACATACCAGAACAACATTAATACATTGCTTGTCCTCTTTGTGAGTATGAAAACTAATCCGCTCAAATATAATCAAACCTTAATGTCAATCAATCTGTAGCCAAATCAAAGATTATGTATACATTTAAAGTGGTAAAATTGGTTTACCACTAAAAAACACAATTGTTCCCTTTCATTATTCTTTCATTATACTAACCTGTATACGTGTTATACAGATATTCATTACCGTTTCTCAGTTAATGACCCATTAATGATTTCACATCCAGATTCGCATTTAATACGGATATAAATCATGTTATGTCGCAAAGTAATAAAGTGACAATTTGTGCAATTAAAATTGAACAAACGTGTTAGAAAATTACAAACAATTCTGATAATTAACTGATAGAAGGGAGTTTGTAAATTGTTTGGGGTTAGCTAAAGTTGTGTACAATTTTATGGTGAGACTCACTCTCTTAAAATTATGTTAAAAATTATGAATATAAGTGACAATTATCGGGTTGTAGAACTAAAATAAGTTTTTATTATGTGTATATCAGAAAATGATGGCAACAAATTACTATAGTGAATGTATAGGAATTTAAATAAAATAAAAAGTTAACTTTATTTAAACTCATTTGTAGGCTATTATACAGAGTGCCTGTGAACTTTGATTTGAAATTTATAAACATCTACTTCACATAAAAATGTGTAAAAATTTTCATATAAATTAAGAATCCTAACTTGTTTTGCTTTGTCTGTTGAAGGTTTAGTTTAAAATTCTTACCTAATAAAAAGTACAGTATATAATATTGTATAACTTCTTAATACGGGCCAGCAATATAACAATACACCTAAGATGATTAAAACATTGCACACATTAGATATGCGATAAAAATATTATTACTGAGGGTTTGAATGAAACATAATTTAGAAAAACTGATTTTAATAAATAGCACAAAACCTATAGGTATTTTATGGTTTTTTTTTTAAAAAAAAAGGTCATACACTTTGTCTAAGCGCATAGGAGAAAAATATATTTTCTCACTCACTTTTCCCCCTATTTCAACAATTAATATAGGTACCGAACTTCTTATTAAGGGGAAGTTTTACTAGAGTCTTATGTTCTTTTATTTTACTGGTGTTAAAAATAACTTATTTTACTGAAACCTTGATAATACAAACAAACATACAAAGTTTGATGCCACAACTTAATCCGTCTAGGAGATATGAATTTAAAAAATAAAAATGAAAATACAGCCAGCGTAAAATAAAGAGAGTTTGGAAATACATTCACAAACCTTTCTTTGTTTTCATAGAAAGGAAATTGTTACCAAAATATATAATACAATTATATACTTCGTGTAATATTATTATAAAAAACTGAAAATACCAGATTCAATACTGGTTTCAGTGAAATAGACCCGATATGAACTTCAAGTATTATATAACATGGCCTGACGGTTTGTAATTTAAATGAGTCACTTCCGCGCACATGATAGCCCTCTATCGAATAATTGACCGGCCGCCCGCACGATATGGCGCTGTGACATGATCAACAGTTTAACGCCTCCCCTCTTCCAGTACAATACAACTATTGGTATTGCAACAGTCAAGTCCAGATGATGCAGTTCATCCTAGAATTTGTGCAGCCACGTAACTTACTGTCGCATTCTTTCTGTATTTTTAGTTAACGTGTGGAATGTTATCTGTTTGACAAGTAGATTTTATTGAAAAGTTTTCCAAATGAAATTAAAAACGAGCCAAAACTTTGACCTTGAAAATACTCAATTGGGTGTCTAATTTAATAATCATTCTGGGGCCTGAATAAACTTTAATCCTTTTTCCTTATCTGTCTATTTCCGTCCGCAAGACATCTCTAAAAGTCTTCAAGAGAGTATTCAAGAGTACTCATTATGGAATACTCTGTAAATGTTGCATGAAGCAAGAAGTTCGATGTTGGTGGATGTCTCTTTATGTGATTTTCCTGAACGCCAGTAAGGTCTTTAACTGAGGATTATATATCGAGAACGAATTGATCTTTAGACTTTAAGTTTGAATGTAATTTCATTTCTACATTGGCGAGATCGATTCGGGAAATGTCGTATCATTTATCCATGATGTCGTCAAGACCCATTCCCTCAAACAAAGTGTGGGGAGGGGTCAAGGAAACGACACTCCTCCTAGCGCGATTATAGGTCACTTTTAGTGCTTTTTGGCGCTATTTAGGTCTAAACAGCTTTTCAGACAGAACCATATCCTAGCAGGATCTCATTGAGATAAAGCCCATAGCCTCGAAATTTGACAGAGCCTGTAACATAACATGGTCCTGCGTACTCCTGCCTTGTTTGTATTGAGCAATATACAATACCTCAGTTCTCGTTCAATAACGAGATAATGACTATTATAATTCCATAACAAAGTTATACTATCGTTTCATAAAAAAGAAACTACTTTTGACTCAAATCTCATACACTGCACCAAGGTTTCAAGGGCATGAACTAAACATTTACAAGAGATAAATGTTCTCTTGCGTCATATCACACTGACATCTACTGTAATAGTCAAAGCTCATCTTTTGAAATTCCCCAAATTTACAGTTTGCAGATATTTGCATTACAGAAACACGCACGACTGTAGTATTTAAGTTTCAAGTATCACAGCTAGATATTAATATTTACGCAGTTTTGACACCCTTCGAATGTGTTTTCCAACCTTATAATAATAATAATAATAATAATAATAATAATAATAATAATCTCTTTATTGCATTCTTTTAACAATTTTTACATCGTATCGCAATCGTCAACAGTTTTTATAAGTCCATTTACACGAGATCATCCACACATTACACACAACCTCACACTCACAATTCTTGCAATCATTCAGGTCACAATCGCATTGACCTCAGATACAGCAATCTTAAATATCCCAGCGGCTTGACATGAATTCATCAACAGAGTAGAAAGCCTTGGACTCCAAAAGGAGTTTGAGACGCGTTTTAAATTGATTTTGATTATTGGAAATTTTGATTTCTTCAGGGAGCCTGTTGATTAATCTGACACCAACTTCTTGCGGTAGATTTTGCGCTAATGTCAATCTGTGTTGATGCGTGCGAAAGTTGTCCCTGCCTCTAGTTTCATATTGATGAACGTCCCCGCCACGAATCAAAGTGCACCTTGATCTGCAGTACACGATCACCTCAAAAATATAGAGGCAAGGCAAAGTCAGCAATCTCAACTCCCCGAAAGATTCCCTACACGACTCTCTATAATTTAAATTTTTAATGATTCTGACAGCTTTTTTCTGGAGTCTAAAGACGCGCTCCATTTTGTTTTTTGCACAACTTCCCCAAAGTCTTATCCCATACGCAAAATGAGCATGGATTAGGCCATAGTAGGCCATTTTTAAAACTTCTGGGGAACAAAATTTTGCTAGATTGCGCAGAGCATATATACCTGAGGTAGCTCTAGCACAGACCCTGTCAACATGATCGCTCCAGGTCAGTCCTTTGTCTAGAATCATTCCCAAAAAGTTTGTGGAGTTATTTTCTTCGAGAAGGTCGTCATCTATAAATACGGCCGGACGCACCACTCGATCATGCTGACGAAGGCCGAAATTTACTACGATTGTTTTTGACTGATTTGTTTTCAGATTCATTTCAGTGAAATACTGAATGCAAGTGTTCAGTTCCATGAATGAGGTGATTTCTAGTTCTTCTATTGATTTACTTTTAAAACAAAGAGTCGTGTCATCGGCATATTGAACCAGTTTTCCATGCTGGATAACTGAATTCAATCCGCCGACATAAATTAAAAACAGGAGAGGCCCAAGGATAGAACCCTGAGGAACACCGTGGGCTATTTTAATTTTGTTTGAAATGACGCTCGAAATCTCCACGCACTGATGTCGATCCTTAAGGTAAGAACCGATCCATAAGTGCGGGACACCCCGAATGCCACATTTCTCCAACTGGTGCAACAGTATCTCGTGGTGCACGCAGTCAAAGGCTTTGGACAAATCGAGAAATATACTAAGCACATGCTCTCGTCTATCCAAACCATCGACAACATTGTCCAAAAGGTTGTTCACAGCGTCAATTGTGGATTTGTTTTTTCTAAATCCAAATTGTTCTGGATTCAGAATTTCGAATTCTTCCAGAAAGCTTTCAAGCCTTTCGTAGAAAAGTTTTTCAAAAACTTTACTGAAAACTGGAAGAATTGATATTGGACGATAATTGCTTGTAAGACAAGGATCGTCCTTTTTGAAAATTGGGGTGATCTTGGCCGTCTTTAAAAGAGATGGAAAACTTCCAGTCTCCCATGAAAAATTGATCAATTTTGTTAGAGGACTCAAAATATGCTTGAAGCATCGTTTGAGTAGCCATACTGACATCCCGTTGGCGTCACCGGTCTTATTCAAAGTAATATATATTCCGAAATTTATCGGAAAGTCCGTGGGAAAATGAATTCAATATAACCTCGAACTCAATGAATATAACCCTTATTTTGTAGGAAATGACAGTATGTATAATACCTAGACGACGTTTGCAAGCGATAACAAGTCACGGGACACAGCTAATTAGATACCAGTTAGTGATTAAACCTCACACCGAGCCTAAGTTATTATCATACTCGCTCCACTTGGAGAGTGACAAGTGCACTCTAATAATTCGATAAACATTGGACATTCATCCTAATAGATTTTATAATTAACTGCACAAATGTTGTTGTCTTTAGAGGCAACGATTAGAATTACAATATTAACCTTAACTATACATATACATAATTTATTACTGTACGGAGGTTATGATTGCTTGGTACTTTGGAAATAAAGTTCAGCATAAATTTGTTGGTAAGCAATACGTTGATAAAATAAATGTTTAAACAAAAAATAAATATAATTTACTAAAATTATCAAAACAATAAGCACTGTAAAAGAAAAGTACGTCCAACCTTCTTTTGAGAACTTGAGCAGACATTGCCTGGACTAAAACTAACTCAAAATGTCCGCTGGCCCGTATGCTCGCAAGACGACGCCGTTAAATGTTTGGGAGAAAAACCGCTAACAAAGTTTATACGCGCAGAGAAATACGCAGTTTTGAAATCGAAGGGTGTTAAAGATACTTAAAAACTGAGTCTTTATATGTACATTTCTATTATTAAAATAATTTAGTTATTTGTTACATTAGTTTATTTAGAATAAACTTAATTGCGTTAACAATTGAATTAGATTTTTTAATTATTTTTATACAATGAATTTTATTTTTAATATGTTATAAAATATTGTAACATTTGCAAATAACATATTACCGTGGTAATCAGTCACAACAATGTCAGTAGCAGCTAATTTTAGTCTAACCTAGTCTTAAAATTTCTGTTTCACTAAACAATTGATTCCTAAACTATGTGCATTGAAATATCGGTCAGGTTTACCAACAATCCGAATACTATAACTCCCTTCAAACAAACATACAAAAACGGGGTATTTTGAATTATCTGACGAAACCCACAAGGATAGGATGTTATTTTTTTGAAATCAGTAAAAAACTAATTTCTTTTAATTAAGTAAAAAGTGGGTCGTTGCATTAAAAAAACTTGAACTTTACACCTCATTGCTTGCTGGTTTTTAAAAATTACATGCATATTTCAAGTAAACATTTCCCATTATTGTTACTAATAAGAGAGAGAGAGAGCTGTGGCAGGTTGAATGGTTAGAAGGTGTGCTTCTCTTCCTAGATAAAGCGTAATCTTTTTGGTCTTTTGTCATTTTGCTGATTACGAAAATAAACTATATTTATGCCTCTTCTATGTTAGTAAGAACGATATGCACCTGCAAATTTACTTTAGTAATAAAATGTATGCCGCTCAGTAATTTAAGGACGAAATCTTTTTTAATTAGTTTGGAATTTTAGAGCATTATTCCATAAGCAAAGAGTACGTAGATAAGACATGCGTGTCAGTTAGTGGCTACAGATATACTTGTTGTAACACTTAATCACCAACACTGTTGATCAGATTATACCGTCATTAAGAGAAAAATGTGAAAGACAACTTTGAAGTTTAAATACGGGTTTAAATTCAAACCGTTGTGCACGCCATGTTAGTTCCAGTTAGGTTAACTTACATGTACATTTTTAGGTTTTGTTACTTAAATTATGATACTAATAATGAATCCATAACATCTTAATGCTAACACTACAAGTAGCCTGAGGTGGTAAACAAGTAACTCTTTGTTTAAAGTTAAAATTTCGTAACGAGGTTTTGGGATTTATTTTTTATTTTTTTTTTTTTTTTTTTTTTTGTAAAAAATCCTTGACACTAAATATTTTCAAATAATAGTTTGACTTTACATAATTCAACAATACAATATGCGTCAGAGGACGACACGATTGACGGAAATCTGTGTGCTACCCCCAAGCAGGCGGACACCAGACAGAATCGGACTGACATGTGACGTACTACCTGACGTTTGAGGTCTGTTACACGTTACAAAGCATCCACAAGTTTTCATTAATTTTCTAAACATCTGGTACGCCAGAAGAGTTTATATTATACTTTAAATGTTTTACAAATTCAAAATCAGAGTAGATTGACTATATTTATAACCTATTTGCTCACGGGCTGCTCACAATGTTTCAACACAATCGTTTCTGTTGTAATCGCGAGTTGTGGGTCGGTTGGTCAGCAAAACAAACGCACAATCATTGCAGTTGCGTCGCGCTTGGGACGGTCCCTAAGATAACATCAGTGAAAGTCCACATAACCTCTTATCGGAATCAGAGGAGACCTGCGTAAGACGCGCATTGACACACAACTGTCGCCGACTGTGCGCGTACTGTACGATCGACACAGATTACCGCGTAAGCGCGTCGCAAGGGTGGACAAGGTCGGAGGGTCGATCGACCATCAATCAAACTGTCCTACTCCCGAGGAACTGCACTGTACCCTTTACTCTTTCCTAGCCATCAGGCCTTCTTGGGACGAGAATTCGATTACCCTTTCCAACTGTGAACAGTCAAACGTTATGACGAATTCATACAGCCACCTATTTATGGCTTGTAGAGTGGAAGTTTTACTATCTTTGTGGACCAGCATAAAACTTGCTGACATTTAATTGCATGATACTAAACTCGTAGATAACGGCTACAGGAAATAAAAAGTAACCTTTACGATTTTTATATCTCAACAATAATTTTCAGACGTTATGACTTCTATGAGAAATGGCTATTTTCAACATGCTGTAGTTTATAGTTAAAGTTACTGCAGAAACAACATTAATTGGTAATGTGAATATTTCTTTTCATGCATTATTTATGTTATAGGGCCTATCACTAAAAAAAAACTCAATTTAACTTGAAATATTGAAGGATTTGAAAAGAAGAATTTGTTATTCTTTAGAAATTCCGTTAAAGTTTTTTTAGATTTACAAACTATGAATATCATCAGTAGTGACCCACATATAAGCTGTAAAATCCCGTTGACATGTTTCCTTTTTGAAGGTACTGGACAGTATTGTCAGTTAAGAGGCATCAACTGATGTGTTATGTTTATTGCTCCCGGCTTGTCCAAGCGTACCAATATAGAGTACCGTTGAAATTGTAATACAAATCTCAAAATAGTTGGTATCTTTTTAATTTTTATGACTGATTCAAAGCAAACCAGAAATTTAATTGTGGCACCAGAAATGTCTCAAGACTGGAAGTAAATTACAATGAGCGAAAGTATACGCTTTATGACCGAAGTAAGCTCTCAGACCTCTGTGTTATGTATATTTTCTCGATCGGAGAAACAAGGCAAAATAAACTATGGTACAACAAAATACTAAGAGAGGAGTAAATTACAAATTTTCTTATTCGTGGTATCAAGGCAATCTCAAAATTGATGAAGAAAATATAATTCACTCGAAACGGGAGTGCTCTCATACACGTGCAAAGTTTACGAAATTCCATACGAAGCCGCGATTAACAGCCAGTATATAAATAAAATTGAGTCGCCAAATGTGTTGCTACACTTTTGAATTCTTTTTTTTCATAATCGATGAAGTCCGATGATTATTTATAAGAAAAGATCGGCCATGTCTCCTGGCATACTTTAGAGTTCAGAAAAAATAATGGTGATATATATGTTTAAAATTCCAAATTCAGCTGTTGACATTTTCAGATGAAGTTTATCAAAAAGGGTAAAATATTTGCTTAAATTTATATTTAAGAAAATGTTAAGAATACATTACTACTAAGCTTTAACCCTTTGAGTGCCACAACGTCGCTAATTTTGACGGTACGAACGAAAAGTGCATAAAGTGCCAGCGTTGCCAATTTTGACGTTTCGTATTTCGATAGTATTTTATATAGTACAAGATTATTTTTGCCAAATAACCAGACAGCTGTATTCAATACGTTCCAAACTATCAATAAATACGAGTTTTATTTTGTTTCTCTACTATTTTATCTGTGAAACTTATGTTGTTTGGGTACTTATCAAGAAGCCACTATTTTTGGACTATTTCCTTATCGGGGACAAAATAAATTACAGTATTAAAAACAACTGATTTTAATTAACCTATTTTGGAATTTACAAGTTATTACGACAATCAATGAAATCAAAAACTATAAGAACAATGTTTCATTATTCGAAAATGTCAGGTCATTCGTGTGTCTATTTGGAGACGATTTGGAGATAGGAAGTATGACTCATTGAGTATTTTTCTATTCATTATGGAAGAAGGAACATATAATGAAGTTTATTTTGATCTCTGATAAGGAAAACTCGTCCAAAATACCGAAGTACCTGTGCGATGATTCTGTCTACCAGTCACGCGAAGTAGCGGACGAATACCATGTTGCGTAACGACCTTTCTTGTTGTTTATGTGCCGATAAACAAGCATTTGAGTAAATACAAAATAGAATAGTAACTTATACAGTATTTTACTGTATTTCTTTACAAAAGTAATGTAGTGATTTGAGTTGTGTCCAAGCGATAAACGTGAATTTTCAGTGTAAATATTATTAGGGTTATTATTTAGTAAATGTAAACTTTTATGTAAGTATGTTAGCAAGTATTTGTTTCTACATTTACTAACCATATTTATTTGTGTTATATTGATGTTTTATTAGATTTATTGGGATAACTACATAATTACTAAGTAATTTCTAAACTCTGACAAATGAAGTACAGTTTATAAAAGGTCGGTACCGGGCAGCATTTTGTTAATACATATAATGCCATATTTTTAAAATTATAGAATAAGATATTACACATGGGTTTTATTTAGAATTATATGGCCTTTATAGTGGTATAAAGAAAAAGAATTTTAAAAATACCGTATACACTCAAATTAGGTCGAAACTTAACAGCTTTTTTCCCAAAAGTTTACAAATATGCGAAAAACAGCGTGGCACTTTATTCATATGCCTTCGGAAAATACCCGTGGCACTCAAAGGGTTAATGAACATAGCAAACTCAAAATTTATATTTACATTTTACTATTGCGCCAGTGACGGGTTTTAACATCTATAATATATGAAAATGCTAGTTAAATACTGTTATAAAACTCATTACTTTATTACATAGTAGATTCCATGAAGTTGGATTAATTCTGTTTGGTTCAAATAAACAAAATCCAAAAGTTACGAATATTTGTTTCTCAAAATCAATATGCGAGCTGAACGCTAGCTAAGGCATCCTGATGAAGGTTTGAGACGATGCGGTTTGACCACAATTTTACGTATTCTATATTTGACATCCGGGGACCGTTTTATATAATTACAACTAAGAATTAAAAAGAATCCAATATTGTATCATTGCTAAAAATAGCATTCGTGTACCTGCAAAACGTTAAAATGTAAGTTCTGCAATAACATTACAATAACGGTGGAATCTTTATCCAGACCAAGCAATAGGTTAAAATAACTGTATGCGGTTTACATCCTTTCTAAATACCATTTGGTGTTAAACAAGAACACATTAAGAGACAATTAAAGAGAGCATTTTTCAAATTATCCATGGCATACAACGGATTACAAGGAATGAATATTGTGCTCTTAAAATTGTACAAAACCTCTAGCATAAAAAATCAAAACAAAACAAGTTTAAAATCTCAAGTTAATCGTGATGATAATGCAAAGTATCAGGTTCAAAGTACTATATTTTCTCATTTCAAATAAATCGTTTAAGGAAACCTGATCATATATATATATATATATATATATATATATATATATATATATATATATATATATATATATCATAACGAATTTGATTTTATAGTGAATATATATATATATATATATATATATATATATATATATATATATATATATCATAACGAATTTGATTTTAGAGTGAATCCTCGTCCTTGAGTTGACTCCGTGAAGTCAGAGTCGATCCAGCCATTGACGCAATTATAGAAGATTGATGTCCTTTTGTGATCCTTCCTAAACACTTTGTAAGTCCGCATTGAGTACAAGAGTGAGAAACTATACAATTTCCGTAGCCGGTAGTTACCATGTAAGTGAAGGTCTCTGTTAACTGTGGACCCTCTCCCAACCCTGCGGTGCGGCACGGGATGAAATTGCAGAGTCCCTCCACCGTGTCTCGAGATGTGCCGGTTAATTCACAGAGTAATAGTAGATGAGAAACTTTCATCACCTCATCTGGGAACCGAACGGCAGCACATCACTTCTCTAATGGGCCGGCGGAACAATCATCGTGGGAAGCTCGGTATTTGAGCAAGCCGATTGCTGCTTGGGACGTACCGGACGCGTAATTGATCGCAGGATGTCTTCACTGCGTGAGAACTACCTAGGGCTGTCAAAACCTCGGTAGGTCACTCATGAAAATGATTAAAATTGGGTCTTACACTTTCACTCGAATTTCCCAACAAGAGAGTAAATTCAACTTAGAGTTGCACAGTAATGATAATGGACACTAATTATAACATTTCAAAAGCCTCCCACTTTTGTGATTTATTTAGTATGAAATAAAAGATTGGCTCCTCACAATAGATTATTGACGTCTTAAGTCTCTTCCTAGTCCTCGTCACTGTTATCGAGATACAGCATCGATCCATAAAACCTTCAAAGGACCCAAGACCTCTATTAGTTCATTAGCTCTAGCTGCTGGCGAGCTAACGAGATTGCAACGAAGCCAGAACGGGGGACAGATTGACAAGCACGTGATAGATATCCATCAGTCGTGGTAGGACGCCGAGGCGGCCCAAGGTCTCTGAGTCACCGGGGCCCACGACAAGTCGATCACAGGAGAGTGGTAGGCGGGTCGGCAAGCGCCATCCGTGGCTGCCTCTGCAAAAACTCAGAATAGCACACGAGAACTCTTTACGGCTGATGTAAAATTTACAGTGCTTAGAAAAACAGACGTAATATCACGGTAACTACACATGTAAATGGAAACGTGATCCAAAACCTTGTTTCTATGATTATATTTTCAAAAATACCATTTTATTGTACTAGTTTTTACAACAATTCCACCCAAAAAAACTTTAAACAGCCTGAGTACTTGAGAGGTCCAAGTTTCTCCGGATCACCAATGGTGAGTAGTGTATTCACCATGTACTACTCCAAATATTTCACACTGAGATCACAATGTATAATTCGTCTTAATTAGGTTAGTCTCTAGTTGTGATGAATTGCATAAAAATGTAGCTGCAATATCCTTATTTTAAAGATACAAATTAAGCAGTTAAAAGCAACCAACAACAGAAGACACCGCATGGCCAGTCAAGATTTTATATCGATAACAAAATACATTTGAATAAAAATCCTTGATCCATTTCTAAAAAGAGCACATGCAAATGTGTTGCTGTAAATGGTATTGTGTATTTCGTCTCCGATTTTATGGATAAGCTACTAAGTTCAAATTCGTTAGTCTAAAGGTTTATTCCATCTTGATCCAATTCTTTTATTTATTTTTAGTGAAGTTATCATCATAGCATTTAAAAACATGGATATACTTATTTGATCAACTCAGAAGTACTCTCAAAATTGAATCTATCCAAGCGATGAGTCACTATCATAATAGTCACTTAAGGGTGTAGCCCAATGAAAAGCAAATGTTTATGGTATCTTAAAATTTACTACTCAGGTTAGGAACTATTTCAATGGGCACAGCGAATTGTATGAGAAAATAATAACATCTGAAGTTTTTATCTAAAATGAAAGTAAATGAGTATAACGCGAAAACATGGTTACAAGCCTAAGCATTGTCCCGTGGAAAAACAGACAACTGAAATGCGAAGAAACAAACAAAGCTAAGGGAAGATGGCTTTGAAAACAATTGTCAATTGGCCGAGAGAGCCTGCAAACAAGATTTAATTACTTTGCTAATTATCGCCTGAGAGCGAGAGAGAGAGAGAGAGAGGTGGGGAGAGGGAGAGAGATTAGAAATTCACCCACATGCCATGCAGAAGCAGAGAGTCAAGCCATCTGGTATGGACCTAGAAGTTTATGAAGGCACGCTTATATTTCCAGCTAATCCGCACAAGTTGCCAAGGGTTTTGTCAGCATATAGACTGGATTATACGCCATAATTAAGAATAAGTGAATATATGATATTCGCAAATTACCATTAATTAAATCCATATTTTCGAGTGTAGATGAATTTAAATATAACTCTAATGTGATATACATTAACCTTTCGTTGGATATTAAACATTTATCTATCTGTTCTGCTCAAATAACGGTGAAAGTGCGAGATTAATCACACTGATAAAACAGTTCACCCACATCAATAGTGTCAGCTGTTGCAGGTAGGAAAAAGACACATTAGAAATATATTTAGGAAAATGGGATATAACTTTGAACGTTTCTAAACTTTGGCAAATTGTTTAACAAAAAATGAAACTCTAATTAATTAGTTTTAATATAACATCTTTCCTATTGTAATATGACATAGGAAAGAACACTACCTACAAGGATTTGCGCTGAAAATTGGGACACAGAAATTAAATTAAAACATAAAAAGAATCATCGAAAATTCTTTCTGTTACTCTTTAGCAATTTAGAGTGTTTTAACGTTATACGTCTCTATTGGGGATGAAAACCCCCCTTTTTAAGATTGTTTAAAAATGTCTCGTGTTTTACATTGCTTGCAACTCATGAGGGACATACCCCTAATTTCAAATAAGACTTGATTAAATTTGTTGGTGTCTGCTACTTATCCTCTGACTTGGAATAACTTGAAAACGAATTTAAATAAATAAAGATGTTCAGTTTGTTTATACTGACAATTTTGCTTATTTCCCCATGAATTTAGTACAAATAAAGGGCTGCTTTTAAGGATTTTGAGTTTAGATATATCTCCAGTAATTGTAATACCCTGAATGTAAATCTTATTAGTATAAAAACATCGAACACACTTTGTTTATACGTATTTCTTCTGGCGTAAAAATTGCCAGAATGGGTAATAAAACGATCAAAGAAATTAATATGTAAAAAAATCGTAAATTTATGATTCTAATACGTTATAGAGTATACTGTGAACAGAGATCGTGACTCCTTTAAAAAAACCATGTCGAGTAATATGAGATGTAAATGGTTTAATGTTGATCCTATACAAAGAGTAATACTTAACTGTTTTTACAAATTATTTATATATCGCCACATATAATTTTTATTTATTATAATAGTTTTTTACCTTAGTCGCAACATTTTTATTAATTTACATGTTTGCTTGATTATTATTACAAAGAGGATTCATTGAATTTTGTTACAATAATTGCATTTTTTGACAAGAGAAAAACTGTTTTCTTCTATATTATCAACCAACAAACTTTTGAGACACGTCCATTGTAAACTTTAAACCTTGAAGATACCAATGCCCTAATTGAGATTCAATTCCGGTTTGAGATGGATTCCGTAGCACACTCGATATTCATGTGAAGACAATGCCGAATGGTGGTCGCGGCCAACAATTTTGGTTCCATCACTTGTCAACTCAGGAAACGGTCGATTATGAGGGCTAGGTTTAATTTGTGGCACAACTTCCGTCGATGTCCGTGACGCCGGGTCCACAATAGCTTGACAGGGCGCCAGGGCTCTGACATTCTATTGGTCGGTCGATGTGATATGACTTTGTTATCACTTTGTGGTCCAGTGGTGTATCCAGTATGAAGATTTCGAGGTAGAACTTTTAATTTGATATTTGTAATCATTGGTAACCGAGGGAGGAGTGACAAGATGGAAGTGCTATTTCTATTTAATAATCCCATACAAGCACGCGCAGAGGTATACGAGTACAGTTACACATTTTCCCTGTGTAGATGCCATTTTAGTACCACAATTTACAATGAATAAAAAATCAGTCAAATATTAAGTCAATAAAAGATTTTATTTTCTCTATTCATTTAATGATTACCAGATAAGATAAATCGTTATCAAATGATATATAAATACATATACGTAATAGTACGTATTGTGTACACACGTTTTTTATAAAAATTCACGTTACAATTACAATTTTACGTGTGTTACAATTATACAAAATGGCGCTCAATTTTGAAATTGCTTAAGGATTTACTACTTTTTATGAGGGATTTGTGTTTAAAATGTGATTCTACGACTTTTTTATTTTTATTATTGGGATGTACTTAACCGTTTATCCGCTAGGAGTGCTGAACTGGAAGTTTCAGAAACTCTGTTCTCAACAGTTATTTAAGAGTATTAGGATTTGTAAAAAACTATAAATTAGAATGTAATATTTTTTATGGAATGTTATAAGGTGTTTCACAAAGATTTTATTTAATAAAATATGTATTAAAACTACTGCAATTACAATAATACTTATGGTGACTTAAAGTGGGATTTTCATAAAAATTTCAAAGATGACCGCCATATTGGAAAATAGTGATTAAATTTTAAAATATTGACCAATTGTATTAAGCATAAAAAATAAAGTAATGTTCCGAATTTAAAGTTGTTGCAAAATTAATAGTTTCTGAGATTTCAATGGTGGCAATCTTGAGTTGATCACCCTATATACAATACAGGAAAATGCGATGGCACAAACAATTGTCGCTTTTGTATCAATACTATTTGATCAGACGATTTGATATTACCTACCGTCTATATCTCTGGTAGTAATAAACTTCTCTCATAATTTAATAAGAATTCTCTTCAGGATCCTCACAAATACAGTTTTGACGCGCATAAAATTCGTATTATCGTGGCGTTAGACACTTAGTTCAGGTTTGTTCCTCTTAGAGTACAGGGTTGTTGGTGGCTTAGGCGTCATCGTTGCTTATATGAAAGGCGACAATGGTAGTAATGAAAAGTGCAGAGGATTGCGGACAGCAGAACGCTTACTTTCCCTTCCCTACTACCACACTTCCCGCCACTTGATTCTATTTATCTGTGTGGCAATTTAAAGAATGTAGATTCTTGAGTTCAATGTATAGGGGATTTTCGACTGTGTTTGTGAGTGTAAACCATTTTTAAGAATTAATTAGGATAAAGAAATCTGAGATCCATTGAATTCAAGCAAAAAAGTACTCCTGTAAATGTTTAATGTAAAAAAGAAAGTAAACAGTTTGGTTATAACTACATTCAGTATTGTATTAATTTTACACACCAATAATGTTAAGTACGAGCATTCAACAATTTAACTTATAAAACAATAGAAACTGTGATATTCTATAAATTCAGAACATAAAACAAGGTGACGATGAAAGAATTGTATACGGTAAACAGACTATACCTAACATTAGCGAACTCAAGGCTAGAGGGGCTAGAGGATCATTATGTTGTCATCGTTATCGCACCGTATCAGGCCATGCTACGGTATTACTGATATACGATATACTTCATTTATACTTTTCCACACAAAAAAATGTTGTTATTTCAAAAGTTTATTCATGAACTACTTATAAATCTTATAGTCCTTATATAAACTACTTATAAATATACATTTTTATTAAAATTCAAATATAGTATTTATGTTATTTTCATGGATTCGGCATTATAAGCCCTTATACTTTATGTTTACGGATTGAATTTATTTTTATAAGGCAATTACATATTCCACTCGAAAAAAGATGGATTTCATGTGCAGATTTTATTTCAAAATATCCAAATTTTTTAAGAGATGAAGATCCATTTATAAGATTTATTCTGCCTTATTAATGATGTATCATAGTTTTGAAGGTTCATTCATGCACAAATATTACTAGGACCAATTTTTTATTTCAAAACCGTCATCTTAAACCCTAATGAGATAATTAAATAGCTATTTTTACAACCTTAAACATAGAATCCATTTACAAAAACATAAAGACTTTTTGAAACACTATTTTTGCATTATGGGCTTTGGCCCATAGAATTTTTTACGCATTAGCAATGTATCACAGAAATAGAAGATATATATATATATATATATATATATATATATATATATATATATATATAAATATTCTGATTTATTTGACATATTTTTCTTTATTAGAAATAAAATACCCACTTCATGCAAACAAGAATGTAAAAAAATAGTATTAATTTAAAACACCTATTATTAAACAGCAAGAGAGGGAGAAAGCCCCTGACTCATTTAAAAATGGAAGAAAAGTTACGAATAGCATAGCTCAGCTTTGCATCCACACAAAAGGGACACATTTTGAAAATTTGCTGTAATAATGATTTTGTTTAACACATTCTTCTTCACAGTATGTGGTTTTTTTATGTGTTATTACGAATGAAATAAAGTTTTGTTTCTGCAGTTCTGCGTTTTTAGCCGAATCTCAAAGGGAACACTACGTGTTGCCTACAAGGAGGCGTTTCGCAAATTCTTGATTTTCTCGTAAACGAAACATTTGCGAACCCACGCATACTGGAAAGAAAATTTGTATATTTATATATTCTATCAATCCTGAAAAACAGCGCACATTTATCGTATGTGTACATATATACAACCTTAGTACACTTTGAACTGTTGCCATTTTGGAAGCTGAAGAGAATGTTACAGAACTAAGTAACAGCGCTAAAGTGTTTCCAATTTTACCTTTACAAATGTTCAATAGTACAACATTGCTTAACTGTCTAAAGATGATAACATAATAAAATCTATATATAAAACAAACAATATTTTAGATTTTCTTTATATTTCCATGCATTAACACAAGTAATTGGTAAAGATATCACTTGTTATATTCGAAACCTGACCTAGTCAAAATTGATAAATTGACAAAACGTTCACAGTCTCAAGTTTGGTTCGAACCATGTGAAATGTCCTCAACTATAAAAAGAGAAACTACCCCGCGGTGTTGTACTCTACCAAGATACCTCGCTTAGGGCATCCCTGGAATCGATTGCCGCAGGATCGACAGCGGCTGGCACAGGAGCTGTAATCGATACGGTCAAGGACTCCCGTGTTCTCCTCTCCACAGAGCATGGGGTAATTAGCGGCTAATAACCCTCAGTCCGGCGACCACAGACCGACGCGCCCGGCGCCTCCCAGGACTACTCGGGTTATGGTCATGATGCCGTTACTACCGGAGACTTGCCGGGATGTGAAGACAGTATGGAGTCTGCCAGTTAGTCTGCTCTGTCTACAATCTGATGAACTATAGAATCTCAATGAGAAGAATTTGAGATCCTTGACAAAATTATGGACATTTCCTACCAACCTCGATCTGTTCTTCATATTTAATTTTGGCTCAAACTTTAAAAAATCCAAACACTGACACTTTTCGCATGAAAAGAAATTTTTCGGAATAAGAAGACTTTAAAATAGACTACGTGTCTTATCAATATAGTACCTCTTAAGGCCTCACACTGCAGTCCACAGCGTCCATGGATGTCCTTGGATGTCCATGGACGCCGTGAACGTGCCATTTCACACTGCATGTGGACATATTTGTAGTAGATGTGTCATTTCCCCTGTCTACTCTTACAAACGTCAGTCTTCGACAAAGAGATGATGTCTTCTGACGTGCCGTGGTGTAGTGATGGGTTTTGTAAAGACGTACCGTGGCTTGATTGTGAAAGTAGCAGTAGTGACGAAGAAACAGTACTGTTTTACAGCCATACAAATAAATCTAAATGGGTTCACCCAATAAACAAAAAACGAGAAAAGTTTGGTGAGTACCACCATTTAAATACGCGATCTCAAGGTGGATGACGACAGGTTCAAGACCTATTTTAGATTAAATAAGGACGAGTTCGAAGAAGTTTTGTCAATTATTGATGAGGACATCTCGAAAAAGGATACAAACTGCCGGAGAGCGATTAATAGTCGAGAACGCCTTGCCTTCTGGGTCGACTGCGCATGCGCGTCCACTCGGATGTTCCAAGCTGATCGCTCCGAGAGCGATCTATGTGGACGCGTCCAAGACGTCCTAGGACATACGTGGATGTCCATGTATGCCAGTTTGAATGGTCCCATTAAAATACATGTTAAGCAATTTTTGTCCATTCCCGTCCGTGGATGTCCATGGATGCCAGTGTGAAATGGCTTTTAACCATTTGAATTCTCTACGTATGTTTTTTAACCAAATATTCTATTATTTATATTTTTTAAGAATGTATAATCGCTGAGAATAACATGTGGAAAATGATATCCAAAATTTGGTTGAAATAAAGTGTTTTCTAACTAAGACAAGACGTCGATTATTTTTAAATTGTAAATTTTCTTATAATTGCTGTTTTTAGTTTTTACAGCGTTCAATCGTCGTTGTCTGTTATATTTTTTACAAATAAAATTGATTTGGACATCCCGTTTGAATTCTTGAAATATTTATTCACATTTTGATGTAAAAATTACAAAATTGCTTTTTTCGACCCAGAAGGAAAGATATAGGCCCCGCCAAACACCATCCTACTACATCTGGTATTTAAAATAGTGAAGGCAGTATTGGTCTTGTTGAAGAGAAACTGAATTTGTTCTAAAGGGACTTTCTGTCCAAGAGCAATATAGTTTTTTTTTCGAGAGTAACTTAGACTTGTTCTTAAAAGCATTTGTTTTCAAGACAAAACCCATCAAGTTGTTTTGAAACTCTTTTGGAAAATTCCAGGAGTCTTCCTCTTGGCTCACATGGCTCACAGATAGGCCTACTTGTTGCAACTGTAAGATAAGCTGCTGTTCAGTTGGAGGCCTAACTGATGATAACATGACTGATGATAGCCCTTGACTCAAGGAAGTCTGACGTTTCCTCCTGCGTACAACGTTCATTATAATGAATGGTCTGGATAAGTGGCGAGGAAGTTACGATACACAATTACTTAAAAAAACAATGGAAATAAAAGTGTCACTGTAAATTAGCATTAAAATACCTACAGGAAAACGGCATTATAACAACTTAATAAATAGATTTTATCAAATAGATTAAATGTTTTATAATTATTAATACATATTAATTTCATCTCTCTAAATATTATATAAACAATTTCCTTTGAAAGGATCCCCACTAAAGAGAGGCAGAAATACTGTACATTTTTTATCGACTTTGAACAATCCAATTCTTGAAGGAGCTTAATTAGTGACGTAAAAAACTTTAAATATTATGGATTTTTAATGTTAATGGGTTTATGCAAGCAAAGTGAACATAGGTCTTGTTATCTGGTACCCGTTGAAAAAGTTTCTTTTATCTTAAAATTTAAAGGAGCCAATTGTCAAAACAGCAGATCACAGTTTTAGTTCCTTTATATCATATTTCTAGAATCAACGAACAGACGTCTTCCTGCAGTACATAAAGAAAAGATTTCTCGAGTTTAAAATATTTACAATTCATTAAAATCATTTAGTGCATACTAAACTTATGAACAGATAAACTAATTATGAGAATTATGTCATTACATAGGGCATTACCTCGCTAAATAAAATTTCAATACATTTAGTGTAATTTGTACACAATTTACAGGACGATTTAAAATCCATATGAAAGTTTTCAAAAACGCTTTATGATGCTTGTTATTTCCGTTTTCGAATAAACTTATTACAGCTTCACTTTTTGCAAGTGGATTTTTATGAGAACTATTAATTCATGAGATTTAAGCCTTATTTCCCAAGCTATTTTAACAGTCCATTTTTCTATCGTGATACTCTTATATGTTTCTAGCACATATAAGTTGTGCCACTTCTGACCAGCGGCGCCCACTTAATTCGTCAAGTCAACTGAGGTCGTTTCAAATTCAAAGTGAGGAATTTGTAACGACTGTGACCTAGATTTTTTACATATGAATCAGTTCGTGCTGCCGACAGTAACCTAACACTTCATAATTGTGATTTACACATTCATAGATATGATAAAAGGGCGAAAACAAGCGGCAAGGCGGCGTGGCGCGGCGCTTTGCACAGCTGCACCGCAGTACGGCAGAGTACACATCTCATGCGGCGTCGTCGTCGGTCTCGCTGATAACGATTATGGCGGTGGTAACTGATAAGTGATAAGGACATTGTTGGGAAGCAGCGATGATAACATTTTATCGTCAACTGTGTCGGAAGAGCGGTACATGTCTGTATCCCCTCTTGTTGTATCGTCTTGTGGGTTCGCGTGGGATATTATCAAACATTAGACAATCACCGTTAAATGGAAGAAGCTGTAACCTGTATAACCGACCACATGTACGAGTATCAGTAGAGATGTGGTATGATCACAGTATTAACAACTTGGCTGATTACCCACTTGTTATGGCCAATATCTAAGCGGGCCAGAGCTAAAATTAAATATTCTCCAATATCACTCAATTATCTCACTGTATAGTTTTGGTGAAATCGGTTTTCAGTTGCAGTATATTTATCAATTTTAAATACTTAGCACATACTAACATCCCTGAAGACAGAAAAAGTAGAGTGAAAATTCAATATCAATAAATGTTTAATAGGGCACAAACAAAAACGCCTGAAGATAATCGTTAAAACAATGTGTCTAAATTAGGCACAGATCATGGACTTGTATGAATTTTCATTATTTGTGATTTAAGGAAACTCTATATGACTTATTAAAATATAATTTCAAGAAATGACAAGTTGTATGGTAATATTTTTTGAGGAAATTTAATCGTTAAACAATCAATGAAAAAAAAACATGTTTTTCCCTGGATCCACTGATCTACCATGGACATAATGAAAAAATAATTTCCTTGTAATCATAGCCTGTTGCCCAAAGTTTGTTTAATTTTTTTTTTTTAATTATTCCAACAGAAAATAAATTTTTCATTGTTCCACAACCTTTTGTAACAATCTATCTGCTGTAAACATTATTGTTGGAACATTTTTTTAAATTCCAGTACAGTGATAATCAAAGTACTTTCTGTCTCTAAAACCTATCCATTTAAAAAACTGAGTCCTATTTAATGTTTTCCATACAAGTTGAAAGAGCAAAACTATGTAATGGCAATCACTCGGTATTGATTCGAAATTGTATAGTTACTCCTATCGTATAGTTTATAGTTATATAATATATATTTTTCAATATTATATCTAGTGCTTGGGTGGAAAAAAATAACAATAGGTTACCCGAGATAAACATTTAGTCGATATTAACATTGCAACATACAAGATAAAAATCTAATCTGGTGCGGTTAGTGACCGGAATCATGCACAGTTTAAAGGATTTAGTACTACGATGTCTTCGACAGTTAGTTGTTCATGTACGTAAAAAATCTATCAACTTTCGCCTCGACCCCTCTAGGTTAACCGATACCCTTTCATGTCGATGGTAATGGGAAAATTACTCTGAGGGATTCCGATTCCATAATCGGATGAATCGGAAAACACGCACGCAATCGAATCAGGAATCGCCCTCGATTAAACTTTGAATGGACGAATAATCAAGCCACCGCCAAGCAAAGTTTACGATTACAGGAGACAAATGAATCAATCAGAGCAGGGGTCGAAATGGAAGGGTTAACTTGTGTGCGTGAGAGGTGAAGGGTGTGGCGGGGCTGCTAATGGATTATACCACCACATGGTACACGCCCTGGGGCCACGCACCGCTAAATACCGAACGCACGTTGGGGGAGGTGATAACACCTTATCACCTTGCGGAATAACTACCAAATTCTTTCTCTTTGCATAACGAGTCACCTAGATGTTAAAAGCCTTACTTGTTTAGTTGGTTGTAAAAGCTTTCTTCTTTTTAATGTGTCGAGTTTGCAACATCCCATAAAAGAATTCCTCAGATATTCATCTTTTTATTTTAAAAGGGACATTCTCTTTATTGGCGGATATTTAAATATACAGCTTCTCAGTCATCCGAGTTTTCCGAATGATTAAGCCAATGGTTCTGCATCATTCGGTTCTATTATCTTCAGTTTATTCAATTCTGTGGCGCAGACATTTCTTCTTTTAACCGCTCGACCCATCGTGCTTTTGAAGTTCCTTTGACTCTCTTGGGTTTTTGGTTAACTCGGACCTCGTGGGAAACTTAAACTTGGACTATTGTTTTTTATAGTTTACATATACAAGTCTCTTCGTGGGTTTCACATTACACGGGCTTTCTAGTGACATATTACACCTTTCTGATTTTTTGTGTCATCAAGAATTCTGGGACATTGGTTCTCCTACTTAAAATATTGATGTATTTTTACATTCTCACGTTTAATATCAAATCCTTACATCATCCGATATGCATCAATGAGTTGCTATAACACCATGGTTAGCCCAGTGGTTAATTTCAGTGGGAACGCAAGGGAACGGCGTTCCCTTACCTCCCAAGAGTGCCGGAACGCAAGGGAACGCTTTTAAAACTACGAGTAGAAGTTTTAGTTAAAAAAAATTGTAGGTAGGATCAATATTTATGCTATGCTTTGTTGCGAGTGACTCGTAAGCAGATAGTAAGCGCCCGTACAAGCAGTTGTGAGCTGTGCTGTGATGAGTCTTGCACGGAATCAGGCAGGAGGAAGGTGACGGGCGAGTCATCCTAGTTCGCGCATGCGCGGCTGCGCCTCTCAATAACAAAGCAATACCCACCCCACCCCCTTCCTTTCCCCCTCCATTCCTTCACCGCGCCACCGCCCCAGTGATCACAAGACGTGTGTTGACTAGTTGACTTGACCTTGGTGTGTTTCGCGTTTAAAGTTACAAGTTGCATCGCATCCCATCACGCTTAAGTTCGTTTTTGAGGTGCAGGTCGTTGATTGTGTTCGTGTTTATGCTTATTAGTGCTGGTGCAGCTAAATAGTTTCCTAATTGACTATGACTACCAGAAAAATTGTTGATTTCTTTAAACCTAACCCCTAAGAAACAAAAAGGTTATGCGAATAATGAGAACTGCAGTTCGGAAGCATTGACTACAACTTCAATTGTTGATCAAGATAAAAAAGAAGACGCAATCGGGATCAATGAGGATAATTGCGATTACCATTCCCCTTCGACTTCCTCGTCGGGTCAAAATAGTATCCAGGTTGGTGGTTTGGGATCTGATGCAGACGAAGCTAAGGTTAGTAATGAAAATAATGATTTTGTTAATAGGGGTGAACAGCCAGTTTGTTGGTCTGAAGAACAAATTGTTGAATTTAAAGCTAAAAAATCCATGGTTAATTGTGAACAGAGAACTAGGTTGCAACGTTTGCCGTAGTGTGAGTACTCTAGGTGCAGAGAAAACGAAGGGCCTAAAGATTAGCAAAGAGTGGGTTTTAGGAACTGTTACCGCTTATGGAAACAATAAAAAAGACCAGCAATCCTCTCTTAGGAAAAAGATATTTTTACACCGTGGGTCTCGAGCTCATTCTTTAGCTGAAAAAATAACTCATTGAAGCTAAGAAAGATACAATGAAAAAAGCTGTTGCTTCTATGCATAAAGAGCAGCAGATTGTAACTGAGCGCATTTTCCGCACGGCTTATAAGCAAGCTAAACTAAATAGGCCATTTTTTGAGTTTGAAACTGAAATTGATCTTCAAATAATGAATGGCTTAGATATGGGGCGAATCCTACATTCAAATGTTGCTTGCTCCAATATAATTCATCATATTTCTGATGAAATGAAATCAGACTTGATAAATGGCCTAATCAAGTCAGACTCTAAATTTTCCCTGCTTTTGGATGAAGCCACTTCAGTTTCAAACAAAAATGCTTTGGTGGTTTATATCAGAACTGTTCTAAAGGGAATGCAAAACCCTATGACAGTGTTCTTAACACTTTTTTGAGCTAAATAGCACAACATCAGCTGTATATTACAAGAAACTTTTAAATCAGTTACATACAAGCATTAGGTCTAAGCTTTGAATTCATGAACGACCATATGATTGCTCTAACTTGTGATGGTGCTTCAGTGCTACTAGGCAAGAAATCTGGCCTTGCTATACAGTTTACTGAAACGTTTCCCCAACTTGTTCATTTGGCATTGTTTGAACCATCGTTTAGAGCTTGCCGTGCACGATTCCATAGAAGAAGTAGCTGGAATCAATCATTTTAAGATATTCATGGATAAAATTAGAAACATGTTTAGTTGTTCACCGAAAAACAGCAGGGAGTTGGCAGAAGTTGCTAAAGGACTAGAGGAGCAAATGTTGAAAATCGGCCGTGTTTTAGATACTCGTTGGGTAGCCTCCAGCTTAATGGCGGTGAAAGCAGTTTGGACAGATTTTTAAAGCTTTGTACAATCATTTCATTGAAGCATCTGAAGAGAAACAAAGGGACTCGAAGCAACGTTCAACTTACAAAGGGCTTTGTAGTACATTATCTTCTACAACTTTTGTACACAACCTGGCATTGATGTTCGATGCTCTAGAAGAGTTATCGGATTTGTCCTTACAGCTTCAAAAATCAAGCCTCAACCTTATACAAACCCACAGTGATGTAACACTGTTAATCAAAGTGTTTGAAAACCGAGTTGAAAACATGGGGTAGACGTTCAGTGGAAGCTAAAATTGCTATTGACGATTTGATGTTTCAAGATGTTAAACTTTGTGTAAGATCCAAGATACCCAGTATTCCAGAAAAACAGTTCTAATCGGAGCCTCGCTAACAACTTGACTTCAAGGTTGCTATCATCATCTTCAAATGCGTGCTGAACACTACACCAAAATCATGAATGACATCAAAGTGATCCACCCCATGTATTGGCCAAAAGACTTATCCATCACCTACGGAGAATGTGAGATCCAGCGAATCTGCGATAGATTTAAGATTAGCAGCTCTCAGGATATAATTAGAGAACTTCAGAACATTTCAAGCAGGGACTGAAGCCTATGTTAAGTGGAGAGAAACCTACTATTCTAGAGCAACCGCCGTCGTTTAAGGAAACTGATTTCCATCATAAATAGTATTGCAGTGTCTAGTGCTGAATGTGAACGTGGGTTTTCTGCAATGAATCTAATTATGTCTCCTCTTAGATCTTCACTCTACATTAGCACTGTTTGCGATTTATTGCGGATCAGGCTCCTAGAACCTCCTGTGGCTAGATACAATCCCGAGCGACACGTCAAAACCTGGCTGGCGAAGGGACACCAATCTGCACTTGACACCAAGTCAAAACAACGAGGGCAGAAAACTTACCATGAAGACAGCATTGCATTGTGGGAACTTTTTTCCTAAATCTGTTTTTTTAAATATCTTTTAGAATTTCAGAACATTAAGTTTTCATTAAAATAAACTAGCCTATGCCTAACTTATAGTTGTGTTCTGAACTCAAGTTTTCTGAGTTCTTTTTTGTACTTACAGTTAGTTTTGTGTATTGTTGTTTTGTTTCTTTTGTAGTTTTCACTTTAAAATATTAACAAACAACTAAAACTAAGTTTACCAACAGTCTTGGCATTGCCTTACAATATTATACTACAAATCTATACATATTTGTTATAATAACTAATAAGCAAATAAAATAATCAACCTTAACTTTTTAAAAACTACACTAAATTTAAAAAAATGAAACCGTGTTACTCCACTCTGTGTGTCATTTATTTTGTGTGTAATTAAACGCTTCCTTTTTCCTTTCCAAGAAGTTGGTTTATTTTGAATGTATTAATATTGTTTTGTACCCATAAGGTATGCAATTTTTTTGTAAAATATGCAAACTTGTAAAAAAAGCTGTTATATTAACAAACATCCATTTACATATTAAATATGTATTATTATTACTACTGTAATGTGTATAAATAAAACTGTGAATAAGGCTCAATTTGTTTTTATTTTACCATTCATTAAAAAAAATTAATATTGGCGAGCTTCATTGATTCAAACAAAATGGTCAATGAAATCAAACCAAATATTTCTGGGAAATTTAAAGTAGGCAACAAGGTGTTAATGGAGTAGAGTAGAGTAGAGAGTAAACTCAATAATTTAAATTCATGTTTTTATTTTCTTACATCCTAATCAAGCACCTTAAAGAAAATAAACAGCATTAAAATATCACTTGGTATTTTATAAAAATGAAATGTATTATTATGTCCTGGGTGGGCCTAAAAACAAAGGTTTACAGTTATAATTTTTCAAAAGTTTTCCTGGGCGAGGGCCCCCCTCCTTCCTGGGGTGTATATTCCATACCCACCGGTCTGAGCTTCCCCGCTTTAAGAGTTCCCACACCTAAAATTTTAGAAATTAAGCACTGGGTTAGCCTACAATGTGAACATTTGTAGCATGTGGACAAGGATATATTGTTTTGATATAAAACTTCACCAATAATCTCCTAGGTTTCTAAAGTACAAACTTACATGTTTTACGCACTATGTACAGAGCTTTTTAAATTCGGATGGTTACTTAATGTTTTCTTTGACAATACTTATTGCAGATAGTATTTTACTAAATACTACATATTATTCTTTGCAACTGAGTATTAAAAAATAATCAGTGAGTATTCCTGTTGTACATGAATACCACCCGCAATTCATCATTTTATGAAAGGTTGGCGAATTCTTCGGCAGGTGGGACTACGCTCATTGCTGACACCTGGTTATTTTCGGATCTGTCCGTTATATCTTGCTGATTAAGATATTTACACATCGGAGCGTCCAAGGCCAAGGCGAGATCCGTAACTAAATCCCCATCTCGCAACTATCTCTCGTTCTGACGGCGGAAGTACAGGATTTTAGAAATCGCTTTAACACACCTTTACGGATAATTAATTTTTAAAGCGGAAACCGATCCCCCTTGAGCCTTTTTACATCTGTTCTCACGAACCAACGGCCTGTGCGACAGTCTTATCAAACAGATAAGGGGAATAAGGGGGGAAATCGATACAATACAAGGTCGATCGTACTGATAATAAGTGCTACTGTCACAGACAAGATTTGAACCTGCGCTACCTCTAACTCAGATCCGAATTCCAAAATCTTAGACCGCTCCCAATTACTTCAAGTAACGTAAAGATTTATTGTAATCATTTAATTAATTAGACATTAGATTGTTACAGGTAACATTTATTGTTAAGATTGTATTAATTATTTAATAAATATAAATGCTGCCATTTTTAATAACATATAGAAATATGATATTTAGTGCTCAGGGACCAATTGTATTTGAGACTTACACAAAAAACTGTTAAGACTTCTATTGTTTCAACAAAGAAGTTTGAAGTCTGAACGTCACAACAGGAAAATGAAGTGATGTATTTTGTAGTAAAGAGTTAAGTGTAGATTTTTAAGGACGAGTTCCATTGCTAATGATGACAAATTTAACATAGTATAATCCATTTAAATATTATTGTGGAAATCGTCTGCAGAATACATAAGGATAGTAGAAATTTGGTTCTTCCCTAAAACCACTCACTGCTGAGGATTGTGTGGTTTTTACCACTATAACTCTGGTTCTATCAACTAGATTTTTAAACATATTCAAAATATAAGACTTAGAAATCTAAAGCATTTCGAAAAATATTTTAGTACATCCAAAATAATCTGAGGATAATGAACAGACGAAATAGAAAATAATAATTCTATTACATCCTTGTAAAAGCCAGTACATCTAAGATATTTGACCATAAACTCGAATATGTTTTAGGAAGCAATATTTCCTCGCCCTCAATATCATTTACAAGTTATGAAATTAATCATATAGCAAATTTGAAGACTTATATCTTGTGAATGAAATGACACTGTATACCAAATTCAGTACAAGACATGCCCTAAGGGCCACACTGGTAATTAGAACACGAATGACTGGGCACTGCTATGAATATAAACGCAAAGAGGACCTGAAATATCACATGATCTGATTCATAACTTAAATTTTAAATACAGTATACATCAGTAATCAAAAAAGGTTTCTAAATTCGAGTAACAACATTGATATTACCATGGAGCAAGCCCATAAGCTCGATTTGATACAAATATTTCTACATATCAAAAGTTTCTTACAAAAAACACTTAATTTCAAATCTTTCAAATTACAATATTTAGAATGTAAGTAGAGAGGGAAGCTTTTATTGGCGAATATTTGGGCACCAATTATTTATAACAAGAATTAAGAATTATAAACTGAAAATAATTGAGGTCTACGAGGACTTTGCTGGAATATCTACCACACCCAACCTTCCAGAACCATTTCTACACCTTGTAAATTATGCTATGCAGAGTGAGATGAATCCCTATTCAGACGAAGCCGGCAATAGCATTAAGAACAGTAACTGCTTTGAACAACTGCATAAAGATTGATAGAAAGCTCCATAAATAATCCTAAACCCATTAACCCGAACTGAACTATTATGGAGAAAATGCACTCAATCAATAATTAAAGTAAGGATATTAACAGTTGAAGACAAGAGTGCAATAAAACTGAACTGCGGCTAGAGGACTACATACAAGCGTCATTTTATGGTGCACCATCAGCAGATTAGTGTCATGGACCGCGCCGCGCTGCGAGGCTAGTATAGCCTCCAACCCGGGCTTTGTTGTTGGTATCTGCCAATACCCTTTATAGTACCATTCATTCAACGGACCGATGTCCGATTCATTAATTTGGCCTAGTTAGGCACTCGTGGCATTCCTTTCACTTATTGGACTCCGTTGTCAAGATGTCGTTCACCTCGCTTGAACCTCGCTCTTTTGATTTTGGAACTGCTTGCCACAGAGTTTAAAATTCATCTTCATTAAAATATCACTTACACCGACTCGTGTGTCCACACTGTTTAACGTTATCTAGTATACTGATAGAACTCGTATTCTCAATACCTATTACATGTTGTTTCAATTATGCGTATTTCAATTAACTAATAATTTAGAATCAAATTCGATCAATTTAGTTCGTAGATATTTGGGCATATTAACGGACGTTTATACGTACTACAAAAGGTTGTACTAAATTATTAATTTAAATTGCTAATTGTTTTTTATAGATATATGTTAAAAATCTACCCTGAAGCAGGAGAAACTCAATACAAAGTTTCAACAAATTATTAGTGAATTTTTATATTATATGTCATTAATTTAAAAAGAAAACTTGTCTACAACAGTGAATGAAGAGTAGCAATAATGCAGTGTAGGTAGGGTCCTTCGGCGCCTGGGATTCTGCCAACTGGACCACCCTCAGTCGTCTGGGAGGATTCGCCGTGGACCGGCAGGCGACACGGGTCTCCGAGGCCTTCAAGTGAAGCCGAGACATCTATGTCGAATGGCAGTACGCTGAGAATATTGTGAACAACACTAATCTAATATTTTTGCATGTTATATGGAATGTTATTTCTTTGAACTTTTGTAGGTATTTATGCTTATTTTTGGGTATTTCATATGTCTTGTTCGGCGTGCGGAACATTTTTATATTTATTGCTTGTTAACTAATAATAATATAGTTTATGTTGCTGCTCTGCATGTAAACTTTATTATATCTTTCCGGCAAACAAAACAAAATAAAAATAAAGCCCCGAAATATTAAGGAACATCTAATAATTAATTCCAAAAATTAGAATAAAGCTACGAATATTATATATGTAAATGATTGGAGGGAATGACGTATTGATGACATTTATTTCCTGAAGTAATATTTTATTCATTCATTTCACTTAAAAATATCATTTCTTCGTGGACTGATGAAACATCTTTCTTTTTTCTGACTTCAGGAAAGTTACCTTAAAAATCTGTGATTTTGAAAATAAATAGTATAGTAAAACAAATGTTTAAAGTCAATAAACCAGCTAAAATTCAATTTCTACATTTCATTAACGGGCATATCTGAATTACACCCCAACTAGTGTTTTCTATTAGATAAAATAAGAATTACCGTCCCACAATTGTTTATCCAAATACCCCTATTGAGATCCTTATTATCAAATTTTAATGCCCTTCTACAGAATTTTAGATCTATTATGTCGCACTACCTCGTATTATATAAGGCTACGGCATTGCACGCAGTCGTACAATACTTTTGATATAAATAAAATTATCAGAAAATAATTAATAAATTAACTAAATGCGTCAAATTATTAAATACCTTTACAAGTACATTAGAATTTACGATGGAATTATTGAAATAACTAAGGCCGAAACTTTACACTCCAGAGCATTATTATGGAAATTTAGAAAAGCTTTCTACCAGAAGTTATGTAACCAAATTCTTTGAAAAAGAGCTTCGGTTTTTAAAGGTCTAACTCAAGACCATTGCCTTGAGTTCAAAGTTTATTTCCATGGAAAGTAAAGTCAGTATATTGACACAAAGCTAAAACAGTGATATCTGGAAAAATACAACTGAATGAACTCATCCGATGACCTGCCAAGACCGTTCGTTGGGCAAGGTCCTGAGAGGCATTAGAATTGTAAATACGCTTCCTACAAATCCAGAAAACCGGTCGTCATAAGTTCTGGTGAATAATTGTTCCGCGGGTCGCGCACCGCCAGGAAGAGTTGCATGTGTATGTTACAACCCACACTTTCACTGAAACACGTGCAACACTAACACAGTGCTGTATCTTCCACAGGACATCCACGATATGATGACGCAATGGTGAGTTGTAGCCACAATTTTGTGTCTGATTCATTCTACATACAAACATAAGAAGTAGTTTCAAAATAGTCACTCAATAACTAGAAATCTTTATATAAAAAAGTGTCACGATGTCCAATTACGCTAATCTCTGAAACCACTGAACGATATCAATTAAAGTTTGTAGATATGTTTTGTTTGGTCGAATTTAAGAGAGGTAGTTTTTACCTCGTTTAATAAACATCAGTTTTTTATTGCGAATTTAGGTTTTTTAGATAAATGGTTGAATTTACTTCTAGTGTCTGTTAAAAGGAATCAATTGTTATGTGTAAACATAGTTTTATGACGATATAACCATATTTTAATTAATTTAATCACAATTTTCAATTTGACTACATTTTTAGTCTTGAAAGCTTAGAGGAAGGTTGGCAGTAACATCACTTCTTAACAAACTCATAACTGCTATTTAGCATAAAGTAAGAAAGTTCATTCTTTATTCTTTATTAGAAGGTATTCGTAATTCCATAAATTTTTTAGAAGGTTGATCAGTTATTTTTCAGCATAATTATTTCAATGAATCCGTGTATAATCTCAGGTGTCTCCCAACGCTCGAATCCAATTCAATCTCTGCACGCCTATGAAAAGCACGGCGTCTAGTAATTCACCCTGCGGTCTCCGTTGCGCCGGTCGTCGTTTTTATTGCAATGCGTGGAAAAGAGACAGACAGTCGTAAATTCGGACCACCCAGACACGGCCACGGCGATATGGCACCGGCGACCGCCTCGTGGTTTCCTTTTTATGCTGATACCAATGACGTCACAATCGAACATTAACCGATCAATTCATTCTTAAAATACACTAAAATACACTGTTCATTTTCTAAGTACTTGCCGAGAAATTCATCTTGCAACCAATTCGTTTTTCATATTAACAAAGAAGTTTTCTGAACATTTCCAAAAACTATGTCTGGTATACATTTGCTGTTTATGCTCTCGTCACGAAGTAGTCTACCGATTCTAAGAATGGACTTACTTTGTGCTTGATAAAGTAAGTTTAAAAAGTTGATAATGTAACATGTCTTCGGTTCAATGGTGGTTGAGGCTGCTAAGGTTGTCTGGATTGTGTTCGGTTTCTTAACGTTCCACATAACAGCCTCATAACATCAAACGAAAATACGAAGGCAACATCTGATCCCTTAGTGCCGAGTTGGTTGCCATGTGTCACACTGCCGCTCACGTAATACAATGTTGCCACAAAACCCACCGTAGCGCCCGCATCATACGTCATGCTGCTGTATGTGACATGTGTCTGCGGCCTATGTGATGCTGGGCTGACAGTGTCACGGTATCAGTTGTCTCATACCGCAGAATTCTTATGAGTCTTAATCTAACACTTGGTTTGTCCAGCAGAATCACTACTGGTGATCGCCAAAGTATACATATGAACTTCAGCAGGTGAAATGATTGTCCACCAGAGCTACAGGACTACACAAGGCTATAGTAACCTGCACAGCTCACCCTCGTGACGGACTCTCATGAGTTGAACTAGAATGAGTGATGTGGAATGAGTGATTTTATTTTCAGGAACCCGACAACCGACAAAGCCATCTTAAAATCGTATTGTTGTCCGTCCATCTCTCCGTCTGAGCGATAACTCTTGAAAGAAACTCTTAGATACTTGAAAGACGGTACTTAGATTCTGCTTCGCTCTAAAACATCCCTATTATTGTAGGGGTCAATAGGAAAATGGTCAGTCCGCCCGTCTGTCTTTCCGTCTCTGCGATAACTCTTTCGTTATATTCAGTCGGATCCTTGGTATCGGTTTATGTATTTACAATTTAAGTATTTACTGTGATACTGACATTTTCACATACTTTCTAGCCTTCAAACAGAACCCTAGCAAATCTAAAGATCTTTTGAGCGGCCACCCTATTTATCAATCCACAGACTTCCATCCGATTAATTAATAGCGTTATTTCATATCATAATATATTTTTAACACCATTTATAGATCATCTATATGATTTGTATAATAATTGTCAAAATAGGATAGCAATACAAGCAGTAATAAACATTTATAATTTTGCAGAATATGATACAGTTAATATAAGATGTAGAGAACTGATGAATAACATCAGAATTCAATAAGAGTTCAATAAAGAGTTTGTTTCACAATTTGTTGTTGCCAATTTGCACTGTACACTTTATAGGCGTACACTGCGGTTCGGAGTCGCACTTGTATACTTTTTCAGGCTACAGAGAGAAATGATCCTTTACGGGTAGAAGAGGTTGTTTTATTTTCAGCGTTAAATACATTCCATTACAATGTTATAAAGGATGAACGATTTATGAAAGGAGTACTTTGTAATATACTATTACTATTATACACTTTAAATAAATGGTTAAACTTAATTTGTATTCTGATGATTATAGCTAGAAATAACTCAGTATGATATAAATGTGAACTTTAATGATGATAAATTAATTGACATACAAGTTTGAATTTTGAAACAAGATGGAGGATACAATAATAATGGTAAATTTTTTTTAATACAGTTCTTAAATTTTAGGGCAGGGTGGTCGTGCTGGCTTAATGAAATAGAAATATTGGGTTTTTTTTATAAAAGATATTGTAATTTTGAAAAATAATTTTGTTAAATTTTAATTATATTAATTTTGAATTATTAGCCAAATCGAATGTTCCTGGGTTTTATGTTCTTCCAATGAATCACTATTAAACTTAAAAAGAATTTTCTCACCCAATGTCTGTCTTCTGCTTCTTTGTACTTCAGTGATAATAAGAATTTAATAAAGTAACCTTTCAAATACTGCTGAATAAATGTAACCAGTTTCTTTATTTAAAATAATAATCTTGCTTCACTTCTTCCAGATCCCTCTCTCCTCTTCTTCATCTTTTTTAAAAGTCCCTGCTCTCTTCACTCTTCAACAATCATCCCTGCACACTGTATCACTGACTTTAGTTCACTTTATAACTTTTGAGTTTTATATGTAATAAGGTGGATTTTGATTAATTTTGATTTCGTATTTATTATTGTTTGTAGTTAAATTTGAGACAATTTATAAATATTTATTCCTTAATTATTATTACTAATAAATTTCTAAATTAAATTAGGCCTAAGTATTGAAAGGAATGTGAGATGGGTGTATGAAATGAGTCATTACAACTTAGTCTACAATTTAATATAGAACCACATATGTTCTAGTGAATTGAATTAACCAAATAATTGACAAGGACAAACACCAATTATCTCTCAGTGAAGACAGAACACGAGCGACATCCAAAGTTAACATTTAAGTTTAATACATAAATATGACCACTCGTCACATAAGGGTTTAGTCCATTTAAGTTTCACGTCTGATGTTTTCAATATTATATTTGATTACAAATTAACATTATTTATTGGCAATAAAAAGTTAACATTGAAACCAATAATTTTGCTAGAACCAAATATATTTGGTACAAAGCAAACACTCACGAACTATTACACTTATGTAAATAGTATTTATAAATCATTACACGTACATTACAATAAAAGAAGTATTAAATCATAACCGTGTGTAATGTAATTTTACTGAGGGACCAACTGATCGATATTTTGTCTAGGAGAGTTGACCATGCCCGCCCAAACACAATGTGTTTTGTCTGGACGCAAACTTTTATGGTTTCTCCTGGGCCAACCTTGACCTCTTGTTGACACATACCTCCAGCTTCGACCAGCAGGCTTGCTCGTGCACCGCGGTACGTGGTGGCAGGGCTGCGTTATAAAAGTGATTTGAGATTATAGTGCATTGGAATCTGCTCTAGTCATGCCGATGTTTAATCATTTGCTAATATATTTAGAGGTGATAATATAAGAAATTACGGAAAAGATTCATATAAAAACCTTTCTGTTTTCATCCGTTTAAATCCGATTGAAGACTGAACATAGTTCATAAACTGATTAAAATTTTGCGTGTACATTGTTTTAGTAAAGCTTGCTTGTGGTTGAAATCCTGTTACATGTCTAATCTGAGATCCACTATAGAACTTTTCGATATAAACGATATTACAACTAATTATTTACGGAGTTTTTGGACTGACTGTTACGAAATGGACACAAAGTGCTTGGTACGTACTTTGTATACCAAGTAAGTATAAACCGACCATAAAGGTCGGATGGAAAACAGGATAAAGAACTAAACGTCATTGATCGTTTGTATATACAATTCAATAAATGTAAACATAATTCATATTTTATTATGAACCTACAAATAAACGTGTAGGCCTACTCGTTTTGTGCCTAGTTTCATTTCTAAGCTTTACCACAACGACTACAAATCATTTTTAAAAGGTTATGTGATGATCGTCTTTGAAGAAATTTACAAGGAGTTGGCACAAGACTATTCAGCGTTGCGGTAAAAGAAAAATGTCAGAGGAAGTCTCTATCTTGCAATAATTGCAATACTAAGCGCTCGGTTTTCCCTATGGTGTGTAAAATGAGGGATATGAATTACAACTTGCAGCATATAATAAGGAACCTAATGAGTCTTACTCAAGTAGATTTGCATAAAATAAATATTCTTTATTGCATTTACAACATACTAACAGTACATTTTAACTGATCTTTCCGTATTCACAAAAATATAGTTGCACTCAAGGCACCATGGTGGAAGACAATTAAGTATTTTTTCAATACATGGAAAATATGTCGACTCATTCTTTGAAGACGGCTTTGAAGTGTTGGAATGATACAATTGACATAGGTCTGGTTATTACACAAAAATAACTCAGGTAATCTGGACATCTATACGTACAATAATAACAAAATCTACCTTATTACTACTACTTATTACTAACCGTTACTCGCGGCTTCGTAATCATACGAAAGAAAACATTGACTAGGTTAATACTTTACATCACAGCAATAACAAATTCAATACATGAATACCGATAGGTACACTGCATGAGCCATTATGAATTACATTCAGTACTATTCAATGCTTTATGTATATAAGAGATTGTATTCTCTATGAAAGTATGTATTATAAATACAGGTATATTTTTTTGGCACAAAGATAATTTAATAGCAGCATTTAATTCATAACACCTAGTTGTAAGAAAATGATACATTTTAAACTACATATATGAGCTGATACATAACTAAATTCTATCTTAAATTGCATCCAATTTCTTTTGTAACACATCACTACTATACAATTTGGCGCCGCTATCAAAGGTAAAGAATTTGAGTTTCTTTCTTCTTTGGAAAATATAACTTTTCACATTTTAATTCCTTGATTTTATTTTAATATTTTGAAGTCGGTTCATTTTTATTGTAAAAGTTACATCACTTTTCAATCTTTTAGTTACTAATTTTGGGTAGTCTCTCCCAATTAGCAATTTAGATTAAGTGAGATATTCAGGGTATAGAGCCTAACATTTAGTGCATTTACGTATATCATTTTGTAAAAGAACGTGTAAATTATTAGTGGGGCATTCCTGGCTTCTCAGTGGAGTACGTTATGGTCATTAGAAGATAACTACACCTCGGTATATTATTCAGTCTTGTTAGTCCATGTGATGTTTCAAAGGACTCATTCACGAGTGTTTGCTGAAACCCTGTAATAGACTTCCTGTAGTGTAGACCTATGTAACTTGTAGTGATTTGGAAAATTAAAAGCTGAATGAATTTTTAGAGACTGCCTACTTAATGTTCCCTAGCCCCTGCGAGATCATTTATGGTCACTCTATGTCGTGTTTCAAACATAGAGACTCCTGTAAGCGCCACATGGCTTTACATCCAAAACTTAAGTAATATCCGGTGAGATACTAGTCCAATCCTTAAAATATGTGTGTGTGTGTGTGTGTGTGTGTGCGTGCGTGCGTGCGTGCGTGCGTGCGTGCGTGCGTGCGTGTGTGTGTGTGTGTGTGTGTGTGTGTGTGTGTGTGTGTGTGTGTGTGTGTGTGTGGTGTGTGTGTGTGACACCACTTTGAGGCTACGTTCTTTCGTTTAAAAGAAGATGCATAAAAATTGGTATCAGTAGTTTGTGTAAAAAATATGATGGACATTTATAAAAAAAGAAACATAGAAATAGGTCGAGTTTTATAACCTCCTTCTTTTTAAAATCGGTTAAAATAAGTAAATAATTTCTTACACTTTTCTGAGTCATCGGACTCATAAATTAGAATATAGAGAGAATTTGGGTAAGTATATTACCATGTCTTTTACCCAAGACATGGTAATATACTTTGGTGTATATTTGGTGAGACATCACCAATATTCTACGACAATAGAAATGAGTGTAAAAAGTTCAAGGTTTAACATTGGATAGAAATAAACATAGCACCCAATACAGCCGTCTCTTAAAACTATTCCGCAAAATTTGTATTTTATAAAAACGGGATGATGGCTGAAACTTTCCAAAGTTCTATGGATGAGGACTTCTCGACATCGAAGAAAAACGGAGAACGTATAATAAGAATAATCTTAGGAATCTTTAAGAATTTGAAGACGTTTTGAATTTTCTTAGGAAGAGAAAATAGTATTAAAAGCTATTATATACTGAGAGGGAAGGTGTGATAGAAAAAAAATAGAGGTAGTAAAGTTGATTTTGAATTATATGTAGGTGGAGGGAACAGGGAGAGACGAAAGTCACCAACAACCATACAACATAGAATCGATGTTATGCACTTTAAAACTATTACCGTACATCCCAACAAATATAATTGTGGAATTACCGTTAAATCAGTTCTGAATGGTACTGAAATGCGACAGATAACATCCACAGTTAATTAATTTTAAGTGCAAGTACTACTTATTATAATATAAGCAAGAAGAACTTCACGTCGCATCGTTGTGAACTCATTACAATTCCTCCAGCATACGCGATTTATATGGCAACTTCCGCTCCTTATTATAATTAGTTAACTAACCGTGATACATTTTGAAAGGCAGAGTCAGTATATATCTTAATGGTGTCAAGAAATTAATGAAGTATTGTAATTTGAATTGAAATTTCTTCTTGTTCTTGTGTAGTTTTTTAGTTCATAAAATAAATCTCTCCATATATAACTCTATAACGGTTACAAAATGTGTCTAAGTTCCTCTTTTAGTGGGAATAATATCGGTTTTTATTTAGTAAAGGCTGACTTCTTCTTCATTTAAACAAATAAATCGTGTTATGATATGGTTTTTTTTCGTCCTCAGGATTTTGCTAATATTTTATGGAAAAGAAAATAATTTAAACCAGTGTACTGTGCGTTTCTTCCCGTGATAGGTGAGTGAACGCATTTAAATTTTAAGTGATTTTTTTCACAAAAAATTTAATGGGAACGATGTACATACTATACAGAAATGTTATTAATTTTTAATAATACACAAAACCATCTTTTTATACCAAAAACGCATGGTAGCTTACATATCCATGATGATAATAAGAAGCTTTGTTTTATACATTTTATTGTTAGGTCACTATTTCATTTTATCTAAGTGAAACATTAAAAATCATTTTTTGTTCAGAATCAAGTTTCAGTTAATTGAGATTCTTGTGTATATCAAGAATAAAAGACAATGCATGTTTGTTAAATACATGCGGAAAGAAAGTAACATTAAAAGTCTGGCATGATTCCACACATATATAGCCTTCACCTACGGATTCGTGTTGAAATATCCACATTTAGGATAAACAAAGATATTAAAATATCCAAAAGTCCACTCACATTATAAATCATTAATATGTTTCCCTTACAATATAATATAATAATACAATATATATAAACTCATAATATTGACAAACTGAGAGATTAAATTTATATCAATAGCTAATATTACCATATATCTAGTTTTATTTGGCTAAGGATAACTAAGTTAACCCGCATTGCTAACTGAATGCATTTATACTGTCGCAAGCTATTAGTTCCTTTTTAAAAGGTTTAAAGTGAAGATGGATATCGGAATTAAGCCTGATGTATTTTTTTTAAGAGTTTATTCAAATGTTTTAGAAAATAAATAAGCAATACTATTTATGATAAGCAATTCTCCTAACAAAATGTAAAAATACATTTCATAATCAACTTTGTTGGTAAACACTTGCTACACATTGTGATTTAGCCCTAGCTGTACAAAGTCAAACAAAAATATATTCCATATTTCTATCTGGTCAACATATTCAATATTTCTCAAATCTATAACGTGACGGGATTTTGGCTCTGTAAACGTGATTTTCAGTATCCAACCAATAAAAATCCGAAAATGTTAAGGTTTGGATTCCATGTAAACTTTCATAATCCACAAACTGGCCAATCCAACTGTTTTATGAGTACGAACTGTTATTAATTAAATTTTATTATAACATTCGCCTCTATATGAACCTGTTGGCAGTGACCTTGACCGAGAATGCCCCAAAGTGGTGTGTTTCCACGACCTGCAATTCGTAAAGTGTACTTGTAAGAGTAAACAGCTGGAAGGTGAACACCGCAATCATCCCATTGAGACAGGGAAAGCGACAGTCCAAAAACAACTGAGTCTCGAACAGGCAATTGACTTTTCGTTTCTCTTATCTGCAGGTCATGTCCATTTTGTGACAGAAGATAATCACATTATTATCATATTATCACATTAGTATTCTTTTATGAATACGTGATTTCAACTTTGCCATACTCAGAGTATACGAATGATTATATCAATCACAGGTAGTTAATGATTATATAAAAAATAATTGTGATTGATGAATGGAAGACATTGCATTGCGGTGAATATATACTGTGTTTTATACTTTACTAGCAGTTACCCGCGGTTTAGCACGCAATTACGTAGGTTTTGCAACTACGAGTGAGACTTATGGTCCGAGTGAATTATATTCCCGACGCCAATAGTGAGTTTGCCTTCTTGCCACGATGAATATGTTTAAAAGTGTGTATTTATGACCATTGTCATTAAATCCGGTGTTAGTTTTTGTTTTCTATGAATGATTTTGCCTTTTTCCCAATCAATAGGCGGGAAAATATACGTACACTGTAAACAAATATACATACACAGCTCTGAGAAGCCTACTTCTGGCAAAAGACAACTAAGATAGGTTTCATAACAGTCCTTTAATGCATAGGAAAAGCTTTATCTTTTATATCAGCACTGCTAGCAGTTATCCGCTGCTTTGCACACAATTTAGTAAGTGTAACACGTGTATGACCACTGCTGATACTAGTGAATGTTGAGTTTGCCTTGTTGTCATGATCAAGAAAATACGTCAAAAAGTTTACATTTATGGCCATTGTAATTTACTTCGTTCTTATTAATGTTTCCCTAGTTGATTTTGCATTGTTTCCCGATCAAGAAAATATAACAGACTTTAAATTTATATTGAAGGTTTGATAATAACTTTACCTTTTATATCTAATACTTAACATTTACTAAAAATGTACAATTAAAAGTACATTAAAAGTTATACTATTTAATTGTTTCTTTGTTTATAAACTGAAAAATAGGTTCAATGTTTTAGAACATTTAGAGCTAGAATTGGTACATAGTTCAAAGAAGTTCAAGAATTGGTAGAATTAGTTCAAAAGCACAGTCATCTAGCACAATTCTTACCAACTACTTCATAGGAAGTCTTCGGAGTCAAATTATGACCATCTTGTGTTTAAGGGCATTTTATAAGGTAGGTGGGTAGGCCTACCTTATAATCGGTTAAATCTAATAACGGCGTGAAAACTAATTGTTACGCCTTAGATAATTCATACACTGTAAAATAATGAAAAAAAATTTTTTTAATGGTACAATAGTTAAAAATATTGTTGTGCAGTCATAAAAAATGTATACACACAGCAATTTATTACATTTTAAAGGACCTTTCAATTAATATTTTACAACTTTAGAGACCAAGATGGGATTTTTCGCTACTTTAAAAACCAATGGGATTAACTCGGAGGGATTTTAGGAATAGGAATATGCCTATATTCATCCCAGGGACCGTAAGAAAGTCGATGTAAAATTTCAGTACAAACGGTTGAATACGCGTGAAAGCAAAACAAACAAAGGCACTTTCGCATTTATAATAATATTATTAGGACTAGGATTGTTACAAAAGCTTTATGTTATTTTTAATAAAATAACTATTATCTAAGAACCGATATTTAAACAAGAGAAAAATAACTAAATGCGCCAGTAATCGTGTCTATGTATCGAAAACCTTTAGGTCATGCCTTCTTGGGTGTTTGAAACAATACAGAGACAAGTATCCATATTTTGTAAAATCACATATATTTTACATGAGAAGAATATGTTTTATTCAATGATGAACTTCATAAAATATCTACCTTAAGCGAGAAATGAAAGTCTGGTATTGTTAAGGCTCTCAATATTTGGGTAATTGTATTTTCTAAGATATTTCAGTTCAACGTCTTGTGAGTACTAATGTTCGTTACCCGAGTAATGTTCCGTCCCTGGGGTCTAGTTGTCATTCTACTTGGAATTAAAATAGATAAATCCATATCCACTTATACATCTTCCAGTATTATATAATTTGGGTATGGGTATATAAAGTCCCCTCTAATTGTTGGACGATTTACGATTTTGGTTGTATAAACCAAGTTACTAATTTTAGCTATTTTATGCATGTAGGGCCTTTTTCTTTTGGAACCATCAGTTTTACAGGCCTTTCATAGGCCTGGCTCCTCAGATCCTCGTTTAATGTAAGGATGGACCTAACTTCGCCTGAATAAACAAAGAATTTATTCATTAATTCATCCAGATCGAATATTTCAATCCCAAGAGGTAACTGACGTATTTTTTAATTTGGACAACTTTACTTGTCTCAACATTGAGTTTCAAGTAACATGAGCATTTTACATACAACATATCAGTAACAAATATTTCAATCTTCATGTTCATTACCACGTGTTTTATTTATAGTTATATTTAATTTATACTTTAACAAGGGGTATGGATGAGGTACTAACATTCGACCTTTTTAGACAGAGTCTGCCTTGACGATTAGAAAGCAGGAGGATATGAATAGTGCAAACTAGGTTGTAAAAAAAGAAACATAATAAGTAAATTAGCCAATTTTTTGAGAAGACCTATCATTAAAGTTAAGTATATCAGCGTTAACAACTGTACAAGAGCACCTAAAACACGAAGCCTAATTGGATCGCTTCCAATAGACTAATCTCAAGTAAATCGCTCATTCTCCAAACTTCACCAGTTAGGAAGGAAACATGAGCGATACTTCAGCAACGTCTTCCTCACCCAACGCTCCTTGGCCCACTGAAGAGATTTCACCTTTAATTAACGGTTGCTAACAGTTACTCGGAGAGCAACCGGGTGAAACCGAACACGTATGCTTGCGCTCGCATAATGAGCGCCCCGTGAGAATCCCGACCGCTACTCTTTGTGGAGTTTAATTGTCGTGTAGTGAAGCTACTGGAACTACTTGTACCAGATGACTGTGGGCGTAATTGGTCGGATAGGAGGTCGATGGGTCGATCGTTGTTTATCACGGAACGTCGCCGTCGAAATGTATAAGGCTGTAGTACAACTTCTAAGAGCATACACTTATAGAGTTTTGATTATTAGAAAGTGTCACTTGACCTATCATGCTGAGTGCCGCCGAAAATTATTTGATGAGAAAAACAAGCTGCGAAGCCAATTGTGACTCTCACGTTCTCTTAAAAAGGAGATTTTGAGGCTCTGTTACGCAGAATCTGTTAGTCGCGTAATTCCCTACTTCCTCCTGGCTTTGCCCCTCTCGTCATATTTGGTTGACATCGTGTTTGGGATCAACTTATACATTTCAAGTTTTGTTAAGATCGCTTCAATATCAGGACATGTTATACAATATTGATGAAATTAGTGATTACGAGACTATCGATTTCTGTCTTTTTAGGTTGGCGAACGAACTTCCGCTTTCAATTTAGACCTTTAAGAGAAAGATGTGAGCCAAATTGACTTCATAATGTTTACATAATTATAGACATAATATGCTTCTGTATTCATTTCAGTCAGTATATATTATTACAATATTCTCAGTATGCAGTATTTTATTCTACTTGATTTTCCATTCGTGGTTTAACCTTGAGATCAATTTAAAGATAAACACAATTTCAAAACATGTTTTACAACATATGACACTACGGCAGTAATTCGCCGCTCCATATTTGTATAAGAGCAGAAACAACCTGTGATATCACCTAATCTAAATAACAACAGTAATTGGCCAACAATGTGAAAGCGGAGGAGTGATAGATAACTGATCAGACTATGCGCCCAGATGTTAATTGTTAATTGCGCACTGCCAATGGATGTTAATGCATTGAGGTCATCAGGCGATCTGCAAGGTTAATGGTTAATAGACATATCAGCACTGACTCATCATAATCGAGAATACATCCCGAGCCTCTGACAGCCATCTTAAACTGATCTTGGATGGTTATTGTTTCTCATGAATCCGCAGAGATAAGCGCACTAAATGATTCGTTTGAAAGAAATCTACTTCAAGAAAATAAAATCATACTTCATATATAAGTAAATAATAATAATATATTTACTATGCTCTTAAAAAAATCCTTTAAACAACTGTTCCAACTCAATAATAATTCATTCCTGTATGCTTTTGGATCATAAATAAATATCAAACACAACTCGCTAAAGATTATTACAACAATATTTTGTTTAGTTTACGCCTAATATTACATACAGTTTAATCGGTACTCAAGAAAAAGTATTTAAAATTTGTTGATTTGCAAAATTAAACCAACAAATTAATTAATAGTGATGTCGGCTATTGGCTAATATCAATAATTGCAGTAACATTACAATCTATATGTTTTTGGGTAACTTTTTAAAACATCGACTGAAGATTCAATTATTATATATTATACAATTTAAATTACAAAAAAGGAATTTCAAAGATATATACGAAGTGTAAAGATTAGATATAAATATAGTTATATTCTGCTGTGCCCAATACTTGTTCGTGATATCCGGGAGATAATTTGATTGCATTTCAAATTTGATTTTACATTCATGTAACATGAGCACCTTTATTTGCCAAGTAGGACACTCATTTATAATGTCACTGTTGGAATTACTAAACAGTGTTGCATCACTGTCCTGGATTTACTACACTAGAGTCGTTCTTTGCCTATTGTCCCGCTGGCTGAAATACGGACATCAAATGTTGCAAAAACAGTGAGGCTCACAATTTTGCAAAGGGTAGGAGTAAACCTGGGAAAGTGAAAGAATAAGATTTTGTGAAAGAGAATGTTTTTGATTGGAAATGTTGCTAAGTTGTGCAGATTCTAGAGTGATAAATTTAGAATGGCTTTACTGTAGCGTTTCGGCAATATAAAATGTGCCATTGTGGAAGTGAAACTAACTCGATCGATCTCTCTGATTGCTAAGTAGTGGAATTCCGAGAAGTAAAGTTATAATGGCTAGGTTAGGTTAGTTTCGATGATACACAATGTGTCTGTGGAAGTAGAACGAGTTCGATTAGTGTCTTTAGTAGTAGAACTCCTCACCATAGGTAAAGTTTGACCAGCTGTAGTGTAATTCAGCACAGTAAAGCCACCGTTACTTCTCAGATGCCACTGAAACTCACACCAACACTTGTGGCGGTGTGGAGGACTACCGACTACCGGGCTAGGTTAGGTTAGTTTCGGCGTGACAACGCGTGTGCGTGAACGCTACAGGTCAGCCTTGGACCGACGATGACACAACATCCAGGTATACTCTCTATTGTCGGACTCGGATGGGACTCCGCCCCACGCGCATTGTCTCTGCAACCTCATGACCATTGTTGCTTCATTAGATGCCGAGTGGGAGTACCCTTAGCCTGGACATGGGAGGGTTACGGCAAGGGTTGACACTCTGATATGTGATGCTGCTGAATTCGGTGTAGTAGAATGTTACAACTAAAATCTAAATGTATATTATAAGGTACTAGAATTTTATTTGATAGTGGAGTATATTTCACGAATAGAATGAATACTAATATTTTAATGTCTTTGTTTATATACTATTTTAAATATAATAAAATTATCAAATTCGGAAGACACATGCATAGAAATATATTACATATCGCTTGTTTTATTCCTACCATTTATTTACCCTTTTGGCAAATTACGTTATTATACATTTGCTTACTTATCGCGTTTTTTAAATTCATGAAATGACAAAATCGCAACCAGTTTGTTTAAAAAAAAAATGTTGGGCTTATTGTTGTTTTAATCAATAGTAATTGTTGAGCGAAAAATAGCTTTATAACACTAGGTTGTTCTGATTATTCATCAGAACAACTAATTCCTCGCATCCTAATTTTAAGTTTAAGTTTTCATTTCCCCCAAAGATTCGGTAAAGGATTCCACACAAAAATGAAACAATAATAAATGTCATACTACAGTTTTATTAAGTATGCGTCTGAAACCCTCCGTCCGACCTTGACTTTCAATTTGGTGTTGTTTGCTTCTGTGAACATCCGCCAAACACAAACATATGATTTGATTGGTAGGGTTACTTTGGGTCCCAATCAAACCAAGGCGAATTCCACAAGTAATCAACAAATCGACCTTGGGTTTTCGTTTATACTTACGCAATCAATTTTTGCTCAACTAAGAACAATCTAATAATACAATACATTATTGGATACAGTATGAAAAGCTAAGTTTGTTACATTCATATTGTCCAAATTGTAATTGTTTAATTGTTTGAAATTAAAAATTCCATACACCACCAACCATGCTTTGATAGTTAACTCGGAAATGGAAATATTGTCTTTTAGAAGTAATATAGTGTCTGAATTGGGAATCAAAGCGATGGGAAGTGAAAACCGAAGAAATCCGCTGCGTAGAAAGGTTATGTTCTAATGTAAACAAGGGGGAAGATGTTATCTGGCTGGAAACAGTGAGGGAGGAAGAGTCGAGCAGACAGGTCGTCTACTCAAGATGGCGGACCCGCCCCTCTATAATATTTTTTACCCCCTATATAAAACACTCGCTCGCCACATCACCTGTTCGCTAGTTGTTGACTTCCGGCCTTCCTCGCCTCTGATGTAACACACTCTAGCCTTTGTCCATAAATAACGCTATTCTTCACACTTCCTGCGGCAACGGTGCGACGCGCAGTTCTCTAATTTGGTATTTCTTGTCATCCCGTTCAGTCGAGCGTCACTTACGAACTCTTATGTGATTGATCCAATGAACCCTCTCCTCTAAATTTATGATTTCTAGAATCTGAGCAAAGGCTTCAAAGCAAGTGAATCCAGTTGGGCAGTATACAACTTGTCTGTGTACAACAATCACTGTATCACTAAATCGCAACATCTTTAAAAATCGTCGAAAAACATTTTTTCGTCATTTACCGTCTTTTATATAGTGTTTAATTTATTCATATTCTGATTTGTGTGCTCAAAGTCACTTAAGGAAGTTTTTATATATCTACTAATTTTGATAAGAACGCAATTTGTGTGCTCGGTAATTTGGTACAGGCCTACCAATTTGGATGGTCGCAGTTTATAAGGCATCTAAATTAAGAAAAATGTTTAAAGATTGACAGCTAAAAAGGGGAAATAAAAAGAATTTCTTCGATAAAACTTTACTTATTATTATTGCTGAATGGCTATAATGGCCAAAGAAAATGTTTAAGCTCACAATTTGATTACACTGCGTTGTGTTTCAAGTAGTTTACTTGAAAACAAATATACAATTCTGAATCACTTGTTCCTTTTAAATGGGTTTTAACTGCTGTCACTCACTATAATAACTCGCATCTGACTGTAGAGTTAGATCATGATGACTAAAGACATTTAATAAACAATGCCAGGGTGTCCTAATTAGGTACCAGTTAGATGTTGTGGTACACATAAACTGAATTTATCACAACCATTACAGGCAAAATAAATATATGAAAAAAACACCACTCTCACCATAAAGATTTAGTTTAGTCATGTAACCGTTAGTGGAAGATAACTAAGAGGACACATACTGTATAAAATGTACACGGTTTTCAGTTGTTTCTTGCGCCTACATTTGTGTTGTGTAAGATAAGCTGGATTAGATCTGGACCCGGTGGTCTGTCGCTCCAGACGGACATGGACGGTCCCACGGGCAGCTGAACACGGGCACTCACTCCCACTGGTTTGGTCAAGTGCCAACACTTGGCATGAGTCACAGTTCAATTTGCGATATTTCTTAGAATTGCATGTCTTTCGTTTTCCTTAAAAAAAAATAAGATTTCTCGAATTGAATTTGTTCTTGAATAGATTTTTTCATTTTTTATATGCAAATCTCCTAACCTCTGGTTTGCAGTCTGAATCAGCATTTTTGTTTCAATAATATTTAGGGCATTAAATCTGTTTTTAGACAAAAAAGTGTTATTTTGATCTTCAAAGTAATCTAGTCTAGGAGACTGCGACTCTCTAACTAAGAGGTCAGATGTTCGATTCCCTGTAAGGTCAATACAAATTTGCAAATGGGTTTGAACAGTTTTTCTTTAAGAGCGTTTGGTACACTTAAAAAAATATCATTGACGTTGTAAGAACTGATAAGAAAGGGAAGGATGTAACATTTTAAACTTACGTTTCAACATAGAGTCTAAAGAGCCTTTTGTTATGTAATGAATGGCTTTCCTAACCAATGCTCATATGATACGAAACATGTAGTGAATGTAATTAGTAACACACGCGTATTAGTAATTTATTAATTATAATTGACTTAATCTATCACACAATAGTCTTCGATCTTAGTCATGGGGTATACCAGACCAAAGACTACACAATGCCAAATGTATCTATTTGAACATTTGTATTGCTTGGGTCTTTATACTAACAAAACAATAATATGTGTCGACTATGTTAGCGAATTGTGTTTTCAGGAGAACACAATAATTTATTGAGTTCGAGTAATTTTGAACAATACATATTCCAGATTTATCAAATATTATAGCACGAACAAAATATGTAAGACTCTGTTCGATATTTTAATGTATACCAACCAAACAACAATGCTTCAATTATGGCAGTAAGAGTATAATGGTACCGATTGTAATTACTGACGCATACCCGACACACGTGTTAGGTTTGGTCGATTTAAAAATTAAGTTCACATGCTAGAGAGAGGAGGGACAGTGGACTTAAATAAGATAAATACCACCAACAAGGGGCGAAGGAATTGGGCTAAACATTAGAGGGTGACTCTAATGTCCGTTACAAGACCAACACAGATTTGTGACTTTCTCCCTATGCTTCAACAAATTAGTACTAAATCTTTTTAGTAAAATAATCTCTGTATTTGATGTGTGAAAATATTCAAGATATAAATAATTTCCATTATGGAACAATAATTCGATGTTAATGTTTGAGAAAAATGCCGCCTCTAAGCGACCCAATGCAGAGTAAAAATACAAATAATATTAAGAACTTCTTAATGTTTAATAAGTTGTGCTTTTTATTAAGACTTACACGGTAAGTATTCGTGTTATGACCGACGTTGTAAAACACGAGTAACAAATGATGAACGATGAAACCTCAGTCTAAAAACAAGCTTCAAGATTTATGGCATTATTTGCAGCAACACAATCCCAGAGAGGTTTTACGATAAATTTTATAGTTCAAAGCTTCGGAAACTTTTCTACAATAACATCTCAGCCACATCTTATAGATGTAAGCATCAGACGTAATGGAGAATACGATATATTATGTACTGTTGACTTAGACAACCTAACAAGTTTATCCTATTCTATACAGTTTCTAAGTGACGGTTACTTAATTTTCAATTGAATATTTATCATTTATTCCTGAAATATTAATGAAGAGAAGAAATTAGTATATTGAGATCCTCGCAACAACAAAATCCACTCATTATACGAGTATTTACCCGTTTTCACAATATGAAATTTTAAAAATAAAAGCCGAGACAGAGATAATACATTTGATAAATGAGAAAGAAATCGTTGGTTTGAATTTGAATAATATTTCTACAAACCATTAAGGTAAATAAGGAATATTTAAAAATATATCTAATTATAAATTTAGTTTCACATCAATCACTTAGAAACCTCAATTTTTCTTATCGTATTTAAGGAGTAGTTGAAATTCCCATGTCTTCTAATGAAATATTGGATTTCTTCAGAAAACGTTTATAACTTAAGAGAAACATTGCATATAACATTACACAGTAGGGCCTACTCAGTTAATGAAAGGGGTGGTCAAATTAGTTAAACAATAAACATAGCAGTTACCATGTTACATGTAATGTGTTGTACTGTCTTTAAGAAGGAATTGAAGTTCACCTCGATTGTTCGCAATTAAACATATTAAGATGAATTTCAATATATATATATATATATATATACAACATATATTACATAAGATTAATAGTTTTAACGTTTTAAAATAATAAATTTTAATGTTGAAATATCAGATTTAGTTTTGTTGATTGTGCTCAGGTAATATCTGTTGTTGTGTCAAACTAAGTGAAGTGATAAAAATGTATTAAATTTATCTATTTTACTGCTTCAAATAAGCAACAAAAATTTAATGTGCATATATACTTATCATAGTCTTAAACCGAAATGCCTTCTAATCGTTTAACCGAACCCGCATTTTAGGTGAGATCTGAAACAAAAGACTTAAAGACGAATGGTTTTTTTTTTCTAATTTAGGAGGATTTTATACAGTAAAATGCAACTCCCCAAGGAAAAACACAAAGAAGAGATAAACATATTAGTTTTGACATGACAGATAAGATAACCTAAAAACAATCTAAAGTGGCCGACTCACAGTTCCTCCTCTGTGTGTTAATCCAAGTCTCACTTTGGCATATTTCTTCATAACCACTCGCCACACGACATAAGCCATTTCGTCACCACCGAACTTTACATTTACACGAGACAAGTTATCGTTATCACCTGACACACGAGCTGTTATCTCTACTAGCGCGCGCACTAGACTGACAGACTACTGCCCTGCCGCTAGACACTAGAGCAGGACAGCGCTACTGTCAACAGAGTGCGCCACACCGACCGCGCGATAGACACAGCTGATCCATTGTTGCTGATATTGGACCAATTAACCTCTCTCCATTTGGAAGCGAATATTTGGGTTCCCTTTCATAGACGTGGGCGGACAATCTTTAATCAATTTAATGTCTTTATGGCATTGCGGTTAGTAATCTGGTGTTGTAACATCTGCTGTTTCGATTGGAATTCCGATGAATTTGTGTGAAGTGCGATTGAGTAGTTCATAATAAACTTTGTCCTCGGTAGTACAAGTACTTTTATGCATTTTAAGGACAACAACGCCGAGGGCAAATTTTTAAAATGCTATAACTACTCATCTTTTGTTATTTATAAAAGTTTCACAAGCGGACAAATTGCGCACCTTCAACTCCTTCATACTGGGCGACGACCGTGTGTTGTACTCGAACGTTGGGCTGATTGAGAGATTTGTGTGATCCATTCGATCGAGTGGTGAGCTCTTGTCTCGATACTTGGTCAGTTTTAGAAGCTTAATCATCTTTTGCCCCTGGCGACAGTCGAGTTTCCGTAATGTACCATTAATTTGTGTAAAGAGAATATCGCCTTTCTACTTTTATATTTTACAATCTCCTAGAGGATCAACTTAGGATAGGTTTTATGTTTTTCTCTTGCCGTATACTTTATCTTGTCATATGTGCAACTACAGTACTTTTAGCTATGTTCTGTGCTGTATGTTTGTAGATCAATATTAAAACTTAGACTCTCCATTTACTAAGATTATGATAGCCCAAAGACTATACTAATGTTGAGATGTTGAGTTGTGTTGTGTGTTATTTCCATAGTTAACAGTTTTAGTAAAGAACATGTGCATTTAAAATGTCTTGGATTCTCGAATATCGATTTTAAGCCAAATTTTGAAAATGCTGAAAGTGTCTTGTAGTCTTAAGAATAACAACTAGTGCGTAGTGAGAGACGTCTGACATTTATGTTAACGTTCTCTCGGGTATTCACATCATCAGTACAAGAAAAGACTAAAATTCTCACGTCCTATTGATAAGGAGTTTTAATAGATGTTAAAAGATTCACAATAATACACACGTATCAATATCTTGGTTAATGGCTGAAGTCTATCTTCCCTTGCTACTTTTACTGATTGATCGGATTATTATATTTCATACGTTGATGGAAAGACATTTTAGGAAAACAAATGTCGCTCCTGAGTATACTTTATAAAATGCTGGCGTTACTTGTAGCATAACAAGAGCTCGCGTATATGTTAATTGAACTTTTTCAAAAGAAATTAGATTCTGAGCACAGTTTACGGTTCAGTATGGTCAACAAGGGTCTTGAGAACCTTCAAGCGAAAGACCAGCCAAATACAGTGCAACTGTAGAGATGAAGCGTCTCCCACAGAAGTTAATGCCCATAGAGGAAGATAAAAATCAGAAACAGTAAAAAACAAAAAAGCTTTGTGATTTATTTATTTGTCAACGACAAAATCCAGTAACAGTTTTTACAGTTTCAGTGGTTACACATACATTGACAAAAATAAAAAATAACTATATGTGCAAATACAATAACAACAGAGAAAACAAAATCCGTAGTTCAGTATACTTGCGTATAGAAATAAATATTCGAAACAATAATACAAACACGAAACTATTAGTAACAATAATCACTAGCGAAGAATGAAATTTGTTACTATGCAAAAGCATTTGGAGCTAGTAGATGACAATTATGTTTCCTTATTACCACATTCTGAACAACAAAACCTGTTTAGAACCTAATTCCTTTCAAAACTTTCAATAGATGCACCACCAAGAGCGAACAATACACTCCACCCTGTATAGTGATCATTGCGCTCGAGACAAACAAGACAAGCCTGTGGCCTCCACACCGTATCCAAAAATATTTGCATGCACAATTCCTGAACTTTCTCGTCTAAGAAATCAGGTAGTAGTGCTATTGTAGTGGCAGTCAGTAATGTTGTTCGGCAAATATCTGGATTGCGCCAAGTTCGTGTATGAGGTAAAAGTAATTTACAGAACTTCACGTCTCAACAACAGGATTGAACAAACCATTTAGGCCTATATCTTGTAGAGAATTGTAAGATCTCCCTTTATTGAAGCAAACTGTTTTCTCCATTGTTGGTGTTGAATTTCTTCGATGGGAAGTTCTAAGTGCCTGTTGTATCCTAAACATATTCTCATCAGTCAAAGTAATCTGATTTACACTTGTTCAAGTGAGATGATATAGGGTAGATAATTAAGTCATACTCTAGCTTTAAAAGAGTTTTCTATATGGTCTTAAGAGTGGGCAAAGACAGGCACTCTCTTGATACGGGCGTTATAAAACCGATTGCCGTGTTGGCCTTGTTGTAAACTTTATGAACATGCTCCTGGGTGTAGGGAGATTGTTGTAATTACACTATGTTCTGAGCTGCGTAACAAGCTCCAGTATCATTCCCCCCACATTATATTGAAACTGGTGACACTGGTGTGACTTAAAGTAAGTAATTTATTTACATTTATTTAACCTCATTCAAGTCAAATAATTAAGCGGGCCACAAGTCTGGTAATAACAAAGTTATGTTGTAATTGAGTCTGATCTCGTGAGCATTTAATGTTACAATACTGCTTCGGATAGTCTGCAATAAATAAATATTTCACAGTTAGTTTTCGTTCTATAGCAATAAATAAGTATAATAAGAATTGTTCCAAATAAGAACCTTGTAGGACTCCTGACGTGACAATGACGGCACTAAATAAGCAGATATGTGACGAATTGCTAACGGGTGATAATATAGATAAGATGAGATCCACGGTACCACACTACCTGTTATACCACGGGGCTCCAATTTGGCCAGGAGGTGGGCATGACTGATAGTTTCAAATATTTTGGAGGTCGTTGTAAATGTAATAAACCCGGTTTCCTCCAGTAAAAACATAAATAATGCAGAGATAACAGATTTTTAAAGGTTTGTCATCTACTTTCCCTCTCTAAATCCATCCTATTCGTAGTTCAGAACTGCAATAATGTGTAAAAACTTTTAATCATGCTCTGAAAATAAATATAAAAATATCCCTCTTAAGCACTTGTAAAAAAGTAAAAGTAAAATACATATCTAAAAAGTAAAGAAATAAAAATAAACTATAAAGTAACTATGAAATTGTGTATCTTAAGCGCCTTCTACAGTTTTGATTCACGCGTACCTTTTTCTCAGTAATACACATCTGACCACCTATGTGATATTTTTACTTTAGCTGATATTAGCTAAATATTAGTTGTTAGAGTGAATGATAATATGGAAACTGTTAAATTACTTATAGTATTAACAATTTTAAAAGTGTTACTCAAAAATAACATAACGATGGCAAGTGTTCCATAATCTGTTCTCATTTTAAATAATATAGTATCAACTTTAAACAAAAATAGAATTTTGTTAAATTATGTTTAATAAACAAATGTTTATTAAAATGTATGCCAGTTTGTCCAATATAGCTTTCCCAGTCAATACAGTTAATTCTGTATACTCCAGATTGTTTGTATAATTCTTGTTTGTCATAATTTTGGTTCACTTTTCAATAAGTTTAAATGTATTATTTCTTGTTTGGTGACTGATGGAAAATTTTGAATTTTGAAAGGTTTTTCGAACAGCTTTGTTTAATTTACAATTGAAAGGTATACATATATATTTCTGAATTTCTGTAGTATTAGGATTAGGTAGTATTACGTTGATGTGTGTGTGTGTGTGTGTGTGTGTGTTTTAGGTCTTAGGCTAGATGTAACAAGTGTGGTTGTTTAAAAAATAATATTATTGTCATCTAATACCTTAAAATATGAGACAGCAAAATTTTTATATGACAAATATAATTTTATGAGCGATGAACATTTAAGACAAACTCGATTAAGAAATCATATTTTGCAGTTTCCTGTACAAATAACCAATATTAATACTTTATCCTTTCACACATAATGAATAAGACTAATGAATTCTTTGGACCTTATTGTAAAGGAAGTGAACTTTCTCAAAATAATGAAAAATGGACTGTTATGGACTACAAATATATGAGTAGTTTTATGGCAAACGAGTTCAATTAAAGCGCTGGTTTTCAAATTTTTAACTAACGTAGGTATAATGTTAAATATGAAGTTTGTAAAGGACTGTGTTGTATATGACTAAAGGATGGTATTGTATATGTATTGTAAAATAAAGATTGAATGCAAGTAAAATAATAGCGTAGTAATTTGTATATTTGTAAAATAACTACTGAGTTATCAAATTGTCCTTTTCCGGTAATGTTAAACTTTTATAATTCATATTTTGTTCCCAAATAAGAGGGATACTGATTGATTCGAACTTTTCGAGCAACTTCTTAAATTAAATACAGATTACTAATCAAAATTACAACTGTGTCATATAAATTTTACATCTGTTTAAATGGTCCACGTGTGTATATTTAGTTGTTTATTATTTATTTAGAGGTTAATGTATACTAATGATGGTTGAATACCGAAACACGTGTATGGCAATAAGAAATTTTAAAGGGGGTTTTAGTTTGTTGACTTTTCATTATACTAATATATTTGTCTCCAGGCAACCCTGTGTGACCTCTTCTGGATGCAGAAAATTCTGTTAAACAAATTTGCACTACAGAAACCTCAGAAAACAATACAGTAATTAATATTTTACTCAAACAGACAATTATAATCCAATCTGAGAGTCTCCCTAGAGGCAAACGTTGATAGGCAGCTCAGAGCAAATGTTTCTGAGTTGTGATATTTAGCCAAAATATTTATGTGTGAATCCCATTTTGGATTTAAGTCTAAATGAACCCTTATAAAATTAGCGTAGAGTGAACTGTTTAGGGTGAGGGTGTTCAAAGTAAAGTGGTTCGGAAGATTTTGAGTTTTTGATGGTGAAATTGTATGAGATTAGTTTTTGAATTATTAAGAAACAGTTTACTCTTGTTCACATCTCCAGAAGAAGGTTCTAAGTTAATTCAAGGTATTGGTAATCACTAAGGTGGTCTTATCTGAAAAGTGAGTTACGGTGAGTGTTTCATTCTTCACCGTGTTGTAGATGATTTTTGGAAGATCATTGATGTAAATTAGAAACAAAAGTGGTCCCAGAACTGAGCCCTGAAGTAAACCTGTCTCGACTACTAAAACGTCTAAATGCTATAAGTTGCCATTGTTGTGGACTTCAACACCTTGGACACGGCCAATCAAATAAGATTTAACCCAGTCCAGAGTTATTCCCATAATACATATTGTCCAAGCTTCATTAGTGGATATTATGATCAACTACATCAAAAGCCCTACTTATGTCACAAAATGAATCGAGTATATATTCACCAGAATCCACGGAGAACAGGATTTGTTTCAAGGTGAAAGCTGTAGCAGATGAAGAGTTAAACTCGGGCCGAAACCAAACTGATATGGAAAGAGAACGTTGTTGCTTTGAAGAAAGTTAATAAAGTCTAAAGTGAATAATCTCAGAACGTTTTCGAGATCACAGGAGTTATAGATATTGGTCTGAAAGAACGGGGATCGGATTTATTGGTGTTTGTTTTAAAGAATGGAATGGTTTTGTTGATTTTTAAATCTGTTGGAAAAATCCCTTCTGATAGAGAAGATTTGAAAAAAGCATTAAAACTGGAGATAGTTCATCGACATATTTTATGAAAGGAAGATGAGAGACTGAAGATGTCTTTAGAAAAACTATTTTTTAGGGACAAAATGGATTGCCTGGCCTCAGATATATCAATTACGTGGTGGAAGAAAGAGGTTAGTATTGAAGTAATTGATGTGTAGCAGATAACACGTTTGCTGAATTGGAATTTGTTGCTCCTGATGATTGCTTCATGTATTCAGAGACATTAACAAAGGAATGGTTTAGGATTTAAGCCATTTTGTTTTGAGTCTCTGACCGTCCTATCCATGTACTCCAGCTCACACACAACCCTGTTCAGAGGTTCTTGGATTGTCTACAATTGTTAATTACCTTCCAGGATGCTCTCGCTAGATTACAGCTATTGGAGATATTTTTTAAGTCTGCCTGGACTTTTCATCAAACGTTAATAATGTTTTTTGATGTTACTATAGTGAACTTTAAGCTTCGGAGGTCTGTCCAGCTGCAAAACATAACCGTCCAGCAGACTACGATAACTCTCAAGGACTTCCTCAGTAAGCCATTTGGGTATCCCAGGGCCTTTCAAAACTTTTGTGACCAGTAGAACTCATGATTTAAAGTGCTTATTGATGGTATTAGAAAACGTTAAAAACATAAAATCAGACGAGTTTTGTTTGAAAACGTCAAGTCAAAATTCAGATTGAAGAAGTGTCCTGAATTCGGTGATATTCCTGGCAGTAAATGCTCTGGAGTATGCTACTTTCTTCTTGAAAGGTTTGATCTTGGCTGGAAAATCCAATAATACTTCTATCATTACAGTTAACTGGCGATTGTACATTGCCCATATAAAATCATCAGCTGTAATTCTAACTAAAACTGACACTATAATTTTAGCTACATTCAGACTGGTTTTCAAATAACATGTTATTACTGCATATAAAACCATGCAATTGTTCATACACCAAATTCCAACATTTCTGGATACATACTATTTAAATTTATCAATTATAATGTACCACAACACACGTTTGGTTTAATTTATAATTACTCTTATTAAGTGTATTTGTATTCCATCACTTCCTACTGCATTAGATGAACTATTTGGAAATTGCACTATCAATAGAATCCCAATTAAATTCATTAAATGTAAATAAGTAATTTATCCCAATACGAAAAACCATATTACTATGATAATACTCAATTAAATCCATATTGGGGTAAGGAAGTGCTTCTTCAGGAGGCAGGGGGTACTTTTGATATTCAATTAAATTTGATTCATACCAATAAAATTTTACATACAAAATAAATGTTTTTCAATGAAAACAAAATATTTAAATTTGATGTACTAACATAATGTATTTAACATTTTAGACGCTTAAAAATATTTATAAATGTAACATTTTAAAGGGATACGAGATATTCTTGAATATGTCTAAACGAAATTAATGATAAATTGTATATTTAAGCAAACCTAAATATAGTTTGTGTATTTGAAAAAGTCTATACAAAATACTAACCAGGATTTGACTAATGTTTCATTGGTTGAACTATAGAGCATTGATAAAGATCAAAACGGTAAACAAGTTCAACATGTGTAGGGGATGAAGTCGGATCACACACATTAAAATACTGTTGATAACATATATGAAAGAACAAATATTTTTTTAACAAACGAAACTCCACCAAAGTATTAGTTTTCAAGTTGTCATGCACACATTTAATCTAAGCCAGAAGATAAAAGTTACAAAATTAAATAGCATATTTTTTTAGTTTAAATAACGGAAAGATTATAATGATTGAGCTGCAAATAAACAGATGATGCACTTTCATTATTACTATATTATGTGCCAACTGGTGTAAAAACAGTAGTTATTCGTTTCCTTTAGCCTAGGTTAAGTGAACAGTGCGTGGTACTAATATCGTTTGCTCAATGTTCTGTCCTAACTTTGCCTCAAGAGCATAACTTGTTCTCAAATCTTCTCTTCATTTAGAAAAAAAAATTATGGTTGCCTGTAAAGTCGGTTTTACGGGCGAAGATTTTACGTGACAACGTCTTTTTCTCGGTAGAATATTTATTGATATGAATATTATTAAATTGCACAATAGGAACAAGGAATTGAATGAAAATAAGAATTGCACAAATTTTAACTATAGAAATATATTTTGTTTACTAAAACATTGTACATAATTTGAAATTAATTAAAATTTGTTATTGTAAATGGTAAAGTTGAATAAAACATTTACTAAAATTGGAATTTGAAATTCTTGCTAAACACAGTTAAATTCTAACTCCGCGCGTGGTGATTGGTCGGTTTAGTTCGTTTGTTTGGTCGCACTGTTATGGCAGATTAGAGGTTATAATTTGTTATTTTAAATGTTTGACTAGCAATACGCGCTGTTTCTTCTCAATCGACTGAATTACGATTGATTGCAGAGTGATTTAAACTAATAATTTACTTAACACTATCAACATTTGTCAATAGTATGACATAACCTATAAACTCAGTTTCTCAACTTTTGTGTCAATCTAACAATTAATCAATCAATCATAGTTTACGATAATGAAATATCAGTGTACAATTATTTACCTTTATTGTTGTAGTTGTTGTAAATGACGAATCTAAGCACTCCACATTTTCACGAATAAACATAGTTATCTGCTTTATCCCGTGCGGCGGACCCACAGTTATCTGCTTTATCCCGTGCGGATCCCGTGCGGCAGACCCACTGGACGGGCATCGTAACGTTACCGGGCGTTACACTTTTTCATGAGTGACTCCGAGCCGCAACCTAATTTAAGACGTTGTCACGTCAAAAACAAGAAAATATAAGCAATTCTTTGAAATAAACATATAATAAACCAATGACCATTATATATATATATATACAAACAAAAACTAGTAGTTCTATATTCCTTAAAAAAGCTTAGGTAGGAGAAAATGTTGTTTCTAATTATTTGTTTACCAAAATGTTAAATTTTAATTTAAAACTGCTTCAAATTTTATGTTAAAGACGTTTTGGTTTAGCACATGGTATTTGCAAAGAACCGCCTGTCGAGGTAAAACACAACAAGTACGTACGGGCCTACAAAAACATAATAGGAAGTACAGAAGTTGCAACCCATGACTTGTTTATGGGGTCGTTCAGGGAAGTAGCGTTGGCCCTGTTTCTTCTATAAATAAACGGTATCCAATAAATTAATATCGTGTCGACTTTTTGCTGACGATAATACCGTGGTACTACTACGTACTACGTACGTGGTTGTTGGATGCACAAGTTGTTTGTGGGACGAAGTTTATGGCCAGAGCTCGGACGACCTAATAAACACAGGTAACTGTGCTGTTCTCAATTTCAGCAAACCCCACAATGAAGAACATTTTAATTACGTTACTGTCCGAACGTCTATGAGCCGTGTTGATAAATACCATTACCTGGGAGTAGGTCATGTCCCAAACTCGAATGTACTTAATCAAGCAAAATCTCTCTATTTAACTTCGTTTTGAGAATCAGTACAAATTTACAATCATAAAATATCTTACTGAGTCACATATACATAAATTGTTAGACATATTCTTGAGTGGCGTGATATCCATACTTTAATGTTCATATGTTGAAAAATACAAACTATTGAATCGTCAGAATGATGGGGGATCGTCTTGGATAGGCATTGTGAGGTACCATTTCTGAATTAACCATTAGATTTGGGCTACTACCACTCCGAAAATGAAGAGAAGATTCCAACCATGTCCTTTTTTTAAAAAACTTGTCAGTGGACTTGCTTGCGGACTGTTCGAAGTTGCTGGAGATGATGCACTGTAGAGAGAGAGACTGGGAGACATCCTAGGCTAAGCGGATTCAGCGGCTATCAGAACAGCATGCCTAGACTTTTGAGAAAGGAAAACAAGATAACCAGTTGCACCTATATCTTCAACTCTACAAATTAATCTTTCAATAGAAGCTTAATGTAATGATAATAATGAAATCAATAAATAAAAATAAGAAAACACGGCCTCGCCACAAAAAATATAAATCTGGAACCTACTAGTAGAGTGATGCAGCTGTGTTTTGATCCACGATATGACTAAGGCACATCATAACTTTTGAACGTGTAGAGTTGTTCAAGTACCTAGATATTGTAGGTATTAACTGTTCTTTATATTTTTGGCATTTGTCAAATATAAGGTACAACAACCATGACCAGGTATTTTGACCATTTGTCAAACATTTAATTTTATACAACACTTAAGACAAATAACAACAGGAACAGGAAAACTTGCAGGTATACTTTTTAATTTTAAATTTTTTAAATTAATAAAATAGGTCATTAATTTTTGTTGTGTTACTCTGTATTAACGAGCTTTTTAGCAGACTATGAGGATGGCATAAATAGATCCTGACGAAACTACTCTTTATTTAAGACGTAGTTAGTTAAAAAAAACTCAGATGGCCCATACATAGGTCGTCGGTATTTTTAGAGCAACATAGCCTATATGGTTTCAATCTGTGGACATAATAGTGACGAACAAACTGTCGATTACGGGGTAATCCAGGGCAGTACGTTAGGACCAGTTTTATTTTTGATTTATATCAATAATATATCCAGAATTAATTTATTTGGGAAGCTTTATTTGTTTGCCGACGACAGTTTGATTTTCATTTCAGGAAAAAACTGGCGAGATGTTAAATTAAATGCAATGAGTGACTTAAAGACGGTAAAATAATGGTTTGACCAAAATATTCTTTCATTGAATATTTTCAAAACAAAATTTATGCCTATTTCTTTGCATTCTTGTACAGAATATAATTTGACAGATCTAATAATTCATCAGTGCGGTAGTTACTCCAATTCGACATGTGGGTGCAAAGAAATAGAGCTCGTAAAACGCTATAAATACCTAGGAGTTGTTTTTGACTGTCGCTTAAAATGGTCTGAGCACGTTGATTATGTCCTTAACAAAATTAGAAAGTATATTTATGCATTTAGGAAACTAAGTGAAATTTTAGACGGAAACGAGATAAAATTAGCGTATTATGCTTACGTTCAGTCACTTCTTTCCTTCGGTAACATTGCGTGGGGCGGTGCGTGTAAAACGCTTCTCGAACCTCTTTTCATTACGCAAAAGAGTACCTATACTAAAGGCAGGGTTGAGGAAAAATGTGCGTTATCCAACTGAGTCTCTCTTTCAGGAATCCTCCCTACTTTCACTACGACAGTTATATATAAAAAATTTACTAATTCACATCTACAAAAATGCTAATACAATATTACCAGAAATTGTGCACTTCTACCAAACAAGATATTCAGAACATGTTGGTATTAATGTAATTAGATTAGATAAATCCTTTTCAAAAACCAATTCTTACTATATTTCACATATTCTATTTAGAAACATATGTAACAAATTTCAGCATTTAAATTTATTTGAATCAGGTAGTATTACAAAATTTAAATATAATGTCACAGAACTATTGTTACAAATTGGAGTCCAAGGATCCGAGACTCATTCACTCAGACCGGGGACCAACCTGACCTTGACCCCTCCTCATCCCCCGGCGCTCGTCATATCGTATGTGGTCTTAATTCTTTTTGTCTAATACAATATTATCTCTTATCTCCTTCATCACACAACTACATTTCTACATTTTATGCCTTAAAACACACCGACACGTAACAGTAACACTTTTTTTCGACATCTAGATAACATACACTTTTTAGTACAACTCTAGCCTACGCACAGGCTGCTTGCCCATGTAGGCTAATTTCCATTTAGAATATATATTAATATCTAATAGATAGTTTAATTAAATTATAAAAATAATATTATCCAAATACTATACTTAAAATTAAATTGTTTTATTTGATCGCCACTTAGTAAGTGTAGTAAAAGGGTAATTTACTATTTATCAAATGTAAATAAATGTAATATCTATGTGTATATGTTTTTGGAAATAAAAAAACGTTTCTATTCTATTCTATATATATATATATATATATATATATATATATATATATATATATATACATAGAGAGAGAGAGAGAGAGAGAGAGAGAGAGAGAGAGAGAGAGAGAGAGAGAGAGAGAGAGAGAGAGAAATTATGAGAGATGTTTATTGAAATTATATATATATAGGACTATGTTTTGAATTAGAAAGCTGGATAGTACACGTTTAACGCACCAAACATCCCATTCCCATTCACGCAGATCGGTATCTGGTATCCGTGTATCGTGCATACCATGCCCACTTATGAGGCGTAGTGTAGTTCTATAGTACTTCAGTATGGTATCATAGTGCGAGCGGAACATCCTCGAGCTTCTTGTGATGAAAACCCACTGAACAAATCAAATCAAAGATTCAAGTTTGTTTCTCTTCTATCAATTTTGTGTACTACATGTAAAATAGCTTTACGTAAAAAATCTGTTATTTTACAACAGACTACTTATGAGGCGTAGTGTAGTTCTATAGTACTTCAGTATGGTATCATAGTGCGAGCGGAACATCCTCGAGCTTCTTGTGATGAAAACCCACTGAACAAATCAAATCAAAGATTCAAGTTTGTCTCTCTTCTATCAATTTTGTGTACTACATGTAAAATAGCTTTACGTAAAAAATCTGTTATTTTACAACAGACTACTTATGAGGCGTAGTGTAGTTCTATAGTACTTCAGTATGGTATCATAGTGCGAGCGGAACATCCTCGAGCTTCTTGTGATGAAAACCCACTGAACAAATCAAATCAAAGATTCAAGTTTGTCTCTCTTCTATCAATTTTGTGTACTACATGTAAAATAGCTTTACGTAAAAAATCTGTTATTTTACAACAGACTACTTATGAGGGCTAGTGTAGTTCTATAGTACTTCAGTATGGTATCATAGTGCGAGCGGAACATCCTCGAGCTTCTTGTGATGAAAACCCACTGAACAAATCAAATCAAAGATTCAAGTTTGTCTCTCTTCTATCAATTTTGTGTACTACATGTAAAATAGCTTTACGTAAAAAATCTGTTATTTTACAACAGACTACTTATGAGGGCTAACTGAGGATACGTTTTTATTAACACAGAGATCAAGGTAAAACCTCCGTTAAAAGTAGGAACACGTCTAAAATATATGAATAGCTTATTTCACAAATTTATTTCTTTGGTGTTCCAGTGCTAATGAATTGTAAAATAAATACGATTAGGTCTTGGTTTAAATACAGGTCTTGGACTAAATTCTAGGTCTTGGATAAATAATAATGGTTTGAATAATTTTATATCAAACATATAGATTTTTTATGAAAAATCGAATATTAGTATAACGTAATGTTTCAACTAATTGTATGTTCCATTATCAAACAATTAAATACTATCAGGGAGACGAGCGACTTGCAGTCAAGAGGGTATTAGAATAAAGGGCACAGAATTAAGTAAGGCTCATGGAATTGATTGACTGTAAATTTTTCTCTCTTCTAGTAAGCTAAAGTATGAATTACTGAATTACGATTGTTAATAAAAGGGTTCCCAACTCTTAAAATTTCAAACCAATTTTCTGTTTGAGATGTATTACTTACTAAAAATATTCAAAATGTCATGTGCGGTTTCTTGCATAAAGCAATTTTCCATCCTAAGTATCCACATAGTCATGCACGCGTAGGAAAGGAAATTGTACATTACGAGTTTACGGAATAACGAACGGAATGGGAGACTATTTGGTTTGCAAACAGCCACTGATTCTGCTGTAGTGTGGGCTAAAATATGCCACAAGTTAATGAACCTCAGGAAAATATTTATATTTATTTTATCTAAATAAAACCTCAATTACTTTATAATGGTGATTGTTAGCAGTACGTCGTTAAAAATCTTGATGTTCTCACACATCTCATCTGAAAAAGTAATCAGTGTTGTTTCGGAATTAAATTTTTTAGGTAGATTGCTTTAGTTTTCAACAAAAGTTATAGCTCATGCTTTACAAACCCTTGGTGCACGATGTCATCCTAAGTCCATTAATGCAACATAAGAACCCCTATTATTGTATGGAATGGAGGAGGAAGTTACCTAGGATTTGCTTAAAGCATTAGTAAAATCTAACTTTCCGCAGGATATCTCAAGAACGGATTGAGTCATAGACTTGAAATTTTTCATATTTTGCTACCACTTCGATGGCTGGCAAAATTTCTTTTCTGCCAGTCGATTCATTAAATTTGTGTTTGTCTGTTTTTCCGTAGAATATCTCTAGAACAAATTGAGCTACAAACTTTTTATGACGCTTATGACTACATCGACAAGATACTCGATGGGATATCTGTCATTATATCCTACTACGTGACACGTGGTCTAGTGTACCTCTACGTTGTAAATGAAAAATATAGGTTTAAGGGTTTACAGTGCGCTTTTCATGACTACTTTGTTCCTATTTTGAACAATACGAACCATATTACAAATTGTTAGTTGGATAAAGTAGTATTGCTAATAATGGTTTTAATATATTTTTCTTTCGATCACGACTTTTACGTTTTTACTGAACTTATGGCATGTGACCTGTGACTGGATGGCTTACTCTCCATTCAGCTTGATTTAATGAAGGGATCATTGGAAATCTTGAAAGCAATTTAATTCTAGAAAACAGAATATTTAGGCCCATAGGTATGACACACGCCACCCACCTGTAGGGCTACAGACATAAATAAAAGTGCAGACACAAGCGCCTGCGTTTCGCAACTTCGCCACGAGGCGGCGAGCGCCACATGTTCATAAGCCCACGTTTCTGCCCGAACATAAAATTAATTTTAATGTGTTCAGATGAGAACTCTTTTCTTGCAACGTCTCGCTGACGGGTTTATGGTGACTTTTTGTCAGGTACATTGACTCCCCGCCGAGCTCGAGTCTTGCCCTCTTGGGAGTCGCCGAACATATGGAGAAATCACAGCTAATTATGGAGTTTTGTGACTTGTTCTAGTTCAAATTCTCATTTCATATAATAAGTGCAAACGGAAACCGTACAAATTGGCGCAATATGGTCCATTTATCGCATATTAAACTAATAAACACAACATACATCTCGAGTAAATTCATCATACGTTCCCACAATAGCCTTTCGTGAAATGGTTGATAAAATACGATTTTCTACCATACTGAAAATGCAGGGCTATTCTGAAAGAACGGTTAAAAAATAAGGTTAATTTATTTCCAAACGAAGCTTTACAAAACTATGAAAACTGAATACAACAATTCTTCATATTAACAAGTGAGTATTTATGTAAATTAAAACAATTTTAATATGCATTAACCAATAACCCTGTATTATTTAACTATCGGTACAAATATTAAAACTTTGGAAATTCATTCTTTGGATACCTTAGCTTAGAATTCAAAGATTTTAGCTCTTCTAGGCTAGGATTCTAGACTAGGTGAATTAAATTAAAAAGGTTAATTTTAATTTTTTTATGGCTTTCAGAGTAAGTAGTCCCAATATACATTTAATTTTTCATTTCGATCTCGATGCAGCATGACGTTTAGAGAATTTAAGTTAGATAACTAGATTTACAAACGAAAGATCTTCTGCATGTTTCCAATTTATAAGATTTCGTTTCTATAGATATATATATATACCTTTACGGAGTACGGGGAAGCTTTATAGAGGTCAAAATAATGCCCCCCGTTCCCCACAAAACAGCTACAGTGCCCAAAATTAGATTATAAAAAAATTGTTGTTATTAATGAAAAGAAACTAATAATCACGCTACATTATACAGTGTATTTTTAATTAGAAGACCCAACATTTTAACAATCTATATCCTGTAGGTGTCGGTCTATCAAGCGAAGTGGGTAATCAAGCTAACCCTCCAAAGAGAGTATGGTATTTCCTCTGTGGTATTATCTCTGGTGTTTCAATTCTAACTGAAAACTGTCAATATTCCCTTATCATACTAGCTTAATCTTCTTAACTTGTGTAGAGGCATTAACAATTTTTCAAATCTCATGTTTAAGTCTATGGTTCGTGGGAGCTTTCCATCGTGCCGCCTTCTTCACGTCTAGACTCAAAGGATGAACTTCTTCCGATATCCCTAAACCCACCTTGCACAGTCACAGGACAGGTCAGTCTTCAATAGTAAAATCTTTGTTGCAGCGACAATACAAGTTTATAGCAAATGTCATGTTGCAATAGCTTAAACTAATATTTGAACTTCCGTACCACAATTCTCTCACACAGACATAGATTTGGTTCATTTCCATTAACCATCACTAATAACTCCCACTTCAAAACGGGACCATTTTACTTCACATTATAAAACGCATAGCACGCTAAACAGCCTGCGAGGGCAAGCGTTCAAGAACCGCCGTCCTGTGCCTCGCAGTCCGGTAGTTCTCTCTGCCTCTAATCTGGTACGAATGTTTGTCTCGGCCATTAGTCAATGCACATTTTGACATACAATATAATGATGTTTCCAAAATGTAGAAGCTTGTGCAGAGTCAACAGTTGCTAACTTGTTAAACCTGGACGTCTCTCTGAACTTCAACTTTGCAATTACGCGAATTAATTCTTTTTGTAATTTAAACACTCTCATAAACTGTGTCTTGGCGCAAGTACCCCAAAAATCAACCCATAAGTGAAGTGGGGATAAATCTAGCCATAAGACGTCTTCAGAACTGAGTGAGGCAGATTATGGCTAGGGTCCTCAAAACACGAATGCCTGAGGCTAGATTGGCGCAGACGTGGCATAAGTGTTCCATGTAAAGGCTCGATCTAAGTCAATTGCAAGAAATTTGGTGGAATAAACTTCATGTAGTATGATATCGGCCAGCATTATGGTTGGACCACACTTCACCAAGCCGAGTGCAAAGAGAAAAATTGAAGAGAGATCGGAGCATCGGATGTTGAAGAATTTGGCTTGAGACAGAGACTGTGGAAATGTCTTATTCAGTTGTTGATGGCAATAAAGGTTGATATAAATCAGGAAGAGAATGGGACCGAGAACAAATCATTGAGGGACTCATAGCTCACATTTATGGAATGTTATATGTGATTTGAAATCTGAATGACGAGTTATTTGGCTTAGATGTGAACTGACCAATAAGAGAGACATACCTTGAATCCTGAGGGATCTAATTTGTCAACCAGCGTGTAATAGTCAACAAAATCAAAAGTTTTGGATAGTTCCTTCTAGATGTACAATCACATCAACAAGTCTCACTATTGCGTCTATCGTCGATTTTCCCTTTCTAAATCCAAACTGATAATTAGAGAGTTCATTTAGTTTATTTATAAACTAAATTGAATCGCTAGGATTAAACATGTGTATTTTGCTTGGAACTAGCAAAACTGAGACAGGCCTTTAATTTTGTTAAGTGTGGGATAGTCTTTAAAAAGTTGGATTTACTTTTGAAATCTTAAGGAGTGAGTGGAAAACTCCAATGCGAAATGAAAAATTTACTAGTGACGTTAGAGGTCTCACAATATCCGTAGAAAATTTCTTTATGATACACATCGACAATGAATTTATATCATTTGACTTTTTGAATGGGAGCTGGTTTATGTTACTGTCAAGCTCACGCTCGGAAAGTGGAGCCAGGACCGTTCAGTCAGTTGGGCTGCCTTCGTATGGGGTTAGCTCGTTGACGACGAACAGTTGCGAAAAACCGTCTAAGCTCATTGGCAACCTCAGTTCCACATTCAAAAGTCGATCTCCAATTAGGATACTTTTATGAAAAGTGGTTTTATTACTAATTATGTCCAAGTGGGATTAGAAATATTTTGTTGAGGTCAAAATCGCTTTAGAGACATATACTTACGCAGCTTGAATTAATTACTGTTTTGTAGACTCTTTTATATTTGCAGAACAAAATTATTAAATTTACGTCTCAAGTGTTTTATAAATACCAAAACTCCTTTAGTGATTTATGCATTTGTTTCATTTCTCTGAGAAACTGTGAGTTTCACTGAGCAATAGAGATTAAAATTGAAATTTAAACAATTATTATAAATCTTGAATCACTGTTCAACTGAGTCACTTATGTTTACAAAATGCCACTTTTCTTTTTCAAGATAATTATTGAAGAGAGTAAAATTTTCTGGCTTTGTGTCTCCTACACTTTTTGGAAATTCTGGCTCCCGTTTGAATGCTTTTCCATTGATTGTGGTTTCTTGGCCATAGTGGTCTAAAATGGCCACAGACATTAGGGAGGTTTGAGATTACATAGGCGATAGCCGATTGTGTTGTCTCTGTCATCCTTGTTGGGGTGTTGACGAGTAACCCAAGGCCATACGACCTCAATAAATCACCTATACGTTTAGTATAGAGATTGCTGTAGTCCACAGCGTTCATTTTGAAATCCCCCATCAACACAAAGTCATGGCGTTTGTTCATTAGGGCTTTCAGTAGGGATTTATATTTAGATAAAAGTTGTATAGTAGAGAAGACGCCATACAAATATATTCTTAAGGTGTTAATATTCAATCGACAATATATTTTAATGTTATGTACCATCCAAAACCTATTTTGGATTTTTTTAAAAATTTACTTTTCACTACATTTTTTATGTTTTGTGTAAAAATGGTATCAGATCCATAAGGGTGTGGGATAGAAGATATAATGAAATCAGAGGATAAAATAATACCTCTGGTTACAGATAATATCTTAGAGATAAAAATTCTACGATCCTTTCAGAGCATCTCTTATGTGACGCTGGAAATTCGTCATAGGTATTCTGAACGGTTCTCTCCTGCACACGGAAGGATGATAGTACTACCCATTTCCTTACTTGTGGAAAACTTGTAACTCGTTCAAGGAAAGGTATAAGTATAAGTAAGGTATAAGGTATAAGTAATAATATACCTAACCATATTTTCTTTTAGTACAACATTTATTCTCAAAGAGTGATTTTTTTAAAAGAACTACGCATATAGGTCCAGAGGTCACAATGGACGACTGATGCCCACCTCTAATCTTAAAAAAGGAAATTAAGGTATCATGTACAACTGAAAACTGAATTCGATTGTTTCTAAATTCCAACCTTTCTTCATCCACTTGGACATCTGTACAAATTTTCATACATCCAATACAGAAGGAGACCTATGCATATTGATGAAAAATGCCCCTTAATTATATTTTTTCAGTTGCAGAATTTATTGGTGTATTTTTTTTACGAATTACTCATTCACTCATAATCTATTTAATGTTATAAAGTATTAGAGTTTTACAAGTCCGGTACTCATATATTCGACCACGCTGACTACTTTGAGGTTATGTTAAAGTAATAAATATCAACAATAAAATTGTTTAAAGTAATGTTTGATACAAAATATATATATATATATTTATATATATATACAAATAGTCTTATTAGGGCTAACTAATGTGTAGGCGTCAACGATGTAGTTTGCCCAAGGCAAGTATTACCTGATAACAGGTCAATTAGAATACAGTTGTTGCTGCAGTCCCCGGGCAAGGTTAACCGCTCACGGCCTTCAGTGCTGCAGTTAGTGTCTGTGTGACCCGTGACAGGCGACCTCTCCGCTAGACGGAAGCACATAGCAATGCGTGAACCGGTTCGATACAGTTTTTCTTGGGTATTTCTATACAAGCTAGTAGCAGTTTTGTATATTCCATGGGCGTACTGTTGAGTCAATAAGTAAATGGAATAAAGCTACAATGATACACATAGGTATCCTTATTGATTTTTGTATCACACCAATGGAAGGTGAACCTGTAACCTCAGAGAAATTAATTTTGTTACTGTTTGTGGCGACAACGTATAGCACTCGACTATTTAGTGTAATTTGATTTGTTAGTTGGATCATAAGGATTTTGTAAGGATGTTCAAGTTACCTTTGGATAGACAAAATGATAGAATTTTGTTTTGGAAACGTGATTACAACATAGTAAACATTTACGTACTACTGTTGTTGCTGTCATTCACTATCCTCACACTCGACCAGCTCACAGAAAAGCCTGGTCATCCATAGTCTGTAAAATAGCTTTATTGCCACTAGGCTCAAAAAACATTTGCTAAAACCAGTCCGTCACATATGCTATCGCGATTATGTAGTGCACTCACTCTAACAACTACAGGTTTATTGACCATTTTAATAGTTTAGTATTCACTATGAACTCCAATTACAGTCAAATCCAAACATCTCACTGAGGTTAATAATAGAACCTTCAAGAAGTCGCTATCAATGCGCTGTGCCCCACCAATAGTAAGTTTTCTGGGTTTGCTGCCGGATGGCGTTGTGAACAGTAACTTCTGTTTTTATTTTTTGTGCTCTGAACCTTCCAAATCTAAACATAATTTTCTACATGAAAGCAGTCGGTCGTACTAACGTGTATCTGATTTAATGCGCTGATACAATTAATTTTTACTACATGCCAGAATTATACAAATCCATTGGGTATATGAAGTTAGTTATAGTGTTCATATCCTACGTGGTTCTTGCGGGGGTTCGCATATATGATTGCTTGTCTATTCTAAACGATAATTCTCTATCGCCTGAGAAAAGCAGAGAGGTGAATTAGCGATAAAATGTTTCACATTTAGGATTTAACACCTGTTTCAACTCCTTTTGTTGACTGAAATCAGCCATAAAAAACATAAATAAACTAATTAGAGGTAATAAATCAGATGTGACTTTATCATCAAAACTGAATAAGTTGTAATGAACGTAATTCTATACAATATAGTTTGTATACAGTCTTTAAAAATACAACTAAACCAGCCGTATATTCATATTAAGAACAACAACTTACTTTGTAAGTTTTTTCCATACCACTTACAAAGTAAGTCTGTAACTGTGTGCACTGCTTGTCGATAATTTTAAACGCACAAGGTGAGCGGGTACGACTGAAGTGTTGCAATCAGCTAAGAACTTGAATACCCTTTCTCGTGCCGATGCTGCTAATGAAGGAACAAAGGAATCTTGAAGTAGTAGTTCAGGAAATTGTACGCCACGCATAGCATTAAGAACAATATAACGTTATGATACGGTATTGTAGTCATTTAATGTAGTCTTTTAATAAGTCATTAAGTAAAAATTGTATGTAATGCCAAATTTATGCGATGCGATACAACGTCAACATCGCACCTTGTACCTTAAAATCAATCGGTTACATGTAGTTATCTGTCCGCAAAACTTAAACGGTCACATTTCGTTATCTGTCCTCAAAACTTAAACTGTCACATTTCGTTATCTGCCGCAAAACTTAAACGGTCACATTTCGTTATCTGCCGCAAAACTTAAACTGTCACATTTCGTTATCTGCCGCAAAACTTAAACGGTTACATTTCGTTATCCGTCCTCAAAACTTAAACTATCACATTTCGTTATCTGTCCGCAAAACTTAAACGGTTACATTTCGTTATCTGTCCTCAAAACTTAAACGGTCACATTTCGTTATCTGTCCTCAAAACTTAAACTCTCACATTTCGTTATCTGCCGCAAAACTTAAACGAACACATTTCGTTATCTGTCCGCAAAACTTAAACGGTTGTATGGCACTTTATTAAAAGACTCGATTGTTTAAACAAGATTAAACAGTATTCTAGTATCTAAGAGATCACTAATGCCTCCGGCCATTGATGGCGACTAACGAAGAACATCACTCCATAATCACGCCTATCACGTAGTAGAATAAATTTCTAGAGGGTCTTATCATAATTGCATGAGAGTTCTAACAATATCATAAACTAACTCACAATACAGTTCATAAAGACTATAGTCTTGCCGGCAGATAACCGAATTAAACCAATGATCTTCTACCTAAGAAAAATTAACACATTAAGAAAGCTCTGATATACTGAGAAAACAGTTGAGATTTTTTTATCATTGCTTGGTTAATTGTACGAATGAACTATTAGATGAGAGCATAAACAAATTAATTTATGAACTATTGATTGATATCTTGGTATATATTGAATATCTACATGTACATGGTATATTGTAGGAGCATGTACATGTAAATGGTGTATTCTTGGAACATTTAAGTTTACATGGTATATTGTAGGAACATTTCTATTTACTTGATTATAAAACCATTTCGAAGTCCTAGGTTGCTGAATCGCTATCGCTTTTGAAGTGTAATTCCACTTGCAATAATATATCATCCCTTCACATCTTACTATTTGAGTACGAAGATTCTATATACTATTTAGGTCCCCTGGTACAATGACAGAGACTCCATCACTGCGACAGTGAAGTAAATCATTACAGCCATAGAGTTTTTTTAACAGTGGAATAGAATCAACTCGTTGAATTTGACAAACTTACTTTATTTGCAATAACTAGTGGAAGCATTTCTTATCTTGACTAAACTGAAGAAAGCACAAGCTTTTATACAACAAGGTTCTCACGTTGTCTTGCACCCTCAAGATTGTAGGACAAGGAGGTTAGTGTAGGTGGTTATGTGTGGTATCTCAACAAGGTTCTCAAGTTGTCTTGCACCCTCAAGATTGTAGGACAAGGTGGTTAGTCTACGTGGTTATGTGTGGTATCTCAACAAGGTTCTCACGTTGTCTTGCACCCTCAAGATTGTAGGACAAGGTGGTTAGTCTACGTGGTTATGTGTGGTATCTCAACAAGGTTCACACGTTTTCTTGCACCCTCAAGATTGTAGGACAAGGTGGTTAGTCTACGTGGTTATGTGTGTTATCTCAACAAGGTTCTCACGTTTTCTTGCACCCTCAAGATTTTAGGACAAGGTGGTTAGTCTACGTGGTTATGTGTGGTATTTCCTGCGGTATAGTATTAGCAGGCACGGCCTCGTCCTGATAACTAACCTGATAGCTCTGGGAGGCGGAGACCCCAATCCTCCTCCGGATCTTACCGACGGCGGCCTGCAGGTCCACCGAGGCGCAGACGCCCGCACAGCACAACATGGCACACTCCGACCACAGGTAGACTGTCTAGTGTCTGCTGACGGGTGCGGATCAAGGTGACCTACTAGAGCTGGAGCGAACACAGGACACTTGCCAAGTAGGGAGCACGTGAAGCTATGACCCTCACCTTTCTACCGGCAGGGGTCTAGGTCCCCGCTGTCGATACCTTGCTGATAGTGGGTTATGAAATGTAAGCATAAAGGATTACAACTGCTGTTAATATATCGACTTTGATAACGGTTTAAAAAGATGGAAAATGCAAAAAAGAAACTATAACATATCACATAAAATGAAATTTGTAAGCAGTAAAAAATTAAGTATAAAAGTTTAGATTACTTAAAGTTTCTGAATGCTAGACAACATATACACTATAATCTTTTTTATATGCAATTAACCAAAAAGTGGGATTAAGATATGATTCTGAGGTAGTTCGGGGAAAATATACGTGGAATATTGGTATTTAAGAGAATAAATATTTACATGCTGTAAAAAGGTTTAAATAGAGTTTTCAGGGATTCCACTTGTAATTTTTAGTTGTTCAGTGCACAGTTATTATTAAGTACATTTAAACGTAACTCGCATAAAAGAACTCCTTTGATTTGAGTTCGATGAGCGAAAATCATAAAAAAGTAACTGGGTTGACATTATTTAAGGTTCCTCAAACTTTAATTTCCTTTTAATAGCCTTGAGAAATATTTTAATATGCAACTTGCCCAATGTTCGCAAGACTTCCATTAACGTAGTTCTCAGCAGAAGTTAAAAAATATCACATTCTGGCATAAAAACTAGTTTACTTTTTTTATCTGAACATTTTGTAATATAAAGCATAATTTTATGAATTAAAGAAGTAAAACGTTGAAGGAAAAGTAGGATTAAGAAAATTTGCTATCGTTTAGAGTTACAATACAGGAACACGGCGTTTTGAAAGTAGTATTTAGCTAAATTCTTTAGGAAGGCATTAGACTCTTAAACAACAGTACAAAATTAGCCCTCGGCTATTCCGTATTATTACTTCAAATCGTCCATCGTGACCTTTTAACACAGAACAAAAAGTTATTAAGCTGGTGCCATTCATAAATTATCTAATACTGTTTTCTATTTCGTATTATTACTGAATTAGCCTCTGAAACTAATGTGTGTAAAAATGTAATTTTATCTATCGTTATATTTAAACAATTCAAAAGTCAACCTATCTCGGTTAGTTTAAATGTATACATATACGAGTATATTTGTGATTAAAAACAGCTTTGATTTAAATATTTAGTATAACTAAAGAAAAGGTATCTACAATACTCAAATTGTTACTACGAGTACCTGCAATAATTAAAAACAGCGTTGATTTAAATATTTAGTATAACAACAGAAAAGGTATCTACAATACTCAAATTGTTACTACGAGTACCTGCAATAATAAAAAAACCGCTTTGATTTAAATCTTTAGTAAAAATAAAGAAAATGTATCTACAATACTCAAATTGTTACTACGAGTACCTGCAATAATTAAAAAACCGTTTTGATTTAAATCTTTAGTAAAACTAAAGAAAAGGTATCAACAATACTCAAAATTTTAATACAAGTACCTGCAATAATTAAAAACCGCTTTGATTTAAATCTTTAGTAAAACTAAAGAAAAGGTATCTACAATACTCAAATTGTTACTACGAGTACCTGCAATAATTAAAAACCGCTTTGATTTAAATCTTTAGTAAAACTAAAGAAAAGGTATCTACAATACTCAAATTGTTACTACGAGTACCTGCAATAATTAAAAACCGCTTTGATTTAAATCTTTAGTAAAACTAAAGAAAAGGTATCTACAATACTCAAATTGTTACTACGAGTACCTGCAATAATTAAAAACCGCTTTGATTTAAATCTTTAGTAAAACTAAAGAAAAGGTATCTACAATACTCAAATTGTTACTACGAGTACCTGCAATAATTAAAAACCGCATTGATTTAAATCTTTAGTAAAACTAGAGAAAAGGTATCTACAATACTCAAATTGTTACTACGAGTACCTGCAATAATTAAAAACCGCTTTGATTTAAATCTTTAGTAAAACTAGAGAAAAGGTATCTACAATACTCAAATTGTTACTACGAGTACCTGCAATAATTAAAAAACCGCTTTGATTTAAATCTTTAGTAAAACTAAAGAAAAGGTATCTACAATACTCAAATTGTTACTACTACGAGTACCTGCAATAATTAAAAACCGCTTTGATTTAAATCTTTAGTAAAACTAAAGAAAAGGTATCTACAATACTCAAATTGTTACTACAAGTACCTGCATTAATTAAAAACCGCTTTGATTTAAATCTTTAGTAAAACTAAAGAAAAGGTACCTACAATACTCAAATTGTTACTACAAGTACCTGCAATAATTAAAAACCGCTTTGATTTAAATCTTTAGTAAAACTAAAGAAAAGGTATCTACAATACTCAAATTGTTACTACAAGTACCTGCATTAATTAAAAACCGCTTTGATTTAAATCTTTAGTAAAACTAAAAAAAAGGTATCTACAATACTCAAATTGTTACTACAAGTACCTGCATTAATTAAAAACCGCTTTGATTTAAATCTTTAGTAAAACTAAAGAAAAGGTATCTACAATACTCAAATTGTTACTACGAGTACCTGCAATAATTAAAAACCGCTTTGATTTAAATCTTTAGTAAAACTAAAGAAAAGGTATCTACAATACTCAAATTGTTACTACGAGTACCTGCAATAATTAAAAACCGCTTTGATTTAAATCTTTAGTAAAACTAAAGAAAAGGTATCTACAATACTCAAATTGTTACTACGAGTACCTGCAATAATTAAAAACCGCTTTGATTTAAATCTTTAGTAAAACTAAAGAAAAGGTATCTACAATACTCAAATTGTTACTACGAGTACCTGCAATAATTAAAAACCGCTTTGATTTAAATCTTTAGTAAAACTAAAGAAAAGGTATCTACAATACTCAAATTGTTACTACGAGTACCTGCAATAATTAAAAACCGCTTTGATTTAAATCTTTAGTAAAACTAGAGAAAAGGTATCTACAATACTCAAATTGTTACTACGAGTACCTGCAATAATTAAAAACCGCTTTGATTTAAATCTTTAGTAAAACTAGAGAAAAGGTATCTACAATACTCAAATTGTTACTACGAGTACCTGCAATAATTAAAAACCGCTTTGATTTAAATCTTTAGTAAAACTAGAGAAAAGGTATCTACAATACTCAAATTGTTACTACGAGTACCTGCAATAATTAAAAACCGCTTTGATTTAAATCTTTAGTAAAACTAGAGAAAAGGTATCTACAATACTCAAATTGTTACTACGAGTACCTGCAATAATTAAAAACCGCGTTGATTTAAATCTTTAGTAAAACTAAAGAAAAGGTATCTACAATACTCAAATTGTTACTACGAGTACCTGCAATAATTAAAAACCGCTTTGATTTAAATCTTTAGTAAAACTAGAGAAAAGGTATCTACAATACTCAAATTGTTACTACGAGTACCTGCAATAATTAAAAACCGCTTTGATTTAAATCTTTAGTAAAACTAAGAGAAAAGGTATCTACAATACTCAAATTGTTACTACGAGTACCTGCAATAATTAAAAACCGCTTTGATTTAAATCTTTAGTAAAACTAGAGAAAAGGTATCTACAATACTCAAATTGTTACTACGAGTACCTGCAATAATTAAAAACAGCTTTGATTTAAATCTTTAGTAAAACTACAGAAAAGGTATCTACAATACTCAAATTGTTACTACGAGTACCTGCAATAATTAAAAACAGCGTTGATTTAAATCTTTAGTAAAACTACAGAAAAGGTATCTACAATACTCAAATTGTTGCTACGAGTACCTGCAATAATTAAAAACAGCGTTGATTTAAATATTTAGTATAACTACAGAAAAGGTATCTACAATACTCAAATTGTTACTACGAGTACCTGCAATAATTAAAAACAGTTTTGTATGTAATAGTGTTTGCGATCTCAAGCTCCTTGCAGTGTTCTCTCAATAATCGTCTTCGACACCCCTCCCAATAGAGATTTCTATTAAAATTAACTTCCCTGACATCTTTTATATCAGCATGCCTTGCACAGTTGTTGAGAGATACACATCACTTTAAACTGTCCGAGAAAATCCTGTCGGAACCCTTGGAAGGGAGTTATTTTTATGATTTTTAATTGAAAATCCATAAACACAACTCATGGCACAGTTACAACTATTTGATTAAAATCTTACACAACTGAAACAAAATTTCACAATTCGGAGAGAGCAAACTTCATTTACAAAGCACTGTAGACTTGTCTGATCTATTAATGTCACTGACTCGGTATTTGCCTCGTTACCCAAAGCCAGTTTTATCCTAAACAAAATACTTGCTTGCAGTCTGTGCAGTCGAGCAAAAATCTATAACGATTTGACGCGTGGTGAGATTCTTAGAGGTTTCGTCACGATTTGAGAACTAGTAATCAGTGCAATCCTATTCCTTTTAAAACAATATTTTTATATCTGAGTTTAAAAAAAAATAAAATCCATTAAATTTACAATGATGACACACTAATCTTAATATTAAAAGAATCACCTTCTTAAAGAGTCCCATAATCTTAAATTATAGACAATCTCGGATAACTTCTCAATGGTGAGATGTAAGTAAAACCAAATAAAATTAATAATTAAAATGGGGTTTTTAGTTTTTAAATAAAAAAAACAACAAATAATATTCTGAGTAATTCATTGAATTGTTATTTATTTACTTTTCACCGATAATTGCAAAATATGCAGAGAAATTAAACCGAAGGGTGTATTGCCTCAATTCATCACCATCTTGTTGCTGTACTGCTGATTGAGTGAGGAGCTGAGTTGAGGGTCCCCACCAGGACAATCGGCCCCATGGCAAACCCTCACCTGCTGCTCTTTGTCCTGGCTGGAAGGCTGGAGTCTCCAGCGGCTCTGGAGACCGTCACCGCAAAGTTTGCTGCAAGGCGACCACTCGCTCCACTGCTGTCCATTCTAGAGCAAGTATTTGCAGGATGAATTTTTAATTTCCAAAAGGCCTATATTAGCATAAATACTGAGGGAATGACTCTAAAAAAATAAAAACAGCTTTGCCCGTTTGATACTCATCAAACCACATTCACATGTTATTATAAGCCCATATAAACAATTTTGTTCGTATGTACCGAATACACACAAAGAATCAAAACTATGTATAGCCTACTTTAATGAGAATGCAAAACAAGTTAAAATATTTATAAGAAGCAAACTTGGTAAAATAAATTTTACAAAACATATTATTTGTGAAACAGTTTTTGGTTAGGTTTATACTTAATTATGTATATTTATTACTGTTATTATAAGTATTTATTATTTAAAGTGTTTAACTTATTTGTACCTTACTCTTAATTATTTAACTCTTTTACCTGTAATAGTTTCACAGTTATGCCTAATTTAATTTTCGTTTCATTTACCATTCTATCTCTAAAGATGACTCTAAACTGAACCTTAAGGCATACAGGATCTTAAATAAAGCGATAATTTGAAGTGTGTACGGACCCTGAAAAACTTACTAATTCATACTAACGAAAACAACAAAGTAACTTTATCTCATGGCTGTGTTACTTTGACATGTTGAACTCAGTTTACAAATTGGTTTCATCTGCAATGTTCTCGCCACCATTAATAATTATCCTTAAGACCAGTGTAAAACTGTCAGAATGTTATTTTAATCTTTAATTTTTACCTTTTACCCTCAGAACTTTTCCTTGGATCAAGAAGAACCTACTTACAAAGTTGAAAGTCTCTATGACCTTATCAAAAGTTATCGCATGGCGAAACCATCTTCGCGGTGTATCTACTACAGTAACAGTCAATGTGAGTTAGAGTCCCTAATATGGCTGCCATTTCGCCAAATATATCATTCTAGTATAATTGACATTTCCTTAAAACAGAAATACTCCGAATGTAATAACAGTGATGTATAACGTTTTAGATTATTAGGATGACGATTATGTTAAGTTATATTTTTTCATTTTCAGGACTGTTACAAATCAACTCACAAAAGCCCCATATAGAGTTACACATGATTTCACACCAATGTTTCACTAGGATTTCGAAAATTTGTTTTCCTACTAAAGTAAACACAATTTGGTGCTCGAGTTTTAAGAACAGTATTTCTCAATTTCTAGAAGCGTATTTGCATACAAACCATTTACAATTGTTGAAACTGTCCCAAATATAATATTAGTTCCGTGTTAATTTTAGAACCGAGCATCACTCAATTGTATCAGAAAAGCACTAGGAATAATTCAGTAACCAAAGGTAAAATTGCAGAACCAGGTTTGTATACAGGTATTTGGGGGGGGGGGGGGAGAGTGAGGTTGTGTAGAGGCAGCAATATCTCTATAACCTGCACAAGTGGGACCTGACTAACAGTTTACCTATTCTGGTAAAAACGGTATCATACTTGTTCATTAATATTGTAAGTATAAAAATAATATTACGTTACGATAATAAAATACATATTTTGTGCAACGAACTCAAAAGACTATAGTAACTCAGTGCTCAAACGTTTACGTACTGTTTTAATACAACATATAACACTGCTCTAAACAAAATAGTTTGGAACTCATTGTAATAAAGTACAAATATATTTCATATTCTGTTCTTATGCAGGTATGTTTTTTCTTGGTATGCAATTCTAATACGGTTTATATTGGTTTTGAAAGTTACAAAAATGTCAAAAATTAGCGGTTGGAGTGAGCAATTGTTTGTTTGTCCTCCAGTTTTGTAACAATATAATTTTTTGTTTAATTAGTAAAGTGGGTAGCCTAAACCATTTTGGCCATATCCCATTAAAGTATCTTTTCATAACACAGAGACAATATAAAACGGTTTGGATCATTACACAAAGAGTTGTAGGCATTTTATAAAAATGTTAAGGGCATATTATAATTTAGCACAAAAATATTAAAATTTTATTTCGCTGTATGTGTGTATATATACTGTAACTAGAGGGATTGATATGTATTTTGTTTATAAAAACACAAGTTTCCTTAAATAATAATGTATTAAGAAACCCGTAAAATAATAATTTATTTGAGACTAGCTAAATGTCCTACTTTAAATGCCTATAATTATTCGTTGTGGAGTAATGAATAATTAACTTAAAATAAAACAATTAACCAAACCAAAAACTGATTAATGTTTATGCCAATGTTGAAACTGTTAATGTGGTTAGAAGAAGAAATCTGGCTCTTCATACCTTGTCTTTTTGGTCTTGCTGTTGTTTATCCTTATCTCGCACAGGGATCTGCATAGCAACCATATCTACTTCACGTATTATCATCATTGGTACTGGAAAATGAATACCAACAGAATAATCAAATTCAGTACTTGTTATAATATAAACAGTCTTACAAATGGGCTTAAATGGTAAGAATTTATTTGTCAAAATCACAAAAAAACTGCTCATTGCAAGTTATACAGATTCAATTACTTTGTAGACATATAATCATTTTATATTTATAAATTATTTATATATTAATTTCTAGATTATAAATAGACTCGCGACAGAAGATGTTTAGGATATTTAAAAAAATAACGGAGTCAGTAACCCAAGATGGACTACACCATGGTGTAAGAACGAAAGATGTCCAACCGTTACTGGCTCTAGACTCGCGTCGTTGCTCCTACCGTAAAATGGACTAGGCCTACTTTCCGTAGTTTACACCTTAGACTTTGCTATAGTGTTGGCTTCAGAATAAACGGACCTTGACAGCCAGTGGTAGCCTATGAATTTTTAAATTTATATTGTTTTAGATAATACAGCAACAATGCGATTAAACCTTAAACTTGACAATGGGCATGAAAGTTTTCGCTTGCAACTTTTTATGTTCAGGTTCGTGACATTCATTAACGGAAAAGTTGAAGTTCAAATTGTTTCTACATTATGAAGCTTATGCCTTCCAGATTTGAGAGAGAAATATTGATCACTACAGTGTGTGACTCTTTACGTTTCACTTGGAACATCCACTGTTTAGTGTAGGACAGGTATCGGTAACAATACAACGCAATGAAAAGCGTCCTTTCACCTTCTTGGGTTCTCAAGTGCATGTTCTAAAATATCTCATTCAAAACCACAAATTAATATTTTTTTCTCTTGGGAAAATTGTTTATATTTATTAACAGACCATAATTAAACTTACATTAGCTATAAAAATTATTTGAATTTGATAATCACAAGTACCATTTTGCTAATTTTGTAAAAATATTAGTTATGATTAATGTTATTTTTCAGGACTAATACTTGTCAGACTTTTACATTTATAATAATATTGTAATATTTCTATTTGTACACAAATTGTAATTCAGTTTTGGAGAAATAGCAGTTTTTATTAACAACCTGGTTGTGAGTTATCGTCAGCCCAAATACGTGTAACAGTCGGGATGATATTGCGAGTCCCCTGTGTTGCCAAACTGTGTACATATCAAGTGAAAAGTACGGGTGCACATACTCGGACTTCACAGCGCGTCACGTGATCTGGTTGTGAGTCATCGTCAGACCAAATACGTACGGCATGCAGGATGAGATAGCGAGCCCCTGAGTTGCCAAACAGTGGATATATCAAGTGAAAAGTACGAGTGCACATACTCGGACTACACAGCGCGTCACGAGACCTGGTTGTGAGTCATCGTCAGACCAAATACGTATGGCAGGCAGGGTGAGATAGCGAGCCCCTGAGTTGCCAAACTGTGCATAAATCAAGTGAAAAGTAAGGGTACACACACTGGGTTACATGTGCTATGGTAGAAGTATGCCAAATTTCAAGTCTGTAGCATTTACATGTAAATTCCAGAGAGAGGGTTAATTTTAAGCTGGTAAAAAAACACATCGTTCTTTACTGGAGGATGATAAATTGCACATACACAAATGTGCAATTTATATAGATAGAGAGCAATATTTATCAGAAGAATAACGATATCTGCTAATAACAAATTTAAAATAAGCTACGACTAACTATTCGGCCGCTATATCGACCCCAGAAACAGAATTATCACGTAAAAATTCTAAATATTTAAATTAAACCGGTTTTGCGGAAAAACCATTGAGTATAGGGCAAAAAGGTTTTTTTTAGATCACGTCATTTTCTAGATCTCTTGTACAACTTGTTTTCAGCTACGACCAACGGTTCTCTCGCTATTGAGCTTACAAAAAGGCCTGTAAGAGTGTAAATTGCGCGTTTTTTGTGAATAATGTTGAGGGCTTTAAAAGTGAAAGTTCCCGGTTTTCAGACTTTTCCTGTGGGTCATATTGGAAAAACTATCTGTGTGCCAGTGTGATTGAATCAGTTTCACATGCAGCTGTGTAAGTATTTAGTCTAGCAGTTTCCCACGGATTTTGTAGGCTTCGTACATGTATGAGTACCTCTCGTTTGAAGGAATTCTATTTCAGACACCAATGTTCGGTTTGCCTTGATGCTACAACCAAGAAAAAATGTCAAAAAGTGTATATTTACGGCCATTGTAATTAACTCAGGTCTTAGTAGATTTATGTCATAGTTGATTTTGCCTTGTTTCCTGATCAATGAAATGTATATCCAAGAAGTAAATTGATGAAAAATAAAATGTTTTCTTTTCTATGTTACAACAATAAAATAATGATAACTGTTAAATTTGAGGATCTAAAAGTTTACCAAGGTAGTAACTCTAATAATCGGTTTTACTTAACTTTAATTTTAATCTTAGATTTAATTATTATACTTCCCAATGAAATGTGGTATGATGTCCGCATGACCAATCAGACAGACTCTGTTCTTTGGTCACAAGTTACGCACCCAAAACATGTATATATGTTATATTTAATACCTATCTACCAAAATATTGTTCAAAATTATTTCATTAAAGAGTAATTTGACCTAATCTTTACATATTTTAATGCATTGATATAAGATACTTTATTCATCTAAATAGCTTCGGAAATGCTAATAAAAATGTAAACTTTAGAAGAGAAAAATGGTTATTGTGGGTTATTCTTGGTATATGCCACCACGGATAATCCATGATTGGTGGCAGCTACTATTTTCCTCTAGCTCTAAATGAATGATAAATAGCCTCATCACTAGTACTATTTGATATATGATATATTGTTTAATACTATTTAACTTTAACAGACAAACTGTCATCTTCATCCAAAACTTCAGAATCAATACTATTTGGTTAGAGTATACCACCCATAAATATTTGCCAGTGTTACTCAAATCACTACCAATTTATCTGTCGATTTTAATGTGTTTTTTCCATATAAAACTATTGTCTGGAAAAGTAGTTATATTTTATATTACAGAAACTGTCAATATAACTCCATTTTAGTCAATAATTGAACAATGAAGAAATGACTCAGTGGTCATAGATACCGTTTGAAAAGGTAGGAGGTTAGAAAATGACATACTATGCTTACAATTGGGCTAAAACTTTCCCTCAAAAAAATATAGAATTTTTTAAATTGTTGTATTTTTCAAATAGTATTTCAAAAACATAGAAAAGAATTAGACTGACTAGATATAAAAATTCAATGAATTCATAACTTACAATGTTCAAGCTGTTTTATGAGTTTGAACAAATGTTCACAAAACTATCTTAAGAGACAATTTGTTTTACTAAACAGAGTATCATACAAATAACTGTGGAGATCTTATTTAACTGTAATTTATTTTAATAAAATTTAGTGTACTAAAGTCAAATTGTTATCAAAGTACCATCATCCAAATTCAAAATCACTTAATTGTGGTTTTTGGGTAAAAAAACTGAAAAATATTTGTATTGAAAAAGTCTATAAGCAATCAAAACCTATAACTAAACAACTTACTACTTGCAAAATTTTGTCAAAACTGGTAGATTATTTTGATCACATTCGATGCTTACATAATATGCTAACATATAGACATACGTATGGCTGTACATTTTCTCAAACCCCACTTTTTCCATAGTGGAATCCTTATTGTATACTGAATGTCCAAATTTGATCTTTTGGATGATTACATTATATGTAAGAACCATTTATCTTGTACAATAAGCATTAAAAGAAAATATAAAAGTAATGAAAAGCACTAAAAAAATTAACTATTATCTAAACCTTAAAACAAGCGTTTGCTCATGCAAAAGTATGAGTGTTTGACAATACTTTTTTATATAATTAAAATGTTAATTACAAAATTAACAGTATTTTAATATCACTGATGAAATAATTAATTAATAACCTGATTCTTTGCATTCTTTCTTCTTCCCTGATAATTCATTGTTGCCGTTGCTATCATCAAAACCCTCATATTCACCACCGTCATCATCGTCGTCATCGTCATCATCATCATCGTCATCATCCTTTGGTATCATTGTCTTTTCACCTGGAGTGATTGACTTCACTCTGTTCAGTGGGTAGGGGTATTCATTCTGTAGTTCATTTATTAAATTAAACCATTGAAATGTATCATTATTATTATAATAATTAACTAAAATAAATAGGCCACTTAATATATCACCTGAACAGAACTGGATTATAAATACCTTTACGATCCTAAACATAGGAGAATAAAATCTACTCCTGGAATGCTTAGACTACAGATAGCCCTCAAAAGAGGCCCCACCAATACTACTCATCTGTTGAGGATCGAGGATAGTGCCTATATGAAGGAGTACAAAGACATGATCAGCCTGGTAACCCACTTTTTGGGTGCAAGCTCATCCGCAGTTGATGTAGTTACTACACTTAAGGTAATGTAGCCTCGATCCACTAGTTGGTGCAACATCATAGGCAAGAAGCTGTTTGCTTCCAGTAAGGTGTATTGGGAAGTGAACTCCTTCAAACCATTAAAATTTCCTGCAGGAATGGGGTCTTCTCTGCCCTTTTCTAACAGAGACAGTATGTAGTTTAACCTGCTTTGCTGGATATCATTAGAGCAAGCTTTGCCTTATGATATATCCTTCTACAGAGAAGGGAGGTGGGTGCAATTTTTATTCTCAAGCCTGGACCCCAAAACTTTAGATAGACCAAAATTGAAATGCTGCGTAAGCTTTTTAAAGTGATGGAAAAAAACTTACATATTAGAGGTAATTGCCAGCTCACTTCTACATTCCAAAAAGTATGCCTATTGATGAGATAAGTCCATAATCCATGCCCTAAGTAGTCTAGTCTCTACGATTAAGAGGTGGTTGGAGGACAAGAAAATAGTGTACAGGCATTATTGGATATAGAGCGTGCTTTAGATAACAGCAATGTAGACTCATCAGGGTTACGTTATCTTGTTGCAGAGTAACAGTCAGACTTGGTGGCAAGTCAGTTACTGTGATTCAGTCAAATGTTATCCTCAAGGAGGAGTTCTATCATCTCTTATGTGATGCTTTGTTGTCTGTTAATGGTCTCTTGACTCAAGGCTATTAAGTACAGAGTTACACAGATGACCATTATAGCAATACAACACTGACTTTGCATTATTTGAACTCATGGAGAAAGCTCTGAATGTGTTGAGGAGGGGAGTGAGTGTAAACTCTTCCAAAACCACTATACTGTAGTTCCCTTCACCAGCTAGAGAAGGCTTAACCTTCAGTGTCTGTCTTCAAGAGTCATTATTGTCGCCCTCTCCAATGACGTCAAATACTTGCATATGGACATTGTACCTGCCTTCAAAAAAACTAACCTCGAATCCACATTTGAAGTTAATTCTGTGCCGTGCAGTGGTCACTCTTATTACTAGTTGACAGTTTTGTAGCAGAACCTGGAGTATATATTCTAGGATGGTCGTTCGTCTTTACAACACTATGATCGATCACCTATGGTTGCCTTGTTTGGTGGCCAAAAATGTTCGACAATGACTGGCATTCAGGTAACCCATGTGCTCAAGTTCAGAAAACAGCCTTGCTCGAGCTGTCTTCTTTCATTTGTTTGTGTAAGATGAGGCTGCACTCTGTGCTGCCTCATATATGCTTATATCTTGCTCAAACACTATATAGAAAGTTTTGTTTTGATTATACAATGAAACCCCGTTATAACGTCTGCTATATAATTTATTCTCACCGCTTATAGTCGTTCTTAAACCAGACTTCAAGAAACCAGAATATCAATTGTTATCAACATTTTATTCAATACAACTTCGAAACACAACACACATTACAAAAGATATCAATCACAGCACTGTCAATATACGCTCAGCTGTCCAACGATGATTAGCTATATATATATATATATATATATATATATATATATATATATATATATATATATATATATATATCCCGATTCTGCTAACATACGCTCAGCTGTTTATGCACTATCTTGATTCATTCTAGAACAGGGGTTACTGATTACACATTAAAACACCAAGTTTGGGGTGTTATCCTAATAACAACATTCCTACGTCACTCTTATAACGTCTACAGGTATTTTACGTTCCAACAAAAATAAATTGTGCAAAAACTCCCGCATTTAATGCTTCCCGCTTATACAGCCCATTTAGCGTAAGCGTTTCACTACATTTTGATCCCTTATAACGTTTTTTGTCCCCGGAAATTACAGTTTTCTATTTTTTGGGAAAAGATGAATGTAACAGTTGCGGTAGTAGCGGCGCTAAGTCGCCGAAACCGCTCCGTCGGCCACCCAGGGCTTTATCAGTGTTCTCGGAAATTCGCCCATACCATCGGGTCGGCCGGCAGGCAAGCGTTAAAGGTGTTGTCGATTGAGGATATCTCACATGCCATCCATGCTCTTCGGGGGAGGAGCTGGGCGCTGACGAGGACACTGATAACGGCGCTGCCGTGGACGAAGGCACTCCAAACAATCCGACGTCTGCTATGTCAGCAGCAGCAAAACCTTCCCTTTATTGTCTTGTTTGTTAACCAAAAGTGTTTTCTGTCTTCTTTGAAAATTACATGGCATATGACATATTTTACAACATTTTTACAAGGAGTTTTTTAACCCTGATTTGTTTCCTCTGCTATTTTCAAATGATTACATAAACTGTACCCGTACTTTAAAGATTTTGTAAAAAATAAATTTTTACTATAAACCTATATGTTTAATACATTATTGTTTTCAGGAAAATGTGGAGATAATTTATTATGGTATAAAAACATGAGGCCTACGCACAAACCATCAAAAAAAGAAACAGAAAAGACAAACTTTTTGTGGGGTGGTGGGACTGCCCCTGGTAAAGTGTGGTAATATAAATATTAGAATTTGAGATAACCAATTTATTCTTCATTTATTTAGGTTGCAATTAATTTCCAAAAATTTACAACAAATATAATTCTTAGTCTAATTTTTTCCAAAATATACCAAAATTTAATCAATTAAATTTACTACAAAACAATTAAATAATTACTAACCAATTTTTAAATTTTTTATTTTTAAAAGTGGTGGTACGTAACTCTTAGTTGGTTACTATGGATACGATTATTCTTAAAAAAATTCAATTTTTACAATAATATTTCTAAAATATACAAACATTTAGCATAGTATACCCTAACAAAGCTATAAACCCACATTATAAACCATATCCATGATATAACACTAATTTTCAAAATGGCTACATGAAGACAATGTTTTTGGAAAGGTTATGACGTCAATGTGATATCACTGTTGCCAAATCAAATTTTACCATTGAAATCAGCAATTCTTTCTCTTTGAAATGGTATGTAAATAGTGGTAGTGTTGATTTACATATTATATGAGCTGCCAAAACACGTGTTACATGACATTATAATATTGATTGCCAGTTTGAGGATTAAAGTAACTCAGCTTTCACATAAAAATAAACAGACATTCTTTTAACCCCTAATAAAATAGTTTGTAAAGAAACTTTTAACCCTCCAACTGTCTGTCATATTTCCCACATTGTCGCTTAATTTTAGTGTATTTTGAAAAATTCATAAACAATTTAATAATTATGATAATTATATTGTTTGATATACCATTTTGTTTGGAACGATCTGTAAAATATTTATAACACGGTTGCTTAGCGACATAACAAAGTAAAAATTGCATGTTCGTAAAATGTTCTATTTTACTTATATTTTGCTGGCCCATAGCAGACTTTGAAAAGTGAAATAATAGTTTTTACTGTTCAAAACTTATTGTGCACTCCAAAAAAATAAAATTGATATAACTTTTCACTATTTACACTATGGTATGTACACACACACACAAATATATACTTGAAGACTTTTACTCAGATACACCGGAATCTTCTTGAGGTTTTGATCTTTTCACACCCCTCAAAGGTCTCCAAAAATGCTTGAGCTGAGAAAAGCATTTAAGGTATGCCCCACAGTTGCAACCTGGACAATACCAGCTGCTCCTTTTCCCACATATTGGACATACTCTGGTCGCTCGCACGGACAAGTGCACTAGCTCATGCTTGTTAGATTCAGCTGCCTGAGGAGTTTCAGGAACAGTTTTCTTTGACAACGCCATAACAACCTCCTTGATAAATCTCTTTTTATTTACTGGTTTATCTGTATTTTTTGATGACAATATGTACGAATCAAATAGTGCCATGTCCAGAAGATTGAAAAATATTTTTTTCCAGAAACGTCTGGTAGGTTTTGTACAGGTCACATTGTATATTGATTTGTCTTTCATGTCAACACCTCACATAAACAGTTTGAATTTGTGGATAAGTAGTGGCTTTTGCACTTCAAGGCCTTTCCGGCTACGGATCAATTTGTCTTCAGCGTGGCATCCAGTTGTTATGAGGTAAACTGGTTTTCTTGTTTTTTTTCTTTATATCCTACAAGAAGGGTGGGTCCTTTCCTGTAGTACACACATTCAGCAACTCCTAAATCTGCCTGTAGGACATGAGTGGATAAATATTTGGTGTTTTTATTTACTGTACCAGTTAGGAAAGTGTCACGGTTAATGAGAGCTTCATCTAGTGGTAGCTTTGTATAAAAGTTATCGGTGTACAAATGGTAATATTTGTCAAGAAGATTGCTTTTTATCATTAGTTCCATTACTACCCTTTGTGTGAATGGGCCATCTCCACCTTCAAGGAAATCTTTTCCACTATAAAGGGCAGTATGTCAAACATACCCGGTCTCGCTGTCACAAACCTCGAACTTCTGATCCCAAATCTGGCGTGGCGTTTGTTGGGCATGTATTGTATAAATATGACCCTATTTTTCATACCAATCATGCTTTCATCTATGGATATATTTTGTGAGGTTGTGAAGTAAGTTTTAAATGACTGATTAATAGAGTCAAGAAATTTTCTGACTTTGTGCTATGGTTCATAGAAAGGTTGCCCCCGGAAAACAGGATTTCAGATGAAAAACAGCAGATAAGAGAAGAAATCTGTTACAGGACATTGTTTTCCCATACCATGGGACAAAATCACAGTTCAGTGGACCAGTAATCAGCTATATTCTTCCTCACTGACATCCCCATATTAATCATAATTGCTATGAACTGCTTCATTTCAGTTAAGGTTACTTCAACCCATCACTTTACACTATGTGGGAATTTTCCTTCAAAGTACCTGAATCTCTCCTAGTGCTAAATATCTTGACTGCATATGCATTTGTTTCCCTTAAAATCAATGACCAAATAGCCTGAGTAAAATATAAATTAAAATACTCTGTAAGGGTGAGCTGTTTTTTGGTGGACAGTTTTTTATTCCAGGATTTCGTACACGAAATTTAGAAGCAGTACCTAGTTCTGGTTCAGGTGGATACACATTGACCCATATAGGTCTAGATGGATGAACATCACGAGGTTCAGGCACAGAATCATCATCAGGATCACTTAGAGTAACTAGGCCTAGCCTTACTAGTATTGCTGTCACTAGGTCCGGGTACAGCTACATCTCTGTCACTTGACTCAAGGTCAGACGAATCTGGTATGTAATCATCGCCAGACCCTGATGAAAAATCTGTTAAATCATTCGAATTGACCAAATTTAATTCAGTCTCATCATTATTTGAAGCTAATGACTCACAAGAACCATGATCACTCTCGCCGAGTAATCCTGCTTCATAATCATCGTTTTCTGACTCAGGAAAGTCACTGATGTTAGGGTCCATAAGAAGTTCCCTGATATCACTTGACCTACAAGGATCACTCATTGTCATTCCAAAATAATTAAATAACAACTATATCAAAATAAAACATGACATAACCGCACTAAGAAACACAACACTGCTCTTTGTTTACACACGCTCATTTACAAACAATCTTACTCAGAGAAAACAATACGTTACTTTTTGGTATCAAAACTATCTAGAAACAGGCATTAGGGAATTCAAAGATATATAAACATATAGGTTATTTCATCAGCTTTTCAATAGTATAACATTTATGTGTCTTTGAACGACCATAAAATTTATAAAACTTATAAAGCCAGTACGTGTCAGTCGGCGAAATTTTCACCGGTTACACTACAGAAACCACTACGTCAGCGAAAATATCGCCGACCGACAGTTTGATTAATATTATACTATCAAAATAATTCTTTACAATATTAACATATTCATGTTATGTACGTAATTATATTGAAGATCGCTATTGATTCTACATTGTCTTACCTCATCACTGAAATGTTGGACTTCATCTGCATTATATCTACTTCTGTGCATGTAATTTCTAAAGTTGTTGGTCTGATTTGGAAGAGGAACTGTTCCTTTTTCCACTTTCAACCTGAATTTATCATTGTACCTTTTAGGTGTTGTTGTTTTCAAAATTACATCTTCCCTACTGTTTACTGGGGAACAAGAACTTTTGCAAAAGTATATCAAAATAGTAGTAAAGAATATAACTTTTATACTGACTTTTATATTTTCTTTCAAATCCATATTACTTTTTCTTAGAGTAAATTATTATCAATCAGAGGAAAATTAAAAACAATGTTATTGATGTCACATGCTCTACTATTTACATCTGTTTCAAGACAACACTTGACTGCCTTGAATAGTTTTGTGGCTTGGTTGATCTCTTCAACTTGTAAATTTTATTAAATTTATATATGCTGATTATTCATAATATATTTTATTAACTATTAACTCCAATAAGAGTGATACAGCATCAGTGGTTGATTTCTTTGCCTGAATCCAAATTGAAGCCTTGATAAGATTTTGTATTTTTCTAGACTAACCAACAATTGGTTATAAAATTATTTTTCAAAAATACTACTAAAAACAGGTAAAATAGAAACAGGACTAGTTTGTAGCTTCCATCGGATCTCGCTTTTTGAATATTGTGATAAGTTGAGTATTTTAGGGATCCAAGGAAAACTCCTGTTTGAAAAGAAATATTTATTAATTTAGTTAAGGGTTTAATAATATAACTTGAGCATTATTTTACTAGCCACATTGAAATCCCGTCTATATCTGTTAGTTTTTAAATTTAAGCTTTGAGTAGTTGATGAAAATTCTGATGTCACCAGTATTACTAACATAGATGAAACTGGATTAGTATTTCTCATATTACATTCACATTATAATTGGATATTTTTTTACAATATTAACAAAGACTTATGTAAAGCATTTGGTAAATATAAAGGCTCATTATTTCAATTCCATCAACTGTAGCTTCAATAGATGAAATTATTTTTAATTTCCTCATTATTTAACATTTCCCAAGCTGTTTTTGAGAGATTGGTACTAAAGCAAAGTTTTGTATTTACTTGCATGCTTTTGTTAGATAGGAACAGCAAGTATTAACATGTAAAATACATTGATGTTTCCATAACATCTAAGAAACCCCTCATCTTGTTGTTGAAGGCTATAATTTAAATTTTAGACAGAGTTGTTGTAATATTCATCTCAAATTTTGTACACCAATTGTCAACAAAAATTGATCGTGTATCACGATCACAAAAAGCAGTGTTAATGAAAGAAATATTAATTTTTTCAATACATCATATCACATTAAAAACGGCAGTGGTGGGTGAATTTATGGACTAATTTTAAGTATATTCAATTTAAAAGTTCCTATTAAGTCCCTGAAATGTTTAACCTCTGGTTTATTCACTTGTAAGACATTGATGTTATAGTCTCCAATCATAATAAGTTTTTTTTTTTTAGCAAATAAATTTATCAATAAATATTTTAATTTTGTGCATAAATGTGTTTTGTATTAGTTTTTCTACGTTTAGTTTAGTTCACTACTTATTATATTTAAAAACTATTAATTAGTGATCGTATACATTAACGTTGGCAATTTTATGCAGATACAGTGACATCCATATATACGAACATTGGGATCAAGAGGGTTAATTTGTAAGACAAATTGGTGGCAAAGCCAATACTAATATCATCCTATCCCTCTATACCACCCTTGAGACAGATAAGATAGGATCTCAAGTTCCAATAATGCCTACAATAAAACTAGGAATGAAGGGCTATGTTGCATTCTAAATGCTGGCGTATGACTGATGTTATAGGTTTGCTGGTGAATTTGCAACACAACATAGAGAAAAAAAGTCAAACAACTAAACAAACTAAAACAATCTTTTCACACATTTTATAATTTTGAAAGGATTTTGAGTTAAAGGGTGATTTGACAGAAACTTTTCACAGCTGATATTTTGGGAAAATGTTTATAACCTGTTACACATGTCTAGTGAGCTTCAATTTGAGAGGTTTTGATTTTTTTTATTTGCTAAAGTTGCATCTATACCAAATAGTAATGTTCATTCTTTTTCATAAATTTACTTATCTGGGTTCAACTCAACTCAATTCATTTACTGACAAAAAACAAAAAATGCATAAACTATCGCCAAAATAATGTATATACAATGTAGTATATAAAAGTAATAAACAATACAGAGTTACCCATGAAACCTAAAATAAGGTAAACTAATTATGGAGGTCTAAATTTTTTTTTAAATGGCCGCATATCAGTGGAGAGTGATGACCGTTCTGGCAGGCCTTCAACGGCCAGAAATGCTGAAAATGTTGAACGTGTTCGTGCAGCAATTAATGAAAACCGTCGATTGACTGTCCGAGAGGTGGAAGAAGATTTAGAAAAACCAAAATCGTCAGTTTGTAACATTTTACACGAAGATTTAAAAATGAACTGTGTTTCGTCAAAATTTGTTCCTCGGCTGCTGACAGAAGACCAAAAGAACTGTCGACTTGAAACTCGCGAAGAGCAGCAGCCGAAAAAAGCAAGACAAAGTCGATGCAATGTCAAGACAATGCTGACAGTTTTCTTTTGACCAGAACAGTGTTGTTCATCACGGATATGCTCCAAGAGGCCAGACAGTGAATGAGGAGTATTATCTTGAGGTCCTAAGGCAGCTACGAGATGCAGTGCGAAGGAAACAACCTGAACTGTGGACAAGCCGTGACTGGATCGTGCACCACGAAAACACGCCAGCTCAATCCTCAAATCTTATTCAGCGTTTTTTGGTCAAACACGACATCAACCAACTACGACAGCCTCCATACAGTCCTGACATAGCTCCTTGTGACTTGCTGTGACTGGCTATGCACGAAAAAGATTTGACGATGTTGAAAAAATAAAACAAAATGCGACGAAGGACCTGTTAGCCATTCCGCAAAATGAATTTAAGGAGTGTTTCTGGAAGTGGGAGGAGCGCTGGAATAAGGTAGTGGCTTGTGGAGGGGAGTACTTTGAAGGGGACCAGATTGCCGTTGCCGCTGAGTAACGTCAGTTCATGCTAGACGTCAAGGTCGGATACTTTTTGGACACACCTTGTATTCTGGAACACTGTAGTATTTTTTTTTAATGAGGAACTTTTTAAGTTTATCCAGGAATTCCCTGTCACTAGCAACACTTTTCAAGTAAAAAGGCAAAGAGTTAAAAAGGCGAATGCTGGCATAAAAGTACTGATTTTTGAATATTTTTTGTGGCGAGGTAAGTTAAGGTCATTTCTAATCCTTAAATTGTAATTGATTAACATTGTTGGTGACAGTCAAATTTTGTGGATACTTTTTGTAAAAGGAAAGACGGGAGTAAATAGATGGGAAAGTCAGAATATAGTTCTGGCAAAAGACATTTTTACAGGACCGTGTACGATTTAATTTGAAAATGATACTTATAGCTCTTTTGGGCTGATGGAAGATGTATTGAGTTTTTGTACTCTCGGTTCCCCATATAGGCAATCCATAGTTAAGGTAAGGATGAAAACATCTATAATAGGTGAGTAAAAGAATTTTCTCACTAGCAAAACAAGACAGTCTGTACATTAAAAACAAGCAGCTGCTTAATTTTTTTGAAACTTTGTCAATATGATCAAAAAAGTTTAAGTTAGGATCAAGTGCAATTCCCATATAATTTACGTTTTGGGAAGGAAAGATTTCAGAATCACCTATAACAATATTTGAACTTATAAAAAAAGTCTTAAACAAAAATCAATAAGGTTTGTTTTGTTGTTTATTTATTTAAAAACAAAGAATTCTCACTTAGCCACTGCAACAAAGAGCTACCTTGGATAAAAGTCTGGACCTCGAGCTGGGCTCTATCGCTATTAGAGATGACAAGGGAAGTATCATCCACAAACAAAAATAAGTTGTCCGAGTCATTGACACTTTGCTGGACACTGGGATTGGTTCTAATGTATGCTAACTAGGTAAATCGGAGTTATGGAGATGTTCCTTTCCAAGACTCTTAAAAAAATGTACTTTTGTTCACAACAAATATGTATAAATGACTTAACTGATTAAGTTTAGGATTGTTTCTAAATTCATACAGGATTGTACAAGAAAACCATTATTAAAGACAAGTTAAAATTGTACTTTAATTACTTCCAGTACAATCAATCATAACTAAGGTTTTGTACATTATCTACAAGTAAAATGACAATTACAACAAGAATGTACACAGTTCATAGCTTGTGATACACAAGATTCATTATAATGCAGCGTCCCTGTCCAGAGGACAGAAACATTGGTTCTTTATATTATAAACATAATTTTGTTTTCACTTATTATGCACAATACGAAATCACAAATTCCAATTATGCTCTAAATCTCATAAAAATACATTATTATTTTAATATAAACAACATAAATTCGATATGTTACAAAACTATTTTTAAACTAGGACAACACACTATAGACATTATGTACATGTAACTTACTGTACATCAAAGTGATCAATCTCAATACTACTTTTCATAACAAAACAAATTGTAGGCTTAAATTTGCACTACAAAATAAATAAATATCAACATACTTCGGTAAACAATTAAATAATCAAAGAATGTCATGTCTGAATAAATAACTATTAAATAAATAAGAAAATGCCATTCAGACTGAGTTGTACAGTAATGCACTAGCTTAAAATTGACTAGTATATAAAAATACACTAATCATAACAGCATACAAAACAAAGTAAAAATAACTGGCGTCATATTATGAAAAATGAATCTAAAAAATTTGATTGTCAAAATTAACAAACAACTTAGGAAAAATTACTATCATATAAGTTTTACAATAAAACAATTTCATACAAATAAATAAAAAAATTTATTAAGAAAAAATTTTAAAAAAATATTAAGAACAGTAACAATATGCAAAATGACCTTAAAGATTGTAAAATAAAGGACATGCAAGGATGTTCTGGTAGTTAAAATAATTCATCAATCTTATTGCTAGGGGGAATCACAGAGTCAGAACTTCCAATTCAACAGAAATCCTGAAACAAAAACAAAACTACTTCAAAATCAACAATATGTACAGCTAGATATGATGCATATCTATATATTATAAATGAAGCCTCAAAAAGTGTTTGTTATAAATATACAATAATAAACCTTTTAACACTTTTTATGTACTTTATTGTACAATGTACATTTCGAAAACATGAAAACATTTTGATATTAGCCTCCTACAGTAAGAAAGTCTCAAAAGATATTCCTGTCTTATTCATATCATCTAAAAACTCAGAAGAAAAATATAAAATAGAGGAATCAGAACACTCCAAACATGAAACCAATTATAATCAATAAGTATAACAAGTATAAGGGAGATATTGACGGTTCCGATCAAATGTTATATACTGCTACTTGGATACCCGTTGTACCGTCAAGTAACATTTAATATATTTGGAAAATGATAATTTATATGAGGAACATTATTCAGGAAAACAGATAAGCCTTGTAGGCTGCAATTTTCTTCAGCTATTATTGACGAACCAGCAAGTGCGTGGTTTAGTCACTCGAAAATTCTTTGTAAGGATGCGGGTAATGGTCCTGAAAATAATGAATTTGGAATTGAATACCTACAGAGAACAATATCGAACAGTACAGTTAGAGCATTCAGAGTAGTGATTTAAAATGTTCAAATCTCAAATCCGATTCCGAATGGAAAAAAAATTGTTTCCTGGTTCTCAAATCCTAACAGCATTTTTAGCCTATACGAGTTAATCAAATTCATTGTCAATCTAATTTCTACCATTCTTAAACCTTTTGAGTCTGTCCGGTAATATAAAACAATAATCCAAGAATATTTCTATTTTAAACAGATCTGGAGAGGTATTTCTATTTTAAAGACATTTGGAGAGGTTAAGGAAAATAGCTATATTTTAAGAACAAAGTCATTTACTCTACCTTCTACTTTAATTTTTAGATCACAATATGGGCTTCCAGAAGATATGCCTTTAATCTTCAAAATATATATGGGGCATATCAGTTATAAAACTTATTTTAAAAGTAAAATGTTTGAAATATTTCAAACTATCCCTAGTCATGATAAAGATTATAAAAATAGAATATTGTGTTACAATGAATTATGTATTGTTAATACATTTACCTTGTATATGATTAGTGACCAGGCTGAGTATTAAGTTGTATTCAAACCTATAATGCAATTTTGGGGATTATCTCTTATTATTTAAAGATATACAGTTATACCTTTAACGCATGGCACTTTGCAGAATGTGAATGTCAGGTTTAGATTTTACTTCAGGTTCCTCATCATCATCCTCATCAAACCCAAAACAGTTCTGCATGTCATTCTGCTGTGGAACAGCCTTGGGCTGAGAGCTGAGCAACACCTCTTCCTCTTCCTCCACTGAAAACAAACAGTGAGATGAACACAATCCCCTCAGAAAGCCACATTACTGCATCATATATTAGGACATGTGAGCCCTGGAATAGAGAATGTTAACAAAGTAGTGGAGCTCTCACCACATCCCTCGTGTACTGTGCCAATGTTAAATTCCTAATTACAGGTTCTTCATAAATTAGTGTGTTAGACAGACCTATGGAAATGGTTTTATGAAATTAACAAAGTAAAGAAACAAACATATCAATTACATTTGAAAGATCACATTCTTCTGCTAGGTTTCAAAATAATTTTTGTTCAAATTGAGGCACTTATCATACTATGATACAAGATTTTCGATTCCATTTTGAAAGAAATTCATGAAGATCTAAACCACTGGTTACACTGACATGAAGTTTGGCTTCAATTTTGAAGTGCTGCATTACGAGCCAGGTCTTCATAGCTGGAAAGTGGTACTCACTTGGAACTAGATCTGGACTGTACGATTATCGAAAATCCCCCATCCAAATTCAGCCAAAACTATCAGGTACGGTTGGCTACGTGTACACCAGCATTATTGTGAGAAACTAAATGTTTAAGCTCAGTTTGTATCACCCACCATAGTTTCTGCAGCACTTTACAATACCTTTAATATAATATTAAAGGTATAAATACCTTTTATTATTTTAATTTTATCATGTTAAAATATTATATTAATTTCACCTCATTGTTTAGATGTAACTATTTCTTTAATTTTTTTATTTTTAAGGTAATACTTAATTAATGTTTTAAGTTTTAAATGTCACAGGTTAAGTGTAAGAAAGGGCCATGCAGCCCTAACTTTGCCTGTATAAATAAAGATTTTTTAATTTTATACCTTTCTGCAGTGACTGTTGAGTCTCATTAAAGGTAACCAACCAGAAACACACCCTAAATATCTCAGAAAACAGTTCCCATGATGGCTGACACTTTGGAGAAATAGTTTTGGTTTCTTTTAACCCATTGCGGATAGTATTGTTTTGGCGCGCGGGCACCAGCGGGCGCGAATTAATTCACGGTCAGCAGCCGCACGAACAGCAATGGTGCGCCACATCGTATCTCTCGCTATTGTATACTAGAAAATTCAGCTGCAAAGGTATTCATTCAGATGGAACATGGGCCTGCTGGGGTATCCGTGATGTAGGAACGATAACACGCAAGCAAGGTTACGGGCGTGGCAGGGATAATGTCTGAATCATAGTCTAAATAAAGCGGCTCGGGCGAATCGATTGCAACATCCGGGCCATTGTCTAGACTAAACCCACCAACATGTACGTCTGCGTCGTTTAGTTGTGTCACTAACCTCAAAAGTATTATAATAACAACTGAGGAAAACACCCAATCAGAAGCACTAAAAAGCAGAGAGTAAACTCATATGAATGATTTTTCAACTTCGACCTACAAATGCGATCTGTAAGATATTTATAAAACTTTTGAAAATTCTAAACGTAGACCGTTGTTAAACACTCTTAGTAGACAAGTGAAGACGATCGCCCGATCTATCAGACATTAACAGAACTATTTGGAGGGAAATTTAAAAGTAGACCGCTTTTGCGACCTGAGCTCGTCACCTCAGGTGCCGTTAGGCCCGGCCACTGCGTGACGAGCCCAGCTCGTCAGTGATCTGCAATGGGTCAAAGAATGCATGTATACCTATTCCATGTTCCAAAATTAACGAGCTTTTTCAATGACTTTCCTCAATAACTAGTTTTTAGAAACCTGGAGAGGCTGACCACTGTGATACATGTTATGAACATTTGTATGGTCATTTAAAAAATTAATATACCACCGTCTAATTCTGCTTTCAGTAATTATTCCATTCCCATTAAAATCACAAAGTGGAATACCAATTGGTTTGTAGCTTGTTTTTTTTTTTCAACACAAAACCTAATCACTGATTTTAATTAGTCACAGTAAAAAAGTAGGAGCGATACAGGTTACCTGCTACCACAGCTTGATGAGTACGGAACATAATAGCCTTTTTACCCCGAGATGGTGAGTGGGTGTAGCCCCGATCTAGTCCCAAATATATATTACTTTCTGGATAATCCTCGTCTTTCCACCATTTTAGGCACTTTTTCTATCTTCTATGTTAAAAAGTTTTTATTACTTTTATAAAGCTTTTTACTTTTTTTACTAACTCCTTCCCATACATCAATCAACAAGTATTCTACATTTTTTATAGACAAAGTAAATATTATAAAATTTCTCAAAAAATTTTGAAATAAACAAAATTGTATCAATTAGGTACAATAAGAATTACAAAAAAAGTTACATATTAGCAGCATATTAGTATGTTTGGAAATGAATAAGGACAACTCACATTGGTCGTCTGGTGTGATGTGCTGGTTCATAAGTTGGTTCCTGACCACCACCTGTGTACCACCTGCACCACTCTGTAGGGCTGCTACCGCTTGCTCTATCCCTTGCCCTGCCATCAACGCCACCTGGCCCTCTCCATCCTGTAAAGCCATAATTTTCATAAGTTTTGCTAAACTAATTTTAAATTCAGTACAATTTTGAAACTCAAATGACTTGAATCATTCATCAGTACTCTTAAATTACATTGCCTTGATGTTGCATAAAACGTTGATATTAAGATTATGTTAACGGTTGGGCGGTTAACTCTGTAATAATATCATTCTAGAAAATTAATTTTTAGAAACTTTTACCAATAAGCAAAAACTTAGTAAATTAAACTTAACACTTTCAGTCTCAGGCGTCTATGTTACTTTATAACAAGTATGGATATCTTTACTGTGAATCTTCACGCGAGGGTGAGAGTTTTAACACTGTGTACTTTAGCTAGTCCAGTATTGCTATTTAACACTTTCAATCTGACATCTATGTTACTTTATAACAAGTGTAGATATCTTTACTGTCAATCTTTATGTGGGGCTGAGAGTGTTAAAAAAAATAGGTACTATCTTGCATGTAACATTACCAATGTAGAATACAAATAGAAAGTCCATATATACAAAGCACAAATTCATACTGAATATTGGTCACCATGTTTGCCAACTACTTATGAATCAACAGTTATGACAATTGGTAGACTTTGTAACCCATTGGCTACGAATGAATATTGCCTATGGTGCTATCCGTCAAAATAAGTTAATTATTTGATTGTCAAAAATATTCCTCATATCGATTAATTTAGAATTTTTCCATACTATTATATCGATGACCAGCATGTTAATACATAAGATCGATTTTGAAGCTGGTCAACTCTCTTGAAATTGATTGTTGTTTACCATTTCAACTGTTGATTATTTGTTTTGATTCATTGCAATATGAAATGGCGTCATGGCAAGATCGCATTCTGACTTCTGTGTTTTAGTAACTTTATGGAGAACAAACTCAACAAAAGTGAAAATGATGTGAGAGATGGTAACTATGATGACGATATTTTGAGTAAAAGTGGCCATGAAAAAATTCAAAAAAATGATGTGACAAGGCCAAACTTCAAACTTGGGAGTGGAAAAGGCATGCAAATGATCCACATAATTTTATTTTTATTGTTAGATCTGTTATAAATTTATTTATTGCTAGGCAACTACATACAGTGATTTCACAGAATTAGATGTTCTGTGTAAATTTCTGGACAGCACCTTTATGAACACACGCTATCAGTAAAAACCAATAAATATACTAGAGAGTTTGGGCATAGCCGTAGCTGCTGGGGATAAACATGATGTGACTAAAATCATGTTTATGAAATGTCTTTGTGGATGAAATTAAAACTTATTTGCTCTTATAATATTGATGGCACAAACTCAAAACCAAAATATCAGATTAATGGACCACTAGAAGCATTGTTCACTCCTCAATATATAGGGAAATGACAGGCACACAACATGTCTTTTTCTATTAGTAAAGATCTGCACTTTTCTCCAAATAATGATCAAAATAACATACTGCGAAAGGTTAAGCTTATAGTAGATTTGTTTTTGGAATCATGCAAATGAATATTTACACCAGGTCAGTCCATATGCATTGATGAAATCGTAATGGTTTTCAGAGGTAGGCTAGCCTACATCCAATACAACCCTTTCAAGAGAGCCAGATTCGGAATCAAGATTTATAAGGTTTGTGATTCAGCAACTGGGTATTGGTCACACATTTAAGATTTATACTGGCAAAGAGACAACTAAGATAGATATGTTTTCTGTAAGTGAACAGGTAGTACTTAAATTTGTGTGAAAGTGTACGTCGTGAGGGTAGAGTTTTGTTCATGGGTAATGGGTATTGCTCTCCCAAAACCTTTGCTTCAGCTAACACAAAACAACACACACCATTGGTACACCAAGAGCCAACAGCAAATATACCCCTGATTAATCTTAAAGCTAAAAAAAGGTGAATTAAACTGAAAGCTAGAAAGATGTGTCAGTGCTTAAAACCTATCATGAAAGGCCAGATTTTGAAGAAGTAGTTTCACAAATAGAATGAAGCAGGGAAACCCCAGAGTACATTGATACCCAATATTGTACAGTACACAATGGGGGTGTAGAAAAACAGAATAAAAAACTGTCACATTCTCTGTAATGTGGTACAATGTAAAGTGGTATAACATTTTTTTACTTCTTTGACATTGATTTATTTTGATTTATTTCATGCTAGTGTAGTTTACAAACTAGTCACACAAAAAACAAGAACACCTATCAGAATTCAAGTTCAATATTGCAGAGCAAATTTTGACAACTAACATTGTGTTACAAGGCTGGTTGGCTTGGGTGGAACTTTACGGGATCGGTGAACTTATATTAAGTGTACCAGACCCAAAACATTCATTTTGCAAATTTTGTCTTTACTATTAAAAAAAAACCCACTTGATTTATTAATTTTATATAAAAACAACCTTGAAGAAGGGAAACTTGTAAGAACTCTTTTCCTAGACTTAACCGAACTTTTGATTGCCTGTACTGTACAAGTTAGAAAAGTTGGGAATAAAAGACAGCTAAAATGTGGTTCAAAAGCAATCTGGAAAATCGGAGGCAAATTGTAGAGATAAAACAAACAAGAAATGGGGCTACTCAAGTTACCAGATCAAGATCTTTACCCATAAATTGAGGAGTACCTCAGGGTTTAGTATTGGGACCAGTATTATTTATACCATTTACAAATGGCTTGCTTGAATACCTTGAAACTTTCTGCACAACTTTGATGTATGCTGATGACACCACCTTACACTTGAGTGGAAAAAAGACACAATGTTACACAGCATTAAATATGGCCTATCAAAACTGCCACTCAAATGACCTTGTAGTTAACCAAAAGAAGACAAACCAAATAGCTTTCAGAAGAAGATGCGAAGAAGTCCAAGCAAATTCCTGAAGTGGGCAAAAAACCCCAAGTAAATCTTTTGGGAGTCTTTGTTGATGAGAGCCTCTCCTTGCCGCAACATAATGACAATTTTCTTCCTAAACTTAACTCTTAACTTTATGTCATAAAGCAAATTAATAAAATCAATAAGCAATATAACTACTGCAAAAGTAGCTTATCACTCTCTGTTTGAAACACACCTTAGATATGGACTAGTGGTGTGGGGAGGAACTTCAGCAAGTAATCTCCAGAGAATGTTGGTGTTGCAAAAGAGAGCTATAAAAGCCTTATCAGGGCTAGACTTCAGAAAGTTGTAGAGAAGCATATATAAGTCTGAAGATCATGACTGTAATAAGCCTCTACATAAAAGAAGTTCTAATATATGCTGTTGGACAGTCTTTGACACAAGGTAGAGATCTTCATGACTACAAGGGGATGCTGCTTTAGCACCCTCTGGAATAAGCACCCCCTCGGACTTTGACTTTGGCAGAGGGATGCTAATTCAGCACATGAACATGGTCAAGGCCCTAAATTAACAGCCCCCTGTTCCAAAGGGGTGCTTATTCAACACATGGACATGACCCAGTCACTGAATTAGCACCCCCTAGCATTCAATCAGCAACATAAGGAGATCTGTCTTTTAGAGATTTAACTTAATCATAAATATAATAGTTTTAATCTGGATTTTTATAAAGCTGTCACTTATAAGATACAATCTACGATTGTGTTAATATTTCTGATAAACAATGAATTAGCTGTAAAAGATTCAATCAATAATATGGGTGCTGATAATCACTTTCAAATTTGTATAGACAACCTGTATATTATATATGAACAATCACCCAAAACTCAAAGAGAAGTAGCTGAGTGTACTAGTGTGCTGGATTTGAACTGAAATTTAATGTATTTTGGGTAAAAGATGGATAGCTACTTATTTAACACGTTCACTGCTGCCTTAATAAGTGCAGAGTTTCCCCATCTGCCACACTCTTAAATTAATATTTATATCAAATTATATTCAATAATATCATATATATAAAATACTGTGCCATTCTTACAATCTCGTATACATATGATAGATTCACATGTGCGTTCATAGCACATGACCTTGACTTTTCATTGTCATATTATTAAAGCACACTTGTGTGTCAATGTTTATTTCACAATGGCTACCAAAATTCGACTTTCGATATTCTATTATTAGCCTATTTAGATAATAATTAATTGCAGTTGATAACATTTTTGCTCAGTCATGTAATTTTGTTCTCTTATGAAAATTTTATATGAATTCATGCCATTGTCAAAAATTGTACAAACACTAAATAATCACTAAACTGCAAACGAATCACACAGCTATAACCTAACCAATAAAACTTCATTACCCACAATCTCACAGAACTGTCAGCTGGCTATGAAAATGGCGGTAACCCATGATGCAGCATGAGGCGCATCAGTGAGCAAACGCCAAGAGCACATGTGCGCCCGCAGCATTGAACTTTTAAAAATAAACTAGATGTTTCCCACGGCTTTGCACGCTTTTCGTAAGCTTTGCCCGTGTATGTGAACTTCTGGTTTAATTGAATTATATTTACAACGCCGATGTAGAGTTTGCCTTGTTGCCACAATCAAGAAAATATGTTTATGTTTATAGCCATTGTGCACGTACATGTACTTTATTATAAAGTGGTCTAACACTCAAACTTTAAGTTCAATCAGAAATATATCTTAAAGACAAATATACATAATAACTTAGCGCCTTTAACACGTTCAACGCGGGTGCGGTAGATCTACTGCACGGCTGCCTCGCGCCAGGCACGCATGTCGTAGATCTACTGTACAGCGCCATTGTTTAGTAACCCAGTCAGTGTGCTCACAGCACTCATCGTGTATGGTTGTCCATTTTGCCGCTCGTGGGGACATACTTTTCCCGCGTTTTTGTGGTCGCCGTTCTCAGTTAGCGTTTTGTGGTTAGTTTTTAGACTATTTCAAATTTTACCGTTTTTACCGGTGAATTCAATTAATTGAGGTGGTTTGGAGAGACTAAAACCACTACCAATTGTTCAATACAACCATTTTATGAAAGGCGTGTACCGCAGTGACCAAATGATGTCATATTATCCTTGCGAAAGGAAAACACTGCGGTGGTACAAGAAGATTTTTGTCCACGTAATTCAGATGATGTTAGTGAATGCACACTATCTCTATAACGAAGTTCGCACAACAAGTGAGGAAAACAAAATGCCATTGTATGAATTCCATCTGAAGGTTATTGACAAGCTACTCCCTGACATTCCCGAGCCTCCTCGACCTCTGAAGCGCCGCAGCGTCCCCCATGTACCCTCATGGATTACAGAAAAAGTGGCTTGTGGAAAGAGAAGTAACCAAAAGAGATGCAGAGTTTGCTATGCAAATGGCAGAAAGAAATACGTGATGTGGCAGTGTTTAGAATGTGATGGACAGCCTGGGTTGTGTGTCCCACATCGCTTTGACCAATTCCATGGCTAATGAAGCGTACCTTGGGGAGGATGGTTGGGTTGTAAATAGTAGTTTTTAGTGTTTTTTATCAATATATGTTTAGTTATACTAAGTGATTTGTTTCCAGTATTATTATAAACAATCGTTAGTGGTCTGTTTTTTTCAAAAACAATAAGGAAAACGGTGCGCGCTTTGAAGAGAGACTGGCCCAAGGAGCATGTGCGGTAGATCTACTGCACGTTTTCAAAATGGCGAAATTCGGCCCTTTTGGTGTTTGATGACCTTTCTGTACCAACCCGTGTCACAACTAAATTGGTAAGTGAATACTAATAAAAAAAATTAGCCTCTAGTAACACACATTACTTAATTTTTAGCAGCGAACGTGTTAAATAGTGTTCGGGTATGTAATATACGTAACTGTCTCGTAATTGCAGTTTATAGTGTGCAGGCGCTTTGAAACCTTTTATCTTTTCCAGCGCCACTTGGTGGTGAGTTACATCAATGGGCATAGCTTATAAACCTTCTCCGTGGAAAAATACATATACGTACAAATTTTCATCATGATCGGTCCAATAGTTCACGATTCCATAAAGGACAAACATACAAACATTCATTTTTATATATATAGATATATATATATAAATATAAAATATAAAATTCATATCATATAAAAAAACTGTTTGATATGAATATGCAGCATTTTACAACTAATTTAAAATAGTCCAAATGCTGATAATAATAGGACTCCAACTAAGCTAGCCATATGCTACGGGTTAATTCATGACATCATCTCAATTCCTATTAGATGGATGTAGTACCTGGGCTCCCAATGACTTCAGAATGTATTCAAAGCATAATATTATATACAGACAAAATCAATAGGAGATGCATTTTTCAAAGCCCTTAAATACCAACTTGGTACTACGAATTTTGGGGCCAGTAGAGGGAGAATTTTGTGATGTTACTTTAATAAATAGTAGTAAACTTTGAGGAACAGCTATATATGTTCAAATGCTATAGAATGTAATTAAGAACCTCAAGAAAAAGCTCAAAGCCACAGGAAGCAGTACAGAGTCATCATGTGAAAGCACATAAAATCACAAGAGTTATATTTTACTTCTTTCAGAATAGAAAATGCTTGAAAGCAGTAACTAACCTTGTAACAAATCTGTGCATGCAATACAATGAATCTGAACTCAAAACACTATAAGCAAGATTCAAGTTGGATTCAAACATAACAAAAAACAGCTTAGAGATTGTCTTGAGAACAATACAATTGAAAAAATTTGAATCCACTTATAGATTGTTCCATCTCACACCTTACAGTTCCACAGTGTGGGAGTGAGGTTTCAATCATATAAATATAATAATATTACTGATCAGAACAAAAGAGTCAATCCAATACGATTCAGCCCTAATGATTATAAAGTTGAACAGTCAACCACGACAATATAACATGTCCGCATGGTTGAAGACATCTGAACTCGATGAGCTAAGCATAAGCAAAACCCTCACATCAAAAGAGAGAAAGATGCATTTGAAAGTTATTAGTAAACGTTTGACTTGTCTTTTTTAAGTATTTAATTAGTATGTCTATTTTTTATTTTTGATCTACTGCTATTTATGTGGTGGATATCGTCTTAATCATAACATTTCTCATGAAAGTAATATGATTAATATAATTGTCTATGCATTATTTTAATAAACTGAACCAGTCTTAGTCATAGTCATATTTTCTTTATTTGTACATGAAAACAACAATCTAGGCTTGTAATTCAGCTAGCTCTGATATCCAATGCTCAGGACAACTAAGAATTATAAAAATAGAAACAGTCAGAAAACGGGTTATTTCTTTTAGTATCATAAATACATTTCAGCACAACAGAAAATTTACGAATACATTACTGAATAGAGAACATTCTCGTGAAAGGGAAAATTTTATTTTGAAGAAGCGACTGTGTGCCAAGACGACCTGACAGAATACTGGAGCTTGTATCAGATGAATGTAGACTGGGTTACAACATACATTGTAAAAATATTGACAACTTTTACCACTATTTCTATTGAAAAAAAAAAACATTTTGATAGCCATTGCATTGTTTATACCTGTAGTTGGATAACTTCCAGAACAACATACTGTTGCCCGTCCGATCCCTGCATAGCCATCATCGACCCATCCACATCTTCATCTTCTTCATCCTCGTCCTCCCCTGGCATCACTTCCACCTGCTGACCATCAATGATCTGGACCTTTTTCTGTCGTCCAATTTTCAGGGCAATAGCCTTCTCATGGGCTGCTGACTCTGGATCATGCACGGACATATGCCGGATCAGGTTGCCTTTGTGCCTAAACGCCCTCTGGCATTCTGGACACTCGTGAGTCTTCTCTCTTGGTGCCGGTGGTATGTAGTTAGGGTTGTGGTATAGGTTTTGATGCCTCTTAAGTAGCTGTTTCTGCCGGAAAGACTGAAAGAAAGAAACAACATTCAAAATCAATAAAACTGTAGTTTACTTCCTCAATAGGTATTAATCTGATTTATTTGTGCATAGGATGTGATTTTACAAGCAAGGAAATGTTTGAGCTATATTTTTATGTTGTCAGTCTGCAATAGGAGGAAGTACTGTTTAATAAGTCCTAGAGGCTGTGGAGGGTTTTGTTTATATTTTTCCTGAGGCATATTTTTATATTTGTGATTAATATTAGGGTTTCTATACTGTATAATTAAAAAAAAATATATTTTAATTATTCTACTAGTAAAGTCATAAACACATAGATCCTTTACAGTTTTCTCAAATGCAGATATCAGTAACTGAATCACTGTGACAGCAGGGTCAATTAAGATGTGCTCTTAGAATCTGAGGACTTTTAGAGCCTAGGTAGACCAATTTTTTGTTGATCCCAGCACTATGTAAGTAATATAGGCTATGCACTCAGAAAAGTACTTTACTGTATAGGTACTCATAGATGAACAAATACCAGAGGCTTGTAGTTTTCTCATGAACTAAGACAGAATTCTATTTTACTTCTATGATCACTAAGCCATAGAGGATTGAGTAAGATAACGATATTGACTGATAACAGTCTATACTATCATCGATTTTACAAAGGAGTAAAATGAAATAATACTATTTCTTCTTGTTTATAAAGATTCCTATAACTTTGAAGCCAATTCTCTTAGGGCAACTTGTTCTCATTTATAAAGTCGAAAACAAGGGTTTGTGAGATTAATAGTTGATCAATGACTTTAATTGAAATCAAATTTTCAATGTCGACATACACCTTACGTTCTCACCCTCTCGTTTTTGGATTTCAATATACAGACAAAAGGCCATGAAAATAAAAAATCACAAATACCACATTTTTTAAAGTTTTAACATTTTATAAAATAACACATGTTAAAAATAAGTCAATCCATTGCGGATATTGTTTTTTTAATGCGTACGCTACAGTACAAACAAATTATTTGTCACAGTATAGTGGCTAAAATGTAATGAAGAATATCACCACCATAACTCTCACTGTCTCCATTCAAAACTACCTTATAATGGAGTTATTTTGGTTTTAACCTTTTGAACAGTAATGACGTAACAGTCACGATGGCGCACTATAAGCCATCCACAGTAACAATATTATGGTTTCGTTTTTATATTTATCTTATAGCAATGTGAACCTATATGTTGCTATCTACTTATTTTTGTTAGTGAACTACATTTGCTAGCTATTAGAAGTGTTTTTTGAGTAATGTGTAGCGCTACTGGGTGGGGCCACCTAGATCCCGCCTTCATCGCAACTGCTATATTCCAAAAAATAAAACTACTATAACCTTCATATAATGACCTTTCTTTATTTTTTCTATTGGTTATTTCCAAAATTGAGATTTTTTGTATAAGTAGTGGTTACGTGACATTTTTCTTATAAAAAATGCTAATTACTTCTGAACTAACACCAAAGTAGTATCAATATAGTAAAGTCATTAAAGAAATTTTTAAAACTCACTTTTTGGGGCTTGTTAAATGTTATAAAAATTGCTACTCAAAGGGTTAAATGTACTGTTTCCACTCAATCTTAATAATCAAATTCACGGATTTTTCATGGTTTTTACAGTACAAAAATAGCAATTTCACAGTCAATAGTTTTTATAATAATTACAAATAAAAATATAAAAAATGGGGTTTTTCACACAAATTGGCTGACAACCGTATCTAGCGCTATAACACGTCACAAGCACGTTTAGTGGCCTAGGGCTCGGCACTTTGGCTTATGTTGCAGGTTCTTGCATCTTAACACAGCTTGAATACAGGTGTGTCTCAATCGTAGTGTGTGGAGACTGCGGCAAAATGGTGGGAAACTATTTCAAACTTTTCCTCATCTCACTAACAATGTTGACAATTTTAGCAGAAATGAATGGATGCATTTACAAAATAGGAATTGGTTTTAGGTCTTGGCTATGTCACAAGCAGCAAGGGACGGTATGGTTTGTTAAATAATGAGCATGAAAGGGAATAAAATTTGTCCCTTTATCATACACTAAGCCATATCCCGTAGGATCGAGAATTGTGCAAGCATAATCACAAGTCGCTGCGATCGGTCCTGGCAGAATTTAGAGTGGTTTCACACCGGCCTCAAAAATCCAATGGAATGCACATAAAAGCTGTTGGGTGTGGCAGCGATATCTCAGGACCTTTTTAGACGGCCTTCTAGAAGTTTCGGCATTCTACTACGATTCTAGTTCCCCTTCTCCGCCTCATGCATTAGTAGTCTCTTGATGAAACAGCATCATTGAAGAATATTTTTTATTTGTTATAATGCTTTGCCATTTCGTGATTTAAGGGGACTTAGAAGAGACTGAAGGGCGACAAGACAATTTAGAGTTTATTCCATTTGAGTTCTAGGTTTCTATCAAATCAGTTTTACCCAATGCACCTACTGCATTCCAAGCTTAAAGATACCAGAATTTTAAAAATAATTCCCAAATGTTCTAAAAATCATTCAATGAACAAGTATGGAATAACTTGTTTCTGCTTCTATTATAAGCCGTTCAAAGTTTAAGGCACGTATTTTTAACAGGAAAACAATGTTAATATCATCAGAAATCAACCTATATTCAAGCTGATTTGAGACACGAAAGCCGGCAACGTCATAAGTACCCAGTGCTGGGCCACTGCACACGCTCGTGGTACTACACAACGAAATCCACCACTCCATGTGAAAGACCCAATGCTCACTCATTGTTTGTAACTCCTTAAGTCCAACAGGTGAGCATTTGGTGATAGAGAGCGAAAAGCAGAGTTCAGCATTTTGTGAGTGAAACCTGTCTAAGAAGTGAATTTGATCACAATATGGAGCGGTTTACACAAGCTGGCCAATCGCGATGTGCAGACACGATAATCGCAAACAACCAAACATCACTACAGATTCACAGCTGACAGCGGCGATGTAGTACATATATGGGAGCATTGGAAGCATTCAGAAGGGCTACCAGTTGATCGCCGATAGTGGCGGATGAATGCCGGTGTGTTCGACATAGAACTGTTTGTAGAATAAATGATGAACAATCCAACCATCTTGGACAGGACAATTGTTTGTTTTTATTTTATTGTCATATGAGCATAAAAATATAGGTATTAAAACTGATAATATCAACATTAAAATGTAGAAAACTACTAAATAAAAAATTGACATGTTCTAAAAACTGAAAATAGTAAATCAATTACTTCCACAGCCAAGTAGACTTGTGTAATCCAAAAAGGTAGGGCTCATAGTTGATGATGACTGATTATTCATGTAGGCTATACATCATTTTCTTTCTTATGTCCCAAGTAAGTAATTTAATTTCAATAATATTTATTATTACAATATTTAGTACATAATATTTCAATCGGATTATAAATCAGACTAAATGTAGGAGAAATACTCTTTTAGTCATTTAAAAAATGTAGTTGCATTTTTTATTGATTACTTATGTATATGTTAAGCTAGAATAAAGCAAGATGTTCATATTTCAGTAATATTTTTTAACAGCAAACACAATAACATTTTATCACACGAAATTTGTACTGAGATTTAGGTGTACTTTTGACATGCTATGCTCCCTTAGTAAAATAAACCAAATCATTATTAAATGCACTTTTCTCACCATGCAAAACTAACAGCAGTTGTGAGAAAATCTACTTATAAAGAAAGTACTATAATTGTAAAATAAATAACGATAATAAATTGTCAGGTAAACAATTATTCATAAATATGGCTATTTTTTCTAAGGTGATCTTTTTGATTTTGAGTGACAAAAGCAAACAAATAAAAATAATTTCATTTTTAAATAAATAAATTCAAAATAATAAATAGATTTAGTTGTTAGTCAACAGTTATTAAACTAAACAGTTGGATAATTTATGAAAATTTATTACGAAGTTAAAACTAAATGTAGATTGTTGTTAAAGCAGTAAATTGCCAGAAAAAATAACAGCAATCTACCAGGCATTTTCATAAGTGTTTTGAGGCAATGTTCAAAACAAGAAATACACTATGGTGCTATTAACAAACACAATACATCACTTTATCAACTTGAGTCACATAGTTTTCATATTTAATGACTATTAAACACAATGTGAACAAATTTCTAAAAAATAAAAACAAATAATTAAAACCAACAATAAGTGAAATAATAAAAATGAGAATAGTCATATAGCCACTGTTAAAATATAAATTTTATGGATAGTTGTAGTTTTAATATTACATGTATAGAACAGGTTCCACGAATTAACATTACATGATAAAATGTAAATTGATCAATCAATCAATTTATTGTCATTTAACTAGAACAGTATTGACAATGTTAGAATACAACAAATGTGCCACGTCAAACAAGTATAACATTAATGAAATAATGTAAATGCCTTAACTAGTGTGTATTTCGACAATCGACACAGACCAGCATCAAGTAACCAACATGTATATGTATACAATGTGTTAAGCAACTGTGCCAATAAATGTTCTACGTTCTGTTTATTAAATACCCAGCCCAGATCTATTGCATTTACAGAATGTATAAGATAAGATTAAAAATATGTCCATATTTAAAAAAACTATTTGTTGGTAACTGTATTACTTTTCAACCAAAACGATTGAAAAACTACCTTTGAGACTGACATAAAACAACATTCAGTTTAGGTATACTTTGTTTACTAACAAAAAAAATTTCCCAGAGACATGTTAAACAGGCATAGTTGAACAATATACTTTTCTTTTAATTCAAGGAGTAACGTATTACAAATAACTATTACTGTTTTCTACAGAACTGACCTGATCACACTTGTCGCAATGATAGGGCTTCTGGTCCGTGTGGATGAGCATGTGAGACTCTAGGTGTCTCTGGGAGACCGAGGCGTAAGGGCACAGCTCACATCTCCAGCACTTCTCCCCTTCGTGTGATTTGTTGTGAACCTAAAGAATACAATTGGTTACAAGGATCATCAAGATATTTACTTGACTTTTATTACTGAGTCATTTCAAATCTCATTACAGTTATTATTAAATTCTTATTGAGTGAGAACAAAGTACTGTTGAACTCCTAGAATTTTGTAACTGATTCCATTACCAACTTTTATATCACATTAACATAAATAAATACCATAAAATTAAACACAATGGAACAAATAGTATTGATCTGACAAACAATGTCCTTGCATTCAGTTTTGCACAAGACATGAAAGACACCAGAAATATCTACTTTAAAAGGTCTGAAAGGGCTTGAAATAAAAGACTATATTTTATTAATAATTATTTAAATTTCATATTGCATAACATCAGGACAGAATAATGAGAGATGGAATGAATCAATTAGAAAAATTATGTCATTGCTATTATAGCTCACAAAAGTTGTACTGTCATATAACAAATAATTTAATTTTGATTTTCAACTTTCACGAATTTAGAATACTGGATAATTTGCAAGCAATAATCATCCACTGTTAAAGCTTAAAAATGAGTGAAGTGGCGTTATTCACAACTGACAAAATTAATTCAACTCAAAAATAACAGAACTATAAATAAAAATAAAATATTCCATAGTCCTTTTTTATTATAGAAACAAGTATAGATAATCTTTATAACAATAGAACACCTGATATTATTAAACATTTACAATGAAGACAAGCAACATATAAATATAATTTTTTACAGAATACATTTTGAAACAAAAGAGCCAGACAATTTCAATTATTTTAGCAAATTATTTATATCTCTATCATCTACTGTTATAAAAGTTTATTTACAGTGGAACCTCGTTAAATCGGACTAGCCGGGACCACGGCCGAACCGACATAACGGAAATCCGGATCAACCGGAGAATGTTGAAAAATACACCGAAACAATACGATATTTGTTTATTGAGGAAACAAAACTTTAAATACGCATAAAGATAAAGTATAATACATTATATACAGTTTAATGTTTCTGAAAGAATTCTGTTAATATAAGTTGTGTCAGCTTTAAACGCAGTTTTCGAGCCCGAAGGTCAAGCAACTTTTCAACATGATAACCTCGGCCGGTGTTGTCTCTTTTTGTTTCTCAAAATAAACAATTAACTCAACAACAAGTCGGAATACACGTAATTATTGAGTTCTAAGAACAGTCTACTGATAAACATCCTTCCCACTCTCAGCAGCCTGGGTAGACGGCAAAAAGCTAATTTTAAATGTTTCTGAACTGATCTGGATTACCCGGACATCCAACATAAAGGAGTCCGACTTAACGAGGTTGCACTGTAATTGACTTGGCATTTCCTAAACATTGTAGAAAATCATGATAAATTGTGTGCATATTTTGTTCTTAGAAGTGAAATATTTTACTTCAAAATAAGTAACTCACTATTAGGGGTACATGAACAACTATTATTTGTTTTATCCAAATAACTGTTTAACCTTTTACTCAAACTTTGTAAGTACTTAAATTTCGAGCAGCCAGAGTACAAAATTATGAAATTTATAATTTTAAATAAGTATTTCTGTAAATTGTAATGATACATATATTTAGTTTCTTTTCTGGTCTCTATTGTAAGATTTAAAGATTAATTTAGAATTAAATGAAATAATTTATTTTATTGTTGACAGTATCAGGAAGTGACTTCTTGCAGGCATGATACTAAACCTGTTGATATTGTTCATAGCATGTGAGCCACTATGCTCACTAGTGCTGTATGCTTTCAAACTAAGATTTGTTCTTTACCCTAAATAACTTATCTATCAATAAGAATAATATATTGATATTGGCTTAAGCCGATTAAAAGATTTTGATACTTGAATTAAACTTTTATATCATTATTACTAATCAACTAAATTTCAAGCATCCTACAACTAAAAATTACTTACATTTTCAAGTATTCACATACATCTATCCCTGATAAATTCTAAACATGTTCTTTTCATAATATTTTAAAAACTAAAATAATTGAATTATTTAAAATACTATTTTATGTCATTGTGTAGCCTAATACTTGGATTTATATTTTCTTATTTCGTTTACTAATTGACCAAAAATATTCAAAGATAGTACAAAGTATGAAATCAACAACAGCCCTAATTGGCCTCCCACCGTCAAGCCTAGTCACCTGTCACTCAATCTATGATAACTCACCTTGTACGTGTATCTGTCGGGGAACTGTTTGCCGCATTGTCTACACTTGAGCGGCTTGTCAGAGGTGTGCAGCTTCTGCACGTGTATCCTGAGGTCAGTCTTGCGGCCGCATGTGGCCGGACACAGTTCGCAGTGGAACACGGGCTTGTCGCCGGCTGCAAAACCGTAATTAATATCCTAATCAACTCCCGTCAGTCAAGCTATAACAACTCACCTTGTACGTATAGCGGTCAGGGAACTGTTTTCCACACCGTCTACACTTCAGTGGCTTGTCTGAGGTGTGCAGCTTCTGCACATGTATCCTGAGGTCAGTCTTGCGGCCGCATGTGGCCGGGCACAGTTCACAGTGGAACACAGGCTTGTCGCCGGCTGCAAAACCGTGATTGACATTCCGATAAACACGACCTCAAGGCCATTACTACAAGCAAGCACGTGCAGCAGACAGAAACATAATATTGAAAAAGTACAATACATTAACATTTATTTCTTGTCTATATTGCAGCATGTTGCTCTTTATACACAACGAAGCAAAAAATTGGTCATCAATACGAACAAAGAACATTAAAGTATTTCCTGTGGTACTGTCTGTGACAATAGCACTTTTCATCAGTACCATCGACCTTGTAGTGTATCGTCTCTCCCCCTTGTTCTGTCTGATAAGGTCCTCGTACAGGCCAGTGGCCCATGAGGACAAACAAAATAAGGCTTAAAAGGGGATAAACCTCTTCTTAACCTGTTGATTAGTAGCGCCACAGCATCTGCGGTGCAGTGCGCTAAGGTATAGGTTTAGTAACGACGCAACTGTTGCAGTTTGAACAGTTTTACTGGTTAGTTTCACCGCAATACTTGCGACTCGTAAGGATATTGATTTCTAGACATCTAGCAGCTGCGGTAAATACTACGGACCATCACTGGCCCAAGTAGTTCTCAGAGTATCCGCTAGATTGTAGGAACGTTCAGTTTTGTTTCGTTCTGTAACAAAGCCCTACAAGTGGCGGGAACCAGTAGTTTACCTCTTGCCGTGACATTGAAACCCGTGTTAGAGTTAATGTTTTTGTTTTTCTCATGTGATTAGTCTGATTTATTACAAACCTAATTACTTTTGTTGCCAATGGCTGGCCGTAGCCATCTAAATGATGATGAAATATGCAGGTTCTTTTTGGATTCGGGTAGTGAAGACGAAGAATTGGATAGTGATTTATTTCCTAACACTAAAATAATAATAACACTTAATTTTTTTTATTTGAATAACCAAAATAAAATACTTAAAAATCCAAAAAATTTAAAAAGTTAAAAAACTCACTTTTTGAGCCATGCACACAAAAAAACTCAATAATCAACAGGTAAAAAAAAACTAATACAATGGGCATTAATAATATAAATTATGTTTTAGGAATAAACAAAGACTAATGTGAGGAAGTAATTTTTTACACTTATACGAAAACCTATCTATTAAATTACTTTCCTTTGCAAGTCTCAGGACACATTGAGAGCCTCAGAATCAGCTTTCTAATAACATGTCAGAAATTTGTCACAGATGTGACATTTATCTGACATAACTTGTGATAGCACAGAGCAAATGTTGTGTTACAATACCATGCAGAAAACATAAAATTTTAAGAAAGTCAAAATAAATTCTAGATCATGTGACCACGATATTATCTTACAAATTTACTCTATCATTTCTTCAACCAAACTACAGATGCTTATATAAAAGATGCTTGATTTGCCATTTCTCTTGCCATAAAATGTTAGAGGGTTTAATTTTGAACATATTGCATTCCTTACCCCTGCTTTATTTATGATGTCCTAACCATAAACTTTTTGGAGCATTGAATGAAAACACTATTTACCCCACTAAAAAATAAAATTACAGATCTTACTTTGCAACTAGCGAGATACTATATTATAGCATGACTATCACCATTGTACCAAGCAAAAGTAAAAAAAAACCATGCGCTACCACAACTGGATACTGTCATAGAACGCTCACACACCAAGATTGTGGTGGTAACAAAACACTTAACAAAACACTTTTCCTTCAGACATCAAGATTTGGGAATGTAGGATTCTATAGTCCGTTCATCAAGTGTTGATAGTGACGCCCTGCCCACGTCCGCCTGGCCCAGGTGAGCCTCTGGGAGAGAGAATGTCCACGTGGACTGTGCTTTTATTCTAGAATATTGGTGTGCCAAGCTCACAAGCTGTCACTCGTGCCTTGACGTTTGTTAGTTGGTGCCCAGTGAATTGGCGCTGCTCTATACCCCATATGACTACAGTAGTGAGCAGCACCTCATTCATGATACTCAATCAATGGACTACAAGGAACTATTACATACATTAAAACAACTGCTATACTACTTATATGCATATCTTAGAGGGTTTTCACACTTCTATGGTATGAAGGTTATTTGATGTAGTGTTTGGTTGGGTTTCTTATACATTGATCCTGCCAACTATTAATTCAATTCAAAATAGCTCCAAAAGTTTACAATTTTTGTGTAAATCCCGACAACTCTAGCAACTTTCTTTTTATTTCATCATCAGTTTTACCACATGGGGTAGATTTGTTACAGTTCATAGTACAGTGGTTATTAATATTTTTAGTTTTGCAATCAAGCTAATATCCGTTCATTCCCTTTACCATTTTTTTCAGTAAAGCTTGTATATTAAACTGGGCTGTACAGAGAGATGTTACACTGGGTCTAATAGAAGGTGTTTTGTTTAGTTCAGAGAAATTGTACTCTTTAAATTTTCAAGCCGTTAAATACATTTAGAGTGTATATGGGACAGAATTTAAGAGGATAGAAGTGGTTGAGATTGGTTATAACTTTTTAGTCCACAAGTTGCTGATAGAAGTTAGAAGTTGTACGACCAGTACCTCTGTTTGAATCTTGACTACACTTCTTATTTCAGAAGTGTTCAAACAATGTTGTCCATGTTTATGCATTAATTAGAGTTTAAATCAAAGCGTTTAGGCTTGCATAAGTTCTGGTCTGTAGCACTAGTGGTTTTTTTTCTGTTACAACTCTTATAACTCTTTTTGAAGAAAACTGTTATGAGTATTTAGGACTTAGTTATAAAACATGTACAGTCTCATATTACTACAGTCGAGTAGCAAGTTCTCTGATTGACAAACTAACATTAGCTGTGTGTCACTTTGTTCTTGTCTATGTTAGTCATATAGGTTCCTTGAGTCAGAGAAAGCTTTCTCATGTGATTTGATAAAGTAATAAAATGTGGGGAACATTTTAGTTATTTTTAAATGCTTAAGTACAAAGTTAAAAAAATTTAAAATATGAAGAAATGATAAAAAATATGTAACGAATCGAATTAGAGTTAAAAAGATTGTAGTAATACATGTTTCCAAAGTTGTATAACTGGAAAATTTGAAGTTTTTTTTGGAAAAGTCTCTATTTCATTAAAAAATGTAATGAATTATAAAAATTGAAAGGTAGGTAAAAACTATCTTGTCTACATACCTTAAAAAAGCGCTGAGTTTCTTTGTAAATTAACAATTCGACTACTGACTGACACAGTGTCTGATGTTGTGTGACAGTATACTCTACTACTGCACTGTACAATGAGCATTAACCTATTAGCATGCTGTCAAGGTTAACTGTTGGAAATAGAAATACCATAATCAAGCCATCAAACTTTGACTATTAACTTATACTATTGTCAACTAGATAGCAGCACGAACAGACCTCAACTTTTCCTAATGCTAATAAATCACGTACTTAATGTTTCTGAGTGTATAACTGTGTAAAATATTATTTTTCTTTCGTTGTAGCTAGCTGATTTCATTGTTGTTTTGATGATCATGAGCCGCAGTTGGTGTAATGCAAAATGGTATTTTTGTATAGCACTGAAAGCTAAATATTGTTCATCTAGATCACTGTGAATAATGAAAATAATACAGTTTCTTTAAAATATTATTGCGAGGTGACATACTATACTGTGTGTGTGTACACGCAACAGTGTGGTGTGTATTTAACATTATGCATTTTTTTAATGACTTTAAACACTTAGGGTACATTTGGTGATGTTTCATAATTATATTTCCTATAGAACTCAATGTATTTCAATTTATTTATAAAACCATCCAAACCATGAAAAAAATATGAATTTGTAGGCGCTAAACCGTCATTAGTAATTAGAATGGCATGGAATTAATTTGTTGACAAAAACCCGTATGTAGGTTTTTCCTATTATCTGACAAGAATTTGCTTACTTGCTGACTTTCCTTAAAAAGCCAATGATATGAATCATTACTTTATTAATGAGGACCACCATTAGCATTCAAATGAATTACTATTTACAGCATGCGAAGCACTGGCTGCAATTATCATACTGCACAGTAAGAACATCACGCAACACTATTATAACATTTATTATTATCCTTGCACTATAAGGGAGTGCCTATGATTGAGGGGTCTAAGACACCGAACTTTGGATCTGAGTAGAGATAGCACAGGTTCTAATTGTCTTAGACCTTACCAATTTTTATCAGTACCATCGACCTGTACTGTATCAACTGTTCCCCTTATTCTGTTTTATAAAATCCTCGCATAGAACAGAGACTCATAAAAACATGCAGAATAAGGCTTAAAATCCATTTTTTTTATTTAAAAAATCAGTGATCTCAGAGAGTTTACTTGCTTACAGTAGAAGGACCACTAGCAACTCTCACATATTGCACTAAAAGAACAAGTAACACTGATTGTGGTTATTAGATTGTACTAAGTATTATTAATTGTACGGCAAGCACTACAAGTGACATGTTCAACAACTGTTTGTTCCTTTCCAATATAAAAATAAAAAAAAGCAATACAATTCAGAGTTCATAAGTCAAGCATAAATAAACTACTGACACAAAGAGTAGTTTAATTCTAAACAAACACAATTTCAAATAATGACAATACAGACAGAATATAATAATGAAACTAAAAGAATAAGACTCAAATTAAAATATAAAAAAAACATACATACTACAACACACAGAATTAGATTTGGAAGTCTTGTGAAAATTGTTGACAGTTGTGAGTTTTTAGATAAAAAGTTGTCATGACTGCTGAATGTCTAAGTGCATTACTCAGGAAATCTACACACAATTAAAATCACAAATTACAAATTCACTTTCTGGCAAAAACTACACCTTTGCTTCTTCTGTTACTGCATGTCAAGTTAAAACTAACTACTTCTCTGAATGTTTTTCTTTTTTTATTTCCTTGTCATGACAATGTATACATAAAGTCTGTGTCACAAGAGATTTCTGTACTGCCAAGAGATCCCACCACTTAGGCTATAAATATTACATACTGAGTAGAATTAGAGGTACTGGGATACTGATACCAATCCATAATCTAATATTACTCAGCCAATATAATTTTTATATAAATAATTAATCTATTTGGAACAAAATTACCAATGCAAATGAATTTATCATACAAAACATAGTCCTATTTTATTTTATACAAGATCTAGAGGAACAACAAACAAGAGAATCTGCACAGTAATCTTTGCTGTTCTGAGCAAACAACAGAGAGAAGTTGGTGAAATGTGGATTCAAGCAGTCACCAGTGGATAGCAAGTTCACTCATCCGTTCTGTTTTTGTGGACTGTGCACATATGAAAGTGTTGCAAAGCAAGAGGAAATGGCTAGTACAGCACACATATATATATATATATATATATATATACTATATATATATATATATATATATATATTTTTTTTTTTTTTTTTTTTTGAAATTGAAATGATTTATTAGCCCAATAGAACATTACAATGTTATAAGGCTCGTCAAGAAATAATAACACTAAATACTAAATAACAATTTAAAAAAAAAAATACTAACTACAACACAAGTAACATATAGCTAATACTAGGTGGTATGATATTTCACATCTTAATTATTTTCTGGTGAATTCGGACGAAAATCGTCAAAAGTATAAAATTTCAGTTTGAAGCATGTATTCTTTAATAGTTTTTTTTGAAAGCCTTTAATGTAGGAATCTCTCTCCATGCTAAAGGTAATTTGTTAAAAAAAATGCTGACTATTGTAAGAGAAAGATGTTTTAAAATGGGTTGTTCTGTGTATAGGAACAGGTAGAAAATAACTATTACGTGTTGTGTAGTTATGATGGGAGATAAAGGGATTGGACTGTATTCTTTTATATGTTTGAGTTAAAACTTCCATTATGTAAATACTTCTTACTGTTAAAATTTGAAGATTAAAAAAATGTCCTCTACATGATTGATTAAATTTCAAATTTCCTAGAAATTCGGATTGCTCTCTTTTGAGTTTTGAAAACCTGTTCAATAAATGGTGAACTTCCCCAGGAAACAATTCCATATCTCAACACAGATTCGAAATAGCCAAGATAAATAGTTTTTGCTGTTCTTAAGTCAGTCAAGTCTCTAATTTTACGAATAGCATAACATGCTGAATTTAGTTTCCCATTTAACTGACTGATGTGATTTTCCCATCTAAGATTGTCATCTAAAGTAACACCAAGAAATTTACAATTTTTTGTAGAAGTAAGTTTACTTTGGTAAAAAGTTATTTCAAGTTGTTCTCTAAAGTTTCTAATAAAGTGAAAATTAAGTATGGATGTTTTTTGGAAATATTTTAAGGATAGTTTTGTTAGCTTTAAGCCAGTTAAAAATCAAACTAATGTTATCATATAATTTTTTGAGATAGTTCAGTTTTATTGTCAGATTTAATCAAACTAGTGGTGTCATCAGCAAAGAGAATTAATTTGTCACATAAATTGAACTGCTTGGGTAAGTCGTTTATAAAAATTAAAAATAATATTGCACCTAAAACTGACCCTTGGGGTACGCCTGCCTCCAAATAGCGGGCAGGAGATAGATATTTATGGACAGAACCAGCACTGTTTTGAACTATCTCTACAACCTGGCTGCGATCCCTCAGAAAGCTACTAAAACCAATTGAGAGCAACTCCTCTGATGCCATAATACTCCAATTTATTTAACAAAATTTCATGGTCTACACAATCAAAAGCCTTCTGGAGGTCACAGAAACAGGCCACAGGTCGACTGTCCCCTGGTCCAAGGCAGTTAGCACATAATCAGTTAAACTTATGATAGCATCTGAAGTTGACAAATTAGATTGAAAACCAAATTGATTTTTATTTATTATTGAGAATGATTTTAAAAAAATTTTCAAGCCGTAATTTTACAATAGTTTCTAATAATTTTGAAAAAACTGAAAGAACTGAAATAGGTCTGTAATTTTCTGCAAGATTTGAATTATTGTTTTTAAATATTGGAGTTACTCTGGCTACCTTGAGACATTCAGGGAAGACTCCGTGAGTCAGGGGAGCTATTCACCAAAGAGCAAAGAGGTTTTGACAGGATGTGGATGTGTTCCTTCAATATCCTTGGAGGTATTCCATCCAGGCCTGGTGACTTACTTGATTTAAATTTACTTATAACTTCAAATTATCTCTTTTTCACAAACAGGATAGAGATAAAATGAACCATTAACAAATGGATTTGGCAAAAAATTTTGTGGATCGTAATGCCTTGAATTCAGCAAGTCAAGTTGGTTTGAGATAATATGAGGTACACTTGTGAAGTGCCTGTTAAATGCTATTGCAACATCCATTGGCTCAGTAATATCTTGTCCAATTAACAATTAGATTAATGTTTTTTTACAGAAGCGAATGATTTAGTCTCTGAATTAATGATATTCCAGGTTGTTCTTGGAATATTTTTAGAGGATTGTATTTTATTTACTAGGGGTTCTCTTTTTGCGTAAAGGACTATTTTCTTATGATGTTTAAGGTAAGTTTTATATTCTTTCCAGCTATTTTCTGTGTTTATTGACTTGGCTCTGGCAAACAGCTCTCCCTTGACAGGACAGCACTTGCCCTAACCACATCAGTTACCCAGGAATATGGACTTGACTTAAGTTTTGTTATTGTTTTTTAATGGGAATGCTAATTCATAATATAATATCAGCTTATCAAACAATTTTGAGAAATTTGCATCAACCGATTCACCAGAAATCACATCAAACCAGTCCCTCCTTTTGCAGAAAGTCATGAAACATTCTATGACCCTGCTCAGAAAATATCCTATGTGTAATTATTTTACTATTTTCATTTTTTTAGTAATAAATTATTGACATTTATTTTCAAAATTTGAGAAAAATTATGATCTGAAAAGCCAGAGTGAAGGTTAAGACTTGATAGCAGATTCTGAGGTATGTTACTAACAATATTGATCTAAACAAGATTCAACATTTTGGTAACTCTAGTAGGTTCATTTATAAAATATCTAAAATTATAACATTTTAAAATATTCTTAAAAGCTAAAGACTCTGAGTTATGGTTTAATAAATTAATGTTAAAATCACCTAAGACAACTAAGTACTTTTTCTCTTTCAAAGCTAATTCAAATAACAATTGCAACTTGGAAATGAATATATGAATATCGGAGTCTGGTGTTCTGTAACAACTAACAGTTAAAATATTTAATTTATTAGAATTAGTTGAAATTAACTCTATAGAAGGAACATTCAAAAACAAAGTTCCTTCACTAAATTTACAAATATCATTACGTTCAATAAATTGTATATGATTTTTTACAAGAAGACAAGAACCTCCCCGTGTCAAACTAATTCTACAATAAATTGAGGCTACAACGTAATTTTTTATCTGAAAATATTTTAAGTTTTTTGGTGACAACCAATGTTCACTTATAGCAATTTATATCTACATTTACATCATGACTCAGATACTCCAGCTGTATAACTTTATTTAGGATACTTTGAGCATTTTTGGTGTAATAAGGTTAAGGTTTTTATATTTATTAATATTTGTTTTTTGTGAATCTATACGGTTCTTACAGGTTAAAGAAGTATTGTTTTTGTGAATGTGATATACAGGCTAGGTTTACTGTTAATATTTTTCTTGCGCTGGATGTTTTTTGGTTTATTTATGCATTTTGCAGAGTTCTCATTAGGTGTTGATGCATGGATGTTATGTAGAATAATGTCAGCTGATGGATCGTTAGTTGCCACATGAAGTGTGAGGGGTTTATTGATTAAAAAAGTGGAGTTGTTTTCCGGGGAAGGAGCTTTGCTTTTACTACATGTTTGTCCTGGTGTATGGATGTCCTTTTTTGTACAATTGTGGGTTTTTTTCACCTTTAAAGACTGATGAATTAGTTCGGCTAAAAATGTTTACCTGATTTATTTAAGTGTAGTCCAAATTTATAGTATAATGTGTAAGATGTAGTGAACTCGTGTCAATAAAATTACATAATTTTACATTACTAGCAGCCTCCTTAATCTTTACATTTACTTTTCTTATACTCTCATTGAGAGCAGCTGATCTAATCTATGAGGGATACCGATTATTGACATGTTAGTGTTGAGAGTTATATTAGAAAATGTATTAAAATTAAAATTAACTACACTAGCACTAGTGGAGTCTGTGATGTTGTTTGTCCCAGCGAGTAAGATAGCATGATCATTAAAGGTAAAACTCCTAGTCAAGTCCTGCAGTTGTTGGCTACGTAGTTAAAAAGGGGCTCCCGAACTGCTGACTACCGTTACCTCGTAACCGCTGCCTAGTTTGGCTTCGAGAATCAGTGCAAGGTCCCGGCCATGACTGTCCGCAGCAAGCAAAATTTTCCTCTTTGTTATTTTTTTCTTTGGCTGGATTACTCTGCTGTGTTTTTCTAGTCGTGTGATCTTGTTTGTTTGTTTTAGATCTACTGGAGTTTAAAGGTAAAGTTCCGATCACACTACAAACTTCCTCTGGATCATCAATGCGACCCTCAAGCACTTTGAAAAGAGTTTCTCAATGGCAGTGTAAATGTTTTAAATTTTTTTGTCTTTATCAAAGTTTTCTTTTTCATTTTTTCAGGCAAACATGTTGGAGATTGTGAGTAGGAGAAACTGCTGGTATTTTTATTTAATAATTTCATTATTTCTTCTTCTTTTTGGAGGACTAACATTTCTAGGTTATTGTTATGAATCTTGATTGTTTTTATTTCTTCATTGGCTGCTATTAAGTCTTTATTTAAGGTGTCTACAACTAAGTTAAGAGTTTCAAGTGTTTCTCTAGTAGTTTTTATTTATAAATTCACTATCTTCATCATCAATTACCTTCATCAGATTTAGTTTCCAATACTTTGGATATACCACAGATATCAGATAGATTGTTATTTTTTATTATTGGTGCACATATAACAGCTCCAGTTTTGATTTGGATTCTGCAATAATTTTAAATTGAGAGTAATTTATGTCTGTACATTGCAAGTGATACCACTGTAGACACTGACCAGAACATTGTATAGATGGTTTTGATTTTAAATAGTTTTTTTGAACAGTTTTCCACAATTATAATTATAAGACTTCTGCTTTCTTTTCATTTTTTGATTTTTTTTTTTTAATTATAAAATAGGCCTACGAATGAAATAAATAGTAAAATATGGAAGAATTTGTAAAAGAGTATGAAAAATATATTAATATTTCAATTAAGAGAGGATAATTTAAACTAAATTGTGACATAAAAAGTATAAAGTTACGATGTAGTTTTTGAACCTGGAACCTTCAGATTCAAAGTCTGTCACACAACCCATTGAGCCAATCCAACAGATATGAAAATATAAGTCAAACTAGACAATGATAGTTTATTGTAGATGAAGGTAGATTAGGTTGTCAGAGATAAGTCAGTCACTGTCCAAAGGTCAGCTATCCTTGATAAGAAGGGTAGACCTTCCTTATCTATGTATAATTTAATTATGCCAGATCCAACAAAGTTATTAAAAAATGTTTTGGAAATTTTCACACTTATAATAAATATAGTGATAAACTTACTACCATTTATCTATAGCACTTAAAAAACTACACAATTTTATATAAAAATTTATTTTAAAAATCACTTTGAAACCACTTAAATAGAGAACTTTGTGGAGCTAAATAACTGGTGTCCCTGCCTCTCCAGATTGGATTAAAAAAAATCCCATATATATATATATATCTAAGTGCTGAATGGTGGTAAAGGGGAAAGATGGGTTGTCGTCTTGATAAAATTCAATAAGTGTCGACCCTTTTCCTTGCAATTTCTCTTGTTTGTTGTTTTACTGATATATCAATGATTTAAAAATTACTGTGTATGGAATATATTTTTTATCAACTAGTGCTTTCAAGAATATAAGTAAATAAGGAAATATAAAACGAGTCATTAAAAATTAAAAAATGTCAACCTGATGCACTTAGAGCCACCATGTCAGTTAATAATAGGGACTCTAAAACTTTTCATTATAATGGCAAAAACTATTTGCTCTCTTTGTCTCATTGTTTTACAGTAAGTACTTCAATAGTGTTTCTTACAAAAATATCATATTACTGATAATTTTGCGTTAATTCATAAATAAATTGCATGTTTTATTTTGAAAATCTTTCTGTTTTCTTTTGTGATTAACATACTAAAATACAAATATATACTTTACTCATAAAGAAATGTCTCAAATACATTGAGTTAAAAACATTTTGTACACTCAGCTTAACAAAAAAACATAATCACCTTGTAAGAAAACGACTTGTACGTTACATAGGACTAACAGAAGGTCATAAAAGTATTAACGTTATTGATAGGTACATTGTAAGACATATTAAATTATCATTTACTCTACTTATGGATGATTATTGTATTCTTACATCCCACTGAAGTCAGCACTAGAACTGGCTAGCTATGAAGTCAAGAATCACTAGTATCATGGGAATCTAGTTACACATTAATAGTAGCTAGAACTAGTAAATAAGAAATTGAGATGATAAAACTGTATACTCACCACTGTGTATAAGTTTGTGGGCCTTGAGACTGTTAGACTGTGTGAACCTGGCGTGACAGATATCGCACTCATACGGTTTTTCTCCTGTGTGTATCCTAAGATGACGTTTGAGCTTGAACGTGTCCGGGCTTGCGTAGGTGCAGTGCGGACACTGGTACGGTCGCTCTCCTGTGTGGCAGCGCATATGGTTCCTCATCTTACTCAGCTCAACACTGGCGTACTCACAGATCGTACACTTGTGGGGCTTCTCATGGGTGTGCTTGTATCTCACATGGCGTACCAGCTCACCTAGAAATATAACAGAACTGTGCAAGTTTTTAAAATTACTGATGGAATGTGGAAAATGATATGTTGTTGGTACACAGAATTCTGAAATATAGACCTAAACCTTCAACAACTCACTGATAACAAAGACCAAGATAACTAAAGATATCTGATTCCAATGAACGTAAAGTAGTGAACACCTTAAGAAAACACAAAGCACATTTCAGATAAATTTAAATTAACTCCTCACCATTCCAAAATCCCCCAAATGTATGGTCTTCCCAAAATCCACAAATCTAGCATCCCTCTCCGGCCTATGATCAGTTCTTGTGATTCACCTTGCAGGGAATTGTCAAAATCCTTTTGGATATTTAATGCCATTGGTAGAAAAAACACCCTTTTATCAAAAATTCTAGGGACTTTGTAGAGAAGTCAAAATCCATTAATTTGAATGAAACTGACAAACTAGTAAGCTTCGACGTTGAAAGTCTATTTACAAATGTACCAGTTCCAGAAACTCTCGAAATCATAGAATCATGTCTCAAAGAAGACCAAACATTAAGTGAAAGGACTAAACTTCCCGCGCCAGTAATTACTGTTAAAATTGTGCACTCAATGCAATTATTTTGAGAGAAGGTACAATTGACTGTCAAGGTGAAGGCACGGCAATGGGTTTTCCACTGTCATCTATTTTCGCCAATATATTTATTGAGGATTTCAAGCAAAAAACCTTGGCTTTAGCTCGGTTCAAACCAAAGATTTAGTGTAGGTATGTGGTTGATACCTTTGCTGTTTTTCCTGGAGGCACTAAATTGAATAAGTTTTTGAATCACATTAAATAGTATTTGTCCCTCCATCCGCCTCACAATGGAAGTGTATGTCCAAAATAAGCTTTCTTTTTGGATGTGTGTGTATCAAGAGAGAGGGATGTTCTTAAGACTACAACTTTTCAAAAGAAAACACACACAAAGGAAAGTATTTAAATTATCAGTCACACAATCAAAAATATCTCAAAGAAGGAGTGGTCTATTCATTATTTGATAGAGCAAAGAGCTTATGCTCAGATAAACATGGATTAAAAGAGGATAAATTTAAGTAAATTGAATCGGATCTTAGATGCAATGTATACCCTCAACCAGTAATAAACAAGTGCAAACAAACCAGGAAAGCCATTCCTGAATCAATCAACCAGAATAGTGATAAATTTTGTTTATGTAAATCCCTTATGAGATTTGTAATAAACCAATGAGGAGTCATAGTATGGTATAAAGAAGTTCATCTAGACTGAACCAATAATAAAAAAGGCCCATTCCCATCCCTCCTTTTTTACCACCATCTTGTTTCTACTGTGACAATCTCAATTTACTATTGGCCTCTGGTCAGTTCTATTTGGTTGGCCAGTGACGTATTGTGACCTGTATTAATAATTAGTGTTTATTTTTTATTAACTATATGTTTTAGAGTTAGTGTGCATGGAATAGAAACACAACTTGGCTGTTGTGGTCACTGACTTATGCGTGTCACAACGCTTTGGTATGTTTTGTTTACTTTAACCTATGCTGCAGTCACGCATGTATTGTATCACAGAACGATGACAAATGTCTGGATTATCAGATGTTGTGAAGGCACTGTCACAGTACCAACACCTGTGAGGTTCTACACCTGGTTCCTGTGTGAGTGTTAACATAAATCTGCAGAGATGATAACGTCTTGAACCATAAGTTGAAAGAAAACATATCCTACAGTAAATAAGACAATGATTACCAGATGTTGTGAAGGCACTGTCACAGTATTTACACCTGTGAGGTTTGGTTCCTGTGTGAGTGTTGACATGATTCTGCAGAGATGCTAACGTCTTGAACCCTCTCTCACACACGCTGCACTTGTGTGGCCTTTCTTCTGAGTGTGACTTCATGTGTCGAGACAGCAGGTATCTGCACATTTTACACAACTTTTAGCAGTGAACCATTATCACAGTGAGAGGGACTATGCTGGTTTGTTTCTATGTGCCTGGGTACAGTAAAATAATGTTTAATCTGTATTGGGCAGCTTTGGAGTTACCCATCAATAGGTAAAGATATTCATTCTCGTCATTAATTCCACTTCAACTCATTAGAATTAATTGTAGACTAAAACTTGTGAAGTTGTAAAGAAGACATCTTATCCTGGTTGACTAGAGATATCCAATATAAGCTTGAAATAGCATCAATTAGAGCTTGTCAATATACAAATATATTTTATATGAAACTTCTTCTTTACATGAGTTCAAAATTGGAATAAATTTATTTAATAATCAATGGTGTATATATTTAAAATATTCGTAGGTCTGAACACAGTTTCACGCATGCAGCACCATCTCTTGACAAACCACTACAGTTGTTTTGATTTAGTAGTTTTGATAGCTAGTGAATGCAGATTGTAATGAGTACAATATTTTTTTTCCACAAGGTATTAAGTACTGTGATCTGAAATTTGTGTGTTTAAGGATATTCAACAGCTGAAATCCATCCAGAGTTGTGTCTAGTATGCTGAATCAAAAAACATCAATGCTGAGACACAATTCAGATTCATTAATACACTAATGACAATTTTCAAAAATCTCAAACTTGTTTTAAATTGTGACTGGCATTGTTTAAAGAGAAAATGGCATAATTTTTATTGATTCCATGGAATGTGGATTAATAAAAACAATTAATGAGTATTACTATACAAGCGATTTTCTAACTGAGATGTATGATCCGAAATCAATGACATGGGAACTACCATCAGGCATAATTGTTCATTGCAAAAATGCATGTTCTAACACCACTGTCTTAACTAATGAGAAGATTCAAAGATTTTTTTTTATTATTTGACCACCTTCAATACAGTCCTGATTTGATCATACTGTCTATTACATATTCAAAAAGTCACTTGATGGACAATGGTTTGAAAACGAGGAGGAACTCAAGACTGCCTTTGTCATCTCGTCAATTCCCACACAATCAATTTCTATATTGAAGGTTTAAAGGAGCTGCTGCAGCATTACATAAGTGTTTACAACTTAATGGCACTTGTGTGAAAAAGTAAGGTTGAGGTATCAATACTCTCAATAGAAACCTACAAGCTTATTTTAAAAAATAAAACCATTAAAATAAATAAAAATAAAAATAAAATGGTCCTTATTGAATGTGCCTCGTACAATGATTTCCATCTGCCTAGATGTTCAATAGAAATGTGATTAAATTTTCCATGGATTAAATAAGTTTTTTTTTTTTTTTTTGAAAGTTGTATAACAGTTTGTAACTATTACTCTCATGAATCTAATATATCTAAGGCTAAACCATATTTTTTACATTTCATAGGTTTGGTCGATTAATTATTTATTTCTGTATGAGTGTCAAATTCAAATGGTGGGAGATGTGATCATCGTTTTGTGTATTTTTGTGCTAGCACATTCGTGTGTTTTAGTAGATGACTGTCTTGCTACTATTTAAAGTCCACTGATTATATGAGCTTGAATTTATAGTCCAGTGACTAGAAAATTTAAAAGACACAATTTAATTTTGGATTTAAACCACTGAGGAACAAATAAATTGAATAAGAAACAAACCCAACTCCTAATTTTTACATTGGCTGATGGCCATTTTCCTTATAATTCACTACAAATTTACTAATATCTCCCAAACATTTGGTCTGCAAGTAGCCGAATTATATTGCCCAGCATCAACATAACATGACTTATCAAAGAAGTCTTCATACCTCAAACTCATATTTTAGTGTATGAGCTAAGTAGTGATCATATACTGTATTATAAGAAGTATTAGTATTTACTAGTTATTAAGGAGTGTCACTTTGTATAAACTATTTAAATATAACATTAAAATTTATACCCAATGCAATGAACTAAAATAAATACAAAAAGTAAATTTATTTTACTTTTAATCATTAATTATTCACATCTTACAATTATTAATCTGGACACATACATATGTTGCTTATTCTATTCTTGTTAAAAAATGTTGAATTATCTTACCTTTTAGGACTTGTATAGTTACAGTAGTTACACATATGAGCTTGAGTTACAGTTTGAGATTTCTTTGGCAGCAGCTTTATAATTTTTGTTTTATCATCTTCATCCCCGGATTCCTAAAGAAAAAAATTCACATAGTTTAATAACGACATATTTCATTAGTTTAGACAAAACTGCTCCACGTTAGACAATAGACAACATCCATAGCCATAAAAAGACTTACATGCTAAAATTATGACTCACTTTGAATTTCTTGAAAGTTTATAACACTATATTGACAAGTGTGGGATTTACTAATTTGGTAAAACAAGAATAGAACGTTCGATAATTTCAAATCCAGGAGATACAGCACAAAAAGTACTATGCTTTTAAAAATAGACCTGTATAAATTTAGAACGTTAGCATTAAAAATATTTCAATTACACATATTTTAAAATTTATAATGAATTAGGTTCACCCCCCCCCCCCCCCACCCCCCCCCCCCCCCACCCCCCCCCCCCCCCACCCCCCCCCCCCCCCACCCCCCCCCCCCCCCACCCCCCCCCCCCCCCACATAAGTTAAATTGTAAGTTTTATAATTTAAATGAACTAATGTTACCATTTTTTATTTATATTTTAAATTAATATTAGTGTTTAGTTTTATTGTAGTGACACTATTCTTTGTGCCTCATACATATTATGGAATAAATTGGTTTCACTATGACTATGACCACTACCATCCAGATTTACTGGGCTGTGTACAATAGAGTGGGTTGAAAAAAATTAATAATTATATTTTAAGTCGTTGTAAGAGCAAACGGAGTAAACATATTTAAAATATCAGTTGTTATCTTCCGGTCACACATGTGCTTTTAAGTTTGTACAAAAGTAGAAAAAAATCATATTTTATCTGCAATTTTAATAATTTTTAAATATACGATTTTTAATACGTAATAGTTGAAAATGTCATCTACGAGACACTAATGAATAGATATTTAAATAATGATACTGTATGTTAACATCTTCCACTCGCGCATGAACTGCAAATATTGTGAAAATTTGTTGCAAAACCTGAAATAGCTAGCAAAGGTAAAGTAAAAATTAGCTTAAACATTAGATTGATGTTTTATTTATTTAATACGAAGTAGATTTATAACATATGAACTCATTACAAGTCTGGTAGTTTGAAATGTGATTTATTATAAAGGCTGGCATCGTTGATCTTGACTTATAGTTCTTATAAAGCCATCTCGAACTTCCAAATCAGTTTGATTCCTCTCAAAAATACCATTTAATAGCTCTACAACTTATAGTTTCCAGTAATTTATACCAACTTTTATTTTTAGTTCAATGATTTAGTACACAAATTCAATTAGTTTTACATTTGTTAATTAACTATTTAATAATTATGTTACAAAAATAGAAACTATATTTCAAGGATTAGAATCCATCCTATTCTTCAGATGTCACAAATGTGTTGCCACAGGAAGTACTCATGCTGATGTATTTCTCAGTCTCTCCTTAAATCTTAATTCAACCACTCAGGTCCCCCAGGAATATGTTTTGAGTTTTCCTATGTAGAACTTGTTCTGAAGTCAACTCTGACTTTGACAAATCATTACCAATTCATTGCTTAGTTTTACATTTTTAGGCATACCCCTTAAGGATTTTTTGACATCTGAAGAGGATAGATTACCATCCTCTAATCTCAGTGTTTAGAAAGTGGCCAATCAGAAAGACAACCCATTTGCAAAAGAATAGTACTAAAATAAAAACATTCCTTTTCTTGTAATAAATAAAAATAATAATATAGCATAATTATTCTGTATTTGACATGTAAATAATGATCAGTATCTAGAGCCTAAGATAACATAACTGTAACCTCTTAAGGGTCTAGAAAATCATTAAAATATGTGGTCTCAAAACAGTTTTTATGTTTTTCTGAAATGCAGACGACAGTTTTCAGCATAATAATTATTTTTCAGGTGATTGAACTCTAATATATATAAATCATAAAGTATATATCTTTTTTATAAATAATTCTTTAATTTATCGGCATTTGCTATTATCAAAAAGGAATTAACCCTTTAAAGAACAGTCTACATTACAAGAAGTAAACCAGAAATACCGGGCTATTTTTATGGAACTTTGCCGAATTACAGAGAAAATACTAAATTTTAGGAACTACAAATCATATTCTTTACAATTTTTTTTAAGATTGTGTATTAAAAAATGGGCTACCAGAATATATGTCAATAACTTGCAAAAAAATATTAGCATGAATTTTCAATACTTCTAAAAAATATTGTAAATTTTATATTTTTGAAAAAAAAAATAGTTTCAAACCACTCCTGGTAAAAAAGCATAAAGCCATATGCATTCTAACAGTGAATATGTCTATATACAACTACAAAAAGTATGACTCTCTATTATATATTTATATAAATTTTGTACAAAATCCTAAATACTGTGTTTTTTAACAATGGATGGATAAAATTGGACTGATGTAAACTAAACTAAAGGTTTTCCAGATAGACCTACTCTTAGTTCAGTACACTGACAAAAAAACCAAATTATTTACAGAAAAAGAAATAAATGAATTTGCATTAAATTTAGCACACATTATATGTATTAACAAATAATCCTCTGCAATCCATGCAATCCTCTTTCACACTTCTTGCACGCTGTTCTAGATTTTTTCATCTTGCCACCACTTTGTAAGCTATTTTTGCTGCAAACAGCACACCATCTTTCCTTATTTCCTGGCAGTTTGAAAATCCTTTCCCCTCTTTGAATTGTGTTTTCTCTTTGCCCAATGTGACCTAGATTTGTCTTTTTGCAATTCAATGTAGGCTAACTTCTTCAATGACAGATATCATATACTGATTTTTGTTCATATAGTTTTGGGCATATCTATTGGTCTCTTTTACTATTAGCCCCAACAAAGCCGTGCAAAAATATAGATTGAAATACAATATAGGCCTAGAATCTGGTGGAGGACAGTACTTGGGTCTAGGTACTTCAAAATACATAAATGTATGTTCACTATCCTGGGGCAATATACAATTTTCATATAGACATGGTACAAGGAAGTTGTCTAGCTTGCAGAGAGAATATTTGAGCTGTAGAAGACTTGAAAAGGCAAGTTTACATTTATAGACCATACGAATTTCCACACAATTTTCTTTTTAAATACAATTGGAGGGTTAATGTACAATAGTAAAGAAATCGTTATTACCCATGATACACTGTGCAAAATTGAAAGATACATCACACATCTTTGTCACCAGCCCAACCTAAAGAACCATTGGAATGAAACATACTGGGTTGAAAAGATGAAGGAGGTTTATTACTTGTAAAGGAGTTGACAAAAGGAACTTCCAACTTAAGAAACATTCTTAAAGTGGAAAAATTTTGTTTTGTTTTCCTATAACTAAAAAATTTAAATAACTAAATTAGAACTCTTGTCTGACCTATACGAGTTGTCCTCTGAGAGGAGGGAGTCTGAGTCTGGCCAGATGCATCCTCTCCTGGAGTTCTAGTTATAGTTGGTGGATTAGCAGCAGCAGTAGGCCCCGTCACAGGCTGAGCTGTGGCCTCTGCTGCACCTGTCACAGGACCTTGTGGCTCAGGCTGCTCTGATGGACCCGCCGTAGCCCTGGCCCCACCATCAGTGGCTCGAGTTCCTCCACTGTTGGAGCTCTGTCCATTGTTACTACCTGTGGCAAGACTGGCTGATACCTGAATCAAGAAACACAATTTAAAAAGAATAAAACCAACACTGACTAGAAAAGTGTGTAGGTAGTAGTATAGAGATAAACAGAAAATACAAACAATAAAGTATATTTATTTCTTATGAAAATCACAACTATTTTCAGAAACACTTTAATGCTACAAGTGGAAGTGTTAAAACTGCATGGTGGCAGGCAGATTTTAAACAGAATGTGAATATATTTTAACAATTTATAAAATATACTGTTTGTGGCTTAACCTATTGGTGTTTATGATATTTGGCACAGGCCACCCATGATTTTGGACTATGCAGATTGTTCCAGTTAAGTGAATGTAGCTCACTAATTACTCAATTAATTGATTAGAAGTAGAAGTTTTCTTGTAACAAAATAAATTACCAATATTTTATCTCATCAAACACACTTTTTGACAGTAAATATGTTGATAAATTTGTTTTTTTTTCTAGAAAAATAGTTATGTTTCGTTGTAAAATAAACACAGAATTACACATTTATCAAATATTAAGCCTTAGTTAGCTTTCCTATATGAGTTGGGAAATAATGAGTCAATTCTTTAACTCAGTATATGTAAGTAATTACTGATGGTGGAAGTTATTTACACACCAAATCAAAAAACATTGCAACAAAATTGTGCTGATAAATGCCATAAAACTAATCAGGATTTTCAATAAAAAAAGGATATATATATATATATATATATATATATATATATATATATATATATATCTCAAACAAATAGTGAAAATTTTATGTAAAAAGGTTAATTGGCTATCAGTAATTTGATAATCCCCAAACAGCCTTAATTTAGCACCCTGTGACTTGTTTGTTTTTTCATCAGAAGAAGTGTCTTGAATGTCAGTGCCACAACAACGATAATAGTATCAAAATAATCATGTTGCATTTGCTATTAAATAAAGTGGTGGCAATCTTCTATATTGACAGTACAAAAAGGTTGTTTTTAAATATGATAAGTACCTTAATATTAATGGCAATTATGTAGTAAAGTAGATTTAAATATAGGCTTTCATCTAAAAATATAACTGTTACATGAATTTACTTGATTTTTTATATATCTACACACTACTTATTTCAAAAAAACACCTCATATATAGAATATATATTTTCATTAACAATACTGAGTGAATAATTGTTAGTGATTACATAATAAAACGCAAATATTGCAAAATACAGTGATGTATTTTTCAAAATACCCTAGCTAAAACATTTGCCGCAAACCTTACAAAATCCTAGATTTACAATTTCAAAAGAGTTTAAGACTAAATTGATCTTGTTAATTAAAAAATAATAAATACAGATTTTATGACAAATTAATATAAATTGTTCAAAATTGCACAAAACGTAGAAGGCATTTGTGGTTTTAACAGTAGTATTAATCAAACTAATTTATGTGCTCAAGCATCCATCAATTTTGCTGATAAACTTATAGAAGATTTAGTCTTTATTCTGCCTTTTTAAATAATAATGGTGTTGTAGTTTACGTTTTTTTTAATACATTAATGATATTTTATTTATTAGTACATAAAAAGTGGCAATATTACACAAAAGATCATAGTTACTGGTTGAATACAGTTGTTTAATAATGACGTGAACAGCAAGGTCTACATTTCATTTTTAATATAAGTTAAAAACACTTATAAAGTTTATTTATTATAGTATGTAATAATTATATATGACACATACATAAAATTTAACACATACATTAAAATACTGTAATATGTAAAAAGAAATTTATGACACTTTGGATTAACAATATTGAAAGGCATCCACATAACTTTTTGGTAGAAACATTGTTAAAGACATTGGTAACCTAGGAGATTAGAAAATGTCTGATCAAAAAAATCAGAGATAAGCAAAATTCTCGTATGAGATTTCAATAAAATCCTCAAAATTTAAGTGTAACTGAAGAATGTTGAGGAGCAAAATTCTAGTAGGTTTCTCACGGAGCTACAGCCGAGCAGCGAAGCACGTGAAGCCTGGTCTGGTACCAGCACCTAAGGAAGGTTCCTGTGGAATTCCCCCATGGGACCCCCAGCTGGAGCCCCCACCACGCCCTCATCTCCCTGAGTTGCCGACAAACCTCATACGACCACCTTGCATGCCCGGCTCTAAGCCCGGAGGATTCCAGACCTGTCTGGGAGGCAACTGGGGTTTCTACTGCCCACCCTGCAGGGTTAAGTACAAGTATCCGCCCTTCTCCGAGAACATCGACTTTGTACCTCCTGCCACTCAGTCCCCTCTTTGCTGGTGGAAACATCCACCGTCTTGTCCCATTAGTGACGCAGATGGTGAGAAGCTGAGTAACCTAACAAAGCGCTGGGATTGCAACTATGACTGAAACTTGTGTTGTCCCTATTTATTTGTCCCTATTTATTTGTATTAAAAATTTATCAAACAATCTGATTTAGCCGTTATCTCTTTTTCAAATTCACACCTAAACACTCCTAAAGAGCTTTAACCCTTTGACGGCCACGGGCCGATATACTGGCTCTCGAATTTCTTTTTCCGAAACGGCCGTGAGCCAAGATATCGGCATAGAAAAATCAGTTCGAAAACGGCATCGCGCCGAGAAATCGGCAACCCTTCATTTGATTAAATTATTCCCTTACCTCTTTATTTTCGGTTTGTAATATAATATCAAACGAAACGTAAACATATATCCTTTCAAATTATTATAATTTATTATAAAATGTTTTTTTTACTTTTTTTTGTTCAGTAGAAAGATGCAATTCAGAAGGCAGTGACGTGTCAAACAAGATGTTCGGTTTCTCTTTGGTAGCAGCTGTTTGTTCGTTGTGGCTTTGTACACTTGGTTTTGTTCTTAGACGTTGTAATGTGAGGTTATGTTACATTTGCTGTGAAGTTTAGTAATGTTTCTTTTCTGGTTTACATTTAGCAATGAGTAACAAAAAGACGTCGTGAAGCATCGCCTGTAAGTGAGGACACATTTGTTTTCCTGTCTTCAAAATGCTAATGTAAGGACTATTAGTAATGACACTTCCAATTATGATCTCTTTTCTTCTGAAGACAGCACTAGTGACTTGGACGATACGGACGATGATCCTACGTTCGATCCTGCCAATTTAGGGCCGTCTACATCACAAACCAGATTTGGTCTGCCCCTACAAACTAGGCCTAGATTTTTTGATGTGAGTTCTAGTTCTGATTCTGAGCAAAATGTTAGCTTAGGCCCTAGTGTAACAAATATTCCAAGGCCTAGAGGTAGGCCTAAGGGTAGTACTAATGCTACTCCTAATGATAGTGACTTAGCCTATTCTCCAGAAAGAATATGGGTTCCTGTCAGTGAAAATGATGATTCATCTATTAGGCCTAAACATGATTTTTTCATTCAATGAGATTCCTGGTCCAAGACATTGCCCACCTCCAGACTCAGCTCCCATTATGTATGTGCTGCTTTTTCTCACTAATAACCTTATTGAAAATTTTGTTACCGAGACCAACCGCTATGCTCAAGATGCCATAAATAGTAGTGGAATGAACAGGGTATGGGAAAAAAGTTTCTTTTGCGGAAATGAAAGCTTTCATAGCAGCAAATTTGAATATGGGACTGAATAAAAAACCTTCTATAGATATGTACTGGAGCTCTTCTTCTTCTCAGGTTACACCATGGTATTCTCGATTGTTCAGCAGAAATAGATTTGAAGATATTTTAAGATTTTTTCATATGGTTGACAATAAAAAATTGGCAAAACACGGTACCCCATATTATGACCCCACAGCAAAATTTTCAGCCACTTGTAGACCATGCTAATAGAGTTTTCCGTCAATATTATATCCCTAACCAGCATCTAAGCATTGACGAGTCTCTAGTTGGAACCAAAAATCATACCCAACTATTGCAGTATATGCCTAACAAAAAAAGCACCACAAATGGGGGATCAAACTTTGGGTGCTGTGTGATTCCGTCTCAAATTATTGCTTAGCATTCTTTTGTTATAAAGGAGCTAAAAGCAATGAAGACCAGGAAAACATAAGAAAAAGAGGTCTAGCTTTTACTGTAGTTACAAAATTATTGGACATGGGGAACTATCTGAACAAGGCTTATCACTTGTATACTGATAACTTTTTCACGTCCATTCCTCTAATTGAATATTTATATTCAAAAATGACATTTGTAACAGGTACAATCAGGAAGAATAGGAGAGGAATCCCTGATGAATTGTTAGGAAAATACAAGGTAGGGGATAAAAGATACATGAGGAGTAAGGAAATTTTAGGTTTTAGCTTATAGAGAGAAGTCATCTCAAAAAAGTCAGGTGATTCTTGTGTCTTCTGATAGCAAAGCTGCTAACGTACAAGTAAGCAAGAATAAGGGAACAAAAGTGGTAATAAAAACAAAACCAGACATGATCCACCAGTATAATAAATTTATGGGTGGGATCGACACCACGGACCAGATGTTATATTCATATCTAGACGAGAGGGCGTACCGTAAAATATTGGCGTAAGATCACATTCAATATTTTGTCAGAATGATTTTGAATTCTTATATTCTATACAAAATGAACTGCAAAGACAAACCTAAGTCACGTTTGAATTTCACAATAAATGTTATTGAGACACACTTGCTCAAGACTGGCTAATTGCTAAGAACATTCCAGCTAATTTAGGAGGAGGTGATGGCCAAATGCCCCCTTAGTCGGTTTGGAATGGATAAGATTCCTGAAAAGAAAGAAAAGAATTGCTGTGTCTGCAGTACAAAAAATCAAAGAAGGAGAACAAGACTGCATTGTTTAAAATGTACCAAAGGAGTACATGCAGAGTGTTTCCATAAACACAAATGTGCATAAAGAAGCACAAAAGACCGTGTAAATATTGTATATAGATTTGTTAACTATAATTTATTATTACTATACATTTTTAAATGTTCATGTATAAAGTGTTTGAAGACAATTGTGTAAACAAGAGAAAACTATAAGGTGACCATTCTACAGTAATTCACATGGCCTATGGACAAAACAAGAAGTTACAAGGTAAACACTTGTTATACCCAAACTTTCATGTTGATTCGCATGGTGTGCTGTGTTGTAGTTTTCTATAAAAATATTTCTAAAAAACTTTTATTCTGAAGATATCCATATGATTTTTTCTATACTTTGTTTTGAAAATATGTATACTTTCTTATAATAATAATGGTTTTCCTTGAAATAATTTTTTTTATCCTAGTTGTCACCAATTAAACACAAAAAATAAAAAAAACATCCTAATTTTTTGAAAAAAATAAATAAAAATAATAATAATAAAAAAAGTTTAATTGTTACAAAAATATATTTTGATGCTTTTATATATACTACTAAATAAAAACAAAACAAACATCACTAAGATACTACTATTTATAGATGAGTTACACCAGTGTTTGTAGGAGTGTGTCAAAAGTGCCATTTTGAGGGCTGGCCTTTTTGGCAAGTAATCTGGATATAATGGCTGGGGTGTTTAGAAGTACAAATGAAATTTATGGCTTGGCCTTCAAAGGGTTAAGAATACCATCATTAATACATTACATTTATATGGATATGTCTTTGAATTGAATAATGATTTGATATGTAACATTGTTAGAAAGAATAAATTGTACATTTGGAAGTGCTTTCATGACCGAAACATGCTAACGCTCACTTGTTGCAACTGAAATTCGATAATGGATGTCACTGCATGATGTTATGTTGAGTTTGTTTAAATTATTTTCAGTGAACACTGACTGTGTATTGTGTTAATTGTTGTTGTATAGAATAGCTAAAACAGTAAGTGAGAAAAGAAATTGTGCAGTTGGCAGAACTTGTTTATTGTCACATACCAGACTACACTTACTGTCTCGACTGATATCTGATAACCTGATGTTTATTTGAAATTATTATTGTTTAGGGTGTTTACACTGAAATATGTATCATAATGAATAAAAAACACTTGAATAGATAAAAAAATACCTTTACTAACATTTTTTTTTACTTGAACAATTTTTAATTTTTTACGTACATTTTTATGTGTACCACTATAAGATGTATTGTGTAGTAGTACTGATATTTTATTGTGTTTTGTTACATCATGTAAATAAGAACATCAGTCTGAGACTCTGCATAAAAATGCCCTAACTCTCTTGAACAGCTAGTTGGTCCCTATTTTTACACTTCTTTCTAAATTGTTATTATTAAGTGTTAAGATAGACAATAACCCACTTTCCAAATTTTTAGGTTTAATTTTGAAGTTAATTATTTACTATGGTTTGGTAACATTTAACATGTTGTTAACTAGAAATACTTTGTTACAAGTAATTGATTTCACTAAAAAATATAAATAAGAAGTATTTTACATCAATATATATTTTTCATGTATTTTAATTTTGATTAAAATGTTTGTAAGAATAGTTTATTAAACTACTTTTACCTCAACCTTGTGGAAATACTCAACTTCCACAGTGGAAAGTTGGTTTTTGCCTCATTGAAGGTTATATTAAAATTGTACACTTACCATACGTTGCATACTTATTCTTTCACAATAGCTTAACATTCATGTTTTAACACAATTATTATGGTGTCATTAGATTAATTACACTAACTATGTGTAAAGCAACAAAATGGCAGACAGTTAAAAATAACTATAATTTCATTGTTTTTATGAAGTAAATTTTAATTATTAATAACTTACTCTGCATTTCAAATTCTGTACTGTAGATCTTTATTTACTATTTGTAATTCACAAGTTTCCATGAAAATTAAGAAATTGAACTGGTGGCATTCCAATACAAAGTAATCTCATTGCACAGTTTCTACTGGTCCTGTATTGACAGGTCAAGGTCACTGGCAGGACCGACAATAATGTGATATTGACTTAGTTAACTTAACTTACTAGATAACTGCAGATAACAAGCATATGTTTAATTCATAATAATTTAGAACTTAAATTATTAAACATATAACTTTCATACCAATATATACTTAAATGTATTATTTGTGCATCTATTAAAAGTAGTATTATGACAAGTTTAATTCATTCATAAACAGATAGCATAACTTTAGATTCACCTAGATTTGAACTGGAGTAAGTTAATTGAAAATATTGGGAAGGAGGCATTTTAAATATTAGAGAATAAAATTATAATTTTAATAGACAGTTGGAAAAATGATAAACTTGAAAAAGAAACCATGTTTCACATGATCTTAACCCTCAGACTGATAATAAAAAAACTTACAGAAAAATGTAAAATTATAAAAATTAGCACTTACTAGAGTATTATTTTTCTATTTGTACATAAATTGAAAAATGTGTATTTTAAATTTTTTATTTTCTTAGTTTTACTCCATGTACTTTCACATGATTTGAGATAGTAAGATACTGTAAATGTACAAAATATACACAGTTTTGTAGAGAACAAAATAATTATAACATATATACACTAATTTACAACACAAAAAAAGGTTTCTTTTATAAAAATGTAAAGTGTGTACTACTTTTTTTGGTAGTATATGTATCCATATTGGTTTTCGATGAATTCTTTGGGCAAGAAGAATATCAGGTAATGATGAATTGTTATCACTGTCACCATCAATGTTTTCACACACAAACTCAAATTCCACCAGTTTATAATCATCCAGACTACCTGACAACAAATCTGACAAAGAATTATCAAGCACTTTATTTGCTGATATATCACTTTCATCATCAGAACTAATATTTTCATCATCCAGTAGCTCACGTATATATTTGAACAACGAGGATCACCCATTTCATAACATAACAATCAATGTTAGAGATGTAGCCTCAAAAAGTGTTTTATAAATATGTATAACACAATATGAATAAACCTTTTAACACTTTTTTAAACTTCTATTTTTCTTATTAACTTAACCTTAGTTAGTACCTGAAGATGAAATCGCAGATTTCGAAATGTACATTGTAAGAAAAATAAAAGTTTAAAATAAGTGTTAAAAGGTTTATTTATATTGTGTTATACATAACAATCAATTATAAACAACTAGTCTATATAATAACTTAGCAACAATAATAACAAAGAACGTCAAGGCCGTACAGCACGTCACCAGCTGCATAGTCCGTCAACTGTATGCCATAAAGCATTTGGATTGATAACAGCTGACGAGTAATATTACAAATATAAACTATGTAAAATGAATTGGTATTTATGAGTAGAGGATTTGACTGGTGCAAGTTGTTTTTATAACTTAAACGGTTTTGAAATCAAATGAAAAATGTTTTTATTAGAGGCGAAGTTAGGACTATAAAGTCCTCTCTACCACATAACCTCGTAAAAAATTAAACTAACATACATATACGTGTGTAACTAAAAATAAAAATATTTCTTTACCTTATACATTTAAAGAATCTTAGCTTTAAAAAAAAACATCTATAATAATAACGAAAAGCGTAATAATAACGGAAAGTTGACCGACGGCTGTGCAAAGTTATGGAGTCAAAATCTTCTCTTGCTTCAGCACAACATGAAAAAACAACTTACACCTATACATCAAATTATTTTTGTAACATTTCATGGATAAGTTAAAAGAAGCACAGTCAAAAGTAATTAAGTTAAAACAAATAATTGGAATATGTTGAAATGTATCCTCAGTCCCTTGAAAAAAGGAGAAAATATTTTGCTTTCCGAGTTGGCAGATAACGAACAGAATTTCTGAATATCTTACATATAAGCTAAGAGATCATTAAGAAAACAGAATTAATACTGGTAAATGGCCTGAAAAATCAACAATTTCATGGTTCAGTAAATTCTGTGCTATGAACGATATTTCACCAAACTGTAATGAAAAGGATCAAGCAAGTAGTTGTTTTAACCCTTAAAGCGCTAATCTAAATTACTGTCAAACGCTAAGACATAAAAAAAATATTTTTTTTTAAATTTCCCAATGCTAATTTTTGTTTCATATACCTTGGTATTACCTTAATAAGAAAAAAATAATAAACATGTAATATTACATATTTTTGAAAATTTTATACGCACGAATATATTTGAAATTTTGAATAAACTGCATTGCAGGATAATGTACATAGCAACACTATTTGACAGATTACATTACATTTATACAGGTTATTTATAATGAGTAAAATGTAACTGAAGTTCCTGTATAATTAGTACATAAAATAAATAAGTTCAGTATAAGATTTTGAAATGTAATAATGTGAAATTCAACACAAACTTATTTATAGATAGCCTACAAGGGAAATGAAACAAATATTGTACTTATAAACCTTATTTTATTTAGAATAAATAAACTGGACTTGTATGGTGAAACTGGTATAAAATACAAAACAAATAATTGAAAAAATATTACACATAATAAACCAAAAATGCGCTCATTTGTCAAAACTTGGATCATCTGGATTAGCCATTATAACAAAAAATTATACTAAATGTTAGTAAAAACAATTTTATAAGAATTGTATAAGATAATTGTATAAGAATTACAACGGACTGATTCAAAACACTTTGTTTAACAATATAACCAACATACGACCAACACACACGTAGTTAAACAGCTGAATGAAACGAACGCGTCTGTAGGCGTATGCCGCGTCACAGGACATATAAAAAATGGCGGCGATTGCTTTCAACCCGAGTAGATACCGTTACAAAGTCCACCAACGGTGACAAAGCGTTTTGTCTAGTCCCGACAGTCGAAAGGAACATCGATCTGCTCTCTTACGGAAGTTTTAACAACTAATTCTTCGCCATTTCATAAGTAAAGCTTTTGCGTTTGTAGACGTAATCCGCGTTTAAAGCATCGGCAGTTCCGCGTCTTTAGGCGCTAGCCGCGTTGGAAGGGTTAATTACTACGTCCGAGTCCTGTGAACAGTCTCAAGCTCATTCATTCTATGGGATGGTCCCCTACGTAATAGATGTGTCTAAAAAAATCGTAATGAAGGGGGTAGTAGTTAATGAGAGAAAAACTCGGTACTCAGTCTGTAACCACACTTAATTTACCTGTAAGTGCTTATCCACCACTGTTGTAATCATAGAGGAATGAAGGACAGTGCTAAAGGCCATATTAGCGATGTGTTAAAGTGGAATGTCAAATTAACCGAATATATATATATATATATATACTAGCTGTTCCCCGCGGCTTCGCACGCTTTTTGTAAGCTTTGCTCGTGTATGAGCACTTCTGGTTCAAGTGAATTATATTGTCAACGCCGATGTAGAGTTTACCTTGTTGACACTATCAAGAAAATCTGCCAAGAGTGTATGTTTATAGCCATTGTACACGTACATGTACTTAATAATAAAGTGGTCTAACATTCAAGCTAAAAGGCCAAACAGAAATTCATTTAAAATCAGAAAATCATCTCAGTCGTAAAGTCCTTGAAAACAAGCAATTCAGCAGGATTTGATGGAGTTTCATCCAGGATTTTGTTGAGCTGTATAGATATATTGGCTGATCCTCTTGCACAGATTGCGAACTCGTCATTTGAATCTTACCGCCCCATTTCGATCCTTTCTACATTTTCAAAAGTTCTTGAAAGGCTTGTGCTGACCAGACTTTCCAATTACCTGTCTGTCAATGGAATTTTACATGACCATCAATATGGCTTTCGTGAGGGGTTGTCTACAGTCAATGCAATTTTTAGTCTTCTAACTGAGGTATCAAACTCATTGGATAACAGGAATCACGTGTTTGGCCTATTTTTGGATCTTACGAAGGCTTTCGACGTTGTGGATCACGGGTTGTTGCTCAGAAAACTTGAAAACTTGGGTATTAGAGGGAAAGCTTTTGATTGGATTGCTTCTTATCTCCTAAACCGTAGACAGATTGTTGAAATTCCTTTTATTGATGATACAGGGTGCTTAAGAAAACAATTTTCTGAGGAGCGAGAAGTACGCACTGGAGTTCCCCAAGGCTCCGTACTTGGTCCTTTATTATTTTTACTATTCAATAAATGACATCCATCGAAGCGTGAAAGATTCCAAGTTGTTTTTGTTTGCTGATGATACCTCTTTGGTCATCTGTGGTTGCAATCGAGCCGAGCTTGAAATCCAAACCTTTGTTCAGGCCAGTAATTTGCTGCAGTGGTTGGGTGCAAACTCTCTGTTTGTAAATACATCTAAAACCAATTTTCTTGATTTTGGAATTAGAAAGTCTGCTAAAACGTTGATTGAATCTCAAAACATTATGATTGGAGAGTCAGAAATGTGTCCTTCTTTGAATGTTAATTATCTTGGAATTGTTTTGGATGATCAGCTAAACTTTTTTAGTCACATTGATAAAGTCACGAAAAAACTAAGCAGCTGCATATTTTTGATGTTTAGACTATCCTGTTTTGCTAGTGAGGAAATTCTTTTGCTTACTTACTATGGCTGTTTTTATCCTCACCTTTGCTATGGAGTCTCTATATGGGGATACGAGAGTAAGAAAACTCAATATGTTTTTCGTCTCCAGAAAAGAGCTATACGGATTATTTTCAAGTTGAGTCGTTCCCAGTCTTGTAGAGGTTTCTTTCGCAGTAATAATATCCTTACGTTCCCATCCATTTATATCCTTCAGTGTCTTTCTTTTTACAAAAAGTATCCCCACCTTTTTTCAGTCAACGTTAATCCAGCCCATAATTACTCCTTAAGAAAAAGAAACAACCTAATCCTACCCTGCCATAAAACATCTTTTTTTGAAAAACAAAGTCTTTACTCCTGCATCCGCCTTTTTAACTCTTTGCCATCCTGCTTGAAAATTGTTGTGGACGATAGGGAATTTCAAAATCGTCTGAAAAAATTTCTTATTTCGAGAGAATATTACAGTGTCCGGGAATACGTTCAGGATAATAAATTGTAGATCACTCCTGTTATATTGATTTGGTCTTGTTGTGTTTGATCTGTCAGTAGTCTATACTTTAAGTTAGGATATTATAATTTTCTTGACGAATGCCTATGCATGTTATGTTTTTGGCAATAAATGAATTGATTGATTGATTGATTGATTGATTTAAAAGACAAATATCCATAAAAACTTAGCGCCTTCACATAGTGTGTGGTTATTATACACAACTATCTCGTAATTCTAGTTTACAATGTGCAGGCGCTTTGATAACATATATATTTTGCAGCGCCTCCTGGTGGTGAGTTACATCAATGGGCATAGCATATAAACCTACTACGTGGAAAAATACATATACATACAAATTTTCATAATGATCGGTCAAATAGTTTCTGAGTCTATAAAGGACAAACACACAAACATTCATTTTTATATATATACAGTAGATATATACCAGCAGTTACCCGCGGCTACGAACACATTTTCCTGTTGAAAACTAGGACAATATATTCATGTATTCTTTATCTATGACATAATAAACACTCCTGAGATAATCGATAGTCACTCACAGCTATTTCAATCTCCTGATCCATTTTAGATTTAAGTTTAAAGAACAGTGTTTTGGGGTCCTGAAGTCGTAAAGTAAAACAGTTTTTATAAGATTCGTATTCCCTCCAACATTCCATGATAATTTATTGAAGTGCTCTGACGATTTCAGTAACAATAAGATTTAGCCTTTTTATCCCAATGACGAAAGTGTATCGTCCAACTAAAAAGTTGCTGCGGTCAATATGAGTCTGTTCTGGTTGTTTAAATTCATCCCCGGTCTAATCTATTTACAGTTCCACAATTGATTTATGCTGTTGCACTAATCTAAACAATGGTCTCATATGTTGGTTTCGGAATTAACTTAGATTAAGTTTTGGTGATTAAGTGATTTTGATATTTTTACTGATCAATAAATATGTATATGGGGTATATATTTCTAGTATAAGGGTAAGAGTGTGTTATCCCCATTTGCTTTTCAATAACTACAGTAAAAATGCCAGACACAATGTTGAAGGAGCTAACCATATTCGATTACTCTATGTGCAAACATTCACAGCTTTATTTAATGAGGTAGTTTTTATAACAGTGTATAAATAGCATTTCCATGGCAATAGATGAATTATTGATCATTGGCGCAATCAAAATGTAAAATTAGATAACTTCGTCTCTGCAATCTGCATTACACTACTGATCAAGCAGTTTACAGTAATTTAACCCTAGAAGTGTGTCCATGTTACCAAAGATAAAACGTCAGTCCATTTTTGACGTGTTGCAAGGTTTTTTTAAAAAATTCGTAAAAAATACTTAATATCAAGAAAAACATATATTGTTATATATCTTTTTTCTTCTCAGAAGTTGTACTATTTGAAATAGGAATAAATGTTTTGATATTCTTTGGTTTAGTATATACTTTTATGAAAATAATGAGAAATTGCAAAAAGTTTTATATGAAAATTTCAAGTTTGGACCTCTGTAAGGTATTGAAATATTACAGTAAGGTCAAAATGTTAAATGTATAAAATGTAGAGAATTTTATGCCAAATTAAAAAATATATTAAAAAATTCTATTAAACAAAAATTGTAATTTTTGCCATTTTTCTTTTTACAAAAGCGAAAACGTACAAGGGTTTGGGCTTTTCATTTTTTTACCTCCAAATGTGACTATATATTTATATGAAAAACAGTTTTCTATTGTAAATTATACATGCTATTTGAAAACACTAAAAGTAAACAACAACAAAATAAACTGTTATTTTATTATAAGCTTACAAAAAAAAAATCTTTTGAAAAATGAAAATAATTCGTAACAAAATTCAGAAACAAGCTACAAATTTTCACTTATACTTTATGTTTATGTAATTTTTGAATATACCCTTAGTAAGTATGTTTTGTTTGGCTAAAATAAAATATAAGATATGTTCAAATACTTTGAGAAGGAACTGAGTTATGACATTTTTTGTTAACAGTCGCACGTTGAAGAATTTACTCATAAAAAAAATAATCTGGTTTTTGCAATGTAAAAAAAAAAATGAAAACATTTTTTTTACTTGTTATTATATTATGTTAGCACATAATGTTTGAAAGAAATACACTCAATAATTTTTGAAATTGAGTAAAAAATAAATGTTGTGCGTCAAATATTGTAAAACCTTGCATTGTAAAATTTTTGAGAATAGCCTATATAAAACAATAGATAGTATAGTTCAAAATAACATTGTTTTATAATGTTTTTGTCATTTCATATGCATTTATGCAGTAGAGTATTTTAACCTGAAAAAATAGAGACCTAAATTATGAAAATCGGTAAAAAAATAAGCTCGTGTGAAATAAAATGGTCAACAATGGCCGACAGGGATGGGTTGGGTTGGTCTTGATGCGACGCCGTGATTCATATTTTTCGTTTCGCACTGCCGGAAACCTACTGAACTAAATTTATTTACCGCTGAAAGATTGTACCGGTAGATAGTTTTCTTTCACTTTACACCGTTTTTTTTTTATTTTCTTTATTGACAATAAATAACTGTGTGAATGTTATTATACTAACCAGCATAAAATATGCTGGTTTACAACTTTAAAATTGTCCCTTTTTAGAATATTCATAGTAAATCAACTATTCATTATAATGACTTTCTGTTTGCACTGGAAGAAAGAATATTTCATTCCGCGTCTATTGACATATGACAGCACCGTTTGCAGGCAATACGTAACTTGCTGTGATTGGTTGAAAATGACGTATTTCTTTGACCCGGCCACCCGTGAAATTCCACTCAAATGATGACGTCTTCAGAAAACATTTCACCACGACCGTAATATTGATGTTAGAAACAAAACGTTTATATGAAAATTGTAGAGTGGAATCTCACAATTTCAATGATACCAAAAACATGGTGATTGTTTAAAGATAAATAATTATTTTTAATGAAAAACTGAACCGACATACAATATGCTGGTTCCGCACAACACACATAAATTACAACCGACATAAAATATGCTGGTTCCACACTTCTAGGGTTAATAGTTACTAAAATTTCAATGTAAACAAATGTTTCTGCCTCTTTGATGAACTTCAGCTGAAAGTGTTAACATAACAGCTGAAAGTATCAGTTCACTTTGTATTACATGTTGTAGCGCAATCTGCCGGATCCAATATAAAACACTCTAACATCAACAACAATTTATAAATAAAAAATTAATTAAATAAACTATTTAAATCGGACCAAATCGTGAATCTAAACCATTCTCGAATCCCCTTCAACATACACACAAAATTTCATCAAAATCGGTCCAGTCGTTTAGGAGGAGTTCAGTCACATACATACGAACACAAGAAATACAAGGTCTGTCCAAAAAGTATCCGACCGCCAACCACTAGGCGGCCGCGGCGTAACTGACCGGCTCGAACCGGTTATTGAAGGGGAGGAGCAAGCCTACTCCTTCCCATATTAGGCATTGAATACGATCCGGTCACTCAGTGAGTCACAGTGCTCTGTTCCGCACAGTACTACCGTGTGTGTGCGTCACATTTCAATATGACTAAATGTGTTGAGCAGCGCATTTGCATTAAATTTTGCCAAAAACTTGGCCATTCAGCATCAGAGACGATTACTATGATACAGAAAGTTTATGGTGACGTGTCTATGGGCGATACACAAATAAAAGAGTGGTTTAGGCGGTTTAAAAATGGCCGCATATCAGTGGAGAGTGATGACCGATCTGGCAGGCCAGAAACGCTGAAAATGTTGAACGTGTTCATGCAGCAATTAATGAAAACCGTCGATTGACTGTCCGAGAGCTGAAAGAAGATTTAGGAATACCAAAATCAACAGTTTGTAACATTTTACACGAAGATTTAAAAATGAACCGTGTTTCAGCAAAATTTGTTCTTCGGCTGCTGACAGAAGACCAAATGAACTGTCGACTTGAAATCGCACAGGACAATCTGGATTTGATAAAAAGTGACCCAGGGCTATTTAAAAAAGTTATTACTGGTGATGAGTCATAAGTTTATGGCTACGACCCTGAAACAAAGGCTCAATCTTCAGTGGTAAACTCGCGAAGAGCAACGACCGAAAAAAAGCAAGACAAAGTCGAAGCAGTGTCAAAACAATGCTGATAGTTTTTTTTTACCAGGACGGCGTTGTTCATCACGAATATGCTCCAAGAGGCCAGACAGTGAATAAGGAGTATTATCTTGAGGTCGTAAGGCGTTTACAAGATGCAGTGCGAAGGAAACGACCTGAACTGTGGACAAGCCGTGACTGGATCCTGCACCACGACAATGCGCCAGCTCATTCCTCAAATCTTATTCAGCGTTTTTTGGTCAAACACAACATCAACCAACTACGACAGCCTCCCTACAGTCCATAGCTCCTTGTGACTTCTGGCTATTTCCATAATTAAAAATTCCTATGAAAGGAAAAAGATTTGACGATGTTGAACAAATATAACAAACTGCGACGAAGGACCTGTTAGCCATTCCGCAAAATGAATTTAAGGAGTGTTTCCAGAAGTGGGAGGAGCGTTGGAATAAGGTAGTGGCTTGTGGAGGGGAGTACTTTGAAGGGGATCAGATTGCCGTTGCCGCCGAGTAACGTCAGTTCATGCCAGACGTCAAGGTCGGATACTTTTTGGACACATCTCGTATATATATCAAAGAATCGATAATCAAATTTGATGACATTTTTCACATCACAATTATTGGACAGAATTGTCCCAACTTTTGTAGAAAATGTTTTAGACAATAATGTTGCAGGTCACTGGCATGATTCGACCATTACTTGGCCATATTACAGTTTTTAATATTACTAAATCAAATAGGTATAAGAAACAAATATAGTATGTTTATCTTAAGAGCCTAATAGTATTAAGTCAGAAATTGTTTATAGTTTGGAAGTCTAAATAGTTTACAAGTTAAATGTTCAAAGTTTTGTACTTAAGAAATATTTTATTCTTTATTCAAAAACATCATGAGTCATGGTATTTTCTAAAACTAAGAGGAATTAACATTCTTTGAAAAAAATATTTATTTATTTGTCTACATCAATGTTGTTACCTTCAAAATAGTCCCCATTATATATTATGCACTTGTGCCAGTGCTTCTTCCAATCCTCGAAACACTTCCCAAACTCGATCTATGGGATAGCTTATAGCCCTTTCAGTGATGCACTTTAATGTCAATTCTACTTGTAAAATTATAGCCTTTTAAGGTTCTTTTTATTTTTGGAAATAAAAAGGTCACATGGAGCCATTTTTGGAGAATATGGAGACTAGGGCATCATTAACAGTAGTTTTAGCCAAAAATTCACAAACAAGCAATGAAGTATGAGCAGGTGCATTCTCATGGTGGAAAAGCCAATGGTTGTTTTGCCACAAATCCGGGTGTTTGCTTCACACAAATTGCGTTGAACTTGCATGTAATCAAACTCGACATTTGATTTTGGTCAAAGACATTTTGACCTCGTGGCAAGAATTCATGATGCACAATGCCATTAAAATCAACGAACACAGTGAGTATAACCTTCATGTTTGACTGCACTTGTCAAGTCTTGGGGATTCAGAATGCCTCCACTGAGATGATTAAGCCTTAGTTTCAATTTTATATCTGTAACTCATGATTCATCACCTGTTACAACACATTTCAGTAATTCTGCATCGCTGTTACTTATTTTAGTGACTCCTAAGCAACTTCCATTTGCCACTTTTTATTCAAAACACACAAAAATGTTTATACACATTTCTTACCCAAAACATTTGAAAAACTTCATAGAAGCCAATTAGTATGTCAACAGCGATTTCTTGGCATGAGCAAACTGATATGCCAATTTCATCAGTGACCTCTGATCATAATACTGCGATCGTACATAACCATTTCTTCACATTTTCATCAGTTGTTTGATGTGCTTGGGCATCCAGAGCATTCGTCATCTTCAATGTCTTCACGCCTATCTTTGAAAAGCTTATACCACTCACAAATCCTTGTTTTACTCATAGTACTCACACCATAGGTCTAGACCTTTATTTCATTTTTCACACAGAATTTGATAGAAATTCTTTGATTCATTTTTTACAAATGAAAATCACTGAGTTTATACAACACGTTCAACCTTAAGAGCTGCCACTTAAAAAGTAAACAATTAATACAAATGAAAATTTTATTATACACCAACACAATAGAAACAAAATCTTGACAATTGGACTCTCTAAACTCGTGAAACTTTAAATTTCCTGTTACTCTTGGAACACGTCATACATAACAATGCTTCTATGCATTAGTCATAGTTGTTTTATTGTATTCATGATGGAAATACTCTTGCAGTCAGTAGAAAGGTTTCTGTGTTAGACAGTTATCAAGCCTTCTCTTGAGCATTTTCCCTCAGAGCTTTAATTTATTTCAGCAGGTAAATGGTTTTACAATTTAGGGCTGATATAAGTTGGCTTCTTTACATATAATGAAAAGGTGAAATAAAGGGAGTTCTGGGATCTATGTCAGGTGCTACAGCCGTGCAGGTCATGATGACGGGGAAATTCAGTGAGACATAGCAGTTCAAGCATTACAATATTTGGCGAATATTTTTAAATAGAATTAATAATACTGCACACCAATCCCCAATATGTCACCACAATTTCATTAAATGAGCACTTAATTAACTCAATCAATGTAACATTAATAAATAGTTTAAATGGTTATCTATTAAGAAACTATTTTGCATTTAATGTTAAGAACTTTGATACACTTTTTATAGAAAGTAATATTAAATTTTATATCAGACAGGATTTGTCAAGGTTTAATGAAGAATCTATGTTTAAGAGATCTGATTTGGTCCCTTCTTACGATGCTACTTTTATTTTTATTTAAAGAGTATCTGATCTCAAAAATGAAACACTTTCATAACTACAAGCTTTACTTGTAGCCTATTATTAAGTTTAGAATAAAAACTCAACATTTCAAAAATTAGCATGGATAATTTGAAAGAGGACCACAATATTTTCATATTTATTAATATGTTCAAGATTATCATAATATATCATATTCCGTTAAATTTTGATGGCCTATTTTCTCAATTCTGTTTTTTTTCAATATCAAGAAATAACAGGAATCAACAACATAAACCATTCACATCACTTGTGATTTATTACACATGATTAGGAAGTTTCTCAAATCATAGAAAATATAATTCTCGCTTCAAGACAGCAAGGTAAAACTAGTTTGATATAAAAACTGCCTTACAGGCATCACTTACCTGAATCGGGAAACCTGTTTGTACAACAGCCGAGTGGTGAATGAGGACCGGCCGACATCGAAGGAACCGAGGCGGTGGCTGGGCCAGGTCACACATGATGTCACTGAGTGCATGGTAAGCGTGAGCCAAGTTGTGCATGATCTCTGAAACGCTTGTGAACAAGCGCTGGTTCGTTACTACAGCTTCCTGCAAATACACCCAATAAACATGGAAAAAATTTAAATATGTAACTTAAAATACGGCTGAATATAAAACAGTCCATAGATGTCGGTCAAAAAGTTTTTTCTATTGAGTTAAATGTAGCCTTTTCAGACAAGACGAAAACCCCCTGCACCTTGAGTAGTTTCCTCACTTTATACATATAAAAAACATATCCCATTATATTTTTTTCTGATAGTATCCCTTTATAATGTAAGTAAAGGTTTATGTTAAGTTTCAGAATATTAAACGGATCATATTTTGGTCTATCCACAATAATATGGTCAACCCACACACTCCTATTCTTCTGTTTTCTTTTTAAATAAAGAAGATACCAGCAGCCATAATTTTCATGTATCCAAAGTTCCAAAAAGTAAAGTCCAGTGAACAATGCTAACAGTGTGACAACCTGAAATCGACTCAAATAGAAACATGAGAGAAACGTCCGCAAGAAGGTGGTTGTCTGAACAGGGCAATACTTAAGCCCTGTGTCCGCATCCGCTCCAACCGGAATCAATGTACATGGGTACTGTTTCTTTTGAAAAAAAGATAAGTAAACTGCAACCGATGAGTTAGCCAATTTTATTTTAAATAAAACGTAATGAAATAAGTGAACATTACAAGATTATATTATTCTTTGTTTGAAGGTTATTTTTGACGATGGAAGGTTTGTGAAGGAAACACGATTTTTCCGGACATTTGCCATCGTTCAGTGAAACAATAAATCAGTAACACTACGTTTCGAGATCTGCAATCTGATCTCTTCTTCAGGTAAAGAACTAACCTAATACATAATATTACAAACTAGGTTAAAATAAAACAAATCTTACCAAAGCGTTGTGGCACGCCAATTCTAAAAAATGAACTAAAGAGAAAACCAAATATATCAAACGGATCAGAAATTTGTAATAAACCAATGCGGAGTCACAATATGGTTTTAAGAAGTTCATCTCGCATGAACCAATAATAACGAAAGGGCCCATTCCTGTCCTCCTTCCTTTTTATGTCCGCCATCTTGTTTTAGTCTGCCGTCACGATTACCATTGGCTAGCCCCTTTGGTCAGTCGTAGGTGGTTAGTAGACGAATGAAGACGTATTGTGACCTTTATTCCGTAGTTCAGTTTTAATGATTAGTGTTTTGTATAGTTTTTTATTAAGTGCATGTTTATAGAGTTAGTGAAGTTGACAAACAACATGTAGGTTGTGATTCCTGACTTAGGCGTGCCACAACGCTTTGGTAAGATTTGTTTATTTTAACCTAGTTTGTAATATTATGTATTAGGTTAGTTCTTTACCTGAAGAAGAGATCAGATTGCAGATCTCGAAACGTAGTGTTACTGATTTATTGTTTCACTGAACGATGGCAAATGTCCGGAAAAATTATATTATTCATATACTTCCAATTACATTCATTTCACTTCTTAACTGGTGGGCCTTTTTTCGGCCGTAACATAAAAGTATAGAAAAAAACAAACAGAAATTTAAACAGTCCGCACCAAAATAATCCAATGACATTTGAGGTTATGTAACCACATCGCTGCTGACCACCACCTATTCCTATGGCCACTATTGTCTGTTTGATTTACAAGTTGCCTGTAAAACATTGATCAGTCCGCATGATAGTCCATTTGATCAGTGACTAGAACAGTCTGCACCAAAATAATCCAATGACATTTGAGGTTATGTAACCACATCGCTGCTGACCACCACCTATTCCTATGGCCACTATTGTCTGTTTGATTTACAAGTTGCCTGTAAAACATTGATCAGTCCGCATGATAGTCCATTTGATCAGAGTGACTAGAACAGTATGCACCAAAATAATCCAATGACATTTGAGGTGATGTAACCACATCGCTACTGACCACCACCTATTCCTATGGCCACTATTTTCTGTTTGATTTACAAGTTGCCTGTAAAACATTGATCAGTCCGCATGATAGTCCATTTGATCAGTGACTAGAACAGTCTGCACCAAAATAATCCAATGACATTTGAGGTTATGTAACCACATCGCTGCTGACCACCACCTATTCCTATGGCCACTATTGTCTGTTTGATTTACAAGTTGCCTGTAAAACATTGATCAGTCCGCATGATAGTCCATTTGATCAGTGACTAGAACAGTCTGCACCAAAATAATCCAATGACATTTGAGGTGGTGTAACCACATCGCTACTGACCACCACCTATTCCTATGGCCACTATTGTCTGTTGTTTGATTTACAAGTTGCCTGTAAAATATATGAAGAAAAAGAAATGTATATATATTTAGTTACAATAAAAAACTGATGATTCATGTTAATTGCAACAGATGATGACCTAGACCTGACTTGCATTATCCACCATTGGATTATTTTGGTGTGACCTGCTCTAGTAACCATACAATCCTCTTGCTCATGTGAACATGAACTAATGATTTCTATTCATCATTGTCTTCATATAAGGAAATGTAAATTTCTCAATTAGATAAAATTAATTTAGTAGTGTCTTTTTAGTGATGTTATCACTGAACAATGACAAATGTCTGAAAAAATGCTGTAACCTTCATAATATTTTTTTATATGTTGAAAATTTTAAGGGTTCTATTCAGTACAATTGTGTACAAAAGTGCAATAAAAGAATATGTTGTTGGTGTTAAAAAAAACTTTAAAAAATTATATATACCTCTTATAGAATGATTAGAAATGTGCTGGTGATACCTGTTATAGTGGATCTTAAAGAGTAAATTGTGAGTTGTGATAGTGATGCATTGAAGCCGAATCCTGATTTTTTAATCCACCAAATCTTCAACAAAGATCCAGATTCGAGAATTGATCATTGGGGATTCTTATTGCTAAATAATTTTAAAAACACAATTATCTTGTCATACTAGTTTTTTAATTATAGATTTGTTTAAATTAAGAATAATTTAATCTTAGACAGTGATTCCACATTTTAATAATAATACTGAAGGAAATTGAGGAGAAAGTAATACACTATTATTCTTCCTCCATAAACTCAAAAATAAATGTAAATTAATTCTGGTACAGTTGTTTGTTAGTACAACTAGAATAAGATAGATACATCAGTTGCTACTTTAACATTAATAGTAACTTCAAACGATTGATTAAAATACTAATTAGCTTATTATGTTATGGACTGCAAACAACAATAATATGTATTTGTGGTTCACCTCCATTTTCGATTTTTAAATACTACTTGTAACTTGTAATGCCTACAAAAAAAAAATTCAAGATACTGACTGACAGTTTAGGTTTTAAAAACAATTTGGTATTAATTTTTTTGTTGTGAGTGTAATTTTAGCATGATATTTCTGTAGAGCTCCCTGTGAAAACCTTGAATTTCGAACTCATTGCAACTCCATTTTATTAGAATTTTTGAATCAGAATTCTTTGCTTCCATGACACCCAACAATAATTCTAAAAATATCTCTACAAACCTGGTCAGAGAAGACTGGGTCATCCCTCATGAGTTGTTGGTACTGGGCCATGAACGGCTGCACTCGAGTGTTGATCTCAGACGCCTGGTCCATAAGATCAGCTAAGCCTCGTGTGCGAGGATATCTTGACCCTGCATTGCCCCCTTCCTCTTCAGTTTCATTCCTGTAGTAACACAAGATACAAGCATATTATACCTGTGAAGATCCGGATAGAGTGTTCAATAAATGAGTAAACACACGGTAATTGGCAATAATATCTATTTTGTTCTTTCTTAAATGCTGAGTATACAAATCACATCGAACATTAGTAAATGTATAAAGATGAACAGAGGTATCATTAGTAATATTTTTACATTGTAACATTTAACTGATTCACAGAAGTGATGATCTTTGCTTTGCTAGTTCTTGCCAGAAGAATCTAACTAAAAAAAGGAATTTAATATACAAGTAAAGATGACATCACCCAATTAAGTCAAATTATTGGTACTTGTTCACTGTATAAGAAAATCTTTAGATATCAGCACATCTAACTTAGCACATTCCAGAGCATTGTCCAAATGTCCTTTGTGCATAAGTTCATATTTCTTATCGATATCATGAACCCTCTTGTTATCTCACTTTTTCATGCATCAGGATGATGGGTACCCCATATTAAAACTGTCATCCCTCTTCATTGGTTCAGTATTTATTATTAACACACTCTCACTCACACTAATTCTCACATTTAATGTTGCTTAACACCTGTTTTCTGAATTTCTACAACTGCTAGATTTTGCCATTGAAATTTGTATTATTTTAAAATAAATATACATTTTACACAATTTAAAATTCATTATGAGGCAAGAATTATTTAATGAAACATTATAGACCAATTAAAGGATTATTGGTGCATTAACCCTCCAACTGTTGAATGACGGTTTATCAATATCGCTTGTGAATTGATACAGATGACACTTTCGGTCAACTTTCCACTATTATTATATGAAAACTGTTTGTTATAAACACATAACTTGCAACAGTCGAATCCTCTACTCATAAATGCCAATTCATTTTATATATATATTCGTTTATATTCGTAATATTACTCGTTGTCAGCTGATATCGATCCAAATGCTTTTTGGCATACAGCTGACAAACTATGCAGCTGGTGACGCGCTGCACAGCCTTGAAGTTCTTTGTTACTACTGTTGCTAGGTTATTATGTAGACTACTTGTTTATAATTTTATTGATTGTTATGTTGTGAATTGGGTGATCCTCGTTGTTCAAATTGTATAAATGAACTATTGGATGATGAAAATATTAGTTCTGATAAAGAAAGTGACATATTGGCAAATGAAATGTGCATGAAGTTGTCAGATTTGTTCTCAGGTAGTCTGGATGATTATGAATTGTTGGGTTGTGAAAAAAATCAATTAACAGTATAATTCATCATCATTATCTCTTATTCCTCTTGAACAAAGAATTCATCAAACACCAATATGGAAATGTGTACTGCCAAAAAAGTAGTACGTACTTTAAATTGTATACAAATCTTTTTTGTGTTGTAGATGAGTGTACATACTCGTATGTTATAATCTTTTTGTTCACTACAAAATACAAAACTGTGCATATTTTGTACATTTACAATATCTTACTAACTCAAGTCATGTGAAAGATATATGGAGTGAAACTTAGAAAACAATCAATTTACAATACCATATTACACACATTTTATACATATACACATTTTTTCAATTTATGTACCTACAAGTAAAAAACAATATTCTAGTCAGTGCATATTTTTGTTATTTTACATTTACTATAGTTTCTAAAAATTTTATATATAACAACTATTACTTAGTATTTAGCATATATTGTTAAAAAATATCTGAAATTATGCTGCACAAAGACAAAAACCAGTGTATAATTCTGGAAGTTTCTTATTATCAGTCAGAGGGTTAAAAGTCAAATTTTGGATATGCAAAATTGGACATACATTTTTACAGTTAATAATAAACTCGTATTCACACTTACCTGTTCTATATTTTTAATTCAATACACTGTGTACAGAAAGTAGTTTTTAGAACATTAACAACAATAATTTTCTTGTTATATGAGATGTTAGATTATTGTCCATGTTATATAAACTCATTTTACTATTGAATGAAACTCAATAAGAAACACATCTTTTAAATCTTTCAATAGAAATTTGATTGAACAACTTGATAAACAGATTGCAAGTAGAGCAGTGCTGAAATAATTGCTTAACTCACTGTGGAGGCTGTTCTTCACTGGTAGAAGCTGTCTGAGGATCACCGTTGCCACCAGAGGCCGAGGTTGTTTGCTCAGGAACAGCTTCAGCCTGTATGTCAATACTGGGCCCACCTGCAACATATCACACTGTCAACATTCTTGCACTACAGAACACAATACCAGCAGGGATGAGGCACCTCAATATTACCAAGAATAAAGTTATTCAAGTATCAAGAATTGGCTATGGTGTATTTCTACTTTAACGTGACTCTTTTCACTTCATTCCAATACTTTGGTTCTGTACTTCTATGCAATACGTACCAAATCCAGAATAACTTTATGGCAAAAGAAGCTCTTACATATAAACTTACAAATCAAAAGAAATGATTGTAGATCCTCAAAATGTGAAATAAAGATTGGGCACATTGTACTAATATGGCTGTATCAGAGATCACAGTGCAGGTGCAGAATTATCTTGTAGTAAAGAATTGTTGGTCACAATCTAAGTTGTGTGCTCTTAACCAATAAAAATTAGACTTAACTTTACCAGGCTAGGATCTCCACAATTCCCTTTTAATGTTCCGGTTTTGTATAGCTACAAAACAATTTTCCAAGTACAAATTTATTTATTCAATTAGACAATTTAAAAGATTCTATACTGATTTAAAACTTTTTAGTATTGATTATTTTCTAATTTGGTTTGACCATATGCCATTCATATAAATATTTCTTGAATTTCTGTAGTATCATTACATATTATCCTGAATGACACAATAAGTATCATTGTCAACAATTCACAGGATAAAGTGGTCTATCAGATAGCAATCAAGATTATTATTTTTCTATCAAAGAAAACTCAAATATTCCACTGCAATATTGATACGGAGACACAATATGCCAATGGTCTTAAAATATAACTACCTATATAAGGTGTTTTTAATCCACACTTGGTTAAAAAAATCAATGTCAGAAATAAGTAAGAAGTGCTAACAGCTTTAGCATTCATGTATGTAATCAAATTTGTCAAAGATTGATCATGATGTAAATCTTGATTGGCTTTAATGATGGTCTGTGTACCCTCAGAAAAAACGCACAAAGATAAGTGGGGAGCAAAGGTTCTGACTTACCCACATCTATTTGTTGGCCATTAATTATCAATTGAGGTGAAATCTCAATGGCTGCAATGGGAGTGGTGGCTCCTGCCGCTGTCTCTTCTTCTGCGCTGGTCTCTGGTGGACAAGTCCTAAAGGTCATATAGTAGCATTTTTAAATCTTAAAAATATTTTTTTTATCTGTTTACAATTAAACATACTTGCTAAGAAGTATAATATTTGGGAATAAGAGAGAAAACTGTTTATATCTCATACTATTCCAAACCTCAATCAAAGGTTTATAAACAATTTATAAATATAATATAAATAATTGATAGTAGTACTTGGTAAACTACAGTGATTATTACTTTACATATGTGGAAGTAAACAATATATTATGTGACTGATCTCAATTTAAGAATATAAATAGGTCTGGAAACATGGTCTACTAATCCCAAGCTAAGTGTTCCCAGTTCACTCCCTTTCTTTTATTTAAGATATAAAATAGTCTTTGTGCAGTAATACAAAGTACAACACTAACATAGCAGTGGTTTAAAAACTAACTTGTGATTTAGTTTTTAATTGTTTTCAGTCTTTCAGTTGCAAAATTAGTGTCAGTTTGAGTTGGTAAGGGATTTTTTTAATTACTCAACGCCCAAATTAAGTACTAGCTTGAGGTAAAAGTGTCAGTTCTGAACTATTTTTTCCTCCTTACCTTCCATTATATTCAATTTATAACTTTTTATAATTCCAATTTTACTTTAGATTTCTAATTTGTCATTATTAAACACATTTTACTCATTGCTTTTTCTGTCAATTGAACATCACTGCTAGATATTTCAGACTACTATGCTATTATGATGAACACTCACCCATTCTCTGGAGATGTGTCTGCAGATTCTTGTGGGGGGTTCTCAAGACGGTTGAGGATGATGGATGCCCTACGCAACATGCTGCGCACCACTGCCAGCCTACTCTGAGACAAACAGTGGCGAGGGTTCTGCATGGATATCCCTGCAAATAAATCTCAGTGAGTAACTAGGTTTTAATGATGATTAAAATTCTTATGAAGCATTCTAGAAAATGTTAAGAGTAATAGACTCCTTATAAGCAATTTGCAGATCATCGATAGCCTGCTCTCAGATTCCTGGATGTCTCTCCAAACACATTTTGATGAATAACTGGATATTCTGATCATGTTTTCCAAAAGCTTCTATGGAGGATTCTTGAGGTGGTTGAGGGTCTCAAGACATATCATGATATCTTTAACTGGCTATTTTTATTTCTTCAGACAAAATGACTTTAGATTCCAGGAGTCAAGTTTGTGACAATGTCAGATTTCAGACACTGCATCAAGTAGAAAGTGGAGTATAACTAAACCAACAAGCACATTTAATCAACCCTTCCCACAATAACTATGTTATGTGTAGAAAACTCAGTTGCTCCGCCGTGACTTGGGACCGTGTATAAAAGATAGTGCACTCAATCAATTGTACACCGAATGAGACAATGAGAACACTTCTTCATCTAGATTACAATAGGTAAACCAGACAGACCTCATTAGTTAGGTGTCTCTGATCTCATATTGATAGAAAGAGTTTGTTTTGAACATCTTTGACGCCAACTTTATTTCTTTATCTCCTACACATACCCAAATTCTTAACTCGCCCAAATTCATCTTCCAGTTTACTATGTGCTTAAGTGTCAGAGCTCTGTAGATTATGACAATTTTCAAAAGTTATATATGTAAAACAGTTGTTCTACTTTAACCCTTTCCATCCCAGCGTCCGGTTTTCCGGACGTTCGAAAAACATCGCAAAAATCCCCGCGTCCGGTTTTCCGGACGTTCGAAAAACATCGCAAAAATCCCGGCGTCCGGTTTTCCGGACGTTAAGAAAAAATTTTTTTTTTTTTTAATGTTTTATTAAACTCGGAATATTTATATAAATTATATATAAATGTTCGCAATAACATATACCGTTATAAAAACATCGATTTATTACGCTATAATGTTTTATTATTGACAACTTATTTACTTCTTTCTCTTAGTGTTGTGTCATCAACTGTGTTGAATTTTATCAGCTGTATTTGTTGGGTTTCATTCCAGCTTGTTGTTGAGAGGGGTAATAACATAAGTATTACAAGTAAACCAAAAATGATAAGGGAGTACAATGACTTTATGGGAGGGATTGATGGAAATGATCAGATGCTATATCATTATTTCAATGAAAGAAAAACCATCAAATTTTGGAAGAGAAACTTACATTTAATAATTTCTAGAATGCTCTTAAATTTATATACATTGTACAAAAACAACACAGATAATCCTGTAAGTAGGCTTCAATACATATCAAACTTGGTTGGTGAATTGACAATTAAATAGGCACATGGGAGAGGAGTAGGCCTAGGTACTCATCAAAATGAAGCCAGTAATGCAAACAACGGTGGTACAAAATCATTTTTTGAAAAAATACCAGAAAATAAAGAAAAAAACTGCTGTGTGTGCAGTGCAAAAAGTACAAGAACTGGAAGGAAAAGAAACAAGTTTACTTTTATTTGTGTTAACTGCAAAAAAGGGCCTGCACACTAAATGTTATCCTTTCCATAGATGTTTGTAAACAAACCCCCCCCCCCCCCCACCCCCCCCCCCCCCCACCCCCCCCCCCCCCCACCCCCCCCCCCCCCCACCCCCCCCCCCCCCCACCCCCCCCCCCCCCCACCCAGAGGTCTTTTGTCAGAAATAGTGAATGATTAATGCAAGGCGTGTTTTTGTATGGTCAGGTAAGGGTGTATATTATGTCTGGAAAACACCCAAATATATCCTTTAATAATTTAAATATAAATTTGAAACCTCTTACAATCGTGATAGAGATTGGGCATCTACTTTTTGGATACAATGTTTTTGTTATGTCACACCAACGGGGGACGTTCCCTGCCGAGGGTATCGTGAATATTCTTAATGGAAAGCCTATACCTTGTGATTACATAATTTTAAAGGGTAATAGCTTACTGAATTGAATGCCACAAACCGCATCTCAAAGGAATTATTCTATCAGAAAATAGGAGCATTTTTAGTATTGAAAATTTACTGATGTTCAAAAATGTAATTTTCTAACATGGTTCTTGCCACAAAATGTGTTACACTAATTTTTTAGCATTTTTTTTAAATGTTCAATTAAATAAAACAAAAAATTTCATTTTAAGCTGGTTCTATTAGCACAAATTTGCCAGTTTTTTATACAGTAACAATTATGGAAATACTTATGTTATTGATTTCTTATTACAAATTAAAAAATAATGTATGCTGTTAGAAAAGTCTTACAACAAACGTTTTACCTGCATTTGGTGTCCAAAGCAATTGTTCGAACTGTGTTCCTTCTACGGTTTTGACAATGAGCCAATCTTGTGTAAAAATGATTCGAACAGAGTTGCCTAACATTTCTTCAGTTATCAAAGCAATCTCCCTCTATAATCCTGTTTCTTAGGTCTTCCAAATTATGAGGCTTTCTTCTATAAACAATTGGATTTTAAATGACCCCATAGGAAATAATCGATTGGTGACAAATCCGGAGATCTTGGAGGCCATTCGATTTCTCCTCTTCGGCCAATCCATTTATGAGGAAACCTTAAATCCAAATACTCTCTTACCTGTTCTCCCATAATGGGGTGGAGCACCATCCTGCTGAAACCATACATTATCAAAGTATTCTCCTGATGCAATTTGAATAGCTGGGATTATTTCATTTTGGAGCATATTGTAGTAAAGTTCGGCATTTAAATTTCCATTGATGAAAAAGGGTCCAACAATTTTGTTACCTAAAATTCCACACCATACGTTCAGTTTGTTGTGGTTGCTGTGAATGGGACTCAGTAATCCAATGTGGGTTTTCACTAGCCCGATAACGGCAATTGTGCCTGATAACATTGCCATTTAGGGAAAAAAAGTTGCCCTCATCAGAAAATAGTATGTTGGTCAGAAATCTCTATTGTCATCACATTTGCGCATCACAAGTTCACAAAACTCAACTCTTCTGTCGTAATCATCCTCACTTAACTGTTGGACTAAATGAACTTTAAATGGTTTGTATTTATTAATTTTCAAAAATCTTACTCACAGACATAGGGTGCATATTATCATGTTGCTGTGCAGCTTTTCTGAGCGATGTATGTGGGTCTTCAATAAATGTTTGCAAAACATCTAGTGCATGTTCTTCATCTGTTGCAGATTGTATCCTACCCGACTTTTGGCCGATTACGTACACTCCCTGTCATTTTCAAAACGCTCAATAGTTTTTTGATATTGTTGAAACACTTATGGGATTCCTTTCTGGGAAAGTGTCATTAAACAAATTACAAACTTTCCCGATAAGATCTTTGACGATCGCCATATCCTCGCATCATCAACAGAGTAATTCGTTCTCTTTCAGACAATTCCATTAAAATGCCAAATAAAAACTGAACTACTGTAATTAGATAACTTGTTGACAGCAATGCTTCAGAGACACTGATTAACTCGACAGGAATGATATGACCTTTGTCCATTTGTATTCCCAAGCTTAGACCTGTAGTGTGAAAGCTCCATGCTCAACAAACTGAAACCTGTAGACCAGATGATTAATAACACAATAATGTTTTCTCATAGGCTAGTGACCTTTGTCTCTTTAAACCTTCCTGCTGACAGAAAACACCAAGTTCAGATTCATAAGTAATCAGAGAAAGTGACTCCTAAGTTTTTTAATTCATTGTAATAAAAAACTGGTAAATTTGTACTAATGAAACCAGCTTAAAAATAAATTGTTTATTTTATTTTAATTGAACATTTAAAAAAATGCTAAAAAATTAGTGTAACACATTTTTGTGGCAAGAACCATGTTTAAAATTACATTTTTGGAACATCAGTAAATTTTCAATACTAAAAATGCTCTATTTTCTGATAGAATAATTCCTTTGAGATGCGGTTTTGTGGCATTCAATTCAGTAAGCTATTACCTTTAAAATTATGTATCACAAGGTATAGGCTTCCATTAAGAATATTCACGATACCCTCGGCAGGACGTCCCCCGTTGGTGTGACATAACAAAACATTGTTCCAAAAAAGTAGATGCCCAATCTCTATCTATCACGATTGTAAGAGGTTTCAAATTTATATTTAAATTATTAAAGGATATATTTGGGTGTTTCCAGACATAATATACACCCCTGTATATATCTGTCAATATTAATGATAAAAATAAAAATAAAAATAAAATAATTTATATATATTATAATCAAATAAATTTCAACGGTAGAGGTTGTGTTCAGATAGAATGTTGTCTGGATACTGTGTAAGGTCTATAAAGGTCTGTTAATAGTTATGTTTGTCAATAATTTGTTATGAATGTTCTCGGTTATTAATTAGGACGATTCTTAAATATTTGGCGATCATAGTCAATATTTACATTTAGGTATTTGTGGAGTAGTAACTTCATTTATGACTTGTAATGCAATGTCTTACATTTTCCCAACACCCATAAGAAATGTATAAGGCGTTGTATTTGGATTTTATTAGTGCATGAGTTAAGTAAAATATGTTATATTTTGGGTGTCTATGGAGAGGGATGCAGTCTATGGACCAAAACTTATAGCTGGGCATGGCCTAGGTTTTGAGTTTCAGATTTCATTACATCTTGAAATAATACACATGTTAACTTAAAGGTGCATCTACCTCTAAGGATCTCTTATAGCCTTGGGACTTACAGAATACATTTGAAGAGGAAGGCATTTGTATTTACAATATTTGCCTTATTATCAGTTTCAGTCCTAATAGGGAACCATTCCTCCGCTTTTATTAGTAACTGTGTTGGGCGGCGGCCTTCAGCTCCTGTGGAACAAACCGGATGGTTTCTAGAAACAGAAATTTCCTTAATACCCATCACTAACCTTTTTGAGATCTCTCACCGAACAATAGTGATTTCGATAGCAACCCTGTTGGAACCCACGGCCCGTCGGGCATAGTCCAGGGCAATGGGATGATCGATGGAGAGATTGGAATTTATAAAATAATCATTAATAAATATTATTAATGCTTACGAAAATCTTGTCTTAAGGTTAATCTTTCGTAATGATTCTTCAATTGGAGACGACAAATTGTGTTCATTTTGCAGGAAGATGAGCTGTGATGTAGCTGAAGATATAGAAAAATGCTCTATATATACACAGAAAAAACAACAAGATTTTCAAAAACCATTTGGATGGATAAAAAAGTGTTTGAATCTACAAAAACCTCATAAGAAATCTCGTTTATGCCGGATATTTTCAGGCTCTGGTCTAACCAATGGTTACTAATTAATAACATGTCTAATCAATTAGGTAATCGTAACACATTCATTAATATCACCATTAGAGAAATCATTCATGAATACAAAAAAAAAACATAGTACCCAAAACAGATACTTATAGTACCCCATAATTATTAATATTCAGCAACTGACTTTTTAGTCTTAATCAATTACCTTCTTCTTGAAAGATATGACAAACTCAACAGACATCCAACAGTGTATTCATAAAGCGTCCAGGTCAAGTTGACAGGTCGAGTCACTTTCTTCCTCAGTCTACATAAAAGATCAAAACTAGCCTTGAATGTATGTAGACGGTTGCCGTGGCTGTACACAGTCGGCCTGAACATGTGGGTCGAGTTGGGTGTTGGTGCTCTTGCTGCCGTCTTGCTCCTACTGTTGTACGATGTAATCAGGCCTACCAACTACCCCCCAGGTAAAAAAATGTCCATTTTAAATTATTTGAGATTCACAGACAGAATAATGAACTTAAAAAACTATTTCTTTGAGATAAAAATAAAATGTATAGATACAATTTTTTTTTAATTGGGGCTTGTTTCAGGAAACGTAATATTAAGTAGAAACTGAGTAATTTGTTATGAGTAGGTAAAATATTTCATAAGAATTTAATGTCAAATGGATAGTACTTAACGAGTAGCCTAGTAAGACCTGAGACGCGACCATATTTGTAATTTTTCTATGTGTATAAAAGATTATGGATGGCCACAATACGTAGTTCTTTTTCAGGATAATGATTTTAATTTAGTATTATCTTTGTAGTGTTTAACGGCGATGCAAAATCATTTATGATACAACTGTACAGTTATTAATTGTTTTTCATGACCTGTATTAGCCTATCAACTTACTAAGTAACATCTATTGTTAAACCACACGTCACAATGTCAATTGCCCGACTCTCTTATCAAACTTATCAATCTGAATCATTAAAAACTAGAATTTTAAGTGGAGCCAAAACCAAGTTCAAATAAGGCGAAAATTTTATGAGATTTTCATAATAGTATATATTTTTTTTTATTTCAGATACAGTAATTTACACAAACTTGATATTAGAATATTCTTTTTCTTACTTTTTTAAATACGGTCGATTTTGTAGAAGTATTAAAATGACCTACCTCGCTTGAACTTCACTATTGCCAGAATATGAAGAATTGTAATCTATTGACATTTTTAAATACATATTTAAACTCGCTAGAGTTTTTATTTAATTGAAAAGATTCCCATGCTGAACTTAAATCCTTATTTTAAAAATAATCCCAAATATGTGCCTCTTATATAAGAAAAAATCAAGAAGTATATCAATGTATCAATATTGTTTAATATACAGTATAAAATGTATAATCAATGAAATTTCACTAGTAAAAATAATTTATATGAGTAACATAACCTGTCTTCAAAATAAAACTGAATTATTATTATCGTGAAGCAATAAATACATAATAAAAATTCGATGTGATACTTCTATCAGTTTTATATTTTCCTAAATGTCTCATCAAATAATAAACTTTTAACTATTTAAACATAAACAACACCCGCTAATTTTACACAGATCTCGTACATTATGACCTCTCATGTTTTAACCCTTAAAATATATACATTAAAAATGTAATGTATAATACGTGAAAAATTTGGTAGATTTGAAGCAATTTATCCAATAATTGGGTCGTTACTTTTTATTTTCAAATCATTAAATTATATTTAATAGGATTATTATTTGGATACATTTAATAATTGTATATAAGTGTGTTACTATTTTTTCACGGTTATACAGCTTGATATAATAACTGTACTTACTAAAACACCATTCCTAAATTATTTTATTTATAAACTTTCTTATTATTTCCAAGAGTTGTGAAACAAAGATGACAATGGACAAGTATAATGGACAAATTTTCAGAAAAATAAAATTAAGAGAGCTCCGAATTGTTATTTTGTTAAAAACATTTAAAACTGAAAAATTTTAAGAATTCCAATGAGTGTTGATATAAAACATTTATAATTTGTTCCCCTCTCTCTATTTTGCGTCAATACATATCAAATTAAAATCTTGGAAATGCTGGGGTGAGGATTAAACACTACTTTAAACACTCTTCATTTTCTGTAAAACTATGATTATGAGAATAAGTTTTCATGAATCTGATCCATGGTTTGTAAAATAAAAAAGTGACCACGACAATCTCTTTAAGTGTACAAAATTCTGAAAATGTTTTATACTGGGTATGGTTACAGAAATGATGGAAAAGATGTTCACAGATTAAAACTTAGAAATCATGAGAGTTTTCCTTTCCATAGACCACATATTTTACAAGAATATATACTTCACAAAAATGCATCTTTTGTACAAGATTTAAAATAAAGTCAACTTTTTGTATAGAGGAGAGTTTTTATTACAACAAACCTTTATGTAACAAGTTCATAACCTAGATGGTTGTCCTTCAAAAATTGTTTAGTTAAAAAGTGTACAAAAAAGACAAATTGAGTTTTAAAAACTAACATCTATTATAAACTATGCAAACTTCAACTATGGAAAATTTGCGAAGAATCAGGACATTATCCAATATAATTATATACAAATATATTTAAAAAATTGCTGTTATATTACACGGGATATAATTAAATAACGGAGCACCGACAAAACGTAACGAACATCAAAGTGCCAAAGGGCACATTTGATATCCTTTGATATTTCGACCTCAAAGTTGATAGAATTCTTCCTTGGAAAAAGAGGAACATATGTATCAAGTCTCCAGGAGCAGAGCTTTGGCACAGGCGGACAGACAGACATTGATACGATTTTAAGAAGAACCTGGCGAGTCTTTAACAAATTAGAACCTAATAATAATTGGTCGAGATGGTCGAGCAACTTCTTTCTGTAGTATCTGTATTCGGGCAAAACCACTGCAGTTCTGGGAAGTAATCATTTTGTAGGGCAACAGTGGATGGGTTGTGTCTTAGATTGGTAGCAGTGATTTCTTTCACACACTTAGTAATTGATACAGCAATACAAAAAAATTCATTCGATACATCTAAATTTTCATTTTTGGCTTCATTATTTGTAATACATTGTTATGTTACAGGCCCTGGTTGGCTACCGGTGGTTGGCAATTTATTGATGTTCTACAATCTCCGCAAGAAGCTTGGGTTTACTCACCTGGTATGGTCTCGCCTGGCAGAGATCTACGGACCCGTGACAGGTCTCAGATTAGGCAGAGACCTCATAGTGATAGTATCCGGCCAACAGCACATCAAAGAGGTTTCCATCAAGGACGACTTTGACGGCAGACCGGATGGTTTTTTCTTTAGACTTCGATCATACGGCGAAAGACTAGGTATCATCTTTACATTTATAAGTACACTGTCGACATACTGAGACTCGAGACAATACAAAATAATAATACTTTTCGTGAGGACATTAATATTTTGTACACTGTAAGGTTGAAAATCTATCAAACAAACACACTGATGAAGACACATATTATTTGACAAGAAATATATTTAATACGTTGTATTGGAGACAACATTATACACGTCCTGCACACCGATCTGTAAAACATATTAGAATCGTGACACGGCCGTTTGTATCAATAAGAACTATCGCTATAGTATTCAATTGGATTGATGTGATACGGTACGAACACTCGTAATTATCTACATTTTGCTATCGCAAAGTCGAATCCATATGCGGAGACCAGGGACGTACTCAGCTTTGGCGGTCACCGGTAAAGATATTCGGCCATATCCCGTCATGTCCCGCCACCGCGACTTCCGTCGACACGGCCCCTTCTAATAGACGTGTGGCGGGGCCCTGGTAAAGATATTCGGCCATATCCCGTCATGTCCCGCTACCGCGACTTCCGTCGACACGGTCCCTTCTAATAAACGTGTGACGGTCCCCGGTAAAGATATTCGGCCATATCCCGTCATGTCCCGCCACCGCGACTTCCGTCGACACGGCCCCTTCTAATAGACGTGTGGCGGGGCCCTGGTAAAGATATTCGGCCATATCCCGTCATGTCCCGCCACCGCGACTTCCGTCGACACGGTCCCTTCTAATAAACGTGTGGCGGTCCCCGGTAAAGATATTCGGCCATATCCCGTCATGTCCCGCCACCGCGACTTCCGTCGACACGGTCCCTTCTAATAGACGTGTGGCGGGGCCCTGGTAAAATTGTCCGAAAAAACCGGTCTGGGTACGGGCATGAAAGATACTGATAGATATAAGCTATACGGAGGCGCTCAATCCAGCAAAGATTTCGTTGTCGACTGACTCTTTCCAAAGGTGCGGCAAGTATTGGAACTAAATACAGGAGACGAAAGCTAAACACAGCATATCGGGTTTTTTGGAAACAGGATACGGAAGTGCTCCTCGGTAGTTTTACTCTTGTCAATGTCCCGTTGTCCCAAATGTGACGAGGCAGCAATATCAACAAACACACCCTCGTCTGGCCAGGTTTGAGAATGGAATCCGCGGCTTCCTCGTCGAGTTTCTATCAGAAGGCGTCGCTGCAGTAAAACTAGATTGTGTCTACACGATGTAATTTCTTTCAAATATAATTTGTAACAATAGTTTATATTTATCCCTTTATACGCTTTAAAGTATTGTTTATTACCATATATAAAGGGACTGTGTAGAAAAAAAAAAATATATATATATGTATATATATATATATATATTTTATATATTAATATATACACACACACACACACAACACACACACAACTCCATACAATATTATAATTTATTGAATGTTTATTTTTAAGCATCTTAATTTTAATGCATAATACTAGTTAACCTAAATAGGCTACAATTACACTATTTTCTAACGGTTTTCAAAGAGTTCCACAATTAAATACAAACAATAAAACAACTGAAGGAAAATTACAAAATATTTAACTATACATTTCAAATAATACATATAAGAAAGTACAAATGTGTTTTATAATAAAATAATATAAAACTATAAATATACTATATATTCATAATAAATAATAGTTACAATTTAATTTTTAAATTACAATATTCTCAAAATTATATATGATATAAATAAAACTAATTAAACAAAACAAACAAAAGATTTATCCACATGCTAAGATAAATAAAAATAACTTTATTCAATTAATTAATTAAAACGTCTACTAGCGGACCTTATTATATTTATTTAATATACTGTAAAACAACATGGCCATGCTACTAGAGCTGTCTTTCCAGTTCTTGAAACATGTATAGGCTGGTGGTATGTCTCCCTTGTTCGATGCGCGTGCGCAGGTTATACAGTATTTGTTCTTTAGAAAAATTCCGCGACCTATTATTGTACACCTGTTTGAGTTTTAATCTATTAAACCACAGCTTTCATAAACTAGGTTATCATCAACAGTATTATTATGTTATCTATTTTTGCTTGCACTCGTGCAAATTTTTTAAGAACATTCCATTCTTCAAGATATTGTCCTTGTATATTTAATTTTTTCGTGATTTATTTATTTTGTTTCCCATATTTAAATAGAAAATTAAATTGTATAGTTTACAAAAGTCGGACACAGTTACTGACAACATCAATAATAGAACGCACTACAAAATAACACAATACAATTATAGTGATATGTACCGCATTATAACACACCTTCTCTGTCACACAAGACTAATTAACAGCTAGGCTAAACAACACATGAGTTCACAGGACACACTTTCCACATTGCGATTTTCAGAGAGCACTACTGGCGACCGTTCATCCTTGAACACTATTCTAGGACTGCCGCGATAGCACGGACACACCTGTGCTAAACCATCCTAGAGTTCAGAATGAGTCGTTCAATCGAGGCGACAGAGCGTGGTGGTGGCGGGTGGGTGTGATTTTGCGGGAATCCTGACCGCCGCCGCCTCGGACCGCGTGGTTGTCAACCCCAGCATGTGTGCGTACCTCCTGTGCTTCTCTCGTCTACATAGCAACTGAGTGCGGAGTTCCACACTTCAACCTCTTATCGTTCAAAACTCGATGACAGTGTCAAGCTCTTCACTTCGTGGTGTGTTCACATTTAATATAATTATAATTGTATTCAATATTTTCAAAGTCCTCACGACGTATTTATGATTACCTATATTATTAATGTAAATAAAAGTCGTTTGACAAGTATTTGGTCTTCTGATCATATGTTAGTTTGGTTATTTAAACGTATATGTGACAGATACGGCCAAATACAAAATAATTGAATCTTAAAAAGTAAGGGCTCTGTGATTACTATTACGATATTTCATATCGGCACCGCTTCCAGTACCTCCATATCCACATTTTAATGTAACTAACGATGATATATTGCGTTTCATCAGTCATCATCGACGTTACTGATGTCATTGACAGTATTATATATTTGTTAGTATGCATTTCCTAGGATTTATTAATAATTTGTTGCCAAATACAAGCTAATCAATAATTCGTTTTTTGACATAATGTGTTTCATTTAGAAGATCTCACTTCTACATTGTTTTATACACATCCAATCCTCCTTCGTTTATCGTCACTGTCCACGAGATCATATAAGATCCCTGAAACTTGGTCTAAATCCCGATTGAAGGCGCTCCACAGCTAAAAAAAAATCCGTTCCATTGTAGGAGCGCTGCGCTGCTTGCTAAACTGGCACCGCGCTACGCGTGTCTCTAAAATAGGTTACTAATAAACAGTTACTGCACAAATAAATTAACAGTGCTCTACATATTTGTCATTACCAATTTGAATCATACTTACTATTTTAAATATTATCCCTCTTATAACAAGTTTTATACAAAAAGGGATTTTAGATAGTGGTTTAATAGTATCAGCTCGTATTTACAATTTTAGCAACAATTACAAATACTTAAAAACTATCTTTCATCATTTGTTAATAGCCAGGTATGCATTAATCACTAAGGATGAATTCAGTGCAAACACAGACAATGGATACGTTTCTACGTATCCATTGTCTGTGGTGCAAAGTAGAAATGCAACACAAATTTTTAGATGTACGCTGCACGAGACAGGGCTCTTCTTTTCTCTAGCACAGTACTTGGGTCATCACTAAATTCCAATAATTAAACGGTTAACCAAGTGACCACTTTATTAAATTTTTTTTTTAATTATTAGCTAGTAAAGCACATAATTTCTACACAATTTAATCTACGTCCTGTTTAATTTAGGATGATAAGAATTTACCGGTTCAACTTGTCTATATAGGAGTTGCATTTGTGGATGGTGCTTATTTCCAAGAACAAAAACGTTTCATCCTTCGTCACCTGAAGGAGTTTGGCTTTGGAGGAAGTTCGATGGAACAGCGGATTTTGGAAGATACAGAACAACTCGTCGAGTGGCTGAAAAACCAGGTTAACTTATACTTGATAACTTGAGATGCATTAGTTTAAGCTATTTTGCACTGAACTTTCAGTAAAGTACAATTACAAAATATCTTATTCAAGCACAACAACCACGAATTTAACAGCAACATCCTTTACACTACACATTTATTAAAATCTAAGTTCTGACCAAATTGTTCGTCGTTCTATGCACCAGTCCAAAAAATTACTCTCAGTATCTTCCACTGAAATTTCCAGTACCCTAAATTCGCCTCCTAGAATTTCTTAGCAGTACGGGCATTTATCATTATTCTAACAACGGTTGACATTTTCTCTCATAATTGGTATTCACATGAATGTATTAATTTTTTTTAAACTTAAGTAGCGTCTGGGCTACTTACACTTCCGAACGGCCATTTGGATTTCAAATCGTTTTGCTGTCAAACTTCGGTAGGCCTACTTGAGGTCTGTAAACATCAGCAGTATTTTTTTTAATTTCTTGGAAAATGTAGATAGCTAACAAGCTATGGCCAAGTTATTTTTAAAACAGTGATCTTAGGTTATTTATAAATGTCACATTTATTCAAAAATCCAAAGTAGTACAGAGAATAAACTCAATGAGAGATTTCTACAAAATGATACCGTATAAACTAATTCAGAATGGAAGGACGGACGAGAAGGACAGGTGATGAAAGTCGATTATCTTGCCTGTACCTTATTTTCCCTGCACTCATTCACTATTCTCTCAGTGGGTGTACTGAACACGTCTGTATTTACTTTTGTCATTTGGGCTGACTCTATCTACTTGGTCACTTATGTACTTGAACTCGTACTTGTATACACTGGGCCCTCGCCGTGCGTCTAATGAGAAGGCTTAGTTTACCAACAAGCACATCAACTGGCTGCTATTAACGTTGAGTGGTAATAATAGTCCTGGAGCCGAGTTTCATTATAAAACCATAATACCTGGGTTTTCCTGAAATTTATAGAGAAATCTTCGCTAAGAGAGAAATTGATCGTCATGCGTACCAGTGGAATATAGCAATAATATTATATATTATAGCTCCAACTAGAACTTATAAGAGAATTAAAAATATGAAACAATATTTGTATCGTGCCATATTTTTGGCTTATACATAAAACCGACTGACTATAAATAAGACATTCTTAACTTTGCATCTAGATACACATGTTTTTTTATTTTTTATTTTATTTTATTTAAACTTCATCTTTCAAAGTACTTGATTTAAAGTTTTAAACAAAAATATCTAACTGAAACTTACCCTTTTTATAAGGAGGGAGTGGCAGAAAATGATTTTGCACACAGGCGGCCAGCCTTTAGTGTGGGACTCCTCAACGGGGTACCCACTAAAAACCTCCTTTACTCTTTAGAGTTATAACCTGGAATTGTTTCACATTCTTTCAGGCTAGGACTAAATTTAACCTACATCCATACCGATCTCTCCATTTCAAGCCGTGTGATAATTTCTAGTCTGCTTCTTGATCTTTATTTCAAGATCAGTCTTCCTTAATCGGAGTATACCCTGGACAAATTGTAACACGCAACCCCAGTTGCCCTTACCTTATCATCTTTGCTTGCCGTGTTCACGGAGAATGTACCTAGAGAACAAGTGGCCTTCAAGCGGAGCCTTTCCCAACGAGGGCAGCGGAAAAGTGTGTTCTGCGTCATCGAGAATGCCGGAGCAATATATACAGGAGGGTGAACCGGCTTTGCGCATCGATGCAAGCACGATTTGAAGTTGCCGTGACCTGTGAGAAACGGATAAGGTAATAGTCCCACCTCGAGCTAGCTTCAGTAATAGCGTCGATTAATGACCTCCCCTTTCTGGATCTGTAAAGACGAGGGCACCAGTCCCCAGTAGCTTCCCTGACTGTAGTCAGGCGGGAACGGATCGACTTCTCGAAGAGCTTAACCGCAGAGAGTCCAAACATGCAGAGAGGCGTATGAGACGACGGCATATCAGGATCGCTTTTCCCTTAGCTGATGAGCACAAGCCTAGCTATTTTCCAAGACGAAAGAAAGATTCCTTCGAAGATTGCGCCTCCCCCCCGTATGATAAGCTGGGTGAACGTCCAGCTTATTAGTGCTCCAGTGGCATAGTCTTTCCCGTGATGACGTTAAATTAAATTACGAAAAACGTTCAATACGATATATTGGTGGTCGTTACCACTTTATTCCTCCACAACTCTTCAGCCCGAGATCCTCTGTACTAGAGGCTCACGCGCAAAGGTCACGTCGCACATTGGGGCAAAAGACACGTTTTCATGGCCATAATTATGTCTTCCCGCGGTGTAGTTATTTTAACATTTTAGTTGATTGCATTTTACTTAAAAAATCTTCCCTAAATTTGATTTTCCTGAAAAAGATTAAATATAAATCTTGAAACAGACATACGCGCAAAAACAAAGTTAGTACATAGTTGAATTGAAACAAATTGGAACAAAGTTAGTACAAGACACGAACAGCGAATCTTAAAATAAAATATATTAAAAGTAAATATACATTGTTTTAAATTATAATAATATGTAACCACGGATTACAGCAGTATTCAGGTAAAAGGTTAATAGAATATTATAAATAATACTTACCTATGTTTTAGTCTTCAGAATCTTCATCTGAACTTTCAAAAATCCTGACATCAAAGTTTTCGACAACTTTTGTAATTGTAGGTTCTTCCAAAAGTGTTAGAGTTTCTTTGTCCAGAGAGGTTTTAGCCTTATTATTTGTCCTCTTGAGCCTCTTCAGTGAGCTGTGCAATAGGCAGTAATGCTTGGGAAACGATTATTGGTCCATGTATTAACACTTGTGGATTGTTGTAGGCATGTGGTACCACGGTAAAAGGCTCACTTAAAGCTAAGCAGTTTTGCAATATTCTGAAAAAGTTTTAACGTTAATTTTATAGCCAGATGATAACGTTTCCAAAAACTATTCTAAATTGATAAATTATTTGCTGGTCTATTCCAGTGATTCTAGCTGACAAAAACAGGATTTTCGTGCGGTATTACCATCGTTGGTATTGCCATAACCTGGTTTGGGCTTATCTAATCAAGCCCATCTCATTTCTGAATGATTTTTACAATTTTTCTTTCCTTGCTTCCATACTCTTCTTTTCTTCTTCACTTTGCCATTTTTTAAATTTTGAGTTTGTAAGATAAGTGGATTAAACATTAAGAAACCTAATCCACATATGGAGTGGTGACAATCCAAATTGCACTGTCTCTGAGGTGTCAGGTCTTATCAGTATTTTGTGAAAATGGTTTAACTCTTTCGGCGTGGCTCCACAGATGTAACACTTCATGCTGATAAGAACCATGTTAAGGGTTTCAATTTCTCTTTCAGTATTTTTCATTTCACAGTGAGTCATTTCTTTTGTTTTGTGAACTTGCCTTAAGCGTATAAGGCGACAAAACCGGGTTGAGGATGGCCAAGAGTTATTCCAAACTATTACAGCATTACTAGAATCTGGCAATCCAACCAATATTTGAAGAGATGCAATTGAAGTCAAAAACATGTAAGCATCTTCACGCTCTTCTCTCACAAACTTCTGCTTGTACTTACACTATGCCCAACGCTACCATTACACTCCCATTTACAATTTAATGACATATTATAACATTCTTCAAAATTTAAAGTTGAGAGAACATCTGTGGCATGAACAGAATTCTTTTCATAGTATGATATAATTTTTGCAAAGGCACCAAGGCAGAGTTTTTAGTGACAGAAATACAATTGGGGTAGTAAGCTTTTTTCACTTCTTATATAATTTTATAGGAATGATATTTATCTTTTACAGGAACTCTTATCATCTCATATTGTTAACGTGTCAACTTAGCTTCAATTTCTAAGGTGTAAATATTTTTTATTCATGTTCTTCACTATCTTCAAATTATTTTTTACAAGATTTCACATTGTTTGGAGGCAAGCTTACTATTATTCTCTCAGAACAGAGGCAACATTTGGTTTACCAGTAGCCTCATGTGTGTGGCATGACCGAGTTCTTCAACACGAACTTGAGAAAGTCTACGTTCTCAAGTTCCTGCATCGTAAAACTTCTTCTCTAAGAAGTTTTACAATGCTTTGTCTGTACACTACTGTCTTTAAAATTCAACACTAGTCTTCTTATTTTAATTACCGATTCTTTGGTTACCAGAAAAGCTACAGACTTATTTAATCATTCTGAACGATAGGTTTCCATCTGTACATCATTTTACCTTGTCACACCTCTTTAACAATTGGTGCTTGAAATTAGATAAAATCTTAATATTGGTTTTTTCCTATCCTCCATGGAGTTTAATGTGTTTTTAAGTAATTATATTTCTAATTGTATGTGCTGCCAACAGAATTAATAAAAATGTTCAATATTCCTTATTAGTGACAAGAAAATGTTTATTAGTTGATATTAAAACAACAGAATTGTCGTCAATCATCCATGTAAATTTTCTTTTTTTAAATAACTTGTTAATTTGAAAACTTAACCAAAATCAGATTAGCAAACTTAAAGCAAATTTTTTTTATGAAAAGAAAGATAAAGAACAGTAGAATGTGAAACATTATGATTTTTTATTTAGAACATTACTAAAAGTTTGTATGATCTTAAATTCGTACATAATACTCACCATCTTAGAAATTATGCTAAAACATATTACCGTACAAAAAATGATTATATAAATACTGAAAAAAGGTTGGTTTAAACCTTATTCCATTTTTGTAACATCTTGTTTTTTTTTTTAAATTAATTAAAATAGCACCCATTAAGTAAAATTTTCCATAGGAATTTTGAAATATTCAAAATTATTACTTGATTGCCCTTTATAGTACTACACAAATTTAATGTTTTTGGCATCACTATTTTAGTTCTATCAATTCAGTTATTAATACATACAAAATTACATACAATCGACCTGCTTTTGTATGGTTTGACTTGTATACTTTCAAAACCTGCAAGTTATTTTTGTAAAAGACAGGGTTTATTTTATGAAATTATCAGCTAAAAATAAAGTGTGCCCTGACGGAAGTGTTGTGTATCAGTAAGAGTCTGCTGTACTGGTTGCCATTTTGATTTCAGTGTGATAAAACTACTGTAATATTAACCTTCAAACACTTTTACAACGTATTTCTAGTAGTAGAATCATGGAGTACGTCTCATTTTAAAGGTATGATTAATATGCATCCAAATGCTTTTTACTTTTTTCAACATTTTTATTGGTTATTCAGAAAAAATCCCAATTTTTTATCTATTGTTTACATATTAAAAATGTTCAAGAAAAATTAAAAAGTATCTGTATGCATATTAATTGCATTCTTAAAATGAGACATATCCAATGAATCTGTGATGAAAAATAAAGGTATAAAAGTGTTTAAAGTTTAACATTGTTCTGGTGGGGTAAAGCTTAAGATCGTTTTACTACAGCCAGTAGATTGGTAAACCAGATCAGAAGGCATTCTAAAAAGGCAAGCACGTATGAATTATTTTTAGTAGGGTTTTCAATATAGAATACTACCTTGCATCCAAATGAGAATTACATTGATCAGTAATTTATATTACATAATCTTTCATTATGTGTATATATGTTGTGAGTGCGTGTGCATGTTTGCGCATGCACAGTGTGTGTGTGTCTACTCACATGAAGTTTAAATGGGAAGTGACAAGTGAGTGGTAAATGCCTGGGAAATTCTTTGTAATCAATACTGTTACGTCTTGTTTAGGATATAGTTTTGGCAGTCTTGCTCCAAAAGTAGAGAAGTGATTTGGCTTTTGCAAAACAATTTTGTCTTGTATGTAAAATCAAAGTAGGATTTTCAAACACTTCTGGGTCAGACTGAGCAGGTAGCACTCATATTTGCCTGTAATTCAGCTAAGTGTAGTGTTTTGTTTCTTGTTTTTGCTGGTAATTATCACCCCATACCTTCATCTTAGGAGCATGTGTTTCAACCTTACATTTACTCACCAGATGTCAGTTCCTGGGGAATGGTATTACCTCGTTGTTGATTTCAAGACTGAGTCAGAGCCAAAAACAGTCAGTGGGAACATTATCTTATTTATTGATCGAATAACCAAATACTCCTATAAAAATGCCAGCAAAATATTCCAATTTTAATAAAAATGCAATAATGTTGTTTTTAGAAGACTTTGAGCAAAGTATTTTAATCACAATTAACTGAAGAATTTGAAAAAAGTTACTAAGCTATGAATATTGTATAACTATATACTCTATTGTATAACATTGTATCTTTTCACTATCTTTTACATAACCTTCACATAATGGATTTGCAGTCAGGACCTGTGTCTATCCAAGACATGTTCGATGTGTCGATGCTGAACAACCTGTGGGCAATGCTGGCCGGGAATCAGTTCTCTTTGTCAGACAGAAGGCTGCGGCACCTTCTGAACCTGCTGCGGGAGAGTTTCCATCAGCTGGACATGTCAGGAGGTTTGCTGAACCAGCTGCCTTGGCTGCGACATGTAGCTCCTGACCATTCTGGGTTTCGTCAAATAGTCCACATGCTCAACAGCATCCTTGATTTTATGCAGGTAAATAACTATATCTATGACATAATAGAGAGCACTTTTATTACAAGCTAAGGAACGATTGTAAATTCAGGGAAAGAGCATAAAAGTCACAATAACATTTGAGAACTTTGTTTCTTTTAAGCCCATGCCTGTAGTATTTATGGTAATGTATGTGTGATATTTTGTAGGAAACTGTAAAGGAGCATCAATCAACACTAAAACCTGGAGTGATTCGTGACTTTATTGATGCCTTCTTACATGAAATGGAGGAAAATAATTTAAAAAATTGTTCATCCTTTACTGGTAAGTTTGGTACATATACATCCACTTCCATATATATAATTATTACTACCAGGTGTATACCTATTTTTCATAAAGTATATTATGTGTTTTCACGGAATGTTTGGAACTCTAGAAACATAGGTATAATCAACAGGGGTTAGTAACTGAGGGGAGGGTGACTATTGCTGGTCCACAAGACTATTTGAAAAAATCATTCTTGGCTCTCTGGTATTCTCGGGTTAAAATTGCAAGATGCGAGTTTATACATCTTGTCAGCAGATTTGCTTAATTCAACCCCAGTATAATTTATTCTAAGTTTATTAGGACTTTATTATATTATCTATTCTAAGATTATTCCTTAAACACCTTTAATTTTGTGATGTCCTCCATAAAGAGCATCATCTGCAACACTCTAACTGTCTGTTTCAGAGAAACAGCTACTTGTACTTTTGATGGACATGTTCATGGCAGGATCGGAAACAACCAGCAATACTCTTGCTTTTGCCACACTATTCCTGCTTCAACACCCTGATGTGCTTGAACTCGCGGTCAAAGAACTCGACTCAGTTGTGGAGCATGGGAAACTTCCTTCACTGAAAGACAGACCAAGGTAGTGAGGCGGTTATCTGTTGCTAATGTTATTGTTCGCATGCAGTCAGCAGAGGTGATGTGAGAGAACAATATTCTGTAACAGAGGCATAAACTACACTCTAAGGACATTTTCTTATCAAGTATGCTGACACGTTTTGTAATGAAGTCAAACAACTGATAGAGAAACATTAATTAATTGATTTAAACTGTAAATAATTTATATTTAGTGATTTAATAGTTTTGCATATGTTACCAACAACAATACACACAATGGTGTTTGGTCACTTCTATTCTTTTTTGTCAAATATATTTTTATTTTTCTCTCCAATTCCCAAAACCAATATAAAATTCCAACCATTTTGACTGTTTCTTGATGAAATTTAACATACAACACTCATTTGTTTGTAAATTAGTGAACACCATCTTGAAATTTCATTTACATAACTAAAATTGTATTTGATCTAGCTATCTGCTGTGTACACAGAGTAAATGTGTAAGTACATTTTATGAGTATAACCCAAACAAAACTTTTAAAATTTTCAAAGTTGATTCCAAGAAAATTAATTTGCTTACTACAAAAAATTAAAATGCAAAATTTAAATTAAATTAAATTAAATCGATGAAACACTTCTGGTAATTACGAGTACATCGTGAAATTGTAGGATGACCATTTTTGAGAGTGATTGGTTCAAAATTATCATCCATTATTAATTTATTAGTGCAGCACAATAACAGAATGATGTAAGTGTCAAGTAAAAACTGGATTTTTAAAATCTTCTTTCAATTATATTTATAGTTTCACATGAAAAAATGAAATATAATATAATTAAATAGATATATATTGAAACAAGTGGATTTAATATTTTTTCTAAGTGTAAGTGTACTGAGTATACAATAAAAACAAAATTTAGTTTTTATCATTAATGTTTGTAATGTTCAATGAAAACGTTACAGGTTAACTTTTATTGAAGCAATAATTTTGGAGACACAGAGACTGGCAAACGTAGCACCTGTTACACCTCCTCACAGAGCAAAGAGGAAAACCACTCTGAATGGATACACTATACCAAAGGTAAATGTTCTGGTTCATGTTCACTTGCAAAATAAAGTTAATTCGTCACGTACAATATATAGAATTCAATCACTTAACATGAATTTTTTCACACTGTCACTATTTTTTGCAAAGTAAAAACTACATACATGTTATAAGTTTTTGTAGGAAAACCCAATTTTAGGTTTTCATGTAGATTGTTCCAATTATATTACTTAACACTTTTACCGTATCACCGGTCTGTGAGACCGGAGGGGCATTTCATATTTCTGAAATTGGCACTACTGGTGTTCGGTTGCCCCCTCCACGCTCAGTAGCTGTCAACCGGTCTCTCCTGAGCCGTTTTTGATTGGTTTTAGTTTGTCTAGGGCATTTGACCTTGAATCAGTCCAATTATTTTGTGAGCGCTACGGTCTACTGTACCGGACGATACGGTTACTGTAACTATTCTACGGGTCTGTCATACCGGGTGATACGGGTTAAAGTGTGAATAATTATTACGTGTTTGTATATATTAGTTTTTATGTTTTATTATAACTTGTTATAATCATGAGTGAAATTTTAAGGGTGAACGATGGAAGAATTAACGAGCGACTTTTACAACTTGTACATAACGTTGAAGGGGATGATAGTTACGATGAACCTGTTGACGATTCGGATGAAGATCCAAACTATGTAGTGACTGATAACGAACTAAATCAAAGTGAAAGTGATGATAGTTTTACTGTTGATGAACTCCAACTGGAAGATGAAGATGACATCCACTATAGTGTTGAAAATTATTTGGTTCAGGAATCTGAAGATGACTTTTTTGGGGGAAAGATGGTAGTGTATGGTGCAGAAAGGAGCCACCCAAGCAGCGCAGAACACCTCAACATAACATTTTGAGGGGACCATTACCCGGGGCCTACTGCAAGAGCAAGAGCCTTAGGTAACAATCCACTCATTACAAGATTTGAATTCATAAAACGTCACACCTTAAAACTTATAGCCTCAGATGACAAGACGCCTAGAAATTCAAAATTTGCCAAGAGACATTAGACGCGTCATCACGGAGTACGTTGGAGAAACAGAAGCTGCAAATCCTAATGAATGTGTTCCTAGTGACAAACTGGAAAAACGGAAGACATGTTCCAAGTGCCCAGCTGCTAAGGAAAGAAAAACCAATTACAAATGTATCAAATGCGGACAATCCATCTGGTTGGAGTGCAGCAGAAAGTTGTGCATTTCATGTGTTCAGAATATCTAAAATCTGTGGATACTTTTTTTGCATGTGCTTATGCCTTTTTTAAGTTTTAATTGCTTTGGTAAAAATGTATGTATATCTCTGATACTTGTAAATACAGCTTTATACTATACCAGTATTCTAGAATATTATTTTCCATCCTAAATTCCCCAAATTTATTAATTTTATAATTTTTTGCAATTATAAAAATTTAAAAAAAATATTAATTGTAGTTTTGTTATCAACGGGGAATAATTGTAAATATATTTTGTGTTTAAATCTGAACTAAAAAACAAGAACAGCCCAAAAACACAGCAAAAAACGTCCCTCAGGTCTGTGAGACCGGATGATACTGTAAGTGATTGTAATTTCATGATACCGTAAAAGTGTTAATTATGAGATTAGAACAGATGCGAATTGTAACTAAAAAGCATTATTAGTTTTTGCAGCAAAACCAAATTTTAAGTTGTTATGCAGATTGTTTTCATTATATTACTTAACTAGCTGTTTCCCGCGGCTTCGCATGCTTTTAGTAAACTTTGCCTGTATATGAGCACTTCTGGTTCTAGTGAATTATATTTCCAATGCCGATGTAGAGTTTGTCTTGTTGCCACGACCAAAGAAATCTATCAAACGTCTATGTTTATAGCCATTGTACACATACATGTACTTTATTATAAAGTGGTCCAAACCTCAAGTTCGACCAGAAGTTAATTTTAAAGACAAATATACATAATAACTCAGTGCCTTCAAATAGTGTTTGGCTATTTAATATATGTAACTGTCTCGTATTTGCAGTTTATAATGTGCAGGGGCTTTGAAAACTTTTATCTATTGCAGCACCTCCTGGTGGCGAGTTACATCAATTGAAATAGCATATAAACCTTCTACGTGGAAAAATACACGTACATACAAATTTTCATAATGATCGGTCAAATAGTTTCTGAGTCTATAAAGGACAAACACACAAACATTAATTTATATATATATATATATATATATATATATATATATATATATATATATATATATATATATATATATATATATATATATAGAAGATAGATGATGAGATTAGGACAGACGGGAATTGTAATATATGTATATATGTCTGTGTGTTGAATAATATATACTAACTATATGCATATAAAACTATATATACTCAAATATACATTATATATATATATATATATATATATATATATATATATATATTATACATAAACCTGTACAAACATAATATAAAATGTTTAACAAATCAACCTTTCTTAATAAATTTAGGTGGTGTAATGGATTTTTAGTAGAGAAACGTTTTTATTTTCAATTCATAACCGTGAATGTAGGATAAGCATAAAAATGTTTGATCAATTGACAATGAATTACAAGTATTTAAAGTAGACATTTTTGGCAAATTTTTAATCAAGCCAAAAGAAAAATGGTTAAAGATTAAAATGTAAAACTTATACATTACGTACATGAGTTACAGCTTCAGAGAGTGAAATGTTTTATTGATTTATAATTCAAGGAAATTATTCCTTTTTCAACTATATATAATTTTGGAAAATTGGATGAATTTTAATATATAATCTTTATATTTAACTGTTTTTCTTTGATCCTGGTTATAAGATGTCCGAAAATCATGCTTCAAATTCCTGCCATTATTTTTCAATCATAAAGAAAAGTTTTCTCTTTTCCTGTCTTCAAAAATGGCATCTTAAAAGATTTGACCAAAATTTTCTTTAAAATTCAAGAAACATTATTCAAATCAACAACCAATTGCACAATCTTAAATTGTCAACTTTATGCACTGGCATACCAAGCATATATTGTAGATATCTATTTGGAGAATTTCCACTATATGGCATCAGAGAATTCTAATAAATTAACACAAATGTTAACAGACTGTTTGGCACAAAATCAATACTCTTTCCTCCATGTAATTTGCACAAGGACAAAGTAAAAAGTTCATTGTGAATAGATAATTGATGTAATGGTTACCTGACCATAGATAATAGGGTAATAGGTGTTCCCTTATTATTAGCTATAATCAAATGATTTTTGGACAGAAAAATTAACTTTAAAAATACTACACGCTTCATCTTTAAATCCTGACTGTTGTTTGTATGTTGACACAGGACACAGTTATCCTGCTGAGTCTATACAGTGCTCAGATGGATGCCAGCTACTGGGGGGATCCTGAAGTGTTTCGTCCTCAGAGGTTTCTTGATACCAATGGAATGGTCATTCAACATGACTGTTTTATGCCATTTGGTTTAGGTAAGCGACCTGATTATTTTTGCAAAGGAGGCAATCAAAGAGAAACCCTTGGCTGTAAATTCAGTATCATTTTTGCTTATTGTGTCACTTCCTCGAAACCAGAAGTAAGGAAAACAGGAAAGGGAGTGATAAGGAAAATATAGTATAGGGGTGGTAGTGGGGGGGTAGTAGTAGGGGGGGGGGGGGTAGTATAGGGGAATATAGTCCTGGTTCACATTTCTGATCAGAGGTATTATAAATGGAAAAGCTACATAATCTAATGACTTCTGAGTTCAGAGAGCATAATAACTTCTTGTTACTTGGTTGCAAAATCTCACCTGTGGTGCAAAACTCATTAGGAAAACTAAAAACTAAGCTTCCTACACAAATTTAACAGACTCATCGTTACTGTAACTGTCATTGTTCAAATAGAGAGGAATAGTCAAGATCTCCTAGAGAAGTAGATGTTCTCAATAATATAGTTTTCTTTACCTTCCAAGACTGTTCTCTAATATTCTATGTGGCAGGTAAAAGACGCTGCCTGGGAGAAGTTCTGGCAAAGCCAAGCCTCTTCCTGTTCCTGTCAACATTATTACACTGCTTCACACTGTCATTAGCTCCTGGAGAGGAGCTACCAACAACTCCAGCTATTGATGGAGCTACCCTCACTCCTCCTCGGTTTCACTGTGTGTTGACACATCGGTCCTAGTGGGTTTAATTACAAAGGATGTCTTAGGTAAGACTAATTTCCTTGGGCATAACTCTTCAGAGGCATAAAAGTTATGAATTCAATATACCTTAAAATGGGCTTTAAGATTGTTATTCACTTTCAGATAACATGCTAAATGCAGAAATTCTGGTAAAGCTGAGCCTACCTCTGGATACTTCATCCCCCTTCCCCCACCTACAGCTAACAACAGCTTCAGTTGATGGAGACACTCCAACCCTACCCCACTTCCACTGTCTAAGTTGTGTGATGCGGTTCTAGTGGTTTCAGGCTCAGTTCCACCAAAATTAAACATTTATAGCTAAATTCAAGTATAAACCTGTTTAAAAAAAATTGAATTATATATGAATTATAAGTATTTTAGAATCAAAATGTGGATTAAACGTTATTTTTAATGGCAGATTTATTTATGAAATAATTTAGGTGAATCCTTGAGCACATATAAATAATTGAGCTGTATATATTAGAGTATATATATCTTAAAAATTAATAAAATCAATTATACCAAATTTAACTGAAATGTTTATGATAACAAGGCCAGTTATTGAAAAGAATATCAAGAAATTATCTTTAGTCTTTTCAAAATGGCGGCTATTAAAACTTTGAATATCTTAAAAACTAGCATTTTTTCAAGAATTGCAAAAATAAGTTTTTAGAGGGTTTTTCACAAATCTAATGACACTAAAATTATTTAAATTGAATAATAAATAATTGATTTAGAGCAGATTTACTGTGACAAGACATGGCCCACATTGAGAGCTGCCGTTTATTTATTTTTTTGTATTGTTAGCTATTTGCCGAGAACCTCAATGTGGGCCATGTCTTGTTGTCACAGTAAATTTTCTTTAAATCAGTTATTTATTATTTGATTTAAATAATTTTTATGTCATTAGATTTGTCATAAAATACTTAAAAAACTGTTATTCTTGAGAAAAAAATTGCTTAAAAGATTTGATGGGCCACCATTTTGAAAACAATAAAGATAATTTAATTTTTTTTAAGTAACTGGTCTTATTTATTATAATAATTTCAGCCAAATTTGGTACAATTTAATGTATTATTTTTTATGATATTAATTTTGTCTTAAAACACACACACACATACAGACACACATATGGGAAACTAAGCATCTGAGACCCATGTTCATATGGTGAAATATGTTTGTCTTCACCTGAGCAATAACGTGGTATACCTTTGTCCAGAGAGTTACGGGACACTCTGTAGATGTAAGGCCTTGTGTAACCTTGTCAATATAGGCTACTCTCCATTTAAGTGTCCACTCAGTATATTAGTTGTTTTAAATGTTAACTGTTATTTACTATTGTTTTTATCTTTTAAATTTTATAATTAACTACATGAAGGCAACTTTTATATGGCTTTGTGTAACCATGTATATCTAGGCTTCACTAAATTTTAGAATGTTTAAGCTATAACAATGTATGTACATAAATTACATTGACCTTGTCATGCAATGTAACAATTGTAATGTAACAATTGTATTCTGACAATAAAATAATTTATTGATTGATTGATCCAGTGTAAAAGAAACCTTTTTTATTTATTTTTACATATTGAACCATACTCCAAAATATTTTCCCAAATCAATAACACTCTGTATATTACAGAATTTGTGTAAAGAACAGTTAGTTTAAAATGTTGTTGTGTTTATTAAACATATTATTACTTCTACTAATAGAGTGCAAAATCCTAACTAATTTTAGTAAACCATAAATGTTATTTTGTTATTAAAAAATTGTTAGTAAGTGGTGAAAACCCAACATGTGTACGTAAATTGAAAAATGGAAAGAATTAAAGTATACCAGGGAGACCTTGTAATGAGAAGGGTAGTGCGAGGGGTACTTACATCTCAGGGATTGTGAGAGTTGAGGGTCAGCATTCATTATTTAGTTAGCATGCTAGCTGGCTCCAGGCGCGGCTCCAGGGGGGGGGCCACGGGGCTTTTGCCCCCCCCCCGAGAATCAGGCTCGGATGGCAAAAATTAGGCATTTTACGCGAGACTTAGGACCTAGAACAGAGAGCGCCAAAGCGCGTGGCGGTCGGGGCGGGTCGCACGGTGTGCGGCCAGCGCGCGCGCGCGCGCGCGCTTGGGGGCTAGCTGGCTTGGCTTGACAGTAGTCCTGAAATGGCAAAACTGCAGCTCAGCGCCGAATTGGAATTATGGTACAGTAAGTGGTCGAGAGGGGATCCGAACAACTTACCAAAGTCAAAGTCATCTGCAGATGTTCTTCAATCTTGCGATAAGGAGGCATACCAGTTTAATTAACCACCTCTTAGTTATTTTGACTACCCTCCCTGTGAGCAACGCAACCCCAGAAAGGTCATTTTCAGGATTGAGGCGTCTTAAGACGTGGCTAAGAAGCACAATGCGCCAAGACCGCTTAACTGGATTGGCCCTCATGCTTACGCACAGAGATGTTAATGTAGATATTGAAAAAGTAATAGATAGATTTGCTAAGACGAGAGGTGGTAAGCATCGGCTAGAATTTGCTTTGGATTAATTAAGCTTGACAGTGTAGTAGTAGAAATTGGAAATTCGATATGTTATGTTTTTTAGAATTGTTCATGAATAAAATACTCTTATTGCACTGTACCATTAATGTGCCCTCATTTTTCTTTGTGTAAACACTTCCCCATTCCCTGTTTCTCATTTCACGATTTTTTTGGGTTTTATTGCCCCTGTAAGTAGGCAACCTGCACGGTTTGCCCCCCCGAGAAGTCATTCTGGAGCCGCGCCTGGCTGGCTCAGACCTCTCATTAAAACTGTAGGTACTTAAACTGCCGAGCCCTTATGAAAACACCTTCGATAAATTTATCACTTTGATGAAGATTCTCATTACTTTATACTCAAACACCAATAATTAATAATTTTTAGTATAGAATGGGCAGGAAACTCCATAGATTTGAATTGATTATTTTAACAGTATTTAACAAACTAAGAGTAGATTTTTCAAGAAAGCTAAAATGAAACTTACTCAAAATGAAAATGTATTAAAATAGACATAAAATTAGTTCATGGAGGGAAAACAGTCTGTCATAAATGTTATAATATTCTCTATAAATGTGCTTTTTAACTGTTTACTTCTCCATCCTAAGTAAGTCTTCACTGTAACTTTGAATTCCTTCAACGGATGCCAAACTGGTTCACCATAATAAATAAAACCCAGGCTATTTGCCAAAACACAAGGGTCAATTTCCTAAAACCCAGGTCAAAACTCATCAAATTACAAATAAAATAACACATTCTAAACTTTTACTTACCAACAATAATAAACTTCTTTAATTTTATATATGTTTTAAAAAACTACACAGCTTTTTACAAGCTTGTAAATATATTTAATAAATTATACTATTATAATTAATCGTATTCTACATAACTATTTAACATCCCAACTAAAATTGTTATTCTTCTAGATAATGTCAAAATTAATGTAAATACAGTGCACCACATAAACTTAATAGCTACAAGAGGATGGGGGCTTCAACGCAGTTCTGAAGGGTTTCTGCTGCTCATTAATTTAGAAGGGGCCACAATTTAGTTAATTTCCTGATTGATCATTTCTAATAAACTTAAAATAGTAACAAAATGATACAGGATTCTCAGTTGTTCCACATATAATTACTGATTTATTCCTGAGGACTTAGAACATAACTTACATATCAGAACATATCAAAAATATCACTGCCACAAATTTATTTAAAAATAAAGAGGTCAGGATCAAATATATATACTAGCAGTTACCCATGCTTTGCACACAATTTCACACAGGTTTTGCACTTGTATGAGCACTACTAGTTCGAGTGAATTATATTTCTGATTACAATGTTGATTTTGCCTCCTTCCCACGATCAAGAAAACATGTTAAAAAGTACATATTTATGGTCATTTAAATTTACTCCAGTCTTGGTATTTTTTGTTCTAAAGCTGATTTTGCCTCTCTTCCTATCAAAAAAATATATACATACACAGCTCTGAGAGCTCCTACTTTTGTCAAAAGACAACTTAGATAGGTTTCTAAACAGTCTTTAAACGTATAGTAAAAGTTAGTCTACATTGCCCCAAATAGTTGCATGCACTGCTAGCAGTTACCCACATCTTTACATGAAATTTAGTACAAATTGCAGGTTTATGACGACTGCTGTTTCAAGTGAATTATATTTCCAACGCCAATTTTGACTTTTGCGTTGTTGCCAGGGTAAAAAAAATATATCAAAAAGTTTATAATTATGGCCATTATAATTGACTTTGTTCTTATTATGTTTTGTTCCATAGTTGATTTTGTTTATATATATATATATGAGATATATATATATATACTAGCTGACCCGGTGAACTTCGTTTCACTTACCTCTTAACATAAACCATACTAATTTAAACCCTAATTATGTATTGCAGAACCGGTAACTTTATAAAGGCATCATCATACTATAGGCCATGCTATGGCATCTTAGAACTGTTCAAAATTCAATGAATACAGCGCCTTCTACACCGCAGCTGTTGAACAATGCCACAATAATTAATAAAAAAAACATAAAGGTGTCTTTAAAAAGGTGTTTTAAATTTCTGTTAGATCAAGTGTTAAATTGCTTTGTTTTTATAATTGGCTGAATTCGTTTGTAACGTGATAGTCATTTTCCTTTAAATTGATTGATTGATTTGTTTTTATAGAAGAAGAACTTTTACAATGCATTGTCCCTTTTGCATAAAGTGGATAGAACGGCAGAATAAAACAACTAACTACCTGTCCCAGTTGCACTAAAAAATTGTTAAGATGCTACGAATGTTTGACAATAACCGCAGATACTTTCAACTTTTGTATCAAGTGCGGTCACAACTTGAGCCCCGCATAATAAGAATTAACAGGGCCAAGGAACAAAAAAATCAAGTGAAACAACAATTGTTATCAAAACCGAAGTTCGTCTCAACAATGCTATCATCATCATCATCTGAAGGAATAATATTTTCAGAACTTAATTTAACTGGTGAAGAATTAAAATATTTGGATGAGATAGAAGAAAATCAGGAGCACAACATCGGCAATATTCTGGCTGTGCCAAACTTGTCCGAGTCACAGAGTCCTCCCGCCACGCCGTCTATCTTGTTGGATGAAATAGGAGAAAGTCAAGAGCACAACATCAGCAATATTCTGGGGAAACATGTGGATATTATAATCGCAAACAATGTTCAAATTTGATGTGGTGATGAAGATATGATGGAATCCTTGAGCGTATTATCCCAATGTAAATCATCCTCAAGTAACTGTAATAGTTGACATGCCTCACGGTAAGTAGCACACAGATGTCCATCAACTGTTCTCAATTGTTGAAACGATGTCGGACCACGAACATTCACCAATAACAATCTAAGATAATAACATTCAGCGTTATTTGGATGTACTGTATTTGTCGGCACTACAATCGATTTCTGGATCGTAGGAGAATGCTGCTCGTTCCAGGTTCTAAGGAGCATTGCGTTTGCGGAATCGTTCAATTTCCTTTTTCCGGGCTCGCTGCTGTTGTGATCGATGTGCCCAAACTCGTTGCATTCTTTGTCTATCCACTTCATTCTGATTTTCTGTAGAACGCAAATGTGCCATACCAATACGACTGTTATCATTATCAGTCTCTTGCTGGTCATCAGTGCGATTAGTGCGTGAGGTAGCTCGCCGCACATTCGATCTACTTCGACGACCTATGTTAGGTCGTTTTCTTCTCGGCATTGTAAGCAGTATCGAATATTAATGTTTTCTTGCACTAATAATGTTAACCTATAATGGCGACAGCTTTTTTACCCAAAATTGCATGCAGTAGTAAGTAAACATATGATACTGAGACACTTCGTCATTTGTATTTGTTACAGCTGTTAAATTAAATTAAGTTAAATTTGTATTATTTAAATTATTTATTTTTAACTTTAATGATCAATAGAAATATTTTATAGATGATCTAGCTATAAAGTAGTTAATTTGGCAACACCGGGTCTGCGAATTTCAATGTATATTTCTGAACGCACCCAACACAGACTAATTATGGATACATGAACATCAATCAAACGTTTGACAGGTAAGAACAGTTTGTATAGGAAAATCAAATTGTCGTTTTTAGTATTTTCCTTGCAATTTTGTTATATTTTCTCATCGTTTAAACCTTCCCTGGACTTCCACGAACATTTCAAGACCAAAATTAGCCAAATCGGTTCAGCCGTTCTCGAGTTTTAGCGAGACTAACGAACGGAAATTCATTTTTATTTATATATAGATATATATCATAGAACATTTAAAGCTGGAATTTGTACATTAGTTCAAAAGAACAGTCCATTGAAATTTCATCTAGTTCTTGCCTAGTGTTTCAAAGGGAGTCTTCACGTCAATTTCTGACCTTCTCATGTTTTAGGACATTTTATAAGGTAGATTAGTACTAACGTTATCACTGAAATCTAAATCGTCGTTAACAGTTGATTATATTTGACAGGTTCATCCAATTAATATTACACAACTTTAGAGATCAAGATGGAATTTTTCCTTACTATAAAGACCAGTGGGGTGTAGCTGTGAGGGATTTTCAATATAATAATAGGCCTATAGTCATGATAGGAACTGCTAGAATGTTCATGTAAAATTAATACAATCAGTAATTTAAGTAACTTACGTGTGAAAACAAAACAAACAAACGAAAGCACTTTCACATTTATAATATTATTAGGATTTGAAATAAAACTATTTAAAATTAAAACAAACTTTTTAATAAACTATTATTAAAGGCCAACAATTGTACAACACAATTCATGCTAAACTATAACTAATGTTTTACCACACACATTGTTTTTGGGTAATTTTGCTGAATGAGATTACTTATTCATGAGATAGATCTTTTTAAAAGAAACTATTTACAAGTCAGACCACATAGCAAAAAATTGCAACTGCTATTCTAAAGTTAAAAACTGTCAAGTGTCCAGAATACTAATGACGTTAAATAAAGAATGATCTAGATCTAACAAAAAAGTTGAACTACACATTTTACTTTACAGAAATAATTTAAAATTTTACATTGAGGGTGAGATAAGTCATTTTGTTTAAAAAAAAATGTTAAAAAGTAATAAATCATTAAATAAATTTCAGAATGAGATAGATTGTTTTTTATAAATATTCTATTCAAAGAAATTTTTCATTAGCTTATGATCTTAAAACTTTTAAGAAATACATATATATTTATATGTAATGTGATAATAAAACTCATCTGGGTGTGATATGGATGCTATAAGGTCTAGGAGATAAAACTATTCCTGGTATGGGATTTAAACTCGGTGGTTCCATTCCAGTTGGCACTCCTAAGTGAAAATTCCTTAAAATTCCGGTAAAGAATAGAAAACAGAAATTTCTTGCCAAGGCTTCTCCTAAGCATCTTCTTTTACCTGCAATTAGAAGCAATACAATAAGACATTTTGAAACAGACAAAATTCACTTAAGGGATTCAAAGATTTGATAATTTTGATAACGTAAAAGTAGCGGTTGCAATACAATGCTTTTGTATTCGAAAATAAAGAAACTATGGAAATGTTATGAGAAATTTTGTTACAACTATGAGAAGGAAGGAAAATATATACGTTTGAAACAGTTCTACTCTATAGACTAAATAAGCAAATAGAGAAACAGATAAATTTGTATGTTAGAACATACCACTATATTACACAAAAAAGATGGAATTTAATTTGTTAGCTTGTTGATATTATAATTTTTTTTTTAAACCACACAAAAGAACATGTATAAAACTAAATGAACAACATAGCATGCAGTAAATATTACTATATATTTACTTCATGATCTCTGTTTTGCTTAGTGATACTTAACAGCAATCAGTTCCATCTCTTCCCAGTTAGTTCTAGAGTCAACTCTACCCATGCAATTTTGAAACCAGATTTAATTAAATGTGACCAGGATAAATGAGCAAATTTGAGAGTAATAAATTATTGTCAAGATCAATTTACATTGACAGTATTATTTAACATGTTTTCAGTAACCATATGAAAATCAACATAAACACTGTAACCTAGAGACTGAACCCTATTTATTGTGGCACGTTTATACATGTGTGAGAGAGTAAAGATGATGGGTAATTTTAGTTTTTGTTGCAACTTATCCAAATGCTTAAAAAAAGAGAATGAATTAAATTATTTCCGATAGTTATTAATTGTCAACACTCACTCATGATAACTGATTCAATTTAATGAAATTTCACTAGATAATGAAGAACACTGGCTCTGGCCATGAGTAAAATGTTTAATATAGTATAAAGTAACTAACCTATTCCAAACTGACAGAGATCGTCAGTTAATACTTTGTTGTTTTCACCCAAAAACCTATCAGGTAAAAATTTCATCGGTTGATCCCACATTTTCTCATCATGGTGCATGGAGTATAGGCACAATAGTACTGTAGCATCCTGAAATGAAATATTATTTAAACATTATAAATTGTAATGATTTTATTAATTATAATTATTTATTAATAATTAATATACATTAACATAAAACAAACAGTGTATTTCTTTCAAAATTAAATAGCTTGATAAGTTCTTTATTTTTGTAGAACAGACCTGGAATATATGAATATGTTGTAATTCCACATTCATCTCTAGGAGCCTTCATATTTTACCTCTACAAAAGCAACCTCTAAGACCTTCTGACCTCTAGAATTTCCCAGGGTATGGTGACAAAACTTTTTACACTACTAATTGTTGACTCAACGACCCTTCCTGAAACAATAACACATTAGACAGGGTCATTTACTCTACGGATCGTTGAGACAACGACCCTATTTTTATATTTAAGATTATCTATGAAGTTTTACTGCTACAACAAAATAAATGGATTTTAAGTTCCAAGAACCATGTTTAGTGACTCTGAAATGGAAAAGAGAAACAGTATTTATGAGTACTAATAAAATACATGAATTAACCTGCAAAATTCCATAATATTTTAAAGAATAGCTTCAACAACTTTAGTAACACTTGAAATATTTATAGGTCAGAGTAGAGAAATACTAAGTCCGTCGTAGTAATCTTAGTGAAAGCACTTATGATGAAGCCATATAACTATTTTGAACCGAAAGTTGACATATCTATATTACCTATTATTTCTGTGCTCGTTATTAAGAGGTTCAAAAGCTAAATAAAATTGCCACTTGCCTATTTAAGGTTTAGCGTGTGAAGAAGCATTTGCTGCCCCGATAAGAAAATATGAGGGAGGATAAAAAAGTTGTGCAACTAAGGTACAAAAAAGGCAGTTAAAATAATTATGAAACTAATTTAGTTTTCTACATAATCCCTCCTTAATTGAATAATCTTTGTCAACCTTTTCTGAAGACTACGTATGCCTTTGTAAAAAAAATGTCCTTCTGTTCTGCAAAACAGTGTTCTGTAGCAGCTTTCACAAACTCCAAAAGAGGAAGTCACTTAAAAATAAATAGAGAGGTTTCAAGGTTCCTATCTGGTTGAGAATTTGATCATCATGAATGCACTTCACTGCTATAGGATAAATTTGGTTCAATAGCAACTTCAGAGACCTTTATCCTGATATTCCATAAAGAGGGTTTCAGCACGGGCAACATGATCAGGGTCAGCTGAGGTGGAAGGTCTCTCAGACCGTGGGTCGTCTTTCATGATTTCACGTCCATGTTTAACCTCACTGAATCACTGAGTTATTGTAGAAAAAGAAGGACACTTCCCACCATACACTTTTACCATACTTTCGTAAATTTCCTTCCCGGAACTTCCCTTTTTACATACAAATTTAATTACACTACGGTATTCAGATTTAAACTCACTGGAATCTGCCATGTTTGTTCAGCAGCTCCAGACTGAACCAATTGAGGTGATATTAAGAGTGTATTCTCTTGGAAAGATAAGAGATAAGGAATCAGACGAATAGATATGCTAGGGCTGCTTTCTTTATACCTTAGTTGCAAAACTTTGTGACCCGCCCTTGTATGTAATATGTTGGTCTGAAAAGCTTAATTTGGTCAAAAAACATTACTTCTGGTCATTGAATTTACAACCATATTTAAGGAGTATAGTAGCATTTATGTAGTTGTCCCGATCATGAAAATATACATAAATAGGTTTGAAAAAACCTTCTTCTGTCACATATATTAAATTGAACAAATTCTACTTCCGATTATTTGTTATGTTTATGAAAAAGAAGCATTGGTAGCCAGCCATATTATGTAGAGTGAAATAACATGAATTTTTAAAAGTAAAAAGTTTAAAATTAATTATGGATAATCAAGCTTTATCTTATGTACTTGACCATAAACATATTGTTGGTAGACTAACTCAGTGGATTGAAAGGATTTCAAATTTGCCGTTTGACGTAGAATTCCTGAGTTCTGCTGATAACACGATTTCTGATGCACTTTTGAGAATATTTGGAACCTACTTGAGGAATTTCCTATTGAAAAACAGGGACATTGTGGTCATATTCGGGTCAAAGTCGGTGAACAGAGATCTGACCTTAGACGGATGGCAATCGAGGTTCCTCAGGGGTCTGTCCTGGGCCCCTTCTTGTTCATTGTCTTTATTAATGATTTTCCAAATTTCATGCCTAAAAAGAGTGTTCTCTATGCCGACGATACCATGTTAATGTGTTCACATAGACTTCCAGAAATTAATTCTGCGATGATGAGCTATACAAGGGAAAGATCTAACCTCTGGTTTGCTGCCAACTGCTTACGTGTGAATGAGAGTAGGATGAAACATATTATTTTCAACTTAACTCTGATAACAAGTAATTTATTGGGAAATCTAGATGCTAACCTTACCTGGAAAACTCAAACAGACGTTCTTTGTAGTCGTTTGGACATTTAGATAGGAATTACAAGAGTAATTTTCCTGTTAAAAAAACTTAAATTCTGTACTAGCTCTAGTTTAGTTGTTAAGGCATATTTTGCTCTGTTTCACTCCCACCTTTTGTATGGTAACCTGCTCTGGGGAAATTCTAATGCTGCTAAGGATGTCTTCATATGTCAAAAGAAAGCTTTGCGTACTGTTTTTAATATTAGTTTTTGGGGATTCATATAAAACTGTCTTTATAGAAAATGGTATGCTTACTCTTCTTTGTATTTTTATCTTACAGTGCTTAATGGTGTTAAGAAAAATTTCGATGAATTTTATTTGAGAAGCTATGCTCATGACTAAGACACAAGGTATCAGGATCTCTTTGTCTTAGATTTAGGATTTGCTAGGCTAACCAAAACCCAACATATGTATCTTTATATTGGTACATATGTTATATTCAACATATTACCAGTAGGTTGTAGGATTATTAGTAATAATAAGTTTTAAAATGTTATTTTAAGGTGGCTGAAGAAAAATTCCTTCTACTCTGTTGAAGAAATGTTATCTAGCAGTACTTACGACTTATTATTTTAATTTTTAATTTAGTTTTAAGAGTGTTGACTTGTACTTTTCACTAATTGATAGCATGCAATTGTTTAGCTTAGGCATACATTAGGTAACCTATTATGTGATATTTAGACAACTAAGACTTTGTTAATACGTTATTTTTGGGACAACAATAAAAGATTCTTCATTCTTCAAAAGATTCTTGATATTTCTTTCAAATAACATTCTTAACTTGAGATAAGTGATAGTCACTGACAGATATTTTAACCTCCTGACCCATTAAAAATGTAATTTTGGAGAGTGATAGAGTCTGAGAAATAAATCAAATTTGTCTCCAATGTTCTTATTTTTACTGAATTTAACTGAACAGCCCAACAATTTCATTAACATCCTAAAGTCGAAGTCCTTAGCGTTAACGCACATATACTTAAGCATTGCATTCTTAAGATATTTGCAATTAGTCACCAAATGTACTGGCTTACATAGGTAATTTAAGTTTTTTTTAATGTTATGATAACAAACTTGTGTTTTATAAAACCTAAAGTAGTTTTATTGTTTCCTGAAAGTATTGGTGCAGCCTTGTGTTTCCAAACAGGACAGCATAGACAGAAATCTGGGCCTTGTAACATGTTTTAATTGTTTGCATTCCCATTCAGAGTCCATGAGAGGCATTGAATTGGCAGCATTGATCCACATCACATTGAGCTACCATTTTAACTGATATAACCTTGATCTGTTATATGGTTGCTATTAGTCATAGTTGTGAATGGGCCTTGCTGTGGTGTACTAGCAAAACTTAATGAACACAAAACATGTACATTGATATGAGAGTGAAATTTCTACCATGTATTAATTTACCTTCGGTATAGTGTATTGATCGAGAGTCGTTTGGCTCAGAACTCTCCGGGGTCCTGCTACAGGTACGACATGCAGAAACCTCTGAGATTCCATCAGTACTGCTTCGACATAAGGCAGCCTAAGCAGTACAAAATAGTAACAGAAATGTCAATCATCCAAAGTACTATGTTTTCAGCCAGACAAATCTTAATCTTCAGAGTTTTTTTTATCATTTTACAGGTTTAGTCCAAATTTGCTACATAATAAAATTTAGTAAGGACATTTTTATTTGTGATAACGACATCTTAACCCTGGAACTGGCAAACGCCCAATATCGGGCGTTTTAGTCGCATCCTAGATGGCAGCGCCCGATATCGGGCGTTTTAATATACGTCTTTTATTTCTCAATATTACGTACTTAAAACACGATCACAGAGTATCGGTATTGATACCAATCGAAAGAGGAAGGTTCAATTTATGTAAATAATACACTAATAAATCATTTATCGTTTCGTTACATGTCCATACGTCTTATAATCTCTGACTGTTTGTTTACATTCTCCCGCGTACCACGCTAGTTGCGCGCGCAGCGATGAGTCAACTGGTTCATTCGGCTATTGTTATTTCGTCACCTGCATGGTGTTTTTTCTGGCTTATTGTTTGTTTGAGGTCGTTGTAATGATGATTGTGTATATTACACAACAATAGTAAGTTTTTTGTGCGTGTTTACATAATGAATCGTAATTTCCGCGATCGTTTAAGTGACATTCGAGAACTAGTTGTACATTGATACCAATCGAAAGAGGAAGGTTCAATTTATGTAAATAATACACTAATAAATAATTTTATCGTTTCGTTACACGTCCATACGTTTGTAATCTCTAAACTGTTTGTTTACATTCTCCCGCATACCGCGCTAGTTGCGCGCGCGCAGCGATGAGTCAACTGGTTCATTCGGCTATTGTTATTTCGTCACCTGCATGGTGTTTTTTCTGGCTTATTGTTTGTTTGAGGTCGTTGTAATGATGATTGTGTATATTACACAACAATAGTAAGTTTTTTGTGCGTGTTTACGTAATGGATCGTAATTTCCGCGATCGTTTAAGTGACATTCGAGAACTAGTTGTACATTGATACCAATCGAAAGAGGAAGGTTCAATTTATGTAAATAATACACTAATAAATAATTTTATCGTTATCGTTTCGTTACACGTCCATACGTTTGTAATCTCTAAACTGTTTGTTTACATTCTCCCGCACACCGCGCTAGTTGCGCGCGCAGCGATGAGTCAACTGGTTCATTCGGCTATGAAGCAGAGAATTGCAGTCAGTTTATTATAACTTTTGGACAGGAATCATTAAATAGATATGATTAGTTGTTTTGAAATTTTTACTAAGAATAAAATAAGTCACAACATGTGGAAAAATTATCAAAATCGTTAAAGAATGATTTTTAAAATGCTAATCATAGTAGACTTAACAAATCTCTAAACATAAAAAATATGAAAAATTTAAGAAAATTGTCTTGTATAGAGGTATATATAAATTACACTCAACCTTATTTTCATAACAATGTGAACATAGACAAAGTTTGTGAATACGTGTTATCTAAGGTTAAAGCTTTTATAATTTTTGAACTAAAATTTTTTAGTGATACAGTTAGCAAACTGATTAGGCATCTAATAGACTATACATTTGAAAAATTTGAAACAGAATTTTAATCAAAAAAATTTTGATTTGATCACTAAAGAATAAATCTTCAATACTGTGTGTGTGTGTGTGTGTGTGTGTGTGTGTGTGTGTGTGTGTGTGTGTGTGTTCAAATCAAAATTTTATTATCAAATCAACATTATTATATTAAGATTATAAGTTAATATAAACTAAATTATATACTAAGATTTAGAATTATAACCAAACTAACATACACGTCAACTTTGAGTGAAATATACCCAGTTAAGTCTGTAAACGATTTTTATCATCATTTATAGATAAATTTTACATGAAAATAATACAACCTCCTCAATATTATTTTCAAAGAAAAAGCAAAATCAGTTTAATTAATTTAAATGGCATATTAAATGCAATAAAAACCGTTCAGAATTGTTTTTTATGCTTGATCTTCCTGTGATTGGCCTCTTAATACGTCACACATCAAAGGTTAATGGTCTATAATTGAACCATTCTACTAAACATGTGCCAACTGGCTACATTCACTTCATTCATGTGCAGCCTAGTCCTTGGCAGTGAATAGATAACAGCTAATGTTAAGTCAACTATCACTTACTGGCCTGATAATATCTAGGGCCAGTTATATAATTTGTTGGCCTCCTCAAAATAAACACAATTAATTTAAGAGTAACAAAATTGTAAACTGAACACTGCAATCATTATTAGGCAACGTTTCTTATTTCCTCTACTACCAACATCAGATTGTCCTACATAATTTTATAACTGTATTCAAGACCAAAACAAATTATATCAAAATTATTATAAAACAATATCTTTAAAGACAATTTTGTATATTTTCAATTGTTTTTTACAATAGACGACATGTCTTTATACAGAGAGAGAAATCTAAATTATTATTTAGTTAATTGTCATTTAGGTGGCACAAATAACGTCTAACTTATGAAAACTAATCACCACCAACTAGCAGCAATCAACTATTTAATGCTGTTTGCAATTATTCTGACTACCTAGTAGTGTTTTCCCTCCATGAGATATTATTGGATCTTCTCCAACTCAATTCAGAAGTTCTAATCCCAAAATGTCAAGAAAAGGTTTAGAAAGAACCTAAAAAAAATACTTTCAAATCAAACTAAAAACCCACCTCTGCTTGTCTTCTAATGTAGGAAGTTTTCTAGTACCCAGGACTTCTCTGATCTCTTGGTATACCCTCTCCTGTATATCCTGATGAAGGATCATGTTCAAAAGAGCAAAACTCAGAGTGTTGCTGGTTGTTTGAGAACCGGCAATAAAGAAATCTAGGCACACCATCACCAGCTGTTCTTCTGTTAGAAAATAAATCTGGTTAAAAGACAATTTCACATCTAGAAGCTTACTTCATAAATTACTTCTCAACTTTATAAGCTCTTGGTAAGTGATAATTGAATAAAGGTTTATGGTAATATGCAGACCATTGTATATAAAGACCAAAAACAGGTCAGTTCCATATTTTATTCCAAAAGTTTTGACATTCCACATAATTGCAGGCACATTTAATTCTCGAGATGTGCTGCAGAGATATAGACAGGCAGACAATCATACACAAAAAGTCTTTACATTTTCCCGACAGAAAAAAGAGAAAATTGTGTCAGACTACTGAGTGATAGGATTCAATGATGCTCAGCTAAATCCCATGGTTGGACAGGCAAATTTCAAGTCTATAGATCAGTTCATTGTCGAGATAAGGTGCAGACAGAAATGTAATTTTTCCAGCCTCTTGAGTGATAGGTCTTGCTAACGTTCAACTAATTAAATTATCATTGAGAAGTGTAAGAACAACAATTAATTAGTGAATAAAGAAACCCTTATATAATGTCACGCCGTTTAACTTCAGTTTATTGTATTTTAAATATAATGATTTTTCTAATACAAATAAATGTTAAATATTTATATTTCCTCAAAGGTTGATTTTGCTTCCCTCCAGTTTTATTTTCAATATATTTCATGCAAAATAATAACATCAAAGTTTAAGAACTCTTTTAAAAGTCAGTAAACTAAACAATCCCACTGTCATAACAAAATAATAACAGCTAATAAAGGGACAAACCGTGTATACTTACTAAAATATACTACCTGTGAAGGTGGTTGGACTCCCATTCGAAACATCTATTTCTTTAAGAAAAGCATCAATAAAGTCTCGGTTCTTGTTTATATCTAAGCTTTTCCTGTGCTCTTGAATAGTTTTCTGAAACAATATGTGAGATATTGTATTTACACTAATTATTTCCCTTGCTTCATAGTATTTTATATAATAAAACATACAACATTCACAGATTACTTTTTCTAAATATATATATGAATCGCAGAGTAATTAACCTGTTTGAATAGTTTTCTGAAACAATATGTGAGATATTGTATTTACACTAATTATTTCCCTTGCTTCATAGTATTTTATATAATAAAACATACAACATTCACAGATTACTTTTTCTAAATATATATATGAATCGCAGAGTAATTAACCTGTTGACTGTATATATATATATATATATACAGTCAACAGGTTAATTACTCTGCGATTCATATCTCAAAGAGTTCAAGTATTCAGAAGAGGCAGTGAGATTCAGCCACTGTGATTCTCACATACAAGACATGTTCAAATTCTTACTTTCTACATAATAAAGTTGAAAACCCTAAGTAAAACAAATAATTTTAAAAAGTTATGTAACGTAAAAGATTATTATTTATTTTGTCATAAAAAAATTGTTGGAACTTAACAGTTTTACTTAATAATAATTGATAAACCAGTACATATTAGGTAACAATTTTTTTTTTAAATTTTTGACTATTGTTACCACTTCAGACTTTTTAAGATCTTTTATTCATCCTTGCCCTATAGCACCTACAATATTTGTATGTTAATCTTAACTTTATTTAAAGAACTTCTGTTTCTGTGAATATAGCAGATTGGACTTTTTTGATGTGTCTGAAGAAGATAGCCTTGCTATCAAAAGGCCTCACAAAAAATAAAAGAATTAAATATTGGTTTTATGTTTTTAATGTATTAAGTTAACAGTAACCAATATAAGCTCCATCTACAATAAAACAACACACAAATATACTTTAAAATTACATATTGTTGTCATTTTTACAGACATCAACACACTAATCAGCAATAGAAAACATGACACGTCATTTACGATTCATAATATCAACAAACTATATTAGAGCCATTAGTTGCTCACAGTGTTGTAACAAACATTTGTACAACAATGCAAACTTTACACCCAGGAAAAATGTACTCTTTGTCTTTTATTTTCAAATATTAAGGCTAACAGCTTTGGCAAAATTTGATAACTAGATAGTTAGAGTTCAAGTAATATACTACAATACAGCTATATCGACGATGAATATCCAATGATGCATGATGTCACCGGAGTGGTGACATCCAAGTGGAAATGGTTAAGAAAGTAGCCTAGAGATTGAGAATTGTTTAAATCATTTGACATTCAACTATAAACAAACAATTGCTTGCTTGCTAACCTCGAGAAGGCCCTTCATTTGATTGTTGAGAGAGCAGATAAGGTTGTACCCAGACCACTCTGGCGCAAGCAAGGCAAGACAGGGTAGCTGGCTAAGGACTCCACCCGCCATGTCGAAGGCCTTGCTACGGTCAGCCATCAGTTGCAGTAGACCAACCAGCTGGGGATCATCCGCATTGAAGCGGCTTCCAGCAGTTAGCGCCCACAAGACATTCAACACGCAAGGTGCCAGCTGACTGTGCAGTGCTACGCAATCACCACCCTCGCCTAGTGTCATCAACAATTCCTGCAGATGACAACATTGATCAAATTATTTAGTTTTCCTGTTGATAGTCTAGATTTGATATTATTGATCTGATCTTTAAACGAGCAATTCTTGTATGTCTTTGTACTTTATATATGCCAAAGAATACAAATACAATTTTTGTATTAATTAACAAAGGTTGAAACCGAAAAGAAACTTTGATTTTAATAAAAGTTGATGAATTATTTCACTCCTTTTCAAATTAAATCTATTTACATATACTTCGTCCCACACATACTGCTAAAGTTAAATGCCAGCAAACCTTAACTAACATTATACGAGCAGAAAGGTCTCATGATTTAGATGTTTCACAAGAGCATACGGCACAGTGTGTAGCTACTGCAAATGACGAACAACGAGAATACCGATTAGAAGAACAAAGACGTCGAGACGGAAGACGTCGTAGGGCTTTAGAACTTAATAATTATTTACTGACATATAAATGTGCCGTTACTGCAGTCGGATAATATTACACTTTAGGACCATTTGACATTTTATGTATCCATTGCAGTGCATTGCACTTCCCTGAGGAACGGATGTCTAATCGCATAAATAGAAATTCTTTTGATGACTGTTATTTGCATGGACAAATTTTAATGGACCAATCAAAATTTTCAAATGAATTAGTACGTCTTTATTCAAACCATCACTTATATTTGGAAAAGTTTCATAAAAAAATCAGAAACATAAATGCATCTTTTGCTTTACCATCCTTTTACGCAGAAGATGACAGAAAAATAAATAACCATGGCATTTATAGTTTTATCGTTTGTGGACAAGTATATAATAAAATGAATCCAAAAACACAATGTACCAGAAAATATACAGAGCAAAGCTTGGTTTCCTGATATTTAATGTTAAATAAACAACGTTAAAATGTCAATATTAAATGTCAGTAGATTGAACACTATTCTGCTTCAGATTTAATGGAAGCAAACACTAACAAAAGAATAAACAGGTGAATTATAAATCATTTCATTTTATGGAAAAAGTTTAGTAACCTCCAACCTTTAAGCAGATCAATGTCAAGAGATTCAGTTAAAACTTTCACTGCTAATCTATTAAATTACATTTGGTAATGCAATTCATTTTTACCTAAATCATATAGACCGAATGCCCCTGTACAGTTTGCAGACTTAGTGTAGTTTTTTTTTTTTTTTTTTTTTTTTTTTTTTTTTTTTTTTTCATTTAAATATAATATATAATAAGGTTGTTTGATAACATCTTACCCGAAGTTCTTCAACAATGAGGGATTCCATATGTGACTTCCCAAAACCGAGGCTTCTAAGATGTCGAACAGCAAAGTTTCGCTGTTCTTGCCAGAGGTCTCCATCTGTCATGGTTATACCTGAATTCCCGAATATGATTAGTGACTTATTTCAAGAAATATATTTACTGGCAATAAATTGACTATGTGTCAAATTTAAAGGCATACTGTACTTAAAGCAATAAAAATTCTTCATAACACATTATGTCAAAATTACCTATTCAATACAATAACACAGCCAAAACATTGTTAAAAATCGAACACAAACACTAGTAATTTGTATTGAATGAAGTATTTTATAGAATTTTTTAAGCATATCATAAATGTTCAGTATATTTCCCTTTAATGCAGAGGGTTTAATAAATTGTATGTTTGTCAGCAGTAGCTCAACATGGCCCACACATGAACATACATGTCTTATGTTACAGAGGCCACCACACCAGTAATACAGTTTGACAGACCGACTAGATTTGTTGGTAGAGGTCTCTTTCACTAAGCCCCTCAAGGATTACTTATGGCATGAGGTCTCGATGGTCAGAAGTTTTGATTTTCCATGATATTGCCAATTGGTCTTCTAAATCCTCCATTCAACATTTACCTGTCATTATTGCACTTACACATACAATCAGACCAAGCTTTTTCTTACAGAGATATCCCACTTCCTGAAATTGCTTAAAAGAACAGCTTTAGCTTTCGCTAGATGATTAATCAATGTGATCGATTTTAAATCCTCTGGACATCAAAATGCAAATGGGGCAGAACTCAATACTTATGGTAAATGAAGGTTTGTACATTTTAGGTATATTGAGGAAAAAGATATTGTTTCAAAACACAAAAGCTATTCCATAAGTAACTGCCGTTTGCTTACAGTGGTGGAAGCAGTGGGGATAGCACTCTCTCTCATACACTGGCGCGTGTGGCTCCTTCATTTTTTATAGCTTAGCAAAATGTGTGCCATAATTGGTTTTCCCGGCAAATGCAAAGTGCCAACTATAATGGATTTTTCACAGCAAAACAATATTCAATGGCAGCTATTCATAGAGAACTTTATAGCGTTTATGAGCCAAATGTTATGGGTGAAGTAAGTATACATGAATGGCATTGTTTGTTTAAAAGTGAATGAAGAAACAAGGAATGGTAGGCCATCAGTGGTGCATTATAATCTTGTTGACAATATCAATGAAATAGTTATAGAAGATAAAAATTTCACAATCTCTGAGCTTTCGGATAAATTTCAACAAATTTCCAGGAAATTTGCTTAGCTCTTTGTTCTGATGTTGATAAACACAAAGATGCTATCACTGACTGGCTAAAGGAACAGGCAACAGAATTTTTTGAAGAAGGCATTTCAAACTTAGTCTGAAGATATGATTATTGCTTAATACCAATTATGTAGAAAAATATAGGAAATATGTAGTTTTCAAATGTACATAATAAAGTATATATATATATCAGGGTTGCTACAGGAGTCCAATAATGAAATTCCCTGACTTTTCCCTGATTTCCAGACCAAATTTTTCATTTTTCCCTGACTTTTTTTGACGCAATCCCCAGGGTTTTTGGCAATTAATGGGTGGAAAAAAGCGGTGTTGAGGCTAACAGGGTGCCAAATATAAAAAAGCAAAAAATAAAGTGAACACAGTTTAATACGTACAAAAAGATTGACTTAAATGATCTTTTACAACACAGAAGTAAAATACTTTAGAACACTGCACCATAAGTAATTAGTAGCACATAGAAATTACAGAGCTAAAGAAGGTACATAACTTAAACATCAACTTTTAAAATCACAAAATTGTCAGGTAAGTAAAAGCATGTATTTGCTTTACTGCAGGAACTTTTTATTAACTTAACATACTAAAAGCACCTTTCACAGTTGCATAACTGTATGTACGATTTTAAAACTAGGCGATTTTACGTAGGCAAGTCTGTCGCACCGGCCGGGCCGGGCCAGCCGAGCCGCTTCGGCTGCCTACTTCATGTGCCGCGTCGTCTGCAGGCTTGGACTCGGCGTGGCGGCAGTAAGTTTATTTGTGTAAAGGGATTTTATATTTTTCCCTGACCAACGTCGAAATTCCCTGACTTTTCCCTGACTTGAGACCGGATTCCCTGACTTTTCCCTGATTTCCAGTCCTGTTTTTTTCCCCTGACTTCCCTGACCTGTAGCATCCCTGTATATATAGCAGTTACTTTTGGAATAACCCTTGTATATAGGTTTGTTATTCCACTTTCACAAATAAACCTCTTTTCTTCAGTACTTATTTTGTTAATATCCAATTAAATTTTTTTTAGCACAATTAATTAAGTTTGATTCCATCTTTTTTAATAAACCTGTACCATGTCTTAGACTAGATGGGCATTAGGAAATAACCCTCTCTGCCCAATGTTAGTATAAATTACCTCTTCTTATACCCATGGTACGAAGTCTAATGAAATAGCTGTCTGGACGAGCTTGGAATTCCTCTTGTGTGAAGACTTGTCTTATCAAATCTTTTGAGAAGACAACCACAAACAAATCCTTGCCCAACTTGAGTCCCAGGATCTGAGTTTTGTATTTTTGTGACAAATACATTAAAGCATTATGGAACCCTCCATGAAGAATACTTAGATGTTTTACTATAGGAGAATTTCCAACTATTGGTAGCCATTTTGGACCTAAGGAAAATTCAAATTATGTTAGCTTATTTATAATAGTTATTTATTCTTATATATATAGAGTGTCAATTAAGTTCCAGGACGGCTTAATATTATTTTAACCATTACAAACAGAGTTACAAAACTTTACATATGTAACGTGAGTTACAAAACTTCATGAACAGTGTACATGAAAAATTATTTTAACGCATATTCAGTGGACACTTCTAGAGTGATGATCCGCAAGGAATTAGAGAAAGTTTTAATGGGAGTATAGATTAAGTAGGACATCAAATTAAAGATGTTTATTAGTAGAATACAATGTCACAAACCCAACCACAAAAGGTTGACCCTAACCGAAATGGCGGTTTACTGAAGTTTCGAAACGTTGTTCATATTAGCTTTTATATTATCTGTGAAGAGCAAGTACAAAGACAAAACAAACTTTCAAACAACATATTAAAGGTTTTCATTGGTAAAACATGATTAATTTTGTTTATTTATAACATGCCAGAAGTAGTCATTTTTGCATGAGTGATAATTAATGTCAAACATCTAGACTCAAAAATACATCCTCAACAATATAACGAGGTAATTTCTTTAATATCAGCAGTTTAGTTCCGACAAATATTCTTTACAGACAATATCTTAAAAATAATCATTCAATAAATCAAGTAGTAGGCCTAGTGTTACTAAATTTTGTTACAATAACAATTTTGGGTTTAAAATATACAGTGGTGTCTAAATGACTGTTATATGTTTATGTTTACTAGAGTAAGTGAGATATTGACAAATTAACCTTTTCACAAAATATTAGTTACAACAAATTACTGCAAATGGCCATAAAACCAGAAAAAATAACATTATCCTATAAACATGTGTGCAGACTAATCTGTGATCCTAGCACTAGATTACATTGTAAAAGATGCAAACATGACGAAATTTGTTAGGAACATCTATACAATGTTCTGTAGATGTTTAACATTTAGATTCAATTTAGGCTATAAAACTACTCATAATTGTTTATATGAGTATGAACAATCATGCCACAGTTTAGTTTCATAGGCACTGTTTATGTCGAGAGTAGTTAGTGAATAAGTGATATTTGGATAATACTGTATAGATATAAATTAGTAAAGCTAGCCTACTTTACTGTCTCAGTGATTGATAACCTAACTGATAATCTTCGTACTTTACACAGTTGGCTCGATTTTATAGTAAAAAATCTCATGAAAGAGAAATGCTTTTTATCTGAGGGAAGTGTTTAGTTAAGACCCTGCATTTAGTTCTCAAAGGACCTTTGCGTTTCCCTTGCTAGCATTTTTCCTTTAAATCTAAGCTAGCTGCAAAAATTAGTTAGATTTATGCCTCCAGACGTTAATATACTTGGGGCACAACAGATAAGCCATAGGAACTTTTTCATGGTTTTACCAACAGCAGAATAATTTAGCCATACACTATCACTGATTCTAAAGCTTCTCCACAGAGTTAGCATTCCTCAGTATGGTTTAAATTCACCTTCATAAAGTTTCCGAAGAGTGCCATATCTTATTAGTATTCAAATTACTAGTGGTACATCCTCTTTGCTTAAAACTATGAGCCTATTCCATTATTTATCATAAGAGCAGATATATTTTTGATTACCTGAATCCTGGACTCTTTCTCCATGTATCGGATATGATCCTTTTTTCTTATAATACTCAATACTCATAGAATATTGGATTTGTACCAATAAAAATTAGTAAATGCATATCATCTACTAACTCTTTCTATACATCCCATCTTCTATTTAGAAATCTTTGTCGATATTTTCCTAACAACCACATTTTTAATTCACCATCTGTATTTACATGTAAGAAACGCTAAAATTAATCATTGTCTCATATCAGTATTGACAAGGCTGAATCAATTATTACAGCTGAACACACATGGAACTAACTTATAACATTTACCCTCTCCTCCTTATCTAACCTGTCACTCCACTACCAACAATTATGAATGGTTTATGTAGCTCTCAGTATAATTTATTTATTTCACTTTACTACATTTACTTTAATCCTCTGCAAACAATCACTGTAAATTAAATTATGCTCTGTCATTTCTTTTTCTTGATTCTGGAAATATACCATTCTACATTTTGTTACTTTTAATTATTTGCTTTAGATTGACATGAGTACAATAATTAATGAACTGTCTGTGTGCACATGTGTGTTCTTTATTGAAATGAGAACAAATTGCACATATGGCATTGTTCTAGCCACCATTAGTCAATATCAAACACATGATTTCACTTAGAATTAATTCCCAAACACTATTTTACTTTCAATTAATTATGAAAGATAATGTTGAACTGAATTAAGTTTAAGACTTTTACAATCGTATTTTAGTGAAGCAATGCGTTTATATGTAAAAGAAATCAATTTGTTTCTGATTACATAAAAATAAGTAAAATTTATTTAAACTACGTTTGAGCAGCGTAGTAATTAAAATTACTGAACAATCTGAAATAGCATTTCTACGGTATTCATGCCGTAAAAACTACATTCATTAAATAAAAAGTCATAGTTTGTTTGATATCAATTAAAATAATCTATGATTTTCAGTATATTCTTAAAATAAAATTTAGAATCTACGAAAAAATCATTTCTCAAGTGCGTTTTTTGCTATATTGTGTTCTGACTTTTCTTGCAGCGGAACACTATTTGATTTCCACCTTTAATTCTAGTTTTCATCTCCTCACTACAAACTGGATAGTTCGGACTTAAAAGAGCAAGGTCATCTTGTAATCATTTAAATCATTATTTAAAATTTTGAGACAATAATTGCATGTTCATCGCCATTGTTCTTTACAACGTCACTGGCCTACTCAGTATGTAAACAAAACAAAACAGCTGGCAAAGAATAATTATAAAAGCTATAGGTCACATGTTGTATTTAATAATATTGATATCAATCATAATTCAATTGTGTTGGTGGCTGCTTATTATACTGCAGCCAGTTCTACATTAGTTCTGATCATAATTATTCCTTTCAATTTGTGTTATAAGTTAATTTTTTGAATTCTGCTTTTTAACTTAAATCTATTTAATTTGTTGTTAAATTGATTTGTTATATTCACTAATTATGTCTTAGGCCTAATCATACAATTAGAAAATTTGATTAGGTAGTTAATAAGTGCTATTGTATACATGCTAGTTCATAAACATTTACGATATTCTAATAAAATATTTAATAGATGTGTCCTCTTAAAAATAGGCATGCAGTGTAATGTATTATCATTCATATAAATCTTCATACTTGGATACATACCTGGAGGAAAATTTGAAGGTCTTAAAAATTGTTTAAAAACACACACAATGCTTAGTAAACATACGATAATCGTCAAGAGAACCGTCAAATAAAACATATTGTTATTTTATTACAGTGCGAGGTTGTGACCTACATAAACTTACATAAAATGTTAAAACTTTTAAAACATTATTTTAGCGCAATAAAGCGGGACTTCTCTTTCACCTGTAATCAAGAAGGTTACAACAGTAACAGGAGAAATGCTATTCATATTACCAACATCGGAGGTATAGTGCACATTTTTTTCTTTAGGATATATCGTGGTCATATGGCAGCGTTCCCCGTGGCTTTTTCCATTCTGTGCTTGTATTTTTCCTACAAGGGTTTCTATTGTTTAATTGTTAGGCTCAAACATGTATGTTTTATAGAATTGTTAGTAAAATGGGGGGAAACAAAGAATCTAATGGTTTTGGGAGGGGGATAATGTTAATTGATGAGATCTCGCCGTGGGACAATATAGCATTTCTAATCCGAAGAGGAGGACCACGGATGAAGAATCCCATGATATGATTACGGTACATGTTTTTTTTTATTGTGTTTTAAAATTTGCAAATTTCACGAAAATAATTTGTCTTTTGTATTAACAATGTCTTTTACTAGTGAGATTTAGCTGTGGAATGTTTGTTTGATTTGGTTTAAGTGTTTTCTGGCATAATCGTATTGGGGACACTCAATAATTATATGGTCTATTGTTTCATCAACTCCCATGTTGCGTTTAAGACAAATTGCAGTGAAGTATTTCTTTATTGAGTATAATTTACTACTAATTTAACTTCGATAAACACAACAAAATAAAGGAAAATAACAACATTTGTATTCAAAAGTTTTCAACAGGCCTTTTAGCTGACCAGCTAAATTATGTACTGGGTGTACATATTTGATTATTAAAAATAGCAGTCAATTTTAGAAAACTACAAGACATTGCTTTGAAAGATGATAAGATATGTTTTTCGTGGCTTCAACATGTAGGACTCGTACCAAAAATCCCATTACGTGAAATTTGTGGGAAAGAAACAAATGTAACTGTGAGTGGGGCAAATATGGCCGTCTTCAGTTTTCCTAATTTCTGTTATAATAATTTGTTTCATCACTGTTTATATTAAATTCAGATTTTAAGGTACTTTGGGATTATACCGACCACACCCAGACATGAATCGTTATTTCACATTTCGTTTCTACTGATTACTAGATTAGCGTAGAACAATATTTCGTCAATATAAAACAGGAATTGTCTTATCGCAAACACCTCCCCATCCTCAGACAGAGGTCAAAGTCGAGCGTCTAGTAGATAACGTGATTGCAGAGTCTCGCCGCCCGTTCAGCTGGTGCATCGCTTTGTTGTACTTCCGTGTTTTACCTCTACATTTCTCCAAACACAAAAATTCAACAAAAACAAACATTTACCAAACTAAACTTTTTATTAAAAAAACACTCAAAACTTGTTTTTATTCTTGATCACATTCCGCCACCCAAAATGCGAGTGCCTCCGGCCATCAGCGCGGGCTTCGGCAGCACCTTTGGTGCTGCCCCGCGCTGATGTTGACGAAAGAAAAACATCCCTCGAGATAGTACCTATCAGTAAAATATCAAATTCTAGAGGGGCTAATCAGAAATATAAATTGAATTGTAATGGAAAGGCAATGATGTACCGTGCAAATCACGTGATGCCGCGCGGCCTGCCGTAATCAGGATTCTCGAGAAAGATAAGATAACAGCGACAACAATACCGATCACAATACCTGGAAATGCTTGTAAGTTTGTAATTTTGTAATTGAAGAGTTGTTTTTTCGTTCTATCATGTTTGTTTCTATAAATTTCTATTTTTGTGTTCTTCATACTGGTGTGGTCGGTATAATCCCAAAGTACCGATTTTAATTTAAAACAATATATCGATGGTTATAAGCACAGGCACTGTATGTCCAGTTTTATAAAATTTCGGAAACTGCGAAAACAAAGTTTGTACTGTATTTTTGGGGGAAACTTAAACTAAAACTGTTGAATGTTTGAATGGAATAAGTTGTGTTGGTCACATTTATTGGAAATGCATCTAAATAAATAGTTTGAACTTTCTTTAAGCCATATTTTTACAAATAATTTGTAAATCAAACCGTGTTGGACATACTATATGCGTGCACTTCTAAACAACAGATTTATGGACATGCTACAAGTGTGCAAAACAAAAACTACCTCTAGATGATTTAGTAGGGAAATGAAAAATCAACAATAGTATAATAATATTATTGTCATACATTGTAGACTAATTTTATTTTATTTACATTTTAAAAATAAAAATTACTACCAGCTATTAGAAACCCAAATACAAATAAACAAACCATTAAATAAATTAGGTTGTCCTTCATGTAAACAGCTAAATGTGTTTCAATTACATTGAGTCAGTCTTTCTGGGATTTATTCAGCAGTGTTGGTGGTTTTTTAGGCTCCTTGGTGTTCTTGGTCTCTTTGCCGAGTTCTTTTTCTGGTTTCTTGCCTTTAACATCTGTTTTACTGCGTCTTCCTGTTTTCTTTTTGGTTGCTTCAGTGAGAAACTCGATTCCTTCTTCTTCCTCTACGACGTAAGGTACAATATCTCTTGCCAATCCCGAACTAGGAATTCCAGTGACATAATGCGTGTATGCTTCTGGGATTACACCACCCACTTTCAATAGGTGCATCAAATCCTTTTTCTTGGCACTGTAAACCGGAATAGGCTCGGTGTACTTCGGACTGAGAAGTTGTTGTTCCCAAACGAGTGGCGTCTCGAAATCCATACGTACATCAAGAGTAAAAAACTCTATTCACTTGTTTAGTTCGTACTTGTATAGAATTTCAAAGGGGTCTGCTTTTTAAAACCTGAAACCACTTTATCTTAAGCCAATTCACAGTTTCATTTTTGGTGTTTTTCGTTCTGTTCAATATTAGATTTTTCCCAGTTTGCAAAGGTCAAAGATTTTCCCAAAATCCAAAATCGCAACATTGTATAGTTTAGGTTTTTTACGAGCCATTCCAATCAAAAGTGCCCACTCTTGAGTGGTATAGACTTTCCTGTGTTTGCGCGCTCTTTCAATAGTGCCGTGCATTGAGTCTGCCTCTAAGTACGAGTGGCCAGGTTCCATGAACTTTAAGTCAACAGTTTCAATGTGTGTCTTGTTTACAACATACATCATTCCTGAAGCAATGAATTGATTCCGATTCTGACCACCACAAGTGTCAGAAAACGTTGTGACATGTTTGATTTCCTTCGGAAGATTTGTCATGTATGTAATCAATCCAGTACCAATTTCGCTAGAGCCCTTCATACCGTTGCATTCATCCCAAACATAGCAAAAACCTTCACCTCTTGAATCGTAAACTGTAAAATTGTAAACTGAGAGCTTTCTCTTATAATACGTCTGTGCATCACCAGCAAAGGGAACAGATAATACGTGGCTGTCACCTTATCTTACTCTTTGCAGTCCATTTCCTCACTTGTCATGTCCATCGCTTGTGTTTTTAGATGCCGGTGTGATTGGTACTCTTCTTCTAAACCTTCTTTATTGATACAATTTTTGTATTGGTTGCATTTAGAGCACTGATTGCATTAGCATCCAAAAGACTAAAGTACTTAGAACCTGCTAGCTCCCTAACTACAGTGTCAATAGTAGTCAGTTGGTAATGGCTACGACAATGATTATCGCCATTTTTCTTGGACACAATTACTAGAGAACTTACCCAATCAGTAGGTTTAGTTAAATTTTCAATAGTTAATTTTTGTAGCTCATCTAACTTATTTTTAAGCTTATCGTATAAAGCAAATGGCACTTTAAGAGATGCAGACACTACTGGTGCTGCATTCTATTTCATTACAATTTTAAATTCATAAGTAACACAACCTATGGATCCATTAAAAATGTCACTAAATTCTTTCATTGGTTCTGACAACCTATGAACATTATTATCATTCAGATTAGGTTTAGGCCTATTTGCACTGAAATTGACAGCATTACTATTCGGTCTATTTAGAGAATACAATCTTTTTACTAAATTTAACACCAGGCATTTAGGCCTAATATGTTCTTACAGTCAACATCAACAACAAAAAACAATAATCTACATAACCTATCTTTATACTGACAATTAAGAACAAATTTCCCAATAACATTCATTTTGTCTCACTGAAGGCGGTTATGTTAGTTTTAACCTGTGTCAAAATATCAGCACTAAAGCCTAACTCCATTAATAGTGACTTTGAAATTAAATTCACGTGTAAACCAGTGTCAAGTTTTGAAGAAATGAGTTTCTGCTTTATCTGAACAAACATACCACTCTTTGCACTTATTTTGGTAACCACAAGATGTGTCTTGCTTATTCACATTACCAACAAACAAATTGAAACCATGATCTTGCTGCACACTGTTTTGGTCTGTGACTTCCGAATATAAAAAATTAACATGATTTTTGTTATGCACATTTTAGAGAAATGGTTAGTTTTGTTGCACTTAAAACACACAACTCCTCTTGCTGGACATTTTTTTTAATTCATGTGTCTCATCACAGCGACTACAAGGATTTTTTAAACTTCAAACAATTGTTCTTACCTTGAATATGTCCCATTGGTTATTGGCTTACCACTTGTAAACTGCTTGCGTTGCATTTGAGACTTAGGCCTAGCACCCTGTTGCTGAGCCATACCAGGATTACCATGTTGTCCTAATTTACGAATAGAGTAAACACCAGTCTCTCTTTAGCCTCCTTCTAAAGCTGTAAGATGTTGGCTAGATAACTCTGCTGCGTGACATATTTCCAAAGCTCTGTCTAATTTCAGATCATGCTCTCTGAGAAGTCTCCCTTTAAGGTGTGAATGTTCAATCCCACAGACGAATCAGTAATGAAACCTTCCACCAGTTCATTAAATTCGCAGTCTTTACTTTTAATTTTGAGGTCAGTTATAAACTGAATCGATTCACCAGGCATTTGTTGTTTAGTAAAAAAAATTGATGCATGAGAAATGTAACATTGTTTAGGTAAAACAATTTCATCAAGTTTTTTAATGACTGCTGCATATTTATTTTTATTTTCATCAGAGTCAAACTTAAACGTACTAAAAATATCCATTCCAGGTTCTCCTGTAGTATAGTATTGAAACAAACCTACCTTCTTCCTTCTTATGATTAATGCCAACAGCAGTACGTATAAATCAAATCTCTGCTTCCATTTGGTCCAATGTTCCGGTATGTTACCTGTATAGTTAAACACTCCAGGTGGATTCAACGTAAGAAGTGATGCCATCACCTCAACTAAACTAAATGCATCATTCACAAGCATCATAAAGAAATTTGTACTTTCAAAAACTCGGTGCGCCGTAGTTTTCTTTACGGTGTTCATAATCAACAAGTGGTTTTTTGACCATGCATCCTCGTACATCACATTCGGGACGCTGTAGAAATGCATTCACCCTTATTCACTATGCATTATCATGCCGTTCAGAAATTCACGACTTCCAAAAACTTACTAATTATAATTATAAAAATAAACTTCTAACACTATGTAATGTTTAAGATATGTATTTAATTATGAAATACATCAAATTTATAAATTATATAAGGAAACCTGAATGACACATCAAGACTCGGTCTACATTATGAAACACACCCATTTATTTATTGTCTGTCTAAAACATATGGGGTGTTACATACAGTAAGATATATTTTATATGAAATATAACTATCATATGTAAAAACAATCAACTGTTACATCAGTAAGTATTTCATGTTCACTTATATCTGACTCAATGTTAACGACTCGTATTGAGATTATTATGACAAATGCATTATATTCATGGAGGTGGTGGGGAGTTCACTAACTCATTGGCAGATGTAAAGTTTTTGTATATAACCGATACCTACGTCCTTTCCTGAGCGGGTACTAAATGTTCTATATCATTATGATGTGCAACTAAAATTTTACCCACATGAAATGGGTGTATCTTTTTTGTCCATATGATGTATGACCTCAAAAGGCCATTTATTTTCAGTTTTATAAAACCGCTGGATATTTTTCCGTTTGTATTTACCACGTTTGTTGTAGGTATTTATTTTATTTCATACCGTAAGATGGAATTTGTAAAATCATATTTCACGAATGTACCTAGAACGGATCAGTAGGCTGAATGGAGTGACCAAGATGCCCAGTTTTTAATGTTTAATATAACACGGGGCTTATTATAAGATCCAAGTAAAGGTATTCTGAGACTATGCCATATTTAATCTAAATAATTAAGTCCTTCTTAAATTAAAAATATATATGTATTTCAATATACTTTGGAGAATAAAAATCAAAATTTATCAATAACTGCTACTCCCTCCCATAAAAATATCTCATGCCTCATAATTACAAATGTTTCGTTCTCACGTATTAAAAAATCTGTTACGCATGTTCTATGGATTTCAGGGACACGTGGATCATTACTACATGGTTATAACTAGCTGAACAAAAATACAATTTGAATGTGTTACACTTGACCCTAAGCCACACCAAGTAACGCAATTGACTCTACATCAATCTTTATTTATATTTTATATATCATCATAACACTAGCCTTTGACTTTGATTATTTAACAGCTTATGAGAAATTCCACTCAGTGCTACAATCTGTTCCACTTAAAACGTTGTGGTAGTGCGCTATCAAGCGGCAAACGAATAAAACAGCGATTACAAAATATATTACAGAAGACTTTGAAACACATGTCATGTTGAGTTAACTCTGACAATAATGAAAAATACTCATCATTTTAAATTTAATTTACAAAAATGGGGTAATTACTATAAGATTTAAACTTATTAAAACTCCCAACAACAGATTCGTGTATGAGTCACCGTCTCCTGATGGGTTAAACACTTTTGTACAAGCTGTAACATATAAAGAATATTTAACATACCATAGTGATGAACCTTCTTTCAAATTTAAACCTATTGATGCGAAAGTAGTGAGGAATGTTGTTTGTAATATAAGTAACTCATGCAGTGAAGATCTGCATGGTATATTAAACTGTTTGATACAAATGTTACTGGTGTGATTTTGTTGTCTTACTTATCTTATACATTTAGAATATAGTACTGAGTTGATTTCTTTATTTAAGGTCTCCAAGGTCACTCCTATTCTTAAAAAGGGAAATGCTAAACTCCAGGATAATAATAGACCTATTGCATTTTTGCCAATCATAAAAAAACAATATAATCTTATGTAATTCACCTAAATGTATGAGTACTTATAAAATCATGACTTGTTTGAAAACTTTCAATTTGTCTTTAAACCTAATCACATCACTGTGGAAGCAGTTGAAACAATAGTTGAATATATTCTAAATGGGTTTGAAAATTAGCTAATAGTAGTATCAAGTCTCATAGACATAATAAGCAAAGCGTGTGATGCAGTCTCTTATGTCATCTTATGTAAAAAGTTATAATAATATTATGGAGTCTTTAATAATTAATTAAAATTTATACAAAGTTTTCTAAGTAGTATAAAAGAAATGGATATTTAAAAAAAATAAAAGCTTAGAATTTTGTGATAATCGAGCAAGTGTTTCCCAAGGTTGGGTCCTTTTTTATTCCTTGTGCTTGTTAATGATTTTAGCTTTACAGTACTTTCTTCTTCTTTTTCCGTATTATATGCTGATGACACTTCTTTAGTCCACTCAGGTGTAGATATCTGTAATGTTAAGGCTAAACCCAATAGTTCTTTGGGGCAAGTTAAAACCTGGTACTCGGAAATTAAATGAGTGTTGAATAACGATAATCCTAAACATATAACATTCTCACTAAGAAACTACCTATGCTAATTTAGATGATAATCCCGTTAAGCTTATTGGGATATATTTGATAACAAACTGCGCTGGGATGTAAATACATTTTTAATAATCTATGTAAAGAATTAGCAAGAGGAACCTTTCTTCTGGGAATACTAAAAACAAGTGTAAGCTCAAGAGTTCTAATTAATGGCACACTTCGGATTGTGTCATAGTCATTTATGGAATACGCATGTAGGTAAACTCAGCATTAGAAATATAACATTTTCGTGGCAGAAAAGGGCACTTGAATTATTGTTGGTTCATTCCTAACTGACTCATGTAGATCAGTTCCCTCGATTTAACATGACGTTAGCATGCATTTATACTAATGTTAATGTTTTTTTGTGTAAAGAATAATCTAGATTATTTTTATGATCAATTCTCAATACCTACTTATTATAATACAATAAAAGAAGGAAATCTAGGTAAATTTAGCATTAGACTGGATAAGTATTATAAAAACCATAAATATTTTCAGCTTTTGTTGTTCAGTTACTTATCATACTCTGTAAAACGATTATTATTGAAGAACCTTAATTAAATATATAACTTAGAAACATAGTTATATATAAATGACTTAAACAAAAAGGCTTCTTATAAAATTAATGAATAGTAGAAGAAAGATATATAGACCAGTTGGAGATTTTAAATGCATAACTCAATTTCATTCATGACGATACCTATTGTTAACGTGTTTTATTTATTAGCAAATAATAATATTCTTCATTCCCTGGCAAGTTGAAGTTTTGCTAAAATTCAGACTTGGCAAGACTATTCAGGTCAGAAGTATGCTAGAGGAGTAAGGCTACGTTTATATAAAAAGGCTACGGGTGATAAAAATGGCGGCAGAAGAAGACGTTAGTGCTTGTCCCAAGTGTAATAAATTGGTGAACGATAGTGATAAAGGACTACAATGTGATGGATTTTGTGACAAATGGCATCATATTAACTGTGTAAATGTGGACACAAGAGAGTATAAAAAACTTAAATATCTAGGGGACATAGCTAAGTGGTTCTGTGGGGTATGCTCTGCCAAATTGGATGCAATGAGAACACGGAAGATTGGTGCAGAAGAGTACACTGACCTTCATAACCTAGCTGGAAATGTGGTTAAAATGGTTAAAGAAATGGCTAGTGAAAACATAAAAATTAACAACAGACTCAGCAATATTGAGGATTACCATTTGAGGTTATGTCAGGTAAACAAGACATCAAAGACTGGCGAGATTATTACGAATACGAATGACTCATCCGATTGTTATGATCGATTGTCAGAAATATCAAATGGGCGAGTATCGACTCAGTCGAACATAACTGATGACTCGGATGTAAACAAAAACAAAATGAAGGGGATACGAAAGGGAGACAACAACCTAAGTGGTGACAGCCGTATTGACGACTCCACTGTTTTGGTGGGGAAAGAATTACTAGACACTACTTCAAGTAATGACTTCCTTGGACAGCGAAGGAAAATTAATGAAACAGATGACAGGAGTAAATGGCATCAGGTGTCATTGAGAAGGAGGAGGATAAGTCAGGTGGAAGCTATCAAACAGGGAATGTCTGCTGTTAATGGGCGTAGGGCATTGAACAAATCTGAAAACAATACTTATCAAGAAGTACGTAAGGGCAGTGGTGCACGCCAGAGTAAAACATTTTTTGTTGGCGACTGACGACTGCCATAACCTAAAGTTTATGGACAGGAAAGTGTTTATGTTTGTGTCTAGGGTGAGTCCTGAAATATCTGAAAATGACTTTAAGTTGTTTTTAAATGACACCCGCAAATGCGATAATGTAGTAGTAAAGAAACTTGAATCTAAATATCCATCAGAATATTCTTCTTTTAAGGTCGGTATATCAGAATCAGACTGTGACAAGGCCTTTCAGCCAGACTTCTGGCCTAGAGGTGCTTTTGTTGACTATTTTAGGCATAATTTAAACTCCAAAGCTGTAGGCAAGAAGTTGAAAGAATGACACAAGTAAGTGGTGAGTACTTAAGTTTAGGTAAAATGGATATCTCACAACCTGGTCTTAGCAATAATAAACACTTAATCAGGATGCTTTTTTGTAACATACAATGTTTGAATAACAAAGTCCAGGAGTTAGAGATTGTAGCAAGTGAGGGTACCTTTGATATATTGGCTCTCTCGGAACACTGGCTGGGAACAACAGAAGTTGACCTAATTAACATTAGTGGCTATAAACTTATAAGCGCTTTTGCTCGCAGTACTTTACAACATGGTGGGGTGGCTCTTTTCTTGTCGGACAGATTCCAGTGTATTTATGAAGCTATTGATGTTTCCTATTACTGTATCAAACACAATGGTATCAAACATACAACTAGTGCCCCGTTTTACCCTAGAAGCAACGGCCAAGCAGAAAACTCAGTGGCTTATGCCAAGTCTAAACTGAAATGTGCTTTCAGAGAAAATGTAAATATTCAAGTAGCTTTAAGTAGGATATTATTTGACTATAGAAATTCAATTCATATGACTACAAATGAATCACCAGCAATGTTAATGTTAATGGTAGACCACTTAGAACCCGATTAGACATTTTAAGACCTAATTTATCTAAGGTTGTTGAAGAAAAACAAGGTAAACAAAAGTTCTATGCTAGAGGTAGTAAAACACGTATTTTACCAACTAACTAAACTGTGTTAGTAAGAGATTACAGTAGATCTCAAGAGCGATGGGTAGAAGGATGTGTAGTAAAACAACTAGGTGCAACAATGTATTTAGTGAGGTTGGCGTCTGGTATTGTTTACAAGCGTCATGTTGACCAGCTGATAGCAGTCGACGCTGCTCCAGTGACAGATCAAACAGCTGAGAGCCAGCAGACAGCGCGCTCTGACTGTGCCGACGACAATCCAGTAGGCAGTAACCGCACAGCTGATGCGCCGCGGCATTCTATTTCTGTCCGCCCCAGTACAGCTATGTCACCCCACGCTTCTCATACTCACACTACCTACACCAGTCCTATTACTCAACGTTCACCACTTGCTAGTTCCACTCCTGTTCGCAGGTATCCTCAACGAGAGCGAAAGCCAATTACAAGGCTAGATTTGTAATAGTAGTTTAACAAGTGTATTACGGATAATGAATTTATAATGTGTTTATTCCAATATTTTATTATTATAATTACCGTATTCCAATAGTTGATATAACAATATTATTCTCATTTTGTATTAAAAAAAGGGTATTACAGGTTATGTGCTTAAGAATTTATGTTCAGTTTATGTAATTGTTTTTTAATGTAACAAAATTGTGTGTCTAATTAAGAAGGGAGGGATGTGATATCTGTGGTATATTATATAGTGCAGGACTATATCGATTCTTACAGTGTATGTAATATGTTGGCAATAGATATCGTATGAATAAATCCTATTGGCCAAGGGATAACGCTCCCCCCTCCTTGTCCTACCCCCACCTCTAAATACCTGAGTCATCAACCGTAACCTCCAGTCGCTGTTCAGTGTCGGATGTGTAGATAACCTAAAAAAATTTTTTGTGGTGCGAGAGTTCAAATTCGTGTTGGATTTCGAGTATAGTGTATGGTTGCCGATTTCCGTGACTAATTACCTATATACTTAGAGCCTTCTTATTGAACTTCTGTCTTCTTATGGTATTGTTGGGTAGTAAAATAATGTAATCTCACTTTCATTAATTTTACTTTAATAACTAACAATACAAGGCATTTATTTTACTAACATTTGCTTTTATATTTTAAACACCTTAATAGATAGACAGTTGAGTTTTTTTTGCTTGTCTCGGCTGGACCTGACATGTCTGAATCAGGTCTAGCCAACCCAGAGCAAGAGGTTATGAATGCCTCTGAGCTCGAAAGAGCGATTGAAAGTATCCTTACACCTAACATGGAAACAGATCATAATTACGGTCTCTAGTAAATACTAACACTAACGAAAATAATGTAAATGACTTAAAAACGAAAAAAGGCATGAAAGAGATCTAGATGAAAACGGTTTAAAACTACTAATGAGAGTAACATTAAGAAAATGTATACAAAAAGATATTACAAAGAAAATAACAAAGGACCTTTTGAAATCATCATTCAGCACAAGGAAAAGTCAAAGTTAAACCCCTTTCAAATAGGCAAAATTATTAAGCAACATCACCATGATATTGATTTTATTGTTCGTGCAGGCAACAACTTGTCAGTGATGTGCAAAAATTACATTGCTGCAAACAATTTAATTGACTCTCAGTATCTGACTAACTTAAATGTATTTGTTCCCTCTTAAGATACACTCGATTGGAGTCGTTTATGTCGAACCAGACATAACTGAACAAGAAATTTTGGACGAGGGTAATTAGTGAATATCCAATAGTACAAGTTCATAGGATTAAAAGAAGAGTCAATAATGACTTAAAGAATAACCCATTTTGCAAAAATTATTTTTGAGTCAGACAGCTTACCTGAATATATAAAACTCAACTATGTACGCATGAAGGTTGAGACTTTTGCTATTCCAGTAAAACAATGTTTTAGATGCTTTTCCTATGGTCACGTGGCTAGTTCACCTTGCAATAGAGAGAGGTTATGTAGGGATTGTGGAGATAAATTCCACTCAGAACCATGCACAAAACCCCTAAAATGTTTACATTGTTATGGCCCACATAGCAGCTCATCTAAGATCTGCCCAGAATTCAAAAGACAAAAACTCATTAAAAATCGGATGAGTTCGAACAAGGAAGATTTATTTTAAGGCTAGTCTACACTACCCCATTACTTACAAAAGCAACCCGAACCAATCAATTTAAAATACAATCCTATGCAGATACAGCTAAAACAAATTATGTAATGATTATCCAGAATTACCAACTTAACAAGTAATAGACAAATACACACTAATTTTAAACAATAGGTTTTCACCTTTTGAACGATTTGGAAGTAAATGATTACAACTCTGGCATAAACACGCACGTTTATAAATACAAAACCGTATATCTAGGGAAAATTTCTACTAGTTACGACTAGCAATAAGAACTACAGGCAACATACTAACAATAGATACAGTACTTCCAAAAATACTTCCCCATCAGAAAATATAAAGTAGTCATACCTCACTTTCAACAACAACTTCTGTAAATTTGACAAATACGGAAAACAAGGAACTGCTGGTAACTCGTTTTACACGAGAAAATTAAGGAAATGAGAGGAAAATGTTTAAAAATTAACTATTCTAATGCTAAATTAGCAAAAAAAACAAGTTGATGAACTTTTCCTTACGTGGCTCTCAAGCGATAGCCTTAACTCGGGAAAAATGCTAAACCCCCAGATAAAGTAACCAAACCAAAGCCACTAGTAAAGGTACTAATATTAGCTTTAAGAGATAAAAAGTATGCAGAAACTATCTTAACCTACTACAGTGGAATGCTAGGTCGCTAAAACCTAAATGGCCAGAGGCCATTCAATTATTTAATAAACAACAAATACATATAGGACTATACAAGAATCATGGCTAACTGATAATGATACTTTAGGTTGATAGTAATTACACCATACTTAGAGTAAATCGAGATGACAATTACGGTGGAGTAGCCGTAATTCTACATAAAACTATGTGGTATAAAACAACTTATGAGTACAGTGACAATTCTTTACAATTATTAACAATTCAAATACTTAATTTTAAAGTACCCATAAATATATATAATGTATATTGTACGAACAAATATATACCCCCGATCCTTCTGGAGGGAAAGAATTTTTAATAATGATCATGGTTATACTATTATATGTGGGGACATGAATGGTCACCACCCCCTTTGGAGTTTTCAAAGGGCTAATTCTAGAGGTAATGTTATTTTTGATGAATGCAGTAATTCGTCCTTTATTTGTATTAACGATGGTAGGCCTACAACTCTACCAACATTATTTCACCAAGCTACTGCTATTGACCTGACTTTTGTCTCGCCTAAATTGCACTCAATGTTGGTGAGTTGGGAAATTAATAAAGATTCACTAGGAAGTAATCATCTTCCAATTTTAATTCAATTTTGACGTGTCTAGCATAAGCAATAATAGCAACTTCGATTCTTATGTAAATAATTCAAACCAAGTATAACTTTAAGAAAGCAGATTGGGGAAAATTCAATAAGGTAATAGAAGATAAGATTAATAATATTCTAAGATCACGGTTAAATATAGAAGTTGAATGCCTGTATGATATTATATTTTATGCCGCTGAGGTGGCTATACCCAAGTTCAAACCTGTAATAACAAAAAATACAACTTTAGGCCTAAGGCTTGGTGGACTGATGATTGCTCTCATGCAATAGCACGCAGGAGATTAGCATTCACCACCTTTAAACATAATATGTCAGCCCTCAACTACCACAATTTCCAAGTGGCACAAATGGAAGCTAGAGAAACAATTAAAAACGCAAAACGATTAGGTTGGATCCAAGTATGTTAATGTTATAAGTGAACAAAAGTCCTCATCTCTTGCTTGGAATTTAGTGAATAAATTAAAGTCCAATAAAGTACCACAATTCAATCAGAATGAACTAGCCAATAATGAAAGTTTATGTCATAAATTTATGAAAAATATTGCATCAGATTATGTCCCAAATAAAAGAGAATTGGTATTAGACCAGTATTCAACCAATAATAGTAATAGCATTTTAGATGATATTTTACTATAATGGAATTAGAACTAGCCAATATATTCTAAGAAGAAGAGTACCTCCCCAGGTTTGGACGGTATAACCTATAAAATGATTAAAACACTTACCACCAAACGCACTACAAATTCTGTTGAACATATTCAATGATATTTGGAATGGCCATTTAGACATCCACCAAAGTGGAAACAATTTCGAATTTTCGGACTCTTGAAACCATCAAAAGATAAATATGATGAATCCTCATATAGGCCTATATCGCTTATTCCTTGTATAGTTAAAATTCTCAACACTATGATTAAAAAATAGGTTGGAGTGGTTTACAGAAAAAATGAATATTATACCTGACACCCAATATGGCTTCCGGAGGAAAAAAGGTTGTAATGATTATATCTTAACATTTTTAACTGAAATCCAGACTGCACTATCTTTGAATGAGACACTAATAGCCACATCATTGGATATTTTTTCGGGTGCATATGACAATGTTGACATTCCGACTTTATGTAATAAGATGCTTGAGTTTGGCTTTACCAATAAACTAGTTAAGTACTGCCACCAATGGTTATCTGATAGGACATTAATTTTAAATTGCTCAAATTCGTTAATAAAAAGACATGTTTATAAAGGCCTCCCTCAAGGGAGTGTCCTAAGCCCTATATTGTTCTCAATTTATATGGCACAGATTAATCTTTATATTCCAAAACCAACAAATCATTTACAATATGCGGATGATGATGTTCTTATTTATACATCTGGTAAAGATTGTGCTCAAACGCAATGTAATACTCAACATGCACTTGAATCACTCGAGGCATCTTTTTAAACAATTACACTTACAATTTAATGGAGAAAAGAGTAAAGTTATAATTTTCTCAAGAAAGAAAAATGTTGGTTGCATAAAAACTCTTAGTAGAAGGTAGTTTTATTCCTGTTGTCGAACAATGCAAAATACTTGGAATCATATTAGATAGTAAACTTACTTTAAGATCTCACATTGAGAATATAAGTAGGATTTGTTTAAAAGATATTGACATAATAAAATCTATCACATGTGGGAAAAAAGGTGTTCACCCAGAACTAGCCTTAAAAGTATATAAAGGTCTTATAAGACCCAGACTTGACTATTGCAGTTTTATTTTAAGAAGTACGGCTTCAAAGAAGGATTTAAGAAAATTAGACTTTATTCAAAATCTAGCCTTAAGAATTGCAATTGGGGCTTATGAAGAGCACACCTATTATTGCTTTACAAGCTGAATGTAGAATAGGGCCACTAGATATAAGAAGACAAATGTTGACTGATAGGTTAGTTTTATAAGATAAGAAGTAACAAGGACCATCCAGCCTGGTATAAACTAATGTACTTAAGGATGTTAACCTCAAACCTGGATTATTGGCGGAAGAAAAAACTTCCTCATATATACAATCCTTGGAGAACATAGACAACTATTTTGGAAGTCCTGAAAGGTACAGGGAGTTCAAAAGTGAACAGGATTTTGAAAAACCCCTGGTCAGAAGCAATGTAAAACTCACTTGCATTCACACGATTTGCAGAAATATAAGTAAAAGACAAAATAGCGAAATGGTTTTAAAACATGCTTTCTAGCTAAAACATACTCTCTAACCAAACTTCCAAACAATCATTGTGTCAAAATATTTACTGATGGATCAAAGACCATTGAAGGCGCAGGCGCAGCCTTTTACATACCTGAGATGAATGTTAAATGTAAATATAAGCTACATAAGAATTCATGTGTCAAACTTATACGGCAGAATTAATAGCAATATTAAATGACAACGATTATTGACCATATATCATTACAAATGACAAGATTTTGACCATGTTAAACAAGACAGCGACTCTCAAGCAGCTATAAGTGCATAGAGAAAACAAGACGCGGATTCAATGCTAACTGATTGCAACAGTGTTTTATATGAAGTAGTGAACAAGGACAAACATTTTGTAATAATTGGGTTCCAGGGACATTGTGGTATCCTACATAATGAATATGTGGACAGATTAGCGAAAGAAGCTATAACTGATGGGCTTGACGTAGATATCAGGTACCATTACTAGACCATAAATCGTTGACGAGCACATAGCATAGCATTAGAACAATTCAAGCAACTCTTCACGCTAGTGCAAACAGGTAGATGGTATAAGAAAATAGTTAAACTGTACCTCCTAAACAACCTTGGTTTAGAAACATTTAAGATAAGTAGATTTGGTATAATAAGTATATGTAGGCTAAGGTATCGGTCATGCCAGAAATAACAGTAGATTATATTGGATGAAACTATATTTTACATCCATTGTGCCTAAATTGCACCTTAGGTGTTGAAGATACACTGGATCATCTAATTCTAGGTTGCCAAAGCACGAATATTCGAGAACAAACAAACTTTATTTTATATTAAAATAAATGAAAAGGTAAGTATCTCCATAGTTTTAACAGACATTCTACGCACAAATGATTTAGATGTTTATAATGAGAGTAATTTCATAATTAAAATGCTATAATCTGCTAAAATAAATCCATTGACTACTAATACAAAAACACACACTGTTCAGCCATAAATGTTGCAATTCCTGGGTGCTAAAATCCGTGGTCCACCTTTTCGGATTAGAAATGCCTGATCGAGGCCCAGGCGAGAAGATGCTAAACCATGCCTAAAACCCCAAACAGACATCTTCCTATGCATTAAAAATCCCTTCTTTAAAAACTTTTCCAACTCTATCTTTAGACTAACAATAACACTTTGTGAACAAATAAACATAAATGTAATCTCTTTAACCAATAACAAACTAATATAGCAATTTATAACTCTATCCTCAAAGGATCTGGAAAGAAAGAATCGGCAACCACAACACTTAAATATGCAATAGTTCAGTGAATATTTGAGAAATCAAGTGTACGTCGCGGCTTCGTGGAATTTCCAAAGCCTAAGAGAAAAAAAAAAAAAAAAAAAAAAAAAAAAAAAAAAAAAAAAAAAAAAAAAACCGTAACCTCGATGCTCCGGTCCAGTGTGTGATTCCCGCGGCCGTTATTGCATACTAAACGTAGTTTCATTCACCCAGTTCCCGTTGAGTAGTACAAGATAGTACACAGAATTGCATAATGAATTTGCAGCTGTAAAACTCTGTACATTTCAGATCATTGTGATAGTTATCTACCGATCACCTAGTGGTAACCTGGATCTGTTTATGTCGAACATCGAAAGAATGATTCTATCTTTGGAAAAACATAAATGCAGCTTTCTTATAGGTGGAGTCTTTAATGTAAATATCGCCAAGCGTGATACAAATACAGTCAGGCTGGAAAATCATTTTAAATCATTAAATATGTATTTTATGAACTACAATCCTACAAGAGGACTCTCGTGTTTAGATAGTATAATAACCGACCTCGCGACTGAATTGATTGACTCGAGAGTAATTGACTACGGTTTGAGTGACCATGACTCAGTTTGTACCAATGTTTGGACAACAGATCCTAACATACCTTGCAACAAGAATAAAACTGTTAGTATTGTTAGAGCCATCACACCTGATAAATTATGTAATTTTATTAACCATCTCCAATCGATTAACTGGGAGTTTGTGGTAGACTCTGTCAAGGACGCTGAAACAAGGTTTAATGACTTCTTTCAAGCCTTTATAAATGGTTTTCAGTTTTGTTTTCCGGAAGTGATTCTTAGGGCTCGGAAAAAATAGGCCTACTAGACCTAAATGGTTCACCCCTGAACTCAAAGTGATGCGGGAGAGACTAATGTCTTACCGGGACTTTGCTAAGTCAACAGGAAGCTTGGAGGCTAAGAAAGTCTATAGCACTGCACTAGAAAAACGTATCAGTATGAAATAAGACAAGCTAAACTGAAGACAAATGCTGTTTATATTGAGGGTGCTGCGAACAAGTGCTCTGCTGCCTGGAAGATAATTAGGCAGGAAAAGTTGGGTACAAATATAACGACAGTTTCGGTTACACCGGATAAATTTAATGATTATTTCCTCAGTGTTGCGGAAGAGGCCCTCAAGAATGTTCAGGCTGATCCCTTCAATCCGATAGACATGGCCAGAAGAGCTAATGCTCCAGTGAAAGACATGAGATGGACACCTATAACGGCGGACCAGATTCTGCACACGGTTGGGCGGATGAAGGACAGTAAAAGCAAGGACATTTATTCGTTATCAAACAGCCTTATAAAATCAGTGGTTGGGTATATCTTGCTGCCTTTGATGGCCTGCTTCAATGCATGTTTACATGAAGGTGTCTTTCCCGGTAAGTTAAAGGTTGCTCGGGTCACTCCAATTTTTAAGAAGGGAGATAGGTCACTGCCGGAGAGCTACAGGCCTGTTTCTAATATTCCCATTTTTGGGAAGGTTTTTGAATCCCTTATTAAGTGTCAACTCCAAAGGTTTCTCGAGGAGGGTGGATTGATCTCGGATGCCCAGTATGGCTTTAGGAAAGGCCTTTCCACGGTGAGTGCAGTCTCTCACTTGGTTAGTGGCGTACTAGATGGGTTTGAGGATAGGCTAAATACGGGGATAACACTCTGTGACCTCAGTAAGGCCTTTGATTGTGTATCACATATTATATTGCTTGAAAAATTAAGGCACTACGGTATAAATCACAATAATTTGGAACTGTTCAGGTCTTATTTGGGAGGCCGAGAGCAGATTGTCACAGTAAATGGTCATAGATCTCGGGTGGGCGCTGTTGTGCACGGAGTCCCACAGGGATCCGTTCTTGGGCCATTACTCTTTCTTGTTATGGTAAACGACTTATCTTGTAACATCAACTCTGATGCAATGTGTTACGCTGATGACACCAGTCTGATTGATGTTAATACATGACTTAGTCGTATCGATGCAGGACTCACTTGACTCTGTCTCGAGTTGGTTCCGAGCCAACCTTTTTATGCTTAACATGAATAAAACACAAAAAATTATATTTAGCTTGAGTGGTGTAGATATTTTTAGAGATAGTGTTAACCTACTAGGCATAACCTTAGATAGTAAGTTAGTTTGGCATGATCATGTACATATTTTAAGTAGTAAGTTATCTAGAGTAATATATCTCTTGAGAAAACTAAGGGACTGTGTCCCCATTGAATATGTTAAGACAGCATATTTTGCTTTTTTTCAAAGCCTAATCCAGTATGGGTTCAGTCTATGGGGAGGCAGTTCTGGTGTAAATAGTGTTTTAATACTTCAAAAGAAAGCTCTTAGAATAATATGCAAAGTTAACTCATGTGCTAGCTGTAGACCATTGTTTAAAACCCAGAATATCATGACTGTGGTTAATCTGTATATTTTTAATGTTATTATGAATATTAAGGAAAATTATGAAAGCTTAATATTAAGAAGTGATGTCCATAGACATGACACTAGGAATAAAAGTCTTATTGATGTTCCATACAAAAGGCTCACTAAATCTAAATCTAATCTGCATTACCAAGGTATTGTATTTATAAACTTCCAGGCTCAGCTCGGACCTTGAAGACAACAAAATTTAAAAACAAACTGACTGCTTTCCTTTTGGCAAAACCTTTCTACAGTCAAAGTGAGTTTCTTGCCTTATCTCAGAGTGACTTTAACCCTTACTTCTAATGCATGGAGTGCTTACTTTTAGTATTTATTAATCCTGCATGGTTTTTTACATAGCCTTTGGTTTTTTAGTTTTAGCCATGATTGTTCTTTTAGCCTCTACTGACTAAACCTATTACATTTATGCTACTTGTTAAACGGTTAATAAAGTTGTCTATTGTCTATATCCTTCCTTCCTAAGAAATAAATAATTTGTATGAAAGAATTATATTGTAATACAATATAAATTGCTTAACAATAACATTAATTTACGTAAAGCTATTTTTGGTATGTCATAAAGTGCATAATTAATTGATCATCGATAATTAATTCGTAAGGCCGGCTTGTGGATAACATACATTTACGATGCCCAATTATATTTAAAATGATTCTTTCGATTTTATTTATGTTATAATCAGGTATTATGAATTTATGTATGTTATAAAAGAAAACATAAAGTTGTCAGAGAATAAGTTTGGAAAATTTGTAGTTTGGGAATTTGTACAGAACAAATTGGAAACACTGCACATAGGCAGAGCTTGCGAGACAAAGGCCAGCCAACAGGCAAAAAGAAGAAGAAAGAAAAAAAAGACTGTGAGTGCTGGTGCAGTTCAGTTCAGTGACCACATGGTGATTGTATACAAAGTATAGGTTATGTGTTAGCTGGTTGTTAGACAAGTTGATTACATTAGAAGTTTATACATGTTTTATATTTTTGTTACTATTTATTGTGTTGCCTTGTAAATACTAAGAGATGAAGAATAAGCCACTTCGTCATAAAGAATCAAATACCTTCAAGGTAAGAATTTTAACGTATCCTATCGTAACTAGGCCTTTTTTAATAACTTAATAAAATAAGACTTTGATTTTTAGAACTGTAAGTTATAGAATTTTCGGTATCAATTTACAAAATCGTGACCATGGAAAGGTATGTTAATTTTTTTTTCCTGAAAACTACAATTTTTCCTGAAAACAATAGTGAAGAAAAAATTCGTCGGCAACGAAAATCAAAGGAGTTACGATTTTTTGAAATCCTCTGAAAACTCTGTTTTTGACAGTACCTCTGGCAATTTTACTGAAATGATGACGTTAATCCTGTCAACGATGCCTGCCCGCTGCGCAGTGCTGCGCACTGCTTGCTCTTTTAGAAAAAAAATTAACTCGAGCTTGCAAAAGTCGAATCCCAGATCACGTGATGCCCCTGATCCTTAACCCTCCAAGTGTTGTTCGACAAAATTTTGTCGGTTATTTTCCATCCTTAATGCAATAATGGCCGAAAGGCATCAATATAATACAATGATATACTTTCCCCCCAGTTTATATGCACCTGTGATAATAATACTTGGCTATAAATGCCCAACCCATGAAAAAAAGTCCATTTTTCATGGTCACGGTATTGTAAATAAATACCGAATTTTCTAGTGATTTTTTATCAGAATAGTTATTTAAAGAAAAGAAGGTTTTTTACAAAAATGGCTGTTTTTGTTTTTTTTTCTGAATAGGTTAGAACAAGTTACAACTTTTGCCAGATCACGTTGAACAATCTAGGACGTTATCTGAGATCGGGAAATTACCAATCAGAAATGCCCCTGGCCATCAGTGCGCACTTTAGTGGTGCACACATTTGGCAAAAACGAAAAACATCTCTTGAGATAGTACCCAAATTCAAGCTTAGATCATGTAGTGCTTGTAAAGGTTATCTTTAACTTAAGTACTACTAGTATAGATACAGATCAGGGGTACGGTCCAATAAGCGGACCCGGTTTTTTATATCGAAGAATATAATCATCGATACCTAATATTCGCATATCGAATCATAGACTATCAATCGATATAAAAGTAGTAACAATCATATGTTTTAAATTAAAATGTGAATTTAATTATGTAACAATTATAATAAATGAACATCAAAATCAGGGAAACTCATAACTTTAACTAAATGAAACAGAACGAGAACAATTAAACAGCAAAACCATAAATAATAAAGAAATGATAACAAACATTGGGAATAGAAAATAAATTAGAACAAAAAAAAATAACTTTAACTAAATGAAACAGAACGAGAACAATCAAACAGCAAAACCATAAATAATAAAGAAATGATAACAAACATTGGGAATAGAAAATAAATTAGAACAAAAAAAAATAATTAGAATAGGAAACTGAAATTTGTCGAACTATCTACATGTCTTCGCCTGGGTAGCAATTTTTTACAGCTTTTAAGAAATGGTTGAATGAGTCCTCTTCAGAAAACCGTACCTCTCTTCTATATAAATATTCACAGAGGTGATCTGCAAGAAGGTCGGCTGCTATACCAGTTCTTAAACTACGTTTTACGGCTCTCCACGAACTTTCAATTGTCTGAGTGTTGGCACCAGTTGCTGGGTTTAAAAAGTTTTCACTATGGTTCACAGTAAAATGAACAAAACCACAATCACTTAGTCCAAAATATGCTTTCCACATATCTGTAACTATGGTTGTTCCAGGTTGCACGTGTTTTAGTACGAGAGGAATGAGAGTTTTTGCATCTCGTTTGTTTTCAGGACAAATCTCTATCCTATATCTACCCCCACGTTTCTGTCCTTCCGGTATAGTTTCTATTAAACCTAGAATCCAGGTTCCTTCTACCAACCTCCCTTTGTTATTTTTGCGTTTACCAATTTTACATTCGTCAATTTCCACCACCACTCCAGGACCTCCAAGCTTTTCTTCCCTATTAAACTTATCATCTATCCAAACAAAACACACTTCCCTGCAAAACGACAGCCAGTCAGATATCGTACTTCTAGATGGAGTGTGTAAATCAGAACTACACTCAAGAATTAAAAAATCGTAATTTGTCTGATTTCTGGAAAAAAAGTACATTAAAGTCACAATATTGCGCAGTCCGAACTTTGACCCTTCAAAAAAAGTATTCTTCAGTGCGTTTTTACTAAAGTTGTGTCCACCATTACCTTCTTTCTTGCATCTGAATACGACCATGTTTGCTCCTCTGACAGTTACATTCGTTACCTTTCCACAAATATCACATACTGGATTATTAGGTACTAACCCAACATTCTGAAGCCATAAAAAACATGTTTTATCGTCTTTCAAAGCGATTTCGTGAAGCTGCCTAAGATTGACAGCCATTTTTAATACACAATGTTACTTATGTGAAATTTAAAATATTACCTTAATTGTATTATTTGAAAGTGTTTACAGCTGTTCATATAGATTATTTAAGTTAATTGTTAAAAATAATTAATCAGTATCGATTGATTATATCGATGGTTATGATTAAGTAATATCGTTTGCCAATTTCGATATAAAAAACCGGGTCCGCTTATTGGACCGTACCCCAGATCAGAAATGCCTTAGACCATTAGTGAATAGGTGCCTGCACTTCTGGCGAAAAAGAAAAACATCTTTTGAGATAGTACCCAAATTCAAGCTTAGATCATGTAGTGCTTGTAAAGGTTATCTTTAACTTAAGTACTACTAGTATAGATAGGCTACAGATCAGAAATGCCCTAGACCATTAGTGAATAGGTGCCTGCACTTCTGGCGAATAAGAAAAACATCTTTTGAGATAGTACCCAAATTCAAGTTCAGATCACGTGACCACTTGCAAAGATTATTTTTAACTTTTTATATTTATAATACGTACGTATGTATACCCTAATAACAAATAGTACATAATGACTTGAGTAATACCCAAGAGTTTTGTTGTTTAGTGGAAATTGAAATCGAACAGTTTATAATTTTATTAGTTTATCAGTCTAAATGTTACATTGTAGTGACTTAGTTAAACCGTTGTATACTAACATGTTACCGCAGTAACAGGTTACTGGAATGTAGTACCTCAACACATTTTGTAATAGGTTATTGACAAATAACAGTATTTCCCGTCTCTGGTGGCCATACACGATACACACAATTTAATTTTGTCTGAATTAATTTAGAACAATAATGTCAAACTGAATAAAGTTATAGACTTGTAAGATTGTATTATAGTTCAGGCACACAGTCAGTCAGTTGACAGGCAGTGTGATGCTCTGGTAATTTTTTACTTTGTCTTGTTAACCTATGTTAACATTGTTTCACTAGCCCTTTGCAGATAGTAGTAACTAGCCTACTCAGAATGATGAGCTGGTTTTTCACCCTCGTGTAGTAAATTTGTAAAATGGTAGCTACAAAAATATATGACACATGATAAATTATGACGTGTTGGCCTATTTTATTTTTTGTTTTAGGCTATATAAATAACAGCTCAACAAAATCTTAAGTAAAAAATAGGTTACTTACCGTAGTTTTTCAAAAGTGTTACCTTGTAACAAAATGTAAAATCTATGATTTATTTAACACTTTTACCGTATTACCGGTCTGTGAGACCGGAGGGGAATTTTATGTTTCTGAAATTGGCACTACTGGTGTTCGGTTGCCCCCTCCACGCTCAGTAGCTGTTAACCAGTCTCTCCTGAGCCGTTTTTGATTGATTTTAGTTTGTCTAGGGCGTTTGACCTTGAATCAGTCCAGTTATTTTGTGAGCGCTACAGTCTACTGTACCGGACGATACGGTTACTGTAACTATTTTACCGGTCTGTCATACCGGGTGATACGGTTAAAGTGTGAATAGTTATTACGTGTTTGTATATATTAGTTTTTATGTTTTATTATAACTTGTTATAATCATGAGTCACTCAGAAATTTTAAGAGTGAACGATGAAAGATTTAACGGGCGACTTTTACAACTCCTACTTAACGTTGAAGGGGATGATAGTTACGATGAACCTGTTGACGATTCGGATGAAGATCCAAACTATGTAGTGTCTGATAACGAACTAAATCAAAGTGAAAGTGATGATAGTTTTGCTGTTGATGAACCCCAACTGGAAGAAGAAGATGACATCCACTATAGTGTCGAAAATTAATTGGTTCAGGAATCTGAAGATGACTTTTTTTGGGGGAAAGATGGTAGCGTATGGTGCAGAAAGGAGCCGCCCAAGCAGCGCAGAACACGTCAACATAACATTTTGAGGGGACCATTACCCGGGCCTACTGCAAGAGCAAGAGCCTTAGGTAACAATCCACTCATTACAAGATTTGAATTCATAAAACGTCTGACCTTAAAACTTATAAAGCCTCACATGACAAGACGCCTAGAAATTCAAAATTGGCCAAGAGACATTAGACGCGTCATCACGGAGTACGTTGGAGAAACAGAAGCTGCAAATCCTAATGAATGTGTTCCTAGTGACAAAATGGAAAAACGGAAGACATGTTCCAAGTGCCCAGCTGCTAAGGAAAGAAAAACCAATTACAAATGTATCAAATGCTGACAACCCATCTGGTTGGAGTGCAGCAGAAAGTTGTGCATTTCATGTGTTCAGAATATATAAAATCTGTGGATACTTTTTTTGTATGTACTTATGCCTTTTTAAGTTTTAATTGCTCTGGTAAAAATGTATGTGTATTTCCGATACTTGTAAATACAGCTTTATACTATACCAGTATTCAAGAATATTATTTTCCATCCTAAATTCCCCAAATTATTAAATTTTATAATTTTTTGCAATTATAAAAATTAAAAAAATATTAATTGTAGTTTTGTTATCAACAGGGAAGAATTATAAATATATTTTGTGTTTAAATCTGAACTAAAAAACAAGAATAGCCCAAAAACAGCCAAAAACCTTCCTCAGGTCTGTGAGACCGGATGATACTGTAAGTGATTGTAATTTAATGATACGGTAAAAGTGTTAAAGCATTTTATTAAAATGTTTTCAACTTAAAGTACTTGTAGTTTTTATAGACTATCACTTGAGCCGACAATATACTTCAAATTTATTTAACAGGGACAACTTTATAATGGACAAACAAAATTTATTTATTACATTAGTTATACACACTTATTTACAACACAAAACTGTTTTTTAATTGATACTATTTAATCATGTTTAGCCTAGCTAGCCTAATACAAATAGTTACTTTAGTACTAGTCAGTTTTGGGACCGCATAGTCTATAAATCTTCATAAGCTCACAACAAACCATAATACACATACAGACTTTGGGAAATTATTTTTTTATAAATGGTGGAATACACTGTTACAAATAAGTTCTATATTATGTAAGGTACTTTGGGATTATACCGACCACACCAGTATGAAGAACACAAAAATAGAAATTTATAGAAACAAACATGATAGAACGAAAAAACAACTCTTCAATTACAAAATTACAAACTTACAAGCATTTCCAGGTATTGTGATCGGTATTGTTGTCGCTGTTATCTTATCTTTCTCGAGAATCCTGATTACGGCAGGCCGCGCGGCATCACGTGATTTGCACGGTACATCATTGCCTTTCCATTACAATTCAATTTATATTTCTGATTAGCCCCTCTAGAATTTGATATTTTACTGATAGGTACTATCTCGAGGGATGTTTTTCTTTCGTCGACATCAGCGCGGGGCAGCACCGAAGGTGCTGTCGAAGCCCGCGCTGATGGCCGGAGGCACTCGCATTTTGGGTGGCGGAATGTGATCAAGAATAAAAACAAGTTTTGAGTGTTTTTTTAATAAAAAGTTTAGTTTGGTAAATGTTTGTTTTTGTTGAATTTTTGTGTTTGGAGAAATGTAGAGGTAAAACACGGAAGTACAACAAAGCGATGCACCAGCTGAACGGGCGGCGAGACTCTGCAATCACGTTATCTACTAGACGCTCGACTTTGACCTCTGTCTGAGGATGGGGAGGTGTTTGCGATAAGACAATTCCTGTTTTATATTGACGAAATATTGTTCTACGCTAATCTAGTAATCAGTAGAAACGAAATGTGAAATAACGATTCATGTCTGGGTGTGGTCGGTATAATCCCAAAGTACCTTATGTAATCATTAACTCACAATAACAGCAGAATATTTATCAATAGCTTTATCAATTCACCAAGTGTCCACAGTGCCACACCTTATGATACCTTATATATTACTTAATAGTTGTTAACATTTTTATTGGTAATGATATTAACGTATTTTTTTTAGAACTAGATGATTGTCAATGCTGCCTATTGGAACATGTTTTGTATCTCAACTTTAAACAGTGACTCTTGTTCAGTATAAGTTAACTGTTTAAATGAATGTCTATTCCCTTTATTAAGGTTAGTTTTCTTTTAGTTCCAGCCATTTTCCGAGCGTATCTCAAATGTCGACATTGACGTGTTCCACCGTGTTGGCCACTTGAATGAAAATGAAGAAGAGGACAGCTTGACCTTTTTCTATAAGACTTTACAAAAATACAATGATCTAAATCTGTCAAAGAGCTATGAACGTTTGAAAAAGAACATAGGCTATGATGTCCAAACGTTGCCTCAGCTGTTAGTACAGAAAAGAAGACTTGTTGATGTTTTGTCTCAGTGTCTTGGAGAAGTGGATTCATTGTCATTGCAACCATGTCTGGAGTAAGTTAAACTTGATACTAACCTTCTACATAGGCCTAATAAATTGTATATTTGCCAAAAACCAAATGTTAATATTACTTATATCTTCATGTGCAATATTCTTTGTGTAAATTATGATTATTTAGATTAAATTCTGGAGGAACTACCCCAAAGTTATGTACAAATGCCTGAACAAACTATAGTTTTAAATTATTATTGATAGTTGCAATCCATAACAGTTGTGAGTAGACTGTATATCTATAAGGTAAAAAAGTGATATTTTAAACTACTAAATCTGTATAGAAAGTAACAGACTTTTCTTATTAAAATTAAAAATTTTTTAACCAAATGTTATAGTGATTTGAAATCTATGCTCTCAATGGCTAATTTCTACACAGTTGCCATTCAAATTAAGACATATCATATTGCGGTAAAAGTTTTCAAATATCATACTGCTTATGATTTCAACCACTGGTTTACACTGGAATGTAGTTTGGAATTATTATTAAACTTGTCAATCATATTTTCATACAACAAATTTCTTGAAGTGTTGGGAGAAATCTTTTGTTATTTTGAAATAACTATTTTCATGAATGTTCTTGATTTTCATCACAAATTCATCACATATGGCTAATTTTACAATTGAGATCTTTGTTTTAAACATTGATTTAGCCATTTTTAAACCAATAAAACATTGCTTCACTTAGCTTTTACTCGTTATTCTTTTCTCTATGACTAAGGATTAAAATTATCAAACATCACACACAAAGTTAGTAGTAATCTCAATTGCTTTTATCCAACAAAAAAACTAATCACAGACTGCACCTTAAAATTGGCAAGACTTTCCATTACAGAGCACATTTTAACTCATTACAGGGATAATTTAGCAAGGACAATTTGCACACTACCGGGAACAGGATGTGTACTGAATGTAGGAATGTTTAACACCAAGATAGTGGCTCTAGCCCCGTCAACTGCCACGATAGACCAAAACATCTGTTACTTCTGAACATACCTTTTATATATATATATATATATATGTAAATTTGAAATGGGTACTTGGTATGTATTTGTGTGATTAATGCAGTCCTATTGTTCTTACAGGTTGGTAGTCGCTTTAGCCCAAGACTTACGACAAGAATTTTACCCTTTCTACCCAGAACTGCTGGCTAAAATCTTGAATTTATTACACACAAAAGACGCTGACCAGTTAGAATGGGCTTTCACTTGTCTTGCCTACTTGTTCAAGTATTTGTGGAGATTCCTAGTCAGGGACCTGGGTGATGTGTTTGAACAGTTGCTACCTCTTCTGAGCTCCTCCAGACCTCAATACGTGAACAACTTTGCTGCTGAGAGTTTTGCTTTCGTAGCGAGAAAAGTCAAGGACAAAAGAAATTTCTTGAAGCTGATTCTAAAAAATTTAAAGAGAACAAAAGATGTAAGTACAAAATATGAATTGGCGAGTTGTATTTGCATAAACATTTGTCTATTCCACATAAAATCAGCACTAAGATTTTTTTAAACTTGACCACCTCAGAATTTGATGATGTTTGGTATGAAGGTCAATTGAAGTCCAGTATTTTTATGTGGTCTGGTATAAAGTCATATAGATTAAGATAAATGCCTATTTTGCCTCAAATGTTTGAAACGGTTTAGGTGAATTTCAAGATGCTTCACATGATTTACAAACCGTTTGAAATATTTGGGGCAAAATTGGCAATAATAATAATTTATATGACTTCATACCGGACCACATAAAACTACCAGACTTCAATTGACCTTCATACCAAATTTCATCAAATTCTGGGGTGGTCTTGTTTATACCCTGTGTTGATTTGATATGGAATGATCCTAGCTACGTGAAGCTATGATCTAATGTGTACTAACAAAAGTATTAGAATAGTTAAATAATTTATAAGTTAGAAAAAAATAATTTCAATGTACACTTTAACAAAACTGCTGAGAGAGTCATTTTGAATGTTTCTAGTCTGATTTGTATTTACTCCACTGGAAGTGCATAGTTTATTATAGTGTGATTATATTCTAACCATCAACCAAGCACATAAAACCTTTGGATAGTAAAAATTTAAGCTCTGATGCAGCAGCATCCCATTTACAGGCACACTGTCTTGATGCAGAGGATTGTTCAGAGCATTTCTAATGTATTAAAGCATTGTTTGGTTACTTGTTAATGTAGAAGAGTGATGAAGTTTGATTAATTTCTGGAACTTCATTAAATTAGCATAGAAGTCCTTTTTAATTAATTTCATTGGTTTAACATCAAGATTGTATCATATTGTCTTCTTCCAATATATTAGTTTACCTATTGCGTTACAAGCTCTATTCTTATATTCTGTAATGTTACTGTATACATTTTGAAACAGTTTGAATCTGTAAACTGTTATAGAGTCATTTAAATGATTGGTTTTTATTGTGAGTTTTTTAAAGCTTTCGGTTAGTATTAACAACTACTGCTTCTCCAGGGTGTGTCTGGTTGTGGAAAGCTCTTATCTGAAGTGGTATGTGGCGTTCAAGGTCAATTCCACACTTGTGCTGAGACGTGGTTGCAGTTCCTCTTTGAATCATTATCAGATCAAGGGTAAGAAATTGTTGGTTTATTCTCGAGTGCCTAGTTAATTTAGTTGATTCATTATTTTAACACATACACTGAAAAATCTTTATTTTTTTGTTCTGATAACTAATTTATTAATTTATTTTCAGTTAAAATATTGACAAAAGTAATGTAGTATAGTTGACAGATTTGTGGAACCCTTCTTTCCCCTGATGTGAGTTTATCAATTAATGAGATGCGTGTCACCCATCAACAGTGCTTAATACATATTAATGCGTAAAACTGGTAGCCCATATGCATCGCCATGAGTCTTTTAGTTAGAAACCCAGTGCTTATATCTTATGCAGCAGCACGTATTTACAATTTATGTTCGAAGTCTGTTTACACAAATTACATTTCTTCTCTTCTATGCTTTGAAGATTTCACTAAGATCACACACAAAAAGGTAATTTATTAACTATGGGTATCAGCAGGAAACAAAGATCATTAAACTAACATGTTATTCGATTACACACCACACATGACAACATTCACATTCCATGTGAGTCACAATACCAATTTGTTAACACACACTGTTAAAAAATATTTAAACTCATTAGTAGTGTTAAAAAAATTCAAGCATATATTGCAACAATGGAAAGTCTCAGATCGTGATAAATGATACTTTTTAAGAATCTGTTAATCTTAGATTTTTAGAATATGGCCTAGTCACCGGTTGTTATGAGATTTGTAGTCTAGAGCTTTCCTTTCAACTTTGATTTTCATACTGTATCTTGACAACTGTTTCTTTTCTTGGTAGATTACCAAATGGTCTGCTCCTGGAAGTGTTGGTTCATACAGTCACATCAATTGCAAGCACTATATCAGCAAAACACAGCAAATTATTCTGGGATATCCTTCAAGTAAGTACAATGGAGTCTAGCTACAAGAAAATATCAGTAATACATTTAAATCACTAATTTATTCAGGATTAAAATTGGGGATTTAAGTTAAAGTTGGTAGATTCTTATAAAAGTAGACACATTTTTGTATTTAAACAAGATTGGAGAACTATAGCCATATTACTTGTGTGTTCCAAAGGTTAAAATACTTTGAAATGTATTTAGTGAATTTCTACCTTGTATTCTAAAATGTTATGGCTTGTTTTGTACATCAACATTTCAGTGATTGATCATACATGAAATTCCAAAAAAAATGCCTTACATTTGATCTCATATTTTACCAATGACAGACATAAACATATCAATAAAAACACTCTTCAGATGTTGTCATCTACACACATCTCATCAGACGCACAACCTGCTTTATGACGGACCATCATGTTCAGGTGGGGGGTACACATCATTAACTGAAAAACTTTTCATGTATCTGACGAGGTAAAAACTGAAATATTAAATAGATTAAAGATAAATGCCATTATTATATGTTTCAACAAAAACTTTATAGTCAGGCCTGTTGGCTGGCCTTTGTCTCGCAAGCTCTGCCTATGTGCAGTGTTCCCAATTTGTTCTGTACAAATTCCCAAACTACAAATTTTCCAAAACTTATTCTCTGACAACTTTATTTTTTCTTTTATAACATACATAAAATCATAATACCTGATTATAACATAAATAAAATCGAAAGAATCATTTTAAATATAATTGGGCATCGTAAATGTATGTTATCCACAAGCCGGCCTTACGAATTAATTATCGATGATCAATTAATTATGCACTTTATGACATACCAAAAATAGCTTTACGTAAATTAATGTTATTGTTAAGCAATTTATATTGTATTACAATATAATTCTTTCATACAAATTATTTATTTCTTAGGGAGGAAGGATATAGACAATAGACAACTTTATTAACCGTTTAACAAGTAGCATACATGTAATAGGTTTAGTCAGTAGAGGCTAAAAGAACAATCATGGCTAAAACTAAAAACCAAAGTAAAGTAAAGTCGCCTGTAAAGTCGGTTTTACGGGCGAAGATTTTACGTGACAACGTCTTTTTCTCGGTAGAATATTTATTGATATGAATATTATTAAATTGCACAATAGGAACAAGGAATTGAATGAAAATAAGAATTGCACAAATTTTAACTATAGAAATATATTTTGTTTACTAAAACATTGTACATAATTTGAAATTAATTAAAATTTGTTATTGTAAATGGTAAAGTTGAATAAAACATTTACTAAAATTGGAATTTGAAATTCTTGCTAAACACAGTTAAATTCTAACTTCGCGCGTGGTGATTGGTCGGTTTAGTTCGTTTGTTTGGTCGCACTGTTATGACAGGTTAGAGGTTATAATTTGTTATTTTAAATGTTTGACTAGCAATACGCGCTGTTTCTTCTCAATCGACTGAATTACGATTGATTGCAGAGTGATTTAAACTAATAATTTACTTAACACTATCAACATTTGTCAATAGTATGACATAACCTATAAACTCAGTTTCTCAACTTTTGTGTCAATCTAACAATTAATCAATCAATCATAGTTTACGATAATGAAATATCAGTGTACAATTATTTACCTTTATTGTTGTAGTTGTTGTAAATGACGAATCTAAGCACTCCACATTTTCACGAATAAACATAGTTATCTGCTTTATCCCGTGCGGCGGACCCACAGTTATCTGCTTTATCCCGTGCGGCGGACCCACTGGACGGGCATCGTAACATTACCGGGCGTTACACTTTTTCATGAGTGACTCCGAGCCGCAACCTAATTTAAGACGTTGTCACGTCAAAAACTGTCATAGGTTCAGGTTAAACGATTATTCCCAGTACAAGATCAGTATAATGTTATGAAGAAGAGGACAAAACACTAATTTACCAGTTAGTTTAAGGAAAACTATTTGAAATTTTTATGGTAATTAAATTACACTACTATTCATCATTTGTTCAAGGAGCTGTTGACCAAACAAGCTGCAGTGTGGAAAGACAAGAAAACTGAGTGTAACTCGAACAGCATTGCTCACATTCTCCAGCTGATATTGACTGTGTTAAACCACAAGCAGTGTTCTTTGTTGGTCAACCCGGTCGAGTTTGTCAAGACTCTTGTCAACCTGACAGGAAACTGGCCCTCTGAAGTAACCATGTTGTTAGTTGATATTTCTAGTGCGATCCTGCTCTCCCCAAGAGTCAGGTTGCCTCAAGATCTGACGATAGTTTTGACAAAAAAGGCAAGTTAGCACATTTTAAAACTTGTATATTTATAAATATTTAAAAACTGTTACAGTATTTAATACCAAAATAATAATGGTACCTTTAGATTTAGACACCAGTATGCAATTAAAAATAAGGTGCAATTTATTTATTTTGTTGTGTTATGGATTATTTTTAATCTACAATTCCTATCTGCTCATATGCATACATTAGATTAGAGAAATATCTGTAGTAAAGTTGACCATTAAATCTTTTTCTATACAACAAATTGTTTTAAACATACTTATTATTTAAGAACTAGTTTCAGGTAAATGTAATGGGTTTTATGCGTTTTTATTAACTAGTTAATATCTCCTAACTTTAGTAGCTGAATACCTAATTTTTTAGAGTTAGTGGTGTATCAACTAAAAAAATATTTACCTAACTGGACTAATTTTATTTGTTATGTTTTAAATCGTTGAAAATAAATTTGTAATGTTTTATGTTGGGTTGATTAAAGAACTGACATAACAAAAATAATTTTCATAAACATGATAGCATAAGATAGAAAATGTTTAGACTAGGGTTAAAACATTATCAAGATCAGCCATTTATTATTGATTTTATACAACCTTGAAATGAAAATTTAGATTTATGACATTAATGTTTATTTATCAAAACAGTAAAACATAATAATTTTCATGTTGTTTTCCTAACTGATCATGATAATAAATAAACAAAAATGTTGTGTTTCTTAGTGATTCAATATTTATGAATTTTAAGTTTTTTTATGCAGTTTTAATTAATTTTTTTTTAATACTGCATTTTGATTTAAACCAAACCATTTCCTAATTTCTATCCCATGTTAGGACATAGTACAACAATTATAGGTCAACCGCTATTAAAGAAACCTGCGCAGAAGCAAATTTCTGAGCAGTACCGTGCAGGAGGGGCCCCCCTCCGGCGGGGAGTTGGGGTGGGGAGTGGGACCAGCACCTTCTTGTATCTGTTTATCAGCTGTGTGGATTGTATCTCGTTCTTACAGTTTTGTTTACACTGCAGCTACTTTACCTGTTCTATAACTATATATTTTTGTGTGTAGGCATATACAAGTGTCGAAGTCTAAGCGTAAAATATTAAACGGATTAATGTAGCCATATATGTATCCAGGAAGCATTGTTGTTTTGAGGTTAGCCGTGCGGTGGCAGTGGCCATTAGAGATGTGTCGTTCAATTCGAACAGGTCAGTTAAGTGAACGAGTGATCCGGATCAGAGTGTTTCAAAAGACCCGTTCACTTTGAAAGTTTTGTTCAATTTTGCCTGACAACTGAATAAATTTGATACTTTTTTCCAAATCAAGTAAAATTTAAATGAAATTAAAATGGTTTATTTTCCCAAAAATAGTACAATAAAACACATATACGAGTACATATACACGTAGCGCAACAAACGTATGCATATACATACAATGTCTGAAACCATGTATCAGAGTGTAACAATATGGAACTTATACGTAGTTTGTTATTTCTTATTATATAAACCTTGTAGTAATTCTATTTAATTCAATTAAAATTTGAAAAAAAGAAGAGTAGTATTAACTGGGAAGAGCCTACATGGGCCTAGGGCCTGTGTTAGGCTCTGGTCGTGAATATTGGAACTCAAAACAAAACATGCAAAAACATTTATATTACTGCTGGTAATAATTTATTGCCAATTAGCATTTAAAAGGCTATCATGTGGTAACACATGGTCGATATAGGTGCGATGTGCAGGGTCGATCTGAGAGGAGTCGTTCTGTGCAGTAGTGTGCGTAATATTATTTTAATGAATCGTTAAAACTTATAGTCAGCTTGTGTATTATGAAAAGTGGTGGGAACTTAATCGGTTAGATGTATAAAATGTGTTATTTATAAAAATAAATTATTTTCAAACGAGCAATGTGTCTGTTTGATGTTTAGTAATTTATTGAAACATTTGTAGTGAAATAACCTTATAATAAATCAAAGGCATATCAATCAACCATGTCCATTGTTCATAAGTATTAACATTTAAAATATTTAGTAATATATATAGTAACATACAATTATTTTTTTTAATCAGTTGTAATAATATATATTTAGGCTACATTTACTAGATTCCTGAAACAATATATTTATTGTTATATATCTATCCATTTACTGTAAGATATGTTGTTTCTTCCTATATTTGAACACCTTTTTGCAAGCGGGTCCTTTCGTTCACTTGGTCATTCCGTATAGTCATTCATTTTGTTGAACACGATGACCGGTAAAACACGCTCTAGCGGGAAGGCTTAGAAACTCTGTACTGACCGGTTCAACTGAACGGGTCACAGCAGTGAACGATACCGACTGAGCCGGATTAGTCAGCTGATCAAATAGAGGGGCGGCAGACGGGTATTTACCCCACCCTGCGTGAACTCAAATCAACCAAGGTTTTTTTGTTAGCGGTTTACCTATAATCATGTAAAGTATCAGTGCAATAACACAGGTTGACAAAAAAGTTTGTTTCAAGTAACATGAGGATATTAGGCTATTTATTATGTTTTCTTGGCTATAAAGTTCAAAAATTCCATTGAAAATAGCCTATGACTATAGTTATTTTGTTATAGAAGAATTTGTGTCTGGAGTACGAGTAAATTTTGTATTTCTTTCAATGATTTATTTAGGATAAAAACACACGTACTGATGAATAAATTAGTAAGGATATAACATTTGTTTATGTATTTCATCAATATAAAAAACAAAGAATAAGATTAAAACTAGATTTTGTCCCATTAACAAGTTTGTTGCAAAAAATCCCAATATAGAGTTCCCTGTATGCTGAAAATTTTTAATATATTTTTGCTTACTTTTGGATGAAAGATGATAGAAATATATGAAAATTACTCATAAATCACAAAAGTTATCACTCTCTACCATGTTGGGAATGCGGTAACAAATATTTTGGGTTGCAGATATTATCATCAGGAGACTGGAATGCAGTAAAGCACTTTGTTAGTCGTACATTGCCATACTCTGGGTTTGAGATGCACATCTTGCCAAGCTTTCTTCAACAGTGTGAAGATGAAGACTTTAAGGATGTGCTCCTTCAGTTGACTAAAGTGATTGTTTTCAAAGTACCTCCTGCCAAATCTTTCAGTGAGCTCAAAAATAAAGCTATCTATCCCCTTCACTCTTCTCTCCAGTGGTAAGCTGTAAAGGAATTTATTCAGTACAATATAGAACATTGTCATATCACAACGTAACATCTTTGGAGAAATTCAAAGAGCCTTTTTTGGCAAAAAAGACAGAATAATATCTGTATTTTCTATCCAATCTTAAAGTCATACTTTTGTTACGTTATAGATTTTAACTCAAGCCTGTATTTATATTGTTTAAAATATCTGTGTAAAAGAACATCTAAGCAAATTTGAGACTCACGGTACTCACCATGACCATGAAACTAGATGTGAAGTGAATCTAATCACACCTAATATTAGACTAAATTCAGGTACTTTAAAAGGTATCCCCATAAAAAAATTCAAACATTGTCCGACTGGTTAAAAAGAAAGGGGTTTCATTCAGTTGGGATGTGAATTCATGTGGGAATGCTTAGGATATTTTTATATAATAGGGATATTTTTTACATATTTCACAAACATGTTGCTGATTACCATGCTTTGAGTTTGTTTTAAAATGGTTTTAATACTGTGGGATTTTAATACATTTATTCATCTCGGTATATGTGGAACTTGAAACAAATACAAGTGGACCAATGTAGCTGAAATATTGTTACGGCTTTGCTAGGAGGAATTAGTTAAACTGGTCATGGATAATAATGACTTTCAAAAGCCTCCAGGAAGAATTTGATATAAGTGGAAATCTGTTATATCCAGGATTTAGTTAAATTTTTCAAAAGAGCTTGAATCCAATGATTTACTCACAAGTTCTATAGAGTTCCTTTTATAACATTATGGAGGTGCTTTCGAATGTAGACACCCATTGAGAATATATTTTTGCCATATCTACTGCATTGAAATAAATTTTAAATATATTAAAGTGTGCTATGAAGACTACTTCGTGGTTATCAACAGAACTACTAAACAACCCTATGAGGACTCATGTTAGGCATTTTTTAAATTTGTCAGTAATCTTAATTAAAGTTTAATAGGAAACATTTGTGTGGCTTAAAAACCATTAATTAAAGAATAATAAAGTCTTATAGTTTTTGAATACAGCTATTTCAGTTCTTAGAAAAGAAGCACAAGGAAATATTTGTTATATCAATAAATTGTTTATTAAAGTTTTAAATTAGGCTAAGCAAATAACATTATGTTCTTTTCTATCATCTCTACAATATTTTGCTCTCACTTTCTTCATAGCTACAGATTTCATAATAAAAGTAAACCTCATCAGTGCTAATAAATATAACAGGAATATAATAAATAAGGACAAGTATGAAGTAAAACACACATTAATATAGGGTCATAGAGACAAGTTCATATCATGAGAGCCACAACCAGTGATTCTCAACCACAGCTTCTAGTAGGCTATAACTTCCATTACCAAATATTATTCATTCTAATATTCAATAGATAATTTTTGTTTACGTTGAATGCAACAAATATGCCTTCTGGCACCAGATACAAAACCAGTAATAAGCCACAGGTTTTATAAATTATTTCACTGAAGATTTTCCTGGTACTGTTATTGTCATAAAAAAATTTAAAAGCAGAAAACAATTAATCAAATGCTATCATTATCCCAGGTTCAGTGTTCAAATATAATAGTTATAGGCTATTTCTAATTTGTTATACCAGTGGCTTTTTTATGCCAGTTGGTACAAGTCCTCTGGACATATCTACTTCCTTTTCTTGTTTCTTCTCATGAATCATGATTTATTTTTAGGAAAGAAAACATCATTGAACAACTACTACAATTGTTGGACAGAAAAACTATAGAAGAAATCGAGAGAAACAAAGAGGACATTATTCAAGCGTTAATAATCCTTCCAAATTTGGTTTTGAAAAACTCCAAGAATGCTCTACAGATAGAGATGTTGACATCTCAATTAGTAAATGTGGTAATCCAGCAATGCTCTGACGACAAGGGATCATTGCCCTCAATGTTGCTTCTACTGTCCCAAGCTATGAGTGCAATTTTTCTTGTTTGTGATAAAAGCGAATATGAAAACATAGAATTTGAGAACATAGTCAGTGCTCTTCTTCCTTTGATGAGAACCCACGTGTTGGCTCTTCAGACATTGGAAATTTTGGTAAACATTGCCACAACAGAGGTGTTAAAAGATATTTCTGCAACATTGATGGATGAACTTGTTGATAATCTTGCTTCTCCATTTCGTCAGGTAACGTCTAGTCTAAACATGACTTTAATATATGGTATTTATGTAGTAGGAAGACTAGTAGGAACTTCTTTCATTTTTGAAATCTTATCTCTTATCATCGAGTTCTAAAACCTTAAATATGTTAATTCAATCTGTTGTATGCTTGAAAAATGTATTTGATTTCAGAGGACAAATTTAAGTTCAGATAATGAGAGATGATGAGGGCTTGTATTTAACAGAGCTCAGCTATGTGATCAGTTGATAAAACATTTGTCTTGCAATTTGTAAAGACAAATTTTATTTTCAATGCAGTATTTTTATTTATTGAAATATTGTTTCTTCTGTTTATTTGCTGTCTGTCAGTGTCATGATTATGTTACTGTCTGAATTAAGACATTTGACTTATTACTATAGTAATATCTTGTCTAACTTTAGATTAAAGAAACATTGTATTGTATTATGTTATTACAAGAACAAATATGTATTAGTTTAGCACCTTTTCTCTACCCAACTAGACTAATCTTAGCGGTTATTCATAGGAGAAACAGAACTGGTCTGAGTATCGATCCTTGTGGTAGTCATCATTGTAAAGTGACACCACTTAAAATGTAAGTTACGTTTAGTGCACTTCACAATAAACTAATTCTAATCCAATTAGTTTAAATCCAACAAATTTATTCATATATGTAGATGTACAGTTTTGGCTGATATAAAAATGCTTTTTACAGATAAGATTACTGAGTGCTAGCATCCTGCAAAGTTTACAAACAGATGCTGGTGAAGATCTATACAATATGCTATCAATAATTGTGTCAGCTGAGGGTATCGGAGCGACTGTTCATGAGTACAGGGACAAGCTGCGACAGCTGCAAATGCTAGAGTGTCCCGACAATCCTGAGCGCCAAAGTCACTTCAAGGTCGCTCTTAACTATCTGTTGGGTAACCTCTATGTCAACTTCAAGCTGCTATGGGAACCTGTATCCAAGCTGGTGGTGACATATGCCAAACACATGCCAGCTGCCCAGTTCTGGCCGGTGTTTGTTTCCCGTCTCAACCTCGTTGTGCAGCAGATACAACTGGGAGTGTCCACTGGAGATAGCCACAATTATATCTGTAAGTTAGATTTTACAGTAAAAAAATATTTTAATATTGTTAGTTCTCCTTTAAAGATTTTATACACATATATAATAGCACAAACTAAAAGAGGAAGGGGGAGGATGCAGGCAGATAGATGAAAAGAATGTTAGTACCATAATACCCTTTCAATTCACTTCATTCCAACATGTACAATATTTTGACTCCGTAAATACAGTTCCAGTTGGCTCTACAGTCATAATCTTCTGTATTTAAGTTATCCAGCTCTGCTTCTATCAGGAGTCCATTGCCACACTTTTTTGATCCATCTTATTCATCCATTCTCTTTCTCTGTATATGACGAATCTTTTTTCATATATTATGTTCCTAGTGAAATCCTAATCCTAATAATATTATAAATGCGAGAGTGCTTGTATTTGTTTGTTTTGCTTTCACACGTAAAATATTCAACCTGAAATTTTATATTCCATGTACTGGAATTTTACATAAGTAATATTCCAATGTTCCATGTACTGGAATTTTACATGGACATTTTTACGGTCACTGTGATGAATCTATTCTTATTTCAAAAATCCCTCCGGGCTATGCCCCACGGTTCTGTAAAGTAGTGACAAATCCCATCTTGTTCTTTAACCCAATGGGTAACTTGGTCAAGCTTTACTCGTTGCTGGCAAGCAGGTCTAAATAACTTTTCCTGAGCTCCACTCATGCTATTTCTAGACATTAATGAACTCGTAATTGTTTGTTTCTCCGCTAGATTGTAGTTGAGTGCCCTCCTGCATCCTTATGAGCATTCATTCCGTTTCATTTTATTATGTTGGCAAACTTGAACCAAAACAGGTTGCTTTATTATTGTTTACATTTTGCCATGTGCTCGATTTTCGTGACTTCAACGTTCTGCTTACATTCTGCACATAGTGTTCTCAAGGTTTTGTGTTTAACTGGTTTTAGTTGTTGAATGAGTTTATAGTTTATCTGTAAATACAACTGTGTGAATGGCAATAAAGCTTAAATTCATTGTTAACTAGTGAAAGGTTCTTATTCTGACCAGATAATAGAACACATTTTGATTTGGAAGAGTTTATTATCAGTTTATTAATATTTAGCCAATATAATTTCATTAATATGCTTATGCACATATGCTTATGCTATGTCAGTTCCTTTTCTTGGTAAAAATCCAAATTGATTTCTGGACAAGATGCTCCTATCACTAAAAAATTTTAAAAACCTGTCTTTAAATATTGATTCAAATATTTTAGTTATTGTACTGATTACAGAGATAGGACGATAAGAGAACACTTCTGTGGTTTCTCCCCACTTAAATACAGGAATAGCTGCTGCCGTTTTAAATTCATTAGTCATTTTACCCCTTCACCTAATGACCTTAGTGAATAAATTATACAAAATCGGTGCAAATATGTTTACATTCTCTTTTATCACAAATGTATTTATACCATCAAGACCACAACCAAACTTGTTTTTCATACAATTTATCTCATTTTACTATATCCATGTATTGCACTTTAAAATCAGTAATCAAAACATATTGTCTTTGATCCTCCAGAAAAACATCCTGGCCAAACTCTTCATTCCTTAATCTAGAAACTATGCTAGAAAAATACTTATTAAAAGTATTTCCAACCAATCGCTCATTCCCCTCCACTTTTACTTATCATCACCAATTACAATACTATCCATGCATTTCTTCCTTCTATTAGTAATTTTTTTTACAACATTCAAGTGCTTTTTTGAGTCGCCATTACACCTATAAGGTTGAAATAGTAATTAGTTTTTCTTGTCTTATCTGCTTAGTTGCCATTTTCAACAATTGTTTAAACATATATTTGAAAACTAAATTATTTCTGTTTTTGGCATATTTTTTATACACACTATTTTTACGATTACTTAATCGAATTAAATTATTTGTTATCCATTCACTCCTATATCTGTTCCTGCTGTTAATTTTTTCAAGGTACACGATACAGTAAAACATTTATTATAAATACTGAGAAATTGTGAAATGCCACTAGTTACGTTTGGGCTGTTAACTACTGGACTCCAATCAGCCAATAACAATTGTCTTTTTAACAAACTAGCATCTGATACCTTTACAAAGTTGTCATTATTTGTTTTAATCATTGCACCCGACATACAAACACTTAAGGTATCACACTTAAAATGTATTACCTTAGGGTTACGTATTAATGCGTGGTCCAGACAAGAACTTACTTCCCTATCTACTCTAGTCAGGGAATTAACCAGATTTACAAAGCCATTTGAGGCGAGAGTGTTTAATTAATCCTTACCAGAGCCATTGTTTTTTAATGGGCAGATATTCATATCACCAATTACTAGCATTGGATCATTTTTTAATTCTAAAATGTTTTCCAAATCAGGTTTAAATTGATTGTAATTTGCATTGTCTATAGAATATTGTACTGCCCCATCTCGCCCTCCTTTATCCACACTTCTGTCAGTTTTATTATTAGGCATTTAATTACAAGGCTATTTAAATCAAGTAACAATTCATCAAAGTGTTTTTAATGCTACGAATATTTAGGCAAAAAATACTGAAATTTAGATCTCAATTTTGATTCATGAACAAATTAATTTGAAAAACTTAAAAAATATACAGCTGTTAATTTTACTTATTTGCTAATTATGTCAAATCCAAGTTTGCATAGGTCTTCCATGTTATAGATTCAACATTTCTTGTCATTTTCGGACTTCCTCACGTAAATCTTGCCTTCTGGGAACCATACGAGTTTAAATCCAATGTCTCTTAGTCGTTTTGATTGGGAGAACAGGTTCTTGAAGAAAGGCGTCAGGTGCTCATTAACGTATACATTTGTTTTTGATACTCCTGCTACAATGTCCATTGATTTGATTTCTTGATGTTTCGAAGCGGCTTTACTCTTTTTAAGAAATCTATCACGCTTGTGCCTGTTGGTGAACTGGAGTACAATAGGTTTGGGTCCATTTACATGTTTTTTTTGGGATACGATGCACGGCCTGCACATCTAGATTAACATCAATCGGCTCTTCAATTATATCAGAAATTTTGTGTAAAATATATTACCCATACTTTCTCCATTAACTTCTCAATCCGTACATTTTTATGTCTATTATATTGTAAGTATTCAATGTCTGTTCTAAGCACTGTGACATCATTCTTCAAGTAGGAGTTCACATCTTGAAGGGATTGGTTGGATTTTTCAAGTGTTATAACAGTCTCCTTTAACAACTTAACTTTCCTATCATAATCATAATTGTTTTTAGAAAAATATTGAAGAAAGTTTTAAAATCATTAAGTTGTGATTTGTGCTCTACTTCAAATTGAGAAAATATACTTTTGATAGTTTGATCCATCTTAGCCAAAAACTTATCTTCTATTTTAGTTTAAAATTCCTGCAGGATAGTTATTAGGTAACAGTCTTACCACGAGTGCTGCATGCCTTACACTTCCACTCTGCTGTGTGTGTGTGTGCACGCACGTGCGCATGCATGTATAATTGATTGGTAAAACAAGACAAACTCAACTATGGTGTCGAAAATATAATTCATGCAAACCAGAAGTACATATCCGCATAGCCAAAAATAAAAAACATTCGTGATTTTGCTTAACATCTTGAGCTCTCAACCATGAACACTGTGGTTAAACAGTTGCAGATGTACCCAAATTATGCCTCCTGCCGTTTCAATACTACATAGAAATTTATAAAATCACATTTGCATCAGCTGAAAAGCTAAGAAGACTTCTACTAAATAATTCCTCTACAATGGCCTAAAATACTGCAATTGTTACTGAAATCATTGGAGATCTTAAATCAATAATCATTGGTGAGAAATCAAATTATTTAACAGGTACTTATAACTATCACCTATCTCAGGAGAGTTTAGAATGTCATTTAAAAGGAATATGCCCATGATGTCCCTGTTTTTCAATAGTAAATTGTGTGCAAAGCAGCAGGTAACTTCTAGTATTAAATAAAATAAAAGACATTAACAAAAATATTTAACACTAACTTCCATGACAGTATGGAATCCATTATATTCTGCAACTAACTTACGTGTATTAGTGATTATTGTATTATTTCTGTCCCTTTATTATTAATTATAAAGTTTGTTTTTCTAAGCAAGTATTTAACCTTTAAGTTGTGTTAACCTTTAAGTTGTGTTAACCTTACCTAAGTATGTTAAAGTTGAAGGGAGGACTTTATAATTCAAACCTTATCTCTGATTAATGGTGTTTTTTTAATTTTTTATTAAATATGATATCAGGTTTAAAACTATAGTTTTATACAACTGTTATTAGAAAGTTTCTCATATGCAATTTTACTTTTGTCCCTGACTGCAGGTGAAGTGTTGGTTGAGGCAAGCCAGAATCTGACAAAAGTGGAAGACCGCCCCGATGTTTTTAATCACAGGCTCCTTTTGTGGCGACTGATGACGAATTTTCCAGAAGTCTGTGAGGAAAAGAACAGAGATATTGTTGTCTTGTTTCTTGACTTTTTGAAGTAAGTATTTTGGTCAAAGTTAATTAACTACCTTATTTATCCTCAATTCCATTAATCAATAGAACAGAATAGTTAGTGGTGTATTTGTAATCAGTGTATCAAATCATGTTCTATTTTCAGATCTGAATACTACAGAATCAGCCCAGATGAAATGACCACTTGGAATATAAAACAAGGGAATAGAAAGGAAAACACGCAGGTCACTGACAATATAGACAGTAGCGATCAGTATAATAATGAAGAAAAAATGGATATAGAAAATGATAATGAGGATCCAGATGAAACACAAGATTCTGACACGGAAGAGCCAACCAATGAAAACTTTGTCCCTGGTCGGAGCGCATCTAAGTAAGTTGTAAAGTTAGACTTTATGAGCTTTATATTAAATAATTTTAAATTGTCCCTTAGTAAGTTGTGTAGACCCAAAAATTGAATATTGGATTTCAGCGAAAGTGCTTATTTTTGAGACATGCAAGTAAAAAAGCTTATTTTAGAAACTGTTCAGTGTTTATTACTCTTATATTTGTGTATCTATAATAACATCAACCAAGAGTAAACAAACTTGTTTTCAGAAATCAGATATGTGACTAGTGTGTGTGAATGACTTGATACATCTTTCATCTTTGGACACTAAAATTCTGTGTTGTTGTATATTCTTAAAACTACATTTTTAGATAAAAACCCCAAATTTTCTTGACCAAGATTACTGTAACAGTTTGATTAAATTTTCACTATTTACAATCATGTAAATGTATAACAAAACGTTATATCTTTTAAAATTCTCATTAAAACTTAGGTAGAATTATAATTTTGGATCCGATCAGAATCAGAATCTCTTTATTTCATAAACATCAAGTTTAGAAAGTGTGTCATATTAACTTTAAACAATACAATTGAAATTTACTGAGATCCATAATTTCTGTACAAAAATTCATCAATGAAGTAAAATATTTGTCAATGAACCAGTCTCTCAGTTTCTTCTTTTGAGTTGTGGATAGACTATTCATGAGACTTGTTGGTAGGGCATTGAAAAACTTTGCTCCAATATAGGACGGCTTTCGAAGAGTGCTAGGCGATGTACAGGTAGGGTAAACTGTTGGAAATGTCTTGTATTATGTTGATGGTTGTGGATAAATCTCTGTAGATTCTCTTGTACAGCATGCAATTATAATTACTTCAATTATATAGATGGAGGGTACTGTGAGTATTCCCCATTCCATGAATGCATCCTTGCATGACTCTCTTGGCTTCAGCCCAGCTAGTATCCTTACATCACGCTTTTGTAGGACTAAAACTCTGGAGATTTCCTCCTGATGTGCCTCCCCAAACAAAAATTCTATATCTTACGGGCCTTTCAAAAAGTGCATAGTATGTGATTTTAACTTTTCATCTATAATTACACCCAGATGTTTTGTTGTATAGACTTGCTGTAAGTTTGGCAGTGGTGGTAGCTCGTCTTTCTTTTTCTTCCCAGTAAAGTTGTTTGGTCTTGGTTTTCATTGAAAACCTGTGTCATCAGCAAACATTACAGCATAACTATAGTCTTGAACATATTTTGGAAGGTCAAAGGTGAAGAGCACAAACAGGGACTGGTCCAAGGACAGACCCTTGGGGGACACATCTCTCCATAGGTGCTCTCTCAGATTTAACAGTTCTCGTTTCTCCATTTTTGGTTTCTTTTAGTTCAACAAGTTGGTTTGGGTTAGACAAATAGCTGCCAAACCATTTTTCTGCCACACCATGCACCCCCCAAGTCTTTTAATTTGGATAGAATTAAATCATATCCAAGACAGTCAAATGCCTTGTTTTCGGTGGTTTTTGGAACTGCTGAAATCATAGACTGATAGGCCTCAAGGTATGCTTTCGGGGTGCGCAAAAGGTCCTTGAGGCTTAAGAGCATGGCAATAGGCTGCCCCATAGAAGAAGAAGATCTAAACTTTATACAGTATTTCCAACATCTAAATTATTCACTATAAACTCTGCAAGATCTGCAAGTGCTGTATTTGTAGATCTGCCTGATATGAAGTTATGTTGGCTTTTGACCAGTAAATCATTTTGTGTTAAGTGCTCAATGAGGACTACCATTTCAAACACCTTAGAAACAGTGGGTATTAAGGAAATGAGCCTATAGTTTTGGACTACCTATTTGGAGCCTTGTTTGTGCAATGGATAAACTTTTGCGATCTTTAAACAGGAGAGAAAAATGCCTTCAGCCATAGATCTGTTGATTACTTGTATCAGAGGATAAGAAAGTTCTTCTTTGTTGCAGTATTCTAGCAGTCGTGATGAAATGTTGTCGATACCTGAAGACAGTGTATGTTTCGATGAGGTTAAAATGTTGTGTATTTCCTTAAAAGTTTTAAGTGTGAGATTTTCAAGATTACTGCCTACTCTCCATGGGGGTATTATTTGACAATATGTTTGAGGTTGACCTTACATACAGTCCAATTTTCTACAAAGCCTTCTCTGCAATGGTAGAAAAGGAATCATTAAAATGATTAGCCAATTGTAAGGTGTCCTACATTTTTTCAATTGATGTTTAGAAAGGAAGGAGTGATAGAACAAGTTGTTGGATTGTTTATGATTCTCCAAACTGCTTTATTTTTGTTCAATGCTTCAGATATTGATTGTGCATTCAAGTTTTTATGGATGCATATTAATTTTTGGTCATATGTCTTCTTACTTATGTTAGTTGCAAGTCTATCTTCTTCTTTACCATTCAGGATCTACTTTTGCTGGACATCTAGAAAACGCTTTTTAAGGACAATCACTTCTGGTTCAAAGTATTTCTTCTGATTGTTACTTGGACCTCGAGACTTTTTCTGGGCAAATTATTTCATTTGCTACCGTAATATTACTTATAACCTGAGAGCAGGCTTCTTCTACATCTGTTGCATCCCTCACTCTGTTCCATGTTTGTATTGCCAATAGATCCTTAAGCTGTTTTAAATTTGGATTGTTGAAGCTCCTGTAAGTTGATGTTGGTATGGCCTTAAGTTTTGAGGAAATTTTTATTTTGCAGTATTGGCCTGTGTGATCAGAAATTCCAGTATTCATGATCTCAACTGTAGTATGGTCTAAGGGCATGTTAGAGCAAAAAAGGTCTATAGATGAGATTGAATTCTTTGTAATTCTTGTTAGTAGAAGGGACATCCTCTGAATGTTATAAGATAAATTACTTTATTGAGTTTGATGTTTCCCTTTCTTTTTCCCATGTCCTATTCAAGCAGTCAATGTAGAAGTCTCCTACTATGAAATTGAGCTGTTGTCAGTTGGTAGAAATTCTAGTAAGTCATTTAATGTTTGAAGACCTTCGTCTAAACAAGCACTTGGAGCTCTGTTAAGACCAACTATATATGGCCAATTGTTCTTATGAATTTGAACCTTAACTACTGCTAGTTCAAAAACCAGCTCTTTACTGTGTTCATTTGCTAAAATTTCTTTAGTTGTATTGTCAATAAAACTGGATTTAAATATGGCCACTCCTCCCTTGCTATGATCCTTTCTACCAAATGTAGCTACATGGGAATTAGCAGCTAGGGGACTGTGAATTAGTTTCACAGTAGAAATTGTGTCTGCATGTAGCCCATATTCTGTGGGAATCACGAAACACATTTAACATGTGTCCACATTTAAAAACAGGCTGCTTAGGCATTTTGTAGTTGCTGGGTGGTGCGTGAAAGAATCTGTATGACTATCTTCAACTTTTTTGCCAAACCTGTCTATGTTTTCATGACATATTTTGTCTTGGTCAGATTTGAATTGAGGAAAGTTCTAGACCAAGTTCTCCTCGAATGGCTTATCTCAAAAAAATTTAGGGTTACTGTTAGAATTGGATTTTGGAGTGGAGAATTGATGGATGTATCAAACTGTTAAGATGAATCATTTTGATTTAAATTGTCATTTAATTGTTCAGTCATGGTGAGTTTTATCAGTTTTTTAGACAGGGTTTGGCTGCTCTCTCAGTAGTGTTTTCATTCAGCTTTTTTTTGACAGGTTTTGGCTGACTCCCTCAATTGTGTTTCATTCAGCTTTTTTTGACAGGTTTTGGCTGACTCCCTCAATTGTGTTTCATTCAGTTTTTTGGCAGGGTTTTGACTGACTCCCTCATTCAAATGGTGATTACTCATCTTCAAGTAATGTCTGCTGGTTAAAACTCCTGGCTTTTCAGCAAGTCTGTCAATATTTTTGGTGAAAAACTCCTTATAAGTCTCCCCTTTCCTGAGTAACAGAGCAGTATAATATAGTGAAGAGATTTTTTTTCCTGTTCTGGGTTTTTGTATCAAGTGAATGAATTTGATCTTTATTTATAGTAGTTGGAGACCATTTTGTGATATTAATGTTCTGCTGAGGAGGATTGTTGAGTAACCTCGTTTTTCCACAATAAGGTGGCATAGTTAACTTACTTTTTACCACTTGTAAAGAAAAGTGATTCTTCTTTTTATGTTTTCTTTTTGTATTACTCTTGTCTAAGTAAGAGGAAGTTAATTCAATTGGAGGTTTTAGTTGATTTGATTTATTCCACCAATTATTTTGAAGATCCTACTGCCTCTGTACTTAAATTTTCCTAGCTACACACACACACAATATTGGTCTTTCCTGAGGATATTTAGAAAACTGTTCCAGTTTTCTTCTGAGCATATGAAGTCCATGTGATCTTATCTCTTTTTAAGGTTACTCAACTCAGGAGCTGAAGGAAGGGGGTATTCCATGAGTGATGGCAGGTTTTTCAGTAAACTGGATTTTCTGTTCATGTGTGCCGTTAATGGAAGTGTTACAGACTGTTTCTTTTTGGAATTCTAATTTGATTTCAAAATCTGCAATTATCCTTTCCAATTTTGAAATTGTTTTTACTTGGTCATTAATTAAGTGAGTTTGTTCAATGTCACTATCTTCATAATGTTTCTGAATGTCTTGTTTTGGAAGTATTTTTTTATCCAATTGAAATTTTAAGCTCTCTATTCACTGATGCAGCTTGTCAATTATATTTTTATACCTATTTGCTGTTGTATCTGCCTTTCCTCAATAACTTCCTCTTTGCTAGATAATGAACCTTCCAATCTCAGGATCTTTTCTTTTAAAAGGCTTAGTTGTCCTTTAATTAGAATTTTCATGTATTAATGTATTTCCAGCTTCAACTGCAAGGTTTAAGGGTGTTTCTTGGTCCATATCTTCAATATTCTCTATACTTTTAATTTTTACTTCAACGATGTCCATGTTGTCAATTAACTTAGTGGACAGATTACTATTATTGGGGCTTTTGGTAATACAAGTGCTGCAGGACCAAGTATCAATTTCTGTTTTAGTTAATTTTTTAAGGCTTTATCGAAAATATTCACACATGCTGCATGATGCCACTAGTGCACAGTCCTGTACAGTGTATTGCGGAATATTTAACTCCAATACTACAAACACCACAGGAGTGTTTAGATTGCTGTTTATTGATTTGAGACATTTTGTTGTAACTGTTCCTGTATTAAAAATGTTAAAACTGAAAAGTTCTAGAATTGAATTTTAAGTTAAGAATTAATACATTAAATGACTGTCAGTGAGAACAATTTAATGTGTAGATGCACAAGCAGAGTAGTTGTGTAGAGTGTCAGATGCTGAGTCTGCACTGTCAGCAGTGCTGGATCACCGCTTCCATATAACTGTGACTTTGCTTCACAACAGGTGTACTAGATTGTGTAGCATAGAGCTAATTACATCACAATTATTGCGTCACTAACTTATGAATTGGCTATCCCAGTATTGTTAGATTTATCCTTCAGTTAGCATAAAGAAATGTGGTTGGATCCATCTTTGTTAAAATAAAACTTTCTTGATGGTAAGTGTTCTTCAAGTGTAGTACAAAGCTGCCTGTGAAATTTAGGTCAGCAACTCCTGAAGCTTTTAAGTAGTACTTATCTTGTTTCTTTCAAAGGGTGTTGTTAAGTTTTTAATGTGAATGGACTTACAATATTCCAGGTAAGGCGGTGTTCAGAGGTTATTTGTTTAACTAAACCTGAAACAATCACTAGTTTACTTGAGACCACTTTCACTGAGGCTGTAGTCAGTCAGCCATTTTTTATTTTAATGTAACTGAAACAGGGACAGTTGAATTTGTTTATTTTTGTGACGTTATTCTTATCTTGGATCCATCTAATCCAAGGTCCAGTGAAAAAACATTTAAATCTAGATTTACTGTAACTGTATCACTGAATGAGTGTTATCTATAGTAAGCTAAATCAAATACGATTTTTTGGAATTTGGGTTGAAATATTTGTAAGTTTTTATTGATCGAGTTATGAAACCTTTCCTTTCCTTTTCCCTTTTTTAGTAGGTGTAACCTAAAATGAGAAGTTGTAATACATATTTTGGAAATAGTTACTTCAATGTGTTGGTGTTGAAACCTTGTATGGTAGAAAGACAGGATTGCAAGTCTAAATGACGTTTCCGGCCGAGTTTCCTGGAACTGTGACGTCACAAGTTTCGGCCCCTCCTGGGGCCGGTCGCATATTGCACTGGTCCCGTACTGTCGAAAGTTGTTGTTACGAGCGCTCTGCTGCTAATATCACTTACTTATTTCATTGAAAGTCCAGGATGATTGTCCAAATGATATTTCCGTTTGTTTTCCTTTGACGTTACAAGCTCGGCCCCAATTTTGGCCTGCCGCATATTATAGCCTTATCACTATTCTTACTAGTTATAAATAATATATATATACCACCTTCACCTATCCAGTCTTTTACTGCAGACAGTCATGGGAAGCTTCAAAGCACTGACCCATGCACAGGCCAGGCTTTTCAGGGCATGTTACACAATGGAAAGCAGTTTTCACATTTGGTTTGCCATTTTTCGTGCACTGCCTACACTTCTTTCTCTTGGTACGGCTGACGTTTGCCTCTTGGCCTTTAATTTTGTCTAACTTGTGAGCCTCTTTTCTCATTCTTTTTTGACCTGGAGTTTCAACAACATTTAAGAGAGGCAGTAAAAGTCCTTTGATCACTTCCAATCGAAAATCATATAGCGTCATTTTTTGGTTGTACATGCTATGCAGTTGATGTGCATTCATCAAAATCATTTGTATTGTTTGTACAAAAATTTTTGTATACCACCTGATGGTTTTTCTTTCAAATGGGGGTATGTCATCATCTTATCGGCACAATCAACACCATATGAGCATTGTATTTTACTATTGGGAGAGGTTTAGGCTTAGTTCAACCTCTTTTGTCCACAAAACCCACCATTTCATTTACGTGTTCAGTTGAGATGTATGACTGACCTTTTGTCTTTCCATTTCCCAATCATTACACTATATGCATAGCGTGCAATTGTCTCACCCTTCTTCAGGGGCTGATTGGTTTTTCTTGGGGTGTAAATTTTTGACAAACACGTAATGTCCCCGTGCAATATGTTTTTTCAGCTAATAATTTCGAAGCAAAGGCGTAGCTGTTTTAAAAATTGTCTATATACACTTGCCCCAAATAATCCTTCAAAAGGTGTAGGTCAACCTTCTCCGTATGCCCTACACCACCTACGGTAGTATCTGATTTGCCCGTGTACATGAGGAATCTAAGAATAAATCCCTGATGCTCTGTCAAAGTATACAATTTGACACCAAACTTGTGTCTTTTTCCCTTGATGTACTGACGGAAGTGTAATCTTTTTCTCCACAGTACCCATAGCCTCATCGAGAGAGGGTAACTCTTTTTGAGGGTAGTAAACACTTCTCATTTTGTCATTGAAGTAACCTACAACGAACTGAATTTTTTCTATGGAGTTTGCAGTACCGGGGTCAAGAGCATTGTTGTTTATTTTGCAAAAATGCAAACAATGCATAATGGACAAGAACCTGTCCTTCGACATAAAATTACTAAAATACTTGAAATTGAATAAATAATCTGCACTGTTAATCTGCATAAATAATGTTTTCCAATAGTCTTGGATTTGATTCATTTTTATTGTGCCTGTGTGCAATAAAACGCCTAAAAATGTCTTCAGCTCAGGTACAGTGATGTCTTTCTACGCATTGATTCTTGATTTCGGTGTCAAGGCTGGTTTACTGTATACACAATTGAATGCATAAGCATTTGTAAATTTGCAAATATTTTCTAGGAAAACATTGTCAAGTAGGAGTGTGAAAAAATCTATTAGGGAACCAACCCCCGGAACTGATACTAACAAAGATTCGGTTCTGATGAATTCAATAGGCCTCATACCTGTTGTTGTAATACTCCAAGTTGGAACCTCAATAACAGTAGCCTCGTCGTCACTTTCATAACAAGCAGATGAATTGTCTGAGGAAGAGTCGTCATCAACTCTTTGTATGAAATCCACAGAACCATCACTGTCGTACTTTTGTTCATTGCTGGAGTGAAAGTTAGTCTGACCAGAGGTACCTGGCACTGCAGGATCCATTTTTATAAAAAAACACACAAATAATGTAGAGAAAGAATTACACAGTTGATATACCAGAAACAACACACTAAACACTCAAAGATTACAACGGGCTCCTATTGAAAAAGAACCGTTACGGGTAAACGTGAACGAAACCAATCATAATAAAGCGTTGGTCATAACCTAAAATGCGGCAGAGATTGAACAGTCTACAACGAATGGCTGAATCACACTGAGGGTTTGTGTGTAGAGCGGCAAGGCGGCCATCTGGGGACGTCCATATTGCGCGCACAGGTCTGCCGTCCCCTAGTGGGGCTGGCCGCACTGAATGTGTTAATAGATAAAAGTGTTGAAATATTTATTGTACAAATAGATTGTGTGAGCTTATAACAATTCAAATTGTCTTATAATATGAATTAAATTGAAATTGTCCAAATTCTTGGTTAACAACTTAATTGAAGTTACATGTTTAGTGTAGGCTAATAAATACTAGATAGGAACTTAAATTTAAAATACCATTGCTTCTATGATTACATAGTTTCTATAGATTCTGTGATTCTGTGATATAGAACTGCTTCTATGATTCTAAGTTTATGATTACACACTGCACAAAGCGATTTAACACAAATTAGAAATTCCATTGCATGAATATATTACTTTTGTTCACATTGTCGTTTCAAAATTAATTTATTTTAATAGTTTGCAACTTTAATTAAAATATATAAAAAATATATATATATATATATATATTATAAATACCATAGGTATTGTAAAACAGTCGGAAGTAAATCAAGATGGCATCCTTCTGACCAAACCAATACTGAGGCTTATTTACGAGGCGTGCTCAGAAAGTAGTACATTTCATTCTACTAATTATGTTTTTCTTGTTTTTTTTTTAACTGTACTTACTGTCTGAACACGCTTCGTATGTACTATATCGACTGTATTTCTGATCTAGTTGCACATAATATGAACTAATTTATGATTGAAACATTAGTTTAAAACTATTGAAAGTGGATTCAACACTAGGCTCTAAGATCGAAACTCTCTTATTATGTATATTTATTTTCGAATTCTCTATAATAAATTCTGTACTTAAAGATCTAAACTTAATTTATATTTATAGATAATAATTTTTTCAGGAGTTTATTGGCTCATCTCGCTGTATTTGGACGGCTACGTAACCCTAGATCGATGTTCAGAGAACCGGAACTGAACAAAGCTTATCACGATCTGTTGACGCATAAAAATCCAGATATCCAGAAAGCAGCTTTGGATTGTATTATGACCTACAAATACAAATACCTTGTTCCCTACAAGTAAGTAAATTGTATAATTCAGTTTTCGTGATTGTAATATCATTCTTTCTTTTCATATATTCTTTCATATAAAAAAAGTGCAAAATATTGTTGTTAAAATATTATTGATTTCTGTATATTTTTTTGCAATTGAAAACACAATCAATTTTATGCTGTACAGTTATTTTTTTATCTTCAAATTAAATGTTTAGATGGTTGTTTTCTTTTTTGTGAAAGAGTTAAGCTACCAAGTTAGTACTTCTCAGTCACATGCTTAACATTCATTATTGATAATGGATGATTTGAAAGAATAACAGGATTACAAAAAATTAATGAACATAATGATGAGAAATGTTTGTAATAATAAGATCCTTCAGTCATACCTATTACTGGTGCTCCAAAAAGATGAAAGATTAACAGTCTGTTCTGATTCGACACTGTTGTAATTGCTTGATGGACAAAATATATTTTACTTTTGAAGGGACCACCTCTATGGATTGATTGATGACAAGACTTTCAAGGACGAGGTGACGCTGTTTAGAATCGACACAGATAATGATTTGATTCGCCCAGAGCATAGAGCTGAACTTATTCCAGTTGTTTTAAGGTGGGTGTTTTATTGCTTTTATCAATAGTTGTTTTTACTGATTCAATAATTTAATAAAAATATTTCTGAAGTAATGCACAAAAAGTATTTAAATTTACTAATTGTAGTAGATTTCATAATTAAAATATTTTCTTTGTTACTCTAGGATTGTGTACAGCAAAATGCTGAACAGAAGTGGTGTCAGAACTGGGAGCAAATCGGCCAAGCAAGTTCGTCGCTCTATAGTGTTTCGTTTCCTAGCAGGGTGCAAGCATGAAGAGCTGCTATTTTATCTGCACATGGCTTTCAGGCTTTACACTCCAACTGTGCAAGGTACAGTATGTAGAAATTGTTTTATTTTATTTTAAAAAGGACAATATACAGATTTGTTACATTGTGCTCTTTTCGAGCAATACTTGCAGTTAGTTACCTTATAGGTAAGTAGGGTTCTCCTTTAGATGAAGTACTCATAAAGCACAATTTATTTTTGAATTATGACTCAATTTGTTTTTTAAGATAAAATGAGCCCCACCCAAGTTGTTTCTGTTCTTTTAAATCGGATATTAAGAACACTTGAATATAGAGATTGTAAAGATCTAATTGTTTTTATTGTTGTATTTAAAAAATATAAAATAGCAGTGTAGATGAAGCCATATTTTAATGCTGTAATAAACCCCTCACTTCTGCAACAGTGCAATTAAACTTTGTTGTTTCATTAAGGCAAATATATTAACTGTAATAATTAAGTTCCTTTCTGAGAATTTGTTCACTTATCTATAATTTCTAAGTAGACAAAACCAGTATTGTACCCTTCAGTTATTGAATTTTGTCCACAGTAATTTTAAATGTAAAATATGTTTTGTAACATCTTTTTGTGTTTTTATTATTAAAAATTCAGTTATTCACATTTACTGTCTGTGATATGATAACAAAATGTTTTAAAAATGAAAGTATAGTGAATTGAAATTTCGATGTAGTATCATGGCACTACATCTAATATTAAAATACATTTTTACTTAAATATTGCAAAGTATGTTCCAGATGGGACTTGTCAGCAACAATCAGACACAAAAGTCTGATTGAACCTTTCCCTTGCTGCGAGTCTCTATATTGCCTTTTTCCTTCACTCTTTCCAAAATATATTTTTTCCCACTGTGAGTCCTGTCCATCTCATTCTTCTTGTTATTATATGTGTTGTCAAATATACTAGAAATGCAAAACTGTGACTTAAAATGACTTGTTTATTATGCTTCTGCTAGACATTTACCTTTATGATTGTTGGAAATCACAACTAATATTCTCAATTATTTGTAAAATTTTCAGAGAATGTGGGTGCGATGGTATCACACATCCAGGACTCCCTGAATTTGTGAATTTGTAATTTTAAATGTAAAATATGTTTTGTAACATCTTGTTGTGTTTTTATTATTTAAAATTCAGTTATTCACATTTACTGTCTGTGATATGATAACAAAATGTTTTAAAAATGAAAGTATAGTGAATTGAAATTTCGATGTAGTATCATGGCACTACATCTAATATTAAAATACATTTTTACTTAAATATTGCAAAGTATGTTCCAGATGGGACTTGTCAGCAACAATCAGACACAAAAAGTCTGATTGAACCTTTCCCTTGCTGCGAGTCTCTATATTGACCTTTTTCCTTCACTCTTTCCAAAATATATTTTTTCCCACTGTGAGTCCTGTCCATCTCACTCTTCTTGTTATTATATGTGTTGTCAAATATACTAGACATGCAAAACTATGACTTGTTTATTATGCTTCTGCTAGACATTTACCTTTATGATTGTTTGGAAATTGTGATGTTCGTGGCCGGTGGTAATAATACTGGGTAATAAAATTACACCAATTCAGGAAAACTATTGTACTACATCTTGGTCGGGAGGACGCGGGTTTTCATGGACCGTGGGTAAAACTGGACTGGGGAGAAACACTCGCTGCTGGAACGGTAAGGTACGTTGGCGGGGGAGAAGTGGCGTGACCTCAGTAGCCAAAATAGGATTTATTCAAAACAGTATGGTCTCATATTACGTCACATACATATAACCGCCAACGGGCCCAGATCGATAATCAACATTCCTATCTTAACAAATATATTTTAGATAGCTGACTATTTATATTAGATTCAGATATGTACGCCACATTTCCTCCCTTCCAAAGTTGAAAAACACTGCTAAAATAAACATACTACATAGTTTAACCAAAAAAAAAAAAAACATTGTTGAAATTCAATTAACACATTAATACAGTAACATCAATAAATTTTCCTTAAACTACAATAAAGCAAAATGGTATGAACGCTTTGGTTATCACAACTAAGACAAATAAAACAATGTAATGAAACAAACTAAAATAGAACAAAACAATATAATTTACAAGTTCAGCCTATCCACGGGATTTCTAATCCGCACAGGATAGCGTCTATCATTGTTGTTGTTTGGGAACAGCTGGCGCGGCATGACAGCTGCCGTCGCAGCCGGTGACGTGTTGCCACGATCAGCTGTTTGTTTTTACCGTTAGAACGGCACGACACTGAGAGTAGGGGAGGGGAGCGAGCCACACGGCCGCTCGGCGGAGAGTGGGGACTCACTGCTATTGGCTCTCGGCCCGACCACCAGCGTCATGACCGGGGGGAAAAAGGGAACTGTCATCGAAAGCGTCAGCTGATTTCTACCTGTTTGTTTACATCAGCTTGGCTCTCCCTGCACGGCTACAATCTGATCAATATGCCGTCTGAACACAATGCCAGACGTCAATTCAACTTCGTATATAACATTGCTGATCTGCTTAATTAACCGTAGCACTAATCCATTTGTCGCGGGTGCGATAGTCCCTAACAATTACATTTTGACCAGGATAAAATTAGTCTAACTTTAGTTCCAGAGAAATACTCCTTTTGCTTGTCTTGTCTTTTACTAACTGTCATTGACAGGTTAGGCCTTAATAAATCTAACCTAGTCCTTAATTGCCTATTAAACATCAAGTTTGCTGGGGTCTCATTGGTGGTAGCAATGAACAGCATTTCGATAATCAAAACAATATTCTACTTAAAGCTATATTTACATCTTTCTTATCACGTTAAAGCACATTTGATCTTATTCTTAGCATATTTGACAGAGTTCTCTGCCAAACCGTTACTCATGGGGATGGTATGGAGGACTCAAAGTATGTCTGATACCATTGTTTGACATAAAAATTATGAAATTCGAATGAGGAAAAATGGGTGGACCATTGTCACTGTGGACAGTCCTCTGGCAGACCAAACCTACTGAAACAAATCTCTTAAATGATTTATGGCTACATTGGCTGAAGTGGAAGCTACAGGAAACACTTCCAGCCACTTGCTGTGTGCATCAAACAATTAGTAGATACATTTTTCCATTAATCGGACCTAAATAATCCATGTGAAGCCTTTGCCATGGACTTGAGGGATAATGCCACGTATGCAGCTGACACTTGCTAGGGTTATTTCTCTCCATTAAACAGGAAAAACAATTATTTGCCAGGGACACAATTTGATCATCAATATTAGGCCACCAAACATAACTACGAGCTATCGATTTCGTCATTTTGACTATACCCATGTGGGGATGAGTGAAGCTCGTCCAGCACATATTTTCTCATTTTGCTAGGCACTACTAATTTGTAACCCCAAACCAATATATTAATTTACTATAGACAACTCTTCCCTCCTTGCAAAATATGGCAACAACTCCTTGTCATCCCAGGGATGCTATTGGGCCACCCGTGCCTTACATAACCAATAACTTTGCATAAAATTGGATCTTTTAGCGTTTCTGCTTGTACATTCTCAAAAGTTAAGGGCACAGAGCTTTCCAAAAGACAATGCAAAATAACTGCCCTTCCAGTGGTCATCGTCGCTCACCTTTCCAGGCTCTTTCATTTGTCATGGTAGCCTGCTGGAATCGCCGTCCGGCATTACCGTGAATTCAGACTGATATTTAATATATTCTATATTAAACTTTGTACCCTGACAAAAATTATAAAACTATAGCGTCTGCCACATCCTTCGCTAGGACGCTAAACACCTGACAAACCCTTATGAAGGACCAAACATATTGATGAGGAAGCGGGTTTTGGTGGTCCGTACATAAAGTAAATTCCCCTACCCATACAGATATTGGTTAAATTTCTTCACGGCCCCAGACAATTGCTAGAGCCTCTCTCACCCCCCCCCCCCCCCACCCCCCCCCCCCCCCACCCCCCCCCCCCCCCACCCCCCCCCCCCCCCACCCCCCCCCCCCCCCACCCCCCCCCCCCCCCACACAGTAGGTTTTGGATAAATTTCCGCAGAGTGTGCTAAATACAGGAACGGCAAATGTTGTCTGTTGCGTAGCATCGCTGTCGGTACAGGTTTTATGGCCGTCAGTTATTCTGTACAAACATCATAAGCGCGTGTCGGTTCAACTCTGAGCCCGACGTTGGCATTTAATAAGTGTTTAAAAACACCACTATCAATGAGCTCACCACTAAGAAGACTGTCCTATTTCTTAGACTGTCCTATTTCTAAATACACATTCTTCTACATCAACATTTTCTGATGGTGAGGGTGAGAATTATTGATCCCATACCTGTACTCTAAGTTTGAGTTATTATTTAACATGCTACAACTAGAAAGCCTTACCTTGACATATTCAGATTTCAAACAGTCGGTCAGCACTCTAACTAGAGGGTCCAAGTGGGGTCGGTAATCATCACCTTTGATTTTATCCCGCTTCAGCAGAAATTGGTAGAGCATCAGGCCAAATTCAACAAATATGTGAGCATTTGTACGAGCGCAACAACTTACTCTGAACAGTTGGTCTGCTTTTCGGCTCTGAAACCGACAAAACGCTTGTGGTATTTTAAGAAATTATAAAAAAATTGTAATGTATTAAATTTAAGCAATTATAACTAACATGATTTGAGTATATACCACCTTCAAAAATTTGTCAATATCTTTCTTCTTAATGGTAGACTAATCAGGAAGAGAGTGAGAGCAAATCCTCTATTAACATTAGCCATTGTCACTAAAATCCCTTAGTGAGCCATCCTACAATCTGAAAGACTTCTCCAAACCACATTCTGAGAAAATAAAAATATTCCTATAAAAGTATGATACCTCTTCTTTTGAGAATCAATCCTGTCATTTTTTATGCTTTTATTAATTAATAAAGAGTTGAAATTGACAAGATTTTATTTTGATCTACTCCTCTATTCTGAAAAAGGGGAAGGTAAAAAAGTATTCAAAATATGAGAGCCATTTACACAATTATATAATAATAAAGGAGTATTTCTGAAAACATTTCCCTACTGAGTATGGTGTTGGTAAACAGGCTAGTTGGGTGGTGAATATTAATAACATTGGTCCTGCCAAATAATTTTCATGCTCTCGAGTGTAAATAAGCTAAAAATCTATTTTTACTGTATATGTTAAATGTACCTTGCGGGATTATAAAACTATCAGTCTTTGGCTCCAGAAGAACCTTTTTCTGTTTTTTCATCCTTGAGATCTTTCTTGAGGTCGGCGAACAGCGCAGGAATGCTCTCTGAAGCTGTGCCATAAGCGAAGATCAACAGAGCTTCTGTAGTGACAAACTTGTTGTCCACTAGACCCAAAACTATATGTCGCAGACATTCCCTGCCTTTGTTGATAGCTTTGTGAGACATTGTGTGACCGAGCTCCTGGAAACACAGACTTAATGAGAGATCTATAATATGAACTGTAACAAGAGGCTAAGCTAATCTCTTATTAAAAAATTAATAAAAAATGACGTATAACAGACAAACTGTTAATCACTGATCAACATTTAAATGGAAAATACATAATATTTTACATAAAAACTTACCTCTTTGAGTGGAACAATGAGATTTATGAGGGACTTTTGTGTGATAAACTCGGCGAGGATGTGGTACATATCGTAGCTTCTATTTGGCCCGTGCTTCCATCAAGTTTCCTGCAATCTGCTTGACTTCCTTCTCTTCTGATGTTTTCCCGAACAAATCTGTCCTACAAGCCTGCAATCAATATACATTAGCACTGAAGAAACTTCAATAAAATAAAAATGTGTTGAAATGTATAAAAGAAAAAATGCTATTATATAATCTAAAAGATTGTAATGTTAATAAAAGTGTTTAAAGTTTACTATAGGTCTTCCTTTTGGAAGTTAACAAATGATTTTTTTTAGATATTAATACAATGAGTGTACATAGGAGGTTCTTAATATACCGACAGATCCAAGATTGAAAGGGAAACTGGCGGGATTCAGGAGGAAAGCTCTGATGTGAGGTTTTCATCTCCCTGTGAGTAAATACCCTACTGTGTTCCAGGCAGAACTCACAGCCGTAATAGATTGAGCCTGTGAGAATCTAAAAAAGGATGTCAAGGGCATGAAAAATCACCATTTTTAGACAACCAGGCGATCCTCAATGAGTTGTCCTCTGGTGAGTGCAGGTCAAGAATTGTCTGAGATTGTTAAGTTGCTATTTCATTAAACAATTCTTCATTGATATATTCAAAAAGGACAAGTAATGTGTCAGTGACAATTACTTTTATTGGTGCTGGTTGTTTAGGAACTCATCTTCCGAGTAGAACGGTTGGTCCAAGAGCCATGTTGTCAGTTGCTTTTGGTAGTGTCTCTTTAGGTGCTCTGTTAGGTTTGTTGGAGTAGAGAGCACCTTTATAGTATGGTTTCCGCTTAAAGAGACTCAGGTGGTGTTGTGGAAGTGCAAAATTGGTGGAGTTTCTGTTGTACTGGTGTATACCTCTCTGTCTTGGTTGTATTTTTGTGGTCGTGTGGATAATGACGTCTCTTACGTAAAGTGAAACTTTATAAGGATTTTTAGATTCTTGAAAGGATTCTTGGACCAGACTGAGTCCCTCTGTAGTTTAGATTGGCCAGTGTAACTAAAAAATCTTGCTTCCCTTATCTTTGCTTTAACACTTAGAGTGCTAATCCCGTAAATTTTACGGAACAGCGAAACTTCAGATAGAATGCTAATTCCCCGTAGTTTTTACGTGGGTTTGTCATTTCAATTGGTATTTTATAATTACATTGTCCGTATTTAAAACGAGTTTTGGCCTAATCTCTACAATGTTTATTTGGGTTTTTAGTAACCACAATTAACCGCTAGAAAGCAAATCAGATGTATTGACATGAGCCTTTAAATGACAAAGTCGAACTTCGGTCGCATTGTTTACGTGCCGCTGATCACTGACGTTCGTTGCAGGCCCGGCAGTCGATGTCGTAGATCATGGCTTATCGCAGCTTGAACGACAGTTGCGATCAGTGACTGTATTAAGATGAAGAATAGTTTTTTTTGGTGTTGATAGTATTTTTTGACGATTCTGACATCGATCCTGGACTTTTCATGGAAGAAGATGAGACACATATTTCAGGTAAGAATAAAGATCTAATATAAACATCAGTCTAAAATTTTGGTTATGTTATTGTTTTCGTGAATCAAACTATAGATTTGTATTAAAATTAAAATTAACTTTATTAATCCAAACTAATATTCTATTTTATTATGAATAAAAATGAAAACATACTCATTATTTTACAACTGGTAAAAATTATGTTACAGACGCTGAAAACAGTACTGACGGCGAACGTGATGCCGTCAGCTTCAACATTCGCATAAGTTTTTTTTGTCAAAAAACTACAAAACATAAAAACATGATTTGTATTATTCTAAGGACAGTTATATTTGTAAATGGGTCATTTTAAATAATTTGTATAAATGTTTAGGTTTAGTGTTTTTTTAGATAAAAAAACTGTCCTCAAAAAATATATGATTTTTTCAAAAAAAGAATTTATGTGTAGTTTTTGAAAAAAAACACTAACAATTACCACGTTAAAATAAAGACGAAAGTAAGAGCTGATATTAAGGCATGTTTAAATATCTTTTTCTTATATCTTTAAATACTTTTTTTTTAAATAAATTATGTGGAAAACCACCAAAAACTGCCTCAGCATCTCTTACAGAGGTTGCAATCGTTATTTAGGCCAGACACATCAAGAGTGTTAAGAAGTAACCTTTTCTAATTTGGTCTCCTGGTGTTTCCTCCTCACGTAATTGCCGTATCTGAGGTGGGGATTGAAATAGTAGCAAAAATATGCAACTCTCTTTGTCACTTATGGACTGCATTACTTTGCTTGATTCTGTATATACAATAAAGGCTTGATGATTGTTTCATGCAGGTTTGGTTGTATGTTGGATTTCCCAGCATAACTTGGGGTCAACTATGATGCCTAGGTATTTTTTGATTTTTTGTTTTGTAAGCCTGGTATTGAAATGTCTGGTGTTGTTACGTTTGGTGAGTCGAGATCATCTGCACAGATTTTGTTGTAATATTTAAGACTCCAGGTCAACTTGGAGGAGCAGGTATTAACTTCATCTCTCTCGAGTTGCATGTTTGTTTTCCTCTTCCCAACCATTCCACTGTTTCTGTCGACAAATGGGTGGGAAACGTGTCCATATCTGAAAAAGGAATGACTGATTGACCCGTGACTATTTCCAAGCTCAACAGTTTCACTCTGTGGTTCGGTTCCAGGCTGCAATGATGTTAGAAGTTAATGGCAGTTGAATGTAATTGGAAAGTAATGTCGTCATAACCCAAGTTCATAAGGGGCCCTCAGAGCCGTTCTGTGGGATATCCAGGAGATATGCCCACCTCAGGTATTGAACTCATAAAGCAAAGAACAAGCATCAATAGTTAAATAGGCCACCACACCAGATTTTAGGAAAATGTAAAATATTTTTTACTTTCTTCCTTGGAAGAATGGTTGTCTATGAGGCATTTACAGCTGGAGAGGTGTTTTGGCATAACAAGATAAAAAGGCCTTGTAAAAACACAGCACCTTAAAAAAGCACCTTTACAAGATGGATGTCTTTGATGGAGATCTAGTGTGTCATGATGTGCAGGCCCGCACGAGCGAGAAAGCTGAGCACATGGTTTTTTTTCGACTGTAATGAGCTAGTGGGTGAGAGTAACACAGGCCTTTAGAACACTGGCCAGGACAAGTGATATCTCAAAGAAATTAATTGGTAAAGTTTACAGCACTTAGTTAATGAATGAATGAATGAATAGGATGTGCCCAACCCCCCCCCCCCCCCCCCCCCCCTTGTGGGCCAGTGGCGCATGGGAGGTATTCTCTCCCACCCATCTTTTGTTGATCAGTGAGTTCAGTGTGCAAGCACTCTAGTCTAGTATATCAAAATTGCATTTACTCCACCGAATTCTTTATATTTATGGCAGTGTTTGGTTTGCATTTTTTACATTATTTGTTTATGTGTATCAGTGTAAATATTGTGGTAATAGTAAATTCCTATGACCACACTTAATGGAATCTAAGACAAGTGTATTTTAATTATTCCAATTCCTTTAATACACATGGATCTAAATGTTCTGAGTGGTAACTCCTAGTGAGTCTAATTCAGAGAATGTCTACTGCAAAAAAGGGTATTCAGGATTCTGGCTGGTGCAGGCTTTAGAAAAAACACTACAGCCAAATTTTTCAATCTTTAAAATATAAAAACTTTAAATTAATATAAAAAAGCAAACTAAAAATTGTGGACTGGATTTCAACGATGCAGAGTCCTTAAAAACCGGCTGTAAGTGAAATGAAAATTTAGTTTTAACTCATAAAAAGACATCTCCAATTGACCTACTCATTTTAAGGAGTTGGGCTAGAGAATTGCATCTAATTTTAAAAGACATTAATTACTACCCGTCCAAATATTTTGTTGTTTTGCCTTGTAAAGTTTATATTTTTCATTTTTAAAATAAGTTTAAACAATGAGGCTTAAAAAGTGTGAAATGTTTTCTGAATAAACCGATAAACATCCCTAAAAAAGGTACAAACAATTTTGGATATACATGTCAATTATAACTTTAAACTGGGACATTTCCGATAATTTTACGATTTAATAACATATGCATAAAGAGTGTTTTGAAGTTTAACACTGTTTTATGGGATTAAAAAATGAAGACGACTGCCATTACAGCCTCTCACAAGAAATAACACGGCACAGTGGTACCGATAAAGTTTAGAAGAAAAAATCCCATGGTAATGCTTAAAACTATATAATTTATTTAGCAAAACTTATGATACAATATTACTTACATCCACCACCAGAGAAACACAGGGATTCGAGGTCTCCCATTTTCAACAGGGTTTTTGCAGCGACTAGTCACACTGTGAATGGAGTATACGAGAACGTGCACAGTGGAAAGCCATGCGTCAGGATTGCTGTCATCTCCTGGATCTTCTGTAGCAGATATGAGGATCCCAGGGATACAATCACCTCTTCTGAAGAGTCCTCTCTTGTTACACGACGCACAACTGTACCATCTCGAGACTTGAGAAAATGTACAGAGCTTCATCAGGTATCCTGTTAATATTCGGCATGGATATGATACATTTCAAGGCATTTTTTATGATAAATTAGGCAATAAAAGACTAAAAAGATATAATCACAATTATTTCTAATTATTGCATATTCATTTAATAACTGTTCCTAAAAATATGACTGTTAAAATGAAGTATCATTATTAGATATATCAAAATTTAGGACCAAATAATCTAGATATTAGACAATTTTGATTAAGAGGTATGATTCTACACAATTAACTTTGAATATTAATGTAACTTTTTTATAAAATATAAAAAGACTTTACTTTGTTTACTTCACCCCGCAAATATTCTGTAGGAGGACTTCTTCTGGAAGCCTTTTGTAGTAGTTTGACAACACCAGTGCAATGGGAATAACGTAGGAAATCCTCCGTTCGTCACGGTCAGGTCCCGTCCAACTTGCGATTGACCTTGTGCATAGCATCGCTCTGGCGTACGCGCAGTTATCGTCCGGTGAAGCTGAGGCAGCAAGATAAGTCTTGATGATATAGACCACTCTCGTCCGCAAGAGATTTTGCTTAGAATATTTTGCCTTTCCAGGAATTGATTCTTCAGTAACTTCTATTATTTCTGCAGCCTCTTGATCTTCATTTATAGTGTCCATAATTTATTGAGAACATCTTCCAAATCTTCATTGCCTTTTTGATTTATTCTCATCTTCATTTTTCTGGATCAAGTTCATCAGGGCCATTTTCAGTCTTTTCTTTATTTCATCCTTTTTCTACAGTAATATCTTTGACTTAACTTCTTTTAGTTTTCAACTGGTTCCTACTACTCCCTTTATATCAGAATGGCTAAGATCAAAGTGGGAAGCATTCAATATGGCCACAATAATCCTAACCAGTTGCTTCTGTAAACTCTACAGATTGCCATCAGCGTACCTAAATTAGTATCGATGGACTAACTCATAATGATTGCCAAGGCAGCATTTTAACAGACAGTGCCTAGTGCCTGTAACACAAGAATAAAATAATAATACACAAATATAAATATTACTTGTATATTAATAATATTTTTCTTTTTCTAATTATAACAGTCAACAAATAGATTTTTATCCTTGTTTAATCTGTCCTTCTGTATATCTTTTAAGTAAACAGTATTTATAAAAAATACTATAATTGCTAAAGATGAGTCGAAGCCGAATCTCAAATCTACCCAATCTTCAACAAAGATTTGGAATTCGAGAAACAATTGATGGGATTTTGGACATTCACATCTGCGGAGAACTTGGAGCATCAATTAATTATTATTGGTTGATAACCAGAAACACAAATTACCAATCGCTTAAACAAGTTTTTAACCATACTTTGTAAATAATATTTTGCTTAGTCAATATATTGATATATTTTTACCACAGCAACGTCAGTCTGCTTCGATTATTCATCGGACAACAGCTGATTAGTATTACGCAAATTATTGAATGCAAAAAACGTAATTCTTTGTAATTTGTGTATGACCAAACCCTTAGAATTTTTGTTAATCTAAATGACAAATTATCGTACTTTTGAAAATATTTTCTAGCAGTAAATATTTTCCATATTTATATCATACTTGGTATTTGAAAACTAGATAAACTAATTAACAAATTATTGGTTTATAAATAGTATTTTTCTTTCACTTAGTATTTTCTATATTTGTTTTTTTCATGAGAGTGCTACGTCAATTTGCTTGCAGACAACCACTGAGATCAGTAAAATGTGTTTTTGTTTTATGAAAAAACCGTAGATAAATAGTCAATTATCGTTCTTTTGTAGTTTAATATTTGTTTGCAGTTTAAGGGTAACCCAATTTTTTCTTACTTTATAATTTTTGTACTTCTATAACATTCATTTATAAAATACATTATGTATCCTTTTTAATATTTTTTTAGTCCCCCCCCCACCCCCCCCCCCCCCCACCCCCCCCCCCCCCCACCCCCCCCCCCCCCCACCCCCCCCCCCCCCCACCCCCCCCCCCCCCCACCCCCCCCCAAAGGAAATAAAAGGTATATAGACAATCCTTTGCAATAAAATTGCATAATTTTTCATAGAGAGCTAACTTAAGTAAAGATGTACATAATTTTAATTGGTATTTTCAAAGGCACTTATATCAGTCTATTATTCAATTTTTATATAATTAACTTTGATAAGTTTTAACAAACTATTTACAAGAGATTCCATGATAAAAAAGGAAACAGGAGCACCTTATATACAACCACTCATATTTTTATACAGTAAATCCTCACTAACTTGACACCTGGTAATTTGACAGTTCAGTGGGGTCATCAGTCAATAATACATTTTTATACTGGGAATTATTAACAGCATATTTGTTAATCTCTTGGTATCAGATGTATCTACAGACGGCATTTCATATCGCACATATTGTCAAAGTTCACAATTTGATACTCCACTTTACTTAACTTCACTCTAGTTGTCTGGCACTCACATTCAGTCTGGCATTAATGATCTCAGTTGTGTTCCTAAACTTAGTTATCATTGCGTTTAAAAACTTTACGTTTAGTTTTAGTGTTAAAAACCTCAATTTAAGAAAAGTGTGTGTTTGACACTGCAAGTGGCAGTGTTGATGGACATGAAGCTAGACACTTTAAAGAAACTTAAAAATAAAATACTTTTGGACTTAAATGTCAGGCAATGAATTGTAATTGCGTGGAAGGAAAAAAAATTGAATCTTAGAGAAAAAAAAGAATGTGTACAGAATCTTTTAAGGAAAACTATGAAAATCAGTGTTTTTGGATACAAAGGGAAAAGGGACATCAATATTAGGGCCTTTCCTGTAAGAGAAAGCTTTCAAGTCTTAAAAAGAATCATAAGAAGAAGGAAATCGTGAGTTGACAACAAGCAATGGTTGTATGGACTATTGAAAATGGTGTGAAACAACTTAGTATCTACAATCAAAATTTGATTGCAAACTCTGACAATGCACATGAGCTCAAGACAAAATTCAACTGTTTTATTGATGAAAATAGCCAACACAGATTTCAATTATGATGAAACCGGCTTAAACTATATGTTACTAACTAAAACTTTAGCTTTACAAAGTGAGCCCTGGTTACAAAGTAAAGAACAGGCTTTTCTTGTTTGTAGCAGTGAAACAGGAATATAAAATCAAACTGTGATTGATTGGAAAAGCATTAAGCCATGGGCCTTTTTAAAAATGTACAGTGCTTAGCTGATGGCTTTGATTTGCCAATTTGGTATCAATTTTAAATGAATGGTTTTTTTCAGCTTCATCCCTCAGTTCAGGAATTTGTTTGAATCCAAGAATCTAATGGAAGCAGTTCCCATCTTGGATAACACTGAATATGTAGTAGATTGAGGTATAAGAGCACTCTTTCTTCCACCACTCTGTCAGCTGATAAACCATGGCGTTTTGCTGCTATAAAGAAGAGTTATAGGAGCAAGCTTCTTTCACATTTTAATCCTGTCCTTGGATGAAGGTTGTGGTCTCTTAGCAAGCGGAGCAATTTATTGACTTGATATTATTAGCTGGATTCCCGAATCATGGAATTAATTACAGTCTAGTGAACAACTACTCTAGTGTGCCCATGGAGAATAGTTATGGACTATTTAGGCAGTGAGTTTGCAATGAATTACAAGAGGCTGAAAGTAATTCTAAACTGCATTATGAAAAAAGTACCTGGATGCCAAGGTACTTCACACAATAATGTTGAAGACAATGGATGGAACTACCAAAGAAATCTATCCACAAGCAGAAAAGATTACTCACAGTGATGGCATATGATACATAGAGAGGGTATGGCAGTATTGAGGAACAAGGTTGATCTGTAATTCTCTTCCTTCGTCACATTCACATCGCATTTTTATTTGAATTTTTAACTGAATTCTAAAAGGAGGAGGTAGAATTTTTCCAAACCGATTTGGAGGAATTTTTTTCAAACGAAAGAGGGCTAGCCCGATTGGTCCTACTTATGTGTTTTCTAGATTGCATAAGTACCTGACTAGAAAATCACTTTGGAAGTTTTATATATAAAACCATATGAAGAAGCCATATAAAACAATTTATGGGGATGCGGTTTTTTACAATTACTATGACACCTCAGAATTGCTCGGGAACATCACTTTTCATGTTTGAATTCGGAATTATTTCTCTGTTGGGTGCAATATAAAAAACCTTCCTGTAGTAACAGGACAGGATTGATTTTGGAGTTTTTTCCAAATTTTAATTTTCCAAAACACTATAAGTTACCTCACAGTTACTGTGGAAAGTTTTCTCATCTATATCAGGATTTCAAACAATGCTCTTATAGTAGTACTTTGAATACTCAGACACCAGGGAATACACCGTTGTTTATATACTAATCATTTGAGTGACATTTCTATTGGAAGCAAGGTGGAATCTGTCTTAGAACAGTAAGAAAAGAGAGTCCAGAAATAAGCATAGCTTACCCTGCAGACACTTGGAAAATATTTTTACTTGTATCAGGATTCTTCCAAGAGGCCTTTAAAACATGACTAAGAGCAAGGTGATGGAATATATTGCCGAGATGAATTTTATAGCTACAACTATCATTTACCTCATGGATGCCACGGATTTTTTCAGTACAACAGTATGGAATAAGTCATAGTTCTTGGTCTTGATTAAATTAATCAATTAACTCATTGGGGGAAGACATACGTGCTAGCTACGTACCGAGTGGTGTGGGATGAATACCGAGCTACGAGCTGATTATCTAGTCTAGTCTATGTTTACCATTCTTTAATGTTATGGGCTGTTCCAATTCTGAAAATATCAACTAGGTATTGTAAATATGATCGTTACCTACTACGAGGAAAATGCATTTAATTTTGTTTTTTCACTAGCAGCACTGAATTGATTACCTGTTCGTTCTGGTACTTTGTCATGGTTTTCGATTGTCAGCTATGACATGCGAAGTAACGTGTGTTGTTTGTTATTGTTTAAATGAGATATTGATCGTAATGGTTATAAGGAACTGTGTGACTCTGCATAGATAGTGATTACAAGTAGAATTCTGGTATCAGTGATAGAGATGGAAGTGTGGAAGACTTAAATATTTCCTGTGCTCAAAAACCGTTTGCCGATTCACGGTTTGGATAAAGAATTTAAACATCAAGATGAAGATTTTTTTGGATTATTTTACAATTGTACGGTATGTTTTATTATTTTTAAAGTAATTTTGTGTACAGTGAATAAAAATATCCAAATTTCCTAGGAAACAATAAGTTTAAGTAAATGTTCAGCGAAATCATAAAAAGCATTACATTTATTTTATTTTAAAACTTATTATTTTAGATATATGCATGAAAAGTTGTATGTTAAAAACAATGTCATATTTTAGGCAGAGTATGTTAAAGTTAGTTACAAAGTAACTAAAAAAAATAATACAAATTATATAAATATAAATGATTACTATGATATTAAGTTCTAAATGTGAAAGTTTCCTTTCATTGCTTATACATTATATTTAGAAGGACTGCACTAAGGGGGAAATGTATACAATATATAACTATAGAATTAATTGTTTAATACAAGCGTCCCTTAATATTTGGCACTGCTTTCAAAATTTGTGTTGTACAGGTAACTTTCATTTTGTCATATTAAAATTACTTATTTTTTAAGTCCTTAATTGCAGTACCAGTATTGAAAACGGTTTATTTTTATTAAAAAAAATTGTATTATGTTACAATAAATTAGATATTCAATACTGTATTAATATGTTATAATTAAAATTGTATATAAATTAGTATGAGGGATGGTTTACTAAAGTACATCAAATCACAAAAGTTGTAGTCAATTACAGTGTTTCCTGTTATTTAATTTTAATGTTCTGGATTACTTGATAACTCAACTGATAAGTTAACTGGAGTCAACTTTGAAGTGCACTCTGTGTCAAGTTACGGAGGTTCTAATGCATATGAATACTAATAAAAATAAAATAGTTAAATTATTGCTTTAGATTTATTTTATAATTTGCTTAACAGCTTGTACAAAACAACTATAATATAAAATTTGCTTCAAATACAAATATTATATTCATACTTCCAATAAATCTAATACACAACTTAAAAACTAGGAGTATCTGTAAATTGTAAAAATTAGAGGAGTATTTGTAAATCGTATTTAATTAAAAACTAATATTTTTGGTATTATAAATGTATACTACAATGCACAAAACATTTATACGAGTATATAAAATCGAAATAAGTTTAATTCTTATTTACTTAGAGCACCATTGATTTGAAAGTGTGCTTTATAATTACATCATTATTACTATTCATGTGATACCAACACAAAGAACTATTATTCATTACTAAAATTCAGTATTACAAAATGCAACATTTGAATGTGTTAATTTACACTTCATTTCTGTTCTATATCTTAGCTAAAGTAACTCAATGAAATTGTTTTTATTTAATACTAGAATAGAAATGGTTAAAATGGTTTAATGTATATTTCTGTACTATGTTCTGACCATAACGTAGGTATGATTATGATTTTACTTAGCCAATTTTTTAGGGTACTATTATTACAAAATACTTAAGGTTATCACCACTTTCCATTCAAACTTTTAATACACTTAAGTTTTTATGTCATCAAGACATAACTAAAACAACAAAATTAGGCAGGATAACAACTCTTATATCTTATGGTAAGGGATCTAGATTCTGGAACTGTTTACAAATAAGTAAGTGATTTGGGGACTATTGTAAATTTGAATTATGACACATTCATTGTAAATTGCTATAATAAAGTTGAACCGTAATAAATAAACCTGAAGAGACAGGGGAAAATTTGAATGATTAAATATTTGAAGTAAACAAGGTGTGAATTATTGATAGTTAATATCGCCAACTTTGAATGGTGCAGGGCCCAAGAAGGTTACTAAACTTATCCAGATTGTGTTGCTAGTCTTGACTATTTTTTTGTTATTTAATTATTTGTCTTATCTAAACATCATACATACAGTATATGGCCATCATGCACAGAACAGCAATAAGGAAAAAAACTTTATTGTATACTAAAATACTAGATAAGGAATCACATTCATAAACGCATACAATAAGAAATCACAAAACACTGTACAATGTAGTATACAGTGGTGGGGTCAGATTCATATCACGTCATGAAAGTTTTCATGGAAATTACTGGCTTGCCTAACAGTGCAGTTGCTATATGTAGTAAACAGGAGAATATACAGCCAGTGGCAAGAGGTGGGGTCAGATTCATATCACGTCATGAAAGTTTTCATGGAAATTACTGGCTTGCCTAACAGTGCAGTTGCTATATGTAGTAAACAGGAGAATATACAGCCAGTGGCAAGAGGTGGGGTCAGATTCATATCACGTCATGAAAGTTTTCATGGAAATTACTGGCTTGCCTAACAGTGCAGTTGTTATACTTTTATTTATTCACGTGCCTTATCTTAATCTTCCAGTTATAGTGTTCTTTGATTGGCAAAAAACCACAAAACCAGTGTATTGTTAAATTTGTGATATGTGCAGAAAATAAATAATGAATGAAAACAGAGTGAGCCGATGGTGTTTTATTTGAAAATTTGTGAAGTTACCTGATGATGGAAAGGCCTCGCAAGAATAAAAGTGATATTGGAAATGTGTATTAATTTACCAATGATATTAAATTAAGAATGTATGTTTAAAATCTAAACCATGAAATGTGGTTTTATTATTTGGAACTCTGCTACAGTTATACAACTTTGTTTAGTGCTATAATTTTTGTTAATTGAGAAAATGGTTACAACAAATATTATTAAAAGCAAGTAAAAGTTATATTATTAAACTTACAGAACAAATCTATGCTTTAGAAATAGTACATAAAATCACATGTAAACATTTTTATTTTAGAAATCTAAAATCTATTAGTAACATATAAATGAACAAAAATACAGTACATCATTAAGCATAGTACAGTAATAACTTTTCATAATCATAAATCTGAAAAAATAAAACATTTGGCAAGTACCTTCAATTACAACATATACCTTCATTTGAAATAAAAATAAAAATTGAATACATGTATTTTTAATGGTTTCTTTATTTTACACATACTTGCTTTAATCCAGGCTCACCAATAGAATGATGTTATTTAATTTTTTTAGAAATTTAACCCTTTTAGGACAACTCAGGTTTTAGATTTTTAATGCTATGAAGACTGTCCAGTTCTTTATTTGATGTTTGTTTTTGACAATGGAAGGATTGTGACGAAAACATGATTTTTTTCTAGAAATTTGCCATTGTTCAGTGATATAAAAAAAAATAGTAACACTATGTTTCGAGATCAGATTGCAAATCCTTTGTTTGAAGGTTATTTTTGACGATGGAAGGATTGTGAAGGAAACAGGATTTTTCCGGACATCAGATCAGATCAGATTGCAGATCTCGAAACATAGTGTTACTGACTTTTTGTATTACTGAACGATGGCAAATGTCCAGAAAAATCCTGTTTCCTTCAATGTCCAGTTTTTACTAAAAGTTTAGTAGTTTATGAGAAAAATACTATATTTCTTTTACACTAATGCAGACATTAAATAATTTCCCAACATTATTATTTGCATACACTCTAAGGAATAATTTTATAAAAGAAAATTCTTATCTCCGTGCAAACAATTATTTTACACAAATTTTGAAAATGATAAAAATATTTTACAGTCCGATTCCATACATATATTTACTTATGTATTAGTAATTTTAAGTCTTTAAAAATGTTTATAAAAAACTGTCTGCAATATGAATAAAAAGACTAATAACAGTACAAATATTAAATTTTAATTCAATAATGAAAAGTTACAAAAGGCAAATTAAGTTTTTATCTTTATAACATCACAATTTGATTTAAACACAACACTTCACAATAATACAAACAAACTTAATTCATAAATGTTGTTGGCTTTCGGATGTCATTTGATGGCTAAAAAAGTTTTCTCCAACTGTGTAATCTCTTTTTTCTCACATTATCAATCTTAGACATTAGATGATAACTCACTGCTAATATACTAAACAAATTCAAATAATGTCTGTGACATTCATGAAGCATACTGAATCATTACTGAGTACATTCACTGCAACACGAGTTATGTACTGACTTTAGGGCAGCCAGAATAGTAGTAATGTGCATTCGCTGTAGTCAATGTATTAAGAAACATTTAATGATACAAACACCACCAACCAATGTATCGTTAATTTTTCTAAGACTAAATGGCAAACTAACAATATATCGTTAGTTTGTCCTAAAAGGGTTAAAGGAATACTTCTCAGTATAAATTTTAGTGTATACAAAAAGAAAACTTTTAATGTTAAATCAGTTTCAGATATGATGTTCAAACCTTATTCCCTTGAAAACTTTGTCTGTTAATAACCTTTATCAGATCTAAAACTACCTCAAAGTTTACAAAGGTATATGATCCTGTAATAACAAGAACTATTATTTAGAACATTGTCTGAAAAAAGTATTTTTCGATCCGTTTCAGACAATAAATAAGTACCAATACAACTAATAATAACAATAACATATTGGTGGGAAAATTTTTAATGTGGTGGTTGGCTACATAACGTTATTCTAAAAGTCACAAAATAAATAACTTCTACATAAACTATAAATAATTACCAGGCTCTAGTAAATAAATTAAATTGATAAATTAGCTACTCAATTGTTTGTTCACTTATAGTATACTACATAAACTGACAAATAAATAATTTTAGACTACGTTTAAGTTTATAACTAGTAATACAGTAATGAGCTTGACTAACACACAGAACAACAGAAGGACACACTAATTAATTACTAAATAAATTTATATATTACATACTTATTTTGCTTTTCATTGCACGAAACAAGAAAATGTTAAAACCATTAAATCTTACTCTCAGAAATAAATAAGTTAGTAAAAAATACATTTTAAATGGACATTTCAGTTCTTTTGGTATCCTAATATTGTTTATAACAGTTTTATCAATGACATAAATTGATATTCATTATTTAAAAAATAATATTCATTTTAACCAAAATCTATGTAGTTAACTTTGAAATAAAACAGAAATAGCAATTAAATACCATTCAAGACATACATTAAATAACCATTTGTTCGTAGATTATAAAAAATTTTAAAAATATAGATAAATTTTCATTTATTTTTATAATTAGAATAAACAGTTTTTATTTCATTGTTTTATTTGTTATATAAATAATACCAATAGCAATTAAACGCTCTAGTGTTTCCAGCAATATTTATTGCTAAAACAAATAAATCCACACTAAAAAAAAACTCTTAAAACTCATAAATACAATAATCTGTACAGTGAAATGACAGAATCAAGAAGTCTTAGCTGACATTGGGCTTGATTTTTGTCTCAAATTTACAGGTGGGCGGTTGGACGGATATCCTCTCTTCTTATATTCTAGCCATAGTGTTCGATTGTTTAATCCATACAGTTTCGCTGCTTTACAAAAGCCTAAACTGCCTGAACGCACAGCCTCTAAGGCTTGAAGGAAGTTTTCACTGTCTTGCACTTTTGAACTGCTGCGCCTCCTTCCTGGACCTAAATGAAAGGATAGAATAAAGTAACTAACTGCATCAAATGAGACATAATTTAATTAACTATGTGCATGACCTCTAGCTGTGTTATTGTATTCTGATGAGTTACCACACCCTTGAGCTGTAAACATTGATTACAAGTCATCAAGTCACACAATAAATATAAATATTTATTATTAATTGGAATAAACATAAGGAGCTAGAGTGAAGTTTTATCATTAAATTATGGGACAGAAATAATTAAACATCAGGTTCTTACTTGTCATTGGTAAGTTCCTTTGAATTGATCAATTTCAAAAGAATTGACCAATTGAGGACCAAGATTTTTGACAGTACCAAAAATATATAGGGTTCATGTGAAGACTAATGCTAAACTTTCTAAACCCATAATTTGGAAAACATATTTTACTACTTTGTTTCTTTTATCAACACTTTTAGAAATAAACATATTTAGTTAACATAGATTAGTTTACAAATAAAATTCAGAGTTTGTGTACTTTTATAATTATACTTTTTTTTTAACTAATTTTATAAACATTAGACGAAATAAATGTACACAAAACAACACTAAAGATACATTTTTCAAGCAAGAGCCGTATTGTTGAATCCTTTTGTTTCCTTATTAATCCTTTTAGGACGAACAGGCTGTTTATAGCCTGTAAAGAAAGTTAAACGGGAAAACGTACTAGTCTTACCAAAAAAGATGTGTGAGCTACCTTCTTTCCGGTTTTGTTTTAATTTTTGAGCCAGGAAACATTGTAAAATCATGATTGTATATGCTAAAGTATGTGTCCTTTGACATTTTCACAAATACATTATACAATCATGGTAGTAATGTAAGTAATCTATATTTTTTATTGTGTAACAACTGTTGCATTACATGACTCCAGGTGTATTGTTAGACAGGTGATTGTGTTGTGCTTTTTTTATCCTTACTTAATTTGTATTTTTTATAATTTGTGTTTTTATCCTTACTTAACAACCAATCAGCATAAAATATTCTTATAGAACAAGGTAAGAAACTGAAAAAATGTTGAAACACAGTAAAACAATTATTATACATAGTTACTGTTGTTCTTACAATAAACTAATGTTAAACAAAACAAAACAAACATAACAAAAGAAATAAAGTTAATTATTTTCAGTATTTTATCCATTAGTATTATAACGTATGCAATTTTATTGTGAATAATATGGTAAAAGATTATATGTATATCTTTTTTAAAACCGTACTTATAATGTATTTACAAAACATTTACATTTACCCTATTTTCACGTTCGTCTTCTTTAGCACACAGCTTGAAGATATATTTCTATACCTTTTTAAAATTACTAATTTTACAAATCACTGTCACTTTAAAAATAGCAATGTACATTTTACGACAAAAAATATGTTGGTTGTAGAAACATTTCTAAACCTACTCAAACATGTGATGAGTATTGTTCTAATGCAATGAGAGAAGGTAGAAAGAACATAAGAGCTAAAAAGCTTACTCCGAATTACCATTATGATCATACATGATTTGATGACTGCATCTGAAGTAAAATTCATGAAAATAGAATATTTATAACAACCTCATTTTCCACAGCACTTCCTTAAGTGTCTAGGAAGTTCTTTATAAACTAATCTCTGAAAACTGTGATCTTATTGGGTCCAAACGAACCACATAAGTGTGATGTTCCATGGCCTCATGACAATGAAGGTGATTCCTTCAGGCCTTGTTAAGTCAACTTGACATTGGAAATGATACATTGGTATTGCATATCACCTTTTAATTGAAGCAAGTCAATGGAATAAAGGCGTACAATATCTCATTTTCAGGTCAAAACCAAACACAATAAAAAATCCTCACATCTGTTCTCTGGAAGAATTTTCATAATGGCTCTAGCATGAGGAACAACTAAAAACACAGATACCTATTGCTGTAAAATTGTATTTCTTCATAAAAGTCTCACTCTACTCTCCAGATCAATAATTTAACGGAATCTTTCAGCTAGATAGAACACTTATAGAACAGCCCTGAAATTGTATCATAGAACTTCCGTCTTTATTAGCACTTCATAATCACCTTGGTGGCAAGCACTACAATAATAATGACAAAATCCGTAACTCATGGTTATCTGAAAAGGCAGCAGTAAAAGAAAATTCAAGATTTAATTCTGAGATGTGACAAATGTGTGAAAAAAGTAATTATGTGGGGAAATGAATATATATATATATATATTTATTATGAGCTTAAATGTGACACTCTCAGATTACCGAATGTGGTTACATCCTGTCACTTAGACCGCGCCGCTATCCCAAACCATTCAGCGATCAGGTGCCTCTGCAACTTACTTCCGAACCACCCTCGTAAATCGCTTTTGAAATAAATTTCCTCTTGTTTAATTTTAAAACTCACCTCGTAAACCAAAACAAAATTGTAAACAATCATAATCATGTAATGAACTTTTTTTATCCCTGTGAATTCATACAAGACACAATACTTTCTAGTAGAAAAAAAGCACCCTTCAACTGGGAATGCTGTTATTTTGTATGAAATTTTTAATGTGGTGAAAAATAAAATAAGTGCATTACCAATTCACACAAGTGAACCATGATAAACACAATCTTCATAAAGAGATTTTTTACTACTACATCCTAATTGATTATTTTATGTTGTGGGTACTTACCAGGCTTATTGATATGTGGTAATATATTGTGCATTGATTGATCATGAAGCAAACCCAGGCCACCGTTGTTCATTTCCTGTAATCTCTAAAACAGATAAACAACAGACCATTATAATTTACCTATAGCCTACATGATGTATATTTAAATGATAATCTTTTAATTTTATTTGATCTGTCATGTACAAACAAATAACAAAATCATGTTTGCCTGATTGTATAAACATACAATCAATTTTGAACAGGTAAACATAATATGGCATGCTAATAAGCAAGTAAAATGACTTATTGTCTTATAGTAAACAATACAAAGTCACAGTGATCATTGACAAAATCAGATGCTAAATGACTTTTACAGTATTCATCATCCACAAATACTGTAATAAACTATGGCAATGTTTTAGGACTCCTGAATTTAGTACATGATTACTCTAAACCTCTTAAAAGTGTATTACATAACTTAAGAGAAGAATAACAAGCTCCTTGTTCATAATAATGTTACATTGAGAATCAGATAGCCTAACATGGATTCTTACATTTTGGCCAGTAATGGTCAATCACTTGGATATTGTTTTATGTAATTTCTAGACTATACTCAGGTGGTAGTCTTGCGGTGTACAAGCAGAGGGTGAGTACTCAGTTGTTCTGAATAGATCTCTAAAAGAAGCTGATCTTTAACAAAAGCACAACATTATATACAAATAACCTGTCAATAAACTCCCTCACTCCAAAATATAACTATTCATCACCAAGTTTAGAAAAAAACCTGATAGAAAATACCTTGCCAGTGATGAAGAGGCTTAACCCTTAGCACTTGAAAGGCTAGTAGTACTGGCCACACCAAGGTTGCAGACAGTTTGCGTTAGTTTTGCCGTAGTTTGTCCTCGCAACTTGTATGGCCTGTACAGATGCTGCTTTAGCATCCCCTGGAATAAGCACCCCTTCGGACTTTGACGTCACGGCAGGGGGGTGCTAATTTAACGCATGGACCTGGCTCAGTCACTGAATTAGCACCCCCTAGCATTCAACTAGCAACACAAGCAGATTTGTCTTTAGAGGTTTAATCGTAAATATAATAGTTGTTATCTGGATTTTTGTGACACTGTCACTTACAAGCCACTATCTACGATTGCGTTTAAATTTTGGATAAACAATGAAATAATATTTCCCTCAAATATGCCTAATTTCTCAATGGGCACATTTTCCTATTTTTGTGAAACTTTTCACTCATGTCTTTGCTTTCTTATTTTTTTCTAAATATCACTAACAGAATTGACTAAATCATATCCATCATATATTCTACTTCTGCTAATTCTTTAAAATAATATGTTTATAAAATTAATTAACGCACTGCTTAAGATAAAAAAATACATCAATTTACAGTTTTAAACTTCCATGCACAGGTCAATAAAGCCCATGAAAGCTCTTTTCTCTTTAAGTTTCTTAATTATACAGTAATAAGATAGCAAACTAAAACTAATGATAAATGCTGTTTCTCTTTGTTTTAAATTTTAATTAGATTTCTTAATTTCGATATGTGGATTCATTCTTATGAGATATAATATTTTTATTATTGTCTATTAAGTTCTTTCATGTCAGCTATAAGAATTCTTAAAAAATACCATAATTTATTATTGTTCCTCTTTAATATGAGATATTTACAGCTGTATGCACACTAATATTCATTTTTGTGAAAATAAACGCTGTTTTTTATTTAATTTGATATTAGGTTATTTTGTTATTTTAGTAGGACAAAAGCAGATATTTGGAATATTACATGAGGTAAAATGTACAGTTAGTCAAGTATTTATACTGTGTCATTTTTATTGTACAGGCATTGCTTATTGGGTGTCCTCACCAATAGAAAATCTACTAATAGTCTAGTTAAGGGTATTCACTGAGCATTATCAGTGCAAATTTAATCCAATCATGAGAACTCTATGGATCATGTTTCTCGATACAATTGAAAGTACTTTATTTGTATATGAAGCCATGATAAATTATTTATTGGATTTCATAGCTTCACGAAAATGGAGAGTTTTTTCTAAGTTTAACTATCTCAAATTAAAAACTTATATAATTTTGTTTACTTCCCAGTAAACAATTTAGGCTCGTATTAGACAAAAGAGTTTACTGTTACAGTATAGAATTGTTCTTTACAGAATTTGCAGATGGCCCAAAACTTGACCTACGAAGGGACACACCTCTGAGTAAAAATTAACCGTATGTACAAAGTATTTTTGTATTTGGCAAATTATTGATGTACGACTGAACCTCTAGTCTTATTACATTTAAATGACATTTAAATATGTACTGATACATAATGAATTTAATGTTTCACATTTAATTTTACATTAAAACAGTTTTTAATTGACATTTATTACAAACAGAAATAATTTTTCAGCACATCTCCCTTAGATAATCACTCGTAATTATTTGCAGTAAAAAACTAGATTATCATTTAAAAAAAATTAATTTTACTTTAAAATAAAGTTGTATTTGAATGCCTAGAGCCTAGTTTTTTAACGTAAGCATATTCGATGAACAGTATTTTTTACTATAGATAATTATTGTTTTTTAAATATTAAAGTCAAATCATAGCAATATAATAAATATACCTATTAACAAATCACAATATGATTAGATTTTTATTGTTTTATTCAGTACTTATTCTTTACATCAACAAGGTATAGACGCTGATTTAGCATCCCCTAGATTTGTACGGAATAAAACTTTTAAAAATACATACCTATGTGTAGACTACTCAAGAATAGTTAGCACACATCTTCTAGTAAAATTTTCTAGGTTTCTATTCCTTCTTTCACTTTAGTGTATAGGCCTAACATGCGTCATTCATCTTATTTGCACTGTCAATGTTTAGAGAAGAATTATAGGCTAATTTAAAATTAATGCTTTACTTGAAATTACTTTAAAATAAAGCCACTCAATAGGTTTCAGCACTCACCATTCATTATAAAACAAAGAGAATATTATAAAATAACTGCTATGTTTCACTAAAGCTAGTTTCGTAAGGCCAGTGGTGCTGGCCTTACGAGCTATTGACGTATTATGTCTTGGCCAGAAGAGCTGGCCATATGAACTCTAAGGACAAATTATAAATACTGCCTTCGAGTGCATATGGTTAATATGGTTGCTAAACTAGAATCAGCTGTTCTAGAAGAAAATACATCTTTAAGAGGATGGATTGCCATACTGGAGGCCAAGTTAGCTAGTAGTGAGGCAAAGACAGAGAAAAGATGGAACAGGATGAATATAGATATCAGAAAGTAATAGAAGTCAGTCTAGTGCAACTGAACGAAACACAAGCAGAGGTTGACTAAGAAAATCAAACAATGTTAAAAACCTTTAATGAAATAAAACTATACAAACACTTCATGACATAAAATTTAACGTCGAGGCACTTATCGATGGACTAACTAACAATGTTACACACTTTAAACAAACCATTGCATGCCTCAACTGTAAATTGATCAACCAAAATAAAACTATTCAATCAACACCCAGTCATTTCACAGATGCAGGGAATCAGACCTTACCTAATAATATACCAACATTGAATTCAATAAGGTCTAAAGAATTCAATAATAAATAACATTAGTACTCTTGATAAATATACAGACAGTCTGCTTAAAAGTATTCAAGAATATAGCACCTTAGACTGAAAACTTTAAAACAACTTAAACAATGGGTGATGACAACCCCCTAAATATTGAGTACCAACATTATTGCTAACCCAACTGAAGTACCAGCAAGTTGAAATATTAGCTACTGTCCAAGAACTGGATAGAACTTTTAATTGCCATTGTCCTATTAGTCAAGAGACTTAAAGTAAATCTGCCAAAGAAACTAGTAACAGAATCCCGACCACCCAAAAAACATCCCCCATCTCTATTCAAAACTAACTGTTCTCCTTCGAACGACGATGAAGGTAATGAACTTAAAACATACTTATTGCGGCCGATGTCCATCAGCCTGCTACTGCATTTAAGAGTAATAATATCGAACACCTTTACTTCACTACGGAAAAAGCGTAAACCTCAGGCAGGCGCCATTAAATTATGGGAAGGGCAGTCATACGAGGACTTCTTCAAAGAGCACATCAATAATGTGAAGACAGCTGCCTCTTTGGGCAATAGCTCTCATAAATAAACTCTGAGAAAACTCTTCAGATCCAGTCTAAAACATCAGATGAAACCACACTTCACATGCATAGTAACTATCTTGTCATTTTTTATTCCATCGTCAAACAACAAAGTCAAAACACAAAATGATATTCACAACCAAAACATTTGTAAACTCATTACTGGGAATACGCATTTAAGAGAAGAACAATTAAGAGAGACTGTGAAACCTCTGGATCTACATAGTACTCGAAAGATAGTTCACTAAGTTAAACAGACTGACAGCAATGAACTCACAATCTTCCATCAAAACACAGACAGAATCAAAAATAAGATTGACAGACTCGACCACCTGCTCCACACAATGTCCTCTGATCTACTGATTGTTACCCAGCATGACCAAAACCATATTGGTATGACAACACTGGGCTCTGTGAATAAAGTTTGCATTTTGCAAGCAGAATATCCAAAAGGGAGGAGTGGCAATTCATAAACACTCCAGTTTAGAGAATGAAGCATTTAAAAACAACCCAAAATCATGTGTAATAACCTAATATTTTTACCATAAACAAAATTGTAAAGAATAGTTCATTGCTAGAGATTATATTTACTAACATGCAAGGTTTCAGAAAGAAATTCGCCTAAAATTTATTTTTGATCATTTAAAGCTCCTTTTGAATTTGTTTGAATGATAAATGAATTGTGAATAAAAATATATAACAATAAGATGTTTTAACAAAATTAAAAATCATTTTAGACAGTGACTTTTCTATGGAAACAAAATAAAAATCTAGTTTAATTTTATTTTGAAATTTCAATACTTTAATAATAAGGAGCATTTAAAACACTCTAAAATCATGTGTAACAACCTAATATTGTATAATAAACACAATTATAAAAAATTAGTCTAGAGTGCTAGAGATTTTCTTTTGCTAAAAAAGCACAGGACTTTGGAAAACATTTAGCTAAAGTTTATTTGTCACCATCAAAGCTCTTTTTTAAATTTCAATACTTTAATGATAGAACCCTTTTTATAATTATATATATATATATATATATATATATATATATATATATATATATAGAGAGAGAGAGAGAGAGAGAGAGGGTGGCCAAATTATTAGACTAGACATTCAAATATACGAAATTTTAAGTTATCTCGTAACTATGCTTTATAATCCTGGAATATATTGTTATTTTTCATATATTTGCATTCATTACATTATATTAGAACTTTATATTTCTATTTGAGGCATTGAAGTTAATGTCATATCCAGTTGGTAGCACTTAAATCAGCTGACGATTTTTAGGCAATTTTAACTGAACATAAACTCAACTTCTGTATGTATCTAATATTGGTTATTCTTGTTTTTAGTGGGGTTTCCTTGTAATATGAGCTGGTAACAGTGTTAGTAGTGGATTCTGGTTGTAAAACCGTCAAAGGTTGTGTGTTTTTTTGGCTTTTAATATTTTAAGAATACTTCAAGAGTGAGGCCACTTTTTAACGGTCATGGGAAAAAATTGTGTTTTTTCTCATAAGAAAAAAGCTTCAGTAAAGATTCTTTTGAAAGAAAGATGTTATTCACAAACTGAACTAGCGTAAAGGTTGGGTATTTCTAAAAGATCAGTAAGTAGGATCAAGTGAACCTGTGACCAAAACCTAAGTAATCAGACGCATCGAGTTGGAAAATGTGGCCGCAAGCCCAAAAGGAATGATAGATTGGTCAGGAAACTAAAGAATATTGTTAAAACAAACAGGAGACTTACCACAAACAAATGGCTGACCAGATAAACGAGTATGGAGCCAATATTTCACCTAGAAGTGTGAGAAGATTGTTAAACACAGAAGGACTCAACGCTCGCAGACCAAGGAAAAAGCGAAAGATCACGTCTACCATGGCAAAAAAGCGATTAGAGTGGGCTAAAGGCTTAGACCATTGGACAACAGAGTATTTGGAAAAAGTAATTCATAAAATATCTATGTGCTGCAAAGGAGACTAATTCCACAGACTCAAGATTGGTTTCCAAATGGGGAGTTTATTTTTAAGAATGATGGTGATCCATGCCATAAAGCCAAGACAGTAACAAGATTTCTCAGTGAATCAGACATCAGTGTGCTTCCTTGACCAGGTAACAGCCCTGACATGAATCCAATTGATAATTTGTGGTCAATTGTCAAGAAAAGAATGCTAAAGAAGAAGGTGACCACACGTCAAGGGCTTGTGAATTTTTAATTAATTAAAGTGTGGTACCACATTGAAGAAATCAAAGAGAACTGTACAAAATTGGTCCAGAGCATGCCAAAGAGTTTTGAAATGTTGATAAAGAACAAGGGTATACACACAAAATATTAGTTATACAATTTGGTGTACACAGATATTTAAAAACGATTTAATAAAATAATTTTCCCCGAAAACTAGTTCTAGTCTAATAATTTGGCCACCCTCTGTATATATATAAATTTTATTAAATTAATTAGATGTTTAGTTCAATATTTAGTGTAAACCAACACAAAAAAGTGAAAGTGAAGCTTTCTAAAAAAACTTCACAAATTTAACAGTTAAAAAATATTGGTCAAAATGTTTTATTGTTTTCTGTAAACTTTAATTTTCTCTTTCAATGATATTATTTTTTATTGTGGAATAACTTTTTCTAATTCATATTTTAATAGCGTTTTTAAGTAAATGATTGTGTATATATATATATATATAAGTTATTTAGAAAGATTCACTTTCACTTTTTTGTGTTGGTTTACACTAAATATTGAACTAAAAATCTAATTAATTTAATAAAATTTCTATATATGATTAAGAAAACAAATATATATATATATATATATATATATATCTGCAGGTCTCAGAAACCTACTTTGATTAAAGAGCATCTTCTTCTGGTTCTTGTAATATAATTATTGTCCAAGATATTTCCAATGCGATTGTTAGGTTTACCTTGTCCCAATGAAGAAAATATAAGCTACTACATACGTAGGATTAAGAAGACTAAGGTCAAAAAGCATCTACTTTCGGTATATGGGTAAATCCTTACTAAGTTCATGCAACATTTAAAAATAGTAGTTTATAATAGGTTTTGCATTATATAAGTCTTGATTTCGGACAATAGCCTGGTAAAGAATAATTCATTGAGGCACATTAGTATTTGTTCCTCCATTTTCCACTATAAAAAAACCTTATCACAATGTCAAAGAAGCCAACAGTTTCAAGTATTTTATATGCAAACATTCACAACTCTGTTCATACTTTTATAACAGCGTTTAAATAGTATTTCCAATGAATTAGATGTTTGAATTTGTCACCGGTGCTATCTGGAACAAGAGTTATTTAATAACTTTGTCATTGCTACCTGCATTAACATTATTAATCAAACATTGTATAATATGTTCTCAAATTTCAATGTAAACAAATATTTAAGCTGAAAGTGTCAACAGCTGTTTAGTGTCAGTTAAATTTGGATTATGAAATGTAAGTATTATTATTTGAGGTGCCTAGAATCAAAACCCGCCAAGTCCATCTCAACAAATTTTCGGAAAAGTGGAGAAAACTGTCACAAACAGACTAATCATAAGAACTAACCAATTTTTGTTACCAAAAATTACATAATTTTTACTTTAATATAGTGACAATGTATGATCAAAATCTCTACAATACTTTCATAAAAATTTAGTAAAATATATAATCAATATTTGGATCTGGTGGATTTTGATTCTAAGATTGGGACTTGGTGGGATTTGATACCAAAATAAACTAAGGCTGCAAAAGGGTTAAGCTGTAAAAGGTTTACTAATGGTAAAGTTTACTTTGTTTACACTTTATTTAGGTATAGGCTTAATAAAACAAATCTTAAGTAAAAATATTAGTTTTAATTATTACAAAAAATTGCATCTCGTAAAAAATGTAATGTTTTTTTTTTCAAAAGTAAACACAGCCTTTATCGTTTTACTATAACACTATTCCTGTATCAATTTCCTCATCAACAATGATGTTTTTATTTTCTTCATTGTTGTGACCTTCAGCTTTTTGGTTTTCCAAATCGCGATAAAATTTTAGCATCTGGTGGCTTCTCCAGTCTTCTCCAAAGTGCTTTGCGAGCAGTCTGGCAACATCCTTTACCTTTGCAGATTTAAGGCCAACCCCCTTATTGATGGTTTTTGGGTTTATGTGAGACATATCAAAATTTGGTTTTGTGACAGATTTTGCAGCACAACCTTCAGTTCTATAAAAGACTTCACCCTGGACCAGAATATTGTTCTGTTTTAACATGATCCTTTTTCAGGGGTTGAACTTGAAATGCCACAAGTTCGGGTTTTTTTGCACTTTTTCAGATTCAGACTTCCAGTCTTTAACCAGGATAGTGACTCCAACATGATGAATGGTTCCATGTTTCCCCAGAACTTCTTCATACTCTTTTGGCTGAAGAATAGTGTCCTTCTTTTTCAAATCCTTCTCAATTAATCCAAACACCCTATCAGGTGGAAGAAATGAGTGTCCAACTACGGGAAATGTAATTTCAATACAAGTGACATGATCAGGATCATCATATATCAGCCATTTTCAAAGCATAGCAATGGGGATTGTATTTTTGTTTTGCCTCCCGCACCCATCTGCAAAACACTTTACTTTTGTTTTTTCCTGGAAACCTGCATTCATCAGATGATTGTAAACACAAGAAGAAATAATATTGGCGTTTAATTATTTCCGTTTCCAGAAAAGTTTTTGTCAGAGGTTTTCTTCCTAGCTAGTTTACCAGGGCAGATAGCTAAGTTAGTGCCCACAGCATCCCCCATTTCGAAAGTATGAGAGCGATAATATGGTGTGATAGTTAGTATTAAATGTTCATTGAACAAGACAGAGACAGAGAATAAATCATCTCTGAAGACAAAATTAAGATTAAAAACCTTCAAAACAGTATTGAACTTCTCAAAAAAGACAATGATAAGCTAAAACAAGGACAAGTTCCTAAGTCACTAAAAACTACTGAAACACAAACTAATGATGAAAAATTAAGCTTAGATGGCATTACCCTCTGTAATCCTATTTTGACTGAGTTGACTAAAATAAGGAGAAGACAGGAGCACATGGATGACTCTTTGAAATGCCTACACGAACAATTCGTAATTATATCAAACTCTGCATACAAGGACAAGCCGACAAAAGATTGTCAGTATATTCACCAGGACACCTCAGAGACAATCCAAGAAGAATTCCCAGGAGTCAGTCAAACCAGGAGCCAAAAACAGAAAAACACAATGCAGACAACTCTAAGGACATCAAGCGAAGAAACTGTGCGGGAGGATCTCGGCATTGTGTGTTCGGGACCAAGCAAAACAACCTTACAGCTCCCCCATAACTCTCCAAAGCAAATACAAAATTTTAAAGTCCATAGTAAAAATTCCCCCCGCAGCACCGACGGCAACAAGATAAGAAATTTGTTTAGCGTCTCCCTTCAGATTGCCAAAAGCAAATCAAGCTCAATTACCCATGTCTCATCCACCCAGCGAATTGCCAGAGCAGAACAAGACGCAACTAAAAATACACAAGAAATTGACCGGGAACAGTTTCCTGCAGGAAATGCCTTCAAGGTGCACAAAGGACCACCTTGCACTGCAAAAATCCTTCTGCCCGGTGAAAACTTTGAAGACTTTTTCAATAAGAATATTAATACCATTTCTTTTTTAGAGCTGGCACATCGAAAAGAAAAAAACACCATACCCAACCCCAAATAAGCAATACAATATCCATCCTTCACCAGAACACAGATAGGGTCTCCAATAAAATAGACTGTCTTAACACCCTTCTGGACAGTTTACAACCAGACCTAGTTATTCTAACAGAACATGGACAAAGAAAGGAGACAATAAAAAATACAAGGCTAATTGGATATGAGTTAACAGCTGAATACTGTAGGAAACGTCATCTTAAGGGAGGAGTTGCAATCTTTGCAAAAGATAATTTGAAACACAACGTTGACATGGTCGATATGTATAGTCTGTGCGAAGAACTAGTCTGTGAGATTGCAGTAATTAAAGTAAAACTTGGTAAGTCATGTATGTACCTTGTTGGAGTTTACAGAAATCAAGGAAACACTGAAATAAGCCTAGAGATACTCTCACAGGTGTTAGAAAGTATTCCTACAGACAAAATTGTAATGATAATGGGGGATATTAATATTGACAGCTTAGTAAAGAAGAATGACTACACCCTAATGAAAGATATATTAAGTGGACATAATATACAGAGACTAGACCTCCCACCAACACGAATAACATCAACCTCTGCGACCTCAATAGACTGTGTTTGCACTAACATTTAGCCCAAAGACGTTAACGTAGAGGTAATAAACACAGGAATATCTGATCATACTGGGCAGGTCTGTACTATAAATTGTGAGAGTAAAAGAACCCCCTTACCTATTAGTGAGCGAAGAAACATGAGTAATAATAATCTCCTTGAATTAAAGCGGTTCCTTGGCCAGCAAGATTGGGCGATAATCTATAACACAAATGATGTAGAGGAATCCTACAACAACCTAAACAGGACTATGTCACACGCAATAAATATCACGTGTCCGCTAATTCGACAAAGAAACAAAAAGCCCAAGCACATTCTAACAGACCAGACCGCAATGCAAATAAAGAGAGAATTCCTTAAAGCTCAAGAGTTATATAATACTACGGGAAGTGAAAACTATAAAAGAATTGCAGCACAGCTCAAAAAAGAGTATGATCTGAGGCTGAAACAACTAAGGCGGCAAGATCACATAGATGCAATATCAAAAGCTGATAACAAATCAAAAGCACTATGGCAGATTATAAATTCTGAAAGAAATTCAAAAGAAGAAAAAACCCTACCCTCTTCTCTAGACATTAATGGACAAGAAATCAAAAACCCAAGACTGATTGCAGACCACCTTAACACCTTCTTTACAAATGTTGCCAATGAAACGCTTCAATTGAGTGGACAACTTGACGAACGAAAGATATTGCCAGCTGAAAACCTGAACATTCCAACCCTAATACTACATCCCACCAATAGACAGGAACTAGCAAAACTCATCCAATCTCTAAAGCCAAAAAGCTCCGCTGGCTACGACAATATCTCCACAAAACTTTTGAAAACATGTAAAGAAGAACTGATTGATCCCCTAATGGATATTATCAACAAATCATTCAATTCAGGAATTTTCCCATCTGCACTAAAAATAGCCAAAGTTTATCCAAAATACAAGCAGGGACCCACTACTCAAACAGCCAACTACCGCCCGATATCATTGATACCCATCTTCTCAAAATTAATTGAAAAACTTGTGCTGTCCAGACTCATACACCACCTATCAATTAACCAGCTACTGACACCTGAACAACATGGTTTCCTGCCAGGCAAATCAACAATAACAGCACTGATAGGTCTAGTGGAGTTTTTGGCTGACCAATTGGAAGACGGAAACACATCCACTGCCATCTTGCTTGACTATAGTAAAGCTTTCGACTGCCTTAGCCATGACCATCTCCTATCAAAATTGACTACTCTTGGGATACAAGGACAAGCTCTTAACTGGTTCAGAAGTTATCTCACCGGACGAAGACAGATGACTGAGGTGAAGTACACAACCAGGGGTTTAACACGCCAAACAACATCAGGGCTGCAAACCGTCACCCGAGGAGTGCCCCAGGGATCTGTGCTCGGGCCAGTCCTTTTCATTCTGTACACCAATGACTTCCCCCGATACATGGAAAACTACAGCAGCACAGTAATGTATGCTGATGACACTGTGCTCCTACTGAGTAAAAAACAACAAGAAGACCTTGAAATAGCTGCTTATACTGCCGTCAACATGGCAGTACAATACTGTCATGGTAATGACCTTGTCGTGAATGAGAAAAAGACGAAGCAGCTAGTTCTAGGAAGGCATAAAGACACAACTGGAAGACTGCCTGAAGTGGAGGAGAGCAGTACTTCAAAATATCTCGGGGTGGTAATTGATGACACACTGGCATGGACCCAACACATAGACTTTCTTTGCAAAAAGCTCAGTGCGGGACTATATGTAATACGCAGGATGAAACACATCAGTGACACCGTAACAGCTAAAACTGCCTACTATGCTCTCTATGAGACTCATCTCCGATATGGAATAGTAGTCTGGGGAGGCACCACAAGGGGCAATATGCAGCGGGTACTTGTCCATCAAAAAAGAGTCATCCGCATCCTTGCAAATTTACAAGCAAGAGAATCCTGCAGGCAGGCTTTCCAGGACTTGAAGATTCTCACCATAGTTAATCTCTATATCCTGGAGACTGTCACGCAAATACACCTCAAATTCCCTGAGTCTATTGCAACTGGAGCAGACTATCACAACTACAACACCCGCCACGCCTTGAATTATTGCCTCCCTGTACATCATCTCACATCCACAGAGAAGAAGCCGACATATGCAGGGGCAAAGCTCTGGAATGCCCTCCCAGAAGAACTGAAGAAGACAGAACGACAGCAGTTTGGACGGCAACTGAAGCACTGGCTCCGAGAACACCCTTACTACACCCTCAAGGAATACTTTGAAAGAACTGACGACTAACAGTATGCTTTTCTGTCTTGTTTTTGTCTTGTTTTCTTATTTATGTATTGACACATGTACTATTCTCTAAGATTATGTAACAATAAAGAACAGTTATCAATAACAGTTATTTATTAACTATCACAAAATATTATTTAATACACTAATTATTATAAAAACAAAACTGTAATCACAAAAATCCACGTGTTTTCACAAGAGACAGGATACTCACAATGAGAAAAATAAAACAAGAAAAGTAAACAACTCGCAGAGGATCATGGGTAGTTGCCGGGTAGTCACATGACAAAACCAGGTGCTCCTATTGGCCGTTGTGGACTTAGTGGATATTGCAACTAAGCCTCAACTTTGGCCTCAAAATACACTAGGATGTGGCGGGATTTGATAGAAAATAACAGTTGAATTGAATCCAGTGAGGAAAAATCTATAAGAAACAATATCAAACTCAATTTCGAAAAAATATGGACTTGGCGGATTTTGATTCTAGGCACCTCATTTATCAGTATTCTAAATTATTCCTTTAACCCTAGAACTGGCAATGGTGTCAATCTGTACTGGCGGCTCTATTTTAACAGCCTCGCAGACGTTTCTTATAATGTATCACATTTCATAACTGTTAGTCCAAATATAAACTGTTATATGTCAATGTATTCACAACTATATGGAGAACATTATAATAACAATATCTTAATGTTTCCATGGAAACACATTTTTGTTTTTTTTTACAAAATGTAAGAAAACATTTTTTTGGTCATTATTTTTGTAAATATTCCGTTGTGTAACTGCTTAGCAATAAGCTTTACATCAAAACTGTAAATGTATAACTTATTCAAAATTTTGTCCTGATTCCAAAAATATATAATTATTGTAACTTTTACCTCAAAACGTATGTGTTACAGGGCTTTGTATGAAAAATCACGCGTATTTACTTATTTTCAAAAATGCGTAGATTTCTAAATAAATATTATTTTTCGTGGGTAAACATAATCTCATGACTGCGTTTTTACTTATATAAGTATGACAGATAAAACAAAAATACAATAAAATAATAAATTTAATCTAACCCTATTTACATATGTACAATATATACAAAGTTTCATTTTTCACTCAGCGTCACTAGATTTATCGTGCTCTAAGTTTTCACCCATACTAAAACTATAACCAAAGAAAGCTAAAAAAACAATAATAACAACACTAAAACACTATAAAATACAATTTCCACAAATACTATTGGATTCGTAACCTCAAACACAAAACCCGGTACTTGTTTACAGTTTCACAACAATGTGGTTGACCCGTACTACGTTCACATCAGCTGTCCATAGAGAACGATGTTTTATGGTAAACAAAGAAGACAATAATCGAACAGTAAATCAGTACTATAGTTAATGCTGTTCCAGAATATATCAAATACAAATCATTTATGACCTTAATTGCCTAACATTTCAATAACTGTACATGTCTACTTTGGCGACGAATATTCGTCGTTGCCAAATCGGACGGGCCTTTGGCGACAAAAATTCGTTTCATACCAGCTGGAGGGTTAAACTGTTTTGATCTTTGTCTTCATTTAACATTTAAACCTTCCATGGACTTCAATGAATATGAAAAGAATTAGCTAAATTTGTTCCGATGTTCTCGATATTAGCGCTTAACAACACATTTAGAGCTTATTTTAATTGAATTGAATTGAATTTATTTCATGTCTTTAGGCCTTGTGAGCAATGGACACAGTCATCTTACAATTAATCAGTCAGCATAATATTATATACTAGAGTAACTTATAAACTAAACACCAACAATGTTGAGTCAACAAGAAAACAAATAATCAACAAGTCAATAACAAAAAATATAAAAAATCTATAAAATTGATAACAAGATAAAATCCTAAAATATAAAATTTAACAAGACAAAATCAACAAGATAGAATCAACGAGATAAAATTTAGTAGATAAATAAAAATGTGGACTTTCTTAAGTTAAAAACTACAATCTACATTTTTACAAGTCAGGTACTAATTGATTGAATAGAAAGGGTTTTTTACAAGCCAAATGAAAATAACCTGTTTGAATTTCTTTAAGTCTACAGAATTTGCCATACGACCGAGTTTATTAAAAAAGGTAATGGATAAATAACCAAAGTTCTTTTGAGTTTTGCTTAATCTACAGTAATCTTTGTCTAGTAAATGCCTATTTCTAGTATTATGAGAGTGCACATCACTCCTATGGACAAGATCATTTGAATTCTTCTTAACATAAACAAGACAGGTGTATATATAAAGATTTATTACTGTAAGAATGGATTCTTGTATAAATAAAGGTCTACAACTAGCACTTCTGTCTGAGTTTGTTAAAATCCTAATTGCTTTCTTTTGTATTAGAAGAACTCTATCAATTCCAACTCCGTTTCCCCAAAAAAGTAAGCCGTATAAGAGTATGCTGTTAAAAAAGGCAAAATAAGAGTTTTTTAAGTATTCTTTAAGTACAAAGTGTTTTAGCTGTCTTAACAAAAATACAACTCTAGATAATCTAGAACAAACTTGGCTAATGTGATCTGACCATGTTAGTTTACTATCTAAGACAATTCCCAACAGTTTGACATTAGGTAAAAAAGTGCACTGATCGGGTTGTAGTGCAAATAATATTTGTTGTGTCTTACATTCATTCAGAGCAAGTTCATTAGCCTGAAACCATGTCTTAGCCTCGAGGCAAGCCTCGTCAATAAACTTACATAAGTTAATGGTATTTTTGTCAGAGCTAAATAGAGTAGAATCATCAGCATACAGAATGGCGTTGGCCTTAACATTACAAGGGAGATCATTAATAACAATTAAGAATAACAAGGGTCCGAGTACCGATCCCTGCGGCACGCCAAACTCGACCGAGCGATAGGCAGAAAGAACACCACCAACACAAACTCTCTGCCCACGCTCAGCCAGGTATGATTTTAAAAGCGCCAATTCAGGTTGTTTTATGCCATAAAAAGATCATTTAGAGAGCAGGATTTCTCTCGGGACACAATCAAAAGCCCTGGTAAGATCGAAAAGAGTCGCCAAGGTGGCAGCTTTAGATTCAAAACCATCGAAAATCGATCTCACCAAAGCTCCGACCGCATCCAAAGTACTTCTTCCTGCTCGAAAGCCGAATTGAGAGTATTGAAAAAGGTTGAAACATTCAAAGTATTTACCGAGTTGATCATTCATGATGAATTCCAAAATTTTTGAAAAAACGGGTACCACAGAGATCGGTCTATAGGAACCGGGTAAATCTTTGGGACCCTTCTTATAGATAGGCACAGTTTTAGATGTTTTTAAAGATTTTGGGAAAACACCAATACACAGGCACTGATTTATACACCAGGTGAGAGGCAATATGATAGAGAAACAGATTCTCTTTAAAAGAACACTAGACAGGCCATAGATATCTTTACTATTTGAAGATTTCATATCTTTCACCACTTGCAAAACCTCATCACAAGACACTGGCTTCCATTTAAAGGTGTTAGGAGTACGTGGAGCTTGACCCAGGAGATCCTCAGCAGACACGTTACTGGGAGATATGCTTTGTCGTACCTCTTTCACTGTCTCAACGAAGAAGTCGGAGAAAGCCTCCGGCGAAATATCTGGACTGGATGGAGGGGTAGGGCTCCTTACTGCAGCAATAATGGACCATGCAGTTTTACAAGGATTAGACGCAGAGCTGATTAACCTCTTATTTGCTTTAAGCTTTGCCTTCTTCAGTTCATTTTTATACTTGTTTCTTTCACCGACGTAGGCCCTTCGTGAAGGTTCAGACTTGGTATGACAGTAAACTGTATAAATTGCCATTAGATGTTTCTTAAGATCCCTTAAATGGTCGGTATACCAGTTGAGTTTAACGCTTTTCAACTTAGAGTTGCTAACGATTTTAAGATTTTTTGTTTTAACAGGGCAACATAGATCAAAAATAGTTAAAAATCTGTCCAAAAAAATGTCAAATAATATTGTTTCCTTGTTATTTACTGCAAGAATGGTTGGCCAATCAATCAATGTCAGATGAGAGATTAAGTTTTCAATATTGCTAGGAGCTAAACATCTCACCTCGATTTGCTTCTCCTGACAATTCTTCTTAGTCTGGGGTTCAGGAACGAAAGAAATTTCAATCATGTTGTGGTCGGACAGACACTCATTTAAGACCTTAACTTGAAAGTAATTATCATCCCGATTAGTCACAATATTGTCTAGGCAAGCATTGCCTCTTGTGGGAGTATTTATAGTCAATTTACAGTCCACTGATCTTAGAATGTCTTTCAAACCACGAACATTGGAAGAGTTTACATTCAAAAAATCAATATTGAAATCACCACAACATATAATAAAACATTTAAACTTAATCAGGTGGTCAAACAATCGTTCAAAGAGACTCATAAAAGTGTCCATATTCCCCCCAGGAGGTCTATAGAGTGCAAGTAAGATAATTTTATACTCCGTTAACATAACTGCTGCCACTTCAATGTTCATCTCACTGCAAAATTCATCAACATCTACAACAGTGAACTTGATTCCCTGCCTCAGAAGTACACCCGAGCCACCCCGTTGACTAATTGATCGGCAGTACATGCTAGCTGGCACAAAGTCTTGGATGTTAACCATATCAGAAGTTAGCTCCGAGCACCAGTGTTCACTGACACAGAGTCCAATAAAGCAAGATTCCGCATTGTTACTGAACATGTTGGACTGGCTGATAATGTCATTCCTGCACAAATATTTATGGTCTATTCGAGAATTAGTTCCAATTCGAACATATTCTCTGAATACAAAGATTATTTAGTATCACTGATTTTTTTATTTTAAAACTTTTTTAAAAAAGATGGCTCTGTCATTGCTGGAAACTTATGAATATGAAAGTCTGGAAAAAACCTTAAGAGTCTAGAGTTTGATTAGTTTTTAATTTTGACCATTTTTAAATCTATTAAGAAAACCATATTTTACTTACTATTTTGGGCACCACCATGGAAAGAGAATCACTTGGAGATTCACTAAATTCTTGAGTGAAGGTGTGGTTGTCATCTTGTAACCACTTTTTGGGATCAAACAATCCTTCACAACCCAAGTCAGAAGAATTCATCTGCTCAAACATTTCTTGTGGTATCATTTCACCTTGGACAACCTTATTATCACCATTAGTCTCAGACTTGCGTTTTCGTTTCTTAGCCGGGGCTCTTTGTTCTGATGAGGCATTTTCTGTTTTTTTGTTTGGATCAAATAGACCCCTGACTTGCAAAGCCTCAGCTACCTGCAATCATAACCACAAAGTAAATTGGAGAAGATATTGTTTGATAATTTAACTAATTAGAGTAATAATACTATTACTAACATAATTTGTATTGATTACTAGTACCAATAATTAAGTTATATTATTTGTTTGACAGAGATTAAATTCAGGCATGTCATGTGTGTAAATTCTCACAGTGCTTGTTTTATAAATATCAAAGTGAAAGAAAACAATTAATGCTGAAATCTATATATTGCATACACTGGCAAAAACTGTTTATATATATATATATATATATATATATATATATATATATATAAAATAGTCTATGTAAAAATGTTTACAAATTGAAATATATTTGATGTTGCAAAAGATGCATTTTTCTGAGTTGTCATGTGCCTTGCCATAATTTTGTTGCAAAAAGGCCTGCTTACAATATTTTAGCTCTTTTATAATATACCATAAATGGTACATGTCATTGGTGGAATATAATATCCTTTCCACTGTCGTGAACCTTGGTTCACATCCTTGGTGGAATATAATATTGCTTTTAGCTGTTGTGAACCTCAATTCACATTATTTGTGGAATATAATATTGTTTTAGGATGTTGTGAGCCACTTGTTGTCCATATTATTGTCTCTGTGCTTCTAATTTCACTTGCCAAGTGTACAGATGAACACTCTTTATGTCTTGTTTGTTTTAATATAAGGCATTAAAGCCAAAGAAAGTCTGTTGCTAATACTATACTCTTTTGAATTTTATAGGACAATACGTAAAGTAAAATTAGCACTATTTAGTACTTTGTACATTTTAAATCAATGACTAACATTGACAAAACAACATATATGTGTGAACTGATTTGGGGCATGAGTGGTAATCCAGGATGGAATTTCACAAAATTAGCCATGGGCCATCAGTGCAAATGTGTTATAATTAGTTTTAATCCAGACTATTTTGGCCGTTTTACAGTTCATCTATATAATGTTCCAGTTTATCCTTAAATAATACATTGTTTAATGATTATATATTAAAATTAAGTGTTATTTCTTAGAAGTACTTCTAATTTTCCTATAGAAGCCAAGACAATTGGCATCTATATAAGTAGCTATGTAGTATACAATATTAACCCATTACGGCTCACTGATGAGCTGGGCTCGTCATGCAACGGCCGGGCCAAACGGCACGATGACGAGCTCAGGTCGCAAAAGCGGTCTGCTTTTAAGTTTCCCTCAAAATAGTTCTATTAATGTCTGATAGATCGGGTAATCGTCTTCACTTGTCAACTAAGAATGTTTAACAATGGTCTACGTTTAGAGTTTTCAAGTTTTATAAATATCCTACAGATCGCAGTTGTATGTCGAAGTTGAAAAATCATTCATATGAGTTTACTCTCTGCTTTTTAACGCTTCTGATTGGGTGTATTCCTCAGTTGTTATTATAATACTTTTGAGGTTAGTGACACAGAACTAAACGACGTTAGATGTACATGTTGGCGGGTTTAGTCTAGACAATGGCCCGGATGTTGTAATCGCTTCGCCCGAGCCGCTTTATTTAGACTATGATTCAGACATCATCCCCGCCACCCCCCACCCGGAACCTTGCTCGCGTGTTATCGTTCCTACATCACGGATACCCCAGCAGGCCCATGTTCCATCTGAACGAATACCTTCACAGCTGAATTTTCTAGTATACAATAGCGAGCGATACAATGTGGCGCACCATTGCTGTTCGCGCGCGGCCGCTGATCATAAATTAATTCGTGCCCACTGGTGCCCGCGCGCCAAAACAATACGATCTGCAATGGGTTAAACCTTAAAAGTGCTAAAATAATATTTGGTTATTAAATCAAGTGTAATTTCTTGCATATGTAGATAACTTAAATGTAAAAAGGGTTAACAATGAATAAGGCAGTTGAAACATTTAAATTGTAAACATTTTCTAGATAAAGATTATTTACCCTGGAAAAGTAAATAAAAGAAATGTCAGATGACACGTAAAGCCAGAGACGAGCCATGGCAATAAACCGACTCAAAAATGAAGCAATGAATTAACTGAAAGCTAAAAGCCCCTGCAAGAGCTGAAGTAATACCGACTGGTGGTCCCGACTCTTGCAGGATGAAGATCATAGGTCAGGGGTTTTAGTGGGTGAGAGCCTCACATGCCTGGGGGAACCGTCAAGGATAGGCAGTACCCTCAAGGTACCTGGTAGAGATTTCCCCCTCCAAAGGAAGAGGTTCCTTGAAGCAAAGGAAAAAAAGCTGATCCGTATTTTATACTCCTCAATTTGAACATGTGCAGCTTGTTACAAGTGAACATTGCTAGATTCTTAGCCAAAGTCATTGGGCCATTATTATTTAAGGATAGACTGGATCATTACATGGATGAACTGTAAAACGGCCAAAATAGTCTGGATTAAGACTAAAACATTTGCACTGATGGCTCATGACTAATTTTTTGAAATCCTATCCTGGATAACCAATCATGTCACAACAAAATTCACATATGTATGTTGTTTTATCTATGTTAGTCATTGATTTAACCCATTGAGTTAGTAGTTATATGTGCCTCTGCAGGCCTGGTAGCAGCAATTAACCCTTTAAGGACCAACCGTCTCATTTATCGCCGGCGGCGTACTATGCGAAAAGGACCAGTCGTCTGATTTATCGCCGGCGGCGTACTATGCGAAAAGGACCAGCCGTCTGATTTATCGCCGGCGGACTTTTCATATTTTTTAAGAGATATTTTAATCTTCTATATGGAATAAATATACTATTTTTCTATTCCCTGTATGTTTCTTACTATGATATCAAATTTTAAACGTCTTTGGAATCATCAGCTTGGTGAAAACAAATATTTTACGGCCATGTTGCATCTTAATGTTGTCAGGGTACTTTGGGATTATACCGACCACACCCAGACATGAATCGTTATTTGACATTTTGCTTCTACTGATTACTAGATTAGCGTAGAACAATATTTCGTCAATATAAAACAGGAATTGTCTTATTGCAAACCCCTCCCCATCCTCAGACAGAGGTCAAAGTCGAGCGGTCTAGTAAATAACGTGATTGCAGAGTCTCGCCGCCCGTTCAGCTGGTGCGTCGCTTTGTTGTACTTCCGTGTTTTACCCCTACATTTCTACAAACACAAAAATTCAACAAAAACAAACATTACCAAACAAAAACTAAACTCTTTATTGAAAAAAACACACAAAACTTGTTTTTATGTACCGTGCAAAAAACTTAAATAATCATGTGATGCCACGCGGCCTGCCGTAATCGGGATTCTCGAAAAAGATAAGATAACAGCGACAACAATACCGATCACAATACCTGGAAATGCTTGTTGATTGATGGAATGTTAGTTATGATACTCAACTACGTTTTATAACGTTCATTGAAAAAAGTTTAAACGTTGGGGGCATATAACGGAATCTGACCCCATTAACAATTGATAATTGTTGTAAGTTTGTAATTTTGTAATTAAAGAGTTGTTTTTTCATTCTATCATGTTTGTTTCTATAAATGTATATTTTTGTGTTCTTCATAATGGTGTGGTCGGTATAATCCCAAAGTACCGAATAATATCCTTAGTAGCCTGTAAGGTTTTCTATGTTAGGCTAATGCTGAAAAGTGTGTTTTAACCAGTGTTACAGAAAAATTTAATTCATTTACAAACTTTTTTATTTTTTATTCCAGGGTTTTCAAATTTTGTACAGTTATAGAGAATTATATGTAGAACTAATAAATACCATTTCCCACAGATAATTTATTCTTATTTGTGGTAGTTATTGAAGATCAAACTCAATTTATTTAATTTTTTTTTTTTTTTTATTTGATAAACAGATAAATTAAATTGGTTTTTGCTATATAATGACTTAAATTTATTTTTTCACAATGAACAATTTAATTATAAACATTTTAAGCCTAAAAACAAATCTGTACAGTAATTAGTTCTGAAGATATGATTTTTCTCTCAAACGCTTGAAAAATCGCACATTTTTAATATGCACAGTTCTTGGAGCATGGCCAGAAAAACAATGTAAAATTTCTTTGCACATGTAAAATTTTGATCTGGTCCTAAAAGGGTTAATTTAGGTGAAATTGTAAGTGTAGTTGTTCCGTCATAAATTTGTTTTGTTTATGATAGAGCAATGAAATTCGAAACATTGTTTGAAATAATTTTTTCTCTACATTTTATATAAAACTTAAAGAAATAAAATGCTTTATTTAAAATCCTTAATTACATAATATATGATTTTTTGCAAAAAAGAAATCGAAATAAAAATACAACTCACTTTTTTAAAACAAAACGTTTCAAACTGTGTATTTAGCATGTTTTTTTAAATAGTCTATAATGTTTTTTTTACAGAAAAATATAATTAATCATATATCTAAAAATTCAAATTTAAAACAAACAAAATTAAATACTCACCACTGTTATTTTAATCGTTCCACACCAAAGTTAGTAGCTATGGTAACTATGTTGTGTTTATTTCTTTGTGCCATCTAAACACTTGGTAATAATCATACCAACGATATCTAGCTGAGATATGGTGAACTACATAAATAATGTAATGTCAAATGCTGACCACATGACTTGGCGTTCGGTCCCAGCCAAGTGCCACGTAACCAGCGAGTGAGTCTACCTTAACCCTTTGCACTCGGATGGGCCATTTAGGTGGCCGACGTCGTTTCTGTGCCAGCTCTATATTGATTCATGACCGTTCGTTCGTCTTCTCAGGTCGGGTAGGCCACTATAGTGGCAGCCGCCATTGTTGTATTCAGATCGGAGCAGTTTGTATTGGTTTTGTCTGTGAGGTCGGATGGGCCACTCTGGTGACCACTAGTGATTTCCCTACGCGCTAAGTAGGGCCACTCTGGTGGCCATTCAACATATTTATTTATTTCTTTTTTTTTAAACAATATCCAGTTACTATGGTAACAAAGGTATATTTTGGAACTTTTGAAGAACAGTTGGGAACACTGATTATATTTATAATTTCTTCCGTTTACGAAAAAAAACTTTTAAACACATGATGTCAACGGCCATGCCATTACTTCACTGCTTGTTGCTTACTACTTCGTTCCTGCATCTGTTATGTGTTTATTTAGCTGTTTTGAGTGATTACTGTGACTATTTGAAAAGTGTGATTTAACCCTAGAAAGCTAAGGCGTCGTCACTGTGACGACGCGATACAGTTTTTCGAGTGTGCCGCGCTAAGTTACTGTTTGAACGCGCCCCCCCTCCACGTAAGGTCAGTCAACGCTCCGCCGGGTCTGTGAGTAGTTTGGCAGCCACCTCGCTCGTATAGTTTGTGCAATATATCGAATGCGTAGTCGTGGAGACGAAACGTTAGCTTGTACGTTGTTTTTACAATAGCATTGTGTCGTCTTGCCGACGATAGTTTAGTGTTTTACGTGCTCGTCATATGTACGAATGTTTAGTGTTTCTATGTGTTTTTGTATGTGATAAAGTTGTAAATATTTATGTAATATAGTTATTGGTGAACTCTCAAAATGGATACGGATCAGGAACAACGTATTCTACAATGTTTGAATGAAAGTTTATCTGATGACTTTATATCTGAAGAAGAAGAAACCACTGATCAACGATATTACTCCGGTATAGACGACAGTGATGATACAGACGCTGACCCGGACTATTCACCATCAGGTACTAGTTCTGCTAGTGATAATGAAGACTTACTGGAAATACCTACAGCTAAAATTGCTACACAAGGGATAATTATGGATACTATAGATGAAACTATCAATGCTGTTATTGCAGCTTATTGCCATGGTCATCCTCCACCGACAGACATTCCTCAGGTAGGAAATGCACCTTTAGCTCGTCCGGCTTCACCACCAATGTCTAGACCTCAGGAAGCTTTAGCTCGTCCTGCTTCACCACCAGTGCCTAGACCTCGAGCAGCTGTGGCTCTTCCTGCTTCACCACTAGTGCCTGTACCTCAAGCAGCCGTAGCTCGTCCTGCTTCACCACCAACTGTAGCTCATGGACCACCACCAGTTCCTCGTGATCCACATCACTTTATATGTCCTAATCAGCGTATGCGGGGGAGGAACGGACACTTGTGGAGTAACATTCCATCACGACCAACAAATACCAGAGCATCTGCAAGAAATATAGTACATATTCGGCCAGGTCCAACTGTTAATGCAAGAGACAAAACAAACCCTTTGGATGTGTTTTCATTATTTTGTACAGATAATATGAAAGACAGTATTATAAGTCACACTAACTCTGCAATAAGAAGAAAACAAGTAAATTACACCAACTTTACAAGTACAATTTCAGAAATTACTAGAGAGGAGTTTGATGCATTTTTAGGTGTCCTGATTTTGACGGCAAGTCAAAAAGATAATCACATGCCCTCTAATGAACTATTCAATGTAGAATTTTGCGGTAACCGTTATCTGGCTACAATGAGTTGTGCGCGATTTGATTTTTTAGTGGAGGCCCTTCGATTTGATGGATATGAAACAAGGAATGAGAGACGTAGGCAAGATCGCTTCGCTCCAATAAGGGAAGTCTGGGAGATGTTTGTGGCGTCTTGTAGAGACAATTACAAACCAGGATCATACTTAACAATTGATGAACAGCTGTTGGCATTCAGAGGTCGTTGTAAATTTCGTATGTATATCCCTAACAAACCATCAAAGTATGGAATCAAGATTGTGATGGTTTGTGATACAGGTTCTAAATACATGATAAATGCGATGCCATATTTGGGTAAAGGAACCACTCCCAGAAATATACCACAAGCCGAGTTCTTCGTAAAGGAGCTGACACAATGCGTCTACGGTTCAAATAGGAACCTCACCATGGACAACTGGTTCACTTCGATCTCATTAGCAACACAACTTCTAAATCCACCAATAACTATGACTTTAGTTGGGACTCTACGTCGGAACAAACCTGAAATACCTCCAGAGATGAAAGAAGCTGGAGATCGACCGGTTGGGTCTTCAATGTTTTGTTTTGATGGACATAAAACAATGGTGTCGTACAAAGCAAAGAGTAAGAGAGTCGTGTTGTTGCTCTCAACTACTCATGAGCAACCATCCATCAACCCAAGGAGCAAGAAGCCAGAGATTATCGAATGTTACAATGCAACCAAAGGCGCCGTTGACAGTCTTGACCAGATGTGCAATAACATGTCGTGCAGCCGAAAAACTAGAAGATGGCCATTGTGCGTTTTTTATGGCATGATTAACATAATGTTAGTCAATTGCTACACAATTTACGCACATAACATGGTTGCTCAGGGCTCAAAGCCAGTTTCAAGACGTGATTTTGCAAAAGAATTGCACAGTGAACTCGTCAAGCCTTGGCTTCAACATCGAAATCGCATCACAACTTTGCCAAAGCGTCTACGCGAATCTATCGCCAGCATCCTGGAAGTTGATATTCCTGCTGCCCAAATAGATCCTCAACTTGTCCAGGGAAGAAAGATTTGTGCATTTTGTCCTTCAAAAAAACGACGAATGACCTCCCATTTCTGCCGGCGCTGCTCAAAGGCAATGTGTGGCGAACACCAAGGGAAGTGGTGTGTGGACTGCACTTGTTAAGTTTTCAATTGAAAAAAAAACTATTATATTTAATGTAAGTAAGCTTTAATATTAATTTTTTCTCATTAAAACCCTTTTTATGTAAAATAAAAATGTTTTTATTAATGGTAGTCTCCCTGACGAATGTTTAGCTGTAACGTGTTTTTTACGAACCTTAGCTTTCTAGGGTTAAGTACCTAGTTTACCTTTAGTAATACCTTATTTTTTACAACTTATAAAGGTAGGGTAATCTAAAATTGTACTATATTACCGAAGACATTACACCACATGTATAACCTTAGTATCTTGGTTATATGGTTAGGTTTTTAGCAAATGAGGCTGTCTATGTGTTGTTATTAATATCAAAATGACTAACAAAAATGTTTATGTAGACAAATCTGACGATCTTAGAGAATTGCTTGATGAGTATATGTCTAATAGCGATTCTAATCATGAAAGCGATGTTGATTCTAACATTGGAGAACAATTTGATGAATTCAGACGAAGTGAAATAGATCAAATAAATGATACTTTGCCGGAAAGCCCAATTGATCAGGATCCAGATAATGTTTATCTAGATGGGCCCGATTATGAAATAGAACATGAAGACCCCTTTGATATCAAAAATGTAAATGAACACGGCAGTGAGAACAACAATGTAAATGGACCTGATTCTACTAACGAAGATGGAGATTTAAATGAAAACGAAGGTGAAATAGATGATGCAGGTTGGAGGGAATGGAATGACAATGATGTGGGGTTTGAAAAATTTAGATTTGTACTCAACAATGGCTTTAAACCACCTCAAGGCCAAACCCCTCAAACTGAACTTGATTTTTTAACATTATTTCTTACAGATGAACTAATTAATGAACTTGTTAATGAAACCAACCGGTACGCCACAGAAAAAATTCAAAAAAATACCCCATTGCGGAAAAAATCAACTTGGTGGAACTGGACAGAAGTGACAAATAAAGAAATGAAGGCCTTTTTCGGGGTACTAATTAACATGGGACTAAATCCTAAGCCAGAATTGGATGACTATTTTTCTTCTAATATTGTAGATTACCAGCCTTTTTTTAAGAACACTTTTTCTAAAGAAAGGTTTAAACAGATTTTTTGGAACCTTCATGTACATCCTCCCCATAGTAGTGGTCCCATAAGAGGAACCCTAACACGCTCTGGAAAAGTGCGAAAAGTAGTGCAATATTTGGATAAAATGTATAGAAAATATTATGTTCCACAGCACAAGATCAGCGTGGATGAGAGTACCGTTGCCTTTAAAGGCAGAGTACATTTTAAAGTCTATAACAAGGATAAACCCATAAAATGGGGTATAAAGATTTTTGTTATCGCAGAAGCAAGCACCGGCTATATTTGTGGCCTAGAACCTTACTTAGGTAAGACAACTACAGAAACTCTGATTAGGCCAGATTTGCTTGTAACAAGCAGAATAGTGCTGCACTTGGTGAAGAAACTGGAAGACGATTACGGCAGTGTACAAGGCTTTCATATTTTTACAGATCGCTATTACACCAGTGTAGAACTGGCATCTGCACTTCATCAAATGAAAGTACACTTGACAGGTACAATAATGCGTAATCGCAAAGGGTTACCCACAAAAATCAGATCTTCTAAAAAAACACAGAAAAGTAAACTAAAAAAAGGAGATATGAAAGTATACAGAAAGGAAAATAAATTTTCTATTGTACACTGGAAAGACACAAATGACGTGACTGTTCTTAGCACTTTGTATGATGCCTCTGTACAAACAGTTAGACGTGTCAAGAAAGGGGGAGCCGTTGTCAGTGTAAATAAACCAAAGTCTGTTTGTAAATATAATGAATCGATGGGTGGTGTCGACCTGACAGACCATTATATTTCAAGTTACCCATTCATCCGCAAGTCACTAAAATGGTGGAGGAAGGTTTTTTTTTGGTTGTTTGAAACAGCCATTGTAAATGCTTACATTCTGTTGACAAAGAATAGACCAGAAAATGCCAAAGTCCGACAAAGAGTTTTCAGGAAAAATCTGGTAAAGCAATTAGTGGGGGACAAACAAAATAAAAACAAAAGAAGCAGGCCACCCAGCATTGAACAAGAAGAACGTTTGAATGGCAAGCTTCATGTATTGATGCCTCTTGAAGGTAAAAAATTGAAGGACTGTATTGTTTGCAGTGGACGAGGTGAAGGTTCGTCAAGGAAACGAACAAAATTAATATGTGATACTTGTGAGAGTAAACCAGGACTTTGTGTTGGACTTTGTTTTCAAAAATATCATACAGAAAAAGACTTCAAAAATTAGTTTGTGTCAACAACAACAAAAAATTATATGTATTTTGTATGTACTACATAATTTTTTGCATTTTCAGTGTTTTTTATTAATATTAATTAATACTAATATTGTATTATATTCCAAAGAAAATCAGAAAACTAAAAAATAGATACCTTAAGTTGTTAAATGAATTAAAACAATGTAATTTAAATTTATTATTGGCCTTTTAATTATTAAAAACCCAAGGTGATTCACAATTGTATTAGATAAGCAAAAATACGTTCCGACCTGGCAAAGCACAATGGGAGTTTACTAACCGAGCAGAGAGCAAAGCGGCCATTGCCACAATAGTGGCCGTGCCGACTGCACAGGACAATGAGGTTAGTTCATCAATCGAGCTGCCACGGAAACAGCTGTGGGCAGTAAAGTGGCCCATCCAACTTGAGAGGACAATCATTAAAACACCCATCCGATGGCAAAGGGTTAATGGGTAAATATGCACAAAGTACTAGTGTTATTTTACTTGAAGTATTGTCCTATAACATTCAATAGAGTATATTATTGTAAACAGATTTTCTCTGGCTTTAATGCCTTTTATTAAAACAAACAAGACATAAAGAGCGTTTACCTGTACACTTAGCAGGTGAAAATAGAAGCACAAGTTAGGCATGAAACTATAATATGGGCAACTAGTGGCTCACCACAGCAAGAAGCAATATTATATTCCACCAACAACATGGACTGAGGCTCACAACAGCTAAAAGCAATATTATATTCCACCAACAATGTGGACTGAGACTCATAACAATCAAAAGTAATAATATTATATTCCACCAATGACGTGGATCAAGGTTCACAACAGCCAGAAGCAATATTATATTCCACCAAGGATGTGGACCACTTAAGGCATATTATAAAAGACCCAAAATATTGTAAGCAGCTCTTATCACAACTAAATTATGGCAAGGCACACGACAACTCAGCAAAATGCATTCTTTTGTAACATAAAATCTATTTCAAGTTTATAAAAAATTGTATGCATTATGAGCCTCGGTCCATGTTGTTTTTTATATATATATATAAAATCATATTGTGATAATTTGGTAACATTGTATGAAACAAATATATGGGTTCGTTACATGGATGTGATCTATGAAAAAATCATAGGCAAACTACGTACATGAAGCACCTATAAGTATGCTCAGCAGTGAATGTTTTAGATGGTATGGCCATGATGTATGAATTATCTGTTTTTTAACAGATGTAGTGAAAATTCTGTTCTATATAACAACTTTAAATAAATGATGACATTAACAGAAAATCTTTGTAATGACATTTTAGCCTTTGAAACTTACTAAAACTACTCTAATTTGCATAGCTAAAAGTATATACCTCTAATATATCTGGAAGCTGCTCATCTGATATGCTGATTTCCCCTTGGTACATAAAGTCAACAATAGTTTTCAAATGGCTGTATTTCATCTCACTGAGAATTACAATGGGGTGTTTACTTGGAGCTACTGTGAACAGAAGCTGCAACAAAAAAACACAACATAAAATGTAAACATGTATTCACAGTATACAGGGTGTGTAAAATCTTCTTTGTATTGAATTTAACTTAAAGATTTATATAATAATGTTTATAAATGTAGATTTATAAATATACAAAGTGTGAAAATGTCTAGAAACACTTTACTATTTTTAAACCTTTGCAGACAAAATTTACAAACTTTGCAAAATGTTTTACGGCTACCTTAATTAATTTTGTATGCAACTATATTAGAGAGAAAGCCTCTGGAAAGCATCATGGAAATTTTAAATGCAACTCTAGGTCAATATGCATATAATTTGAAAGATATTTAATATTGCACCCTAATGCCGCAAATCACACTTCAAAAGCTTTAATTTATTACAAAAGGAAAATAAATACACATAACGTTGCAATGGTGGGAAGAGTTGATATAATGTGAGTGTTCGAGTTCAGCTCCATTTCATCTACGGCTTAATGCAGTGCCTGAATCTGACACTGTCACAGACTTGACTCCTGGAATCTGGACAGTCTTTGACATCAGATTCAAACACAGCACTAAGTGGAAGGTGAAATGAGTTGAACTCTATAATCACATTGAATCAATCCTTCTCATTACAGCTACGTTATATATAGAAAACTCTGTTGCTCCGCCGTAGTATCATGACTGTAACATAATAGTACACTCAATAGATTACACTTGATTTTGTAGTCTTGGTGTCTCTGATGTAGAAACAATAGTTTGTTTTGAACTTCTTCGTCGCCGAATTTTTGGGATCTCTTCAGACGAACATGGACTTCAGATTCCAGGAGTCGAGCCTGAGATAGCATTAGATTTTAAATGCTGCACTAAGCGGAACGTGAAATGGAGCTGAACTCAACATTCGGTGATGAAATAATATCAATTAAACCGTAATGACTGCCACTTTGTATAGAATGAATGTTTTAGGAATTATTCTACAACAAATAGAGCACTTTTGAGTATTTTCTACTAGAATTATTCATAAAACAATTAAGTTGTTTAAGCAGTAAGTTGTTTCCCAAAGACTAACGGTCTTTTATTAAGCGTAGATTGTTATTTACGACTGTCTGCCATTCAGAGTTCCATGTTACTTTTAATTTTGCCATCACCTGTGGGGTTAACATCTGATGCTATCATACATCTGGTGAAGACTTAAAGTTTTAATAATTATTTAATGCCTTTATCTGCCAGTTCATTACCAAAAATGTCCAGATGACCAGGTACCCAAACAAATGTAACAACCCCTTCGCACTGCAGGAAATAAAAGGAACTCCATATGTCTCGAACACAGATGTCTTGTGAAAACATGTCACTGATAGCCTGTAAGCTCCTGAAGGAGAGAGAGAAAGAGAGGATCTTTATTTGAAATCGTCAAGATTTTAAATGGCGTTATAACAATCAATAAAATATAGTCATCGATACAAAAATTAAATTAAATTAATCATTCCAGTCTTTCCCAGCTGGGGAATTCATTGATGGCGTGGAATGGTGTCCAGGAGCCAGTTCAGCTGTGTATGTTTCAGCAAAACAACTCTTTGTGTGAGTTGGGGAACTGAAGTTCTCTGCATATCTTGTGTTGTAGATATGTTGATCACATATCGTTGAAGGTTGTTGGAGGTGGCTAAGACTGACTTTTAATACATATAAATTTATAACTGTCATTAGTCTCCATTCCTTGAAAACAACTCTGCAGCTTTCCTGCCCATTTAAGTTGACCATTATTCTTACTGCTTTCTTTTGTAGAATCAGAACTCATTCTAAATTCTTATTTTATGAGGCACTCCAAACAGTAATTCCATAGCTAATATGGCTTTCAAAAAGGGCATAATATGCTTTTCTAGTTCTTCACAGTACTGATTGCTTTTGTTCTTCTAATTGCAAACAAAGCACTGCTTAACTTGTTGTAAAGGGTATCAGTGTTACTTTCCCAAGAAAGATCTTCATCAATAACAATTCCCAGATACTTACATTCTGTCACAGACCATAGTCCAGGAATGTCAGATACATCCCCTTCTTCCTACCAAATATTATTTATTTATTTATGGATACCTGCAGCTCCATGAATTACTTAACATTTTTTTTTTTTGTTCTCTTAGGACAAGAAGCTTATAAATTGAACTTAGTCCTGTAAGAACCTTTGCGCTGCTTCCGAAGTGATAGGATATTCAGGATGGGTAAGGTTAGGGAGTAGGGGCCGCCTCCTATCAAGATCCATTAGGAAGAATTAGTGCACTACATCTCAAAGTCATCCCGGAAGAAGGGGAGGCCAGCTCTAAACCAGCGTCTCCAGTCTAAGTAGGTAGGGGGTGGCACACCCTTGTTGAGGTTAACAAGAACCTCTGAGGTAAAGGAACAAACCCCACCAACTCCAACACTCATCTTCCACAGTAGACTAGACCTATCGAATTGCCCATGAACCCCAGAATCTCAACGTTTGCGGTTAGTGATGTGCCGCTACTGGACATCCGTTAGGTTACCCAGATTGAAGTGGCACATTGGTTTTTGCTGTGCCCAGTGGTGGGTTCAACTGGTAGGTATAAACCAGCCAGAAGTGATCATTACTTAACATTACTTTTATATTAAAACGATTAAGCATAAACAAAAGAGATTGCTACGAGAGATGAATAGCGTTCTGGTGAGAGACTCGCAGGCACACTCACCACTATTTCTTTAAAGGTGTTGCCTTAATGCTACACATTACTCCACCCAAACAAGCTAATAAGCATGACATTGACTGGCAAAAATGTGTTGTAATATGTAGTCTACTGATAGTGGCAGTTCATGGGGGTTAGAACAAGAGGACTTCAAGCTCCAAGCAAATGTGGTCATTGCAATTTGGCCCCATTGCATGATCCATAGAGAAGCATTAGCCGCGGGCATCTCATTAAGGAACTGTTCTATGTACTTTTAACATTTTTATCGGTGCAGTCAACTACATTAAAAGCACTCCTAAAAAGTAAGATTGTTTTGAACAAATGTAAAAGGACCTGGGATCTGACCATTCATGTTTTATTCTAAAGTTGTTCTTATTGGTTGTCTCTTGGTAACCCCCTTTGTAGGGTGTTTGAGCTGAGATATGAAATATATGCTACCAGAAGGTTAAAAACAATGTCATTGCCGATAAATTTGGTGATAAGAACTTTCTGTCCAAGATAGCTCTTCTTACTGAATTGTTTGAAAAGTGGAACATACTAAGTAAGTAATTACAAGAAAAGAACACAAATATCTTAAATCTGTCAGATAAAGTGGAAAGTTTTAAAAAGACTCGATTTGCAGAAGACTGTCATGGCTAAAAGTGAATATACTAGATTTTCCGCCTTGAAACAGATGAAATATCTTTCCAAACTGAGTGAATTTTGATGAATATCTCCCTATGAACAATGTCAACTCTATAATGTGGGTTTCAAATCCATTTAACAAAGAAATTCATCTAAATGCTGAAGAGAGTGACAACTGGTTGAATTCCAAACAGATACTTCGTTAAAGACTAGATTCAAAACAAATCCAGCTCTATTTGCTAGAGTTTTGTTATAACGTAGAAAAAAGTAAACCTGCAAGTTGCTACAGAAGTGTTGGTTGTATTGATATCCTCTGCTACTTCCTACTTTTGTAAGGCGGCCTTTTCAGCTATGGCAGTCATTAAATAAAAATACAGAACAAACTTAAAAATTGCAAAATAAGTGTGTGTTGCAGTATTGAATATGAGTACAGATTTTGATGTTTTAATTACAAGAAAAATTTCATCCTTTATATAGACTTTTAGTAAATATGTCCGATTGGCTTTTGTGAAACTGTAAACGAATATTATGAACTGGGATGAATTTGAGTAGATGTAATCTGACTAGCTAAACTGTAATTTTTATGAAGCAATAATTGAATTATTTAACAATATTTAAGGTGTTAAACTGTCTTATTTACCTCTATATATATTTACTTGTACTATTCCAAGTTCAACAGTAATATAATAATAGTGTTCTTCTAAAAAATCAGTAATAGTAAATAGTATACAGTTTTACATCATTTATTAAAAACACGGTTATTACTTGACATTAGAATGATGGCTAATTTACACCATGCATACAGGCAAATATTTTACCAATATGAATTAATTATTATGTGAATTTTCAAGTCACAATACTTTATGGTTATTCTTTATTGCCTCTATTAGATGACCTGAGGGGGTGGGGTGCCGCACAAAGTAGTACAAACCTAAAGGAAGCTTTGAATCTAAAAAGTTTGGGAAACACTGTGTTAACTCATAGCTTCATTGTGAATTTACTATATTTTAGTTTTTAAAGTACACTTGGTATTTTAATTTTAAGTTGCTTACCTTAAAGTATGGGCTGCAAGCAGAGAGAATAACTTTGTGAGCCTTAATGTGTTTTCCCTCAACAGAGAGTGTTACGTCTACTAACTCTTCAAGTTCTAGAAGACTCTTGAACACAGAGATAAAATTCGGCTGGTGATTATTCCAGCGCAAACTGTATTCTTGGTCATCCATCTAACAAAATCATAAATATAAAAATTATTATATTTTTCTTAAACAGTAAATTTTGTTGAATATTACCCTGTTTTTAACTAAATACAAAAATTAGAACTCGAACAGTACAGGTCCAAATAATTATATTTCCAACACCATAGTTGAGTTTGCCTTGTTGCACCTATCAAGGAATTATATGTACATGCCAATCTACTTAACAAAATTATGAGTTCTTCGGAATACAAGAATAAATGAACAGTTTGACAAACGTTGCTACTATAACTTAATTTTTGAAAATTCAAATATTATGCCTTGAACAACTTTACTAACTGAGCAAAATTCATTTTTCTAAGCACTGTGGATTTTTTAACCCAGAATCTACAAGATGTCAAGAGACAACTTTTAAATGGCCATTTAAAGAGAGCCTAAATATAGAAAAAAAATTTAAATTGTAAAATAATGAATTTAAGTCATTAGACTAGCTAAATGCATTGATGTATAATAGAACTGGATCGCTGACTGAAGGCGTGAAAACGCAACAAAAACGATCCGCCAGCCACTACCTCCTCCCGCACCCCCATGTAGGCAAGAGGTGGGTCTACCCTCTGTTTACACACACTTGCTGAACATCTGTTTTGCAGTTTACAGTTGTTTGGAAGGTACTATTTCAAAGTGCTATACTTTAAACATGTTAATTTAGTGTTTGATGCCATGTGCATTAGAAATCAGGTTGTATATGACCACAATGAGGGTAAAAATTGTGGTTATATTACATTGGACAATAATATGCAAATAGATTCTCCTGAGACACTGGCTAGTGAGGCACTTGTGTTTCAAGATGTTACATTGACAGGTAGTTTTAAGTGTGCAGTTATTTTTATATTGATAAAATAAGCTCACACGTTCTCTCCAAACTAATAAAAACATCTATTTAAACCTGTATGATGTAGGTATTTGAGTAGAAAATGTAACATTTGATGGTACATGTACGAACATATCTGCTGTAGAAAAGCTTAGTTGTAAATTACCAGAAAAACCATTTCTCATTTTTAAAACTGACAGCACAGGAACGTATATGTACTACCTTAGACACATGCCATATGTTAAAATTAACAAGAAAAACACTAGCAGAAAAGGGCAAAATACAATATGTAGGTGGCGACGTTCATTTTAAGTTTATTCACATACTTAGTACCTTACAAATAAAACAATTTTAAAACACCCGAGAAAGATGTTTGCTCTTGGATTCCACACAAACATACTACTAAACATTTAACAACATTAGCCTGTAGAACGCTAACTGAAAATGTATTTAAAAGCCATTCTAGTTGCTATGATTATAGTGAAGATAGTCATGATATGATGCTAGTAAAACTAATTGCCCATTTATTTTTCAAAATAGTGTATTTCCATTTACAGGGTTGCTACAGGAGTCCAATAATGAAATTCCCTAACTTTTCCCTGATTTCCAGACCAAATTTTTCATTTTTCCCTGACTTTTTTCGATGCAATCCCCAGGGTTTTTGGCAATTAATGGGTGGGAAAAAGCGGTCTTGAGGCTAACAGGGTGGCAAATATAAAAAAGCAAAACCTGCTTCATGCGCCGCGTCGTCTGCAGGCTTGGACTCGGCACGGCAGCAGTAAGTTTATTTGTGTAAAGGGATTTTATATTTTTCCCTGACCAACGTCGAAATTCCCTGACTTTTCCCTGACTTGAGACCGGATTCCCTGACTTTTCCCTGATTTCCAGTCCTGTTTTTTTTCCCTGACTTCCCTGACCTGTAGCATCCCTGATTTAGCTAAAGAAAAAATATTAGAAGCTGTATTCACCAGTCTTGGCATTCGCAAAAACTAAACAAATTAGTTTTGTTTAGAAATGTATAAATAATTAACATTTACGTTTGTAATATTACTTGCTATTGAATAATTTTTGAAATCACTGTTACTATATTTTACCTTACATCTTACGTTCCTAATAAGATAGATAACCGCGATGTTACAGTTCCCGTTTAATAGTATTAAAATTACCCTGTGATCCAATTAGGTCAGAACTGTTCTATTAATCCATGCAAAAACTGTAATTTTGGCTTATATTACAGATAAAACAAAATAATAAACTTGGTTTTTGTACTAAAGCTTCTCAAATATAAAAAGGTTGACAAGCATGAAAAACCTATAGATGCCATAAGACGCTATGCCTACACCGGGCTCTGTTGCCTACAGGTGGTAGAGGGAGCGGCGGAGCAGTTGGACTGTTTTACAGTAAACGCAGTGCCTTATCCAGTTCTATTATACATCAATGTCTAAATGACAAATTTTCACACTATGTAATTTGTTAAATTTTACTTTTAATTGTAACCCAACAGAATTAACTTTTGCCTCTAGCCAGTTATTAAACCACCAATCAGCTGTTAATAGTTATTTTTTATGCAAAGTATCTCCACTGTTGATCATAGTTTTCGTCCATTAGCAGTAGAAGATATTATTAGCAGATATATATTATTATTAGATATATTAGCAGTAGGCTTCTTGAGTGATGAGCCTACAGAAGATTTGATTCTTTGAGGTAAGTTTTTAATTTAAATCCAAAGTATAAAGTATCAATTGGTCACAGCCAGAACCAAAAAGATTTAAAAGCTTGTAATTTATAGAACACAATAGTAGTTTTTTGAGAAAGACTATTTCCGGCTATTTTATTTTATGTCTATCTTGAAACGTTAAATAAATGTACATAACGTGATATTTATCAGTTCCGGATGTGACCTTCCATTGTGTTTTGGGTGTGACCAGAACTCCAAAACACTAAATTTCTAAAGAAAGTATTATTTATTTATGTTAGGTATATTTTTTTCTACATTGTACACATAACATCTAACTAAACTTACATTATTTCCATTAATACATGACATGTTTTAAAACAAATTTGAATATTCTAACTGTGCTATAAAGCATGTAATAATTATTATAGACTTTTCTCTACTCTAGACTATTAAGAGATTGGAAATATTAAGGAAAACAATGAAGAAAAGTGGAAGCTCACCTTCATAGAAATATCGAGACAGAAAAGAAGACGGAAGCTTAAGGAAACATTTAGTAAAGATCATGTATTGATGGAAGAAGTAAGGGAGATGACTAGGTTAAGAAAAAAGAAAAGCAGAAAAAATGAAAAACTTTCAGGTACATTGTTACCATCTAACATCTTCCCTTGGCTCTTACCAGCGACCTTAGTCATTGGGTAGAGCAGTAAATCGAGTCAAACATTTTTTTGCTTTCAAGCTCAAGTAAAAAGAAGGCAGTGGTTAAAAGACTTATTGATGAAACGTTTGGGTCAAGTGTAAAAAAAACTAGATTTGCCCTTGTCAAAATCACATTATAAAATTCCAGAAGAACTTGAAAATCTAATAATAAAGTTCTACAACAAAGACAGTATCAGTCGACACGACCCAGGTAAAAGAGATAGTAAATCTATGACGAATCCTAAAACTAATATTAAAGAAAAGAGACAAGTTTGTCACGTAATGTTGACAATTAATAAAACTTATCAGCAATTTAAACAAAAATATCGTGATGCAAAGATTGGGAAAACAAAATTTTATGAACTAAGGCAAGAAAACATTCTTTATGTCTCATGTGTACCTCATAACATCTGTGTATGCAGATATCATCTGAATTTTACTGTAGGTGCTATCAAAAACTTTATCTGATGTTCCTACTAATCAAAATGTTCTTTTTGAAAGATTAGTTTGTGATCATACAAAAGAACTATGTATGTTACATTTTTGTCCAGAGTGTAAGGACAAAAATGTAAGTAACTTGTTTGTGGATGAATTTAACCCAAATCAGCCTATAGCTTACAGTAAATGGGAAACCACTGGAGAGATGGATACCTTGGAAAATTCTAACTGTCATCACACTTGATGAAGCCCTAGATTCGATTAGCAGTTACCTGCTTTAAAAACCAATGTAAAGAAAGTATAAGCTGACCATTTTGATTATGCGAAAAAAATCTAGATTACCTGGTCAAGCTGTGATCCAAGTTGATTATGCTGAAAACTATACATTGTTGGAGCAAGACGAAATACAGTCTGCACATTATACTCATTATTGTGTAACCATCTTCACGTGCTGTGTGTGAATCAAAGGTTCCACCTATTCATATTGTGTAATCAGTGATCACCACACACAAAGCAAGTTCTCAACTTGGGCATTTTTGAAAGCCATAATTGATGATATAAAGATCACCTATCCAGACCTCTCCCACATAAGTTTCTTTTCAGACAACTGTGCTGAACCTATTCTCTGATTTATTGCTCAGGATTACCAAATAACTAGTGCCCATTTGGAACTTCTTTGCTGCATCTCATGGAAAAGGAGCCATTGATGGTGCTGGTGGTACTATCAAAAGAACAGTTTGTGACGCAGTTCGCTCAAGAAGGTTTCAAGTAAATTCTGCAGAATCTTTCTACACTTGTGCTGTGTCACAATGTAAGGGCATAAAGTGTGTCTATGTTATTAAGACTGACACCTTATCCAATGGAGAAATGCTAAACAGGTGATGGCTAACCTTGAATCGCATTAACACGTACACTATGGGTGAGGTCTCGGGACCTCAAGCGGAGGGTCCGGCACATGCGCCTGAGGTTTCGGGACATCATGTGCACATCACTTCTATCTTTCATTAGTGTGTCTTTGGCACTCGCGCGGGACGGTTGAGGTTATGTTTGTTTTTTTGTATGAGCTCAGCTGAATTCTCGGCATGTGTAGTTTATACTTCCTGTGCTTGGCAAGTCTGTGGCGTTTTATTTCTGTGACATGGAGTTTTTTTACTTTTGTATCGTCTTTAGTGTTACTTTTAGTTTGCATGTAATTAGAGTTGTGCATTACATGTGATTTAGTTTTATTTATCATTTGAGTACTGAATGTGAAGTTTTATTTCTCTTGAGGTGTGGCATGTGTATTGTCTCAGCAGGATTACTCCTACATCACTTAAGTTTCACAATGGATCCACAACCAGAAACAAGTGCTGAAGTTGAAATTGATTTTTTGAAAGATGAACACAGTGGCAATGAAAAAGATGACCAGGAGTTTGAAAAAAATGACAACGACTTAGACCCTGATTATGACGCTCATCCTCCCTTGTAGTCTGATAATACAAGTGGATTGAAGCAGAGTCCGTTTACAAAATGGGAGGGACTTCTGGTACCAAATCCTGGAAATAGGCCTATTGATTTTTTTCCTACTAGTTAACATTATCTTCTTTGAAAATATTGTCAGAAAAACGAATAAATACGCACTAGTTATTTTGTGGCCCAAATACGACTCCAAAATCCAGAATCCACAGATGCATAGACCTGACTGTTGAAGAGTTCAAAGTCTTCCTGGGGTTGCTTATCGACACAGGATTAAACCCAAAACCTAGACTTCAGGATTATTGGAGGGATACAAAGTCTATGGGAAATTTTAGAGTCGAGATAGGATTTTATTAATATCGATATGTTTGAATTTTGATATGCACAATGCAACTGACAGTCTTACAAAAATAAGGTACTGTGTGGTTTATTTTAACAATAAAATGATGGAGGTTTTTTATCCTCAGAAAAATTTATCATTGGATGAAGGAATGGTATTGTGGAGAGGCAGACTCTATTTTCGTCAGTATATTAAATTAACGTCACAAGTATGGAATCAAGTTGAATGATAGTACATTAATTTTAATGTAAACAATAAACAACAAGAAGTGACTAATATTTTGAGACTTTGAAAATGGTGATAAATGAGGAGACAATGTAAGATATTTCCCACAAGTGACAAGATCTGATTAAGTAGCATCAACATGTGGGTTTGGCTCCTGATAACCCATGGGGAGAATTCTTTCCTCCATTTCACAAAAGCTGTTACTTATTAAGGGTAGGGTACGATAAGTGGACCCGGTTTTTTATATTGAAGAATGCAAATCAGCGATACCTAATATTCGCATTTCAAATCCTTGACTATCAATCAATATAAAGTATCTATAGTCCTCAATAACAATCATATGTTTTAAATTAAAATATGAATTTAATATTTACAGTGATCAAACAAATTATTATAACCAAAATTAGGAAAACTGAAGACGACCATATTTGCTCCTCACACAGTTACAGTTGTTTCTTTCCCACAAAATTTCACATAATAGGTTTTTCGGTACGAGTCCAACATGTTCAAGTCACGAAAAACATGTCTTATCATCTTTCAAAGCAATGTTGTGTAGTTTTCTAAAATTTACTACCATTTTTAATAATCAAATGTTACCTATACAAAACTGAAATATTACATAACAAGTATTATTTGAAAGTATTTACAGCTGTTGATATAGATTATTTAGGTTAATTGTCCAAATAATTAATCAGTATCGATTGATTATATCGATGCTTATGATTAACCCTGGAACTGGCAAACGCCCGATATCGGGCGTTTAAGTCGCGTCCTAGATGGCAGCGCCCGATATCGGGCATTTTAATATGTCTTTTATTTCTCAATATTACGTACTTAAAACACGATCAAAGTGTATCGGTATTGATACCAATCGAAAGAGGAAGGTTCAATTTATGTAAATAACACACTAATAAATAATTTTATCGTTTCGTTACACGTCCATACGTTTTATAATCTCTGAACTGTTTGCTTACATTCTCCCACGTACCGCGCTAGTTGCACGTGCAGCGATGAGTCAACTGGTTCATTCGGCTATTGTTATTTCATCAGCTGCATGGTGTTCTGTCTGGTTTATTGTTTTTTGAGTTCGTTGTAATGATGGTTGTGTATATGACACAATAATAGTAAGTTTTTTGTGCGTGTTTACGTAATGGATCGTAATTTCCACGATCATTCAAGTAACATTCGAGAACTAGTTGTACATGAAATAAGCAATGATGAGGATTCCGATTTAGACATTCAATCAGAACATAATTAAAAATATATATAATAAAAAATAGAAAATTAATATGAACTAATAGTTACAAGATTGTACAAATCCAAGTAAGCTTTTAAATTCTTACTTTTGTTGGTAAGTAGCACTTTTGAATGCCAGTGTATGATTTTTGTGTAGTTTACCACATGTAAAAATAAATACCTTATAAACTACATGTTGTTTTATTTTTACTCAGAATTAAATGCTCTTTCTTTTTTATATTTTGGATTTTGCATATCACTAACAACAACGTTACAAATCAAAAACTTTGAACTAACTTTTCTTTTTTCTAAAAAAAATGTTTTTCATGAAGAGGTAGAGTAAGGATATTTTTTTGTTTTAATTATATTATGTAAAATATGTTCCTTGAACAATGCTGAATAAAAAAATATACAATATGACACAGGTACTTTATAGTAAACATGTAATAATAAAATAAATATAAGGCAATGTATGAAGTACTAAAAACACTCCGCCACTGAGAGAAATATGACCACCATTTCCAGGGTTAAGTAATATCACTTGCCAATTTTGATATAAAAAACCGGGTCCGCTTATCGTACCCTACCCCTTATTGATATCAAGCTGAACAAGTTATAAATATTGTAAGGCTTCTTTAATATCCAAGTCTAGGCCATAGTTGGTTATTGTTGTTTTGTAATGTTATTGTAAAATTTATTTACTTAAAATTGTAATGTACGAGATTCTTCTTGTTATGGTAATTTATTTTAACTCTTATTGTCTACGATTTTTACATACTCTACATCAAATTTGGATAATATATCGAATTGTTCGATAATAGAAATTGAATAACGAGTGTAGGTCGCTTATTAAAGTATCCTCTGAATCAGTATTGGTTGAATATATTCAGGGATGTAAATAAGCAATATAGTTTGTTAATACCAATAAAAAAAATCAGATCGGCTAATCATTTGCTACCCATTAATTAATTACATTACAGAGGCACCGATTTTAAAAGTTTGCTTCTTTAATACATTTACAACAGTAGGTTCATAACTGTCTTGTTCTGCTCTCTTGCTCTAGGTGGTCAGAACCATCACCACTCAAACAGTATCCACAATGGATGTGTTAAATATACCAAATTTAATCATAGGCTACACAATGTTTAGGTAGGAATAGTAGAACTAGCTGTAATGCTGTTCCTTAAACTTAAAAGGTTGTATATATAATTAGTATATAAGTGTTATTTATTATTCAATTTTTTAATCCAGACTAGCTTTAAATAAACGGTATGATTAAATCAAGACTAAAAGTAATACCACTTACTAGACCTACTAGCTGTATTTAACTTGCTAGGCTATATTTGACGCTTAGAACCGATATAAATTCTAAAAACTTAGTTTTAAAACATGTACATCTGGATTTTTATATATTCATAACAGATAATTTGCTTCATGTACCTGGCTTCTTCAATTACAAATGACTAAAATTTAATTAGGTGTTGCGAAAGAAAAAGTATACCAGACAATAATAAACAAATCAAAAACAATGCACAACAGTCAAACTAAGCAGGCTAGCAAGCATAGGTGCAAAACGGCTTAACTGTTTTTCACAATCGTTGTGGAGACTAAACTGTTGTGTTGTGATACTCAACGGTTTTTTTTTCTTTTTGCCTGTTGGCTGGCCTTTACTCAACGGTTGTTTAAAAGATGTTTTGTTTTTTTTTTAACAACACTTTATTTACAATCTATTATATCTAAGAACAATGAGTTGTATATTATTATATACAGAATAAAACATTATAATGAAAATTGAGTTAGATATTAACCATTTTAACTCTGCAATTATTAATTAAAGAACCTAAAAGGTAGTTCCAGGATAGCAGATGGTGGAGTCTGTACAAATTTTTAGAATTATCGAGTAGTTTACCGCAAGGTGGTTTGGATAATCTTCTAATCTTGAAAGATTTGGGACTGAATTTTATAATTTCTTCTTAAAATATAAATAATTAATTTTACAGGTTTAATATTGAATTTTAGTATTTAAAAAATAGAGTGAGGAAAAAACGTCTTAATTTTGTAAAATAGACCAGTATGCCACACCTTATCAAATGATTTACTGACATCTAAAAAGGTAGCCGAACAATAACTTTTATTTTCTAAGCACTCCCGGATCATTTCAACTACTTTATATTATGAACTTGTTCTATTGTGCCATGTTTTCGCCTAAAACCAAACTGATAAGGAGGTACTACAGAATCTTCATCGATTAATGATTGTTATAGTCTTCCCAGAAGAAGCTTTTTAAACAGTTTTGAAATAATAGGTAAGAGGCTTTTTTGGTCTGTAAGAGGTCAGCTAGGTGAGGGGCTTCCCTGGTTTTGGTATGTCAATTAGCTGGGCTCTTTTAAATTGAACGGGTATGTGTTCTAGTCTCAGTATGGCGTTAAATAAGAATGTCGAGAATATCATTGCTCTTTTTGGAAGTTCTTTAAGTATTTTTCCAGTACTAGAGTCATAGCCAGGAGACTTATGAGGATTGAGATTGTGAGTTATAACTGAGCAAACTTCTTTAAGTTGAAATGTTCTTGTTTTTCCTCTTCGTTGTTTACAAAGGCATCAGTTGATTAGAAAACATTGGTGAAATATTCTGCAAATGACTCAGGTTATTCAATGTTACTTTTCGCTTAGTTTTCGTATTTAAAATAGGGGAAATGGATACTTACGCTGTGTAATTGTTTTAGTTACTTTCCATAATGGTTTTATGTATAGACTTTATCTATAGATTCGGTTGCTGAGAGAGACTAGGATACTCTTCAAAAATTAAACAATAATCTTTTCAAATGTTGAGCTGCCCTGTTGAAGTTTGCCTCATCATTTGCATTTCAACTGTTTACCATATTTTGTTTAATCTTCTTTTCTAAGGGTGCGTTCTCAAAGAAAGCTGGTTACAAGCGCATGTTGGCAAGCGCTTGCAAGCTCAAACCGGCGTGAGAAAAGTCTACATTATATCAAGCGTGTGCCTTCAAAGACAAGGCCTGTCTCGACTAGCAAGCGCTTGCTACAAGTTCTGACTAGCATGCAAGAACGTTTTGTACTTGTTTTCCGGCTCTTGTTGACCAAACCAGTCAGAGACAAACAACTTTGCAGTATGCATGTCGATGAACTGATAACTCAAGTCTTTAGAAGAGAGGCTATATGGGACAAACGTCTCAAACTACATGGTAATAGAGTTCAAAAGAGTAAAGAGCAAAAACAAGTAAACTACACACTGTGGAGAGAGTCAAACGAGTGAGACGTGATGACTCTCGTGAAGACGTGAAGCCGTATGGCTTCAATATTGTGTGTTTCAAAACTCCCTTCGACTATTTTTAAGGTATTGTCCCTGGGAACTTTATTATTGCTCAAAAATATCTTTTTCAATCCTAGAGCTACCATTTTGTTTGATTTTTTTAATCCAAATACCACTTCTTTTATGAACTTGAGATGTTGCAAAAATATGGATTTAGTTAGTCCTAGAGACAATACCTTAAACACTCTACAGGTAATTTGAAACACTCTGTATACTATTAGATGTGTTATATTGTATAACTACTTGTAAGATATATTCTAAAAATAAATGTTATGATAAGTATTTATTACAAAAATCAAAGACACTATAAACTCACCTCAAACAAATAACTAGTCGTACTTCGGCATGGATAGTTGCCTATGTCAATTTCCCCAAAACTTGACTAAAACGCTTTCAATTTTCTTGAGGATGTAACTAAACGTGGTTAACACCATTCTCATATAAGAATAAACCTCACTTTGTCAAATTTCAATTGAGGAATTAGATGGTGGTATTCCACAAACCTACCTCTTCCGCGCTTAATTGCATGAACATTGACTTTCCATCTACGAATTTTTAATTCTACATTTTCAAGTAAAAATAACTCTTCATCACTTGATGAAGACATTGTCTCAACGACCGCTGAGAAAACACTAAGTTTGAAATGCAAGCGTTTGTTGTGTACACACAACAAAATTCTCAAGCGCTTGGAGCAAGCGCTGAAAATAAGTACTTGTAACCAGCTTTCTTTGTGAACGCACCCTAATCCACGTTTTCTTAAAGTATTTAGGGTAATATAACCCTATCTTGTTAACTTTTGAAGAACGAACGGTCTAAGGATGTAGCCTCTTTGGCAGAACATTACAAAGAATCAATAAAGTAGTCTGTTGCATTTTCTAAATCCTCAACACTTTTCAACGACATTTTCACATTTACATTTTTATTTAATGAATCAAGAAATGGAACCCAGTTAGGAAATTTGTTATGTAACATTTGACTTGACTTTTTGTAATACTTTTGTGCTTAAATTAAGTATAATTGGTGAATGATCTGAAGACAGATCAAGGCAGGATTTAATATCTGTGTAGTTTTCATTTATACCTTTTTTAACAAAAAGGCGAACAAATCTGGAATTTTTCGCATATCACTTGGCCCGTATGTAGGTTCACCCGTAGAAATATGATTGTGATGATTATCATTTAGAACCTTTAATTGTTTTCGTCCTCTAGGAGTGGCCAATCGAATACTATTCTTGGTGTTTCGCGTTGTAATCACCTCCTGCTTTAAGTTTATTTCCCAATGTAGTGAAAAACTGTTCAAATTGTTGTTTGTTTATAACATGTCTGAGGGGACAATAAATTGCTAAAAATGTAATAGGGCCTGGCCAATCTTCAAGAACAATGCTGGAAGCTTGAAGGCGGTTCTCTCTAAAGCTGGGTAGTTCATAATGTTTAATTGTGTCCCAAAATACTGTTCATGAAACTCAAATCTTAGAGTGATAACTAACCTGTTCACGGCATGAAGTCAGACTAGAGAGAATGAACTCAATAGTTTGGGTTTATGGATGAGAACACGTTTTGGTTTTTAAGTTTTTATGTATTATTATAATTTTAACGCTGTACTTGTATACAATATTCTACTAACATATTCTATACTTGTAACATATAATTATGGCACATATCAGACCAATAATGGAGTATTCAGTTGTTGTATGGTCTCCTCATCAGATTGGACACTGTTCATCCTTGGATGCTGTGCAGAGACGATTTATTAGGACGATTGGAGTCAAGTTCGGATACAAATACATAGAGATTGACATTCAAGCAATGGAGTGTTGTCTAAATTTACCAACTCTTTCATCAAGAAGAACGCTCATTGACTTGACGTTCCTTTACAAAATTCTTAATAACACCATTAATTGTTCCGAGATACTTCAAATGATTGATTTCCACGTTCCTCGGTCGGCGAGACATTTCCAGATGTTTATCATCCATCATCTCTCGACAAACTACCTTTACCACAGCGCTATTCCAAGATTGATGATGATTGTAAATGCAGTCTCTGCAGATCTGGATTTTTTTGGGATGCCCTTGTCATCATTTAAGAGGAGGGCAGCCACTATACTGCACGAGCTTGATTAGTTTATTGTTATATAGCCAGATGTCACTGTTATAATAAAATTATTTTTGTTACTTCTATTATTGTTACATTTATACATAGTCTACTTACGTTTTCCCTTAAGAATATTATATATTTAATTGATCATTGTTGCTCTTGTTGTTTACTGTTAATTTGTTATTGTTTTAGCTGTTTTGTTGATCTGATTAGTTTATAGTTATGGTGTGGATGTAATTTTGTTGAATTTATTGATGTAAAGAGCAAATGGTAGTCATCAAGAAACCAAATATTGTAAAAAGGTGTATTGCCGTTCATTGTAATAAATAAATAAATAAATCCTGTTATCCTTTTAAATTATCCATCATCAATGACAACAACGAGAAGGATACATGTTAAATTTTCTTTTAGTGATAGATTATTGTCATTAAGTCATTGTGATAATCACAAATATAAAGACAAATAGATATAAGATAAATATAAGACAAATTTCAGTTTCATCATCATCACACGTGTCAGTAGCTCAAGAGGACTGTCAAAGTAATGATGAAATGGAGACCAGCTTCTCCTTTATATATATAAAAATTCACTTTTCTATTTCCATAGTGCGTAATTTATTTTTTGTTGTATCCACCTTGTGCTTATAGATTTTGGCCCTCTATGTCTAACGATTGTCATTTTAGTATGAAGAGAGTTCTTGTGTTTCACTGGTTTGTTGTTTTTCTTTCACATACGAAAGACACGACTCCACACGACGCGTTGGTGTTGGTTTTGCCATTTAGAAATCAGTTAATGACTTGTTAAATATTTTTGTGTTCATATTTATTTTTCAAAAGTTAAATATGTCTTTTAACAGCTATTGTGACAAGTAGATTTGTTTTAAAGTGTTTTCAACCAAGCCTGAAGCTCTGTAAGATTGTTGGGATATGCTATTGGACCGTCTAAAAGCAGAAGCAGTACTAAATTAGACAAATCTTTTGATTTAATTTTTCCTTTCCGGTTCTGCATAAGAGGCAAGTGACATATCTTTCATATTTGTCTTAAATCTTTGTTAATTTACTATATATAACTTGGTAGGTAAGAATAGTTAAAAATGTCTCTATAAATTTCCATTGGGTACTTAACTATATCATGAGACTGATCTCATGACATGATGATAGAAGAGATGTAAGGGTAGGTAGGAATATTTATTGTTGAGTTTACACATTTTGGTTAAAAGGCAATGGAATCTTTCTTCACAAAGTTGTTTTATATCTGGAGAATACATATGTATCCTATGTAACTAGGGCGGGGTTGAAGAAGTTAGTATGCTTATGCCTAGACTTGGTAGGCTAGTTATAGGTCAATCTTTCAAATGTGAACAATTTAGCTAATAAATTACCTATGAGTATAGTAGCCTAAAGTAGGAATGGACTTGGTTTACTACTAATGTAAAATTCTTGGAGGGTTCATTATGTGGGAATGTTTTCAAATATTGGTAATACCTAGCCTTATTTGTAGTTTTCTGGGAAGCTACCAAGTTAGATATGACATTGATGTAGCCTAGATAATGTTTATTTAGTAATTGTATATAAGGTAGTACTGCAGATTTTATGCTGGATGATTTTAGACACAATTTCAGTAACATTTTATCATTTTTCCTGTTAACTTAGTCACCAGGTTTAGTGCTCGAGTAGTTATAGCTTATACAGGTAGCCTATGATATATGAGTCTGGTTTAGCTGCATTTCAATAAGAGGTCGGCAACCTCGTATTGGTTGCTGCTGACATCAGCCGTTATGCCATCTTTGGATACCTTAAATAATAATGCTGCAATCAGGGGAATTTGACCCAAATAAAAGATTTTTGGGTAGGGTATGATAAGCGGACCCGGTTATTTATATAGAAGAATGTCATCATCGATACCTAATATTCGCATCTCAAATCCTAGACTATCAATCGATATAGAAGTATCTGTAGTCCGCAACAACAAGCATTTTATGTTTTAAATTAAAATGTTAATTTAATATTAACAGTGATCAAACAAATTATTATAACCAAAAATTAAGAAAACTGAAGACGACCATATTTGCTCCTCTCACAGTTTCATTTGTTTCTTTCCCACAAATTTCACATAATGGGTTTTTCGGTACGAGTCCTACCTGTTGAAGCCACGAAAAACATGTCTTATCATCTTTCAAAGCAATGTTGTGTGTAGTTTTCTAAAATTGACTGCCATTTTTAATAATCACATGTTACTTATGTAACATTGAAATATTACCTTACGTGTATTATTTGAAAGTGATTACAACTGTTTGATATAGATCATTTAAGTGAATTGTTAAAAATAATTAATTAGTATCGATTGATTATATCGATGGTTATGATTGAGTAATATCGTTTGCCAATTTCGATATAAAAAAACCGGGTCCGCTTATCGTACCCTACCCGGTTTTTTGTTAATTTAGACTTTCTAAGCATATAAGTTCATATCAGCCTGACACAAAGGGCCTTCACTGCTGCCATAGCCTGCACTGATGGCGGCATATGAAAAAAATCCCTTGAAGTAGTGCTTATTGGTAAAAAATCAAATTTTAAATGGTCTAATCAAGAATACCTCTCGCCATTACTGCTTTATAGGAATCTCAACTTGAAAAAACAAACAAATAAAATGTAATTAACTTTTACCTTGGTATGGTATTAGTTGTGATGAAAAAGTTTTAATGCTGGTTGAACATTAGCGAAGCTTATCATTCAAGTGGCCAAATAGGGTACGGGTCCAATAAGCGGACCCGGTTTTTTATATTGAAGAATATAATCATCGATACCTAATATTCGCATATCGAATCATAGACTATCAATCGATATAAAAGTAATAACAATCATATGTTTAAATTAAAATGTGAATTAAATGATAAACAAATAAATAAATGAACATAACCAAAATCAGGGAAACTCATAACTTTAACTAAATGAAACAGAACGAAAAACGTTTTTACTAAAGTTGTGTCCACCATTACCTTCTTCTTTTTGCATCTGAAGACGACCATGAGTTAGCTCCTCTGACAGTTACATTTGTTACCTTTCCACAAATATCACATAATGGATTCTAACCCAACATCCTGAAGCCATAAAAAACATATTTTTATCGTCTTTTAAAAGCAATTTCGTGAAGCTTCCTAAGATTGACGGCCATTTTAATACACAATGTTACGTGAAATTTAAAAATATTACCTTGTATTATTTGAAAGTGTTTTACAGCTGTTCATATAGATTATTTAAGTTGTTAAAAATAATTCATCAGTATAAAAAACATATTTTATCGTCTTTTAAAGCAATTTCGTGAAGCTTCCTAAGATTGACGGCCATTTTAATACACAATGTTACGTGAAATTTAAAATATTACCTTGTATTATTTGAAAGTGTTTACAGCTGTTCATATAGATTATTTAAGTTGTTAAAAATAATTCATCAGTATCGATTGATTATATCGATGGTTTATGATTAAGTAATATCGTTTGCCAATTTTCGATATAAAAAACCGGGTCCGCTTATTGGACCGTACCCGCCAAATATTGTAAATTGGCCTAACCATAACTTTCTACTATCTTTAGGAAAAGTAGTTCCACTTTCAATGTTCTAAAATTCATTATTTGTCATTTTCATACCCTAAAACCATATATTCTTTTGTTCAGAAGGACGATAGCGATAGATTAATAACGCAAATCTCGTTTGCAGTGTGGATAAAACTAAATTTAAAACAATAAATAGTTTAAAAACCAAACATAAGTTTAATAAATAAGCAAATTGCCGTAAACATCACTTCATAGGTATCTACTATGTAGTTACATACCACATGGTAATTTCTTAACTCATAAAAATAGCTTTCTTGATTTAAAAATAACACACGATACCATGACGAACTTATACTCTCACTCCGAAAAAACACCATGACCAATTAAATAGGATTAAATTAATTTCCTAATAGTAGCTGCCTAGAGGCTACAGAGTCTTCAAAGCTTGTATAAGCATCACAGGAGCGATGAGCTCCTGCCCAACCCTGACAATTGAAGCGGTCCTGGGATACACTCCTCTGGGGCAGGAGGTGACAAAGATAGCTGCTCTAAACGCAATGAAGCTTTTAGGAACAAAGGTAATAAATACTTACTACCTTCTCAGAAGGACACATGAAAATAACGCAGGAAATGTCCTGAGGCTGAAATGCTAACCGATGTGTCAGAAGCAATGGTTAAAAAATACTTCTTTGAAAAACCATATACTGTCCCTATTGAAGAAAGGGAGCAATGAATTAAAAAGGAGGCCTACCCTACAAAAGGAGTCCTGAAGTTTTACACAGATGGTTCACGCCTTGACTCTAGGACGGGATTTGGAATATACGGACCAGGAGTTAACCTAGCAGTGCCCCTAAGAAAAATATAAGTTAGGGAGGCACAAAGGTCCTTTTAGGACTAAGTACGGAGACAATTCGTCTCCCTCAGGATAAAAAAATTCCTAATATTTTAATTGCTCACGTAATTCACAATCAAACACGTAAACGTCTGTTCGAAACTAATTAACTGTATTCGGGTTTATGCGCCATGATTGAGTAATAAATTATGCCATTGTTGAAGAGGCTGCTCAGGACGGTAGTTGGTAATTAACTAAAGTGTTCTGACCACAGAATACTCAGATAAGCTGTCTGGTGTGGATAACACTGAAAATCATAGATAACAAGAAGCACTGTTCACAAATTTACATTTACATTTGAATTATTAAAAAAGTATGGTTATTTGAGATTCCCATCCCATATATATTTTATTCAAGAGGATGAGCAGAATACTTTAATAAAGTTAAAATTTTGATTGGCTACTCTGGCTGTTAACCCCACTGATACCAAATAAAACAAGAAATATACAAATACAACAAGTTAGAAGTAGCCTAAGCTAGACCACATGTCATGTAATAGGCCTTCACTGAAGCTGCATGCAAAATTATAGCTTATTTCATTCTCAAAATGTTCTGTGAATACTCTGTAGATAGACAATGATTTAGACGAAATTTTACATCCACTTTGTAGAAAAAAGAGAAATTGTGTCAGCCTACTCAGTGACAAGCTTTATTACTTCTTTTTATCCTATGAATTTAAACATCACATGTTAGAATATAATTATTGTACATATTTCTTTCCAAATCTGTTTGTTCTGTGATTTTCCCGTTGCCATCATTGTTATAAGACCTATGTAAAAATATTCACTAATGCTCAGCCCAATCCCATGAGAGATATGCACCATCCCCCCCCCCCCCACCCCCCCCCCCCCCCACCCCCCCCCCCCCCCACCCCCCCCCCCCCCCACCCCCCCCCCCCCCCACCCCCCCCCCCCCCCACCCCCAAAAAGCTGGTCCCAAGATACGACAAGGTGCCTTAATAATAATGGAAATCATGTAGAGAAGTAGAGGAAAGAATGCTCTTTCAGATAAATAAATGTTTTGTTTGAAAAATTTACCTGTTGATTTTTTATATCAAAAACGGTACTTATTTTAAAAACATGCCTCGTAATTTTGGGCGTGTTCTCATATATGTTATAAAATAAGAATGTAAATATTGATATCTTGGTAATTTGTATAAAACTATTACTATTATTTTGTATAGAACTGGTTAGAAAATGTTCTTTGTAATGGTCTGATGTTAAATAAACTGCTTTTGTGCAAAATGGCTATGAAATAATCTGGTGCCAATATCAATAATATAAAAACTTTTATAATATATTATGAAAATATAAAGTCTATATTCCTAGAACTCCAGTTATCAGTGGGATAAATTTATTAATATAATTTTACCATTGCAGTGTTTATATTCATGAAGCTACACTCCGAAGAAAGGACATCCGTTATTACAACTTCTGTCTTTTTACACATTTTACAAACAAATGAAAGTTATCTACCATTCATAATTATTTTTATTAGTGATATCCGTGTTGTCAAATGTGCTACTAATGAGATGCCCATTGTTGACTATCCTTATGCCACACAACTTAATTAGTAGCTGAATTTCTTTACCTTCTATGCATCTGGAAATAAACTCTTAGTAAGTTAATAGGTTAATAAACTTCCAGTAAAAGCGAAAGAGATCAACTAATAGAACAATTTTTGTAACAATGGTTCAGTAATACAGATATTTTCGTTATGCTGTAGAAAATACTCGTATTTTGCTGCGATCAACGTAAAATGTAGGGACAAAATCTTCATTGGCATTTAAAACCTTCACAAGTTGTTGCAAGTCTAAATGAACTAATATACTATGGTGAATGTATTAGCTACACTGGCATTTATGAACGTCAAAACAAATTAGGAAATTGTCTTACTTTCGAATTTGTAGCAGATGGTGTAGTCGCTACAATCCCTGCTACTCAGTCACCATTGTCACTTTCACATTCATTGTCTACGGCGTTTCTATTAGTACAGAGAGTGCTGTAATTTAGTGGAAAGAATGTAGTGTAACGTGATACCAGTAAATGAAATTTATTGTTTTTCTTGTTATCATTAAATTCGTTGGTAAATTCACAGATTTATAGATGTGTCACATTGCAATTAGACAGTGAGTTGCTGAAAAATAGAATAACATTGAAATAAAATCAGCTAATAAAGTACGGGTTCTTATACTTTTAAGGCAAAGTAAAAGTAAGATAACCCTTTTACTTCTTTTTCTATGGGGCGGCCTATTGCCATGCGCTTAAGCCTCAAGGGCCTTTTGCGCAGACCGGAAAACACACTTTATGAGAGCCATAGAATGGAATGTTGGCTTTAATTTGATGTTTCCTATAGATCATTCTAATAATAATGGCATGATTTGTAATCTTCTAGACCATTGCTTTCGGCTTCCAAGTACTGGGGTAGAGCGCACCCATAAAAACTGTTGTTGCTGTAAACTGTGAAAGATCTAAGCCAGAAGTAGAGAATATTCAGTCAGAATTGTATGAGCTCTTATTGAAGAAAAGTTAAATTATAAGAAGTGAAAATAGATGTACTTTAGAGATATACACAAGATGTCTACATGCTAAAGGGGACTAGCCGTGAAAATATTTTTTTATTAATCATTGAATAACATGATGTTTTTGAATCTTTCTTGCTCAATTAGAAGTTAATGAAAAACATTTTATTACCTAATACTGTTTTTCATGAAAGATTTGACATTAGAAAGCTAAACACTCAAAAGTAGTTCAGGTAGTTGTCATATATATATATATGAATTAAAGCCATTTTATTTTCCTATGTTCGCTACATGCACTGTGTTTTTACTGACAGTAAGTGGAATAACAGTTTACACCAACACATTTGCTATTGTTTTGAATAACTGCTGCTATTTTTCTAAAGTTTACTCCTGCCGCTTACTATGCTGTTACTAATTTTTAATGCTATCGCTAACAAATAACAAAGAAATTATTAAAAAACAACAAGTAAAAATATGATAATCAGATAAAATACTTATAAAACACAATACAAGTTAGTAATATGTGTTTTTAGTTGTGAAAGATAACCATTTACTATAGTGTTTAAAAAAAATAAAGATACAAAATTTATTTTAATTTTAATTTACAAGATGCGATGAAGAAATAAATTTACTATAAATAAGAGATCACGGCAAATGTCAGTCAATAATAATTTAGCAATATTGGGGTTTTTCATAAATGGTAACTTGTAATTTTCACTTCATTTACCACATTCATTTTTACACAAACAAAGAGGATAAAACCTATTGATAATTATACATTGAATCTCCTCTTGTTATTGATACCAAAACTATGATGATAATTTTTCTTTTTGTGCTAATTTAGTGAGTAGACCATGTTGCTTCATTAGATGTCTACCCCATAGACTCAGTACTAGGGATACTATTAATACATTTTAGTAATATTAAAATTATTTAATTATGTTTTCTAATAAAGTACTGGTATTTTGATCATTGCAATCAAAATTAAATTTCACTATTGTTTGACATAACACCACTTGTTTGAGTGGAATAATGAAATTGTTTTGCATAATATTTCTTCAAATTAAAAATGAGTGATTATTAATAATTTTTATTTGAAGCTTGCTTAGCTGATTTTTTCATAGATTAAACTGTAAGAAATGTAATACTTTTGGTTAGAGGACAAAAATCATTGAATAGAATGAGACATTCTTAACAAAAAATTTGGATTTTTTTAAACCATAAAATAACTAAGTAGCTAATAACTTTGATGGTTGATTTCAGATCAGGCATCATTTCACAGAAATCTAATGAAAAAGTGTGCCATGTATGTGCGTCAACTCTGTGCTATCCTCCAGTACTGCTGTATGGACGGAGTTACTGGGCTAGAGAGCATTCTTCGTGCTTTTGTTGTAAGTCCTTAATACGAGAGGTAGTTTAACTGAACAATATAAGATTCTATAGAAGTTAATCTATTCCTAAAACGTAATTTTGAGTTAGTCTTGTGTATTCCACTTTGAAGTAAAATTGTACTACTGACTTTGACTTACATTAACTAGCAATTAACTCATTTACCATTTTAAATTGTACTTTTTAATGAAGCTTAATGTACTTACAAATTTCTGTTAGATTTACTACTCACTCAAGTGTATGGAAATGTTGACTTTATTAGAGTCAGATGATAACTAGTGGGCCGGGAGTGATGCAGGAATTGACGATGTCTCATTCTATCATCAACTTCCGCTCATTTATCAGCACATTGAATGTTCCCGTGGAGGACATCAAACCATTCCTGGTGAACCGCACCAGTGGTCCCCCGACTTCCCCTCAGCCTGCAACTTCTCCCCCTCTGGTCCCACCTGCTGCAGAGGTCAGTTCACCAATGTTTTATATTTTATAACTTGTTATTTATACCCTGTACAGAGTGTCTACTGGTCTACTAACATGACTACTGATTTGGGAAAAGCTTAACATTTTGTTTTGCCTATTGATAATCCATAATCTTGTAAAGAAATTATGAAATTTAAAATATTCTGACTTTGAAAAGTTTTAAGCATTGTGGTTTGTATATAATCTGATGAAAATTCAAAGTTTGAAAGTTCAACATAATGTATACGTCCAAACTTGTGTTATAAAAACACTAATACCATTTAGTTGCAAAGAAATAACTGGGCACGGTCTAACTGCATATATGACAGTTGATTTTTCTCATACCATTGATCTAAACTGCATGCTTCTTCAGAACCACTGAAGGTTGTATAAACTGTAATTTTTGTACTATGAAACATTTCTTATCAAGTGTTTAGAGAACAAGCAGTGAAATTTGTTTGCTATTTCAGTTTCAGAAATTACATTAATTTGTCATCTTCATACTTTTTAAACTAATGGTTTTTTTTTTTGGTTCAGAATATAATAAGGATTTCTGCAAGGTAGCCCTAATTGATCCATTAACAATGAATTCAATTTAGCTACCCCTCTTTAGACATTTTGTGGGTGATTTTATACAGTTACCTTTGATGTGTGAATCTATTTGTGCCTTGCACATAATGCAGACAAATCTATTTTACTTTGATTACTTATTCTTCAAAACTTGTTAAACAAAATTTAAGTTCCAGATAATATAATTGAATTCTGTTTATTCTGTAAGCATATAGTACAAGGTCATTTATGAAACATAAAAACTGATAAAAATGGTTTTTTTTAATAAATTAAAGCTATCTATCCATACGTCATAAAAGATTATTCCAACGAAATCAAATTTAGCTATTGATTTATCCAACCAAAAGCTTTTTCCATTCCCAGCTCAGGTATGGTGTAAACACTTTCGGCAAAACAGTACTAGTGCTAAAACTGCTTTCATTTGGCAAAAGAAAGTAATTAGAATTATTGCAAATGTTGGCAATAATTGTCAGTTTCTTGTGTCCCAATTTAAAAAAAATTTTGAATTAAGACCCTTTCATCCCTGTATATTTATTGTACTTTAATTAGTATCAAAGAACAATTAGACAGTTTTATTAGTAGACAAGAAATACACTCCTACTGTACAAGAAAAAAATATGTGCTTGAACAGATGAATGTTCGATTGGAGAAAACCAAAGGCACTTTTATTTATATGAAGATTAAACTTTTTAATAAACTTCCTGAAAAAGCATGGCATGTGTATATTAGTAGATTTTAAAATGTTGTGAGTAATTTCGCTTATTGATAACACATTTTATTCTTTAAATGACTACTTAACCTGTGATATTAGTACTTTAATTTTTTAATAGTTATGATTTTGTTATTAGTTATGTCTCTTGTTATTTATTTATTGTTGTTAAAACCTATTATATTGTTAATTTTTGTTTGCTGCATTGTTATCTATTTATTGTTACTTTTTATTAGTTTTATTGTTATATATTTATTGTTTTTATTTACTATTTAATTTATTCTTTATATAATGTTTTAGATATGTTATATGTATATACCTGTGTATATATATATATATATTTAACGAAATGCTGCTAATACCATATTTACTTTTATTTTCTTTTTAATGACCAAATTGTGGCGTTATTCACATCTACCATATACATATAAAATTTACTTTGACTTACTGTCTAATCATTACATTTGTATTATGGGATTTTAAAGGTGTGATAGGAGTAGGCCTTTTAGATATAAGAAAAAGTGACATGTCCATTGCATTGCCAAGTGCTTAAAGACAAAGATTTCTTATACAGGGTGCGGCAAAATAACCTCCCTATTTTAAAATGCTAATAAAAACCACAGTTTTTTTCAAAAAAACAAATTTATTCATTTTAACTTATTCTATGACATGGGAAGTTTTTTCTACTTTCTTTTAAAAAGAATATCAGATAAGTGGTGGCCGTGGTTATCAATAAACTGTTGCAAGCGAATTCTGAAACTGTCGTGGACTCTCTCGAGCATGGCTTGAGATATGCGCAGAACTTCCTCTCGTATAGCTTGCTTGCTTCAGATCTTGCAGGTTTCTGGGGCGATGTTTGAACACATCGGCCTCTAAGTAACCCCACAAAAAAAGTCACATGGGGTTAAATTGGGTGATCGCGCTGGCCACACAATGTCCCTCCCCGAGAAATCAATTGGCCAGGAAACATTTGCCTGAAAATGTTCATTGCCATTCGGGCAGTATGTGCTGTGGCACCGTCCTACTGGAACCACACATTCTCGAAAGCCCTCTGTTGTAGGGCAGGTTCAAAAATTCTGCTAGCATGTTGGCATACATGTTTGAGTTCACAGTAACAACATTGCCATCCTCTTCAAAAAAATGAGGGCCAATGATTCCACATCGTGATAACGCGCACCAAACAGTCACACGTTCACTATAAAGAGGCCTCTCATGGATTTCCTTCGGATTGTTTTCACTCCAATAGCGAAAATTCTGATTATTCACACTTCCAGACAGATGGAAATGCGCTTCATCACTGAAAAAAAAACAACAGCGTCTGGTGGGAGACTTTCCAAGATTATTTGACACGCTTCCATATGACTCTGCCAATCACGTTGAGACAGCTCTTGGACAACAACCATCTTGTAAACGATGGAAATGAAGATCCACGTGTATGGATTCGACGAAAACTACTACGTCGGACATTCGAAGGGCGGGCCTGCATGTTTGCGAGCTGATCGTTTTGAGGAGACTGCAAAACTGATTGCCTAACCGCATTAATGTTTTCTGGTGTACGAGCACTACGAGGTCTTCCATCTCGTTTTTTCACAACAGAACCAGTTTCTTTGAAGTTTTTCACCCACAGCACAATAGACTTGCGGCCGGTACTGAATCACGAGGAGGAATTTGAAACCGCATTCGGAATTCGCGTTGAGCCATGATAACTGATTCATTGCTAAGAATGAACGCTTCGGCCGCATAACCTCTCTGTGCACTCGTCCACACCATGATGGCGACTGACGACTGGTGCCTACGGGCGGAGTGTCACTTAAACTTCCCCCTCTCCTGCGTCGATTGCGGCTATCCCCACCATTCTGAGTGCCTCCCTCTACTCACAATAAAGCAATGAAAATAGGGAGGTTATTTTGCCGCACCCTGTAGTAGGGCAACGTTTTCTTGTAATCCTGGATTTTGTACTGCTCAGTTACTTAAAAAAAGAGCCATCAGAGTACAGCACAAATGTTTACCACCTTAATTTTAATTCTGTCTCACCATTGTTGCTGTGCTGGTATAGCAAGATCAGTGATTCAGGAGTTGACATTGATGTTGTCATGGTATTTAACATATGTCTATTTACAGCATACAGCAACAAATGGTATTTTGTTCATGGAAATAAAAATTCTGGAATAAGTATATTGGAATAAAAATATATCTTGCATTTTATTCTTTTATCTAAGCAATGTACAGGCCATTTTTTTCTAAATTCCTCTTCTGGATGTTGTGTGATTCAATATAAAATCTACAAATATCCAAATATTATTCTTCACAAACATTCACATTTCTAGTATTAATAGAATTCAGTGAAGATCAACCAAAAAGTTGCAAACTTGCATTATTTTAATAAGCATTCATACAGAACATTGAAAATCAGTAATATTCTGTTTGACGTTTAAAGTTAACCCCATACTGAGTAAAACTCTTATGGACAGACTTGTTTATTATATTACAATAGTATTTTTATATTAGGTACTAATTTCATGATATATTTGTTAGTATACCAAAATGAATGTATGTTAGCCTAATATCAAAAGAGCTATGATTTCATATCTATTTTACTAACTCATTAATATAAAATCTAAAAATATTTTTAAAATACTTAAAATTAAATAAATTTAACTTTGTATTGGGCTACAGAACAATAAATCATTTGATCTGTATTCATGATAATCTTATCTAGCATTGAGTATCAGCTTTATTAAAAAAAAACCAGTTCATATTTGTGAATTCCATAATCTTGTAAAGGATTTGTTCAACCAGTCTTGTTTGAGGTTTTATTTGTTATTTGTAAAAACTACTGGTTTTTATATTAGCGATCTAGCCTCAAGAAAGTTTTGATATATAATATACAATAATACACCTTTTAACCCATTGCGGATCAACGACGTGAGGGTGACGCGGAGCGAGGCGTGGACCAAAAGCACAATGACGTGACCCTCACGCGGATGACGTGGTACGGATGACTCATTTGTTTTGAACGCTTATCGCTGTTATAAGTCTCGGAGATTATTTATAGTCCGTTTTCCTGGACTGGCTTCCTATCTTATCTTTGGTACCTGTCCACAAATACTCCCCTCGTTATCGGTCAATAACGTTTTTATTTGCGACAAATTGTTTGTCTGAGTCGTACAGTCGTGGCGTTCGATTTTCCTTTGCCTCGTGTGCGTGTACGTAAATAAAATGGGTGATAATTTACGATCATCTGAATTAGATAGACTATTATTAGAAAGTGGAAGTGATATCGATAGTGTTATTGAGGATGGAGACGATTCTATCACGCATATAATTGTTTCCGTGACTATCACACCAAAATCCATTACTAAGACAAAGACAGTCTCAATATTTTGTAAATATTAGATTAGTTGTTTCTTGAATTGACAGTTTTATTAGAACATTTTTTTATTGTGTAAAACGTTTGATCCGTCCTATATCAAACAGCTACAACACGCAAAAAACGTAAATAAAAATGTTATGTACCTGTATTTTTACATTTGTTCTAGTATAATATACTTGTCTAATATGATCTGTATAATGTTTATATAACATAAATAACAACATAAACAAACAAAACATGTATAATTATATACGCTGGCCTAATTAGCGAGCGCGCTAAGCAGGCAGGTAGGCGTGCAAACACTGCGGGTGCTGCGTTGTAATACGGATTAATTCGTACTCTAAGGCCCGCGCGCGCGCCGTTTTCACGATCCGCAATGGGTTAACACTTTTGGATAGATTTTATTTTGTACAATGCACATTTTGAATTCAATGAATTCATCATCAGATACCTGGTAATGATGAATTCATCATTATTGTATATTATAGTGGTTTTTATTTTACTTACCATATTTCATGGCTACACTACCAGCTATAACTTGTACACCATATTTTAATATCACAACTCTGACTGCTGCCACAGTTTTAATAAATAAAACATTTGTTTTAATTTCCACTTTTATGTCTAATAATTATTGTCAATAGTGTAATAAATTAAACTATTAATATTATTGTCATCCTGATTTTTCCTATGTTTTTAAGTGTTACTCTATATATAGGCTACTCCAATTAAAGAGTTAAAATATTTAAGAAATATTTTTCTATATCAGAATCATTTTTATCAAAGATATACTTCACATAAGTGATTAATATATTTTCAATAATGTTTTACTGTTTAGCCAATGGAGGTGCAGGAAATTGAAGAGGTGGAGATAGAGTCAACTCCAAGCTTAATCCGTGAGCCTCCTGTGGGTGACGTTCCACCACCACAACATATCAACGAAGTAATGGGTTGGCAGAATGCTCTGCCTTCTGTGAGTTTTCAGTCATGTTGTTTTAGTTATCAGAGTAATTAGTTTTGCTATTTAACCCTTATTTTCCCAGGGTTCCCATTAATCTGGAACTTTGTATACTTTCGAAAAGTGCCGGGTATCCCATAGCGGGAGACCACGTAGCAGGTGCGAGGAATGCTGGGTCTCCTGTAGCGAGAGACTTTGTATTTAATTTATGATATAACAGTGTCTTTACCTTACTGGCTTATACTGTATCCAAAAGTTTCATGGTTAACGAAAGTACTAAAAGAATATTCTCCCTTGTTTCTTCATCATTTCCAATTAAACTTAACATCTGAAGCTCTTACCCATGAAAACTGTAATAATATGCACCCAAAATATCCATACTTCCATTTCTAAAATATGTAGATCCCTATCATTTATTACACCATAAAAGCTGAAAAACTAAGGATTTTGCCATTAGGATTTGTCTACAATGGTTTAAAATAGTTCAATTGTTATTGAAATCGATGTAGCTATTCAATCAATAATTAATAAATATTGGAGGTAAATTCAAGTTGTTTCTCAGGCACTTATAAAAACTGTTTCACTCTCCGACTTAACAGCCTCAAAACACTGTTCTTTAAACTTATATCTAAAATCTATCAAGAGATTTTATACCTTTAATGACTATCACTTATCTCAGGAATGATTAGAATATTATTTAAATGCCCACGATTTCCCTGTTTTTCAGTAGGAAATTCTGTGTGAAGGCACACCGTTAAACGGTTACATCCCACCGGCACTCAATTAAATAGGAAAAGAATGATTTATATAAGTGTTTAACCCTTTGCATGCCAACGTACCGGTATTACGGCCGTCGGCTACTCAACTGAAAATCGCCAACGGCCGTAATATAGGTACGTCACGTTTTTCGCCTGTAATTTTCTTATAGTTCATTTTATTGCCGCGAAATTTTGACTAATCGATAGTCGATTAGTTGCTTTGCAACCACAAAGTAGTTAATTCGTTTATGGACTGTTTGTTTGGTCGTATTTGAGCTTCGCAGCTGTTGAATTGTTTGGTCGAGATTGAGGTTACGTTCGTGTTGCTATGCGTTGTTTACGTTTGTAATTCTCATTACTTTTGTTGTTAGGGCATTTTTACTATGCCCCTTTTATTAGATTCATTGGTACTTTGGGATTATACAGACCACACCCAGACATGAATCGTTATTTGACATTTAGCTTCAACTGATTAATAGATTAGCGTAGAACAATATTTCGTCGATATAAAACAGGAATTGTCTTATCGCAAACCCCTCCCCATCCTCAGACAGTTGACATTTAGCTTCTACTGATTACTAGATTAGCGTAGAATAATATTTCGTCAGTATAAAACAGGAATTGTCTTATCGCAAACCCCTCCCCATCCTCAGACAGAGGTCAAAGTCGAGCAGTGTAGTAGATAACGTGATTGCAGAGTCTCGCCGCCCGTTCGCTTTGTTGTACTTTCGTATTTTACCCCTACATTTCTCCAAACACAAAAATTCAACAAAAACAAACATTACCAAACAAAAACTATACTCTTTATTGAAAAAAACACACAAAACTTGTTATTATTCTTGATCAAACTCCGCCACCCAAAATGCGAGTGCCTCCGGCCGAAGGTGCTTCCGAAGCTCGCGCTGATGTCAACGAAAGAAAAACATCCCTCGAGATAGTATATATCAGTAAATATAATTCTAGAGGGGCTGATCAGAAATATAAATTGAATTGTAATGGAAAGGCAATTATGTACCGTGCAAAAAACTTAAATAATCATGTGATGCCGCGCGGCCTGCCGTAATCGGGATTCTCGAGAAAGATAAGATAACAGCGACCACAATACCTGGAAATGCTTGTTGATTGATGGAATGTTAGTTCTGTTACTCAAATACATCGTTTTATAATGTTCTAAGTTCATTGAAAAAAGTTTAAGCGAATCTGACCTCATTAACAATTGATAATCTTTGTAAGTTTGTAATTTTGTAATTAAAAAGTTGTTTTTTTCGTTCTACAATGTTTGTTTATAATATATCTATAAATTTATATTTTTGTGTTCTTCATAGTGGTGTGGTTGGTATAATCCCAAAGTACCGATTTGTATAGTGTCAAATATTGATTTGTGAATATAGTGTAACATTACATACAACGTCCATGCAAATTACAAAAACTGTGCCCGTGTCACATTTAGTGAAAAAAATCATAACTGGACTTCTATATAAGGTAGGCTTTTGAAATTTTGTAATTAAGTTAAGGGTTAGATATAGTTTACTAGGATATAACAGGAAATCAGCATAAATTTTTTTTAAAACCACTTATTTGTGCTAAAAAAAATGTTTTTTGGAAATTTTAAATTTTTTTTTCTTAATTTTAAACTTTTTTATAAGTTTAAATTACATTTATGCAACTAAAATTTACCAACAGAACAAGGGCATTTCATAAGCAAAATAATGGTAAAAAATCATCAATATCTGTTAAAAAATAAAATAGTTATGATACATTTAGTGAAAGCTTGCAAAACTGCTGAAAATGCCCTTGGCGTTTCTGGGTAGTACTTTTGGAAAATGGGCTGGCATGCAAAGGGTTAATATATCACCATATTGTCAGTGTATAATTTGTTCCTTTAATGTTAGAAATTTGTTAAGGCATTCTGAGAATTTATGTACAGTCAAGGAAATCTTGAGAAGGGAAATACACTTTATATTTTTGAAGGGTTAGACACCTTTTGTTGACAAATAAAAAAAATCTTATCCAACCTCTCACTCGACTTTTATGACAACTGCTATTATTTATTTGTACTAAAGATTAACAATTCACTATTAGAAAACTAGAATTATTTTAGAGACTTACAATATGTTTTAAAACCAATTTGATTTTTCATTACATCAGATTTAGTGTGTAGTGACAATGAGTCTTAAGATCTGATTAAATAGTAATTTCAATAAGTGGTTAATCATACTTACACCATATTTTACTACACTGTCACAGTCCATAATCTTTCAACACACACTATTCACCACTTATTCAATAGTAGATTTTCTTGTATCTGCACTGTCTTTCCATAAAGAAAATAGAACCAATTTTCCAGACATAGCACAGTAACCACATGAACACTTGCAATGGTAGCCACTCTTAAACTGACAAAATTATTGTGCTTATTTGGGAATAAAGGTATGGCTATAGCACAGTTAGTTGTGCAAAGTTGGGAGTTAGTTAAGTTATGGCTGTGACTATAAGAAACCAGTTTGAATATATAGGCTGTTTCATCATAGACAACAAATATTTCAGGAATTGGTTCAGTGTATCAAACAAGAAAATAACTCGGTGAAGCATATGTCAAAATAAACATGTTATTTTCTGTCTGTCTATTTAAATATGTTTTTTAATAAAATATTTTGTTTATTTTGTCTAACAAAACTGTTTGGTGTAGAGCAGTTTTACTTTTATCAAACACCCTGTATGCTTAAGATAATATTTAGAAGTGTAGCTAATGTGGGAATTTTGTTGATGAAGGAATGGGTGCCAATAATCAGTCAAGACTCCCAGCGTCAGAGACGCCAAAGTCCACAAGGTCCATTCAGTGACGCCTACCTGTCTGGCATGCCCTCCAAGCGACGCAAACTCATCACCTCTACTAAGCCACAAGGGAATCTGTCCCAAGTAATTTCAGGTCAGTAGATAACACGCAGAACATACTTCACCTAAATATTAGCACACTTTAAACATCAGAACACTTTCAAGTTTTATGTTATAATTACTTACTAACTCCCATGGAAATGGATACGTAATGGTATTTGGTTTCAAGTACATGCCTCCATCTCTCCCGGTTTACAGTATCCGCTTTCACTCTTGCCAGTTCTCTAACATTTATTTGGTCCATCCAGTGTCTCAGGTTTCCTGCAAAGTCTCTTTCCTCTTAGATTTTGTCTTCATATGTCCTTTACCATTTCCCCCCCTCTCATCTAATCACATATCCCACCCACCTTATAAAAATTATAATAGAAGTCTTTTAACCATGCCTTTCCTTATATGGTAAGTCCAAGTATTTTCCTTAAAGCTTTGTTTTCTAAAGTTCGTAGTTTCATTTTTACTCTTTATTAAGTGTCCAAAGCCTCTGCTCCACAAAGAAGGATTTGGATAAAAATAGTCTTAAATAATTTTAATTTTTTTGTATGTGACTATAAAGTTTATGTTAACATTCTGTTAGCTAGATTAATTCTGAATTAAATTTCTAGATAATCATTGTTCAATTCATTCATCATCATTATAGATTTCACTTCATTAATTTGTACACTAAAAAGTATAATAAACAATTACAAATAACTGCAAGTAAGGCCCTATAACAATTATTTTATAATTTGTTCAGTATTTTACTAAAATTTAAATAATGTAATATAAATGAATATATAACCAATCTGAACTGTATGCACTGAGGATACATAAAGCAGTGCATGATATTAGGATTGAGTATTACAGACATTCTTGCGGAGACAAGTGTTGTGCTACATGCAAAATTCTAAATCCTTCTAAAACTTTTACAAGTAGCACAACTAATAAAACATCCAATTTCAAATAACATTTACAGTAAATCAAAGAAGTAATTTATCAGTTGCCATACAAATTTTGTCCCAAGGACTATATTGGATTAATGACAAATCCCGTACTTATTAGGATGAATAACCATCGGTCTTCATCCAGCAGAAATTTTTCTGTACTTTAATTGCTTTAATTGTACTTCAGTTATTTTATCAGCTTTTTTGATATGAGACATTAAATTGTTAAAACTTTTTCACTCCAGCATCAAAATCTTTTCCAGCTTTACAATATTTCTTTCGAATTCACCTTTTAAATCTTCTATTTTTACCTCAATTACATCTGATTGTAACAGATTTTTAATCTTATCTTCAAATTTGTTTTTTAAACCTTTTATTTTTAGCACTGTTTCACTTCCCATAATCGAGTCTAAATTCACAATTCCAAATTCAAATTTCTTAACTTTTTCAGGTAAAGTATCTCTCATGAAAATTTCTCTAAAATGTTTAATGCTTTTACAAATTTCTTCCAATTTTCCGAAGTTAATGGTTTGATTTCAATTTTTTTAATGTTTGATTTCACATAATTCAGAGTTTTTTATCATCTAGTTCAGGTCCTGTAACATCTTCTAACTCTTTATCTAACCAATTTAAAATATTTCTAACAATAGGAATTATGTCTTTTTTAGCAATGGGAGCTGCTTTTCTAACATATGGAACAATATTTTTAACAACTGGAATATCTTTTCCACAATCTAAAATCTTTCAACAATCCACCATCAACTGATTATAAGAAAATTCTATTCTGATCTTTTTATTGTTTTTCTTATGTTTTTCAAATTTATTGTATTGTCTGTTTGTTAACATTATCTCATCATTTCCATTTTTTTATTGATCTATTTTAATTGAATTCTATCAGGTATTTTCTTCTTAAAAGTGAATTTTATTTTTTCTTTCTGGTTTTTACTGAAATTAACTTTATCCCCATTTATATAGCTAAAGTTTAAAGTTCTCTTTGATGCTCATTCCTAATTTTTTCTGTAAAAACATTTCTCCAGCTGTTGGACGTGCAACAAGTTTTTTTATCTAAACTAGCATCTTTTGATAAAAATCTATCCATTGCTTTATCTTGTAAACTTTGGTTTGCAATATATCTAGAATTTGTATCTCTATGTTTAGCATAAAATTTATTGTTTCATTGCAGCAATATCTAATTAAAGATACTGGTATCCAGGTATGTGTAATTCAAAAGGTAAATTGTTGATATCATTCATAAGTCCACTTCAATCAAAATTGGAGAACGTATTTGGGGCAAAATTCGTTTTAAATCTTTAATTTATTGTTTTCTTTTCATTAAAAAAATTGTTATTTCCAGCCTTTTCTTTATCATAAATTTAATTAATAATTCCATCAAGTTTTGTCTAATTATCAATATATCTGTATTCAATCTTATTATCACTGCATTTTCTTATACCAGATCCTTCAATTCGATCTTTATTTTCCCAAATTGGTTTAATTAAATTCATATATTTTTACCTCCGCTTGATTTAAGTTATTTAGTTGGTGGATCATTATTTTTATACTTATAAATTGAATCAGATTTCAGTATACTTTTTAAAATCTTCTTCTAAATATAAATAATCTCTTGGAACATCATTATCTGTTAATAATCTCCACAATCCTTGAGTGCCTTTATATACTTTTTAATTAATAGTTATATCATTATGTTTAAAATTCAGGGTAAATTTCCAAACAGAAAGCTTTTCTTTTTTTCTATCCCAATACAAACCAAATTAATCATCCTTTGCTCTAGAAAGAATTTTTTTACCAATTTCACCAATTATTATATCCATTGTTCTTGGATGTATTATTGGTTTAACTGTTGTAGATTCTTCAATAGTTCTAGGTCTAAACAGTGTAAAAGAAGGTAATTTTGGTAATTCCTCTAGTTCATATTCTGGAATAGAAATATCTGCAAATTGTCGTACAACTGGAACTAAATCCAGCTTTGACAAAATTCAAAAATTGGGTTACAAAATAGGTTTTACCCTGTATTAGAAAATATGGTGAGTATCGACTCAAAAATAAAAGTAAGCAATTATAAAACAAGTCCAGCATTATGTTAGGAATGCAGTATTAGACACAAACAGCTAATGATGTATAACAAGTCCCGAACACTTATGATGAATGTAATCTTCGTCACTACCACTGAGGCTGTTATTTATGTTGTCTTGTTTAAAACGTCAGTAAAACACTAGGTAATATAAAGTAGTGCATTTTGTTAAAGCAATTTTACAGACAATCAGCAACTGTGTATAACATATCCAGAACACTAATCTTGAATATAATATTAGTTACTACCACTGAGGCTGTTGTTATTTGAGGCGCTAAGCGGACAAGTGGCCTATTCCCAAAACAGCTGTATTGAGTTTATTAGCGTTTAAAGATTTGTCACTTTTTTAACATTTTTTAAACACATTAAAAACTCAAGCTTTCTAGTTGTAATTGTTACTGTTATATAAGAACATAACCCTTGTATGCATGGTAACCTTTTTATTTAATTATTTTCATTAATTTAAAAATAAAAGTGGGTTGGGCCACTTGAAAATTGGCATATTTTATACATTAAGTAAATTTATGTGGGTTGGGCCAATATATTAATATAAGTACTGTACAACTTTACTGTCAATTAACATTTTATTACATCACTTAATGATACCATTAAGCTTGTACTTGATATGAAACAAATTGTACACTACTTTAAAACAGAATATAGTAAAAAATTAAACATTAATACAAAGATACAAAAATTCAAACAAGTTCATCTTCTTCCTCATCGACTGGAACGGTTGACGGAATATCTCCAGAACTTAAAATTGATGTGTAAAATGAGTGTTTGATTGGTGGTATGTATTCTAAAAGAGACATCAAGTCCTTCTTTTTCGGCTCGTATATTTTTCTTCCATTGGGGTAGAGAACATCTAACTGCATTACTTCCGTTGTTGTCCTTTTTTGATGTTGACAATGGAAAAAGGGGACCTCTTCGTTGTTAGAGTATTTGTAATGTAAGAGCAGAGGCTCTGACTGCTTAAAATTAATCCACTGTATTTTAAGCCACTCAACCTTTTGATCATTTCCCCACATCCCCAGTTTTGACAACTTTGCGGTTTGTAATATTGTTCATAAGCTTTTCAAATGAAAAGTCATCTTTTTCAATTTTTTTTACTTTAAATGGTGGCTTTTTTGCTGACAAGATCACCTTGATCCAATCATCTGGTACATAAACTTCAGAGTGATACTTTTTTTTCTTTTTCAATAAGACCAAAATCTTGGTCACAGGCCAAATATGTATGTCCTGAGACTAAAAATTTGTGGTCAATCTCAGTACAAAAATATTTAGGAGACGTAGCAATGTAATCACATAGTGCAGCTACTTTTATATTGCGGTTTTGACCGCCACATTGGTCACTGTACATGATCAGTTTTGAAGTTTTAACATGGTTTTCCACAAAATGTAAAATACATGATCCCACTTCCTCAGGGCCACGGGAGGCTACAGCCTCATTCCACACATACATGTAGCTGTCTTTAGTGGACAAATTGTGTATTCCTAAACAATACGTCCACAACTGCCGTTTGTAATAAAACTGGCCCTGTGGATAGCACAGGTGTTGGCAATGTTTTCATTAAATCAAACGCAATCACGCTAACGTCATTTGAAGGATCCTTCCCTTTTTCAGCATCTACCCTGTAACCCGTTCGTGCTGATTCAGCTAAGCGCCAGTGTAATTATTGTTCAATTTTTACAGGCCTTTGTTCAGTTTCTGGTAATGATTTAAGTTTGATGTTATATGCATCACACTTACGGCAGCTGTCTGTGACTGGAGCATGAAAGTGATAATTAAAATCATTATTAAAAACCTTTCTAAAGACAAAGGGTGAAACATGATCAACCTGATGATTTTCTTCAACATACATTTTGTACATGATTGAGATATTTAAGTTGGGCGAGAGATACTTTCGATTTGGATTTTTTACCCTAGAGTAGTGGGAATCATAAGCTGGAACTTACTAATGAAGTCCTTTACCTTTTGCAGCCTATGATCAGGGGTTTTATTTTTAGGGGCTTTTCCTTGTCCTCTCTTGTCTTTTGGTGGGGTTATGGCGTTGTCTTTATTTTTTAATGGCCCCGTGAAATTCTGCCATCACTTACTCCTAAAAACTTTTTTAAAAATACTCCTTACATACCCTGACTTCTTCTCCACTTTCCTTTTTCAAGTTATAAATCCTTGTAAACATTCGTTTCTCTGAATTAGATTTTGTATAAACTCTTTGTTTTTTGACAACTGTTACTAAGTTATTTATAAAGGAGGTTTGTAGATTATGGTCCGCTAGGTCATAATAGGAATAAAATATTTTTTTTACAGTGTTCAGTCGGCAATTTAAGGTTACACTTAAGAGGTGACACTTAAGTAAACAAACAAATGGCTCAAGCCACAACAATGGAACAGAATGTGGGTTAGGCCACACGGCTGTGGCTTGGGCCACTATTCAGTTTGCAGCTGACTCAAAGACCAATAATAAACAAACAAACTAGTGCTGCTATCTATCAGAAAAATGGAAAAGGTGGCTTGGGTCGATATGCAGTATTTAGAATAGAGTGTTAGAGATATTCTAAGGCTCATATCTCAATATTGCTATTTTGTGGGTTAGGCCACTTGTCCGCTTTAGCGCCTCATTTATGTTGTCTTGTTTAAAACATCAGTAAAACACTAGGTAATATAAAGTAGTGCATTTTGTTAAAGCAATTTTACAGACAATCAGCAACTGTGTATAACATATCCAGAACACTAATCTTGAATATAATATTAGTTACTACCACTGAGGCTGTTGTTATTTATGTTGTCTTGTTTAAAACATCAGTTAAAACACTAGGTAATATAAAGTAGTGCATTTTGTTAAAGCAATTTTACAGACAATCAGCAACTGTGTATAACATATCCAGAACACTAATCTTGAATATAATATTAGTTACTACCACTGAGGCTGTTATTTATGTTGGCTTTTATATAAGATCAGTGAAACACTGCAATATAATAATTTACACACACGTATACACTAATGTGTATGACGTTTGGACGACAATATTACATTCAAACAGCTAATGATGTATAACAAGTCCCGAACACTTATTATGAATGTAATCTTCGTCACTACCACTGAGACTGTTAAATATGTTGTCTTGTTTATAAGATTACTGAAAACTGGGTAATATAAAGTAATGAATGATGTTAGGAAGACAGCATTACACACAAACACCTAATGATGTATAAAATGTTCAGAACACTAATGATGCAGTTGCCCGCGGCTTCGCACGCAATTTCCTGTTGAAAAACAATACACTATATTCACTATTCTTTTTCTATCACATTCTACACATTCCTGAGATAATTGATAGTCATTCATTCGTGAGCCTCTTGGGCACATTATGAAGGTATGTACCATATTTCTTTTTCTAGGTGTTGATAAGTTATTTAGTAAAATTAATTTATATGGATGAATCTCAATAAACTAATTAGGTTATAAAGAATCAAATTCGTTCTGTTAAAATTAATTTTCTATCTAAGATATTTCCAGTATTATTGAGGAGTTTGCTTTGTGCTCCGATCAAGAAAATGTATCAACGAAGACTAATTTTCGATCATAAAGCGTCTTCTTATGGCTCTTTTCATTTACCTTCGATCTAACCCAATTCAATTACCTTATGTGCAAAAATTCACGGCTTTGTACTATGAGGTGGTTTTTATAACAGCGTTTAATAGTATTTTCATTGCATTAGATAGTTTATTGGTTATTGGTGCAATCTAAATTTGATATTAGGCAATAACTTCTTCTATGCAATCTGCATTACACTACTGAAAACAACTGTTTTTTGCCTCTTTGATGAACTTCAGTTGAAAGTTTTAACAGCTGTTAAACAAAAGTTCACTTTGTATTACGTGTCGTAGTGCAGTCTGCCGGATCCAATGTAAAACACTCCAAAATCAACAACTACTTAACCCTTTGAGTGCCACAGCATATTTTCCAAGTCATGCGCTTAAATTGCCGGAGCATTTCCTTCTGTTTTGCAAGCGTGTGGGGAAAAAACTATATTAAAAAAAACTATTCAACCGATTTGAATAATGTTTTTTTTAGTTTGTGTGTTATAAAACGACGTATTTTTTCCATATAATATTATAATTTTATTTTTATTTACACATAAAGAATATAGGTTATAACAAAAAAAACTAAAAAATGAAAAAAAAAAATAAATTTTAAGTTTGAACTAAAATTTTAAATATACAATATTTTTTTTATTTTTTTTTTAGCTATACCATTAGAAAGAACATTAAAAACTGAACAAAAATCATGCATAATATAGTTTTTTACAGTAATATTTAACCAGATACTGCAATATATACAAAATACAACAGAAAGCAATTTTTGTTCAAGTTTGTCAAAAGTTTAGAAACAATATTATAACTATCCTATTTCACTCAATGAAGTAAGACGACTGTAAAATACTAATTATATAAAAAGTATATAAAAATATACACAGGCCTACAATATAACCTTACTTCACCTAAAATCAATAGTTTGATTGGAACTTGCGTTTTACTTCATCACCAATCCAACAATAAAATACACATCACTAAACAAATAAACACGAAAAAAGAAGTTTATAAATGCATTGTAAGTTTTACTGAACACAATTGCAGAATAGTAATAACAACAGTTTTCAGCATAAACACACGAAACTAGCACAATGTAAACACCCAACGAACCAAACTGTGTAGTTAATGGCAACAAGTAACAGCTGACCAACTATTGCGTCATCTCTTTTTTTTATGGCAAATAACTACAAGGAGGCGGTAAACAATAAAAATCAATCACAATTGATTGTTCAAAACTTGTAGATTGCAACGAAATAAGTTATTTGTCAAAACAAAAATGAATTATATGTGATATTAATTAAATACAAATCGTCTACTGGGTAGATGCCGGCAATTTATGCACATTTCACAGCATCTACTATGTAGACGCTGCGGCACTCAAAGGGTTAAAAATAAAAAATTAATTAAAAAAACATTTTCCAGTCGACCAAAATAGTGAATCTAAACCATTGTCGAATTCATCCATTGAAAACACACAAAAATTTCATCAAAATCGGTCCAGTCGTTTATGAGTTCAGTCACATACACACGAACACAAGAAATATATATAATTAATATATATATAAAGATATAACTATAATCTTGTTTATAAGAATACTGATACACTGGGTAATATAAATTAATGCACGATGTTAGGGATTCAGCATTACACACAAACAGCTAATGATGTATAAACTTGTTCAGATCCCCCCACCCCCCCCCCCCCCCACCCCCCCCCCCCCCCACCCCCCCCCCCCCCCACCCCCCCCCCCCCCCACCCCCCCCCCCCCCCACCCCCCCCCCCCCATTTTTTACAATATGCATAGTGTGCCAAAAAAGGTTTTCTACGAATAAGAATGAAAAACTCCTACTTTTACAAAAACTAATTTAATGTCATAGAAAATAGTACAATTTTTCAGTAGAGCACAAGTGGCAAATCGAAATTTGTATTCGCAACTTTATATATTTACAGTGTGATTGAAGTTGATTAAGAATGGGACTTCAAGAAAGGCTAGCTGTTGTTTGCCAGTACTAGTCTTTAATGCAATTACCTTTTTAATGAAATATTTGCTATTGGGTATTAAACTCAAATAGGTCATTATGTATTAGATTATTCAGGATGTGTCACCATTTGATTTGATAACATATAGTTTAACGAACTTTAACACATTATGCACACGATGAAAATATGTAAAGTTGCAATACTAACTTTGATTTGCCTCTTCTGTTCGCCTGCAAAAATTTACTATTGTGTAGAAAAAAACTAAATTAGTTTTTTGTAATAAAGGGATCTATTTATTTAGTTTCATAGATAACCTATTTGGCACATTTTGTACACCTTAAAAGAAGCTTTCCTTTGAAAATTTAATTTTGGACTTAATTTATTTATTTTTATCTTGAAAAACACCTTAAAATTGTTTTAAACAACTATAATCATATAAATTTTAATTTGTATTTTAATATGAATGTCAGCTGTAATGTTCAGATCAAGAGAATAAATAACTTGCAACCAAACGATTTTATCCAAATTTCTTACAAGATACAACTGTACATTATGGTTGCAAGTGATTGTTACTCAGTCAAATAACATATAAAGATTATAAATGTGTAGTCATGTTAATATGTTGTTTATATAACCTCAAAGTAAATTACAAGAAAATCTATTTGGATATCATTAACAATTTTGCAATAAAATGTATGGGTTAACGCTAAACCTGTCACTTTTTATTGTACTGTAATACAAAAGTGGTGAGCACTAATAAACAATTATATAAAGGGGAACTATTGCTGAATAAAAAATGTTGTACAAAGATAGTACTAGCCAACAAAGAAACTAAAGTGTAATGTTTTGAGAGGTTACAACATTGTAAATATGTGAAACTAAGCATCAAGAAATAGGTATGAAATAGGTGCATCACTTTAACACATAGAAGCAATGTGTCGATAAAGACTCAAGTATTATCTATTCTTATTATTATTTCTCTTATTTAACATTAAGACTGTTAAGAGTAAGTAATTAGAAATAATCTTTATTAGTCACCATAAACGCACTATTAAGCATGAAAATAAATAAAGAAATAGAAGTGAACTAAGTCCATTGAGTAACGAGTTTTAGGTGAAAATAATCAGTAACATTGCAATTTGCATGTTGAAAGATTGTTTTAGTGTTTTCACATTGTTTGTGCTTGTTAGGCTACTGTTACATATCACAAATTTATCCACAAGAATACGTCACAACACTGTTTTAGGCTATGTAATTTGTCACGCTATTATTTGAACACAAAACAAAATTACACAATTTACTTTGTAAAACATCATTAATCCCTTAGAAATGAAATAAACATACAAATTCTGTTTAAAATGTAATGTAATTTACTATATTTTTACATGACATAAAATGTTAATATAGATAGATAATTGAATAAGTTTCACATTAATAAGAAATAATGCCAGTTTACACTGTACATGTATATTTGAGTTAAATTCCCATTTATTTACAAAACTTAAAGGTAAACCTACACTAAAACTGGCTATCTCCGATCACATCAAGTTGCCAACTTCCTACCACTTGTTGGAGACGGTGCAAAGAACTTTCCCTGTTGAAAAATATTGTATGTTGTAATATAAAACAAGTAATTGTTGACAGTAAATGTAATTAAAAACGGTAATAATATGTTGAAATGCGTACTTTAAAACATTTCTCCAATTAACAGTGGCCATTAAATAGTAAAAACAAAACAGATAATGAATTCTTATTATACTGAAGGATCACATATTCATTTTAATAATCCCACAGTAACACACAACCTTTTATAACTCTACATGAATTGGATGTAAGCCATTTAAGGTTAAACATTCCGAATCAAGGACATTAACTTATGCAACATATCTGCTTTAATTAGGAGGAATAAGAATTAAATGCCATGAGAAGTTGTTTAGTTATTTAACTTTAGGATGTATCCTCAAGTACATACACCCACACGCACCACAAAGACTGATAATATCAACTGATGAATGAAGAAACGTTTATGACTGATGCTCTTGCAGAAACATATTAATCAAATTATCACTATTCGTTAGGGATAAGGAAGGAGTACGCCACACCATATGTCGTGTAACAGGCTTTGCTTAGGTTCAATGCAGAATTTCAAAGTTTATAGTTCATTTTGTTGTTGACAGATAGAACCACAGACAATCATTTGGAAAACATTTGTACATCCCCTTGCAAACAAGAGAACTTGTGTCAGACTACTGAATAGTAGGCTTCAATAATGCTCAGCCAAATTTTATGGTTGGACATGCAACATCAGAGAACTCATTTAAACATTTTTATTGTTTTGAAAAGAAAAATTGTTTTTTATAAGACCTTAAGTTTTTAGCATTATTTCTGAACATTTTCTCACTTTTGAAATCATTTTTGAGATCTACACAATCATTTTACATAGGAATAGAGGAAAACCAATTGTTTTTAATTAGATTTATTATAGAACAATGATGGTGAAGTAACAATTTAAGTTTTGTGAAAATAACACAAGATATACAGAGTGTCCCATAAGTAACCCGACAAACTTCTCAGGTGTTTCTTATAATCAAAATTATGAAAAGTTACCTTGAAGTTAAAAAACACGAATAAAGTACAAAATAATACAATAATACACATACACTGTATAAACCAAAGCTGATAGACGAGTTACTGCAACAGCTAAATTGTTAGACAGCTGTATAATAATAACTTGTATTCAGGTATTGTTGTAGCAGTGTTGTCTACTCTCGATTTTCAATAAACTAAAAGGATTTCATTCTATTGACACTGTATTTTTAAAATATTGTTTCTCAACCTACAATGTTTTATACTGTAAATGTTTTGTAGCTATTTACTTGACTGAAAAAAAATCATTAAATATTTTGTTTTTACGAAGAATGCTCATTTAATCATCAGATTTTTCATTTTCTGTCTTATTTTTCATATGTATTGATGTATTAAAGCATTACATTTTCTAAACTTTGTGTTTGTTTATTATTAGCCTATTTTACATTAATTCTCTTCAGAATTAAATTCTCTAAACATTGTGGTTAAAAAGTGTATGTGTTTATTACCCATTTAATGAAGTTAACGTACTTCAATTCTAAACTAAGCATGTTTTTCGAGACCAAATTTTGCATATTTTGTCTGATATCTCAGAAATGGGTGGTCTTACAGGTCTGGAACATATTTTATTCAATTTTTCGGTTCATTTGACATAAAATCCAATAAATTTAACAACTATTTTTACACCATAAAAACATCAGATTCGCTTCCTTTCCTAGAAAAGCGGACAAAGTATTTTGCTAGTCGTAGCTCACTGACAAATTGATCCCAGACATATTTTTATATGAACTTTTTCATAATTTTGATGAGAAGAAACCACCTAAGAAGTTTGTTGGGTTACTCACGGGGCACACTGTATTGGTCGATGATTTCCATGATGCAGAGACAAGGGTGTGCTTATACACTGATCAGCAGCACACACAATGTCACTAAGTAAGCAAATACATGCAGGTTATACAGTGTTCTGAACTACTTTTCAACAATAAAATTTTAATACTTTATACTACTATTGTTAATTGAATTCAAATTGTTTTGAAGTAGTTAGTTTTATATAATGAAGTTTATTAAACACTGAACTTGCAATAATAGACTGACAAAACAGAATTTTCTGCTGTGCAATGTAAATATCTACTTTATTTTTACATAGATAAATAGTTCTTTATTTTAGATTTTTCCTTAATTATATAATAATTTGTTCCCAGATTATTGTTATCTAATAAACGAATGTTAGGGAAACGTTTAAATAGTATTAGTAGTAAGCAACTAATTTATTTTTTATAACCCACCAAAATGTTTATTTTACATTAATATTACTAATCCCAATAAAATATAATTTGTAATCTGCGTTTTAAAAATAATTTTGCACTTAATAATTATTTGTACGAACCTAGTTATTAAAGACTCTTGCAGCAATTGGACATTTTTTTTTAATATTGCTAAATGTTAATAAAAACAATACTCTTCCAAAGTGGAGTTGCCTGATGATGAAACCTGGTTTCGAAAGGCCTCGTCTAAAAAATAAACAGTTTGGAAAAGTATTTACCAACTGTATTACTAAATGTTTTTATTAGCATTTAGTAATATCTAGTTATTAAAAATTGTAAATTAAAGGGGGAAAATGCTTTGTGTTGTTCTGATAAATACAGAGCTGTTAAATGAACAGTCATGTTAACAAATGTTTTACATATTAAAATACTTCTAAAAATAAGTTAGTATTGCAATAAAATAGCATACAGAAATTATTTGCTACAATAGAATATTACTGTTTTAGATATTTAAACAATGAACTTTAATCCAAACTACAGGAAAAACTATAGTAAAACAAATACAAAATAATCTTAGCCATACACATATGTACACAAACTAAGTTTTAAGATTGTGCACCTCTTTAGAAAACTTCTTCTGGCCTTCTGTTTTTAGTAAGATTATATTTGTACTGCAGTACTTGTAATGCTATAAAAACATTGAAATTTACTTCACCATAAACGTTTACTAATCTTTAACTGTTTTTACACCTTAACATACAAAAACTATCAAATTATAAAAAAGTATAAATTTGAAATGTACTAGTTTATCTGTAATTTATATTATATCTATATTTATAAGTATATCCAGATTTGGTGTTGTGCTGCAATACTGATGTTGTTAATACTTGTAAAAAAACTTTTTAACATGATGTTGTTATTGATGTTTGTTTGACTGTTTGAATATTAAACCCGTGAATATGTTTCTTTATTTTATACAGAAGTCAAAAGCACACTAAGCTTACTTAACAGCTAGCTGTATGGAAACTTCTTTTTTTTCTAAAACAACTTTTTTTAGCAAAAATCTGTAAACAGTATGTTGATGTTTTATTTATGTAATAAAAATTAGTTTGCACAAAAACAGAACCACAATTAATAAATTATTATACCAAATAAAAACTACTCATGCAATTTAGTACAATACTGCAAAACGCATTAAAGGGAATTTGTACCTTTTGGCAGGAACTGCAACAATGATGAGGCACTAAAATGGTTAATAATTATAGTAGTAGTGACAGGTCAAAATGCATAAACTTGATTCTAACTGCAGTGCAATCCCACACGTTTCAACACAAAATAATACTGAATGAGATGCACCACAACTCACCTTTGTTCTTGTAACGTCGCCTGGATTTCAGTGAGCCTGACGATAGATCGTGCAGACTTGAGATCAGCAGACACTCTAGTACACTGCAAACTGCCTAGATTGTGGACTTCTTCACTTAGTTTTTTGCGCCTGGAAACAAATACAGTGGTTGAATATCAATGTGACAAAAATTAAAAAGCAAAAGAACAGTTATATGTTTAATTATATTTGTTATTACTATATTGTTTAAATAAATCACATTATATTCTTATATCTTACCCTAGGACAGCTGATAAGCTCATGATTGGTTAATTATTTTCAGAGAATAGGTTTTTTTGCTCAATTAAACGTTCCTAATGAAGTGAAAATCGATAACCACAAATGTTGGTGTATTAATAAAATCGAAATTAGAACAATTATACTGATACATATAAAATAGAAAATATACATAATTACAGCATACACATAAAGCTCCCAAAATAATTGTTATCAGTTGGTACAACTAAATAATTTGTTCTTTGTTGTGGTCAAAATCACTTTATCTGAGGACATCCTGTTGGAAGTTTAATTAAAATTTTTTAGATGTCTGGCACACCTGTTTCTCACAGACGTCTGCCGGCCAGCCCCTGACATGGTTAACGAGATCGTCCCGGTAATGGTTGGCTAGCGATGGCGTAAGCGCCGCCAGAGATGACGAACTTACTGCCAGGCTCTGTAGACAGCTCAGGCTGCTGGGGGGACTGCCCACTAAACAGAAACAATAACTAATCAACAGATTCGAAAACAATAAACCAGGATACATATAAAATTTTAATCTACTGAGTCCCGGGTTGTTGCAGTACAGGTACTCTTGCTAACCCGGGTTTTTCCTGGCATTTGATTATTATTGTGCATTACGGTTATTATTTGCTCCTGATATATCATATACTTATAAGATTTATTTTGTATTGTTATAGATGTTTCTGTATTTATATATAGAAAATTTTATTATACATATATATATATATATATAAAATTTAAACCATCTAACTTATTACAAATACTATTTCAACTTGGTTATAAAACTCACCTTAATGGTGTTGTGAATACATAAAGAACCCAAAACTGGTTCGCTCCATTGTAATTGTGTATGATATTTTTAGTGTACTTTAAGGGAAAATAACGGATGGACACGAACATGCTTCAACGACATGCCATTTATTCCCAGACTATGGTTCAAAAATTAACAAAAGGGTCGGCATAGCATCCCATGTACATTGCCTAGGACAGTCGTTCCAAAATGTAAGCCCATGGGCAGTCCCTCTTTCGCTTATTTATAAAATCACTTAATCTATCAATATTGTATTTATTGATATCAATTAAAAATTAAAATCTGTGTTAGCATTGTTGATAAAGCAGCATGCAAGAGCCTGCCAAATTATGAAAGAACTGAATGATGGTAGAAACCTTCCATGAGACCTACTTTTTAACACAAATTAGATTGGATTCTCTGTACCATAAAAATAAGCCATCTCTTATTCTGCAGGTGCAATGGAAAATAAAATACAATCACAACAAGAATACAATCACACAAAAAAAACAGAAGATACAAACATAATTACCACATTGTCTACTTGTGGTAGATGTACTCACATTTCCTGGCATCAACACAGTCTTGACTTTCTGAATGTGTGGGTGTGGGCGGGCCCGGGTCCACAGCTGACGTTGAGTTGACATCAACCTTCAGTGGGACTATCTCGGCAGGAGGTCCGGGTGCATTGGCAGTGGGAGGGTCCACAGGTAACGGAGTTGCTACTGTATGTGCATATGATGCTTCTGATGTTGGCGTGCTGTCACCTGAACATATTTCCATGTCCTGTGTTGTCTGGTTTTCCAAACCTGACCAACATAAACGATATATTTTTCAATCCAACAGGTTCAAAAAATATAAGTTATAATATACTATTTTACATAACAAATAAACAATGCTAAATTTAATACATAAAATAAAAAGAACATCATTATTGAATTAGCATTTCAATCTAATAATTTTTTACAACATGTTTAGAATATTATTTGCTCTATTAGGTGAACACATAATACTCATAAGCACGTGGTTATTCAAAATATGTGGAGAAATATCTTAGGATATGATTCAATACATGAATATAAGCAAAAAAGGATTTTCTGACACCATTTCATTTAACATCTGTATGTCATGGACGCTAAGCCCAAGTTGGCCAGGGGATCATCTCTTTCGTTCTCTTTGATCCCATCATGACCAGGAACCCAGCAAACATTCACATTGTTGATTCTGCCAAGGGAAGCATTCTGCCACAACTTTATAGCAATCCCAGACAAAATTGGAGTTGAACACACATGAGTCCAATGACCTTAATGCTTTCTGGCTTTCTATGGAAATACTAATCGACTTAATCCTATACCACAGACGAAGATTCTCAAGAGCACTTTCCATATGGCTGTGATTTCTGACTGAAAACCTGAGGAAAATCTTTGAGGCATCTGATCAGCGTTCATGTGCAGAGCGTTCCCCTGAATCAGGATGCTAAATTTGCAGTGCCTTCTGCTGCAGCCTGAGGTCTACCCAAACGCTCGCTTCCATGAGAGTGGTAGTAACCACCCTATCCGTGAGTAGAGACCTATTCAGTCACATATTTGACCATCAGTACCACGTCTCGAGACCAAATTGACAATTATTTAAGTACCTATATTGTCAAAAGCTCCTTCAATATCCAGAAAGACAGCTACAGCTACTTCTTTCACAGCTCATAGCAGGGCTGAGTCCAGCATTGTGGGTCAGAGGTTTGTGGTGGACTGATGTTTGGTACGTGAATGATTTAGCCAGTACACAAGGTCGGTCCAACTGATACTTCATCAAATACTTTCATCTGAACTCTATTTAATTAATTTATCCTTTGAAGGGGTAGGGGGAAGCAAGCCTGTGAATACGATGCTACTTTAAAGTAATTTGCAGAGATTCAGGGAAATTAATATATTTAAAATTGGGCTTCTATTAGTTTTATATTTTATACATGACGTGGGTCGATGCTTGTGTAAGCTTTATGGCAAAAATATATTCTTATTCTTATTATATTTCTAACGGAAGTTCTGACATTTTTGGAGGCTCTTTGCAATGCCATGTGTTAAGGACACTAAGTTCAGTAGTTTTTCTTGTTCTTTCTAAGTAGTACGTCTCCTGTGCATCATTCACTTGCAAGAGATTCCCCACAACTGGCATATTCCTGAGAGTCTAGTAGATAATTATCCTGTTCTTTTTCTTCTGAACTTGATTTTTATATTACAACAAAATCGGAGTCTGCATCTGTCATCTATTGTGATCTGCATATCCTGTCATCTTCTGAATGGACACCATGAAATTGTCCACTAAAATGATTACTAAAATTTGGATCACGCGAATCCAAGGTTTTCAGTCATTGATTTAAACAATCCATCACAATGTATCCTTACTCCTAATAAAATGATCATATATGTAATGATGTATACAAGTACTTACAGGCATTTACATTTATATACAGGTACATATAGGGAATGATTCAATGTCAAACAGTAAATGATACAACCAAAAAACACAAACTGAAACTCTCGGTATGTCAGACCGTGTAACGACACATGGAAGCCGAAACCATCAGTCACTGAGACCAACACACTTTTCAATATTGAAGTAAAGAGGAAGATAACAAAAATCAGCATGCATGCTGAGAAGGAGGGGAAAGGAAGGTACTACAAAGGCAAACTATCTAACTTAGACAGTGTTGCCAGTGTTATCTGTGAGACCGGGTTTCGATAATGGTATAAAATTAGAAAATGCCACTACAGAAACAAAACATACACCTAATAATCACTAGTACAGATATTGAGTCCAAGACTTACAATCCACAGCTTCATTCGGCCAATAGCTGGAATCTCTACAAGGTTTGTCCAGCCCCCTAGCACTGCTGCTTTTTAGGTTACTGCGGGAGTTGGAATGTTTATCTTCTGAAAAAGCACAAAATTCACCCACATTTAAACATTATTACTTTCAAATATGATTTAAGATACTAAAATTAAAATACGTATAGATTAATATTAAAAACAGTATACCTTAAACCTAGTATAGACAATGCCATAGCCTCATTTGACACATTATATACCCTCTCACAAACTAACAGTCATAATATACAACCACAAAGGAGATTGTTACAAAGGGACTAACATTGCATTGCAAGCACCTGTATGTTTCACCCAGTCTTCTGGGCCCAATTCTTGAACAACCATCATCTGATGTAAGTGAAGGTGACAGTGTAAAATTCGCCTTACCGATCTGGTTGATAAAGAGCAGCTGCATGTTTCCACACAGAGCATGATGGGGATTGTATATTTAATAAACCCTCTCACTGCCACAATATTTTCTGATATCCTCACACTGTTTGGTCGCCCATCTGGTTTTATAGGAACTGTAGATCCTGTTGCCCGTACATTTGTAATCCATTTCCTTATGGTTTATGCTTCAGGAATACTGTCATGACGAGTCAAACCAAACAGCCTATGAAATGCCCTCTGCGTTACTACACGATTTATAAAAAAGTTTCTACAACACAATGCTCAAATGCTCGCTACTCCACTGCATGGTGACAACTAAAACGGCATCTCCCCCCTCACCAAACGCCACTACTCTCACTCCACTAACCGACCTGCGCGCTCTTCAGTGACTGATTGAAACTAGGGAGTCCCATTCTGCCCTGTAAAATTGATTAGATGAAACAATTTTACTTGTATTTTCATTTTATAACATACATTTAATTTTTGATATTATTTCCTATGATAAAAATCCAACCCAAACAGAAATCATGTAAGATACATGTTTATTAGAGAAATCAGGAATCTTTTGACTTATAGTTTATTAATTTAACCCTTTTGAGTGCCGCATCACTAATTTTGATCCTTATATCGATAATATTTTATATAGTACAAGGTTATTTTGGCCAAATACCAGATAGTTGTATTTAATAGGTTCCAAACTATCGATAAATAGACTTTTGTGTTGTTTCCTTACTCTTTGATCTGCAAAACGTGTTGTTTGGGTACTTTGGTATTATCAAGAGGTCACAATTTTTAGAAGGGTTTTCCTTATCGGGGACAAAAATAAATTACAGTATTGAAAAGAACAGACTTTAATTTGAAATTTACAAGTCATTATGCCAATCCTTATAAACAAAAACTAAAAGAATAACAATTTATTATTCTAAAGTATTCACAGGTGATGGCGATTTGTGCTCCTAGGCCTATTTGCAAGCGATTTGGTAATAGGAAGTATGACTCAACGAGTATTTTTATATTCATTATGGAAGAAGGAAAGTATTAGGAACAAATAATTAACTTTATTTTGGTTCCCAATAAGGAAAACTCGTCCAAAAACAGTAGGCTGCGATAATACCTAAGTACCTATGCAACGATTTTGTCTTCCAGTCACAACATAGCGGAGGAGTATCGTGTTGCATAATGGCCATTCTCATTGTTTATGTGCCATAACCAAGCATTTGGGTAAATACAAACTAAAATAAACTTATACAGTGTTTTACCATATTTCTTTATTAAAGTAATGTAATGATTTGAGTTGTGTCCAAGCAAAAAAGAACGTGAGTTTTCAATGTAAATATAATAGGGTTATTTTGGTTTTTACAAAGTTGCTGACAACCACACAAAAGAAATGTAAGCAAGTTATTTGTCTCTACAATATTACTCATCATATTTATTTGTGTTATTTTAATGTTTTATTTTATGTATTGTGGAAAAGTACACCATTACTATATAATTTCTAAACTTTGATAAAGGAAGAATAATTTATAAAATTTTGGTATTGGGAAGCATTTTGTTTTTACGTATAATGGTATGTTTGTTTTAATTGTAGAAACATGGATTTTATTTAGAATTTTATGGCCTTTATCATGGCCATAAGAACAATGTTAAACTTCATGCACTTTTATGCCCTTGTTTTGATTTATATGGGAGATGTTTCATTTTAAAGAGATAATTATTACGTATCCAAAAGCTTTTTAGTATTTATTGTAAAGTGTACATTTTAAATATGAAACTATGATGTACAATAATATTTGAGATTTTTTCTGAATAACCTATAATATTTAAAAACAAAAAAATGTATTTAAGTGCATGAAGTTAACATTGTTCTTATGGGCCCAACAATCCAGGTGTGGTCACCAGTACAGACTCTAAAGTTACGTTGTTAGTTTAAAGTTAGCATCAGTAGGTTCACCCGAAGAACCATTCCACAGCCCTTACTCTACAGTGGGGGTGTCAACATGTGCTAAAATAAACAATTCATGTCTATAAATTCATAACGATGTTCACATACTATATGCAAACTGTGTTGTGTTTGTATTTAGCCCTGTCAAAGCCAATTAAGACTTAATAAAAATTATTCTCATGAAAAATTTGTATGATTGAAGAAGAAAATGCTTCTTTGAGTCTAAGTACAAAATAAATGTTATTCAGCATTATTTTATTGTAAGAAAACATTTAAATTTAACAATTTCCTTATATGACATTTCAATAAGATAATAAATTTGATTTATGATACAAACAAGACAAAAGTACAATTCCAATGTGGCCTAACTTGAAGTTGAAACAATGATTTTCATGATCTAACAAAATGAAAGTAGTAGTGACGATAAGATTCAAGATATTTTATTGTCATTAAGCAATTTACATGCAATAGACAAAGTCATAGCAGCAATATTTAACTGTTTACCCTAAAACAATAGTATATTTAAAAGCATAAATAAATAATTAATTAAAATTCATAACTAAAACTTAATAAATAAACATGACACATACAAACTAAGTATAAATAGTAAATAAAAATTATAAAATAATTAAAAAATCAGGGTATTAATATCACATGTTAAATATTCGTCAACAGAGTAGAAAGCATTCATTTTTAACCATTTACTTAACACTAACTTAAATCTATTCATTTCTACACTAAAAGCTCTCTGAGGTAGTTTATTAAATAATTTAATCTTCATGAAGATGTGGCTACTTTTTTATTTTTCCAACCTTACTGAAACTTGATTAAGTAAGTAGTTATTCCTTGTATTGAGGGTATGAATATCTTGCCTAAACTTAAAATGGTACAAATTTTCTATAACACTAACTAAACAAGAATAAATATACATACTAGGAAATGTCATTATTTGAAGTTCTTTAAAAATGGGCAAACATGACTCTCTTTCTGGTATAGATTTAATTGTCCTTAGAGCTTTCTTTTGCCAAATAAAAATTCTATCTGCATGACTGCTATTACCCCAAAGTGTAATTCCATACAGAAGATGAGAATTAAAAAAGGCATAGTAGGCTGTAATCAACATGGACAAGTTAACAAAATGTTTTAGTTTTCTTAAAAGGTAGATAACCCTAGATAACTTTTTACAGATACTATTAATATGTGAGCTCCAACTTAACCTGCTGTCCAGATGAATGCCAAGTAATTTAACAGGCTTACTACTTTGAACTACTTCCCAATTCAGAGAGAAAATTATTTATTCAGTTTTACTATTATTTACCATCAATCCATTTGATTGAAACCATTCCAGAGCCATACCCATAGGATTATTTTGTTTAGTTATCAAATTATCTAAAGTTTTGTCACAGTTTAAAAGTGTTGTATCATCCGCATACAATACAGTTGGACTTGGCATGTTAAATGATAAATCGTTCACAGCAACTATAAAAAGGAAAGGTCCTAATACTGATCCTTGTGCATGGACTGATCCTTGTGATTAAGTGTCAAGTGCTGGAGTTTAAATATATAACAATTTATATAAACAAATATTTTTGCTTATTTTATAACAAACATTAACTTTAATATGTACAGTAATCCATTGAAAATACTACATGTTTATTATTACAGTCACTACAAAAATTATATAGATGTTACTTTCTCCTATAATGTACAAAAAATGTTCAGGCTGTCACCACGGTAGGGATCTGTGGCTCCAACCAAGAGGTCACGAGTTCACTTACTTGGAGTCATAAAAAATGTACAAATGGGTTTGGACAGTTTTCCTTTAACATTAGGATGTAAATTAACCCTTTGAGTGCCAAGTATTTATTGAGTGGGTATACTGAAAAGTGCCAGGTATTTTTCTAGTGCGTGTACCTAAAAGTGCCAGGTATTTTTCTAGTGCGTGTACCTAAAAGTGGCAGCCCTTTTGAAGGCATTTTGCAAGGTTTTAGTAAAAAATTCACAGTTTGATTATTTAATAAGCTATCAACATGATTCTTCTTTATTTTTCTCTGAAAACTCTGTTTAATTAACATAAAATAACAAAGTTACCATAACACTAAATTTAGGAATACCAAAAATGGACTTACCTAAAAAAAATTCAAACATTTTTTAAATTTCATTTTTCAACCAAATTATTATGACCAAAAAAATTCATATCCTTTTCTTAGTCCATATCACTAGAAAATGTATGCAATTGTCTGTAAGTCTTGAAAAATTTATATTATTATCTTCAATAATGAGTGAGTTATACAACTTTTAAGAAACTATTGTCACATTGTTTCCGGTAGCTATGGCTACCAAAAATGTTTATATGTGAGTTTCATAATTCAAAGTTTGTAAAATAAACACAAAAACTATACAAACACACTTAAGTTTAATGAAAATTCCTTTGAAAGTACATATATACACACAAAAATCCACAAGAAATATTTAAAACTCGACCTAACCAGTGTTTTTAGCAATGGTGTTTAGGGAGGCATTTTGAATGTAAGCCTTTCTTACACTTTACACACATGAATGATGATTTTTTTCGCTTGCCACCTGCCTGTGTGCTTTCTCTGCTGCAGATGCAGCAATTTTTTTCTCTGTTATCAGGAATTTTTCAATGAGACCATAAATAATACCTGTATCTCCACCAGCACCAACCCTGCTAATGCGCATTGGAGTAATGTTCGCCAAATCTAAAACATTGGGCCGGTTTTCATGCAATGCAAGCCAATCCTTTGCTAAGTCCTCTACAACTGATATGGTATAATGTAATCTGTTTAAAGGATTGTCTGCCAACTTTTGTCGTCCGGTAAAATTGGACGTTAGCACTCAAAGGGTTAAAACATTCCTGGTGTAGACCTCCTTCAAAAAAAAAAAAACAAACTATTAATCCTATTTGAAATATATGATTCATACATCATCTGTTATATGTTCTTCGCCATTGCAAGTGGGGTAAAATACCTTAGCACTTCACACCCAGTGGCTGGACTTATTTGCAGTGGCAGATGTGCAAACTGCAGTGTGTACAGTTTACTCATGGCAATTTTTTATTGTTTTAATTGCTATTCTAAAATGTATTTATATATATATATATATATATATATATACATAGTTTTTATATATTTTTATATAGCTTACACACTTCTTAGATAAATAAATCTTAATTAATAAATAAGAAACCATAATATTTTACTCACATTTATTTGAAGTTCTGAAGTAAACAAAACACATGACCGACCACCATTTGCAAACTAAAACTAATGTATCAGAGCTCATTCTACTGGATTTTATTTTATTACTCTGAAAACAACAAAATACCAAACCTGGCTGAGAGCATTCCAACTGATTCTAGCGAAAATGCCATGAAATACAATAGTTATTGCTTAAAGTTGACCAGCAGGACACACACACACACACACACACACACACACTCTCTGTGGCTTTCACCCACAATGGATTAACTAGTTGAAATATGCATGTGTTTGTAAAAGGTAAATAAATATTTATGGAATGTTGAGAGACCAGATTAATTAACATAATGTACTACGGTAAGAAGGGTTGAATCAATGTAAATGTTAAGTTTAGCTCCAGTTTAAGACGCTGCACTAAGAGGAAGGTGAACTGGAGTTTAACACATTCACTGCGGGTGACGAGCATGCTCGTCAAGCGAAAGTGGCACGCCGGGCGGTGGACGGGCGAGCTCGGCATACGGCAACTGCTTTCATATTGCCTCAGTGTGAGCTGAGCAGTTGCCTGGGAAGGCTGTAACACTCATAGCGAGGTGTGCCTGTTTCGGTGAGTCAGTTGGTGCAATTCGTCGCCGGTTCGCCATTTTCGTTTCTTGTATATGCTTTGCGATATTGTGTGAGTGGATTATAGTGTCTGTTGACTGTGTAAGTGTTTATACTCATAATGGAGGAAGACGATAATGTTATTGACGATAATTTTTCATCTGATGAAGACAATGAGTCGAGTTCAAACAGTTCTAGGGACGGTGAAGGTGGCGTCCCCCACCCCCAGTGGGCCGGCATGGCCAGCAACATGGCTGGTTTATGTGACCTGCCGTTCACTGGTCAACCTGGCTTGCTCGTTCCCATTCCAGTTGTCAATAAACCAATTGACTGGTTCAATCTCCTTCTTGACACCATGTTTTTAGAGAATATCATTAGACAAACCAACCTGTATGCCCTGGAACTATTTTGTGGCCCCCCACCACTACTCCCACATCTCACATAACCAAATGGAAGGACTTAGTGATGGCCAAACTAAAACATTCTCAGGCCTTCTACTGTTGACTGGTAACGTCAGACTGAATCGATTGAACGACTATTGGAAAACTCTTCAGTTGTTGAACTTTCTTATGTTCAAGGAGTACATATCTCGAGATCGATTTCTTGGCATTTTGAGATGTCTGAATTATTCAAGAGTTGATACCCCTGATCACCCAGAACCTGCTAACGACCAGTCTTTTAAAATTCGAAATATTTTTATTTCAACAATAAGATGCGACAGATCTATTATCCTGACAATCGACGAAGAGATGGTACTGTGGCATGGTAGACTGGTCTTCCGCCAGTATGTAAAGGGCAAGCGCCCCAAATATGGAATCAAAATTTATTCCCTGAATGAACCCGGGGGACTCATGCTGCCCTTCCATGTTTACACAGGGAGCCACGACTCTTGTAGTGGCAAAGGTCATACCGTCAAAGTCGTCATGAAGCTGATGAGTGACTTCCTGGGGAAAGGCCATTCCCTGTTCATGGATAATTTTTATAATAGTTTTGTCTTATCATCCAAACTTCTATGTCACTCAACCTACACTACCGGCACCCTACGCATCGACAGACTCCATACACCTCCAGCAGTGAAAGCAAAGGCATTGGGCAAAGGTGAAACGATAGCAAACTATGGCCACGGACGGTGACCTACATCTCCACACAATATGACAAAGAGATGGTCCAAACCACCATCAGGAGAAACGAAAAACGAACGCTGCCAAAACCAATAATGTACTACAACTCTCACATGAAGGGGACTGACCGCTTGGACTAAATGGTATCTTATTACCCCTGTGAGCGCAAGACCCTGCGATGGCACAAGAAAATTTTTTTGCACTTTCTCCAGGTTGTTGTAATAAATTCTGTTTACCCGTACAACATGTACAACTCAGATAGACTGTCCCTGTATGACTTCTGAGTTCGTGTTCTTGAAGACCTGCTCCCTCCAAAGGAAGCCTCACTGCTCATCACACCAACGCGCAACAGCATGCATCGTCTCTCCAAACTAACGAAGCGCAAAGGAAATGGCAAGTCAGTTACACGGAGGTGCCGCGTTTGCTACCAATAAGGCAAGCGTAAGGAAACAGTCTACTATTGTGCAGTGTGCCCTGATGAACCAGGTCTGTGTGAACTCAGTTGCTTTGATAAGTATCACGAGGACAAATAAGTAGTTTTTAAGTCTTGGCGGTGGGTGGGGATGTATATAGTTTTTTTTTTTTTTTTTTTACTCGAGGAGGGGGACTGTTAACTGTTTTTGATGTTGTATATTTTTCAAACTAATATGTAATATATCCGTGTAATTGATGTACTATCCACGTGTCATTCATGTACTATATACGTGTAATTCGCGAGTGTTTGTGTCGAAACCTAGTGCGCTGTGAGCACATACAACACGGGGACCGGCACCCAGTGTGGGTGACGAGCAGACTCGGCACGGACATGACGTCACCCGTTCTGGCCAATGAAGCTTCCAGGATACCTTGGACAACCCTTTTGGCCATCCTGACTCCGTTTTGGGTAAGTAAAAAACAAACGAAAATTCCCGCATTTTCTATCGCCAGTAATTTTGTCATCCATAGAGAATGTGTTTAACTAAACATTGACATTAATTAACAGTTACCGTAGTTTTACAACTCATGTAATATAATAATACAAAGTAAACAGTGACAAAATTCCAAAGTACCCAATTGTCTGTTGCTACTGGATCCCAATCCATTAACTAAATGAAAACCAGAAAAAAAGGTATTACGGTATTACAGTACCTGTCCTACTGGAGCCACTGTTGTATGTAGGAGTCAGGGGGTGAGCCGGGACCGGCCGGCTGCGTTCCACCCATTCTCTGGGCTTCTCCCATTGTGACACCTCCGTCTTGCAGTTATAATAGTACTTCTTGCCTGACGAACTGAGGTGCTCTGACCAGTCTCCTACCCGTAACACCCTATCCCGCTCCTCCCTCTTATCCTAGGAAATTCAATTTCAACACACTTAATCAACTAAAATCTTCTAAAAAAAAAAAAAAAAACATTTAAATATTAATACTATAAAAGGCCTTTAAAATCAAAGATTTCTTATTAATAATTCCAACATACCTCATTCAACCTGGAACTAAAGACCTTGATTTTGAAAAATTTCACATTACACATCCTGCTGCTCCTGAATGATAATAACTTTATCCAACTCATATTGATTTTTAATTATTGATCTTAAAATATAATTTATTTTGATTATTTTATAGCTTAAAGAGGTTGTCATCAATACAGAAAGATCATCCACTAAAACATTTAACATTAAAATGTTATTGTTCTTTTCATTTTTTTGGTATTTACTTGTTTCTAAAATTTCTAAATTTAATTTATTACAATTAGTTTTATTTCTTCTAAAATCCGTTCCAATTATCGGCACCATAATGGCTAGGGTCTACGCACAGGCTTACTTGTCCATGTAGACCATAATTTCCCTAAAGAAACTATACGAGGGGGTACCCTAAAAGTTCCTGGAATAGCTCTGCCGTAGGCGGAGCTTGCATAGTACAAATTCTCGCCGCTTGGTGCTGCTCTTGTAGTGCTGCTCTTTGCTAGCTGAGTGCTGCCTGTTGCATTGACCTGATGTGTTCTGTCCCCGTGCAGTAAATGTTTTGTGATTGTGCTGTTTTTTACGATGGCAAGTTTGAGTGAACAGCGTGCAGCTGTGAAATGTTTTTTCTGCTTGGCAAAAATGCCACTGAAACAGTTGAAATTTTGAAGACAGCCTACAAAGACGATGCTATGGGGTAAACCCAAGTGTACGAATGATTTTCTCGGTTTAAAAATGGTGACATGTCAATTCAGGACAAACCTCGTTCTGGACAACCATCGACTTCCTGAACAGACGAAAATCTTGTGAAAGTGAAAGAAGTTTTGCTTGTGGACTGACGACAAACTATCGAGCTAATATCAGAGGCTACTGGGCTGTCATGGAGCTCAGTTCAACGGATTTTAACTGAAGACTTGAACATGAAAAGGGTTGCTGCCAAGTTTGTGCCTCGTGCTCTCACTGACTTTCAAAAGGAAAGTAGAATTGGAGCCTGCCGTGATTTGAAGCAGCAACTTGAAGCCGATCCAGATTTCTTGTCAAAAATAATTACAGGTGACGGATCTTGGTGCTATGGGTACGACCCAGAAACCAAACAACAATCCAGCCAATGGAAGACGGCATCACCACCCAGACCAAAAAAATGCTGTCAAGTCAGATCGAGTGTCAAAACAATGCTCATTTGTTTTTTGATGTAAAGGGGATTGTCCATTCAGAATTCGTTCCACCAGGCCAGACAGTAAATCAAGTGTTTGTTTTATTTTGAAGTCTTAAGAAGAGTACGGAAGAGCATTCGTCACAAAAGACCTGATTTGTGGCAAACAAGGGACTGGTTTTTTCACCATGACAACGTGCCTGTGCACACAGCAATATCTGTCACCCAGTTTTTGGCCAAAAATGACATGGTTTCACCAGATCTGGCTCCGTGCGACTTCATTTTATTCCCACGAATGAAAAGGGGCATGAAAGGACTCCGATTTGACAGCGTGGATGACGTCAAGAAAAAAACAACGGAGGAACTGGCAGCCATCACTGACGAGGAGTACAAAACATGTTTCGAACAGTGGAAACAACGATGGGATAAGAGTATAAAGTGCAATGGAGAATACTTTGAAGGTGATAAGTTTGTTTTGTAAAAAAAAACATATATATATATATATATTTAAAACAAAATTCCGGTTTTTTTGGGTACCCCCTCGTATATATTACATATACTATTTTCTGTTTTTCAGATATAATTAATACCTTCTTTATGTATACATCTAGAGTCCTAGAGTCCTGATTTAAATTTTATATTGCAAAAATAAAATAAATCGTAAAAAACAGGATATATTTATTTCAAATTAGTTTAGTGTTGATTTTGAACTATTTTGGCCTAATTTATTAAAAATTTTAAATCCATCAATCACATAATGCTAAACAAAATAAAATAATGCACTAATTACACAGTAATATATAGTCTTGACACAGATGTTTGGTTGCCATTTTGAAATAAATGAAGATAGTACAGTTTTATATTCACCAATAAGCTTTAACCCTCACAATATTAAAACTTGTGTATAATGGCAAAAAGTAACTTTTTATACTTTTCAAAAAATGTGTTATGGAATTTATTTAATTGCTGCAGTATACTTCATTTCATTCTACATAAGAAAATGTGCAGTATAACTTATATTCATGTAAAATTATATTAGCAAGCAATATAAACCCTATTTTCATAATTTATGCATATAACTGCTTTTTGTATATACCTGTCTTATGGTTTCATACATAAGTTTATGTTTTTCTGAAACTAGTCAGAAATTTGGCACAGAATAGCTATCTCACATTTACATTTTTCTCACAATAATTTGATTTCATAAGCATGCCCCCAAGTTTTAGAAATGTTTTTGCAGAGTTTGAATCTCATTAAAAAAATGTAAACATTTCTTATGACCTACTTTAAATAACAAACATTATTCCTTAATTCTGAACAAAAATATACATTTATATATGAGGTGTGTCCAAAAAGTATCCGACCTTGACGTCTGACCCACTTCCAGAAACACTCCTTAAATTCATTTTGCGAAATGACTAACAGGTCCTTCGTCGCATTTTGTTTTATTTGTTCACATCGCCAAATCTTTTTCCTTTCAAAGAAATTTTTAATTTCAGAAATAGCCAGAAGTCATAAGGAGCTATGTCAGGACTGTAGGGAGGCTGTCATAGTTGGCTGATGTCGTGTTTGACCAAAAAACGCTGAATAAGATTTGAGGAATGAGCTGGCACGTTGTCGTGGTGCAGGATCCAGTCACGGCTTGTCCACAGTTCAGGTAATTTGCTTCGCACTGCATCTCGTAGCCGCCTTAGAACCTCAAGATAATACTCCTTATTCACTGTATGGCCTCTTGGAGCATATTCGTGATGAACAACGCCGTCCTGGTAAAAAAAAACCGTCAGCATTGTCTTGACATTGCTTTGTCTTGCTTTTTTCGGCCGTTGCTCTTCACGAGGTTTCCACTGTGAAGATTGAGTCTTTGTTTCAGGTTCGTAGCCATAAACCCATGACTCATCACCAGTAATAACTTTTTTAAATAGCCCTGGGTCATTTTTTATAAAATCCAGATTGTCCTGTGCGATTTCAAGTCGACAGTTCTTTTAGTCTTCTGTCAGCAGCCAAGGAACAAATTTTCCCGAAACACGGTTCATTTTTAAATCTTCATGTAAAATGTTACAAACTGACGATTTTGGTATTCCTAAATCTTCTTCCAGCTCTCGGACAGTCAATCGACGGTTTTCATTAATTGCTGCACGAACACGTTCAACATTTTCAGTGTTTCTGGCCGTTGAAGGCCTGCCAGATCGGTCATCACTCTCTACTGATATGCGGCCATTTTTAAACTGCCTAAACTACTCTTTTAATTGTGTATCGCCCATAGACACGTCACCATAAACTTTCTGTATCATAGTAATCGTCTCTGATGCTGAATGGCCAAGTTTTTGGCAAAATTTAATGCAAATGCGCTGCTCAACACGTTCAGTCATATTGAAATGCGACGCACATACACGGCAGTACTGGACGGAACAGAGCACTGTGACTCACTGAGTGGCGGATCGTATTCAATGCCTAATATGGGAAGGAGTAAGCTCGCCCCTCCCCTCCAATAACCGGTTCGAGTCGGTCGGTTACGCCGCGGCCGCCTACTGGTCAGCAGTCGGATACTTTTTGGACAGACCTCGTATATGTTGCTCCTAACTTACATTTTTAATAAACTTGTTTAAACCCTGTATGAAGCTCTAAAACAAAACAACACTATAGGATGAAATAACAGCCAGATTTAGAGTTAAAATGTACCACATTACACTTTTATATATTTGAGAACTGAATATCCAATCTCAGTCCTACAGATTGTTACCACACTCTGAATTTAAATATTTATGAAAATATTTTTAAACTGTTCTCAGGATTTGATTTTGTGGGATAGCCGTTTAGTTCACTATTCTACGATAATTCATTCTCTCAAAATCTATTTAAGAAAACCGTGTTAGATCAAATAACGGGTAAAAACCAATGGTTGATTAAACTTGTGAGTTAATTTTATTCAATATCAGCACTTGTTTACTAAAATTTAATCTCGAACAAAATTTGTCTCTGCCTTCTATGAAAATTTAAAATACTGTAAATGTATATACATGCTAAATATGTAATCGCATATTCAATAAATATTGAATCGCAAAAAGTACTTGCTCCCGTAGTGAGAGATCTGGGTTCGAGTCCCGGTGGAGCAAGCACTTTTTGCGATTCAATATTTATTGAAATTAAATTAGGCTATTGCCACTTATACAAATTTAATGAATGTAAACAGAAGTCATTTGACAGGTATTTGGTCTTCCGATCATATGTTAGTTTGATTATTTAAACACATATGTGAAAGAAACGGTCAATTACAAAATAATTGAATAGTAAAAAGGGAGGGCTATGTGGTGTAATGGTAGCACATTCACCCGGCAAGTGAGAGATCCGGGTTCGGATGTATAATATATATACATTAAATTTGTATAAGTGGCAATAGCCTAATTTAATTTAAATGAATATTGAATCGCAAAAAGTACTTGCTCCGCCGGGACTCGAACCCGGATCTCTATATATATATATATATATATATACACAACGATAAATTTATTATTGTAATGAGTTACCTCTGAACTATTCCTGTCATGATTAGTTCTGTGCTCGGAATCTCTGCTTTCTCTCGCACGTTTGTCCTTTGGAGACCTAACACAATCTGAAAGAAGAAACTAATTTCAACCTGAGGATTAAAAAAAGACTGTCAGCAGAAGATCAATGTGTTAACAGAATTGTGGCTGGCAGTTCGAGTGTAACTCTGAAACTATGAGATACCACCAGACAGTGCATACTGCAATAGTTTATCATTCTTACCTGATTGCCCTTGAATCTCTCAGTACCTGTCAGCAACTTAGTTTGATCCTTGGAATTTTAAGGCAGCTGTAATTCGCTTCAAGATGACAAATGTTTAGGACCTTGCATTTCTCTGTTACTCAAAAAAAACCATTGATTGGGTGCATGCTACGATCCAAGAGGATCGCCACTGCACTTATTTATTGGTTCAAGCTTCCCAAGAGATTAATTCCCCAGCAGTGCAAATAATATTACATGACTTGAAATCAGAAAAACCTGTTCTCAATGGGTTTGATATGAGCATAAAGCTGAGCATGTGAGAATCTGCCAACAGATTCTCCAACTGCTTAACCCATTGCGGATCGTATTGTTTTGGCGTGCGGGCACGAATTAATTTACGGTCAGCGGCCGAACGAACAGCAATAGTGCACCACATCGTATTGCTCGTTATTGTATACTCACTTTATATCTACGTTGAACTGGATTCAGGTTTATAAAAATATCTTCATCTATATTCTTGAAAACAAAATAATTAAATACAATATATATTTATATATATTCACATAACTCATATGAATGATGTTTCAACTTCGACATAAAACTGCGATCTGTAGGATATTTATAAAACTTTTGAAAACTCTGAACGTATACTTTTGTTAAACACTCATAGTTGACAAGTAAAGACGTTCACCCAATCTATCATACATTAATAGAACTATTTGGAGAGAAACTTAAAAGCAGACCGCTTTTGCGATCTGAGCTCGTCATCGTGTCGTTAGGCCCGGCCGCTGCATGACGAGCACAGCTCGTCAGTGATCCGCAATGGGTTAATGATAGTGGTCATCAGATTATTTTCAAAATTGTCACTGGTGATGAGACGTACATACCATTTTATGATGGTCCAACTGAAAATTCGCTTCTTCAGAAGCCGAAATTGATAATGAGATTCATAAATATTTTGAGTCAATTCCAAACATTGAATGGCTGGGTGCTTTCAACTAGTGAAAAATCCAACTTCAAAAATACATTGAGACTGGAGAAGATTAATAATTTGTTCATGCCTAACATTTGGTAAGTATAGCCAAAAAACTCTTCATATATCTCAAAACTTTCAGATAAATAATAATAAATCTCATATGAGCCCTCCCCCTTCTGTGTATCTGAAATTAAGTCACAGTTGCTTTCTAAGCTATAAAGTAAAAGGTTTGATTAATATGTTTTCTAAAGCTAGTTTCTCTAGACATACCAACAAAGTACTTTTGACGATTTAGTAAGATTATATTTATATTAAGTTTAAATAGGATAACAGGAATTGTTATCATAATTAAAATATTTAACTGGTTTTTGAACGAATAACCTTAAACTAATATTAAAAGAAAAGAAAATGCCTAATGAACAGTTTACTAGTTTGTTAACCCTTTATCTCTGCATATATTGGTTTCTGTATGCCTATTATTTATAAAATAGCCACCAAATGTCACTGTTATGATATTTTAAGTTGATAAGATAAGAGACAGTCGGGGAATGGGAGAAAAGCGTTCACGATGCTTAGTATTTACAATATGAAGACTACAACGAACAGTTCGTTCATAACATAACTATCAAACCGTCTATAGTAAACCTTGCCGAAGACTCAGATGACAATTTCTCAGAGAGGGAAGAGGAAGAATGGAAGTTTGAAAAACAGGCTACTGTGATCAATTATTGTTTAATGTATTCAAGCAAAGTAGGTTAAAAATACAATATACTTTATACTATACAAAAACATTTTTACCCTTTCATATTTACTGTTACTTTAAGTTAAGCATAAATCACAAGTTTGAATAAAGTTTGTGTATTTACAAATCAACAGGGCAGCATAGTACGAGGGCTGTTTTTTTTTCAAGTTCCGATAGGCCATAAATAATAAACACATTGAGATAAAAAGATGATTTTATTACCAAAAGATTCGTAATTTCTTACTTATTTTTCTACGTAGTCACCAAAAATGTTGAGGCACTTGTCGTAGCGAGAGACAAGCTTTCCTATACCCTCCTCGAAGAAGTCTGCCGCCAGTGAGCTCAGGTAGACCCTTACAGTTGCTTGAAGCTCTTCGTTGTCAGCGAAGCGTCGTCCACCTAACCACGCCTTCATTTCTCGAAAGAGGTGATAGTCACTGGGCGCCAAGTCAGGACTATACGGCGGATGGTCGAAAACTTCCCATTTGAACTTTTGCAGAAGTTGTTTTGTGACATTGGCACTATGCGGTCGTGCATTATCGTGGATCAGGACCACGCCGGATGACAGCATTCCTCTCCGTTTGTTTTGTATTGCTCTCCGGAGGCGATGTAGAGTCTCACAGTATGATTCCTTTGTTATCGTTGTTCCCTGTTGCATGAACTCAACCAGAAGCACACCTTTTTGGTCCCAAAACACTGTAGCCATTGTTTTCCTTTTGGTCAAAGTCTGCTTGAATTTTTTGGGCTTGCTAGGGGAGTGAGTGTGCATCCATTGCTTTGATTGTTCCTTGGTTTCTGGATTTTCATACAGGACCCAAGTTTCATCCCCAGTAACAATAGACTTTAAAAAACTGTCTTTCTCGTTGTCATATCGCGTCAGAAAAGTTAGGGCTGACGCCATTCGCTTCGTTTTGTGATCCTCACTCAACATTTTGGGTACCCAACGGGCACACAATTTTCGGTACCCTAGCTCGGTGGTCACAATCTTGTACAAGGAAGACCTTGAAATGGCTGGAAATTCGGTAGAAAGTTCATCAATTGTAAACCTCCGTTTCTCCCGGATCGCTTGGTCAACTCGTTCAACCAAACTTGCAGTAGCGACCGACTTGCGTCCTTGACCGCCTTCGTCATGGACGTCTGTTCGACCTTCAGCAAATAGCCTACACCATTTTCTTATCGCGCTATCACTCATACAGTGTTCACCATACACAACACTCATTCTGCGATGGATTTCAGCAGCACTACATCCTTCAGCTTGAAGGAAACGAATCACACTTCGCAACTCACAACTGGCGGGAGAATTGATCGTAGCGGCCATCTTTACTCGCCCGTAGCTCGGCTACGACTGATGGATTGGAGCCGGCAACGGCGTTGGTTGTAGTGGGGGAGCGGCGCAATTGCACAACACGCAGCCCCGCCTCCCGCCACTACGCTGGTTATTTGGAGAAACAAACGGAACTTGAAAAAAAAACAGCCCTCGTACCAATCACAAACATTGCTGAGTCAGCAGTGATACCATATTGATCCCAGAGCTTGTCTGTTAATCGTCATGTGATAGATCTCCTCTTTATAACGCTGATCTTTAGCCTAAAATTATGGCCAAACTATAAAATATAGGTTAAATATAAAATTGGTGAAAACCCAACTGCTTATTACTCTCAAATTCTCTCACTTTAATCAGTTTCGGACAAAAAAAAACTCATACTTTTATATTATATGAAAAAGTCAATTTTAAACAAGTCTATTGATAATGTAAAAATATCTCTACTATTTGCTTCTGCAAGATACTATTTGCGCTTTATCGCACAATACTATTCTTCTATACTCATGTGAGGTTTAAAAAATATATCTGGTAAGTACATTAAACAACAGTTTATGTGCAGAGTACATGCAAAAGCTTTCTAGTCTCAAAAGCGGACATTCTTCCGCTATCCTAAGTGATTGAAACAATCAAAGCCAAACAAGTGATTCGAACAATTTTGAAAAAAATCAAATTATCACTTGATTGTTGAATTAAATCAATTACCCCATTCTTCTGTTACAAATGGCAACACCGTACCACAAACCAGATGCATTGATATGTTTCGGACTATAATTTATTTGATTTATTAGATATAAAGCCAAATTGTGTGGGATTTAAGTTCTTGTTAAAAATATTTAAATGTAGTTGTAAAATACAATTCCTTTTTTTAAGAAAGTAGATAGATATTGGATAATAGCTATCCCTTAGTGTTTACTTAGTGATATTCTTATACACCAGAATGGCAAGAAAATTGTATGACTGCCTATTTAAAGAGAGCAGTTAACAATGTCTACAATTTCTACAGCACACTTCTTAACCACCAACATAGGGATTCCATCATGGCCAGCAAATTTCTTGGTTTTAACCAAATTACTAATTATACTTAATACCTCCCTAGTTGTAACAAAATTAAAATTTGTTTTTACAACTTCTTCACAACAATTTGATATAATGTTCTTAAATGTATAGGCTAATAATGTTGTACTAGAGGTACTATTATTATTACTGCTAATAATTAATATAACATTTATAAATTTGTCACTTTGAACTGTTTTTTGGGTCACCAGCTACTTGACAGTTCTGACTTTAACCTGTTGACGAGTGCAGCAAAACATACCCAAATGAGTGTGCACGGCATTTGCCGTTTGGTCCTGTATGAGGAGGCACGGCATTTTCCGTTGCAGACTAATGACTGTCAATTCGTTCTCACTGACTTACTGTGATGTCTAGCGGAGATTTTTGGAACTTTTCAGTTGTTCCTAATAGTGTCTCTGTACAGTGTTGCTAGTCCTGTATTGTGGTGGGACCTGGTGATAACTTTAAAAACTATTTTACGGAGGCGGGACACAAGACCCGCTACGCCTCCAAGGTCGCCATTATATAAGGCCCCTCCCCCAGAATAACACAAAGAAGTGAAAACTACTCAGGCAGTGCTATGTGTGCATGCAAACACACCACTCGAACTGGACAAGAAGAAAAGAAACCAGCTATGAATGTTCAACATGTGAGGTCGCCCTTTGTATATATCCTTGTTTTGAGCAGTATCACACATTAGCAAAGTTTTAAAACGAGGATATTGCTTTTAACAATCTACAATGCATTTTTATATACATTTAAACTATAATAAACAAGTTTATTAACATTTAAAAGTTTTTTTGTTTTACTCCCTAACAGTCTGTCACTGGTCAATGAGTCACTCAGTATGGACCATCATAGGGGCACGGCAAATGCCGTGCGCACTCGTCAACAGGTTAAATCTTTATAATCTGTGACAATTTTTATGGTACTGTTTATTGAATCCCAAATTACCTTTGAGTTATTGCCAAATGAAAACATTGTATTGTTAAAATATTTGTCTTAAACACCTTCAATATACCTTTCATAGTATTTATTTTTCCATTTGTAAATATTCAATATGTTTTCGGTTGTGTTTTGAAAAAGTTGGTAAAACTGAAACAATTTATCTTTTATAAGATGTAGTTCATAGGTGTACCATACATTGTTTTCAATGTGTTTATTTTTCATAGTAGGATAAGCAATTTCAAATTTGTGTGAAGTGTTAAAATAAATATCTTCAAATTTATATCCAACTCCTTTAACTTTATTAACAGATTCCCAATGATTTTGATTATTGAACACTAATTTTAACCCTTCGTACGTGTTAAGGGGTATATATCGCTGATCGTAATTTCCCCGTAGCGCGCTAAGCGGTATAATTCGCTGTATCTCTTAACAACATATTATAAACATTTCAGTTCTACAAAATGCCGTCAGAATGTGCATGAGTGCTTCTTTTGTCTTCCATTGTGATATTGGTGGAGCGTGACACATCAAAACAGCTGTCGTCAGTCACAACATCTAGTTTTTGTTGGCCGTAACCGCCTGCGCGTGCACTCGGCCTGACATCTCTACGCTCGGAGCGGGTAAACTCGCTCGTAACAACAACAGCTGAACGTGCATTGTTTGTTTAGTAACCTAACAGTGGAAAGAATCACTTTATGAAAAAAGGGGAAAAAGGAACAGCTAGGTGCGTCGTGTGTTTGAAGAGAGGACTGAGAAAAGAAACCATTTATCTTTGCAAGACATGCAATGCCAAGCCTGCTGTCCATCGGGATGACTGTTTTGAAGTCTACCACAGTCAAGCTCAATTCTAACTGTGCAATTTTCTAACTGTTTTGTGCTTTCTAATTTAATTTTTAACAGCGTACCAATTCCAAATTATTTTGTTTTAAACTAATATGTATCAAGTCTTAAAAAATTAAATTAAAAAAAAAAATTGAAATTACTTGAAAACTTTTATTATGTATTTATGTAAATAATAAAAATAAGTTTTTAACATAACATGTATTTTTATATATTATTTAACCAATATGTTCAATAAAAAAAATAAACTTTAGAAAAAATTTAATTAACCCTTCAACGCACTATTTGATTTGAACTGAACAAATCCCCTAAGTGGTCCACTTAATTTCTTGTTTTTCACAGTTTTGTGACAACATTACCTATACATACATTAAATGATTTTCTGTTAAGCCTATACTTGTAAAAGTGATTGTATTGCTAAAATATAAGTATACCCATACAAACATGTACAAAATACCATTACAAAATTTTTTAAGACATGTTTATTGGAAGTTATTTGCTGTAATTACATTAGAAATTTGCAACTGTGTGATATGTCTTGAAGCAGTCCTCTAGGTAGATTGTGTCCCTTCTTCTGCCACGTTTGTAGCAAACCACACATCTCCTTTGAGGCTTTGCTTTTTTCCTAGTTGGTGGAATCTTTTCAATAAAATGTCTTTCAGTTAGGCGCATTGGTGGAGTCTCAGTGGATGGTCTGTCTTGAACTGTTCTTGGTACCTCTTGTTGAAATCTTTCCAAAATTTCTTTTACTAGACCTAATCTAAATGTTAAGTGATCAATATTGTTGTCTTTTGACTTCCAAATGATGTATGAGTTCAGAATTGTAATGTTTAGCATACGCTTGAAGACTTTCATGTACCATTTAGTACCTCTTTTCCTTTCCAGTAGATAGTTCTCTAGCATTTGATCTCTAAGGTCCACACCCTCCATATTCTTATTATATTCTACTACAATACCAAACATAACCAAACAAATAAACAGCTAAACACAAACAAACAATAACATTGTCATGCCAGCAGACAAAGTCGTTTCACAGTCAATTGCGTAGTTAGAAACAGCTGACAGCAAGCGCCACCTTGATTGATGTTTTTCGTCTACTATAAACTACATGTTGAACGGCTTTCGATACATAGGTATCGACACACCGATAGTTCATTTCATTTTCTTTCCAACGATGTATAACTCGAATGTATTACACCAAAAATAACCGAAATATATTCGTTATAAGATCGGACTGCACGATGCGTACAACGTACGTCACGGGCCGAGTTCAGCGGTAAATACTAGACGTACGGCATACGTCGCAGTCCGTCGAAGGGTTAAGTGTAACAGTAGCTTCTTCTACTGATTATTTAGCGTACCAAGGGTTAACATTGTAATGACTTTTTGTTAATTATAAGTTAGGAAGTTGTATTACTAATATCATCAGAAAATGCAGTAATTTTCAATTGTACGCGAATACCAACATGGTCAAACAACAATTACCACTGAAAGTTCTGAAATGTTGTAAATACATTGTCAATATAACTTTCATTTTTATGTGTCACTCTTACTTGAGTTTTTATCTGAAATTAGATTAAGTAAATATATATATATATATATATATATATATATATATATATATATATATATATATATATACACAAATTCCCAACAATAATAATGTGGGTTCAAGTGTCATTATCTTTGTTAAAAATTTCAATAAATTTGGAAAAAATGCATTACATCAGTGTTTGGTGGGTGGTAAACCACTATTAAAATCATTGTCCTGTTACATAGCTTAAACTTAATTCCTACAAATTTACATACTCCTTCACCACCCGAATTATTGAGACCCAATTCAACTTAACATATATTTCTAGAGGTCTAAGACAAATTTTCAAAATTTAGTATGTACACACCACAGATCCACATTTTCCTTGAAGGTGGTTTAGGGATCACCAAGACCATCAAAAACTATTTGGTATCTCTTACAGTGAACAGATGATAATATACCCTATTGCAATTGATATACAAAAAAGACTTTGGAGTTAATGAACCAGTAGGCGTTTTGCCATATAAGAATAAAGTAAATAAATTGTATTTCTTAGTCCTGGATCTAATAAGAACATATACATTAATCCAGTAGACTACATTTATATATTTCAACTATTAGTGAAATAAATTCTGAAAATTTATTACCAGAATATTTGTCTCTCGATTTGTAGTCTCTATTTTCTCTCTCCTTTTCCCGAACTTTCTGGATGAAAGAGCCTTTGCTCTGATACGTTCTGTCTCTTGGACTCTCTGAATCTGGACTTTCCGAACGATAGGAATTTCCGTTAGGAGAGTCCCGCATTCTTTCGTCTTTGCAGCGATCAGCATAGTTTCCTTTTGTATACTTTGAATTCTGAAAAATATAAATTAATTATTGGAAGAATATACATTGATTTAACACACATATATAATTTGAATTGTCTTTTTCACTCTAATGTTATAATAACATTTGTGCTTAGTCATGTTTTTTTCTAAGCATCTTAACCCGGCGTCGGGCGCTTCAAATTCAAGACGTGAACGGGCGCTCACGGAGTTTTTCTCCAGGTGTCAAAATAATGCAGCTAAATGATCTATTACGTCTTTTATTTCAATTTTGAGATGCACTTATAAATATTTACTTTTATATGCATATTTTAGGCTTTAAAATGTATGAAATAAAACTTACAACTATTTTATTTAACTATTGACGTTATTATTTATTCATCAATTATTCATAATCGTCTTAAATACACAAGTAAATTCAAAGTAGACAATAGGTAAAATGAAACTAAGTATTGAAACAAGTACATGTTTGAAAACTTCAAAATAAATCCTAGTCTCAAAGAACGTGACGTATATATATTTATTTATTTAATCATATATGTTCCAAGATATAACTACTACAAATTCTCTATGAAAAATATGAAAGCAACATGTTATATTATAATTTATTGGAGTGTACAATTTGTAAGTTACAATAGTTTTATAAATAAAAATTATACAATTTATAGAAGAAATAAATATACCTAAATGTTACAATATTTAAATCATTTTAATAAGAAAAACTTTGTAAACATCACTTTCTTATAACTAAATATAAATTAAATAAGTGTAGAAAATTACAGTGTAAATGGAAACTTACATGGTCTTTCCAGTGTCAAATATTGGTTACGAAAACATAAACATCAATGAATGTCATCGTCAGTGCTCACTTGCATTTCTTCAGAACATCTTCAGATGCTAGGCATTGGACACATGAGGCAGGTGCAGAGTGTTCACGACACATGAAGAGGTGACATTTGTTGCATCTGGTCTTTGATGGACGATTCTTCCGCCATCCACAAATAACGCACCTTCCTGAAGTAATTCCATCTTCTAGTGGAGGTCGATGACGCTGTTCCGGTTGGATGTTCATTATTTGACAGATTCTCTGTTTTGTATTCAAAGGAAGACTTGGGACTGAGAGCCTTGATTGAGCATATTCCATGCATAAACTTTTTGACAGATCTTTGATAAAATTTCTCCTTTTCATGGTTGGATTGTCAAGGTTCTTTTTTAAGATGATGAATGCATTGAGTGCTCCAATGTCAAGCATTGAAAAAAACTGTCTCATTGGCCAACGTCTGGTTATTCTTGCAGTAATGTGGCTTTCTTTGTAGTTATCCACTGTATCCACCCCTCCTTTACTTGAATTATAGAACAAAATAATTTCAGGTTTTGCAAAGGTTGAAGTCAACCATCATCGGGGCGAATCATGGTTCAAGTCAACCACATCGTCCTTGTGCATAGATGACAAGAGGATAACATCTTTGTTTCTCTTTGCCTTATAAGAGACAATTGTGCATTCCTTTCTAAATGCAAAGCTTGAGGATCCTACTGGTCGACGTTTTACATCAAGAAACACACTAGGAACTTCTTGTTTATTTTTTCTTAAAGTTCCAACTAGTGTCAACCGATGATCATTCAGCAGTTCATAACATAGGGGAATAGACGTGAAGAAATTGTCTGTTGTGATATTACGTCCTGTGCCATATAGTGGTTCTGCAAGACGAATTACAACTTCTTTTCCTGAGTTGTCAACTTGATAAGGACCTTCTGGTTGTTTTGCAGCATAAACTTCAAGATTGTATGTATAAAACGTTTTCGCACAAGCTAAAGCGTAGATTTTTATCCCATATTTCGCAGGCTTGTTCTTCATATAAATGCGAAATTGACATCGCCCCCGAAATGATTCTAACATTTCATCAATTGTAATGAATTCGCTTACTACAAAACTTTCTTGGCAGTTCACTATGAACTGGTCAAACAAATCTCTAATAGCAGCCAGGTTGTCTAGTTGTTCTCGGTCTTGTCGTGTCATAACATCATCAAAACGCATCGCCCTAAGCAAAAACTTAAATCTTTTGATGGACATCATACATTGAAAAAATTCAATTCCAGTTCCATCTTGAGCCCAGAGGTCTTCTAGAATTTGATGAGAATTTCTCATTACGCCAGCCATAAACACAATACCGATGGTAGCTTTTATTTCTTGAACAATTGTTAGCTTTACATATCTTTCTCTAATAAATTTATCTTTGTTCTTCTCAATCCAAATATTCGTGTTTTCTACTATTGAGTTTATAATTTCATCCGTAAATATTTTTTGCCACACTTGAATTGGGGTTTGGATATTTTTTGCAGATCTACTTACACAACCCATCCGCATTCTCAAAATATTTCTGTTGGGTGTACGCACTTGTCTCTCAGGTTCTACATTCCATAACATATCACGTCCTTTACTGATGTAAGCAAGTTTTCCATTGATTCTAGGTAATATGTTATCATTCATACGTTTTGCCAAGGGCAATGCTTGTAGGTCATTGAAATCGTCATCATTTATTACGAAATTTTCAGTTGATGGAATTGTTTCTTCATCATATTGGAGTTCAATTTGTTCATCAATATCGGCATCACTGAGTTCTTCATCAGTTATACGCACATCCTCTTCACCACTGTTTGAAAATAATTCCCTATCAAATGCACCAGTTGGCCTGACACGGTCATGTTCTTCCTCTCTTTCCACACTATCTAACAATCGTGATATCCTAAAACGTTCAGTTGAGTCCATTTTCACAATTTATGTTTAATTTTTTAAATGTTTTAAATAGTTAATCACACTTCAAATAGAACACAATAAAAAAATAAATCATAAACAAAAACTAAAACATAAGATAAAACTCACAATTCTAAATATTTGAACAGGCGCTCACGGATATTTACTCCGGTAACTCATAACGTGAACGGGCGCACACGGAGAAAAACTCCAGTCCTTCACTAATTCTGGAACAATACTGGTGCTAGTGACGCGATGTGGATGGGGGTTGTGCCAATCTCTTCCAGGAAGGAGGCTCGTAAAGTAACACAAATAACAAGGTCGCAACCCGCAGTATACTAGTTACTGACAACTAAATATATCAACCCGGAGGAAAACTCTGTGATGCGCCTGACACCGGGTTAAGGAAAACAGTGACAAAGTAGTAACTACTGTACAAAGACTAATTTTTCCAACATACTTCTAAACTTTTATCTTTTCAACTAAAATTATTCTTGAACACAAAACAGTAACATAATAAAACAGGGTAACTATGCAGAATACCTGGTATTACGCTGATCAAGAAAATGTCTACTACTAATACAGAACGAAAACAACATAAAACTAAACAGAACAGAATCCAGTTGACTTAAACAGAAACAGCTGTAAAGATGTCATAGAACATCAGACATCTGTAGCATTTAGCGGCCAGTAAAATATTAAGGAAGGTTTTATGTATAAAAGTTGAGTGCATTAAAAGAAAATGCGGAATCTGCCAATTATAATAACATAGCTTTTTATACGATTTGAATAAAGATTTGTTGAAAGATGTTGTAATTAGCCAATGATGTTTAATATGTTGCAAATTACAACTCTGCCAGTTCACGACAAAAAAATTTGTCATAAATTACGACTTTGCCAGTTTCAAGGTTAACACACGGGAGAGATCGCACGTACAACAGTTTGCTGCACCTTTTGAACTTGGTAATATTTATGTTATTAACCTTGTAACAGCTTGAGAGCTCGTCTTATCTCTCCTCACATATTTTTGCTAAACCTTGAAACATGTTAGTCTTTAACACATTTTATTTTTTTTTTATAATAAAAATGTTGCCCTATGCATTCACTTGGGAAACATTTCCTTAATCACTTACTTATAATAAGTCCATTTCGCATGTTACTTTTAGGCAGATTTTATTTTGAAATACATACAAATTTTATATTTCTAAGTGTAAAACGGTACGCTATGCCTTGTTTAATATTTATTTTACTATATGCTGAGGCAGACAGTATTGTACTTTTAATATATTTTTTTTACAGAGTTTTACATGCAGATAATTTAAAGTAATATATTCTGAGAGACAGTCAAACAAATCACGGGACTTTTTTGAGAATATTTTTGCTATTAGAGGAAAATTACAAATAATAAAATAGTAAGCATTATCATATTGCCTTAGCATAACCCTTTAAATCCTAGAATAGGTTGCGACCTTTGTGTGTTAAAAAGATTGCAACAGAAAAATGCAGGGATTTTAGTTACAGTCCCTCGGAAATTTTACACATCACAATGCTGATCCTATGTGAAAATGTATCAGAAAGCTATGTGCTATGGAAGACACTGAAGTGCAATAATTCGTGATCTGTAGGTGCCAGTACGGAGCAGTTACTTTCACAGTTACCTCTAGCATGTGATTATAATTAAGATAATCAATTATTGGCTCTTATTAGCTGAGCGTTAGCAAAGCTTGTCACTCGAGGGACTGAAAAAATTTTATTCTGCCTGTCTGCACAATATCTCAAAAATGAACTGACCTGACTTTAAATTTTAAGAAGATTAATTTCCATACTTGTAACACTAAGTTTGATGACGGTGTATGTCATCCGATGGGATTTGACTTGAATGTTAATGAATATTTTAACATTGATCTAACGGGTAACCATGATGGGAACAAGAAAATAGCAAAATAAATAAAGTTGCAAACAAACCGTGTACAATCATGCGTTTTAAAAGGTGCAAGTTTTATTCCTAGAGTAAGAAGAAAATATTATTGACTGGAATAAATTTTAAAAGTTGGTGCTAACATCTGAATTCAGCGTACTCTTGCATTGTAGTACCCTCGCTAGCATACCAGAATTTTTATCATTTGAACACTGCTATAAAACTGAACTTACTGAACAAAACTGTCAATGTATGTAGAAAGATATCTTCAGAAAGATTTAACCTGTACATGTTTAATTTTTAAAGAAACTTCTATATAAGCAAGAATGAGTTTCTATGACAGTGTAAGTCTAACCGTGGAATTTGGCTCAGCATCATTGAAGTCTATCACTCAGTAGGCTGACAAAATTTCTCTTTTGTGTGTGTGGAATGTAAACATTGTGTGCGTGGAATGTAAACATTGTGTGCGTGGATTGTAAACATTGTGTGCATGGAATGTAAACATTTCTATATTTTTTGTTGTGAATTAAGGGTAAATATTAAATTAATAGCTGTATTTTATAACCTATTACAAAATACGAGTTTCATTTTATTAACCTATTACTATCACCCTCCCGAACAAAACAATATACGGTTTAAAGGAGTGAAAATTACAAAATGAAAAAGCTGTGAAATATTAAACATAGCTAGTGTGTAGCAATATTTTCTTGTTCTACATCTGTGCTGTGTGTCACTTGGTATTTTTGTATCGTATATTAATATCATATTGGTCATTACTAACTGTTTGCCATCTTGGTTTATGCAATAAATTACCTTCCGTGCTGCCCGCACTGATGGCAAATGATATTTTTACTATGTTAAACCGAGTAACTGTGCCTTTTCCTAAATTTGTTTACAAACTTTTTTATACATTCATAGCTCCTAAGCTCTATAACACATTACCTTTCACTGTGTCCTCCTTGAAAACATTGGGTACGTTCTAACACAAGCTGAAATACTGGCTTTTTATGATTATCGATGTAGAGTAGATCATAAATTATTGTATGTGTATGTGTAAATGTATATGTTTTCAAGAAACTTACATTAGCCTTCTCAAATTAAAACTCATAATAAATAGTGTAAATTAAGACTAAGTAGTTTTGATACTTTAGTTAGGATAAATTACTTACTTTGAGATGAGTTGAATCTGCATTCACAACCTGTAACAAAAGTGAGGATTGCATTTTTGTAATAGGAATAAAAACCTTGAATGTGAATAAAATTGTTGATCAGAACATATTATGTTATATGATCATTAAGTATAAGGTATTGCACACAATACACTGGAAAATATAATTGTAAGCCAGTAGTAAATACAGACTAGTAGTTAATCATTTATGGTGTTATAATAGTTTGAAATAAATAAGTTTCTATACCACCCAACATCAGAGAAATTAGCATGAGAAGTCCTAGGTCTTGTATTCTTCATAGAATGCTTAATTTGAATGTTATTAGAAATAACCTTTGATTATAAAATGCTCGGTATAATGAATTTTAATTTTAATTTTACTATTATTTCTATTTTCCTCATTTCATATTAAATGTTAATGTAAATTTAAATAAATATTTTTACGGATAAAAGTTTATTAGCAGGCCTGTCTTGTACAAGGATCCTATCAAACAGAATAAGTGGGATAGTTGATACAGGGTGTATTAATTTGTGGATGACCATGTCATTAAATATAAAACTATCAGGCAAGCAGTAAAATGTATTGGTTGCTGGAAAAATCATGATAATGTAATTGAACATGCAAAAGTGAGAAGTTTGACAAAACATTCTCAAAACCATATAATAATTTTGATTTACTTATTACAATCAAACTGCAAATTGGCTCAGGTTAGTGAGAGACGTTTTCAGATAATAATGGATTGTTTGGTTTGAGTGGTGTAATCAAGAGTACAAATGTTACTCAATAAACGGAAATTATGAAAACCTAAAACGGTTATTCAATATGTATTTGTTATTTAATTTTAAATTAGTAACATCTTCATAGCATTATGCATAACCAGCAGTGTATTAACCTTTGCCAGACATTTGTAAAAATAAAGTGCACAGAAGTAAGAGGAGGTGTCTGAGCAGTGCCCACTTGTGTAAGGCCTACTACAATTTGTTTTACACAATATGATGAAGTAAAGTAAATGTATGCACTAAATGTTTAAGGAACTAGCTTTAACATTATACTCAAAAATACATTTTTGTGGAAGTTTTTAATTTTGTTTTTAGACTAATATTTTTTAACTTGTAATTTTTAAACAATATAACTAATAAATTATTTAATTTTCCTTTTTAATAAATTTTGTAAATTTCATTGTAATATATTGAAATCTTATTTAGATACAACAGTCATTCCATGTCAAATCTAACTAAAAAACCGTTGACCATTTCGGATTTGGCTGAAACTTGGTTTGTTTACATACTCTGAGATCCTGAACTGAAATATATATATATATATATATATATATATATATATGTGTTTTTAATCTATTCCTCGTAATTTTTTAGTTACAAATTTTCAAATACCACAAAAGATAGTATTTTTTAGCTTATGGTTAAATCTTAAATCTGTTATAATTATAGTTCTGTAAATGCCAGAGAGGTGACAGATAACTCATTTCAAAGAGGGTTTTATGAGTTTTAATTTGATACGCAAATTGAACACTTTGGGGGAAAAATGTGTTAGTGGAACTCAAAAAAGTTGATTTGAAAAATTGTTGTTTTTTTAATTTAAAAAATTATATATGTTTGAATAAATTATTTTTAGAGTACACCACACAAATTTCAGAGTGGGACAATGATGGGATAAGGAGATATGTTAAAGATACAACTATAAAATTTCATTTTTACTATACAGAATAATGAGAATAAAATTTAAAATAGATAATTTAAAAGCAATAAATTACACTTCTTACTCGACAAAATTAAGAAATAGGTACATGTACACAACAAATATTGATATATAAATATATATATATATATCAATATGTATTTATTATTATTAGTTTTATATATATATAAAATATATCCAAAGAAATTAAATACATGCAATGATGAAACACATGTTAAGAAAAATATTATACAAAATCACTGTTTTTAATACTGAAGATGAAGCATTCCGATCATCTACAATATAGCAAGCAAAATTTAATAGCCTTAAACGCTCTCACACATAGGACTATAAGGAGGTAGGTAATTCGACTACTCACAAATTTGCAAGCTTCATTGTCGAGAGGTTGAAAATGTGAATCTTAAATATTTATTAATGTAATCAAATTATCCATAAAGCTTTTGAACCATTGCATAGCTTTTCAACAGAAAATGATACAATTATATCTGCTGAGGTTAAACGTCCAATAGTATATCACTTAACAAGCCTTAAGGACTCTTTCAGGAAATATTTTCCTAAAGAGGGGACGTATAAAACTGGATTGCATATATATTGCATTTATTAAAACTGAATGTATATTTAAAGCAGATAAAATAATTTTTAAATATTATCTACACACACAAGTTTTACTGACAGAAAGCTTGTAGTAAGTGTAGTCATTATACTAATCCTATATGAGGGAGGGGCTTTGGTATTATCTGGAGGTCATTATTTATTTATGTGAAGGATTCCAGCCTAAAGTAACCCTGAAGGGGAAAAAATAAATATTAAAAAAAAATTAATTAATATACTAGAAGTTGAGTTGAAAGGAAGAAGTACATGTAAAATTGTATCAAACTTTCATGTTATTATAATATAATAGATCTCTTAATTTTGAGTAACCACAGCAACTCTCTGGGAACAAATTTCCTGGTAATTTAGTAGCCGTACAATAAATAGCAAACCGCTGATTTAGTTATTGGAGTTTGCTACAACAGCAGTTTGAAACCTGCACTGTCCACAACTACTACAATTGAAGGTAAATATATCAATATTTTGATAACGTTTCCTTTAAACATTATGTGCCTACATTTTGTAACACCCGTGTAGTACAAAAGTTAATACTACAAAAGTAAATTAAATTTATATAAACTTTTATGTCTGTAAAAGTGAAGTTGTGTGCATGCACTTTATGTACATTTGGCATTTTTTATTTAAATTTGTACATTTAAGTTACAAATTGTGTAACGGGTATTACAAGTCAATATAAGTCATCTGCGGAGAGAACAGTGATCCTCAAAATGTGGATTATGGTGTGATTCGAGGTAGTACATTGGGACCTATTTTGTTTTTGATATATATAAACAATATTTCTAAACTAAATCTGTATGGAAAACTCTTTTTATTCCTGGTAACAATTGGATGGAAGTACAGGAAAAGGCTGCAAACGACTTAATGATTTTGAAAAAATGGTTAGATCAAAATTTTCTCCCACTAAATATATCTAAGACAAAATTTCTACCTATTTCTTTGAACAATAATTCAGATTACAATTTAAATAGTTTGAGAATTCATCAATGTGGCAATTCTGCAAATTTAACATGTGGATGTAAAAGTATTGAATGTGTTACAAGTTACAAATATCTAGGTGTAATTTTTTATCATCGCCTTAAGGGGAGTCGGATGGGCCTATCCCCACAATGTTAATTTGATGAATTTTAGGTACCATTATCTTAAAAACTATAAATGGTAGTCAGTTAATTCTTTTTTTATTCTGCTCCTTGTACTTTTCTTAACATTTTGAATACAGGGTTATAAAAAATCTTTTCATATAAACGTGTGAAATTTTTTTTCTTTTTATGCAAAAAATATCATAAAAAATTACAATTTACTCTGATGTATAAAATTAAGTACTGAACATAAGGCAATAATATGTATTCAAAATGTAGATTATTACTTAGGGAACAAATTAAAAAAAGAATCAGCAGGCTACCTATAATAGTTCTTGAGAAAAGTGTACCTATCGAACAAAAAACATAGTTTTACAGAAAACGCATTTGAAGTTCATTGTAACCAACTCTATAAAAATACAAAAATAAACGACAGTTAATAGTGTCCAGGGGCATATGCTGGGTTATCTGGATCCTCTTCTTCCTCAAGCAACTCTTCCAGTCTTAATTTGGTTAATTTTGCCCTCTGCCGGCACTTCTTTTCTAATTCCTCGATGGCATTTTCTGCTTGTCGGATTCGGATCTCATCTTTCTGTTTAATTTGTCTGACCAAATTGTTGCCAGGCTTGTAGCCTAATTGTTAAAGCTAAACATCTCACAATATTACCTTGATTGAAGCAAGCAACAGCCTCATATACACCTAGTTCAAGGGTTGACCTTAGCATAAATGTATTTTTAGGAAGTCGAGTCCAAATTATGTTGTTGACGGATTCATTGGGGTTTTGTGTACCTCCGTGTAAACATTTCCTTAGAAGGTCTGGTGAAGCCAAGTCCCTAAATATTGGTTTTATTTTGTCCATTACCACTTTAGGCAGGTGGAAATGATCTTTATGATCATAGGCCTCCTTATTGGCCATCGCTCTCTGGTACTTGCACGTCAAAATCTCTTTGCAATTCTTTAGAAAAGCGGCTATAAAAAAAGAACTAACCATCAGAAAATCTTAAGTGAAGTATTTTCTGAAAAAGAATGAAACAGGAAATACAAAATCACAAAAAAACAATTTTCGGTAAAAAAAATTTTTTTGCCCATCCGAGTCCCCTTAAATGGTCTGATAATATAGCCTATATTCATGCAAAAGTAAGAAAATATATTTTCGCTTTCAGAAGATTAAGCGATGTTTTAAATAAAAAGAAAATTAAAATAACGTATTGCGCTTATGTCCAATCTCTTCTTACATTTGGTAACATTGCTTGGGGTGGCGCATTAAAATCAGTTTTGGAGCCCCTATACATAACACAAAAATGTATCTTAAAAGCAGGATTAAGGAAAAATAAGCGTTATCCTGCTGACACTCTTTTTCACGAATCTTCACTCCTTTCCTTGCGACAGTTGTACATAAAGCATCTTTTAGTTCATATTTATAAATATTACAACATAATTTTTCCAGAAACATCACATTCTTATAATACCAGGCATGCAGTTAATGTCGGTATAACTGTTACAAGGTTAGTTAAATCATTTTCAATAACAAATTCTTTTTATATTTCCCATGTATTGTTCAGAAACATTTACAAAAACTTCAGTCACTTCAAATTATTCGAATCAACTTCAATTTCAATTTTTAAGAAAAACATTAATTTCTTCCTTCTACAGATTGGCCTTGAGGGAGCCGAGGCCCTAATCTTATCTGAATATGGGCGGGCTTGACCTTGGTCCTTTCTCTCACCCCTTCCCCCCTCCGATACCACCTGTCATTCATCTACATTTCAAGTGATAACTACTTCAAGTAAATTAAATATAAAAATTTTGTTGTCGGATTGTTTAATTTAAATTATTATTATTGTTGCTCTTTCGTTTGCCTCTGAATCATACCCGGCAAAACAAACTAACATTAATTTCTATAAAGGATAGCGTCTCTAGCCTACGCACAGGCTGCTTACCCATGTAGGCTAATTTTCAACAAATATATATTTAGAAATTACAATGTTTAAAATTTCATTGTTAACTAATATTTATTTGCAAACCCATTGTAATCTCTGTACCTATATGAAGATTGTGGAAATAAACTTATATTTCATTTCATAAACCACAACTAATAAAGTTTATTTTGTTTATATCCATTTTGGAGTGAATTGAATAATGTAAGCCTATTTTTGGGTCCATACATTTAATATTTAAGCCTACACCTGTTTTTCACTAATGCGTATTATTAAAGAATGTTTTTTACCAACAAAAAGTTATTTCCCTCAAAACTCTCTTTCATCTCAGATTATATGAGCTTACTAGAGCTGTAAGGTCTATAATATAGACTATTATTATTTTTAATTGTTTTTTTACAAAGGTCTATTAAATCATTGTTTTAATTTGATGTTAATTCAGTCTTCAGAAAAGGCTCCAGTGTAAAAGAATGCACGGACAGGTGGCTGTAGCAAGTAAATGAAATTAGATCCTGAGATGTGGAAGCTTCACCTTCAAAAACAAAGAGAAAGATAAAAAAATAAGTCTGGCAGTCCAAAGTTAAGAGAAAAATCATGAGAAAAGGTGAAAAGTCGAGTGAAGAAATTTCAAGAAAAGAAGAAGCAAGCTCTACAAGCAAGTACTTCTCAAACTTCCCCAATTGGAAGCAACAAATGCAAGCAGTTCTTTGGTAAAGCAGTAAATAGATTAAAAAAGATTCGTCCTCAGGGCTCTTATGTAGAAGGAATTTTCACGATCCTTTATGTATTTCCCCACAGGGATGATGTTTTGGAGAAATAAGTCTAAGCTGTCATTTCTATGCCTATACTGGGCATAGTCCAATAGTCCTTAATTCAATTTTACATTTTCAAATTATCTAAGCCGTTGCTTACAATATCCAATACTTGCATTTTAAATAACTTAGTACAATATACTTAGAAGTATTAAAATTTTGTTTCCTATACTAAAAGTCAAGTTATTGTAACAAAACACAATTTTTACTACTTTTGTATAAGAAAACTTAAAACACTCTGTGTTGTTATTTCCTTGAGGTTAAATAGTATTTAGTGAAACTCTTAATTATATCAACTACATAGCACCCGTTACAGATGGTTAATAGAAAATTATAAAAATCACTTGGCTAGCAATATTTTTAAGTACACATCTAATATACATATAAACTGGGGAATAGACCATGTTTTTTATTTAATTTTAAAGTTTAAAATTTTACAAAATTTGGAGAGAAGATCATATGAGATTTGTTTCTTTGTCCAATTTCAGTAACAACCATTACACCCCATTTTTGTGTATTAAAGATTAATTACCAGTATTTGAGCCCGACCTACACTCGGGCTCCAGTATTTAATTTAATATGTTTAGGTATTCGGTAAAATATCAGGTTTAGTTGTTTCAGACCATTTCCTATCTTATATTGTTTCTATTTATACGTTTTTGTATGACAACTAAAAAGCTGTAAAAATTGTATTTGAAACTATTGCACAGCTGCTTAGTCACGTAACTGACTGACACGGTGACGCCTCCTTGTTAATGTTTGTAAACAAAGTTACACTATTATTCAATAAAGTGATGTGGTAAATTTTGGTTTAGTTTATTTCTGATAGTTTTCGTAGTGTTACGAGTGTTTATTGTACATTTTTCTTGTTCATTGTGTAAAATGAGTGACCATTTAGACAAAGAAACGGTGAAAATGATACATGATATCTTGTCAGATTCTGAGGATGATGATCCTATTTGTAACGAAAATAAAATATCATCTGTGATTCAGTTTGAAAGAATCTAGGACCAAATTTATGATTCTGGATCGGAGGGTGAGTTTCTCAACGATAATGATCCTGACCCAGATCAGATGCTGAGTATGATTATGATAAGCCTTTTATTAGTAATAAATGATTACTTTCTTTCTTTTATGTTAATTTTATATCAAAAACACATTTATAGAATATTAGATGGTTGAAAAATAAAACGTTTATACAATGTTACAATTATTAAAAATTTTATTTTTTCCATAATTTTGTTTACTTCATAATGTTTTTCAGATAATTATTTTACTATAAACAGGTATATTTTCTAAAAGTGGGTTTTTCCTATTTAATTTGATATATAATATGTTAGGTTTAGACAATGTCTTTATAACTTTCAACATTTATAAAAATCACCAAAAACGGCCAATACACTGAGTAAATCCATTGTTAAAGGCCAAAGTAGGCCACAATGTATAGGAAATATCCATAGCCATCAGTGTAAGCTTCTGAGGTGCTTTTCTCCATACTTCTAATGAAAAACATCCCTCGAGATGGTACCCAAATCCAATCTCAGATCATGCGAGTGTTAATAAATGTTATCTTTACCTTTGAAACTACTAGTAACATATTTATGAAACTAATCTAAACCTACTTATAGTGTGTAATAACAAGTAGTGAATAAGGACAGAGTAGCTACCTTCTCGCCGACATCATTTCCTTTTGGGAGACAGAAAACAAGAACCAATCGTCATGACATGTAATTTTCACAGTGTCAAATATAGTCTGTTCCACCAAATAATGTAGTTTTTTTACGTCTCCAGTGAGAAAAACCCTCCAAAAAAATGATTGTCTCCGGATAATACCAAAGTACCTAATGATTTTCAATTCCTACATATAATAAACTGATTGGTAAAAATAAAAATAACATTTTTGGGGGTACAATATTTGAAAAATTGTACAAAGGGGTATGGGAGGGAAAAATGTACGAAACTGCTACCTAATAGGTATTAACAGTTTATTGATCTTGAGCTTTTTAACCCTCCGCAAGCCACTAATACATCAATTAACTTTCCTTTAACGCCAAGACAAGTAAAAGGTCACAAAGAAAATATTGATCTTCCAATTTTGTAAGCAATTTCAGTTATTTACATTAAATTAGGTTAGACATCTGTTATAATTTTGATGATATACTGTTTCCTTTTCTTAACACCTAATACAGTATGAATATTTTTCTCTTTCATTCCACTAGCCAGTACACTGTTATTGTTATTCTATTGTATCAAACCCATTTTTATTTCATGATTCTTTATATTAACTAGAATTGATATAACAGTCTACAATTGCTCTATCAAAATTAATTCTATCCACACACTAATATGTTGTACTATTGTACAGTATGTATTAGGTGACCACTTAGAAATCATGTCAGAAATGTAGCAAGTTTGGTTACCTTATAAAACTGTTATGTAAGAAGTTGATTATTAATCCAACATTTTAGAATCCTTACTTACAAAATTATAATAACATAAGTTTAATATTCCATCAGGCATTCATAATGACCCTCTAGAATTCTGAACTAATACTGCTAGGTAGGTATACATTAGTCATGGACGGAGGCATTACTGTCAGCCCATTACATAACTGGTTCCTTTTTTAAAGATTTTCTTTTAAACCTTTCTACACTTTGTTTTTTATTGCTTCCCTTTTTGTAAGTATTGACATATGAAAAATCAAAAACTAATGTGAAGTCAGATGTGAAGGAAAAAACCAATCACATTTGATTATTTTACATTTATAACAATTTATTGCAAATTTTCCTGGGTAGAGTACGATAAGCGGATCCGGTATTTTATATTGAAATTATCAAACGATATTTAGTTATTATATACATCAATATAATCAACTAACAGTAGTTAATCTGAACAGTAAATAAATCATCTGTACAAATTGTATACAAATTTTCATATTCTAAAGACAATTTTTATCTATAAGTAACTTCTTTTAGATAAAGAAAGATAGTTAACTTTACAAAACTAAACAAAATAACATTTAAATATGATTTACTTTGTCTTTCTCAGTTTCAAGATGTTTCTTTTGTTGTTACAATTTCTTTATTATTATTTAAATGACATTTTTCCTTTTACCTGTCTCAATTTTATCGTTTGATTAATGGTTGTGATTTCTTTAGTACTTATGACATTACATTTAAAACTGTTTAAACTTGTTCTATAAATTTGAAACATGTTCCTTTATTTTAGTATTTTAGATACATTGATATCGATTGATAGTTCTATTATTCGATATAGGCTATTAAGTATCAATGACTGTAATGTGACATAAAAAAACCGGGCCTGCTTATCGTACTCTGCCCATTTTCCTTTTTTTCTAAACCTTAACTTAGCCACAAACTGAGGTATGAAGGGGGCTGCAGTGTAATAAACGGCCACAGTTACAATCAAATCAGCAAACTGAATTATTGATTAATGATAGCCCATCAAGTACAAAATCATTCTAAATATAGTTATGTATAATCAATATTGCCAACTGTTTTTAAAGGCATTAAATAATATTGATTAAAATTACAGAAATTCAAACAAAGTAAAATTGTTTGGTATTTGAGTAGCTTGCTGCCACAAGAACAATGGTGATGAACATGCACTATTTGTGTGACAGACACGTTTATCCTTCATAATAGTAAGAAGTAAGTTTTACACTGCTTTGTTTATTGAATTTAAAACATTTAATGTTTAATTCATTTTAAATAAGGCCTATCATAATTTTTAATATAAAAACACAACTGAACCATACTATAGTTTAAAAAATACCAGTAGGCTAACATAATTCAGTTTGACATTTTGGTTTTATTATTGTTCAATAGTTAATCAGAAATACTAATGATGTGATTGTCATGGTGGTCCCTTAAAATATTGCACCCTAAAAATTGATTTCAAGTTGACAGTAATTTTGAGAATAGTTTTAATTGAATCTTAAGAAAATACAGTTGACTGTTTTAAAAACACTAGGCCAACATGTTTGTACAATTAATTCCTATTTAACATGAAGAATGTTAACACTTGTGACTCCTTGTTTTCCAAACTTTCATTATCAAGGGATCAAGACCAATATAACTGTTGACATTAAAATATAATACCACAATTCTTACTGATTCTTCTGTAGATCTATCAATCTAGGCCTATGTTATTCAGAATTTGAAAATTTGAATATCTATTGAATATTGAAATTTTGAATATCTACTAATAGTAGGCCACTCCATGTTTATGGCCAAACATACTAATGACATGAATATACCCACATTGATAATTTGAAACCCAAAAAAGAACTTTATTATGAAAAGGGGCCTACTTGGTAGATTAACTTGCTCTAGACACAGCAATAGCCCTATATAATATAAACTTCAATAAAGCTATTTTTTAATGGGGTCTTCTAATAATATAATTTTCTAATCAATATTATAAAATGATAATATTTTGATAGGGGCCTAGCTATTTAAAAAACCATTCAGTCAATCTTGAAAATGGCACCCAGACCTAGGATAATGATTATTAACAAACCCCATTGGATTTCAACTTTAAGTAAAACTTCTTTGATTAAACTTTAAATATAAAGTAACACAAGTGTAACAGAAATAAGCTACATGAACTACAGATAATTAATAAACACGAGCTTCATTTGTCTACAATAAACCTATTTTAGGCATACAACCATTGAATAAGAAGTTGAAGGAACAAAGGTCTCCGGTGTTGACTTCATTTACCTGATAGGGATGGGCCTGATGTTTCTCGAAATACCTGAAATATAACAAAAGAATATAAAAAATAAAGAAATTGCAATTCTTTATTACAGTACATAATGGCGATAAGAGGTTGTGTCACTTAGACTCAACCATTGAAGTAAAAAAAAGAAGCGTACCCATCGCTGATCCTTTGAGGTTTCCTAGCATGCATTACCATCAATGCAAGTCAATGAAATATATATTCGGCTTCAATTACAGCCCTCCTACTGCCCAAACGTCATAAAAACAACATTAACTTTAATTTGTTAACAAACTTCCTTTTCAGACGCCATGTCACAGTTGAGACGTGAGCTGCTGCCTGCTGCAGATCAGACGAATGCTCATCGTCTGATTGGCCGAGAGTTCAGAATTACTACCTCTACACAAACTGCAAGGAGTAAAAATTTGAAGACGTAAATTAGGAGAAAGGATATATGAACGTTAAACTTTATTTTGATAAGAATAGTGATTTTTTTAATCTATCACATTAGGTATAATAGTTTCTTTAAAAATTTATCTGTTACAATATTCAAATTATTCTTTTAATTTAAATAAACATTCCCAAGATATGAAAACGTATTAATAAAAAACTGTAAGAGACGGTAAGAGTTAGATGGCATTACGTTTAGAAAATTAGACAATAATACAATACATACAATAATAAAAGCATTATTACAACAAGTTTTGAATAAACGTTTTATACACTACCATCATCAACGATTTATTAATTTGGTATATGTATTTTTAAGATAATGTCAATATTTTAGTTTATAATTACCAATGTACAATAAGAAACGGCAATATTATGATGAAAATGTTCATTTCTTTACTTTATGAAAGATTGTTCTTAGAGGGTCCTAGGGCAATAACGCCTATACATTCTAGTAATTTAATGGAATAAATTATAATTCTCAAAAATTGTATTGATTGAACTAATAGTCACGAGGTACCGTACCTTCAATTATCATTTCAAATTTGTGTGCATATTATTGCCAATTATTATGACATACCTGCATAATTTATTTTGTTGTCTGCTTTGTACGCAATTAAAATTTGATAGCACTGTTCAAGCTGTTTATTACATATCTAAATTTTTAATTCCCGAACGAAATAGTTTAAATTCTCTTCATAAATATTAACTAAATATGGAAAGTTCTATAAATCTATTCACATTCACAATTTGTACATCCATGTAGAAAACACATTAACGATGGCATCTTCAAAATTGTATACTGATAAAGTTATACAGTTTATAGTTTATACATACAGTTTATAAAGTGTAACTTTATTTGTTATATATTATCCACGGTCGCTTCCTTCATCTTTATTTTCAAGTTCATTCATTTTGTCGCTGTGCCAATTGAAGGTAAATTACAGTTGACCATGTGTTATACTGGTTTCTACAAATAAATATCAACCTTATTTGTAAAGGTTTTGCCTTGCGCTTTAAATAATAAGGTAACAGCTAATTTAACTGTTAATAGAATCCTCATATGCTCCAACGGCACAATAGGATCTGTAGATATGTGCAGTGAAAATTATTTTCCCTTTGCCTACTCCAGTAATTATTTACTAATAAATTTAAAACTTTTTCAAAAATAACTAACACGCTCATTCCTACTCCATTATCTAATTCAGATCCAAGGCTCATAGTTCGTATGATCGTCACTATTCAGATTACGTTTGAAAGTAATTATGTGATCTCATTACATATATATATATATATATATATATATAGGGTCTTTTGAAATTACCTCATCAATATAATGGATTAACTATAGAGACACATTCAGTCATCTGTAATGATTCTTCTTCATTTCCATTGTCATAATGCTCATTTGAAATGCGTACCCTTACTTCATTGGTAAGTTTTTAATGTTTTCTAGAGCTTTTAATGTTTTACTAAAACAAATTATATAAAATTTGCACATTCATGAGTGGTTATCATTCTGCCAATTTATTTCAACTCAGGTACTTTTGGCCCAACAATTTATAAACAAATGTATACTTAGATTTTCACTTGTTATTTAACTAGAATGATTTATTTCGTAACAAATTTTCAGCGCAATAATTAAGAAAAGTAAATAATTTTCTTCAAAATTTCATACCCAGACTTTAAAAATAAGGGTTTCCTCAGCTTTCCACGACCTGCTATTTGCTAACAATTTTATTCTGATTTAGGCTTATGGAATTAGATACACGTATGCTGAAAATGTCATACACTGTAGCACAGAGTAAGATACATCTCTCTTCTCAGTACCTATAGATACTATAGACATTATATAATAATTAAGACAATAGTGTGCATATGCTAGACTAAAACTAGCCGAACGCACGCATGACTCCATTCTCTTAGCAGAACCACGCTGACTAAACAGACTCCCACCTTAACACAATCCTCCACGCTGTTTCTCGCAGTAATGTAATATTTTTTTTATATTAAATATTTAATTCTGTTTGTATTACTTTTTATAAAATTAGTCTTTTACGATTAAATTTACGAGTAAATTCTAGATACAATAGCTGTTAGTATTCTTTGGTAAAATGTAGTGTAGAACGTTTATCTATTTGAATTTCCTTTGTGATATTTCCTTGGTTATGTGATATTAGTCAACTGATGTGATATTAAACTATTAAAGTATAGTTTTCTCCCTAATAAAACAGTTTACTAGTTAAAAAAAGACATTTTTTAAACTTAGTTATTAAATATTATTATTTTTAATTGATACGAATATTTTACGAATTTCTGATATCTAATATACCTTTTTATTAAATAGCATACGATAAAAAATAAGAACATTTGACATTGAAATAGTAATACCTACTTATTTTATTTTATAATAAGTCAAATGCTTGTTTTATATTACTATTCTTTAATAAGTTAATAATCCACATTGGTCCTAATACAACTTTTATCCAGTTTAAATACAAAACCCATCATCAAAAGGAATTCAAACGTGACAATAGGTACTATAATTCGCTCCACAAATAAAGACAGGCTATTTAGTTTATAATTCTCAATACAACAACAAATATTTTTACCTCTGTTTAGTTTTTTTTTTATTAACTCACTCCTTTATCCAGTATTACTAATAGAAAATACTTTGCTCAAAATGTCACTGACACAGGCTACATTTTTATCGTTAACACTCCTTAGTAAACAGAACTTTCATCTCCAAAATCTTTCGTTTATTTACTTTGATTTTAGAAAATCATATTTCTGTTTGTTTCGCGATATATTCTTGATTTAAATGTTATGTCAATACAACTTCTAATCAATGTATATATAAAATTTGACTAGTCAGACTACTGTCACAGTTGTATTCACAAAAAACGCTCACTTTCATCAGACAGTATGTACAAGTACATTTTCTGCTATGTACCGGATATGCTTCTAAAACGAGAGCTTGATATCTAGGTACGCACCAAGGTACTTCACTGCAGGCTTTGTACGCCACTGGCATACCCCAACTCTTTCAATTTGGAGTTTTTGCTGTAAGAATTCTTTTTCGAGTGAGCAGAACCAACTCAGTCTTATCAGTCGCTAGGGTTAACTCACATTTTGGGAGCCATGACCTCACGCGTCACATTATCATGTTCAGCACCAACTGTGCTACGAGTAACAATTACTGCAGCAATGTCATCTGCATATCCCACCAGGAAAGCCTCAAGGAGCATTTGCAAACGCAAAATTTTATCATATGTAACGTTCCACAAGTTGGGGCCCAAGACGGAACCCAGAGCAGCTTCGCTTGTTACCTCCCTCCTAATGTGGAAAAGACCAGCCGATCTGCCATGTAATTTTCACTATCCTGAGCAGATACTCCGGGGTCCTGAAATGTTTCTTCAGACCTCCAGCATGTCAATCAATTTTGCCGAAACGAAAGAATTATTGATGTGCTACCTAAAATGTACTTACCACTTCTTTGATGGCATCAATGGCTGACTTACCTTGTCTGAGCCACACTAAATCATCTTTGACAGACGTGGCCGAATTAGTTTCTCCATCAACTTCCCTACAACATCGAGCATACAGGGAGGTCTGTACCCTGATGGGAAGCTTGGACCCCTCTTATTTTTGCTGATCGAGACTAGACGAACATATTCTGTGATGAAGAAGCCATAGAATTGAAGAGGATATTCTTTGATGCCAATAATCAGTGGTAAGGAGGATAAATTAAAAGCAAACACTTAATAAACGTTATGACCTGAAGCTGAGAGAACTTCGACGCACTTCCAGTGTCAGTCATATTATGACATCTGATAAAAAAGTAAGGCTGTTTTGGACGTAATCAACTGTAAGAGGCAATTATCAAGACGTCAAAATTGTGAGATAAAGTCCTTATATTACTCTGTAAGGAGAAAGAAAGCACAAAGATTTATGGATTCAAAGGTAATGGCATGTCACTTTGGGAGTGAGAAAGAGGAGTGGGAGGGAGTGTGTGCTCTCCTCTCCTCCTGATGCGTTCCTGATGGCTGCCTCTAACCGACTCCCCCGCGCTTAACCTTTATCATTCCGCCCTTTACCCGACTCCTCTCTCTCTCTCTCCCCCCCCCTCTCCATGTGTATCTCATGCATCACCTAATCACCTGCCTCCCGTTTAATTGGTTAGCACACCAATATAAATAACATGTGGTGAAAATCACCACAATCAGTTCTTCACCATCGCTGATAATACCTGGATGTCTGCAGGCAATGCTTCAAATCGTTCTAAACCTGTGCCTTATGTCTCTCAGAAATATAATGGCCATATAAATGTAAATGATCCTCTTACCAATTAATAAGCTTGAGCTAAATAAGATAGTCGCCTCTTTATAGCCAAAGCCATCAGTAGGACTAGACGAGATTACTTCTAGGATTGTTAAGTTTTGCAAAGAGGAACTTCTTTTACCACTTGATTATGTGGCGAAAGTCATTTCCCTGCACATAAAAGAAAAAGGATAACTATAGGCCAATATTTTGTTTTCAACCTTCTCAAAGATTATTTAGAGAATTGTTTTATGAAGGCTATTTCGATATCTTGATATCAATGGTCAGCTTATTGAGAGTCGGCTTAGATTTGTGAGAGCAGGTCGACATTAACAGGTTTGAAAGATCTAGTTGAAGAAATAATCAAAAGCATTGAAGATGGCAAAAGAGTGATAGGAATACTTCTCAGCAAAGCTTTTAATTGCTTGAGCCATGATCTAGTGGGCAACGGCTCGCATCGGATAACGCAGTCCACCGTCGCGGAAGCGGTGGGTGGTCAAAAAATTCCCAGCAAAACTGTCCAACACCGCGGGTTTGTCGTGCATTGTCATGGAGAAGGGCAATTTCCTTTGTCAGCATGCCGCGTCTGTTTTGAATCGCTCTGCGTAGCTTTCTCAGGTATTGGCAGTATGCTTCTGCATTGATAGTGGTTCCACACTCAAATCTTTGGTTTTTGTGGTCCTATGTTAAAATTTTCGGGACCCAACGGGAGCAAAGATTCCCAAATTTTAGGTGTTGAGAAACAATGTTGTAAAACACTGATCTGGACAGTCAGGCAATTCGTTTGAGAGACCTATTATTGTGAAGCGCAATTTCTCAGGGATCCTCGCTTCAGTTGAAGCGATAAAATCGTCTGTAACCAAAAAAGGGCGACCGAAGCGGACCTCATCATGGACGTTGTAACGGCCATCTTTGAATTGTTGTACTCATTTTTGCACTTTGCTTTCACTCATGAAAATATCACCTCACACTTCGCAAAGCTGTCGATGACCTTTTGCAGCAGGCAGGCTTCTTGTTGTCAAAACCGTGTCACTGAGTGAACATCACACGTGGCGGGCGAGATAGTCTTAAAGATACGGTATATAAAAACAGAACAGAATTATACAGTTTAGAAACTGAGCCTATTTTTTCCAGAGGCATGCAGGTACACGACGCACGCGCTCGTTGCGGTATGCGCGCGAACTACTAGTAAATACTGATGTATTTTATTTACAATTTTATAACATATATCGAGTCTTTTTCACGGGATTTGGTTCCAAGTAGCTTCTCTGTTACCCGTTTTTACATCTGGCAACCCATTATAAATGTCGATAGCGCTAATTATACCATAGCTCTAATTATATTCGAAACTAGTGTTAAATATAATCTGATGGATTATTTTAGCGGTAGAGCATGGTTTTCTAGGTATCAGTACGGTTTTCCCCGGATCGAGGGAGGGATCTGGCTCTTGAAAAACATATTACGCAAGTAACCTGTTTAAAGACCAAAGGAAATACACACTTGCAGTTTACCTTGACGTCCTGAAGACTTTTGATACATTAGATATTAATGTGTTAATAAATAAATTTAAAGGCTATGGTATAAGTGGAATTGCTTTGAAATGATTGATGTTTTTTGGTATGAACGAAAGCAAGCAGTAAAAAAATTAATAATACACATAGTCAAATGCTACAACTGCTGCATTGAACCGTGCAAGGTGGTGTGGTTGGCCTCATTATATTTCTAATCTATATTAATAGTTTATTAAATTTGCTCTTATACTCTTCTATATTTGCTTGTGCGGATGACACGGCTTTGGTCTGTTCAACTTATAATAAAGAAAACTTAAAATTAAGAGTAAGTGAGGATTTTACTAGAATATTTGAATGGTTGATTGTAAATAAACTGCAATCAACAGGCCTATTACGTCGATCATTATTTGAAATGGGATCAACATGTTAATCATCTTTCAAAAAAGCTGAAAAAAATAAATTACTTCCTTTATCATCTTAAACTAAATATATGAAGTTATGTTTCTTTTTGTAAGTGTATTGAGGTTCGGTATAATGGTATATCAACATTATGGAGCGATATTTCCAAATGTCCTTTTCAAGCGCATAACACTGACTCAAAAGCACGTGCTCCGCGTGATATATGGTATTCGAAGAATAGAGAGACTAAGTTATGTATTTAAGGAACAATAAATTTATATTTCAACCAGCTGCAAAGCTTTGCTTATTATTGCATCCTCATAAATATTTAGATAGCTTTGAGCTAAGGGTTACGGATAGAACGATGCGCAGCTCTGAGTTTTGTACACTGGAATTACCTTTGTAATGAACTCATCTCAGTGTCAATTTTGATACTTGGGTCTACAGATTTGTAATACATTTTTTGTTCACCATGGTAACGAATTATTGTTTGAAAAGACTCAAGAGTGAAGATGAAAGCTATGCGGTATGTTGTGGATAATATACATGTCTGAAATTAATTGATGTGGCTGTTGCTTTGTTTATTTATTCAGGTAGGTCTAGGTATTGTTATATATTTTCATTTTGTTATATTGCAGATTTATATAGTTGTTTTTTTATTTGATATATATATATATATATATATATAATTTGTTATTTTATACATTTATATACTTATTTATATAGTTGTTATGTATTTACAAAGTCTACAGAGTTGTTTCCCAATATATGTTATGGCTTTATTAGAATCGGACACTCGTTTACTTGAGTTCACGTACAAGATCTTTCAAGTGAACACATCTCGCGTCGACCAGAGCGCCCGCGCTTCAGCGACGGTGGAATACGTTGTCCGATGCGAGTCGTTGCCCACTACTGCAGACTTGGGCATCCAGTGCGACCTATCGGAACAGTCTGTCGTGCGTGCGCGTTGTGCCGAAAGCACTGAGATTCTTCGCTGCCCGAAAGCGACCATACAAGTTTTAGAAGCAGAAAATCATTGTTTAAATCATCAGCAAGCTTCGTTCGAGGTTTCAAATTTGAAGTCTGAGCAGAAATTTACCAAAGTTAAAATTAAAACAACAAAAGTAATAAACAAACGCTTCCAATACTAATACACAATAAATTCCAAATCCTGTCACCTGAAAAACAGATACCACCGAATCGCCAATCAAACAAAACATCTAAAAATGTTAAAATATTGATAAAAAAACAGGCAACCTATTCAAAACCGTCTTCGCCATTTTGCATCAGTAATTGTCAGAGGTGACAGCCACGCCCGTCACATCGCTAGACTGGTGAGTGACTTGACCCTGGAACCTCAGTTGATGACGTGTGCCTGCCCGGCGCAAAGCTGCTTTACGTTCTAAACCCGGGCCAAATATCCCCTCGAACCGGAGCCCGCTGCAAGGTTTAGATCGCTAGCACCAATGACCTGGTAGTGGGCAAGCAGCAAAATATCTACCGTCACCTGGAGACATACATCGCAGCCCGATCAAAAAACACAGAGATCGGTGAGATCGTCCTAACCACCCTACCACACCGCCACGATCTGAAACAAAACCACCCTTTCCACGATGAGACCGTGCTCGTGAATGCCTACATTGACGAACTGGCAATTTGACACAACATCCGTGTCATAAACTTCAATGAGATCGGACGTAGATATTTCACGAGACACGGTCAGCATCTTTCAATGCGGGGCAAGCGACTACTAGCGAGGATGACCGTGGGCGGCCTTGTACTCTCGGGATCTGCCTCTACAAGACTTGAGACGCATTTACCACCACCAATCATAATGACTGCCCCAGCAGCAGTCGCCGTCTCACCCACTATTTTGCCGACGCCTGCTGCTACCCACAAGTAATTCTGTTTTCTTTTACCCCTCGGCGATCATCTGGTCAGAAAACCTTCTACACCGGGAGGTCCTGGCCAGCCTGCGCCTCCACAAACACAGCTGCCTGATGCAAAAATTAATAATAGTTCAACTCACAGTTTTTTTAGTGACTTACCTTGCCAACAACAGGCTAAATTGGCAGACACCTCTCAATCGCAACAAGCAACCACTTCAAAATTTTACAATAGACTAAATTCAGTCCGACTGCTTCACCAAAATGCCTAATCAGCGAGAAATAAACTGGAGGAAATGCAACTCATACGTAAAGAGGAAAAGACAGGCATCCTCATTACAACCGAAAACGGTTTCAACAACAGGAATTTTGCCCTCTGCAAAATTCCAAATTTCACTTTGGACAACACATTTTGTAGACAACTCTTCAAAGGAGGGGGTATCGCCATTTTTTTAAAGGAAACTTTTAGGTTCGACATTTTTACAGTCAAGGAAACAGTTGAAAAAGATATTGAAGCAGTTAGAGTCTAAATTTACACCAACACGACATAAACAATCGTCTCTGGCATTTATAGGTCTACCACCGGGAATGAATTTTAACATAAGTTCATGTTAAAATTTGAAGCATTGCTAACAGAATTGACTACCCAGCAACTGAACTTCGTTCTGCGGGGCGATTTTAACATCAACACGATGAACCAAACTCATCCGTCGACTAAACGCTTTGTCGATATGCTGCAATGCTTTGACTTGGAATTTCTGTTCAAAACTCCAACGAGAGTGATGCCAACAATACAATCTGCTATCGACAATGTCATTTCAGGTCTCTCAAATGTCGCAGTGTCCGTGATCAACACAGCAATCCTGGATCATTATGGCCAAGAAGCTATAATTATAGGACAACATACCTAGAGGGAGCTCAAAATTAATAAAACAATAAGAGACATAAGGCCTAGAAACATTGCTCTCCTAAATGCCTCTCTTTTTAATAAACAATGGAATTTTCTAAATTCAAGCCAAACAGTAGAAAAGCAGTTCCAGGCATTCTATTATTGCCTAAATCTTCATCTAAATCTATGCTGTCCTACGAAAACAATTAAAATATGTCAAAAAAAGGAGAAGAAATGTTTGGATTACGAAAGGAATATTGGTTTCAAAAGATAAACTGAAATTCCTTTCTGAAATTTACAGATCAGATCCAACTAAAAATTTCAAAATTTATTTCCGAAACTACAAAAAGATTTACCGAAGAGTAATTTAAGCCACAAAATCATAAGATATCTCAAATAAAATTCTTTCTTCTAAAATGTTTCTAAAATCGTTTGGGACATTATTAACAATAAAAACAAAGCTCACAAACAGATCAAAATTAAAATTGGAGCAGGATGAAGCTGCGATCGCCCATGAGTATAATAGATTTTTTATGTCTGTTGCTCAGTAGAATCAATGGTACTGGCACCTGTACTTTAGGAAAAGTTAGGAAGAATTATTCAGCAGCTCCCGGTCAAAAAATCAACCGATCTAAATTTATTGTCCATGTGGATTTTGAAAAAACAAGCCAAGCATATTGTGAGCCCTCTCACTCGATTATCCCTTAACAATTATCGGTCTGTCTCTATTTTTCAAACTGTGAGCAAGATTTTCGAAAAAAACTATTTTTGACAAACAGCTCTCTGAAAACCAATTTGGCTTCAGAACGGGAAAATCGATGGTAGACACAGTGGGGAGTCTGGTCGAAATGGTTGTGGAGGGGTTAGTGACGGTATTCCACCATAAGTGTGTTTCTCGACTTATCCAAAGCGTTCAACTGTGTTGACCATAATACATTTCTTGACAAACTGGAATCTCATGGCATTCGAGGTGTGCCCCTCTCGTGGATTAAATCATTTCTAAGCCACAGAACACAGACTGTCCAAATTGCAAATCGCCTTTCAAGTCCAATGGATTGAGCTTTGGAGTTCCACAAAGCTCCATCCTCAGTCCAATCCTTTTTCTAATCTATGTCAATGACATTGAGTCATCACTTCTGTACAGAAATCTTGTACAGTATGCTGATGACACAATTCTGTTTTAACAAAAAATCAAAAGAAGTTTTGGAACAAAAAGCTTTTGTTGACCTTAACAACTGTGTCCAACACTTTCACAGCCTCAACCTCACAACAAATTCACAAAAGCAATTAACAATAAAATGTAAATAATACAAATATGAATACAATACAACCATAAATATTACATAATAAAAAATGTACTCAAAAAATGAATATCAGTTCTGTGGGCGTTTTGTGTATAGTGACACCATGCTATGTCTTTTGCTAAGAGATGTAATGTTTTTGAATGTTGAATTAATGATCTCATTTGATGAATTACATTTAAGTATTTGGTTTTTTTGTCAGAGTTTCATTCATATAACATGTTTGATACTTTTCTTTAATGTATTTAACATTATTTTTTTTTGTTTGCCACAACCTTAACGTTTCAGGTTGTGAAGGATTTTAATGTTTGATTAGCTATCTTCTCATAGACTGTTACATTATCAAAGCTGATAGACTGAGAGGGGGAACAATAGAGTGGTCACCAATTGGGGAGGATCAGCACTATCGGAATAGCCCATGGGCGGGCGGTTTTCAAATCCGTCCTCCTTGACAAATACCTATGGACTAAAATGTGGCAGTAATAACACACATTATATGTCTTATGTTCACTTGTGAAACAGATTAAACTATTTTATTATTAATTTTTTTCTGGAAAAGCACAAATCAAATCATAACAGTAAATGAGATAACTAATCAAATTACCATATATTATTAATACAAATAAGATTACTTTATTGCTGTTGCAAGTGTACATACATGGCATTGTCACACGTCTTACAACTAGTTTAAAAATAAATTTAACATCCTTTATAAATTCTAACTCATAAATAAGAACACAATATCAGCAGATAGTTAGTGTTTGTTTAAATTCAAAACTGTTTAAAACATCTTACATTATGAGGTAACAAATTTTATTGATATAACTCTTTGTTTGGATATATAAAAAAAAAAAAAAACTGGAGGATAGCACTGGTGGTGTTTGTGCGGAAAAAATACTGGGATCCGACTCAACCCAACTCGTACAGACCCATAAGCTTAACCTCATTCATGGTGAAAACTATGGAAAAAATAATACACAGACACATTAGGGATAAATTTTACCAGTCCACCCACTTAGTCCCACTCAACACGCTTATATAGAAGGTAAATCAACTACTACCGCTCTCCACAGCTTAGTGGAAGCGGTAGAGAACACCTTCAACGAAAAGGAAGCCCTTGTCAGCGTCTTTATGGACATCGAAGGAGCTTTCGACCGAATTGCATATCAATCCATGGAGACTGCTATGGAACGTTTTGGAGTTCCCTTAGATGTAGTCAAATGGACATTACCCTACTAAAAAGCAGACAAGTAAAGGCAAAGTACGGAGATGAATCTGCCACAATCACGGCCCGGAAAGGCTGCCCCCAGGGGGGAGTTCTGTCTCCTCTCCTGTGGGCGATGGTGGTAGATGATCTTCTTAGCAAAGAAGAGGGGAACAAGGCTACTATTTTATGCGGACGACCTTGTGTTTATGGTTAAAGCAAAAAACAAAGGCACGCTGTAACGCTTAATTCAGCTGAGCTGGCAACAAATAACAGAGTAACACTCGGTTGGGTGCTGGGTCATGAGGGCATTCATGGAAATGAAAAAGCAGACATCCTCACCAAAAACGGAGCGGAGTCCATAATGGTGGGGCTTGAGCCAAGTTGCGGGATAGCCTTCTCCAACAGCAAAGCTCTGGTCAAAGATTGGGAAAAGAGGATAAGAAACATTAATTGGAGTAGAGCCTCAGGATTTAGACTATCCAAAATGTTTACCTCACCGTACGTTAAAGGGTGGGCAGCTCTCTTGGATCAGAATAAGGAGGATATAAGACTGATATTAGGGATATTGACAGGACATGGCCCCCTAAGAAAACATCTTATGAGGGTGGGCCTTAGCCAGACTGACGAATGTAGACTCTGTGGAGAAGAGGAGGAATCAGCAGAGCATATTTGGTTAGATTGTCCTGCCATCTTAGAAATTCGGAAAATATTCCTGGGAGCATATCTCCTCATCCCCAAGGACATCAGAGAACAGGAGCCCTCAAATCTGATCGGTTTTTGCAAGAGCCTCGGACTTTGAGGACACAACAAATTAAAGTAAGGAAGGTGCAAAGGTCCTTTTAGGACTAAGTGCGGGAACAAACTGTCCTTTTCCCTCAGGAAGAAAAAAAAATACTAGGCATTCTAAATGTTTACCAACTAGGCTACCTTTATTAAACACAGACCCAGACTAGGTCTGCTAATCTGTGTTTTCTTTTCTGGGTTATTATTGGCTGTTATCCCCTTCGAAATCAGCTCCATTTGAGTTGATACAATGAACACAGCAATTTTTCTATGACGAGTGTCAAAAATAGCTTTTCTGGAACAGTAATTTTGTTGAGAACTTTCTCAACAATTTAATTGTTTTGTTTGTGGAAGGCTGTCCTGAACGATGATCATCTTCAATTGAAGTTCTGCCCGCCTTGAAACGAGCGTATCACTCAAAAACCAGTGTTCTGCTCAGTAAATGTTCTTCAAAAGCTTCTTGAAGCATTGCCAAAGTTTCTGTTGGTGATTTTTTTCAAGTTTAAAGCAAAACTTGATGCAAGCCCATTGCTAGAATTTATCAGCCATCACAAAAATTTCGATGTAATGATAACACACAACAACAAAGCACAACTTTTAGACATGTAATGTAACTACTCACAACAATGAAACTTGGCACAATAACTCAACGGCTACTAGCACACCGGCTTGTACAGTTGTGTCCAAAAAAAAAGGTGAGTACAGTCCTCAAGATGGCCTCAAGATATGTTAAGAACTAGTCTGAACTGGTTTCACAATTTCAGTCATTTTATTTCAATACTATATCTTTTTATGGGTTTCAACTCATACGTACATTTAAAATGTCTTCATACCTGAATTACACGAGGATCAACTGGAGTTCAATGCTTGGATAAAGATCCATTGATCCCATCTTACCACCTGAATTGATAGCTTTAATTCAATAATGGTACGAACCATACATTATAGTATACCTTGACCAAATAAGCTAGTATCAACTAATCGATGGTAAGTAAAAAAAAAAAAACATTGTATTACCAAAACTTGAATGAACCCAATCTTAGTATGTGATATTTGACAAGACGTCTTTGTAATAGGAATAGGGCACACAAAAATGTGTTCAAGAAAATTATACAAGAAGCTTTGCAACTCTAAGGTTCAAAATAAAAAAATAAGGTTAAGCTTAAAAATGAGATTGTATAAAAAGAAATAAAATATATTACAAACAAAATGTATTGTTTAAATTGAATAGAATAGAAAATAAATTAATAGCACGATGTATTTTTGTTTTTAAATACTGTACAGTTAGTAAAAAACACATCAAAAACAAAAAAGAAAAATATTAATTTTATTACTATTTTGACAACTAAGGTTAATAAAATGTACATGATAGACATAAACAACAAACAACTGCTTTTAATTAATTCCTCACTGAAACACATACAATATCATAAGTATATATTATATAAAAATACTTTCAAATCGTAACCTAAACAACAACAAAATGGTGATATTACATACATTAACCAGTGCCATATAAATTACGTGGGAATGCCTAAGGTTTTTCTAACAATTTTCTCCGCTATCCTGTTAAACTCTTCTCTGTCTTCTCTCCACATTTTCGCTGCATCAACATTGGCCCCGCTTTCATCATTTGGCTCTGCACCAACCACATTATACAGTTAATTCATTTAAGGGACAGATATTATTCTCTACTAGACAACAGAGTAAGTTAAAATAGAATAATATATAATACATATAAAGTACACATTTTTATAAAAAGAGAAATGAACTTTCTTTCTCCAAAAGGATATTTTTTTAATAAAGGATGTATACTTACCAGCTAGCATGCTGACCACAGAGAGCAGAATTTTTTCCACACTCTGAACAGGACTCCATCTTTCAGCACTTGACTCGTAGCCCATGGGATCATCCCCAGGCGCATGTAAAATTGATATACAAACTCTGCCATCTGCGTAGACTGGAACATAAACAGTTTGTTTGATCATTTCAACAAATAAACCTTCATTATTTGTAAGCAGGCCTATTGCCTACACCTTCATTTAAACACAAAAAATGGACAACAAATAAATCTTAAATATGGTAGTTTATATATATATATATATATATATATATATATATATATATATATATATATATATATATATATATATGTACATGGCCTTCAAAAAAGAATGCAGGGATTTTTAATTGGTTGTGCAGAACAGTTGACACCAGTTGCGAGTACGATGCTTACGGTGCAACAGAAGGCACAGTGTGTTCTCTGTGGTATGCAGAATATTAAAATCTATGGTTAGTGTGCAGTGCCAGTTTCGAGCTATGTATCAAGGCAAAAATTTACCAGATGATAAAGCAATTCGTTGCTGGTTCACTAGTTTCTTGACATAAGAAGTGTGTTGAAAGGATATTCAATTGGCTGGAAAAAAAGAAGTAATGGCAAAATTTACATTTCACACATGGTGTTGTGAATCATCACAAAAATCGGATATGGAGTTCAAAATGTAGATTGAGCCAGGAATGTCTCACAATCACAGGCTGCCACCCAGCAGCTGTTTTGCACATGCTAAGGTCAATGTTAAATCGTTTAGTTATCTTGAATAGTGTTTGAGTAACTACCGTTGAAATCCTCACATTATTTTTTGCAGGCCCTGTATATATCTATAGTCAGGTTATAAAAATTGAAGTATTTTCATAAACATGTTTTGATATTATATTAAATTTGAGGAACTTTTTTTAAGTAAAGATTGTTCTCCCAAATACTCATCTAGTTTAGGCAAGCACCATAATAAACATACATGTTGTATCCCAGCATCACTTATGAATAAGCACATGTGATTTGAATTATGTACCTAACCTATACGTTTCATTGTCTGTCATTAAAATATTCAAGATTACTGAATTTTCTGCTATGTGTGACATACAGTTGTTAATATTTTAAATGTAAAAAACATTGTCTACAAACCTTCACTGCCAGCTTCGTGAAATTCATGGTGATAATGCAAAAAGTGAAAGTGAAGCATGAAAATGAAGAGTTCGAAGATGTATGTGAAAATGAAGAACCATATGTAATCACTGAACAATTGGTAAGTGCAATAAAAACTAAAATTTGTGAGGATAGAGGATTAATAATAATCACTGCCTGCAACAAGAAATTTCGTAGTATCAAGGCCCAGGGCCACACTCAGCTTTGGAGAGCCCTTAAAAAGATATTCGGCTGGGCCATTTCATGTCCCACCACGACGCCATTTGTCGACACAGTTCCTTCAAATAGACGTGTGGCTACGTGCCTCGGTAAAATTGTTCGAAATAATGGTCTGAGTATGGGCCTGCCCAGCTTAAAATACAAAGAAATAATTCAACAATGATTTCTAACCATCCTAGCCAAACCATCTTGTAAGCCAAAAATATTTTTAAATTTTTTATTGTTCACCTTTTACAAATAGAATCCATTTTTGTTTGAGTCCGCATGTTATTTTTTTTGTTTGCAGGCATATATGGTTTTTTAAACTATTCAGCAATAGAGTGCCTTAGGCCTTTAAATTAAATGCATTTGGTAAAGAACAGTCTAAGTTACAAATTAAATATATAACTAGCTACATGAATTTCTTAATATATTTGTAACAGATTAAAGTTATTAGACAAACATTAACAAAAGTTAAATTTCAGAGACTAATTTTTTGAAGGAGGAACAACCTCTAATGGTACTATTTTACCGCATTTTAAAGATCTAGTTTCAAAATACATGACAGGTTGAAAAGCGTGATATGGGTTACTACCATCTAGACTGTGACTAAAACAATCAGTATTTGAAGTTTGTCATTTTTAAGATAAAAAACATCACAGCTGTTATGAAGGAAACAAGATTTTTCTTGAAATTTGCCACCGTTCGTTCAGTGATACAATATAATCAGTGATACACTAAATTTCAAGATTTGCAATCTGATCCCTTCTTCAAATAAATGACTAACGTAATTCATGACTACAACCCTGGTTAATGTAAACAAAACATACCACAGCGTTGTGACACGCAGAAGTCAAGAAGCAAAACAGCCATGTTGTGTGTCTATTCCATGCACACTAACTCTAAAACATGCACTTAATAAAAAATCTAAACACTAATTATTGAAACTGAACTACAGAATACAATAGGTCACAATTGGTCTGCACTCACTGGCCAACCAAATATAACTAACCAGAGACCAATAGTGGATGGTGATCGTCATGTAGCAAAATCAAGATGCTGTTATAGGACGACACCTGCACTGCCAGGAGAGATTTTAGTTTTAGTTGTAGTTTTACTAATTTAATTGGTAACTCTAGTTGTTTGTTAATGCACTTCATTAACTTCATATTCAGGGAATTAAAAGCAAACTGGATGAATTTAACTAATTGCTTGCAGATTTGGGAGAAAATATCTGTATAATATGCTTAAATGAACACTGGCTTTCAAAAGAAAATGTAAATTTATTGAATAATATTGAATTTTTCAAATTAGCTGGTTTTTATGTTAGAGAAAACTGTACTAGAGGAAGTTCGGCAATCTTGGTCAGAGAAAACTCTGGAATAAACTTTAAGGTCCGAAATTATTTAATTAATGTACAATTACAACTATTATTTTGAATGCTCCATAATAGAACTTTTGGATTTAAAAACCCCAATAATTATAATATCTTTGTACAGAACTCCGGATAATTGCACCCTTATTATTTTTCTTGAAAAACTTGGTGATTTATTGAATAAATTCAGAAATAAAAGAAAATGTTAATATTTTAATAGCTACAGACTGCAACATCAATGTATTAAATAAAAAGGAACCACAAACATTATATGAAATACTTAACTATAATGGCTTTAAAATAAATATTGTTGAGGTAACAAGACCAGCAAGTGGAACAAACAATGCTATTATAACCGCTTTGCCCGTATTTGAAAATAGAAGTAGGGTTAAATATGTTATTCAGAAAAAATACACTAAAGAAGCTAGACATGACTTTATGATCAACGTTAAAAATACTGAATGGGAATTCAGCAATGCCAAAAAAGTGAATGAAAACTTTGACAGTTTTCTTAAGAGAATTCCTATTCATGCTTAATTATCATTTTCCACTTAAATCCGTCGAAATTAGAGGGGAGATTAGAGCAAAGTGGATAAAAAAGGATTACAAATTTCAAGTAGAAATAAGAGAAAACTCCACAAACAAGCACAAGTTTCAAATGATGAAGAAATTAAAACCTGTTATAACATATATAATACAATTTTTTTAAAAGTTGTTAGAGAAGCTAACCATAGAGCTAATGATTTATAGATAGAACAATCTGAGTGCAAGAGTGCAACAATCTGCTTTAGCCTGGCAAGTTATAAAACAGGAAATCACGATGGGGTAAGAGAAATAGTGGTTAATGGGAAAGTAATTAGAGAACATAGTGAGAAGGTTAATCATTTTAATGAATCTTATTTAAAGACTGTAGAACAATTGAATATAAAAAGCTCTTCGGTAAAAGCAGTGGGAAAATTACAAAAAGTTAACAATACGTCTTTTAGTTTTAAACCTATTCAAGGGAAAGAAATTCATAAATTAATATCAAAGTTGCCTAACAAGTGAAATGAATGAAATGAAATATGCCTTTATTCAAGAGGCGGAGTTAGGGCTATTTAGCCCTCTCTACCACTCAACCTCACATAATATACACACACATATATATATATATATATATATATATATATATATATATATATATATATATACATATTTACATTTAATGACCTTAAAACTATAACAAATTCCATTTTAAATTTAAATTTAACCAAAATATATACTACTATGTAATAATTGAAAATCAAATTTATCAGTTGAATATGTAGAAAAATTTCAAACAAAGATAAATTAAAACTTAAATTAACAATTTACTTTTTAAATAATTTCTTGTTATTGCTACATTCATTCTCTCAAACACACAGCCTGACCACAAGCACGCCACGAGCACCGCCACCCGTCACCCCTACAAACCGCCCAGCAACAAGTCCCTGACCCCCGCCCCAAAACGAGCTCGACCTTCTATAATACGGATATCATCAGGAAGAGAGTTCCAGAGGCGACATGCCTGAACAGTGAACGACCTACTGAAGAAGTTCGATCGATAAATAGGAATTGAGAGTAACGAGGATCCCCTTCTCGTAGGTCGCTCACTTATATCGGAAATAAATTTGAAATTTTCGGACAGGTAAACAGGTGACTTGTTTCTGATAACTGAATGTAGAGTTGAAAGAATGTGAAGTTGGCGAAGTTGTTGAAGTTTCAGAAGCGATAGCTGTTTGAAAAATGGAGTCACATGCTCATAACGTCTGAGATTGAAAATAAATCTGATACAATAGTTTTGAGCACGTTGAAGCCTGTCCGAAAGCTCAACAGTCATGTCACTGATCACAGCGTCACAGTAGTTGAAGTGTGGCAGTATGAGAGTTTTAACCAGCATAACCTTGACACTGAATGGTAGATATAAAGCAAAACGCTTTAAACTATGAATGCCAGCAAATACTCTATTACACGTTATCGTAACCTGGTCATTCCACTTAAGACTTGAGCTCATAGTAAGACCAAGATTTTTTAATTTGTTTTGAAAATTTAGTACGTGGTTATTGAGTTCAAGTTTTGGTGCAACGTTGAAGTCCAAACGGTCGATCAATCTTGGGTTTCCCAATACCATTGCCTGCGTTTTGTCTTCATTTAATTTCAGCCCATGTTTATTTGCCCAACAAGCAATTGATTCAATGTCTTGATTGAGTAGAACCATAAATGTGCTCAATTCATCAGGCGAACAGTGTACGTAAATTTGTAAATCATCGGCATAAAGATGAAACTTAGAGTGCCTTATAATAGATGTGACGTCATTAATATAAATTGAGAACAATAGGGGTCCAAGAACAGAGCCCTGTGGAACACCCCGTGTTACGGTTTTCCATTCAGATATTTTTCCCTTTCTTTGACACATTGCTGTCGCCCAGTAAGATACGATTTGACCCAGTTAACACACTCATCGGAGAAACCATACTTCTTCAATTTGATGAGGAGAAGGGGGTAATAAACACAGTCGAAGGCTTTGGAAAAGTCAAAAAGCAGTAAAATGGTGATTAGTCTCTTGTCCATTGCCAATCTGATATCATCGGTGATTTTAATTACGGTTGTGGTGGTGCTGTGATTAGGCCTGAATCCAGACTGGTATTTAGATAAGATGTTATAGGTATTCAGATAAGATGAAATTTGTTGATGTACCACTCTTTCAAGGCATTTGGAGAGACAAGGGAGAATACTGATTGGACGTAGGTCAGAAGGGGATTGCGATTTGACACTTTTCTCAACGGACGAACTAGAGCATGCTTCCAGGTTAAGGGAAAAACAGAGGAATTTAAAGAATAATTGAAAATGACTACTAAAACAGGAAGGGTGATTGGCAATGTATCTTTCAGAAAGCGCAAAGGTATGTTGTCAGCCCCAACTGCGTTGCTGGTCATCTTCGTGAAAGCAGCAAGCACATCAGCCTCACTCACAGGTGTGAAAGAAAACTGGCGGCCAGCAGCTTCCCGAGGAGCAGCCTCCAGCTCAGCAAAATAATCGCTAGCTGCAGATATATTAACAGGGATATTAATAAAGTAATCATTTATAATATTGAGGTCAAACGGAACAGGTGGACTGATATTGGATTTACCCACACCAAGGTCTTTAATTTTACTCCACAGTGATTTAGTGGACTGAGGCTCTGAAAGTGTTGTGTGGTAAAATCTAACTTTGGCGTTACGGATTTGCTGCTGCGTGTGATTTCTAAGACGTTTATATGCCTCCCAATCTTGAGTGGATTTAGAACGTTTAGCTTTTCTGAAGGCGGAATCCCTTTGCTTTTGCAAATTTCTTATGAAATCATTCATCCATGGAGAGGGGGCTTTGGTTACTCTTTTAGTTATGATTGGGGCATGTTTATCAAATAAATTAGTAAGTAAAGCATTAAATTTGATAACCATTTCGTCTACATTATTGGCAGTGGTTACTTCATGCCAGGGTAAAGCAGCAGCATCTGTGAGAAGTGAAGCATGATCTATGTCCCTGTATCTGCGATATTTGATAATATTGGGCTTATTTTTGGGGGTATGGAGTTTATAGGCACAAAAAATGAGATCATGCTTTGAAAGTCCAGGGGCAGGAAATTGTCCGTGGTATGCAACGTGGGTCGGGTCAGAAACAGCCATGATGTCAAGCCACGTGTCGGTTGTAGCAGTGTGATGAGTGGCCTGAAGTGGTAGCAGAGACATGTTACATGACTGAAACATTGTGGTCAAAAAGGTTTTTTCATATGTGGTAGGCCCTAACAAATCGGAGTTCAGATCGCCCATGACAATGACATGACTGTAACGAGCCATAAGATAGATGAGTGTGTGTTCAAATTCGGCAAGATGGCCGGTATTGGGGGCCCTGTAACATGCACCGACTAAAACATGCGTCCCATTGACACTGACATCCAAAAACATAATTTCAGGCCGTCCCTCTCTAGATGTATCAGATGGTCTACTGGCTGGGACGAAATTCCCTCAATAATTATTAAACACTGTAAGGAATATCTTGTGAAGCCAATAACAAATTTAATTAATCAATCATTAGGAACAGGTGTTTTTCCAGACAAGCTTAAATATTCAGTAGTGAAACCCATTTACTAAAAAGGTGAGAAAACTCAAGTCAAAAACTATTGTCCGGTTTCATTGTTACCAGTGTTTTCCAAGCTTTATGAGAAAGTAGTAAACCATCAATTATACAAATACCTAAAAAAATAGTCTGATTACTGGATGTCAACATGGCTTTAGAAAAAATTAAACTATTCTACCATAATTGTCTGGCAATAATAAAAGTAGTGATCACCTTGACTGCGGCTCTGTACTAAATTATATCAACTACTCTGCCTACCGTGCAGCGCGGTAAGGCGTCTGCTGCAGTCAGCAAGTTAAATGTTTAGTTTATAATCTCCAAATTAACCAAAAAGAATGCTAAAGATACAGTTTTACCAATAAAAATTATTTACCAAATAACTATTTATTATTACCGTACTTAATTATTTTATTCCAGTTAACTTACTGTTGGGATGAAACATTTCACATGTGAACTGCATTTTTGGTGGGCTTAGGGGATAGTCTGGTGGGAACACTAATTTTGCAGGAAACACACCACCTTCAAAACAAGTTCCATCAGGACCTCTGTGAGGAGAAAACAAGAACAATTTAAGCATAGCACTATCTAAAATATGCGTCATGCAAAATTTTATTAAATTTAATAATATACAGTAAATTGAATTTTAATATCAGCATAGTATATGCAATTGTATGGAGCTAAATCTATTCCAGCATATCAATGATATGTTAGGATTTATTCCACAAAAACAACTTGTTGCCTGACAGATTTTAAATCAGTTAATACATAATAATGAATAATTATAGACTTGAAAATATTTTATTTTATTACAGGAAATTGGTTTTGGACCACGATATAAAACATTCTTATCATGTATTTAATCCAACTGGGGATCCATACATCCTAATTAAATGTATATCATATTAAATTTAATTAAATTATCAAAACCAGAGATACATGTTTACTTTTCTTCATGACTACCTTGTATTTCTGATATATACTCTGATTTTATCTTTTACATTTATATCTTTTATATAAATTTACACTCCAGACCAGTTTTAAAAAAACGAGTTTTTAAGTATCCCAGCATAACTAGAGGGTGAAAGGCAAGCGTGTGTGGTATTTATTTACATTAGCATGACCATGGAAAATGGACTTTTTTTTCATGGGTTGGGCATTTATAGCTAAGTATTATTATCACAGGTGCATATGAACTGGGGGGAAAGTATATTATTGTATTATATTGATGCCTTTCGGACATTATTGCGTTAAGGAGCAGGGGCATCACGTGATCTGGAATTCGACTTTTGCAAGCTCGAGTTAGTTTTTTTTCTAAAAGAGCAAGCAGTGCGCAGCGGGCAGGCATCGTTGACAGGATTAACGTATTTCTTTATTTGAGAAGGCGCGGAGTAATATCAAACTGTCAAATTTAATATGGATAGTGTTGCCAGAGGTGTAGGTAAAGGTACGATAATTTCATTGATTTTATGCGCCGGTAAGATACACGATGGGTAGTTGTTATCGTACCATGAAAGATTTTTGACAAATTTATACAAGTAACAAACCAAAAGTTAATTATAATATAATTTATTATACGAACATAACATACTTTTTCATTAAATGTGTTTGGTACGATTATTTTATATGAAAGTACGATAATTTCTTGTTGTTGGTATGACAATCGGTTTTTAAAATCTGGCTATACTGAGTTTGAGCAGACGCGGAGTTATAGGAAACTGTCAAAAACGGAGTTTTCAGAGGATTTAAAAAAATTGTAGCTCCTTTGATTTTTTGTTTCTTCAATATTGTTTTCAGGAAAAATTGTAGTTTTCAGGAAAAAAAAATGAACATACCTTTCCATGGTCACGTTAATGTAAATTGATACCGTGTGTCCTACCACTCAGTGTACCAGAGGCTGAAAGGCACACACTATGTCCTCTTTTATGATTTTACCAATAACATTTGTAATTTTTGCCATTTCCACTGGAATGGGTTTTCGATACTCGCAGCTAGATTTGGTGGTTTGTTTTCACAGTAATACAATGAGCATTTCGTAGAATGAGCTCAGATGTTTTGTTACAAATGTTGTAAATGGTGTTTTATTCACTTCACAGCTTCAAATTTTTGTTTCCCATTTATTAGTTCAGATTTATTAATCTAAGAAGTATATAAAAATATGTTTTAGAGAAGCAATTAGTGCAATGAGTGCCGGGTGTGTACTGTATAGACACCACAGACTGTCTGCTGCCAAACCTTCTGCTACTGCAAATAACTCTGGCCACCATCGTGTGACTGCCCCGAGGTCTTTGCTGTCCAAAGTATGTTGTTACGATAAAACGAGAAATTGAAATAAACTGACACAAATGTAAATTAGGAAATGTTGATCCACAATAGATGCCATGGAATTAGTTTGAAGCAGTCACACAGTACTTTATGCTGACGACACAACTTTTTTCTATAGTAGTTCTGATTTTCAAACTCTCCATTTGACACACACAACTCTGTCGATGGTATCAACTTGCTTTAGGGCAAACGTGTTCTAAATGAATGATAGTATAACTCAAGAAATATATTTTAGCTTCAGAAATCTCCCAGAACAATTAGTGTAGAAAACATCAAGTTTTTGGGTGTCTATATTGATCAAAAACTTCCTTGGGAACCTCATGTAGCATACATTTCAGCTAAATTGTCTCAAGTTATATTTTTTTCAGAAGTTTTAAAAAACTGTGTACCAAGTAACTATGTAAAGTCTGCTTATTTTGCTTTTTTTAAAGCATAATCATTTATGGTATCTTACTCTGAGGTAATAGTGATCAAATTAATAGAATATTGCTACTTCAAACAGAGTTGTTAGAATAATCACAGAATCTCAGAAATTGGGTCTTTGCAAACCTCTTTATTAAGTTACAAATTTTAACTGTCATAAATATTTATATTTTTAGGAACTACTATTTACAACGAGTAACTTATCCACCCATCAATTACAACAGGACATCCACAATTATAATACAAGGAATAATAAATGTATTGATACACCTTTTTGTAGTCTGTCAAAATTTCAAAAGAGTTATAAGGTACTAGGTCAATTGGTGATGAAGGGGGGATTTTACTTTTACAGGGCCAATGGGATCCTCTGTAACAGATTTAGCTGGTTGTTCAATGAATTGTTTAAATTTAGTCAGACCATTTGCCGATATAGTTAAGTTTAGGGGCAATTCTCCGGTCGTCGTGGTCAGAGAGGGGGATAGGGTGCTCCCTCTATTACCAAAACTCAAATGGACGGACAGCGACAATAATAATCAAAGAGTCAAAGAGAAAGTGAATCAGCTGATTGCCACAGTCCTAGTATATGACAACATTCAAGAGAATGTAGATAGCATTGTTGTTGTAGACTGCATTACCAATTCTGCTCATTTACAATTAAGGCCAGGGAGTAATTTGTCCCACCTAAAACAGAAGCAGGGATGGTTTGATTTTGTGTTTAAATGTAAGGAAACGTGTTATTCATCTTTTAAATTTATTTAGGAAGTCCAATTCTCCTGACATTAGACATAATTACTTATAAGAGTTAAAGCGGTTTAAGATTATTTGTAAAGAAGAAAAAGATCCTATATTAATAGCTTTGTACATAATTTAAATCAAGCATCAGAAGCAAAACAATGTTGGATGGAAATTAATAGATTTAAGGTGAAAAATGAAAATAAAGTAGAAAACATTTCATTGAGTGAATGGGTGAGGCATTTTAAAACCTTATTAAATCCACGTGTGACTGTGGCTGTATGAATTCCCATTGTGGATTTCGCACTGCCTTATTGTAGCAACGAGTCTCTTGATAAGGATTTTTCAAGGCAGGTATTAATATTCATACTAGGCAAGGACAGAGTAAACAAAGCACCTGCTTATGACAAAGTACCCTATGAGTTTTATAAGAATGCGCCTGAAAGTTTAATAAATAGAATGCTTCCAATTTTTAATAGTATTTTTAAAAAGGGCGTAATTCCTGCTAGCTTTAAAAAAATCTATTATATTCCCTCTTCATAAGAAGGGTGATATCAATGATGTTAAAAATTACAGGGGCTTGTTATTTATTGATTGTATTGCAAAAATATCCACAAACTTGCTAAAAATAATTGATTGTATGAATGGGTAATTAAGAAAAATATTACAGAATTTCAAGCCGGATTCAGGAAAAGATATTCCACTGTTGACAATATTTTCTATCTGTCTTGCATAGTTAAACTGCAGTTGAATAGCAATGAAGGTAAACTTTACAGTTTTTTGTTGATTTCTCTTTTGCGTTCGACACAGTTGATAGACTTTGACTAATATTTAAACTATCCTGTTTAGGGGTCTCCACTAGCATATTAACCATGTTAGATGATTATTATAAAGACACAACTGTAGGCGTGTGGTGTATTGATGGAGTGACTGAAACTTTTTAAACTAAAATAACCTCAGGTAGGGATGTATTCTCAGTCCATTAATGTTCTTACTATTTGTTAATGATTTGATCGATATTATAGAAGGGGGTTGTAATTTCGGTGGTGCTTGAGTTAATGTACTCCTTTACGCCGATAATATCGTAATTCTGTCTCCCACGGTTGCAGGTTTGCAACATATGATTAAGAGACTTCAAACCTATTGTGACACCTGGAATATCCAGGTAAATTTAAATAAATCAAAATTTATGATTTTCAGAAAAGGTGGAAGATCCATAGTGCAAGATAAATGGTGGTTTAAAGGTACCAAGATTGAGGTGGTCAATGAGTACAGATATTTGGATATGGTACTGACTAGCACACTGTCCTGGAATTCCCATTTAACTCAGAAGGCTAAGGTGGTGAAAACTGCTGTAATTTGGTTTGGAACCATTTAATAACCAATAAACCGGTGCCACTAAGTGTTAAGCTTTTGTGTTTTAATTCCGTAGTACGATCTATTTTGTGTTATGGAGCACAGATGTGGGGATACGTCGAAAGTGAAGTAGTAGAATCTGTACTGAGGTTTTTTATTAAGAAAATGTTACAGTAAGTCTCCCACATAATACGCCGCATTACATGGTCTACCTAGAAAAAAAATTAGATAGGTTGGTCTATTATACCATGAGAATGAAAACAGATTGCCACATATTTTAGCAAAGAAAATAATTGATGAAAAAATATCTTGGTATAAAGAATGGAAAGCCTTTGGCAGAAGTTGTGACATCAATGTAGATTTTACTAATATTAGTGAATTACAACCACAGCTGATAAGACTTAGTGTGGCAGAGGGAGTGAGAAGCAGGTGGTGGGCAGATTGTGCTGGAAGAGCAGTAACATTACCTTACCGTCAGCAATATTTAGTTCTTGACCTTGACCTCGGCGACGGGAGTTTCTTTCATGACGGTTATGATATTGCCACCATATCATGGGCAATTAAAGTTAGAGCTGAACTAGTCGATTTGAATTTTAAACCTTGGTTAAAACAAAGAAACTTTAAATTGTTCTCTTTGTAACCTTCAGGAAAATGAAACAGTCTTTCATTTTGAGTGTAAATGTCCGATTTTGGCCAAAGTTAGAACGTTTTGGTTTGGTTCTAGGTTATTGAATTGGGATGACTATATTAGCATGATAAACAGGGGGGATTGGCGGGTCTTGTCAGGGTTTATTAAAGAGGCTTGGAAAAAAAGATGGGATTTGGTACAGTAATTTAATTTTTAACAAACGTTTAATTAGAAATCTTAATGTCTTGCAGCTGAAAGCTACCTTGACACTCTTTAGCACATTTATCATGCTACTCAGTACTTTGTTATTATTATTTTAAAAAGCAACATGTAAAACTTGCAAGTTTATTATGTTTTTAATTGTATTAATGTGTGCAAGTTGTAGGTTGTAGTAACAATAGTTTTATCCAATGAGGTAATAATATTGCAACTTTGTATATTACTTATTATTATTATTAATATTTTTTAAAGTACTTTCTATATTAGTATTTTATTAATTACATTTACTCTTAATTTTAATGCAAATGAATATTTTTATTTATCATTTTATACTTTTTAGGATTTGAAAGGTGATGTTTTGTTTTTGTTAAAGTCGTTATTAATATAATTTTTATTAATTAACCCGGGAGAACTCCCGTGGCGAGAAAAAACTTCACCCAAGTGCATTTTTAAAATTTATTTCTTTAAATAATTTTATTTTAATTGAACTGCTCCATGTAATCCTCAACAGACATCTATGGAAGGATATACACGCATCGAGGCACTGCTCTGAGTGGTGGGAGTAGCGTGGTCGGGAGGGGGAAGCACCCCTCTCACCCCGCCAGTCGTATTCTCACCACGCAAGTGACCCCGTCAGTGATTTTTTTTTAAAAGTTTTTCGGTAGTTCTTAATTTGTTGTTGTTGTTTACTTGTTCTCCATCGTTTGATCGCACTTTTAGTATTTTTTCTAATACTAGTTTATGTTTTATATAGTGTGCAGACCTCAGTATGTTTTAATTAGTTTTTGCAGACCTTTTTTCATAATGAATGTCAACGATGAGAATATTGCTAACTGGCTGCTTCAAGAAGAAGAAATAGAGAGCTTTGTTAGTACTGAAAATCATTCTGATACCGATGCCGAAAGTGAACATAGTGAGCACAACACTAACTCCAAACAATCTGATACGCATCCTGATGAACATATTTCTACTGCTCCAAAACCCACCACTCATTCAAGGACTTCCAAGCACGTCACAGAACAATACGGGACTTCCAAGCACTTCACGGAATACGGCAAGTAATAATGCAGCTATGTTATCCTATGTTGGCAGTGACGGCACAGCTTGGCATGTTCATAAACCAATAGTTACAAGAACTGCTCCTCAAAATATTGTTCAAAAGCTCCCTTCTATACAAAGAGCTTATAGAGACAAAACTGAAGTAACTGACTGTTGGAAAGCTTTCATATCAGATGATATTATAGAGAAAATAGTACAGTTACAAACCAGCAGTTACAACGAATGCAGCAAAACTATTCTCGAGGTGAACGAGATTGCCCACTTACTAACAAAGAAGAAATCATGGCATTCTTTGGCTTGTTGTATTTGATTGGTATAAAGAAAGGAAACCATTTAAATACTGACGAACTTTGGTCAACAGATGGAACTGCCCCAGATATCTTCCGCACTATAATGTCCAAGAGAAGATTTCATTCTCTTGTACAAGGAATTCGTTTCGATGACAGACAAACACGAAATGCGAGGAAAAAAATAGACAACATAGCCCCAATAAGAGACATTAAGAGATGAGAACTTCCATTCCAACTCTACCTGTTGCATTGCGTGAAAAAATTCAGAAAACCACAGGAGTAGCAACTACAAACAACCGTCGAAGAGGAGAGAAGGCAAAGTGTGACTTTTGCCCTGCAAAAAAGAATCGATACACCCAGAATCGATGCTGTTCCTGCAAAAAACTGCTATGTAAGGAGCACACCAAAAAGCAGGAATTCACGTGCAACGACTGCTACATAAGTGAAGAAGAAGACAGCCAATAATTCACCACATCAGTACAACATTTCAGAGCTTATCAAAAATTCTTAATTTGTTCTCGTTTCTGTTTTCCTTCTAGCCTCAAAAATGTTATTATTTTTGTAACAAAAACATGTGTATACAATTTGTTATCTATTATTACTTATTTACATTCAGTTTGAGCTAATAAATAGGTATTTGTAACTGTCTTAAGGCTTTCATTTAATCTGATTCTAAAGGTGAGAAAAAATCTCACCACGTGAGCTGTTACGTAACTTATCACAACGCGAGTCCTCGCGGGTTAATAAACAATACTGGAACTTGTCATGTTGCAATTGCCAAACCAGCCGTCAGCCCATAGGCAATTGCTGTATTGTGTTTGTTTATACTTGGTTCCATGCTTGGCACCTGATTATTCAATGATTTTGTTTTAAATCAAACATTTTTATTCTTTTTCTTCTTAAGATAATCATTATTCATTTTTAAGTGAACTCCCTTTTTATTTGTATCATGTTTTACACATATTTGACATATATAAAAATGTTTATTTATGAACATTTATAAATATATATAAACAAATTTTTGTGTGTATTATGACACACATTCTTGACAACAACTACATAATAATTTGTATTTAACATATTTACTTAAGTACATGTAAAAACTCCTAAAAGTAGGATACCATTTCAAGAATTATTAGTCGTCAATTTTAATCATACACAACATTTAACCCACAAGTAGCGAGATTACAGTGCCACAATACAAGCACTCATTAAATAAACACAAGCATGAAGTAATATACAGAGTGTCCTACGAAGAGGTTTTAACGTTTGATTTTATATTACTTGCCCATTTATGCATCGAACATTTTTAAACTCTACACAATTCATGAAATAGGTTTTAAAATATTCTGTGAAAATTTCAGCTCTCTAACAATTGTTGAATCAAAATAGTGGCATTTTAAAAACTATACTTTAAAAACAGTAAAAAAAAAAAACAGTATTTTTGGTTTTGTAAAATTATTTATTGTCATATTCTAGAGAAATAAAGCATTTCTATCAAAAAATTTGTACATAGTCTATTAAAAAACCTACAACTAAAGTGCACAATTATTCAAACTGTAATCCATCCACAGCGACATACTGATAACAGCGCTTAACAAATTAATCGTAAGCTCTTACAAAGAAGACACATGCTTTATAATTCAGTGAGTCACCATTTTCTTGAACAATCAGTTCGGGACTGCATTATTCTTGGTAAAGGTGTATTGTAATTTTTGGATTTCTTTGTACAATATACAATTTAAAGTTGCAGTTGTGTGTAGTGTAGTGAAAATATATGTATGTAATGTTATAAATATAGTGAAATCTAGTATCTTTCTGACAAAATGTAATGATTTTAGACAAGATCTACCTTAAAGGCATATGTGGTCTAATTTCAGTGTTCCATCTTTCAGGTGATATTATATATTTTGTAAGAGGACCATATTTATTAATCACTTCTAAGTTGTGCTTACTTACTATAGCACATAATAAGTACAATATTGCAACTTCATCAAATATTTTAAAAGATTATTATGTAAGAAGAAAATATGTTTGTAACATATTTTATGCATTATATTTTTGTATATTTCCGAATATGAAAATACTGTACGTTTCTGTGTAGGAAATTAAATTTTGAACTTTTTTACATGTACACACTATAGGGGTATAAAACTATTTACATTTTCACTGTGTGATAGAAAACAATCAATTTGCAAAACATTTACTATAAAAATAATTTTTGTGTTTCTATGGCAATTGAAAATGTTTTCTATTTTTTATCCTTTGAGTGCTGCAGCGACACTAATTTTGACGATACAAAAAGTGCAGGTGTCACTCATTTTGACATTCAATGAGGTTTTACTTATCGGGAACTAAAATAAATTACAGTATTAAAAAGAACAGACTTCATTTACCTATTTTGACATTTACAATTCGTTACGACAATTAGTGAAAACAAAAATAACAACTATTTACTATTCAAAAGTGACAGGTGATTCGTGCATATATGCCTACTTAAAGGGTCATTCGTTTAGACCTATTTGCAGGCAATTTGGCGATAGGAAGTATGACTCGAGTATTTTTCAATTCATTATGGAAGAATGAAAGTATTAGGAACAAATAATAAAGTTTATTTTGGTCCCCGATAAGGAAAATTCGTCCAAAAATAGTTGGCTGCAATAATACCGAAGTACCTATGTGATGATTTTGTCTTCCAGTCACTATGTAGCGGACGATTATCGTGTTATGTAACGGCCATTCTTGTTGTTTATGTGCCAAAAAACAAGTATTTAAGTAAATACACACTAAAATAGTAACTTATATAGTTCTTTATCAAATTAAAGTAGTGATTTAAGATGTGTCCAAGTGAAAACCGTGTTTTCAGAGTAAATATAATAAGGTTATTTTGGTTTTTACAAAGTTACTGACACCCATAGAAAAGAAACGTAAGCAAGTTATTTGTCTCTACATTTGCTAATTATATTATTTGTGTTATATTGATGTTTTATTTGATGTATTGTGAAAACTACATCATTACTATGTAATTTCTAAACTCATTAAGTACAATTTAAAAATGTACCGGGCAGTATTTTGTTTATACAAATAATGCCATGTTTGTTTTTATTGTAGAATGAATTATAGATATCAATTTGTAAAAATTTCTGAAGAAAAATCTGATGTTTTAAGAGTTTTAAGTAGGGTACTTCAGGGCTCTGTCCTAGGCCCTTTTCTGTTTGTGATATTTGTCAATGATCTACCTGCTTTTATCCCTGATAAATGTATTTTATATGCAGATGACACGACACTGTTAACTTCAAGCGCTAATTCTGAAACTAACTGTATTGTTAAAAACTATATGGTTGAGAGATCTAATCTATGGTTCTGTGCCAATCAACTGTCTGTAAATAGAAGTAAAACAGAGGAAATTGTATTTAGCTTATGTAACTTAGATGATAAGACTGTGAAATTGTTAGGAATTACATTAGACTGTAAATTGGGCTGGCATCATCACACAAGTAACTTGTGTACTCGCTTATCTAGAGTAGTTTTCCTACTAAGTAAGCTAAAACAGTACACAAATGACAGTTTAGTCATAAATGCATACTATGCCTTTTTCCACTCGCACATATTGTATGGCCTAATCCTGTGGGGAAACGCCCCTGGTGCAAAGGAGGTTTTTAAATGGCAAAAGCGAGCAATCAGATGTGTTTCAGGTATTGGCTTTCTGGATAGTTGTAGATCACATTTTACAGAGCTAGGCATACTTACTGTTCCCTCAAGGTATATTGTCCAATATCTGATCTATGTTAAAGAACATTTGGATGAATATAACCTAAGAGGTAGTTGCCAAGAGCATAACACTAGAAATAAGGGCCTAATTGATTGTAAATATGTTAGACTAAGTAAAACACAACACAGTTATGGTTACATTGGGGTCAAACTGTTTAATAAGTTACCATTAGCTGCTAGGAATGTTACTGTACATAATTTTTAAAAAGTTTTACAAAATTGGTTAAAAGTTAAAGCATTTTATTGTGTTGAGGACTGGGAAACTGCTGACATGAGTGACCTTAAGTTTTAACAATATATGGCCTACCATTCTAGTCTAATATTTTATATGTTTTATGTAGGCATTTATATTTTTAGCATAGAGTATATTTTATGTACCTATTTGACAATGTCTATTACAATGTTGTATGTTGTTTAATGACAATAAAGAACTGATTGATTGATATATTATACATGGATTTTATTTAGAATTGTATGGCCTTTATGATGGTATAAAGACAAAAATATTAAAAAATACCATATACACCCAAATTAGGTTGAAACTTAGCTTTTTATAAAATACTAAAAATTAAAAACTTTTTTGTAAAAACTGACAATTTTATATTTTTATACAGCAAATTTTGTTTTTAACGATATGTTTCATATTCTTTATTTAATAAGAAAAACAACAATAACAAAATTATAAAAATCTGTTGGATAGTTATTTTACAACAGCTTTCCCCCAAAAGCTCACAAATTTGCAAAAAAACAGCCCGGCAGATGCCTTAGGAAAATGCCAGCGGCACTCAAAGGGTTAAATACTAAATAAACACACACATATAGGGTAGCCATGACCTAGTGTTAAAATTTTTGTGGGTGATAATACTGTACAACATAAATGTGATTCAAATACTGAAATTAAAAGTTTTTATTACTCACACACACCAAGGGAAACATTAATTCATATTTTACAAAAACACAAATTTTGCCAAAATTGTAAAATTACTATGAAATTTAGACACATTTCTAGAACTTTATTAATATCATTGTATTCTAAATTAAAGTTTGAGTAAGTATGGATAGCTTTTAATGGGTCTGAATCTCCAGAAATATTAATTTCGTCCACTTACACTGTGTCAACTTAATTTTTTTCATTTTTTAGTAATTAAAAGAAAAAGCTGTCATTCACAATTCTTTATAAAAAAAATTCTAAAGACAAACAAATGTCATAGAAACTGCTTCAAAACATAAGCTTTTAGAAATTATGATACATCATTTTATTTTTTATAATTTAAGTACAGTAATTATGTGACTTTCAATAGTGTAAAACACAATATGATCCAAATTTCATTAGCAAAACACAACTGGCTTTAGATTTCCTTTTATAGCGTCACGACTTACACTGACACTGAGACATATTTTTCAATTAGATCCTGATTAAAATAAAACATATCTAGGTAGTAATTACTATGTTTAAACCACATGCAAGGAGAGCTAGCCTTACTTAATCATATCTGACTATCACATTTTATCATGACATAAGGTCTGACACCAATGACATATTTGGTTTGGATAATTTTTATTAATACAGAATTTGGATCATTTACTAGTTGGCAGTGATTTCTATATGTCGTTTACAAATCAGAAATATGCAGAAATGCATTTTGTGTTTGGTTCTGTGATGGCAATGCTATGTGATGTCTAGTACACTGTCCGATAACCTGGTTGGCGAGTTCCCAGTACACAAGAATTTACAAGGCTGCATCAGCAATTTTTAGAACGTGGATCTGTGTACAAGGAGTGGAGTCAGTTGGGAGCAGCACCGTTGAATTTGAACACTGAAGAACAAATATTGGACAGAGTTGGACAAGACCCGGAGATTAGTAGCAGGGATCTTGCAGGTGGCATCAGTGTGAGTAAAAGTACAATTTTAAAAATTGTACAGAAGTAAAAATTCTACCCCTATCATTTTAAAAAACTGAATGGCTTTGAACCTAGTGATCATTCTGTTAGCCGAGACTTTTGTCGCTACTTATTAAAGTCTTAGATTGAACAATATGATTTTTTCAAAAAAATCTTATAGACAGACGAAGCTTTTTTGCAAGACAAGAGGTATTTAACTCTTAACATGCACTTGTGGAACACTGAAAACCCAACAGCTACAAGAGAGCAGTCATTTCAAAGAAGATTTAGTATTAATGTGTGGAAAGGTGTGATTGGCAATCGTTTCGAAGGACCTCACATTTTTCAGGAAAGTTTAACTGGAATTATGTATCCTGACTTTTTACCTCAAATGTTGGATGTGTTCACCCTATACACCGCCAAGATATTACTAATCAACAAGATGGCACTCCTCACTTTACTATTGATATCCAAAATTGGCTAAATGCTAACTATCCAACTTGGATAGGCCGAGAAGGTCCTGTACCTTGGCGTACAAATTCTACTGATCTCAACCCCATGAAATGTTTTGTGTGGGGTTTCCTTAAGTCTGAGTTGTATGCAACACCTGTAAATAACGAAGAGGTACTTTTGAATAGGATCCAAGTTGCAACACAGAAACTTAGGGAAAAGTTAAGTCATAAAGTGACTGTTGGAGCAATGCATAAGAGAGGTAGAGCCTGCATAAGAGATAACGGAGACATTTTGAAAATAAACTGAAATGAAACTCTAAACTGGTATGTAGCTTTATTAATAAAAAAAATAATGTCTGACTTATTAATTTGTATTATCAATATTTAGGGATCTAAAAGCAATTGTTTTCATAGCTAAATTTTTATCATATCATGTTTTACATAATTGAAACTCACATAACTGTACTTAATTGATAAGAAATAAAACAATGTAACATATTTTCTGAAATCTGAGGTTTTGAAGCAGTTTTTATGATATTTACTAGTCTCTAGAATTTTTTTTATACATAATTATGAATGTTCGCTTTCTCTTTAAATAAAAAAATTAAAACTTCCCATTTTAAGTTGATTTCATTAATATTTCTGGAGATTCAGATGCATTAAAAGTTATCCATACTTGCACCAAATTTAATGTGTGCGCAGTGTGCATGTGTATGTGTGTAAAGGGTGGAAGGATAGAAACTTCTTACTTATTTTAAACATGTAGGAGAAAACCAGATTTATACCATGGATTTTGTTTTTATAAAAATACCAAACAAACGAAAAAATGTGTTGATAATTTGTGTTTTGTTCTTAAAGAAGTATAGAATTAAGAGAGAAAACAACTGTGGTATGTGGCACCCCCTTCTTCTACTGATAACCTCTCTTTATAAACATTTCCGGTTTGGTTTATTTTTATAACTCAATCATATAAGTAAGAACTAGCAAAAATATACGAGTTATTTAATTAAACTTAACAGTTAAAATCACCATTATTGCTTTGCAGACACAAAGCTGATTTTAAATATAATAATTAGATTTTAACAAAAACAATGTTATTAAGTCAACTATTTTTATTTAAGAGTTGATTATGGAACTAGGTTTGTAAAAATTCCAAAACCAAAATCAAGTGATACTAACTAATGTATAATTGTCATCAAGGAAAATAAAGACAAGTATTTAAAACAAAGTAACTATGGCCTTTTATTATTTGACAAGTCAAACTACAAATGTATTTGTATAACATATCAAAATAATAATGCAATATGTAAACTCTATCTTAGTTATATACATGATTCTCATTATTCTATCAATCATTAGTCAACTATAAAATACAAACTTACGTGATCAGAGCTTCCCATTCAAAAAAGTTTTCTTCATTTATAGGGCCAGCTATAATACCTTCTGGAGGGTTCAATGTTAATTCTGAAAAAAAAAAAACAAAACAAACCAAATAAAAACTGAGCACAGCACATATTGACTAGCAAGAACAGCTTAACTGAGATCAAGATTAAAATTTCAAATAATTATTGCTTAATAGTTAGTTGTTAGTACCATGTTTTATTATAATTAGTTAGATAATTTTTTTTTTTTAAGTGTGTAAGAAATTCAGCAGCTGTCTTTGATTAGGGATAGTCTAAACAATCTGTTATACTGATAAATCTAAACAAGTTATGAAAATTTAAATGAATTTTAATTTTTTGAGCATTTAATAAAGACAAAGTGTGTTTGAAAAAGCTTTTGAAACTCTAAATAGTTCACTTATAATGTATTAGAGGTTAAATAACTGGCAATACCTTACTACTAATTATAATACACAGTGTTAAAAATTTACTTAACTCTTTAACTGTAGGCTATGTATTTATTTATAAACCTTTTTTGCAGTGCATTTACAAGAAATCAAACTATACCTAACAATCATATTAATCGCAACATCTCGAACAACGAATATAAACTTAAATATAAAATAATTATGTATGTTTGTAATATTTTATATGAATTAATAAAAACTAATAACATCAACTTACAACTAAACTTTAAAACATAATGCAAACTTTATCAAAATTGTTAAAATAAAGTAATAAAAGATACATATAACTTTCCAAATTACACCGCAATCAGTCCCCCTAACAGACAAAGTCAATTACAGGAGGAGCTGTTAACAAAATTAAAAATGAATATATACCAACCCATCCTATACCAGTTACAAAAAAAGACGTGAGTATAGGATATCTTATGTTCCAAAACACTTTCCACAGAAAACAACCAAGTATGCAATTATAATAATGGAGAAAAAAGAAAATAATGTCTCTATAATAAAACATTAAAAAAATTTAATATTGCAATGAGTATTGTATTAACGATAAAAAAAAATCACTTAATTACTAATTCAATGGGAGGGGGGAGGACAGGCCTCGACCTTGAGTAAAAGGCATCAAATTCACATTAATTAGATATTATGGTGCGGCTTCATAGCACCTAATCTTTTAGCACCTAATCTCATACCACCGACAGCAAAAAAGTCGTCGTTTAGGTGCTGTGATATTAGGTGCTATAAGGTTAGGTACTGTGCAACGATCCGCGGTTCGTTTAGGTGCCGTTTAGGTGTCGTTTAGAGACTGTTTCAAGTTTCAGTGTCACAGCACCTCTCTCTTTGTTCCAAAGGGGTCTTGGTGGGGACAGAGCGGTTGGAGGAGAATCCAACCTTGCCCCTCACCCTGCTACCGACGTTCTGCCATTACAGCAGGGCGAGCAGTCGACAACACAAGGCGAGGCGACACGAGATAGACAGTCTGTCTACTCGCACAAGGGAAGGGTCCGTGCGTATGGCGTGCGGCGATTGTTGATTACAACTAATGATGGCACCAAATATTAAGTACCTTGAATTTGAATGAATGTTTAGGCCAAACCGCAAATCTTGCACATAACCCAATAATGTCTATGATTTGTTCATCTAATATCATTGTGTTTCACATTTTTATATAAGTTTATAATAGTTTTTATCGTCATTGGAATTAAATGTGTTCAAATCGTATATACTGTGCACTGAAAACCGGTAATAATTTGCATTAAAATCTCTATAAAAATAGGCAAAGCCTTCTCCAATTTCCCTACATCACACAAAGTAAAAATGTAATACACGTAAGCACCATGAGTTAAATAAAAAGCAAAAGTATTTGGATTAAAACATAACATCCATAGGGAATTGCAACCATTAGAACTATAGTTTAGCTTTTTAACCTCCCGATGTTCTATAACAGTGAAATTTTACTCACGAGTTTTATACTTTCAGCTGAAAAAGCTAACTATTTCATGTCAAACAGTTAGATAAGTGTTATAATGAATACAAGTACTATACATATATGTTATTTTTGTGAACTAAATACGAGATTACTTAAAATAACCTGAACGATGTTAGAAGCATTGAAACACTCGACAGAGTGTAACATAAGTGGTAGCGCACAGACGATTCTTCTTTATCTTAAAATCAATAGAGTTCTTATTTAGACCAATAAGAGCATATGTACCAAGTTTGAAGTCACTAGGACCTTTATAATAAGAGTTATCTCACAGACGGACGCACAACAAACCATTTCAATAACGCCTTTCGATTCTTCATGAAGCGTTAATAAATAGGCGGCTCATTACATTACATTAAAAAATATATTTATTTTATAATTACTACATAAACTTATAAGTCAAACTGCAATTTCTATAATTCATTCCATAAATTAACGAAACTAACCTGAGCTTTTTATAGTAAAAAAATCCAACTAGAAAAAAATAGATTATATTAGTTTTAATATTTAACACAATGCTGTTCTCCGTGTTATCAAGATGAGTGATTGTGCCGATTGCGATGATCCTCTACCTCATGTGAGTGAACATGCTGTTTGTTCTCAATGTAAAAAAAATCTACACTTCGTGTGTGCTGATATTTTAGAAAGCACATGGAATCGCATGGGACAAGCACGTCGTGAATCATGGAAGTGTAAGAACTGCTGCACAGGTAAGAGTAAACAGCAAAAAGAAACAATTACTAAGGACATTTTGGCCAGATTGCATGAAGAATTTTTGTCAAAATGGAGGATACCGCTAAGGCTCAATTTGAAAAATATGTTATTATTTTTAAGAAACAAATGGGTGAATTTAAGGAGTCCATACAATTTTTTTCTAACAATATTGATAAGTACGAGGGAAAGATTGAAACGTACTTGACTGAAGTTAAAAACCTTCAGTCCGCACAATCTGCCCTTGAACAACAAAATAGTGATTTAAGAAAATGTGTTGCTGAGTATAAGACCAAACTTGAAAATATGGAGTAATATAATAGAAATAAAAATATTCAGATTGATGGAGTTCCGGAGTCAGCTAATGAAAGCTGTCAGAGTTGTCCAGTATACCGTTGAATTTTGCCACCGATGTGCAAGCAATGCACAGGATTCCACCAAAGCGGGAAAAGGGACCAAAGCCCATTGTTCAATTTTAGAGCAGACAGACTAGAGATGCCATGCTACATAAGTGTAAAAAATTGAAAATAAAGTCCACGGACTTTGTTCAAGGTGTTCCAGAAACAAATGTTTATGTTAACTCACACTTAAAACCCATAACAAAGAGTTGTTATTTCGTGCAAAGAAACTCAAGAAACATAATTGACGTTTTGTCTGGACTGTGGAAGGTAAAGTTTTTGTGAAAAAGTTGGAGAATTGATATAAATTCTAAGTCTTTCTGCAAAGGAAGAAAGCAAGCTGTAAAATTTAACAACCAGTATAGTGAAACATTAGATTTGATTTTATAAATGATACGTTGAACATGGTTCTTAATTCTTCTGTTTTTGCATACGCAGACGACACTGTTCTTGCATGTGGGGCCTACAATAGACGTTCATTATTTCAAAGAATCAATGATGACTTGCAGAAGATTTATAATTGGTTAATCAGTAATAGATTTGCTTGTAAATGTAAATAAGTCTAAGTGTATTACATTTTTTATAATAAAAAAACAAAAGAATATTTGCACGACATTTTGAATTGCGTTTTCACTCCCATCAATGTATATATATAGCTGTGAATTTTCTAGTATAGAAATGGTTGAAAGTGTTAAATATATAGGTTTATATATTGATGAGTATTTAAAGTGAGATATACATGTAAACTATGTAACAAAAAGGTTAAGGAAAATAAACTATGCACTTTACTATTTGAAAAATGTTTTTAGGAGTGACCAGTTGAAGCAGGTGTATGTGTCATGGTTTGAGAATACCATGAGGTATGGGATATTGCATTTTGGAGGTGCATATGCCACTGTTCTAAAACCTATTGTAATGAGCCAAAGACATGCATTGCGAAATATATACAATGTAAAATGTAATGAAAGCATGAGCTACCTTTTTACAGAACACAATATTTTAACTTTCACACAGATTTATAAGTACGCCTCAATTTTGTATGTCCATAAGAGTTTATTTATGTTAAATCTAAAACCATCAAATAGAACTACCAGATCTAGTAATTATATTTTACTCGAGGTACCATTTTTTACCAAGGAATCGAGTAGACATCCGTTTTGTTATCTTGGCCCAAATCGTTTAATGACTTTGTGAGATTCTTTGGAAATAAGGTTATATTTGATAAAAATCAGAATGTTAAAATCAAAGCTATAACTTGTTAAAAGAATTAGTTTAAATATGTGTTGAAGTTTTAATATATAACAGCCATATATATTATTTACATTGCTTGTTATAACTTAGACTATTTATTTATTTGGTTTGTAAATGTTAAACTGTATTGTTTACCAATGCAATATTTATTACGTACTATTACTATTACTGAATTATTTATTAAATACTTATTTAATGTTTGTAGCCACTTGGAATGTTTATTTATTTGTTATTAGATTTCATATATTATAGTTTATTAAATTATTTGTTATTATAGTTTATAATTAAAATTTACTGAACGTTATTAAATTTAAAACCACCTACAATATATATTTATTTGTTATATCTACAATATATATCTTATATGTTATTGTCAATTTGCATTGCTTGTTATTACATTATTTTTGTGCATTGCAAGCAAATAAATTGCAAAGGAATTTGCTTGAAAATGTATTAAAATTGTAATGTTAGAAAGTTAACATATATTTTTTTATACTACTTGTTGCACACTCGGATTATTTATACATAGACTATTTTTTTATTTGGTTTGGGAATGTCAGATTCTATTGTTTACCACTGCAATATTTATTACTTACTATCGTTATCACTGCATTATTTATTTTTTATCTATTTATTATTCCTTGTAAATTTGTAATGCTTATAATTACATTGTTTTTGCACATATAACTGTTAATGCTGCTTTATTCTAAGTAATATTATAATAATCTCGTAGTATACCATTTATTAGATTTACACTGCTTTTGAGTAGTTTATGAATTTAGTTTAAGTGAAGACAATGTTATCGAAATATGAATTGAACAATGAATACTAAGATAATTGTAATTATGATTCAACTGAACTCCCGCTCGTGCCGCTTGAGGTGCACTGGGAGGTAAATTGTATTTTTATATGTATTTTAAGATAATAAAGAAGATTGAACTGATCTTGAACTTGAAAAATTTGATTTAAGAATATTATTTTAATATTCTATTAAAAAGTGTTTATTGTTGTCTATCACTGGCATGAGTATATATTTAAAAAAGGTGAAGATGTCTAAATTCTTTCAAATGGCTTATGGGCTTATATGAAATAATATCCATATTATGATTACAAATAAGGTCTACATATTATACATAAAAATGAATCACAACATATTCTTATTTCGACAAATTTTTGGTAATCCGTTGAAATGTGAAGAAATTTTCTAAGAAGAGGTGGATCAAAATAGTTGCCTGGAATATTTTACAATTTGAAAACTATTCTAATATTATTGTTTCATAATAGAATTTTAACTGAGTATTTAACAGATGTTGACACTTTCAGTTCATGTTCGTAAAACAGGCAGAAACATTTTAATACAAATTAAATTTCAGAACAGTGCGTTATCAGTAGATATGTAGACAGCAAAGAATTTATATATATATATATATATATACTAGCAGTTACCCGCGGCTTCGCACGCAATGTTCTGTTGAAAAACTGGACAATATATCTATGTATTCTTTTTCTATGACATAATAAACAGTCTAGAGATAATCGATAGTCACTCAAAGCTATTCCAATCTCCTGATCCAATTTAGATTTAAGTTTAAAGAACAAAGGTTTGGGATCCTTAAGTCGTAAAGTGAAACAGTTTTTATAAGATTAGTATTTCCCTCCCACATTCCATGATAATTTATTGAAGTTCTTTGATAGCTTCAGTAACAATAAGAGTTAGCCTTTTTATCCCAATGACGAAAGTGTATAGTACAACAAAAAAGTTGCTGCGGTCAATATGGGTCTGTTCTGGTCGTTTAAATTCACCCCCGGTCTAATCTATTTACAGTTCCACTATTGATTTATGCTGTTGCACTAACCAAAACAATGGTCTCATATATTGGTTTCGGAATCTAACTTAGGTTAAATTTTTATGATTAGGTGATTTTGATATTTTTACCGATCACTAAATATGTATTAGGGGTATATGCTTCAAGTATTAGGGCAATATTATCTCCATTTGCTTTTCAATAACTACAGTAAAAAGGCCATACACAATGTTAAAGGAACTAACCAGATTAGATTACGTTATATGCAAACATTCACAGCTTTATACAATAAGGTAGTTGTTATAACAGCGTATAAATATCATTTCTATTGTATTAGATGGATTATTGATCATTGGTGCAATCTAAATTTAAAATTAAATAACTTTGTATTTGCAATCTGCATTACACTACTGATTAAGTACTCTAAAATTATTCAATATTTACTAAAATTTAAATGTAAACACTTGTTTCTGCCTCTTGGATGAACTTTAGCTGAAAGCGTTAACAGCTACTCTAAGTGTTAATTCAGACTAAAAGCTATACCGGTTCCAAATTTCAGCACAATCCGTATAGCAGTTTCAGCGTGATTCGAGAACAAACCTCCAAACATCTTAACATCTAAACATACAAACATCCAAATATCCAAACATTCAAACTTTCGCATTTATAATATTAGTGGGATATATATCTTATTACAGATTGCACCAGTAACGCACTTATAAGAGCGCGTCTTGTTTTGGCTGTTCTAAGTAAATAAAAACTTGTTATGAGTCTTTACAAAAATTATCAGCCTGCTACCTCTGAATTTTGGTGTATTGGCGCAAATCTCTCTCTTAGTAATGATTGCATAACAAATTTAAATTAATGTTTAAATCACATTGTCAAAACTGAACATTCATAGATTAAAAAAGAATGTATGAGACCATGTTAAAAAAGACGTCAATCTTAAAAAGAGGATGAGGGCTATTAGAAAATTACTTGAAAAAAACTGAGAACAAGTATAAGGCTTCAGAAGACCAATATAACATGACATACAGTGCAAGACGACAACATCGAAAAAGTATCTTAACACCTTTGTTGCTGGTATATACTGAGTGAGATCGACTACTTTTAGTCCTCCCACTGCGCCGTAAGAAGTTTGCCGCAGTCTACTTGTAGACTGATTGTTGTTAAAATTAATCTTCCTTAATAACATATCCATTTCATTGTAATCTATTTATACAGGATGTACTACATAGGAAAGAAATAAAATTTTATAATATAGAACCAAAATAGACTTTCAATCTCGGTTTTTTTTTAAATTATAATTATAAGAAATAAACTCTGGTTATTGCCTGCTCACTTGCCTACACAACAGGCATTGGAGATTAACTTGGTAGCCAGGCAGTGTGTCTCAGCACTCAGTGCACATACACAAGTGGCCACAAGGAAAGACCACATGTGTAGATCTTTGAGTCAGGCACACTGCACAATTACGACACTCCCGCTGCGTGCCTCATGCAATACATCAAATATTGCAATTTGTTGTGTCTTCTGAGTAATTATAACATGCCTACTTTGTTTTTTGTTTAATCTGAAATGCTCAATAACAATATTGTAGCGTTTTTAAAGCTACATTGGTTTATATGTTTATTAAAACTTAAATTAAATGAAAATTTTGGGAACGAAATATTGGGATTTAATTTGAAATTAGATTGTGAAACGTCAGGGTAAAAACGAACATGTAATCCTTTGGCAAGTTAGTACTGGTAGTTTTAAATTGTTAGGAAGGCAGGTTGACTGCCTTGAATTGATTAGAACTTGTCTTGTTACGAATATTGTTCTCCTTGTTTGATACAGCTGGACCAATGAGAGAACACCGCGGATGTCCTGCAAAGTTCCTTGGAGGGAGGGAGTATAAAAGCGCCAACTCATAATTTTCGACCTTCTTTTGGTTATTTTCGTGAGTTAAGTTGATTACAGTGCGCCGTGTTTCTTAAATTTTTTCCGCGAGGGATTTTGAGATAAGCACCAAATTTATTGTACATTTATTGAAATAGTCTTCCTGATCTGATATTAAACTAATTTTGTTGTCTTTTTTATAGGAAAAAATTAAATTCATAGAAACTACAGAGCAATCTGCATAATTAATTCTCGATGAACAATAGAGCATAATAGAATCATACAAGTTATATTTGGTTCATACTTGCAAGAAAGGTGAATTAAAATTGAACTTTGTTAATAACTTTAATTGAGATTTGGTACTTTATTAATATTTAATTGGATCTGTTTTATTGGTAATTGTTATTTTATGAATTGTTACTTGGTAATTAATTGAACTTTAATAATTGTTTGAGAGAGTTGTAATCTGAATTGCAGAGACTTGAAAGTTAAGGTTCAACTAGTGGAAAGAGAAGTTTAAATTTTTATTTTTAATTTTCAGTGAACTTAGAAGTGAACATTTTTATTTTAGTTATTTCCAAGTGGTATTTGATTTTTATTTTAAAACTTCATTATTTTATTTTAGAAGAGAGCTCTGATTTTAGTTTGATGTATTTGATTAATATTTTTTTTATTTCTTGCCAAAGGAACTTTTAAATTTACTAAAAGGTTTGTCAATTCTTTTTGGAAAATAGAGTGATGAAAATTGTGAAACGTTGAACTTATTGATTTGCCAGTTTAAAATAAATCCATTATTTTTATTTAGAACTGTGATTTTTATTTTAGACAAATCAGATAATATTTAATAGTTAACAAATTTAGTAATAAATTGTACTGAATATTCACTCGGAGCTTACTAATAAAAAAATATTTTATATCGTCTTGGATGTCTCATTGATAATTTAAATATTAATATTCTGAAATATTAATATCTACAAATCCAAGTTGTTATAAATATTATATTTATTTCTGGTATAATAATTATGCAAGTTGCTAGTCAAAATTAATGATGACATGTTTTTTGTAATATACAATACTGAATCAAAAATATTTAAATTTATAAAAGTTTCCACCAAAGCTTAATAACAAGTGGTTCACAGTGTTCTAGTGGTTGTGATTTTGTTATTATTCTGATAGCTTTGTTTTGCAGGATAATGATTTCATTAATTTTAGCGCTATTACCCCATAATATTAGGCCATACCTTGTTATTGATTGAAAATAGGCATAGTATGCAGATTTAACATATTTTTCAGTAACACAATTTATAATACGTCTAAGTAAAAAATTACTCTACCAAAATATTCCTAGAAATTTAGCACAAGAAAATAAATAATTTGGTGTGTCAATTGTAGGGGTTTGTCGTAAAGTAAACCAAATGTTTTGAGTTTTGACTTCATTTAGTAAAGATCCATTTGATCTAAACCACACTGAGGCTTCCTCAAATGATTCAATGACAAAAACTTGTAGTTTGTCAAAGTTTGTATGGATATTCTACAGAGTTGTGTCGTTAGCATTTAAAAGAGATTTGAACTTAACAACGGTAGGAAATTAATTTGTATATAATAAAAACATAATAGGGCACAGGACTGACCCTTAGGTACAACATTCCTGATCACCAAATTGTTGGACCGATTTCCATTAATACAAACAAACTTTTTGCCTGCGGTTAGATAAATAGTCTTTTAAGAACTATTTAAAGCCGGACTCCTATTAATACCGTAATAGTTAAGTTTTAAGGTCCTGCTCAAGTCAAAATATGTTGCCTGAGCAAAGGCTTTAATCTCAAAAGCGTTTAGGACCTCCTTAATTAGTGAATAAACTGCATCAATGGTGTATATACCTCTTCTATTGTAATAAATTTAGATTGTTGTTATTTTCCGGATACGCAAAAAGTTCACCATGTAAAACAGTTTCTATTATTACAGGACAGGTATAATATATACTGGGCAATAGCTCTCGGGGAGACTCCTAGACCCTTTCTTAAGAATCGGGCAGATATACATATAGTTAATGGGTTCAAAAACGTATGGTAAATTCGTTAAAATATTATAATTTTAGATGAGTTATAAATGTCTTTGCTTTCTGAGTGTTTAACTCTTTTGACAGCTTTAATGACCTCATCAATCGAGACTTCTACAAAGATAAATGTGTTTCTTTCAATATGGTAATTTCTTATTAAGCTCAATCTATTAACATGAGGCTTTTTTATACTACCCTTTATTTGGTGTTAACCGAATTGATCAAACAAATGGTTTAAGTTATCTGTAGTGATATTTATTGATAATGCTGATTGAAATACTAAATATTTGTATTTTCGTTTATCAAATCCCCAGGCCTTACATTGGTTACTGCTATTTTCTATTTTTTCGACATTATGAGTAAGCTTTGCCTCTTCTACGGACTTTTTATAACATTTCTCGAGATTTACATAGTTAACATGAAGCCTATCACTAGTAGAAAGTTTTGTCGATTTCTCCAAAAACAAAAGTTTTTTCATTTGGTCCAGTTCCCCACTATACCAATCGTTTTGATTTCGACCTTTAATCTCACTAACCGTGGAACGTTGTTTTTTCACTTTAGAGTAAAATGTTTGTTTATCAACTAAAATGGAGAAATATGCATGAACGAATTTTTGGGTAGAGAATACTCTTCCATTACTAAGTAAGACATTCCAATCATGTGAAAACAAATGGTTTGTCAGACCATCAATAGAGGATTCTGGAAGAATTAAAATAAAATGTGTCACTTTTACTTTTGGATTTAGCAAGGTTTTAGATGTTTCAGACAAAGTATTCTTTTGAATATTTAAAATAAGCCCATTACGATCCAAGAAAGAAAAATCAAAGATGTTGCATGAAATAACCTGATCTAGGCAGACTAAAATAACATTATCAAGACAATGGGCTCCCCGAGTTGGTTTGCCATTAATGCATAATATACATGTAAGTCAAACTTTACATTCATAGGATACCGGGAAGTTTACAAAGCAAAAAGTAGTTTTTATAGCGGGTACAACTTCCATGTAAACCAGTAATCTGGGTTTATCTTCTTTAATATACGTTTTGTAATCGATTTATATGACGAGAACTGTGTGTGTGTGTGTGAAATTTTAACTTTTTTCGGATAGCGGGAAGATGAAAAATAATAATAATAATACTTTTTCTAGGGTTTGCAATTATATTTCAGTCGCTATGGTAGTTGATCTTCATAAAGACCCTATTGTTTTTCTGCGCAAGTCATAAGGCATGTGTGTGCCACATTTTATGTACATAGGACATAGGGAAGTTCTTCTAAGAATTCCAAGTCCATTTCTACCCCTATGGGTGGATTATATTAATGAAAGATGTAGTTATTGCTATGTATAATACACTGTATAATTCAAAATGAATAAGTAAAGCACCTACGAGGGAATTACAGGATGGTTTACTAGAAAGGAGTCACTTTAGTTCAGATATGATAAAGCCGAACTTCCATTGACAGTCAAGCTCCACGCGATAGAACTAATATGGGTTCAAATTAATTTACATATCGCAAAAATAATAAGTCGTTCACTATTACTTCTATCACATAATTTGTAAAGAAGCTTTGGATAAGACTACACCTGATTGTTGAATGAAAGTTGTAGAGAATAAAAAAATAGTTATTGATAACGCTTGGACCAATAAATGATTGCTGGGGAGGCTGTAGAGAGACTACTAATATTTTGAGTAGGGGACAGAAATTCGTCGGAAGGCTGTCTCAGTGAACATGAGGTAAACAGTGAAAATATAACACCGATAACAAAGATGATGATAAGATTATGGAAGGTATTCGGCCGCTTCGCTTTGAGGAATATTAACTTCCCTCAAATTATCTTTTAGTGAATTTACGAATATAAGTTTAATTAAATGTTTGTTTTGGGTAAATAAATAATTTAATTGCCTTTCCTTGAATTAATATACTTACCAGAATCATACAAGCCTAATTTAAACATTTTCCTGTTGTGGTTTGTGTGAAAATACAACTGTCTATATTTTATCTTGTGTTTTTGGCACACGTGGCAAGTTGGTATGTTTCATGCCATCTTGTAGTAAGGTTCCGGCACAGTTACTGTGTACCTCGCTTGTTCTGCACCCTCACTCATAAGTAAAGATAATTAGTAATAAGCATTGCGTGATTTATAAATAAATACAAATCTAATGAGTTTCCCAAAAAACTTGTTACGCCTTTAATTATTAACTTAGAACTCTAAATTATCAGTATGTCGTTCTTTAAGAGACATACAACAAATTATATATTATATTTTTAACTGTAATTATTTTTAAATTAGGAGGAGTTAATTTGGAAAAAGCTTAAATTTAAAACAAAAACTGTGTTTTTCTTCATATTTTAGATTATCACAATCAATAAAAATATCTAAAATATCTCACTTTCGCTATAATATATGGATTAATACTACCTAAACCGTCAAACTTTTTCAGATGTAATAAAGGGGTATATTTTAATGTGGTAGATGTTTTAAGTGAGATGTTTAGTGTGTGTGAGAGAGGTCGCCGGGATTCGGTAACAATAACATATATAAATCCAAAATGAAACGTCCACCACCTTCAATTCTTCCAGCGAGCACGTTACGTGTCAATAACCAACTCAGAGCTCTCCCCTACCCACGCGACTCAACGGACGGTCGCCCACTGGCCACGGACAGTGGTGGCGGCCTACCCCTCCGGCGATCCCCACCACTCCCTTTTAGGTGGTGTGATATTAGGTGCTATAACACTCCAGCACGATCTTTAGGTGCCGTGCAACTCTCGGGCATTTCCTTAGGTGCTGTGAGATTAGGTACTATAATATTAGGTGCTATGAGAATCGGCCTTATTAGACGGTTCAATTTTAGGTGCTGTGATATTAGGTGCTATTAGATTAGGTGCTGTAAACCCCCACGATTATTATCATTAAGAGCAACCACACATTGCCTCCTGAACCAACATATGCTCCATGTAACCTCAATCTCATCCGCCACTGAGTTATACAGCGTAATAGACTCCATTATGCTCTACCATCACGCATCAGTACAGTCCACAGCATGAGAGGCAGCGTCTCTGCATCATCAATAAACTCAATCATCACACCTCTCAAGAAACACAGATGAGCCACTTTCCGCCTCAGTTCCAACCGATTAAGTCGAAATATATTTAGCAGAAAACTATATCTACGAGGCCAAATGTAGTTGATGCAATTTCTTAACTTGATGAAATATTAAGTTGTTAAACATTATTGTGTACTTTTTCTAAAATTTCTAGAATAAAACAGGCTGATCATTAATTCTCAATTTGGTTTTAGGAAAGGGCTCCCCACCACTCATGTCTTGATTAGTTTAGTTGACAAAAGTTTTAAAGTCCTTTTAAAACTAGGCCTATTCTGCAGTGATGTTCTATGATCTCAGCAACACCTTTGATTGTGCCACATGAGTTTCTTCTTCATAAGTTAAAATATTTAAATAGTTAAAGCTTCTTGAATCCTACTTAGGAAACAGAGTTTGTCTCCTTAAATAATAAAGAGTTCTTGCCTTTTGCCTGTAAATTATGGAATGCTCCAGGGGACTGTTCCTGGGCCTTTACATTTTTTTTAGTATTGGTTAATGACCTAAGCGCATGTGTTCCAATGGAGGTCATCCTTTATGCAGATGATACCACCATTAACACACAGAAGATTGGCAGTCAAGCATTGGCATTATCAAAATTCAATGAAGATTTTTTTCAGAATTGGTTGCTGCTAATGAATTGGTTTTAAATGAAGAAAAAAACCTCCACAATTCTTTTTGGAATTAAAGAGAAATCTGGCCCAGTTTATAATCTTCAGAAATTTCTAGGATTCACCTTAGATCTCATGTTTAACTGGTCAATGCATATAATTGGCCTCAAAAAGAAGCAGAGCAGCAGTATTTATGCTCTGAAGTATCTGTGTGGTGAATTAGATCGGGATGGCCTCTGCCAAGCTTACTGTGGTGTGTTCCAGTCTCATATGAATTATGAGTATGTGGTAGTTCTGTCCATCCAAAGGATGTATTTCTTGTTAAAAAAAAAAAAAAAAAAACGATTCATACTATAGCTGGAGTTGGAAGGTTTGAACACTGTAGAAATTTATTTAGAGATCTTGGACTACTAACCTTGTTTTTATTGCATATTCTCCAAGGTCTGATTTATGTAGGGAAAAAGGGAGACAGGGTTCAACAAAGAGGTAAGATCCATACTCATGAAACTAGATTTAAGCATTTTGTTGCCATGCTCCAAACTAGACTCCATATGAGTGATAAGAGACCACTGATTGTCTAGTACAGGGCTGCCCAACCTACGGCCCGCGAGTCAGTTTTATATGGCCCGCCTTGTTGCCAAAACAACCAAATTTGTTTACAAGCATTTGAAATATTAAATAAATACAAATTTTGAGAACCAAGCAGTCCAGCCGATTTCACGTAGAACGAGCCGTATTCATTTGGTGGAGTATGAGTGTTGAAAGAAGTAAAGTAGTTGCAGACAGATTTCACTGACTACGGTGGTGGCTGCCGGCTGGCGAATAGAGCGCGCGTAATGCAGACCACAGCGCGCGGTGCGGCGATGTAACCCCTACCCAACTCAAGGTCACCACTCGCCACGTAATTTGTATGTCCTAGTATCCTAGTAGGCTTAATTTAAATCAATGTATTCAATTTATTGGTGACTTTTTTATTGTTCCCTCAGAATTAGAGCAAACATCCAAAAGTCTGGGTTTATATTTATTTCTACTAAAAGAACCTAAAAACATAATATATTATAAACCTTTACCTAACAACTAATAAATAATAAGAAATTACAATAATCAGGAAACAAGGGCCAAATAACCTTAAAAATCATATTTTGCACAAGATTTCTGGAACAAACCCCGGGCAATACGTTTTGTTTGGGGTTCCAAATCCCCTGGGATGTTGGCCCGCCTGTCCATAAAGGTTTTACAATGTGGCCCTTGGGTAAAAAAGGTTGGGCACCCCTGGTCTAGTAAATGCCTTAATAAAATTCATCTATAGATAAGATAGCTTAACAACTGGTTTTAAGATAAGAGTTGCGGTATTTCTGTTAAAAATGCTTTTTACTCTATCCAGGAGTTCATGAATTGAAAGTGCCAATCTTATACTTTTAAGATATATCTAAGAATTTAAAGTTGTTGGTATAACTGAGCAGGTCTAGCAAGAGCCGTGACCGGCGCGAGAGGCGAAGTGGAGTAGGGCATAGAGGGGCGAGAGGGAGGGAAGCACTGAGCCGCCTGGCCTCGCCGAGCAGCGCCGACTGCTCACAAGCAACCACTATTCACAGATACGACATTCTAACCGCAGTCTTAACTACTTATACATTAATATTAGTAATTACATCATCTATGGCTTTAAACTATATATGATGAAATAATATTATCTAGCCTATATAAAATCCTAGAACTATTTAAATAAAATAAAAAACTTACAGTTATTTAAATCAGGGGTTCTATTCCACTTAAGTCCACGTCATCCAATTCATCATCACTTTCTGGATGGCTGTCATCATTGTCATCTTCTGTGTCGGAATCTTCTCCCAAATTAATTATTATTTGTTCACTAATTTCGTTGATTTCCGGTTCTAATGCCAAGTAATCCAATTCCACTTTTTTTTACATGATTCACAAGAGAACTCCACTGTTCTCGTGTTATCTGGCTACATATCTCTACTACCAGTTGTTGAACTTCAGCTAATTTAAACAAAACGTTTCGTTTGGCTACACTTTCCTTAAGTAAACTCCATACCTTCAATAGGATTTAAATCTGGGTAGTATGGTGGTAACCTTAAAACAGAATGGCCGGCTTCTGCCAGAATAGAATCTACTTTAAACATTTTGTACTTTGATTTATTTTCTTTAATAACTGAGTACAATTCTGGTTTTAACATTTCTTTAGAAAAGTGTATGTTTCGTTCTGATAGCCACTGTATCATGTCTGCCTTTAAAGTTGACGTGGGAGCTGGGTTCAACTGCACATTGTGGTAGGGTGCATTATCACTAACAATAACAGAGTTTTGGGGTATGTTAGGAATTAATTGTGTTCGTATCCATTTTTCATAGTTGCTGAAATTCATGTCACCATGATAATCCCCTGTTTTCTTCCCAGAAATGAACGTCAATAGTGTATTATTTACAAAGCCATCTTCGTTACCGGCATGAACAATTATTATTCTCTCGCCCTTACTAACAGGGGTTTTTAAACCTGCCTCACTTCCATCACTCCAACTCAAGGGTTTTGTGTGTGTAGAATTAACGTAGGTCTCGTCCATATAGATTACTGGCCTACCTTCCGCTCGATAATTCTGGATATTTCTCAAATATTTTAAACGTAGTTCCCTTATATCACTTTTTTCAACCAATACTTTCCTGTTATTAACTGATTTCCTCCAGCGAAAGTTTAGCTTGTGTAAAACCTTACCTAACGACCATTTACTCCCTGTAAAATTAATTTTTTCTCTGAGAGCTGGTAATAGAGTTTTTACTGTTGGTCGTTCGCCATTGATTTTGTGGAACTCATTTACAGTTCGCCTGACAACGCACAAATCAAACTCATCTAACTCCGTTTTGTTCTTTACTCTATGTCTTTTTTTATTTGGTGTATAAAGCTGGGTTTCAGTCTGAACAATGGTTCTGCTTTCTGCAATAATTCTCTTTACAGACGTCAGTGATACACCCGTGGCTTCCGCTACACGACATTGAATTTGTTTTAAATGTATTCCAGCTTCAGTTTCAGCTTCACGTTTCATAAATTTGTACACATTTGGGTACTTTGGGATTATACCGACCACACCCAGACATGAATCGTTATTTGACATTTTGCTTCTACTGATTACTAGATTAGCGTAGAACAATATTTCGTCAATATAAAACAGGAATTGTCTTATCTCAAACCCCTCCCCATCCTCAGACAGAGGTCAAAGTCGAGCGGTCTAGTAGATAACGTGATTGCAGAGTCTCGCCGCCCGTTCAGCTGGTGCGTTGCTTTGTTGTACTTCCGTGTTTTAGCTCTACATTTCTCCAAACACAAAACTTCAATAAAAACAAACATTACCAAACTAAAACTAAACTCTTTATTAAAAAACACTCAAAACTTGTTTTTATTCTTGATCACACTCCGCCACCCAAAATGCGAGTGCCTCCGGACATCAGCCTTCGGTGCTGCCGAAGCCCGCGCTGATGTCGACGAAAGAAAAACATCCCTCGAGATAGTACCTATCAGTAAAATATCAAATTCTAGAGGGGCTGATCAGAAATATAAATTGAATTGTAATGGAAAGGCAATTATGTACCGTGTAAATCATGTGATGCCGCGCGGCCTGCCGTAATCGGGATTCTCGAGAAAGATAAGATAACAGCGACAACAATACCGATCACAATACCTGGAAATGCTTGTAAGTTTGTAATTAAAGAGTTGTTTTTTCATTCTATCATGTTTGTTTCTATAAATTTATATTTTCGTGTTCTTCATACTGGTGTGGTCGGTATAATCCCAAAGTACCCACATTTGCAATGATTTCTCGACTTTGGCTATGCAATACTTTTCGTCCACCAATTAGTTTACGATGCTGCTGAGCTTCCATATTAATATGAGTACAAACAACAATAACACAACCACTATATAACACCTACAACAACGAAAGCACAGCCACGTGAACGCTAGATGTCAGCACAACGGAAAGGGAAAATATGTTGTGATCAATTTGGCTGTCACAAAAGGTCAATAAAAAATAGTTCATGTAAAATACTAATTGAAAACCCTTCTAAGAGTTAAATGTAGACACTAAACTAATTCCTATACAGACTCTATGCTCAACTTGTCCATAATAAGTCAGAAAAATGAGTGATTTGAAATGGAAAAACTTTCAAATACCATACAAATGATTTTACTTTGCATTAATTTGGAACAATATTATTATTCAATACATTAAAAAGAGCTGGCAATAAATAATTGTAAATAACTATAATTAAAATGTTTTACCAAAGGTGTGCATAGTACAAGCACTGGGTATGCAATCAACACTCCACTTGTTCAGCATCTAATAACTGACACTGTCACAGACTAGAGTCCTAAAATCTGAAGTCGGCGTCTGTCTAAAGAGATCAAGTAAAATATCAAAACATTAGTGCAACGACGGTATTTATTTACAATAGCGTGACCATGGAAAATGGACTTTTTTTCATGGGTTGGGCATTTATAGCCAAGTATTATTATCACAGGTGCATATAAACTGGGGGGAAAGTATATTATTGTATTATATTGATGCCTTTCGGGCATTATTGCGTTAAGGAGCAGGGGCATCACGTGATCTGGGATTCGACTTTTGCAAGCTCGAGTTAATTCTTTTTCTAAAAGAGCAAGTAGTGCGCAGCACTGCGCAGCGGGCAGGCATCGTTGACAGGATTAACGTACTAGTCAGCATCATTTCAGTAACTTATCACTTACCTTAATGAACATCCAACACAAAGGTGTGCCATTACCACTACTGAACTAGGAGGTTAAGAATAGACACGGAGGAACAAAATAGTTCAAAATGGCGTCCCTTCTTTATTTGAGAGAGTCGCGGAGTAATACCAAACTGTCAAATATGGATAGTATTGCCAGAGGTACTGTCAAAAACAGAGTTTTCAGAGGATTTCAAAAAATCATAACTCCTTTAAATTTTGTTGCCAACAAATTTTTTCTTCACTATTGTTTTCAGGAAAAAAAAATGAACATACCTTTCCATGGTCATGTTATTGTAAATTGTTACCGCAATGACAATAGATATACTTGCATAGATATTCCATTACCTATGAAGGCATGATGAATGCGAAACTCGTCAAGGCCAAACCACATCATACACTTACAGTATATGGAATAGGGGAATTAGCCTACCTAATCGGATAAAAACATCGAACAATTCGTTACTACAACCGAATATTGAGTGTAGGCCGTTGATTAACACGTTCAATGCGGTTGCGGTAGATCTACTGCACGGCTGCCTCGCGCCAGGCGCGTATGACGTAGATCTACTGCACAGCGCCATTGTTTAGAAACCCAGTCAGTGTGCTCTCAGCACTCGTCGTGTATGGTTGTCCGTTTTGCAGCAGCGAACGTGTTAAAGTCTACCCAAAAAAAGTTATTTGCAGAAGAAATTCTGTTTAGAACATGAAAATGTGTGTACAGATGGTGCAGAGGATTAGGTATTGTTTTAATTAATTACTATTGGTTGATTACAATGATAGTTTTAATAATTAAACATCTTTTGACAGTTTCGATATAAAAAACCGGGTCGGCTTATCGTACTCTACCCATCAAGTCTATGAGTCATTTATTAGATACTGGAACAAGCAGAGTGAGAATTGGAGTATTAGTGTACAACACTTATATTTTTGTATTCAATAGGTATTTCAAATCAATAATTTGGTTCCCTGGTTAAATTGTGGTGGTAGCTGATTACTCTGATTGCTATATTGCAACCATCCTAAATTTCAAACATTTTATTAACTTATAATTTGTGATATAATAAAATTTCTGAAGCTAAAAACATACTAGCTTATTTGAATAAATAGTTTTAAGTGGTTTTAGATCAATCCAGTTAAAGTCATAGACTTAAAAGTAAATACATCTATTAATTATTGTTTTTAATTTAAGATGAATATAACCCTAGCTTAACGTGAGACTTATTTTAATTACGCTGTAAGTTTCATTTTAGCTTCTCACGTTAATTATACCAAGAGAAAAAAATGTACTTACGTTTATATTCTGCCATTAGTCTTCTTAGGGCAGAGCCAGCCATTTTCCATGCTACAATCTAGGTTAATCAGGAAAATCTCAAAATAGCTATATAGATATAATTTAATCAACTAAACATTGTTCTTTACTGGAAATATTCTTTCACATATTTATCTATGCATGACCTTAACACTATATCATACAACATACGCTGTTTCATTATCCAGATACTTTGCTATTAAATGAGTGAGAACCATCTACATTACCAAGCATTTAGCTTACAAGCAGAAACAAGATTTTACGTAGAGTAGACTGTTGCTAAGCAGGCAGGCTCTCATGCAATGCCGTGTCTTGTCTAGTGTCTAGATGCCTACTAGCTTTGATTATGCATCAGTCTCTGGGAAAACAAACTAGTTAGCCAGAATCAACAGAAGTCTGTGACAACTCCCAGTACTGAAAATGCGGCGCTGGCGCTATTAGTACAACTCGAAATATAGACTGCTGTATTGTTTTCTACATTTCTCCAAGTAAAATTATCTTTCAATGTCGCAACTTATCTTATATTGAATTTTGTGTGATCATACGGTTAAAGAAATTAAATTAAATTTATTGCTTACTTGAATATTTTATATAAGCAAATATTACATTCAAAGATAAATTAAAAGACTTTTCTACACCAATGACAAAGGACACATTTTATGCCTACGAGGTGATATCGGGTGGCCACCACGCTCACCGGACTTGACACCTTGCAATTTCTTCCTATACTTCAATACCTCAAATGTAGTGTTTCAGAATCGTCCAGGAACCGTAGATACATTAAAGAAAGCGTTAACAAACAAGGTTGCTGCTATTTCACCGGAGATGACGCCCGAGCAATGGACTTTCGACAGAGAGATTTAATTAATGCATCAACATTGAAGGTCAGCTCTAAGTAATGTATTGTTTAAAACCCGTACTCGATGGCTGGAGTTTAATGTAAAATGTTAATGGCACTTTGTATACCGGTACTTAATTTTATTCAAATGTATTTTTGTATCTTATAAGGTTTTGTTTTCTTGCCTTCTAAAATAGGAGAGTTGGTACTGCCGCACCCAGTACCATATTTCATGGTTATATTTTTTAAACTAACATTATAAATTGTATAAGGTCAAGATGAAAAATTGCATTCCATTACCTTACAAATAACGTTTACTTAAAAATAACTTGAAACAAAACAAGACCTAATCTGAACAAAATACAAGTTAGAAGAATTTACAACTTTTACATAAGTTGTTGATAAAATGTATAAAAAACATTAGAATACATGAACTAGTTAAAAACGCAACTGGGAACAGTTATCTGGATGAAGTTCTGTTTTAGTTGCATAAATAAATCTGGAATAGTTAGGCAACATGTGTTAAAATGTCAAATGTTAAATCTCTTGTGAATCTATTGTGTTTGTTTAGAAATTGATTTATTCTATTATTTACTCTTTGTTATTATGTTTACCCTTAAGTCTGGTGCACACCTATTCCTGATCGCTCAACCAAATCGCATTGATTGACATGTACCATCATCAAACTCAGTATTCGTCACATAGAAATGAAGCTTCACGTACGATTTGAAGTTGAAAGGTTTGTTCATTTTCTATATATCATGCAGAGAGACAGACATACACAAATACATTTTGTCTTAGACCTTCCAGTAAACAAGAACGCTAACGCTCAGCAAACGATAAAAAATCAAATGTTTTAAACACAATTAGGTATGTATTTCATTTAACCAACATTTGTACATGTGGTTTTGGTTTTGGCAGGTCCAGCCGCCGCCGCCTTAAAAGTTAAGAAGTCTTTAAATGGCCAAATATGAGTAGGAAACATATGATAGACGGCTAAAAATAATGTAAGGCGTAATTTAATGAGAAGTGTTTGAAATAATTACTTCAAAGTACTGAAGTATTCGAACAAATCAAAAATAATTATAAAATCGGTACAGTTTTAAATCTGACTCAGGCGGAAGATGTGAACAAATAAAAAATAATTATAAAATCGGTACAGTTTTAAATCTGACTCAGGCGGAGGATGTGAATAGGGGTGATAGCCGAATACTTGAGCGTAGTCACTATGTCTAAAGTATTGCATTGTTTAAAAATATAAAAATGGTTCCTGATAAGAAAGAAATTGTGTTTGTTGGATAGTTTTAATTCATAAGTAATCACGCAACACGAATGTGCACTGTAAGTAATTATAAAAACTCAAATGCAATGAATGACGAGTGGCCTGCAATGCAGAACACGGGAGTGGACGGACGCGATCCACCATATTAAAATCAGAGCTAATGGGAAATGGTCCTTGTCTGCATTGTAGGCTACAAGAGTGTATGGACATTCTGCAAAAATGCCAACGGAGTGAAAATGTTTAAGGGGTAGTTTGTTATGAGTAAAACTTTGATCTATTGGCCACTTTTTATATTAATTCCTAGTGCGTACCTTGGTACCTTAAAAGTGAACATTTCCATGATGATCGTTGGAGAGGGGGAATGTTTTGGCGTTTTGCATGGTTTACGGAAGCAAAATGTCTCAAATTCTATAAGTGATAGAGGGTTGATATTTTTTAATTGGTCCAAGAAAATAGCATCCATAATCTGTAGTCTGGGGTTTACAAAATATTAAAAGCTAACATAAAATTTAAAAAAAACAGTGCCGAAAGAATGGAGTTTGATTTACACAAACAGGAGGGACACTGGCGGAAGCGTTGTTTTACTTAAACCCATGTTACAGATACAAAACTTAAATAACTGAACAATTTTTAATCATCCCTTTATGGCTTTTAGAACTATACAAATTTAAGTTTTCAAATTGAAAAGTAAACTTTCGAGAAACAATAAAAGACCAAATCAATGCACTTTATTAGTTTACTACGTTAAAAATGCACAGGATCATAAGTGACATCTTCACTATTTTCTTCTTTCTTGCAGTTTTGTTCTAAAGTTTTATTCGCTTCAACTTTTCACACTTATCTTCTTATATCTTCATAAGGTTACGCCAAGCCCACATCTTGACTTTGTTTGTTGTTGTAACGCCAGGGGATAATGATGCTTGCTTGAGGCCCGTGATTGTGTTCACATTTAAAAGTTGTATTCACTGACAGAATTTATCACTAAAGTTTCCACAAGACTTTTTAAAACACTTTTGGTCCTATAAAAATGTATGACAATATTACATTTGATAAATGTATCTTTACGTTACTGGATGGCTCTTCCATTTATATCTTTTACGTGCATATGATTATATTATTGTATTTTTGAAACAGTCACAATCCTAAACTATAAAATTATATGTTTTCTCTTGAAATTATACTAACCCAAGCTACAAATAAGAAATAAATTAGAGTGTAAAATTATAATATTAATCTAGATCAAAGTTAATGAGCTGAGAATGTAGAACATAATTGAAATACAGTGCATAGTGTAAAAAAACAATACCTTAAAATAAAATCTGAAATATTATAATGGAAATTATTTTGAACATTTATAAACCAGTGATGAATGGGATTAAAATACAAAACATGAGGAATTTTCTTTGTTTTATGACTTATGGAAGTATTATCATAATTCTTATTTACATACAAAAATTTCTCGTTATAAGAGATGTTAAGTTTAGTAATAGATTTACATTTGATGGAAAAAGATAGCAGTCTACTTAAAATATACGCATATGGTTGTATAATTACATTATAAATAAATAAATATAAGCGTGTATACATATAAAATCATTATTCGAATCATTATATATACAGTATAAAATATATATATTCGACATAATGATTTTATATGTATACATACTTATTTCTTGTCTCTCTCTAACAAGTTTACATACATTCATATCTTGTATGACATAACCTAAAAATAAAATGGATGTAAAGTTTGTCTGAGTTTTCTGATGTACATTTTAGTTGTTTGTTTGTATGTTTATAATGTTTATTCTGTTGTATTAAATTAATTTATTATTATTTTGGTCAGCACTGACTGAAAAAGCTTTAATTATACTTAAGAAGAATTTTAGAATTATCAAGGTCCAATATTAGTCACAAGGTAAAAAGTATTTTTATTAGTCAATTCAATCAAATTTTGATTAAAAGGGGTATACATTTGTGTAATAATAGTTTAAGTTGCTAATGGGTTATAAATTAATTGTATTAGTTTAATTAACCTACAAGTGACTGTATAATAGGGCTGCTACTATATTTCTGATATTAAACTGTTCTACTGGGGCATTGAATGTTACATTGATAAAATAGTGGTTATACTTGTCATGTGGTGTGTTTTGTGTAATAGTCGAGTTTATTATAACCTATTTGATTATTCAAAATATTTAAATTTTTATTGGTTGACTCTTTACCATTTCATAATGAATCACACCTTTATATTAGCCAGCATAGTTTTCAAGGGTACTACTCTTATCTGAGAAATTGAAAGATCGGACAGAGTACAACATGCAGACTTATATTTTTTATGTCACTTTGTATTTAGACATTTAATATATCAAATACACATTACATAGAAAAAAATCGTTCAGTTTAGTGTTGCTTCCTTCAAACTACAGATTTCCTTTTAACACATTAACCCTTTAAGTGCTGTTTACAATGTTTGCAAGTATGTGTTAAAACTAAATAATATGTACATAAAATTTAACAGTAGCCTAAAACATATTATATGTCCTTTTAAAGGCAAAAATCACAAAATAATAAAATATAATAACAGTTCCTTATCATTGTATGTACAATAGATATTAAATATTTTCTTATAGATAAGTGTTTACTTTTTTCACATTTAGCAGAGCATAGCAGTTTATTATACTTATTCAAATAAACTTCAAAATATACAAAATAAAGACAAATTTATTAGAAGTGCAAATATGTAAATACAGCTTGCGCATTTATAGTTTAGGAAAAGGCACACAAACAAACAAAATGTTTTTGTTCTTGTTGAAAAACCGAAAAATTTGGCAAAGTCAAACAATTAACTTCAACAGGTGAATCTTATAGCACCTAAAAAAGTTCTTGTTGGTATTTTACATGTTTGTGAGCGGTAATGACTGAAGAAAGCAAAAAAAAATAATAAGACACTAAAGGAAAGTCAAAGCTACTTTAGTTATCAACATTAACAGAATAACTCGTGGATAGAATATAACTGCTATTAGCAACGACGATTCTTGCTGATAATATGTATACCTAAAATCATTTGTAGATTTCTGACTGAATTTAGGAAAAAACAAGATTTTTTCTTTCGTCTGTTATACTGACAAAGGGGTAACCATGGTCCAACCGCCTCCGGTCCAGTATTGATAGATTATATACTGTAGTTATTGCATGAGTGTTTCGATAATGGCATGTGTTGGTAGAATAGTTGTTCAACTGATTTGTGCAATGTGCATGCGAATTGTTGTGTACAGATAGTTATTAATTCTTTACTTGTAAATCTCTTTGCTCTTTGAAATTTTTCTAGTTTATTCTCTATATATTTTAATATTAGTTTAGTGCTTAGAAGTTAAAATAGGCACGTAAGAAAGAACAAGACTGAATGAGACATTAGATGCTGTTACTGATGGTAAATTGGCCTATAGTTTTTCAATCACAGTGATTTTGGTGAACAAATACATTACAAAAAAAAACAATGACTTTTTAACACCTTACCTCAACTTATTTAGGCTAATTTTACAGTAAGAAACCTAAAGAAGGAGCTTAAATTTGTATGTCTTCTCTTCTTGTTACTACTATATCTCTCTAACAGTTTTTTAGTTCTAATTTAATTATTTTGCTAGATTACTATATTTTTCATAACTAATAAGGTATATGTACAAAATACATTATGTATTCCTGACATTGTATAAAGTTTAAAAAGGTTATTACTTACACCAAAGTAAATTAAAAAAGTTCCCTTTTAAATATGTTTTGTGAAGTGCTTGTTTATGTGTCTATATTAATTTACTTTAAAATTCGTAACTTATACCCTATTAAGAGCAAAAACATTGTTATCTTGTATACTTATTTGTCTTAATAATACCTGACTTTGAGCTAAAAATAAAAGAAACAGTTTAACTCACCTCAAAATGGCATGTGTGTAAAAATTATAAAATCAAATTGTACACATACTGAATTAGCAGTAAGAAACGTACAAGATATGTAAAACGTATATTATAATGTGACAAATCATATAATACCACATAGATTACGTGTATGAAAATAGCCTTATTGCATAGTTCCATATTTAATTTGTGAGCACCTAAGAAGTAAGTGTAAAAAGTTTCATGTAATTTCTTCTGTAGTTCTTAATTTACGTGGTGAGATAGAAAGTTATCAAAACCATTTCTAGCGAGCATCTGGGATTTAAGACAAAAATGATTACAATGTGCCATATCAATCTGTTCTTTAGTTTCAGAGATTTCCTGTTAAAAAATTCTTTGTCAACTGTATTGCAATGTTTCATGAATTTCCACTACGTATTGTTTATAAAAATAAAAAAAATCTATTTATCTATTATTTAGCCTATCTATAGAATATACTTGTATACCTAAAGGTAATTGTAATGTTTTAAACAACTTTAAACATTATAAAAAGTGTCATTGACACGTTCATGACAATGGGTTATTCCCAAACTTTTTTATTTGCCATCAAATTATTCATAATACTGGTAAACAACCATAATCTTATTTTACGTTAAATATCTAAGTATAACGATAAATGTATGTAGACTTCAAACCTGCAAAAAAATAATTATTTCAATATTTTGATTTTAATATTTATCCGTGTATCCAAAGGAGTACCTAAAAAATTAATTTACTTTAAAAATTGAGCAATCGTGTGCCCAACGGGGTACATGTTAGTCTAAGGTATTTATTTAAGCTTGGGATCACAATTAAAACAAATCACCAAGACAGGCAAATAATAAAAACGAAACAAAGAAATTTATAGCTACGTATACCCCAACAGGTGTACTACGCGCTTCACAAAAGCTTGATTTGCACCCAATTGGGTACATGACAGTAGTTGTGAAAGATTATGTCGTGAACATGTTAAAAGTATCATGGTATGGCTGTAATATTTTCAAACCTGTTTCTCAGTGAGCACCTAATAAGTAGACAAACTTGAGTACTAAATTTCAAGCAAATGCGTTCTGCGGTTTTAGAAATATTGTGATGATTCAGTCAGTGGATTTGGCTTATGTATATGTAAATTTTGATGTAACTCACATATCTCACTCAATTGGACACAGTGTTTTTTGTTTGGAGGACGAACCTGACTGTGTGGTGTTTTCTTGGTAATGTTATTTCTTTTGATTTTTGGGTAAAATTTTAAACAATCAAAAAATTAAATTAGTCCAATTTTAGGAAATCATGCGTGCCAATAAGCAGTACAGTATTATTATCTTATTTGTGGAGTATTTACTGTGTCAGTAACATGTACTGTAACATTTGGTATTTTAAATATGATAGATTCTATCCCCCCATTAATTAGCTTATCAATATTATATATATATATATATATATATATATATATATATATATATATATATATATATATATATATATATCTGTTCCTTTGTGTCAGAATAAAGATATTATTTTGTATGTAGAATCTTGGAGCATTGGAAAAACGGTTTATTGTAGGAGGAATAAAGGATAAAGGAATCGCTAGTATAAAGGAATACAACATTTTCCAATATAATGTTTTATTTTGTGCAAGGCCTTTCTGAATCAAAGATTCCATCATCAGGCACTTCACAAATTATCAAATGTTTACATTTTTGTAATAATAATTAATTTTATAGTAACATAAGGTAAACAATTTGGGTGTACGGTTAGCCAGTATAAAATATTTAATCAGAATTTAATTTTAATTTTTTTATAAATTGAGATGAGAGTAAAACTGAATTTTGAACTAAAATCAAAATAAAACATTATATTGGAAAATGTTGTATTCCTTTATACTAGTGATATTATTTTGATTTATTTTTTAACTTTTGTTTATATATTGTCTATGTTCTTTGAGCCATTGTTTGTTGTTATCTTACATTTCAATGTGCTATTCATGTTTTAAAAATTTCTATGTGCACTTGATGTATTTCCTTTCAACGTTCTATTTGTTGTTTTTGTTTTATTTTCTATTTGGTTGCAAAATAACAGAATGATCTTAGTGATGAACTAAACGCAAAATATTTAAGAGTTTGAAGTAGTAATTTAACTTGGTATTAGTTATTTTGTCAATTGAATATTTTCTCGTATTTAGTTGATGTTAGAATTAGATAATTGTACTTTTTATTAGCATACAAACTTAAGTGAGAAAGCCTGTTAGTTTTCTTCATTCCTTTTATTTAATCTTAGCCATTTGGAGATATGAATGTTCACAGATATGGCAGTCCAGCAATACTGTTTACGCTGGAATAACCACCAACCCAACTTTATATCAATGTTCACTAGTCTGCTAAATAGTGAGTCTTTAGTCGATGTTACCTTGGCTGCTGAAGGGAAGCACCTACAAGCGCATAAGGTCGTTCTCTCCGCTTGTAGCTCATATTTCCAGGTAAACCATGCAGCCAACTACTAATATTGAGTTCATTTACAACTAATATGTAGTTAAATAATATATTAAGTTCATAAACCCTAGAAAATTAACTGGATTTTTCCAAAAGTAAAATTTATTTGTATTGCCACACAAATCAAAGATTATTATACAAAGTCATCATGTTACAGCTAAGTCTACAGTAATACGAGAGTAAGTTTAAAACTTTTGAGATATATTAAGAGATTTTAAGCCAGACTTAACAAAAGTTCTAGGCATTTTCAAATTAATCCCTTCCAGCATTTATACACTTTTGAAGTAAGATTTCTACAAATTCAAAGCACGCAGCTACTCGGTTTTTTCAATGGAGTCAAAATATTTATGAATTTCATATTCAATTTCTGCTTCTGAAGAAAAGCAATGACTGCACAAATTTTTCTTCAGATTTAGAATAACCAGAAGTAGCACATAGTAAGATCAGGTGTGTAAGAGGGAGCTCCATAATTAATTGTTACGCCATTTTTAGCCGAATGTGCCAAAGTTTTTGTAGCAGTGAGAGAAGAGGCATTGTTGTGTTACAAAATTTAAACCTTAATGTACGAGGACTGAAGAACTTTTGGCAAGCATTGTTCAGTGTATCAACTTTCTGTAATAGTCCTTTGTTCCTCCAGAATATTCTTTACCAGTAGTCATTTCTGAAAAAAACTGCATTAATTACTTTCTTCACTGGTTGTTGTTTCTTGACCATTGTGGGAATGATCAAACACAAGTAAGCAATTCTCTCCTTGACTTGAAATGTCATAAAGTGGTTTGTATGTCTCATTACATATTGGCTTTTTGCCCAATTGTTATGTATCCAATCAAGAAATAATTTTCCAAATTTTAAAAAAATCATGAAAGATTATTTGTACCTCCTATTCCGAATATCCCCTAATAACAGTAGCATGAGATGCTTCTTCCAGATCATTGTGGTGTTTCTTTGGCATTTTATGTGGAGCAAATTAAAGATAAACTGAAACCTCGTTGCCAAATGAAGTGTATTACAGTTAAATACACCAATCGACACCATTAACACATTCACTGCTAAGCATTTGAGTATTAGCGAAACCCCGGTGCTAATTTTTTTAATTTGTTTAATTAGAAGATATAACTTGGAGAAGTGACATAAAAGCATAAAAGATTATGTTTGACCTATATTTACATTTTTTTGACATCATTATACTGCGGGACCGATGGGTCCCGTCAACATGGACCAATGCCCATTGAACCTGAAAATGACATTTATTACAAGAACTATTGTATTATTTAGGGGTGTACACGTAACCTTATGACTGTTGATGGTAGTACTGACAAGAAATTAGGCATTATGTTCCCAAGACCCCTAAAATTATGTAATATATTGCGGGACCGATGGGTCCCGTCAGCATGGACCAATACCCATTGAACCTGAAAATGACATTTATTACAAGAACTATTGTATTATTTAGGGGTGTACACGTAACCTTATGACTGTTGATGGTAGTACTGACAAGAAATTAGGCATTATGTTCCCAAGACTCCTAAAATTATGTAATATATTGCGGGACCGATGGGTCCCGTTGTCCTGGCTGCAGGTCTTCGTTGATTTATATATGATTTCACACTCAAAAACAAGATAATTTTCACTGAAAGCCACTAATAGTATATCATTTTATTATTTACAACCATCCCCTCCTATCTTTGTAGTTTTTAACACATCTTGCTTACAATATGTACATCATACCAAACACTTTTTGTTATTGTGCATTTTATTGTCATGGCACTTGTTATATCATCACGAATCATTGGTAATGTATTACAAACTACCTCGGGGTCTCTAGATGTCCCAGCCATTGTTTATTTTGCTAACAACAATCACGAAATAATAGCAAACACAGCACTAGATGAAAACAACTATAGTTAGCTGAACCGAGAAACTATGCACACTAGAACAAAGAACGAAACCGGCCCAACACGCTCACGCTATCAGAAAGGGCCTCTTTGCAGTGCTGCCTAAACAGTGCCAAGAGCAAAACAACAATGCCCAGCGGGACCGATAGGTCCCGCGCGCACCCGTGAATGGTGCCGAGACGCTCGGGCAGGACCGAATGGTCCCGCTTAGCACTGAATGTGTTAAATAATCATCAAAAGTGCAAACTGGCATTCAACAATCAGCTACACTGTCTGCTGGTATCTCAAAAATTTCATAGTGACCCTCGTATTATATCTCAGAGTGGTAAATAATACAAAGTCCTTAGAGTACTAAATAATATTACTGCACATCTAAAATGCTCTTAACTATGTTGTATGCTAACAGAAAGTTAAGATTAATGGAAAATAGCTTATTATAGCAGTAATACAGTATTAGTCCTTAAAACACTAAGTAATGTAAAAAGTCCTCTATCTATTTAGTCAGTTTATAGCAAACCAAGGTTAACTGACTATCTCCATCATGGCAGTAATACACATTATTAGAAAGCTCAAATTTAAAGCACTTTGCACATGCCTAGAGACTTCCCAATGTAAGGTTACCACTTCATTGAAAGGTCTCCCTTCAGCACTCCTGCTGGTCTAATCCCAGCAATTTTATTCTCACCGCCCATTATTGAAGACAGAAGATTCCATTAAAGGAAGTAACATTGCAGAAACCCCAAAATATAGTACTGTACTTTATTCTAGATTTTTTTATACCCACCCAGTCTGACAGTTTTCTGGAAGAAAACTGAAGTGAGAAATCTCAAAGTAAAAATCTCCTAATTTAGCTGTTATACAAAAAAAACTATGTGAGAATCTTATTCAAAACAGAAATATATTTGGGCTCTTAAAACTTTTGTATAAACTGTGCCATTTACAGGATAATTATTCAAAAGGGAGTAATTTTAAGCATTTCTTTTCTCTGAGAGTTGTGATAAATTAAGAAGGATTTTATTTATTGTAAACCGTTTCAGAAATTAGGTGGGAGTTGTTAAAATAAACTAGGAAAATCTTGATAGTTGTTATGATTGAAAATAGATTGTGGTGATGAAGATCTTTAATGTATAACAGGAATAATAGAGTTTCCAGCACTGAGCTCTGGGGTACTTCTGCCTTAACCACTGAAAGTTCTGACCACTATGTGTTATCATTATTGAGAATTTGGACACATTGAACACACCAAAACTAAAAACAGATTGAAACCAATTGAGGGTTATACCTAAAACCCCATATTTTTTCTAGCTTATCGAAGAAGATTTGGGTGATGTTTTGAATCAAAAGTTTTGCTTATATCACAGAATAGACCTAGCATGTATTGGCTGGAATCCAGAGGTAAGAATTTTTTTAAGGTAAAGGCCTTTGTAGAAAAAGTGTTTTGATTGAGCCGTAAATCAAAGTGGCAAGGTGTTCAATTGTTATTAACTTCTATGAAATCATATACCTTATAGCAGCCAATTCTGTCCAAAACCTTTAAATATGTTGGTTTTAACTCAATCTAAAAGAGTTATAAGTTTTGTTTGAAGTATTCTTAAGCAAACAGATTGTTTTATTGATTTTAATCTAATTTTAACTATAGAAAAACACTTTAAACTACAAATATATAATTGTAGTATGTTAAACCTCAAAGTCAACAGCTGGTTCAAAAGTATAGCTGCCGAGTAGCTGCAGTTATTCCAATGCAAAAAAACTTTTCTCACAGTTAGTGATATTTTTCTTCATATTTTTATAAATTAATTCTGATAAAACAGTCTTAAACACGTTTATTTTAAAAATACATTAATATGCATTGTTTTCATTTTTTGGATACATTGGAAAACCTAAACTGTAGGGGATATAGCTGCAAGCCATCTACAAAGGGTTAATTCTCATTTAGATTTCTTTTCATGATTATAAATAAAACTTTAAATGACATGTTCCAAATGTATTACACTTATTTCTCATTCATGCAACCTTATTGGGATGCAGTCATCATTTTGAATAAGTAAATATCTCCAAAATAGAGAAATATAATAAAATTCACATGCATAAAACTATGAACAGTTTATTTTAAAATATCATGGTTAAATCCTGTATGACATAGCCAAAACACCTAAAATTTGTAAGTTTTCAATCATAAATTAAAAACAAGTGAAAACCTTATTCAAGTCTTATTTAAAGATATACAATATGTTGGTTTGGCATGAATTTTGTTTTTAAAATGGCTGTTATTTAGAAATATGCTACAATAAAAGTTTAAGTATAAAATTTGGTATAGTAAAAAAGGAAGTTCAAGTTACGGTACTTAAAAAATATCAACTAAGATAACAAATATTTAAAGGTAAGTACAACACAAAATTAGGGCAAACAAGGTGGACTGCATCTTGTAATCACTATAAGACAAATAAATTGACTCAAAATTAATCGTGTAATCAAGATAGTGTGAGAGGGATGACATTTGTGTCGACAAAACAGATAACAGATAGGAAGCACCAAACTGAACAGGCATTTCCCACTTATATTTTATTTTATTTATTTATTACAGTGGTGTAAAATATTATATAATACTATACTGTCCTAAGTATAATATGTATGAATTTTGTTCTAATTCAGTTTTGGGTGTCCATAATTAGTTAAAGAGAGTAGGTGTAATGTTTCCCCATACAGGTCAGATACACGAAGGTTGGGTAAATGTGTCTGTACTATAGTCTGTGAATCGTACTACTTCATACAGAACTGTCTCTTTTATAAAAAGCTTGAAAATAATTTTTTAATATTTCTATTCACTCTCTCAACATTACCTCCAACAGCAGAGGCTGACAATTTCGTCTTTCATCATAACTATTGGTTTGTCTGCTCTGCTACATTTTTCATCAATAATGTTACTTTTGATGTTCTTGAAATGTAATCAATGAGAGAGTGAGATTAAATAAAAGATAGAGGATTTCATAGTATTAACTTCACCTCTAATAAAACCAAGTTTAATTTCATTTCAGTAGGAAATAAATTTCAATGGGGAACATAATTCCATATTTTTATGATTATTCATACACAATTTTGATGTGTAAAAATGGCCTTTATTATAGTTTTATAATAGTTCAAATAGTCTATAATTGATTAAATAGATAATTGATATAATTGGTTAAATAATTTCATTTCAATTTATGTAACTTTTGGAAGTAAATCCTATGTGTTTTGTAGATTTAGTAAGTAATTTCTTTTGTTACAGTCATTATTTACATTGAATCCCTGTCAACACCCTATAGTCATACTGAAGGATATCAAATATACTGATTTGAAAGTAATGGTAGATTTTATGTACTGTGGAGAAGTGAATGTATCTCAGGAACAGTTACCTGCTATTCTTAAGGTAAGTAAAATATCACTAAATCATTTGATGATCACCTTCAATGTTAATTTTGTTTAGTTTTAACCATAATATCCTTGTCAACTCAAATAGGGTTTATTATGTATATGATTTTCCACAGTTTAATGCTATGTTATTTTTACAGTTTCTGCACATATTCAGTGACATCCATCAATATTTATTGTCACAGTATTTGTTATCTGGAATCATCCAATTAGGATGTTTTATTTTTTACTTTTTGCTCTACAATTTTTACATTTAATATAACATATATGATAAATGAATAAATAAAATTATTTAAAAACGTAAAAATCAATTACATTATTACATTTTTTTACCTATTGAAATATTTGTTTACTTACTTGGTTGCTTTATTTAACCCTTTAAGGAGTAATGACGTTCTGGAACGTCACTACATCATTTGTTCATAGGAGTAAGGATGTGAAACATAATACACTCCCAAAATAGTAAGAAAAATTTTGTTTTATTTTTTAATGAAAATCAGATATTATTACTATAAAAAGCTAACATTTACTTTTGTTGAGAAAACAAAGGCTAAAATTTGTTTTTTGTGTGAAAGTGCTCGAAACATGGATGTATACACAGTGGCACACCACACTCTTTACATTCAAACGTCGTATCCTTCCTTTTCTTTTCTCTGTTTGAGGAATGAGAACAGACGTAGCATCTCTTTTGTGTCTTGCGTGTCTGACCTTCTGGCGTCGGCACTGGGTGGGGGAAGTGTCTGCCGGTCAGGCGGAGCGGATGTTGGTCTCTGGTAGCAGCTGGCGGCGGCACGACCCTCGGCGCCGCGGCTATCAGCCTTCCTTCTCTTGGAGTGTGATGTGTTTCCAATATTTGTCGGATGAGGTTTAGTCTAAAGTCACAAAACCCACTTTTCTTGTTTTGTTTGATGACAAACATGTATGTATTCAAAACAACAATATCAATCAAGTGGAAAAAAAATTACGGTTCCACTTCTTTGATTTCCTTGCACTGTCATTGAAAGATATCATCATGTCAGAGCGGTCGACTGCTCCCATATCCTTATTATATTCTATGACAGAGCTTGGTTTGTTTACAGTCTTTCCAAGCTTAGTCACAGGAATCATTTCATGCTTGTGGATTGTTGTTAGCATTGTTACATTACGGCGGTCACACCATTTTACACAAAGCATGTGTTTTTGGCTCCTAATTTCACAATCTCCCTTATTCATTCTTTTGGGTAAGCAAGGGAGACCTTTCCGGTTTTGTCTTACAGTTCCACAAGCTGCTGTTTCATTTTCAAGAAGCCAGTTGAACAAGCCGGGACTGCTGTACCAGTTATCAACGTACAACACATGGTTATGTCCTAAGTAGGGTTGCATTAGTGTTCTGATAACCTTTGCTGACACTCTGACGTCTTCGTTTTCATTCAACAAGTCAGTGGTCTTGCCAGTATAAACAATAAAGTCAAGGACGATGCCTGAACTGCTGTCACACAATACATAAAGTTTTATTCCGAACCGCTTGCGTTTAGACGGAATGTACTGTTTGAAACCCAGGCGACCCTTCCATAGCATGAGGCTCTCATCGATGACCAGGTTCTTATTAGGAGAGTAGGCTACAAATTTTCTCCGTAGGGTTTCGATAACCGTTCTGATTTTGTATAATTTATCTCCCCCCGCCTCTAGTGAATTGTCGTCAAGATGCAATACTCGAAGCAACAATAGGAATCTACCCTGACTGAACACCTGAGGGAATATGGGAGTGTTGAGGAGTGGATATGTACTCCAGTAGAGTTTTAGTGAATTTTTCTTGCAATGGGGCATTAGAAGCAAAATCGCAAAAAAACAATACATCTCATCAGGGTTTGTTTCTGTCCAGCGTCTGAGTTTGGAGAATTCTTTTATTCCTGCCTCATTTTTCATTTGCTGCTGGGCATACTTATTAGTCTCAGAAGCAATGTGCGAAACTAAATCGTAATCGAACAGTTTATGAATGAAATCTATTTCCTTTTCAATATTATCCTCAAAGTCAACTTGTAGGCCAGAATTAGAATCATCAAATATAAAGTCTTTTGGTTCAAAACAGTCAACATGTTTCCATTTGCAAATTGGACAAATATCAGAATCACTTACTGGTAATGCAGGTTCTTGGATCTCCACGTCAAGTTCATTGTCGAAGTAAGAAGCAGCGAGGATATCTTCTGCGGTTTCATCTTGTTCATCCCCACTATCACCAAACACATTCTCATCGTTGGAGCCTAAAACGTCATTGTTGTTGTCTGAGATTTGATCTCCTTCATTCCACTCGTACAGCCCTCTTCTTATGTCGTCACTACGTAAGTTACGTTCTGGATCCATTTCACAACACAAAAGGAAACTGACTTGAGAACAATAAACTACACTATTTCATCATTGTAGAAGAAACTGCACAAAGTGAATGTTTACAGTGTAGCAACAGTATGCGACTGTAGAAGTTGTTAGCGCCAATTGTTGTTGACAGTAGAAATCGCAGGAATCTGTGTGCGGAAAAAACCTTTACAGCCGCTCTGTAGTTGAAAGCAGCTGACAGTATTTACGCGGGAAACTGCGCTCAGTTATTTAAGGTTAGGAACAGTGGGCGGATTTCTTCCATAGAGGAAAAACATAAGCGCTAGTACTTGTAATATAAGTCATAATTCATTGACGTTCTAGAACGTCCTTACTATTTTCACATGATTTTTAATATGACGTTCTGGAACGTCAATACTATTTTGTAACAAACACCTATACTCGTTAAAGGGTAATATCATTACATATTAAACACCATGCTAAGTTAAGGTTAGAACACCCTTGCTTGAAGGCGTGTCAAATATCAGCCAGTAATTTTTTTCTTATTTAACATTTGTTAATAAAAGTAAATACAATTTTGAACACTATTTTTCTACATAATCTCAGTTCAATAAATTAAAACAGTTATTTTATATTTCATAATTCACATGTTTTTATCACCATTAAAGAATGAAGCTGGGCTATAACCAACTGTGCATGAATGCTTAAACCCCTTCATTATTTTCAAAATGATAAAATCCCAATTATTCTTTGAGTGCCCCAAGCATGTGGAAGTTACATGGCCACTGAAAGGAACTATAAAGCACATATTTTACTGTTTCCCAGTGAAGTTGGTTCAATTTTTCTTAAGTCAATGCATCTGTATGTGGCCAATGCATCACACCTTTTCTGCTAATAGGTCAGTTTCACAACACAAGCAGTTGGTAGTAAGTAGTATGCAGTATTAAATATACAGAAAATCAATGAGCAGTGAGTGCTCCTCTGTAGTACCAAAAAATTGTAGCATTAACTTTTCTTGCAGATAGACGGATTTTGGTTTTACAGATTTTTACTCTTGTTTTCCACTAACTATCAGCATTTGTATAATTCAACCAGTTTTAGACTTGAGTCCTTGAAAGCGTTTTATCAGTGAACTGTGCAGTTAGTCGACAAAATATTGCGGTAGTTTTATCTCCTCCCACAAAAGAAATTTGATAATAACCTGTTGCTTACTATATGTGTACCTGTTGCTCATAACATGATGCTACTAATAGCCCTTCTGGTCTGGTGAACCACACATCCTTTTCTCTTGACATTTCCTCTCAACATGTTTAAAAAAAAAACCATAGTGTCATCAGTATTAACAATGACATCATGTATCATACTGACTTAGATTAGTACTAAACTATTTATGTAGTACATAAATATAATAATTTTTATAAAGAAACATTTATTTGTAAAACCTATTTATGAGTACAAAATACAATCAGCACCTTTCTATCAATACAGTATGAAACATCTGAGAAACAGATGATCAGAAGAGTTGATTTATAAATTTTCATATGCATACAATGAAGATATGATTGATGGTATATGAAAGGATTACGTACAGCCTTGTATGTACATTCTGAGCATTTTTTATTTTTCAAAAAATTAAATGAACACATTTTGTGGATATTAGATTAAGAGACACATAGTATAATTCATCTATGTTATACATGGCAATCTATTGAATTAAGCTTGTTGTTTTTGTTTTTTGCTTTTTTTTTTTGTTAAAAACAGTAGTTGATACTAAAATGGTAACAAATATATATATATATATATATATATATATATTTATAATTATAAGAATCGTCTTTTAAAGAGTTTTTTTTAAGCATGCTAAAAAAGATTGTAGCCTTTAGTTGAGGTTTTGTTTTAGACTGCAGAAACATTGAAGGTGAAGGGCTTGGCAGAGATGCCCGAACACAATATCTCGTTAAGCAAGTCAGTGAGTGTGTCATCGGATAAGAGCTGTGATTCACCTTCGATGCGTCGTAAGCGGCTGCGAAAGTCATCGACTGGGTCTGGCTCAGGGTCTGGGTCCACAGAACACACAGGCACAATGACGGGAGGCAGCGAGGAGACGGTGGGCAGTGTTGAAATCCCAACAGTCAAGACGGAGCTGGCTAGCGAGGGTGAGGCATCTCTGCGTAATGAACCAAGCACAGAGTCTGAGCCAGGTTTCACCTCTCAGGAGAGTGTGGAGGATGAGTCACAGCAGGTATGTGCTGTTGGTGTTAAAATTTTTGGAAATGGATGTTTGAGCCCAGTATGGTAGTTTTTATTTTTATTCGTAGGGGGTGTGAAAAATACATTACTGCACGAACGCTTGGCCTTACCGTAATCAAGTGAACAAGTGTGGGGCTCTCCAACAGGTTTTTCTTGAAAGCATACCCACTAAAAAAACAACCCTCTCCTCTTCTTCAACTAGCCTGGCAACGGTGTTCCCAATACTTCAGTCTAGGCCTTTTGTTTGAGCCTTATTTAAGCTCTCATCTGGTTTCTAGTTTTTCCTAGATGAGTTGTTCACGATCTAGAGTCACCTTCTTTGCATTTAGGATTTTATCCACTCATTTGGCCATCATTTTCCAGCATTCCTGTCATCAGAGCATAACTCCAATGATAGTCTGCAGTTGAAGACCTTCTTCTTGCAACTGTGTCATTAGCTCCCTCCTTTCTTCTGTTCATTGTCTACACCTAAAGAAGGTATGTTCCATATCATCCCAAGGTGAATCTCCAAAAACGCAAGTGGGCAACTCCCGTTTCCCCATTCCGTGCAAGTACAACCCAAAGCTAGCCCGACAAGGTATGAGTGATGCAGAAGCCCACCACCCATGCTGTCTCTATCCACTCTGTGATGTTAGTGATCAACATTTTCAACCAACTTCCGCGGGACTCAGCATCCCAGCAAACTTACCATTTCTGCATGCTTACAACTTTTGCAACTTGCTCTGCTTTCTCAACTCCAAGCTCTTCCTTGCTGTTAAAAACATACTCTTGATCTTGCGTCTTTAAATCGATGGGCATTACACTTGTGATGAGCTGAACCGCTGGCTTAGAGACTGTCTGGTATGAGCTAGCGACCCTCAATGCAGCTTTTCTCTGAACAGAAGCCATTCTCTTTCAATATTTCCCTTTCCTTAAGAGTTTCAGCCCAAACCTCATATCCATAGAGTAGGATGGAGTCGGTAATCTACATCAAGTGTCGCCTTCGCACTGCAGTCGGGCCCCTGATATTCGCCTTAAGTCTTCTCAACGCTGGTGTTAGCTTGATAGCTTTTTCTGATAAGTACTGAATATGCTCCAAAAATGAGAGCTTGGTATCCAGGTACACACCAGGTACTTCACTGCAGGTTTTGTACATATTTTAACTCTTCCAATTTGGAGTTGAATGGCTGTAGGAATTCTTTTCTATGTGAGCAGAACCAACTCAGTCTTTTCGGTTGTTAATGTTAACCCATATTCTCGTAGTCATGAGCTCATGCGTCACATTACCATGTTCAGCACCAACTCTGCATCTTCTGTGCTATGAGCAACAATGACTGTAGCGATTTCATTTGTATATCCCACAAGGAAAGCATTCTGAGGCATCTGAAAACACAAAATTCCATTGTAGGAAACGTTTAATAAGTCGGGTCCTAAGATGGAGCCCTGAGCAGCCCCGCTTGTGACCTCTCTCCTGTGTTCACCATCTGTGTCATAACGACCAGCTGCCTATCTGTCATGTAGTTTTGTGCCATCCTGAGCAGATACTCCTGGATCCTTAAATGTTTCACCAAGGCTTCGAGCATGTCAATCCATCTTGCCAAATTAAAAGCATTCTTGGTGTCCAAAGTGGCAAACAGCACTATCTCCCTGGAGTAGTGGTTCCTCTACTGTGACATCTGAAATTTGTTTACTACTTCTTTGATGGTACCAATGGTCGACTTCCTCCGTCTAAAGCCATACTACCGTGCGGAGAGGTTGCCATTCTCCTGAATTGCTCTTGACAGACGTGGCTGGAGGAGTTTCTCCAACAGCTTTCCTGCAACATCGAGCATACAGAGAGGCCTGTATGCTGATGGGGAGCTTTGGATCCCCCTTGTCTTTGCTGACCAAGACCAGTCACTGTCTTTTCCAGATTTTTGGGAAAACGCCCTCGTCCAAGCAGTGGCTGAACATCTTCAGGAGCACTTCTGGGCACACCTCCATAGCCACCTTCAGCACTTCACTGGGTATACCATCTGGCCCTAGTGCCTTCTTGTTTCAGCTTGCAGCTTGTTTGAATTCTTCTGTAAACAGTGTCACGCCCTGAACCGGCACCGCATGCACCTCCAGATCTCTCATAGGAAGGGTTGGAAAGAGTGTCAATGACGTGCTCCATCCTTTCAATATCCATCATGGGGCTGGGTGACAGAGGTCCTAGCTTTCGCATTACGATTCTGTATCTCAGACCTCAGAGATATGATGTCTGCATTAACATAATGTATGTCTATGCTCTTCACACTTGAGGCGTCTGCTCTTATTTATTGCAAACTTATGTTCTCTTCTTGCATGCCTTTATTCCAAGTAAGCTTTTTCTGCAACATCACCTACTCTTGTTCTCACCCTGGTCAGGACCCTATACTTATGTAGACATTATCTCCTTAGACCAGCTATCTCATCTGTCCACTAGTATGCAGCTTTTTTCCCTCTTGGCATCAACTCCTTGGGCAGGGAGGTGCCGCAGGCCCTTCATAAGATCATGGTTGCCTCCACCAGGTCCTCGGCTGTGTCTACCCCATCCAGTACCTCATTCTTACCTGTCTTAAGTACTTCCAAAAACTTTTTCATACATTTTTCTCATGTTCCAACCAGTGGGTGATAAGCTCGCAGAACACCACAAAAGTTCATTGTTTTGGCTGAACCTCAAGCTAAAAGTGATACTGGTTATCCCTACCAGTATAGTCCTCACATAACCTGCAGCCTACAATATTACGTGTAAATACCTCTGTTGCAAAAGTAATGTCCGGTATTATCTGCGTATACCCTGGCCTGCGAAAAATGGATACATTTTCCTTGTTGATCACAGCAAGTCCTGTTCTTGCAACCATATCGAGGTAGTAGGTGGTTTGTTAATTCTCTTGTACGTGCAGATTTAGGATTAGCTTCAAAACATATGCAAAGTTGTTTCTTAATGGTATGAAAAGAGTGCATATGAATTGAAATTCTGATTCTGAAATTCAGAAGTAAGAGGAATTAAAAGATCAAAAGGTGGATAATGTATGTAGGATGCAGAAAATAAGCTGCTAATAGGACATACAGAGTGGTTGCTATCATGACTTTATCAGAGACCAAATTCATTTTGTTTTCAAATTTTATAAGAGATAAATTTGATTTAAAAACTAGAATTATAGTTTATCACTCACTAGCTGTTACCCGTGGCTTCGCACACAATCTTTAGAAAAGTCATTATATTACTTATTAAAAGCAATTATGCGCGATTAGCCGCGGGTAACAGCTAGTTCGTCAATACATTCGTAGTATTTTATAACGAAAACTCTTGATTTTCAATAAAATACCAATTACAACCAGATACCCAGTTACCCACAGCTTCGCACGCGATTTCCTGCAGAAAAATTGGGACATAGGAGGCATATTTCTTTTGAAAGTCCTTATTACCCTTCTGAGATAAATAGTCACTGAAAGATACTCCAAGCTCATGAACTATTTAAGATTTAAATTTTAAAACAGTCTCAATATGCACTTGTGAAATAACTGGAATTTTCTCTAATATTCTATGATTTTTGTATACAATTGAACTATATTAGCCCAGCGTGGACAGGAGTCAAAAGTCGAATTCATTTGCACAAATACGATGTAATAAATGATGGCGCTCAATGTAATTTTGAAACGAAAATAGGCATATATTAGGTACATATTATTACAGTCTAATGATTATGAGCTCCAGATGTTAAACGAAATTGCGTATGGTTTTTATTTTATTGAAACAAAATTTGCTGATTCTCTTAAGCTTACTTTATGCTTTCAAACTATAATGTAAAGAAATTTAAAATCGTAATTAAATTATATAAACATATTTGTTTGTCGCATATATGTTTACAAAGAACAGCTGATTAAATTTGAACAGGCTCTTTCACTTAATAACATATGTTTGCTGCAATGCATTTCTTATGGGTATTTCCGTAACTTTTAGAGACCAGTGGGGCGGAATCCTGAATCGGGAACGGGATAAAAAGTATCCTATGTCCTTTTCCCAGTCCTTAGTTACCTCCCTACCAATTTTCAGCCAAATCAGTTCAGCCGTTCTTGAGTTATAAATAGTGTAACTAACACGACTTTCTTTTTATATTCACTCATTAGTTTTCTTCTTTGTACAGAATGGCATTTAATTTTTGAAAAAATTTCAGTATGTTTGTAAAAAGAATCTCTTGTACTCTCAGTACCATCCTACTTTTTTATAAAATACACCATTTTATGTAATCCTTTTCAAAAACCAATTTTTACTATATTTCACATATTCTATTTAGAAACATATGTAACAATGTTCAGCATTTAAATTTATTTGAATCAGGTACTATTGCAAATTTGAAATATAATGTCACAGAACTGATGTTACAAAATGGAGTACAAGGATTCGAGACTTTCATTCACTCAGACTGGGGACTAACCTGATCTTGACCCCTCTCCCTCCTCCCTATGTGGTCTTATTTTTACCGATGGTTTTGTCTAATACTACAGTATTATCTCTTATTTCCTTCATCACACAACTAAATATTTCTACATTTTATGCCTTAAAACACACCAACACGTAACAGTAACACTTTTTCCGACATTTACATAACATAAAACATTTTAGTGTGACTCTAGCCTACGCACATGCTACTTGCCCATGTTGGCTAACTTCTATTGTAGACTATATGTTTATCTGTAATATATAGTTTAATAACTCATGCTTCCAGGAGTGCATTACTGTGGTAGGCTTCCAAAAATGCCAAAGCTGCTCCCATTAGTTGTTCTTTATGGTGATCTGAAATCGTTTTTGGCACCCATTATCCACAAAATTTATGGTAGCCTAGCTTCTGTGAAACAATAAAGTCCCTGAAACTTGTGGGAAACATAGAACATAGCATGTACGAGCACACCAATATATACGCGATTGGTGTGTGTTAAGTGGAAACGTTACTTACTTTCTGAATAGCCCTTGTATATTCAGAGATCAACATTAACATACAGATAATTGGGCTAGTCTTTTTAACAAGACAACAGCCATATATTTTAACCATTTTGATCAGTGGATGCAGAGAAATTTTCTAATATAAACAAAAATTGGATGTCTCATACTAAAGATATAACATGGAACTCTGAAAACTATATTATCTATCGACAGATCATGATTGTGCAGAACTGCTAACGGTTGAATGATTTCTTATGGAACCATGTTGATCTGGTGGGATAAGATGGTAAACTCACTTACAAAGAAAACTGCTTACAACCTTTTAGACTGTCACTGGTACAATGTCTACTGTAGAAAATTATCTAGAACTAAAAAGTCTAGTGACATAACTTACACAGCATATGTGTACTATTCACTTCACTCACTTGTGATTTTGGAATGGCCAAGTGAGAGAATCATTTGTGGAATGATCGTAAACTATTTCTAAATTTGTGAAACCATCAGATTCAGAGCTTCACTTATAGCATTTTAAGATAGACTTTATTTGGGAAATATATCTTAATAATTTCAATATTGTAAGTTTCATAGCCATTAATCCTTTGTTTCAGCATGTAGAGGAAGATAAAGGTGATAAAAGTGCTATGGAATCTGGGATGGCGAGTTGTTCTTATCAGTCACCAGCAACAAGTCCAGGTAATCTTCTCAATTTTAGTTTAAGCTTTGTATTTATATTATTTATTGGCTCTGAATATAGTGTTATCATTGTTACTTCTCTGAAATATTTCTACTGATTACTCGAACACTGCGTAGAAACATAAGAAATAAGTACATGTGGTAAGAATTACAAAATACCAAAATCCCAAACTCTTCTTGTTTTGGCCCCCATCCTACCCCAACCCATACAAGTGCAGTAAATTGGTTAGACACTTGTCGTTCTCAACTCAATCCAGTTTATGGATTCACTTTTTATTCTGTTTTCTGTCTAGTAATATTGTCCACAAGCTTTTTTGTATACATATTTTTTGTTATTAGTAATAGTTTCATTGTAAAATCTATAAATGTTTACGAAATTACAACAGTAAAAAAATGCATATAACATAATTTGTAGACAATACTATTAGAAAGAAAACTGGGTTAGGTAACTAGCTACAAGTGTTCAACCAAAGTACACTAGTAAGGATTGGAAGAGGTGGGGGAGGAAGCAAGAGGAGTGGAAATTGGGAATTCAGTGTTTTGTAGTTTCTACAACATGTACTAACAACAGTATATTAACAATGTTTATTGACTGGGCTAATAGAGCTTAACTTGATTGACCCTTTAAAGAGTCCAATTCAGAAGTTGAAATCCTCTGTCGGGACTAAAATGTTTATATTATTTTTATTTTCTCTTGTAAAATTAATGTGACATAAAGTTAGAGGCTACTTGTATAATACATTTAAGCCTTAAGCAATAATTATGTAGAGTACTTACATTCTAAAATGTAGCATTTAATAACTACAGAATGCTACACTTGGAAATCTGATGTTTTTTGTAATTTGGCATTTGCTAAATCTCAAATAATTAACAGAACCATACTGCATTTTGTATTCTCCCTTTTATTTTATTAGCAATATTTTACAAAATAGCACTCAAATATTCCAGCAATTTATTGCAAGGTATCTGCCAAATATTCTAGCACTATTTTGGTTTTTTGCACAACTTTGTAATAATAAAATAATTTTTTAAAGATTTTCAACCAATTTTCAAGATTTAAATATTTTATTATTCAGCATGACACATACTGTGAGAAATATTTATTCTTGCAATATATGCTAAAAGTAACATGTCTAAAATACCTTTTTACATTTACATATAGAAGTATAGCAGATTGCAACTCTTTATTATATATTGTATTCTATAGATTATTATACAATTGTATAACACTGTATAAAATGTTATCACAATTTTGTTAGATGACTCAATGCCTTGTATTCATTTTGTTATAGTGCAAGTGCATGTTTTGTTATATTTTATAGAAAATTAATTTTAACATCTGTACAAGTGCCTATTTATATCTGTGGAAGATTTTGTCTCTTTGTGTACAACTAAATAATACATTTAAGTGTTAATGCAGTTTGTAATATTTTAGCAAGAATAATTTTTTAATTACATATACAAATACATCAATCAACCGTTTAAAGCATGGTAATTTCTCAATTTTAAAGTTATTTCATTAATTTCTAGTGGACCCAACTCCAACACCGGCCATTGGTTCGAAACGAGGACGCCTGTTGATCAGACAAAACCGGATCAAGAAGGAGTGTGAAGGAGATGAAGTAGGGGTGGTGATACCAAGAGTGGTGGAGCGGCAGTGTTCAGAACCTGGACCACTACCCAGCAACACCCAGTCCTCACCTAACCTGCTGACAGTGCCACAGCCTGCCTATCTGGTCAAACAGCACTCCAGTCCTCTCCTGCTAACCTCCACCCCTTCTGCCCCTTCCACACCTCCTGCCCTCCAGGTACATCTAGTCACCCCCGAAGCCACCCCTTCCCCCTCCATCAGGATACGCACAGACGAACTCAGGAGAGCCTCCTCCACTCCTCAGGTAACCAAATGTTAATATTCTCCAAGCATGTCACATGAAATTGTTAGTAACTTTTTCTTGTAAAATGGAATACAGTAAAGTCATGCTCTAATAGAGAAGTCAGTAAAGTCACAACCTACTTAATAAAGATCCAAAAACATCAAACATAGGAAAAATTAGGTTAAAGCTGAATTTATACTTCATTTTTAGATTCCTACTATTCTAAATCCAGTGATATACATAACTAGTTATTTTCACTGCTACTTTTACACGTTACAGTTATTTTCTACCATTGTGTATGTGTAATAATACGAGGTGTGTTTAAAAAATATCGCGAATTTTGAATTTTCACGGGTTACGTATATTCGAATTTCGATTTTTTTGTGGCGTTAAGTTGGTACATATGTCTCTCACTTATGTTGAAAATTTCGGCCATTTTGAATGTTCAGTTAATTGTTGACAGCTGCTTTGCTTTCACGTGTTTTGGTTCGTCTTCGATTTTTACCTATTCAAAAAAATGGAACACAGAACCTGTATCAAATTTTGTGTGAAAAACTAAATTAAGTGCGCAGATGCATTCCAAATGTTGACTGTGGCATACAGAGAAGCTACTTTGGACAAAAGCAATGTTTATCGGTGGTACAAAATGTTTTCAGAAGCCCGAGAAGATGTGAACGACGAAGAGTGTGCCAGACGCCCGTGCACTTCAACAACAGACAAAAAACTGATGAAGTGAAGAAAATGGTATTGAAAAAAAGAAAACGTTAAACTAAATAAAAATTAAATTCAAACTCCTCATTGTTAGTAATACAATTTAGTCCTATTGGTATTAATTTAATTTCTTGCTATATTTTATATCTAAAATAATATTTTATTAGCTGCTTAAGTATGTAATCTCATGTACTTATCGTATCGTTAACGACTACGCAAGTGCAGGCAAAAACGTGTTTTGGCAGGTAAAATAAGTACCTACTACGGCTAGGACTTACTTGCACCTTATCGCGTCGTATGTGGGGGCAGTGACTCCGACTCAACGACTCCAACTCTGACTCGATGAACCCCGACTGAGAGAGTGAGTCAGCCAGGCACAGCGTACTTACGTACTATAGTACGTGAGCCGTCTGCTGTAAGGGGCTTCAGCCCTTTAAGCGAACTCCGGCAGATTTATCCTGAAACTCCGTGTCTTACCCGGTCAAGCCGGACCCCGCTAGCTGATGTCTCCTACGTTTAGTTTGTGTAATTGTAGAGGGAAGAAATAAAGATCATAACATGTAATTAAACTAAAAAATATCTTTCTTTCAAAATAAAAAAAAGACCCTCTACAAAATGACATGTTACATCACATGTAAACACAACAATTGAAATGCTTTCATATTTCTAGTTGAGCTCCAAGAATCAAGGAAAAAATGTTGTGTGGGTTTCTTAAGTTTATCATATGTCTATGGAACCACAAACCTTCTAAACAAATTATCAGAAAAACTCGTGGTCATCAGGATTTTTGAGTGAAGATACAGTAAACAGCAGAAGAAGACACTGATTTAGGTATCATAGTGACACCGTAACTTAATACTAGGACTGAAATTGTACGAGAGTCATTGAATAAGTAACAAGATGAATTTAATTAATACCGCTCAAAAACAGTTTATTCAGTCAGTACAAAACTTTGGTTACTTTTTAACATAGTCCCCAGCAATACTTATACACTTGTCCCATTTGTCTGCTAATTTGTAAATTCCCTTTGCATAGACTTCTTTGAATTGACCTAAAAGCCACTTTTGCTCCTGATTTTTGACCTCTTCATTGGATTGAAAATATGTCCTTCTTAGACCTTTCATAAGGGTTCCAAACAGATGGAAGTCTGATTGAGCAAGGTTAGGGCTATAGGGAAATGTGCAAGTATCTTTCACCCCAGTTTCTGATGTTTTTCTTTCATCAGTTGTGCCTTATATGTATGGGTGTTGGCATGAGGCAAAATTATGCCTTCAATCAAGAACCCGTGCTGTTTCGTTCAAATGACAGATCTTATCTTTTTTGCTGTATGTCACAGTAGTGGCTTTTGATTGTTCTTTGGCCTTCAAGAAAATCGTAATGAATTGGTCCCTGATAGTCCCAGTATACTGTACCGGCAGAAGGCTGGGCCTGAACTTTTTGCGAATAGAAGTCGTATACTTCCATTCAAGGCTCTTGTCTTTTTGACTCTGGCTCATAGTGGTGAATCCATGCTTCATCTCACGTTACAATTCTTTAAAAAAACCTTCTTCAGTTGAATATCTATATTTCAACTGTTAAGTGATTAGAAGCCAGGTTTCTTTATGATCATCCGTGAGTTGTCTGGGCACACATTATGCACAGGTTTTTTCTTTTGTACTGCAGCTTGTGAATAATTTTATTCATAGTTGCAACACTCATGTTTAATTTTTACATTTATCACTTCAACAATGATACGCCTATTGTCCCAAATTAACGCATCAATCCGACATTCGAGAGAGGAAGGCCCAACCATGCGTCGCCCACTGCGTTGCTTTTGTTGCCATTTTAAAACTGTTCTACCCATTTGTAAATGTTCAATCAGTTCAAACAATTGTCACCGAACACTTTTAACTTTCGTGGATCTTATCTTCCATGACTAAACGTCTGATCATGGCACGTTGCTCTTACACAGTGCAATTCTTGAGCAGACTCGTTATTGTTAACTGAATAAATTTTAGGCTATATGTATAAAATATGATGGAATAGGTGATCAGAGTTACATATGGATCAATTCAGCCGTTTTTGAGCAGTAGTAAATTGTCTTGTTAATTATTGAATGACCCTCGTACATAGCTTTGAAGTCAGGCACAGATTTAATTGCATTGTCTCCAAAATAGGCATATATATATATATATATATATATATATATATATTTATATTATATATATATTTATATTATATAAATATAAATAAATATATATTTGCAAGTTGAAAGCTGGTTCAAGAGTCATATATAACCAACCCCAGTTTATCTCCTTCACACTCTTTTTTTACCTAAGTTGAAAAATACAACTGTGTTCAAAAGTTGCTATTATTTATATCTATACTCTACATTTACCACACGTATAATGACACCAGTATACGGAGGCTCCCCAGTATTACAGCAACCAACGAAGTAAATCACTTAGGGATCGTGATAGACGAAAAGCTATCCTGGGAGGGGCAAGTAAACAAGCTCTGTAAAAAACTTAGCTCAGCTATCTTCGTTATAAAGAGGATCAAGACAATAAGCACTCAAGCAGCCAGCAAAACCTCATATCATGCACTGTTTGAGTCGCACCTGCGGTATGGCAATGTGCTATGGGGAGGCTCAACAGCAAGAAATATGCAGCGCGTACTGATCCTGCAAAAGAAAGCTGTAAGAGCAATATCTGGCCTGGGCACAAGAGACAGCTGTAGACAATCTTTTAAAGACCTAGGTATCCTCACTGCACCCTCACTCTACATCCTGGAGACAATAATGTATGCCTCTACACAAGACCTGCCTAGTCACCAAGACAGACATGCCTATCTTACCAGAAATGCTGCAAACTATGCGTTACCTCCACACAAGACAGCACGATACGAGACGAAGCCAACCTATGCTGGAGCAAAATTCTTCAACCGCCTACCAGAAGCACTCAAGAGTACCAGCCGTAACCTGCTCAAGAAGAAGCTAACTGCCTGGCTGCTAGGGAGATCGTTCTACAGCCTTGAAGAATTCTTGACCTGGAGAGAACATGAACATTGACCACTTAGTATCCACTGCTTAGTGTCCTCTGACAAATTATTCAAATGCTTCATATCCTATACTGTTTGACACCAATTCAGATCTTGAAGATCTTGTATTAAGCCTACTCAATAAACTCAATAAACACCATGTCTCTCTCATTTTAAAAGAATAGATACAATACAAGTGATAATTGCTTAAGGAATAAAGAAAGGACCACAAATTCAACAACCTCTTTGTCAATGCTACATAAATAAAAGAAAAACTGTTAGCTGCTGCAAAAAGTTGGTTTAGTATATTTGTATAAATCAAAGAAATATAATAATTTATTAAGTTTAGCATTACTGGTTTGTAGCTTTGACTAAAAGAAACATCTTAAGATCAAACTTTGAAATAGCAAAATTACTGTCAATTGTTTATGTGTGTCATCAACACCTGAATTGAGTATTTTACAAGTTCAGAGTTGGTTATGAAACAACTGTATTCAACAGTGGTAAGGTCAAGCTGTACAAAAAAATAGCATTTCAAAAATACACTCTACTGATGACAACAAAACTCTTTGAAAAAAAAAAAAAACAATCTACTACCTTTAATATCATTGACTTTCAAGAAATGTTGTAGTAATTAGTTATTGTAGTTGCTTAAAAGTAAACCTATCCAGCTCTGCTATTGCAATAGGCTATCATGTAAAAAACTCACTTATGGTTCCAAGAAAGATAGTACATGATACTTAAAGAAATTACATTGTCCATAAACCAAATAGAGGAAAAAGGGGATAGAATGCACTTCCAAAAGCCCTATACATTTAAAAATATATGTATAAAAGCAATAAAACTTGTTGTAAATGCTGAGTGAAATGTTTTGCTTTGAATTAATCCTGTTTAATTCATTTAAATTTAGGTTTATTCAGATTTATTACTTACCACTCCCCCCCCCCCCTGTTAAGGTGTACTCTTCAATCAGATTCATGACCCCCTGCCAAGCCAGGCAGCGCGTAGGCTGGGACTCTTGTTCCTTCTGAGGTAGGGTCTCTGCAACAAGCAGAATGGCTACTAGTCATGTGTATGTCTAGCCCCAAGTGGGGCTATTGTTGCATTAAGTCGTGGTGAGTTGTTAATTGTGTAGTTTTAAATTTCTGTCACATTCGAGTAGTCTGGTTGGTTGAGTAGTGAAGTGGTAAGTCAGTTGGTTTTTGTTGTTGTTCTTTCTTCTAGGGTGGGTCATCTAGTATGACTTTCAGTTGTGGGATTTTTCATGGGTGGACGGCTTCCCTGGTTGCCCACTCACGGATGTGTTCCCACGGTGATTCAGCTGCCGCTGCATACGTGGCTCTCGCCTGGCCTGTGATGTATTCATGCAGGCTGGGTAGTCCTGCAGACCGTAGGACGACCGTGTTCCTGACGAACCATGGTGTTCCTACAAACCATTCGTCAGTTGGCGGAGCGTCCTGTTCTGGAAGGCTTCCAGTGCCTTTATGGTCGTCTTGGAAGTGTGTGGATACTAGGCTGGAGCCGCGTATGTCACGATAGGGCGAACTATCGTTTTGTAGAGTAGCAGCTTCGTGTTGGTAGGTAGTCCGGAGTGAGGTCTCAGTAAGGCCGACAGCCCTTGACGGGTGGTCATTCCGGGCGGATCCTCCCTTTGGCGGCAAGCCCAGTCGTAAGAGTCCTGTTGAGGACGACTCCCAAGTATTTGATGGACTTGGTCCACCTTAGTTGGTCCCCCTGCAGGTGAATCTTCTCACGCTGTGCTGGGTATTGTTGGTGTTTTGTGAAGCAGATAGCCTCGCTCTTCTGTGTATTGATCCTGACCTTCCACTTCCTCAGCCAGGGGTCCAGTTGTTCCATTTGTCATCTCATGTAGACACATGATTGGCGGATGGAGGCCGACTTACTATAGAACAGTGCGTCGTCAGCGAGGGACATCCTGGGATGTCATTTGTGTACCACAAGTACAGCACTGGGCCCAGTACAGATCCCTGTGGCACGCCCGTGGTGATGGGGCCGAGAGGACGACGCGGCCTGTTCCACAGTGACAAAGAACGTTCTGTCTGCCATGTACGACTGGAGGAGCCGAAACATACTGCGTGGAAGTAGACTGTGGGCCAAGCCATTTTATACTTATGCCAAATGAATTAACCAATTAAAACTAGTTTCAATACAGGATCAATATATTGACATAATGTATAATATGGTAGTGGCCGGGTGGTTCTTCATGTTTGAAGAACATGTTTTTCTAATGTGATATGGCGTTATGAAACAGCTACTGGTTTTTGTATAAGTAAAATAAAGGATGTTAAATTAGAAAATGTATGTGTCCATTAAATTGTGTATATTTGTCAAGTCTTTGAAGTAGAAATAAGGATCCTGATAGATGTCTAGTTTAATAGTCTGCAACATTTCTAAACTCTATTTTACCCTTAATATCACCAGTCCAGGACACGAGGTGGATAATGAAATAACCCTTATAAATAAGGTTTGGGAAAATTTCCTTCCTCCAGGACAAAAACTGGCATGTATTATATTATGAAATAAGTATGCCAATTGGACCAAAAATTAATTGGCATAACATTTTGGACGACATTTTTAAATGAGGACACGATTACCAAGAGCATCACAACATTTTTAATATATCACTTTATTTGGGAACTAGTTTGGAAATTTTCATTAGTATTTAAAGAAATTTGTAAAGAAAAATGTAAATAAATTGTCAAAAATTTTTAATATGATTTCAATATTCCCTGGGTAACTGTGTTCTCCTCTTTAAAAATGTCATACTTAAAATCATATGCCAATAAATAAAGTTGTAATTTTTATTTAAATTTAATATTGGCCTTATGGAGAAAAAAGTGGCAATTGTGATAAATATGTTTATTCGGGGCGACGAGACTGCCGAACATTCTCATGCTCACCCTCTGTTCCCAATGCTATTATTACACTAGTTCTTTCTGTATATTACAGGATTCAGGAATCAACAAGCTATAAGATTTTATTTAAACTGCAAAAATACTAAAATATTCTTAAAAAAATATTTTCTTTTTCACATTTTTATTGTATTGTATTAAAATTGTAAATTTCAAGTTATTAAACGAGAAAATTATGACAGCTTATTAAATAATGAACAAACATAAAGTTAAAAGATTTTTGAACATTTTTTCCAGTTTTATATGCAAAATAGCACTTGAAAAACAAACATTTCTTCATAAAAACTGATACTACTATGCACAACAAAACTGTACACATACACCAAAAATTATTTTATTATTCATAAAACTGTAAAGTATTACAATATCACTTGTAGTACTTCTATAACTTATTCTATACTGGCTGACATGATTTCAAAGGCCAATACATGAACTGAATTAACCTTATCAACTGTTATTTCTATTTTATACTGCTATTAGATGACATATACAACTAAAAATACAACACTTTTGGTTGGCAGTGTTGTGACGAATAGCGGAGTGTTTTTTAAGTTTTGTAACTGCGTAAGTGTATCTAAGTTATATTAGTTGTTAAAATTAATTTAAAAAAGTTATGAAAATGTCCACGAAGATAGTGTTGTAGAGTGTTTGAAAATTGCCTGAGTAAGGTAAATTGTTTATGTGAAATTTTGTGTTGGTTCTATGTGAGGGTTTAGTGTATTATTATGGAATATTCCAGAGTTCCTCGATACCGGAAGGCTCTCGGTCATGTCACTGTCCGGTGTTACGACCAGGCCCTGCACTCGGCTGCAACTTCTGCTGGAATACAATCGATGCTCATGGCCGAATATTGAGGCGGAAGACCAAGTACCACTGTCCCGAGTGCCAGACCAATCTGTGTATCGTACCATGTTTTCAGGTGAAAAACAGACTAGTACTTAAACAAGAGTTTATTTAAGATTTCCAAACATTCCAACTCTGTTAAAATGCATATTGAGTAATTATAAAAACTCAGTAGAGGCTCATCTACCCAAAAAGAATCAGGTTTGAAAAAGTATTTAATAAGGAGGTAGTGTTGAGCATTAAAAATGCTTCCAACTACGACTAAAAGTAAAGAACTTGTATGAAAATAAACCAGTGAACACAAATTAAGTACACAGTAGAATTACACTTTGATATAGTTTTTACTCCTATTTTCAATACCTTACAATACTGTTCATTGATTATCTGTAATTTATTAACTTTATTCAAGTGCCATAGTGCCTTGTTTCAAGAACCTGTAGTGAAAATAAAATTAACCCCAATTTGGATGGGGAATTGCATTGTGAAAAATCGTGTAGTACAACCTATACATTTTTAGGATTATAATTAAAAGAATTTTGGATAATTCTTGATTTATAATTTAACACATCCAATGTTTTTTTATATTGCAGTCATTCAAGTTTCTTGCATTTTAGCATTATAATTTTGATGTTAAGCAGCTTTAAAAATACAATAAATCTTTTTAAGGCAATTGTTTTATTACATTTTACTTAAAGTAAAAATTATCCAGCTCACCTAGACCAAAATCAATCTGAATTAATTAATTATTTTAAATTTTGTGAATGAAATCACAATAATATTATAGTTTAATTTGAGTCCATAATGCCTAATGTATTTACAATTAATTAATATTATTGTTCCGTACTTGTAAGTAAAATAGTAAAATATCACTATATATATGATCACATTTGGATCTTTATATAATTAAATATTAATAAAGTCTAACTAGATGTCATACCTTTCTTCAAATTAGTAAAGTTTTAATTGAGCCTATCAACAATAAGGCATGTTCCTAATAAAGGAAATCTTGTATTATATAAACTACCTTTGAATGTACTAGTTATACGAGGGGTATTAGAAAAATAAGGTTCCCTTTGCCGCCGAGACAGAATGCGATGTGATGGGTGAAATCTGGCGACACAGTCTTACTCATCAGCTGTCCCTCTCTCTATCCATACCACTCGCGCCTCGCTACGTCCAAAAGTGCCGGCCTAGCTGCCTTTGAAGATGGAGCTCTTTATCGTTGTTACCGCCAGATGCGAAATTCGTGCTGTAATACGTTTTTTAAATGCAAAACAGATTTCACCTATTGAAATTCATCGTCAGTTAATCGAAGATTATGGGAAAAACTGCATATCTGTTCAACACGTTCGGAAATGGTGTAGAGAAGTCAGTGAAGGCCGCATGGAAATTCACGATGAAAAACGAAGTGGACGGCCTTCAGTTTTGTCTTTTGGGACAGGAAGGGCCTGCTTTTGATCGACTTTTGCCTCATGGAACAACATTAAACTCTGACAGATATTGCGACACATTAAGAAAACTGAGACGCGCGATCCAGAACCGCCGGAGAGGAAGATTGTCCAGTGGCGTGAGGACGTTCTCCGTGACAACGCTCGACCTCATGTCTCACGTCAAACTCAAGAACAGCTGACAAAGTTTGGCTGGACTATTGTGCCTCCATCTCCCCTACAGCCCAGACCTAGCCCCAAGTGATTATCGCTTATTCCCAAAATTAAAGGAACACTTGGGTGGCCAACGCTTCAGTACCGATGATGAAGTCAAGGAAGAGATTACTCAATTTCTCAAACGATTGGTGGCAGAATTCTACAACATGGGGATAGAAAAGTTGCAACATCGTCTACAAAAGTGTTTGGACAGAAACGGTGATTATGTGGAAAAATAGCTTAACTTTTAAGTTTTAAATTGATGTATAACACTATGTAGAAATATAGAGCTGTCTATTTAAAAAAATCATGGGAACCTTATTTTTCTAATACCCCTCGTACAAGAGATAACCCATCCAATGGTATAAATTGAGGGACAACACAAGTCAATGCTGGACGCTTTTAGTGGTGTAACAGTCTGTATTGTGGCACACTCAGGCTGCATGAAGTGAACAAGTGATGAGTTGATGCCTCTGTTCGGGTTGGTTCCCTAGAATCCTTAAAGTAGTCTGCTTTCAAAGTGCAATGCTAGTAATCACTACCACTGTCTCTCAGCATGACACTACATTAATTATTAACAGAAAGGGTGGTTTTTTTTTAAAGCTTGTAAAAATCATGGAAGGAGGCTGAACATGCACACACAGTGGTCATTTGCAGCATCAGACCTCGGGACTAGCTGAACTAATTCACTGGACCTCAGCACACATGATCGATGTGAATGATTTATCTCCTGTGTAACTAAAACAATCAAAGCTACTATGTAGTAAAACCAAATATTGTAATAAAACGAAACTAAATTGAATATGGAAGACAGAATGTGTAGATACATAATCCAAAATGCCAGGTTTAGACCTTATTGGTACTAGCACACAATTTGAACAAAACTGATAAATTGCTTAGGCCAACTTTGGTGTACTGTACATTGACATCCATCAGTTTAGAAACATATCCTTCTGAATTTTATTATGACAAATTTAAAATGTGCATTTGTACAAGCATTCTTTAAACTCTATATGTTTAGAATAAGATGTGTTTTGATTTTTACCGAATTTAGAAAACATATACAAATAATGAAGGCATAGAATGGGTTATTTGAACTAATAATTTATATGATTAAAAATATATTCTGAAAAGTATGTACTAACAGTCAGTCATTAGAAACCGCCAGCCATAGTAATCAGCTCATTGTTATTGGTACACAGTAAAAAGCCTAATATAGCACATGATTATTGAATCTCAGTGTATGTGAGAAAGTTGTAGCTGATTATCACAAAATCTAGATTTTTTCCCTTCTCCAATCAATACATGTAATTGGTGACTTAGCTGATGGGAATTCTATTGTATAAATATTGACAGATCCAACATAAGTTATTTGTACTAGGATAAACATGTTGACAGCAACAGTGTCTGAAGAACTTGGGAACATTCTTATACAGAGTGATTACATATTTCCCATCATTAAACAATATAGCTTGTACAAAAAAGAAATTTAGGAATTATGTACAGGTGAGAACTACTTTTTTAGCATATTTATTTGAAGGTTTTTAAAATTCCTATCACAATGAGAATTTATCTTAGAAGTAACATAAAAAAGTAAAAAATTATATTTTGTAATTTTAATTCCCACAAGAACATCACCCAGTGCATGTAGCTGTAGACATCATATTTTGAATAAAATTCATGTCTGTATAGGCAAGAATCAGTTCAATGAAGGTACGTATCATTACATGGGATTTGTATGAGTGTCCTTGTAGTCACCCTGTATGCTGGCAGATTTTCTCTATAAAAATGTCTTAATTCTCTCTGATTTTGTATCTGCACACAGCAATTTTGCACTCCCAGCGAAGCCTGTTTTTTATATATATATATATGTGGTATATATACAGAGTGTACATAAAGTCCTGCACGGGTATAATATTTTCTGAACGATACCAGATAAATAAATAAGATTTGGTACATCAATACTACACCTAAAAATCTACTTTTTGAAGGAACTATCAGTTTTCTGTAATATTATGGGGACGTCCCGCAAGGAGTCAGAAGGAAATCTTAAATAGGAGCATAGGTCAATATGGACATCATTTTAAAGGGCTTGTCTAGCAGAGTTTAATGCCGCAGACCGCACTCAAAAAGATTGATCCAGTACAAAATGGCGGCTGTTCAAAGATTTTACTTGGTTACATTTTATTAGTAGTCATAACCCCAGTAAAGCAAAACTGCAACCAAACAAATACTGCAGCTAACTACTACATATGCTGGTCAGTTGTACAGAAGTGAATTATGACATTAGTTATCCTCAAGGGTTACAAATTTGGTCCTAATATATTGATAACGGGGAAAACCTGATAACAGTAACAATTAGAAATCTCAGCGACCTATAACGATCGGAAACACTTCCTGTTTTCATAAAGTGTTGAACAGTTCTCCCTACAGTTGTTCTAGAAATTGGCTGCCTCTCGTGAAAGTAGTTATTAAATAAATGGCATGCTTCTTCGTGTGATCGTCTGTTATTTCCCCAACCAACCATCATAAAAGTGTTATACGTTCACGTTCGTCAAGCGACATAGTGTAGTTGAAGAACTACAAGCAATACGACAAACTCTTTTGTACTAAAGCTGTACCAACGCCGAGCGTGGCTGCTGCTTGGACAGGTGACCGCTGAGCGATCCTGTCCTTGCAAGCGGCCCGCCTGCCCGGCCATTGGTGGTGGTTCGGAAGTCACCTTTATGCCGTTGGTCCCCAGGTTAAGTGTTAGAGAGGGCTTCTTAGCCCTAACTTCGCCTGGTAAAATAAGACATTCTTTACTTTACTGATAAAATGGATGGACAGCACTACTAAAACAAGAAAACTAGAATAGCCTACTATGAATAGACTGGCTAATAGGAAAGTCCTAACTGCGACCCAAAGATAAGAGATTTCTAATTGTTACTGTTATCAGGTTTTCCCCGTTATCAATATATTAGGACCAAATTTATAACCCTTGAGGATAACTAATGTCATAATTCACTTCTGTACAACTGACCAGCATAATGTAGTGGTTAGCTGCAGTATTTGTTTGGTTGCAGTTTTGCTTTACTGGGGTTATGGCTACTAATAAAATGTAACCAAGTAAAATCTTTGAACAGCCACCATTTTGTACTGGATCAATCTTTTTGAGTGCGGTTTGCGGCATTAAACTCTGCTAGACAAGCCCTTTAAAATGATGTCCATATTGACCTATGCTCCTATTTAAGATTTCCTTCTGACTCCTTGCGGGACGTCCCCATGATATTACAGAAAACTGATAGTTCCTTCAAAAAGTAGATTTTTAGGTGTAGTATTGATGTACCAAATCTTGTTTATTTATCTGTTATCATTCAGAAAATATTATACCCGTGCAGGACTTTATGTACACCCTGTATATGTGTGTGGTATATATATGTGGTATATATATTTATATCATGGTGTTTTGTACTCCTACCTTGAATAAATAATAAATGACAACATATTTTAAAACCTTAAAATAACTCATTCACTATGAAAACATGCACTTAAATAATAATGGCATCTCTAATTATACAAATGAATAACAATTTTTAAATTGCATATTCCATCATCTAATGATATTGGTAATAAATTGTTAAATATTGGACAAAAGAGTAACAAACTTTTGTAGAAAATTATAAACATACTGACCTTCAAGGCGTTTGTGCACTGGTAAAAAAAACTCATCGATATATTTCCTAAACCGACCCATGTAGTAAAACATTAAGCTTTTTAACTAAGGCTATCTTATTGACTGAGCCTTAGCGAAGCCTATCACTCAGACTGGAAAATTTCATTTATGTTTGTCCACATAACTTTTTGAGAACCAACTGACCAATAGACTTGAAATTTTGCATAAAGCTTCATTTATACATGTAGAACACGAGTTCGATGATGGTGGATATAACTACTTGTGATTTTGCTGAGCATTAGCATATATTTTTACATCGGTCTTATGGGTAACCATGATGGAAATGAGAAAATAGCTGAATAATTAGATTTGTAAAGAAACTATGCATAAATACAATCATATGAGATTTTAACAAGTGAGACGTGTTCATAGAGTTAAAAGGAAATATAATAGACTGGAGTCAGTGTTTAAAGTTGGTGACAATATTTGAGCTCAAAACATTTTTACATTTTAGTACTCTCGCTAGCTTACTGGAACTTTTATTTTAACACTGCTATAAAATGTAATTTACTGAACAAAGATGTGATTATATCATGGCAAGATATATCGAGAAAGATTTCATCTGTACACTTTGCATGAACCTTCAATTTATTTATATATGGACAAGAAAGAGTTCCAAGATGATGCATGTTTAACCATGGAATTTGGCTGAGCGTTGTTGATGGCTATCGCTCAGTAGGCTAAGACAATTTGTCTTTTGTCTGCCGGGGAATGTAAATATTTCTTTTCGGTTTTATTGTGTGTATGTCTGTCTTATATGTCCACAGTACATCTAGAGAAATGTGTAACAAAACATTGTGAAAATTAGTATTTTTGGCACCATTTCTCAACCATCCAAGATAAAACCAAACTTTAAATACAAAACATTTTAGATTTTAAGAGATCTATTGATAAGTATAATGACAGTCATGCCTTACTATTTGATTGTTAAAATTTTACATGTTTAAAATGTCCTAAATTTGAACTATTTAAAAATATTGGAAATGTGCCAAAAAGTTACAACTGTAACATATTTTTAGAAAGAGTACTTCTTTGGTAACCTTGTATAAAAAGTTTTAACAAGGTAATGGTAAAAAAAACTAAAATCACACAACTTTCATGTTTTATACCACTCTGTATACAAGATGCGAAATAAATTAAAACTTTTTAAAAATGATCAGTGAATAAGAGACCTTTAAAATGAGGTACGAATTGTACATTTTAAAATCTTTCATAAATGACTCCTATCCCTCCAAAAGTGCCATTTTTGGTTGTTAAAAATTATTCTTTAAAATGAAGAAAGTAGGTTTCTTGGTGTACACTATATATAATATGTGTGTGTGTGTGTAGGACAGGTGGTCTACCTCACCCTGTCTGGATTTGAAATTTTACATGTAACCTTAATGAAGCCTGTTTGAATACGATCAGTTTTTAAAGTGTGTTGTGGTCCCATGTTGGCTGTGTCATATTGCTCCAAATCGGTGTTTAAATAATGATCAAACTTCCAATTCCTACGTCGATGTGTCTTATGCTGTGGAAATTGTCTGTAGTGTTGTTGGAAGTATACTGAGTGTTAGTGAAGGTACACGTTATATGTCACTAGCACTAGGTCTATATTTATCTCAGGTTTTAAGTAGGTTAACCCTTTTAATGCCAGCATAAATTTTTCTTGTGTAGAAAAATATGCCAAGCCAATATCAGATTGACATGCGACAAATGCCAAGCCTATTTTGTAGAAAATGCAGAGTTTTGTATAAAAATTCATATGTTTGTAATTTATTGTCATAGTGTCATGGAAATGGTCTTGTTTTGTTTGTATTTAGTTCCATTATTGAAAAAAATAGTTATTTAAAACTTTTCAAAAATGGAAAAAAAAATAAAAATAACAAAATATCATTGAAAAAAATATTTTTTTTTAATTTTTAGTTTGTTCTATAATAAGATAGCTTAAAATTAATACCAACAATAATTTCCATATTTTACATAATAACACAGTTAATTGTTAGTACACACACAAAATTTCAAGTACTTACCTCAATAAATACAGAAGTTATTTTATATTTTCCAGATATATACATATCTTGAAAAATCACTTTATTCTAACACGTCTATAGTCCTATTGGTTTTGAGATCATACATTGTTCTAAGTCCAATAAAACACAATGAAAACTCAAAAACAGAAAATTTATAACTTATTACTATGTAGTGTATACTATTGTGATGTATATTTACAAGAACTATATACAATTTTCCGGTGTAATGTTCTAACACCTGTGGTCACCAAAGCATGTCGGATGGACACCTTTCTTACATGCTTTACAAACAGTTTTTGTTCTCTTTCTTCTTCCTCCAGTACTGGTACTTTGCTTGCTGCAAACACAACAGTTTCTTAGCAAGATCCCAGGAAGAGATTCTAGGCCAAAGGGGGGATTAGCTCCAAGATTGTCACCCCCTCCCATATCCGGGTTGGGTCGATGAGGTTGAGACTTCTGCCTAAGCCACTCACTGGAAAGATCTTCAATTATTGAAGATGTAAATTGAAATCTTGTCAATATTTTCCCTGAACTATTTTCACTGTAAATTATGTAGGCATTCAGTACCATTCTAGAAAATAAATTGAACACAACCTTCTTCCAATATTTGACGGTCCGACGTTCGTCTAAATAACAGTACAACATTTGGTCGGATCCGTCTATGCCGCCCATATACATGTTGTATGAGTTTATCATTTGAGGCTTTATTTTAGGATTGTTCTCGTGCCTTTTTTGTCTTCTAACTTGTTTGGACTGTGCTGGTTCTTTAGTAGAAAGTAGCAAAACTGGATTTTTTTGGGAAGCCTTCTCACGGTAACCTAACATCAACATATTTTCTTGTCTCATGTATAACTTTTTTCCAACATCAAACTTTTCTTTGAACTGATGAGGTATCCCTTTTCGATTGCTCCGTAAAGTGTCTGTCATGTACGTAAGGTTTTCAAATAAAAATTTAGCCAAAGGAAAGCTGGTAAAAAAATTGTCCATAAAAACGTGATAACCCTTTTTTAGATACTGTCCAGTTTCTAAAAGTTTCCGAACAACATTGAAAGCAAGGCCAGTTTCTTTATCTTTATTTTTACTACCCCTATAGCAGAAGAAGGCCAAACAATACTTTGTCACCGAGTCGCATAACATCCACATCTTTATGCCCCAGCGATGGTGGTGCTTGTTAGGCAAGTATTGCAATATTTGCGAGTGGCTCTTTGTTCCTATTAGACTTTCGTCTACAGAAATCTCCCGATGAGGTGTGTAGTGAGTTCTGAAAATCCTATTGGCATGTTCTAACAAAGGGGCAAACTTACCACAAGGATCATATTCAGGATGTCCTGGTTTCGCTAACAATCTGTTATCTGCAATGTGGAAAAACTGTAGGAGACACTGAAACCTGTTCCGGCTGAACATTTTTCCAAACCAAGGTGTGCTAAGTGAGCCAGTTAGCGACCAATAGCTATCAATTGTAGGCTTTTGAATTATTCCCATATTTAATATAGTAGCTATAAAAGCTTTCATTTCATGCATAGTTACCGGTTTCCATTGTTGAGCTCTAGAGGAAGGTGATAGTGTTTGGGCATGGGATGCAATGTATTCTCGGGCATATTGATTGGTTCTAAGCACAAAAGAATTGATCAAATTTACTGTAAAAAATAAATTGAAATATGAAATCGGTGGTGAATCATGTGGAGGACAATGTTTTGGTCCAGGTAGTTCATCAAATGCAAATGTGGTTTGGGAGTGGGTGTCATTATTTTCCTCAACTACGTTCCAGTCAGAGCCAGGTATATTTTGATTTGGGATATTTTGATTTAGTATATTTTGATTTTGAACGTTGTTTAGGCCTACATTATTAATTAGTACATCTGTAAAATTAGATATTACATCTTCGATAACTTCATTTACAGAAACATGGTCTTGTACATCAAGTCTACGTTTACGTCTGATATGTAGTCTATGGTTGTCATCTCCTTCGTCTGACGACTCTTCTGATTCTAGGCCTATATAGTCTGGGTCAGCGTCCGTATCGTCATTATATTCTTCCCCTAGACCCACAGAATCCTCAGATGCAATTGATTCATTTTCAGAATCAGAAAGATTGTTCACAAAACCATCACTATAGTCTGAGTCATTCAAGACTTCAATTCCACTTCCTAACAAACTATTTACTAATGTATTTTCACTAACTGGTGATCTACTCCTCTTACTCATCTTCGAAACCAATATAAACACCAATAAAAAGAAAAAGTGTTATACATAATATCTTTATAAAACAATAAATCATCTACAGTAACCTCAACACACTGAGCTGTCAGTCTCACTGAAGTGACCAAAACAACAAAAGTAAACAACTATATTTTCATAGATTATAATACATAGAGTAAAATCCAAAAAGGATAAAATGAGGTTTACTTATGTTCTATGTAACCTCTAGACACTGCATAATACGTTTTGTGAGATTTGATGTACATTAAATGCCTGTAAAGTAAGTTTAAACGAACGATCTTTATAACGATCGTCGGCAATTTTCGCAGTGCCATTGACGATCGCTATATCGATCGTCGGCAATACTCGCAAATATGCCGACGATCGCTATATCGATCGTTGGCATTAAAAGGGTTAAATGATAGTTCAAATTGAATATCACTGTATTGAAGGCTCTGGTAAATATGGTTATTTATATCAGGATAAAGTTCACAAATGTTCACTGGGTCCTCATCAATCACTTTGATTTTAATAAATTTTGAAATGTAATATTCTTTGAGCTAAAGCTTATTTTCTTTACTTACCACACTTCTTCCCAGATGGAATAGTCAATGATATTAAAACAAAGCAAATCACTTTGATGTCAATTTATTTTGATGTGATACAAACAACTAATTGTATTCACTTTACTTTGTTGTTAATTTATTCACTAAAACAATATCCCATCGCCTGGTTATAACTTTCAATGTACTATTGCACAATTCCGTATTGCATCACTACCAGGTGGATCTACACGAGTACACGTCCTCCCTGCTTCAGCTCTCAAGACAGAAGAAAGATTCTCTCGCCAAAACCCCGCGTATCGGCTCAAACAATGCTCATCCCCTCTCCCGTTCAAATCAGCGTCTTCACGATTGAATATAATTTAATTCTTTTCTCATAATTATTGAATTTTATCACGTTCACTATAATTAATCAATTTAAGTCTTTCTATTTTCTTTTATTATCTTTCTATCGCTTTTTATTTAAATTTTTGCAACATGTGCTTTCTGAAGTCATCAATACGCAAGTCATTTTATCCCACAATTGGCTTTTTTGCGTAATTTTATTTGGTACTTTTGTAAAAACGAATTTTGGTTATGTTTAACTCATTTTAATTATTTGAATTTGTTCCCGTATAAAGTTTAACATATTTCTCCATTATTAATTAAATAAATCTCAATTCCGATAACATGTGATTTACTTACGTCACAGTCTGCTAATTCCCCGTGAATATTTAAATGTCGTAATTTGACCTGTCACATGTTATGCAACAGGCGGTGTGGCATACCCTTACCTTGTGTTATTTATGTAGCAACATCTGTTTCCATTCCTTTTCACACCCGGTTCAACTGCGCTAAGTATAGAATAGAATATTATATATTTATTTCGTTGACAATATATATTACATTGTATTGCAATAGTAATTAATTGTTCTTGGTATTTATCGTAAAAAACTAAGTTAAAAGCTGCATCCTGAGGGATTTATCTGGCTATATTATATTACAAAACACTCTAACATTATCACAACAAAACCCACTAAGCACATGACCATTTAACAACAACAATTTATGCTCATGATTCGTTGTATTTGATCATATAGAACAATGTCAGAAATCACAGTAAGACAGTTAGACGCATTCGGTCAAAATGACTCATTAATTCACTCCCATGTTCACTCTTATTTAACGTAAACTGGTGTGCAAAAATCTCCACCCCTGCATAAAAAAATGTCGTGTCAGTCAAAAAGACAGATATATAATTGATGGTGAGTAACTTAACGATGATATCATTCACACAGAAGATTGAGTTAAACTGCAGACACCTGCTCAAGCCACTGTGGAAAACCGACTTAGTCATACATTTCTTACCTTGATGTCTGTGAAAATACATATGATCCATTGTAGTGCCCATGCATAATAAGACTCTTAAATTTAGTGTTGTACATCTAGAAATGTTATAGTTCTAACTTGTAAAATTCATTATTTAGAATAATTTCACATTAAGAAATGAGTCTGATTATGAACTATTAGTTAATGCAATCCTAACAAAATCATGTAGCTTCAAGATTAGTCTGTCGTGGAATTTCCTATTCTTGCCAATATTATCAGGTATATACTGTATGTGTATCTATAGGGAGAACTTGTAGAAGTTGTTATAGAAGAAAGTCTGGGTTGATTAATTATAGCGTACATTATTTTTTTATTTATTACGATTACCACAAAATAATGGCAGATATACTTCAAATTTCTCTTTCCTTTTACTACATCATCCTTTAATAATAATAAATTGAAACAAGGAATTGTCTAGATATTTTAATTTAACGAAATTGGTCAAATAAAATTTCTAAATTAATACATACCCTATTATCATATTTGATCAAAATATTGATTTTGATCTTTGTATTTTACAGGAGTACCATGAAAGGCATGGAACAGGCACTGGTCTGACAGACTCCACGTCACCTTCCGGCACGGTAGTCCCTACTATAATGAAAACAAGCTCAATGGGTTAAATTTTGTTTGTGATTATGCTGTGCTAAGTGTACACACAAACAAAACTATTTTTAATATTGTGTTGTTATTGAATGTAAACAAATAGTTATTTGACTTTTTTTAAATAATCAAGAGCTTAATGGCAGTGCTGCTTTAAAAATAATTTGGATAAGTAGTTTTTTTCGAAAGGTTCATTATAAGATTGAAGAAAAATAGAGTAACATGTTTGAGTCAGCATAAGAACCTAATGGATACAATTTGAGGTTGCATTCTGTTACTTGGCACTCTCTGAAATTGAAGGTACAAATGTTCCAATTTTGACATGAAGACATCTCCTGAAATACTCTGGGTGAGTGACATGTCTCCTTGCTGACAATACTAGAAATATTAAGGGTACCTGTTGATCAAGAAATCTATTTTACAGAATGAACTGAATTAGCTCTAACATAACATCTACTCTCTTGTTCTGTTGCTGTTGAAATTGAGTTCTCTTTTTTCTTGTTGATATTTTCATATCCCTTTCTTCAAAGTTAACCAAATTGAATTTTGATTTATATCACTTCTTCATAATTCTTGAGCCTAAGTGCTCTGCTCTGGCAGTTTTGGTGATGGGTTTAAAAAAATCTGATTTTAAGTTGAAAGGATTTGTTGTTGGTCTAAGATTTCTTATTTAATGACTAATAGCAATGATTTAATCTGATGCTGAGTTAATCTTCCCCGTGAATTAATCTTCTCTTCTTAATATGAATTGTGTATTGGGGTGAGGGAAATCCTCTTAATTTTCTTTTATAGGTCCTTCCGACATCTTTATTTTTATTCAGTTATTTGAGGTCTAAGATTTAATTTCCCATATTTACCAAAGTAAATATTGGAAAATGTTTTTGTTTTCAATAATGATTTATTCATGACAACAAGAGTGTTTCTTCTTTGTTTTAAAACAGAAAGAAGAAGAATCTCATTGATAATGAAAGGAACAATTAGCATGAAAAATCATTCTTGGCACAATAGAGCTAGAATTGTTATATGGGAACCAGATACTATACTTTGAGTATAGGTGAGCATGGGGATAATGGTCATAATGAACTGTTTAGTCACACTTTGGTTATATGGGGCCCAAAAAGTATCTTTGGCAGAGAGTTCTGGGAGGGTTATGAAAAAGAACAGATTGGGAGAGACAGGAGCCCACTTACACATGATGATGATGATGCTAGTCTGTTCAAAAAGAACAACCATTTAATACTGTTAGCTTTAATATTCAAAATATACATAACAAGATGGACCTAAATATCTCAAGTTGTAGCAGCACTTCACCTATTATGTATAATTTGATATACATTTTTATGAATTAAATCACTAAATAATACAGTTCAATCCAATAAAATTTGCAATGATAAAATAATAGTACAAAAACTGCAGTTATTAATTAATTTTAAGCTGTATAAAATTTTACAAAAAAAAATTGACAAAAATATATCTTAAACCCACTCTCTAAAGTTAAACATTAGAGATAGTTATTTAAATATTAATTTTAAACAAGTCACTCTATTAATACCTGGTTTTTTATTGATTCTAAAGAAGTGTATGATTTAAAGCAATTTTACGTGTTCTTTCAAGACATTGTAACTAAAAGAAACATGTCCGTCCATTATGGCTTTTGAAATTTTCTTGCTAATATCTTTATAATTTTTAACTAAGATTTATGTAAACTCGGGAATGTCTCATGAAGTACTGCAGCGTGATCTCTAAATGGCTATTTGTTTACATTAAAATGTTGAAGATTGAGAAGCGAGTGGATAGAACCAAGCTACAATACCAAGAATCTTTCGTGTGACTATGATATATTAAGGATATGGAATCAACAAAAGAATATTGTTACAAGTATGGTGTTTAGTTTATTATATGTTTATTGTAATTGTTAAAAGCGCTTTTATTGTTAATATTTATACTTGGAAGAGTTAAAAGTAATCCTATATATATTTTTAGCAGATGTAATATTTAATCTCGTGTAATCTCTTTATCTTCAAAAGATTCTATTTTCTTACAGAAAATTTGCATATCAGTTAATTGTAAGCAATAGGAAATAAGTTTAGTTATATGAGCTATATATTTTACTAACAATTTTTTTTTATTTACGAGAAAAATTATTGTACAACAAAAATGATATGTTGCCAAGGACAAACAAATGTGAACTCAAACGCCATTGGAAGTTTTATGGAAAAACAGTAAGAGATGTTAAAAGCATTCTGTAATTATTTGATCTAGATTCACGGCTCATTGAACCACTTCTGCTATTCTCCCGTTAGAACCTAATTACTCTAGATGCATTTAAAGTTTAGGTTAATACAAAAAGAAACAAAATAGTGTTGATATGATGAGATTTTACACAAATTAGATGTGATTTTTTTCAGTGTTAAATGTAAAGTCAAAGTGTAAAATTTTATAGTTTTGATATAATTAGAGTTTTACAAGAAATATTATTTCTAATTAAGACTATTTAAGTAAATTTATATTATATTTTGTGCTGTGAGTCTGTTCTTATTAATCTCAGAGAAGCTGCTGTGGATTAACAAATAAATGTATTCCACAGCATAATCTCCTCTTACAAATAAATACATAATTAATAGCCACTTTATAAAAATTGGAAAGCAAATCAATTTCAGCAAAATCTGTCAGGGAATTAACTCAGAATCTCTAAAATGAGAAAGAAATTTGATTGGTTAATTACTGTTAACATTATACTATTTATTGTTTATATTTAGTTTTGACAGTCCAAGATTTACACCAGATTTCATACAAATATGCAGAATTTTCAACTAATAACAAATTTAAAGTGTAATATTTTACATTTTAGTAAATTTTTTTAATGTATTCTTAATTTTTGCTGGTGAATATATTCTTATGTTAAATAAATAAGTGGAAGTTAAGATCAAATTAAAAGATTTCTTTGGTATAAAACAAAACTGACAACATTTAGTCCAAGGTACCAAGGTACCATTGACTTGTACGCCAACAGCAATGTTTATTGTAAGATTTTAAACTATACTCACAGTGGTATGTATGTTAACTAAAATATAGAAAACTGAACAGAATTAACGTACTTAATTAGATATTTATAAAGTATAATTTCGATTACAAAATGCTCACTATAATTTTAAAGTGTAACAATAAAAGATTAAGCATTAAACACAGTCACTGAAACTATTTTTGGTTTAACTAAAAATGTCATAATAATCAATATTCTCATATTGTTTTAAACTGTAACAAACGCCTAGACAGATTTCTCGTGATGTTTGATTTTTATTCATAATAAATTAGTGTTAATGTTATATTTTGAACTAAATTTATAGTATGTAAAGGTTACAAGAAATCATAATAGAAAGAAACAATGTACCTGAAGTATTATGAAAGAGTTTGGGAGATAAAAACAAGTACCTGCTAAAAATGATTATGTGATTAAATCATAAGGTAACTGTTAATAAATCTAATCTGAATAAATGTATTGGTTTTATTTATGTACCTTGATGTTGTTGGATCATGTACTATTTATGTATCCCCACCTTTCTCTAAGAAACACAAAGAAATAATGGTGAACAGTTACTGTGCAATGTGGATTAATAATTTCTACCTCATTAACTTCTCAAATCTAATCAATTGTCTACATAGCTACATTTCAGATCATTGTGAGCATTAAAAACACAGAGATACATGCACACAAGTTGTAGAACTGCATTTGTCTTATGCAAAAAACTATTTAAATTATAAATTTAGAGATAAGTCTCTAAATTTTACCACAATTGTACCCTTTAAAACAATATAATCATATTAATATTTAACTATACTAAACAAATTAAAACACCAACCCTATGGAGGAATTTAAGTGGATATCAAAGTCACACGTTGCTAAAAATTTAAAATAATTATTTGTATTCAAAATTGTATATATTATTTGAAAGTGTAGAAAAACGTGTATATAGTACAAGTTAACCCATTGAGGAAGCAATTAACTTAACCTGTCTAGGACTGAATGTTTGAATTGATTTTGGCAAAAATGCATGCATGTACTAATAATAATGAAGAATGAGTTTGGATACAGATAAATTAGTCAATGTTTCAGGATGTTTTAGACTATTTGGTTGTTCTACAATAGTGTTTATTGCTTTCTCCAAATAATTTATTTAATTTTGTTGTATATATTTACAAATTTGTTTAGTAAAAAAAAGTAAAAACAACTGTCAATATTTTATTACTCTTTATTTTTATTTGTTTCAATACTTTTTTATTCAAAACAGCACAATGTTTTTTACATAGAAAACTAGTTTTTATTGGATCACTTAATTGTAAAGCATAAGAAAACAATCAAAATTCACTTACATCTTTTCACTTTTTTATGATTTTATGAGAAGCTCCTGAATTAGTTGTTTGGGAGATGAGATAAAACTATTGGTTACATTCAATGGTTATTATTAAAATGATAATTAAAATAAACTATTTACATTACATACAATGACCATTCATTTACTTTTTTTTAAGTTCACTTTTGTGTCAGTCTTTGATATCTCAATATCACTGTCCAAGTATCTGTCTACTTCTGAAGTATGTAAATTGTCTTTTCCCATGGTGTAGTGGAAGAACTAATACCTCATTTGACAACTATAAAAAGTTAAACACTAAACATTAAGATACAAAGAATATAAGCAAAACATTGATGTGACGAAAATTGAGCATATGGCAAAATGTAAACAATAACAAAACAAGGTAATTTATTAGTTGTGGTTCCAGTGTGCAAACATAATGAATCGAAAAAATGCACGAGGGCATAAAACTGCGATCTAGCGAGAAAATAAACAAATACGTGATCGATAAGCATCTAGTAAGAGCACAATGAGTGCCACTATAATTCAGTCCCGCTTGGCCGCAAACAAGTGACGCTCGGACAAGTTCCCCAATAGGTTAATACAGTTTTCGCAATAATGAATGTATAAGGTCTATCTAAAAACTCCTGTAAGGGAATATTTATTGCCATGTATGGATGAAATAAAATGAAAAAATAAATAAAGTTATTACTTCCGCATAACTTATTTGTCTCTACTAAGAGGTGACTTATTGCCATGCACTGAAACTTCTAGGTTGTCTCTATCTTGCTTCTCTATCATTGTCTTAACCTAGACTATAAGTAAAATGTTTTCTGAAATTTGATAACAATTAAATAGTTATTGTGTTTGTTCTTAGTTAGCAGAAAGCATATCGCATCCAGGAAGACTGGTCCCAATATGCTGTGGCCACAAATAATCCTTGAAAACAATCTACAAAATCCTGGATTACAGAATCATACCACTAGCAAAATATAAGTTTAGACTTAAGATCTAATTATCTACACTAAAACCATAGTGAACTTCTAAAATGAAATGGACATAGGTAATACACACTTTGGTCAAATAAACATGAATATTTTATTTCTAATATACAAACTTTGATTTTAATAAAATACTGTAAGCAGTATTACATCATCTGTAAATAGATATACAACCATACATACACATTTATATATATTTAAATGATACTCAAAGTATCAATACTTTTCCAGTATTTTTTCCAAGATGAATTCTTTTTATAACTTTCTTAATCTTGCACATGATCGTTTTCATCCAAAGGAAGTAAAAAATGCACTTCAAGATGGCGAACATTAAAATGTTGGAAGAAGAATGGTTATATATAAGTTATGTGTATAACTAAAAACAAAATAAGTGTTTTAGAATCCTCAGGTAATTTATAGTAATGTTTGTTCTTACGTATTTTTTATATCTCGTAAGATTTCCAGTTAGTGGGCATACAAAGATTTATGTAGTATACAACATTGGAGGAATAATAATTGTGAACACAGTAACTACTGTAGTTCTTAACGGATTCAGACTAAACATGGTACAGAGAGTTGTGTGGGTGAGTTATTAGCCGCCTCAACCAATAAAAAACTTTTAACATGGCAGTCATTCGCATTTTCAGCTTGGGTATTTTAAAATATAATTCCAAATTGACACTTCATAAAATTATCAAGCAATTTCAAGCTACATTTATTCTTGTTTATTTTTCTATAACTATTAAGATTTCAAAAGGGTGGCCGTTTAAAGTTATAGAAGTATAAAATTAAATCGTTATAAGTAAATTATGTTTAAAAACATAATTTTGGATTAATTGCAAATAATTCAAGTCCACATTTTTACAAAGAAATTTATATGCTTAAAATATTTTTTATCTTGTAAGGTTTATAAATTATGGAGTTTCTTAATGTTTGAAAGTGTTACAATTCAGGGTTGGTGAAAAGTCCCGAGATGGCTTAATATTTTTTTAACCGTTACAGATGGAGCTATACAAGTTAGTACACTGTTATTGGGCATAAAACAATATTTTACTACAATTTCAATGAGCCGCTACCACTTCATGGGGAAGGCCCACAAGGAGTCTGAAGAAAATCTTAAATAGAAGCATAGGTTAATATGCACATCAAATTAAAGGTATAACTATATACCTACATTTATTATTAGAATACAATGTCGCAAATTCCACTTTAAACGGACAACCGAGCCCATGTATTCTACTAATAAAGACCTTTAATTTGATGTGCATATCAACCTATGCTTCTATTTAAGATTTTCTTCAGACTCTTTGTAGGCCGTCCCCTGAAGTGGTAGCGGCTCATTGAAATTGTAGTAAAATATTGTTTTATGCCCAATAACAGTGTACCAACGTATATAGTTCCATCTGTAACGGTTTAAAAAATATTAAGCCATCACCAACCCTGTATATTAATATGTTAACATTGAGAGTTATTGTCCGATCAGTGTTGTACAAATTAAACATCTAAACTAATAACGCATCGTCAGTTTGTCATTTTAAGATGACGGCCATATGTAAAATCTACCTTTCTTCCAACTGAGCTGGTAGGATATTTTATTGAAAGACAATGTGGTTAGATATGTATACTAACTACAAAGAATTGAAAGTTTCATTAGGTTTCAAAAGAAAACTATAAAATATTTCCATACAAAATACATTGATTTATTTACTAAAATTCATATTTTTCAGTTGTTCACAAAAATTTTATCACATTTATGATCTTGTAAACCTTTGTATATTTGTAATGTATTGAGTTTCATGTAAGTATGAACTTATATGTATGAATTGCAAGAATACAATTCTGATAAAACATTTACATTACATGTAATTGTTTCAGGACAATTAAGAACTTAACACAAGTTTAAATAATTATTAACATTAGCATATGGGTAAGGCTAGGGTTCTCCAATTGAGAGGTAATGGGTTCGATTCCTAGATAGGTCAAACAACATTTGTAATTTGGGTTTGGGCCGTTTTCCATAAAAAAGTTTAATGTGATGATAATACAAAATGCTAATGGCGTAGAAAACATTCTCTTAAAAATATAATATATTCAACTGATGAAATATCTTTTTATGTCTTAAAAACAGCTAAGTTACTCATACTGTCTAATGAACAAAGATTAAATATAAACTCTTGATATTCAATTAAAAATCTCAGTAAATAATTTTTAAAAAACTAAGATTTATTAATGCAATATCAAACTAGTATTGAATTTCTGGTACCAGGAAGTTTTCACAACCATTACCAAAATATGTTGCAGAAAATATTTTTTTGATGAAATAAAGATACTATAAAATGTCTTTTCATATAAACTGCATTTAGACTTAACTATGATATATTTCATGGACATCTGTAAAATGTTTTATGTCAAGATTTTGAGAGCAAATAAATAATCCTGGATATATCATCAGAATGCTCTCTAAGGCAAAAATAAAGAAAAAAACAATCCACTATTGAATTTTTGATTTAGAGAAAAGAATTAAGCTACAAGTGTTTAAATTAACAGGTTAATGTAACAAATATTGCCCAAAACTCTCAAAAAAGGAGAGAGATAATGATTTGTAGGACCAGCTACATTTAAAATTAGATTACAAAGAACAACACAAACTGTGACAAATGTAAAGCATTCTACTTCAGTTTGTGAAAGTAAAATAAACCTTCAATGATTTTTATGTTTGCAATATGTGTTCCTGTGGGATATTGTTAAATTGTAATTGATCCATTTGTTTCCATAATAAATCCTCTACGTTGATTGCTGACGCAAATTCTTGTAAGGATATCATTGTGCCATTTACCTCTCCAAGTACAGATAGATGGCTGAATCTATTTGAGCTTCTGTATCACAGATTCAATGTCAGTTAACCAAACAATAAGTCGATCCAAGTAGCCTGCGTCCAAAGAATAGCTCATTAATAGCAATGTGAGATGTTTACTAGTTGAACTAGACCCCAGAGCTTGTTCTAAAGACTTGTCCTTCAATGATAGCCTGAAACATTTACCACTAAATAAGTTGACTTTTACAATAAAACAATTATACAATAAGCTAAAAGTTTAAGTTAAAAAAGTCCTAATAAAAATGAGTACACTAATGACATTTACAACAAATTATACTTACAATTTAATGATAACAATAGCAATGAGGTTCCACTCTCCAGGCTTCATTGTAATATTATGAGCAGACAGGATGAACGTCCCAATTAGAGTTCGGACTTCGTCACTGAAGTTGAAACCCTTGAGACCAAGACTCTTCTGTAAATCTTGTAAACTGTAAATATAATTTATCTTGAAAGAATCATTTTTATAATTAAAACTTACCAACATAAATGAGCATCACAAATTTTAGTGCTATTGTATCCATGTATGATATACAGAAATTGATGGATAGAATAGTACAGTTTTTAACACTAATGCAGTACTCAATATTCAAAGAGGACACTACTCATTATTCTTCTTTTTAGCTTTTTTGAGGTATTCTATGAAAATTCTATACGAGTTTTTAAAGTATGAGATTTCAAACTACAACACATTTTCTATGTACCAATAATGTCTAATGTAGGCATGTGGTGGGCAATTTTAACACCAATCGAAATAGTTTTAACAAGTCAAAAAGTTTTTATATACAAGGTGATCATCCTTGTAATGTAAAAAGTAATGGGAATTTTAATTTTTTTTAATATAAAAATATATTTATTTATTCGACTATATTAATTTTGTCACCTTCAAAATAGTCCCCATTAGACATTATGCACTTGTGCTAGTGCTTCTTCCAATCCTCGAAACACTTCCCAAACTCAATCTTTGGGATAGTCTTTCCGTGATGCACACTCTTTATGTTATCTATGCTTGTAACAGCCCTTTAGGGTGGTGCAATTTATTTTGGGTTGAGTAAATTTTTAAAAATATAATAGTCACAATTAATTGTTCAAGATACCCTTCCTGAAGACAGAAAAAAAAACAACAAAAATTGTTGGGTCACTCCACAAAAATTATAGACATTTGAAGTACCGTAGTCATTTTGGGTCATTTTATAATCAGGCCCAATGGAAAACGGCTGATGATAGGGATTTCAAATGTTTACAGTAAATATGTTAAATATGATCGGAGGTATTGACATATTTTTTATTTTGAAAAACATGAGTTAACTTTTCCACTATGTTTAAAATTTAACAGAAAAAATACTAATTTAATTTGTATTGGAATTAAAAATATGTTACTCCCTCTGGGAGAATGATATCTAAAAATTGGTGTTTTTAAAGTTGTAAAAAACATATTCATATAGAATCTGTTGACTATTTAAAAGACATTGCACGCCTTCTGATTTTCAGTCTGCTTCCTGCCGCACTGCTCGAGGATGTACAATACAATCGGGAGTACACTCGCTTTTCCCCCACCAACGGCAGTCCCCCTTACCCCTTCAATTAGCTCCTCTCTTCCTTCGCTCTGCACTTGATGTCTCCGTTCTCGGCTCTATCATAACCAAACAAATAGTTTTACAACAAGGCTAATCTCACTGAGTCTTGCTTGTGTTAAGCTAAGCACACTTATTTAATTACATTCTGAATGAAGATATATGAATATAATGTTATACTAATAAGTTTCAAATAACTAAACCATTAAAAAGTCGCTGGATGTGAAAATTACAGTGGATTGAATAAACTTCAGCGCTTGATAACAAGGACACTTTACGCGTACCTGGAATACATGCTTTAAAATTTTGCGTTCTCTTTTCAATAACATAAAAGAATTATGAAAATTATTGTTTTCTCTGATAACATAAAAGAAAAATTAAAACAACACTAACCTAATTGGAATTAGTAAAGTTAAATAGTCTAACCATCAAATCAATACATTATCTATCTATAATATAGGGGCAGGAAAATTAGAAAAAACTATATAAATTGATCAATCGACGGGCTATGCATTTAACGCTGAGTGTAAGATTATCTTATAATTTGGCTCAAGGTAAAACAGTTTGAAGATAAGGGTAAGATTTTTTTTACAAGTTGTTTGCGAAAGATACATTCATATGAGGAATGGAAGTGTGTTTTATTTAAAATAACTAATTTTTTTAAAGAATAAATTTATCAACACATATGTTGAATGCTTAATATATGATCAAACACTCCAATAAAATGAAAAAGTTTTATTTTGTGAGGCCTTTCGTGCTCAAAGAACACATCGTCAGAGCTTTGAGTACGAAAGGCCTCACAAAATAAAACTTTTTCATTTTATTGGAGTGTTTGATCATATATTAAGCATTTAGAATTTCCAATAAGAAGACGCTGGTAAAATGTAACACATATGTTGTTTTTTTTTTTAATTATAAAAAATATAATATCCTTGAGTCATAAATCATTAAAAAGAGTCACTTCCTGAAGGTATAATAGTTGATTGCATTAGTTACACAACGAATACAATCAGAGGTTTAACTCACATACATACTTCAAAAATGTTTATTTTCAGCCATTTTTAATTGAGCCTGAACACAATAGCATAAATATTCTAATTTAAAGGTCTATAAATTCTGTAAAGTGATAGAAAAAAGTTTTTACTAAATCACTCCTCTAAGAGAGTTATTCAATGAAAAGTTAACCTGAGGTAGATGGCCTCGAGGTCTGTCTTATTAATTTTTGTCTGCCTGTCTGTCCGAATGCTCAAAAACAAAACAAACTTGACTTATAGACATGAAATTTTGCATAAACTTCATTTTTATACAAGGAACATCGAGTTCAATGGTGGTGCATGTCCAATCATAGACTGCACGTTTGACTGAGCGTCATTGAAGCCTATCACTGACACAATTTCTTTTTTGTCTACTGAGGGGATGGTTTATTTTCTGTATTGCTGTCTGCAAGACATATCAAGAATGAAATGAGATATAGATTTGAAATTTTGTCTGCAACCACGGCAAAGCATACTATGTGACACGTGGTGTGGCGTACTCCTGCCTTGTTTGTACTTTTTCATCCTTTACATTTCATCTTTTAATTCTCCCCACATGTATTACGGGAAATCCCGTGGGTTAAGATTAGCACACAGGGTATGGTGGGAAATGTATTCAAAGTTTATAGTCGTCCATCACAAATTGTATTTCGTAAAGTGGTGATAAAATGTGTTAAAGAGAAAACAATCGTGCTGTATTCATTGTTACAACCTTCTATTATCTATACTAAACTTGTTGTAACAACCAAATGACATTTAGCACTGTACATTTGTGCGTTTTACTGCTTTTTCCATGTGGGGATGATAGTATAATTCTTGAGATCTGCGTCCAAGCTCTGTTCCTACGTTGAATTGAGTTATATGTTACATCTTAACATTGTTTACAGCTGTTGGATAACTTTGTTGGAATATCAATTTTATTTATTTAAAATTACGATTTTTTACGATTTCAATGAACTGCCAAATTCCATGTTTTGTTTTCTCATAAATATTTCTTTGTAGAAAACATGTCATTAAAAATTCAGATTTTATTTTACCACTTCCTATAGTATCTTCAGGAATCTTAATTCAACTAGAAATTTAAATTTTTAAGTTAATAGCAAATTAACATAAAAGTTTGTAAGCTAATTGGATGCTAAGGAGAAATAAGGGCATTTATATCCAGAGCTCTAAAAATTAATATCATTCCATTATTGTGCAGTAGTTAGATCGAAATATAAATATCATAGCTTATAAAATTGTTCTTCCACAATAGAAGCTCACAGACATTTTTTATTGTAACTTAATGCTGTTGACTTGTTTGTTAGATCTGTTGATCTGTCTGCTCATTTGGCAGTCATATGTTCACTTAACAATTAGCAACATACCAACAATCAAAAGGAAATAGTTTGAGTAAATTATAGTACTTGTATATTGTACAGAAAATCCACAAGGAATAGTAATTAAATGATTTTCTAAAACATAAATCTTTCATACTTTACCTTTTTTTTAGTGAGAAAGCCATTGTTCGTAAGTCTTAAATTTAATTGAATTATAATTACATATTATATAACTTGGTTTATGAGAAATATATAGTACATACAGATCACAATTTGAATAAAAAATAAAAACTATTAAGTTGGAATTTCTAAATACCACAAATTTAACTACCTACAAATAAACTTACACTCTTCGAAGTTTATCAATGACAATTCGTCTGCGCAGAGCTTTTTGTGCATGGAGGTCCACAAGTGGTAGTACTGGTTCTTCATTTAAAACTTGTTCATTTTCACTGTTGCTGGGTTCTCCAAACTGGACTTGTTTGTCACCTCTGTAAAACATTCTAACCTTCAAATCCATGTTTTTTGCTTCTTCTTTTAAAGTTTCATAATCAGGCAGAGGCTTTTTAGATTCTTCCCTAAATGATGCATCGACTTTAGTATCTTCCAACTCCAAAATGTTCAATTTCTTACAAATGGCTAAATATCTTTCATAGAAGTGGCTGTCACCTGTAGGACATGTTATATTGTAATAATCTTTAATATAGTCTTTTTTCTCAGCTAATATTTCCTTAATCTTATTTTCTCCTAATAGCATACAAAGCGAGTCAAACGAAAGCCACTCTTTCAAGATCTGTTCAACTTTTAAAACAACACTTTGTACAGGGGATAAACAAATATCAATCTCTTTATTTTCAGTTTTTTTCTTGTGCAAAATTTTACGTGGTTTTGATATTAATTTTTGTGAATTTACCTTACTATTATCTAATGCCACACAGTTTGAAGTTTTTAATTCATTTAAATTTAGTGTATTGATTTGGGTTCTGTCTTCATTACATATATTTGATAACAATGAATTAACTTTTACTGGACTCTCAGGGTTTTCAGTGATTTCTTTTGGAGATACATGAATAAACATTTTTTTGTCTTCTGTACTAGTTGAAATGCCTACGCTTGAACTACTACTTGTCTCATTCCCGTTTGAAGGTTCGCCAAAAGAATTTTGATGTTTTGGACTAGTATTTTCAAAGGTAAAAGATTGACTATTGTCAGGTAAAGGATCACACTTTGAATCTCTTGACTCTTCCGCTGAGTCATCATCATATTCGTTAGCTAAGGAGGGGTATATCTTAGTCTCTAGATTATCAATATTTGTTTCTAACATAGCCCCAGATACAGTTCTAGACAGACCAGCTGATAAAGAGTCGTCAGGTTCCGGTTTAATACAAGAATGACCTAAATCCACTTCGTCTCCAACAATGCCCCTGAAACATATTTGAAATTTATAATTTTTTCTTGGCAGCAATATAAGAATTTTACATAATATAAGCAGAGATATGTTACATAGTTGAGATTAGTATGAATATGAGGTCTGTCCAAAAAGTATCCGACCGCCGACCAGTAGGCAGCCGCTGCGAAACCGACCGGCTCAAACAGGTTATTGGAGGGGAGGGGCAAGCCTACTCCTTCCCATATTAGGCATTGAATACGATCCAGTCACTCAGTGAGTCACAGCTCTCTGTTCCGTACATTACTGCCGTGTGTGTGCATCGCATTTCAATATGACTGAACGTGTTAAGCAGCGCATTTGTATTAAATTTTGCCAAAAACTTGGCCATTCAGCAACAGAGACGAGTACTAAGATTCGGAAAGTTAATTGTGACGTGTCTATGGGCAATACACAAATAAAAGAGTGGTTTAGGCGGTTTAAAAATGGCCGCATATCAGAGGAGAGTAATGACCGATCTGGCAGGCCAGAAACGCTGTGAATGTGTTCGTGCAGCAAAAAGCGTCGATTGACTGTCCGAGAGCTGGAAGAAGATTTAGGAATACCAAAATTGTCAGTTTGTAACATTTTACACAAAGATTTAAAAATGAACTGTGTTTCGGCAAAATTTGTTACTCGGCTGCTGACAGAAGACCAAAAGAACTGTCGACTTGAAATTGCACAGTACAATTTGGATTTGATATTGTGACCCAGGGCTTAAAGTTATTACTGGTAATGAGTCATGGGTTTATGGCTACGACCCTGAAACAAAGGCTCAATCTTCACAGTGGAAAACTTGCGAAGAGCAACGGCCGAAAAAAGCAAGACAAAGTCGAAGCAATGTCAAGACAATGCTGACAGTTTTTTTTTTACCAGGACGGCATTGTTCATCACGAATATGCTCCAAGAGGCCAGACAGTGAATAAGGAGTATTATCTTGAGGTCCTAAGGCGGCTACGAGATGCAGTGCAAAGGAAACGACCTGAACTGTGGACAAGCCGTGACTGGATCCTGCACCACAACAACGCGCCAGCTCATTCCTCAAATCTTATTCAGCGTTTTTGGTCAAACACGACATCAACCAACTATGACAGCCTCCCTACAGTCCTGACATAGCTCCTTGTGACTTCTGGCTATTTCCAAAATTAAAAATTCCTTTGAAAGGAAAAAGATTCGACGATGTAGAAATAAAACATAATGCTATGATGGAACTGTTAGCCATTCCGCATAATGAATTTAAGGAGTGTTTCTGGATGTGGGAGGAGCGTTGGAATAGGCTTGTGGAAGGGAGTACTTTGAAGGGGACCAGATTGACGTTGCCGCCAAGTAACGTCAGTTCATGCCAGACGTCAAGGTCGGATACTTTTTGGACACACCTCGTATGTCTCACTTGCAGAATCATTACAAAAATTTGTTTATTTCTTTATCACTGACTGAAATCTTCCATGGCCTTTAAAATAGAATAGGTTTTACTACAGTTAGAAGCTGCTACCTGACTACCTGGTTTAATACCTGGTTGCTTTAAGAAACCAACCAGTACCATGAGATTAAAAAATCAACTGTTTTTTAATATTTTGATGTTTTGAAATAACTTTATGAAATAGTTTATTTCCATGAAGAAGTGTAGCGTTTTTAAAGCTACATTGGCTTATTTTTTTAATTAAAACTTAAATTAAATGAAAATTTTGGAAACAAAATATTGGGATTTAATTTCAAATTAGATTATGACAAGTTAGGATAAAAACGAATATGTAATCCTTTGGCAAGTTAGTACTGGTAGTTTTAAATTGTTAGGAAGGCGGTTCACTGCCTTAAATTGATCAGAACTTGTCTTGTTACGGCTATTGTTCTCCTTAAGTTGATTACAGTGCGCCGTGTTTCTACATTTTTTTCCGTGAGGGATTTTGAGGTAAGCACCAAATTTATTGTACAATGAAAATTCTGAAAATTTGAGCTTATTAATTTGCCAGTGTAAAATAAATCCATTATTTTTATTTAGAACTGTGATTTATATCTTAGACAAACCAGATAATATTTAATAGTTAACAATTTAGTAATAAATTGTATTGAATATTCACTCGGAGCTTACTAATCAAAAAATATTTTATATCATCTTGGATGTCTCATTGATTATTTAAATATTAATATTCTGGAATATTAATATCTATAATCCAAGTTGTTATAAGAAGTAAAGGAAAAGAGTATAAACATGGCATAACGTGACATGAAGGAAAATAATTTTAAAATTGTTACAGCATTTTATGCTTTGTAGTTACATGATAATACAGCTCTATTTAGTAATACTGATAAAACACAAGAAAATCTATAATGGCCATATTCCAGTTGATACTATCCACTTAAAGAGTAAATTGAGGTTTTGCTTGTTCAACAGAATTAAACTTTACTGAACATCCTGTCTTCACAGAAATTTAATAGAAGGATGTGGAAGACAATAAAATCAGACAATTGATATTTCCTGCCTATTATTTGGCTAGGGGATGAAAGTGCAGAGAATGGTACCTAGAATGGTAGGCTTTGTGAAAGTAACACCATTAGTAATAATTGGTAAATTTGACAACACATTTTATTTTATTTTAATTTTTTAATAAGGGTTTCTAAACAAACAAATTTAAATCATCTTATGGTCTATTACATTGAGTTATTTTAGATTGTTTTGTTTTTGAAAATCATTGTAATTTACTCATAAAACAATCGTTGTAAACGATTGTTTTGTGAGTAAATTACAATGAATTGTGACAGTATTGAAGACAATCAAGTGCTAGAAGAGTTACTCAGATTTTCAAGTGACAGTGAAAGTGATGATTTATTCCAAGATCACACAGATGATGATCCTGATTTTATTACCGATGGACTTCTTGGAGATACAAGTAATTTGTTGACATTGTTTTTTTTTTTTTTTTTTTTTTTTTTACTCAAATAACGTATTTAAGCAAAATAGTAATAAAAGCTTGGCAAGGCTGCAAGAAGAGACACAAGTGAGTGCAAAATTGCCATGTGCAAAAAATATTCACATTGTTTCAAGACTTTCCACACTCAAAAAATATTTAAAAATAAGTGGATTTCAATTGTAAATATGTGTAGCTATAGTGACAGTAACAACAATATCTTAATTCAGCAAATAATAATGAGAAATGTATTTATGTTAGTTGATGTTTTAGGTCAACTTTTTATTTTTTACAAAAAATGTGTTTTATTTAAAAACAAAACTTTTTGTTTAAAAATATTTATGCACAAGCACTTGTGTAGTGTGGCAGTGAAAGTGTTAAAGAAATATAACAATATCATTAGTTTACAGATTTTTTTATACAATGTTATAAAACTTATGAATCTTTTGAGTGTGACAAACTATTAAGAATATAACGTTACCCTTTTGACTGCAGTGAAATTAGCCTATACTCAGGTGACAATTGGCCATCACGCAACCACAGAGGACTTGTCAGGATCTGATCTTTTAGATATCTAGAGGCTTTATAACACAGATTACTGCAGAAATTCTGAAACCAAAACTACATTTAAGTTCATTAAATTTAAGTATAACTAACTTCTCATATTCATGAAAGTTTTAATAAGATGAAAAACACATTTTATACAAGAGCATAAACTAAAGATACAGACCAATTTTTGCATCATTGAGAACTTTGATGTCTGTTTTTTAAAACTACAGAAAATGGAATGAACATCACTTAGCACTAAACAAATATAAAATGTCAACATGAATAACAATCTCTACTATTTAAAATATTAAGTAAACCAATTAAACAATAATGACTATTTCATTCATGACTAATTAATATTTAAGACTCTTAGCAAACACATCTGGAGTCTAAATTTTCACATTTCATTTACATAAGCATTGGCCCAGTGTAATCAAAGTGATTATTTTCCAACTGGTGTCTTACTTTAGTTGACTATAGGTCCCACTGGTGCACATGATTGTGTAAGTGAGGATACTTACTTGCGGGACTAGGAGGGTGGGGGGTTATGGAATACTACCATCAAAAGGAGTCTAGGGATCCTCCTCTCAAATATGTTTCAAGCACATAATATTTGCATCGTTAGTAATGTTTTTTATACTATTCTCGGTCATGGTTATAGTAAGGCATCATAACCTGCTTTATAAATATTATTTAAATAGCAACTATATGAAAAAATATCTTAAACATTTGCAGTCAAACCTTGATATCTAGAACCGGATGGGATGGAAGAAACATTTGAGTTGTGATTATTTTGATTAAATAAGATATGAGTTACTGAGATTTATGTTTAGCTTTAGACTAAAGTAAAAGTGTTGGCTTTAAATGAAATTGGCTAACTGAAGATTCGATTAATAAAACTACAACGGTTTTATTATAAAAATAAAACTAAATAGATTTTATTATAAAAATAAAACTAAATAGATTTTATTATATATAATTAAGAAAAACTACAAAATGAGGAGGGTCATGTATATTAGTCAATAAATTCCTTAAATATAAGGTTAGGCATGATCTAGCAAAACTTAATGAGGATTTTATATTTGAAAGATCACTTTTAGAAATTTAAGATCTAAATTTACTTGTAATTACCTTATATACTGTACTTCAGTATAATATTAAAAAGGCTTTTTAAAAAATACAATAAATTATTACTTTTACTAAAAAAAGAATGTACATAAAAATAAATTATAACAACTTCAGATTTTAATTTAAGTATTTTTAATGCTCGCTATTTCACATTTGAACTTGTTAAAACAACTGAATGTAATGGTTAAATTTAAATATTCATGAGCCAACTAGGATTACAAATACAATTCAGACCTTTATTGACATAGTTACAAAGTAACTCATAAGTAAACATAGAATTGGGTTGTCTGGCCATAGATAAATTTTACAAATCTTCCTCCGCCTAAAAATAAAAGTAGAGAAGAAGAAAATAGCTAATTAGAAATTACATTTTATTGCTTTCAGTAGGTTATAAAATTAAATGCATAACAAATTTTGAAAGTAATAGGATGACAGTATATTTTGGACAAAACTCACTATTTTAAACATTGTTCTTTAGTGGTTTTGGAAAGAATGTATAATTATTGAGATACAATTATATAAGTTAAAACGCTATAATAATAGTTTCATTAACTACGTTTTGTAGATTTGTGTTTAATTTATTTTGTAAAAATACTTACTACCGACAATAAGTGTAAGCAAAGGTATGTTCATAATAACATTTGAGATACTATTAAAGGTTTTGTAAAATGTCAATATTTAATTTTAAAACATGTACGTCTAACCTATGCTCTAATCTACAAATTGAAATGTTACTACTTGTGTTGAATACATAAGGTGATTATGGTAGAGGAGAGGCGTGACCAAATGTCACTATACTAAGGGATGCCAAAGCCTAAAAGGTAGAGAACCACTGATATAAACTAATGACTGAAACTATTGAATTATTAATATTATTATTGATAAACTCACAGAAGAAAGATACCTGTATTTATATTAAAATTGTTATTTCATAAATAATAGCCTGTGTGTTTGTGTGTGTGTGTACGCGCACATGTGTTATTTCCATCTGTTCTGTATTGCATTATTGTGATGAGAGAACATTACATGCAATAAATTATTCTATTCTATTATATTCATACATACAGCAACTGCCATTCACTATTCATAGAATCATACAAAACTCTGTAGTGAACAGGTAAATTTATAGCCATTGGTAAGGGGTGGAAGAGTTTCTTGTTACATGAGAGTTTGGATTGAAATTGTTGGCCACTTACTACTGCAGTTGCTGAACTTCGATTTACTCAAGTGCCTTAATAAAATAAAATTAACCTAATTAATATAATTATATTAAACTAAACTCAGTGTTACAGAAGCAAATTGACTGTAACTTCACTGTACAGAGGTCTGCAAAACTAGAACTTTGAGTTGATTTACTATTCAAAATAGTGGAAAATTTGGGTTTATGATCTTTAAATACAATCTAAGTTGTAGAGGAGGAATTACCAGTTATTTCTATAATAAGATCAAAGAATGTTGTTTGAAGATAAGAATATGAATTTGTTCAACAGTTTTTTTAATGTTTTTACAATATGGCAACTATAATGGAGAAAGATGGATTTTTGATGTGCTTAGATATATTTAAAGAGCTGTATAAACAATAAATTGTAATGTTTAAAAGAATATTGAATTGACAAAGAAAGAAACTGTGATTGGGCCTTGAGTTTTCAAATAAATATCAACAGAAAATAAATTCTAAGAAATTAAACTTTAAAAAAATGTGTTAAGCTTGATTGTTTATGATCAAGCTTAACACACAATATTTATTATACACTACCTATGCAGCTTACTTTGCGATCTGTAATGTCAAACACTTTGTTGTGAGTTGTTGAAATATGATATTGCTTTGTTGGAATCTTGTCCAGATGCCTTCCACAAGGAGGATAACCACACAATTTGTTTATAGCACGCTCTTCAATGATGTCTTGATAATGTTCTTGGCTAATAAATGGCAGCTGAAATAAATGTCATTGCTCTTGTTAATTTTTATACTTCTTATGATTACAGTACTAATCATATGTTAAATGAGGCAAAAAGCAAAAAAAGACTGTAATAAAAAGTATATTAGGATATATTTAAAATGTAAAGGAATAAATAAGTTCAATGTAGAATTACTAAAGTCATGATTTTCCATAATTTAACTAAAACATTACTGTTTTCTCAGTAGATAATTTAATTATATATATTTATACTAAACTATGTATAAAAAGTAAGTGATGCCTAGTATACATAAACCAAGCTGTTCTACCTAATGTATATTTTTATTTTAATGCCAATTATTTATGTCAAGACATGTTACCAAGCATTTAAGGTGTACTTTATCACACATGTGAAGAAGTCTTATAACATAACACAATGCCTTTAAGAACCAATGTTAATAGTGCACTATTCTTCTCTCTTGAGATCAATAACAGTAACTACAATGTATAATACTAACAAATTACCAACAAGGTACTAATAAATTTAAGACCAATTAAGAAAGTACATGTTGTTAAATCTCTATACTCAACAGGTGAATTTTTTTGATAATAATAAGTATTATTTTCTTTTTAAGATATATATTATTATAGTGGACTCAGCTATAACTATGAAATTGTCACAAAAGTTAATGGATTGTAAATATGATATCATACTTTACTATTAACTTTTAACAAATTTATATTTTTGTAATTTTAAGTCGTTTGTCATTTATTTATTATATGTAATTTTTTTATTTAAATTTTAGGTAAGTAAGTTATCTTATGTTAATTTTAAAACATTGTTAAATTTTAATAATCATAATTTATAATCAATAATAACGCATCAATGTATTTCTTTTTGACTTATAATATTTTTACATTAAATCTGAACCAGATGAAACTTCATTTTCATTTTTATTTATTGTCATTTGTCAATTTTACATTGCTATAGACAACGTCAAGAAATAAAATGTATAATACATTACACTATATAAAACTATATTATACTATACATTATGTTAATTTAAAATACATAATAATATAATTAGTCTAAACATGATCATGAGACTAAGGTAAAGTCCACACTGCCCAAAGGCCTGCACCATCCAGACACATTTAAGTGCTTATACAAAACACAGAAAGAATACTATAATAGATTCAGGTCTGTGTAAACAGAAAAAAAGCCATCTTCAGAGAGAAACTGCCACACATCCACCTATTCTAAGGTAAATTAATATTTGTTGTAAAAAATTCCTCAAGTGAATAAAAGGCCTTACTTATAAGCCAACGTGACAATCTACATGAATATGGTTGAAGTTCTAAACTTCTGAACTCTTGTGGTAGTTTGTTAAAACACTTAATTTGCAAATGTCTATGACTAGCTATAGACTTACGTAGCCTGGAAGAAGGTATAATAATATCCTGTGCCCTTCGAGTATAATAGTCATGGACCTCATTAAAACAAACAAATTCATTTTGGTTTTTCTTTACTTGTATTAAATTTTGAAATATAAAAATGGAAGGAACTGTCATATTAAAATCAATCAATCAATCAAATAAATCAAACAGTTCTTTATTAACATTTTCTTGGAGAAAAGTAATAGAGTCAGATTATTTACATACATCAGCAAATATAAAAGCATTGGTTATGGATGTTCTGTTGTTGCGTTATTCCTCCAGTCAAGGAACTCCTTCACAGAATAGATTGATTGTTGCAGCAGCCAATTTTTTGTAGCAGTCTTCAGGTTTCTTACGGGTAGGGTCTTCAAATGGTCAGGAAGCATGTTGAACAACATAGTGCCTTTGTATGAGGGCTTTTTTTCGTAAAGGCTGAGGTGATGAGAGTCCAGAAGAAAGTTGTGTCTGTTTCTGGTGTTGTAGTGGTGTTGGTTTGCCAGTCTTGTTTGGTTAGATGTGACAGCGTGCATGATGGTCTCGAGAATATACAGTGCCACTACAGTCAGGATTTTTTGCTCCTTAAAAGCTTCTTTGCAACTCTCACGACAGTTCAGACCTGTGAGGGCTCTGATCGCTCTCTTTTGTACAACCAGCACTCTATGTAAGTTCTGGGCTGTTGTTCCACCCCAGGCCACCAAGCCATACCTCAAGTGCGACTCAAACAAGGCAAAGTATGCGATCTTTGCTGTTTGAGAGTCACCTATTTGGTTCATTCTTCTAATGACGTATACACTGCTGCTCAGTTTTTTAATAAGATGGTCTACGTGGGGTGTCCATGAGAGAGTGCTGTCGATGGTTATGCCAAGATATTTGGTTGAGTCAGCAATGGATAGCTGTGGAAGAGGGTCATAGTTGTTTCTGGATGCAGTGAAAATTAATTGCTGTGTTTTCCTTTCATTCAAAGCTAAATCATTCCTGCCACAGTATTGCTTTGTCATTTCAAAGGCAATGAAACTGAGAATGTTGAGTTGGTCTTTATTTCTGTTGGCAAGAATGAGGGCCGTGTCATCTGCGTAGGAGACTGTTTGGCAGAAGTTGTGCAGGAAGTCAGGGAGGTCATTTGTTAACAGTATGAAGAGGATCGGTCCAAGCACCGACCCCTGGGGTACACCTCTTTTCATTTCCAATGGTTTAGATTTAACTTTGATGATCGAGTTTTTACTCTTGCAGGTTAATTCAACCATCTGTTTACGGTTAGTTAAGTAAGTGTTAAACCATTTTGCCTCTTTGCCTGTTACGCCAAGGGTGTGTAGTTTTTCCAATATCAGACTGTGCCCTAAGCAGTCAAAGGCCTTGCTTAGGTCCAATAATATAGTGGTGGCTATGGATCCGTTTTCAAGGTGGTCTATCACAGTTTCCACGAGTTGTACAATGGCTGAGGTGGTTGATCTGCCTGGGAGAAATCCATGCTGTCTTGGAGTCACGAGATTGTTACCTTTAAGATGATCAAGTAGTCTTGTTAATACGACTTTTTCCAAGATTTTAGAGAGAGTAGGTACCAGTGAGATGGGCCTGTAGCTGCTGATGTCTGTAATTTCTCCATTTTTATATTTTGGATACACCTTTGATGTTTTGAGACCTGATGGGAATGTTCCTTCTTCGAAGGATTTGTTTATAATGTCTACTATTGGTTCAATAAGTTCAGCTTTGCAAGACTTGATGAGTTTGGCTGAGACTTCATCCTCACCTGCTGAAGTTTTAGGCTTGAAAGAGTCTATGATGGCACTGACTTCTCTTGGGTCAGTTTTGGTGAGTTTTAGTTTTGCAAGTACTGTCTCGGGTTGGTTTACAGGAACTACTGGTAAAGGAGTGTTAGCTCTATGGTCTTGGAGGGTTTTTTCTGCTACTGTTGTGAAATACTTGTTAAAATGGTCAGCTATTTTAAGTGGGTTGGTTATTTTTTCATTGTGGATTGTAAGAGTTTCTATAGTGTTGTGAATATTTTTCCTCTTCCGTTCCTGATTAATGATTGCCCACAGTGCTTTTGATTTGTTATCCGCGTCTGCAATGAAAGCGGAGTTTTGTTGTCTCCGGAGTGTCTTTAACTTAAGATCATAGGCTTTTTTCTTAGTTGCTGTGTCTTGTTTGTGAGCTGGAAGGCCTGTGAGTATTTGTTTGCTTAGAGCAGCCAAGTAAGCCTTCTTAAGCTCCTCACTCTCGGCGTCCAGCCAGGGCTTCGTTGAACGTCTTCTCTGTCTACCTACTGAGTATGGACAAGCTGTGTTAATGGCTTGCTGAAGGATATTCTGGAAAATGTGATAAGAGTCGTCAACATTTGCTTTTTGTATTACTTTGGTCCAGTCTTGATCTGCTAGTAGCATTTTTAATTTGTCTAGAGTTCTAGAGTTGATACGACGTTGTTTAGATGGAGGAATTACATTGCATTTCATTGTCATGTCAATAGTACAGACTTGAGCTGTATGATCTGACAGACCTGTAGTCAAAACTTTAAAGTCAACTTCATTTTCACTTAGGTTAGTGCAGATGATGTCAATGGAAGTCCGGCTGGTCGGTGTCATTCTTGTAGCTGGTAGATTCAGTCTTACTATATCATAAGCGAGCAATGCCTCTTCTAGTTTCTTTTTTTGCTCATCGTCTCTGAGGCTGTCAACGTTAATATCACCCATGATGATGATTGCCTGGTTCGATGTTAGTGCCTCGTCTAGTTCAGCTGTCAATATTTCAATAGCATCATCAAGCTTGCTGCTTGGTGGTCTATACACACCCAGGATTAGAAGACAGCTTCTATTGGTTATCAGTTTGTAGTGGCTTACTTCACAAATACGTTCTGTAATCTGGTCAGAGGTTTTTACCAGAGAGAACTGATCTTCCAGCTCTTGTTTGACATATGCTATCACCCCGCCTTTTCTGTGTTTTTCTCTGGTGAAGCCTCCCAGAGTAGCATATCCTGGTATCCTACAGCAATTAACATTTTCCTTGTTTAGGCCATGTTCTGTGAGAACCAGTAGGTCGGTGTCTGTGCTGTACAGAAAGTGGGTAAGTCTGTCAATTTTGTTTACAAGGCCATTGATGTTTTGGTGAGATACTTTAAGTTGCTTGTATGCCTGTACGTGAGATTGTTTGCTGGGAGACACGAGTTTACAAAGGTCCTGGATTTGAATGTTTGTTTGTTTGAGTTTGGACATCTTTCTTGGGTATAGGTCTACAAAATGCTTATGTTGATGTACTTGGTCATCCCATTTTGGCTTTGGTGGAGAATGATCGTTTGGGAAATGAACCTGTGCTTCTGTGATTATATAATTATTGTTGTGAGCAGGGGGGAGTGGAGATTTGGTTTGATTGGGTGGAAGAATGTGGAGGTCTTTTGAATTATTCAGTTCTTGAGGATGATTCAGTGTCACACAGGGGTCATTCAGATTTTGTACTGAGTTTCGGCCGGCTCCATTATTTGCCATGAGTGACTTTTCAGGTGAGTCTCCGATTATATGAGAATCTTTCAATTTCTGTACTTGCAGTGAGACATTAAGAAAATTCTGAGGTAACTGAGATTGTTTTTGTGTAAGGTATTTGTTTGGTCTTTCTGGGATTGATTTGACATTTGAATTGAAGCATTTGTATAGCTTCTTTTTAGCAGGTACTATCTTATTCTCTAATTTGTTATTGTTGTATCTCTTCTTCATGATATCATGTTCAGGAGTTGTAGATTGATTGTTCACTTTGTTCTTCAATTCCATTATGGACTGTTCCATCAGCTCCTGCTTCTTTTTCATGAGAGCTATATCCAACAAGAGAGTAGAGTTGGTGAGGGGTATGCCAGTCGTTTGGGTTTCCATATCCATTAAAGATTTTAAGTCCTGAGTACAGCAGGGCTCTGGTGCTCTTTTTAGTTTGAGAATTATTTTTTCCTGTTCATTTATTTTGTGTATGTAGTTCTTGAGCAGTTCAGATTGTTTTAGATCATGATCCTCAAAGATAGCTTGCAGATCAGCTTTATCTGTCCTGCATTTTTCCAGTTGCTTTTCCAGGTCCTGTATTTTGTTGAGGAGAGATTCAATTTTTTGAGCATGCTTTACTTCCAGTGTTGTGAGATCCTCTATTGTTGCCTCCAGGCCTAGTGCTTTAAATTCATTTACCGATATCTGGTTTTTCAAGGTTTGTATGGTGTTCTTTAGTTCCATGTTTTCCTGCAACAGAATAGTTCCAGCTTCGGCAGCTAACGTCAGGGAGATTTCCAAGTCTCGATCTTCTATCATCCCGTGATCAATAACTTTGGTTCTCACTTCTTCTAATTTTGAGTCTATTGGGGAGGACTTTAAGTTTTCTAAATTCCTGTGAGGATCAGAGTGTTTGCCATTAGAGCCATGTGGAGTAGTTGGATTTTTTGTTGGGCTCGGATCAATGTTTTTTTGGTCTGCCGGTGGAGATTGGCTTCCCTTGCATTTGAGGCACTGCCATTTTGCAATTTCAAGAGCAGTCCACTTTTTCAAGTTTTTCTCCAAGATGTTTTGGCAACCTGCGTGATACCACTTTTCACATAAGCCTGTGCATTGTATTCCTGAAAACCTGACTCCAGTTTCACAGTTTCCGCATGGATATTTTGAAGGCATATTGAGTTAGTTATCTAAAAAGATTGCTTCTTTGTAACTGGTAACAACAAAGGGGAAATGTTAAAAACCTTCACTAATTTGAGGTCACAGTGGTTGTGTTAATATGATACATGCGGGCATTTAGTATATTGTCAGATATCAGCACGCTGCAGTACAGCTGTGACTGTGGTCAGTGAAGTACAGCGTCAGCAGGTGGCGGTCACTGCTCCTGTCTGTGTGCAGTTAAGTTATGTGTTTAAACAAACAGTCACCAACAGTAATTATATTGTAGCAGTTATTATCTGTTATTTGGTTATTGTAGACACAGCAGGTTGTAGATAACGAAAAACAATAAGAGATAACAGGGACAGCTGTTCAACTACCGAATTATACCCGGCTGGTTGCAACAGACGGCTGTTTTCCTTGTGCAGAGTTCTGTCATTCATACAATTCAGCACTTATACAAGTAACTACTCAATTCATCACATGCAAAGTACAATAAATTTCATTTGAAATAACAACTTCAGAAGTTTGTTATATAAACAAACCAGCCGACAGTCTCATGCAGCTCGACAGCCAGCTGTCACTACAGCCGGTATTAGTTGATGTGATATTCGATGTGATATTCAATTAGAACCAGTAGTAGGGGCACACAATACTCAGATTGCCCAATATCAAAGAATGCTGCAGGTGTTCAAACACTGGTGCTCCAGCTTATCTTATCTGCTGGTCAAAGGTCAGCTCTCAGCAACAATATATCCTTATCTGAGAGCCTGTCCTATCATACTGGTTAGAGACACTCACTTATATTCAAATTTGACTAATAAATTGAATTTTATCTCTTATTGGGAGTCAAACCTGTTTGGTTATAGTTCATGAAGTCTTCACAACAAGAAACTGCTAATTTAGGTACCAATTATTATAGTAAAAACTCACTAAGAACTGCATAAAACTGCGCAGAACTGAAGAGCTGACTTGCACGTGGACCTGCTTCTTATCTCGTCCTGATAAGCTTAGGAAAATCAATAAAACATTGCTTACAATCATCCTGATAAGCTAAATTGGCCAAAATTCTCACTGCCTTTCTTTGCCATGTGAAAACCTGGCTAGCACCCTTACTATTTTCCCACAGCATTGCAGCATATAGCAAGTGAGAGTGAAATTCACTAAAGTAGGAGATAAGCATCATATCTCCACCAACACAAGATTTTAATTTTCTAAGTAGAAAACATGCCCTAGACAGTTTTGAAATTACTGTGTTGGTGTGAGCCTCCCAAGAAAGCTTCTGGTCAAAAACCACACCAAGCAACTTAACTGGTTTAGAACAATTTTCTTTTACGTTCTTTTTCAATGTGAAGCAAATTGATTCTGTTTTATCAGTATTGACTTCTACATTATTACCAAGAATAAGCAACCTCCATTACCCCATCACTATGAGTTTTTACCTCATTAAGTAATTCACCAGTAACTATAAATGAAGTGTCATCGGCATAGAGAGTGGTCTTACATGGAACATTGAAAGGCAGATCGTTAATGTATATAATAAACAAAAGCGGACCCAGAACAGATCCCTGTGGAACCCCAGCAAGGACCTCTCGAAATGTGGACTCTGTACCAGCAACCGAGACTCTGTGCATTCTGCCACAAAGATAAGTTTCAAAAAAGTGCAATGGTTCATCGATAATACCATAAAATTTCAGCTTACTGAGAAGAGTGTGATGGGAAATACTATCAAAGGCCTTGCTTAGGTCCACAAGAGTCATATTAGCATACTCACATTTCTCAAAACCACTTAAAATACTATTTACAACCTCATTCAAAGCTTCTGTTGTGGATCGACCAGGGCGGAATTCAAACCGACTATTACTTAAAATATTATGTTTATCCAAAAATTTTAAAACTTGGTTTTTAACACATGTCTCCATTATTTTGGAAAACACTGAAACTATACAAATTGTTCGATAATTATTTATATTGGATCTATTACCTTTTTTAAAAAGTGGTATACTCTTGGAATTTTTTAAGCAGTTTGGGAAAGTAGAACAGCGAAAAGAAAGATTAATTAAAAATGTTAAGGGCCTAACAATAAATACAATTAGCAATGTGTTTAATCACTCTGTTACTAAAACCAAAAACATCCTCACTCCTGGAAGACTTTAAGGATCTCATAATATTAAGAACCTCAAACTCACTAACACACTTCAAGTGAAAAGTTTCTGAAGGTCTTTCAACTTTCCTCAGGTAGGACATATAACTTAAATTGCTATTATTTAATGTTCTTGCACTCCGGACTACCTTTTCCCCAATCCTTATATAATGGTTATTAAATTCTTCAGCTGTAATGGGTGGAATCGGATTTTCTCGTTTATAGTAGTTACCGGCCTCTGATTTAATTACATGCCATGCAGCCGAACATTTATTTTTTAAATTTTGTATTATGCTTTCATTGTACTTGACCTTTGCTTCTTTAATTTTATATCGATACAATTTTCTTTTAGCTATGTAGCAGTTTTTTAGAAACATGTTATTTTTATAGTTTGGTATTCTTAACAGATCTTGTAGCAGAATTAATGTATTCCTCAACTTTCTTAAGCTACCATCAAACCAGAGAGAATTATGCTTGTTTTGTTTTCTTTGTTGAATGTTTTTAGTTTTCCTTGGGCAGCTACGATTTAATACAATTGACAGCCTATTTACAAAATATTCGTATGCACTATTTACATCCTCCATATCATACAACAAATGCCAATTCAATGAAGAGCTGTGTCTACGAACCTATTCAAAGTTTCATCACTTAGTTTTATGTATGAAATATTTTTAGATTGAGGACCAGTACCCACAACAGTAAATTCAAGGTGAATTATAGAGTGATCTGAAATTCTCACTTTCCATATGCACCTGCTGTACAAATGCTTATTTAAATCAGTGGCTATGTTGTCTATACATTTTTTATTTCTAGTTGGTAGTTTGTTTACACAGTACAGATTGAATGATTTTAGATTGTTAATGAACATTATTGCATCATTATCAGTACTGTTTAAAATGTCAATGTTAAAATCTCCTACTAGTATAATTTTACAAGTAGGTGCTTTCTTTTGTACATAGCTTAGTAAATCGTCAAGGTACGTAAGAAATGTTGTGCAAATAGAGCTGGGTGTCCTATATACAGATATAAAAATTACATTATAAACATTTACAAATATACAAACAGCTTCAAGGGAGCCTAAATGGGTCAAACGAGATATATCAATAACCCCAAAAGGAATATGATTATTTACAAGAATAGAAGCACCCCCATAACCATTCTCTCTGCAGAAAGATGCAGCTAATTTAAAACCTATTGGAACATACAAAGAGGCTTCCATTTGATGCAACCAATGCTCACTAATAAGAACAATGTTACAGTGGGCTTCATCTAAAACTACAGCTAATTCATTTGTTTCTTATTGACTGAATATTCAACTGCATAACACGCACAGTAAAGTCAGAAGTATTTCTAGTTTGTTCAGAAGAACCTGAGGGCTTGCTACTAAAATGTGGTTTAAACTACAGCTAGGGTTAGGTGCAGGAGTTATAGTATATCTTAATCACTCATATTATATCTTAAGTATCTAAGTTTTGGGCTGTTGTTAGTGTGTTTCCCGACAAAGGTCCTACAAGTGTTGACTGCTCAGGGCTCGGTATGATCTCGGAGAGTTCATTGATGTTCTGCTCATCAGTTGGGAGTGAAGGTGAAGTATTTTCTCTCTCTTTTAAGGCCGCTGCCTCACATATCCTGTTCGCCAGCCATAATTTTCCCCTGTGGTTGAAATGCAGTCCATGTTTTGTATGAAGGTCTCTGGTAGATTTACTAGCTTCCACGAGAGTAACATTAATGAACCTTTCACATATGATCTTTAGGGCAGCATTAGTTTTTTGTTTCCACGTTCACACAAGACCAGTCTATTAAGTCATATCGATTAGGAATGTCAACTAAAATTATCTTTTGTTCACTATATCTTTGTAAAATGTTGGTTATGGAGTTGATAGCCAGCTGTGCTTCATTATGAGAAACATCATTAGTGCCGCAGATAACAACCAAAATATCATTATCCTTCATATTCTCTCCATCGATATTCTTATGATCCAAAATCTGACTAGCTCTGCCACCAGGTCTCACAAACCCAACTGCATCATAAGAATGTTTAGATTTATTGGTACATTTATTAATATACCATGCCAGTTCTTTACCATGGCTGTCTGTGCAAATCCAATGATAAGAAAGTATACCTTTCTTATCTATTAAGTTGCAAAACACAGGAAATTATAACAATTGTTATTTCAGTTCTTTGAGATTTTACAATTAAAAAAAAAATCAAAGTCAAAAATACCACCTTCCAATTGTAGCACCTTAAAAACTACACAACTTTACCTGAAATTTTCACATAAAAACATTTTTTAAATCACTGTAAAATCATAAGTTTTGTGGAGCCAAATTAATACACAACCTGTCTCATACACTCCTTACACAAGACCCTTATTGTGTACAACCTCTACTTTTTAATTGTAAGAGCACTACTATGCTGAATGAACTTTTATTAGATGAAGAATATCTAACATTGACGCCATTCTTTTTTGTATATGAATATGCTACGTATGAATAAAGATTATTTCATTCATAAGCAATGCCAAAATATTTACATTAATATTTTTGCCACATGTGTATCTAGGTTTCTAGTAATAAATTTACAAAAGATTAATTTTATTTTTTAATTAACGTTAAACAAAACAACTTTTATGTTACTTTCTGTGTTTAGTATAATCTTTAACACAAAATGACCAGATAAACACAGAGTGTTCAAAAAATGTGGGGAAGTGCGAGGCTTTTTTTTGCGCTGCTTCCGGAGTGATAGGATATTCAGGAGGGATAAGGTTAGGGAGTATGGGCCGCCTCCTATCGAGATCCATGAGGAAGAATTAGGGCACTACATCTCAAAGTCATCCCGGAAGAAGGGGAGGCCAGCTCTGAACCAGCCTCTCCAGTAAAAGTAGGCAGGGGGGTGGCATAACCCTTGTTGAGGTTAACAAGAACCTCTGAGGTAAGGGAACAAACCCCACCAACTCCAACAGTCTTCTTCCACAGTAGACTAGACCTATCGAATTGCCCATGAACCCCAGAATCTCAACATTTGCGGTTAGTGATGTGCCACTACTGGACACCCATAAGGTTGCCCAGATTGAAGTGGCACATCGGTTTTTGCTGTGCCCAGTGGTGGGTTCAACTGGAAGGTATAAACCAGCCAGAAGTGATCCCTGCTGGGTAAGTGCGAGGCTTGATCAGAAAGTAAGTACCGTAAAAAAAAGTAAAACAAATGTTTTTCAACATAATTTTATTACTACATGAAAGCCCAAACCTTAAAGTATTTTTTGACATAATTTCCACCGATGTTCAAACACTTGTCGTAACGGGTGATCAATTTGTCTATACCCTCTCTGTAGAAGGTTCACGCCAACGAATGAAGACACGATGCCACGGTAGTTTTCACTTCATCACCGGTTTCACAGCATTGGTCTCCTAGCTCGCGCTTCATGTGCAGGAACAAGTGGTAGTCAGACAGTGTCAAGTCCACTTGTGGTGTATGGTAGGTGATCGAACTCTCAACGGAATTCTCAAACCAATGTTTGAGTGTCATCGGTATGGGACTGAGCATTGTCATGGAGGAACACAATTCCGTTACTGAGCATTCCTCTCTGTTTGCTTTGAATTACCTGCCTTAGTTTAAAAGACAGTGCACATGATTTTTTGTGCAGACATTATCATCTTAAATTTTTGTTTCTTCGGGGATTGGGTGTGTCGCCACTCTATTGACTACTGTTTGAATTCCGGTGTGACATGACAGATCCAAGTTTCATCACCTGTCACAATTTTGTTTAAAAATCTTATTACAGAATGAATCTTACATTTTGGGATATGGTTAAATAGGTAAAAGTAAACAAATAAGTTATTTTTACACTATGGTTTACTTCACTTTATTTAATGTCTATTTGTCAGTATTTTAAATTTAAAGAAAAATAACTTACATACGGTACAGTGTTATAATTTTGTATGTTTTATTAGGATGTTACTTTCTGCTGAAAGAAAGCAAATCTATCCTTAATGGTTTCAAAATGGCCTTAATAGTTTCAACAGATTAATGAAATCGGGCTGCACAAAAGTAGTTAGCTTGCATTTACTCCATGATTTATCGTCTGTTTATAACAAATAAGTTATCCTTTCGGCGGAGGAACATTTTTTAAATTTTCTTAAGGTTTTGTTTTGAATTTTTAAAGGACCATCATGTTAAAATTATGTAGATTAAGAACTCATTTTAGGACAACATTTTCTTTACTCTTAAAATTGGCCTAATTTTTTATACCTTTTCAAGATGTTTAAAATAAAAAAATATTCCAGTTGAACACGAGGTGTGTATATATCTTATATATATATTTATATATTTATATAAATGGCAATAGCTGAATTTAATTTCAATAAACATTGAATCACAAAAAGTACTTGCTCCGCCGGGACTCGAACCCGGATCTCTCACTTGCCGGGTGAATGTGCTATCATTACACCAACAGAGCCCTTACTTTTTTGATTCAATTATTTTGTATATATTGTGGGCTCTTTTATTCAATAATAATTTAATTTTATATAAATTTATTATCTACCAAATGCATTGTGTCCATGTAAACTAATCTCCATCTATGAAAACTAATAGCATTGTAACTGAAATTGACATTGGACATTCTAGTCCAAGTTCAAGTTCATTGTTTTGTCTGATAAGAGACTGACAGTTAAAGCCGATAGATATACATCCACAAGTGGAGGTTGACACCCATGACAGTAGAGTTTTTTGACATTACAAGCAACATATAAAAATAAAAATGTGCGAGGTTAGGGATATAAATAGAAAAGGATTGATAGGATGATTAAAAACACTCACAACACTGACTCCTGTTTAACAAACCCGTTGCACACAAGTAAGAAAGTTGGAATCAGACCATGGAGAACACTTTGTTTTAATGGTCAACTGAGTCAAGCGATCCTTCCTGAAAGTTGCAAAAGTTATTCATTTTCAAAAAACAACCCATTGTTAATCAATAGTTACCAGCCTGTCTCAGTTCGCCCGTTTTATGCAAAATGTTTGAAAAATGTTTTCTTACAAGAATGTTTTACTTTCTGACTAGCCACAATCAGCTCTCACATGAAAGGGCAAATCAACAATTGACAAAGTGGTTATTTAGTCTTGTTGATATGATTGTAGAGGGGCTAGAAAAAATAGGAGCCACACGATGAGTTTGTTTCTAGACCTGTTCAAAGCATTTGACTGTGTTGACTGCATGACACTACTCGACAAACTTGAATCTCACGACATTCAAGGCATGCACCTTGAATGGCTTAGCTCATTTTTAAGCCACAGATCCCAAATTATTCAAACCAGAAAACTGAATTAAGGTGTTCCTCAGGGATTCATACTCAGTCCTGTGCTTTTCCTGCTTAATTTCAATGACATAGGATAATCATTTCTGTACAGGAAACTTGTGCAGTATGCTGATGATACGACTCTCTGTTTCAGTGGAAAATCAAGCAGTTTGGGAACTACAGGCTTTAGTTGACATCAATAATTGTGTCCAATACTTCAACAACCTCAATCTCACAGCAAATCCATCAAAGTCCAATGTTTTGAATTTTTCTTTGCGCCCTATGGAATGTCAGTGTGGGCCTATTGTATTTTTAGCAGACTCCCACACTGGAACAAGTCTGATCTTCAAATTACCTTGGAATATACCTTTTCAAGGGTTGACTTAGAATGAGCACAGTGACCACTTTTGCGTCTAAATTTTCTCAGGAATCTTGTTCTGAGATTAAAATACTGCCTGAGTCAGGTACCGACAGTGGCGAATTACAGCTTGATTTACCATCTGTCCTACGGTTTGGTGCTTTGGGAAGCTTGCGCAAACAATCAGTCGAAGAGCTTTCAGGCTCCAAAAAAAGGCGATTAGAATCATAGCCAAAATCAATTTTAGAGTCTTGCAGGCCAGCTTTCAAGGAATTGCAGCTGCTGATTCTGCCTTGTCTCTACAATTTTTAAACAATTTTGTTAAATTCAAATCCAACTGGTGTGAACATAACCCTTTAAAAATAAAATAAAAAACCTTTTTTATTGAGGACATAAACATAGATACATAAAATATACAAGGTGTTTGAAAAGTCTGGGTACGGCTTAATATTTTACAAACCATAGCAGATAACATCTATAAACTTTGCACAGTGTCATATGGCTATGTAAACTATTTTTCCTTGCTATTACCATGACATGCCAACCATGGGGGGACGGCACACAGAGGAAAGCATGGAAATCTTAAATGAAAGCATGGGTCGAGTGATACCCCATTTGAAACAGCTCACTCAGTAGAGTTGAATGGTATTATAAATAAATAAATCACAATAAATACCAATGTTTTTTAGTTTTATTTATTGTGTTATAAATTTATGACATAATTTGCTAATTAAAAAAAAGTCAGTGAAAACATCGGTTAGTAGAGTGAAACGCCGCCTACCGCATCAGAATATGACGATCCAGTCAGAAATGGCAACGCATAATGTACTTCACAATGTGTACCTAAAACAACCCGCCATTTCTGATTGGATAAACCTTTTGAGATGCGGTTTGCGGCATTCAACTCTACTAAGTGAGCTCTTTCAAATGAGGTATCACTCGACCCATGCTTTCATTTAAGATTTCCATGTTTTCCTCTGTGGGCCGTCCCCCCATGGTTGGCATATCATGGTAATAGCAAGGAAAAATAGTTTACATAGCCATATGACACTGTGCAAAGTTTATAGATGTTATCTGCTATGGTTTGTAAAATATTAAGCCGTACCCAGACTTTTCAAACACCTTGTATACTTACTGGTTATTTAAAAACCTACTTATGTAACTAACTATAAATCAACTTATTTTCTGCATTATACTTACATTCTCCACTAGAGAAGATTCACTGACGATTCCATCGGAAAAATTAGTAACGATCTTCAAAGCTTTTGAATTACATTCTTTTTTCTTTTCAATTGTTACTTTAATTGCTTCAACTCTAAAAAATAAGAATATTGAACATTTGTAAAATTTAATCCCAATGTATTACAGTGTTAATGTATTTAAAATATTACACTGACTATCATTTCTTACCTATTGATTGGCTGCCATCTTGATTTTTACATGCCTAGGGGATTAACAAGAGATGCAGCCGAAATATTTGCTAGAACTGTGGTGGACAGTTTTGTAGTATATCCAATCAATATTCATTCAAATTTTTTAATGGATATTGATTCCAAGCATTCCAAGGTAATTTAACGTGTCTATTTTACGAAATTTCCTATATTGTCATAATTGAAGAGAATATTTTGAAGGAACATGTTTATTTTAGATTCACCTCAACCAAATTCTGCATAAGCTATCAGTGTCTGTTGATAACATATGATTAGTTTAAATTAACAATTACTTTTAAACAGCTGAAATGTGTGAATAGTAGATAGGCTATAGTATCATATTATAAGCAGTTGCACCCTTAGGGTCAAATTAACCAATTCTACATTATGATTTGAGCCTTCACCTCTCAGAAGTGTACGATTTTTTATTTATGTGTTCTACCCACAAGAAACAGTTTAAATAAAAAATTTAAAATTTTTTGGACTTTTTGATTTTGAGTTACAAGCATTTTAAAAAGCAAAAAATACAGTTTTCAGTCAATTTACGATGATTTAAAAATAATGCTAAAATGTGTAACACACTTTGTTACTGATATGGAACACTATTTTACATTTCTTCTTAATCTTGAAAGATAAATTTCCATAGCTTTAGAATAGCTCTTCATTTCTTCAGGTGTGAAAGAATATATTCTTCCAGTTGCCGTCATTAGTTCCACTGTTTGCAAGAGCGTATTCCCTGGTACATCAAGTACAACTCTTGGCTAGTGCCCCGAATGTGTGTTCTGCGCGGTGACGACTCTCGGCGCCGCGCAGTAGTGGTGCCAGTCTGGGTATGACCAGTCTCGGTTGGTCTGCCTGGAATCGCAACACACAAATTTGATTTGACTGAGGGCCCCCAGTCCCACGGTGTGAGGCGACCCGTGCTTAAGGGATGCATGGCGCAGGGGTTGTGCATCGCTAACAAAGCCCTTGGGGGTTGGGCACCCCCCCCCAAGCGTAAATAGCCTTACCTGGTCATGCGGGGCTCTGGCTGGGCGGACTTTTTATTTCCTCGGTACTTGTGGGACCTTTTATGGATTCTAACACAAAAAACAAACCCCAACAGACCATGATCTGGAATTAATGCAACAGGCAGTTACATCCAGCAACCAGGCTTTGGATGACTCTGCCTGTTCCTCAAGCGCTACCACCATCAACGATGATTCAGCAGTCGATGATGCAGGTGCAAAGGTTGAATCCATGGACACAGACTCTGAAGCATGTGAACTAGACTACAACCTCAAGCTCCCCTTTAAATTGCACAAGCAATGGGTGATGGATCAAAAGAAAGCTGATGGTACCTGCCTTCCGGACGGTGAATGGAGGAAGCAAACGAGCTAGATGTCAGCTAACGAAAGAAGAAAGCTGAAAAAGCAGAGGGATTCAGTGCTGGGGGGAACTGCAGGCGCTGTCCCTCCTCCGAGTGGGAAGAGAGGGCACTCGGGCGGTTCTTCTGCGGAAAAGCCCCTGCCGAGGAGGCGCCCAACCGCATCTCCTGAGCAAGCAGAGCGTGCGATGAATACCAATCCCTCAACGGAGGAGGGAGTGGGAGACATTTTCAGGGAGGTTCTGTCGGGACACAAGTTTGCCTTGGTCCCTGTGAGCTTTCCTGAGAGACGCCTCTCAGAGGAGGAGGCCATGGAGCTGCGGGGGCGCATCCTCGACGAGGTTCTCTCAGCGGAGGGTGTGTGCCTGCAGTTCAAGAGGTACTTCCCGGAAAGGGGGGCTCTCGTCATGCTGTGTGGCAATGATGGAGACCAGAAATTGGCTGCAGGGTCTGGCTCTAGGGCTGGGGATTGGAGGCCCTGGGGGGATAGGTGTGATCTGTGGGGACTACAAGGAACTCATAAGATCTATCAAGGTCTTCCTCAGGGTCGATGGTCCTATGGCCGAGGACTCTGCAACCATTCTTGGGGCCATTAAGAAACAAAATGCTGGGATCTCTGTGTCCGACTGGAGGGTTGTTGGAGATGTCCACATGGGAGACTCCAGAACCTTGGTAATTTTGGTTGATGAGCAGTCTTCAGCTACTCTTAAAGGGAGGAACTGGAGGGTGCTCATTGGTGTGGAGTAGTTTCAGCTGAGGGCGCGGGGTGGAGCGGCTGATCATGGGGGTCAAGGTCCTTCAGATCAACCTTCAGCACAATAAAGCTGCCTCAGCTGTATTCTACAGACGCTTCCTTGTCAGAAGATTTTTACGTGGCTCTGATACAATTGCCTTAATCAATAAAGGTCTTCCAGTCCTAACGGAAACTGAATGGAGAATCTGTAAGGAAATCAGCATAGTTTTAAAACCATTTGAAGAAGTGACAAAAAATGTAAGTGGGGAACACTATGTCACCAGGAATAAGTTATACTACTTGTAAATGGCTTTATTGGTGTATGCAATAAGACGCAAAAAGATAATTTTTCTGTACAAATAAAAACCTTACTAGGTGAACTACTAAGTGGATTATAGGTTTGATTTGCAAACATAGTACACAGTAAAACTGTAGCATTGGCAACTATATTAGATTCGAGGTTCAAGTTGACTGCCTTTTCAAGTGAAGTTGCAGCAGAAGAAATAAAAAAGCACCGATTATGAAGATTCATCAGCACAAAATGATACACCAGAAGCTTTGACTGAAGAACTTCCAAAATACTCAATTTGGGAAGATCTTGAGAAGAGGGTTTCCAAGAAAGGTAATTAATAAGAAAATATATTTTACAATATTACTGCTTAGGTTTAACAAACATGCAAACTTTATTTTGCTAAACAAAATCCTCAATTTTGTTTTATCATCACAATGTAATGAGATTATAGTTGATTATTCTAGCACTTGGTTTTTATTTTAGGTTCAAAAACATCTGCAGCAATTCAAGAGCTAAACCGCTACTTAGAGGACGACTACCTTGACAGAAATAAGGATCCACTTGTTTGGTGGAAAGAAAATAAAAGACTTTACCCTTTGTTGGCTAAATTAGTCAAGAGGAGGTTCAATGTTGTAGCAACTTCCATTCACTGCGAAAGAGAAAGAGAACTCTTTATTCATGAACAAAAAAAAGTCCAAATCGGTTACATTACAAGAGAAGAAAATTTAAACAAAGAGGGCAAAAATTAAAGGTCAAGGATGCAATATAATTCTTTTATGGTGTAGACTGACTTCTTCATCAGCCAGTCATGTAGTTGTCTTTCCATTGTCTTTGGGTTGCAACTTTTAAGATTCGGGTTGCAACTTTTAAGGTCCTCGGGAAGTCTGTTGAAAAGCTTGGCTCCAGCAAATGATGGCTTTTTGGTGTAGAGAGTAGTTCTGTAGGCTGGAAGATGATATGCCTGAGTTCTTCTAGTTTGATAAGCATGTACCTCTTCATTTCTTAACAGATTTTGCTCTGAAGCATAAATAATTACCTCCATTATGTAGATTGTGTAAAAATATATGTTAGTACCTGAGGAATATTTTTAAATAGTAACTCATAATCTTGTAACTCATGTATTTTATAAAATATATTTAATAATATTATATTTTAGAACATAAATTGAAATGCATCTATATACATTTTGACAGTATAATAGACCTAAGCAAATTATTTTTCCTAAAGTGCGCAAGTGGTATTTTGTGATTATGAGTATTGTTTATTTATACCATTATTATCTGGTTTTAAATAATTTTTATTGTAAATCCTAAGTAGGTTTAAATAAGGAATATAATTTTTTGAGCATTAAATATAAGTTTATTGTTAACATAATGATTTAAACAAGCCCTTGTTTGCTAACTTGGTATCGCACAAGCGAGAAAAAGGGTAGCGCGTTTAACTGAAATTCAATGCTGTATATCTCTAAATGTAGTTAAGTCTCAGTCATAATTTTTTTATGAGATATTCCTATTTGTATAAAGAACATTCTGTAAAATTTTCATTTATTTTCATTCAGTCCCTTTTTAGTTATTAACCCTAGAAAATTGACATTATTAGGCTTTCGGCCATTTTTGAAAAGCTCTAGAAAAAAAAGGAGAGCATTCTCAGGGCTAAAACTTTTTCAGTAGGTAGTTATATTAGTTTTCAACAAAGAAATAAAATATTAGTAGTGAGTCTCTTTTCCTTCTTAAACTTTTATGGTCTTAAAAAGTAACAATTGATGATTTTCTTCCAAGATTTTGCAGAACAAGTTTGACTGACTTTCTTGCACAAAAGAAACATTATTATAATGTCAAATTGAAGTTCATTTTATGCTGAACACACTGGTTTTTGGATTATTCTGATATCTTTAAAAATAGCTTGGCAATTAAACTTTTCGCAAACCGCGTATTTTACTAAAATCTGCAAAACCGCCATTTTAAAATGGCCGCCAGGAAAAAACTATGGCTTGTAAAATTTTTTCAAATAGTGTTTTGTGATTGTCTACCCATAGGGAACTCATAATAAAAAAATTAAGCAAATTAAAAATGTTGAGCAACATGACCTGGGTGATTTGAAATGGATTGACCCTTTTCCTGGGATAAACCCATGTTGTCCTTTCGGTATCAGGTCATTGTGTTTAAGGTGTTCAAGAATTCTTGACAGTACTACTTTCTCTAGTACCTTAGACACAGTTGGAACTAAAGAAATTGGTCTGAAGTTTGATGCATCATGCTTATTTCCTTTTTTGTGTAGTGGATAGACCTTAGATAATTTTAACTTTGAGGGGAAAACTCCCTGTGCTGGGGATTTATTGATTACATCAGTTAAAGGCTGACAAGTCATGTCCTTACAGAACTTCAAAATTTTTGATGAAATCTTGTCATAGCCTGAGGAGGAGGAGGTTTTTAGTGAGTTGATGATGTTTAACACTTCATCATCGGATGCCAACTCAAATGAAAGAAGTTCATTTCCTAGGAAGTTATTGTGTGTGCTAAAGGTATTAGTACTTGTCTCCTTATTAAGTTTAAGGGTTTCTTCTGTGATTGTTGTAAAATAAGAATTAAACTGTTCAACTATAGTAAAAAGATCTTTCTACATAATCATCAGTAATTTTTAACCTCCAGACAGAGAAGCTGAATCTTTCCTTATAGTTGATTGTTCACTATTAATGCCTTCCCAGATAGCTTTACTTTTATTGCTTGATTCAACAATAAAGTTGTGATTAGCTTCCTTACGCAAACTTTTTAATTTTAGGTCATAGGTTTTCTTTTTGTGTGCAGCTATAGCTTTGTCTTCATTTTGTCCTGTAGTTAAAAAATGGTCACGGACTTGAATAAAAGCTGTTCGTAGCTCATTTACTTCAAGGTTGGAGGCAGTTTTAGTTTGTTTCTTGGTATTATAATTTTTTGTTTAAGGTGGACATATAACATTAAGAGCTGTAGTCAAAGTCCCTATGAAGTTGAAGTATGCATCTTCTGAGTTTTGAGATTGGTAGACACGTTCCCAAGACTGAATTCCAAGAAGATCATTTAAAGCTGATAGTTTCTCATAGCTTAGGTTTCTTTTGGTTAATATTGTTTGTTTTGTAGTTGTTGAGCAGAAATTCATTGTATAAAGTTGTCCGGAATGATCTGAGAGACTGTTTTCATACATTGTTATGTCAAAATTATCAGAGGATAGGTTAGTACATATGTAAAATATCTATTGAAGTGGCAGTTGTGAGTGTAGTCCTTGTTGCAGGTAGGTGGCATCGAGTTAAGAAAGAACATCACTAAACTTGCTATTTTCTCTGTCCAAGGATCTGTTGAGGCTGTCAATATTAAAGTCACCAACAACACAGATTGTACTGTTATTTGTAGGAAATTTGTCAAGTGATCCAGCTAATAGTTCCAGAGATTGTTCTAATGGACTTCTCGGAGGGCAATACACATCTAAGCTGTAAACATGATTTTTTTTATTTATGCGAATGCCAATAGCAGCCATTTCACAGATGAGTTCTTCGCTTTTGACATTAATGCATTCAATTTCATTTTGAAGATCACTACGCTTGAATATCGCAACACCTCCTTTTTTAATACTCTTCCCTACTGTATTGGGCAATTAAAGTGTAATTCACTAATCCGACATTTTCAATTGTATTTTCTGAGAGACCATGTTCTGTAAGCACTGTAATGTCTGGTTTTGAAAGGAGCAGAAAGTGATTTAGTAAATCAATTTTATTACTAAGCCTGTCAATATTTTGATGATGTATTATAAATTTCTTTTCTCTTTCTGGACAACAATCTATAATCTAAAAAACTATGCTGTACAGAAGTGTTTTGTTTGTACTCTTCAATATTATCCCAGAAGAACTGCTCAAAAGTCTGTTCAGGCTTTAGAAGTTTGGCAGTATATGGAGGGCTTCTAGATTTATTTACTACAGTAGCAGATTGGGGTAGAAGCTTTACACAAAAATCTTCATGATTTTCTTCACTTAGGTTTTTAAACTGGATCTGTGGTGGAGAGCTGCCAAGTGTTATCCTTCCTTTCCCAGTGTCACGCTTTCCCAAATTGCAATGGGGTGCAATAATAGAATTTGGCACTTGTTTTTTGTTTTGAGATGTATCAAAAGTTTTAAAAATTTAACTAGTTCTTTTTGAAGAGAAGGAAAGGGTGACTGGAAAGCTGTCCTTTTTGCGACTTGTAGTGAGAAACTATAGTGATCCTTTTTAAACACTTGTGAATTGTTGGTTTTTCTAAGATGCGTTGAGTGTGGTAGGGTTTTAGTAACTTTTAGGAGGGATTTGAGATGTGCTCTCGCAGTTGTCTCCTGATCCGAAAGCTTAGTTACAAGTTCCTTGTAATATCCTGTAAGCTCTTCAGGAAGGCATTTTTTCTGCAGCAGGTAATCTTATCTCAGAATGCCACACACGTCTAAGTAGCAAACAAGCTGAACAGTTATTATTTTTAAATTATAATTCAAAGTTTGTGTAATCATTCTGAAACTTAGTTAGAAAAAAGTATTTTGTCAGCTTATTGTGTATATTTCTATTTTATCTACATGCTTATACTTATATCCACCTTTTCTAATACAGTTTATATTATTCACATAACAAAATGTATGTATTTTAACTAATATTCTATACTAATTTGTCAATATGTATGTGTAAGCATTTTAATACCCTATAGAATTTTTTTGTTATTTTAAGTGTTTTATTTTGTAATGCTTTACACATCTTACAACTAATTGTAAATATATTTACAGGAACATATTTGAATAATAATAAATAAGTGTTTATTTAGGATATGTTTGAAATCTAGAAAATTTGTTGTGTATATATATATATATATATATAAGTGGAGAAATCGCCTCCCATATCTTAGCTTTGTGAGGAGGTTGGAGAATGCCATTGGTATGAAGGAGGCAGATCAAACACCCCTCACAACAACTTCTGACGTCACAGATGAGAGCCCAGTTCCTGAAGTTAACACTCTATCATCTTCACAAGTGAAGTGCCGTAAGCAAAATGAGAGCATTTCAAATTCCTACACGAGGTGTAAATTGCCTTGACAACATTTTTGTGAATTTTGAACAGAATAGAGTTAACTCTTGTAACATTATTCGTTTTCCCTTTTCTGATCATGATGGTGTAATGGCTGACCTTAATGTGCAATATACTCAAGATCTTATTACATCAAATGGTAAAAATAGTTTTATTTGAAAAGACAGATACAGTACAAACTTTCATATCCGACCATGACGGGACTGAACCATGGTCGGAATGGCCAAATCGGGAGGACAAACTTTTTAACTGCCAAAAAAAGAGTATAAACTATCCATAAAAAATAAACTTAATCATGACACCAATTATATTAAAACTAGCAGCAATGAAAATAAAGCAGCATGGCAAATAATTAAAACCAACAGTAAAACTACACCTCATTCATCATTTTTATCGCTTAAATCAATCAAGCCATCTGATACAATTGAGGCAGCTAAAAGATTAAAAAATTCAGATAATAAATAACATCTACAATATATCTTATTAGATATTTTAGACTATTATCTGTTATAAAGAGAGATTTATACTTTTGTTGACCTACTGACACTTTGCTTCAATATGTGTATGATTCAGGGTATTTTTCCAGAGCAACTGAGTATTCAGAATTTGCCCGGTCTTTAAAAAAGGTCCCAATAATAATGATTCAAGTAGCTAACACCCCATCTCGGTCATCCCAGTCCTATCTAAATTACTAGAACTACTGGTCTATGACCAAATAAGTGATTATTTTGAAAAAAATAAATTTGGTTTCAGAAGAGGTAAATCCACTATTGATGCCATTGACAAGTTACTACGAAATACACTGTAGCAACTAACTAGTAGTAAATAACTTTTGAAAATAAGGCCTTTGCTTAGGCCACTTTGTGTGACCTGAGTAAGGCCTTTGATTGTGTAGAACACAGTGCTATTTCAGCCAAATTGAAGCATTATGGATTTCAAGGATGTGCCCTTGATTTTATAAAATCATACTTCATTAATAGAGCACAAAAAGTATATCAAAGGAAATTGGTCACAGGAAATTAAAATAGAGTATGGTGTCCCTCAGGGATCAGTACTTGGACCCTTACTTTTTATCATATATATCAATGACATAACATTGGCTGTTGATGCTAATACGCTTCTCTACACTGACAACACAACTTTTTCAATAGTAGTAATGACCTGAATGAACTAAAGAAATTAACCAACACCACAATAAACAAAGCATCAATATGGTTTAAAAAAAAACTGTGATTTAATGAATGAAACTAAAACTCAAAACATTTTGTTTACTTTAAAATCAATTCCCGAAAATAGTTTTAATGTTGAATTAAGTAGTGTTATTACAGTTTTGTTTTGAAAAGTTAATAGTTTATTTATTTATATCAATAGCTAGTTAAACAAGGGCAAAGGACGAGTTAATAAACAAATAAAGCAAAAGACAAATTAATAGTGTAATCAAAATTTTAGCAGCTCGTGTTGATAATAATCTTTTATGGGGACCTCACATTGATTTTCTGTCTAGTAAATTATCTAGAATTATTTTTATTGAGACTATCTTGCTGGATAAGTGAAAATTATGTTGGGACTGCATATTTTGGCTACTTTCAGTCAATTGTGAAATATTACTGTGGGGAAATAGTGCTAGAGTTCAGTAAATACTGGTGCTTCAAAAGAAAGCTGTTAGAATTGTTGGTAAAAGCTTAATATCTCTACCATTGTAAACCTGTTTTCATTAACCTAGGAATTCTTACAATAGTTCATTTATATTAGTTTAAGTTATCTGTTTACATTTTAAACAATGAGGTGTAATAAACCATACACAAACACATAATTACAACACAAGAAACAGAAATAACATTTTAATTGACTATTTTCGATTGAGTAGATCTTTGAGTAGTCATGTTGTAGTTAGCTTAAAAGTGCATAACAAATTGAACCATCTGACCTCTGAAAAATAATGTATAAAAATAAACTTAAGGAATGGGCTGTTACAAAATCCTTTCTATAATATTGATGAGTTTTTTTCTATTAACAAAATGGACTTTTAATGATTGTTTCAAGATAAACTAGTGGTATAATCAGTGTTATACTGAGCTGGACAATTAATGTCTTAAATATTATTATATACATAATATTTTTGTATTATACTTACTCAGTATTATTTAAACAATGCTATTTAGTCTGTAGCTGAATTAGACTCTGTCAATGTATGTAACATGTCTTACAATAAATAAACAAATTTATTATTATTACTGTTTTTCATACATCCCGACTATGCTGCCATAAGCCGTGCTGATGGTTGTAGGCACTTATGTCGGGCTGATACAAACTTTTATTCTTAGAAGGTCTAAATTAACAAAAACATATTTTATTTGGTCCAAATTCTCGCGATTTCAGCATTATTTTTTATTTTACGTATTCAAAAATATAGCCTAACGACTGATATCAGCAACAACCAATACAGGGTTGACTCATGATCGAAACAAGACCACATGACACCCATGAAAAATTACATACCTGTATTACTCCGTGCAAGAAAAGTATTTCCGCTTTTAATTTTCTATAACTTTGTTATTTGTCATTTGCATCCATTAAAACTTTATATTGTCTTGTTCAGAAGAATTATAGCAATAGGTTAACAACACGAAACTTGTATTTTACTGAGTCAGCCGTTAATTTCACAATTACTAAAGTAAGTAAATGTAATACTGTTTCGTTTGTTATATTTTATAAACACACATAGCAGACAGAACACGATAAGCAGATACAGTTTTTATATCGCTTATTGCAATCATTGATACTTTATATATCGTATAACAGAACTATCAATCGATATTAACCCTCCAACTGATAATAAGAAACTCCCTGAACGATACACTGGTTTTTGTCTTTTCACAGTATATTTTTAGAATATTTAAAAAAAATATGTGCTAAATGCTAAGTAGTAAGTGTTATATATAATTTTTTTGTTAGAAACCAGAGAGAAATTTAAAGTAATAAATATGCACTTATTAGAGTATTGTTTTTTATTTTATTTGTACATAAATTGAAAAATGTGCATTGCAAATGTTTTGTTTTTTAAGTTTCACTTCATGTATCTTTCACATGACTTGAGATAGTAACATACTGTAAATATACAAAATATACACAGTTTTGGGTTATTTTGAGCAATTACTTGGTCAACCCCAAAGTTTTTCATATTTTACTACGGTCATAAGGATGTTCTCAGAAAGCAAGAAACATATAATTCAAGCCCCGCAAGGCCGTCCTAAAGATTGCTGAGCGATAAGAAGGTTCAAAGTCCACGTAATAACAATACCTTGCGGGAGACGCGCGGAAGGCCAGTTGTGACAGTACCGTTATGGCTAGTGGTTCCTCCGATAATCCTTTTTAATGTGACGGGTGTGAGAACACGTTACTTAGTTTCACGGTTTGAAGTGAAAATCAGGAAAAGTTAAAAAGTTTTTTGTACGAACACGGCGTTTTGCAACGCACCAAAGTTTGCCCTCTAGAATTTGATATTTTACTGATATGTACTATCTCGAGGGATGTTTTTCTTTCGTTGACGTCAGCGCGGTCATCTAAGGTGCTCCTGAAGCCCGCGCTGATGGCCGGAGGCACTCGTCTCAACTCGATAACAACTCATTAATTTGTAGCTCGAAATTTAAGAAAAACATTGTTCATTTGGATCAAAATTCTGCTCATTTCAATATTATTTTTCATTTACATTACCTTTCCTGGGCCTAAATTATGTTTTTTTAATTTCACATACATCTCTAGATTATCGTAGTAAAATATGAAAAAGTATGGGGTTGACCAAGTAACTGCTCAGAATTACCCAGTTTTGTAGTGAACAAAAAGATTTTAACACACACACTTATTTACAACACACAAAAATTTTTTGATTAAAATATAAAGTATGTGCATCTTTTTTTGATATTACACGTATCCATATTTGTGTTTGATGAATTCTTTGGGCAAGAGGAACTATATCAGATAATGATAAGTCGTTTTCACTGTCACTATCAATTTTTACTTAACTCAACTCACATTCTACCGGTTTATTATGATCCATACTTCCTGACAACAAATCTGACAATGAAATATCATAACTTACACTTAATTTGCCGATATGTCATTTGCTAATATTTTCATCATCTAATGTTCACATACATAATTTGAACAACGAGGATCACCCATTTCACAACATAACAATCCATTATTAACAACTAGCCTTCATAATAACCTAGCAACAGTAGTAACAAAGAATGTCAAGGCCGTGCAGCGTGTCACCTGCTGCATAGTCCATCAGCTGTATGCCATATGGCACTTGGATCTATATTAACTGACAAGAAGTAATATTATGAATATGAACTATATAGAGTGAATTGGTATTTATAAGTAGAGCATTAGACTGGTGCAAGTTATGTCCTATACTTAAACGGTTTTCACAAAATTATAGTGGAAAGCTGACCGACTGCTGTGCCGTCTTTATCAGTTCTCAAGTGGTATTGATGAACGTCTGTGCAGTTGGTCATCAGTTGGAGGATTAACATATATATATATAGAACAAAAATTAAAATCACACGTTTCAAATTTATTTATTTATTTTATTTCCAACGGTAACCCATTTTTAATAGAAATAGTTTAAAAAATTACATTATGTCATAGATAATATTTTTAAAAAACCATAATCATTACACAAACAAAACATTAACGCAGATGACAGGAAAATGTCATTTAAATAATAAATAAAACGTAACAAACATCTTAAAACCGAGAAGGAGACACTAAATAGTTTTCTAAATTTAATTACCTTTTTGTATTTAAAAGAAGTTACTTATAGAACAAATTGTGTTTAGAATATGAAAATTTGTGTACAGTTGTAGCAGATGATTTTAGTTATTGTTCAAATTAATTACTATTGGTTGAATATATCAATGGGCATAACAGTTAAACATCGTTTGATAAATTTAGGAAAAAACGGGTCCACTTATCGTACTCTACCCCACATAGCCTCCATTGTTTTTTATTCACCATAATGTTATTACTTTTAATAATGGGATTTGAAATACCTTTAAAGTAATTTGGATTATGTACTTATATGGAGGATTCTTTCCTCATAATTAATGATGAATATTATCATTTGATATTATCAATCATTCCAGCGTTGGACGCTTATTATACTGCAGCCAGTATATGTTTATTAGGTGGCATGTGTGTACTATGTGAAATATATGTTGAATAACATACCAAAAAATTTCAAAATATAAATTATAGAAGTGGGTTGACCACTAGGACCTGGGTGCCACTGTAAATTGTTCAAAACTAGGTAAAATAAGTCATAAAAAAATTCATATGTAATACCCAAATCAATACAAAATGTTTTTACTTACGAAGGTTTCGATTTATTGCAGTTCTCATTAGGCCTTTTGGATTTAGGTTTGATTTTCTCACTATAGCTTTTATTCATAATAGATTTATCTTGAAACTTAGAAAGCCAAATAATGATCTAGTAAATTTACATAACCTAATTTATTTTCTTCTACAGTCTCATTTACTCCATGGAACTCACAGATAAAACAAGACTAAGAATGAATTTTAATTCAAATTTCATGAATTAAAAAGCCCTAATTTACTCCACTAATTTGACCTGGTCTTGAGTTTACTATTTGACGAATAACCTAAAATTGTTGTCACTACCTGACTCTTTGATTTACATAAAATGGAATGACACAAGTTCTGTATATTACCACATATATATAAATAAATAAAAAACATCCAACTTGTAATTAGGAAAACAGCTGACATATTCCAGCGCAGACTATACTAAAGGGTAACATACAAAACACGACAGATACTGTATCACGTATCATACTGTATCAGGGAATATTTTACAATTTACTACTCAATTTTTATAATTTAATCTCTAATATATATATATATATATATATATATATATATATATATATATATATAATATAATTCAATTATTTTGTATTCGTCCGTTTCTTTCAAATATGTGTTTAAATAATCAAACTCGGAAGACCAAATACCTGTCAAATGACTTCTATTTACATTCACTAAATTTGTATAAGTGGCAATAGCCTAATTTAATTTCAATAAACATAGAACCGCAAAAAGTACTTGCTCCGCCGGGACTCGAACCCGGATCTCTCACTTTCCTGGTGAATGTGCTACCATTACACCACAGATAAGTTTTTTGTCTATATATATAAAGGTTTAAAAACACACACACACACACACACACACACACACACACACACACACACACACACACACACACACACGTCTTCAGAATAAGACATCAGTAAATGGTGTAGCGAGAGTCTTCGGATTTGTATCACAGCACCAAGAAATTGATTTAAAAGCTATGCAGTTTCTTTACACGGTTATTGTACACTCTAATTTATTATACTATGGAGTAGTAGTTTGAAGCCGTTATAAATCTTCCATATTAAAGGTAAAAATACCAATTCGTTTGTTGACAGCGGTAGAAGTGAAGCTTAGTGAAGGGAATTCTAAATTTTGTGTTATTTCTTTTAAATTATTATTGGATTAATAATTGCTTCTTTGAGTTTTTAATATGTCACAATAAACAATGTGTAAAAATTTCAAAGAGATGTCTTCTTCTTTAATGGGGCGGCATATTGCCTTGCACTTAAGCCTCAAGGGTATTTGCGCACCCCGGAAGCACACCATGAGGCCTAAAAGTCTATGATTTCAGCAGTTCCACAAACCTCCGAAAACAACCTATCAGGTCCTTCTGGGGAAATTCATCACTCTTGTCCAGACTACCAAAGATGGCATACCGCTCCCTTGCTATTGAAGGGCAATCAAAGAGCAAGTGTTCGGCAGTTTCATCCTGCTCATCACACATTCTACAAAGCGGATCCTCCAGAAGGATGCAGTCTCTGTGAAGATGCTTCCTCAGGTGACCATGTCCCGTGGTCAGACTAACCCAAGAAGACATTGATCTATTTAGTGAGAAAAGGTCAGACGCCACTCTGGAGGAAGGTGACTATAGTACCATTCTGCTCATTCTCATGCCCAGATGCAACCTCCACCATCTCTCATGTTCAGCGCGAACCCATTTCGAGATAGCCCCTAAGGATTCACACCTTGGAATGACAGTTGAGGGCCTATCATAATTGACGCTGAGCCCCGGTTGGCCAGGGCATCAGCTCTTTCATTCCCAGGGATCTCCTTATGACCAGGAACCCAACAAACAGTCACGTCGTTGATTCTGGCAAGGGAAGAAACGACTTGATAGCAATCCCAGACAACTTTGGATTTGAACACACAAGAGTCCAGCGTCATCAGTACTGCCTGACTATCCGTGAAAACATTGATCGTCTTGCTCCTATAGCGCAGACGAAGATACTCACGACCACATTCCATAATAGCTACGACCTCCGCCTGAAAAACTGTAGGAAACGGACCAATAAGGACCATCAGCTCCCTACATGGTCTTACCCCATTATTCCAGCGAATGTGCCGCTTTTTGTTATAGAGCCGCCTGAAAACCATTCAAACTAAGCTGGTGAAAGAGGTTTTCTTCCCTCCGACCAATCGTCCCTAGGAGGTTTTACAATCCTAAAGGGTTGTCAAAGGAAAACAATTGTGTGGCATCTGATCAGAGATCATGTGCAGAGCATCCTCCTGAATCATGATGCTAATTCTACAGAGCCCACTGCTGCAGCCCTTGCTGAAGACAGTAGGCACTCCTCCTGGTCATAGCCTGAATAACAATGTCCAGGAGGCGAGGTTGTGCCAACAGTCTAGAGCTGCACCCGGTGTACTAGGAAAAGCCCAAGTGATAGCAAGGCATGCCATCCGTTGGATGCCTGCCAGACAAGCTACCGCCTTCTTGGCTTCCGTCTTTGGCCACCAGACAACAGCTCCATACATACGTTAAGAGATGTCTTGAACGAGTTTGAATACAAACATCAAGACCTAAAGTTAAAAACATGAAACTTTTGGTAATCGCAAAAACAAACCAAGATAGCCTTTATTTACAATTCCAATGTAACTTACAATAGTTAGAAGCCTACTGGACTGTAGTGATCACCCCCCTCACTTTCAGTAAGCCTTTACCTATTCTTTTGCATTATGGACTCTTTGGTCATCTCTAGGGGTGCACTGTATATGCTTTACGAGTCCGGACGTCTTCATCCTCCAGTGCAACAACAGCATTTAAACCAAAATCGCACCGCATTAGGCCTTATAAAACCTGTATTCTGCTTATGTTCCCATCATTAAATGTTAGAAGAGTATATCTACCTCCTAATTCGAAGGTTTTTCTTCCTACAAAGGTAGATTTTGGACTTATTGTCCTTAAAACACTGTTAAACGATTCATTGGCGTGTTGTGTTTTGCCATTTAGTGATTTTTGAAACAAGTCTGAATGGGACAAAGCCTGAAATGTAGGATTTATGGCCTGCATTACTGCCCGTTTGTTGTTGTAAGCGTTACTTTTTACTTGGGGTAATCTATATTTATACCAGGTGTTTGGTGGTGGAAGACATAAGCTGTGGCTGGGATTATTACGATGGAAATAAATTGCCCACACAGCTTTCTTCATTTTTTTTAAGTTATCAAAAGTATTCCTCATTGCGTTACCATAATAACTTTGCAATCTATCAATTGTTTCATCTGGCATTCTTCCATTCCTATTGATGGGTTTTCCATCAGAAAGCAAATTGTTTCCCAACTTATGCTTTAATTTTCTTAGACTCTACCCTACCTGATTTTGAATGTAGCGTACACATTCTAGTTTATCTACTTGTGTTTCTCTGTGCAGTTTATACTTTACTGCTGAATATACTTTAGAATCTCCCATCTCCGAGAAACTTTACATGCCTAACTCCATTCCATGTATAGCTTCGAGCCACTTACAAACCGCAACTGCTGAGATGGTTTCTATTCCGCCACTTGGACCTGCATAGTTTTTTACACAATGTAGTTAATGAGCAGCTGTTTTTGTATGTGTTTTGTTGCTGTTGCATCCAGTATAGTAATTTTTCATTACTTTTTTATCCAATACTTTACCAGTATCAACACTTGTGATTGTGCAAATGAATTTTTGGAAATAAATCCTGTTTTCTGCCATGTATACAATCATAGGCTACAGCAATGTCTCTAGAACCATTTATTCTCTTCTAGTTTTATACCAGGGAAATAAATCATCAAACTATACTGACCTTCTTTCAAGTTTTTCCTTGTCCCAATTGGAAGGAGTTGTAAGCCTAGGCCTATTTGGTTCCAAAAGTTTTCTCTCACATTCCTGGTTTAAATCTACATTTCCTGCAAACTTGCTTTTCTTCCATTACGTTCAGTATAATATGCCTTTTCTAGCAGTATATTTTTAGAGAAAGAACCATAACGATATTAAAATAGCAATTGAATACAACTTCCATCGTTCCACAACACTAAAACTAGGCATATAACCTTTCACAATGGTTTTTTATTTATGTCAGATCACGCTACCTTTTCAATTAATCTTCCCACTCTGCATCTTCATGAGCAAAAACGCAGATGCAGGGTTATTAGTTAAATGTCAAAAGTAACAACTTCGTACACAGTTCCTTTCAGGAAGAAACGTACTTCCAACACCTAAAATAAAAAAAAGTTTTAGCGTTTAGCCCCCTTAATTCATATCTATATGGTCTCTATTTTCGACAAGAGAATGCTACAAATTACTATTAACACAGTACAGTCCTCCTCCGTAGACTAATGGATATAGTCTCGGCTCTCTAACTGAGAGATCACGGGTTCAAATCCCGGGGAAGTCCAATCAGGCATAGACATGATTGATAGAGTACTATGCAAAATAAATACCAGTGTAATAAATCAGAGTACTTTGCAAATAAAATACTTGTATAATAAATCAGAGTACATCGAAGCCAGCATAGCTTAAAGCTGATACCTAAAAAGAGATAAAAAAACAGCACAATTCCCGATCTTCACATGGAAAACATGTATACAACATGTCACCGTAAATTTAACTCTGATAAGGTTATATTCTTACTGTTATAGGATTTATAGATATTATATTGTAAGCCTTGTTTTGTTGTTGGGTATAGTAAGAAACACGTTTATATCATACTGTAAATTTATTGAATTTTAATAAAGTAATTCACTTGACAGTTGAGTTTAAAGCAAACATAACAATCTTACAAAGTTTGATGATTTTATCTTCAACGCACTCTAACTTTTTTTTATATATGCATGAAGTTAGGATATGAAGATAAGGTACTTTTGTACCTACGCTATTTGACCTTTCATATTTATAATAAGTGCGTACGTATTTACTTACGTATGCATAGCTTAATATAAAATACAGAATAGGGAAAGTGTGGCTTTCTTCTCACCGAGATAGCTTTCTTTTGGGAGGCACAAAACAAGACCTAATCTTTATACTAACATGTAATTTCCACAGTAAGTCCAATAAAGCCTGTTATTTTTAATAGTTTAGTTTTTTCAAGTCTCCAATAAGAAAAACCCTTCTAAAAATAGTGATCTCCTGATAATACTAAAGTACCGAAGACTAAAAGAACATTTTGTGTGATGGTTCTTTGTGATGTGTTTGTTGTTATTGTAATTTTACACGTTCTTTTTAGATAGGTATAATTTAATTAAAGGAAATATAGCGTTGTATCCGGTTTTTTAAATTTATATTTGAGCAGTAAACATGTCGAAATCAAAGAGTATTGAGTTAGATTGCATGAACTGATTCCGAATGGGACTGAACATAACAAACAGCGACGTGATCTCCAGCTCTATGTAGGTGTAATTTTTTGCACTTGTGGCTGTATGTGTTCAACATTGTGTTGTAAATGGATACTGTGAATCTGTGAGTATGGAGTAGAACTGAGCTAAGTTGATGGCGTTGTGGTTCAATTTCTGTAGAGAAATGTGTATTGGATTGGTGTTAAGAATATGTTATTGGTAGGGTTTTAAACGGTGTTTCAATTTTCTTCTCAAGGCAGGTATGATAAATGGGACCTTGCTGCTAAATTTAGAATTAGTTGTATTGATTCTGTGAGTTATTGATGGGAGCTCCTTGGATTTTGGTACTTTATTGCTGTTATTAAACCTTAACTAATTTTGTATGATTACAACATGGAGAAAGAAACTTGTTAATTCACAATTATATAATTGTTTCAACTCTTTTTATTTCTTAATGGGAAGGTAGTAAAGATACAGTAACAATTAGTTTTATATGTATGTTTTCCTCTTGAAATGTAACATAACCTATGGATATTTCCAAGGTTGACTTGATTTGGGCTGTGAAGTTGGATCCAATATTTTTCTTTAAAAAGTGTATCTTGTTTAAAATCACAGTTTTTTAGGTGATTAATAAAATATTTTCGTAATTGACAGGGACATTGCTGTCCTTTGTGTAATTTACCAAGTAGGCTATATATGCTATTGAATAGCCTAGCCTATAATTAAGTAATGACTGTGTTTAATTGTCTGCAGGGGTATATCTTAGGCATAGTCTTGTTCTTACTTGTGAAAGTAATAAATCTGTTATTGATTCTTATGTATTATTATCATTAGATTACCTCCTTGGCTAAAAATATCTCTGTGAACAAAGAGGCTTAGTAATTAAAAATTGTTACAAGAAGAATTGTTAAGAAGAAGAATAAATTTGTTGTGTATTTTCTTATTTGATGATTATTTATGACAACAATTAATTCTGAATTTTATTTAATTCATAAATTTAACCTTCCAATATGCCTAGTCCTAATTGTCCTAATTGTGAAAGTAACGGCTGGAGCGCTAAATACGAATTTTGTGTTATTAACCCTTTGAGCTCCAGCCGCCGGTATATCGTCGGTAAATTTCACTGTCTAAAAACCCCAGGCCGACGATATTCCGGCGGTAAAAATAGTGCGAGATACCCCAGCCGACGATATGTCGTCGGCATGATATAAGTTATTATAAATGGCTCTTAAGTGTTTAATTTTAGCGACACCAGTGGTTTTAGAACTTAATAATTTTATTTTTATACATATACAATATGATTTCATGGTCAAATGTTACTAAATAATATTTACATTACTCCTAAAGAAAGAGTAAGAAGATCATCTGTTACTAAGAACAACATCTGCATCTGCTGTGACATTGTTTACGTTTAGTAGACTGTGTTGTGTTGTTCCACTTCTGCGTTTATTTTGATGTTCGTTCTGTTTGTGTGAGTTGTCAGTTCTATTATTGTTTCGGTACTTTTAGTATGAATTATTGTTTTATTTTGTAAATAATGGGTGACTCAAACCGGTACTTTGGGATTATACCGACCACACCAGTATGAAGAACACAAAAATATAAATTTATAGAAACAAACATGATAGAACGAAAAAAACAACTCTGTAATTACAAAATTACAAGCATTTCCAGGTATTGTGATCGGTATTGTTGTCGCTGTTATCTTATCTTTCTCGAAAATCCCGATTACGGCAGGCCGCACGGCATCACATGATTTGCAAGGTACATAATTGCCTTTCCATTAAAATTCAATTTATATTTCTGATCAGCCCCTCTAGAATTTGATATTTAACTGATAGGTACTATCTCGAGGGATGTTTTTCTTTCGTTGACATCAGCGCGTGTGCTGCCGAAGCCCGCGCTGATGGCCGGAGGCACTCGCATTTTGGGTGGCGGAATGTGATCAAGAATAAAAACAAGTTTTGAGTGTTTTTTCAATAAAGAGTTTAGTTTTAGTTTGGTAATGTTTGTTTTTGTTGAATTTTTGTGTTTGGAGAAATGTAGAGGTAAAACACGGAAGTACAAGAAAGCGACGCGACTCTGCAATCACGTTATCTACTAGATCGCTCGACTTTGACCTCTGTCTGAGGATGGGGAGGGGTTTGCGATAAGACAATTCCTGTTTTATATTGACGAAATATTGTTTTAGGCTAATCTAGTAATCAGTAGAAGCGAAAAGTCAAATAACGATTCATGTCTGGGTGTGGTCGGTATAATCCCAAAGTACCCTCTAACCTAGCAGAACATTCAAGTGACATTGACAGACAATTGAATATTGACTTTTCAGATGACGATTCAGTATTATCTGATATTTTTGACGATGATAGTGACCTTAATCCGACGTATGATCCTAAATATGATAGTGACAATGGCAGAAATGTAGGCCTATTTAGTGCTAAAGACTTAACACCTGAGATACCATCTACATCAGCTCAGAATAATGTTACACAACCTAGGCCTAGTACGTCACAGGTTTTGTGTCATTAAAAAAAAATATTTTACAAAATATTTATTATTGAACTAATCTGTCTGACAATTTTTTTGCATGTTTGCAATAACATGACAAATGAAATAAAATTATTTCCCACTGGTTAATTTTTCCTTGTTTTATTTCTAAAAAATGTTAAATGTACTTTTTCTTTTTTTTAGTTTGCATATATGCGTTATTTTACATATATAAAAGTACATAAACATTTTTTAGCCCTTATTGAATTTTTTATTTGTAAAGTACCTTACTTCCAACATTTTAATGTATTATTTAGGCCATTAGCTAGTATATTAGTGATGGTATGATTTTTAAAATGAAATCGTACAAAATCACTGAAAAGGCCTTGGGGTTTTTAGACAGTTACTTGCAAAACTAGACTTGGTAAAAATTTGCACAAAGTATATTTTTAGGTCCGGGGCTCAAAGGGTTAAACTATTGGAATCATCCTACAGAACAAAACAATATATACTTGATGGGGTGGAAATTAGAACGAAGTTGTAAAACATAAAAAATGGAACAACTGTTCACATGTGGAGCAGGCATCACATGACCTTTTGTGACCGTGATTCAACCACGTGATGACGTCATCGGAAGCGTTGCTATCTGTGGTAACCTAAATAAAAAGTTATACTGAAATGAGCACAATTTAGACCCAAATAAACAATGATTTTCTTAATTTCGAGTTACAAATTATATTAATTGTTATCAGGTTGAGATAAGTGCCTCCGGCCGTTCGCGCTGGCTGCGGCCTGCCCCGCACTGATGTCAACGAAAGGAAAACATCCTTCGAGATAGTACCTATCATTAAAATATCAAATTCTAGAAGGGCTGATCAGAAATATAAATTGAAATATAATGCAATGGCAATTATGTAAAGTATAAAAAACTTAATATATCATGAAAAACCCTAATATATATATATACAGGGTGTATATTATGTCTGGAAAACACCCAAATATATCCTTTAATAATTTAAATATAAATTTGAAACCTCTTACAGTTGTGATAGAGATTGGGCATCTACTTTTTGGAACAATGTTTTGTTATGTCACACCAACGGGGGACGTCCTGCCGAGGGTATCGTGAATATTCTAATGGAAGCCTATACCTTGTGATACATAATTTTAAAGGTAATAGCTTACTGAATTGAATGCCACAAACCGCATCTCAAGGGGAATTATTCTATCAGAAAATAGAGCATTTTTAGTATTGAAAATTTACTGATGTTCAACAATGTAATTTTAACATGGTTCTTGCCACAAAATGTGTTACACTAATTTTTTTAGCATTTTTTTAAATGTTCAATTAAATAAAACAAAAATTTCATTTTAAGCTGGTTCTATTAGCACAAATTTGCCAGTTTTTATTACAGTACAATTATGGAAATACTTATGTTATTGATTTTCTTATTACAAATAAAAAATAATGTATGCTGTTAGAAAAGTACTTACAACAAACGTTTTACCTGCATTTGGTGTCAAAGCAATTGTTCGAAACTGTGTTCCTTCTACGGTTTGACAATGAGCCAATCTTGTGTAAAATGATTCGACAGAGTTGCCTAACATTTCTTCAGTTATCAAAGCAATCTCCTCTATAATCCTGTTTCTTAGGTCTTCCAAATTATGAGGCTTTCTTCTATAAACATTGGATTTTTAAATGACCCCATAGGAAATAATCGATTGGTGACAAATCCGGAGATCTTGGAGGCCATTCGATTTCTCCTCTTCGGCCAATCCATTTATGAGGAAACCTTAAATCCAAATACTCTCTTACCTGTCTCCCATAATGGGGTGGAGCACCATCCTGCTGAAACCATACATTATCAAAGTATTTCTCCTGATGCAATTTGAATAGCTGGGATTATTTCATTTTGGAGCATATTGTAGTAAAGTTCGGCATTTAAATTTCCATTGATGAAAAAGGGTCCAACAATTTTGTTACCTAAAATTCCCACACCATACGTTCAGTTTTTGTGGTTGCTGTGAATGGGACTCAGTAATCCAATATGGGTTTTCACTAACCCAGTAACGGCAATTGTGCCTGTTAACATTGCCATTTAGGAAAAAAGTTGCCTCATCAGAAAATAGTATGTTGGTCAGAAAATCTCTATTGTCATCACATTTGCGCATCACAAGTTCACAAAACTCAACTCTTCTGTCGTAATCATCCTCACTTAACTGTTGGACTAAATGAACTTTAAATGGTTTGTATTTATTAATTTTCAAAATCTTACTCACAGACATAGGGTGCATATCATGTTGCTGTGCAGCTTTTCTGAGCGATGTATGTGGGTCTTCAATAAATGTTTGCAAAACATCTAGTGCATGTTCTTCATCTGTTGCAGATTGTATCCTACCGACTTTGGCCGATTACGTACACTCCCTGTCATTTCAAAACGCTCAATAGTTTTTTGATATTGTTGAAACACTTATGGGATTCCTTTCTGGGAAAGTGTCATTAAACAAATTACAAACTTCCCGATAAGATCTTTGACGATCGCCATATCCTCGCATCATCAACAGAGTAATTCGTTCTCTTTCAGACAATTCCATTTAAAATGCCAAATAAAAACTGAACTACTGTAATTAGATAACTTGTTGACAGCAATGCTTCAGAGACACTGATTAACTCGACAGGAATGATATGACCTTTGTCCATTTGTAATTCCCAAGCTTAGACCTCTCTAGTGAAAAGCTCCATGCTCAACAAACTGGAAACCTGTAGACCAGATGATTAATAACACAATAATGTTTTCTCATAGGCTAGTGGACCTTTGTCTCTTTAAACCTTCCTGCTGACTGGAAAAACACCAAGTACAGATTCATAAGTAATCAGAGAAAGTGACTCATAAGTTTTATTTCATTGTAATAAAAACTGGTAAATTTGTACTAATGAAACCAGCTTAAAAATAAATTGTTTATTTTATTTTAATTGAACATTTAAAAAAATGCTAAAAAATTAGTGTAACACATTTTGTGGCAAGAACCCATGTTAAAATTACATTGTTGAACATCAGTAAATTTTCAATACTAAAAATTGCTCTATTTTCTGATAAAATAAATTCCTTTGAGATGCGGTTTGTGGCATTCAATTCAGTAAGCTATTACCTTTAAAATTATGTATCACAAGGTATAGGCTTCCATTAAGAATATTCACGATACCCTCGGCAGGACGTCCCCCGTTGGTGTGACATAACAAAACATTGTTCCAAAAAGTAGATGCCCAATCTCTATCACACGATTGTAAGAGGTTTCAAATTTATATTTAAATTATTAAAGGATATATTTGGGTGTTTCCAGACATAATATACACCCTGTATATATATATAATATATATATATATATATATATATATATATATATATATATAAATGGACATTAATAGAGAACACTTACCATTAGTGTGTTCCACAGAATGTGCAGAAACGCCAAACTCCAACGAAATATAGCGTTGTCTCTGTGGCTTCAAATGCAACTATATGGTCACCAAACCTCTATATGTCTAAGCGCATTCTTTCAAAAAAGGAACCTGCCTGGGCCAGTTAAAAAAAATTACTACATTTAAAACCTTTTTTACTACTTTTACGAATTTTTCTGTCGCAACCAAACATCAAAGTGTCCTGGTTTAAAAACTATGCGACCGCACGATGAACAAATACACTCATCCATTGTAAAAAATTCCATGTTTTATTAAAAAGAAAATCTCGTTTTGGTCAAAACGTAAACTCTTAACATGCTCGACAAAACACTCTGACACAAACAATTCACTACTATTCGTTGAACTAGTGGATGGTTGATCCATGATTGTCACGCACTTACTTGATCCAAACTACAGGATACGTTGTGAAGCACTGACTTCTGCCCTGGAGCGCTCAGATAACGGATATGCTATCAGTTCCGGCGGCAGATAATATTTACAGATATCCAGATACAGCACACAAACAGAACATTAAAACATTCAAAACTTAACTATTTATGAATATATCCCCTAAAACTGTGTTATTTGTCATTTGCACCCACTAAAAGCATATATATTTTTGTTCAGGAGGATGAGCAGAATACGTTGATAACGTCAAATTCGTGATTTGCCAGGTCGGCCTTTAACCTCATAATTGCTAAATAGAAGAAAAGATTATAGTAACCAAAATATAGGGAAAGACATTAATAAGTGGCCTACACTATCCTATTGTTATTATTGAAGGATTCGATTTATTATATAACTTCGATGTTATATAATAATCATATACAACAAGATTATAATATACTAACAACAACAATAGTATATTAAAATTTTTTTAAACATAAATTTAACAATAGCATTTCTAAATAACAAAACCAATTATGGCCTCTTAAGATCTACATAGCATATCAGTAAACTAAGAGTAATTGTAAACTTAATTGCCGGAGTGAAAAAAACAAGTTTCACATTATTAACCTATTTCTATTGTCTTGAACAGAACAATATTTGTTTTCAAGGTTTGCAAATGACGAATATCAAAGTTATAGAATATTAAAAGCGGAAATTCTTTTATTACGCTGAGTAATATTTTATGTTCTGCGGGCATCATGTGGTCTTGTTTCTGTTTATTGTTCACACTAAAAATTATTGTAACTAACAAGTAAAATCATATATTAACTTAATGTATTATAATATAGAATTATTCATTTAGATGAAAACAATAAAACTGTTCGATAAAAACAACCGAATAACGAGTGTATACCATTTATTATAGTCTACCTAACAATAGACCTTATTATTATGCTTATTCATTTAGACAGCCTAATTCTTTTGCCTGGCTTTTAACTCTACAACTGGCAGTCACCTGATTATCAGTAGAAATTAATGTTTCTGTAGTGGCAGTCGCCTGAAAATCAGTCATTTGACACTTGCTCGTTTGACATTTGTTATAATCAATACACAAACTAAACTGCCATGATTCATATACCACTAGAATCAGAAATAGTTGCTGATTTGATCGATGTATTTTGTTTTGTTTTGTTAGCAGCCATGATATAACTATGATGTATTGAAAACGAGTTGTTTGTAAACAGTCGGCCGTTGTTGTTGTATTGGTACCCGGTCGCGTTATTCTTGTCCATCTAAAACATAAGTTTATTAGATGAAATAAGTGTTTTTATGTAATAAGTATGTTTATTTATGCGTATAAATTCTCGTAGATTGTGTTTTATGATGTTATGAAGAAATATATGTGAAAAAAAGATATTAGTGAGCCATTGTAATCTAGGCTATGTGCAGTGTTGTGATCGTTTTAGTTAGCTTTAGATCATTTTAATATGCGATGATCATGATATAAAGCTTCTTTATTTATTTTTATATTTAATATTTTTATTTTGTAGAGCATGTTTTGTTCTATATTTTAGAGTATTTTATGAATTTTTCGAGTAATAAATAAGGTTTTGATGAATTTTATAACACAGTCGTAGCCATAGCAACGAATTCAGCCGTTTTGTACTTTCTTCAGTTTAGAGTATTTCATACAGTAATTGTTTTAATAAAAAAATGTAGTAAACTAGACATTTTCTAAAACTATATAAAATTTTCAACATTTTGGGTATTTTGGAAATATTTTTTTCACACAATATGTCTTTTATAGGTGCACCCCCACCACTTTTACATAAATTTTTTTTATTTAAAAAAAATAAACTTAGTAAAAGAGTGATAAATTTTTTTTATTTTGGGGTTTTCATTTGCATTACTAAAAAGTAAATTTCCTTGTGAAAAAAATGATATACAACACATATAGGTTTATAATCAAATTATATTTAAAAAAATTAAAAACCGATACTACTGCAAAACACCTCAAAATGGCCTGCCACTTGAGGACATTTCAACTGCCAGCTCGAGGGTTAAACAGTTGGTACCGTTACCAAGTCAATAAGTAATAAGTATTTTATGCCTATTTTTGTATATAATTAGACTCGGTATAATGAATGGCAACCACCAAAATCGAATTTTTGATATTGTTTGAATGTCTAATCTACCGAAACTAAAATGTCAAACCAAATTTGGTTTTAGGTATTGTATTTCAAATTAAAGTGTAGTTGAGCTTGTTTTTTTATATATAAAAATAGTAGATAAATTTAATGATGAGTAAAACTGGTTCTTATTCACACTATTTACATTAGCGTGACCATGGAAAATGGACTTCTTTTTCATGGGTTGGGCATTTATAGCCAAGTATTATTATCACAGGTGTATATGAACTGGGGGGAAAGTATATTATTGTATTATATTGATGCCTTTAGGACATTATTGCGTTAAGGAGCAGGGGCATCACGTGATCTGGGATTCGACTTTTGCAAGCTCGAGTTAATTTTTTTGTCTAAAAGAGCAAGCAGTGCGCAGGCATCGTTGACAGGATTAACGTATTCCATACTAGTCTTTACGAATTGCTTCCACGTGAGATACCGAACATCAAACAGAAAGGTGTGCCATTACCGCTACTGAACTAGGAGGTTAAGAATAGGCGCGGAGGAACAACAATAGTTCAAAATGGCGTCCCTTCTTTATTTGAGAAGGCACGGAGTAATACCAAACTCTCAAATGGATAGTGTTGCCAGAGGTACGATAATTATCGTAAAGGTAATTTCATTGATTTTATGTGCCGGTAAGATACACGATGGGTAGTTATTATCATACTATGAAAGATTTTTGACAAATTTATACACCTTTGGCTATGCCCCCAGGCCTCTTGAGAGGTGGTGTTATTAAATTCTGGGATAAGAGGAATTGGGTAATATTTAATTTCAGAGATGAGGTTTCCAAATTTTAAGTTCACAGCTGATTTGTTTTGAGAATCGTATGGGTCGTAATGCTTCGCTAATGCTCAGATAGAGGTGTGATACGCAAAAAACATTAATGGATTTCGTAGATAAAAATAATCTTAATTTTATAAAAAATTCAGATTACAGTAGGCAGTTGTAATAAATTTAATCCTGAAAACAGAAATATATATAACGTTAGAATGTTTTACAAGTAATTTTGCTAAAGGTTTCTACATTTTTAGGGAAAAGTGAAAAGTTGAATTTTTGAGACATTTTACTGTTTTTTGTAATGCAATTATAAAACTAAATACATGTGTTAAGTTGTCTTTTTATTATCTGTTAATGCTAGCAACACGCAGGCTTACGATTGGTGTAGTCTAAAATTGTATTTGACCCCTAATATAACCAGTAGATCTTTAACCGGAGAATACAGGGCGTCATACTTTGCGCTGGTGGAACAACTAGGTTGTAACAACTTTTAATGATGGACACTTGGAGGGTTAAAACAATACATTAGACTTTGTATATTAATAAATATATGTATGAAAAATGCTTACTCTAAGTATAGAAACCTCTCAAAATTTATGAAAAATTACCATCTGGATTAATATAGGTGTTAATTTTATGATATTATTTAAATTATAAGAAGTTAGGCCAGACACAAAAACATGTTATGTCCCTATCTATTATGACAGTATTGGAGTTAAAGTCTCACTTTCCTTGGTAAAAATATTGTACAAAGCACATTTTGACCAATGAAAACAGTAAAATTATGGTTATTATACATTCATATTGACTGTTTGGTATTCTAAATTTTTTTCCTATGTACTAATTCTACTAATGCTTTGACTTCAATAGAATTATTTGAATTATCTAATGGAGATAGAGCAAACACCCACCGGAAATTTGTGTAGATCACAAAAAATTTTTGCAGATCACTTCCATTTGTTTGGCCTCTATGAGGCTTGGAATGTAAATTTGACCTGAAAATCACTGGAATTTCAAATATGTGGGTGGGCCTTTTGTGTCCAAACCTTAAGAGATTTTATGTCGTAACCTCACGAGATACTGGTAAAAGTCACTGGACCTTTTTTGTAGTTCACTTCGCTCCCCCACCAATTTTTTGTCAGACTCAAGCTAGTTTCTATTGTTTTGGTATTTATTGAGCTTTGAAAAAAGACCTGCACTGGTGTAACAAGTTTCACTAATGTTGCATGCAAAATTTTTAAGATTTGTGTTTTGTGTCCGATAGTAAAAATTGTGTCTAAACGGACACAAGATCTCTTGCGAGCGCTGCTGCAACCAGTGTCTGTCTGTTGTTTGCAAAAACTGGAGATCAGTGTCGGCTATTAAAATTTCAATTAAAAAAACATTACAGAAATACACAGCCGTTTGTGAACAGACTTCGTATTGACTCCCGCAACAACTAGCGATACAACTGTAGCAAGTTGTACAAGTACAACAGTTCTCGTGAGTAAAATTGCTTATCTTGTTCACATTACGCGACAGTAGTCTAATTCTCTCGCAACTTGACTGGCCGTTGTAAACGCAGCTTATGTTGTCGCTAATCTAGACAACAGGCGGCTAGCCGAACGAATCAACCAAGCATGTCACTTTTCGTTATCAGGGCGGGATTGTTTGGACGACGGCTGGAAATTCTGTCTGTTCTCTGATCAACTGTTTACCTGAACAATTTCGCCACACGTGATGATTGGTCGGACAATTTGAACTGTAGAGGTAATGTTCTATACTGGTGTCTATGTACTTATTCTACAGATTGCGAACTTCCGTAGCTGATAACTCTCTGATGTATTGGCCGTCAGTGTGAATTATATCTATACTTTCGCTGAACTCTAACCGGGGCTACCGCTAACAATGAGAATCAGGAAAAGCGTGCATTATGCATGAATTCCGGACTCCAGGAAACTTGCGTGAAATTTACTAGGGATGGGTCGTTAGCCGATACTCAATACCGCGGCTCTTTTCACTCAATTCCGATACCAACAGAAGTGATTAAATACGCTATCATAAAAAATCATGATTTCACAATATCCTAGTGATATGGAGAAGCTGAATCTCGAATCCAAAAATAATTCTATTTGTGGACAACTACTGATCAGCAGTAAGCAATTACTGATTACTAATAAGTTTTGTGCTTTCCATATGAAAAATGTAGATTATATAATGAAATTAACAAACTACTATAGTTTTAGTAGTATTTTAGTTAGAATTAGTATTTGTTATATATATTTTGACGCATCGTCGAGATTCTGCTTTTTCTATTTGTTTACAAAAACTATCGTCAGTATGCAAATTACCGATAGGTAAAACGTGTTTTTGTTGTTCTTTGTTCATAAAAACTATTTAGAAACATAGTAACAAAATAATGTGATTTATAATATAATATATTGATGTTCATATTTCTATGCCAATATTTGTCAACACCATCTTGTCTGCTGGCTCTATGCGCGGACATTAGCTGCTCAGCGGAAAACAAGCAATCGTTAATTTTAAATTTATCTATACTTCATACTTTGTGATGTTGTACTAAATGGATTCTCTATAAATGTAAATATATTCATACATTTTTACGTACATGAAATATGTTCTGGAAGCTCATTTTATAATCTACAGGTTCTATTATTTAAAAGGAAAAGGTAGAGAGGTTATGACTGAATCTCTGCAAATTACTTTGAAGTATTGTGGTATTCTTAGGCTTGCTCTCCCCTCCCCAAAGGATTAATTAATTAAGTAGAGTTCTGATGAAGTGTCAGATGGACAGACCTTGTGTATCGCCGAAATCATTGTCATGTACCAAAAGTTTGTCCACCGCAAACCTCTGACCTGTAACTGCAGTCTGCCCCACAGTAGCGCTGTGTTGGTATTTATTTGTTATCTTTGTTTTTTCTGTATTGGTTACATGTATTTTCCAAACATCACAGAAAGGAAAGTTATTAGGTATACACTATGTTATATTGACACAGAGATAAAAACTAAGGAGATTAAAATAGGTGATAGCAATAAATCATCACTGAATTTCTCGCATTTTGCTAGCACCGTGTATTGCTTGCAAATACAAGTGGTTGCGATAAACCGTCACCGTTGCGCTCGGCGTAAGGGTTAAATACAGTATTACAGTTGTTTATTTGGCTTGAATATATACTTGAGAATCTGAAATTTTCGACCAGGATAATTGAGAATTTGAAAAGAGGTTTTGAGTGGCCACCATGTAATTTGATTCTTGTCAGAATCAAGCTTTCGGCAGTTACAAAGTCTGACAGTGTAAAATTAAATCTCTGCCATTTAAAGTTTTTTGGGGGTCTAAAAATAAAAATATTAGGTTTTTAAACTTTTACTGGTGATTTTATGGCAAAAGTCAGTCCCCGTGTGTAAAATATCAAGTTTCTAGCTCTTCTAGAAGTATGTTAGAATTTTTATATACATGTATGAGTGAGTTACACATGCGGTTTATAGTATTTTTATATATATATATATATATATATATATATATATATATATATTTTTTTTCATAAATCAAATAATAATTATTTATAAAAAGTAGTTCATAAATAAAAGAAAGTTGTAAAACTCTTTAATGGCTTTTGGTTCAATCAATCAATCATCTTTATTTACAGTAACATTAAGAAACGTATTGACGTCAAAAATATTTTACAATCAGTACAAACCAGTTAATTGCAAGTTATTTTTTTTTATAAAACCTCTAAAATACCAAAGGAATTTTGGGCTAGTACCCTGAAAAAATGTCTAGTAGTGTAATAGTAGGGCAGCTTGAGAAGCTAAATTTGCAGTTACTAAAGCGTCATCTGAAACTATTGGATTGCAAGGATTAGGCTCTAAAACAAAAAAAGTTAATTTTAAATTTGCCATTTCAGTGGGGAGGTGAGCATGTACAAATTTTCATATATATATATATATATATATGTACATATATATATGTGTGTGTATATATATATATATATATATATATATATATATATATATATATACACACACATATATATATGTACGATTCTATCATTTATTGATATAGATACAAAAATATTAAAAATAAGTATCTTAATCTTCATCTTCAGAGTTTGTTTCCACTTTCTCAATTTCTTCACGTCATCTTGTGTTTCTGTAAGCAAGAATGGTTATGAATTTTACAATTTTGTATTTATTTTATATCACACAATACTATAGTATTAAAAGTGAAACGTATCTAAATGTAAAGTATCTCCTAAAATTTCAGGTGTTGTGACGATATCTTCGTATGCTTCTGGAAGTTGGTTATCAACAAACCAAGTCGGTTCTAATTTTCCATTTACATTTTATTCATCCACAGTTTGTTGGTGACATCCCAGTAATGACACGATAGTGCGAATTTCTTTCTGTTGTAATTTCATTTTGCCTTTGAAAATCGGACAGTATATTTGTAGCTGTAAAAATTTTGCAACACTGGGCATGATGGCCACTGTTTAAAGATGTTTCATAAGAAATTTCGACTGTAGCATAAGCGTTGTAAAATTTTCTTCAAAATAGTTATTCATTTTTTTGAAGTTTCCTGTGTACACTTTTTAATTATTTCACATGTCTCTTCTCCACAAAATACACATTTGATACTTGATGCATATAAAACTTGTTGCATTAAATTCAAAAAAATTGTTTTAAGACAACAAACAAATCAAAGCGTCATTTCAAAAGTTGCCAGATTCAATTGTGTAAGTTTACAACAGCAAACATGTATTATTGTGGTCACCTGAATGGCATCATGGCGGCAGTCAGTAGCGTGGAGATGGTGTGTGAGAGAGAGAGAAGGAAAGGACGAGGAGTGGGAAATACTGTTTTCAGAAGCTGCACGTTCCACACTTTATTTATGGTTTTAGCTACATTGCCCCATAAAAATCATCAGATTTTATTTTTTTTCGTAATCCTTAAAGGATTTCCTTCAAAATAGAAAAAAATCAACCGCGCTCGGGTATTTCAATATGACTGTTTTTACAACTTTGTGACTCGCCCATTCCCTTACGCCACGCTCAAATTGTCAGATTATTGAAATATACACTATTCTTCATGTACTTAACTTTTTACCTTGTCTTAATCTAATGTGCTTGTCTCTATATTAAGGGTTCATATATGGTAGATGTACATTACAGGGTACAAAGTTTCTCCCCATATGATTTTCTGACGTGCTCAGGTAACACGCAAAATCCCCATTTGTGCTCTCCTAGTATTGATAACTATTTATGGCTTAGTAAGTAACTTTTCTAGCGAAACTCACAGGCAATTCTGAGCTATTACTAAATAAACTTCAGTTTGATTTTTACCAACATTTTTAAATAAGCTTTCTAATACTACAACCACAAGCTAAGAAAATAAAACAAAACTAAATGCTGCAAACATGCATTGATACTGCAGTAATTGATAACGTTCAAAGTCCACATGTCACAGCTCAGCACTATGTGCTTGCATAGCATTATCTTATCTTGAACAACAAGATCAGTTTAATTTAGCAGGATTTACATAAAATATAATACAAGAAATTAAAGTATGCAGTTACTATAAAGTTTTACACAACAAACACAAAGAAGTATGTAATGAAAAAGATGCCAAGATTTCCAAAATCACCACTCAGTGATAGAATGTCAGTGGTAGAGGGGTGGTAATTAGCCTGGACCAGCTGTTGTTACGTTTGTTGGCATTGCATGTATTCCCCATGTAAGCAGTATACAATTTCAAGAATCTTGATTTATTGCTCATCTAAGATTGTAAAATTCATTAATGTTTGTGTAGTAAACTATTGGAAGTAAAGAAAAAAAATGCATGCTCCTCAAATAAGCTGAAAAATAATCTAATTTTCATACCTTTGTGTAAAGAACCAAACACTAAAATAAACTGTATTTTTCATATAATTTCTGAAGGCGGCTAAGGAAATTACAGTGTATGAACAGAAATAACTTATTTATGAGTAATTTTCATTTTATCAGGAAGTAACTGCATTTTATTTGAAGATCATTTAATGCAAGGAGCAAGCAGTTAGTTGAAAATCAACTTTACTGATTTTTTTAACCTTTAATATTTTTATATTTCAGAATGGATCCTGATCCTCAAGATTCATTAGTAACCAGTTCTGAGGATGTACTTCTTTCTGAGAAAGCATCCACATCAGGTAAATTCAATAACTTAAAACTCACATCTGTGATCCTAGAACAATCTTTTGAAGTTACAACTTCTTAAACTTTCCAAACTGCCAATCATACATTTATTTTTGCTTTTAGCTTACCTAGGGTGTAGTTTAAACTTTTTGATTGCAATAGTTATCAAAAGTTGTGACTTCTTATATGCTTGTAACCTTTTAGATTCATAACATTTCACTTTGATACATGTAAAACCTGCAAAGGACCTTTCTGGCAAAATGCAGGGTTTTAGAAAATAGGCTTTAGCCTTTTATTCTTATATGAATGCAATGTTTTTTACTTACGGAATTGTTTGAAATCTTTGTATTGCACATAATTTAATTAAAATTTTCAAAATTAAATAAGTTTTCAATTTTAACTTGCTTATAACTTCAATTATCAACTTCCTGTAGTTAATGTTATTTAATTAATTTTTCAGCTATGGCATTACCGCAATACTTGAAGAAAAAAAATCGGAAGAAGAAGTCTAAGGAGCTAAATGAAAAATTCCCATGGCTTCGCAGCTTTCTCAAGCTGTGCCATACATCACTTGGTGTCAACAGTATCAAAGTTCTACTAAACCTCATCACGGTTTATACTGAGTATGTGTTCAGTTTTGTGTTTAGTAATATACTGCAGATATTCTCAGGATTGGTTTCTAAAGTTCTACTGTTTACTACTCAAAGTAAAAAATAGTCGAATTGTATGAGATTCATTTTTTAAGTAAGAACCGTTTCGTAATAGATTAAGGAAAACTTTATGTGTAAACTTAAATTATATCACAAACTAAATTATGAACATTTATTCACTTTTCTACATAGTCACCATGAATATTTACATATTTTTCAAGTCGTAGCACCAGCTATTGGATCTCATCATCAAAGAACTCTGCCGTCTGACCATTAAACCAGTTACTAACTGTTTCTTTCAATATGTCATCATTTTCCAAGCGCTTCCCACTAAGAAATTCTCTTAGTTTTGGAAACAAATGAAATTCTGATGGTGCTAAGTCAGGACTGTATGGTCGGTGTTCCAATAATTTCCATTGAAACTTGCCCAGCTTCTTACTGCAACATGAGGCCGAGCATTGTCGTGAAGCAGAATGATGCTGCTAAAGAGCAGGCTTTGTCGGTGGTTTTGAGTAGTGCGTCTAAGCTTCAATAACATTTGATAGTGCATTTATTGTCATTCCTTGCGACAGAAAGTCTATCGAAAGTATGCCTATTCGGTCTCAAAAAACTGTGGCTATGATTGTCCTTGTTGAAGGTTCTTGCATGAATTTCTGTGGCTTTGTTGAGGAGTTTTGGTTATGCCACTCACTGGATTGACGTTAAGTATCTTAAGTGTATTACACAACCCATGTCTCATCACCAGTCACAATTTGACTTAAGAAATCATCACCGTCCTTGTGAAAGCGCTCTTAAAAGGACAAAGAATGTGCCATACTATTGGCCTTATGTTCTTCTGTTAACATTTTTGGCACCCATCTCATACACTTTTTTGTGTAAACTCTTATCATGCTGATTCTTTGTTCACTTAGAGAATTGAAGTATTAGGGAATTAAATTGATAAATCTATATCGTTCACGTTGTCAGAAAATTGTATTTCATGCCAGGAAATATTGGAAGTATCGAATAGAAAAAAATATTGTTTTCTAATTGTCAATATGACAAATGAGTGACTGAGCATTAATGTGAGCTGCCTTTAGAAAATTTTTGTGGGGAGAAAGTGATCGGCAGAGAATTTGTGAGAGGGAGAGAAGCGGTATCGCCCGGGGCGAAACCGTGAGCCAGGGACCCCAGCCTGACAGCGCAGGCAGCGAGCGGCAGGTGTCACCGACGGCCACGAAATTGTGGGCAACCCTAGCATACAACATATATTCCAAAAACACAATACATAACACAAAATACACACTTATAATGACGACTAGCCATGACACTGACAAGGTATCATCAAAATATTTACTTATTTGAATGACAGACTAAAGTTTTGATACAAATATACAATATGTAAATGTAAACATTCATTTCTATTGACATTAAAAAAAATATATATATAATAATCAAATTATAAAATATATTTAGGAGAATATATACATACATGTACACGTATGTATATATACATGTAGTCTAAACTTTAAATACATTAGTGTTAATGATATTAAATAACTCTATAGCTATATAGAACATTTTACTTTATAAAGTAAAAATAATAATTATTGAAACACTTTTTTCGTAATGAAGAGGAAATGTATAATAATTATGTTAATTGTATAATAATATTAAAAATAATAGAAATCATTATACAGTAATATGCTGTGATACATAAAAACGAAGAGTTTGAAATTATTAGCTGTATATAGAATGAAAAATAAAAAAGTAAATATGCTCTTAGAATGACCTAAATGCAATCGTTGCTAAATAAGTAATAGTTAGTATTATATTAGACTTATTAAAGCGTATTGTGAAATTTATATAAGATGTAATTAAATAAAAATTGTAATGATATACTGTAGGTTGATTAAAAGAGCTTGATATTAGTTTAAGATAAGATAATATTAAATTATATAGGAACATAATTCTAAATTGCAATGCAATAATTAATTTAAAAAAATGCATATTTAAATATAAGGACCTATATTTAAGTCTTGAACAATTAAACAATTTAAAAAATAAATATTTTTGTACATCCTATACTGTGTGCAATATAATTAACTAAAAACATAGAAATTTAGCATTTGCTCGCTACTAACACATAATTATTGTCAAATTATAAACGAAAGGAGAAAAACATAAAACTTGCAACTAGTTGATGTTGGCGGGATATTGTGCCGAGGTCTGGTCTGCCAATCTTGTCACCGCATCTTTGTTGCTGTGTTGGTCGACCCACAAGACTCTTCCATCCAGGGTCCAGGCTTTTCGGTCCATGCCGGGTGACTGCTGCCTTGTAAACCTCCATCAGGCACGCAGTCAGGTCTTCTCGGATGGAAATACCGGAGCCTTTGAGGTTCTTCTTGGCCGAGAATACTCATTGACGCTGACGATAGCTGGTGAACCACACAATGATTAAGCGGTGGCATTTCACTCCGTCAGTCGCTAGACGGGGTTGCTGACCGACACAATGGCTTCTACTGTTAGAATCTGGCTGCAGTTCAACCCCCAACTGGTCCCGACACAAATCCTCCACCAACTTGTCCGTGTCCTCGCCAACAGTCTCCGCGATTCTGAAGATCCACAGGTTGTCGTGTCACTGATTTTGTTCCAAGTCGTCCATTCTTTCCCCCAACCTACTATCCAGCTCAGTAATTATCGCTGTCAAGATTGTCACATCATCTCACAGCTTTCTCATTTTGGGTTAGTCTTAAATACAAAATATAAGATCTTTACAGTATCAAAATTTGCCTTGTATTATTTTAAACTTATCTAGTTATGGAATATTTTATATTTTGATATTAATGTTGAGTTATGTTTGATGCATTCACTGTTGCTTTTTTGAGATGACAACTACATACAATCTTAAAGCTAGCTACATGTACAACAATCAGCATTTTAAATACTGTAATAATTATTCTGGTTTTCTTTAAATTAAGAGCATTTGGGAAGTTAACAGGGTTACTGAGCCCTAATTCTTAATTTGTTTCGGACATCATATCTGTAGTTTTATTCAGCTGTATCATCCAAGGTGAATATTCATCAGGAATTCTGAGAAAGTTGGGAATTACGCATGGTTTTTCTTTTGCGCTGGGGAAAAGACGAGAAATATTAGAGTTTTACGAAATAATAAAAGGTGCTTGAATTTTTTGGGAAGTATACTTTTCAAATGCTGGCCAGCTGTTTGAAGAGAAAAGATGATTTATTGCGAAAGTACTTATTTTACAAGCTATTTAACGACTATACAACTATATAACGATTTAGTGTACTCTGGATATTATTTTAACATTTCTATAAAATAAAGTTTAATAAAAAGTTGACATATGTGATGTAAGGTATTCTATATTATTGCGTTCTTTTGACATTTTGGTATGGGATATTTAATACAATAGTTGAAGGACAGAGACAGATAGATGTTTAATACATAAAAACTGAGAGACTGTGTATTAACATGGCTTAATGAACCATTCAGTCCGTGGTTAATATTTGAGAAAATAAGTGAGTACAACCGGCCTGTGACATTGCAAATTGCTATAAAAGAAACTGTGTTAGAAGTCACGGGTATGCGTTAGTTTGCTATTAAAGTTCTCTCTGTAAAAGTCAGATTAAATTGTTTTCTGCAGCATGACAAATTTATGATTGTGTTGAAAAATATCTATGACAACAAATGGTGGAATCCCTGAAGGCCAAATTGTCTTCTACTACACTACATACTATACATTATGGTTTATGCAGGGCCGGATTTATAAAGGATTTATTTTTAAGGAAACAGGATTTTTCGGGACATTTGCCATCGTTCAGTGATACAAAAAATCAGTAACACTATGTTTAGAGATCTGCAATCTGATTTCTTCTTTAGGTAAATAATTAATCTAACACATCATTGCAAACTAGGTTAAAATAAACAAATCATACCAGAGCGTCGTGACATGCATAAGTCAGGAATTGCAACTACCATATTGTGTGTCAACTTTACTAACTCTAAAACATGCACTTAATAAAAAAATCAAAACACAGGATTAATTATTAAAACTGAACTACAAAATACAGTTCACAATAGGTCTGCTTTCGCCGATCAACTACCTACGACTGACGAGGCCAATAATGAATGGCAATTGTTACGGCAAAAACAATATGGTGGCAAAATATTTTTGTATTATTGGTTTTGGACTCCGCATTGGATTTGTTGACTCCAACAAATATTTTATCCGTTTGATACTTTTGGTTTTATTTTTAGTTCATTTTTAAGAATTGTCAACCAAAGCGGCCTAATCTCGACTGTAATGTATGAAGCCTCGATTAATTTCCTTTTAAAGAAATGAGGTTGCCGATGTATTATGTTGGCTTCATCTCAATTCGTATGATAGTCTTCGAACCAACAATATTGTGCAACTTTTACTTTTCTGTTAGACTGTATATTTGCCAGTATTTAAAGTTTCTGTAATCTTTTCTTTATACGCTACTGAGTCAAGTACAACAGTAGTGTTGCCTTTATCATTGGTAAGTTTTGGCCGTGACGCCTGTCCCAATGATCGACATGGCCTTTTTATCCTCTATTGTCAAATTGGGTTTTGTGGGGGAAATTTTCCTGAACAAAAGACTCGCCTCACAACAAAATTGGTCACCCTGATCCTCAGATAACTGTGCCACAGCCACCTTGATTCCAATTACGAAATCCAGTGCCTTTACCAATTTTTGTGCCACAGAAAAGTATAAACCCTTAGATAAAACTGATATTTCCGCTTCATTGAGGAGTTTTGAAGAGAGGTTGATCACCTTTTTATTATTTCCATCCGTATTCACCTTGCCATCTTTAACCCTCCGACTGATGACCGACGGCACAGACGTTCATTAATACCGCTTGTGAACTGATAAAGACGGCACAGGTGTCGGTCAACTTTCCGCTACTATTACGCGAGAACCGTTAAAGTTATAAAGACATAACTTGCACCAGTTGAATCCTCCACTCATAAATACAAATTCATTTGATATAGTTTATATCCGTAATTTTACTCGTTGTCAGCTGGTATAAATCCAAAGGTCGCACGACATACAGCTGACAGACTACGCAGCTGTTGACGCGCAGCACGGTCGGTGCGGCGCGTTGCTTGGCCTTGACGGTTGCTACTCTTGCTAGGTTATTATGTGGTCTAGTTGTTTATGATTGATTGTTACGTTGTAAAATGGGTGATCTATAAATTAGACCACTATCTTAGGGGCCTACACACGAAGAGAAGAGGAAGAGAACAGATTCCAGTGGTGATGAGTGAAAAAAAGAAGTGGTACATACTTTATATTTTTATCAAAAAACTTTTTTGTGTTGTAAATAAGTGTATATATGTTATAATCTTTTTGTTCACTACAAAACTGTGTATATTTTGTACATTTACAGTGTAATAATATCTCAATTCATGTGAAAGCTACATGGAGTGAAACTTGGAAAACAAAACATTAACAATACATATTTTTTAATTTATGTACAAATAAAAAAAACAATACTCTGGTAAGTGCATATTTTTATTATGATACATTTTCCTCTAGTTTCTAAGAAAAAAAAAATTATATATAAACACTTATTACTTACCATTTGTCATATATTTTTAAAAAAATATCTGAAATATATGCTGCGCAAAGGCAAAAACCAGTGTATCATTGTGGGAGTTTCTTATTATCAGTCTGAGGGTTAAGCAAATCACATTTTTGGGCCTAATCTTTTCAAGTTTTGAGATTTTCTTTTTCTTATCTATTTCAAAAACCTTGTTACGTCTGTTTTGGAGGCTTTTGAAATGTAGTGTTACTGATTTTTTTGTATCACTGAAAAATGGTTAATATCCGGAAAAATCGTGTTTCCTTCCATCATCAAAATCAAACTTTAGGAGTTTGTTGTCCGTGGGTCCAAAGCACTTCATCGCTCTCTTTCAAAACCATTTAGAAATTAATATTTTTTTACTCAATTTAATACCACTTGTCCTATAAACATAAACCAAAAAATTGTTTTTTTTTTTCCAAAGTGAATCCTCACCTACGTCTAGGTTAGGAGTCAAGGTTAGTTTATTAGGCAACATCAGAAAATTAACCCTTCCAACGCGGCTAACGCCTATAGACGCGGAACTGCCGATGCTTTAACCGCGGATAACGTCTACAAACGCAAAAGCTTTACTTTTGAAATGGCGAAGAATTAGTTGTTAAAACTTCCGTAAGAGAGCAGGTCGATGTTCCTTTCGACTGTTGGGACTAGACAAAACGCTTTGTCACCGTTGGTGGACGTTGTAACGGTATCTACTCGGGTTGAAAGCAATCGCCGCCATTTTTGTATGGCCTGTAACGTGGCATACACCTACAGACGCGTTCGTTTCATTCAGCTGTTTAACTACGTGTGTGTTGGTCGTATGTTGGTTATATTGCTAAACAAAGTGTTTTGAATCAGTCCGTTGTTATTCTAATAGTGTTTGAATTTATATTCATAATTTTGAATTCATTCATTTTACATGAACTGAATTTCCAACTTTTATCATTTTACTACGATAAACGTAGTTTGAGCGCATTTTTGGTAGATTATGTGTAATATTTTTTTTCAATTATTTGTTTTGTATTTTATACCAGTTTCACCATACAAATCCAGTACAATATTTGTTTAATTTCCCTTGTAGGCTATCGTATAAATAAGTTTGTGTTGAATTTCATATTATTACATTTCAAAATCTTATACTGAACTTATTTATTTTATGTACTAATTATACAGAAAATTCAGTTACAATTTACTCATTATAAATAACGTGTATAAATGTAATGTAATCTGTCAAATAGTGTTCCTGTGTACATTATCCTGCAATGCAGTTTATTCAAACTTTCAAATGTTTTCGTGCGTATAAAATTCTCAAAAATATGTAATATTACAGCTTTATTATTTTTTTTTCTTATAAAGATAATACCGAGGAATATGAAACAAAAATTAGCATTGGGAAATTTAAAAAAATATATTTTTTTATGTCTTAGCGTTCGACAGTAATTTAAATTAGCGCTTTAAGGGTTAAGAAATCAAAAACTATTCAACGATAAAATTGTTAATTGACAGCTGAAACAAATATGGCACCCATTTAATTATAAAAAATGCACAACTTTGTTATTTATGTACCTATGGAGAAAAACAAAAGTGTTTTGGAATGCTAAGATTTACTGAAAATTTTGTAACAAACAATTTTTTGTTATCTCCAATGGCCTTTGAGATATTTATTACATGTTACACCATAAGAGCGATTCTAACACCAAGAACTGTAAAGAATGCTAAAACAAGTTAAGACTTGGTACAAACATTGATCTTTTAAATACATCAACTAAATCCACTGGCCAGCTTGATAAGCCATTTATTTCCATTATGGCGGCCAATTAATCTCTAAAAACTCCAGAATTCTGTTATTTATGCACCTAGAGAAAAGACTAAAACTGTTCTGGAATGCTTTAAACATTTCCTAAACTTTTTATTATAAAGCTTTTTTGTATCTTTGATGGTTTATGACATAGAATGCATGTAAATCCCATGAAAATAAATTAATAATATTCAGACGTTACAAAATCTACCTACAGGTTCTTCCGATTGATTCTGAGGGACTATTTGTTAATTAAGCATAATCAGATGTAGAGTATGATAAACTTTGTCTGGAACAGATTTAATTGTTTCCGATGAATGACATGCAATTTTGGTAATTGTAATTAGTTTCTACCATAACACTGATACAACTTTGCATTTTGATTTACAGATATCTGTCAACGACGGAATATCAAGCTATTCTAAACCCAATAGGGCAGCTAAGCTGAAGAAGAACATGATTGATGTTCTGTGTTTCTTTCACAACTGTTATCTGTGTTGTAACTATCATTAGTTTCTACTATAACACTGATACAACTTTGCCTGTTGATTTACAGACATGTATCAAGAGATGTAATAGCAAGCTACTCCAAACCCAATAGGGCAGCTAAGCTGAAGAAGAACATGATTGATGTACTGTGTTTCTTTCACAACTGTTATCTGTGTTGTAACTATCATTAGTTTCTACTATAACACTGATACAACTTTGCCTGTTGATTTACAGACATGTATCAAGAGATGTAATAGCAAGCTACTCCAAACCCAATAGGGCAGCTAAGCTGAAGAAGAACATGATTGATGTACTGTGTTTCTTTCACAACTGTTACATGAACATCAAAACGGTTAGTGTTTTAAATCAACGATTTTTAACAATATAAATATTATTAAAGTACAGATTATCATTCAATTAAATAAATCTTTACAATTAATTCCTAAAATTATAGCATTATTATATTTTTCAGCCTCTAGATGAAACTGTGTATATGGAAAAGATGTCACACTTATTGACTATGTACATGGACATGGAGATAAAAGCTTCACGGTAAGTAAAATACATAATACAAATTTTATGAAAAGTAGTTTTTTTGGACTAGTTTGTTAAAGCATTTTTTAATTTCCAGTACACTATTTATTTTTAGCAAACATTTACTGTGGATCAATTTCCGGACAGTGATATGTCCCTCACCAAACTTGTGTGACACTGTCTGGACAGTTGCATTACCAAAGTTACAGTGCTCTGTTGTTTCATGCTTCTTATGGTAGATCTTGTGTAATGACTCATTTCATACACCCATCTCACATTCATTTCAATATTTAATTTAATTTAGAAATTTATTAGTAATAATAATTAAATAATTAAGGAATAATTAATTATAAATTGTCTCAAATTTTAATACAAACAATAATAAATACAAAATTAAATATATCAAAATTAATCAAAATTAACCTTATTACATATAAAACTCAAAAGTTATAAAGTAAACTAAAGTCAATGATACAGTGTGCAGGGATGATTGTTGAGTGAAGAGAGCAGAGGTTTAAAAGTTTAGAGGAGAGAGGGATATAGAAGAAGTGAAGCAAGATTATTATTTTAAATAAAGAAACTGGTTATATTTTATTCAGCAGTATTTGGTTCAAAAGAAAGGTTAATTTATTAAATTCATATTATCACTGAAGTACAGAGAAGCAGAAGACAGACATTGGGTGAGAAAATTCCTTTTTAAATTTAACAGTGATCCGTTGGAAGAACATAAAAACCAGGAACATTCGATTTGGCTAACAATTCAAAATTAATATAATTATAATTTAACAAAATTATTTTTCAAATTACAATATCTTTTATTAACCCTTCGAGTGCCACGCGAGGTGGTGGAGGTCATGCAGCCAGTGCCAATCATTTGTGACAGGCCATTCCCCTCAGTGCCAAGCACTATTTTTATGTTACTGCAGTATTTTACTACAAAATTAATACCTTCCTTAAAGATTAACATATGGGATACTTTTTGCTTTATTATTTAGGGCAAGATACAGGCTACAAATTGGTATATATATATATATATATATATATATATATATATATATATATATATATATACAGGGTGTATATTATGTCTGGAAACACCCAAATATATCCTTTAATAATTTAAATATAGATTTGAAACCTCTTACAATCGTGATAGAGATTGGGCATCTACTTTTTGGAACAATGTTTTGTTATGTCACACCAACGGGGGACGTCCTGCCGAGGGTATCGTGAATATTCTTAATGGAAGCCTATACCTTGTGATACATAATTTTAAAGGTAATAGCTTACTGAATTGAATGCCACAAACCGCATCTCAAGGGAATTATTCTATCAGAAAATAGAGCATTTTTAGTATTGAAAATTTACTGATGTTCAACAATGTAATTTTAACATGGTTCTTGCCACAAAATGTGTTACACTAATTTTTTAGCATTTTTTAAATGTTCAATTAAATAAAACAAAAATAAACAATTTATTTTTAAGCTGGTTTCATTAGTACAAATTTTACCAGTTATTGATTTTTATTACAAATGAATAATAACTTATGAGTCTTACAACAAACTTTACCTCTGATTACTTATGAATCTGTACACAAGATTGGCTCATTGTCAAACTGTAGAAGGAACACAGTTCTAACAATTGCTTTGACACCAAATGCAGGTAAAACGTTTGTTGTAAGACTTTGTCTAATGAAACAGCATACATTATTTTTTTATTTGTAATTAAGAAATCAAAAAATTAGTGTATTTCCATAATTTTGAACCATGTAATAAAAACTGTTGAACATCAGTAAATTTTGTACTAATGAAACCAGCTTAAAAATAAATTGTTTATTTTATTGGCATTAATTGAACATTTAAAAAATGCTAAAAAATTAGTGTAACACATTTTGTGGCAAGAACCCTGTATATATATATATATATATATATATATATTTATATATATAAAGGATATATTTGGGTGTTTCCAGACATAATATACACCCTGTATATATATATATTGACCATAAATTTAAAAAAAATATGTAAACAAAAATACAAAAACAAAAAAACACATTTTTTTGTTTAAGATACAAAAAGTATTTATTTATTTTTGTTTTATGAGTTTTATGTGCCAATTTTATGTTCCCCATGTTAGTTGGAATACATGTACCAAGTTTCATAAAAATACATTGATATATAACTGAGTTTTGAATTTTTTTTATATATTGCTGCAAAATGCTGAAAACCTGCCCCAACATGCACGCTTACTCTTGTTCATGTAAAATATATTTTGCTAATTTTAAGAAATTAAATCAAGGTAGATTATACAACTGTTATTCATTTATTATGAACAGACTTAAATTAATTACTTTGGGCTTATTTCATTAGGCCTATTATACTAAATCCTTCAGATGAAATAACTGAGTGAGTGTTTTTATCATAAGAATGAATTAATGTATTTTAATGTATTTTCACGGTCAGATTCCGTTATATGCCCCCAACGCTTAAACTTTTTTCAATAAACTTAGAACGTTATAAAACGATGTAGTTGAGTAACAGAACTAACATTCCATTAATCAACAAGCATTTCCAGGTATTGCGATCGGTATTGTTGTCGCTGTTATCTTATCTTTATCGAGAATCTCGATTACGGCAGGCCGTGCGGCATCACATGATTATTTAAGTTTAGGTTAGTTTAGTTAAATTAGCGTTGGGGGCATAATGTTAGTTCTGTTACTCAACTACATCGTGTTATAACGTTCTAGGTTCATTGAAAAAAGTTTAAGCATTGGGGGCATATAACGGAATCTGACCTATTTTCGCTTAAGGGCGATCTGTTCCTTTTACTCATTTCGGCAAACAATACCTTAATCAATAATTCAATAATGAAATTGAACTGAAGTAATAAAAGTAGGAAACTTTTAAAACATTAACCAAAATGTCAACACAGCCACACTAGACAGCTAGGAAAAACAACTGAACGTAAACAAAACAACTGCAGCGTGACAACAGGCGGTTCGCGCTACAGCCTTTTAGATATCAGCTACATAAAACTATTGTATACTATATATACAAACTATCACTACATGAATTATGTTGTACATTTCTTGGGCTTTAATTAGATACGTTTTACGATATTATACGTCAATATTTAGCAACAGGATGACCAATATTGGAAAGGCCGATCTAGTCGGCCCTTGGCAATTTTCGTCAATACCATCGGCCCTTGGCACTCAAAGGGTTAAAAAACAATACCTAATATTTCTATTTCATTAAGCCAGCACGACCACCCTGACCTAATATTTAAGAACTGTATTTAAAAATTTACCATTAGTGTATCCTCCATCTTGTTTCAAAATTCAAACCTGTATGTAAATTAATTTATCATCATTAAAGTTCACATTTGTATCATACTGAGTTATTTATTATTTCTAGCTATAATCATCAGAATACAAATTAAGTTTAACCATTTATTTAAAGTGTATAGTAGTATATTACACTTGATAGATTTACAATAACAATACATTTTTAAAACTATCAGGAATACAATTAACAATCAAAGAAAACCAGAATAAGAGACTAACCAATTAATTAAACTTGAGGTTCAAGGGCAGAAGAAAACAAACCCAGTAGAGATAGTAGATTGTTTTACAGAAGAGACTATAAAAACAATGGTAATGTAAAAAGAAATTTAACATTAAAATTTGTTAAGAACCCCCCACAAATCTGGTATTAACATAAACATGGCAAGAAATGTATAAAATCATCAGTCAGTTCAGCCCAAACTTCAGCTGGATATGATGATATATCGCCAAAATTATTAAAGTTTTGTGATGATGAACTGATGTATACTACAAACAAGTCCTTTAACCCTTCCCACGCGGCAAACGAATATATCCGTTAGGCCTAATTTTGACCGAAACGCGGTAAACGGATATATCCTTCAAAGTCTATTTTGTGTTATTTAATGTAGTTGCCGTGGAATCCGCTAGAGTTCAAGGGAGTGTTGAATACTTGTTCCGAAAAGCAGATGTTACAGTTTGAACCTCATTGGCGCGTCGCAGTGGTGGGAGGGCGTGGCTTTGTCCCTTGTGGCGTGATTTTGCCTCAGTCTGCGGTGAACCATTACGCGGTAAACGGATATATCCCGGCACGGCATATTTTAGTGTTTAACGCTGTTTTGCCATATTTCCTTATTTACTGTTCGTGTTCCTGTTGTATTTAGCATTATATTATCTTTTTATTTTGTTGTTATTACTTTATTTGTTGAAAATATTTTTAGAAATTCAAGTAAAAGGGTTTTTTTTTTTCAATTTTATGTACATTTTAAAAATTTGTAAAAAAATATAGGGGTCTGATTATTTTGTGATACTGTATTATTTTTTTATTCCTAATAGCCACCACTAACTAAAAAAAATTAGAGTTGGTAAAATCTAGAAAAAAACTTTTAAAGTTAATTGCACGTTATGAGTCAAAATTGAAAGATAAATTGCGCGTGGGAAGTGTTAACTCAGGTATCTTCCCCTCAGCATAAAAAATACCCGTAAGTATACCTGAAAGTTTGAAATATATTTTTTTTATCTAACCAGCCGTCAACTGATATGGTTAATATTTATCTTTTCTAAAACAATTAAAACATAGTTTTTAATCAGGCTGTTCGAACACCTGTAATTCAATAAACTGCTGACTCAACATCAGCATTGCTTCCTAATTGGAATCTCCACAAGTACAGCACTAATCAACTTAATGGACTTTCTGTTAGACTAACAAGAAGAAAGAAATACATCAACTACTGTACTCTTAGACTACAGCAAAGTTTTGATTGCCTGGACTATGACTACTTACTTAAGAAATTGGCCATCCTAGGAATATGTGGGATTGCAAAATCATGGGTTTTCCAGCTACCTAGCCAACAGAAGCCAACTGGTTTAATAAACAGATATAATTGGAAAAACAGAAAAAATAAAACTCAAAACTTAAACAAATCTCACTAGGAGTCACTTTAGGGTAGAGGGTCCTGGGTCCTGTTCTTTTCATAACATTCACAAATAACTTCCCAGCTAGGCTGTTGTGAATTGTTTATTTATGAGGACAACACAGTACTTATGTTTGGTAGACCAAGAGCTGATCAACTTGAAATGGACATACCCTAAACATATCGTTACAATACTGCCACAACAATGATCTTGTTGTGAATGAGAGTAAAACCAAGCAGTTAGTCCTGAATAGGCAGAGCAAGAATTCCGGAAGATTACATGATGAACTTGAAGAAATCACAATTATAAATAACCTTGTCGCAACACTAGATGACAAACTCTCATGTACAGCACACATCAACTCTCTGCAATAAATTAAATAAACTAAAAAAGATGATTAAAGAGTGTAAGTGACAGCTAAAACAGCAAATCAAGCGTTGTTGTGAGCCGCACCTTTAATACAGGATCACAGTCTGGGGCAGCACTACAGCTGAAAACATGCAATGCATTCTTGTTCTACAAAAATGGGCAATTGGGATTTTGTGTAATCTACAACCCAGAGAAACCAGTAGAGAAGCCTTTCAAGATTTAAAGATTCTCACATTGGTGAACTTGTACATCCTGGAGACAATATCCCATGCCCACATTAAAGAAGAAAGTCAGCTAGAAGTGGACGTCAAATTTACGATTTTAACACCAGGCATGCAAACAACTACTGTCTACCTGTCCTGTGCATTGACTTAGTTCTACAGAAAAGAAAACAAGCTATATCCTTGCTAGAAAATAAGATGGAATGCCTTGCTGGATGTAGTGAAGAATAGTAACAAGAAGCACTTTACCCGAGGCCTAAAGAACTGACTATAACATCAACCCTCTAACACGAAAAAATGAATTCTTTGATTACAATTTGTTCTTCATCTTAATAATTGATTATTACTGTGACACTGTACTTGATAATAATGTAATAAACATATCTTTTACTTAGACTTCAGTTTGGCCTAGAGATTCAGTCCAACTTTCCAGGCAGTGTTTTAACACTACCTGGAACAGATGATTTGTTGCAAACAATAATTTAACATAAGTTCCTAATTCTTCGTCTCCTTATCTATTCTCTTGTTGACTGGACATATTACCTGTTAGAACTGGTAAGACATTACAAATGAGATTCGTTTGGCATGCGATCGAGAGCTTGATGTATGCACTGAATGATGGTTTGACATATACTACGAAAGCAGGAGGGGCTGAATAAGGTTTATACTTACTTTTGTGAAAATGCGTTTTTATTCTAAAATTTTATTTATGATTTTACTGTGTGAACACAGTGCTTTAGTGTGCATTCTGGTGTTAGGTAGTATGTGGGACCACTCTTCAGATGTTGCGGTGCGTAGAGATAGTAATGTGTAAAATCAATGTCATATGGAGTATTTCTGGTCATTTTGGTGATCATGTGACATAATTGGTGTAATATTACTAGTTAAAAAAAGTTTGCTAATCATGTTGGTCGCTGTTCAGACAGTCCCATCAATTACTTACATGTAGGAACTTAGCATTATCTTTGATTTTTTTTATATAATGAACCAAAATAGCAATAACTGAATAAAAATTGTGAGTGTGAATTTTACCACATATTAAGTACATTGTTTTGCCTCAGTGAACATACTAAATAAGTAAATTCATGCACAGTTACACTCATTAATTAAGCACAGAATTTTATTTCAAACTGAACTTTTTATTTAAAGACCTGATTTTATATTTACATTAACCTTTTGTTCTTCCAACAGACGGGGAAAAGAAAATGTCAAGAGAATCACAAGCAAGGTGATTTCAGCGTTGTTCATTATACTGAGTAAGTACTGTATTATATTGAATCAAGCCTACCAGATAACAAACTTTGTCACACAAAAAAATTACAGGTTGTCTTCGTGATTTCTCTGTAGAGTTTAAAAGAGTTGAATTAAACTAAGATAAATTAAAATTGACATGATTGCATTTTTTAAATAACTAATATATATATTATAAATGTTATCATCTAGAGACTCATTTATTACTTTGTAAGCATTATTGTTGAATAATGTCATGGAGATTCTTTAATTTACCGATGGCTGAGCAATCTGACATTGGATTCAGGGCCTGAGTTAAAGATATCACAGGTTCATATCATGTCTGTGACCAAATCCTGACAGTTTGTCTTTTATTTCCATCAGAATTGTTTTTTCCATGTACTGTAATATATTTGTTTTAGTGTGCACTTAAGTATGAAATATTTGTGTTTTAGTTGAATTCTGTAACAATCCTTGATTATATGAAAAGCAGTCTACACTTTTTCTTTGATTCAACAAAAAAACCTTGTTTGAATTTCCTTTTTATGAATAATCGGAATTTGTAAAACTGCTGTGGGTTAAAGATAGAAAGAGACCATAAATTACATGGGACTGAAGTTTGAAAGTTGTTCTAGTAAAGTTATCTCTTATTATTAATGTAACTGTGATTACCGCTAGCTCCTGGGGACTCTTTCTTGCCAGCTGGTAACTCTAGTTAGTACTCACATTAGGGAACGCCCTTTTATGATAGTGGGAATATTCCAAATGAATACATCGTAGCTAAGTGAACTGCATTTTATTCGTTTTAGACAAACATGAACAATATATATACATAAATGTGTAAACCAAAATGAATGTAAAAGTTGATAAAAATGTGAAAAAGTTTGTTTAAATCTCTGCTAACCTACTCAAATTTAGTTATTATTTACAAATATGAGGTGAGTAATTATAACAAAATATATTTAAATGTTTACTTGAAATTATACAAAAAATGTAGTACATAAGTTTTTAAAAATGTAAGAAAAAAGAAGAAATAAGTTTACTAAAATAAAATATTGATACAAATGTGTATATACATCCTAACCAACTTACTAAAAAGTTGTTTATTATTTACAAAATATATGTGTTAAAAAATATGAGTAGTTATAAAAACAATCATCCCCACAATCCCTTTTTGTCTGCCATTATTCATGGTATTGGTCAAAACAATAAGGCACACACAAGCCACTACAAACTCTGCATCTTTTATTGTTAACTTTTTGCCACTTTTTTGTTTCTACTTTTTTCAGCATTTTTTCCTCCTGTTAAGGCATTTTTCGTTCATTACAAAAAATTCGTTTTTCATTGAAGAGGTAGTGGGCGTTCATCATAAGCATCTGCAACATGTGAATAAAAATCATCTTGTATCAGCGTATGGTTTTGCTCTCGCAGGCATAATAGGCCATCATCTGGCCACTTTGATCAACTCCCTTCATAAAGTGATTAATTTCATGATTGGCAAAGTCTTTTTCCTTTCAAGTTGGTTGCGGTTGATTGAAGTAACTATTTTATTAGTGTGTTCTGTGGATATGTAAGACACTACTATTTTATCCCTCGATTTAGCTACCAATACACTTTCGGCATAGCGTGCAATGGTTTCTCCTTTTTTCAACTTAGCTGACTTAACAATCGTTGAAATGTACTTTCTATCCAATCTGAGCGTACCTGTGCTGTACGTATTTCTTCTTGAAAAAGTGAAGGCGAGAGAAAAACTATTACAATAATTGTCTATGTAAAGGCTGTATCCGCAATTTAGTTTTCCTTGCATTAGGTTTAGTACAACGTTAGCCGCATGTCTCATGCCACCAAAATTATCAAGTACACCACAATACATAAAGAACTTTAAAATCGTGGGGATCGTACAGACTATATAGTATGATCCCATATTTGTGCCGTTTTCCTTTTATATATTGATGGAAATACAGGCGACCACGCCAAAGTACCATGCCTTAATCAATACACAGGTTTTGTTGCGGGTAGTACAGACTTCATTTTGGTAAAATAAGACAAAAAAAAACCAACAACTGTTCGATAGATAGGTCTTTCCACTTACCAACTCAAGAACCGGGTACAATATGATGGGGTCCACAAAAACATTCAAGTGCATATTTGTTGGTTGCCTTAACAATTCCCTCTAAAAGAGCTATATCCACAAGCAGTTTGGAAAAACTAATTTGAGATTTGTCATCTGGAAAAGGAACTAAAAATCCTTCCTGTCTAGTAAAGGGAATATCTTTGATTCCAATCCGGTTGTAAGTGCTCCATTGGAGTGGGTTGGTCTCGTAATCAGGATCCTCAACTTCCGAGTCTGTCTTGTACTCCATATCGTCCATGTTGTCATCCTCATTGTCTGAATTCAATACTGGCTCTGTTGTACACTTAGAACTTGGTTGTTACACACCACTTGGTCCCGGGGAAGATCCATTATGTTGCACAATCACTTAATACTAAAAGAAAACTTAAAAAATAATGAAAAAGTGTAATATGATAACGAAGTGCATAAAAACACAGGTAAAGTACCTCCCGAGGAGTAAGAAATACGGTTTTTTGATAACTCGAGTGCTGGCTGCACACTGACCTCATTTCAGAACAAAGGCTCTGTGGTAACCATAGTTACTGCCTGCTCCTAGCGCAGCGTAGCAGTGGTAATCAGAGTTACCGCCTGCAGCGAATGTGTTAAGTTGTACATATGCTTGTTTCTTGCTATATCCATGGAATACAAACTATTACTTTTTATTAATCTAAAACCAGAAAATCCCTAATTCTGTAGATCTCAGCATCCTTCTGCCTTTTTAATATAAGTTGCAACTTCCTCTCCAACATCTTTCTTCCTCATTCTTTTTTATATACCAAGAATGTTTGTAAAGTCCCTTTTCCCTCTTAAGGTTAGCTTGCTTTAACTATTTTATCCAGTAACATTTAAAATCTACCTGTGTTTTCTATTTTTAAAGTCTCATTTTTTTGTAATAGTGACCAAAAAGGCTTTCCACTACATTGTTTAAGATCAAGAATAAACCTGTGTTGAAATATTGTGTGTGATGATGTAAGTTTATTTTGAAGTTAGAATTTTTTATTGTAGGAGAAATTGATCTTTTTAACCGTATTCTGTTGGTATCTTGCTTGTTAATTGGGTCTTGCCAGCTATACTGGTGGCCCATATTGTTTTTATTTCCACCAATATGCTGTTATGTTTAATTCTAGAATTATTACAGATGTCATGTTTTAATTGTAAAATTAATGTACGAGGCACGTCCAGAAAGTAAGTGTACTGGCACTCTCACAGCTGTAGGGAATACTTTTTCCACATGTTCGCAACACTGCTGCGTAGCCTAAATCCTCCCCTTCAAAACGAGACCAATCCGAGGTTAGTGTGTTGAAAACTATTGACACAGAGGCATCTCTCGCGAAAAATGTCGATCGTATCTCTCGCCAAGTGCGTAATTCGCGTTGTCATTCGCTACCTCGTTGTGAAGGGAAAAGCTCCGGTTAAAATTTATAATGAGTTTAAAACTGTTAACGGTAATGGAGGTATGGATCGTACGAGTGTGTACAAGTGGTGTCACGAGTATAAAAATGGCCGTACTTCCGTGCATGACGATCAGAGGAGCGGAAGACCTTCAATTGTGACTGACGAACTTGTGGAAAACATTGACAATGCGATCCGTGATGATCGCAGATTGACATTAGATGAACTTTCTGCGATGTTTCCGCAAATCTCCAGATCCCTGATACACGAAACAATCACAGAAACTATCGAATATCAGAAATTGTCTGCGAGGTGGGTCCCAAAACAGCTGACAGAACAGCACAAGTTCAATCGAGTGCAGAGCTCCAATGAGTTTTCGGAATGCTACGAATTCGAAGACGATAATTTTCTCTACTCTATTCTTACTGGAGACGAATCTTGGGTTGCCCACTAGACGCCTGAAACTAAAAGGCAGTCAAAACAGTTTTCACCTCAAATTTCAACCGGAGCTTTTCCCTTCACAACGAGGTAGCGAAAGACGGCGTGAATTTTGCACTTGGCGGGAGATACGATCGACATTTTTCGTGAGAGATGCCTCTGTGTCAATAGTTTTCAACACACTAACCTCGGATTGGTCTCGTTTTGAAGGGGAGGATTCAGGCTACGCGGCAGTGTTGCCAAAATGTGGAAAAAGTATTTCCTACAGCTGTGAGAGTACCAGTACACTTACTTTCTGGATGTACCTCGTACATCCAGTGCTTTTTAGTTATTTTGGTATTGTTTTGATTGCTCATAGTAAAATTTAAAACTAGTTTGTGCTACATTGTTTGAATATCTAAAAAATATAAACCTAAGAAGAAAAATTTAAAAAGTTGATGTATATATATTAATTATATTTTTTTAAATGAAGCATCTTCCATAAATCTATGAAGAATAAAAATAAGAGTGTAAAAGTGTTTCAGGTTTAACATTGTTCTTATGGGATTGAACTCAAGGTCATTTCAATATAATCAGCATTTAAGGCTATTTGGAAAGTATCATATTTCTTCAACATTAATATATTTTGAATATATCACTTCTCAACTATGCATATTTTATGAATATTTCGTCAAATTTAGCAAAAATGTGATTTTTTGAATGTATGCTTCTTTTTATATTGTTTTAGATATTTATTGTTCAATTCTGAGTATCAGGACAAAATAATGAGGTTTTATATGATTCATTCGTGCTTACTCATTTAGGAACAGTCATATCCTGTAGCTAATGGTCCATTGTGTTATTATGTAGCTAGATGAGCTTGTGTGAGTTAGAAAAGTTAAAACTATTTAGCAACGAAATATTCCTAATAGAAGAGAGCTATTAACCAGAACACTACATTTCGTGGATTCGGATTCATTCTCTTTTTCAGATGTTGTAAAACTCTGTATAAGATTAAACAAACACAAAAAATTAATGAGTAAACAGAAGTATAGTGATGTACTCACTGAACAGAAAAAGGTGTTCATTAAAAATACCAAGTACATATGAAGTGTGTCCAAAAAGTAATGGGAATCTTGAAGTTTCACGGGTTTGGAGAATCTGATTGTCAAGATCTATTTTATTTTGTTGGTACTCATGCTCTTGAAGTATAATAAAATTTCCAGCTTTATTCATTATTTACTTTTTCAGTGGCAGCTGCTAAAGTTAGTGTTTTATGAACTCAGTAATTTTTGTTTGCTAAAAAGATGAATCAAAGAATTTGTATCATATTTTTTGTGAAAATGAAATGAAGTGTGGAAAATAACAATAAAAACAAAGGGCTATTGTGAGTCTACTATGAGTAAAACAAGTGTTATAATCATTTCAGAGACGAAAAATGCTCCGGTTCTCTCAGCACAACATCAACCGAAGAAATCATGTAAAATTGGAAGAAATGGTTATGAACGATAGCTGTACTACGATCAGAGAATTCGATGATGATGTTAGTATATTAATTGGCTCATGCCATGACATCTTTTCGAGTGTTTTGGGTATGAGACATGTGATAGCAAAATTTGTTGAATTATGAACAAAAACAGCGGCAGTTCAAAGTTGCCAGGAGTCACTAATTGAAGTGAACGTCAATTCAAAAACGTTACTGAAACGTGTTATACACGTGATGAAACCTGGGTTTATAGATATGATGTCAAAACTAAGGCTCAATCATCCCATTGGAGGCACAATGGGTTGCCAAGACTGGAAAAGGCTCGACAAGTGTAGTCAAACTTGAAGGTTATGCTCACTGTGTTCTTCTATTTTAATGACATGGTGCATCATAAATTCTTGCCACAAGGTCAAATGGTCACTAAGAAGCAATCAGAAAAAACACCCGGATTTGTGGCAAAACAAATAATGGCTTTTGCACCACGGCAATGTAAACAGTACAGTAACGATGCTCCAGTCTCCATATTTTCCAGACATAGCTCCATGTGACTTATTTCCAAAAATAAGAGAACCTTAGAGGGCCGTAGATTTGCAAGCATAGTTGACATTAAAACTGCATCAATGAAAGAGCTAAAGGCTATCCCGAAGATCGAGTTTGAGAAGTGTTTTGAGGATTGGAATAAGCGCTGGCACAAGAGCATAATATCTAAAGAGGATTATTTTTAAGATAACAACATTAATGTAAAAAACAAATAATTTCTTTTCCTAAGAATGAAAATTTCTCTTGCTTTTTGAACATACTTCGTAAATAGTACCTGTATATCCAAAATGATCTGCACGAGGACACTCCATAATAGCACTAAACAGGTGAACTGTACATACCACAGAAGGTGAGAGACAGAGAGGTATGACTCCATTGATTTTTCTCTAAGAAAATGTTAATAAAGGATTGATTGACTAGGGAAAAATCATACTTGCACTTCCTGTAGCATATCAACAGGAAACAAACACAATGAACATTGGTTGGGAATGGAGTTAAGATTTTTCCCTTTCTCTCACCTGCAATGTGTATACACTTAATAGCGAGTTTATCACTATACTTTCCATGTATATGTACACATAAAAATGCTTGACAACTGAAGAATAGGTTGCATCCCAATTCTTAAAACTTAGTATTTTATTTTTGAAACATGAAATGATGGTGACAAATGTCAAAAGTCCTGTTACCTTTTAATTTTCAATAGACATATTCTATTGTCAGTAACAAACAATAAACCATAGTTATACTAGTTTGTACAGTTGAGGTCACTATACCAATTCTCGTTTTTCAAGAGCATCAAGCTTGCAATAAAAAATGTTTTATTTTTAATTATAATTGTAAATTTAATTTCAGATAACTCTTCAGAGTACATATTGGATACAATATTAAAAGCTCGATTCACCGTGAAAAGCTACAGTGAAATTTGTATTCCAATTTTCAAGTAAGTATGTAGTAGTTTATGAACAGTTATATCTCACAACAAATTTAACTCTGCTTCGATAACGACTAAATAAACTTTGAATTCATATATCGACCCCTTGAGAAAAGGTCCAAACAACTTTAAATAACTTTCAAGTACTGCATGTTAAAGCTGTTTTGAACAAATAATTGAGTATGTTTTGTATTTAATTTAACTAATTTATTTAATATCATCAGTTGCATTTATAAAAATGTATCTCAGCATTGTATCACTTGTATTAACAATCAGGTTAACCACAAAATTTATTTTTAATTTATACTGTATTATCATCAACGCTACTCTGGTAGACCATGTGACCACTCACCAATAGTGCAGTAACTTCTCTTTTAGTGGTCTTAACAAGATTAACCCTAGTACTGGTGGAGTAACATATGCGTGATGCTATAATAGAATATTTTTTGCAATACTTTTGGTACCAATCGCAAGAGGAGATTCCAATTTATAATTATCAATAAGTTTTATCCTCTATAAATTGAATGCAGTAAATGATATACTACTTACAAACATTTTTCTCCTTGAATTTACACTGTGAAAAGACAAAAGTGATAAATATTACCTATTGTAATTGGTACTCTTAGGTCAATCTATTGTGCAGTGCAGTGAAAGTGTTGGGCTTTACAATATTAGTGATACATCATGGGCATGGTTTATTATGTTGGTTTATAGCTTGTTTTAGCTTTGTTTTAGGCCCTCATTTCAATAATGTGCCAAAATTTTGCTGATAGGTCATTTGACATTAGAGGACTACCTATAGTTGACTTCTCAGACTCAGACAATCTAATCCTTGACATTAACATGTAGATTTTCTTTTATGCTTTCTGGAACCCCAAACTAAGCTGAAATTTCAGCAAAAGTTCAAAATTAGTATTTATTTATTCAAAAATAAATATAATCAGTGAAGTATTGACAATATATCCAAATTTTTATAAAAAGAAACTTAGATTTATTGAAACCTGTTGCTATCTACACCACTTAATGCCTATGCACCTATGAGCCTATGTTAGCAGAATACCAGATAATGATTATTAATTAATTGCTAATTTTTTTAAATGATTGTAGCCATAGTACAATTTAGCCTTTTGTGTACAATTTGTGTTTTTTACAATATATTTTTAAATATTATTCAAGAGAACCTGGAGGCTTATATATTAAGCCTATATTTTTGGAAGCTAGATAACATTGGCTCTCATATTCTAATATTTATTTATATGTGATTATACTATCACACTTCACCAAGTACATCCCACTACTTTTCAAATGTGCAAAAATAAAAATAATTGGCTATTAATTAATTTGTTATTTTGCAAGTGCATTTATTCTGTACATTTAGTGTAAGAATTATATTTTTGTGAATATTTGAAAATAATCATACTCATAGCAATATAACTTTTTTTGTGCTATTTGTGGTTTTAACTATATATTCAATGTTTCTTCAAGAGAACCTGGATATCATTATATAAACTAGATAAAATGGAGAATAAATTGGCGATCATAGATATTAATAAATTGTTAGACGTGAAGTGTTTTTAAGTAAGTACCGTTTTGAAATTCCACTGCTACAGCACTACGGTCAGTGTCCTGCACTTGCGCACTGTCTACTTTTATCTGTTAGCAAGCCATAGACATAGTTATGACCAAAATTGATTGTTTTTACATCTGTTCATGCATATTTCAAATGCCCCCGTCAATAGAGAATTCCATTGACTCTGAAGTATGTACTCTGATTTGTTTTCGTGGTGCTTAGGGGTGAAAACAATTTAAATTTGACCAACAGAACTGTGATGTGTATGGACAAACATTATGAATGATGGAATGGCATTCAAATTGGTAAGAAATTTAAAAGATGGACAAAAAATGATCATGATGAGAAATGCAGAGAAAACTCCTCAAAGATCACCTATGAATCGGTGTAGAAAGTTAATGATGAAGCAAAAGTGAAGAGACATTTCACAATTAGTTTATCAGAAGAATTTGCTGAGGTTTCAAGAAGTGTTCTCTGTGACATTTTTATCGAGAATCACGTTTTCCTACATGGCAGTCCAATCATCGGGACAAAACTATTCAAGATTTTTGAATACAGAAAGGACAAACTCAAGATCTCATCACTGCATTTCGCTTGGAACAATTTGATGATCCCCTTAATGTTAATGCTAATTATGTAGAAAAGTGTGGGCTTTCATATCAAAATAAAATTATTATAAAAAGTTTATTTGATGTTTTAATATATCAAAACGGTACTTACTTAAAAAGATACCTGGTATTATGACACTTTACAAGGTGCAGTTCTACCACTTTCAATAATTAAAAAGTATAGTTAAAAATGTTTGTTTAATTATGCATGCATAATTTTATTATACCACAACTACCTCCACATTCCCCTGAAAAAATAATGTTTTTACACATTTAGGTTTAATATAAATTTATTTTTTACAACATTTTTAAAAAGTACATGTACAAAACGTTTTAAAATGGTCTGTCATCGCAGAGAAAATGACCACAAGTTCTCTGGTTAACAGGTAGGCTACAATGAGTGTAATCTTTTATCTTCCAGACAGTGATTAAGAAACTCAGTCTGTGTTGTAGCCATTTTGTCTTGCTAAGCTTCTATGCATAGTGCATATAGACTGTGTTTCTCAGCTTGTAACCATTCTTTTCTTGAAGTCATGCTGATTGTAGCACTTTGCAACCCTGTTCAAAAAGAAATCACCAGAATTAGAACCTAACTTAAATTATTTGTATACACAATAATTATTTATACCCTTTTTTGTATGGAAATAATGATACATAGTTACATTTGTGGATTAAATTATTTTATTTATTTCTAAACAGTCAGTCAGAACCAATACTCTTATGGTACCAAAAATGTTTTACCTTAATATTTTAAATCAACCTTAAACATGTTTTTACTTTAGTGCTATCCTTTTGTTATTTTTATGTCATTAATGTACCTATAGGTTAACATAAAAATTATGAAAATAGCGAGAAAGATATAAAACTATAATTGAAAATGAATATGTATAAAAGTAAATCAAATTTGTAATTCCAATTGTTTGATTTTAACCATAAATAAATTATAAAAAATATTGTTTTTTATGATTCTATGATTGTAACAAAGCTTATAAGGATAAAGTGCATGTATTATATGTTATATGCTATCAAAATACATTAATAATAATGAAACAAGTAAAAAAATTGTAAAAAGGTTATCATAGATAACAGTTATAAAACATAATAATAAAGATTAGTAATATGGATTTTTATTTTATAATAAGAGATAATCTTTTATTAACCCTTTCTTGCTCATAATAATTCCAGGCACTACTGAACAGTATTAATTCGCTAAACCAACTCGGAACGCATGGCTCGTGGTGCCCGTAACTCGCATAGATTTTGGTATTGTTTAATTATTTATTATTCAACCCTAGTAATATAAATATGCAAACAAAAAAATTATAAAATAAACTTACCTATTTTTGAGTTATCTTCACTTATTTTTATTGGTGATATGTCAGGAAGCAGGGGTGTTTGCAGATCTCGTAGTTTCTTATGGTCTTAACGAGGATTAGATTTTCTTCCATGTTCTTGACAAACAACATAAACTATGTTGTATGCTTGTAAAAGATCACTAATAAAATACTCAGTCTCTCAGGAAGAACTTAAATTCCCATATACAGTACATTTCATTTCCTTTAAATGCTTTCATTTCATCTACTGTTAACGGTGGTGAATTTTAATCATGTTTTTAATGTTCATTTTGTTTATAGTATATGTCACGAGTGAAAAAAAATTAATTTTCTTCCAATAAATAGATTGAAATGATCGATTTCAGATAATCACACCACGAAAGAATGACATGGCCCACAAGTCTTGAATGAGGGAGAGGGTTTATTGTTTCTTGTAAAAGACAAATTCCAAATTTATAAGATTTGGTGAAGAAATAAATTAACTATGTATAAATAAGAGATTGTGGCAAATGCCAGTAGATACTTAACTACCAATATTTGCCTATTCATATAATAGTAATTTGTAAAAAGTATTTCATGTACCGCATTCATTTTTACACAAAGAAAGAGGATAGATTCTATTGATAATTATACATTAGAATCTTCCTTTTTTAATTATCAAAAATATTGTGATTACTCTTCTTTATATTGCTAAATAAGTGATTAGACAGTAACAACAATTTTGTTTTTGCTTCACACATTAATACTTGGGTTAATCTTCAAACTAACAATCAACAGATTTTTTGTCAGTGACAGTTACCGAAAACTAGCGATGATCAGTTCTTTCTCCATGAGTTGTAAGTATAACTATTATTGTCAGCAGCACTTGGTCCTGTTTTCGTAATTATTTTGAGCTAGCTAAATAGTTTTTATTGATTTATCTTTTCGTATTTATATTATTTATGTAGTTATATTAGGGGGACAAGGGTATTTTGTGATATTCATGTTTTATGCTATAATTTTTGTAAGTGAAAATTTATATTTCCATGATAACATATGATTTCCAAGTACTATTTCCAGTTTATGTATTATATTATGTCAAATTATACTTTTTGCAAAAACATATATATCTAATAAAACTAGAATAAGTTTGGAACATCAAAATTGGCTATATTAGATTTTTTAATATATCTATGTAGCTATCTTTCTAGATATACCTCAATTTTATTTTTGGAAACCAGTTTTTATAACTTTGATTTACAAGAAAAATTTTAAATATTTACATTTAGGATTTGTATTGTATAATTCATTGCGAACTAAATATTTTGGGTATATAGTAAGTCTGTCCGATGTGGATTGGGGTGTCCTAAGGGTTAACCCTCTTAACTGCTGCTCAGTTTGCTGCTTGAGTAGTGCCTTAGACCACAAAGTTATCGTGACTGGATGTTTTGGATTTGCGTATAGTTCACTTACGATTTTGCTCCAGGAGAACTCACATCACTTTGGCAGCGTTTTGATGTGGCACAATCGCAACTCGTAGCGCTTATAGAGTTAAGGTACCTATATGAACCAGAGATATGGGTGCAGAGTAAGATATATGGACTACCCCACGTGTGGGAGTTGGGTACCAGCACTTATCCCATTATTTCTCCTATCTTCATTCTCTATACAGGAGAGTGGTGAGCCTGGCAGTATCACAGGACCTGACGTATGTACGTTGCCTCCTGGTGTTCAAGTTGTGGAAACGGTTGGTGCCCCGTGGTGAGGAGCGGAACAGCCTTAATCGCCTGGCCGTTTCCACCCTAAGCCCTCCACCACCGCAGTTGCTGGAAATGGTAAAGCGTGGGATGTTGAAGAATGTTTTGCCGACACTACCTCCTAACAAGAAACCTGCACTGGTTACCAGGTTCTACATGACTTCCAAGTTCAACTTGCGAGAATCCATCAAGGTATTTAGCAAACTTCTTTGCACTTACACCCTCCATATCTTTACAACTATTTAAAAATTGTAGCTGAAGTTATAATATGTAAGTTTGAGGAATTGATGTGATTTATTTATTTTTTTAAGGCATTCTTGAAGATATCTTCTGAGTTCAAACTCAACGAGTTGTCTTCCATCTTAGACACATCAAGATTTTTTGATGAACCTTTCGAGCAGGAAAGCTTTTTGTTGTCTGGAAAAGATACGGTAAGTTGTCAAATAATCATGAGAGTCAATAATTCGCAGCAACTTCAAAAAAATTCAAGGAATAAAGTAGGTTTTTAGATCAACATAATTAAACATACATTTTAGTAGCTTCTTCGTTATTGGAATTATTTATTTAATTTATAAAATGATCACTTCAATAGTAACATTTTAATACAAATTTTATTGGAGTGTTTGTTTTTTTGAATTAAATAATTAAATATACTAAAATATCATTTGTCTTACCTAATTAGATAATTTGGACATTGGATAAGTCCAAATATAGATTGGATTTCCTATCAAATAATAGTAAATTTAATATTAAAATTAAGGTAAAAAACTATGAAGTTTTGTTTCAGTTAAAAAAACACGATTGTTTTATGCACCTTAAAACCTTTACCTGTTGTACACTTAGTGAGACCGCCTACTCTTAATCTAACTCTGCTGCGTGCCATAAGGCATCTGGCACTGTCAACATATTAAACTATTATACAATAAGTAACTAACTATAATACTAGGTACATATGTTTTTAAAGTAAGCAACATTTTAGAAAAAAAACTAGTTCAATTTCAGTAACATTATTTTAATATGAAAGCCTGTATCTTAAACTATTTTTCGACATAATTTTCATCAATATTAGGACAACCTTTGGAATAATCAGCTTTTGAAAACCCTCCTTGAAAATAATCTGTCACCTGACAGGTCAACCACTCCAACATGTTTTTATATTTACACGGTCATCGTGGCGTTGACCTCCTAAATGCTTCTTCAAGTTAGAATAATAATTGTAAATCACTGGGCGCAAGATCAGGACTGTATGGTGGATGATCAACTCGTTCCAAGTCAAATGATCGGATCAATTCTTGAGTTTTACTGCATAAGGATGGGCATTGTCATTAAGCAAAATGATACCCATACTCAGCATACCACACTTTTTGTTTTGGATTGGTCTGCGCAAATTTCTTAAGGTCTCTCAATAAGATGCTGCATTTATTGTTTCATCTTGAGGCAAAAACTCTTTAAGCAACACATCATTTCTGTCCCGAAAACATTACACATGATTATTCGGGCTGAAATTGTTTGCTTAAACTTGATTTGGATGTTGTTGAATGGCGCCATTTTTTTATTGTTTTTTTCGATTCTGGCATAGTGTTGGACACCCAAGTTTTGTCGACTGTGACTCTAGTGTGGCATAAAAACATAATCTTCCTGGTCGTACCTGTAACAGAACTGGCTAAATGTTTGCTTTTGTGATTTTCAGTCAGCAGTTTCAAAACCCAGGGTGAGTATAATTTTCTATACTTGAAACGTTCTGTCACAATTTCATAAATAACACTTCTTGACATTTGAGGAAACTCTCCAGATAATGATGAGCCGTAAAGTGTCTGGTCTTTTTAATTTTTTTATCAACTTTTTGCACCAAGGCATCAGTAATGATTCGAGGTCATCCATTTCGTTCCTTATCATGCAGACTCATACGGCCATCTTAAAAAGCTCTCATCCAGTACCATCCCATCACTCGTAATGTCTTCTCTGTACACTTCACAGATCTGACAATGGATGTCAGCTGCTTTTACACCTTTAGCATTAATAAAACGTTTCACACCACGTATTTCACAGTCATCAGCATTTTCAATCAGAGGAGGTATTTCAAACGCTCATAAAGAACGTTCAACAATGTCAAATGTTTCTGTAATGGCAGCTGTGGCTTCCTACCAGAATTCGTTACTCAGTGCGCATGTGCTGGTTGCCGACATCAGTGCTATTCCAAAACGGTACTTACTTTAAAAATATGCTTTGTAAATTTAGTTAACATGTACAACACGCCTCTATTTTGAGTGAGAATGGCTACACTTATTGAGAACTGGCTCTGCACTGTAAGGTGTCTACCACAGTCAATCTTTTATAGGTACTAATAGATATATAATGAAGATAATTTGGTAAATACTGTAAAGTAAAAATATTTATAATCACTATGTGATTTAAACTTTTCAAAAGTTGAAAAACTACCTCACTTAATACTACAGCATTTGAAATGCTATTGGGATTGGAGGGTAATGATCTAGGCGTGACAAAAGTGTGTTTTTCCAAGACAAATTAAAAGTATTAAAACAAAAATATAATGTTTATTTTATATTAATTCATAACAAAATGTAATTAGTTATTGACGTTTTGCTTTTGTCAGCGGTTCTCTCATCCAACATCTTGATGGCTGTGGCATTGGCTGTCTGCATTTTGTGATCGTCATTACGCAATTAACACCCAAGCGTGGCTATTGTTATTTGCGTAATCTGTGTTTGTGTTATTGTATTGCAATGTTTTGTTTTCGTGGTTGTGATGAGGAAGGAATAGGCTCATTACTGTTGGATGTAAGTGAAGATGAGTGTAATGAAAATGAAAAAAGTGACAAATTCATACCAATAATTTTATAGGTATGTCCAAAACGCTGATTTAGAATATGCTATGTCAATTGAGCAAATTGACGATAATCAGGTAACGAAAAATGTAAATGATTATGATTTATATAAATACCAATGATTCACATTTGATTAGGAATAGTCTGGAAGTATGAACTTTTATTGTAAACTACAAATTGTGATTTTAAGAAACATCTTTTAGGTAACCATACTTTTCAAAATGGTATAAGTTTACATTTTTGTGTAAGGAATGACATGCAGATAAAAAAATTTGCGTTAGCCATAATATCATTTTTCTTTAGTACAAAGTTATAAATGTTATTTAAAAACCAAAACAATACTAAAACAACAATTTGGTTAAATTTTTAATACAAAAACTTTTAAAATAAGTTCAGGAAACATTTTCTAGCAAATGTCTACATTTTGCCACTAAAACCACAAGGTTAAAGAGCACTGCAGCTGTTCTGGGAGTAAATTTGCCAATGAGTTAAAGACCGGTGGTGTACATGCTGGAGAGAAGTAGCATTTGTCTGTCTACACAAGATTCAAACCTCTCCACTAGCCACATGAGGCTAGCTTTTCAAATTACTGATGTTTCATTCAAATTCGCTGAATAGTTTTATCATGGACAACCATAAGATAATATCAAATTAAATTTCTGAGTTTTATTACTGTGTTGGGTAAGTATCAGCCAATTTACTTTATCCCATCTTAATATCCTACTTTATCGTAAACCTGGCAGCCCATGCAAATCAGAGTAGCTTATAATATGGATTTTTTGTTACTATTCAGTCAATAATAGAATCGAGTCATGTTGTGATATGAAAATAAGTATAGTGGTAGTGCTGCGTGATACTGAACAGATATAGTACAATTATGTAGTCCTATGAACTATCATTTCTGATCAAAGATTTATGTCCCAGCTAACATGAATTTTGACCCTAAATAAACGTTGAAAAAAATTGTGATTGGGTAAAATTGACAAAAAGCATCTTTTTTCCAATTCCAAATCTTTTTATACCTTTACCTAGTAACCTAGTGATCACATTATCATTGTGTGAAAGTGCACCTTGTGCCACCAGAAGTAATCCTGCTCGTTCCATGGGACCTGCTATCTCACTAAACAATAGTTGGATAGTTATACTTGTTCAACTGATGCATATCTATCTTGCGGAGAATGGTAGAAACACTTTCATGTACTTTCTGCTAAGACTCAAGACGAGTGCAGTGGTGTATCTTCTCAGTTTCTTATTTCTCACTGACGTTGCGCTGTACATCCCAGACTGCTTTCACACCACTCAAAAAGTACATGTGTACACATTATTGAATTGTCAATTATCTTTTTATGCCATTTCTAATAATGTATGTATAAAAAGGAACCAACAAATATTAAATACTGATTTATTCTTTGCAAAGTATTTAAACTTTTTAAAATTCTTTTTTAATAAAAAAAGTTTTATTGAAAAAGGGAGTTATTTTTATATATAATATATATAGCCTGTCTAATTTAGAAAAAAAATAAGAATAAAATCCCACTTTTTGGCATATGACTTCTGTAAGAAGCTAACCAGCCAAAGGATTTCAAAAATTGGTAGAAAAATAAATTATATGTAAAATCTAGCATTTATTTTGTGTATTCAGTAAATAATGAGAAGCAGTTTATCAATATAAATTTTTTTTGTATGAAATATGTATTATAAACTATTGTAGTAACAGTAGTTTTTATAATTTGATTTATGAATCTTGTATTTTGTACTGTGATTTTTTATACATTATTTAGTTTTGTTAACTAACTGTCTTGAGGTCAGTCACATTATATTCTTTGTATTAAAATTGATTGTATTTTTCAGGATGACAGCTTCATGGAATCCATTTGGAAAAATATTTCAGACAATTCTCCTTCATTGTCAGATAGTGCATCTCTTGATGTAATGCTTAGTGTGGACTCACCTAAAAGTCCAAAAAGTAAAAATAAATGTAAACTTTTTAAAAAGTCAGAAAAAAAGAACACAGAGAAGAATAATAAGTCAAAACTTAAAAACAATAAACAGAACAAGAAAGGGCAGAAAGTAACTAAAGACGTTTCTGAACAGAGTTTTACAAACATGCCTTTAGAGTTTTTAAAGAAAATCAAATTAATAAACAACAACATTGATAGGGAAGAAACCTGTGGTAAATCATCGCCATCATCGACTGTAAATGATGATTGTGAAGTTAAGAAAAATAACAAAGACTGTGAGATTTCACAAACATTGCCAATTTTACATTCAGACCAACAATTCCCCAAAAATAATGTCAATCTCAAAGAAACAATTGAAGAAAGAGGAAGTAGTAACTCATCAAATGAGAAAAGCAATACTCTTCTGAAAGATAGGGATTGTGAAAACAACATTTCTCTAAATTACAAGAAATGTAGTGAAGATATATCCAAACCTGTAAATTGCACTGAAAAATCAGAATTTGATCCTTTGAGTTCCAAAATTAACATAAATGAAAACTCTGCAAAAAATTGCATAGAAACTTTAGGAGTTTCAAAATCTGAAAACCACTTTGAAACTGCCAGTTTAGAAGGTGAAAAATTGGATGTTTCTCATGTAGTTGCAAATGATACCAGCTGTCAACAAGTCAGTGAATGCATTAAAGAAGAAATAATCAATGACTCAAATTTTGTTGTAAAAGACAATAATATCTGTGAAGATCAATCTTTTTCAAAATTATCTACTTTATGTGAAACAATTACAAATGGACAAGAAGAAAAATCAACAAATAGCAATGCAAATAGTGTTTTGGAAGCATCATTCCCTTCATATGATAAGGATTCAACAAGAACAACTCCTTTTGTTGAGATCAGAGTTAAAAACAGTTTAGAAATTAATGATCAAGGAGAGAGTTCTAAAGAATACAAAACAGCTAACATCTTTACAAACAATCAAAATTCTTTTAGGAAGGAAATAAATATTTGTAATCCGCCAGGGCCCGACACAACAAATTGTACAATCAAAGATGTCAGTGTAAACCAGAATTCAAAAGTGGATGACAGTGAAAATGTTATTAAAACAACAGAACAATTTTTAATCAGTAATACTAAGATAATAAATTTGGTTGAACCAGAGAAAACACCAAGTCCATCTGTTGATTTGCATTCCATTCCTAAATCTGAAAATATCAGATCAGATTGTATGTTTGAAAAATCTATTGTTCAAGCGCCCAAAACAGACTATTCCATTTGTGGTTTGCTAAAACCTCATGTTATCATAAAGAATGAACAAGACATGAGAGAGTATGATCTTGATAATCCAGAAGGTCACAGTAATATTCTTGTAAAGAGAGACTTCAGTATATATTTAAGGGACATTAATGAAAAAAGCATTTCCCCAAAACCAGCTGCTACAGTTGAAACTGAAACTGAGTTGCATTTTAATACAAATAAACAACATGGTGATCGCAAAAATTGTAAGGAGTCTCCACTACCATACTCAAGCAATAATCAGAACTTCATCAAAGATTTAAATTATGAAAATACTTTGAATAAAGATTTGAATACTTGTTTGTTACATAAAATTTTAGGTGAAGAAGATTGTCTTAAAAATCCATCTAGTGAATGCCTTTTTGCAAAAGCTAACTTGGAGAAATCCCTGTCAAATGATGTTTTAGATAGGTTAACTGATAGACAAGATTCTACTGCTAACTCTGTGCCAGCTCCGGTTCATATTTCACTAAAACATTGGCAAAATTCTTCAGATATAATAAAAAATGAAAAAGTTGATGGAAAAGCAAAAAACTATGGTTGCATTCGAGCTAAGTCATTTTCAAATGAGGAAAAATGTTCTAGAAGTATTTCAAGTGAAATTACTACAAAAAGTACTACAGACGTGTTGCCTCAGGAAAATGAACCAGATAATTTAGAATTTGTTTTAAGAAATGAGTGTGATAACTTCAATAGTACATATGATTACGAGAGTGAAGAAGATTCAAATTTAGTCATTGATGAAGATTTTGATCCTGTAAAAGAACATAATGAATCAGACGTTGAAGAAACTCGTTTTGCTGTCAGCTGTATTTCAAATGTAAATGAAACTTTGAATAATATACCAGTTAATAGTATACCAGACCTACGAGAGGAAGTTTGTAAAGAGTTGGTAACAAGAAATGAAACAGTCAAAAATCTCCACTACCTAGAAGTTCAGAAACAAAATGAAATCTTAGCTTCAGGACAGGAAGTGTTAGTAAGTGATAGACAGTCTTCTAGTTGTCACTCCTTAGATATGAAAGAAATTACAATCAATAAAACCTCACATGTCAACAATTTTTGTGTTAAAGAAAATAAAACTTCAAATAATAATTCAGCTAGCAAAAATCTCTCTAGAAAAAGAGATCATAGTCTTTTGCTACCTGAAAAGAGTAATTTAAACATTAAGGAACCTCGCAGAGAAAGTACTTTTTCACCATCAAAAATTATAAAAGTTGTAGACTTCAAAACTTTACATGTTAATAAACCAAGTAGTACTGAGAAACTGTCCAGCTCAACTCATCCACAGGTAAATAACACTATATTTATGCCAATAGAACAACCCACAAGCTCCAAATTTAGTGTAGAAAACAATCCACCCTTAATTACAGAAAACAGATATTCAAATTTTCAACACCAAATCAAACAGCCAGTGTGTGATAGTGTGATTTCAGTCAATAATTCCTTACTATCTCCCAAAATACCTACCAAACCTATACCACAAGAAATTAATATTTACGGAAGCTTCAATAATTTCAATCCAGAGAATAAAGAGTGTATAGCAACCAATAACAGCAGACTTCCACCTTTTGAACAGTTTAACAAATTGAAACCAGTTGTTAATGAAAAGTATCAAGATTTGAATTTAAACATGGACACACATGATAAACTGATAAAAGTACCAACATATCAAGACAGTACTACTGTGAAGTTTGTCACAAGTGATTTACACACAGGTGTGAGAAACCATATTCAAAGTGGGGTTGCTAGTTACAGTGTGAAACTTCCTAGTAGGGGCACAAAACAGAAACAAACCTACTCAAAAAAGCAGGAGAAGTTGGAGGCTCATCAACAGTTGAAATCTGCTCAGATGTTGTATGACACTAATCCAGTTCAAGATCCGCTATGCCTGGTTGTTAACAAGAATAAGGAAATAACCAGAGAATCACTTTATGATTTTGTGTTCCCTGTTGCTCACGAAGTAGAAGTCTATTCAGCTCCGGACAGTGAAATCACTCACCCAGATTGGCCGATAGCCAATGAACAAAGTGTTGACAGTTCGAATCCAATGCAGTACTCTCCAACGACAGACCAGTATTCGTATTCCTCAAATCTAAAATGTGATCAGTATTGTGGGACCAGTGAAAATGATCAAAATTGTTTAGTAAATTCCTTAGAATTACAGCAAGTGTCTGTGGATTTTCGGTATCCTGAAAATGTAGGTAAAGGGTTCAATAAGGACAAGTTTAACTTGCACAGGAGGACTCTTGAAGTGGACTATAATTTGTGTTGTTCCCAACGTAAGTTCAAGGAGTTTTACCTTTCCCAGGATGTACCACCGTCGATCCCAGTGCCCTACCCTCCTCAAGGTCGAACAGACTTGAAGTCATCCGTTAGGTGCAGTTGCGACCAGTGTTCAGATAACCATCAAATACTTTTGAGGAACTACAATCTTCTAACGAATTTCCGAAACTCAAAAGTGAAGCCTTTAAGTTTATATCCAAAGATAAACGATATTTTTCCCTCTGATAGAGATCTAAGTTGTGAATCTGATTGTAGTTTTGACTCCAGTTTACCATTGAAGAAAAGAAAAACTCTGACTAACTCAAAACCCCCTGAGGAATTGACTTCGTATCCGAACACTCCCATGATGAGTATAGCACAACTCGAGCTGGCTAATTACGAACAACGGAACCAAGTCATTGTCACAAACCCTCAGAGCCACTGGAAGGATACTCAGGATCCCCGCCATGCTCTCTACCTGCCTCCATGCCCAACACTACAACAGACTGTTCTTGATACGGATACCAAACAAAATAAACGAAAAAGTGGGAAACGAAGAAAAAGTTCGAGGTAGGAATACTGGAATTATTGCGAGTCAGGCATGAATGTTCTGTCGCCCTGTAAAAGCAATTCCTTTTTTGCTTAGTTCCAAATAACTGTTATATGTGTACGGAAAAAGTGATTGTTTTTAAGTTTTGGTATTTTTGTGTACATTGAATGTTAAAGAGTTAGTTTTCTGGTTTATCAATGATGAACATTGAGTCAACCAAGAGTCAGGCTGACCGGTTGAATGAGTGATACGAGTGTGATACGATTGGTACGATCCTAGAAGTAGAAAAGTTCACTTCTTCCTTATTATGGCACTGTGCTGGTGAAATGTTTTTATTTCCTAACCTTTGCCTTTTTAAGTATATTTTTGTAATACTCATGATTACTCCTCCGTGCAACCGACTGATTGTTAAATTATTATCATTCTCTAGTCATAATATATAAGCATATTTTGTACTTGCATTCAAATTGGATATATTTTTTAGATTTAAAGCAAGTTAGTGTTATGTTCATAGATATAAGTACATGGATTCGCATCATAAGTTCTTTATTGGCAGTTTATTTGCGAAGCATGTCTTGGTACTGGGTTCAGTGACGTTGGATCTTTTTCAACTAGTTTAAATGGATAAATGGCACATTGAATGATATAAATACTGAAACCATTAATGAAGGTTTATGAAATGATGGAGAAATTCAACTGTTTACCAATATTTAACTCTTTCTTTATGAGATCTGGTTTGACAACAGGAGTGTATCAAACTTACGCTGTCAACAAGAAATGTTTCTTCAAGGACACCAGTGGATTTTTGGTTTGGCTTGAATTGATTTCTATTGATACTCAATCTCTTATGATTTTAATTTCTTCAGAATTCAGTTAGTTACTTTAGTTTTATACCTTATGGATAGAACTGAAATTGCATTAACCTGTATCATGGAATTTGTCAGAAGAAGAACGTCCGCAATTTTTAATTTGGAATTTGATATTTTTGTAAACTGCAACTCAACAAGGATTAAAAAATATACCAACAATACATTTGTTTCAAAATGTTGAATTAAAAATGAATAGATAATTATTTCAGTAATGTTTGAAAACAATTACAATAATAAATAACTGAATATGTATATAACTTTTAATTTTCACATTTATGTTTGTTAATTTTATAATTAACTTTTTTAATATTTGAAAGTAAATTTACAAGCTGGAACCTTACACTAAAATTTTTACTTACAACAGAAAATTATTTACATTTTATAATTATTGAGAAAAAGGATACAGTTATTTATTTTTTATCTTAAGAAGATTATGCATTTGGTGGGTAGTATTTTCATTTTGATTGTCAATTTATTGAAATTTTAATATACTTAATTTTTGGATAAATTGGGGATAAATATTCATCCATCAAGACAGCAAAGGATTTCAAGGGAGGCATGTGCAACATTTTATTGGAACAAGGATTTGATTTATTACCTGTAAGAAGTATGGAAATTTGTAAATGAAATAATGAATGGATTGAACGCAAGTAAGAAACAGCCTAAACCATTGTTTTGTGCATTTTACAACATTTTATTAGAAGATGAGTTTAATTTCTAATTAAGTATAAAAATAATTAAATTGAATCATGAATGTATTTAAACAATTAAAAAAAAAAAACTAAGTCACCAATTTGGTGTCCTTTACTATTATTGAGTGTATGTTTCACAAATAAGTTTGTTTTAAACTTAATACAAATATCAAACTTACAACTATATTAAAATTTATTTTCCGTTTAATATTGTAACCAAACTATTTTATATATGATAAAAAATTAAGCCACATGTTGAGCCACATACCATATACATGGATAGTATACTCAAGAAAGAAGAATTAGCCATCAATTCATATATTTAACAATCAAAGAAATACAAATTATATTCAATATAATTTATAATTTATACAAATTCATGAACCAGACAGTAAATTAGCAAATATAATAATTCAAAATGAAGCTTTAAGCTTTTGAAAAATTGAAGGACATCTAAGATACGGTGAGTAATTATTCAAGGTGTCCTTTAAATTATTTGTTCGTGTAAAAAATGCATTTTATTTGTATATGCCTGTGTATATGTTGTATAATATAATTTTAAATATAAGACTTTAGTAGAGGTAAAAAATATAGTAGTTTTGAACTGTTTAACAAAAGGTATGTGTTATTGTTAATTATAAATTCACAGGTTAGGGCCATAATAATATGGAAAATAAGAAAATGATTCATTAAAATAAAGTTTGTAAATTCTGAAATTGCTTTGTAAATTTAGTTTGAGCAGGAGCTTTTATTGTTTCAAAATATTACTGTATACTTTTTAGTTTCCTTATAATTAATTTAGTTGAATATTTTCTTATAGAGCTTGATGCACACCGCTGATGGAGGTTAATACCCAGGGGAACTTGAGACATTATCTGTCAGAAGATCAGGATCAAAGTGTTTCTCACGTTACGCCCTGGCCATATATTAATGCGAACATGGTAAAGTCAAAATATATTTTACTACATAATGTTAATTTGATTTTTACATTACTCCTCATGAGTTTATAAAATAAAAAGTTAATGTTTCCTAATGTCAAATTTACAAAATTTAAGATTATTTTCCTGCATGCAGAAAAAGTAAAAGAATGTTTATATCACTCCTTAAGGAATAATAGAAATTAAACTATTTAATTTTGATAACCTGGTTCAAATAAAAAATTTAATTTTACTATGTATTTATATTTAGTATATTTATATTATTTAATACTTTAATTTCTCTAAGCCATATATTATTCAAACACAGGTAGGTCTCTGAGACTGTAATTCATATATATTTATATGAATTATTGTTTCAGAAAGTGGCATGTTTTAGAATGATTTATGGCTTATGAAAATTAAATTATTTCATTACAATAATTAAAAAAAATTAATCTTTTTAATTAAATATTAGTTAATCCCAGTAGTGGTTACTATTCACTTTTAAATTACAGCCTATTTTTGAGCATCGAAGGAGGTTTTTTTTATTTGCATCTTCACTGCGGCTCTATATTGAGTAGCTTTGATTCTATGTAATATTGTATGGTGTAGTGACGTGTCTACAACAGTCAGTATGTTAAAATTACTGTACAATAACTGAATATTGATAGTACCACTTTGAATCTCTTGATTTGTAATGTAACTTCTGTGTTAGTGTTGATGGAATTGATCTCTGCTCTGCTATGTAACGCTCATTAATCATGAGCATCACAGATCTCTCAAGCTTCTTTACTTAATTCATGCTGTTTGTATCTAATATATGTTGCATTTTAGTGGACTAATGCAGAGCTTTGCAGTAGAAAAAAAAACTAATACTAACAGAATTTATAAGTTGTGTATGTAGATTATGGTTTATAAATCAGTAGGTCTTGTGTTTGAATAATGTTTTGTTTACAGAAAGTGAAGTAAAACTTTTAAAAAACATTAATATTTTGCAGGTATTCTACTTGAATTTGCTACTCGGCAGGACTAGGCCTCATCTTTTCTGATGGAACTATTTAAGATCCTAAAATAGTTCATTTGACTTAGAGTATTAATATCAGGTCAGTATTATACCATGTAAATGATATTTAAAGTATTGCATGGTAAATATAAAATATTCTAGCTTGTGCATATAAATGCATAGAAGTAACAGTTTTAAAGTAGCTTTAATTCCAATTAGTTAATTTATTTCTAATGTAAACTCAGTAGATAATATCATGCTTTGATATGACTGGGATTGGAAGTTAGTCACGAAGCACAATTTATTGTAGTTCTGAAACCACTGTAAGATTAAGAATACATCCGACTTAACAGTTTGTTGCATTTTTATGATTGGAGCAGTATTGTCGGCTTATACAATTTAACCCTTTTAGTGCCAGACAAAAAATCAAAAGTTGGTCTGAGAAATGCCAGTGATTTTTCACATAATACTACTGAGGATGCCAGGCCTATTTCAGCCGTTTTGCAGTGTTTTACTAAAAACATTGTAAAAATTACAAATATTGAGATATTTTCCTAATTTTTTCATTGTTTTGCAGTAAAATAAATTTCCTTATAAAAAACTATAAAGCAAATTATATTTCTAAATGTAATTAACTTAAAAAAAATTTTAAAAAAGTAGACATTTTACTTACAGTTTTTATATTTTTTCCAGTTTCACATGAAAAATAGTACTTTAAAAAAATTATTTCACTATAACACATACTATCACTTGAAAGAGGAATTAAAACTGAATACACACATAAAAAGTTTTGATTGATATTTCAAAAACCAAAAAAATCATGTTAATTTTTTTAGAAAGTTACATTTTTACTTTTTTGTGTTATTTACACGATTTAGCTTCTTTATAAAGCTTAAAATATTTTCCACTATGAAACCATTAAAAACTGTTTGAAACTACTTTCTACTTTTAAAAAATGTACACTTTGTAAAATGTAAAAAAAAATGTACACACTTTTGTACATAGGTATTATAGTTGGGTGGTAACACAAATAAGGTGAGGCAAACATAAGGGATGCAATCCTTTTTGACAGCGTTTTAACTGTATTCTCGCTAAGTAGAGATCGCGAGCGTTTCATTTTATTGAAGTTTACTTTTTATGTTAGTAAAACATTGTTAGTAAACTATTTATCATCAAACAAACACTGTGGAAGCAGCAACACAAACAACCAAACACAGAGGTTAGATGTGAACTATCAGCTGACACAACTTTGTCTGATGCAACAACCACAGCCATTTCTATCATGGCTAAACACCTGACTAACCTTACGATATTACTATTATTATTTTTTTTATGTAGATTGGTTCATTCTGATTGTTTGTATACCAACAAATTTATAACAAGTTAAAAAATGATTGCGGTATGACTTTTACTCCAAACGTCCGTATATACGGACGTCGGCATTCTTCAGTAGTTATTCAAACGTCCGTATATACGAACGTTGGAATTTCTCGGTAGTTTTTCAAACGTCCGTATATACGGACGTTGGCACTAAAAGGGTTAAACCTAGAAATTTAGTTGTTTATACGAGGTTACTAAATGAAGTCCAAGACAATGCTCACACTTCATTGTCTTTCTTCATGAATTTTGAACAAAAACAATGGCAAATGGAAGGTGCTCAGTAGTTACTAAATTAAGTCCAAGACAATGCTCACACTTCATTGTCTCTCTTCATGAATTTTGAACAAAAACAATGGCAAATGGAAGGTGCTCAGTAGTTACTAAATGAAGTCCATGACAATGCTCACACTTCATTGTCTTTCTTCATGAATTTTCGGACAAAAACAGTACTGTACTGAAGCCCCAGCCTTCATATTCCCAAGATATGGCTCCGTATGCCTCATTATTTTATAAAAAAAATCTTGGTGCTATCATTTTACAAGCACAGATGACATTAAAAGTACATCGCTGAAAAAGCTAAAGGCTAGTCAAACCTAAAGATAGAGCTTGAAAATTGTTTCAAGGATTAGAAGAAGTGCTGGCACAAGTGCATAATATCGAAGGGACTATTTTGAAGGTGACAACATTAATGTAGACAAATAAATAAAAATAAAAAATCCCATTTATTTTTGAACATACTTCATAGTTATAGATTTAATTGTTTTTCAGTAAATCTATGTTGAAATAATCTTTATCAACAGTACATGACTATATGCAAGTAAACACTTTTAGGCTGTCAAATATTCAATTATAGATAGAAAATATCACTCAATTCAATTCAAACTCAATTCATTTATTGTCAAAAAACAAAATGCATGGACAATCGTCAAAATGTATATAAATACGATGTGGTATATAAAAGTAATAAATAAATACAAAGTTACCCACGGAACCTAAAATAAGTTAAACTAATTATGGAGGTCTACATTTTTCTCTCTTCTAGGTATTCTCGACCACTGTAGTATTCTTTTTAAATAAGGAACTTTTTAGTTTTATTCACGAATTCCCTGTCATCAGCAACACTTCAAGTAAAGAGGCTAAGAGTTAAAAAGACGAATGCAGGCATAAAAGCTATGATTTTCAAATTCCTAGCACATATGAACTGGAAAAAGCAAGTACATAATCTGACTGAGTAATGAGAAAACAAAAGAATGTTTTAAATTTCAACATTGACTGCAATAAGGCCATTATTACAAAAATAAATAATGTTGGTGCATTTACGTAGAGCCACCTCATTTGACTAAATTACTAAACTTGAGCATGATTAGATAATAACTTTGAGAATAGAATATTTTTATCTGATCTCATTGTTGCTTTTAGGCATGCTCGGAAGGTAGTTCGAGATTAAAAGGATTTCAGCTGTAGAGGAGAATTGTACAGAGTAGGCAATATTAAAATGTATGCCAAAGCAGTATATATGGCAACCTATATGTATTTTGTCAAAATAGTGTTGAGGTTGTGGAAGACGTTCCCATCAGACACAAACTTGGGTAAGCAACTCTTCATTAATGCAGGATCGATAAACATAGAAGGTGTCTCTGACATATCATTGGTTCCAAGATAGATGAAGCACGTAATGAGCACCCAATTTTGAAAAGACAGATATTATTTTAGCATCATTCCCTTGGTAACATGGGCCAAAGACAGGCTTATACAAGGATCTTAAAAAACACTGTAAGCATTGAAGCATGAGACTGAAAGAAGTTCTCTGGTTAAAATAATACTCCTACTCATGTATTTTCTTTTTTTCAGACTGAAACTACTGGATATTCCAAACTGGCTGTGAAATATTAGGCACCAATATTACATGTGCTGAAAATTCAAGAATTTTTCTATCATTTTATAACTTCCTTGAAAATTATACATTTACAGATAATTTAAATTTGACAACCCATGTGTTACAATTAAGTTTTGGAGTAAATTTTATCTAACATTGACAATAGTTCTACAACAATTATTTAATAATATAGATGAAGCTATAATTCAATTATAAATTAAATTTAGTTACTGTGTTTAATTTCAAAACGAAATATTTTTTATGTAAACAATGTTAGTTGAATGTACATAGCTCTTATGTATGATTGTTATGTGTTCATAGTCGTACTGTCCCAGCATTGTTCAACGTTTCTCTTGATCTCAGTGTGGCTTGTGTTATCGGTAATTCTGTGTAGATTGTTTTATGTTACTATAACTTTGGCACAGACATCACACTAAATGTTACTATCAAACTTCTTTGTTGGACGGCAATCTCTATAATTTATTTAGAGACATGAAATAAGCTGTAAAGAAAATGATGAGAAATGTAATATACCTTAATACAAGAGATATTTTGATCAACCTCTAAAGGGATAAACATATTTTTAAATGTGAGAATATTCTTAAAGTTTGAGAACCTAGGCTCTAAGCATTAGTTCCAGATTAGATGAAAGAAATTATAATGTAACAGTCAAGGGGCTGATAAATAACCTTTTAGGGATTTAATTTTTGAAAATGATGTCCTGCACATCAATTTAGGTCCTATAAACCACTTTTTTTACACAATTCATAATACTTTACTTCCTCAGTGGGATACACAGTGAGAGGTCCATAGAAATAAAACTTAGATTTAAGTGTAGATAAAGCTCTATGTAATTTTAAAGGTTTCATATATAAATTATGCATAAACATAACATTTGTACAATTCTTTAAAATTAGTTGGTTATAGTTTTTGAATATAGGGTGTAAATTCACTTTATCATTATTTATTCATGAGATTTAAAAAAACGATAAATTCAAAAAATTAATACAATATAAAGAGATCTAAAAACGTGTTAATATAATTATATATATATATATATATATATTATATATATATATATATATATATTATTATATATTTATATTTCTGTATTTCTCTTAGCTACAATTTTCTTAGGTTTTAAAACAGTAATGTTAATTTGCACATGGGAAGGGTTAATGACACAAACTTATTTTGTTGGTCTATATTCATAGCAAAGATTCAAAATTGTAATATAAACAGTTAACTAAGCCTCCATGCTCTTCTTATTCAACCTCTCATTAAATTCTTGTTTTTTTTTTGTAACTTTTACTCAATAAACCGTCTTATAAATAATTTTAAATATACCATTTGCTTAACACATTATTTCAACACATTACTTAAATTGAAATTACCTCTATTCAGTCATTTTATACATTGAAAAGAATGCAAAACATCAACTATTCTGTCAATAGAGGTATTTTAAGTTTTATGAGATAGTAACAATAATCTGACGATACTAACAAAACTCAACTGCCTCAGCATACACTATGCCTATATGGCCTGGGTACGAGTTAATGTTGTTCATTCAACTGGCTTGTAATTAATATCAAACTTTGAGAATATTTGTTCATTTAAATTTTCCATCCTTCCTGTGGTGGATAAAAAAATATCGCTTGAGTATTAATAAATGTATATTTTATAATAAATTTTATCAGATGTATTTATATTGTGAAATTTGTTGTAAAATAGTTTTTAATTACCTAATTTTTAAGAATAATTTGTTAGCATTAAAAAAAATACTACAATAGTAAATTTTAATTCAACATAAGTCCTAAAATAATTTTGCATTTAATAATCTGATGTATTCATTAAATGTTCATTATAATTATGACTATTTAAAATACAAGAACAAGGTTCACTATTAAAAATCAGAATTTTTGGATATGTTTCCTTTGTGAGCTTAACAAAACTAATCTCATTATATAGAATATATATATATATATATATAAAAATTATTACAAAACTTAACAATCCTAATTTGTGATGTTTGAGACCCGTTTCGATTTGTATTAAATAATCATGGAGTCATGTAGGAAGACTGATCATGTTTTTTTCAGTCAGTTTAGGATAGTTAGTTATTTTTAAATGTTCAGACATCGGTCAAATATAAAACACATAAAAATACAAAACAAATAAAACAATGTACTGCTTGATGATGGTTGTTTGTGATAACCTCAAGACAGATTGTTGCTGTATTTGAACTTGGATGTTACTGTCACGTTGACATTCATTTGTTGTCATGTAGCTATTGTGTATGTGGGAAGTGAAATTTAACAAACATGCATTATAATTTTTTTACCTCATATGTTGTATATTTTAAAACAATCAATTACCGTAAACTGTGTGATAAAGAACGTGACAAGTCGTGCTATTTGAGACCATGACTTGTCTCAAACACCACAATTAAGGAGAGTAACCATTTTATATATATATATATATATATATATATATATATATATATATATATATATATATATATATATGTGTGTGTAAATAATAACCAAACAATTCAAAGGCTTTTATTATGTTAAAATATTGGTTAAAAATAAATCATAGTTGAACTTTATTAAAATACATGTTTTGAAGAGTGCTTTGATTATTATATTAACACTTTCACTGCTGCCTCATTGTTTTTGACAACTTTCTTACATTGCTACCAGTTTTAATTATATTTTAATAAATATAAATTTTTAACCAATTATAAGAAAATCATAGTACTTACATTTTTTTAAGCCAAGATCTTCCTCTTTCTACGCACATGCTCATACATAAATATTTTCAAAGTTCGTTTCAAAATTTAAAAATATAATGTTTTTTGTAACAAATAAAAAGTTGACCAAAAACATCACCATGTACTACTCTATAACATAAATGTATTTCCGCTATTATTTACTGCATTCAGCATTGTCATTACTGTCATTATAGACAATTGAAATCCACTTGTGTTTAAATATGTTTTTTATTTGGAAATTCTTGAAATATGCTTCTTTGCACATGACTATTTTGCACTCGCTAACTGATAGGAAGTGTCTCTTCTTGCAGCCTTGTCTGATTGTCTTTTTAGTTATCAAAGAGCATAATAAAAGTTTTTATTACTATTTTGCTTATATTTGTTTTTATAGTACAAAACAATTTCAACAAACTTACTTGCATTTCCAAGAAGTCCATCAATAGTGTCATTATACATTATTAAGTAAAATCAGTGTCATTATCAGTGTCATCTTGGAATAAATCATCACTTTCCCTGTCATCCCTGGAAAATCTGAGAAACTCTTCTAGCACTTTTGATTGTCTTCAATACTGTTATCATCTTTGTATTTATTCATAAAACAATCGTTGTAAACTAAAGTAATAGCAAGCAAAACAGTAACAATGCAGAACAACAAACGGTCTATGCGAAGACGAGTAAATATAAACAAACCACTTTTTGTGATATTCCAGATGACGGCTAATAAAATTTCATAGATCATAATCCATAGAATAAGAAATAAAAACATGGAAATAGAATGACTATCAATGTCTAAGTCTAAATGCATTTTTATTGCTGCAAGTCGGTGCCATCAAAAGACGTTGTCGGCAGTCTATAGAACTCCATTGACTGAACTGTATTATATATATATATATATATATATAAAATATATATACATGACATACAAGCTAAAAATGAAGAATAACTTCTTTTCAATTTCCACTTCGTTTAGCAGCTATACGCCATTTATATATATATATATATATATACATGACATACAAGCTAAAAATGAAGAAAACTTCTTTTCAATTTCCACTTCGTTTAGCAGCTATAAGCCATATATATATATATATATATATATATATATATATATATATATATATACATGACATACAAGCTAAAAATGAAGAATAACTTCTTTTCAATTTCCACTTCGTTTAGCAGCTATACGCCATTTATATATATATATTTTCACTTCTATATTTTGGAGGATTTAATACCCCCATCTTCAGGAAGTTTGAAATATAAATTAATACATAACAAAAAAATTATCAAACGTAAACAAGAATCAAGAAAACATAAATGTAAACACAGTGTGCATGCAAGTCCACACAACGTTGCACACACTTACAAGCACATACACACTTACATTTATGCAAGTATAAAGTAATAAAAAAACACTAAATACTGTTCAGTGTTGTTTACAGACTTGTGTTTTATAAGGGGTAAAGTGGGATATTTGGGTAGATTTGACTGTATTGTATAAATTTAATTTTAAAATACAAAAACAAAACAATATAGTTCCAGTATCTTATAAGGTTTACAGCCACACTTGAAGTAGAAATGTTGATGCACACTAGGTATCTGCACTAGTGTGTGCATTAATAGTTTAGTGTGGCTCGATGTATTTTCATACCACTTGTCCTCATGTAGTGTGTTCTTGGCACTGTACACTGCCACTCCACACTGTATAGAATACTCCCATTTAAGTGCACAACTTTTAGTTGAGTTAGATGTGTGCATAAAAGAGGCTTTGTGCTGACCATCAACAAGCTACTGCCTCAATTTTGAACATAACTTCCAATATTTCGCACTTCAGTTTTATTGAAGGCTCGTTACAATGACACTACTATTCTCTGTGGTTTGTCACTTTAAATCATATTAAACTTCAAATCTAATTGATGGCTTCATCATAAAACATTTTCAACATTACTGTTCTTTATTCCATCAAAAAGTTAACTCATTAAAACATTTCACCGTTAACTTCTCCGATTGGAGACGTGCCGAACTCACTTTTGGTGGTGCCATCTCTGACCGGAGACCTTTGGCCATTATTGCAATGTACACTAGAATTTTTCAACACACGTAATAAGTTTAAATATTTTTCTAGCAGTGAATGTGTTAAGTATGATCACCTGTTATTTTACAATCAATAATATGTAGAAAAACTTGGCTTATTCAAAAAGTTACTATTTCCTTCCAATTTTTTTTTATCATTCACACAATTAATCCTTTTCCTTCATTAATTCTCTTACTATTAAATTTTAAGACAATGAACTTTACTTATTATAAGTGAATTAAAAATTTATTCTATAATTGATTCATCTTTATTCTTTCATAATATATTAAAATATTGATAAGTCCATAAAATATTTCTTTATAATTGTGTTTTATACTGTGATAGTGTTCAGTACACAAATATCATGTCATTAGATATTTATATTTTTCCAAAGAAAAGAACTGTTTTAAATGTGCAAGTATATTTTTTTAACCTACATGGAATAAAAGGCAAATGGTCTGTAAGAACAATTAAGGTCCGTTTAGTGAAATAAATAAGAAATAAAGTACCTACATGAAGAACTGTTAGCCGAATGGTTGTAACCACTGCTTTCTGTTTCTAAACTTTCCTACTACAGGGGTTTGGTGTGTCTCTTAGATACTTCCTGAGCACATTTGAGTAGTTTCATTCGTTTCTGAATCATCAACTCACAAAGAAATTACACCATAGACATAGCTCCAAAGTTGTTGGGGTTTGAATGAATTTTTTATTATATAGTTAAGTGTAACTTAGTAGATATTTTATTTAGTGGCCGTTTTGATTTTAGCCTCATAAGAACAATGTTTAACTTCACGCACTTCTACACCCTTTTTTAGCAGTAGAATTTATTTTAACAGGTGTCTCACTAATTATATAGATATGAATAATACACATCCAAACGATATTTAGATTTTGTGTTTTTGTTTAGTTATTCAGAAACATGTACTTCATTGTAAAAAATACATTTAAAAAATATACACCTTGCAAGAAAACTATAAAAGTGTTAATTCTATTTTTAAAATAAGACATGTCCCATAATTCTATGGCCAAAAACGAGAGTAAAAGTATTTAAATTTTAACATTGTTCCCATGGGGTAGAACTCAAGGACGTTTTATTAAAGCCGGTTTTAAACATCTCAAACACTAACATGTTGTGCAGTCGCACGTACTTTGTAATATTAACAAGTTGGGTAAGTTTAAATCACCTCAATTTACTTAAAAGTTAAATTTGTAAAAAGAGGCTGAGCTTGTATGTTAGTCAATTGTTATAATAAAGTGTAACTATAAGGAGTTATATATGCCAAAGTAGGGCTTAGTTGTTACCGCAACTTTTATTCTAAAAGATCAATGTCAAAGTTTTACTTTTCTCATCAATTCTGATCATATTTAAATAACCCACTTCACTCCAACATCTTAGATCTTGCTGCCATTACCTACCTCTCCCAATTTTGAAACCTTAACTAGTTACATATCTTTTACTTTATAATACATCTTAATTTGTCTTAAGGTTGGTTTAATATCTTTAATTGCCTTGTTATCGTTCTGTAAAATTGTTCATCCTAATAATTGAAAACTTTGTATGGCATGTACTCTTGAATTTTTAAACTGTAACTTGTATTTATTAATCATATATTGGTGTTTTTGGAACTCAATAATATTAATAACACAGCCAATTTGCTAATGTGGTTATAACTGACTTGTATAATGTAAATCAAATTCTGTCATACTTTTTATTTTATTTAAAAAAAAGTACTTGCACACTTTAAAATGGTTTATTCATCATATACATACCGTTGTTTGTTTAAAGAGCATAATGATCTCATAGCAATGTTGTGGATTAAAACACTACAAAATTTTACAAGATAATCTTAATGTGATGTTATAAGTATATACAAAAATCAGTGTTTGTGCTTATTAAAAAAAGAAAAACAGTGTTGTGGAAGATGGTTATTTATTTTGTACAGTTTGACCAATATGTTTTACGGTACTGTAGTTCTAGTATAAATATGTCATAATGTTAACTATTGTTATGTTTGTTGTAAAGTGTTTTATATATGTTCACTATCTAGTATAGTAGAAAGTGCACTGAATTTTATAATCAATCACTGAAAGGACCATGTAATTAATTAACCAGCAGCTTTGAAGGATCTTGGAATGACGACCGTTTACTATAGGCCACACATTCAGAGAAGGCATCTTAGCCAATTCATTTTCCTGTATTAACTTCTTTTATAAGACCTATGTTAGAATGTGTGTTTCTAAATGAATGGCAATTTGTGTACCTTGGATATTTTAATTAATAAATCCCATTTACAAAGATACTAATGGTAACTAAACAATGAAATTTTATTGAAAATTATATAGAAATAGAAAATGATGAAAAAATAGAATTTAAGTTTTTTTTAAACATAAACAGATTCTATTTTGCCTTTTTTATATTATAGTTAACCTGCATTACACAAACTAAGTCATGTCTAGTACCAAATGTATGTATTTTGTTTTAAAGAAAACCTAGTTGAATAATTTTGGTTTATGATTTGTCAAAACTTGTTTATTTTCAATCTTGCCTAATTGTTAAATAGTTCAGTTTCATGTAGGATAATCTTTTTTATTCTAAGGGAAGAGGGGTTAGAATGGGTAAGTGTAATGATTAAAATTATAAGCTTTATTATTGGTTGGTTTAAATCTGTTTACTTTAAAGAAATATAATTCATTCTAAAACTAAGAGATTTGTAAGTGTTATTTATTGGCAAAGAAAATATTTATTGAAATTTTGTATTGGTGTTATTTTCAATATTATTTGTACATTGATATTGTGGACTAAATAAAACTATTTCTTACAAGATTAAAACATTCTTTTTCCTCCTCAAAACTATTCCTAGTAAATTTTAGGTTTATATTTAATGTCTACAAAATCATTGAACCAATTCAAAACTCATTTCATATTTTCACTTGACTTTTATAGCTTCAAATGCATTGAAATTTTGTGCTAATTAATTAGTATATCATATCAAGGGCCTGGGACAACTGCATTTTGTAATATTTTACTCATAAATGGGTAAAGTATTATTCCCCAAGTTTTCTGATTCACACCTGCTTCGGTAACACAATTAAAATATTAATTTTGATAGTGGTCATAACGTTTTGACACTTAGTGAACTGGAATGTTAAAGCCTAAGAACTAAAAAAGTAAGTTTAATTGGATAATGTGGTATAGTAAAATACACTTTCTTACTGTTAACAAACAATAACTAACAAGCTCCATTAGGATACTTGTAAGTTTCATAATTTAATAGGCATGAGCCAGAATAAAAAAATTCTGATGCCTATACCAATAATTTTATGGTCTTGATTCTGAATTAGATAATGATTCATATGTTATCTAGAAATTAAGAAAATACACACTAAATGATTTCACACCCAAAATATCAAAACGCGCTTAGCCATAATAAAAATGTTTATAACATAGAATATTACATACATAATATTATTACAGACATCATATTTATACAACACAAATTAAAAAGTAAACAAAAATGAGTTATTTTGTGTTTTTTTGTAACTCATATAAAAATGAGTTATTTTGTGTTTTCTTACTACCTACAGCGCATGTCCGCATATAGACACAACAGATGGTGCATGAATATAGACAGGAAATATAAATTACAAAATAAATATTATTTGAAAGGAAAGGCCTCGTCAAAAAAATAAATAATTTAGAAAAGTATTGTATTTTTTACATTTAGTAGTATTTATAAAACTATGTTAATTTGGTTAACTGTCAATGGTTTTTATACACTAAATGCAACAAAAACATGTTTTATTGATCAGTATTTTCCTACTGCCAATCAGGTGTCTGAATGCATGTAGTTTATTACTCAAACTATAATAATTGTTTAATTTGTACAATAACTATTGGAAATGTCAATGCTGTGTGTTATGTATATTCTTCACTTTTAAAAGCTAGTATTTTAAAATTAAATTTTGCTCTTGTCTTGTAAGTCTTGATTCCATGAATGGGGTTGGAACTCATAACGATTGGTAATATGATGCAATTGTATGGGGCTAATGGTCAGTTGTAGTGACGATCATGTGCATCTTAAATATCAACAATGTACAATGAATGATTTCAGAACAAGCATTTACAAGTGCAGTAAATACTCTATGCATCAATAACTTATAAATTATTATGAGACTCAATAATGAATAAATACATAGTATAGTTGATTTTTCTTTTTTAAACAGAAAATTGGCTACTTAATATTCCAATGTTTATATTTTGGAATGAAACAGATTTTTGATTTTTTTACTAAAAAATCCCAATCCAACACATTCTTTATTTTCTAATTTACTTGTTTTAATAACAAAATAAAAAACTAGTAATAGTATTTTAATACTACTTGCAATTTATATGCTTGTCGTTTTCTCTAGGCATAACCCTTGAAATTTAGGGCACAGTTTTTCAATCTTCACTCATTATGCTTTCATATGACTAGTAATTGGGACAAATATTTATTCTTTACAGACTACAATCAAGTCAGGGCGTGTTGTGAAGGTAAGGAAAGACAAGAATATAGCATCTGGAGATCTGCAACCATACAATTAGGTACATTTTTTCATCTAGGGATTATTTGGGTTTATACTGACATTTTCCATCTTTATAAATTTGGCTGATGTACTTCTCTTAATACCGCTGTTGGGGCTTTTATCACTCTAAACAGTACATAGGTCATTTTAGAACTTGTCATATGGACACAATAATTTATGTTTACAATTTATCATATGATTGATATTACTAGTCTAGTTTAACCTATGAGATGGTACATCAACAAGACAACAGCTAAAGCTAGTATCATAATAATGTATTTCATTTCTCAATTGAACTTTCTCAGGGTACTTTTTAAATATAACAAAATTTTCAATAATATGGAGAAAAAACAAAGTATTAATTCTGAGGTTTATAAATAATTTTCTAAAATGTTGTAACATGATTTTTATGTTCAGTTTAAGAATATTCATTTTTATGTTAAAGCCAATTTCGGTATTTATCATTTACAGATCACTCAGTTATTTATTTTATTTTGTTCACCTATGTTTTAATGTTGAAATACGTTACTGAATCGATCATATAAAGGGGTTTATTTAAAAATGTTATTTTTCTTAATATTTACTTGTGTGTTTAGAAATTTGTTAAAAATAATATTGTTGCCTGTTGTTAATCATCATAATTTGTCTGATTAATAAACTGTTTTGATAAATAATAACAATGAATTTGTTCATACTTCCATTAATAACATAAATAACGTGTAACGTCATTCCAAATTAATGCCTTTAACGTGTGTTATAATTCTCAAACAAAATAGAAAGGTAACCGATGTTATACAGTTACACTTATTCATTGTCTTGGACATCGAATTTTCTTATTGGTCCTCGTATGTTTTATTTTCAAATTGTAATAGAATACTGTTCTTTCCATTCCATGTTGAGTTTATCAACCATGCATGGACATAATTTTAAATGTATAAAGACTAAATTAAGTAAAAAAATGTGTTTTATATTTTGTACCAACGTCACCATGAAACATCCTCCAACAGAGTATCATAAATACCATTGAGGACCACAAAGGAATTGTCCAATGGAGATTATAACTAAAGTTGAGGACCAGGAAGGAACTGTTCAGAGGAAGATCCTTATTATATTGGAAGACCAGGTAGGAATTTACCAATCTCACTAAACTAAAATTGAGGAAACTATGACAATGGACATTTCATCATGTCACAGAACTCTATGTAACTCTTGGTCAGATCTTTGCTGTTATTAATATTTAAGAACTTTCTAACAATTTTATCTAGATTTAACTCTTTATTCTTTCTTAATTTATGTTAAATGGAATAAATGTAAGTTGAGATCTATAACTGAATCATTACAGAAAAAAAAGATACAGAAGCAGCATTGTGTTTATTCATTGTCTCTCTGTTTCTTTGTAGTTATTGGTAGTGTAATAACTATCATAAAAAATAAGATTTCAACAATTTAGAATAAATTAACAATATCTTTCTTAAACTTCTTTGTTTGAAGTTTATTTTTGATCAATCAATCAGTAGGCTTTATTCGTGAACATCAAGTACAGAATAAGGGTCAACAATCGATAAAACAAATAAAAAAATTAAATCTAAGTAATACATAAGGTTATGTCTCTCCTTGGGATGTTCTACAGCATGTCATAAATTCTTCCAGGCTGTAGATTGATTCTCTCAGCAACCAGGTCTTCAGACTTCGTTTTAGAATTTCAGGATTGTCTTCTTTCAGCTTAGGTGGGAGTAGATTATAGAGTTTCGCTCCTGCATATGATGATTTTTTGGAAAATAGAGATGTCCTGTGTTTTGCCAGGCTGAAGTCTTGAGCATGTCTTGTTTGCAGGCTATGAAGATCACCATTTCTAGTACGTCCTTGTTTGGAGGCATGTACAATGACTTCAATTATATAAATAGCCACAACTGTCAATATTCTTAGTGTTTTAAGTACCTCTCTACAACTATCTTGATGTTGGAGGGAAGCCATGAATCTTACTGCTCGCTTTTGAATGAGTAGGATCCGCTGAAGGTTCTTTCAGGACGAGCTGCCCCATAGAATCACTCCATATCTAACATGAGACTCAAAGAGCGAGTGATAGACTGTCTTTGTAGTCAGTTCTGTACTCACTGCCGTGGTTCTTCTCAGTACATACAAAGCGGTGTTGAGTTTTAAGCAAAGAGAATCAATGTGGCTGTCCCATGAAAGTTTGTCGACAAGAATCATTCCAAGGTGCTTTGTTTGTTCAACAGTTGCAATCTTGGGTGTTGGGTTGATGATGGAAGGAATGTGGAGAAAACAGGATTTTTTCAGACATTTGCCATAATTCAGTGAAACAAAAAATCAGTAACACTGTTTTGAGATCTGCAATCTGATCTCTTCTTCAGGTAAATAGGTAACTAATCTAAGTTGAAGAGATCAGATTGCAGATCTCGAAACGTAGTGTTACTGATTTTTGTTTCTTAAACTGTAATCCTGTACCAAGATTCTTTTGTTAGACATATAGGCATCAAGATATCCAAGTTATCCTAAGCAAGGGCCCGAACCCATGTAATATTTGGATATCCTGAGATTGTATAGTGTTATTGCTCTACCAGATTATAACAAACATATAACTTGATTTAATAAAATATTAATTTCATGTAAGATATTCCATTTTATAATTTTTGATCATCTCAGGATAACTCAGGCTTACTATTATTTACCAATACTTCAAGGTTTATAAACATATTTGAATTGTCGATGGAGATAAATCTTTTTTATAACTGGTAAAAATGTTCAAGTTAGTAACTCCTGCTATGACAAAGCTTTTTTTGTACTAGAAATATTTCCTTTGACAGTGAACCATCACACCAGACAATTAGACCATAATTAATATGGATCTGAAACAGCCCAAAGTAAGCCTGTCGGAGATTGTCCCTATCTTAATTCACAGAAGGTGACCGCAGCAAGGTTCCTTCCCTCAAAGCAATCTAAAACTTTACCAACAAGCTTAACCCTTTGACGTCGGCGCTATGTGACGTGCGCTGTGCCTGAGTGGCGGTGCGTGCGAGACCTGCCTGCCCTCGCTGGACGGCGGGATTTCACTCAAATCTCACGTCCAAACACATTGTTCTAGTTATTTGCCTCTAACTTTCTTATTTTTTATTCAATTGGTTCAAAGTAAGGTTTTTATTTTGTAAAACTATATTACCTTTATTTAGAGTTAATCTTACAAATTTTCCGACAATTAATATATGTGTTTTACATTAATTTAGTTTGAAAAACTTGTGTTTCATTACATTTTAAACTTGTTTTGTGGTAAAAAAACCTAGAATGAAGCTGTTTTCAAATACTTATCATTGAAATTAGTTTTAATATCAAATTAGTTTTAGCCGAAAGTCACTAAGGGGCTTCTTTGTTCCATTTTCAGGTTTGTAGAGAATATAGCTGTTCAATACAGTGGTATTCAAAAAATGAAAGAATAGTTTCTTTGCAAGTAAACGTTCCAAAACAAAGTCAACAATTTCTATTTGTTTTTTTATGAAAAGATACAAACTTTTAAGAAACAAACAAAAAACATTTGGCATGAAAAGGTTAGTTGGTTTAGGAGATACAAAATAAAGAACAAAGCACTACAGAGCGGAACAGCAGGTGTCCCGCTCGCTACTCAGCCACCCAAGTATGCCGGGACAGACGCTCATCACGAGTGGGACAGATGCTGTCCCGGCCGACCTCAGATGGTTAATCAATGCATGTGTGGTTGACAATCCTTTCCTGAAGCCAAATTGACAATCATTCATTAATTTGTGAAGTTCTAAATAATCTACCCAATATATAATCTAATACCAATAACAAGTTATAGAACCTTAGAAAGTGTAAGTACAAAAGCAATGGGCTGATAGTTAATGAAATCAACTTACTCCCTTTTTGTACATTGGAACAATTTTAGTAACTTTTAGAACCTTGGGAAAGTTTCCCTGTGTAATGCACATATTAATTAAAACTGTCAAAGGAGATAAAAAAAAATAGTTACAGTATATCTCAAAAGCCTATTAGAGAAGCCATAGTGATCCTTACTATTTTTGCAAGAAATTTGTTTTACTATTTCTAGTAAGTCTTTTTTGTTGTTAATTAATGGCTTTTGTTTACTTTCAATAATTTTTACTTTCTTATTTGTTTTGTTTTTATTTACAACTTTCCTTCCATAACTTTTTAGTCTTATTTAAAGAATTACTTATGTGTTCAACATTTGCTAGTTGTTTGCCTCATTTATTTTAAATTTGTAGTAGGTTTTCTGTCTATGGTATATATTTTTTAAGGTGTTAGAGTTAAGAGGCTTCTTTTTAATCAACTCATACAGAAAAGGTAACCTATCTTTAATTAAACCTAGTTCAGGTCTATTAGATCTGAGGTTTCCCTTTACATGATTTGAGAAACAGGCATTACAATGAAATTGCAAAATATTTAAAAAACTCTTCAAAACACGCTTCAGTATCCTCTGAACAGAAGACTTTGTCCCAGTTTTGCTTGGAAAAAAGAAACTTAAAACATGCATATTACTATCATTGATATGTCAAGAATCAAGAAATCTTTATGGTCTTTAAGCACTTATGACAATGCAATGGACAATGTAACTTTTTTATAATTAAATGGCCTACACCTATTACACCTTTAAAATCCCATAAAACAATTAATTAGTGTAAACATTAGATATTTACAAAATGATGTAAAGGTTAATTTTATACATATATGGCAAATGTAAATAACGCCACAGATTGCTCATTAAATATATGTAATATATCTAAAACATATACAGTATAAATTAAATTAATAGTATATAAATAGCAATAATTAGACAACAAGGCAACAAATAAAAATAACAATAATAAATAAATAAAAGGAGATATAACTATTATAAAAAACAAGAGATATAAAATCTTAATTATTAAAAATTAAAGAATTAATATCACAGGTCATTTAAAGAATAAAATGTGTCATAAACAAGCCAATTACTTTCAACTTTTTTAAATCTACTAATAGACACATGCCATGCTTTTTCAGGAAGTTTATTAAAAAGTTTAATCCTCATATAGATAAAAGTGCCTTTGATTTTCTCTAATAGAACATTCATCTGTTCAAGTATATTTTTTCTGGTACAGTAGGAGTGTATTTCTTGTTTACTAATAAAATTAACTAATTTTTCTTTGATACTAAGTAAAATACAATAAATATACAGGGATGGAAGGGTCATAATTCTACATAAAAAAAATTGGGATACAATAAACTCTATTGCCAACATTTACAATAATTCGAATTACTTTATTTTGCCAAATAAAAGCATTTTTAGCACTAGTACTGTTTCCCCAAAGTGTTATACCATACCCTAGCTGGGAATGGAAAAAGGCATAACATGGTGTAATTAACATTTCATTGCTGATACTATACTTTAGTTTCCTGATAAGATATGTAACCCTAGCTAATTTTTTACATACGAAACGTACATGAGCATTCCAATTTAATCGATTATCCATGTATATTCCTAATAGCTTAACAGGTACTGTGTACTTACTATCAAAGACACAGTTTCCATAAAGAATAAAAATTAAATTTTCTATTTTACTATTATTTACCACTTAAAGGTTGGCTTTAAACCACTTAATAGCTTCTGTCATTGCCTGCCCCTATTCTAAAATTAAAGTTGTCATATTTTTATTACTATTTAAAATAGTTGTATCATCTGCATACAGTATGTACAACTGTCTTAAAGCTGGCTCTACAACTGTTATGCATAGGCCTATTTGGTTTATTTACATAATCTAAATTTAAACTAACATATATGAAATGCTGTCCAAGATGATCGCTGATATGGAAATTAATAACCCTTGACTCTTAAGTTCTCTGCTTCTGAAGTAAATACATTGTCTAAACAGTTAGTGAGTCTAGTGGATTCTCCAGTTGTCTTGGTAGGTCTATAAGTCAGGCAGAGATTTACAAAGAGTTCAGCATTCTTGCCTAGAGATAAAAATTGAAGTCACCTCATACAATGGACTTCTTGTTATGTCGGTTAATAAAACTAAACAATTTCTCCATTGTCTTGAAGAAAGAGTCGATTTGGCCAGATGGATTTCTATACACAGTCACAATAACTAGGTTATGGTGTATCAGTTCTATGCAAGCAAGTTCACAGTCAAGTTCTACAAATAAGTTACTAAAATCATACATTACCTTCACTCTAGTTGAAGAGTTTAGTATAAATGGCAACATACCCGTGAGTTTTATTTTCACGGCAAAAGTAAGATACTAGTTGTAGGGTATTAATTGAAGCATATTCCTTAATTTCACTGGCTGGCAACCAATGTCAGTCAAGAACAGAACATCTAATTCACTGCAAACCTTTTCCAAAATCCGCATTTTATTAGACAGACTTTGTAAATTTTGGTGGTAGAAGTTAACATATATTATTTCACTTGTGGATTCACTGTTATACGACTTTTTTCCAGGTTGTGAACTAACCCGAGTAACTTCCAAATAAGTCAATTTAGTCGAGACTAGGGGTTCTCCACTGACTCTGCTCCTTCTTCCAAAAAAGAAGTTTCAACAGCTTGTTTCCTTAAAAACCTAATATGGCTACCATAAATGCCAGAGGGCCAAAAGTCCGGAGTAAACACCTGTTTTTAATGTTTTCAACCACAAAGTTCTTCACGTCAGCAAAGTTCAGATATTGTTTAACTGCATCACAATCTACATCAATGCCAAGTCTAGACACAAATAAAAACCTGTGCCTTTCTGCTACTTTACGTTTATCATTAGTCGCTGAATCAGTTATGAATTCATCTTTAGGAAGAAATATTGACTTTAGAACATGTTGATTAGGCGCCTTTGTTTGCCTACAAGACTTCATAGAATGAAATTTGCTATTAACATCAGTATCTGTCCCATCCAAACAGAACCTCATTTCTTTGATAAGTATGCCTATCTTGAGGATTGGATTTCACTTTATGCCCAAGATTCACACTCAAATTATTATCGTAAGGAGGGAAAACCAACTGTAAATCAGTAACACCAGAATCAAGATCTACTACTTCACGGCTTAGCTGATTTTTGGTTATGGTAGACATAAGCCTAGTTGCATTAATCATAGGCATGTGATTCAAATTCAATAAATTATGAGCATTATGTTTATTCACTGTCTCTCTGTTCCTATGTAGTTTTAACTTTGCAGTATAGGAAGTATCAGGAAGCAATATATTACCAATAGCCTATTCTTGGCTATTCAAAGCCGAAGTGAACCTGACGTTATCAGACTGTAGTTCACTCAAGTTTTTTACTGATACCATTTTGGTTCTTAGTAAGTTCAAAAAATTGGTCTGTTAAAATTTTAATGTGATCAAAACATTGACAACAGTCACTAACAAGAGTATTATCACTTTATAACCTCACTAGTACCAGTTACATTATTTGCCAAGTCAACTTCAGTAGCATCATCTAGGTTAGACCGAAAACATTTATTACATTGTCAAGACGGCTTGTCTTCTTGCTTACCAAAATCTTTATTGGATATAACCGCACATTTAAAATGAAACCAGTTGTTACATTCACCACTACATTTTATTCCACCAGAACTTTTTAAAAGTTTTTATTGCAATAGCCACATTTTGACTTCACATACGTGCCCACCATATTTTTAGTGCATTATTGCAATGTTAACAAAGTTGTGTTCTAACCTATGTCTTAAATAAAATACGAGTACACAGTCTTCTATACTAATATTTTCATGGTTTAAGAACATTAAGAACGATAAAAGGATAAGAGAAGGAGAGAATTAAAATTGTCTGAAGAAACATATTTCATAATAATGGTATAAATAAAACAAACTACTGTTACAGCTTAGTATTTATACAATTATTAATAAACAACTATACATTACAAAAGGAACACTGAGGTATTTGAACTAATTGCATCATACAAAAATGTGTTATTTATAGGCTTGTATTGTCCTGTGACGAGTTTGATGACTTCTTGGCCGACACAACCACCTGTAAAAAAGTGATGTACTGCTTTTATACCACATTTTATTAAATCAAAAGTAAAACTTTAGAATTGATATTTTGTTATCAAATGTTAAGAGTATTCACAGATATGAAATTTCTTGATTTCTAACCTTGTTGACTTTTTCTTTATTTTTTGACCATCATTCCAATTGCAGTCATCTGCTTGGAATTCTAAGCCATGATCATAATTCTATACCAATGTGTTATATACAGAGGGTGTAAAAAAAGAATATTTATAGGTGCAGTAATGAATACCAAGATTTGTTGCTTTATTCGTAATCGTTTGGGAGTTACCAAGCCAGTGCAGGAATTTTTTACACCTTATATCTGTACAGTGTAAGTTAAAAGTATGGATACACTCGGTTTTGCTTTTGATGGATAAAGATGGAGGGATGGAACACAGGACACCTTTCTAGGAAATAGAAATGAACAGTTCTCCAAAATGGGATTTTGTAGGGAGGAGGGGGACTCAACATTTTTAAATTTAAAGACCTATTAATTGAAAACCTTGTTTGAAAGGTCTTGATAAAAGAAGAAGAACAGTGGGAACAAGAACTTTTACCAAAGCCCAGTACAAAATGGTAGCTCATTGAAATTATTTAAAAATTAATTAAGGCATAACAAAAACATCCACATTCAGGAGGTAAATAACTTCAATAGAGGCAGGGCAAGCCTCCCTTATCTTATCAGTTTTGAGAAAGTGCAGTACCATTTCCAGTTTCTGGTTGAAATTAACAAAGTTAAGATGAGTTTGTGATAATTTATGTTGAAATGGAGTTTTTAAAATGAACAGGAGCAAGAAATCCTGTATCTAAATCAGGAGTTAAAAAAATAATCCAACGTTTCCAGGAAACAGGTAACATTAAAGACTTCCTCAAACCTGGGCGACCAAAATCAGCTATAAACGAAGCATTGGCACTTGACGTTTTACAGTCTGTTGTAGAAGATCCTTGTGCCTAAACAAGAAATGATGTTTCTCAAATATAAGGTATATCTCAAACATCAGTTTATAAAGTTTTACATTACAGTGGTTATAAAGCATAAAAAATGCATTTAGTTCAGGAGCTAAGTGAGGATGATTTTGAATATTGAGAAGAATTTGTGAAATAATGATGCAGAACATTGATAATACAATAGAACCCCTCTAATCCACTCTCGGCTGGTCCATCGTTCCAGTTAATCCAACCATGCTCGATCTCGCAAGCTTGTAACAACTGTAGATGACTCACCACCCGTCACTTGCCATTGTTTAAAGTTATTATAGCTTGCCGGCTTCACAAAATAATCACAAAATACTAAAAAAACTTAAACTTGAACTGCTTGATAGCGCATTTTAAATGTTGGTCTGCCAAGAAGGAAGGAATGGAATCCCAATATCTGGACCAATTTTAAAAGAAAAGGTAATAATTTCCACAAAAAACTGAAAGTGAGGGCTGGATTGATTGCTGGAAAACCCGTCATGGAGTTCGTTATGTTTCAAATTTTGGTAAAAAATTATTTGCTGATGCCGAGGCTACTAAGGAGATTTCTCTGAAGTTCCAAGAAATTGTTGAAGTAAATGAAATATTACCTAGCCAAGTTTATTATATCGATTAGACGACTAAACTTTAAAATGTTACCAACAAAAACGCTTGCAGCTTCAAATGAATCTGTGGCAGGAACGAAACTTATGAAAGGACAACAGTCACTTGTAGCAATGCAGACGGTACGCACAAACTTCTCCTGTTCGTTATTGGCAAACCCAAGAAGTCTAGGACCTCTTCAAATCTTGGTTTTTCGACTAGTTTGTCCCATTGGTTGAAAAATACTTTATATAAAAAAGCTGCCTGTTCGTGCTCTGCTGCTGCTGAATAACATACCGTCACATCCATCTGAGAAAGTATTTAGTGAAAGAGGCCATAAAAGCTCTTTTTCCCTCCAAATGAGTCATCACTCTTTCAACCAATGGATCAGAGTTATTAAATGGTTAAAAAGGTGATATCAGAGAAAGTAAATCAGCTCAATCTCAGAAAAATCTGAAGAGAATTGTAACATATTTGAACGTCAATAATGCTATCTCTACAAACGCTGCATCGTGGTACGAATTGAAACCTAACATACTTTGAAATTTATGGCGTAAGCTTTGGCCGGATGTTATGAGTAAAAATGACCAGATCGAAGACAAGCGAAACGACATACATGAAATTGTTAAAGATGTACAATATATATATACAGGGTGTAACTGAAATACACTGACAAACCTGGGGTCAAAACAAACCAAAAGTTTATATATAATGTATAATATTAAAATGTAATAAAGAAATGTCTTTTTTATATAATACGATCTTCTTTGCATTCCGACCATACTCCCAGTCCCGAAGGTGACATATTAGAGAGGTTCTATTGTAATACGATTAGATTAAACAACATTGCTTTCTCAGATGAAACAAATTTCATGTTAAACCATAACGTTAACAGACACAATGCTCATTATTGGGCTGATGTTAACCAACATTCGATGAGAGAGCAACATATCCAGCACCCTGAAAAATTCAACGTTCGCTTTGCATTGTCAGGAATCAGTTTGTTGGGCCCTTTTTTATTGATGGAAGCCTTAATGCCAAGATATACCAGGAAATGCTACAAAATCAGGTTTATCCAGCTATCCAAGTAGCAACCAACAACTGTAATGTAGTTTGGTTCCAGCAGGATGGAGCACCTTCTCCACACTATAGCCTGCATGTCCGCAAGTATTTAAGCAATATTTTTATAAATCGCTAGATTGGTTTTTTTTGTACTGAGTGGCCACCAAGATCACCAGATCTATCTCTACTTGACTACTTTGTGTCGGGCCACATTAGAAACAACATCTATAAAATGAAACCCCAATGCATTAATAACCTTAGGGACAGAATATCAGTGGAACTTTAAAATATCCCGCATGAATCCATACAGCGTGTGCTGTTTCAAGTTTCTACAACAGGCTTGGACATTGTCAAACTGTCCTGGGACAGCTGTCTGAACATCTGATATAAAAAGGTTAGTAAGTTTTAGCTGTTTTATTGCTTAATGTAATTGTAATTACTAGTGCTACCTGTAACTTTATATTTAAACTGCTCCCCAAAAAGCCTATTTCGGGAAAATAATTTAATTTTGTTTCCTAGAGGGGTGTCCTGAGTTTAATTTTTCTATCTTTGCCCATTGAAGGTTGAGCAAGATCCATCCAAGCTTTTAATTTAAATAATTTAAATTAGCTGCCATTTTGTACTGGGTTGAGATAAAAAGCTCTAGTTTCCACTCTTCTTCTTCTTTTATCAAGACCTTTTAAATCAGGTGTCACTTAATAGGTTTTACATTTCAAAATTTTGAGCCCCCCAAAATTCTATTTTGGGGAAATGGGTAAAGTTGTAACACCAACTAAAAAGTTTACTTATATTTCCTAGAAAGGTGTCTCTAGTTACATCACTTCATCTTTATCCATCAAAAACTAAACAGAATGTATCCATACCACACGGATTGAGATATCGATTATAATCTTCACCTATTAAAATACTTCTTGGATTTTTTTAAAGATAAAAATATTTACCCCCTTTTTCAAAGGAGATAGAGGGGAGTCACTTTAAATTTTCAAATTGCAACCCCTATCTTGTGACATGGTCATTTGAAAGGTAAATTCAAAAGAAACACAATAACATGACCAAACGTCTCTACGATGATCCTAGCAAAAGTTAATAAATAATAATAAATATATGTACACAAGGAACACTGCTGAACTTGGTGGTCAAAGTATTAACATTGTATACTATAACTGGAGTAGTGTCCACATTTAATCATACACTATAATGTAAGAATAGTTCGAATTTTTTCTAGGATTGTCATAGAGATGTTTTGTAGATCACATTTTCAGATAAATTTTGATTGGTTAATGATTTTTTTTAACAACTAATTTTGTTTCATCAATGAACACAATTTATGTCTTACTCTATTGAAGTAAATTTAAAGTAAACAAAATAGTAAAAAGTCAGTATGATACAAAAGGGCTAGATGTAAGATCTGTAACATTGTTGTCTGCCATTCCACGCCCAACTACTGTCACTCACTTTCTAGACAGATTATCAATAACAATAAACAAAAATAGATCTAGCTGCAAGGGTACTGTCTCAGTTACTTATGAATGTATTTATACACAAAACAAGCAGTACACAATAAATGTAATTACCCATATATGCTGAGACAGAATGGAGTTCAGCACCTCCGTACCGACAAATTTCATGGACGTAGTCGTCTTTAGCTAGAGTTGGACAACCCCACTCATTGAGCAGCTTGGCTATACATGCCTGGACAATACAACACATAGCTGACAAAATCAAATCAAATCAAAATTCTTTATTTACATGAACATAGAGTACAGTAATGGCGTCGTTATTAGAGATTTGTACATTTCATATCTTAAAATTGTATATACAATAATAGCTTAGTTGAAATCAGTCAAGAAGATATAAATAGGTAACAGTTAGAGTTGAAAAAAGGTGATGAAGCTAACTTTATTAAGGTACAGAAATGTTACCATAAATAGTCAGGCATTGAAAAATTCTTCTATGGTGTAAAAAGACTTCTGTAGCAGCCAGGTCTTGAGCGATGCCTTGAAGTTCTTGTCTTCTCTACGTCTCTTCAGATCTTCTGGGAGTTGGTTGAAAAGTTTTTCTTCCCATGTAGGTAGGTTTCTTTTCAAACAGAGTGAGGTGGTGCGTTGGCAGGATATAGTCATATGCGTTTCTTGTGTTATAGTTATTTATTTATTCTTCAATTTTACATGACAGGTTATGATTGTTACCTAGGTGGTCAGGTTTCTGAGCTATTGTGTAGCAGGTGGCCTCGCAAATATAGAGTGAGACCACTGTCAGGATTCCAAGTTCTTCAAAGGCCTGACGGCATGACTCGTGAGGAGTCAGTTCTGCTAATATTCGAATAGCCTTTTTTTGCAGAACTAGAACACGGTCCCTGTTTCTTCTTTAAGAGCATAAATACTGCAGTTAAGCTTACTACAGAGATCGTCAATGTGTGGTTATCTTGAGCTATTTCTGGTAAGCCATAGTAGTCACTGGTTCTTCGGCCTTTCCATATAAGTTGCTGTGTTTTGCTATCATTAAGAACAAGATTATTATGTTGGCAGTATTGTTTGGTCATATTCAAGGCTATAAAAGAGTTAAGTTCGAGGGATATTGAGTCTTTTTGTGCAATAAGAAGGGCTGTGTCATCTGCATATAGCATTGCTTGGGCCCAGTCAAGAAGATAGCTTGGAAGGTCATTCGTTAGCAGAATAAAAAGCACTGGTCCCAAAATCGATCCCTGAGGGACACCACTAGTGATAGGGAGTAAGGTAGATCTTGCTTTATGGGATGTATTATTGTTTGTATAGTTAAGTTCAACTAGTTGCTGACGGTCTTTCAGGTAGCTGACAAGCCAGTTTTGTGATGCTCCTCTAATGCCCATGTTCCCTACTTTTTGGAGAAGTAGAGAGTGGTTTAGGCAGTCAAAAACCTTACTGAAGTCCAGCAGCATGGCAGTCACGGTTGTACCCTCTTCAAGTTGGTCGATGATGAATTCTAAGAGTTGAACTATAGCTGTAGTTGTGGATTTACCACGGAGGAAGCCATGTTGCTGGGTCGTCAAGATGTTGTAAGTCGTCAGATGTGTTATCAGTTGGTTTAGTAAGACCTTTTCCACTACTTTAGATATTGTTGGGAGAATTGATATTGGTCTATAGTTTTCCACTGATGTTACGCTGCCTTTTTTGTGAACAGGGAATACTCTTGCAAGTTTAAGTTTTGTTGGAAAAATGCCCTGTGAAAATGAAAGGTTGATTATGTGACATAAAGGACTCACTATTTCATCCGTGTTTCAGTAGTGTGGAGGTGAGTTCATCGATACCTGCTGATGGTTTTGATTTCAGAGATGAGAGTGTATGGGAAACTTCTTCTGGTATGGTGGGATAAAGGATGAAGTCAGGTATTTCGCCATAGTCTTTGCATGTTGGTAACTGATTATTTACGGCTTGGCCAGCATTGCAGAGAATGATGTCAGCTATTTTTGTAAAATACTGGTTGAAGTACTCAGCTATTTCATTTGGATTCTTGATTTGTTCTTCATTGATTACAAGTTTTAGTGATTCGTCCCTTCTACTATTTTTGCATCTTTCATAGTTAATAGCCTGCCAGATAGCCCTTTGTTTGTTGTTTGAGTTGTCAATGAAGCCTGAAGTTGACTGTTTTCTTAGCTTTTTTAAGTAGAGGTCATATTCTTTTTTCTGTCAGCAGTTTCTATCTTATGGTCATCGTAGCCAGTTGTCCTTTCCATTTCCAGAGCTCTGAGGAAGGACTTTCTTAATCTTTCCGACTCTTCATTGGTTGCTTTAAATATTGCATTCCTTTTCAGTCAGGATTTTTTATGAGGGCATGTTAGATTGAGAATTTGAATGAGGACTTCATGAAAATAGTTGTACGATTGTTCTGCAGAAGGGGTGTTGTAAACATTTTCCCATGTCTCTAAATGAAGTAGGTATTTAAAATAATCCATGTTTTCCTGTGAGAAGTGTCTTTTAGATAAAATGGGTGGAGGTAGTTTTTTATTTAGAGTAATAATAGTACAGAGCTGAGCAATGTGGTCTGATAGGCCAGTGACGACTAGATCAGTGTCAATTTTACTCTTGTCAAGGTTTGAGCAAACAAAGTCAATTGATGATTCAGTGTTTAAAGTGACTCTAGTTGGTGGAAGATCTATCCTATTGATGTTATGGCTGGCCAACATGTCTTTTAACTTTCTATTTCTGTAGTCATGATTTAGCCCATCCACATTAATATCACCCATGATAATTGTGGGGCACTTCCAAGTAGGAATGAGGTCTATTGTACTAGACAAGATGTCGAGGGCATTGTCAAGGCTTCCACTTGGTGGTCTGTAAACACCTATTATGTAGATTGTGATTTTACCCATTGTCATCTGTACTACGCGAGTTTCACACGTAAGTTCACTTGCAAGGTCAGTTGTAAAATTGTATATTTCGTTCCTTAACCCTTCACTAGGAAAAACAGCTACCCCTCCTTTTCTGCAATTTTGACGTGAAAACCCTCCTATTAAGTTGTATCCTGGAAGCCTTGTATTTGACAGCTGTGACTCTTTAAGCCCATGCTCGGTTAAGATCACTAAGTCAGGTGAGTGTAGTTCTAGAACATGTGTTAGTCTGTTTATTTTCCCTCCTATGCCATCAATGTTTTGATGAAAAATCCTCAGTTGGTGTTTTAGGTTGGTAGAGTTGTGTTTTACTATGGTCTGGTTTTTTGGAGATAGGAATTTCTAAAAAATTTTGTCCAGTAGCGTTTGCAGTCAATGTTTCTGTGGAAGTAAGCAAATTTGGTGAAGGAGCTGAGTTAACTACATTGAGATTGCTAAAAAAGTTGTCATGGTTTTGTAAAAATCTATATGTTTAGTAAAAAACATGTCTATGTCTTCACCATCAGGACGGATTTTTGCAGTTGAGGGAGGGTTTTTAAGCTGTATAGACTGGAGGATATTATAGTTCAGTTTTTTCTGAGTGGTTTGACTGGCTCCAACTGTGTCAATATTAGGAGAGCAACAGAGGTGTTGTCCGGAGGGAGTTGTATCATTCAGTTTTTTCTGAATGGTTTGGCTGGCTCCAACTCAAATCAAATCAAATCGATCTCTTTATTGCATTTTGACAATGGACATTGTATTGCAAAAGTCAGAAGTAAGTAAGATAAACCACAGGCTTAGACGTTCAAAACACATTCATATTAGGAGACTGTGTCAATATTAGGAGAGCAATAGAGGTGTTGTCCAGAGGGAGTTGTATCATTCAGTTTTTTCTGAGTGGTTTGGCTGGCTCCAACTGTGTCAATAATAGGAGAGCAACAGAGGTGTTGTCCGGAGGGACTTGTATCATTCAGTTTTTCTGAGTGGTTTGGCTGGCTCCAACTGTGTCAATATTAGGAAAGCAATAGAGGTGTTGTCCGGAGGGAGTTGTACCATTCAGTTTTTTCTGAGTGGTTTGGCTGGCTCCAACTGTGTCAATATTAGGAGAGCAATAGAGGTGTTGTCCGGAGGGAGTTGTATCATTCAGTTTTTTCTGAGTGGTTTGGCTGGCTCCAACTGTGTCAATATTAGGAGAGCAACAGAGGTGTTGTCCGGAGGGAGCTGTATCATTCAGTTTTTTCTGAGTGGTTTGGCTGGCTCCAACTGTGTCAATAATAGGAGAGCAATAGAGGTGTTGTCCATAGAGAGTTGTATCGTTCAGTTTTTTCTGAGTGATTTGTCTGGCTTCAACTACGTCAATTTTGGATTTGAATTTGGCTGCCTGGATAGAGACGCTAAAAACTGTTTTCTTATCAGGGACCGTTTGTTTAGTCTGATTTGGTATAAACTGTTTAGTTTTTGTCTTTTTTGGACCAGGTTTGTACTTGTTATTTCTTTGTACAATCAGTTCACTTACGTTAGAGACTTTGGAAAGAGAAAGAGTGAGGGATTTAAGCTGATCATTTAATTCTTTTACAACTTCCTCCATTTGGTCTTGTCTTATCTTTATCTGAGCTAATTCAGTCACCATGAGGTCACTTGAGGGGAGTCGGATGGGCCTATCCCCGCAATGTAAATTTGATGAATTTTAGGTACCATTATCTTAAAAACTATAAGTGGTAGCCAGTTATTTTTTTTTTAATTCTGCTCCTTGTACTTTTCTTAACATTTTGAACACAGGGTTATAAAAAATCTTTTCAGATAAACGTGTGACTTTTTTTTCTTTTTATGCAAAAAATATCATAAAAAATTACAATTTACTCTGATGTATAAAATTAAGTACTGAACATAAGGCAATAATATGTACTCAAAATGTAGATTATTACGTAGGGAACAAATTAAAAAAAGAATCAACAGGCTACCTATAATAGTTCTTGAGAAAAGTGTACCTATCTAAACAAAAAACATAGTTTTACAGAAAACGCATTTGAAGTTCATTGTAACCAACTCTATAAAAATACAAAAATAAACTTACAGTTAATAGTGTCCAGGGGCATATGCTGGGTTATCTGGATCCTCTTCTTCCTCAAGCAACTCTTCCAGTCTTAATTTGGTTAATTTTGCCCTCTGCCGGCACTTCTTTTCTAATTCCTCGATGGCATTTTCTGCTTGTCGGATTCGGATCTCATCTTTCTGTTTCATTTGTCTGACCAAATTGTTGCCAGGCTTGTAGCCTAATTGTTTTAAAGCTAAACATCTCACAATATTACCTTGATTGAAGCATGCAACAGCCTCATATACACCTAGTTCAAGGGTTGACCTTAGCACAAATGTATTTTTAGGAAATCGAGACCAAATTATGTTGTTGACGGATTCATTGGGGTTTTGTGTACCTCCGTGTAAACATTTCCTTAGAAGGTCTGGTGAAGCCTAGTCCCTAAATATTGGTTTTATTTTGTCCATTACCACTTTAGGGAGGTGGAAATGATCTTCATGATCATAGGTCCTTATTGGCCATCGCTCTCTGGTACTTGCAACAGCTTTCAGCACCCACCGGACAAAGGCTATGAAGAGGAGATTCGTTTGATGAGTACAAATGAAAATATAGAGACCACACACCTTTTTTCATGTCATCTAGGTTAGTAGTATTCCTACGAATAGCCAGTCCATAGTAATTTTGAATGTCCAGAATAGCACTATCCGTCAGTCGACCACGACCCCCAATTGTTTTCTCATGCTCAAGCTTTGAACCAGCCATTTGCTTTTTTAGTGTTTTCAAACGGGATCCCATCCTTTTCTGTACATGCCCTATGCACTCTAATTTCTCTATTTTAAAATTAGTGCCATAGGGCATGAGTTTTTGAACTGTTGGGAAAGCTGCGCTGTCGCCATCTCCTAAGTAATATTTATATTTTACACCGTACTTGTCTTCCAATTCAGTAAACATCTTACTAACTCCGCACACTTCCATGCCTCCACTTACACCTTCAAAGTTAGCCTCACAATTAACTTCATGTTGTTATTCACCTTTAAAGCCTTTTTTTACACCTGTAATGCTTACTAAAGATTTTTACATCAAGCACTTTACCTGTGTCGACTGTTACTGCTGTTACTACACTATTCAGCGACCTGTGGCCGTGGCGCTGCCACGTTCCATCTAATGAAATTGAAAGATTGTCCCTCTCACCATTATTTTTCACAACAGTCTCTTCCACAGCATGCTTGAAACCTTCAACACAAACTTGTTTTACTGCTTCACATATCCGTTTCTTATAGTATTTGAATGCCGGTGGGCTGAACAAATTCATAACACCACAAAATGTTTTAGCCGCTTCCTCTCCCTTACCGATACAACGAAAACCATAAACCAGCCTGGTATTCAATTCTGACTGCTGATCATTCATCTTTTTATCATTATTACTAACCACTTCTTTACCACAACCAGTGCATTTTATCATTAGTTTTACACTTAGGCCTAGCCTAGTAGCTGTGTTCAAAGTTAGTGATTCTCCACAATCAACGCAAACTGCAATTTGGTTCAGCATTTGTTCTAAATGTTTGAAATTAATAATATCATAACACTCATTATTTTCATCAATAAATGAATCGTAATTTTTCAAGTGTGATCCTACCTTCCTTTTTGATGAACTAACTTTGTTGCTATCAATAAGTGCAGTTGGCGCAGAATGAGTAGGAATGAGTAGGCGTAGACTGGATTTGCACAGATTCATTATCACACTCAGATAATTTCCGTTTTCTTGTACCAAAAAACTTGTTAGGTCTTTTACTAAAATCTTTCTTAGAACGAGGCATTTTACAGCTAAATCAAACAAATAGTTTCTATCTAAGCACTGTTTGATTATCTAAACAAAACATAATACATACAAATTCCACACTTGTATAACCTCACCACTGTCACTGTAAACAAAAACAATAAAGTAACAGCTGATAAAACAGCAGCCAGCATAATATTAAATAAAGGATTAGAATGACATAGAGTAACAAAAATAAAATTTGTGGAATAGTGTTGTACTGTATAATAAAATCTACCGGCAAGTGTGTAGGATTTATGGAGACGTCAAAATATCTTTGCAATTCTTTAGAAAAACAGCTATAAAAAAAGATCTAACCATCAGAAAATCTTAAGTGAAGTATTTTCTGAAAAAGAATAAAACAAGGAATACAAAATCACAAAAAAATTTTTGGTAAAAGATTTTTTTTTTCCCATCCGAGTCCCCTTGAGTTTATGGCAGGTTGTTCGTGGACTGTTTGAGTTCCTACGTCTTTGAAAATTGTAGTTTCTTGAAAATGTGTCTTAGGTATTAATTCAGTATTACTTTGTTCTACCAAGCAGTTTTTTTTCTTTCGTAAGGTGTTTATTTGTTTTTTTCAAGATCCAATATTGTTTTCTGTAGTTCATCTAATAAAAAAGTTTGCATTCTGTCATTTTCTTCAGATAAATTTTGAAGTTCTGATCTATGCTGTTTTTCCTTTGCAAGTTGTGCTAATGTTTGTTGAAAATTTTCTTGCAGGATTTCAAATTTATGGGAAAATTTAGTTTCTTGTTCTGATATATCTTCTAGCTTCAGCTCCAGTCCTGAGATTGTAGCTTCTAAGGACGATTTTTGTTTTAACAAGACCTGAATGTCTCTTTTAAGATTACTATTCTCCTTCAATAGTAAGTTTCCAGCTTCAGCCGCAATGGTCAATGAAGCTTTCAAGTCTGTTTCCTCTTGGTCTTCATACTTTTGGACATGTTGTTTGACTATTTCTAGTTCCTCTGCTAAACTACAGGTTGTCAAGATATTTCCCTGGTGTTGATTGCCTTGGTCAGCAGTTTTAGGACTGTGCCCTGGTGAAGGACTACATATTTTTTTGTCATCCTGGTTAGTGGATAAAATTAATGATGATGTCATTGGTTCACAGTTTTTACATGTCCAATTGTCAATTTCTTCTTTTTTAATTTTTTTCAATTGCTTGTCAGAGATATTTATGCATCCAGCGTGCTACCATTGGTTGCAGAGGCCAGTACAATATATACCAGAGAATTTGACACCAATACTGCAGTGACCACATGGATACGAGGGCTGTTTTTTAAGTAAGGGCCGTTCTCCCGTACACGGTAGTAGTTCACGTTCCTGCCGTAACGAGCGTGCGCCCCGCCTCCCAGCATTCCTAGCGAACAACTTCATGTCAGTTGTAGTTCTGTAGCTAACCTATGGAATTTCCTCAAGTGTCCAGGTCAGTACTGTACAAAATTGTGTCAGAAAACCTAAACTTTAAAAAATTGTGCTCAAGATGCGTACCCAAACTCCTCACTGAGGATCACAAAAAAAAGAGATTAAGCAGTTCTTTGATTTTCTTGACCCGCTACGACGAGGAAGGAGATGACATGTTGAGTCGAATTGTCACAGGAGATGAAACATGGGTATCCCATATCACTCCTGAATCAAAGCAACAGTCCATGGAATGGCGGCACACAACATCTCCAGTCAAAGTCAAAGCCAAACAAACACTGTCGCGGCGCAAAGTTATGGCAACTGTGTTCTGGGACAGGCGCGGTGTTTTGCTAGTGGACTTTATGCCGCGAGGAATGACGATTAACTCAGAAGCCTACTGAGCAACCCTGGCCAGTCTCCGACGCGCCATTCAGAACAAAAGACGCGGCATGCTGACAAAGGGAATTCTGCTCCTCCACGACAATGCAAGGCCTCACACCGCTGCTCGGACACAGGAAATGATCGACTCTTTTGGCTGGGAAGTTTTGAATCATCCGCCGTACAGCCCCGACCTTGCTTCGAGCGATTTCCACTTTTTTCGGTACTTGAAAAATCATCTTGGCGGGAAGCGCTACAATGACGACGAAGAAGTCAAGACGGCCGTGAACTCCTGGTTGTCAGAGCAGGCGGCAAATTTCTTTGAAGAGGGATTTCGAAACTTAGTTTTAAGATATGATAAGTGCCTTAACAAACAAGGCAACTATGTAGAAAAATAAAAAAAAGTATGTAGATTCTGAAAATAAATGTATTTTGAAAAAAATAATTGTTGTTTATTTAAAAAAAAAACGGCCCTTACTTAAAAAACAGCCCTCGTATTTAGGCCCTGATGTAGTCTTATTTTTGGACATTGTAAAATGTAGTTATATTTAAATTAGCAAATTTTTTTTATAAGAAAATATATTTCGTCAATAGTAAACAAAAGATTAAGTTTTTTACATGCTGGTTTGGCTCGTTCCAATAGTCACAATTAAAGATTGTGTATGAACGCTGTTAATAATAATAAAAATGAGTATTATTATTTCCTAGTTTATCCCTATCAGGTCAAAATAGATTGTTAAGATTCTTTCTGCAATCTTTGTGGAGTCAGGTCCCATACAACTACTGTACAGCTGTGTCAGTGTTATTGCAGCTGTCAGTGAGCCAGGTCAGTGTGGCAGCTGTTGAGTCAGCACAGTCAGCAAATACCACGCCTCAGATTATGTGTAACATATGGTATACACAAATGGGTGTGGTTGATAATTATGGTTAGATAGGCTTCAGTTTTAATATTTGTGATAGTAACTATGATTAACAAAGCCTGTTAACAAGATAAAATAGCTTATTGTGGATAATGAGCTGCCTCTTCTCTAGAACTAGGTCAGCTGAGTGTCAAAATTTTACAAGTGTTCTTCCTTTCTTATCTTGCAAATCTTGATGTGTTTCTTTATAATAAGTTCACTTACAGTTGTTGAAGTGATGTTGTGTGTAGTTTCACAGGTACGTGTGTTGGTTTACCCATAAAAACTTCCACTATTTAAGGGAGCACTTTGCAGTTAGTGTAGAGTGTCCGCCATCTTGAAAGGGTTCTAAAACTTGAAAAGAAGTTTTAATTTTTCCAGAAATGAACTACTATGGATTGTAAATACGAGGTGTGTTCAGAAAGTATATGTATATTTTGGATTTCAGAAAACATGGAATAAAACAAATTGCTTAGGTTAGATTAGTAAAATTACAACTGACCATTTTAATAATGTCCAGTGGCAGAAGAAGGATTGTCTGGATCTTCCTCTTCTTGGAATTGATCCTCATCCAAATATAATTCATACCAGTTTGGGTTAAATAAAATTAATGAGACTATAATTTATATAATGAAGATTTTACATACATTATATTTAAAAAATTGAAAGGAACTTTACCCAACATATTTGAACATGAATTAAATCTTAACATTTTGTAACTCTGGACTTTCCAAATTTTTTTATTTTAGACAATGATAGTTTTTACCTCCAAATTGCAAAAAGCAAGTTGAGAGTCAGATGAGGTGTTATGCAAATTTTCAAGTAATTCCATGCAATCCACAAAAATTGGGAGCTTTACCTCATTTTCACCTTCAGTGACTGTACTATATGACCAGAAATTTTATTTTAAACAAACAATAGCCTACCAACAATGTATGTAATAGACTCTGATCTAGTTTGTAAAACAATTAAATGACTAATTTAAAAATACTAATAATAAAAATAGCTGTGTACAAATTAATTATAATATTACCTTCAATTTAACAATATCAGGCTCTACTTGATCATCAAACTCCCCAGGATAAGTATTGTATTCGGCAAAGAAGCGGTCCACTCCTCTCAGCATCACATAGTATACTATCAGGCTGTCTGGATTTTCAAGGCTTTGGGCTGGATAAGAAATAGAAACATTGTATGAGACACAAAACTACTTTATTATTATTTCAAAGATCTAATAATTGTAAAAAAAATAATTGAGGAGGTGTTATTTTATCAGGCAAAGTTAGGATTATGAAACCCACTTAAACTGAGGAGGAACATTGTAACATAAAATTGGACGAGACGTGGCCATCTATATAAATACAGAACGCAGTAAATGCAAAGTCCATATTCTTGGTTGAGTTATAATCTCGCTCTAATTCTTGTCAGTATGCACTTTACGTTTGCTGTGATCAGGCATCAGTGCAACAACGATTTTAATACCATGAGCCTGTAACATAATTTCAACGATGACAGCCAACAAATTTTTGTTGGCATTTCATGATGAAACAAATCCTTTTGTGCTGGCAGTCATGGATTTGTGGTCCTTTAACTTATTGGTCCAACATATGGTTCTATCTCACCAAAAACCAATCTGTTTAGATAAGTAACGTACTTTAAAATATATTATAATTGTAGGGGAAAAGGATTTTGAATAGATTTAATTTAATTTTCATAAAAAATTTGTTTGTAATATTGGTTTTAATGGAGAGTTTAGGTTTTAAATTATAATAAAAAATAGTACATTTTCTTAAAAAATTGTGAATTAATGGTTAATCTTAACATTTGGTATAATGAGGTGTAAATGTTTTTTAATGTGTAAGTAATAAAAATGACATTGTATTGTAGCATTTGTGTGGTACTTTCATAAGACAATCCAAAATAATATTCAAATGCTAATTGTATCAATAGAAAAATTACACCTCAAATTAAATAAAAAATTAAATTTTAAACAAAATATGAAAAGACCATAATAATACAAATAGACCCACTACAGATTTTGCTCTCAAGTGGTGGGGTTCACTACTTTTAAATGACTAAAATGATATTACAAGTTCTGTTGGAAACAATTAACACCTGCACGGTTTTTTATGTAATATTACGTTCATAGTGATTGGATAAATGTATGCTACTAATGTTATATTAAGCATTGTTATAATGTTCCTGTTTTATTCTGTTGTATGCTGTAATATTGCACAAGAGGCATTTCTATGAAAACTGTGTGTCACGCACATAGTTTTCTAGTATAGGTCAGCACTTTCTCGGTCTTCTGTAATGAGTGTTTGCACCTAGATGAATTTGCTGTAGTCCCAAACTGCAGACTGTTACCACATGTTACTGTAAGTCACTTGTCCTAGACTATTTTATGGTTTTATTCCTAATGTTTATTGTACCAAGGAAATATCTGACGCACAAATAGATGATTAATTGGCTTTGTTTGCATGGTGATAAAAAGGACAAGGATGGTGAAAATGACTCAGTAAATGATATATAAAAAATATCAATAATTTGAAAAAGACACTAAAATGAACTTTTCAGCAAAAAGTATACCTATATAGCTACACTCTACAAATCTGTCTCAATCTGATGTAAAACTTAATCATTAGCAAAACCAATATTAACACAAAATTAAAAATATATTTTATTTACTAAACACCCTGTCATATTCACAGAACATAAATTGGGATATAACAAAAAGATGACAAAATGAGCTCAGCCTTCACATCCACATGCGAACACATACTGAATCTATTGACAGCCATATCTGAGAATAATTGTTTCCACACTTATTCTACAGTGACAGTCACATTGACTTTTGTTTGAACGTAAGTATTACAAATTTTAATGTTTTTTTTGCATTTTATAATTATTTTTTGGATTGTTATATTAAATGTTATTATTATCCTTCATTTTACAAGTTAATTATTAATTATCTTCATAAATTCAATTTTGAGTTGTAAGTAAATAAAAAAACATTGTTAAACATAAGGTTTAATAATTTTTTCAATTCATTATGATACGAGGTAATAGTACACTTTATCATGTGTCACGTAACAGACTTTGCTAAGTTTGCATGCAAAATTTCAAATCTACATAGCTCATTTCATTCTTTAGATTTTCTGCAGAAGATAAACAGGCATACAATCATATACACAGGGAATGTTTACATCCTCCAGCAGACAAAAGAGAAATTTTGTTTGCCCACTGAGTGATAGGCATCATTGACGCTCAGCTAAATTCCATAGTTGGACATGCATCATTATAGAACTCATTCTTGTCAGTGTATAAATAACGTTTAAAGAAAAAAAATCTAAGTGTACAAATGAAATCTTTCTCAAAATATCTTGCCACATGATACAAAGACATTTTTTCAGTAAGTTAAGTTTTAAAGCAATGTAGAAATATCACCAAATTTAACATTGACACTAGTTTATTATATTTTCTTTTTACTCTATGAATAAAAGTGCCACTTGTTAAAATCTTATATGATTGTACACAGTTTGTTCACAGATTTATTTATTCAGTTATTTTCTTGTTTCCAATATGATTACCCATAAAACCAATGTAAAAATATTTGTTAACACATTCACTGCGGATGACAAAATTACCGGCGACAGAAAAGAAAATGTGGGAATTTTTGTTGTTTTTTACTAACCCAAAACAGAGTCAGGATAGCCGAAAGGGTTGTCCAAGGTATCCCGGAAGCTTCGTTGGCCGGAACGGGTGACGTCATGTCTGTACCGAGTCTGCTCGTCATCCGCACCGGGTGCCGGTCCCTGTGTTGTATGTGCTCGCAGCGCACTAGGTTATGGCACAAACACTCGCGAATTACACGTATACAGTACATGAATGACACGTAGATAGTATATCAATTACACGTATTGGGGTGGGGTGGCCCACTGGGGGTGAGGGGACGCCGCCTTCACCGTCCCTAGAACTGTTCGAACTCGACTCATTGTCTTCATCAGAAGAAAAATTATCGTCAATAACATTATCGTCTTCCTCCATTATGAGTACATACACTTACAAAGTCAACAGACACTATAATCCACTCACACAATATCGCAAAGCATACACAACAAACGAAAATGGCGAACCGGCGACGAATCGCACCAACTGACTCACCGAAACAGGCACACCTCGCTATGAGTGTTACATCCTTCCCGGACAACTGCTCACCTCACACTGAGGCAATATGAAAGCAGCTGCTGTATGCCGAGCTCGCTCGTCCACCGCCCGGTGCCATTTTCGCATGACGAGCATGTTCGTCACCCGCAGTGAATGTGTTAATAGTAAACCAAATCTTATGAAGTGACATGCATCATAATCAAACTCAATGTCACTCATATATAAATGAACCTTCATGTAAAATTTCAGATTTGTGGACAGACAGAAATGAAATTCTTCCAGATCTACGAGTAATCGGCTTCGCTAAAGCTTAGCCAACCAGAAGTATTGTAAATTACAAGCTCTATAATCCTGGAACCAAATGTTTTTCAAAATGTGGCTTTGTAGGACCATATTTTAATGTGAGTTATGAAACCCATTGACCTATTTTGGTGACAACAAGACATTGCCTATAGTCTATGAACACCCTGCAATCAGTAATTTGAATTATCTATACTTTAGAACAATTTAAATCTGATTAACTTTCATTTTACAAAGTAAAAGGTTTTGCAATTTTTTTTAAACTCTATGTCTTAAAAACCAATTTGAAAACAAAACAATATATAAAATAACATGTTTTGAGCCAAAAAGTTTAAAATAACAGGGTTATATTAATCTTTACAAATAAACATTCATGTACACTTATTTGTAGTTGTAGGCTATATTAAATAGGGTATTTGTAATTTTCCATGAAATAAAATATTTCGCTTTACTGCAGTTAATCATATCCATATCATATGACACATTCACTTATTCAATGTTATGGCTAGCAGTTTGGGTTGAATAGAATTAATGAGACTATAATTTATATAATGACGATTTTACATTTCTTGCCCTTACCAATTGTATTGACTGCTGGTGAACGAGGATCATACTCATCTGCGAGACAGGTTCCCCTGATCACTGCAAGACTGGCTGCGTGTCTACAAAACTGTTTCACATCGGCTTCTGATATTGTATCGTCTGGCTGGTTCAACTGGTGCAGGAGCTGCTGTACTCTGCGGTACACCACTTCTGCATCTCTGCTTGCTTTGTTGTAGTACCTAAGAAAGACAGACACATTTAGGATTGGAAATGGTAAATTACAAACAATTAACCTGAAAATTACATTGAGGTCAATTTAAAATTTAAAAATATGATATGAGTGGTGTGTGGAAATCCATTGTCCATGAATATTCTGTATTTTTCTTCACTAAAAGTCAAACATATTGTTTTTAATTTTACGCATAAATTTAACTAATTTGCATTACTGTACGTCTATTGTTACTTACTGTTAATTTTGTATTATTATTATATCATTGAATTGTACATGATTAGATGTAGGCAGTCTTAACCTTAAAATAATTAATAAAACCCTTACTAACAGTTTATTTTTTTATAAAATACAGAAGTGTAAAGACAGCATAATTGTTTGTAAGTCGGATTATTTATATTGCATGGATTTTAATTAACTCTTAAGGAATTAAAGATTAGTGTAACATATATGACCCTATTCTAATTAAGGGTTAATTTTAAGAAATGTTTCTAATAAAAAATAGAAAACAAAACAGAAAACACCCACAACACCGAGAAAACCAAGAACAACCTTGTCTCCAAGCATACAACCCTCGTGGATACTGAGTGCAATAGTGAACTTACTGTGTGTAAAAAGTGTAAACTAGTCATACATACAAGAATGTTTATCGAGGTTCCATGCTCAAAGTAAGCAGAACCTGCTGAAATTCAGCAAACAAGAGGAAGAAAGAAAGAAAGCTTTTAATTTTACACACAATAGAACCATACTATAACAATATAATTACAAAATTAAAAGTCAGTGGAATTATGATGAATTCATGCTAAAATCTTGCTGGTAGTGAATATGCTTTACTTAAAAGTTAAACATAACTGTTACCTTTATCAGATGGTTCACAGGGATTTAAGGAAATTGAACATGCTAGGTGGGAAAGAGTTACCAAAGAATATTATCTTTGTTCACAGTACACTGTAGTTAAATTGTACAAAAAAAGTGTTATAATTTTTATTACAACACTTTTCATAGACAACCTTAAAGTTAAATCACTTTCTTATTTACGAGGACAACATGACTTACAACTGTTGTAGTGTGATATATCGAGCTGTCTCAGCTGTCATATCGGGCAGAGAACCTCTCAACGGTAAAGTACCTGCGCCTTCATTCTCTACAAAATCTCTCACAGCCTTTGCGATTATCCAAAAAGGTTTGCTCTGGAACAATAATAAACTTGCCTTATAAATAGAAAAATCCTTTACCACAAATATACGGCACAACTAAATATTTAAATTGTCTGGAGAAATATATTTTTAATAAACTTAAATGGTTATACAACTGTACATCCTTTTCATATTTTAATCTCTTGAGGTTGGCTAACTATAAGTTGACCATGGTATTTCTGAGGAACACTCGTGTGTAAACCAGATATTATTGTCACTGCTTTTTGTAACTATTGCTGTTTGGTACTTGAGTTATTTCATACTTTCAACTTCTACTCGTGTTAAATGAATATTAATTGGTCTTTATTCAAGATAAGACTGAAAATTAAAAAAATAACCTACTAACTCAGCTGACGTCTGCACTAATGTTGTGACTTTACACATGGCCGGTCTTATTTGGAACTTTTATTGATGATGACGAATTATTATATAAATAGTACGATTCTGATAGTGTGTAAATTAATTTTAGTTCTTTTGTTCATCATATATTTTTTATATTTTTACAATATTTTTTAATTTGTATTTACATTAAATCAAGATAATATTTTGTGTGAAAGTTAATTTTTCAGCAAATTAAAAATATAAGTAAAAGTATTTCAGTATATAATAAATTACGTGTATAAGTTAAATGTTGCAGATCATGTTTTTATGTCTTCAAGTCTTGCTCTTTTAGCAGTGAATGATTGTTCTTCTTCATTTTTAAGCTGAACTGACAGTTTCTTTATTAGCAGTATTGGTCTCTTCTACTTCTTCTGAGTCACAATTGTGATTGGCAGAAGTTCTAAGTGAGTATAATTGCCCAACTCGTAATAATTAATTAGGACATAAGACTGTGTATTTGTAGTCTCTTTCCTACAACAACATTTGACAGAAAGGCAGCCTTTCTCTCACAGCTGCAATAAATTGTGTTTAAAAGATTAATTTTTCGGTGGTCAAACATGATAATAATGATTTATTCCAGAATAAATACAGGTATTTTACAGAGTTGTAGACAGGAATTACACTGCCACAGTTTCAAGTAGCGTGGCAGCGCTACACAAACAAAAACATGAATATTGTTCAGTCCAGCAAAGTAACTGTCCTTTGATAAGAGCAGCACCACGCTCTGTGCCGTCTGTGCTCACTATACACTATATACACTATGCTACACTAACTGTATAAAACTTTGTACATAATTGAGAACTTAAAATTCCTTATTCTATACATTCTATAACTAAACCATTATTAATATTAAAAAACAAATACAAAATTTAAAGTAATCATATAACTGCTGTATCTTCCATTTTTTCCTTTTAACAAAACATACATTTATCTTACATAATCACATTGTTTAGAAAACTTAAGTCATCATAACTAAACAGCCAGTATTTCACCTCCCGAGAAAAAGCTCTAATATTTGAACATACTTTTATATTAATTGGTAGTTTATTGAAATATTTTGGGCCTACATAAATAAAAGATTGTCTGAATAGTGATTTTCTAACTTTAGGCACTCTAAAAACATTATTACTGCAACTTTCTTGTACTGTAAAAAAGTTGGTTTGTTCCTGTGTCACCACTTTTAATGTCAAACAAGCATAGAACCTTGTAGACAAACAGGTGCTGTACTGGTAAAATTTTTAATTGATGGTATAATGGAAAAGAACTTTCTCCCTTCTGTTTGCTAAGAATTATTCTTATAAAATAGTGTTGAAGAATACGTATTTTTTCAATTTTATACTTAAAAGTTCCTCCCCAGCATTGAATCCCGTACTGTAATTTTGAATGTATTAATGCAAAATAAAGAGTTCTTAATAAAACTTCATTACAAAAATTTTTCAAAAAATAGAATTTTCTCAAAGCTGGTTTTAGTTGTGTAAGTATCGAATGTACATGTTTTTCCCATGTAAGTTTTTCATCTAAAATAACTCCAAGATATTTGAAACTAAATTCTTTATTTATGACCAAGCAGTCACAATTATTCATGTTAACGCAGTCTAATTTGTGGTACTTTAATGACAAGAAACTGAATCCATTAAAATGAAAATTTACATATTTTGTCGTTTTTACATTTAATTCCATTTTATTATTATAACACCAAAGCCTCAAAAGAAGCAAATCATTTGAGATGTTAACGAACATATCCTGAATATTTTTTTTAGAATAAAAAATAGCTATGTCATCGGCAAAAGCGCTTGGAATTCCACGGAAATTTGATTCTAGTAAATCGTTTATAATATTAAAAAAAGAGTTACAGACAACATGGAACCTTGGGACACTCCAGCTCTGACAACAGTAGGGCTACTTAAAGAATTTTGTATTTTTACACGCTGCTTCCTTCCAGTTAGAAATGTTTCAAACCATTTTAGAGCACTTCCCCTTACTCCTATTGATTTTAATTTGCATAAAAGTATTTTGTGATTTACTAAATCAAACGCTTTTTTGAAATCTATGAATAATCCTGTAATTTTTTCACCTTTGTTAAAACTATTGTAAATGAAATTTGTTACATTGATAAGAGCATCTTCAGTAGACTTTCCCTTTGTGAAAGCATATTGCTTAGTGCTAAAAAAGTTTATACTATTTAGATACTGAACTAATCGCACTTTCATAATCTTCTCAAATATTTTTTAAAAAACTGACAAAAGACTAATTGGGCGGAGGTTATCAATTTCTTTGCTTGAATTATTTTTAAAAATGGGGACGACTAAGCTTAGTTTTAAACTTTCAGGAAAAATTCCGTTTGTGAGACTTAAGTTTATAATGTGAGATAAAACAGGTGAGACATATTGAACTATTTGTTTTATAAATAAAACAGTGATATTGTCAAAACCCGAGGATTTCTTATTTTTTAAGCTATTTATTATTGAGGCTACTTCGTGCTCCGTGGTCGGTGACACAAAAAAGGAATTTACTCTACTCGCCAACTGTAATTGGCCTATCTCATTATCCGAGTTTGAGTGAATGTCATGAAAGTATTTGCTTATCTCTTGCGCCACGGCGGCGGGGTCCGAAATAGTTTCCCCGTTATCTAATTCAATCTTTTCAACACCCTTTTTATTTTGTGCGCCACTAATTTGATTTATTATTTTCCACTGAAGTGACGTATCACCTTTACACTCTACAATTTTCTTGGAATAATAATTGTTTTTTGTAATATTTATTTCGTTTGATAATTTTTTACAAAAGTTATTGTAATACTGTCTAAAAGCAATATCATATGGTCATATGGTCTTTATACACTTTGTACAGTTTTTTCTTCCTATTTATTTTGTTTATAAGTCTGGCATTTATCCAGGGGCTAATAGAAGTTGCTTTTTAAATTTTACTGTTTACATTTACACTTTTTTGAGAGTTATTTACAATTCCAGACAAAAAATCATGAAAAATATTAAAACCTACGTTAGCATCCTTTGCTTCATAACAACTACTCCAGTCAACATTCTGTAATCTTTCTGTAATCTGTTTATAATCTGGTATACTATGGCTATTGTTTGTAGGTCTACTACTAACAGAATCAATGGTTTGTGAGAACTGTTTAATTTTTAAAGTCAAGAAGCTATGGTCAGTTAAACCTACATCAATGACACCACATTCAAAGTTACTTAAATATCTATCTCTTATAAACATGTGATCAATGCATGTCTTAGAGACATCTGTAACTTGTGTTGGTTTATTTACCAGTTGAACAAAACCGTAATAGTTTAGAAGGTTTAAATAGGTTTGAGTAGTGCTGTTATCTACTAAAGTATTTATGTTTATGTCACCCAATAATATTACATTGTTGTTTAAATTAGATAAAAACGTGCTTAACTCACTTAAAAATTTATTTTCTGGAAAACTCTGGATTCTGTACAAACAGCACAATTTAAAGAAATAATGTTTAAAAGTTAATTTTAATAATACAGTGTCAGCAGTGTTGAAGTTAAAATTTAATTGATCAACGCTTATATTTTCAACTACATAACACACAACACCTCCGGCTCTGTATGCGTCATTGCAACAGTGAAAAACATTATATCCAGGTATCTGGTAAAAGTTAATTACATCTGTATTTATCCAAATTTCGCTCAAGGCAATAAAATGAATTTTTTGTTTTATTTGGCTTAATTCTAATAGAAGAGCATCAAAATTCTTCCTTATGCTTCTAATATTTGTGTGAACCAGATTAAAAACATTCCCTTGCTCATCGAAAAAGCTTTCTGAACTGTATTTGTTATGCAAGTTTTCACAATCAGTCCTTATGGCTATTTCTTACAAAATTCTTAACAAATAAAATAAGGGTAAAACAAATACATACTTTATCAACAAACAAAAAATAATAAAAATAAAACTAGTCCTAAAAAACAGCAATATATTAAAGATTATTTTACTTGATTTTTTTGATGTCAGCCAATGATATCTTCATCAGGCGGTCGTCGGGTAACTTCTTCACGAAGAACTTCGCATCCCGGCACCAAGCAAAGCTGTAGCCGACGTCTCTGCATCGCTGCTTCACCCTGGCGTAGAACTGCTTGCTGGCAGGTGACAGGTGGTCATTCACGAAGACTCTCGAACTTGGGAATGCAGGGTTGATCTCCTTGGCAGTCAGCCGTCTCTTTTCCCGGTACTTAGCGATCCACTGGTCCCTTCTGGCTCGGTTGTTGAATTGAACGATGATTGACTGCTCTCTTCCCCTTTTAAAAGACGGCACGCGATGTGCGGCAGCGACCTCAGCAGGCTCAACCTCCAACCCCAGCGCCGCGCCCACGTCCTTCACCACCGCCTCCATGCATTCTCCATCCATCATCGGCACACCGCTGATCTCGATATTATTTCTTCTTGAATACTGCTCGAGTTCCATCGTTCTCTCCCGCAGTTCCGTGAGCTCCTGGCAGATAACTTTATTTTCTGACCGCAATTCCGCGTTCTCCCTCTTGAGGTCAGCAAATTGGGTTCTTAATTCTTCCATTAATGCAGTTGAAGAATAAATTTAATCGGAGATGAATTGTACGGATTTCGTTAGTTCCAACATATCATTTTTAAAACTTTTTAGTTCTTGAAAAACTTCTGTTTTGAAAGCTTCCATCACCTTAACTATAAAGTCTTTGATCAACTCACTATGACCAGAAGATGCAGAAGCAGCACTACCGGCTGTTGGAGTCTTGTTTCCAGTCTTTACACCTCCACTCCATGTTGGAACGTAAATTCTTCTTCCCGTCAGTCTTAACACAGTTAGCATTTGCTGAAACACCACACATCGCAGCACACTTGATAGCACTCGCATCATCACACTCCTTACTACAGACGGCACAGATCAACATTTTAAATTTTTCAATACAATATATCCTATACTGACAGCGCAAACTGTATGTCACCACACGTCGCTTCGTACACGAGGTAGCCTTGACCTTGAACCGTCGGAGCGATAACGCACTAGCTCTTATCTGCTCGGCTGCTCGAGCTGGACTGATATATCACATGGCTTCATAATACCATTCGTTAATATATTTCAAACCAAATCGATTGTAATATCACCATCAAAATTTTCTTTAATATCGTTAAGAGAAAATTGGCATTAGCTTGAGTTTATTTTAATAATACACACAATAACTTATGAAATATTTTGAATCTTCACTCATAGTGTGTCTACAGGATGTTGAGCTTGTTCCTTTTAAAAAGATAATATGCATCAATTATGATAAGTCTGAACTTCACCTGAATCTTTAAAAAAATTCAGTCGATCTAATAGTTTTATTTAACAAATCTGGAAGATCTCTTTCCTTTAAAGGTAATACAATTTTTTCTTTAGCCTCATCCTTTTTGAATGCTGTGAAATTTTTGATTTTGGTTTAAGGCTGTTCACAAATAAATTATGCTCAAAATCAAAATGACTGCTACTTTCATAATTTATTTCTCACTAGATTCTTTTCTTGTTTTTTTTTTCTTTGAAAGCTGTAGCAATTGATTGAGGTATACTTTACATTGATCGACAATTATTATGAATTCTTGTGCTTCAGTCATTTTCTGAAACGTTTTGTACTACTGATCATTCCTTTGTTTGTATGACAAAATAAGAATATAAATTCCTCGACTTTTAATTTTTACCAAATGTTAAGTATTTATTGCGTTAATTAACTTGTTTTTTATTGCCTAATATGAAAAGGCTACTTTTATTGAATAATAATTATGTATATATTTTTTGGACAATTTATACTCTATATTTGCCTTTATTTACTAAACTGTATATACTACATTAATTATATATCTCTTTCTGCGGCCTAGTGCCTATAATACCATTCCTTACTGGATTAAAATATTCACGTACAGTGACAGACCAATGAACCATTGTTTCACGAATCAGCTGTTTACTGTACTCTCACCAACCAATCACAACGGTTGACTTATCAATTGCCCACCTTGCAAGCGACGGCACGCTTGCTCATTATACTCTCGGTCCCGCCTGGGGCACTTATGTACTCTCTCTAGACACTGCTAACTATACTTACTCTCTCCCCCATGTGTTACTCTCTCACTTAAATATTAGTTTATCTCTATTTGTTGTACATTTACATTAACATTAAAGTCAGTGCTCTGGATTGGCAATCTCTACCAGAACGTCTCTGCTCCCGGACACCCGCGTCTACCGTGCTCTACAGGACTGGCCACAGTGTTATGAACTATTCGTTTGCGGTCGTATTGTGCGTGAGTGAATCCGTGAAGGACATCTTCCGTCTTCACGCCTGCCGACAAGACAGCAGCCTATTTCCACACTTACTGATCACAACCTGGCCCTCAACAACAGCAGACTACGGTTAGGTACCTCTCATGAAAACAAAGGTAACTGTTTATTTTCTGCACTTTATTTGAATATGCACTGTTCATAAACTCATTATGTGTAACCTAGTGAACTCTTGTTAAAATCAGTGTGTTCGGCGTCTTCACTGCCTAGTGTGAAGTGGTCCTTCTTAATCGAGCCTCTAAAATATTATTTCACGGTTCTTATAACCAAAATTCATTCTTTTCACCAAATGTCAATCGTGGCTTTTAGAAATAATACAGGAAGGTACCCCATGATCATTTACGTGAATTTATAAAATTTAAGAAGCACGATATTCAGTGAATAAATGTACAAAATTAAAAAAGAAATAGCATGCATAAAATTTGATCTATGTAAAAAATATTATCAATTAAAAAAAATGTTTTAAATAATTTTTTTACATAAAAATAAAGTTTAACTTAAGTTTTGTATTTAATACTAAAAATCCTACAAAATGCTGATTACAAGGCTTGTTCAACAACACTAATCCAATATAATTTGACGATAAAGCGGCTGCTTGCTCTGAAACAAACTGAGACCTGTCTAATAGAAAAATAGGATTGACCCTATCCATTTGCTTCAAAGGGCACTATTATAAACCTGTAATATAACTTTCACCCCTAACAATGTTTCTAAACTTTCCAAAATATTCAAACATTCTTAAACATAAAAAATTAAAATTGAAATAAAAATTTATACTTTCTTGACGAACATAATAATAATAATAAATATTTTATTCCATACGACATTTTTACAGGAAATGTATCGGAATCGTCAAATTTAGAGAGCTAAACTTTTCTATACACTACCACAAAATTCTCTTTCATACATACATTGTACATTGTTTTTGTCACACTCTCTCACTCATTCGAATTATCTAACTCTAGTCCCAAGTCAGTTTGCCAATCAAAGGTCTCCCAATTAAATGCCATAAACTCGTCCGTGTTGTAAAAAGCGTTTGTGACTAAAGTTGTTTTCAGACGAGCTTTAAATGCCTTCGGCATTGGGGCATTTTTGATCGAATTTGGTAATCAGTTGAGAAAGGGAACGCCTGCCTGGGAAGGCAAACGTTCAAACAATACCGTCCTGTGTGCCCCAGTTCGGTACTTGTTCCTGCCTCTAGTTACATAAGAGTGTACTATCTCTTATGGCATTACATTTAGATAAAAAAAAGACAGGTCTCTAAAATATAGAGGCGGGGCAATGTCAACAGTTTTAGGTCTTTGAAAGCTTGCCTACACGACTCTCTACTACGCAATTTGGCAATTATTCGGATCGCTTTTTTTTAAGAATGAAGATTCTTGAGAAATTTGAGTTTACGCAACCTCCCCACAAAGTTAATCCGTAGGATAGGTGTGGGTAGATTACTCCATAGTATGCCGTCATCAATATCTGGGTCAGGCAATACTCGGATAGTTTTCTCAAAACATAGATTCCTGAGGACAGTTTTGAGCAAACGTGGTCTACGTGACAGTCCCAAGTCAACCCTTGATCAAGGTGTATTTCAAGGAATTTTGTTGTGTAGGCTTCTTCAATCTCAGTATCGTCTAACATTACTGTTGTACTTTGGTATGCATTTGTATTTCGCAAACAGAATTGGATGAAATTTGACTTTGTTGAATTGGTTTTGAGATTAAGCTCATTAAAGTGTTGAACTGTGTTGTTGAGCTCAATGAATGTTACTTTTTTGAGTTCTTCGATTGAATTCGTGTTGAGACAGAGAGTCGTGTCATCTGTATACTGGACGATTCGTCCTTGTTGAACAGATGAGCTGGCATCATTAACGTAGATGAGAAAGAGTAAGGGACTAAGAATAGAGCCCTGCGGAACTCCATACTTCAGTATTTCCTGTTTTGATTGAGGATCTGAAATTCTTACAAATTGAACTCGATTACTGAGAAACAATTCGAGCCACCTGAGGGGGATTCCTCATATCCCGTAATGCTCCAATTTGGAAATGAGGATACGTGGTCAACACAGTCTAAAGCCTTAGAGAGGTCCAGAAATACACTTAGAGTATCTCTGTGACCTTCAATTCCCTCTACTATCCAATCCACAAGACGCACGACTGAGTCTATTGTCGATTTTCTTACATAATGTAATATATAATACAATGTGTAATGAAAAATGCCAATATTTTGTGTTTTTTATTTTTTCAATTGAACTATAGATTTTTTATTTTATTGATTGAAATTACAAGAAAAAAGAGCCCCTAGTGGACCCTTTTCGGTAAAAAAGTATGTCAAAATGTTGGTTGAAAATAAAAAAATTGTTTTAAAGTAATTTTTATTATAACGGCTTATTGATGAAAAAACAGTATATTTAGAATGGTAAAAAGTATACTAAAAGTTTCAACATAATCAAATAATTTTTGTATACATTTTTTGTATCTGAGGTTAGGGTAAAAATGGCCTACTTAGTGGAGTTAAAAAAAAAAAAAAAAATTAAAGCGATGAAGTACATTAAAATTTGTTGCTAAGACACTTATGTTTTATTTAAATAAGTAAAAAGATCAATAAAGGTAAACTATGAAGAATAGTAAACAAAGACAAACCTCTAAATTAACTATAACAAACTGCTTTATTTAAAATAAGGCTTCCTTTAATCAAAATTACATTAAAAAACACACAAAAATAAATTCAAGCCACTTTTTCTAGGTTAACTGTTGCCTATTCAGAAAATAAACTAGCACAATCTTGCGGAGAACAATGTTTTTGTAATTGTCAACAGCTTATATAAGCTTTTTTATGAGAAAAACATTGTTGTATGCCTTAATTTTAGTAAAGAAATGTCATTAAAAAAAAATCTTAAAATAAATTAATTCAACATCGAATATTTGGCCCTAGACTAGCCTTAGGTAGGCCTGAAACATGTATTTAATTTCTTTTGCACCATAAAACACAAAAAGCAATAATATGCACAAGATATTCTAGAGTTGCTGTTTATTCAAATTTCGTATTGTTGGTTATTCGCTAAGAATGTCAGTCTGGGCTGTCTCTTATGACAGTATATCTGCTCTAAACCACTTATTTGTTATTATTATTTGATTTAAACAATTTTGGAGTAATTAGATTTGCAACAAAATCCATCAAAACTGCAACAAAATCCATCAAAACATATTATTTTTGTAATATTCTGCAGTATAATTAGTGGTTTCTAAGATATTAAAAGTTTTAACTGACCGCCATTTATAAAGTATTGAAGATAATATTATATGTTGTAATTGGCCTTGTTACCATAACATTTGACTCAAATTTAATAGGATTTATTTATTTGTTTTTAAGATATTAATTTTTAATAATAATAAAAAAAAAAAAAAAAACAAACAGACAAATAGATGGGAAACTAAGCACCAGAAACCCATGTTAATATGGTGAAATATGTTTATCTTGACCTGAGTCTTTGTTCAGAGAGTTACGGGACATTCTGCATAAAAGTATACTCAATTTAACAACAGAATGCAATGAGTTGCATAAAACTAAAACAAATCATTTCACATCACACGCGCGCGGCGCACACACACACACACATATTTACTTATAAACACAAAGAAAAACACATATTGTATTCACAGACTCAACAGTACTGTTCAACACAATACTATTCAACAAGACCTTTACACAATACTACAATACATAATGTAAAACAACAAAATTTAATACTTATGCTTATACTTGCTTACAAACAAACAAATTACAAGAAAATTGCGTGACATAAATAATAAAGTCGAACTTCAACAACTAATGGCACCACAGCATAAAAATATGTACCTAATGATAACCTATATGCTAAATTTCTTTAAACACGTTGATAATTTTATATTCAGTGCTATTACAGTTTTGTTTTGAAAAGTTAATAGTTCATATTATTTTATGTTTGTTTATAAAAGATTAATAAATAACTAATGGAGTTTATACCACATATGTACACAAACACAGGAATCCATACAAGAAGAAGACATACACCCATACAATTTTGATAACTTAAAATAAACATATATAAATCAATAGATTTTAAAATTAAGATAAACTAGCAACCTATTTTAGAGTTAAAATTAACATAAAACAAATTATCATACATATAAGATAGAAATACATAAACTATTGTAAAATTGAATCATCAGATAAAATAAAGTAATTTCTGGTATGAAACGAATTTTCGTCGCCAAAGGTCCGTCCGATTTGGCAAGGACGAATATTCGTCGCCAAAGTAGACATGTACAGTTATTGAAATTTTAGGCAATTAAGGTCATATAAATGATTTTTATTTTATATATTCTGGAAGAGCATTAACTATAGTACAGATTTACTGTTCTTCTACTGATTATTGTCTTCTTTGTTTACCATAAAAAATCATTCTCTATGGACAGCTGACGTGAACGTAGTGGGGGTCAACCACATTGTTGTGAAACTGTAAACAAGTGCCGGGTTTTGTGTTTGTGAAAATTGTATTTTATAGTGTTTTAGTGTTGTTATTTTTGTTTTTTTAGCTTTCTTAGGTTATATTTTTAGTTGTTCAGTATGGGTGAAAACTTTAGAGACCGATCAAATGATCTTAGAGAGCCGCAGGGCGTGATCTAGTGACGCTGAGTGAAAAATGAAACTTTGTATATATTGTACATATATAAATAAGGTAATATTAAAATTTATTATTTAATTTAATTTTTGTTTTGTCTGTCATACTTATATAAGTATAAATGCAATCATGAGATTATGTTTACCCACGAACAATAATATATTTAGAAATCTACGCATTTTTGAAAATAAGTAAATACGCGTGCCTTTTCATATAAAGCCCTGTAACACATACGTTTTAAGGTAAAAGTTACAATAATTATATATTTTTGGATTCAGGATAAAATTTTGAATAAGTTATACATTTACAGTTTCGATGTAAAGCTTATTGCTAAGCAGTTACACAACGGAATATTTACAAAAATAATGTCCAAAAAACATTTTTCTTACATTTTGTAAAAAAAAACAAAAATATGTTTCCATGGAAACAATAAGATATTGTTATTATAATGCTCTCCATATAGTTGTGAATACATTGACATATAATAGTTTATATTTGGACTAACAGTTATGAAATGTGATACATTAAAAGAAACGTCTGCGAGGCTGTTAAAATAGAGCCGCCAGTACAGAGTGACACCATTGCCAGTTCTAGGGTTAAATCTTAATATCAAGGAGATTGTTATGCAAAGTAAGTTTACAACACCTGGAGTTATAAAGTGAATTTAGATCAGCTAGTGACTTTACAATAATGAAATTTTATTCTTAGGAATGATGGCTTAACCCTTATAACGTCAGTATATCTTTTCACGACTTCCAGCAAACGGCACAATATTAAAAAAAAAAAAAAAAATTAAATGTGTAAAGTTCATTTTTATTTTTACTTTCTATAATTATGGTAAGTATAAAAAAGTAAAAATTTTAAAATTATAAAACCCCTCCCCATCCTCAGACAGAGGTCAAAGTCGAGCGGTCTAGTAGATAACGTGATTGCAGAGTCTCGCCGCCCGTTCGAGTGGTGCGTCGCTTTGTTGTACTTCCGTGTTTTACCTCTACATTTCTCCAAACACAAAAATTCAATAAAAACAAACATGATCAAACTAAAACTTAACTCTTTATTGAAAAAACACTCAAAACTTGTTTTTATTCTTGATCATACTCCGTCACCCAAAATGCGAGTGCCATGCCTTCTCGCTGATGTCAATGAAAGAAAAACATACCTCGAGATAGTACCTATCAGTAAAATATCAAATTCTAGAGGATCTGATCAGAAATATAAATTGAATTGTAATGGAAAGGCAATCATGTACCGCGCAAATCATGTGATGCCGCGTGGCCTGTCGTAATCGGGATTCTCGAGAAAGATAAGATAACAGCGACAACAATACCGATCACAATGCCTGGAAATGCTTCTAATTTTGTAATTAAAGAGTTGTTTTTTCATTCTATCATGTTTGTTTAGCTATAAATTTATATTTTTGTGTTCTTCATACTGGTTTGGTCGGTATAATCCCAAAGTACCTGAACACTAAATAGGTGACACTAAACACTAAAATGACACTAAAAACGCTAAATGAATACTAAAACTTAGATATCAATACTTTTAGCAAATAAATAAAAACCATATAAACAGAAAACACGACGAAGGAAACCGACTCAGCGATGGTTAGACACGCACTACCTGAAGCCAAACTGCAAACAAAAGCGCGCGCGCTGTACGGCGTCTGTGCCGTGTGACGGGGAGAGTGTCTAGACACCGCGTCTATTGTTTCAAACAATGTAACGCGACAGCTATATTTTGACGCTTGACATAGGTCAATAACCCACACACATGGTTGACGCATACCGTTAGTGACATTGATCGGATTTAAAAGGAACTTAAATTTGCTATAGACGCAATTTTGTGTCGATGCGCCGTACCGCGTCTTTGCCGTTTGGAGATAGTTTGCCTATGCGCCATACGGCGTCTGTGACGTTATAAGGGTTAATATGCGAAGGAGAAGAACCATTTTTTCATAAAAGTTAATCAACATTTGAGTTATTAAATACAGTAATACATTTTATTATCTGTGTCAAATTGGTGAATCTTGATTTTTGTAAAAGAACAGAATAGGCATATACTAGATGATGAACACTTGAATATTGGATGACAACCAGAACTCTCAGATCTTCAAGGATTACTACTACCAGTATTAAATCCACACTAAACCGACAAGGATGATTGGAAGATGAATAAGTGTCAATGGAACACACAAAGTAAAACTGGATTTGAACTCAAGTAAGATCTACCCAATTTATGAATCCAAATCTTTCAAAATTCGAACCTATTTTGTATAAATTCAAATCTAACATGCACCACAACCTTTTCTATGTTGGATATAATTTTTTATGTGCCCATGGCAGTATAATTCACGAAACCCTGTATCATACATGTGACAAATAATCTCAATAATAATTGTAAATCAAACTTTTATTTATTCATATCAATAGCTAGTTAAGCAAGGGCAAAGAACGGGTTAATAAATAAATAAAGCAAAAGACAAATTAATAGTGCTTTGACAAATACAAGAGTGAGTGCATGTTCACAAGGCACAGCCATCAATTACCAGCAAGTGGAATAACAAGCAACTGCAAGTAAAATGACTATTTAATTGTATTTTATATATTTAATGTGGTGATGAGATGAAACAATAAGATGATTTTACAAGCTGCTGTATCTTATTACATGTAGAAACAATGTTTAATGCACAGGGTAAATGTTGCACCCCAGTCAGCCAACAATAACTGTGTACAAACCTGTGACTCTAATTTAAAATATTATAATTTTGAACCTCGTCCATTAACCCCTTAATGGCTTTTGCTGAGTTAATCCGTACAACAATCACCCGTTTTATCTTGATTCATGACGGGCTGGCTATTCCTTATCCCTAGAGTTTTAATTGTTTGGGTTTATTATGGATTAAATGGTTTGCTTAACCCTAGAACTGGCAATCGACATTATGAAGTGGATCTGAAACACACGTTTTGACAGTTCATATAGTACATAAATCAACACTACCACCATTATTTATATTTTTTACTAGAATGATCGTCTTCATCTAACCATTTTGAAAATTATTAATATATCATGGGTATGGTTAATTCTGTTGATTTTATAGCTTGTTATAGCTTTGTTTTAGACTATACTATGCTAAATTTTGGTATATTTTAGAAATATTTAGAGTAAAAATTTATATATTATGTTTTTAATTTTTGAAAATAATTGTAACCGTAGCAAAAAATTAGATTTAGTTCACCACTTATAAAAAATTAGAAATCGATTATTAATTAATTTATTGTTTTGTAATACATCTAATTTCCTAGATTTTGGTATGTCTCGGAAACATCATGTGAAAATCATATTTTTTGTAAATTTTTGAAAATAATCGTACTCATAGTAACAAATTTAGCTTTTCATGTACTATTTGTGGTTTTAACAGTACATTTAATTTTCATTCAAAAGAACCTGGATACCATTATATATTTTCTAGATCAACTGAAGAATAAATTGGCTAACTCAGATTCTAATATTTATAATATCATCACATTTTAACAGGCACAGTTCCACCACTTAAAATAAATTAGTGTAGTAATGTTTTTTATGGTTTATGCATGATGTTTTTATACCATAATATCTCTAAATGTTCCTGAAAAAATAAGGTATTACACATATAGGTTTAAAATAAAAATGTATTTTTTACAAAATGTTTAAGATACGGGTACAAAACACTCAAAATGTCTTGCCATCTGAAGGAAAAATGACTGCCAGTTTAAGGGTTAACCCTTAAAAGCTATTATTACGGTCTTGATCTGATAACGAATGACTATCAAAAGATAAAATAACACAACTCAAATGTTTTATTCTAGTAGTAGTAAAGACAAAATATGTAAAGCAAGTGTTTTGAGCCTGGAGCATATAAGAATATACTATTTATGTCAAATTCCATTCAAACTAACCACTGTTAATTTAAGGTGGCCCCTCCCGCCAGCTTTACCACAGACCAATTACTCTCGTATAAGTGTACCTTAGACAGCAACAATCCCTAACATCAGGTGTGGGGGACGAAACCCGCTACTTCAAGGCATATTCCTGCGCCCGAGAATAGGGCCATCCTGACTTGTTGTTTTGGATGAGCAGCTAGTTAACTTACAAGATTTCGTTATAGCCTGTTTCTCAATAAATCATGTGTAAAACCACTGCTGGTAATACATTTAGATGATGTGTAGTGCCCATCAAGCATTCTTGAAGTGTTATAAAACCTATGTCAAATTTAAAGAACAGTTAACAAAAAGTTGAGTAACAGGCTCCATCAGATTATACCTTGTAAGCAGTACCTTGCAAAGCACAATGTGAGCACTCTGAAACACCCTCTGTATTCTCCTGACCTGGAACCAACATTTTACCAAAACCACCTTGTTTCTGCAGAGACTATCATCACTTACAATTGGTTGCTTGTAAGTTATCAGTGATTGGTTGTGACTGTGGTCTTTAGTTCAGTTTATAATAATTAGTGAGTTTTAAAAATTATGTTTTAGAAATGGTGTTGCATTATTGGAGTTGACACACAACACGTTTGTCGAAATTTATGTATGATTATTCACATTAACCATACCAGGTGTTTCACGTAATGTACATGACAAATCCTCTTACATTATAATAAACATCCATACCCTTTTCCAGGTGTAAAAATGTAAGAATGTCCTATAGTTAATCCCTTTATTTGTGAAATAAATAATTTGTACATAAAAATCCATCTTATAATTTACATTACAATTTCACATCCTTTAACTGCCCTCAAATTATAAACTATTGTTACTGGGTTTCTTAAGCTTTCAGAAACCCATCTTTACCCATCTCTTATGTAGAATATAATACAATCAGTTGCGACTATTCAAAATATACAAATGAAATAATAGAAATTTATAAACTAACTGTTAATTGTCTAGTATCTTCATTTTTTTTAAGCATGCCATTTTAAAATTTAGATAGTTTTTAAAATGTAAAATAAAATTAAAGACACTTTTCTTTTGTATAAATTTTTTACCTACATTTATTTATTTATTTTCAGTAGAAATAAATTGCTCATTTAAAGAAGATAACTGTAATGCAGCTAATAAAGAAATCATATTACAAAACATTGTTTGAGATTTTTCACATTACACTTATATGGTGCACCATCAGTTTATCATAGAAAAAGAAAATGGTTTGGGGAATCACGACCCATAAAACCCAATTAAATCCACTTAACATCCAATTAATTAAACTTTGTTATGTAGCCCTCATATCCAATAAAACATGTGTTAATTATAGGTAAGTGATTTTAAGATTCAACGAAGCTTGCTGTGTATTATGAGCACTCCTCAAAATTTTAGATCAAGTAGGAAAGATCAGTCTGTTTCTTGCATGAACAGTAATATCTTACCTTTGAGGTTAAATTAATACAGCAGTCATCATTTAAAATCTCTTCAATATTTTTTGGTACTGTAGTTGGTAACACAGCAAAGTTAACAGCTCTGATTGCTTCTTCAAAGTTTTCTTCATCAACTGGGTTTCCATGTTCATCCCTTCTGATTTCTGAAAATAGAAGTTATGAAACAACTCTAAATAGTGAAATATGTATTCTTCAGATACAAGATAAAAATTAAATTTTGCCGCTCATGGACATAATTGGCGGTTTACACGACAACAAGGAGTGACTCACTCCACTGATTGGCTTTTTTGTTCAATATTGACATGTGACTACGCGGTTAAGTTATTTGTCACCACATGGTGCAGAATAAGACACTTTAGAGGTGGTTCCATTCTATTTTTGTTAGTTCATCAGTCAAGGGTTGGTTACCAATTGGACCCAAAATTTACAATATCAAAATTTCTCGGTCACAATTTTATGCACTACAGTTTTTTTATATCAAAGGTAAATTCTTCGGAAGATCTGTAATGACGGATTATATTCCCCCACGGGAATTGGCTGAGCGGTGGCGGCATTGGCGGCCCCTACCCCCTAACCTTACCCATCCTGAATATCCTGTCACTCCGGAAGCAGCGCTAATGTCATTATAGGTCTAAGTGAAATTTATAAGTTTCTTGTTCTAAGAGAGAGAGAAAAAACCCTTTGATCAAGTTAATAATTTGATAAACATTACTAACATTATGAAAGCTTGTCTAATCCCCTGTGTTAAATACTTACAGGGTGTAATCCACTTCCTAGTATGCTAAAAATTTAAAATTTGGTACAGTTGTAGATTAGACGATAGAAATACAATTATTGAAAGGATATACCTATCTCTTCAGACATGCGGCATTGCACAAAAGCTATCAACAATAATTTTAATTATTTAGGAGTCTTATTAAGGGTTTCATAAATAAAGTATAACATCACATTTTCACGATAAGTAATTTACATACTGCCGACAGATGCCATGTGTGAAAATAGGCAGCAGACTTGTGGCGATGCATGCAAATAAATACAGAACTGCAAGCAAAGTATTATTTTCAAAAAAAGGATAACTTGTTAATCAAGTAAAAATCCCGATCAGTAATTTGTGTAATGCCGATCAGACAATAATTAATAATACACCAAGTCTCAACAGATTGGATTCTCGAATCCCAATCTTTTTTTTTATTGATTGGATTCGAGATTCGGCTTTGACACATCACCAGAGCAAGAGCAATAATAAAATATAAATATATGAAATCACTATTATTTTCCGATTACTAATGATTTCTTCAGAGCAGGATAAAAAAAAGGGAGTACACAAAAAAAAGTAGGTTAAGTACTGCTGCAAAGTGTTACATATTAATATTAAAAACCAAACACTGAGATGTCTTGTCAGTTCTATTATTTAGTCAGTAAGTTCCATCCTTCTGAGATGAGGATTTTTTAGGGAGGACTACTTGGGTGGTTGTTATTGGTTAAGGAGAATGCTATAGGTGGAAGACAGTTGCCAAAAATCATTTCACCTTTTCTGATGATTTCTCTTAACGCCTCTTTCTCCTTGTAGGTTCTCGGCAGAGATCCACCATTTTCTTCCCTCCATCTGATCAGGCACTTGTAGAGAGGCACAAGATATGGAGTGTGAGAGTGGTCCTTGAGGTCCAACTCCTGCAGGTTTATGCTGTCCATGTACTGCCGCAGGGAGGGAAAGGGGGTGTCCAGCCGCAGGTCCGGCGTAATGTTATCTGGATGGGACTCTATCACAGTGTGTTCCTTCACTTGTACCCTGGCAGAGCCAATGAAACCATAGCTGCAGGCGACAATCAGAGGGATTCCAGCTGACCAGAGATGTTTTGAGAGGGGTACTAGAAGTCTGAAAAATGATTTTCAAATCAAATATCTATAAGCAAGTTTATCCACACTATTATAAATCCAGCCTTAAAGCTGGTTAATTAATTCTTGTCAAAGCTTAGATTTTGGGATTTTTCTTAGTCTTATTTAAACCTATGTTCCAAAAATAATGTTTGATGAATATAATTTTTCATAAATAACCACAAAATAAAATCAGTCCTTAAATAGTTAATATATTTTCTACAAGCTTACAAATGATACTCCATAAACAATATAATCTTAGATATATAATTTAATCATTTATTTCTCATTTCTTAGTAGGATAAATAAATAATCTCTGAGAGAAAGAGAGAGCGGAGGTATGGATTACATACCAGTCCCAGTTTTAAATCTATAGACTCAGTTTACAGATCTCCTTTTGTAATGCAGTTTCTCCTCAACATTCTACTTTGTTTTTTCCAATTGAGAGTCCCACACCACAAAAATCTCACCTTTTTTCGCTTCCTTTAACCCATAGGTGAAGACACACGTACTGATTGCCGAGCGGTCCCAGATTGAACATCGAGATACTCGTTAAGTGGCCGCTCTTTATTATTATGAGCTGTTGTAGCTATGAAAATATCTTACAGATATCATTGCTATGGTTTTACTGGTCCATCCATTAAGATAATATATTTATCGTCAATGACGAAATTGCAGAATAATTAAATTTGTAAAGAAACATATAAGCAGTATTGTTTTTGAAAAGGACATGGGCATTGTGATGGCGATCTCCTGATTTTTTAACAAAGATTGTATGATGCTTTACAGATCCTTGGTTTGAAATCATCTTGAATATGCCAATGTTGTCTGAAATAGGACACAGCTGCACATATATAGCAATCAAGTTTGTACAGAAGTAATTCTTTCCATGAATGGTCTGGAAGTGTTCATATATAAATGAAAAAAGGAGCTAAAAGCCAGTTATATTGTGGTAGACTTGTGTTTTAGAATTTCACATGATCACAATATGGTGTAATTATAGGGAAAAATGCATTGAGATCACAAAAACATTTGGCAATTTAAATATTTTTTATAACAAGTTTGGATGGAGTGTAAATATGACAAGTTAATTGTGATCGTATTTACTCCCACAATTAGGCCTAACTTGTTTTTAATAAGGCCAGATTTTTTCAAGTGTTGCAGGGCTGTTTTGACACTTTAGTATTTAAGACTTATATTGGTTGGGTGTTATAGAACACTCCAAGAACCGATAAAATGTACAGGAAAGTGGTGGAGGGGGGGGGGAGAAAATACCTCACTAAAACAAAACATAAATTCTTAAGATATTGTAGTGATTTTTAAAAATAATTTCACTACCTTATGAAATTTTATTTGGACTATGTTTGTTTTGTAGATAACACTTTCAGTTGCAATAATCTATATATTAGATATATATATATATATATATATTTTATTATTATTATATTAATCTGTAACATGTAAGACACATAACATGGGACTGAAAGAGTTTATTAAGATAATAAATTCATGTAATCTCTAATACCTGAAAAGGATAGTTTTAATGTCTCATCAGTAAGCACTGCAAATATTTCTTTACCTCACATAGCACATTTAACTAGAAACTACTACTGCATTTTATGATACATTTTTCTAATAGCACATTACATAAGCATTACAAAATGCCAAACTTTGAAGGTTTTAAATACACAAAACATTATTCTTTTAATAAACTTTACACATTACAGAGCAGTGATTAAATATTTTTTAAATCACAGTATAAATATTTTAATTAAACTAGAAATGAGTGATAAGTACAAAATTAAAAAAAGAAAGCGAGAAACATACAAATTTGACATTCAAAAATTAACACAATTGGCACATTTATAACTGAATAACTGATTACTGTAGAAATGTCAAACATAAGAAAATTATATCTTATACAGTGGGATTATAGTCCCCTATGTGCCAATTGTTAAAATATCACCTTTCAGTTATGCCGGTGGCAACAACAACACTGAAACCACTGAAGAAGTGGGGATTGTTCTCAAATAGCTGAAGAGGATTTTCATCAACATAATCTCCACGGACATCTGCATTCAGTTCCAGAAGCAGCTGAGTCGCTACTTCTGCCCGGGATTTTCCTATACTCTCCACATCCATGAAGAAACTGAAACATTCAAGTCAAAAATATAGTTTATTAGAGGTGGATTTTTAAATGGATGAGTTGAGCTTATTTATTACTGAGACTTGAAATACATCCTGAGAACATTAAAATTTGAAAGGTAGGAAGTTTAAAAAAGAATAATAACAAGTTTTTGGAAACTCATGTCCTTATATGTATATTTATATTGCTAGTAATTAAATCAAAATGATATGAATTAAAATAGTTTATTATGTTTGCTTTGTCTGTTATATAAATTAAAATTCATTGACATATTTGGCTGATATTTTATGAGCCAAATTTAAAGCATCTCTAACAGTTCTATAATTACTGGCACGGGAAGTTTAGTTCTTTCCTTTAATGTTTGGTCTTCTTTGAGACGTGATTCAATGATTTTGAGAGTTTCTGGAGTTGGTACATTTGTGAATAGACTTTCAACATCACAACTTATCGTTGGTTAGTTAATAATAGGTTAGTTATTTACCTGAAGAAGAGATCAGATTGCAGATCTCGAAACTTAGTGTTACTGATTTCTTGTTTCACTGAACGATGGCAAATGTCCAGAAAAATCCTTTCCTTCAAGATATTTATAAGATTAGTTTTAGAACCCATTTCGAACAAGATTCAAAATTATTTTCAGCTGTTTTTGATTAATTACACAATCTTATGGGATTTATACATGTCCACACCTTAAACTCCACTTGCGATAGAATCATGTTGTATACAGAGGTGTTTAGGCAATGTTATATATATATATCCCAACTTATCAAAATCAAAGAAGGTCAAAAGAGCATCTATGTGTTGGGTGTTTATAGACCACCATCTGGGAACTTGGATGAGGCAATCGATCACTTAACAGAGATCTTGAACACAATCCCCTTTCAACAAAGCATTATAATTGGCGACATAAACGTGGACAACCTAGTTCAAGACAGTCCCTGTTTGAAACTTTAATGACGCTCTTGCACAATATGGTGTTAGGAGATTATCACTGCCACCTACCAGAGTAACCAGCACTACATCAACATCAATTGACTGTGTCTGCTCCAAACATCCCTTTACCAGAAGTCACAGTAGATGTCTTGACCACAGGGCTTTCGGATCACAACGCACAGCTGTGTTCAACGAATCTGAAGAAATCACCTGTTCCCACAACTTATTCAATTAGAAGACATCTTAATAAAAATAACCTTGACAGCCTGAGTGACTACTTAAAGGGACTTAACTGGGGATTAGTGCTTAATGCACCAGCTGTTGGACACTGCTTTTAAAAATTTTAGCCAAATACTTAACTCTGCAATGAACCTAACATGTCCTTATAAAAAAAACCAAAGCAAAGCGTAATGCAAGAGCTTGTCACTTTAATGATCCAGAAGCTCAAAGACTGAAGACCGAGTTTTTAGAAGCTTAAATAGAGAAGAAACCACAGGTTGCGTAGCTGCTAAAACCCAAACAGCAGAAAAAGAAAAAAAGCCTATGATATGAGACTGAAATATCTAAAAAAGGCAAGCAATAGTAGGACCGCATAAGCAACTCAGAAAACAGGTCAAAAGCAGTCTGGGACACAATTAATAATGAACGCCATAAGAAGAAACAGGACACTCCACTTGAATTGACAGTCAATGGCAACAAATTAAACAATCCATTCGAAATAGCTGAGCAACCTAAATACTTATTTTACAAACTATAGCTGAGATAACACTAAAAGAAGCAGGTCAAACTTCAGATATCTCAAGGAAGCCTCAATGCACCACCCAATGCACCTGAATTTGTTATTCATAGCACTACACAGGGCAGAAGTTAAGGAAAAACCATCATGGCAATGAAAATCAAAAGCCATCAGCAGGCATATATGATGTCTCATCTATCTTACTTAAGCACTGTGTTGATGAAATTACACTGCCTCTGACTGATATTATGAACAAGTCCTTAGCTCAGGGTATTTTTCCAGCTGACCTCAAGATTGCCAAAATAATCCCTATTAAGAAACAACCACAAAGCACAGAAGCTGGCCACTTTAGACCAATATCTCTTGTATCAACCATCTCCAAGATATTTGAACAAATTGTTTTAACAAGATTAATAAACCCACCTCATGGACAATAATTTGCTCAGTAAACACCAGCACGGATTTTTATCCTCTAAATCTACAACCACAGCTATCACTGACTTCTTTGAGAATGTAATTGACCAAATTGAAACTGGATAAAATAGTATCTGCTATTTTCTTGGATCTAAGTAAAGCTTTCGACACACTGGGACATAATTTTACTTCTTACTAAGCTAATGACTTTAGGAATCCAAGGTAATGCAATAAACTGGTTCAATAGTTATTTGAAGAACAGGACTCAACTAGTAGAGCTGAAAATATACAGTTAATAACACAGTTTACCATGCTAGGTCAAAAACCCCTCAATATAACAAGAGGGGTCCCTCAAGGCTCAGTACTGGGTCCAGTATTGTATGTATTGGGTAACAAATGACCTCCCAGATTACCTAAAGGAGCAAGCCCACACCACAATGTACGCTGATGACACAGCTCTTATACTTGCTGAAAAAGGCCCTAATGATTTAGATTGTCAGGCCTTCATTGCTTTTCAATATGGCAAAGAAACAATATTGTCAAGAGAAACGATCTTGCACTAAATGACAGCAAAACTAAACAAATCCTGTTTACAAAGAGCTGCAAACTTAACCGAGGGGTTGCCAATGGTGGAAGTAGAGGACGAGACCAAATACCTGGGAGTGATCATTGACCAACATCTGTCCTGGACCCCTCATGTGGACATGGTGTGCAGGAAAACTGAGTACTGCCCTGTATGTTGTAAAAAGAATAAGGTCTGTTGCAGATCTGTCTACAACGTGCCAGGGTCGCTTATTTTGCCCTATTTTGAGTCTGTTGTGAGGTATGGTTTGATAATATGGGGAGGGTCCAAGTATAGGAAATATGACTAAAGTTCTAAAACTTCAAAAGAAAGCGGTAAGAATATTGGCAGGTCTAAATCATCTTGACTCGTGCAGAAGTGCTTTCAAAGACCTTGGAATTCAGACAGTGGTGGCTCTTTACATTCAACAAACCATTCTACATGTATTTAACACTGATTACAATAGACTGGGCGAAATTCATTCATATGGAAACCCGCAATGTGACAGACTTCGTCTTACAACCTCATCGACTCACCATGACTACCAAGAAGCCATCTTATGCAGGTGCAAAATTTTACAATCTCCTACCCAAGACACCTCAAAAGTATAACAAGAGAGTCAGCGTTGAAGAGGAATCTCAGTGCATGGCTTGCTGACAGGACTTTTTACTCCATCGAGGAATTTTTAAAAAATGGACATGACATTTTTATCTTGATCTATGTTTTAAACTAGATTAAAATTTTTATATACATATTGACACATATTCTGTACTCGATGTATATGAATAAAGTTCTCTTTGATTGATTGATTGATTGATTCCAAAACTTTTTTACTTTTCTGCAGGTCTATAAATAACAAAATTGTGTTTTTTTTTATTTGAACGGTTGTCATATTATACGAGATCTTGTATACAAAATCAACCTAGAAGTTAATTAAGGTTTCAGCATGAAATATATTGGCAGATACACATACATCAAAATATAATATTCTGAATATAATATGTTGATTTTAAAACAAGTTGATGAGCAGTTTCGCTCTTTCTCAAATTAAATCTTTTAATATTTTCATTGATATGCAATGCAACATTATTTATGCCTTTTAATTTATAACAGTTTTCAATTTTGTCCTGATTATGTTCCCTGGAATGTACAGTGAGGGGCTAGCTATCTCCATGAACAATACTAAACGGTGACCTGTCATTCTGATACGAAGAGGGTTAGAGGTTTGACCAATATATTGTTTATTACAATAATTGCAATTTATCTGATATATTATGTTGCTAGAATTACAATCAATAGTTCCTTAAATTGGATACGTTTTATTGGTTATGTTAGTGCTAAAATTTTGACTAGAGGACATAATTTTGCATGTACCACAACGTGGGTTATGACAGGGTTTACAACCGTTAAATTTTCCCCCCGATTTTTGTTTTTAAGATTGATTTGGACTAACATATTATTAAGATTTGACGGTCTTTTAATGATGACCCTAGGTGGTTTTGAAAATATATCTTTAATTTCCGATGATGATTGTAGAATATGAAAAGCAGTTTAAATTATAGGGTTTATTTTGTTAAGTCCAGGGTAGAATTTGGTAGTAAATTTAGGTTCATTTAAAGGAAAAGATTTGTTGCAATTAAAATTGTTTGTCCTATTAATTTAATTTTTTACTTGTTTGTCAGGATAATTGACATTTTTGAATGTGTTGGTTAATTTTTTAATATAATTTGTGAAATCAGACTCTATGCTACATAAATTCTTTGCTCGAACTTTTTTGAATATTTTTTTTACATGTGTAGGATGGCAGCTAGTAGTATAATTTAAGTATTTCATAGTGTTAGTATCTTTAATGTGAATTTTTGTTTTAAGAAAACCATCTTCTAAAAACACATCAATATCTAGGAAGGTAATGATTGTGTGGGAATACTTCCAAGTGAAATTTAATGTTGAAAATTTGTTCAGGACATATAGAAAATCTTTAAGGAAATCTTCACCATGTTGCCATACGAGGGGGTACAAAAAAAAAAAACCGGAATTATTTTATAAAAATTATATATTTTCAATTTTTTACAATACGACCTTATCTCCTTCAAAATAATCTCCATTACAACTAATACACTTGTCCCAACGGTATTTCCATTGATCAAAACATTTTTTGTAGTCATCTTTAGAAATGACTGCAAGCTCGAGCTTCGTTTTTTTCTTAACCTCTTCAAACGCTGTTAAATCGTTGACCTTTCAAGCCTCTTTTCATGTGTGGAAATAAAAAAAAGTCGCATGGAGCGAGGTCAGGCGAGTAAGGTGCGTGGGGCAGCGGAACCATGCCGTTTTTGGCTAAAAACTGCCTAACTGAGATGGCTGTGTGTGCCGGTGCGTTGTCGTGGTGGAAGAACCAGTCTCCAGTCTGCCACAAATCGGATCTTTTCTGGTGATCACTGTTGCGCAATCTTCTTAAAATCTCCAAATAAAATGTTTGGTTGACAGTTTGACCTGGAGGAACAAACTCAGAATGAACAATGCCTTTAGCATCAAAAAAGCAAATCAACATGGTTTTGATGTTTGATTTGACTTGCCGACATTTTTTTGGACGAGGTGAAGATGGCGACTTCCATTGGCTTGACTGTTGCTTCGTTTCTGGGTCATAACCATAGCACCATGACTTATCAACAGTAATTACCTTTTCCAGAAAATCGGGATCATTTTCGAGATGTTCTTTCAGAAGGCGGCAAGTTTCAACTCGATGTGCCTTTTGATGGTCAGTCAGAAGTCGAGGAACAAATTTGGCAGCAACCCTTTTCAGTCCTAAATCTCCTGTTAAAATTCGCTGAACCGAGCTCCAAGTTAACCCACTACTCTCTGATAGTTCCTCAATTGTCTGTCGACGGTCGGTGAGCACAAGTTCACGAATTTTCTCAACATTTTCGTCCGTTCGAGAGGTTGATGGACGTCCAGAACGAGGTTTGTCTTCAATCGACAAGTCGCCATTTTTAAATCGAGCGAACCACTCGTAGACCTGAGTTTTCCCCATAGCATCATCTTTGTAAGCTGTATTCAACATTAAAATAGTTTCTGCAGCATTTTTACCAAGTAAAAAACAAAATTTCACAGCTGCACGTTGTTCACTTCAACTTGCCATGACAAAAAACGAAACAAGAACAAAACAGGGTTAGCGAAAACAGTCACTACGAACGAACAGAATGCACTAGGACAACGGAACTGGGGTCACTGAGCTCGCAATGGGTTGCGCGACGCACGCCTAGCGGCAGGAATGTGTACTACACGCTGCCGGCTGCCAGCAATACAATTCCGGTTACTTTTGGGTACCCCCTCGTATTCTAGAAAATATCATCAATGTAACGATACCAGATCAGAGGAAGTTTATTTTGGGAATTTAAGAAATTTTGTTCAAATAAGCCCATAAAAGATTTGCATAAGAGGGTTCCCATGACTATACGGTTTGTTTGTAAATATAAATTATCTTTGAATTTAAAACAGTTCACTGTGAGGATAATCTCTATTAGTGTGAAAAGGAAAGGAGTAGAAGGCTTTGAATGTACAGATCTGGGATCAAGGAAATGTTTAGTTGTCTTCATCATGTGGGTTGTTTGTATACAGTGATGTGACATCAATAAATTGTGGCTGGGATTAAATTTTTTGGTAAAGATTGGGTAATTTAGGAGTTTAACAATAAAATCATAACATAAGATGGAAGTAGTTTCACAAAAGGCTGCAGTTGGTCTGTTAATGTAACGTGTGTGTGTGTGTTGTTTGTGTGTGTGTGTATACAGTATATATTTTCACTAGATTTGTATAAATGGCAATAGCCGAATTTAATTTCAATAAACATTGAAGCAAAAGAAATACTTGCTCCACTGGGACTTGAACACGGATCTCTCACTTGCCGGGCGAGTGTGCTACCACTACACCACAGAGCTCTTACTTTTTACGATTCAATTATATTGTACTTGGCCGTTTCTGTCAAATATGCGTTTAAATAACCAAACTAACAAATGATCGAAAGACCAAGTACCTGTCAAATGACTTTTATTTACATTCATTAAATTTGTTTAAATAGCAATAGCCGAATTAAATTCCAATCCACATCTTCAAGAAGATTAAATTATTTATAAACTAATACAGAGAGCTTTTAGTGTAGAAATGAATAGATTTAAGTTAGCATTAAGTAAATGTTTAAAAATGAATGCTTTCTAATGAATTGCTGTTGACGAATATTTAATATGTGATATTAATACCATGATTTTTAAAATTTTTAATTAATTATTTATTTATGCTTTTAAATATACTATTGTTTTAGGGTAAATGGTTAAATATTGCTGCTCTGTCTATTGCATGTCAATTGCTTAATGACAATAAAATATCTTAATCTTGAAACTGTGCATGAAGCTTCATTTCTATATGGGAAACACTGAGTTTGATTATGGCGCATATCACTCAATAGGATTTGGCTGAGCATTATCGAAAAATCTTTTTTTGGTTTTATGGGTAACCGTGATGGCAAGGAGAAAATACCAGAATAAATATGTTTCTTAATAAACTCAATATACTCATAAGAGATTTTAACATTTGAAATATTAACACATGTAGTCTAATTATCCAAACACATCCAATATAATTTTATGGTAACTTAGTGGGTAATTTTTATTATTTAAAGACTGATATTAAACTCAATTTAATGGAAAAAATTACAATGTATCATGTGGTTATACATTTTGATTCAGATTTCATCTGTAGATTTTGAATTTTCCAGGAAAATTAATTTCTACATAGACAAGAATGAATTCTTTGATATGGCATGATCACCTATGAAATTTGGCTGGTGTTACAACCTATCACTCAGTAGGCTGACACAGTTCCTCTTTTGTTTGCTGGGAGATGTAAATATTTCTTTGTCGTACGACTGTCTGTTGTTCTATCTGTCAGTAATGGAATAAGCTATAGGCTTGAAATTTTCCACTGAATCTTAGCAAAGCCTGTTATGAGAAGGCAAAACACAAAAAGACATACTCCTACCTTGTTTTAAAAAGCTTTGATCCAATCTCAACAATAAATACAAGAATTGTGTATGATTATTGTGTGTTTTTTTAATACTCCAACAATCACAAACATCTGAAAATCCATATACTGTATTGACAATTATTAAAGACTATTAAACAAAGTTTATTAAAGGGTATCAACTTACTTTGAACCCACATCCTCTTCAGATATGACCTTACCATCTACAATGGTAAATGCTCCAATGCCAGGAAGAACCAGGGACTTCAGTATTTCTGTTCCCATTCCACATGCATTGATGAGACAAACGTGTGCCGATTCTAGTGCTGATTGCCCGTGGTCTCCCCACAATCTGTAAAATTAATTATGATATCTGACAATATACTTGTTACAAAAAAATGGAGAACAATTGAAAACTAGAGGAAGAGGTAGGTCAACCCCAATAGTCAATGTGTTAAATCTCTATACAATGACTGTTCAAGTATAATATGAGGCATATCCAAAAAGTAAGTGTACTGAGGCTCTCATGCCAGAAGAATATTTATTTTGTTGCATTGCCGTTTATGCATTCCTTCCCTCCGCAATCAGGCCAGTTCAAGATCAATACATTGAGAACTTTCTAAGCTACAATACGTTTTTTGAAATATGTCAATCCAATTTCCCCCAAGTGCGAAATACATAGCGTCGTCCGTTATCTTTTTTGGAAGGGAAATACTCTGGTTGATGATTATAATGAGGTAAATATTGCATATGGTGGTAAAGCTATGAATTGTAAGTTTGTTGGTCTAGCAAGTTTTAAAATGGTCGAAAGTCTGTGCATGATAATCAGAGGAGCAGAAAACCTTCAATTGTGACAGAAATTATTAAAAAAGAACTCCATAACGATCGCAGTTTGACTGTGGATGCAGTATTTCCACAAATCTCCAGATCTCTGCTACATGAAACAATCATAGAATCCCTCGGATATCTTAAAATTTGCGGCAGGTGTGTAGCATAAGTTCATAGATTAACACAAGTTGAGTGAATCGAGTGGGAGGCTGGGCAAGAGTTTTGCATAGTTCAGTTTTCTTGATAGAAAATAAATGTGATGTCTCAATTAAAATTTAAAATGTGAGCAATTTAAAGTCACGTAAGTCATGTCTTTCTTTTTGTAGAGAGGGGAAGAGACAAGAGCCTCTGCACATAGTCCTAAAAGGAAATTTGCACCTCTCTTGTTTATGTATCTGAAACTCAGAATCTGAAACTTTAACAGAAGCCAATCAAATTTGAGGGCTCCCTTTCTCTGATATTCTTGGGACTGAGAAAATACACTCCTAGGAATTTTTTTCCTAATTTTAGATATGGCAGGACAGTTTATCCATGTATGTTCTGCTGATTCTTCTTCTTCTCTGCAGAGTCTGCATTCATCAGTCTGGCTCAGACCCACCTTCATCAGATGTTTCCTAAGTGAGCTATGTCCTGTCAACATCCCTAATATCAATCGTATTTCCTCCTTACTTTGTTCTAGGAGAGCTGACCTCCCTTTAGCATAAAGAGAGATGCTTAAGGGATTAACATTTTAGATTGTCTACGTCTAGAGGCCCTTCTCCAGTTTTAGGATATAATCCTCTTTTACCAATCTTTTACTAGAGGTTTGCTATAGGAAAAACTACTCCACAGCCTGGTTCTGGCCCTACCATGAGGGTTTCTGTACCTATTTTGGCAAGTGTATCTGCTTTTTCGTTTCCCTGAATGCCCTCGTGGCCCAGCACCCAACCGACTGTAACTTTGTTCCTCTCTGCCAGTTCCACTAGAACATTCTAACATTCCCATACTGCTTTAGAGTCAAAGGTGCAAGTGTCAAGTGCCTTTAGTGCAGCCTGACGATCTGAGAGAATTAAGTATTCTGACCCTTTTGGCCTCATTTGTATAAGTCTTCTGGCGCATGATTCAATTGCCATGACTTCCACTTGGAAGTGTTTTGACAGGGGCACTGTTAAGTTTACTCCTGGCCCATGTATACTAAATCCTGCCCTAGAGTCAAGGCGTGATCCTTCTGTATAATACTACATGATTCCTTTAGTATGGTTGGCCTTCTTCTTACTCCATTTTTCTCTATTCTCAATAGAGACTAGATATGGTTTTTAAAAGGAGTATTTCTTAACTACCTCTGTGATACTTTGGTTATTATTACAGCCTCAGGAAATTCATCATATGTATTTCTGAGAAAGTATTTACTCAGAAGCTTTATTGCACTAAATGCGGCTGTATTCTTCACCTCCTGCCCCAGAGGAGTGTAACTCAGAACAGCTTCAAGTGCCAAAGTTGGACAGGAGCTCATTGCCCCTATGATGCTTACGTAAGCTGGCCTTTGAAGACTCTGTAACCTCTTGACAGCTGTTTTTTTTTTCTACTTTTGGCTACCTCACTAAAGCAGCATATGTGACTATTGTTTTTATTATGGCTTTGTATATCCAATAAACCATGTTGGATTTTAGTTTCCATTTAAATCCAGTCTTTTACAGGCCCCAAGAGTCTTTGTCGCTTTGGATATTGTTTTCCATATATGGATTCCATGTTAGCTTTTTATCTAGAACTACTCCTAGATACCTGACTCCGTCGGAATGTTTCATTGTAGCATCTTCCAGAACAGGTTGTGCAAGCTGGAATTTTCATTTTCTGGTTAAGGTTATCATACTTGTTTTTGATGGTTAATCTGTAGATCTTCCCCATGACACCAGTTGCTTATAAAGCTTAGAGCTTCTTGAGTGAGGCGTTTCAATGTGCCTTTATGATTTCCCTTGATCATGAGCATTAGGTTGTCTGTGTAGCATTGTAGACATATTCCCCTTCCTTCTGCTTTTATAATCAACCACCATTGTCCACATGAGGGAAAACAGAATCCCTCCCTGGGGGCATCCTTTCCTGGTTATGATTATGACTGATAAATTTCAAAAATTTGCTATTACTTGTCAGCTTTTTAGGAGGACTATTATCCACTTGACAGCGTCTAGAGAAATGTTTGAATTGGATGAAAAGCAGTTTTTCAAGACAACGCAAATATTCATTGACTTGTGTAAATTTTGTGTATGGTATTCACCCTTGTTTCAAACTAACCAAACACAAAGTTTTGACCAGAAATAGTGTTTCATAATTCAGATTTTAATATTTCAAAAATTGTTGAATATTATTGATGTATTGATTATGGGTTGAGACTCTTGGATCCCAAGTATTTTTATTCTAACTCCTCACACATCGTCATGAATGTGTTAAACACAGTAAGTAAGCAGAAATGAAAACAGAACAAACTGTTTAGCTAACATAATGTGATGTCACTAATCGCTGTAGCCATAGTCCAAGTGATTCAAATATACGCTGCGCATTACTCGTCGACTGGTAAGATGAGTGATGAGAGCTTTAAAATACACCGTATATGAGAAATACTCTAGTACAAAGGTGACACTGACACAGATACACATCGCTAGTCTATTTTAACATGACAAATGTGGGTTGCCAGTTTATGAGAAATAAACAGGTCAACATAATATAATCAAGAATTATAAATTTGTGTTGCTGATCTACAATGATGAAAAAACTTAACATTACGGTAGCGACCATGTTAAAGAAACAAACTTAAACAGTTGATTTCAGATTACACTTACAATCCCATCTGATGGTACTGCAAAGTAACTGAAATTTTCAAAGATTTTAACTGAATTAGTGCTCTATAGTAGGCCTAACTTAATTTTTATTTTAACTTTAGTCTATAAATGTAGGGTCGAAATAAACATATTTATATTTTGTGATGTTTAGTCAAATAAATACAGGGTGGAAAAAAAGTATGGAAACGCTTTCACTAATTTTGTATGGCTTCACTTATACAAATTAAATTTTGTACATCACCACTTGAATTAAGAACCTAGTTTTTGAGACCAGTGGGGACATTTTATCTTTTCAGGGGGACGGCCCGTGAGGAGTCGGCCGAAAATCTTAAATGTATGCATAGGCCGAGTTTGGTATCAAATTAAAGGTCTAGTAAAGAGAAACTCATTACCGCAAACCGCACTTAAAAAGGTTGACCCTATCCAGAGTACGGGCCGTATGAATTTCATGACAAAGAAATTTAGTAATTTTATCTTGTGAAGTAACTAATTTACTTTCAGTAGTATGTTTTATGTCGGTTATGTAAATTTGAAAAACAATTTCCAACAAAAAATTATTTTTTTACCTCTACATTTGTTGGATAACAGTAAATAGGGGTTTTCCTGTCTTGTCATCAAGAAACTGAGAGTATTCAATAATACCACCCTAACTCCTTATCAACATGAGGTCAAGGGTCCAGTCCCTCCAGCCCTTTTATCTCAGGCAAACATAAACTGGTTTAGGCAATACAAACAGTAATGTCACAGCAAAACTTCACAGTTTTGTATTTTTAATATCAGCTTGGTTTTTAGTCTACGTTATAATTTCGTCCACGTAAGATAAAGTTGAAAGTCTTCACTAGAAGGTACTGCGATAGTTATAATTTTTTTTTACTTAAGTGTTTACATTTTATTCTAATAGTTTTAAAAGCAATGTCACTTAGTGAGTTTGAGAGAATCACGCTGCTTATGATGCGTGGGTATGGATATCTAGTTCGTCCCTATGAAGAAACAGCGCATTTGTTTAATGACACTTTTCTTGATAGACCCCCAATTAGTAAGTCAACAGTGTTTAAGACAGTAAAAAGATTTGAAGAAACTAGAACAGTCAAAGATCGCGAAAGAAGTGGCAGGCCTAAATCGGCAACAAATGAACAAAAATCTTTGGATGTACTCCAAACATTTGTTGAAAATCCCAGCACCTCGGCCAGAGTGGCTGCAGAAGATCTTGATATGAGCCATACCTCAGTGTTGAATGTTTTACACAAAAACAAGTATCACCCTTTTAAAGTAACCCTAACCCAAGAACTTGCAGAGGATGATTTTGATCGAAGGACTGAATTTTGCGAAATAATGATGAGAAAGTGTGACGAAATTCAAAATTGTTTAAGTTCGATATTGTTTTCAGATGAAGCTACATTCTTTGTTACTGGACAAGTTAATAGGCATAATTGCCGTTACTGGGCCGACTATAATCCACACTGGATGATAGAAGGCCACACACAAAGGCCTCAGAAAGTGAATATGTGGGCTGGAATAATAAACAATAACATTGTAGACCGTTTGTGATAGATGGAAATCTAACAGGCGAAATTTATTTCAATATGTTGACAAATAACATTTTGCCATCAGTGCGTGCTCTTCTTGGGGAAAATTTTAATGCAGTATGGTTTCAGCAAGATGGAGCACCGCCCCATTACTATTTGCGGGTGCGCAATCTGTTAGATGAAGTGTTTCCTAACCGTTGGATTGGTCGCAGGGGTAACGTTGAGTGGCCGGCTAGGTCACCGGATCTTAATCCACTAGATTTCTTTTTGTGGGGCTTCTTAAAAGATAATGTGTATAAAACTAAACCAGCCAACATTGAGGAGCTGACAAATCGTTTATTAGAAGAAGCTAGAAGAATTACACCCGAGATGCTTCAAAATGTGACTGCAGTAGGTTTTTATAATAGACTAGCTCATTGCCAACAAGTGTTCGGAGAGCAGTTTGAGCACCTCATTTAAAAGGTATGGTTATTTTTTGTAATACATAGATAATTTTTAATTTAATTCTTTTGGATAATTGTGTTCCATAAAGTGTCATTTTCAGTCAGAACAGTTTACTTGAGACTGTGGAATTGCGGAGAAATAATAATTAATCAAACGTTACTTATGAAATTCAAACGGCCTGTACTCTGGATAGGGTCAACCTTTTTAAGTGCGGTTTGCGGTAATGAGATTCTCTTTACTAGACCTTTAATTTGATACCAAACTCGGCCTATGCTTACATTTAAGATTTTCGTCCGACTCCTCACGGGCCGTCCCCCTGAAAAGATAAAATGTCCCCACTGGTCTCAAAAACTAGGTTCTTAATACAAGTGGTGATGTACAAAATTTAATTTGTATAAATGAAGCCATACAAAATTAGTGAAAGCGTTTCCATACTTTTTTTCCACCCTGTATAGTTTTAAAAACTTATTTGACAGATAAATAATAAATTAAACAAAAAATCTGTACGACAAATATGACCTAATTAGCCAAGTCGTCTAATCATGTTATTACCATCCAGCCTGTTCCTTTGTAGCCTGTCTCTTTTTGATGACACAACTACATCTAACATGTCTGGCCAGTTCTTTGCATCAAAAAGAGTTCCACAGGGGACATATGTAACTATAGGTATATTGCTATTTTATCTCTTACCAAATATTTTTGAAAATCTGGTCCTCATATGGACACATTTGCAGGACTGCAATTGGACATCTCAGAACTCGATTTTTGAAAGAAGTTTGATTGAGTGCACCATTATCTTTTAGTCCAAAAGCTTGATACATACGGCTTTGTTGGTCCCGTGCTACGGTGGTTCTCCAGTTACATCCAGGGTAGAAGACATCAAGTGCGGTTCTGTTAAGCTTTATCCCAAGAATTTGTTGTTACCTCTAGGGTTCCTCAGGGCTCCCATTTAGGACCAAAATTTTTCAATATATATGTCAACAATATTACAGTTCAAGTAAACACTGCTACTCTACTCTTTGCTGATGACCTAAAGATCTACAGAAAAATTACTAATATTCAGAATGCACTTGCTCTTCAAGAGGACCTAAACTCTGTGAACAAGTGGTGCAAGACTAATAAAACTATGGCTCTAAATGAGGAAAAGTGTGTCGTAATAACCTTCCATTGGAAAAATTACTCCACTCCTGTTTGACTACTCATTAGAGGGTAGGAAAATTGCCAAAACGCTCTCTGTTGAAGACCTGGGAGTGACCTTTACTTCATTTCTTACTTGGGATGTACAAGTCCGCAACATGTGCAATGGGGCTGTTTGGATATTGGGTCTTATTTAAAGATTCCTACGATGCCTTAATGACATTCAGTCTCTTAAACTTCTCTACTGTGCCCTAGTATGACCACATCTAAAAAATTACGCTGTCATCTGGTCACCCGACCAACTTTATCTAAAGGCTACAATCGAGAGGATCCAACAGAGCTTTTGGGGATTGGCCGATATGGTACTCTACTCAGCTACAGATTCCTCGATGTTCCAACCCAGGAGGTAGCAATACTTCATGAACTTCCATCCTTGAAGCCAGACGTGTTACCCTCCTAGGACATCCTCTTTCTGTACCGCCTTGTCAATTTTGAACTTAACTACTTTGAGCTTCTGGAACGCTTCAACTTCAGAGTAACTAGTGGCATGAGATCTTTTACCCTGTTTGCCAAACCTATAGCTTCTACCTCCTACATTGCCAATTCCACCCTACTGAGGATTCCGCATCATGGGAACATCACACTCTCTAACCTTGACACCTACTCTATTTCTTCGTCTAATCTATAAAACAAACCAAATCTATTATTAAACTAATTTAACAAGTGAGAAAACTAATCCAACCATTAGTTTTGGTACTTTTTTTAATTTTAAGTTTTACGCAACTGTTATGCTATGAAAATGTGTATTTGAACTGTACTAGGTGAAAGACCATGAAAATCTAAGCAACTTAGCTTACATAAATAATATTGTTATTTGCAGGAATGTTTATATGATGCTGTTGTGTAAGCTAAAATAAATTTTTCTTTAAATTTCAAGTGTACGGGAAAGCCATTATAAAATAACAATTTGATTAATTTTCTTATTTCATTTACTGTTTCATTTTTGGAGAAACTATGTCAGATTTATGACGAAGAACAAGATCCTCCTCGTAGTAAAACTTCGGAGAAAGAACAAAATTTTGCAACTTTTATTATTGATATTACCATTTGAAACCAATTGAATAGATAACGCTATACAGTTAGATGGCTGAAATAAAGTTGTTGAAAAGTGGTTATAGAGGTTGAGGAGCAGAATACCGGCAAACTCTCTACGCATAATTTTTGTGATTTTTTACTGCAGAGAAGTGCGCCTGTCTGGAGAAAATCCTTTTCTTCATTTCAAAATAGTGCTTGTTCATCGGGCAAAAGTGAATTTCTGCTATTTGTGCAAGCTGTATGTATTTTAAAGTATCTCTGACATGTAAGTCTAGGTTAAAGTTGGTTTTGTTATTTTTCATGCTATTGTTCAATTGTTTTTGTTATTATAATGTGTTATTTTTGTTGTTAATACACTATAATTCTTGTTGTACAAGTATTATATAATATAAAAATTTGATAATATACCAAATCGTTCGATAATAATAATTGAATAATGGGTGTAGGGTGTCGCTTATTAACACTTTGAGTGCCACGGGTCGATTACAGTCGGCCCGCTGAGTATGTTTGAAAAGTGCCAAGGGCCAATTAGATCGGCTTTTTGAATATTTATTATTCTGTTACTAATTTTAGACATATGGCATCGTACTTAATCTCAAATTACAGCTAATTAAGTGTAAAACAAATACACATATCTATAGTTTTTATTTCATAGTATTCGTTGTTGTATCTCAAAGGCAGTGGCAGTGAGCTTGCCACGTGTGTAACTAAATGTTAACTTTTGTAATGACTTGCTTTTGGAAATAGTATAAGGTATATATACTTCACTGAATAAGAATAACTGACATACGACTACTAGAAGCCTACTTTCTGCGTGATTGATCATTATTTATTTTGAAATCACATCTGAAGCAAACTGAAAAAAATATGGTGAGTCTTATTTTGTAATGTAAAGTAATGTAAGTTTAATTAATTTTACAAAACTATGTACTGTGAATGATTTTGAAAAATGTTTTTTCTCATTGTATATATATCAAATCAAATAAAAAAAGAATTTCCATCTTGATATAATTTCATACAATTAGTAAAAGCTATTTGCCAAATATGAGAGTCGACTTCTATATAGGTGCAGATTCGCGCACTAAGACAAAAAATTCAAAATTCAGTTATACAAGTACCTACTTTTTTCAAATATGGTATATTTGTTCCTATTTATATATATAAAATAATATAAAAGGTGCATAAAAATAAATAAACCACATAACATTAAAATGTTCGTACTTCAAAATTGAAAAAGATATTTTAAACAAAGAATTTTAAAATTATTTTTGGTATTTAAAAATGTTTACAGGTGCTATCATTCAAATATACATTTTGATTTATAGGCCAGTTTGCTCCTTACATATTACAACATTAAATCATCATGTTATGTTTATTTTTGATAAGGTTATAAATTATTTAGCAGAACACTCTGCAAACACCAAAAGAGTGCTTGGCACTGAGAGAAGTAAACTGTCAATAATGCTTGAGACTGGCAGCACCACCTCGTCAAAAGTGCTTGGCTCTCAAAATGTTAAAGTCTCCCTTCAACTGTTTTTGTTATATCAAAAAAAGTAATTTAATGTTAGGCTGAATAAAATAACAATCGGTTACTTGTTACTATCTTACTTATTTATTCACGGCAAACTCATTACATACATAATTACAAAATATGATAGTACAGCTGAAATAGATGTTTGAATATTGAATTAAAACTAAGATCAATAAAAATTTAGTGATATATAAATTAGATAATATGGTTACTAAACGATGATAATTATGTACAACAATTAATAATAACATAACAATATAAGAACCATTAAAATAATCACAATGAAATAAAAAGTATAATAGTAACGATTGACTTATAACAGTTGATACAATTTTAATAACAATGACAATAACAAGATAATAACAATTGATGTTAAGAACTACATCCTATGTTTAAAAAATGGCTAGACCTTAATTAACAATAGTTAATCAATAGCGATGGCACATGCAAGAATTGTAATGAAACCTGTGACTATAAAAGTGACTATGTAGGACAAAGCTGTTCAAAGGTGGCCAATGAAGATCTCTTAAAGGAAGCGATGCCATCATAGAAGAAGTCAACATCCCCTGCAAAAGATTCCAAAGTCTGCATTTGGTTGATCGTGGAGTTCATCTCGTAATTAGTGGCATGATGTAGGCATTCAAACAGGTCCTGCGATCTTATGCTGGATGGTATACGAAGATTGATCACACCGGGGATTTCCAGGCTGTCAACCTGGCCATCCGATACAGGAAGAAAATAACCCTGACACCGAGAGTCCCCAATCCGAGTAGAGTAGCAATGTCATTGAGAGGAACATCCTAGTATCCAAATCCAAACTTCAGCCCAACCAGATGAAGAAATCTTCTCTGAATAAGGTCCATGTCATCCATTAGGTATTCTTGATGGAGTGACTATGGAATACTGTAGTACTCAAGATGAGGCCTGACGTAAGCACAATATCGAAGAGCATAGAGACAAAGTAAATTCATTGAGAAGTGGAAGACTTTACCGAGACTACGGGAAGGAAAAGTACAAGCATGCTCAACATGAAGAGCTGGACTTTAGGGTAGAGGAAAGAACAACCCCAAGGTCCTCAACTATCAGATGCCTTTTTAACTTCTCTGCGTGCAGTGTGTAATCAAAAGGAACTGGTTGATGAGATCTGTTACACACTTGTCAGCGGATCATGCAGTTATCCACATAACGTGCTTTGATAGCTTGCAGGCTCTCTTGTAGAAGGTGGCAGTCGTTAACTAAAGAGACTGAACTGTACAGCTTGATATTATTGGCAAACAATAAGTGGTTAACTATAACCCTTTAAGAAGTGTGTGTAAACACTACATAATGAGTAAGGACGTCATATGACGTATATTCTTATAGTGGCCCAAAGGAGTATGGACGTCATATGACGTTTAGCCTCTGTATTTTTGTATTATCGTAAGTGCATTGCTATTACTGATTGCCTTTAGGTAGATTAGTCTGTAAAGCGGTTCCATCTATCAGCAACATACTTAATTTCCTTCTTTGTGCTTGCATTCACTTGTAATCTGATTTTACCACCAGACCGCAGTAGACACTTGGTAGAAGCCACCGACTGAAGCCACCGATCGCGTGCGCATCGCTTTGCTGTCAGAATATGCCGCTACATTATACCAGCCATTCCTTGGATACTGCATACTGTGGCCATATTTGTCTTGTGAGAGTGACATATTTGTTAAACAACCATCTAGTTTATTACTGTGGTCCAAATGGCAGACAATACTGATTGAGTCTGCCGTAGTGAGGAAATAAGACATTTGATTTTGAAAAAGTACTGAAATATTGACTTGTAGAACACGCAGTCCTTTTTTATTAAGCTTTCAAATGTAAATAAACATTTTTTAAGAGATTTTAATTTTTTACTCCTTTTGGTATTTTTTGGATTTTATCCATTACTATTTTAGACTATGAAAGGAAGACGTCATATGACATCCATACTCCTTAAAGGGTTAATAACTTCAGAGATGTCATTTACAAACAGGTTTAAGAGTGTAGGACCAAGACGGGAGCACCAGATGTAGCAACAAAGTTCCTGGAGAATGCACCATCAAAACGAACACAAAGCTGACAGTTCCGCAGATAGCTCCCAAACCATTCCAAGAGGGTCCCATATACTCCATAAGATTGTACCTTCATCAAAAGATGCGGATGGCTGACCCCATTGAATGCTTTCAAGAAATTAAGGTAGCTTAAACAGCATCAGTCAAGGCTCGATTTGTAACCCTCCAAGTGGTAATTAAATCATTTTAAAGTGCTTGGCTGTTTTGAAGCAAAATACATGGTTTCTTAAAAGCCACTTTTTAGATACAAATATACATTCAAAAATCATGTGTTATATATCATTCTTTTCGGAAAAACATGCTTCAGAAAATAAAGATAATTCAAAACAATTACCACTTTTCTCTAAAAATAGTCTTGATAAATAGTAGATAATTTGTTTTTCTTTTTGTTTTTTTTTAGATGGTGAGGTTGTAAATGCGTTTTAAAACATGGTTATAAATATTTAAAAATATACAAATTGTTTCAAATTTCATTGTGAACAATAAAAATGTCACTTCAAAGTCTTTTGAACAAAAACTACACACACAAAATATAAAAACTAAAAAAATGTTCCGCACACTAAAATTTGCACAATGGACACATTCAAAGTAAACACTTCTCAAACAATATTGGTTTTAATGTACATATAACCTCACAAAAGCTAAATGTCTGTTATAATAATTATGAATAGTAAAAAAATATTATGGTCCTTTTGTTTATACACACATTTACATTTGACTAAAGAAACTTAATCAGTCAGATTCTGATTGCTGCGCTACCCTCTTTCTTCTGCCTCCCCCTACAGGCCTCCTGAAGTGCTCTAAGGCACTGTAGCAACTCATAATAAAATAAAAAATACACACACAAGAAGCAAGAATCTATCGCACAGTGAATAATAACACAAATCAAAGCAATACGTCGCGGCCCGAACGATAACTAACCTAGACGAAAACTACAACAAAGTACAGCGTGGCAACAGCTGACAAAATCAGCTAACTGTTATTTTCATTCTACTCAAAGGCTTACAAAATAGACCAGTGCGTAAAGAAATCTCTCCTACGTTGTACTATGAAAATTACGGAATAATTAAATAAACTGTTTTACGGCAATTTAACAAAAACGAACATATTGCACAGTGTGATAGTAGCGCTTGGAGGGTTAAAGGATGATATTATCTCATTCTGAAAAGCGACCAGATTTTATAGTAGATAATTTGGGCATTTTTAAGGATAAACATATCTGACAGCTTGTGACACAAATAATGCATGTTCATTGCTATTGCACTTGAAGCCATTACTCAAATAGACTACCATACAAATGATTTTACTTTCTTTGGTTTATTTTGAACATTATACTTATTCAATGCATTAAAAAGATAGGGCAATAATTGCTACTAACTATAATAATGTTTTTGTATAGGTATGTTTTGTTAGGTAGACTATTTCTAATCAATAACATTTAGTTCCCTGATTCCATGGTGGTGGTAACGCTTACTATATTACAGCCGATTCTTAATTACACTAATAACTTATTTATTTTGACAGTAGGAAACTTACCTAAGTTGTCTATCGTATTTCTTCGTTTTCTCATTCTGCTCTGGAGATTTTGGAGCAGGCGACGCCATGTATATTGAATTAAAAGAATTACTTTGAAAAGCTATAAATCTTCCTTTCCTTTAAATCAACTGTAATCGTGCATTTATTCAGGTCCTTATTTGATGATAGCGTTGATGTTATCAACTTTAAATCAAAACAAAATATACACCACAGAAGTTTCTAGGTTATGTGCACATCTGACACTGAAAGAATAATGCTTGCTTATTGCCATTCATTGCTAAGCCAGGCTTCAAGCAGCTTGCAGGAGCTTCACAAAACCTCTTTCATTAAAAAAAAGCAGAATAGTTTTACTACTGAACAGCTGACATAATCAGTACCGTACTGCTTAGCTACAAGTCATGTTATCAACCAATACTTCTTTACAAGCAGAGTATAGCTTACTTTAATTTTAGACAAGCCTAAAGAATCTGTTGAAAAGGATCCACAGAATGTCAAATTATGATTTCAAACAAAATTCATTAAATTTGGAATAATTGCAATAGGATCTAATTAATTTTACTACGAAGAACTGATTTAGTATAGACAAAGGAACGCGTAAAAAAGTTGCTTTGCTTGTATTTGTATGGGTTTGGTCTACTACGTCCTCTCCCCTCTTCACTTCACTCCTTTGGCATGGTGATGGTGCTGATGATGATGTGATGGTTGGGAGGGGAGGAGTGGATTTGGATTGAAAAGAAGTGAAGTGAGGAAGTCTATGCAGGTCTGGTGGTCGTGTTTCATCTGGTAAGATATTTTATGATAATTTGAAACACTTTTGAAATGCATATATATTTTATCTTGAACGTATATAATCTAATTATTTAAAATGGTCTTTTAGTTACTGACAATAATTAAGAGGTTGTAGTAATGATATTTGTTGATTTACTTTACTTAGTTTTCTCTACAGTTAACAATTGATCCATAGCCTAGTCTGAGTAATCTCAAGCAAATAAGTTTATACCTGAATCTATTATGTTCATTAAAAGTTCTATTTTTATTTACCCTACCTTGTTCCTGAAATCACAAGTACCTATTCCTGTGTAGGTTGTTTTGCTAGACAACTCAAATTTATTTAAAGCAATCAGTAGGCTATTGACAAAGCTTAATAGGAGATATTTGTTGAAGAATAAAGAGGAAGTCACAAGCCAATAAGTTCTTTATCCAAATTTCAGCAACATTTCAAATGAGGGGATTTATTTTAAGCCGATGGTGTTTTTTTTATGGTAACAAACTTTTTCGAGGAGACATTCCAAGCCTATTTTAAAAATTTTATTGATCTTCCTGTGAATTAAAACAGTGTAAACAAGAGTCACAGTCTTAACTCTATCCCTAAGCCATAGTTATGTTGGAAAAATTATCTTGAATTAGTTTAAAACTAGAAATGATATGAAGATCTTAAGATTTAGCCTGTTTAATAGGCCATGTATGATTGGTATCAGTGAAGTTGAAAGGTGAAGTTTCCGACATTATTAATGTATTCTGCCCATCCTGAACAACCTATATGTATATGGTTTCAGAGGGTGCAAATCATAAATAACTATCTTTTGTAATAAATGAAATGGAAATATAATTTTTTGGGTCCATGTGTGTACTGTGCTTCTTGTTATCTATAATTTTAAGCGTTATCTATAATTTTAATACCTTATATGAGTGTTCTGTGGTCAGAAGAGCTTAGTACCAACAACCGTCCCGTGCATACTGTCTTTTGGTTAAACATGACATCCATTACTGTGGTGTGTTAACTCTAATACTGTCAAACATTTTTGAAAGTTATTTATGTGTTTGATTGTGGATTACATGAATAGGTTAAATATTAGGAAATAAATTTTTACCTTTTTTATTCTATTTTCTAACAACGACATCTACAAGTATACAATTAATATAACAACAATAATTAACTATATATGAAGAAGAACAACAACAAATAATAATAAACATAGCAATAGAGTAACAGCAATAATTAACAATAAATAACAAACTATGAAATAATTAACAATAAATAGCAAACAATGGTTTAACCCTAGAACACTACCGTGCGTAAGTTTTACGTATATGCGTTATGTTTATAGTCACAACCCACTCTCCCCGCCCCCACCCTTCCGGTTTAGCTTTGAGCAGTGCTTCTACTGATCAATGGTCGTTCGGCCTCCGATGTGTAAGGGTGTGTGTATTTCTTTTTCTTATCTCAATATTGATTTTTATTTAGGCTGTGCGTCAATTTTACGTAGCGGTAGTATTGCTTGATAAACAAAATACGTATATTATACGTATAGGTACGTATATTATACGTATAGGTATAGATAAGTGTGTATAGTAAAATAAGTAAGTAAACCTAATTTAGGTTTTTTTTGGTAAAAAAAAGTCTTGGGAGTTAGTAGACTAAACTTGTGTTTTGGCACTCCGGCTCTTAATGTTACATTTACCATATAGTTTATTAAATAAGGATGGGTTCTCTACAACACAACACATCTCACAGTACTGCTAGCGAACCCGGTTTTTATCACTAGTAAAATAATTAACCATTTTAGTGTGACGGTCTGATATATCAAACCCTACATCTTTGAAAAACACCACAATCTTATATGTCGGATCGCTCGCTTTTATCTTTATTTTTGTACTTACGGCTGTTCAAATAACATGATATTATATTGTATCGACTCACAAGGAAACGGGCTACATGGAGAAATATTTTCATCACTTAAGATTTTCTTATCTCTTGTATGACAGCCTTGTACGTTTTGCTTTTGGTCTGAGCCCAGCTGTTCTGAGTCCGATTGGTTGGTGTTCAATAGCAATCAGATTATTTATTTCGTTTGTTGTTAGTGTATTATAAGGTTATATTATCGTTGTTCTATTATTTTAGTTCGTCTTTACATATCTTATTTATCATATCTGAAGTTATTTCGGTAGTATAAAATATGAGTGAACGTAATCGCGAACGATCTTCAGTGAGAGAGAATACACTTGTACAAGAACTTTTGGTAAGATAATAATTATGGAACTGGTGTATTTGTTGACAAAGGTGAACTAAGTGATAGTTTTGTGAACAGTATTGTATCTTCCGACGATGAACATAATTCAGAAAATGATGATAATCCGTTTGGGGGTGATGACACTGATGGTGACCCAGATTATGACCCAGGGACCACTGATGAAACTGATGAAAACATTGATTTAGATGCACCAGTACTTCTGGACAGCTACAAAAATGACCTCATGTAGGGCAAGAATTAACCCTTACCTGCATAACATAGGCCTAGTTGATGACTCAGATGAAACTGAGCCAGAAATTGTTTGACAAACTGTAGAAGAAGGAAATGATGTAGGCTGCAATCACGAATTTATATGTGGTGAAAGACCAGGACCTAAACATTTTCCCCATGATAATAGTAAGTCTATTATTATTTTATATATATATTTCACTATACATTTACTAAATGACTTTGTCAGTATGACAAACTTATATGCTAATGAGTACATAAAAAAGCCACCCAAACCCCTCTCCAGAAGCAAGAGCTCGGAGTTAGACACCTGTGAAATGCAATGTTCCATTGCCACTATCACGAATATGGAAATCATAAAAATCCTACTAAGACCAGTTACTGATCAACATTAGATGAGTTAACTACTCCATGGTTCTCTAAAATGTTTAGCTGTATGTCTATCCTCCAATTTTTCCACATTACCGAAAACAGGGCACTTGTTAAGCCTAAAACTCCAGGATATGAGCCATGTGCAAAATTTTTACCACTGGTTGATCATGCTAATAGGGTATTTAGAAGGCATTACTCTCCTCACAGGGAAATATCTATTGATGAGAGCCTTATTGGGACAAAGAAACACATGGTTAATCCAATATCTGCCTAACAAGCATTATCACAAGTGAGGAATTAAGCTGAGGATGTTGTGTGACACTGTCATGAAATATTGTCTAGAATTTTCCTGTTATAAAGCTAGCAAAAATTATGACAGCTCTGCAATAGAATATGGACTGGCGTACAATGTAGTTGCAAGCTTACTAAAATTAGGACCATATTATTCAACAAAGGTAATCTCTTTGTGGATAATTTTTAACATCCACCCCTCTCGCTGAGTGCTTATACAAGAAACTCACCTTCATAACTGGAACCCTAAGGAAAATAGGAAAGGAGTCCCATTGATGAAAGAAAAATTTCAAATAGGTAAACAATTGTATATAAAACATGAGGAAAAACTTGAATACATAGAAAAGGCTAGCCATAAACATCCTGTTGTTCTTCTTTCAACCAAACATTGTGCCCAATCTATTGAGAAAGTTGTTCCAAAAACAATAATACTGAAATGAAATATGTGCCAGAAGTTATCGACTCTTATAGCAAATATATGGGAGGCGTTGACTATTCAGACTAGATGCTTTACGTTTATCTCAATGAGAGGAGAATGGTAAAGTATTGGAAAAAAAGTTGTTTTAGATGTTTTAGGTAGGATGATTTTAAATTTATGTATATTTATGTATTATATATACAAGGAAAATAATACAGGAAAAGATATGAACAGGCTACTGTTTATTCTTGAAATGATATTAAGCCTCAAGAAAGAATGGCTGGCTGAAAAATTTCCAAAAATAATCTCAAACCCACTGCAGGAGGTGTTGATGCTAAAACCCATCCACTGAATTTGGGACTTGTAAGTCTAGAAATAAAGAGATGATCTGTTGTGTGTCTACCCCTGAAAGTAAAGCTACTGGGGGAAAAAGGAAAAGATCCAGAACCATGTGTATGCACTGTGAGAAAGGAGTTCATGGAGTGTGCTTTGCTTGTCACAAATATTTAAAATAAGTGGTAATCCTAAAAATAATCTTGTAAATAGTGCAAATGCTGTGACATTGCCAATGAGTCATAATAAAAAAAATGAAAAATTAAAATTGCGAAAATACTCTTAAAAAAAAAAAAAATAGAACAGCCTACCAATCACACTTTGGGTTTGTCTCCTGTGATCGAGGAGCAGGGAATCCGTGTATTTGAGCAGGACATGGGCCTTATAATTGATAATTATATGAATGACTCATCTGTGGATGTCACCCATGCTATATCTGGTGATCTTGGCCATGATAGAAATATGACAGCTGGTGTAGCTGTTATATTCAGAAAAATAATTGGTAGACCACAGCTTTCAGACCTCAAATCAAACAAACTTATCTTTCAAAAGGTGAGCCTGCATATACAGCCTAATTACCAAAGCGGTGTATAATGCAAAACCCACAATTCAGGACTACAATGATGCATTCGCCCAACTCACTCAGGATTTCAAGGCCAAAGGGCTTAAAAATTGATCTGCTCCCTAACGGACTGTGTGTGAGATATGATTCCACCTGAACAATAATTCACCAAGAACATAGTGGCATTCCATCAAGAAACTGGTGTTTCAGTAAGTATTGTGTGCTGTGACCAGTTATCACAAAGAGAGTTAAGGCATGGACTTTCACATCAGGAGTTTATGTTGAAGCTGAAAGAGTCCATTGAGGATGATATCTGTAACCATTTATTGATACGGTGATGGACAGGATATGGAGTGTCAAGACATATAAATTCCTATAGACAGTTCCCCTACTTCGACCCAGACTCCAGTATAGATGAGAAAGAAGGTGGTGCAATAAAAACGAGCCTCCAAACAAAAATATAAAGAACTCTTAGATTTAGATAACTTTTGTTTAGTTTGTAATAAATTTCACTGCTATCATACAAATAAGGTAAATCAAAATTTAATAATGTTTGACCTATTTGTAAAGAAGCCAAAATTGATCATAGATATTATTGGCTATTATATTTAAATATCCAAGGAAGAGTACTTAATAAGAAAATTGATGTAGAAATAATTCTACAAAATTCAAATATTCCAATTATTTGTTTAAAGAACATTGGTTAAGTAGGGATAGTGTTGCTATTTTAAATAGTCTTTTATTTATACTCTGGCACATTTTTATTGTAGAGATAGAGGTGATCATTGTGACTCATTATTCTTTTGAAGAATAATTTTGAATTTAAAACAAGAGAAGATTTGTGCATTTATAATTTGGATTCTGTTTTTGAAGCTTCATGCATAGAAATAATTAATTTAAAAAGGTCTATTATTGTCATTTCTATTTACAGAGTGCCGGAAGATTCAAATTTCAAAATATTTTTAAATAAGCTTCAAGAATCAAGAATATTTTATTGCCATCCCACACAAACGATGCATTGACAAAGTCATAGAGTTTAAAATATGTCCTTAAAACATATATAATATACAATATACAAATAAAAACACATACACAAACCTTAACATAGCGTACATGGTACAGTTATATCCTTAATGCTGAGCATACATGCATGAACTACATGAAAATCCTATTACTTATATTGTAAAGATACATTTCTTCGATAGAATAGAATGCATTTTGCTTCAACAATTTAGACACAGCTATTTTAAAATTATGACATGAAATTTCCCTAACTTCTAATGGTAACTTGTTAAAAAGCTTTATGCCTATATACAGATAACTATTATGGGTTTTGGCTAGCCTAGCATGTTTTTGGTTGATTGAGTCTTGGTTTCTTGAGGCTTTGTTAAAACTTTTATGTAAAGAAAATCATGTAAACAATGTTTATATTGCATCATACTTTAATGTAGATGTAATGGAAACAACAAATAAACTACAACAGGAATTTGAATTCCTTTCTCTGATTGAATCATACGGTTTTAAAATGCACTTTGCACTGTGTCCAAAGCTTGTAATTATGTAAACCAAAAGAACTGTAATGTTTTTAAATAATGTAAAATCTAGATCTCAATGTGTGAAGAATTTAAAGTAGGTGTTCCTCAAGGGTCAATTTTGGGACCTCCACTTTTTCTTTTGTACATTAACAATTTACTTAAAAATGTTTCACCAAAATTTATATTATACGCAGATGACATAACCACACTCAATCAGTCGTATGCATAAAAAAGAGCATAACCTTATACTTACCGAAATAGAAGGATATCCTTACACCTGAATGCATAATAAGTTGAAGTAAAACCTTATCTTTTCAAGTAAAAGGTTATCCTTTAAGGTTGATCCCTTTACTTCAAATTGAAGTAAATGGAAGTGCATAACACCTACCTTTTACTTGAAATGAAAAGCATATCCTTCGAAAATTCTAAATGTGGTCAGTAGCACACTCATCGTTGTAGTGAAAGGTACTATAACCTTAGTTAATTCAATGTAAGTGTCTTAATTAGTTCCTTTATTTCATTGAAAGTGATGGTAGATGTTGTGGATGTGAGGGATGTGAAACAGTACAAGCTACGGTTACCTACACTTCCCCGTGAGATTAAAGAACTATATCGTTTTAATAAAGACAACGTGGAGTGGCTTGCAAACATATTTTTAGTTGCAACTGAAGAAACTCGGGGAGGAGCTTTATCATCCGTTCATAAGATGACAAATGTTTACGTTACCTTGCAGACCCCGGGTATCAAAAGGGTATCGGACAGGAATTTGGTATTGATGAGGCAACGGTTTCTCGGTCGGGGAGTGAAGTTGTTGACAGTATAATTGCACAAGCGAACCAGTGGATAAAGTTTCCTACTACCAACAATGAAATAATGGAGGCAAAACAGCTGTGGCAGAGAAAATTTCGCTTTCCAACTGAAATTGGTGTGGTAGATTGTAATCACGTAGGTATACAAAAACCTTATCTCCATGGAGACGAGTACATTAACCGTAAGGGAAAACCTACTCTGAATGTACAAGCTACCTGTGACGCTAGTGAAAAGTTCATTAGTGTTGACGTGAGTTGGCCTGGATCAGTACACGATTCAAGGATTTGGAAAAACTCATGTAAGAGGAGTACTGGCAAACAAAGCAAATGTTGCATTACTTGGGTGATAGTGGGTATGGAATAGAACCTTGTCTCATGACTCCTTTTGCAAATCCTACTCCTGGTGCTACGGTTAATCCATTTACTTTTTCCTGAAGGGTATCCTTGCAAGTATAAGGTAATCATTATACATATGGAAAAAAGCAAAACCTTTTCCTTCAAACCATTACCTTTTACTTCTACCTTATACTTGAGAGGTTTTCCTTCAGTTTTATGCATACGACTCAATGTGGCAAGCCAAAACAAGCAAAACGAAGTGAAATTTTATTCCTAATTTTATACCCTGAACAGTGAAATTACTATTCAATAAAACTTTGAGTATTAAATAGCTACTGTTGTAAAATTTAGGTAGGCGTCTGTATCTCGTTGATGCAGCATCCACCTAGATATCACTCATTCACACACCTTTGATAGGTCCTGCCGATCTTTATATTAGTCAATGATTGCGCTCTTGGTGGCGGCAGCTACAATTTGAGTGAGCACCCTGTGTGGAGGCAGCGAGAAGTCAGTCCAGGACTGTAGCATGCTGTGCGAGTTATATTGTAGCCAAGTTGCTTAACCTATTAACTTACCTTGCTTCTAATTTTTATTTTAAAATGTTAAATAATACTTTATTAAACTGTTTGATAAAAATAAACCCGCTTGAAAAACTTGGGACCTTACAGTTAGCATGGTTTAAAGTTGAAATTTTGGGTTAAAAAATAGGTAAAACATAAGGACAGAGTTGTGATACTTATCCAGCAAAACATGGAAAGAACTAGAGCTTTTTATGCAGTTTTGTGATAAAAAAAGATTTGAGAAGATAGATTAATTGTGATGGAATATATTGAACTAGATAAGGTTTAACAGATACATAGTAAGTGAACATTTATTTCTTTCTCTGCAGTGTAATAAAAAATAGGTTGGTTTATATATAATTTATAATATACATCTTTTATTTGTAAAGGAAACCCAAAATCCTCCAATAATAATTTAATCGTGTACAAAATTAAAAATTATTGGAGAATTGTGTGTTTGTTTTAAAGAAAATAATTTGTTTTCCAATAAGAGGAGCTCCTGCTTCAATGAGTACACCTTATAGATTACGTTTTAAAAACAATCATTTTTTTAAATATTTTAAAAGCTATTACCTCATACTCACATTATACTTTACATATACCCATGTAAACTGTGTCATTTGGGTATAAATTTGCTCAAAATAAATATCCACTAGATTAAAACAATCTATATTATAAAATATTGTAAAGAGGAAAAGCGTTTTGTTAAATCCACTTTGCATGGTTGTATGTTGTTATTTTTAGATATTATGTGTATGTTGAAAGTTAATACTTATGCTAATTAAGGTTTAATTTGAAAATTTATCAGCTATATACTGCATAACATCTGCTACCACGTAGTATAAAAAGATCGTTGACAAATTTTGGTTTTAGGTAGTAAACAAGTATATAGGTGAGTAAAGATACAACACATTAAAGAAGGTATTTTTTAAAATTTGTTCTTACCCATTTATTTTGACCAAAAGTAGTGTAGCATTACCAATTTGTTTCTTAAAGGATGGATATTCTTTATATTGATTTAATTCATTACAATGCATATTAGCTCTTGGCTCCTAGGCTAAACATGTAGAAAACGTGACACTGGTGACATATTAAGTTACTAGTCAAATTTTCTCGCAGTGAAAGGGTTAAGTACTCAAAGGGTTGAGATATTTTGCTAGTTCAATTTACAGTTATATGAAATATTTATTACAAATGAAATTCATATCCATTGTAGCTAATTGTCATAATGTTATATACCAGTTATAAATTCTTTTCTTACTATTCATTATTCAGTAATAAAAGGGTTTTTAGATATTAATGTGTATCCTGCAAAATACATTATAGATGTATTATTTATAAGCTAAATAATTTAAAAAGTGTATAATTATTTAACATTATTTGATACATTATTGTATGTACAATACATTACTTGTACTTCAAATTTGTACCAAAAGTTAATTTAGGCTATTTAAAAGTTGAAATGAAACCAAGCAAATAGGTTTATATTTCAGAACTAAAATTTTGTAGTTTGTTATTTATTTGTGGTTGTTTGGAAACATTCCATGCACAAATAAGGTTGGACTGGACATTCTTTGTAGGTCATTGTTAAGTTTTGTACACTCTTGGTCTTTTGTGCCCTTCTTTTTCCATAGGCCTTGTGTAATATATTTTATAATACCATAGCTACGGTTAAAAAGGTTGATTCAATGTGAATGTTGAGTTGAACTCCAGTTTACCTTCCTCTTAGTGCAGCATCTGGAATCTGACTGTCACAGACTTGACTCCTGGAAATTGGTAAAATGTTCGTTTGAAGTGATTAAAAAGTTGGTGACGAAGAAGCTCAAAATGAACTCTTTAAATCATTTTGACATTAGATGCACCTAGACTACAAAATATAGTGTAATCTTGGGGAAGAGATATTCTTATTGTGTCATCAATTGCACTAGTGAGTACACTTCTGATGTTTTAGACACCATCTTTGAGCACGTTGGAGCAAACCAGTTTTGTACTCATAATGTATTCATGGTGAGAATATCTTACAGTCATTAAAGGAACAGCTAGTTTATTTTTTTCAAATTTGGGTACCCTGCTTTCAGAAAGTGCGATCACGCAGACTCTTCAAGATCTGCTAACGTACTGTTGAGTATTGTAGCTCAAAATAAAGCACCGGCTGGTCTAGCTGTGACATTGTATTAGTTTGAGTTATGACATCATCCGGTTCTTCATTATCTGAATTTTTTCGCTCTCCTCTATTACCATTGAAGAATAATACGCTTATCCAATTTCTACATTAGTCATCGCACCTTTGCCATTTTTAGTGTAAATCCAATTATTTACATCTTCCAAAATTTATAATTATATATTTATAACTCTTTACAACAATGTTAATTGCTTAGTATATTTTATGAATTATACTAAATACGAACATGTGTGGATGAAAAAACAACTTACACATGAAATTGAACAAAAATGCTTTTTCTTCAAACAAACTTTCTCCACATTGTAAAACTGATTTGGATAACCCGTAGATCCAGATAAATAAGACCTGAATAAACAAGGTTTTACTGTACTTGTAATAGCGTATTGTTCATATCAATCCCAAAGGAGGATACATTCAGATAAGTCTGTCTGTTATTCTTGTAAGAACACTGATTGTTGCAATGTCAAAGTGTTTGACCTAACATATAAAAATTCTGTTATTTTATATAGAGTGAATTTTTTGTAGTCGATTAGCGATATTGTGTTCTCTAATTTTATATATTACTTGACTTGTACTGTTTCTTCTTGTGAGCATTTCCCTAATATAATTTAAAAAAGATATTTGCTTAAAAAATTAGTTATTAGAATATATTATAGATTGGAAAAATGTTACTGCTTTATGTGCAATGATTAAAAAAGTATAACACTGTCGATATACCTTTTTGCACACCCTATATAATATAAGCAAATACAGAGTTTGTAGAATAAAGATAATAAATATCATATACAAAATGTTTATACTAGTAGCAATAACACTGTGTTCAGATATTACTTACTGAATTGTATCAATAAAAAATGCAAATATTCTGTAAATTTGTTTTATCTTTTACAATAAAAACAAACCAGAAAGTAGTACTAATTTTGCAATTGGCATTTAAAAGTCAATGTTACAGTGGCCTCCTTTCAAAAAATTCATTAAATGAGTATGTTGGCTTCATTACCAGGTACTCTTTCAATTTATTCTTTAAAATATTAAGATTAATTTTTTTTATAGAACTTGAAAACAATTTAAAATATTTCTGCGTATGATGGTCTCTTGGTATACAGCTTTAACCTATGAGAGGGAAAGGCAAGATAATTTTGACTACAGGTATTGCATTGATTATGTGTACCAAGAGTGGATAAATCAATGCTGTTTCTTTTGACGTAAAGCAATGTTTCATAAATATATTGGCAGAAAATGGTTATAATTCCAAATTCCAAAAATTGATGTTTTATAGAATCTCACCAATTTAATTTTAAAATTACTGTAATTGGTTCTTTTTTCATTAAAAGGATTTCATTCATATTTTTAAAATATGTGGCTCCATATACAATTATTTCATAAGCTATATGAGAATGTATTAATGAAAAATAAACTATACGTAATGTTTCTATATTACTTATGTGCCATCTATCTCAGCGGAAAAAGACAAGCTAATTTTTTACAGACATGTCTAACGTGTTGACTGTATGATAACGTGATTTGGATTGGAGTGGGCTGTGAACTTGCCCACTAGAGTGACCGCTACATCAAGCACAGCCATTGACAATGTCATCATGAACATTTCAACTGCTGTAGTCTCTGTATTGGACAACGCCATCTCTGACCATTTTGCGCAGGAGGTTACCATCCGTGGAGTGAGGCCAGAATCCAAACACCAAACTAAAAAAACTCAAACGTTCTCTACATCCCAGAGATGTTAATCGTCCCAGTCAGTCTCTTTCAAAGAAGTCCTTGACTTTCTTAAACAATTAAAAATCCCCAAATGAGGCATTTAACGCATTCAGTTATTGCATAACCACACATCTTGACGCCCCTTGCTCATTCAAAATGTTCAAGAAAAAACAAAATTTCAAAAAAATCAATTTTTTATCCAGGGCATTCTTAAATCTAGAGAAAAATTAAAATTTTACTACTCCATATTTAGGGAATCTCAAGATGAGCAATTTAAAATTCTTTTCAAAAGCTATAAGAGAATTTACAGGAAAGTCATAAATGCAGCTAAAGCCTATGACATTGAAAGTAGATTAGATAGAGCAGTCAACATATCCAAGGTAGTATGGGACATTATTAACTCCAACAGATATTTCCAAATTTTCAAAACCAATAAAAAAATAAAATTGGAGATGAACTTTTATAAACCCCTGAAGAAGTGGCCAGGGAGTTTAGTAATTTTTTTGCAACCGTCGTGCCGAACCTGCCTTTGAGCGGCAGTTGGTCTAGTTTTGAACCTATAAGGGGACCAGTATCGTCCATGGTGCTGCTAGCGAGAACGAGGTGGTGGGGATGATGCGGGAATTCAGCACAAAAAAATCATGTGACATCAATGGCATGTCAGTGTGTCAGTGAAACGTTGCCTAAAGCACATTTTGAAACCACTGACAAGACTGGTTAACATGTCCTTTGAAATAGGAGTGTTTCCAGCTCAGCTAATAGCAGCCAAAGTGATTCCAATTTTCAAGAAGGACGGTCCTTGCCTCGCAAGCATCTATGGTCCCATTTCAATTCTGCCAGTTTTAAGCAAAGTCTTTGAAAAACTCATGGATTTCCTCAATAGGTTTGACATTTTGCCTTTAAGTCAATTTGGATTTCGGAAAAAACATGTCAACAATTGATGCCATCACAAGTCTTGTGGATGTGGTCGGGTTTTGAGGGTCGGGAGCACACAGTTTGTGTATTTCTCGATCTTTCGAAGGCCTTTGATTGTGTTCACCATGCCACTATTTTGCAAAAACTGGAATCGTATGAGTTGTTTCCAAGAAAACAATGCTGATTGTCTTTGACGTCCGAGGAATCGTCCATTTTGAGTTTGTACTGTAAGGACAAACGTCAACACAGCCTTTTACTTGGAGGTGCTCAAGAGACTGAAATGCCAGATCCTGCCTGACATCAAAGACATCTTCAAGCTTATCCACAAAAATGTTCCCAGCCACACGGCCTTTGTTGTTACTAACTATTTAACCTAGAACAAGACCCCCATGGTGCACCAGCCTCCTTACAGTTCTGACATAGCTCCATGTGTTTTTTTTTTGTTCCCCAACTGAAGGGAAAGCACTGGGAGTCGGTGGAGAACATCCAAGCTGAAGCTACAAGGTTCCTGAGAGGCATTTTAGCCAAGGAGTTCCAGGGTGCTTTCCAGGCGTGAAAGAATCGTCTCCACAGGTTTATTGATGCAGGAGGAGACTATTTTGAAGAAGGAAGAATATTGGATGAATAAATTTGTTTTTTCCGAAAATGCTCATTACTTTCATATGCACCCTGCAAGAGGCTTAATACTAAAAGATAGCTCATCAGTATACCCAAGATTAGTCTATGAATACATTGAGAACTTATTATTAGTTTTAAACTGTTTAGATAAGCCAGTTTTAGTAACCGTTGTAGTGGTTCATAAGCTCACTGTAGTGGTTAAGTGTTTTATGTTAACTGTTTATTATATCTTGTTCTACAAACTATTTGAATCACAAATAATGCTCCACATGTAACATTTTACTCGTAAAATAACACAGAACAATAATTGTATTGTAGTGTATCATAATAATTGTATGATGCTTCAAAAAATTTTTAAAAATATTAAAAAGAACAAATTTGTATTCTTACATTCTATTTTATACCCAAGAAACCGTAATTATTATTAATAAGAAATTTTATCCTTCACATTTGCAAAATATGAAGTTTACTGCTATCGGACAACATTGGTGTCTTCAAATGTTGCATAACTTGAAAACAAGTAAATATACCACCATTTGAAAAAGCATCCTTATTTGCAATGTAACTTTGGTGGTGGAACATTCTGGACACAATATTGCTGTGTTCGTCATACATATAAGTTTCGTATTATTTGTGTTTATTAGCCTCTATATTGTTTAATATGTTGACTGCTGCAGATGCCTTAGGACAACGTGTTGGGTTTTAAGAGTCCTTGAGTACAGTACTGCACTGAAGGTGTTAGGTCAAATGTGAAAACCGACACATTGTGACAAACCTTAACAATGCTTGTTTTCATTTATATATACATACATATACAGGGTGATTCATAAAAGGTGTGCAATATTTCAGGACTTGATACAGGTCATCAAAACAAGGAAAAAACTCCATTGCACATGGGTCCGGAAACATACCGTTTACTGTCTGTCTGTCTGTTTGTGTTTTTCTTGTAAACCATCATAAATAAGAAACTACAAGAGATAACGAGTTGAAATTTGGTACACTTACTTTAGGTATCTTTTTTCTAAAATGGAACGAAATAAACTTAATTTTGCTTATTTTGTTAGAAAATGGTGGACAGATAAATTCTTTAAATAATCATAACTTTAAGGGATTTTATTTAAAATAAAACTTTTAAATGCAAAATATGTGCGCTGTTGTCTTCAGAAAACAACGATACCATGTATGTTTCAATATTCAAATTATTAACAAAACTGTGATTTTTTGTTTAAACTTATTACAAGTTACACAATTTAGCATTGAAATAAAAATGTTTAATTTACATTTTTAATTAACTTTCACATATAACAAATGAGAAGATAAAATAACAAACATAACTCGTATTTAGAGAAGATGTTCAAAATGGCCTCATCTTGCTCTAATGCAGGCTTGACATCTGCGTATGAGGGACTGGTAGACTCGTGGCAATACATTGTTGTCATTGCGTACCATATTACATGCTGCCTCTACTAGTCCCATCAGCTGATCTCGGTTGTTAATCTGTTGGGAATAAACACACTGCTTTATGTGCCCCCATAAGTAGAAGTCCAATGGATTTAGGTCGGGAGACCTTGGTGGCCAGTTCACGGGTCCAGCGTTCCCTATCCACCTATTAGGAAACTCAGCATTTAGGTGATCTGTCACAATCCTAGCGTTGTGAGGTGGTGCACCATCTAGTTGATACCACAGTGTGCGGCGATCACCAAGAGGAATTTCATCTAGAATGTCTTCAACTGTTGTTTGGAGTAAGTTTAGATATGATACACCATTGAGAGGTACATTACCCAGAGCTTGCATGTAAAGGCGTCCATTGTAAATAGATGCCCAGACATTGTAACCAAATCTTTGTTGAAAACGCCTTTGTCTCGTCTCATGAGGATTGTTTATTCACCAGATATGGGTGTTGTGGAAAGTGTTTATCCCATCCCTACTGAAATGTGATTCATCCGTCCACATTACACTAGAGATGAAGTTTTGGTTGTTTTCTACTTCATTTAACAACCATTCACAAAATACAACCCTCCTCACACTATCACCAGGTTGCAACGCTTGTACAGTTTGTACATGATATGGGTAAATTTCCTCTCGCTTTAAAGTCTTCCAAACAAAACTTTGTGACATTCCTAAACGTGTAGCCACACAACGTGTGCTAATTGTTTTATCATCATCAACCATATTAATTACGTCTTCTTCTTCCTCTATCGTGTGAAGTGGAATGTGACCAGCGTTATGTTTGAGGTTATCTGTAGATCCTGTGTCTGACAAACGTTGAAAAATTCTAGAAAACACTGCTCTTGATAGATGACGCCTGTTGGGATATCGTCTTGCATACTCAGCACAAGCTTGAAGTGAATTCCCGTTACACAATCCATAAACAAAAACAATATCAGCATACCCTTGTTTACTAAAGGTGGCCATGTTGTAGGCAAATCCTTATGAGACAATTTGAAATAATTAAACACCATTGTTACAACAAAACTTGTAAAAACAGCTGATTGCTAAAACAGCTGATTACTAAAACAGCAGACCTCTAATTGGCAGCTGATTAAAAACCTAATATTTCTGATCCGGTGTTACAAGAATTTTACAAATATACAGTAAAGGTGTCTTTTATTTGTTATGTTTGTTCAAAAAAAATTTTTGATTTGTATTCTGTATTTTAGAATGCACTGGCCACTCATAATAACTGCCCAGTCTAGACTCAGCAGCCTTTTTACAAAAAGATTTGTAATAAGTTTACAAAAACAAAAATCACAAGCGCTCTACACACTAGATTCTTTTTCGTACATTTTTATGAAGTCAGTTACCTAAGTTTATATGTTCTATAATGAAACATACATTAACTTAATAAGTTTATAGACCAATTTCTGTTCAATGTTTTATTCTTTGTTGTTATAACAGTTGTTATTGTTATATTTATTGCTTCCAAATTTGTTTCTTTATATGTTTAGGTTAGTTATTGGTAAACACTTAAGGCTAAATATATTTAACATATAACATAATCAACAATCAATCAACCAATCAACATTTTTTATTGCCATAAAATAGAGATCATTGACAAAGTCTCATTACAGCTATTATGAATATAGCCAAGTCAGTTATAAAACTTAGATTAATTATATCTTAAGTTACGTAAACATAAACCACAATACTCAAATACAGCCAGTGGCATTGGGGAATTTAAAATAAAATGGTTTTTAATTGGAAGAACTCGTCCAGTGCATAAAATGGGTTACCTAACAGCCATAAGTAATATTTATTCAAAAATATGTTTTTATTGTACTTTTGGACTAAGGTTAACAAATGGTTGTACACCCTCAGTGCAATAGCAAAATGGCTTTCACAAGTTTTGCTCAATCTATTAAAATTAATAGATGCAGCATTTTTATTCCTGGTATTGTGGGAGTGTTTTATACTATTAGGCTTTACTAATTGAGGATTTTGAAAGATATATTTCATAAGATCAAAAAGATACAGGTTTAGTATGGTCTGAATTTTAGTGATTTTAGTGAGGTCTACAATGTTCAAGTGGCTGTGAGTTAGTAATAATTCTTATAGATTTTTTTTTAAGGATAAGAATGTTATTAATTTTACTTGCATTGCCCCACACTACTAGTCCATACCTTATAATGGATTGAAAAAAGGCAAAATAAGCTGTTCTCACATAATTTGTATTAACATAAAGTGTAAGCCGTCTGAGAAGATAAATCACTCTAGATAACTTAGTTGACAGATAATTAATATGGGCATCCCAATTTAAATTTCTGTCAATAATGGTTCCTAAGAATTTAGCATGATTCGATAGATTGCTTTGAGAGTTTACAGATTTTCTTAAACTGAACAGGATATTTTGGGTTTTAGATACATTTAGATGGAAACCATTGTTTTTAAACCAGCTTGAAGCTTCCAATAGAGTATTTTGTGTTAGAGTGTTTAGTTCCTCAATGCTATTGCCTGTATTTAAAAATTTTGAGTCATCTGCATACAAGATTGTTGTGGCAGAGACTGACAACGGCAAGTCGTTAATACAGACCAAGAATAACAAAGGACCTAGTATGGATCCTGGGGGACGCCATATGTGACATTTACTTCCTGAGACCAGTTACCATTGTTATAAACCTTTTGCTTTCTATTGATTAAATAGGATTTTAGAAATGAGAGCGGTACACTGCCCAACCCATAGTATGATAATTTCATGGTAAGATCATTGATATCAACACAGTCAAAAGCCCTGCTCAGGTCACATAAAGTGGCCTGAGCAATTGCCTTTTCTTCAAAGGCTTGCGAGACATCTCTAACTAATTTGTCTAGGGCTTGAAAGGTAGATTTATTTTTCCTAAAACCAAATTGCATAGAATTTAGAAAGTTATTTGTTTCAAAATAATTAGAAATTTGCTTATAAACCAGGATTTCAAGTAGTTTACCAACAACCGGAACTATAGAAATGGGGCGGTAACTTTCAGGTTTATTTTTTGAACCCGTCTTAAACACTGGACTAACTCTTGAAATTTTAAGTTCTTCAGGAAAGTAGCTCTCATTTAAACAGCGATTAAAACATATTGTAAGAGGGACAACAATACCTGGAATAATTTTCTTTAAGACATTATTGGACATGTTGTATATGTCAATACTGTCAGAGTTGCTAAGGTTTTTAACAGATTCGATTATATCCTCGGGTCTGATATCTGTCCATTCAAAGGTTTCTGGTGGTAGTTTAATGTTACATTTTTGTAAGCATTCTTTTGCAGCACAAGAGGAATTTCCCAAAGCGTCTTTAATTTCTGAGACAGAGTTAATGAAAAAATTATTAAAAGTATCAGGGGTAATGTTGATACTATTGCAATTAGCGCTTGAAAGACGAGTGTTGCTATTGATAATTTTCCACGCAGCTTTACACTTATTATTGCTTAGATTTATATAATTTTCATTATGTTGATACTTAGCTGGAGCAATAGCTTCTCTGTACTTGTTTTTCAGTGCTAAAAAGTGCTGCCTTAACTTAACATAACTTTTTGATATACTGTGGTAATACAAAAGATTTGACTTCATTTTTGCCAGATCGTGGTTATACCATTCATTTTTAATATTTTTTGATTTGTTTGAATCAGATTTTGTCAGTCCTTTAAAATATAATATAATATTGTTGAGCACAGTCCAAATTTTGTTGAAAAAGTAGGTGTGAACTTTGGTTGTTTTGATAAATTACTTTGTCCAAGTCATAAGAGGCCAATTTTGTGCTAAGGTCATTCAGTGAACGTTTAGGAAGCACAGTTTTCAGGCTAATAGTCATATCTAACTGACTTTCTTGGTTTTTGAAATTTGTGATATTCCCCAGATTCACAAGAATACCATTGTGATCTGAGACGGGAAAATCTATAATTTGGCAGGTAGGATAACCTAAACAAATTCTGTTATTTGTAAAGACATTGTCCAGGCAATTAGAAAGTCTTGTAGGGATGCGATTCAGGTAGTAATAATTGTATTGTCTTAACAGATTTTGGAGAGCAAGAGCAGTTTCACTGTTGGTTGTTACATCAAATTTGTAGTTTAGATCACCTCCCATCACTATAGTGTAGTTGCTCCAATTTGTAAAGTAGTTCAATAAATCTTCTAAAAAGAAAGATTTTGGGATCGCCCGATGTTGAGTGATATATAGACACCACTATGATGCTTAATTCATCTATGAAGTTAGCGGACACTTCAAAATGCAATTCAGTGCAGAAACAAATGATATCACAGGCTCTGGCCTCTAATGAGTTGTGAACAAACACGAGTGAGCCCCCCCTAATATGATTATTTCTACTGTATGCACTGGCACAATGATATCCAGATGCCAATGCTCCGTGATGCAAACCAATTTAGGGTAATTTAAATCATGTAAAAAACTTTCCAGAATTGTTATTTTATTATTTTTTATATTAATGAGGCCTTGAATATTAAGAAAGAATACTTTTAAATTATTCTCATGCTGATATGTATAATTTGGACTGATCATTTGAGATTCTATGTAATTTTTGTTGTGTTTTCCATTAGTTCTAAAAAACCCCCCAATGCTGTTATAAAGAAACTCTTGGCTATCAATTATGTTATCTATGTTAGCGACACTTGTGTCAGTACAATGATTTAAATTTGTGTTTAAATTAAATGTTTCTGTTTCAGATTCCTGGTACCGATGTGACAGCTACATAACCCAAGGTGGTGTTTCCTACACCCAGGCAGTCCCCAATGATCGTTAGCCATGGAAGGAGCAGAGTTTTTCAGTTTGCTGGAGTCCAACCAGCCACAGATTGTCGAGGACATAAAAATGAAATGTCATGAACTTCTCAATTGTATGTCCTTTGTACATCAAGCTGGTTTTAATTTTCAATTGAATTCTTTACTAGAGTAAATGTATTGAATTAAGCCCTATACAGGTTATAAACAACTTCTCTATAAGGTCCAGTAATATACAATCTGTGACATCATAAATTCAAAAGATTTTTGTTGCTTGTGGGTTTACCCAAAAATGATTATTGTTGAAAACATGCCTAATTGTATAGCCATGGTACTTGTATAGCATTCAAATAACATGCATGATAATCTGACAAGTCTACTGAAACACAATTTTAACTTGGATAAACTACTATTAGTGAAGGTATGAAAGAAAAACATATATAGAGTTAACTGCTTTTGCTTAACCATTTAATTGGTGAAAACATTAATAATTTTATAGCCATGGGACTGAACATTCATATAAGCTGTATGATAATATGGCAGAGCAATTGTAACTCAGATAAACTATCATTGATGAATACAAGAAAGAAAAACTTAACCAGCATTAACTGCATATTGTAGCTGACATCGAAATTTGTTGGTCGATCAGTTATGAGTATGCAACAATTCACCTAGTTGAGTGGTATCATTTTACATATCATAATAACTTTTGAAGGGTTGTCAGTTCAATTATAATACCTTGACTAGTATTATAAAAAAATCTTCAATATGAAGCAGTTTATACAGCTGAGTAAAAAGTTAAGCAGCTGAGTAAAAAGAACAAAAAAAATATACTTTGGTCATTTTTATTAACTCATACTACTGTATATAAATGTTATAGCAATTTTGGCCAAAGGGAAATGTACTTGTCTTGTCTGTCTAGTATTTTATGTATTATATGGGTTTGCTGCTCCCTTATAATATCATTATATGCTGTAAATATTATTACTTTTAAGTTCCTAATATTAGGTAAGAGCTTTCTGCATTCAAATGTTTTATATATATAGTTGATTCTGAATGTGTGGTTAATTTGAGTAATATAATTGTTATTCAGCTAGTGACACATGGCTGGTGAATGGCTTATTTGACTACTCTATGCAGACCGGATCTTTGCGCACGGTTGATGTTTTGATTGGTATAAGAGAACCACACGAAACACACCTTTTTAGCAAGTAAGTGTAACTTAATTTCACGTTATTTGGAACAAATAATAAATGGTGCACACAATTGTAGATTGGATCACCTTCTGATTGTTTATGTTAGAAGATAGATTGTTAACGTTAGATTGTTCGTTGTTTATCTAACGATGGTGTATTAAACGACATACAAAAATGCACTTATACTTTTATCGTGCAGTCAAGGTGGTACAAGGTACTTATTTTGTGACTTTGGTAGTTTTTATGATGAAATAAGAAAAAACAAGACAAACATATCACTGTTAGTGCCGTATAAATTAACTTTTTTTCTCTACAGTGTAATTTGTTTATATAGTTTATAGTTTATTATTTGTTGCAAGTAACTTGACTAGGTGACTGGAAAAATATTCTTTGTTTACATCTGCTGCTATTGTGTTTTGGTGATTATTATACTGGTGTGAAACTGCCAATGGATTTCACCAAGGAGTTTCTCCTCACTATCCCCATGATACTTCATAGCCAGTTCCCATCACTTACTTTTTCTTAGGCTACCAATGTTGGAATTCTTCTAGTTTTGCAGGTAAATCTGAACTTTATGTTACTATAAAAAATACAAAACGGCTCCAGAATGATATGTATACCACGTCAAAGTACACAATATACACTATACAGGGTGTCCAGCAACCATTCGAACAAACTTTGCCACATTGTTCAGCAGGCCAAAACTATCAAATAATGCAATATAACAGGTGCCCTATTTCGCTTTGTTTAGCGTCTGTCTGTCTGTATGTGTTTTTTGGGAAAAAAATTACTACTCAAAAACCACTTAAGATACAGAATTCAAACTTAACAGTTATGTTAACCTAGTGTTGGTCCTTTTCAGTGAAAAAAAAAAATAAAACAAATATCTCATTGCATTTCAAAATGACGGCCGTTCAAAATTTTCAAATTGTATTAGCTTTGAAACGGCTACTTTGACAACAAATTCACCAGGATAACTTTTTTTAACGTATTTTATTACCAATTGTGAATCCTGGTTTTTAAATCTTAAAAAAAATGTTAATAGGGCTAAGTTATGGTTGGGTATAGGGTTTTCTTACATGGCAATTGTGTGAATCAGCGTAATTAATTCAGTGTGTTTGAAAAATGTTATTGAACATGATATTTTTTATTAAGAAATCAATGATTACATTACTGTAAAACTTTCATAATCGTTGCTCAAAGTGGCGTCCTTGTAACTCGTTGCAGATTCTGAAGCGTCGTAAGCACGATTCTCTCACCTCTTCAAAAGGATTACTGTCTTGAATAACTGCAGCAGCCTCAAAAACTCTAGCTACTAGATCCATTTCATTCTGTACGGGAGTGGTATACACTAATTGCTTCATGTGTCCCCACAAGTAAAAATCAATGGGTGTGAGGTTAGGTGACCGTGGAGGCCAAGGGACGGGACCTCCACGTCCAATCCAACGATCTCCATACACTTCATTCAAATGTTGTCTAGCAATCAGGGAAAAGTGAGCCGGTGCTCCATCGTGTTAGAACCACATTCTTTGTCTAGTTTCAATAGGAACATGTTCCAACAGCTCAGGTAAGATTTCCCTCAAAAAAACTTCATAAGTTCAGTCTGTTTGGTATAATGTGTGGCCCAATCAAATATCCGTCTACTATTCCAGCCCAGATATTGACAGAAAATTTGTGCTGAAACTTACGTAGCACAATTTCATGAGGGTTCTCTTCAGCCCATAAATGGCTGTTTCGGCTATTAAATATGCGATCTCGAGTAAATGACGCTTCGTCAGTAAAGAGAACATACCTTAAAAAATCGGGTTCATCAACTAATTTGTGAAGGAACCAACGAGAGCAGTCTACACTGAGAGGAAGATCTGCAGGTTCTAAGGCTTGTACTTTCTGATGTCTGTAAGGGCACAAACATTCTTCATTTAACACTTTCCACACAGAACTTTTGCATACATCCAAATTATGAGCAATAGCGCGAACGCTGGTGGAGGGGTTTTCTTCTACGAATAATAAAACCTCTTCTTCAAAATCAACAGTCTGTACGGATTTTACCCGTTCTACAACATTATTTTTCAAATGTCCAGTTTCCCTAAGACGAATATGAACGGCACTGAAGACGCTATGAACTGGGTGCAGCCTATCTGGAAAGCGCTCTCTGTACAATCTGCTAGCTAATCTGGCATTGCCTCCAGCAAGTCCGTACACAAAGTGAATATCAGCATACTCTTCAAAAGTAAAACGGTTCATATCTTACAAGAAACAAAGTAATAAAAGAAATTTAAATTAACAGGAAAAACTAACAGGAATTACAAAGAAGAACAGAACATTCAAACAGTGACAATCACGTTCAAAACATAGAATTGCTCAACAATGTCTTGATAGTTTGTTTATTAGTTTTTCTTCATTTAAAACACCTGATTTTGTTGCTGATTGTTGGTCAGCTGTTTTCATGTAATATTATGCTATTGTTTTTTTAAGAGCATTGTGAATAGTTTGTTTCTTTTTTATTTGTGTGTGTGTAACACATTGATTACTGTAAATGGAACAAAAATGATAGTAATATTTTTTTTAGGTTATAATAATTGTTCAGTATTTTAATAAAGAACCTTAAAAAGTTTATTCGTAAAAATCCACTACATTGTTGTATGTACTTGCAATGCATGGATTTAACCTGTTTTTACGTTTGGTGCTGTAACTCAGTTATTTGTTATTCAATCTTTTTGAAACAAAAATTGTTGCATTGGTAATAAAATACGTTAAAAAAAGTTATCCTGGTGAATTTGTTGTCAAAGTAGCCGTTTCAAAGCTAATACAATTTGAAAATTTTGAACGGCCGCCATATTGAAATGCAATGAGATATTTGTTTTATTTTTTTTCACTGAAAAGGACCAACACTAGGTTAATATAACTGTTAAGTTTGAATTCTGTATCTTAAGTGGTGTTTGAGTAATAATTTTTTCCCCAAAAAACACATACAGACAGACAGACGCTAAACAAAGCGAAATAGGGTACCTGTTATATTGCATTATTTGTTAGTTTTGGCCTGCTGAACAATGTGGCAAAGTTTGTTCGAATGGTTGCTGGACACCCTGTATATTGTTATGCAATACAACTGGTTTTATGAGCTGAGATTTTTTTATTGTGCTACCAATGAGTTCAAAATCTTAAATTTGCACGTAGATGTTCCAAAATTTGTTTTTCTTCAAAAACTATTTTTTCTTCGCATGGGGTTTTTTTGTAGTGTTGAGAATAACATAAAGTTTGGACCGTCTACAGTAAAACTTGAAGGACTCCAACTCATTGGTAGGACCTAATAAAACATTTCTTATCACATAAAACCAAATGTTTTGTATATATCACAATGTAGTGTACATTAATTACTTTCACATGGTACATGCGTCATCCTGGAGCCCTTTTGTATTTTAAAGAAAAATGTAAATTTCGAATCGTCTAAGAAATCTAAGAATATGAACTCACTGTTGGCTTAATAAATTATTTTTATTCCATTAACCGGATGTATTATATGTAATTTTGTAGAGTATATTACTCACTTTCACTTGATATATGCTTTTTATTGTTGGAGCCGTTTGGTATTTTAGAGGAAAAGTAAAGTTCGGATCGTCTAGGTTCAAATCTGTAAATCTTTGTTACGATATTTAAATCTGCCACCATAAAAAGCTATTGGTTTGTAATAGTTTTACAATTCTAACAAAAATTTTAAAATTATCTGAAATTAGTTTGCTGCTTAAGCAATGAACTTAAATAGTTTGTAAGGGATATTATAGACCTTTATTCAATGTCAATAATAAATAGTAGATTATCATTGTGTGTTGCAAATCATAAAGGTTACAACATTCCATGTCAATGTTGAAAATCTACTCCTATGCCTAAGTCCAATCAGCATCGGGTAAACCTGCAGCTGCCAACAACTGTAATACATGACAACTGACACTATGTGATAAAAAAATGTACATATAAATGATATTTAATCTTGTCTGAAAGCAGTTGCTTTTTATATGTATAACTGTATTTAGTCAATCTCAATCTTTGGTGAGTCTGTCTGAACTGCCCTAAGTACATCCCCAAATGTAATAAAAATCAGGAATTGTAGTTAAGGTTAACCTGAACAATTTGGCTGTATATCAGCAGCATTATATAAGCAAACTAGATGAAGGAAGTGTTATTGATAATTGTATTTGAATATGAGCAATGTTGCTGATTTTTGATAATTTACCAGGATAAAATTCCAATTACTATTCTAATGATATTTAGAAGTTCCAAATCTCTTAAGAATAGTCACTTTCTGTTAAAAATCTATTGTTTTTTTTTATTAAAGTCAATACAATTTTATGTTGATTTCTTTAGCTTACAGTACAAGTTTGAGATTGTTAATATATTTATAGGACATTAGGTAATAACTTGTGTACATTCATAGAGTACGTTCTAACTCTTGATAAAAACATCTGTTTGTTGCCCAGATTCTCAGAAAGCTTACGTGGCAACAACAAATTGCAAGCATTGACTCTGTTGGGGCATATTGTACGGAGACAACCAACATGGCTGTTCAAAATAACTCGCCATTCACTTTTCAAAGATCTTCTTAAATTACTGAAGGTAATGTAGGCTATTGGATAGACTTTTTCTATGTGTAACCTAACAGTAGTATTTATCTTCAGCCTTGTAGCTTATTTATAACACGTGAATATTATTCTGTGATTTTTATTTATACCATCTGACACATATTTAATGGTGGAGTAAAAAAAATGAAAAAGTGAATTGACAAATGAAAGAATTCTATACAACCCATAAGTAGGATATTATACAATAAATTTGAATATTCATGTGAGGCATTCTAAAATCCTGTAAACCACCTACTTATAGATAGAGAACAGAACATTTAAATGATGGTGCAAGTTTTGGGTTAAATATTTGCCACTTAGTCAAGTTACATATTTGTATGTGCCGAGTTTATTTACATTTGTGCTGCATTAATATGTACCACAGTGCACATGTATATTTTTGAGACACATCTTGCCTTGTCATGTTCATGCCTGGTTCATGTTACATAAGTTTCTGCTGCATTATGCACGTAATATGTATCACATTGAACATGTCAGTTTTTGAGATACATCTTGCCTTGTCATATTCATTAGCCACTACACAGATTACTACCACATTATGCTGTAGTATGTATCACAGTGCACCAGTAAGTTTTTGACACACATCTTGCCTCATCATGTTCATTAGCCACGCTATTCGCTATTGCTGCATTATGCACGTAATATGTATCACATTGAACATGTCAGTTTTTGAGATACATCTTGCCTTGTCATATTCATTAGCCACTACACAGATTACTACCACATTATGCTGTAGTATGTATCACAGTGCACCAGTAAGTTTTTGACACAGATCTTGCCTCATCATGTTCATTAGCCACGCTATTCGCTATTGCTACATTATGCTTTAATCAGACTTGATTACATTTTCAAACATCGTTGAATTTATAAGTTGCTATATCCTCTGTTTTAAAACGGTTTTACTCAATAATTGGTTTCTCACACCTATCCACCTGTAACTGTTCAAAAGGATTGATGGTCTGTGTTATTTAATAATTTCTTTTATTGAATGAGTCAACTGATGAAAACAGAAATATGTATTAAAGATGAATGAAACAGCTAAACTTCATTACACTTAATTTGTTTTTATAAACATGAGGATAACAATAATTTGTTTTATTTCAAAGATAACATGGTTTCAGATATAATACATTTTCGCATATACAATAAGATTAGAAATAGATCAGAATTGGCTCTTCCAAAATATTTTCCTGATTCATCTATCTCAGCTTATGTGCTGATTATTGCATATTAGAAGATTCAAGTTTTGTAAGTTAATTGTTAATAACTTAATTTTATTTATTGTATCTTAGACCCTTTCATTTCTAATGTCTGTTAACTGGAGAGATTGGAGAGGAGTTCTATTGCATTAACTAACAGATGTGACAGTAAAAGTTATATATTAATATCTTATTTGTTGTATTACTGATAACATTTAATGTTGAAGCAAAAATGGCAAAGGTTATGAACTTACTGACAATGGCTGACTGCATTGGATCATAAGTGCAAAATTCACATGATACCGTGAAATAATTGAGAAGAGGATTGTGTAAAAGTTGTAGTTAATACAGAATAGAAATTTTTTCTGCTTCATTATATGATCTTTTCTTAACACCTGATAGAAATGTGTGTAGATATCAAATGTAATTTCCTACAAAATTTTAAATTAATAGTTGTTCTAAAGAATTTTCAAATACAGGTAAAATATATAGGACTTAAAAGAAAAGCCTGTTCATAGACAGGATATTATTCAATTTACTGTAAAAATCCGATGTTTAAAAAATATGTATTTAAAAAAAACATTGTACTTGGAACTGAGAATTTAAGTAATCTGAGGAATTGAGAAGTGGAAAATCATTTTCTAAAAAGATCGGAATAGACATAAATATGAAGTTGAGTTAACTTTCTTATGTAAGTAAGAATTGCTTGTGTTATGTTCAGACGGAGACGGAAATCGTTCCCCTGATGAGTGCACTGCTTGTGATTAATGTCCTCCTACCTACAGTAGCAGGACTGATGGAGAGCTGTCTTCAAGAGCTGTTCACAGTATTCAGGTCTGTCATACAAGTACCAGTACTATCTATTGGTTAAAATTGAGGCACTTTCATTGAATAACTATAAACATCTGAAGAAATTAGACTCTGCAGGGTGTCCAGTGTGTGGGAAGTGCGAGAGTTGTATTTAAATGTACTGTGTATGGGAAAAATGTGGGATATGTACAGGAATTTTGAGAAGAATGCATAAAAAATTCAAAATAAAAGAAGTCCGTATAACACTGATTTTTTTGTGATCAAGACTAGGGATATTTGACAGGGTGGTCTTCATGAAAGAGAGGATAGAGGGTTGTTAGATGAGTTGACAGTTCAAGGGCACTCTGCACCAGTGAAAGCGTCATGGCATTGTGCCGGCGAATCAGTTTAGTATCCAGTCTATGTCTATAGCGACCAAGAAAACCAGGGTAGGTCAAAGAATTCAAGAATATGGAGAAAGTCATGGAAAAGCATGGGAATTTAATGATAGACCATGATAATTGTCCGGTTATTTTTGTAGAGTATTTACTGGTAATGAAAGTCCTGGAAAAGTTATACGGATTTTAACGAGGGTTCAAGGAAATTGCCAAAAAATCATAGATTATGACTTAGTCACATAAATTTGTGATTAAAATATCCATTTTATGGCATAGAGACAATAACTTGTCATGTGTCGATGCCAAATCTCCAATCTACAGAATCTTCAAGAAAGGTTTGGGTCCGAAAATCAATCAACGGGATTTGACAATAGAAATTTGCCATCTGAAATGGTAAAATTGAGAAGACTCAATTTGGTAGGTGTAAGACTCACCTCTTCATTTTACAAATAACCCATTACAAAAACATTTTTGTCGTATTTTATTTTTGAAAAATTGTAAATAAATAATCTTATTAATGAATGGTCTGAGTTTATTGAAATAGTATTTTGCTTGCATTTAGTATTAGATTTACGTTCGTAGACTGCCACAAGTCTGCTGCATATATTCTCAGAGCTGATCAACATTACGTAAATTACCGATCGCGAAAACGTGATTTTGTTGTAGTTTGTACATGAACAACTGTGGATATATAACCTAATCAACAAATTATCGTAGTTCAGTAAATTATATTTTGCTAGTAGATCTGCATTTATGTACATATGTCGCCGCGAGTCTGTTGCACATATATATAAATGGACGACAGCTGATCAGCAGTACGCAAGTTACCTATACCTTGTTTATTGTTGTACCTTGTGTATCCATTGTACTAACCTTGGGAAAGATTCGCGAGGACTACAAAAACTTTTACTTTGGAATTTTTTAAATATGTACTTGATGAATACGGAAATTGTACAGGAATGTCATCATTGAAGTTGGCTGGACACCCTGTTCTAAAGCTTAGCCAATGGCACAGTCTAAATGGGTAAGTTCGTGATAGCATGATAACCGAGTCAAACAATTCAAGTGCGACTGTTCTCAAGGAGGATGGGAGATCTCTAAACGATACTGTCCTTCCAATTGCACACCTACCCTAATTAATAGTGTTAGTTTGAAAGTTACATTTAAGCCATTGGTTCCCAGGTTACGTGTGAGGGGAACTCTTTGCCCTAACTTTACCTGATAAAATAGGACATCCCTTACCTTTACCTTTTTTTTTTCAAAGCTTGAGACTTCTAAAAATACTAGAAAGACTTTTGTTTCAAGCAATTAGTCCTCAGATTATTCTAATTTTTCTTATTGTTCTGACTTGAGATTTATTATTACAAGGTAGGATTACATCACACCATGTGTCACATAACAGGCTTCGCAGAGACTATATTCAACTTTCAAGTCTATAGCTCATTTCTTTCTCAAGATGTCTTGTGTGGATGTATTGGCAAATAGACATCATATAGAAAATGAATTTTTACGCAGGAAAAAGATAAATTGTGTCAGCCTACTAAGTGATAGACTTCAATGATGCTTAGACAAATTTCACGCTTATTCTTGTTTATTTAGTAATGACATTTTCATGCAGAATTTAGTTACAGATGAATACTTTCTCAAGATATCTTGCCACATGATACATTCATATTTTTATTCATTGAGTTGTGTTTCATGGCAGTGTCTAAATAATAAAATTTCAATTGAGGTAGCTAGGGAGTGCTAGAGTGCGCTGAAATCAAATATTGTCACCAATTTATAACATTGACTTTCCACTCTATTATTTTTCTTGCACCTCTATGAATAAAAATGTCACATGTTGAAACCTTATATAATTGTACTCTGTTTATTAAAAATTTAAAAATCTATTTATTCTGCTATTTTCTCGTTGACATCATAGTTACACATAATACCAGTGTAAAAATATTAGCTGACACAGCCAAATCCCATGGAGTGACATGTACCATCATCAAACTCATGTTGCTTATATCAAATCAAGTTTCTTGCAAAATTTCAAGTTTATAGGACAGTTTGTTCTCAAGAGGTCATGCGGACAGCAGACAGGCAGACATAAATTACATTTTTTCCAGCTCCTCAAGTGACAAATCAGATGTTTTGAACAGCTGAATGGAGTTCTAAACAGTTTCTCAAATGTTTTTCGGAGATTGCTGAGTCGGTGCTTGTAATTTTCCTTACTGTATTAATTTTTGACTTAACTTAGTAAAAGTGTCAGTTAAAAAACACACGTTTCATATAAGTATGGACCTTTCAATGTCATGAGAACTGCAGTAAATGTCTTTGTCAGCACTGATGTTCACAAACTAACAATCACTATGTAATTTTATTTGTAATTGCTATTGTTATCTAAAATTTAACGCATGTTTTAATTTGCAGTCATCTGGCAAAATTTGATACGATAAACCCTAATAAGCTGTCGGAGTGTCAACTGTTCCATCTGCAGATGGGGCTGTATGCCTTGTTCCTGCGGCTCTATGGGATGTATCCTTGCAACTTCCTATCCTACTTGCGTATTGAGTACAGCCAGTCCACCAAGCTCCTCATCTTCAACCATACCATCAGGGTGAGTCAAGTTCTCCCTATTTCACATCTGCATGCTCATCATTCAGGAAAACTAGATGAGTAGCCCAGAACGAAGTTTCTCAATGTACTATAATTACATACCTGGCCTGATTGAATATGGTACATAGTATTTTGTTCAGTAGATGCAATTTTGATTTATGTCAGTGTCAACATTAGAATCTGTTTTAGTTTCTTGTTGAGGAATTTAGCATTTTTAAGATTATTTTATGTGTATTGTTTGTGAAAATAGATTTCATTTGAGAATGCTTTAACTATAACAGTCTATTTGTGTATAATAAAGTGAAACAACAGTATCATGTTTTAATAGGACACAAGCCACAAAATTCCTTTCACTTCTTCACTACAAATGTTTGGTATAAATCACAGTAATTATTCAGAAAGTATAAGTATTTGAGAGGGTTTTAGTAGGCCTATCACTTATCATTATCCTTCTATTGTCGCTGTGTTAGAAGATGGTGTGAAATCAAATAAATACATAAATAAAATCTTTAACATAGTAATAGTGTATTCTGTTCTATTCAGTGATCGCTGCCATTAGTTTGACAGGCCATCAGACTATTAATATTCCGTTGTCGAAGGCTCGTCAAAGAACTGCTGCAGCAAGTGGTGTAACAGAGTGAGTTGTGACTCAAATAAATAGTGAGCTTAAAAAAATTAAAGGTTACTGATCAGTGAGAAGGCAAGTTTTACTACTTGAAACAAATACCCAACAACAATCTAGAACAATTATTCAATTAGATGACTTCCATAAATGTGTAGTGAGACCAGTATATAATTTTCAAATTTAAGAATATCTAATACTGACTGAAAAAGTGTTGAGGGAGGCGCTAAGGAAAATAATAAACTTTTAGAGCTGTGAGAAAAGTTTGCGGTGGGTTTTACTTGATGAAGAACAGCAAACAATTATTAATTGAAAATCCAGAAATTCAAGAGAAAAGGATAACATATTTTATGGCATTGAAAAATTACAGGAAGCAAGGACGCCCAATAATTTATTTAGATGAATCTTACATACTATCATCTCACGTATCTAACCAAACTTGGTCAACCTCAAATAAAGGTTTACATGTGCTGATTTCCAAGTGCGAGAGACTGGTAATCATCCATGCGGGTGGAGAGAAGGAGTATGTGCCTAATGCGTTTACCTGTTGGAAAGCAAGTTACCACGACAACGTGAATGGGAACGTATTTATGAAGTGGATGAAGGAAAAAGTGTGGCTGAACTTGTAACCGAATTGTGTACTGGTAGTCGATAAGGTGCCCTACCACAACAAACAAATTGAAAACATTTCAACTTCAAAAAGTAGGAAGAAAGATATAAAGGCGTGGCTTTCAAAAAACTGAATACCATTCAGCGACAATGTGTTTATACCTGAACTGTACAAACTTGTGGAGCTATATAAACCAAGGCATGTCCGGTACACCTTGAACGAAACTGTTCAGCTGGAGGATCATTACATCTTACGCCTTCCGCCTTACCAATCATCCAGATCTCAATCCCATTGAGTTAATTTGGGCTGAAGACAAAGGTTATGTAGTTAAGAGAAATACATCCTGTACTATGTCTCAAGCTAAAGCTCTCTGTGAAGACAAGATATGAAGTATGGGTGCAGAAGAGTGGTCAGTAAAATGCAAGCACATAGAGAAAATCAAAAGGACTATGCAGCTTAGTACCCCAGATTGACAATGTTATAGAATCCTTTATTATATCAGTTTGAGATGATTCGGATAGAGACAGCAGTGACAGTGACCCAGAAGAGGAGGACCATTTGAGTGACATTGATGAACTCCATTAAAAAAAATCAATAATTGTGTCACATTTGTTATTAGAAAATTATATTTATTCCAGCCTTTTTATTAACTATTGTTAATTAAATATTGTTGAAGTCACTAAAAATCACTAAAGCAATTTTTATGTCCGAATGTAAGAATCTTGTCTCAATGGGTGCAAGAGCTGTCATGAGCGCTGCCGCAACCAGTGTCAGACAGTTGTTTGCTAGAACTGGAGATCAGTCTCGACTATTAAAATTTCAATTATAAACATTACTGAGACATCACTGCCATGTGTGAATAAACTTTGATTGACTCCCGGAACAACCAGTGATACAACTGTAACAAGTTGTACAAGTACTTGCAACAGTTCTCATGAGTAAAATTATAAATCTTGTTCACATTATGCGACATTAGTTGTGCAAATTCTCTCGCAACTTTACTTGCCAAAGTAAACGTAGCGCTTATGTTGTCGCCAGTCTACATATGGTAGACAGCCAGCTGACTGAATCAACAACGCATGTCAGTTTCATCGTCAGAGCGGGATTGGTTGAACGACGGCTAGAAATCCCGTCAGTTCTCTGATTAACTATTTACCTGAACGACTTCCCCGCACACATGACGATCGATCGGACGATTCTAACTGTTCAAACCAATAGTCCATCATGTATAAGGAGCCTTATGTCATGTTATTTTGTAGTCTATGACTATAATCTAACGAACCGTTGTGATGAACTACAGTCTTTCGTGTGTTTATTTACTTTGTAGTTGTATTTTTTCATGATGGGGTAATTCTATTCTTGCATTATATAAAGGCTGACACAAAATATTTAGAAGCCAGTAATTGATAACATCAATTGTGCTCGTATTCTGGGTGCAGCTGTAGAAAGTACTGTTCTGTACTGGTGTTTATGTACTTATTCTACAGATTGCAAACTAACCGCACTTCTGTTTGTCCGTAGCAGATAACTTTCTTCAGACTAACCAGGGCTACCGCCAACGATGAAAATCTGGAAAAGCGTGCATTACGCATGAATTTTGGATTCTGGGAAACATGCGTGGATACTTTATACCAGAGCTCTTTTTACTCGATTCAGATACCAACAGAAGTGCTTAAATATGCTTGAATAATCACGATTTCACAATATACTACACAGATGGGGAAACTGAATCTCGAATCCTAAAAAATTCTATTCCCGGATGACTACTGATTGGCAGTACGCAAATTACTGATTGCTAAAATATTTTTGTTCCTTCCTTATCAAAAAATGTAGATTGATAACCAAAGTAACAAACTACTCTAGTTTAATAAATAATATTTTAGCCATAATTAGTATTTATTATATTTATTTTGGCTTATCGTCGAGAGTCTGCTCCGTCTATTTGTGGACAAAAACGATCGGCAGTACGCAAATTACCGATTAGTGAAACGAGTATTTGTAGTTCTTTGTGTATAACAACTATTTAGAAACATATAGTAACAAATTACTGGAATTTATTAATAATATTTAAATTGATGTTCGTATTTCTATGTCTATATTTGTCAATGCCATCGTGTCTCTTGGTTCTATGTGCTGACGTTAGCTGCTTATCTGAAAACAGGCAATTGCTAACTTTTATTTTAAGTATATGTCGTACTTTGTGTTGTTGTACATAAATAGATTCTCTATAAATATAAATATATCCATACATTTTTACTTACATGGAATATATTCTGGAAGCTCATTTTATAATCTACTATTTCTGTAATTTTTAATCTCAGCAAATTACTTTGAAGTAGCGTGGTATCTTAGGCTTGCTCCCCCCCCCCCCCGAAAAGGACAAACTAATTAAGTAGAGTTCAGATGAAAGTATTTGATGAAGTATCAGATGGACCAATCGTGTGAACCGGCGAAATCGTTGTCCAAAAGTCTGTCCAATTGTCTGCGGTGAAAGTTCGTCCACCGCAGACTTCTGAACCCCAATGATGGACCGCAGTCTGCCCCACAGTAGCGCTGTGTTGGTATTTATTTTTTTATCTTTGTTTATTCTGTATTGGATTTATGTATTTTCCAACGATCACAGAAAGGAAAGTTACTAGGTATACACAATGTTTCGTCAACACATCGAAAGACACATGAGATGAAAACTAAGGAGCTTGAAATAGGTGATAGCAATAAATTGTTTACGTTCGTAGATTGCTGTGTATCGGCTGCTTATATTGGCTGCTGTGATACAACAGCTAATCAGCATTATGCAAATTACCCAATACGAAAACATGATTTTGTTGTAGTTTGTGTATGAATAACTGCTGATAGATAATGTAACTAATAAATTATCCTAGGTCAGTAAACCATATTTTGTGTACAGATTTGTATTTATGTTTATGCTTCACTGCAAGTCTGTTGTGTATATTTGTGGATGACGGCTGATCGGTAGTATGCGAGTTACTAATCGCTAAACTGTGTTTATTGTGATACTTTATGTATGAAAATCCATAGATAGATATCCGAATTGAAAAATTCTCGTAGTTTTGTAAATTTTCTAGTACTGTAAATATGACATGCATCACCACGTGTTACATGTATTTGTGAACTCCAGTTTATGGGCAATATACTGATCGCTAAAACATGCTGTTGTACTTTTCTATAAATAAGCAGAGTTATATTACTAAACTATAATTCTTTGTATTTGTATTGATTTTGTCAATCAAAATTGTCTTATTTGTTTTTACAAGTATTAAATGCTATTTATTAAAATTGCTTGGGCTGCTGAACACTACACATACATACAGTAAGTAAGATTATTGTTGAAAAAATAGTTTCTTTAATCTGCATTTATTTTCCAGTTTAATTAGCAAAATAATTTTGCTTTGTAAAGATGTTGCTTTTTGTACATTATGTTATTTATTTGCTTCAAAGGTCACTGAATGTCACCAAAAGTCACTTGTCATCAGTAAACACCCTGTCATGTAATTGTCAAACTTTTATATTACATTTGAGTATTCAGAATATGCAAGACAAGTTTTGCAGACTTTCTGGAACTTTCTGGGATCAGGTTGTAAATTCAAAATACTACACATACAGGCTTATCATTATATCTTATCGTTTTAACTTTAATTGATCTACTTTTAACTTTGTCCAAGTAAATATTAGCTTTTTAAACTTACCAATGTATTTTGATTAATATTTGTGACCATATTTTGACACTCACAATATCTATAAATAAAACTGATAAAAAAAAAACAGTTGATTTTATCACTAACAGGATATAGAACATTATTTTTTTGGTTTTAAAGTTAGGGAATTTCTTCAAGCCACTTTACTAGACACCTTGTTAAATGTGGCAGCATAATTCAAAAAAATTACATCACATTCTCTATTATACTGTCACTTTCTGAGTTGTTGTAAGTTTTAAATTTGTAAGAAGGAACTTTTAACTTTTCAAGGTATGAATCTGGCCCAAGAAATTATCCCGAGTATCTAGTATCTCAGAAAGTAATGCCAAGTTTCATTCAATATGATTTAATACTTACACGTATTTTAAAATGTAGTTTAGTTTGAAGTTCACAAATGTAACAAAGGATATAGTGTTTTAAATATAATTTGTACTTAGTTTGGATTTCAGATAATGCACAATGTGCAGAATTATAGAAATCTACCTCAATTGTTTTATAATGTTGACAGCCATCGTCTTGACACGTTTCCACAAATTGTGCCTGCTCCTGGAGTGTATGCTTCACAATGAAATGTGTCACATATGCAATACAAGATGTATCCAAAACTAGCCATGGAGTAGATCTGAAAAATCACCCTCTAGTGCTATTACTAGATATTTCAACTTGCTTCGAGAATGATTGAGGAGCTTAAGCCTAAGAATATTGAAGTTTCAGTAGGCTGCTGCATTCTACAGCGTTGGTAAATTCATGGCCTGATCTGACACATAGAAAGCATGAGAAAAATATTTACTGTGCTATATTTGTGATGCTTTTTCATTCATTCGAGTTTGTAGACAAAGATTTGACTTATATTGAATTATCATTAACTTTGTGAATATGATTTGTAATGTAATATAATAGGATAGCTCTACCAAACAACATTGCAACAGACAAATTATAAAATGTTCAAGGAACAAAATAACTGCTATTTTATCCATTTGTGCTCTAAAATGGTTATTTTTATTTTTAAACTGTATATTTTTTAATCAAAATGATGATAGACATAAATAACAATTCATTACTTTATCGTTGATTGCAAAAATTTCATTACCTTATCATTAATTGAGAAAATTTCATTGTCTTATCATTAACTGAGAAATAAAAATTTTAAACTAAAAACTTGCAGGTGCAACATTGCAAGTAAAATCACTTGAAATGTTGTTCTTTGGACATGATACTGAATACTAAGGGACAAAGATAAATATTGTATTTTAGTTTTGGAATACAATCTGTATTAACAAAAAAATCTTGTAAGGCCTTCCATACTCAAGATGGATGATAGTTTTGTCTTGGACTTCTAGGTTAGACCTTAAAACAAAACTGCACAGTTTGGTGTGAGTCGTGGTCTTAACCTCAATTACTACTGTGCAGACGGGCCACATTGCTTTGTTTTGTTATGGGTGTTTTGTCATGTTAATTTGCTATCAATGCTATTTAAGGTATTAGAAGAAATATTTAAGAAAGAGCAGAACAACTTGTCTATAGTTATTGAGAATGGTCACATATTTTGTTACTAAACAAGACACATTAAGTAGAGATGCTATAACACCTCACGAAACATAATGGAAACATTGCAGTGTTTGACTACAGATACAAGTTAAGAAAAGCATTCATTCCGTATATGCTTGGATTAGTTGATTTGTATTTTTCGTAAGAGGGGATGACACCACTACTGGAAATTGCTAAAAAAACTGCTTTGTGTAAAAACATATAGAGATGCTATTTATTTAGTAAAAATTGTATATCTTTAACAAAATTCAAGATGAAAAAGACTTTTTTGGGTAAAAAAGATTGCATTCTAAATTTTCGATATCTTTATTTTGTTAACTGTTAACAACTTTAAAAATTAACTGATGTGCTTACACAAATTAAAAAAAGTAATTTTACCCAAAAGTTTTAATAATCTTTCTAACAGTATAATATTACCAGTTAAATAGCTCTATTTTTAGAGCTGTAGTATACTGCTGTACAACGCTATGCAAGTGTAAAATCATACTGATTTAGACAAACCTAGTGATCAGAGTCATAATCATGATGGAGCAGAAAGATAGGTCTACTTTCATTAATTCAGACATAAATAAATGTTGAAAATGTCAGCATCTATAAAACTGCAATAGGTTTTTGTGGTCCAATGTAAAACAAATATGCCCCCAGATCTTTTTAACATTACGAATCCGAAGTTTAGTGTGGTGCGATATAAAAAAAATATGTACCATATTGTTTTGTATTTTTTACTGTGAAATTAATTTTGTAGTTGAATTACTCATTCGTCTAGTCTAATGATGAATATTGACATGACTTGACTCTGCCTATGATATATGTATAATATTACCATTACTTTTAATTTGAGGAACGTTTTCTGAACACACCTGACTGATCTTTCCTGGCTACAAGCAAACATTTTCCTGCAGTGAGTAGAATTTAGTCAAAATGGGTAGTTGTGTGAAGCATGTAATCTGTGGGGAGGTAGAAATAGGAATGGTGGCCGGCAGGATTCACCCCACACGTTCAGTTCTACCTCAAGATGAACGATCTGAAGGCCATGTTGCAAATTTGTTTTATCAGTACATCCAGCCAATGATATGCCCCAATACACATCAGTTGTACCTTTAGTTTAGGAATATACAATCTGAGCCTTGAGGCCAACCTGGTTGTAAATGGGGATGTAAAAGTTACAGGTCTACAATGAATGTTTCATTAGTGTTCAGTTCAATTTACATTAACAAGCAAAAAGTTTGAAACATGGTTCGATCCTATATATTAATGTCCTCAGAAAATACAACGTATTCTTGAATAATGTATTTGCATATATCCATCAAGTATTTTTTCTTTGTCTGACTGGTAGTGAATCATTGTACTATGGTGGAAAGTTGTGAACTCGCACTGGAGAGTGTCTTTTGTTCCGTAGTTCATTTTTTTCTAGTGAGTGTATTGTCCAGGTTTGTAGAGTAATTGTGTCATTTTCTTTTTTTCATTGTTGTAGGATATCTTCGATATATGGTACCATATGTAGTTAGTAATGCTAAATTTGGTTGTTTCCAGTGAATTTATTATAATTTCAGTGTTTTTAAAATCTTGTGAGTCCATTAAACAAACAGTGAATACTTTTTTAGGCTTACTAGCATGTAAATGTATGTTGGTTGCAATGTAGTTCTTCTTATCTCTTCTATAGGAAGTTTTCCTGGAATTGTTTGCTTCTTTTTTGATACATAGGATTTCCTGCGCCTCTTGTCTATTTTCAAGACTTATCATTCCTACAGAAGAATACAGGAATTCATCCGATTGCACATCAATCTTGTTTTATTGTGCTTAATCCATTGGCCATAATTATAAAAACATATCTCGTTCATCTTACCATTTAAAATCAGTATTTGAAAATAATATCTTCTCTCATTTTTTATGACATAACTTCTAGGTTATTATGTAATAATAGATGTTTCCTGTTGCATTAAAATCAATTTCCTCATATTATAAACCTCTGGGTATTTAGTTCCAATTAATACAAACATTAAAATACAAAGAAACTGTCAGATTATAAAGCACATTTTTTAAAGATTTTCTTTGAAAAACTTAACAGACAGGGGTAATTGATGTCCATTTAAAAATTCGTAGTTAATTTACAAATTGATTAGGCTACCAAAAGATACTATCTTGATTTTGCTATCATCACCATTAGATCTATAAAATAATTTCCTGGTATAGTAAAGTATTAAATACTAAAAAGTTGTATACATACTACACATAACTAATACATATAAATATATATATATATATATATATATATATATATATATAAAATTTTACTAATTTATTATTTATTCTGTTTTAATGCTTTTCAGCCCATGTTGGATACTGTTAAGGTGCACCCCATGTTGGTGACAGCATCTAAGGATGTTGAAGTATCGTCATCCAGGTACTAAAAAGAAAATATTATTCCATTAACAACTTTTTGTATAATAATTGAACAATTGAATCACGAAAAGATATAATTGAAGTATATTAATTGTAACTTTTCTTTTCCAACTTGTTTTGTAATTCTGTGGAAATATGATTCAAATTTTGTACTCTAATCATGAAGTGGATAGTGGCTGTACAGTTAATCTGCTTTACATAGACTCAACACTTTGGCTCTGGGTTTATAAGGCTCAATATACTTAATTTAAACTCATAAAGATGCAACCAAATTTTTTAATTTTTAATTAGAGTCCTTAAAGCCAATGTTTGTATTTATTATTTATAATTTCATCTCTTTAATTGATCATTTCTTGAATCCTATCATTAGACCAAAAATTAATAGTTTATTTACTCTTAAGTGAAAAATCAATTATTCAGTTTCCAAACAGACTTCTTAGTTGCCATTAGCTGGTTCAGAAAGATGCCTGTTGCATACTTTTGCAGGGATTATTTTCAATATGGTTTAGACAAAAAAATTATTATAGTCATTTGGATTTGATATTGGCCTTGTATTTGCCATTTATTTCAGTTTTCAAGCTTATTTATTTGGAAAATAAAACATCACGAGTATTGCAATGCATGAACATGAATGTGTGTTTGAGAAATCATTGTAGGATGTATCTTTATTTAGGAGTGGTATTGGAAATGAACAATTTGGCTGTAGATGGCGGAAAATGGAGGCCCATGACGTTATTGTTGAGTGTGCTAAACTTTCCTTCAACGGTGGAGACTACGAGAAACGGGCAGATGATGGGAGTTCTCGGGTTAGCTTGGATCATTGCCTGATGTTAGGTAATACTTAATTTTACTTGATGCATTTTTAGTATTGGATGTTAATATTTTAATTCAACTCTCATTTAGTTTTTTTTTAAGTTATTCTGATTTAATAATACATTTTCTATATCCAAATTAACAAAAAAAGAGGAAAAACAACAAAATAGTTGTAGAATAGTTGATAGTTTTATTTTTATTTTAAGGTTAAAGATTATTAATGAAATTGAGGATCGATTTAGATTAGCAAGCGTATTTGAATGTGTCATTATTTTTTAACTGAACCCTCCATAATAAGCAAAAAATAGTCATAAAATTTCAAGAATTCGTGTGGAATGCCTCCCTATCAGTCAAGCAAGTGAGAAATTAGAACAAAAAATTAAAATGAAAAATATAGCAATGTTCCTACATGATATACTGTACATTGGACATTAAAAACCTTCTATATTTTTAGCCTGTAAGTACAGAATTTGGCGTTATTAAAAGCTATCCTTTTTCATAGTAAAACAATTCATTGTTAGTACAAGATCTGAAGAAAAAAATTGTTTTTATAAGAAACTGTAAACAGTTTGGAAAAAAAACAATGCTACTTTTTATAAATATATTTTGGTATTCTCTCTGGTATTTTGAACTGATCTTGCATAATGTTTCGAGTTGATGGAAGCATTTTGGATTTATTCCACAATTATAACCAGGACAAAATAAATTGGTCTTCTTCTTTATGTTTTTGGTCTCAATATGGCACACAAGTGACAATTAATGCTGAAGAGTTTTGCTTGTTCATGAGTAGGTTCGAGGATATCACCAGGTGGCCCAACAACTTTTTTGTCTGGCTCACACAAATGTGAGACTGTACTTACTAAGAAGTATCTTCTGCTACATGGTCTGTCAGTTTTGTTTTTATACTAAATTTATGCATTATGTATCAACATGTCAAGAAAATTTGTGAATTTTTTTTCAGTATTTTCTTTTACCTCTAAAACATGATATATAGACTTATCCTACACATGTATCTCCCCCAAATACTAATTATAGTTATTTGCTAGAAGGATTTGGTTGCTTCATTTCCACTTCTATCGCCCACAAGCACATTTTCAGCATGACAACCTGTTGTAAGGCAATGAACAGTTTTCCATTTCTTTGTTTGTCCAAGAGAATGTATTTTTTGTGAAAATACACAGTTTATTTGGAATAAAGTTTTTTTGAAATTATACTCTTGGTGCTCGTTTACTTTGTCCTAATAGTCCCAGTCAGGAATGTGTTTCTCCCCAAAAGTTGTCCAGCTAAAGGAATGTTGTGTACCAATTGTAGGTAAATAAATGGTAGCTTTTATCTAACAAGATTGTTTTGGACAAAGATGAAGGACGACAACCTTTTGAGGAAGCACGCAATCACCATCAAAAAGAAACCTTCAATAAATTTCCGAGTACATCACATAACTTAAGTCATTATCAAAAACTTTTTCAGGCCGAAATGGACGTGTCATGCGTTAGGTAAATATTGGATGTCTGCTGTAATGTGTTCATCGTGGTTATGAGACTTTCATTAATATACATATATATTTGTTTATTTTTGGCACAAAATTTGAAATAAAGTTTTGATTTAACCCTTTGCACACAACTAATAAATTCTATAACACCAAGACAAGTAATTTTTTTCTTTATTTCAAAACTAAATTTATTGTAACTAAATTATAAAAAGTATAAGAAAAAATTATAAAACAGGAAATTTTACTTAAAATTCATGTAATTATTGATAACAATTAAAAAAGAACTATGAACTGTTTATTTCAAATAAATTTAAATTAAATTAAATACATCTTGTCACACAGATATGTTTGGTTATGGCTGTGTAGGAGACCGCAGAACTGACAAGCAGGTCGAAGTTAGACAAAGGGCCCTCCCCACCCTGCCGCTGAGTAAAGGTCATTTATAAATACTTCCTTGGCAAGCTTGATAAGCACGCAGTATACACCGGACATTTCAAAGGCCTTTTGTGAATGTAAAACACTATCCAAGAGACATAAACTATAATATTGGATATAACTGTATTTGGCGTTTTGGTCTACCATTAGAATATATCTGTCTACAATGTGGGAAGGGTTAATACATCAATATAAGGCCTAAATTTATTCCAGGAATCTTGACTGGGCTGATTTCTAAGTGGGTTTGGAGCTTAGTTCATATGTAGTATTGTGTTGAAAACATAGTTTTCTGATAAAATGGAATGTATTGATAAGGATTTATATCTCAGTATTCCTCAAAGTTAGTCCTTGGAGTAGTCTCCATAATGATAAGGATTGCAATACATTTGTTCATTTTTTCATGTATTTTTGTTTCTACATATTTATTTGTTTCCCTACTAAGAAGACACCAAATAGTATTTGTAGGTAATTTATAGGATTTGAGTTCCTAGGTGGACGGTTTTGAAGACTGGTACAAGAATCCCTGACCAGAAATTGTTTATTTAAGTTTAGGTGGGAAGAAGTTTATCCATTTAGATGTTGATACCTAGGACTACATCAGGAGAAACTGAAATGTTATTTATGTTATGATTTGTTTCATTAGTGCTGGGGCAAAAGTCACAGTTAGAATTAGCATTAGAAGGGCCAGGAAAATCTAGTCTGTGTTTCTTTGAACATTGTCCAACTCACTGTCATGCTCATCTCCATATCTGCTAGCTTGAAGAGTCGTGTCATTATCAGAGGAATGTTTGTTAAACTGTCCTCATCAGTGTCCTGGTTTAGATAATTGGTACAATTAGGGTGAACCTCGGCATCACTTTGAAACAGAATACTCTAAAATGAGTTCTCTAAAATCACTTGATCTGTCTATGTAGTTTTCACTCCTAATTATTCATTAATAAAATACAAAAATATAAAAACTAATAAGTTTAAAACACTGTACATGTTTTATAATCCATAAAAACTAACTCATTGTAACATAAACACTTTTTCATGTTCATTGCACAACAAAAACATGGCCGACCCTTATTATGTCACAAGATGTCAGCTTTCCATTGAGAACGAAGTATTTATGGACAAACAGAATAGACAAAAAAATAATAAATAACAATAAAATGGTACTATATTTCATGTTTTTTGTAATATATTAGTTAAAAGTTATTTATAAAAAGATTAATAATTGAATATGAAACATTGTATACGTATGCTTTAGTGACGAATATTTGTCTTTACCAATTCAGACGGACCTTTGGAAACAAACATTCATCGCTTGCCAGTTTGAGTGTTAAAAACATACTTGTACATCTTCATTATTTTAGGCCAGGTAAATAATATATGATGTACCAGTATGTAAGTACTCCTTTGTAACTAAAATTCCTCAAAATTCTAAATTCTACGACTTCAGACACGATGTATTATCTTTCAGAGCTTTACATATTACTAATTGTACTTCAGTAATTTATATTACTGCATCAATACTTTCCTTCCCAAAAAATGATTTCTTGATGTTGTGATGACAGACAACAGGTATGTGACTCGTAGTGCCAGTGGAGGAGACAGAGAATTCATGAGTCCTGTGTCTTACTCTGGCATCAGCACTCCAACTCAATCCTCGGCACCCGAGTCTGCTCCTACCTCCATCCCTCACACACCAATCGCACAGGTCAGTTGTTACTCTATGAGTTAAGAAGTATGTAATTGGGAGATTCCTCTGCCCCCGTCTGCTTCTACCTCCATTCCTCACAAACCAATCGCACAGATCAGTCTTTACTCTATGGTTTAAACCAGTAGAGAGATGTAATTGGGGGATTCAAGAACATAGAAATTTAAAAAAATTTTTACTAATTCATAATAATTTTACTTTTTTAACTACATTTATCTAATCATGACTTATCAATCATGTTTTTGTTTACTACTGATCAGCTGCTTTTGTCTACACTTAGACATGGCAGATAAGCAGTGATGTAAGAACAAAGACGTAGTAAATTCAAAGTTGAAGTTGTATATTATGTACAAAGCCTCTATAAATTCATTACTTTGGTGATCCACTCACAATTAGTATTTTTGGGATCATTTGATGAAAGTATTTCATAATTATGAAATAAAAGTAAACCAATTTTATTTTACTGTGTAACTTTCAATATATTGGAAGTTCGTCAAGTGGTGTGATTTTTGCTAACTACATTCTTGCAAAATATCATAGTATTAAGAAGCACTTCCTTATCACTAACCTATGTAGATATAGAATGATAGTCTTTGGAATGGTCTTTGTGATGGTGTAATGTGTTGCACAGGGTGGCCATCCGACCAGGGAGACTGGGAATAAGCCTGGGAATTAATGAACCGGGGAAAAAACCAGGAATAATTTTTCAAAAAAAATTTTTCGTCTCCAAGAACTTCAAGACATAATTTGACAGCTTCTTGAATCAAGAACTGATTAATCACGAAACATCGTATTTTACGCAACGTGGCTCGTGAAATTGTGAATGAAGATCGAAATATGATAGTGAGCTAGGTCTGATGCCGGTTGATCGGTTATCTCCACTATTGTAGTGAGTTTATCTTGGTTAGTTCTACTCCTGTGCCGTGGCAAGCCTCCGCCCCCCTCCTCGCCCAAATACGTAACAACGCATTGGTCAATTAAAATCGGCCAACTGATCGGCCTAGTGATTGTTTCTTATTTCGGCACTAAACGAGTGGTATGCTTTAAGCGGTATCGTGACAGAGCGGTACTAACCACGATACAAACAGGTTTTTTGTACTTAAGTATTATTGTACTATTTTGTACTTAAGTTGCTGAAGTGGGGTCTCCAGACAAAGTTGTTCAACTCTTATTCTTTAGGGAAAATAGTGTTTTGGAAAGACTGTGTTAAATAGATAGCACAGGCCTAAAATGCACAGTGTAAAAAACACAAAAAGTAATGTAAATGCAGTGGTAGTGAACAGTAAAGGTCCAGATGTTTGTTATGAGTGAATAGTGAGTGTTATTATATTGGTTTTGACATGCAGCAGCATGATAAGCATTATCACTTTTATTATCTATCTAATGTAATCAGTATAACAAAGTGTTACAAGTTTCTAGTTAAATCTCAGTCTAGATTGCAGAGCAAATATTTTGTTCTTGTGGGAGGGAACATTCTACAAAAGAACAGAATTACAAGATCCTTAAGCATCAAATCACTTACCATTTTTAATTTATCACTGTAAATTAAACACAATTTTAAAGTTAACAAACCAAAAATAAGATTATAGGAGAATCTTTATGAAAATTGAATGCTTTTGTCCTTATGAATTAAATAAAAATACTTTGTTTTATTGTATCAGATTTGTCATTGATTAAAGTTGTGTTATTCTTCAGACACACATGGCGGGTTCAACGTTTCCACTGCAAGATGGGGCTTCTCCTCCTGAAGCTGCTGTAGAGGCGACTCCTGAAACTACACCCATTAAGGTGAGACTATAAAGCCTTATGAGTGGTGCCCAAACTTTTCTAACTCCTTGGCTCACTTAACTTACCCATTCTTTTCGGTAGTGCCTTCATACAAACGAATATGGGACTCATCCCAAATATGCTATAGTACATTTTACAATGTAAACTCTGATGTATAAATTCAATTCTTATTAATTTATAAGAATGTACTATTTTTTTAACATTTGCTTGTTTATTAACCTTTTAGAAATCAGTCTATATTGTAAGAAGTAAATCAGAAATAATGGCTATTTTACGGGATTTGCAGAATTTTGGGGAAATGGCTATATTTAGAAATTTCAAATCATATCCTTTACAGTCCAATTTTTTAAACTGTAGACTCGAGCTGGGAGAGCGGTGGTAGGCGAGGGGTGCGGTGCGGGAGGATTGTAAAGGGCTTTCTGCAAACGTACGCTCAAGGTCACGCGCTTGTGACTAGCGGGAAAGATGCGAATAGACGGTTGGACCTCTCATGGACTGTCAGTAAAGTTATATACCGTTACACAGAACTCTATGGTATATTTATTGTCCTATATCGACTGCCTGCCTGCCAGTTCAGTCAGTTCACTTGCCGCGACCTCGACGATCGCTTCGTGAAAATTGCTTAGCCTATAACTTAGTGCGAATTTTATTTTTAACATTTTAAGTTTTGCTTACTGGAGTGTGTTTTAGGTTAGTGCGGGTTTCTATATAATGGAAACATTCGTATCGAAGGTAACTTCAGGGAAAAAACTTCACAGTCAGGCAAGAGAAATAATTTGGCGAGTGAGCGTGTTCATGCTTAACGAAACTATTGAGCCAAACCTCATACCGTTAAAGAAAGGTATAGAAAGAACAGCGGCAGCTTGCGGAGTTTCGGTTGGAGTAGTGAAGAAAATTCGTAAAGAGAAGAAATATCTTGACACCACGGATGATACAACGTGCTCATTTGCTACACCCAAGAGAAAGAAAAGAAGTAAAATCGTCACAGATATTGACGACTTTGACAAATGTGTAATTAGAAGAAAAATTTACAATTTTTACAAATCCGAGCGTTCACTTCCTTTGCTAAAGTTATTAAAAAACACACTTGCAGAAGATTTAAATTTCAAAGGTAGTGTATCAAGTCTTCGAACAATTATTAAAGAATTAGGATTCAAATGGAAAAAAATTGAAAACAACAGAAAAATCTTAATTGAACGGAATGAAATAAGAGCTAAGAGGATTGATTATTTGAAAAAAATAAAAGAAATCAGAAAAGAAAACAAACCAGTCGTATATATGGACGAGTCTTATGTTTTGTCTACTCACGTTACTCGAAAAGATTGGTGTGATGGTAGCTTAGAGGGTTACAAAAGTAATATAAGTAAAGGCGATAGAGCGATTATAGTCCACGCAGGAGAGGACATGGGTTTCATTCGCAATGCATGTCTAGTTTGGAAGGCTGGAACAACCGAAGGTGACTATCACATGCAAATGAACCATGAAAACTTTGTGACTTGGACAAAAACACAGTTAATTCCCAACCTTCCACAAAATTCGGTCATTGTCATTGACAATGCTTCTTATCACAACGTACAAGTAAATAAAGCTCCAAATTCAAACTCGAAAAAGGCTGATATGACTAAATGGTTGGATGAACATGAAATTGAATACGACTCTTCATTACTAAAACCTGAATTGTACGAACTAATAAAACTCCATAAGGACAGATACAAAATTTTTGTTTTTGATAACCTCCTCCATCAATTCGGTCATTCAGTTCTTCGATTACCGCCATACCACCCGGACCTTAATCCAATCGAGATGATTTGGGGAATAGTTAAAAACTTTGTAGCCCAGAAAAATGTTACCAATAAAATAGCCGATACAATTCAGTTGTGTAAAAATAAAATGGATGCTATATCTGTAGAAGAGTGGAAAAAAGTTTGTGATAAGGTAATAAAAGTGGAAAATGAGTATTTGGAGAAGGAAAACGTAATAGATGACGCAACCGAAAGTTTTATAATAAACATCGGTGATTCTGAGACCAGCGATAGTAAAGAGGATAGTGACGCCAGTGATGTGGAGGAATTCGCCGCTCCCTTGTAAAAAAGTACTGTAAGTATTAAAGAATATTATTTTAATGCAAAAAAGTTCAATGCAATCATTATACTTGTTGTAATTGCTCAATATTAATAGTTAGTTAAACATAGAATACAAGTGAGTTAACACCGTTGTAAATAATACAATTATTGCTACGGATAAAGTATATAATTGCAATAACAATTAAACCCACAATATTTTTAAGACTAATAAATTAGTTAAATTAACTTGGTTCTTTGGTAAAGGTATTTTTATTGCACAATAAACTAATTTATTGAGTTAATACGGTATCAGTGAGCCAATACGCCAACTACAGTTCCGATAGAAACGTTCACTCATCACTTCATATGCTACTACAGGCTAAACTAAACTTCCAATAAAAAAATGATAAATTAAAAAAAAAATATTCATCTATTTTCACACAACTTTCTCGATGACAAATTTTGTCTGACCATCTGACCAAAAAATAAAAAAAATCCTCGCTTACTACTTTTTTCTTGTCATTGTAAACGCTGTGTAAAATGTAAACAATAATCAAAATTATTTCGAAATTTGTGTAATATTTAAAAATGTAACCAATAGATTGCCAATATTAAGAGCTTTAATTTGACGCATCTAACAGAATTGTACGACATTGGCTTCACTTTTAAATCGCGAGAGGAAGCGTTAAAGGTCACTGATTTTTGCAGTCCGTTTTCATACTCCGCCGGGACAGTTTTAACACAGCGAGACTGACTTTTTCATGCAGGTTAGTAGTCCACGGCCAAGTCTACGGTTAAAAAAATTGGACTGTACCTGTTTTTTATTATATTGTATATTATAAAATGTGCTACCAGAATATATGTCATTTACTTGCTAAAAACATGTTAGTATAAATTTTTTATACTTATAATAAGTATTATAAATTTGAAATTTTTGAAAAAAATAGTTTCAAACCACTCCTGGCCAATGATAAAACATGTTGAGGCATAAAGCCATATGTATTGTAACAGTGAATATGGCTATATAACTACAAAAAGTATGACTCTCAAGAAAATTCTCAGTTAGGAATACTATACAGGGTGTCCAGCAACCATTCGAACAAACTTTGCCACATTGTTCAGCAGGCCAAAACTAACAAATAATGCAATATAACAGGTGCCCTATTTCACTTCGTTTAGCGTCTTTCTGTCTGTATGTGTTTTTTGGGAAAAAAATTACTACTCAAAAACCACTTAAGATACAGAATTCAAACTTAACAGTTATGTTAACCTAGTGTTGGTCCTTTTCAGTGAAAAAAATAAAACAAATATCTCATTGCATTTCAAAATGGCGGCCGTTCAAAATTCACCAGGATAACTTTTTTTAGCATATTTTATTACCAATTCAACAATTTTTGTTGCCAAAAAAAAGATTGAATAACAAATGACTGAGTTACAGCACCAAACGTAAAAACAGGTTAAATCCATGCATTGCAAGTACATACAACAATGTAGTGGATTTTTACGAATAAACTTTTTAAGGTTCTTTATTAAAATAGTGAACAATATTATAACCTGAAATTTAATATTTATTTTTTAAATTGGTTTTAAGGTAAATTTAAAAAAAGTTCTTAACGAATTGTGAATCCTGGTTTTTAAATCTTAAAAAAAATGTTAATAGGGCTACGTTATGGTTGGGTATAGGGTTTTCTTACATGGCAATCAATTGTGTGAAACAGCGTAATTAATTCAATGTGTGAAAAATTTTATTGAACATATGATGCACCACGCCCCTGCAATCGAAGAAAACTGTAAGCAAAACTTTCACATTCGACCGAACTTGGCGTGCTTTTTCGGTCTTGGTTCGTGCGGCAGCTTCCATTGAGATGATTGAGCTTTGGTTTCCACGTCATAACTATAAACCCAAGATTCGTCACCAGTTATGACCCTCTGGAGCAAATTCGGGTCGTCGCGGACAGATTCCAACTTCTCATTAGCAATGTTCATGTGATGCTGTTTTTGATCGAAATTGAGCAATTTTGGTACGAATTTTGCGGCAACCCGTCTTATGCCCAAATTATCGATTAAAATCGAATGGCACAAGCCAATCGATATGCCTAGGTCTTTGGCAATTTCTCTAACGATGATTCGACCATTGGCCAATACCATTTTCTTCACTTCATCAATTTTTTCGTCCGTTATTGAAGTGCTCGGGCGTCCAGCACACTCTTCGTTGTTCACATCTTCTTGGCCTTCTGAAAACATTTTGTACCACCGATAAACGTTGCTTTTGTCCAAAGTAGCTTCTCCGTATGCCAGTCAACATTCGGAATGCATCCGCGCACTTAATTTCGTTTTTCACACAAAATTTGGTACAGGTTCTTTGTTCCATTTTTTGAATAGGTAAAATTTGAAGACGAACCAAAAACACGTGCAAGCAAAACAGCTGTCAACAATTAACTGAACATTCAAAATGGCAGAAATTGTCAACATAAGTGAGAGACATATGTACCAACATAACACCACAAAAAAAATCGAAATTCGAATATACGTAACCCGTGAAAATTCAAAATTTGCGACACTTTTTGAACACACCTCGTATATGGCAGACCATGTATACCATGTGATTTCAACTTGTGCAATAATGTTTCATGATGCACACAATCAAAAGCTTCAGATAAGTCAAGAAATATACTTAGCACATGTCAACACCTATTTAGTCCATCCACAGCAGAGCCACAAGTTGTGTAATTGCCTTTTTTTTTTATTTGTTCTTCCTAAATCCAAAATATTCTAAATCTAGGATTTTCAAAAAATGTCATCAGTCTTTTCAGAACAACTTTTTTTGTAAACTTTACTTAAAACTGGAAGTATTGAAATAGCTTGACTTCAGTGGATCACCCTTTTAAAGATTGGAATGACTTTAGCAGATTTTAAAACCCCTTTTTAAAAAGAAGAGTTGATAATTTTGTTAATGATGTTAAAATATGCTTGAATCAACATTTAAGCAACCATGTGGACATACCATTGATGTCACAAGATTTTTTCGTATTCAGTCCATGCATAACATGAGCCACCTCCACCTTGCTAACTGGAGTCAGCACCATGTATGACATTGGGCCTCTCGCCCTAAGGAGTTAATTATTATCATTAATATTGATAAATTTAATGATTTAGTGGTCTTATTAAGTAATGAAAGAATATTAATCTAATATTGATGTGGTTTGATAAGAATAAATAACATTTCTTTGTAAAAGAAACAGGATTTTTCCGGACATTTGTCATCGTTTAGTGGTGCAAAAAATCTTTTTAACATTTTAGTGATTTCTTTGTATCAATGAACAATGGCCAAAGAAATCACTAAAATGTTAAAACGATTTTTTGCATAACTAAACGATGACAAATGTCCGGAAAAATCTTGTTTCCTTCACAATCCTCCCATTGTCAAAAAACAAACTTTAAAGCAAGAATTGCTTTTAAAATAGTTATTAATCATTTATTTCAACCACTTCTTAAATTATTTTAAAGTTATTCTTTCAAATTTGAACAGTTTTATAGCAAAGTAATCATTAATAATCCTGCTATAAATGTAGGTAATCCTCTCTCAATAATCCTGTAGGTATCATACCAGAGCATCTGTGGAAAACCAAACATCCCAGATTACCAGAACCAGAAATCAACTGTTTTGAACTGAAAACTTACATTATTCCTCTGAAGTAGAAGGTATAAAATAATTGTCAGTTTTCTTCAATGTTAACTGCATGCAAGACTTGTTCATCGATATTAGTAGTAATATCACTATTAAAAATACACTATTATTTACCAATATTGTTAGAAAGATTTTAAGTCAAAATAAAAAAATTGTTTTGTTAAACAAATCTTGTATCAACTAAAAAGTGTTATTTTTATATAATTAAAAGTAGTACATGATGTTGTCTTATTTATAGGATCTACGCAATGTAGTGCGGGCAGGTCATCATCCCAACTCCAGCATTCCTCGTGCTCTTAATGCCATCAGTAATAGTCCTAATCATTCCCAGCCATCGTCTCCAATGAGGAAGGAGGCTTCACCGTTCCGTTTCACCATGGAATCTTCTGCCTTTCAGCCTGCACAAGAGAGGAAGGATTCTCTTATCACCCAGAAAGTCCAGCGGCTTGTCACAGACAGAGTTCAGGTTGGTCAGTCTTTTGTCAACTACTGAGTATAACATATTATTGAATAAAACGTGTTGAGTACTGTACTGTAAAAACTGCATTGAACCTATATATTTTGTGACAAGTACAAGTTTTGATTGTTTAAATAAGTTATTATTTTTAGAAATCATCATTATTTTCAGATTCATCAACTTTTTAAAGGACTTAATGATATTCTTTATTTGGTGGCTTAAATCCTAATTCACTGCTAAATGAATTATTCTAAACATTTTTGTAGATTAACTAAATAGTAGTGATTAAATTTGAAAGTATCTTTATAAATGAATATGAAAGAAATACAGTAAGTAATTTAAAATAAAATACACTTTGAAAGTCGCAATAATAAAAGGTTCATTCTAAAAATTAGTAACTTTTCTTTTGAGAACCATAAATTTGGAAGAACTTGTTAAGATATTATATTTCATGGAGATTGCCTTAAGTGCGCTACTTCAGGAGTAAAGACAAATTTTTTTTATATATTCATGTCTCAACAAACAAACTGGAATCAATTTTCAAAATATTGGTGCATTTCTCACATCCCACACCAGATATTTTTATTTTTAATTTAAAAATATTGACAAAAAGGCATGACTATACAAACTACATAACTATTCTGTAGAAGCAAATTCTCTTTTTACTATTTTACTACAAGAAATAATTAAACATTACAAAATTATCAATTGGAAAGATATATTCAAACGTGCAGATGCTAGAAAAATTAAATTTGAACATTGAAGAGGAATTAAGTGAGATATTTAAATTTCTCCAGACATCGACAGAGAACATAGACAAAACAAAGTCCAGAGGGCCGATGCAACCTACAAGTCCTCTGCGGGTGATCAGTGGCCAGGGGCTCTCATACGGCACGGAGAGTCCAGCTGAACCTCCTATTGACCAAGAGGACAGGGAAGTGGAGATAACTATGACTTCGGACACCAACTCCCATGTTGTAAGCTGCTCATTCATGTTATTTTTTCCTCTATAATATACTATTCATCTAATGAATGAATTAGAGTGACTAATGTGTGTAATGAATGTGATGTTTTTTTATGATCTAGTAATAAACTTAGGTTAATTGTCAAGTGGTTAGGAAAATTGAGGGAACCATGGTGAAACTCAGCTGTATCTTGAATTCACAGAATCTTTAAAAGAGATTAGGAACCGAAAATCGATTGATAAGATTTGCCACATTACAAATTATTAGGCAGAGTCACGTACATGTTTCCCCACTTTCAGAAAAGTTTACAGATCACTAAAATGCTGGAATATGGTGTGCCTATACATATATATTAATAACATATAGTATATTAATACTATATGTTATTTATAATGCCATAAATAAAATAACATATCCTTTTAGAAGACTGGTCGAGGTCAACAGTTCCCTTCTTCCCATGTATTGCACCACCAAAAATATGATTCAGTATTCAATTTAGTACAAACTGAATAATAATTTGAGTCAGCAAATATGATGTTTCTGATTTCCATTTCAGGTACCGTATCACAGAAATTTAGTTTTTACATAATTGTCAGTTGAAAAAGTCATGTAAACTAATGATTGAGAATATTGGAATATCAGTCTAGCATTTGCAGTAAATAAATAAATAAATCTCATTTGTAATGTCCAAACTTTTATCTTATTATGTACTACAAAGGTTGTAAATTTAGTCTAATTCAAACATTTTGCATTCTGAATTAAGTAAATACTTTGTCAGAAATATTTAATTTCAATGGGCATTAGAAATGTAGGTGGTCATTTGGGTGAACTGGCAATACCAAGACCAATCTGACAACATAACAGCAGGTAAAATGTGCGTCTACCACAGTCAGTTTGTTAAAGCACGATGCCTCTCTAGTTATATTATATATTATTGTAAACACCTTCACTGCGACACGAGACATTTACCTACTTTAGGACAATGGGAGTAATATAAATGTGCGTCTACCGCAGTCGGTGTGATAAATAATAATAATAATGGTTAATCTGAAACTGTGTATCAATATGGATCATCTTAACATAGAGTTAATTCTTTTCCACTGTTTACATCTCTTTCGTAATTTTTGAACATAGTAAATTTAGTGTCATTACACTAAATAATAAATTTTAAAACTAAATAATAATAAACTTTAAGTGCCAGATTGTCGGTTGTCAGTCATGGCAAAGAAGCTTTGCTGACTATGTCATTTCTTTATCACACTGTCGATCTTAATGTATTGATCTTACGATCACACTGTAAGTAGTAACGTAAATAATCTCTGTGTAATATTTGGCAGTTCGCTATATCATACGAGGTGTGTCCAAAAAGTATCCGACCTTGACTCTGGCATTGACTCGGCGGCTACGGCAATCTGGTCCCCTTCAAAGTACTCCCCTCCACAAGCCACTACCTTATTCCAACGCTTCTCCCACTTCCGGAAACACTCCTTAAATTCATTTTGCAGAATGGCTAACAGGTCCTTCGTCGCATTTTGTTTTATTTGTTCAACATCTTCAAATCTTTTTCCTTTCAAAGGAATTTTTAATTTTGGAAATAGCCAGAAGTCACAAGGAGCTATGTCAGGACTGTAGGGGGCTGTTGTAGTTGGTTGATGTCGTGTTTAACCAAAAAACGCTGAATAAGATTTGAGGAATGAGCTGGCGCGTTGTCGTGGTGCAGGATCCAGTCACGGCTTGACCACAGTTCAGGTCGTTTCCTTCGCACTGCATCTTGTAGCCGCCTTAGGACCTCAAGATAATACTCCTTATTCACTGTCTGGCCTCTTGGAGCATATTCGTGATGAACAACGCCGTCCTGGTCAAAACAAAACTGTCAGCATTGTCTTGACATTGCTTCGACTTTGTCTTGCTTTTTTTGGCCGTTGCTCTTCGCGATTTTTCCACTGTGAAGATTGAGCCTTTGTTTCAGGGTCGTAGCCATAAACCTATGACTCATCACCAGTAATAACTTTTTTAAATAGCCCTGGGTCACTTTTTATCAAATCCAGGTTGTCCTGTGCAATTTTAAGTCAACAGTTCTTTTGGTCTTCTGTCAGCAGCCGAGTTCATTTTTAAATGTTTGTGTAAAATGTTACAAACTGACGATTTTGGTATTCCTAAATCTTCTTCCACCTCTCGGACAGTCAATCGACGGTTTTCATTAATTGCTGCACGAACATGTTCAACATTTTCAGCGTTTCTGGCCGTTAAAGGCTTGCCAGATCGGTCATCACTCTCCACTGATATGCGGCCATTTTTAAACCGCCTAAACCACTCTTTTATTTGTGTATCGCCCATAGACACGTCACCATAAACTTTCCATATCATCTCTGATGCTGAATGGCCAAGTTTTTGGCAAAATTTAATGCAAATGCGCTGCTCAACACGCACATACACGGCAGTACTTTACGGAACAGAGCGCTGTGACTCACTGAGTGACCGGATTGTATTTAATGCCTAATACGGGAAGGAGTAGGCTCGCCCCTCTCCTCCAATAACCGGTTCGAGCCGGTCGGTTACGCCGCGGCCGCCAACTGGTCGGCGGTCGGATACTTTTTGGACAGACCTCGTATAGTCATGACAGCTAACAAGCAGTACTGAAAGTACTGTAAAAATAAATCATTACTCATATCATAGGCATTTAATGATATGATAACTATTAATATGTTTGTAGTCTCAATTTGATTTAATAAAAGTTAATAATGGTTTGTTACCTAAAATCTGAACTACTGATATATTATTAGTTAGTCCTAAATAGTTTAATGCTAATTATAAAAAATTAATATCTGTTTACTTTAACCTTTTGGTTATCTATTTAAATAAAAGAGCCATTTCTATAATGTGGAAACTTCAAAATTTATAAAAAATAAAATTAAAAAATTCAAGGATTCAAGATGTTATGTTACTAAGAGTTATAAATACACATCATTTCATATTACTTAACAGAAGAACAATAAAATTATAATTTTAGAAAATGTAAAACACATGTAGATTGTTACTTGTGCAATAGAAACAAAACAAAACTGAGATATATGATAAAATAATTTGATAATGAGTAATAAGATATAAAATATATTGCTGGAGAAATTAAATGACTCAGTTAACTTATGACAGCTATAAATTATAATTATAACAATTAACAATATATCAAACTGACAAAATTATGTGTGTAACATTAGTAAATAACAAGGCAAGGTCATAGAAATAATTATCAAATAAACTAAAGGACAGTTACAGATATAACAAAAATGCATGATAAGGTAAGCAAGCAATGATCACCACGATCAAATTAATTGAATTTCACCAAAATAATTAATGTTTAAAGTTTTATAGAAATAAGTTATGTGATAATAAATAGATTTCCATTGTGAATTGATGAAAAGACTAAATACTAGTTTTTATTCTTGCAGAATCCTCTGATAACGATTATGTTCATTGAGTTAAAGAACTGAATATCTTTACCTTCATGTGAATAGCCAGTTTGGAGTCAGAAAATAAGTCGATACCGGACTCAGACTAGGCTCGATGGAGTGGTATACATAGGATGTTGCGTAATTACACCTCAAAGTGGTGTTGTGTGCGGGTGCAAGAGGAGCATTTAATATGTACCAAGACAAGCAAATTGACACAGTCCAGCGACTTGTACACAAATATAGGAAGTTACATAATAATTTGTTGACATTTATTCTATAAAGTCTTTCTTTGGAAGTTTTACTGCAACTAGTATTGGTTTGAAATAGTGGTGAGTAAGCTGTGTTTTAGTATTGGTTTGAAATAGTGGTGAGTAAGCTGTGTTTTACTATTCCTATTACCACAACCTATTTCATTACTCAACTTTATTTCAAACCTTGCTTTCAATGTAACTATGGTGTTTACTTATAGAGTCAAGTTATAAAAAGTTATACAGTTACAGTAAAACTTCCAAGGAAAGGATATTTTTCTATTGACTACTACAATCAGTGGATTAATTGGTTTAACAGTTAAACTCTAATAAGCTGTGTACAACTATGGGAAAGTGGACAGTTTTAATTGCACTATTTATATATCTTTTAATGATTGTTTTAATCAATGATCATAACACAGTGCTGAAGTTGAACGTTCTGTACAGTGGAACCCACGCCAGTGTGACAGTGTAGTTCAGGACATTGCCTCCAACGATCATGAAGATCTGGAGGAGTGTCAGCAGGACTTATGCACCGCTAGTGGTATTTGTATGCCCAACTCCAACTCTATGTGGGATTTCACACGCAAAGTCAACAACCGTCTACGATTTTACAGTCAGTGCCATGCAGAACCTCCTCACCAAGGTCTGTCTCAACACTTGTGTTGTTAATGCAGATTTACAATCCCAAAAGTTCAAATTGTTTTCATCTATTTATTTTAGTAAAATAAGAAATATTTTGTTGGAAGTTATACCATTCAGTTTAAATTTTATTATAACCTAAATGCCAGTATTCACATACCCTATAATCAAAAATATTGTCAATAGTCAGAGCCTTGAATACCAGTTTTTCCTTGAAACATTTAGTGCCTAGCCTCCTATTGATATAGTAGGTGCTTTAACCATTACACATAAGTAGAGATTGTGAACAGCATTGAAAGTGTCTAATAGCATTAGTTAATGAATGATTGCATGGCTGTAACTTGGTATCACAAAAAATGCTCTCTATTCTTATTTTACACAGGTATTTCTGTATTATCCATCCACCACTAACCAGAACATCAACATAACAGATAACTTATTTATGCATCCCAAGCCCCACTCATTTTACTGTATCAAGATAATACTAATGTATTATCTTAACCCTTTCCACTCGGATTTTTTTCACCAGTCTGCCCCCTCAGCTTGTATTTATTTTAGCATATTTAAGTAAAAACCCATTTTTAGCAAACTGGAAGTCAATAAATTATATACATTATTATATTGTATAATAATTTTATTTTATTTCTTATTTATAGTATAGAGATATAAAATTTGATACTTACACTAATAAGTTTTATATTTTAGCACGGTATGGTATCGTTCAAAACACTCTACAGGATGAAGACCAGGATTTTTTGAACAGGTTTTACAATAATAAAGTGTTTCCTTTCTTCCTCCTGGTACCTTTCTATTGCTACAAACAGCACAATGTTTAGTTTTTTTTTTGTTGAATGAGCTGCAAGAAAGTGAGGGTGTTTGTTTAGCCTTTCTTCTTTTTCTACTGATGAAGGACGACCCGCTTCAAACTCATAGGGTTACGGACATGGCCTACAAGTTCAGTGATGAGGATTTCTCTGAAATTCCTGTGTTGAATTGTTTTTTTATCCATGGTTTTGTTTATTCATGTTGAACAAGAGAAAGCTATTTACTATCGCCACTTCCAACATCCAGAAAAGTAGCTTTCTCCACCACTTCAGAGATTTACAGGAAAACTTGTAGGAAGCAATATAGTGGTCTGCTTGGTTCACGCCACCCATATATTTGTTATACTGACAGATAACTGTTGGCTTTTGTATGTTGTACGTTCTGTACAGTGGAACCCACGCCAGTGTGACAGCATAATATGTTACCATAAAATGATTGTCATCACTGTTCCAGTTAAATGAATATTCATTTTTTTTAATTCCTCCGAAAGTTGTAAGCTTTTGTAGTATCGATCTGTAAATATATGAAAACCAGATCCTGCATTGTAACCTGATACTAATTTTTCTGCCAAATACAATACAATTCTAGAAGTGAATGGTAGATCTGGCCGAACTAATGATTCAGGTGTAAATGAACCGTAATAAGGCTCAAAGCTATGAACATATCCCGATCTTCAATCACTGAGTACAAAAACTAAATTGTACTCAGTTGTATACTTTGTCACGTGACTACAATGACAAAGCAAAATAAATCAGCAGCCGACCAATCGTAGTTCAGCTGTAATTTATTAGTTCCTGAGAATGCCGTGCGATTGCAGCACCAATCGGAAACAACGTAGGTCAGCTAAAAATAAAGTAAAGCTGACGTCATTGTAATGTCGGATGGCGTCCGACATACGAGTGGAATGGTAAAATAGCAATGTCGGACAACGTCCGACTCACGAGTGGAAAGGGTTAATGTTCTTGCTTTAATTTAGTAGTGCTAATGTTTCTAATAACCAATACTATTGTAGTTTTGAAAATTGAATGCTATTGAAGAGATTTAACTTCAAACATCTGATTTACAAATCAAAATTAAGTATTCTGCCAGCTTTGAATCCTTTGATTAGGAAAATTGTTTATACTGACATGTACCAACCACGCCCCAACATAATAATAAACAGTCTGGAAATAAGAAATTCAAACACTGTACAACTTTTGAACGGTATATAGTTAATATAGATATTAGTAGTATGTTTTTGCCTTTAGAATCTGAATTGCTTTTTATTTATGTATTATATTATATTATATTTTATTTGTTGTATAATAAATATAAAAGTATGATTGATGTCCAGGTCTGAGCACGGGCAGCAGTCCTAATGATGGGTTCAGTATTCCTATAAATCCCAAAGTTAGACGAGCCAACTCCTGCCCTGAGATGAAGAAAACCTGTTCTAGCTTGGAGAGGCATCCAGTTGAAAAAGTCGATGAGGAACCCTCTCCTGTAAATGGTGTTACTGTGGTAATGTCACTTATTTGTTTTCCACTTTAATTACAAATTTGTTTTGTTATTTCGTATTTTGTTTTAAATTGTTAAGTGCTTGGTAGATGCTTGTTTGGGTAAGATGTTGGTGGCTCTAAAATAGGGTTGCCATATATTAGTGTGGGAAAAAGAGGAGATTTTTAGGTAATGAGTCACTCATGAGAGATAAGGTATCTGAGGGTGAGGTCTTGGAAATATTTTTAATGTAATAAATCAATTATAGAATATATGTATTTACTAATATTATGCATACAATAGGTAAATTATTGGTATGAAATATTTTCTTATATTTTAAATGTAAAATCACACACTTTTGGCAACACTATAGTATAGAAGCAATTAGACAATTTCAGGTTGCCTACCCAGGATTTTAACCACCTAGCAATCCAACAATAACTAAGTGGAAAAATCTTTTGTTAGAAACTGGAAGTGTCGTAAAAAAGTACTCTAGAGGATCAAATGTGGAAAGAGAAGTACTAGTGTGCACATCAATGCGCTGCTCTCCAGGTAAATCACTAAGGAAGGTTGAACTTGAAACTGGTGTTCTAAAGTCTTCAGTACAGAGAATAATTTAGAAAAACAAAATTACATTTTACAAAAGTCACCTAGTACTTATCATGTCCGTATGATTGAGTACCATGAGCTGATCCTAATTGGCATAACTTGTTTTTTCAGATGAGTCCACTTTCTACCGCAGTGGTGCTGTAAATAGGCATAATTGTAATCATACAACACCAGTAATCCACACATTCTTGAAAAGACTCTACTCAATTCAAAAGGAATTACTGTTTGAGCAGCTGTCAGTTGTAATGGGGTTCTATATATCTTACGACGTTTCAGACAGTACAATGACTGGGAGTAGGTACGAACAGGTTTTAAAGAAACAAGTCTTGCCTCATTTTACGGTTCCAGAAATGGATCAATCAATCTTCCAACAAGATGGTGCTCCTCGTCATTTCACAGATCCTGTCAAGCGATAACTAAAAAACAACCTTCATGGCCGTTGGGATTGGTCGTGGAAGTGATTTTTTAGATTGGTTAACTCGATTCCCAGATATCAAGTGGTGTGCGATTTCTTTCTATGGGGTTACTTAAAGGATTAAGTTTATACTCATACCTTCAATAATGATGAGGAATTAAAACAATCAATTGAACCATAGCCTCTCTTGCGTTTATTTGCTTTGTAGTTGTGTTTTTGTTTGTTTTTTTTTTTTTGTGATGGGGTTATTCTATTCTTGCTCTATATTAAAGGCTGACACAAAATATTTAGGAGCCAGTAATTGGTAATATCAATTGTGTTCGTATGCTAGGTGCAACTGTGGAAACTGTAGAAGGTACTGTTCTGTACTGGTGTCTATGTTCTTATTTTACAGATTGCGAACTAACCGCACTTCGGTTTGTCCGTAGCTGGTAACTTTTTGATGCATTCTTCATGTATTGGCTGTCAGAGGGATTTATATTGAGAGCCACGATACTTTCGTGGGACTCTAACCAGGGCTACCGCCAACGATAATAATATAGAAAAATCTGCATGAATTTTGGACTCTGGGATTCATTCATAGATATGCGTGAATTTTTATAGTGGCCCTGGAAGTTTTAGTAGGTATGGATCGTTTCCAATACTCCTGGGCTCTTTTTACTACAGATACCAACAGAAGTGCTTAAATATGCTTGAAAAATCACGATTTTACAATATACTACTCATATGGGGAAGCTGAATCTCGAATCGTAAAAATTCTATTCCCAGATGACTACTGATCGGCAGTACAAATTACTGATTGCTAAAACATTTTTCTACTTTCTGTGTGGAAAAATGTAGATATATAACCAAAGTAACAAACTACTGTAGTTTAACAAATAATATTTTAGCCATAATTAGTATTTATTATATCTATTTTGGCGCATTGTCGAGAGTCTGCTCCGTCTATTCGTGGACAAAAACTATCGTTAGTATGAAAATCACCTATTGGTGAAACAAGTTTTTGTTGTTCTTTATAAAAGTATTTATAAACATATAGTAACAAAATACCGGGATTTATTAATAATATTTTAATTAATGTTCGTATTTATATGTCTATATTTGTCACGCCATCATAAATCCTGGTTCTATGCGTTGACGTTAGCTGCTAAGCGGAAAACAGGCGATTGCTAATTTTTATTTTAAGTATATGTTGTACATACATGAATAGATTCTCTATAAATGTAAATACATCCATACAATTCTACGTACATTGAATATACTGTGGAAGCTCAATTTATAATCTATTTATATAATTTAAAAGCAAATTACTTTGAAGTAGCATGGCATACTTAAGGTTGCTCCCTACCCAAAGAAAGGATAAGTTAATTAAGTAGACTTCAGATGAAATTATGTTATGGAAGTATCAGATGGACCGATTATGTGCACAGGCGAAATCATTGTCTCGTACCGAAAGGTTGTCCACCGCAGACCTCTGACCCACAATGCTGGACTGCAGTCTGTCCCACGGTAGCGCTGTGTTGGTATTTTTTTTATCTTTGTTTATTCCGTATTGGATATATGTATTTTCCAAACATCACAGAAAGGAAATTTATTAGGTATCCATAATGTTTCATCCACACATCGAAAGACACAGAGATAAAAACTAAGGAGCTTAAAATATGTGATAGTGATAAATCGTTACCAATTTTGTTGCATATTGCTAATGACTAAATGCTAGAACACCGCAGTTTGTGGCATTTCTTGTAAATACAGCGGGTGATGATAAAACGTTACTGTTGAACTCAGTGTTAGGGTTAAATACAGTAGTACAGTTGTTTATTTGGTTTGAAAATATACTAGGGAATCAGAAATTTTTGACCGAAAACACAGGGGAAAACCGAGAATGTGAGTGGCCACCCTGTAAATTATGATAAACATGTTGAAGATAACTTTTATCACCTTAGTAAAAATCACCATTTATATGTTTTAGATCAGCTCAATTTTTACAGTACTTATTATAAAGAGGTTTTCTATATAAATTTGACTACGAAAAACAGGTAATTTAGCTTGGCTATTTGTTGTTTATTAACATATACAAATAACTAAGTGTTTATTTTACTGTAGGATTTCCCTGCGACTTCTTCAAATGGCAAAGAAACTGCCTCAATTGGAACTCAGACTGACAACCCACTTCCCTATGAGCATCTGTTCCTGGCAGTGTTCCCAACTGCAGATTCTAACAACAGTCACCAGTTGGCTTCAGAGGAGGTATCTGGTGTAGGTAAGTAGAGGTCCAACATAATTACGCAGTGAATTGGAAATGCCTGTGTTTTAAGATATGGTGAACTATAATATTGTATGAAATTGACTTCCATCCTGTCCGTAGTCTAATTTACAAAGCACTAAAAAGGCATCTGGAACAATTTGATATAACTTTTAATCCAACAGTTGAATCTGATCATATAATATAGTTTTTTTTTTATATACTGAGTGTCTTAACAGGCCCCCCTCCCCCCTTTTAACTTTCTTATGAATAGAGATGGATTAATTTACCTCGTGTGATGTTTACATGACCAACTAAGGAGTTTTTTTATGTATGCCAATCTTTAACTCCTCCTTTCCCAATCTTATTTTGGGGATAAGTCAAAATTTTTAAATAGGAATCCCTAGCAAGTGACACCTCATTTTAAAGGTATTATAAAAAGAAGAAGAATGGTGAAAACTATAGGTATCTTATGTTACTCTATCAAAGTCAGTGGCCAATGAAAGTTTGGATTGTTTTATAAAACCCCCACAGTTGTTCATTTAAAGTTATTCTAAGGCAAAAAAAAAAACATTCTAAAATAATTGGGGAGGAGGCCGTTTCAGACAACATGAATTTTTGTTATTCTTTTCTTTTATTAATTGTTTTTTCTTTTCTGTATGGTCTAAGTAGGCATTAAAAAATACTATGATGTTATTTGTAATATTTGATTTAATAGATTCAGGATAAAGCAATAAAATTAAGAAAAATTAACATGTTTAAATCTTTTTTTAAGAATATTTTCTATATTCTTTTGTGTTTTACTCTGATAACAATGTTTTTCAGCTATATCTTTCTATCGTTTCATTTGCAGAACGTCATGTGGTTTTGCCTCATTCAATTGTTCTACGAAACGTCAAGCAATCTGAAAAGGACAAAACGTTATGCAATAACAAAAACAATTAAGAACCTAGATGTGTCCCTAACCAATTAGGCCTACTGTATAACATTCTTATCTCTAAGTCAGCATTGAAAATCTCATCCACGGTGTAGTGCTGCCTGTCATCTGCTGAGCTGTCATCTCATATGCTTAGGTTGTCTGGATGAAGAACCATATCATTGAAGTCGTGATAGATGAAATCACTTTCTGAGTCATCGGCTGCTAACCAATGACATATCTCTTCCTGGTTTATTTCGTCAAATTGTGGTAAATTTTATTATTTAAGGTTAAATTTCTTCAGTCATTTCTTCAACATTTTATTCTTCAGGGTCGTCAATTAAAATCCCATCAAAAAGTTTATTCTAGCATTTTTCCAGTTTTGAAAATTTGATGTTGGTCCAAGATTCAGCACACCAATAAACAACATGTTTCATTGTTACAGATTTGAGAATTTCAGGAAAGCTTTTGGATTCATTTGTCTCATGTAATAATAGATGCCTTAAGAATGCTCCTCTATAATGTCTCTTGAAGGTCTCTATTACTCCCCAGTCTGAATTATGGCTGAATTAAACTGTGACAAAAAACCACCACCATCACCACTTCTGATAATTATGTTACCATTTTGTATATTTTGAGGGTGAGTGGGCGCATTGTCAACAAGCAACAATGCTTTGAAGGGAAGACTTTTTGATTTTAAAAAGAATGTTACACCTTGGATGAATTCATTTTTGAACCAATCTGAAAACAGAGTAGTCAACATCCATGAGCTTCTATAAAATCTAGAAGTGCTTTTTCTGAAACATCTTTAAGAGCTCTCGGTTTTTTTGATTTCCCAACGCACTTAGGCTTCAATCAGTGAGTTTTTGTTGTATTGTTACAAAACAGACATGTTATTCGTTATTTATTCATTTTTAGTCCCTTTGCACTGTGTTCATGTTTTTTGATGCAATTGATTTTTTGGACAGCATTGTGAAATTTAATCCAGTCTCATCTGTGTTGTAAATTTGATCTTTAGTGTAGTTTTCTAATAACTCAACTATTGCATTTTTAAACAAATGAACAGCATCGTGGTTAGCAGATAGCTTTTCTCCTCTAAATTAATTTGATGAATGGCATACCTATTTTTCCATTTGTCTAGCCAACCTGAACTTGCTTTAAATTCTTCACCTTCATTGCCCATCATTTTGGATAAAATTTTTACCTTCTCTTGAATTATTGTTACAGATAATGTTACTCCTTTCTCTTTTTCCAATTTACCTTCTCATTTTGACTGAGTTTCATAGTTTGGCATTTTCAAAGCATGTTCCTCAAATTTGCTTTTCATTTCAACCCAAACAGAAACTGTAGAAACACCAACGCCAAAATCTGTTGCGACTGTTTATAAAATCTCTCCTTTTTCATTTTTTGGATAGCCTTTAATTTCTGTTAAACTCACAATCAAAACACGTTACCGTTTATTTGATATGTACTGTACACAAAACACACACAACAGATAATTCAATGAACTTAAAAGAACACACACAAACAAGTATCGCACTAAAGAACAGACTAAGGAATGACATGTCCCTCTCTAAGACAAAGGTCAAGTGGAATAGAGTGTGGGAGGGTAAGGGTATGTCCGGTGACTCACCTTGCCCGGCCGGCCACCTAACAGTGTCAAACAGTGAGTCATCGATATCGTGAAGTAAACAAACAACACGGCTGGTTGGTGACAAAGCGATTTTAATATTTTACACATACATACTGTTGTGCAAACACTTATACAGTATTAAATAATTAATTAAATAACTACAGTAATAAAAAATATGTTTATATTTAATTGCGTTCTTTAGTTGTATGAAAGCAATGTTGACAAAATAACATTGAATTGTTTCCGTTTTGCAATAAAAAATTACTTTTTATGGATGAAATTGAAATTTCGTTAGCCGTTTCAGTTTAAAATGTTTCGGTTAACGGAGGTTATACTGTATAAACAAACGAAGAAGAATGCTCAGTAACAAAATTGTGTAGCTCCATGTCAGCGCTTAGCCCCTTATTACTCGTGACACTCAAACGGTAATTAGATATTTTCATTGGAAGCAGTTTGATCACCCACCATACAGCCTGGACTTTAGCGTTGTATGTGACACAGACTATCACCTGTTCTTACCAATAAGGCGCAAGCTAGGTAGTAAACACTTTGAATCCAATGATGAGGTGAAAAATTATGTGGAGTAGTGGCTACCATCATTGGCACGATGTTTTTATGAGGAGGGTATAGGAAAGTTGTTTGCCACCATAATAAGTGAATGAATATTGGTGTAAACTATGTAGAAAAATTATTGAAGGTATGCTCTTTCTTGTAAAAATAAAATTGTTTTGAAAAAGCGTTAATTACATTCCGAATATGCCTATTATAAAGTAAGGAAAGTTTCATTTTGTAAAATCATGCAATTATTTGCAAAAATTGTCTTTTTTAGTTATTACATTATCCTTAATACTATCAATACTAAGCTTCTTTAAAATAATTTATATAATCCAGTAAAATTTGAGTTTAATTTATTTTTAATTTCCTGTGATGTTTTTGTTGACAGTAATGTTATCTTCAATTTTTTCAGATACAAATAACTCATCTCCACTTCCACAAAAAACATTCTCTCCAACCCAAATTGACACGTACATGAATGCCACCGTTAATACATTTTTTGAATCAAAGAAGACAAAGTCACAAGGTAAGGATTAACCATAAAATTGTAGGTGTATAATTAGTTATTTTCTACCACCAAACATTCTATCATAATTATTCTATTTATCCACATTTATAGGAAACTTAGACAAGACAGTTTTTAAGTAAAAACATTGTATGATATAATGTTATCAGTTGTTAATAATACACTTTGTTACTAGATACCAAGTAAGGGCTTTATATTATGTCAATTTTATGTAACTTAATTACTATCTTTATTTTCAAAGCAGTTTAAAAACTTAAGTCAATGAAATTAATCCATACATTTATTATAACATTTGAAATCAACACTTTTTGAATAGGTCTAAACTGATATTAATATCTTCAACTTCAGTGGATTAGAACCAACAACATAACCTAATATAAAAGTAAAAAAATTTTGACATCATTGAGCATATGTAATATAACTAATAATCAACATGAAGCTGTTCTTATCTTATAAAATAAAAAACAGGTTTTTTTACTATACTAGTTGATTTTTTCAAGTGAACTATTAATTTGCTAATAAAGTTACTTATTCACTATTAAGTAAGTTTTGTATTTAAATATTACATAATAACTAGAATTTCGTCCAGGTATGGAAACAGAGTTGAAAGCTACAAGAGAACAATTGCAGCTGATGAATATTCAATTGTATTTTGAGAAACATAGAAGAGAAATGCATGCAGAAAGGAACCGCAGGCTCCTGGGCAGGTGTAGAAAAGTTCGGTCCCAAGAAGAACTCACCACTGCTCTTGTAAGTTGCCATTCACTGTGGGAATGTCATGGAAGTGTGGAATACAGAGAATCTTAGTATTGTTTACAAGTTCTTTGCTGTTTATTTGAAATGAATAGTATTGATGCTGTCATTTATTAGATTATAGCTTTATATAGTTACTTATAGAATTTGGCATTGATTTTCTTGATAGTCAATAATAGCTTGAAATTCATAAAAAGAGCATCATTATTCATAATTTTGGCTGAAAATGAAGTTTAAAGTTCCGTCTTCAAATTTTTATTGGTGTTTGTAAACTATAATAATATGATAGCCAAGAAAGAAAGAAAAATTCCATTCCTAATTCAAAAGAGTATTAAAAATATAAAACACACTGTCTCCATTTTTTAGAAATTTTAAACTTTTGTATATAACAGGGTAATTTATTTTTATAGTTAACTTACAAAGTTAAAGTAGATGGCAGACCATATATTTTTAAAAATATTACATTTTTTCGCATCCATTATAATTTGTATTATTGTTATTAGAAGTTCCTAAACATTATCAAAGGTTTATGAACACAGCCCTCATTCTATGGCACTAAAAGTATTCAATGTAACTGCTAAAAAAGTCCGGTCAAAACTGCTAAAAAGAATTTCTTGTAAATAAAAAAGAAAAATTTGGCACAAACAAATTAATGTTATAATTTCAACGTATCTATTATGAATAATATTTCATAATTATAGAGGGCAAAAAGCCAATTTATAGTATGAAAGTTTTGATAGGAAAATAAGCTCAGTCTTTCCCAGATTAAAAGAATATTCCTCTTCTTCTGAACATAACAGAAACTCCTTCATTAAACAGAACACACAAAAAGGGATATTCTGTGCACAGTGGGTGCTTTTTCAACCACAGAGAGGTCCAGTTTCAACTGTACAGTAATCTTAATTCTAGATAAAAGTTTAAAATGGTGAGACAACTTTTTAGAATTAGGCTTGTATTTTTAGTTAAAATAACACAGGATCAGTATTGAATTTAAAATCAAGAAGAACCATAATTTTGGTATCGGAATAGGAATTAAATGTTTTTGGTAAGAATTTCTCAGACTTTAATCATAAATTCAATCTACTTCCAGTGGAATTTATTATTGCATGTTTTATCTACTATTAATTGATTTTAACATTGTATGTTTTAAAATATATTTAAACTAGTTAAAACATACGTACATTTGCACTTTGTATGATGTTTTGTGCAATAAAGATATATTATTGGCTTTACTGGTTTCTAAAATAAAAAATAAAAGCTAAAAAGCACACACACACAGACAGACAATAAACAAATGAGATAGACTATTGGTAGCATTTAGTTTGTAGTTCCTCTTGGTCCATGAACAATATGCTAAAGTTTGTGTAGAGAGTTTTTTTACATCCTGTATATTATCACTGTTATAAACTGCATTTAAGTTACATTAGGCTTAACTGTGTAATTGCATTTACATTGGACACATTTAGTTTAGTTATAGTTAAAACGCACATTTTTTTTGGTTAGTAAAAAAATTATAAAATCTTAAAACTTCCCACATCATATTGTTGTATTGAATAATGAATAAAATGAAATAATGAATCAAAATAACAGGAAATAGAAATGATTAATGATAATTGAGAAAATACATTGTGATTGTGCTACAAAGCAAAAGTGTGATACCTTAACAGTTCATAAAAATAACTTAAGTAAATATTATAATTTATTTTGTAAATTTGTCTGGTGTTTTGTTGTAGAGTTAGTGTAGGCTTAATTTTGTGAAGTTTTTTAAAATCCTTTGAGCCTTTTATTAATTTTCATCCCGGTGTAAATTTATGAACTTTTATGTATTCCCACAACTCTGCATAATATATGTTAATTAGTGGAAATATGTTATCAAAAACTTTTTATGGTGAGTTTTGGATTACATTTGTTCTATATTCCCAGTAATTTATGTTAAATTAATCTATGGTAATTAATTTATGGTTAATTGTGTAATCTGCAGAAAGAACAGGTGGCGCTTCTTCAAGCTGATAACGAGCTTTTGCACAACAGTTTACACAAGAGATCGGAAGAGGCCAAGGTATACGTTCAGCAGCTGCAAGAAACGCTCAAATCCTATCAAAACCAGGTGCAGCTCTCTGTTTTTTAATACATTTTTATTAACACAGAAGCACAGAACTAAAGAACAAAAAAAATTATGTGTAGGAGAACATTTTACTGTTTGTTGTTATTTATTTTTGTTTTACACAATTAGGAAAACAAAAATATTTTGGAATAAGATTGCACACATACTTAATTTACAGGTCAGCTGTTAGGAAATTGCAACTGATTTGAATATTTTTTATAAAAGATTGACAGAATAAGAGAAAAAATAGTAATAACGGTAAAAATCTTGTTCATGCTTACCAAAACACCTTGGTCCAACGGCTGCAGAAGCGTTAAAAATTGGATTGGACAAACTCAACATTTATTCCACCTCTTTAGTTCATTTACATGAGAGTGTGATGTGTTATCAATAACTAAAACTGCCTTTATCGGTAAGTCGTTATCTTTGAGGAACTTTTTAACACTTGAAACAAAATACACCATCCTAAAATATATTACAGCCCATCCATACCGATAAATAACAGGCAATATTTATATTCTGTGTTGTTAAGTTTGACAGAAACAATTAAAGTATAATCTGTATGTTGATTTCTTACAATTTTCTCTAACACTTTAGAGAACACACTAAGTAAGCTAATTGGACGGAAGTTAGATTTTTGTGTAATATTGTTGGTCATAATTAGATTAATTTCTGTGTAAATAAAAAAAAATTCAAAAGTGTAATTGACTGTTTTCCATAATACATTTACTGCAGTAAACCCAAATCACCTATATAAAAAAAAAATTAAAACGCTCACTTTTTTGGGCACTCTTAGTGAGAAAAAACTCACCAGTCATAAGGTTAAAGGAAATTGTGTATAAGAAACTAAGTAACATTCAGATTTTTATGTAAATTTTAAAATTGGAAAATCTCTTTAGACAGCGACATTTTCACAGAAACAAAATAGAATTTCAGTTTGAGGTGAAATAACTATTATACAAACATTTTATTTAAAAATTTCATTACTTTCATAATAAAGAGCATCTATAATCATGTGTAATAATGTTGGTTTTGCTAAAGGAAAAACAGGGTTTAGAAAAATATTCACTTAAAGTTTATTTTCACTGTAAAAAGCTCTTTTTTGATACTTTTTGAAATTTTAATACTTTAATCATAAAGACCATTTAAAAACAATGAAAAATCATGTGTAATAAAACATTGATATGTACAATTGAGTGATGTTGGCTGACACAATCCCAAAGCATGATGAAACAATCGAGTCTTCTACACATAAAGCAGCTATGATGGGAATGGTCAATTCGATGCGAATGTTGAGTTTAGCTCCAGTTGATCTTCCTGTAACACGCTGCACCTGATGAGACAATGAGAATACCTCTTCACTTGGATTGCACTATTCTTTGTTTTCTGGGTGTGTGTGATGTTGAATGCTACGGGGAGGGGGGTTCGTTTTGAACTACTTCGTTGCTGACTATTTTTTGAATCTCTTCAGGCGAACATGACTCCAGATTTCAGGAGTGAAGTCTGAAACAGCATCAGATTTCAGATGCTGCACGTAAGAAGAAGGTGAATTGGAGCTGAACTCAACATTTGCATCAAATTGGCCCTTCCTACTATAGCTGCTTTATGTGTGGAGGAACATGTTATAGTCTTAATTTCTATATGGAAAAAATGTAGATACCAAAAATAATTACAATAGTTTTATAAGTTATATTTTGCTCACAGTTTGTATTTTATTTATTTTCAATTGCATATCGCCATGCTGCGGCCCGAAACGCCTGCCTAAAACACTGTATCATATCAGAAAACACAACAAACATGTTGAGTGTAAAGTCTGGAACACACAGAACAAGGCACAGTTTGTATTTTATTTATTTATAATCGCACATCGCCATGAGTGCTGTGACCTGAAGCATCTGCGTAAACTGTGACATATCAGAAAACACAACAAACATGTTGAGTGTAAAGTCTGGAACACACAGAACAAGGCACAGTTTGTATTTTATTTATTTATAATCGCACATCGCCATGAGTGCTGTGACCTGAAGCATCTGCGTAAAATGTGACATATCAAAAGAATCAGAAACAACAAACATGTTGAGTGTAAAGTCTGGAACACACAGAACAAGGCACAGTTTGTATTTTATTTATTTATAATCGCACATCGCCATGAGTGCTGTGACCTGAAGCGTCTGCGTAAACTGTGACATATCAAAAGAATCAGAAACAACAAACATGTTGAGTGTAAAGCCTGGAACAACAGAAAAATATCATATAAAAACAAATTCTAAACAAATCTCCATTATATCTGTACTCATGGGATCTGTCTGAGAGCAGACAGAGCTGATTAAAATGCTATTTGTTACAGAAAATTACTTGCTATTAAGGGTATTTTTCCAAACAATTTTGTTTGATTACGTTAGTTTTGCTGTAGTTTATCCTCGCAACTCGTATGGCCAGTACAGATGGCCGTAGTACTGTCATTGACAGCTCAGTGGCCATATTTGTTGTTTGTCTCTCCAGATTAGAATTATTTTTCAATTTCATCCGCATTATTTGCATAGTAATTTAAATGTTTAAAGAAGAAATAAAAATAATTAAAAATGTATTGTTAATTTAAATCTTTCTAATACAAAGATAAATATACATTTGGGAAATGTAACTCTTATACATATATTTTTAACAAAGATATATAATAAAATGTTATAAAGTAGACTTCTACAGTTATTTTACAGACATTCTATCGACAAAATGGCAGGCCAGTAGAGCTGGCCATACAAGCTCCAAGAACAAATCATAAATACTGTATTTCATTGCATAGGGTTAATTTATTTTTTGACTATATTTGATGAATTGTAAAACTTCTAACCAGATGTTTATTACGCATTCAGAATTGTGAAAAAATACTAGACCTTAACTTAAAGCAAGAATGTATCAGTTTATAATATTTTAGATTGAAATAAGGTTGATTAATGCTTTCTTTGTCACTCCTAGAAATCCTCACTACAATTAGAATGTACCAAAGAAAGAAGTCTTCGAGAATCGATAGAGGAAATGCTCAAGCAAGAGAGAGAAAAGACTGCCAATGTTACCAAGGTGAGTTCTTTAAGGGAATCATTGTAAAGATGTTAGAATATTATTTAAAGATATATTGTAACCTACAACATGCAATGAGTACATCACTTATTAAAATATTAGCAACATCAACAATGACTTTTATAATTAATTCCTTTTGACTGGGTGGCCACTCGACCGGGAAAACCAGGACACCGGGAATAAGCCAGGAATTTTCCTGAGAACCGGGAAAATTTCAAAAACAATTTTTCCATCTCTAAGAACTTATAAATCAGGACATAATTTAACAGCTCCTTGAATCAAGAACTGATTAATCTCGAAGCATTTTACACAACATAGTTTGTGAAATTGCGAATGGAGATCGACATGCTATGTTTGCGAGCTCCATCTGATGCTGGTTGATTGAAGGTTACCTCCACTAGTGTAGTAGAGTTTATCTTGGTTAGTTCTACTCCTGTACCATGGTAAGCTTCCCTCCTCCCAAAAAATACGTAACAATGCATTTGGAAATTTAAATCGGCCGACCGATCGTTCCGGACTTTGGCATGCTTTAACCCTTTGAAGAGTATGAGTGTTACTGGGAAAGGAGTAGCAACGTGCCGGTACGTGATTTACTTACTTGGCCCAAAGGGGTAAGGTCGTACCGGTACGTTTTCTGAAGTAATATGAATCAATTCATAATTTATTCGTACTCAACGATATCAAAACCTTTATTGAGGATGATTAGTTAAGTAGAGGAACAGAGAATGGATATATGAGGAACTGTGGTGGGTGAGGGGGAGGGAGGAAACCGCCACAGCTGTAAGCATCGTGGCGAGGCGGGGCACAGACTGTCTCAGCTGTGATGTTGAGTTGTTCACTGGTGGTGGTTGGGGACGAGCCGCACATGCGCAGTCTCCTTTATTTATTTATAATGTATTTTATTTATTATAAAATACACAGGCACAATGATTTCCAGTCCTTCCTTGTGCCTGTCAAAGTAAAACATGTGATTATCTTTCGGCTTGAAATGCTCAGTAGTACTGGCGGGTAACTATTGGCGCTAGACCATTACATTATTCTTTCGCTGTGTAACAACAAGCTACTACACAATAGATGTATTTATTACTGTTGTTTATGTGATTAGTCTTACATTATGAGTTTCGATGAACACAATAATATACGTTCAGAGGAAATACATGGTCATTTGTCCGCTGCAAGTGAGGCTGATCAGCTTGCTGAAAATGACGAGGAAATATTACAATCTGACGATGATGTGTTTGTTGCTGAGTAGGAAGACGCAAATGATACTTTCATTAGTGATATCATGGACGTTGAGAGTGAATCTGGTGTGACTAGTGATAATGAACAAAACACAAGTAATACCGATCAGGCGAGTGTCAAAAATACACAAGCAGATCAATGTGGTTTGTGTTCATGGAAACATAGTGGTAATGAGTTTGAACCTAAAACATTTGAATTCGACAAAACTGAGGCTGGTATCACCATTGACACAACAACTGGATTTGAAGGTAGAGAAATTGATTTGTTTCATACTCTTTTTGACTACGATTTGGTTTCTCACATTTCAGAAGAAACAAATAAATATGCACAACTGCAAGCAACTGATGATAGCCTATCAGCATTTTCGAAGGTAAAGCGTTGGGTCCAAACCAATCCATACGAACTGTATTTTTTGCAACTTTTTTTCTCATTCCTCATTGCAAAAAAAAACTCCTACAAGTTGTATTGGTCCACTGACCCCTTATTGGAAACTCCTACTTTTGGAAAAGTTTTTACCCAAGACAGATTTTTAATCCTTTTGAGAATGATAAATTTTGATGCCAATACACTTGCACATGGGGGTGACAAACTTTATAAACTCCGCACCATCATTGAAACTCTAAGAAGAAAAATTTCTTGCAGTTATTCAGCTATCGATGAAAGCCTAATGCTGTGGAAGGGTCGTCTTGATTTCAAGCAATACATACCTTCTAAGCGTAAACGTTTTGGAATCAAAGTATTTGTCTTGTGTGATAGTGACACAGGCATTGTCTTGGACTTTCTGATCTATACAGGGAAGGGGACTAACTATAACCCTGAGTATGATGACTCCCAAACTTCAGCTAAAGTGATTCAGACTCTTATGCAACCCTATCTGGGAAAAAACCATGTACTTTTTGTAGATAATTGGTATTCGAGTCCTGCGCTGTTTGAATGTTTATATGACCATGAAACCAGTGCATGTGGTGCCGTTAGATCTAACCGCAAAAAATTACCATGCTTGCTAAAAAAATGGAAAAAGCTGAGTGTGTAGTCCGAAGTAATGAAAAGTTACTTGTAGTCAAATGGTGTGACCGGAGAAATGTCACAATGATTTCATCTGTGCACAAGCATGAAATGATGGAAACTAAAAAAGAGGAGAAATAAAACTAAAACCAAACATAATAGTTGATTACTGCCAGGACATGGGTGCAATTGATCACACAGATATGATGATATCGTTCAATGATTCCACAAAAAAAAAACCAAAAAAACGAAAAACAACCAAATGGTACCGAAAGTTGACTTTCCATTTATTGGACATTTGTATTGAATGCGTTCATGTTTATCCTGATGAATGCATCTACAAAGAAGATCTCTTTTTTGGAGTTCAGGATGAATCTAATAAGGCAGATTTTTGAATCCCACCACACTCCAAAAGAAAAAGGACAGTACCAAGAGCAATTGCCTCAAGTGATGACAAGCACCCTTTGCGCCTGACTGGCCGCCACTTTCCACGTCCAATGCCAACCCGTGAGGGACAAACCTGAAAAATTCCAAAACGATGTTATGTTTGTTCAAACTCATAAACTCAAGTCAAAAAACAACATAAAAAAAGGTACACAGTACGAGTGCCCAGACTGTAATGTTGCCCTCTGTGTATATCCGTGTTTTGCAGTGTTTCATACAAAAAAAAACTTTTAAAAATGTTGAATTTTGAATATTATGCCATTAAAACACAAAAATAACACATTTTATGTAAATAATATTCATTTTATAACAAAATAAATATGTTTAAATAAAAATGTGGAAACAAAATTTTTTACTCCTGAGCGTATTTTTGTTATATTTTATGTTACTCCTGTGTGTAATGCTACTGGTGACGTACCGGTACGTCATTACTCCTGAAAAGATTAATGAGCAGTACGCTTAGCCTGTAAAGCGGCAGAGCGGTAGTGACCACTATACAAACTGCTTTTTTGTACTTAAGTACCATTGAATTGCCAAAATAGGGTCTCCGGGTAAATTCTTTAAAATCGTATTTTTTTAAACGTGTTAGATAGCAAAAGCATAAAATGTACAGTATTATAGCGTATATAATTATTTATTTTTAATACATAATTGTACAGAATCATGGCCCCACCAAGTCAACATGACATCGGTGAGGTCCATAATGAAACTTGCAAGATACAAAATTCCATTACAGTTTTATGGATGAATTGCTTTGCTTAGTTTGGTTTATACTTTTACAAACAATTTTATACCGATCTTTGGATGGCTGTGGTGCTTCTATAAATCCAGATATATACAAGCTTAAAGATTCGGTTCGTTGAATAGTACAGTGGAGTCCCGCTAATCCGAACACGTGTAATCCGAACGTCGGTTAATCCGAACAGGTCCAGGAGGAATTATTTATAACGATAATGAACAGTTATAGGAACTTATTACATAAAAAATGAAAATGGGTGCATCATTTCGTACATAAACAAAGAAAACTTTAATTAAATAGACATACAGTATTTTATTAAGACAAATTGTGTACGGTACAGTACATAAATAATGAAGTTAAATACAGTACCAAATTGAAACTTATACGTTAAGTATGAGTTAAATTACTGTGTTAAGAAGTGAAATCAAACAAAAATTGGACGTACAGTACTGATATTATTATTGAGTACAATATTAATTGTTAAAAGACATAAATTGAGTTATTGTCTTCTGTCACATTAAAGAGAGTCTATTGGATGACGCGTAGTTTCGTACAACTATTGAACGCGTGGACCCGTACAATATCCAGTACGCTCACATTGCTTAACAATAGAACTCTCACACTAAATACGGTAAATGTGCTTAGTATTCGCAAACACGTTTATTTGTCAAGAAATACAACGCAACAGTCAGAAAACATGTTTTAATAAACAATGTTGATAATTCTATAACAAAATAGACCCATCTCAAGTTTAAAACCGTATGTTTCTGTAATTCTGGCTAATCCGAACAATCACATAATCCGAATAGGGCTCGGTCCCAATTAGGTCGGATTAACGGGACTCTACTGTATGATGTTTGATGGTTTGATAAGATGTGTACACGTTTTATTTAAGTACACCAGAATGTCAGTTGGCTTTTTACCAAGCCTGATACCTTTTATAGAAGAAAATAGTGGGTTATCTACAAGTAACGCTGAGAAGGGGCTGTTTGCGTCCAGTTGCACAGCAATGACAGAATGAGCTGAGGGTTGAACGGCAGGAGAAACATTTAATGTCTAGCATTGATGGTGGATAAGTGCCATTGTGTGGTACTGCCCTGCCACTCACATCTGTCATGGCTATTTTCGAGTGTTCCCCAAATGTACTACACAAACATTTAACTTTAAGTCGGTTCTCGATCCAACACTCACCCCCACTGCTTACCACTTGTATTGCGACCGAGGCCTCAGTTGGTCTACGAACTATTGCTCATCACACACGTTCCGATTGTCATCAAATTACATAAGTCAAAACAAAGAAAGTTCTGTTATGTTTTGATATTATGCACACATCCAAATGACTGAACTGCATTTACACTGGCAAAAGAATGTGTCTGACTAAAAATCGCCAGTCTAAACAGGCGCAAGCAGTGTCAGACAGTTGTTGCAAGAACTGGAGAACAGTCTCAGCTATTAAAATTTCAATTATAAACGTTACCGAGACATCACTGCCATGTGTGAACAGACTTTGTCTTGACTCCTGGAACAACCAGCGATACAACTGTAGCAAGTATTTGCGACAGTTCTCATTAGTAAAATTGCTTATCTTGTTCACATTATGCTACATTAGTTGTGCAAATTCTTTTGCAACTCTGCTTGCCAGTATAAACGCAACTTAACATTGTCGCCAGTCTACAGACGACCAGCCAACCGAATTAAACACACTCATCAGTTTTTGTCGTCAGAGTGGGATTGTTTGGACGACGGCTGGAAATCTCGTCAGTTCTCTGATTAATTATTTACCTGAACAACTTCTCTGCACACGTGATGATCGAGTGGACGATTCGAACTGATCAAACCAAATAGTCCAATGTGCATGAGGAGCCTTATGTCATGTTTTATAGTCCTTGACTATAATCTAACGAACACGATGTGACGAACCACAGCCTTTTGTGCGTTTATTTACTTTGTGGTTGTGTTGTCATGATGGAGTGATTATACTCTTGCATTATCTTATAAGCTAACACAAAATATTTAAGAACCAATAATTGATAACATTTATTGTGCTCGTTATCTGGGATATATAGAAGGTATTTTTCTGTATTGGTGTCTATGTACTTATTCTACACATCACGAACTACACTCACTTCAGTAACTTCTGTAGCAGATAACTTTCTGATGCATTCTTCATATATTGGCCGTTATTAGTGGTATATATTCGGAGCAACGATACTTTCGTGGGACTCTAACCAGGGCTACTACCAACGATGAGAATCTGGAAAAGCGTGCATTATGCATGAGTTTCGGACTCCGGGAAACATGAGTGAATTTTTATATTGTCCCTGGAATTTTTACTAGGGATGGATCGTTTCCGATACTCGATGCTGTGGCTCTTTCAATCGATTCAGATACCAACAGAAGTGCTTAAACATGCTTGAAAAATCAGGATTTCACTATATCAATCACATGGAAAAGCTGAATCTCAGTGGAAAATGGGCGATTGCTAATTTTGATTTTATCTATACATTGCGATTGTACATAAATAGATTCATCCATACATTTTACGTTAATTTATACTGTGGAAGCTCATTTTATAACCTACCATTTCTATTACTTAAAAGGATGAAGTAAAGGTTATGACTTGTAATTTAAAATATATTCATTTCCATGAATCTCTGCAAATTCCTTTGAAGTAACGTGGTATTATAAGCCTCCCCCTCCAAAAAAAGATAAATTAATTAAATAGAGTTTAGATGAAAGTATTTGGTTTATTTATTGATTGTAATGAACCGACCTTGTGTACTGGTGAAACCATTGTCTCGTACTGAAAGTTCGTCCACCACAGACCTCTGACCCGCAATACTGGACTGCAGTCTGCCCGACGGTAATGCTGTGTTGTTATTTATTTATTAGCTTTGTACTTCTGGATTGGATATGTGTATATTTCAAACATCATAGAAAGGAAAGTTATTAGGTATATACAATGTTATGTTGACATATCGAAAGACACAGAGATAAAAACGAAGGAGCTTAAAATAGGTGATAGCGATAAATCGTGTAATGATTTGTCTTTTTAAGTGTCAAATATTGATACTTGAATATGTATTGTTAAGGAACTGAATGAAACAAAAGCATCACTGTTCAATGCCACCAACGAGCTACACCACGTGGCGTCTATGGTCAGTGAGAATCAGGTACTACGCGAGTCGATGTCGAGGCTGCAGAAGGAGCTGGTGGCGGAGGGGGAGGTGCAGGAGAGGTATCGACAGAGAGTCAATAGCCTGCTGCGCCACCTACAAAATTCATCTGAAGTCGAGCTCTTAGAAAATTCTTATGTCCACCAAATCAGCGGTAAGTTTACTACCACACATTAATGGACAATTTAAACAATTTTATGATACCTGACATCTTCAAGTAATAGGTAATACTAAAATTATTTGATAGAACAAATTTATTTAAATATGGTATATGTTGAATAACACTATATAAACATAGATGGAAATATGAAAATTGTAAACTTTCAGCTGTTTGCTAAAATTCCCGTCTAACCCTTTAAGTGTCAGGGAGGAAAGTTACCATCCAGTCTCATCTTCAAGGGCTGGAAGAAACCTATCTGATACTCAAAGGGTTAATGTAAACCATGCTCAAAGAGAATATACTTGCAGTGGTCTTCTAGTATCAGGTGGGAAAGTTATCATCGAGTCTCATCTTAAAGAGCTGAAAGATATCTAAATAATATTAAAAGGGTTAATGTAAAACTGTTATCAGAATAATTTAAAACATGCTCAAAGAGAATATACTTGCAGTGGTCTTCTAGTGTCAGGTGGGAAATTTACCATCCAGTCTCATCTTCAAGAGCTGGAAGAAACCTATCTAATACTCGAAGAGATAATATAAACTATGCTCGGGGAGAATGTACTTGCAGTGGTCTTCTAGTGTCAGGGAGGAAAGTTACCATCCAGTCTCATCTTAAAGAGCTGGAAGATACCTATCTGATACTCAAAGGGTTAATGTAAACCATGCTTAAGGAGAATATACTTGCAGTGGTCTTCTAGTGTCAGGGAGGAAAGTTACCATCCAGTTCAATCTTAAAGAGCTGGAAGAAACCTATCTGATACTCAAAGGGTTAATGTAAACTGTGCTCGGGGAGAATATACTTGCAGTGGTCTTCTAGTGTCAGGTGGGAAAGTTACCATCCAGTCTCATCTTAAAGAGCTGGAAGAAACCTATCTGATACTCAAAGGGTTAATGTAAACTATGCTCGGGGAGAATATACTTGCAGTGGTCTTCTAGTGTCAGGTGGGAAAGTTACCATCCAGTCTCATCTTAAAGAGCTGGAAGATACCTATCTGATACTCAAAGGGTTAATGAAACTATGCTCGGGGAGAATATACTTGCAGTGGTCTTCTAGTGTCAGGTGGGAAAGTTACCATCCAGTCTCATCTTAAAGAGCTGGAAGAAACCTATCTGATACTCAAAGGGTTAATGTAACTATGCTCGGGGAGAATATACTTGTAGTGGTCTTCTAGTGTCAGGTGGGAAAGTTACCATCCAGTCTCATCTTAAAGAGCTGGAAGATACATATCTGATATTAAAACAGTTAATGTAGAACTGTTATCAGAGTAATTTAACACGTTAGATGCCAAGCCTAAATATTCTGTTTTAGCGTTAGAGTGCCAAAATTATCCGTGGCTAAAACTAGGAACTATTCATGTTTTTTCTGTTAGTTGGTCACTTACCATTGTGATTTGATAATTTTTTTGTATATATAAACGTTTTTACATCGTCGGTCATTCCTGGCCGACACGATCATTTACAGTTACATAGTACACTATAAAATATGCCGTCGGTCGTACATGACCGACACAATATTAGTTGTGGGATATTACGTGGTTTGTGGTTGGTAGTGCAGAATAGCTCACTGGATTGTACTGCAGCTGTAGTCAGCTGTGTATTACATCACTCTCGGACGACACCTCACTGTACTTTCCGCGCCTTTTCCTCATCAACCTGCTATTGTTTTGAAGCTTTAGCCTAGAAAGTGGAAGTGCGTTCGTTAAAATGGGCGATCCTTTGCGACAATCGGAAATTGACAGAATAATTGACCTTCCCTCATCTCAAGGTGATTTATTTTGCGGGATTAAGTGAAGATGAAAGTGTTGAGGACATGGACTATAGTGTGGTTGACGACACGGATTCAGACCCTGACTTTCAACCAAGTGATGGCTCGGACGAAGCTGCTGAAAATGAGTTTATGGTTGCAAACGAAGACACAGACGCCGATGTTGATAATACCATAACGACAGTTAACAGTACTCCTGACGAAGGTGACAATTGGCATAGTTTTGAAGGTAAACAGCAGATCTTTGAGTTTAACTCTAGGCCTACATTCAAATTTTATTACCACTAATGATTCAAAACCGATCGACTTCTTTGAACAGTGTCTTAATGCCGATGTCATTGATCTGATGGTCACAGAAACAAATCGGAATGCTCACGATGTAATTTCTAAATTACGATTGAGCCGTAAGAGTAGGCTTAAAGATTGGCGAGACACCAATCCAGAAGAAATGAAAAAGTTTATAGGCCTACTTTTGTACATGGGCCTAGTAACACTTCCCCGAATAAGTGATTATTGGTCCACAAATGCTTTTATACAGCTTCTCAGGTGCCTCAAAAGTAATGAGCCGAAATAGATTCCAATTAATTTTACGCTTTTGGCACTTCAATGATAACAACAATCTGCAAAGAGATGGGCGTATCGGCAAAATAAAACCCTTGCTTTCTATTATAAATGGTATGTTTTTTAACCTAAAAGAAGCCGAACAAGACCTTTGTCATCGATGAGACAATGATACCATTCCGTGGTAGGTTTACTTTTCCGCCAGTACATACCTGGCAAAGCTCATAGTACGGTATTAAAATATTTAAACTTTGTGACAAAACTGGCTATACTTATGGTATAAAAGTTTATATGGGGAAAGGTACCGTTGCTGCAACAGACAACTCAGTAGCTACCTCTGTAGTAATGGAGCTCATGGCAAACCATTTGAACAGTGGGCCACAACCTATATGTTGACAATTATTATACCTCTGTTTCAACTAGCAAACTCTTTGTTATCGAGACAAACTCATCTTTGTGGAACCTTAAAACGAAAACCGAAAGGGCATTTCCAAAAGACTTGACAAAAGAAAAAAATCCAGAAAGGAGAAATTGATTTGTTTAGAAAATGATGAAGGGGTCCTTATAACTAAGTGGCAGGATAAACGAGAAGTTTTAATGTTGTCAACTGTGCACAAACCGGAATATGTAGAAATTCCATCCAAAAACCCAGACAAGCCGTCTGTACTAAAGCCACTTGTTGTCACAGCCTACAATAAGGCTAAAGTAGGCATAGATCTTTCTCTGATCAGATGTCTTCATACAGCACCGCTGTGAGAAAAGACTATGAGATGGTACCACAAAGTAGGTGAAGAACTCGTTCTTGGTACTTCTGTGGTTAACAGCTGGTTGGCATACAATACATTTTTGAAAACAAAAAAACCTCCCAATGCTAAAAAGAAGCACTTAATTTCGATTACAAAATTCAAAGAACAGCTAGCTTGCTCCTTAATGTGTTTTGCAGGAAAACGCCACGCATTCCTGAAGTATCAAGGACTGGGCATCACTATCTCTAACATCATCTGCTATGGTTGGAGAAGGTGCAAAAAAACACAGAGTTAGGAAAGTTTGCAAAATGTGTTATCAAAAACTGTCCGAACAGAGAGGCCGCAGTGTAGCAAGAAATATGACAAAAGTCACTACATTTTGTAGCGTGTGTCCTGACAAACCATTTTTATGTGAAACATGTTTCAAGGACATTCACAAATGAAAAATTTACTATGTAATACAGAAATGACATTAAAATTAGATCATTCATTTGTGGTAAGTTAACAAAAACCTTATGTCACAAAGTGTTAAATTATATTTGTAATTTAGGTATAAGGAAGCCAACTTTACAAGAAGCTATAAGAAAGCTTGTAGTAATGTTTCTGAATTATGTATGGAATATTTTATTCCTGACAGTATAATTCTAAATAATACTGTACATTATGATATTCATGTAAGTAACCTTCTCGGTTACAGATTAATAATTAATTAACACTTTTTGTGTGGTAATAATAAAAACGTATATTTTTATTACAGCATAATACGTATATTTATTTTACAAACACAACATCTTTAAATCTTAAAAAACAAGAAAAGCACCATACAAATTGCTGATTTCCTTTAAATTTTATAATGCAACGCAGGTTAATAGTATTTGCTATAATCACTACTATTTTTTACAATAAAATAACAAAAATTATGTTACACCAAAATTACAAAAAAACATCTGTCGGTCATCTTTGGCCGACGAGATGCTAAAGAAATACTCTATCTTTCGAGCCATATAACAGCACTTTATTGTAGCGTATCTGAACTGAAACAGTGTTCTGTAAATAGCCAATGTCATTCTAGGTCACGTAGTTTTGATAATTTCCGCTTAGAGTGTAGTGCATTATACAGGACGGGCATAATGGTTGTCTGTTGCGTAGCAACGCTGTCGGTCAGGTATGGCCGACAGTTTATCTGTACAAACATCATAGGCGTCGGTCAACTCTGACCGACTTGGCATTTAAAGTGTTAAAACATGCTTGAAGAGAATATACTTGCAGTGGTCTTCTAGATCGATGTAATCCTCTCAGTGCAAACATGTATATCTGGAGAGGGGCAAGCTGATGGGGAGATTTAATTTGATGGTATAGGTTGTAATGAAATGAAAAATTCTTTATTTTTACAGGCAAAGTTAGGGCCGCATGGCCCTTTCTTACACTTAACCTGTTGCAATGTAATATTTAAAACATTAAATAAATAGTATTTAAGAATAAAACAAAACATAATAAAGATAATAAAATAAAGAAATAATTACATTTACTCAAAGTGGTGAAATTAATGCAATATTTTAACGTGTAATAATTAAAATTTAACACAATAATAAATTAACCATCTCTACTATTCTTAAAACATAATATAAATTTATATTTTTAATATACAAATAAATTAAAGTATTTATTGCTAAATGAACTTTTTCACACACAATCTCACATTCATCCCTCTGCCAGTGTCACGCCTACAGCATCTCAGACCGGAACTGCCCCAGCTAACCGCTCAAGGTACATATCTTTCAGTTTCGCCACAAACCGGGAACTGCTATCGATGGAAGTAATTGTTTGGGGAAGGGCATTCCACAACCTACAAGCCATTACATGGAATGACTTATCAAACACTGCAGTCCTGTGCTGAGGCATTCTCAAAATGTATGAGCCAGAGCGAGTGCTTCTTACACCTACATGAGACACAGATTTAAAATATTCAGAAAAATATCTTGGAAAACCAAATTTCAATATTGAATGAACTAGTTTTAAAAATTTTGATGGATCTTTGATCTATTAATTTTAGAATATTTGACTGAATATAGTACGGTGTGATGTGCTGCTCCCGTCTCACATCGTAAATGTAACGTATACAGTAGTTTTGAGTTCTTTGCAGCTTCTCACTCAGCACTATGGTCATATCATTGATCACGGAGTTACAGTAATTGAAATGTGGAAGTACGAGTGATTTAGTCAAGAGCAGCTTGATATGTTCTGGTAAAAATCGTTGTAAACGTTTCAGTGAGTGAATAGATGCGAAAACCCGTTTACAAATCTCCGCAACAGCGTCAGTCCAAGTCAAAGTCGAGTTTATAGTCAAACCAAGATCCTTCACCTTGTCGTAGTATGGCAGGCTGTTACCATTTACAGTTAACGTTTCAATAGTATTGAAGTTTATTGAGTTTCGTAAACGAGAGTGACAAATAATGATTGGTTTCGCAGGTTGTACAAACGCAGGTGTTTAGGTTGTAGGGGTTCTGCAGGCTGTAGAAATCCAGTGGTATTGAGAAATGAAAAAATAAGCCTAAGGACCATAGTAATAATAACTGTGGCTTTACCAGTGTATTGATTGGTGCTTAGTTTCTTGAATTTAAGTGGAAAACCACAAATTATCACATATTATCGCTTTTTCAAGGAATGTAGGATTAATTTAATGGTATTTATGTAAGGAAATCAAGTATTTTTGCCCAATTTAAGGTTCTTGGCTACCATTTTATGAACAAACTTTTCTTGTGGTCCATGAAAAAACCACTGATTTATTTCTTTAATTTTCCTTAGCAGGTTTTTATGTTTCGCTTTTTCATTTTTAATTGCAAAATTAAATAATAATACATAATATTCTGACGTGTTTAGCCATAAATATTGCAAACTTGTTCATAAACTTAATTTCATATACTTTATATAATTCTAATTTATAAACTTTCCACAAAGAAATATGTTGTACAATTTGTTTTAGTATGTTTTTTAAAAGGATTAGATGACTATCAAATATGGTGCAATTATATTTGTTTATTTGTAAAATATGTTTTGATAGTACTCTTTTTGATAGTAAATTACTCAAAATATTAAAGAGTATCAAGAAGTCTTTTTAGTCTTTCATATCTTATAAATAAAAATGAAATAAATAAAACCTTATTGCAAAATACGTTGCTGCGCTAATCTCTAGAATAGCCGGACCAATTCGGTCAATTAGTTTTATAAAATATTCATTAAAATCTCAGAAAGGATTTTTCCGAAGGAAAGAGACGATTGTCCCCACACTTAGTACTAAAAGGACCTTTGCGCCTCCCTTACTTATATTTGTATCCCTAGGACCTGAGACTTTTACAAAAGCCAATCAGATTTTAGGGCTCCTGTTCTCTGATCTCCTTAGGGCTGAGAAGATATGCCCCTGGAAACTTTTTCGGAATTTTAGATGTGGCAGGACAGTTTTGCCAAATATGCTCCGCTGATTCCTCCACTTCTCCACAGAGTCTGCATTCATCAGTCTGGCTAAGGCCCACCTTCAAGAGGTGTTTTCTAAGGGGGCTATGTCCTGTCAGCATCCCCATTATAATTTTTATATCCTCCTTACTCTGATCTAGGAGAGATGCCCACCCTTTAGCATAAGGAGAGATAAACATTTTTAATTGTCTTAATTCTGAGGCCCTACTCCATTTAAAGTATCTTGTCCTCTTCCCAATCTTTTACAAGAGCTTTGCTGCATGAGAAAGCTATCCAGCAACCCGGCTCTGGCTCCACCATAAAGGACTCCGTTCCTTTTTGGCAAGGGTGTCTGCTTTTTCATTACCGTGAATGCCCTCAAGGCCCGGCACCCAACCAAGTGTTACTCTGCTTTTCTTAGTCAGTTCTACCAAAGAATTCTTGCATTCCCAGACTGCTTTTGAATCAAATGAAAAGGTATCAAGTGCCTTCAGTGCAGCCTGGCTGTCAGAAAGTATTAAGTATATTGCTCCTTTTCACCTCATTTGAATGAGACTTCTGGCGCATTATTCTACTGCTGCCATGACTTCTGCTTGGAAGACTGTGGCCTGTTTTCCCAGGGTCACTGCTAGGTTAATTCCTGGTCCGTATATTCCGAATCCCGCCCTAGAGTCAAGGCGTGAACCATCTGTGTAAAACTTCTGGTCTCCTTTTGTAGGGTAGGCCTCCTTTTTAATCTGTTTCTCCCTTTCCTCAATAGAGACTGTATATGGTTTTTCAAAGGAGTATTTCTTATCCATTGCTTCTGATACGTTGTTAGCATTTCAGCCTCAAGAAATTCCTGGGTTATTTTCATGTGACCTTCTGAGCAGGCAGTATTTATTACCTTTGTGCCTAGAAGCTTCATTGTGCTTAGAGCAGCTGACCTCATCACCTCCTACCCCAGTGTATCCCAGGACTGCTTCAGTTGCCAAGGTTAGACAGGAGCTCATTGCTCCTGTGATGCTTACACAAGCTAGCCTTTGAAGACTTTAGCCTCTTGGCAGTTGTTTTATGTCCTACTTTTAGCCACCACACTAATGTAGCATATGTGACCATTGGCTTTATAATAGTTTCATATATCCAATAAATCATTTTGGGTTTTGAACCCCATTTAAATCCAAAAGTCTCTTGCAGGCCTCAAGGGCCTTTGTCGCTTTAAATATTGTGTTCTCAATATGTGGGTTCCAAGTTAGCCTTTCATCCAGGACTACACCCAGATACTTAATTACTTTTAATTGTTTTATTCTGATTCTTTCCAGGACTGGTTGTACAAGCTGTAACTGTCTTTTCTTGGTAAAAGTTATCACGTTTGTTTTTGATGGGTTAATCCGAAAACCTTACACATGACACCAGTTGCTTATGAAATTTAATTCTTCTTGAATAAGGCATTCCAGCATGCCTTTGTTTATGCCTTTGTTTTTCCCTTTGACCGTAAGCACTAGGTCATCAGCATAGCATAGTAGACTTATTTCCCTCATCTCTGCTTTAGTTAGAACCACAATCGCCCACACGAGGGGAGACAAAATCCCTCCCTGGGAGCAGCCTTTTTGGGCCGTAATGGTGACCGATTCATCCCCGATCGTTCCTTTTACTTGTCTGCTTTTTAGGAGGGCTACTATCACTTGACAGCATCCGAGGGAACTCCAAACAGTTCCAGAGCTGCCTCCATGAATTGATATGCTACTCAGTCGAAAACTCCTTCAGTATTCATAAAGATGCTGACTAGGGCTTCCTTTTCTTTGAAGGTGTTCTCCATCGCTTCCACTAGGCTGTGGAGAGCAGTGGTAGTTGATTTACCTTCTGCATACACGTGTTGAGATAGACTGAGTGGGTGTACTTATAAGGTTTCATCCCTAATGTGTTTATTTATTATTTTTTCCATAGTTTTTACCATGAAGGAGGTTAGGCTTATGGGTCTGTACGAGTTGGATTGAGTCGTATCCCTATTTTTTTTCTGCACAACTACCACAAGTGCCGTCCTACAGTACTTATAATTAATTAATTGTAATTATATGTCCAACCCTTCTTGAAGACAGGGAAAAACTCTGTCCGCCCCAGGAGAGTTAAATGATTTAAAAAATATTATTTCCCATTTAATTCTATCATATGTGAATATTTTTTGACCACTGTCTCTCCTCTACTAGAGAATAAGAATCCTCATTTCGAGATAAGTGACTGCCCTTAAAGTGCGTTTCCAACAGCAGCACTAAAGTTTCCTGCTTGTTCACTGTATTAGGACACCATTAGCCTTTGCTAAGGACCCCATTAGGTTAAAGTGATCGGATTGAAGAGTTTTATGAAGTCTGGGAGCCTCTGGTAGGCTATTAATGTTAAAAAAATTCCTCTAGGTTCTTCTTTCCGAGAAAGGTTTACAAGAAGAGGAAAATATAAAAATGTATGTAAAATATTTTGGAATTCTGATAAAATCGTAGTATTTATGTTTCATTATCCAAATTTAACTGACACTAAACAACTGTTGACACTTTCAGATGAAGTTAGACAAATACACTGAAAAAATCTGTTTACATTTCAATTTTATAAAATATTAATTCTTCAGTGCTTGATCAGTACTGTAATGCAGATAGAAAATACAAACTAAATATCTAACTTTTACTTCAGATTTCACCAGTGACTAATTAAAATCATCTAATACGTTATAAATATTATTTAAACTCTGCTATAAAACCAGCCTTAATGAACAAATAGGATGTTTTCACTTACAGTACTCCAAACTGGTGGGCTTCCTAATATGGTATTTTTAAATGGCTTAAGGAAAAATAGAGAAATTAGCAAAATTAGGCTGCAACGAACCATTCTTTTCCAGACTACAGTCCAAAAAAGAACAAGACCTCACAATGCAAAATCTTATAAATGATTATTTTGGATAGTTGCATGAACTTAAAAATTTCCTCTTTATACCTGAAGTAAGTAAGATTTTCCCCTAAACCATAATAGGCTTCTCAGTCCTACGTATATATGTATAATTTCCTTCATCGAGACTAGAAGATAAACTCACCTATGGCACTGGAAATACCTTAGATTGAAAATAGATTACAAGAGCCAGAAGTAGTCCTTTTTTGACCAAAGTAGATTTCTGAGAGCTACATACGTATGTAATGTTTTGGGCCAATAAGGTGCACTCAACAGTGCACCAAAAGTGATTCTATATGGTCAGAAGTAGACGTCTTTTAACCAAAGTAGGCTTCTCAGACTTACATATGTTCATATATTTTCTCCGTCAAGACAAGAACACAAACTCTACCAAAGCACTGGAAATATCTTAGACTGGAGCTACATAATTCAAGTAAATACTTTTTGATCGAAGTAGGTTTCCGAGACCTATGTATTTTTTATTGGGGCAACAAGGCAGACTCGATGTGGTGATGGAAATATAATTAATTTCAAACCATAAATGCTCCTACACATGCAAAATATGATAAAAAGATTCAGGTTAAACTCTGATACTCTTAACCCATTAGCCTACTTCGACGAGACCATCTCGCCGCTAGCGCTATGCACGGTAAAATACTTTGACGAAACCATCTCGCCACCAAGTAGTTCGCCTATTTCTCACAAGATGTCAGCACCATTCAGTCCTAACTTCGTTTCTGTGTATAATGGGAATTGAATAATTTAACTTTACAGCTTGGCAACACTGCAGTTGGGGAAGGGGAACATAAACAGACGATCGGAACAAGTAAACAGCTGACTCAAGTAAACAATCTAAGCGTGTGTACAATGGCGCGACATGGAGCTTTACGTAGTAGTGAAATTGATCGTTATATTGACAATGACGGATTTATTTTAAGTGAATCTGATGGTGAAATCGGTTCTAATCATGTGGAAGAAGCGTGGAGGATTGATGGTGATGAAGAATTCAGCGACGGTGAGTCTGACAATGCCCTCTCAGATATTGATTTTGAAGAGATGGACGTAGGCCTAAACAATGCCGATGATCCTATGAATGATTTACATTTACAGAATGTTGAAAGACGTTATTAGCAGTGTGGCTTCTGGTGTAACTGGATTATGGAATTTTCCAATATAGAATGACGAGCCAAACGAACCTAAAAATATTGTGTTTTTAGGCAATCAGGTAGGAGTAAATATTTGAAATAATAATTGTATAATAATCTTATAATAATTATAATTATATTATAATAATTGTATAATAATTCGAAATAATAATAAATAATTGTCAGTAAAAAATAAAAAGTGTTTATTTTGTAATTAACATAAAATTAACACAAATTAACAAAATTAACATTAACTTTTTAATTTTTTGTTTGTTTGTGAAAAATATAGTTTAGGATGCTTTTATTAAATATCCCAAGTTTTATTAAAATCTAAACAGTACAACTAGAGTAATGGAATTTTAAGTAAAATTCTCCATTTTGGGCCAAATTAATTGGATTTACTGTGGAGTTGAGAGGCTGGAAATACTAGTAGGCCAATGGGTTAACACGTTCACTGCAGGCTATCATCATACTTACCCCGTGTGCTGAAACATTTTTTATCTTAACACTAAACCAAAAACAGATAAATTTTGCAGATATGTATTTGTTTGTTATATAAACATTCTCATACATCTTTAATATGGACGTTGTAAAGATGGCATCAACTCCCGAAATTTGTATAGTGCAGACGTGCACTATATTATTTTATTATTTTTTTTATTTATCACTTTTTATTATTTTACTGGCCACCTGTTTTACCAAATGTTTGTAAATTCACACAGACTTGTCTAAAAAGATGTATTGCATCGAAATATAATTGTTCTTAAAGCTTTGATTTCATATTTTGTCAGTCCGTGATTGAGAAATTGCAATTTATCTCAGCTGACTGCTCACTGAGTGTTGCATACAGCTGTATTTTGCTACGTTGTGAATATACCACTTTTTTTAATGTTTAAACAGTATAAAGTACACCAGTTAAATATTATTTTGTTACTTTTTACTTGAAAATGAGTAAAAATAAACGTCTCTCCTAATTGAAAATATACCAATAACTAATGTAGTAGCAAGTGGCGTGGATATAGCTATAAACAGTTTTAATTATTCTATCTGAAATAGCTGTGGTTTTATGTTAAGTGCTTTGAATTTCATAGCTTGTGTTACATTTACTTTAACAAAAATGGCAAAAAGGAAAAATGACAAGTCCTTACAAAAATGTATGCTACTCTACTTGTGAATAAATTAGGCCTATATTTTTTTTACAATAATAATTAAATTTAACTTATAATAAATGGATATTTGAGTTTAAAATACGTTTTTAGCTATATAGTTTTCATCAACAAACTTGAAAATTTAATTCTTTTTAATAAACAACAATAAATTATAACACTCAGACACTCATACATCATGAATAAGGTGTCATTGAGTAAGAAAAATTACTCCTGTTACAAAAAGAATCAATAACTTTACGATGCAAGAAGCGCTGATAGGCATTCAGTATTAATGTATTACGTTTGAACACTGATATAATATGTACCTGACATATGCCTACTTAAGTTTAAAAAATGTCATAGGACTCCATCGTATTACGTTATAAGTGCCTTGACTAAGTATTATAAGAACTGTGTGTGAAGCTAAGGGTAAGAGCTAGAACAGTATATATTGTAAATGAATATATATTATATGTAATAAATAGTAATAATATATTTTATAAATAATATACTTGAATTATTTTATAAATTATTTATACCAAGCAAACAGATTTTAAACCTGATCAACCATGTTTTACAGCTTTAAATCAAGAACTAAGAAATCAAAATGATGCACTCTCAGCTGCCACATTCAGGATCAGTGAACTTGACACCCTGTTGACTAAACGGGATGCAACAAACAATGAGAGTAAACGTCTAATGGAGGAAGCCAAGGATGAGTTTCATGAACAACTGGCGGTATGCTATGGTTTTTGTTATTTATTTTACATATTTAACTGAAAAAAGAATTTTTACAGCTGCTTTATTATTAACCCTTAGCGAGCCACAAATAAATAACCAAAACTACTCCTAAGAGCCATACACCTTAAAAATAAAAAAAATTCCCACATACCAAAACCAATTTTTTTTTATAGTTCTTATAACATAAGAGGTAAAAAAAGACAAAATATTTTTTTCACTCTTTATTGTTAATTTACAGCCAAAAAATGGTAAAATCATAATTTCGCTAAAAAAAATGTAATTTTGACATTCTATGTTTTCATATATAAAATTAACAATAGTTGAACACAAGTATTGTAATATTTTACAAAAAAACAAGCATATAGTAATTTTTACTTTGAGAAAATATAAAGAATATAGTACAAATTTATATATACAAATGAAATAAAAGCAATGAAACTAAAAATAAACTTGACAATAAAGCCCTACATCACGATAATAATACATAAACTACACTGTACATTGATTAAAAATATTGATTAACATCAAAATTGAAAAGATAAATATGCGGATCGAAAATGGAAGGGCGATTAAACATCTAACCTCACGGAAGGCTACATACAGGCAGACAGAGCGCGCTTCAGTAGACGTCGTTGGCTCTGCGGGAGACTATGAACATCCGGCCACCCGATATTTTGTCGCTCAAACAATAGCCGTGACCTTCAAAATAGACACGAACGGTTGTCCCTTGTTTAACAGTTTTTACTAAGTTTGTTACCCAGAAATGCTTTTAACCCTTTGAGTGCCACCCGAAGTGGTGGAGGTAATGCAGCCAGTGCCAATCATTTGTGACAGGCCCTTCCCCTCAGTGCCAAGCACTATTTTTATGTTACTGCAGTATTTTACTAAAAAATTAACATCTTCCTTAAAAATTAACATAATGAGACACTTTTTGCTTTATTATTTAGGGCAAGATACAGGGTAGAAATTGGTATATATATATTTTGACCATAAATTAAAAAAAAATATATTTATATATGTGTAAACAAAAATACAAAAACAAAACAAAAACACATTTGTTTTGTTTAAGATACAAAAAGTATTTATTTATGTTTGTTTTATTAGTGTTATGTGCCAATTTTATGTTCCCCATGTTAGTTGGAATAAATGTACCAAGTTTCATAAAAATACATTTATATATAACTGAGTTTTGAATTTTTTTATATATATTGCTGCAAAATGCTGAAAACCTGCACCAACATGCACGCTTACTCTTGGTCATGTAAAATATATTAAACTAGTTTTATGAAATTAAATCAAGGTAGATTATACAACTATTATTTATTTATTATGAACAGACTTAAATTAATTACTTTGGGCTTATTTCATTAGGCCTATTATACTAAATCCTTCAGATGAAATAACTGAGTGAGTGTTTTTATCATATAGGCTAAGAATGAATTAATGTATTTTTGCGGTCAGATTCCGTTATATGCCCCCAACGCTTAAACTTTTTTCAATGAACTTAGAACGTTATAAAACGATGTAGTTTAGTAACAGAACTGACATTCCAAAAATCAACAAGCATTTCCAGGTGTTGCGATCGGTATTGTTGTCGCTGTTATCTTATCTTCCTCGAGAATCCCGATTACGGCAGGCCGTGCGGCATCACATGATTAGCTAGTAACCAATTGTAATTCATTATAATCATACGTAAATGGAAAATTAGCGTTGGGGGCATAATGTTAGTTCTATTACTCAACTACATCGTTTTATAACGTTCTAAGTTCATTGAAAAAAAGTTTAAGCGTTGGGTGCATATAACGGAATCTGACCTATTTTCGCTTAAGGTTCCTTTTACTCATTTCGGCAAACTATACCTTATTAAAAAATGAAATTGAACTGAAGTAATAAAAGTAGGAAAATTTTAAAACACTAATCAAAATGTCAAAACAGCCACTCTAGACAGCTAGCGGAAACAACTGAACGTAAACAAAACGACTGCAGCGTGACAACAGGCGGTTCGCGCCATAGCCTTCTAGATATCAACTACATAAAAATATTGTATACTATATATATAAACTATCACTACGTGAATTATGTTGTACATTTCTTGGGCTTTAATTTGATACGTTTTACGATATCATACGTCAATATTTAGCAACAGGATGTCCAATATTGGAAAGGCCGATCTAGTCGGCCCTTGGCAATTTTCGTCAATACCATCGGGCCGATTAGATCGGCCCTTGGCACTATGCGGAAAGGTTGCTAGGCCGATTAAATCGGCCCTTGGCACTCAAAGGGTTAGATAAAATATATATTTTTTTAAAATTGATTTTGCGTCATTGGACGTCGTTGGCTTTTAGCGCTAGTTTAGGCATGACATCTAGTAACGTCATTGGCTCAGAAAGGGTTAAAATATCATCAATCACAATAAACTAGCTAATTAATTGCTTTAAAACACCACTTCAAACATCTTATGTCAATTTGCGTACACACTTTGTGTTCATCTAACTCAGATCTTATTATATTTTCAAATTAAATGAGAAAATTGTATGTTCACTTATTATTTCATCACGTTAGATGTAAACAAAAAAATTATCATGGTTTAAGATTTCATAAATTAATTTGATAATCACATGTAAAAGAAGTGAGAGAACTTAAATGTCCTTCTCTTACTGTTTCACGATTCAGAAGAAAGAAATCAGGCAGAAATCTTTGGAACAACATAGTCACTAACAAAACAGGGGTTACAAACCGGAAATTAAGGGAAAACGGCAGCTTCTCAGCCTCCAACCCAAACCAATATGTTCAATTTGAATGACAAACATCCTCGTTTACATGTACTGGATACACCGCTCATGTACTGGATACACCACTCATGTACCGTTTACATGTACCGTCAATTACCGCTCACAGGTTATACTTTAATTTTCGCTTACCGTTCCCAGCGTGAACCGTTTGGATTTTAATTCAACCAATATTGATCTGTTACATCTTCAATTTTATTATAACTGACAAGAGTTTATTTATAAAATTAAAAGCTTATCATTTTTGACGTGACAACGTCTTAAATTAGGTTGCGGCTCGGAGTCACTCATGAAAAAGTGTAACGCCCGGTAACGTTACGATGCCCGTCCAGTGGGTCCGCCGCATGGGATAAAGCAGATAACTGTGGGTCCGCCGCACGGGATAAAGCAGATAACTATGTTTATTCGTGAAAATGTGGAGTGCTTAGATTCGTCATTTACAACAACTACAACAATAAAGGTAAATAATTGTACACTGATATTTCATTATCGTAAACTATGATTGATTGATTAATTGTTAGATTGACACAAAAGTTGAGAAACTGAGTTTATAGGTTATGTCATACTATTGACAAATGTTGATAGTGTTAAGTAAATTATTAGTTTAAATCACTCTGCAATCAATCGTAATTCAGTCGATTGAGAAGAAACAGCGCGTATTGCTAGTCAAACATTTAAAATAACAAATTATAACCTCTAACCTGTCATAACAGTGCGACCAAACAAACGAACTAAACCGACCAATCACCACGCGCGGAGTTAGAATTTAACTGTGTTTAGCAAGAATTTCAAATTCCAATTTTAGTAAATGTTTTATTCAACTTTACCATTTACAATAACAAATTTTAATTAATTTCAAATTATGTACAATGTTTTAGTAAACAAAATATATTTCTATAGTTAAAATTTGTGCAATTCTTATTTTCATTCAATTCCTTGTTCCTATTGTGCAATTTAATAATATTCATATCAATAAATATTCTACCGAGAAAAAGACGTTGTCACGTAAAATCTTCGCCCGTAAAACCGACTTTACAGGCAACCATAATTTTTTTTATTTTAGATCAAAAGATTGTATTGTAATTAAGTACACATGCATTTATGTATGTTATTTACACACTTTTACAAACCCACATGTATAACTCGTTTTTGAGATGTTGCGGTATATTAAACAAAATTAATGGTTAAATTTGTTTCTCCCAAAAAGATTTTTTGGTCCTCTTTCATTTGATGTGTCATATGGGGTACTTTGCTACTTGAACTTTTTAGTTTGTGGGAGTGAATGAAGTTTAACTTTAATATAAACAATTAGATTCTATGAAAGTAGATGTTTGCCACAAACTATGTTTTTATATCTCGTAGTTTTGTATAAATAAATTTGCAAGTATTAGACTCTGTATACATATTCACACGCATACCCAAAAATTCTTTCTTTCAAACTATATTGTTTTTGTTTTTTTAGTGTTATTAAATACAAACATTGTATTTATTCTGATTTACTTTGTAATTAAAATATAACAGATAAGAAAATATTACAATTAAAAATCTGTAGATCACAATAAATTTACAGATCTGAAAGTTGTAATCAAACAAAAGTGTATTAAAGGTAGGTGACCACATTTCAAATAACCACAAAGACTAGGAAAATCCTCCCAGTTCAAAAGTAAATTATATTAAATATCAAATTATTGTTTAAGATTTTTATATGGCTAATTTGTCACATATTCCATAAAAGTAGATTAATAGTAACTAAGTGGAAAACTGCCTTATATTACATAGATTGTTTCTTTCAGCAATATCATGTTTCTAATTTTATTTAAAACTGTAAGTTCAGCTATTTGGTGATGGACTAATAGATAAGAGAAATGCAATATTGTTTCTACAAAAACTATCGTCTGACAAGTACAAGTTACAACATGAAGTTGGTGAAATTTTCAAATTTTGTTTCAGTCCTCTCAATTTTTAAAGACAATAAATAAGTTAAATTTTCTCAATAATGTTGATCTGACATGTGCCTGCTCTTAACATTTGTTATAGTGCATGAGTAAATAACTTCATCATGATTTATATAATACTGAAATCATAGAATTTACTTATTTAAGTGGTATATTTTGTTTTGCCATATTTGAAATGTCAATGTAATACAAATCAGAAGTTTTACATAATATGTGCTAAATGAATAAAGTACTTTCAGTTGAATTCAATGATCTAAAATGGTGTGCATATACAAAAGTTAGAAAAGAGTTACAATTCCTTATGCAGCAAAATTAAAGTTTTAAGAAACTTATATCTTTTTCTCAACTACTGAATTGTTTATAGTTATTTATATATCTTGTAAAACTTTAAGAAAATGGAGCTTCCAAATTTTTAGAAATAATATGTTAATAAACTGACATGATTTGATGTGGCCAACAACTTTGGGTCAAAAGAATGCCTTAGTAGTTTTGAAATACATGGGAAAGGAACATGCTTGAATTCATTCTTTTTTTTTTAAATAGAAAGCAATATGTAGAGAAAGAGCATGTTAAAACTCATTTTTCCACTAAATCATTTAACACTGTTTTTATCAAAGCTACTGGCATTACAATGTGGTGTTTCCCAGGAGTCCATCTTGAATACCCTTCTGTTTCTCTGTTATCTGAAGAGGTTACCTGGGATGGTATGGGAGGGGTTTTGATGACACAAACATAGTATAGTAATAATAGGAAAAATTCAGGAAAACATTGAAATTTCACCTTTCACTAACCTGGCATTGGTAAACAATTTTTAAACACTAAAAATCCTCTTTTAAATTGATCTAAATCGAATTTGATATAATCCCCAACAAAGTAGCCTAGATCTAAATTTACTTTAGATTTATTCATTAATAGTGATAGATTGCACCAGGTTGAAAGCACAAAATATTTAGACTCGTCATTCTTGGCCAACATATTTCTTGGTATAATCATGCTTATCATGATAATCATGTACAGAAAATGTTCAGAGATCTAAATGCACTGTGCCAAATATCAGAAATGTGGAATTTAGAGACATTAAAAATAATACATCATGCCATAATTTATTGATATATACGCTATGGAATAAGTATACATAGTGCTACAACCAAACATAGTAGAAGAGGGCTCTCAGAATCATGGCAAAGCTAAAAAGAAAAGATTCTGTGAAACACATTTTTAAAGAATTTAGAATTCTAACTGTTTTTAACTTAAATCTATTTGAGGCTGTTTGTCATGTTAAGCAATTTTTTACTGCCTCTTCAGTTGATAATGGTCACTACAACACACACTTTGGTTGAAAAGTAGTTCAGCATAATATAGAATAACATACTTGTTATACTGAAACAAACTTTATGCACTGACCAAATAATATTTTGTTACAGCCAAATTTTAGTAGGTGAAAAAAAAAACAATTAAAATAATATTTGCTTGAAAGACCATTTTATTCACGGAGGACTTTGCTGAAAGAAGGGACTACTGTTTGTCAATTCTCTTGGCTGGTGACATATATAGTTATTTTTATTTTAGTTCTAGAACTGAATTGATTAGTTGACAAGTTCAATGTTTTAATGTGTAATGTTCCATGAATAAATAGATATTTGATTTGATTCTGACTATTGCTGGCCGACAGGTGGTGCAGGCAAAGTACGACAGTCTGAAGGCAGTAAACAGTCGGCTGGAGACAGAGATTCTAAAGCTGCAGACCCAGTTGGGGGCCATTCAGGTCGAGCAGCCGGTTGAAGCAGCGATAGCTTACACTCCTCCTAACCTTCCTCCGGTGCCTCCGGAGACATTCAGTAACCTGCAAACACTTGTTGACGTGCCTGATCCCTCTGATCACAATCCGTACGTCTCTTATTTATTTAACTGTACAATTTTTAACTGAATGATTAAAATTTCAAGAGTGTGGTTTCAGGGAGGAATCGTCAGAAGAAAGTTCTTGGAAATTTGGGTCATGCTTATTGATGTGCAGCAAGTTTTCACTTTTTTAATTTAGCAAAGCTGAGCTGTCTGCAAAAAGTTAAGTCTCAAGTTAAAGATTTTTCAGTTCAAACTTAATTATCCCCAAAACTGTTGTCAATAATTTATGTTGCCATTTGTAGCAAGTATAAATTTGGTCATAGAGAACCCAATTGAATTTTTTGTCTTATTTGCATAACATGGGTAGAACAACGTTACACTTAAGCTACAGAATACTGAAATACTTATTACTAGTACGTAAAACACCTTTTACACTTTGAGGTGACAGAGTAATGCTTTCATTCACGCACTCGCAACAACAGAACATCATGCAAACGTGCTACCATGGATGCGGAATACGGACCGGCGGCTTATTGCTGAATAAAACAACAAAAAATTGTACATTAAAAATACTAATATGTACCTTGAACCCACTACCAAAGTCAGAAACAGCACAAATGAAAAAGACAACATATCACAGATGTAATGTTGAAACATGTGATGTACGCACGATTTTGCTGAATTGTGAACAGGAATTCCTTAATGGCACATATGACAATCTCATGACAGCTGTGCTCAGCACCTCTGCAGTGCTGTAACCCTAGATGGTGACACAGGATAATACAGGTTGAGGTATGAGGAGGAATGGTCTGCCTGTGATTTCTTATCTACTCTTATATCTTGTTTTTGATCTTTAAGTCACTGTGAATGAGTCCAAATTCCATTGGATGGGGTTTCTTACAACCTTTATAATTTTGTTAGGTTAATTAATTTTTACTATTTGAAGCCACAGCAACATACTTCAATTAAAGGTTAACTTGGCGATTGGTGTCAATTTTGTGTGTAAAGTCTGATTAACACATTCACTGCGGATGACAAAATTACTGGCGACAGAAAATGCAGGAATTTTTTTTGTTTTTTACTTACCCAAATCGGAGTCAGGATAGCCGAAAGGGTTGTCCAAGGTATCCCGGAAGCTTTGTTGGCCGGAACGGGTGACATCATGTCCGTGCCGATTCTGCTCGTCATCCGCACCAGGTACCAATCCCCGTGTTGTATGTTCTTGCAGCGCACTAGGTTTCGGCACAAACACTCATGAATTACACGTATATAGTACATGAATGACACTTAGATAGTACATCAAGTACACGGATATATTACATATTAGTTTGAAAAATATACAACATCAAAAACAGTTAACACTCCCACCTCCCTGAGTAAAAATTAGAAAAAAACTATATACATCCCCATCCACCGCCAAATACTAAAAACTACTTATTTGTCCTCTTGATACTTATCAAAGCAACTGAGTTCACACAGACCTGGTTCGTCAGGGCACACTGCACAATAGTACTTTGTTTCCTTACGCTTGCCTTCTTGGTAGCAAACGCGGCACCTCCGGGTAACTGACTTGCCGTTTCCTTTGCGCTTCGTTAGTTTGGAGAGACGATGCATGCTGTTGCGCGTCGATGTTATGAGCAGTGGGCCTTCCTTTGGAGGGAGCAGGTCTTCAAGAACACGAACACGGAAGTCTACACTCGGAACACAACAGGGACAGTCTATCTGAGTTGTACATGTTGTACAGGTAAAAAGAATTTACTACAACAACCTTGAGAAAGTGTACAAAAATTTTCTTGTGCCATCGCAGGGTCTTGCGCTCACAGGGGTAATAAGATACCATTTGGTACAAGCGGTCAGTCCCCTTCATGTGAGAGTTGTAGTACATTATTGGTTTTGGCAGCGTTCGTTTTTGGTTTCTCCTGTTGGTGGTTTGGACCATCTCGTTGTCATATTGTGTGGAGATGTAGGTCACCGTCCGCTTATCCCTCCATTTTCCAATCATGACACTATGGGCATAGTTCGCTATCGTTTCACCTTTGCCTTCACTGCTGGAGGTGTAAGGAGTCTGTCGATGCGTAGAGTACCGGTAGTGTAGGTTGAGTGACGTAGAAGTTTGGATGATAAAACAAAACTATTATAAAAATTATCCATGAACAGGGAATGGCCTTTCACCAGGAAGTCACTCATCAGCTTCATGACGACTTTGACAGTATGACCTTTGCCACTACAATAGTCATGGCTCCCCGTGTAAACATGGAAGCGCAGCATGAGTCCCTCCCTCGGGTTCATGCAGGGAATAAATTTTTATTCCATATTTGTGGCGCTTGCCCTTTACGTACTGGCGGAAGACCAGTCTGCCACGCCACAGGCTCAATCTCTTTGTTGATTGTCAGTTCACGGTCGGGATAATAGACCTGTTGCATCTTATTGTTGAAATAATCAACAATATTTCGAATTTTAAAAGACCGGTCGTTAGCAGGTTCGGGGTGATCAGGGGATCAACTCTTGAATAATGCAAACATCTCAAAATGCCAAGAAATTGATCTCGAGACATGTACTCCTTGAACATAGGAAAGTTGAAAAATCTATGAGTTTTCCAATAGTCGTTCAATCTATTCAGTCTAACGTTACCAGTCAACAGTAGAAGGCCTAAGAATGTTCTTAGTTCGGCCATCACTGTCCTTCCATTTGGTTATGCGTGATGCGGGAGTAGTGGTGGGGCCACAAAATAGTTCCAGGGCATACAGGTTGGTTTGTCTAATGATATTCTCTAAAAACACGGTGTCAAGAAGGAGATTGAACCAGTCAATTGGTTTATTGTCACCTGGAATGGGAACGAGCAAGCCAGGCTGACCAGTGTTAGCAGGTCACGTAAACCAGCCATGTCGCTGGCCCACTGGGGGTGGGGGACGTCGCCTTCACTGTCCCTAGAACTGTTTGAACTCGACTCATTGTCTTCATCAGATGAAAAATTATCGTCAATAACATTATCTTCTTCCTCCATTATGATTACATACACTTACACAGTCAACAGACACTATAATCCACTCACACAATATCGCAAAGCATACACAACAAACGAAAATGGCGAACCGACGACGAATTGCACCAACTGACTCACCGAAACAGACACACCTCGGTATGAGTGTTACAGCCTTGCCAGGCAAGTGCTCAGCTCACACTGAGGCAATATGAAAGCAGCTGCCGTATGCCGAGCTCGCCCGTCCACCACCTGGCGCGCCACTTTCGCATGACGAGCATGCTCGTCACCCGCAGTGAATGTGTTAAGAACATAGTATGAGGTTAATTTATTTATTTGCCCCACATTAGGCGCCATATGATGAAGATCAAGTCTGTGATTAATTAACTGCCCAACATTGTTGTGTCATTTGAGGTAGTTTAAGTTTTAGGTTACAGTGTATTGTCCAATGCCATATGATAAAGTCCCAAATGTGAGATTGATTCTATTATGGCAATAATCAAATGGATGCCTGATGTAGGTTGAAAAGAAGATGTTAAATTATGTTATATGACGTGTTCCGGTTCATTTAAGTTGGTTATGTTAACCGGAGCATGTGGTCACTATAATGTGTTGAAAACCAATGACATTTAGTTTTTATTGATAACTAGCGGACCCGGCGCGCTTCGCTGCGCATTTCAATAAGTTACCCACGGCTTCGCACGCAAATCTTAAGAACCGAAGTCCTTATATTACTTAGTAAATTTTTTTTTTTACTATAATAAATTTTAGATTAAATTAGTTATATCTCCGATGCCACGATTGAGCTTGCTTTGTTGTCTCGATCGAGAGAATATGTACACACGGAGTTTTGAGAACCATACTTCTGTCAAAAAAAAACAACTAAGGTTGATTTTATAACATTCTTTATATTTGTAGCCAACGTAAGATAGTAATTATGATATCTGCATTGCTCTTCTGATCAAGCATGAGCATGGTTTATATTAAATAAATATTGCAGTTAAAGGTGAATTTTTACGTCAAATTTGAATTGTATTATCTGGATAGTAAAGTCTATGTTTAACAGTGATTGCAGAAACAGTTTAAACAAAATTTGTCGTTTCTCTTAAGCTTACTCTATGCTTTAAAACTATAAGTGTAATATATGTTTACAAAGAACAGCTGATTAAAAATTTGAAAAGACTCTTTCACTTAATAACATATGTTTGCTGCAATGCATTTCTTACGGGTATTTCTGTAACCAGTGGGGCGGAATCCTGAATCGGGAAAGGGATAAAAAGTATCCTATAACCTTCTACAGATCAAGACGAACAAATTTTTAAAAAAATTAGGCGAATCCGTCCAGCCGTTTGTGAGTGATGCTGTTACACACGAACAGTTTCATTTTTATATATTAGATTTATGTTCACTGCGTATAGTTAATATATGCAATTTATATCTAAGTTAATATGAACACTATTTTCTGAAAACTTGGTGTTGGTTTTTTACCTGTAAATAAGCAGAATTTATTTTTCTCAAATGTATTATCAGCATATTTTGCAGTTAGAATATTAAGGTAATGCATGTGTTACAAGTATAATGCTCTCGAGCTATGATAACCTCAGTGTTTTTCTAGTGTGTGTATTTGATTAATAATTCAGTTGCATTTTGTTGATTTACCACCATTCTTGTTCATATGTTAATGCAAGTTTTTAATTTATGTTTAGATGATGGAAGATATGCAGCGATCAGTTGAAGTTCTTGCACTGCATTTTTTATCATAATTTTGTAGAATTCTCGTCAAGACACTTTCACTGAAGATCGATATAGCTTGATGTTTGCATACAGCAAGAAATTTTTTTTGTAAAATTCATCCAAATGGCCTATTTGTTGTCATCATGGAATAACAATGTTATTTATAAAGACACATTTTAACATATACTTGAAAGACTGTGTACAGTTGTGCATTCATGAGAAGTTCTTTATTTTTTAAAGCGATGGTTCAATTTCGATTAAAATCCAGCGTTAAATATAGTATACAAAGAAATTAAACGTTATGCAAATCACTTCAATGTTTGGTTTATTTTCCCTTTCCAAAATTAATTATGTTAATCATGTGTTTGTTGAACTACCAAATGAGATGCCATGTATTGTATCACAGACTCAGTCCAGACACCAAACAAATGTTACGTTGGTATTTATGTGATTCTTTCATTTCTGAAAAAGTGTTATTGGTAAGACAGGTAAACAATATATTTATCAGCTTCCAATTAATAATTATTTCTTTTTGTTCAGAAATTATTGGAAATGTCTGCGTTATCATATGATTTGTATCTAAACATACACAGACAAAAACAGAAACACACCATGCCCTGTACTTTATGCTTCGTTCGTGTTTAGTTTACTTTATTGTGTTGTAAATATTCTAAATTGCGTTGTCATGGTTGGTCTTTTGTTTTAATTTTTTGTTTCTTGTGTGATTCAGGTAAAATAAATACACAATATAGCAGTAGTACCTTCAAATAAATTGTTAAACTTACTAAGAAAAATATTTTTAACCTGAAATAATGGTCAGCAGTAAAAATCTATGTTTTTGTATTTTTGAAATATTTATTTGTTAATAAGTAATTAAGAACTCAAGATGAAAGTTATTGACACATAGGTGTCAGACCGAACATATCAACTTCAATTCTTGACTATGTGAAAGTAGGACCACAGATGAAGAATAATTATTATTCTTTTCATAAGTTAGTGGAATCTTGCCCTATAATGGTTTCTTCCCCAACCCATTCAACACTAGAAAATACTGATGTACTAATTTTGTTAAGATTTTCACGAAAATACTTGTAATGAAGTACATGCTAATTTTATTACCGTCAGACAACAAACATTTCCCCCCAGTGGTTAACCTTGCTTTCTCAAGCTGTAATTTACAATTTATTACTGTTTTGAGATAACATATTACAATATTAACCCTAGAACTGGCAATGGTATCTCTCTGTACTGGCGGCTCTATTTCAACAGCTATGCAGATGTTTTTTTAATAATGTATCCCATTTCATAACTGTCAGTCCAAATGTAAATATGCAATATGTCAATTTATTCACATATATTTTTAAAAATTGTAAAAAATTTGGTTTTAATTATTTTTGTAAATGTTTTGATTTGCAACTGCTTAGCAAAGTTTTACATCAAAACTGTAAGTGTATAACTTATTCTAAACTTTGTGCCAATTCCAACAACATACAGTTATCTTAACTTTTACCCCAAAACTTGTGTTTCATTGCTTTGTAAGAAAAAGCGTGCACAGTTACTGTTTTTTTTTTTAAATAGGTTGATCACTTAAGAAATAATATCTTTCATGGGTAAACATAATTTTGTGATTACTTATGTAAGTATGATAGTTAAACCAAAAATAAAATGAAACACTAAATTCAAATCCCACCTTATTTACATATGTACAATTTATAAAAAGTTTCATCTTTCACTCAAGAGTCGCTGGATTCTACCCTGTGTTTGTGGCTGGCAACCCTCAAGCTGGTCTGGCAGTGTTCGAGCAGATGGTAGGACTTAAAGTGGACTCCATAATTACATCCAGGGCAAAGAAATTTGTTTTCTTTTTCGAGTCTTTACACTCACATATGGCACACAAGTGACATTTCGTGTTATGGTGTTTTGCAATTCATGAGCAGGGCCAAGGCATCACCAGGTGGAATAACAAGTTCTCTGTCTAACTCACACAACTGTGAGGATATCACATCTGTAACATGGTCTATTAGGTTTACTTCAATGTCAGAATAAACTTCGTCACCACTAGAAATATGACGATCCAAAACAAGCTAACTAAGATCACATGATCGTCTCTAAAGCTTTCACCCAAAATGAACAACTAAAACTATAACCTAAGAAAGTTAAACCACAGTAACGTCAACACTAAAGTAAGGTCCTTTTAGGACTAAGCGCAGGGTCAAACTGCCCTTTTCCCTCAGGAAGGAAAAAAAAGTCAACACTAAAACACTATAAAACTCATTTTTCTATAAATACTATTTTGGATTCCTAACTCCAAACACAAAACCCGGCACTTGTTTACAGTTTCACAACATGGATGACGCAACAACGTGACTGACTTGTATTACGTTCACGTCAGCTATGTATTAAGAACAATGTTCGATGTTGTATGATATTCAAAGTAAAAGCAATAAATCAGTACTATAGTTAATGCTATGCCAGAATATGCAAAATAAAAATCATTCATATGATCTTAAATACCTAAAATTTAAATAACTGTATACCCCTACTTTGACAACAATTACTTGTCATTGCTAAATCAGACGGATCTTTGGTGATGAAAATTCTTTTCATGCTAGCTGTAGGGTTAAATATTTTTCCTAAGAAAAATTAATTTTACTAAAGTAAATGGGTGACAGATCAATGCTTTGTTAACTAAGAACACCATAACTCCAATCAGCGGACAGAAACCTATTGAATATTGTCCATAAATCATATTGAACAACTGGAATAAAATCAATACAAAGATATTGATATGTTTCTTCAGAGTTTGCCCTGCTTGTGCAGGGATCAATTTTGAACCATGGCAAAAACATCTCATGATGAAATTGATTTACCTGATAACAAAATATCAGATATTATTTCTTTAGTGGATGGTTTTGGTCTTTTGTATATAACATAACTAGCAGTTACCCATGGCTTTACACACAATTTCATAGGCTTAACACACGTATGAGCACTGCTGGTTTGAGTAAATAATGTATCCAATCACCAATGTTGAGTTTGCTTTATTGCCACAATCAAGAAAATCTGTCAAAAAGTTTTTATTTATAACCATTGTAATTTACTCCAGTCTTATTATTTGTTGTTACTTAGTTAATTTTGCCTTGTTTCCCAATCAATATACAGGGTGATTCAAAACTAAACGGCAATCTCTCGGGAGCTTATTCTATAGCTAAAAACAAGTAAAAAAGTTCATATAACCACATGCCCGGAAACGCTTCGTTAGCGAGTTACGCCTAGCGAAAGATTTCGCCCGGATTTCAGAACCCTTGGTGAAGTCAGGCCGTATAAAAATGGTAAAGGTAGTTACAAAGATACAAATACGATTGTTTTTTATGTTTTTATATCTGACAAATTTATTAAAATTCGTCCCAGAGCTGTAAATGCAATACTTTCAGAGATATCTTACGTAAAACACAAGAATTGGTGCAAAGAAATAACACATTTTTGTGTTTAACGTAAGATTACTTCCATAAATGTTAAATAAAGGTCATTTTTTTCATAAACAGATTTGTAAAACATTTAATTCTGAAAAGATTCATGTGAATTACTTAGGAAAAAAATTAATAATAGGTATTGAAATTTAGCTTTATTTAAAAATAAAACAGACGCACAAAAATGCATATTCTTATCTGCATAAAATATTAACTAATGTTTAGGTTGTGAGTAACAGCTGATCATTTATTCAACACTTTTTATCGTCATATTTTCTTTGCAAAGGTTGGCAATATCAGCTGATCAACAATTAAGTTCATGAAGTAATATTTGAATAACCTTTATGGAGGTTTTTGTATTGTGGCGTGTGAAGATTGTATTTTGTGAGATCCTGTGATTATTTGGAAATATTTTATACAATATTTTATTAAATATTTATTTTTAAAATATTTTATTAAATATTTATTTTTAAAATATTTTATTAAATATTTTTATAAAAGTGTATGTAATTATCTTAGTAAATAATGGCAGATAATGTAAATGGTATGTATTCGTTTGAAGAGTATACGGACATGATACTGATTTACGGTAAAGTTAACAAGAATGGTTTAGCTGCAGTTCAGGAATATCGTGACACTTTTCCACGTCGAAGAACACCTGATCGCAAAACATCACAGCTTTGAAGCTGTGGAGAGACGACTTAGAGAAACTGGTAGCTTTAAACCGAAGCGAATAGATACTGGTCGTCAACGTAGCGCAAGGAACTATAATAATGAACAAGCAATAATAAATGCTGTAGAATTATCACCAACCACAAGCACCAGACGATTATCACGTCAGTTAAATATTTGCCAGTCAAGCGTATTATGGCGGACACTTCATGAAGCACAGTTGTACCCATTCCATATAACACGTGTTCAAGACTTATTACCGCAAGATCTTAATAAACGGAAGATGTTCTGCTGCTGGTTAAGAAGAAATTGTTTACGACATCAGTATTTTCTTCGGCGTATTCTCGTTACTGATGAATCCTGTTTTACTAGAAATGGAATTGTAAATTTTCGTAATACCCATACTTGGGCGTACGACAACCCACATGAAACTGTGACGAGGCATTTTCAACATACATTTTCAGTCAATGTATGGCTTGGTGTTCTGGGTGATAATTTGATTGGTCCATTTTTCCTCCCTAATCGACTTAATGGAGTAGCGTACTTAAATTTTTTAAGAACAAACCTGCCTACCCTCTTGGAAGATATTCCTGTTCAAAACAGAATAAATGCATGGTTTATGCACGACGGAGCACCTCCACATTTTTCTAATGATGTGAAAAACTATTTAAATGATACATACGGTAGACAATGGATTGGTCGAAATAGACCAGTAAAATGGCCACCACGTTCTCCTGACCTCACGCCAGCAGACTTTTTCTTATGGGGTTGGATGAAGTCAATTGTTTATTCAAAACGGATTAACACCATAGAGGAGTTACGTAATCGCATTACAGAGGCGGCAGAAACTATCAAGAATGCTCCAAACGTTATGAAACGCGCTAGAAAAGAGTGGATTCGTCGTGCAAAAACGTGCATTGCTAACAACGGAGGACACTTTGAGCAACTATTATAGGTGATTATTACAGTTTTATAAAGGTAAATACATTTTATGTTAATGTTCAGTCTAGAATAAATGATCAGCTGTTACTCACAACCTAAACATTAGTTAATATTTTATGCAGATGAGAATATGCATTTTTGTGCGTCTGTTTTATTTTTAAATAAAGCTAAATTTCAATACCTATTATTAATTTTTTTCCTAAGTAATTCACATGAATCTTTTCAGAATTAAATGTTCTACAAATCTGTTTAAGAAAAAAAATGACCTTTATTTAACATTTATGGAAGTAATCTTACGTTAAACACAAAAATGTGTTATTTCTTTGCACCAAATCTTGTGTTATACGTAAGATATCTCTGAAAGTATTGCATTTACAGCTCTGGGACGAATTTTAATAAATTTGTCAGATATAAAAACATAAAAAACAATCGTATTTGTATCTTTGTAACTACCTTTACCATTTTTATACGGCCTGACTTCACCAAGGGTTCTGAAATCCGGGCGAAATCTTTCGCTAGGCATAACTCGCTAACGAAGCGTTTCCGGGCATATGGTTATATGAACTTTTTTACTTGTTTTTAGCTATAGAATAAGCTCCCGAGAGATTGCCGTTTAGTTTTGAATCACCCTGTATATATATATATATATATATATATATGCATGCACAGATCTGAAAAGCCTATTCTGTTAACAGGTAACTAAGATGGGTTTTATAAGTCTTTAAATTTATTGTAAAAGTTATATGGTAACTTAGTATTTTATATATAATACTTTTGCTAAAAATGTTGAGTTGAAAGTATATTTTTACTCAAACTTTCAATTTTATTATCTGGATATTCTCTTACTCTGTGCTCAACAACGGTTTGTTACAGAAAAGGCTGAAATAAAAAGTGTTGTTGCTATCAAGCTTAGTGTATACTTTCATACACATTGAAGATATTGGTAAGTTTAATTAAACATTTGGTTGTGCTGTCATAAATGAGTGCAAAGACATCCATCGAGCTTACTCTATACTTTTATACACATTGAAAATATTGGTAAGTTTAATTAAACATTTGGTTGTGCTGTCGTAAATGAGTGCAAAGACATCTATTGAGCTTACTCTATACTTTTATACACATTGAAAATATTGGTAAGTTTAATTAAACATTTGGTTGTGCTGTCATAAATGAGTAAGGATTGATACAAATATCAGTGGTAATATATAGTTGTTTAAGAAATTTTTTGATAGGTAAGTGGAAAGATAAATGTTATCTATATGAATGAGTAAATCGTCATGTGAAAAACTGTTATCAAAGAACTAAACTAAAACTACAAATATAAAACGTTTTGCCAATTCAGGAATGAAGTGATTAGGTCTAGTTAAGATGAGATAAGAAGGGACTAGATCAGGGTGCAAGTTTCTGACCTTTGTACCAGCAAGCTGCTCTGGAGGATATAATATCAATATCAATTCAAAGTTTATAAACCTTGCTATCACTGTTTCTTCTTTCCCACTACTTGATCACTTAACTCTTTTTATAAGCATTATATTAATATAAGTACAGGTATAAACATTATTTAGTCTCTTTGTATAAAGTTTATCTCAGACCATTTGTGCCTTTTGCTCTGTCCTGGTCTGCTATATTTACATTGTTTTGTTTACCTCAGATTTTGTAAACATATAACACTGACTCCTTACATTTTAGTCATAATATGGTCAACTATCCTTGTGGAATATACATGATCAATGTAAGACCATCTGACATTTTAGGTACAGGCTCATGTCATAAGTAGATCCATTTTAAATGTGCTGGATTAACTCCATCTGATGTATAAAACATAGAAAAAAGGACTTTTTGGGACAATGGACATTTTCAAAATGTAATCCAAACTTTAATGATGGAGGAAATTTACTACTATTGCTAAAGATGTGATTAATGAAGAAATCTTTGAATAGTTAAATTGTTCCTCACTGGCCGAAGAGATAAATAAATCTATTTTGTATGAGAATGAAATAATCAAAACAAGAACGCCATCAAGAGAAAAAAAGTTCCCTTTATGTCCTCGAACTTGATGACAAGGATAATGTAAATAAGGGTCCTTTGCAATTTGTAGGACCTGCGTGTTTTATAAAAAAGACAAGAAATTTCTTGATGCAATACACACTTTAGAAAGCATAATTAAAATACTACAAAAATAAAGATAATAAATGGCAGAAAGTATCCACAAACTCTTGACAACAGCGATAATCCAATGTAACTGAGTCTTTATCGTGTTTAGATTTCACTTCAAAAAACCCTTTCGAAATGCTCCGAAATAACTCTGAATTTGAAAATTCTGATGACAGTAATTGTATCACTAATACTCTTGACACTTCAAACATACTTCCACAATCTCTCCACCACCACATTAATATAAGAGAAAGTAACAAAATGAAACAAAAATTACTTCTATGTGCTGATAGTTATGGTCGTGATATAACATTTCATTTAAATAAGCGCTCTAAGTTATTGGATGCTGTTGGGTTTGTTAGGCCAAGAGGTTTGTTAGCTGAGCAGATTTTGAATTTTGGCAACACTGATTGTGAAAAACTGGGTCATGATGCCCATAGCATGTGGGTCTAATATTTCTCGTAATGACGCTCAGAATGCAGTCAATGTGATTGGGAGAGCATTGCACAAATATAATGGTTCTATAATAATCTTACTAGACTTATCCATTAGGCATGACAAAATCTTGGTCAGCGGTAACAACATTTAAGGGTTAACATAATGTTGTATCCATAGACATGTACAGTTTTTTTAACCCTTGCAGTGTTACAGCCAGTTGAAGTAGCCTCATGATCACTCTGTAAGGGTTGACATCATGTTGTATACATAGACGTGTACAGTTGTATAACCCTTGCAGTGTTTAAGCCAGTTGGAGTAGCCTCATGAATCACTTTGTAGGATAACACCACATGACCATCCGCTGGCACTGTAAGGGTTAACATAATGTTGTATATGTAGATGTGTATAGTTTTTTCCTTGCAGTGTTATAGCCAGTTGAAGTAGCCTCATGATCACTCTGTAAGGGTTGACATAATGTTGTATATGTAGACGTGTACAGTTTTATAACCCTTGCAGAGTTACCCTTGTAACTTTGTGTAATACAGCTACGCACAATACAGTGCTAGTGGTGTGGTACAGTTTTATACCCATTGCAGTGTCATATCTTTACAACAGTATTAATGAGACACAATGAATTAAAATTGAGTGGTAGTTTTTGACATTGTTTAAATTAAATCACTAATAAGGGAGCTTTGTTCAGCTTATACTTTTTTAATGGTCCTTGTAGGGGTATTTTCTTCTTTGGTCTATGAAAGCCTTGAGAAGTCTAAGCTTGCCTTGTTCACTGCAAAATTGGTTGAAGATAAAAATGTTTAATATCCAAAACTTGAATAGTTTTGAAGAATGTGACATTGAGGTTTAATTCTGTCACTGCTACACTGATTTGTCATCTGTAGTTGATTTAATATTTAAGAAATTTTGAACCATTTTCTTTTTAAAATTGGCCATCATTTGTCACAAATCACCAATAATCTAATTAATTCTTATTAACTCACTACACTCTCAACTTGGTTTTAATATTTAATTACATTTTTTGAAAATTGTATTGTCCACAAAATTTTTATGGTTATAATACTGTCATTAATCATGATAAATTGCTATTTGTAAACACTTCAAAATTTTTGTGTCGCGTATAATAAAAACTCCAAAAAAAACCAAGTTAATTGTTTCAATGTCTCAAAAGTAAGTTTTTAGACCAATTCCAATTTTTAGCCATTAAAATTTTCTTTTTTTATATATTATACATAAATATATGATGTTACAGTTCATATCATAGTATTAGTAATGACTCTGAAATGTTAATAATGTTTGAGTTTTTTCATTTCATAAAATTAATCTCTATATAGAAAATCTTAGCAATTTTATCCACTAGATTAACTTTTTATTAACCCTCAGATTCCAACAGCTCTAAAAGACTACACTAAATACAATTTCATTAAATTTATGCAAGAGATATAAAATACAATTTTGAATAAAAAATAAATTGTGTTGTGTTAGTCAGTTACTGAACTGTTATTATGAGTAAGTATTATTAATATAGAGTATAGTATACTACATCAAGAGTATACTTACATACTACTGTCAATCTGAACAGAGAATACATGTAGAATATATTTATCTGTAACATTTAACTAAATACACTATCTAAAAAAAAAACCTATGAAGTATGTTTACCTATGGAGTACATGTGAAAATCATCTATTTGATCTGAATGTCTGATTTGTCATGCATGTGCAAAGAGGCAAGCTGACAAGACAGCTGATTAGCTGTTCAATGTAGTTTAGAAAACAGACAGCCAACGAACCACATAGCTGATAGTTGAAGAAAACTCGATTTCTCCACTGTGCTTAGAGATTGAGTCAGAAATATTGTGTGCACACAGTTGAGCACCTGATAATACAATGAGAATATCTAATCACCTATATTACTTTATATTTTGTGGTCTAAGTGTCTCTAAATGCTGAAATTATGTAGAGTTCATATAATAGTTTTGGGTTAACGATTTTTGATCTCTTCAGACAAACACAACTCCAGATTTTAAGGGATATTTATGTGACAGCGTTAGATTCTAGACACAGCACTAAGAGGAAGGTGAACTGGAGCTAAACTTAACATTCACATATTTATTTGAAAGATTTATATTGGTGAGTGCTTAACGTTACTATTTCAACATTCCTTTGCTGTTGGTTTCCTTTCCTCATTAATTAATTATAATCTTTCTACCAGGCCCTATAGCAGTGGCAGATGCAAAGGAAAAACAACAAAAAAGGTATATCAGTAGAACATGTACGAATTCACTGCAGCCTGTAGCCCTATTTAACTTTTGGTGAGTTATATAAATGGAAACCAGGTTATAGCTGAGAGACAAGCAAACAATGAGAAATTCATATATTTTAATGCTTCAATAAGATAAAGATTGATTTAGAAGAAGTCTCGTCCTGTCAAGCTGGTGAACTTCCAACAGGCTGACAAGACCTGTTGAAAGATAACAACGTTATCATTGTTATTTCTTAACAAACATTCTAAAATTATGTATTATCTATACTAATCCCAGTTTCTGATTACAGCTGAATTATATGTTAAAAAGTATACAAATCTCAAGTACATGATTCATAATCTCGTGTAAGCAATGACAAACTGATAACTTAGATGACCTGCAGGTTGTGTAATCAGAGATTAACACATGGTGCTTATCACTGGTTTATTGTGTTTTCTCTTTATGTTAGAGAATCATTTTGCATATATTTTACCTTAATTGGTTAAAATATATTATAATTCTGTTGTGTATAAAACATTCTTGGTTCAACTTGAAATTCCAAGTTATTTCTCAAACGGAAAAAGTGTATAATTTAGCTACAAAGAACAAAAATATACATTTATAATAAAATAGTTTTCTTAAGTAGAAAAGTTATTCAAGGTGTCACCAAATGGACCTATGTATTATGTAAAGCACGTAGTGGTTGAAGAACTTTGAACTTATAACATGGAGATTTAAGCATACTTTAATAGGTCTTGCCTCAATTTACTGTTGTCCACCGTTTTTTTTCCCAAGTAGCCAACAATAAAGGAAGCTTTTGAAAAGCCTTTAAATAGTCTTTCTATAATTTTATAATCCTATAAATTTTAAAATGTGTGCACTAACATTTACTTTCTAGCCCTCTTTCACTAAAAACTTGTCCATAACCCTCACATTTTATTATTTTGTGCTGAAGGTTTTTTTTACCAAAGTAAATTAAGTTGCACTCAAATAATCTGCTCTCAATCAGCAGTACACTTGTATTACATTACCAACAACATAATGTATAACTTTCCAAATACAATTAAGTAGACATAGTGAAATTATGAAAATCCATAAAACCTTTCATACTTATTGTAAATAGTTATCAAATGCTTTATTCAGAGAAACCAATTAACACTTTGCATTAGCTAAATGAATATAGGATATTATATTCATCAGAAAGTACAGATTCTTATGAATCAAAAGCAGGCCTATTATTATTTTATAGATACATTATAATGTCAATTATCACTAACTATGGTCATACACGAATTATTACAGCTTACTAATACTTATCAATAGGTGTTTTTTATAGTGATGTGGTCTGTGGTACCATCCTCGTATATCTGTTGACTGTTTTCAAAAGTAGACGTGGTCCTTGCAAAATTGTGCAATTAATATTTATACTGAAATAGTTGTCAAATAGGCTTATAATTAAAGTCCACCATATATTTTTGGTGAAAGGTAGCTTATTATGATTTTAGCGTATTTATTAATGTACCACCAGTGGCTCACTACATGCTTAAGTTGTATGTAATCACAAAAAGGCATAGTGAGCCACTAGTGGTACACCCTGTTTTTATACAGTCTGCCACTAAAATGCGAAATTGCTACTGCTTGTTTACTTCCATTACGAGTACATGGCATTGTTTGACGTTTTTATTTTCTTCTTCTACAAGTATGAGTTTGTACTTTGATTTTATGCATTACTGGTGTTATTTTCCTATATAGTGATGTGTGGTAACGTAAAAGGTGGTGGATCGCACTTTAAAAATGGATTTTTGTAAGCCTTCAGGCAAATTTTTAGTGCTCTAACAATTTACTGAAATAGAAATAGCAGTGTTGAGTGCACCAGCGGTAGTATATTACATGCTTTAAAAGAGACTTCATGCTTGACCCGCAACAGTCTAAATAGATGATCACACTCTGGTTTGTGTGTGTGTGTACTGTATGTACTACTGTGTCCACATGGCTACCATTAGGCTATTATAGAAATCTTTCTAAAGGAGCTTAAATCAAGATTGGCACCAGTATAGCTAGTTCTTAAGGTTTCCAAACAGATAATTTTACAATAATTTAAAAACTTGGTGAAGTTCTAAATAAGTTGTTGTAAGCACTCAGTTGTCAACAGACACATCCATTCTTGCAGACTTTATAGACAAAATGAATGAATAACGAGTTATTCTTGTTTGTGCACTCATATCTTCTGTTTAGTTGGAAACTATGTAGTCTTCAGAAAAACCTCCAGCACTTTTTCAGGCTATCTTCAATAAATGTAAAAACATTCTCACATGCAAAAATAAACATGAGATATCTTGGATACAGACCCCATACAATGCTTACAGATACAAATCTGCAAACTTGAAGAAATACTTATCTTTAAGATTAATTTTCCTCAGTGGAATTTAACCTGAAGTGCTATTTTTTGATTGAAGCAAAAAATATTTATCTGCTTTTTCAACCCAACATGGGCAACAGAATGTAAAAATATGCATTATTTGAAAAATATGTTTAAAACATTGAGAAAAGATATAACAATAATTACAAGTATTTTTCAACAAAACCTGTAGTTTTTTTCTCTTTTTAAATTGTTATTTATACCACAAAGCCATGTGTATTTTGCCTTCTAAATGTAATTACTATTAGTCACATTCTTAAACTGTAACTGTTATTACATAAATAATAAGTATTGTTGCTTATGGACTATTGAAATGTATATATATATATATATATATATATATATATATATATATATATATATATATATATATATATCTTATCTTTATAACTTCAAGTATAGATTTTTGCAACTGTTAGAACTAACTACCTAGTTTTAAAAATACTTTTAAAATGTTTCCCCCACAGGTATTTTAAAGCACTAAATTATAGTACTTAAAAGGGAAGGTAAAAATACAACAAGATTTTGTTAATTTATTAATAAATATTGTCCAATGCAGTTTACATTAACAATACCTTAATATCTTTATGTCCACACAAGATTAAAACAGTGATTTAAATAATTTGCTACAAACCACAGCTGTTATTTTAAATTATATTTTCAAATATATTTTATGCACTAAGTTTCATATGTCGAAGATTAAAAATCTGTAGGCCTAATATGATTCAAATAATGTTTTGTTTAAGTTAGTAATCAATATTTCTTGCTTAATAAGCAAATGATTCTTGGGACATTACGGAGATAATACTGTTTATCAGTAATATGAGAGGCTTATGATTTAATAAACAGTAAACTTGTTGTTGGATGTTGATAATAGCGGAGAAGAACATCTATTCAGTTCCATAAATTGTAGATTATAAACACAATAACTCCTGACAATGAGAATACGATAACTTTAAACCATAAATAAGTAACTGAACTGTATTAAATGGATTATCAACTGAGAACTTAACGGATACACTTTTAAACATTTCAGAGTTATAAAGAATAGAACATTTTCTGAGTAGCTTTATGAACAATATAGTGTTGAAGAAAAAAAGAGTCATTAATAATTTTAAAATTGATTGATAAAATAGGTGATACTTTTTTTCTACGTACAGAATCAGTGGTATAACTAGGATTTGGCTTTGGAGAGAGATGAATTTGGTCATCAGACCGGGTATTATATAATAAATCTGAATATACAAGTACTCAGTGTAAATTTGCATTAATTAAATAAACTCAATTCAATGAATTTACTACTGCGTTTCAGACAAGCTGAATTTTTAGGCTCTTGGAGTGTTTTTATTCCTCTCATTCTTCCTGAAGTTACATCAATGTGTGAAAAAACGTGGATTCAGTACACATTGGCAGAGAGATATTTTGTGTAATCATTGTCGTTTTAGTATTCGAATAATGAAGTCAGGTTGAATAGTACCTACCTTGATTTCCAAAAGGCGTTTGATAAGCTTTCACATCACTTTTTTAAATGTAATTTCCAGTTTCTGGATTTCTTTCTGATGTTACTCGCTAGATCAAATCCTAGCTTTAAGAAAGAAAATTTACAGTATAATTTGGAGGATTGTATTATTAGAGCTATGTTGCCAATCCAGAAGTGTCTCAAAGCTGTTTGGGTCTTCTGTTTCTCTTGTAGTTTATTAATGATTAGCATCTATCCTGAACTTTTATATACAGCTTTATGCTGATGATATTAAGATCTCTCAAACAATGGTGAAAGTAACAGATTCGTGAAGTTCTCCAATCTATCATTGATTCTACTGAGTGGTTGACTGAAATCAATCAACACTATTTATGAAGTTCGGAAATGCATGCAATTGAATCTGAGCAGAGAAATTTCTTTTCTGAATGTCTCCTAAGCTAGATAGACTAGGAGCTTCGACTTATCACTTTCAAATCACCATAATGTGTTAGACACGTTTCTCTATGGAGTCTGCATGGTTATGGGGCTCAAGACCTACCAGTGGAAAATATAGGTATAAAGATCTAGTATATATAGGATTATATATGTATAAACATTTGTATGATAGATCTGTCTAATGGTCTCTGATCCAATAATTAAATGCACTGGGATGTTAAGCGCTTTTACTTTTGTATTTTGAAAACAACTTTGGCACTAAAAATTTTACTACATCTGTAACTCAGTATCTGCCTCTTCCCATAATGTCCATTGAAAACCTCATTGCTAAACGACATTACTAAAGATAACTTATTCTGCAGAATATGAAACATAATGGGGTATGAAACAGTATGAATTGTTATTACTTTTTAATATGGCTTGCAAAGAGAAATAACCTTGTTAATCCTTTTAGTGCCAAGGAATTGGCCCAATGGGTATGTCTGAATAGTACCAAGGGCGGATTAGATCGGCTTTTCGAATATTTATTATTGTGTTATTAATTTTTGACATATGGCATTGTACTTAGTCTCAATTAAAGATAAAGATATGTACAACAAAATGCACATATCCAGTTTGTTACTACATAGTATTCATTGTACTGCAGCTGATATTTCAAAGGCAGTGACAGTGAGTCTATCCACGTATGTAACTAATTGTTAACTTTTATAAAAACTTACTTTTGTAAATAGTATACTGTATATAGACTTTACTAAATAAGTATGACTGACATAGACTACTAGTAACCTATTTTCTGTGAGTTGGAACATTATTTATTTTGACATCACATCTTATGTCTTAAGCAAACTGAAAAATTGTGTTGATGAAACTTTTATTTTGTAATGTAAGTTTAATTAATTTTACAAAATTATGTACTAAGAATGATTTTGAAAACTGTTTTGTCCCATTGTATACAAATGAAATCAAATAAAAAAAGAATATCCATCTTGATTTAATTTCATACAGTTGTAAAAGCTATTTGCCAAATATGAAAGTCAGCTTCTATACTGATACAGATTTTAGACATTGCACACTAACACAAAAAATAAAAATAAAAACTCAGTTATACAGGCACCTACTTTTTTTTAAATTTGACATATTTGTTTCTATTTATATAGAAAATTAAATATATCAAAGAATATATCGGAATAACTACAACTATATATTCGATGCACTTTATCGTTATTTTATAAAGTGTGCATAAAAATAAATAAACAACATATTATTTTTTTACTTAAAAATTATTTAAATTATTCAAATAGATTGTTTAATTTATAACCTAGTTTTCTCCTCAAATAATGCAACAAAAGTAATTTTTATTTTTGATAAATTTATAAATTATAACCTTCATAACTACACATCATACGATGTAAGTTCAATTATTTTAGGAAGCATGACATGACATGTGGGTTGTGACTCTTTCTCACTCTCAGTCGGTTAGGCTTAATTTTTTAAGTGTTGCATGTTTAGACTGATGGACAGTTTCTTCTATTTTTAAAATATGTATATTTCATAGTTTATTTAATTGTTGTAGTTTGTTATTTATTTTTCAGACATTCAAAATTTATAAGGAAGATGTTAAGTGCCAAACAACTGTATAACTTTAGATTAAATAGCAGAAGAAAACTGAAACAACTTTCCGATAAATTTTATGTAATAGCTAATTAAAACTTAATATTCACAAAAAATAATGAAAGATATGGGATTGTTTCTAGATCAGTAATTTCTGCTTTAATTACCTTTGTTTTTATTTACACGAGTGGTTATAAGTTAAAACTACTCAGCAAAGCCTATCTATCACTGTCTTGTAATAACTAGTTCAGAGTTCTAAATTGCTGTTACAATATTTCTTTAATGGTGCAGTTATCTACTATTATTTGCACAGCGTTTACACTTCTAATCTGTGGATTTCCTTACCTTAAATATAAACCCTGATTTCAGAATGAACGTTCTCAAAAATAAATAAATGAGTAAGAATAAATGATATCCTACCAAAGGATAAATGAGTAAGAGATTTGTGTCATGAAAATGGTAGAAGTACAGGAAAAACTATTATAAAGAAAATTATAAGAAAACAAATTATGATGGGGAGAACTATGGTCCAAGCTGTCCTTGCCAAAGAGTGGAATATACACTAGATTAATTATGATGAGAAGAATGACAGAGAAAACTTTTGTCATGTGAAGAAAAATAGTGTTAAAAATAAAATTTTTGATTTTACTAACATAAACCAATCCAACAAAACAACTTCATGACTTATGCTACTGTCACATGATAAAATATCATATGATTGTATTCAGTTTGATTACAAATTTGTTTTTCTATGATTGTTTATCGCAATCATGGTTACCCATAAGATCAATGCAAACATTTCTGAATTTTCTTTTTACTTTTTATTATGAACTTCTGGCCCTGAAATAAAAAGGACTAAGAAAAATCTGCGTACAAGTTTGAAGTCTCTAGGACCATTCTGTCAAAAGTTACTAAATTGGACTGACACCAACATAATTTTAAGAAAGCACTGTTAAGTCCTTAACCCATTCACACCCAGAATCTGGAGAAGATAAGCAGTTACTCCATCTGTTGTACTAGCAGAGGGTCGATACTGACCCCGCTGGCTTATACAGTTCCATGAAAATTGTTAAATTAGTTTGGGTGAATTTTGAAGGAGGGAGGTTTTAGTTGCAGAAGAAAAAATCAGATTTATTTTTCAAAATTTATACAGGAAAAAATTTTGAAAGCAAGGTTTCTTGAAAAAGTGTACTAAAAAGCATTTTTGTAAGGTAACAATTTTCCTCCTCTTTATGACTTCTTATCAATCTAAAAAATAAGGATTTACCAAAACACAGCTAAACATGTTCATATTTATTTCATTTAATTAAAATCAAAATTCTCACCTTAAAATCTCTACAGATGGTCAATATTGTTTAAAGAGCATGATGTATAGTATTTATCAATTCAGTGTAGAAGAAAAGTAATTGGCACGATTTAAAGTTAAAATTAAATAACTTTGTCTTTATCTGCATTACACTACTGATCAAGCACTTTACAAATATAATTTACTAAATTTTAATATAAACAAATGTTTCTGCCTCTATGATGAACATCAGCCGAAAGTGTTAACAGCTGTTAAGTATCAGTTCAATTTGTATTAGTGTCATAGCGCTATTTGCCGGATCCAATGTAAAACACTCCAACATCAACAACTATTTATAAATAAAAAATATAATTAAATAAACTATTTAAATTGAACCAAATTGTAAATCTGAACCATTCTCGAATCCACCTGAAGACACACAACAAATTTCATTTAAACCGATCCAGCCATTTAGGAGGAGTTCAGTGACACACACGCACACAATATATATATATATATATATATATATATAAAATATGTAAATATTACGAACTATTAAAGTAATATTATAGCAATGTATATTTCTGTATTCATAACAAATTTTGCTACAAGTAGGCTATTATAAATGTTGTATTACTGATATATTTAGTATAATATAAAAGGCATTGTTTAATCAATATGTAATAAAACTAGAGAAAGTAGGAAACATTTTTAAATGTGCGCTTTTTCATAAAAATGTATATACAAAATGTTATTAATATAAACTGTTCAACATTTTCTGTCTTAAGAAACAAATTTCTTACAATTTGGCTACTCTGAATTTTGAATATATGTAATATTTTAAATACAAGTACATACTTTTTACAAACTTTATTTTTATTTTCATTCAAATTTTTTTTATTTCTAAAATAAAAAATTGTTTTTCTAACTTCATAATTACACAGTGTGAAAGCACAGTTTGTTTATTGCAAAAAAAGGGTAGGGTACGATAAGTGGACCTGGTTTTTTATATCGAAGAATATAATCATCGATACCTAATATTCACATCTCGAATCCTAGACTATCAATTGATACAAAAGTATCTATAGTCCAAAATAACATTGATATGTTTTAAATTAAAAACCGAGTATATAGGAAAACTCATAAATAATTAAGAAATTACATAAATAATAAACGAAACAGGAACCAGAACGAGAAAGCTCATTAATAATTATGAGCCACAATCCAAATGATTTATATCATAATTATTGAATTGTTTATAATTATACACACATAATTATATATTATTACGTGTATGTATGTGTAATAATTATTATTGTTATATATAAACGTAATCGTATATATAATATTAATAATACGATTACGTGTAATATTTGAAAGTTTTTACAGCTGTTGATATAGATTAGGTTAATTGTTCAAAATAATTATTCAGTATCGATGGTTATGATTAAGAAATATCGTTTACCAATTTCGATATAAAAACCGGGTCCGCTTATCGTACCCTACCCTAAAAAAATTTGTATGTAACACTTTATATTTAAGTTACTACTTAAATAATAAAACGTCACAAAATGAGTATGAATTAAAAAAAAATATGATGGACGCTTAGAGGGTTATTCAACCAATGGCGGCATGGCTACAGTAATGATAACTATCTGTGGTGTTTTGGCTAAGCAGTTATTACATCAAACACCAAATGCTCCAGCTCCAAAAAACCCTCCCTACACAGAAATAATTTTTTGTCGAGATGGTTTTGTCATTACCAAATATGGAGCACTCAATGTTAAAACAGGTACTCACACATATCTGAGAAGCCTAATTCAGTAAAGAAAGTCTATTTCTAGCTATTGCAATCTACTTTTGGTCTAATGTATGTTCGTTGTTGTAATCTGAGTTTGCTTGTTAACTAGATGAAAAAAATATGTATATACTTACTTATTAGGTCTGAGAAGACTGTTTTGGTCAAAAACCATCTAAGGTGGGTTGTATAACAGTCTTTAAATTTATTTCAAATCACTAATTAATTAGTTAAAATTGTCATTGGCACAATCTGTAGTCAAAGTTAGAAATTAACTTTGTCTTTGCTATCTACGTTACACTACTGACCAAGCTCTGTATAATCAATATTTTCAAAAATGTATATTTTAACTTTTAATTTTCTTATCTGAATAAACTCTGTGCTCAACAGTGATTGCAGACATGTTAAAGTGATTAGTTTTGTTACTTTCAAGACTATATTGTAAACAAATGTTTCAGCCTCTTTTATTAACTTAAGCTGATAGTAACAAGTCTGTTTAGTGTCAGCAACACATTTGGCAGTTCATTATCAGTTATAATATTTAAATTAATTCCAATATTATTGATAAATATGATTCACATGTTGTTTTATCAAATGAAATTTGTTTTCAGTCTGCAGTAGAGCACATACCTCCTTCAGTAAGCTATAATTAGTTCTATGGAACTTTAGTTGTATACTTTAGGAAGTAGATATGTCTTGTATCCATCCCAAATGCAGAAATAATTTTCACCACACATAAGCTCTACTCTAGTTTAACCTCCAGTGTAATAACATACCGTGAGAGAAATATTAGTTTTACTTTAAGTTATTTTACAGAGTAATAACAAAATAGTATGATTAAAACAGACACTGTACATTAATATAAAGCAAATTTATCATTTAATACAATTTTCTTCTCTTGTTGAACATTATATACAATTTTCTCTTTGTTGCAGTCATAAAAAATCAAAGGTAAATTCAAACTGATACACAACATAAGATAAAATTACATTTAATGTGCTCAGAATAAAAAATACATGCATGTTGCAATAAACCAAATTACATAGCAAAGTCTTTTATTTGTTGCTAGTCACAGCCAGTACATTTAGAATGGTGATAAAACTGAACACATACAGTAACATAACCAGCAAATTATCTCAACAAGTGCCATATACATCGATGTTCACATCAACATTTTTGGCAAGCAGTTCCTCCCGTAACTGTACAACCAACTCAAAGTAAGCCTGTGATTCATTCTCCACAGTAACACTTCTCAACATGGGACAAGCGAGCAGAAACGTTCTGAGGAACTGGAAAGAAACATGTACACCTTTCAAAAAGCTCACTGACTCCAAGTGAAGGAAAGGATTGCTCTGTTGAATGTGTTGCAGAAGCTCATCTAAGCAGCCCGAGTAACTGTGGTTATTCAGCACTATCTTTTTTATGCAAGCTGCATTTTTTAACAGCAAAGGCAGCACCTGACTTGAGTCCCAATATACACCTTTAATAGTAAGGCTTTTTAAATTGCTAAATAGCTTATTATTACTGCAGACAGAACTATTGAAAGGGTACTGATCGCTGAAGAAGCCTCTATCAAAAAGATGAAAGTGAACATGCAAATTTTCCAAATTCGGACATGTCCAACCTAATAATCTGAATAGTTCATTGACAGACTGAATAAAACTTGAGACAAAATTAAATTCTCTTAGATATGTGCCTTTTAACTCTAAATACTTAATTAGACAATCATCAAATGGAAAGTTCGTTAAGCTAAGGGTAGAAATCTTTAGTTTGCTGGATGATAGAGCAGAAATCACATAGCTTCTGTGGTCATCTGAAGAAAAAGCATAAGTTAAGTGCAGTTCAGTCAAGTACGGACACAATGCTTCGATTTTTGGAATTCTATCTGCACGAGGGTGATAGTCTGTAACACTTATAAGAGACAGTTTTCCGACTTCAGTAATGGAATCAAGCAAAATTCCTGTGTCAGTATAGTTTATCCTTCTTAAACTTGGCAAAGACAACAACAACCGCTTGATCCCTTCATTTGTTATTTGACGCCCTCCACAACCTTTTCTTATAATACAAGTCATTTGAATCTCCTTCAACTGCTTACAATTAGAGAGGTGACTCAGACCTGTGTCAGACACGCACAATTGCAGTTTAAGCGCATTGTGTCTGTCTTTTGTGCGTGTATGACACGATTTCGACACAATATTTACAAACTCAAGATTTTTACAACATTGTCCAACTACTTCTAAAATTTCATCTGTACACACTTTGTTAAGGTCCAGCCTAAGAAGATTTTGTAAACAAAGTAATTTTGATTTCCAAAAATTGTCATTCACAATTTTATGAGCAGTGAGTCTTTTCATGTTTTTATGAATGTACAAAGACAACACAATCCTCTGATCAAATGTGATATGCTTCTCGAATGGAGACAATTGACTCTGGTTTCCATCTTCTGAATCAAAGAGTATTTCAGAAGAATTGTAAAGTTCGTCGATGATGTGGGTGGGAATATTGGTGGTCAAGTAAAGGTTGAACTGTAGAATAGCTTGTTGGCACAAAACATTTTCATAGTTTCCAGACCTGCGGTAAATGGCACTGGCAACGCTCACTATCCACACCCTTGTTTTGGAGAGTGCTGCATTATACAGTGTAGGCGGAATCTTTAATTGAGGCATAACTGAAACAGAAAAAATTCAATTAATATCCTGGCAAATTATTAATTACTCTACAAATTATATAGGTTTTTTTATTTTGCCCACTTCTATATTTTGGATATCTTATATATGAATTCACAAATCTTACTGAGTTTGTTTAACTAGTGAATTAAGCACTGAAAACTAAAGATTGCTAAAAGTCTAATTTATATCAATACATGAATTTAATAAACTGTAAAAAAAGCTCAGCATTGATAAGATATTAGTTTTTTCAACATCATTAGCATATCCACACATTGTGTTCAATATCTGCACTCAAAAGAGCTGCATCCCAACAACTGTGAAATATATTTTTTCCTTGATAATTTAGGCGATACGATGTGATATGACTTAAAAACAAAAACTATTCTATCATACTTTATAATGTTGGCCCTAATCATCAATTGTACATGAGGCACTGTGTCTTTTGTTATAACATGCTTTACATTCATTTGTGCAAATCAAGCAAGCAACAAATAGTTTATAAAGCTGATTATAATCCAAATAATTTATTTTCCAATTCAATTACTGTACATATGTGAAGAACTGCAATATGTTGTACTATATGAATCAATTATCCAATCTCTTTTTATCTTTGTCTAGAAGATGTTTCACACTGTAGATACAGTTTTTTCACAAGGTAGTGGGAAGAAGGGCAACAGGGGGGATTTTGGCGGGATGAAGGTGAGGGGCCGAATGTACTAACCTTCGCAGGAAATAGTGAGTGACTTACAAAAGCAGGTGAACAGCTCAGCAAACAAGACTTCACCTGCCAATACGTTATACAATTACACGCTACATGATGGGATTATCCAACGCTCACTCAGTAAATATAGTTTGCGTTTATACATTCACCGTTCTTGAGGAGAAAGTTATTTTCATATATTCACATCATAGACTCTGAATGGGTTAACCTTTAGAAATTTTACAGGATCTGGAATTAGATTAGTACTTAGCAATACTGCACAATGGAAATGAAGATGACATGTACCATACATAAAATTTGTATTAAACTACAGACGACAGAATATGGAGTGACATTTCCTAATCATAGCCTGGTCTGCAAGTTCCTGTTACCTGAAATATTCTCTACGGTATATCACATGAACTACCATGGTAAACATACAACTTCATTCGATATTTCAAACACACAACAAAAATACTGTTTGTTTCAAATAAATTATAATATTATGAATGCATGTTTCGTCATAAAAGAAACACTTCCTTTTAAACATAGTCACAATTATCTAAAGCAGACAATAATAATATAATTAATAACTAAAACCTTATATAATGCGTTCTATTAAGTGGATTTAAACATTTGGTTAGGAGTAGTTTTTTAGTTTGTGCTTCTTGTAACTTTCAGGGTGGCCACTCAAAACATTTTTCAAATTCCTTGTTTTTTTCCAGTAAAAAATGTCTGAATTCTAGTCCACTATCAAACTAAATATAAACAACTGTAACAGTGTATTTAATCCTTATGCTGAGAGTAATGTTAACTTTTTTTGTCGCAAACTGTATTTTCAGGAAATGCCACAAAACCGGGGTGGTTAAGAGAATTTCGTCATTAGCGGTAAATGCAAGAAATTCGGAAATGGTCCATCGCTACTACCTAATTTAACTTCCTTTGTTTACAAATCTGTTTCATTCAAACTGTTGACATAACACTGTGTATATCTAAACATTTTCCTTTCTGCGATGTTTGGGACATTTGAATGCACAATTACAATTACCAACACTGCGCTACTGTGGGGCAGACTGGCATCAAGTTTTACAGGTCATAGGTCTCGGGCCTTTTGGTATGAGACTACGGTTTTTCCAGTACAAACAGTTGGTTTGAAGTAAAGGAAAAATAATCATATGTTTACCACATAACAGCTAATGTCCACGATGGCTTATATAGACATTTAATATACGAACTTCAAGTAAAATATTATTTAAATATTACACTATTTTGTGATGTGATTTTGTGTGTATGTTTCTAAACAGTTTTTATACACAAAAACTAAAAACGTTTCAGTATTTGACAATTTGCATACTACCAATCATGTATTGTCCATGAATAGACGCAGCAGACTCCCAAAGATGTGCAAAAATAAATAAAGAAAATACGAATTAATGTATAACCTAAATATTATACGCTAAACTTAGGTAATTTGTCAATTTGTTTGTAACATACATACATTTTTTATACATTAGATACAATAAAAACACATGTTAGCAATGGTAATACAGATGACCAGCTGTTGTCCGTGAACACACTTATTTGGATTTGAGATTTAGCTTTGACGTATCACTAATCATAATATTGTAAAATTATGACTTTCCAAGTGTACTTTAAACAATTATGTTAGTTTTGTGGAATAGAGTAAAACGAACAGCGGTATTGATTGTCGGAATCAATCCATCCCTAGTAAAAATTCTAAGGACATAAAAATTCACGCATAACCTACACACTTTTATTTCAGAACCAAAAATTCACGTATAATCCTAGCTTTTCCAGGTGTTTATCGTCGGTGGCTGCAATACTAACATTCACACTAAAGTATCGTGGCTCAGAAATATCACATTACCAAATTCGTTATATTGTAGTCATGGACTATGAAATAACACGACATAAGGCTCCCCTTATACTTAACAATTGGTAGGAGAATTTCGTTACAATTGTTCATACTGTCAGACCGATCGTTACGTGTGCGGAAAAGTAATTCAGACAATTAGTTGATCGAAGAAATTATAGAGTTTCCACAAGCTGTAATCCAACTAATTCCACTCTGACAACGAAAACTGACGTGTGGTAGATTCAGCTAGCTGGCCATATGGAGATTGGTGTCAATATTAGTACTGTTGAGATTAGGATGTGATCGTGATATCAAAATACAATCACACATTCTTCGTTTTAACCTGTGTAATCTGACGATCAATTTGATCGGAGGTAACATTGTATTGAACAGCGTTAGGTGGGCTTCACGAAAAAATTGTTGGTAAAACACACTGTAGTCCAGTAAAACCATGTGCTGTCCATGAAAGCTGTAAACAATTCACAAACAACACAGGCTATTGCAGTCTTTTGGTTTGGGTCATCGATCTTCATTTACAGTTTCACGAATCACACACATGGTGTAAAACAGTCTTTAGGATTAATCAACTCCTGATTTAAGGCCTGTCAAATTATTTCTTAATTTTAATTTCTGGCTTTCAAGTGTTTTAACTTACAGACCATGACTCATGCCACACAGTATTTATATTCAGTTACTCTTAAGGAAATACACTGTATTCATAAAGTTGAAAAACATGACAAATGTAAAGATCAACACTGAAGCTTGACAGCAGACTATGAGAGCAGCTGAACATGAATCAACATGAAAAAGGGATACAAGTGTGCATGTCTGAATCATGGTGGCGGTTCATGCCACACACAAGAAATAACTGTAAGCAAAGTACATCATGTGCAGCATGAGCCACATGTGACTCTTATGTAACATTACTCTTATACACTCCATTATAATTATAGAATAGGCTAACACTTCTCATCACTTCAATACCGAATTAAATCAGTAAAAAACTGTTAAGTATATGGTCCGCAAAATAGAGTATGCTTGGTGAAATCCATGACAAAATGAACGTGTTAATATTCAATGTGGTGTAGTGGTGGATGTTAATATCTTATTGGAGATTTATTATCTCATTGTGTGTTTATCAACATGTAACTTTAAATGAATTTAACTAACAATAGCTTCTTCTATTTTTAGGTTGCCACACGGATAATGTAATAAGTGTATATATATGAATATATATATATATATATATATATATATATATATATATATATATATATTGAGATACACATATATATATACACACACACACACACACACACACACACACACACACACACACACCACACACACACACACACACACACACACACACTGACTAAAATAATGATGTTAACACAGTAAAAAATCTAACTATCAATTTTAACTATACAAATTAAAATATTTATAAATTAATCTGAGCTAAGATTTTTATCCTCAGCTGTTAATTGCCTGAAAAAAATAAACTGCTTAATAAATTATAAAAGCAATACGACTAATATAAGGTAAAATACATTTGAAAACATATAAACATTATAGTTAACTATATGATGAGAAAGGGCTAGTATTATTATAATCTTAATTCTCAGAGATAAACAGCCTGTGTCATGGCTATCAGCTAGGTTTCTCAATACACACCCCATAGGAAATTGCTAATATTTTGTGGAGAAAATCTTCACAGCAAAACCGAAATATATGTATTTTTTTATTTTATTCCAACTTATTAGCAATTTCTTGAACTAATGTGAGCTGGAAAATCTAAACGATAGGTGTATTATTAAGTAGCTTACATTAATCATCCAATAAATATGTGACATACCTATATATTTTAAGTTAGTAAAAACTGACGACATTGTCTTTACAGTTATATTTAAAAAATATGGTTATAAAACATACAATTACAATAACATACACTACAATAAAACATCTTGATTATAAAATAACCTTTTTATTAGTTGATTTTGCCTCTTCCTCCTTGAGTATTTCTACTGGGAAGACAACCCGGAGTTAGAGGCTATTTCTTGTCATATACTCGCTCGATGTTCATTTATCACAACAGACATAAGCTGATTTGAAGACAAAGTTTCAAGTTGCACCAACATATCTTGTTTATTTCCATAGACACATCTTGTATACAAAGCCATGTGAACTGCTTGAGCAAAAATGTTTATACTATCTTGCTGCTTGGTTCTGTCTTTGCCATTTGACTTATAGATTAATGCTACAATAGATGATAAACTCTGAGCAGAGATAACATTGTTTCCACTAACAGTCTTTTCATTTTCTAATAAAGAATTCAAAAGTGACAGGTGCAACTGAGAATATAGTGATGCAGTTTCATCTGACCCATAGAGAGGTGACAAAACACACCATTTAAATAAGCCTGCATAAGGTGTAACTGCTGGCATAGGAATGCCCCCAAGAGGAAGAGCTGGTTGCAAATTAACGATTAATGCTGTAATACAGAGACTAGGGTTTTCTCCCACCCACTGGGTGATAACTTCTAACAATCTTGACGGAGGAGGAGTTAAAATGGACCTATCACTGCTGTAATACATCTCAGTAACTGCAGTTAAGAAGTTTGCTGTGAAAAGAGGTGCAATAATAGGTAAATCTTGTAAAGACCCATTACCTTTAGGCATTAATATGAAATGATCATTGACAAGTCCTTGAGCTAGCTGAATAGAAAACTTTGATGTACAACCAACTTGTTGGATTAATACTGCAGTCGCGTTTAACACTGAACTGTTATTTATCGATATTGACAAGGATACAAGTTTTACAAGAAGCCTTGACCTTTCTCCATGAGACGAGGGAAATAAGGACATGAATATTGAATTTCGCCAGACTTCATTTATATTTGGATGGGATAGATAGTCGCACAGTACCTCTAAGAGCAGCAACTCTTGAATAGCACTTAATTTTCTCTTTTTGAATCCTCTACGATCAACTTCACAGAAAACAAATTCAGTAATGAGTTCCATTGCAAAGTCAGTTTGCTTGATACTTTGAGTTCTTCCCAAACCATGGCTACTTAGACACAACTTTTCAATGGTCTTCAAACTCTCTTTAACACAAGAAGGAAAATCTAACTTTCTTAATGAATGTTTTATTTCTGTAAAAGCTGACGAGTTTGATGGTACTTCATACATCATTATGATGAATACTATAACCTAAAAAGTGCAAAAATTAAACCCAAGGCAAGAGATTTTCAACTGAAATGCAAAGAAATAAGTAAAGTGTATGATGTTAAAAATAACACTGAAGATAAGCGTAGCCTACCTAAAACCAAGATATATCTGTAATAAAGTTCTCCATCATTTACACCAGATACTTCCTAAGATCTTTATGTCAAATTCACACAAAAACATTCAGTACTTTGATAACAGTTTGACACCACTAGTTTCTATTGCTATCACTGAATCAAAATATTGCATTGTAGCCTAGGCTACTTTGGTTTGATCGGTACAATTTCATATATGTGTTATGTGAAAACATAATGGACATTTAAAAAAAATAATTGAATTATTATAACGTTCACAGTTTGTCAGTTACTACAACGGCCACACTAATATAACAACACATGAAAAGAATAACCATTTAACAACAACACAACTTTAAAGTATGCAGTCCAACACAACCATTACTCCACACGAGCTCCTCCCGTTTGTTTTCAATGGGGTGATCGTGACAGGCGGAGAGAAATAGTGGGGATGGAGGGGCCCCTCCTGCCAACTAGAGATAGCCCGCGTATTAGAATAGTGGAATAAGCGTTCTCGCTCTGTACTCCTCTGAATTTAATAGAGCCTGGTGGTGTAATATGTATATGTATGTATATGTATAAATGTAATATATATATATTACATTTTCAAAGCTGGATGCTGCAGGATGCAGCGCAATTAAATTTATTTTACAACGTAATTAATGGCAGGCAATTACTCTTGTCTACATACAAATAAACCAATACAACGGAGTATCGAAATACCAAAAAAGACGTAAGGAAGTCTAATGTAACAAAGTAACTTCGTTACATTCAGTGGCGTAGCTATAAAACATTCGAGGGTGGATTAAACATCCAGGAGGATTAAAAAGAGCCCTACTTAGCATAGTAGTTAAAGAATTTATCTTCAGGGTCTCCAAACACAAAATCAACAATTATGTTGAGTTTTTTAATTGCATCTTTCGTATTAAAATGTAAACCAATAAAATTGTTTCGTAACATTATATTTGGTTCATTGCATTTTCCAACTGCCTTAATCAAATAAATATAATTTGTAGGTTACATTACTATTAGTTAGAAATTATTCGATAATTTCCATGTACTATAGATCAGATCAGCATTATAATCGCGTACGCCAGACGACACAAAATGACACTTATCAGGCTTGGTCGAAGTTGCATGCACAATTTCAAGTCTATAGCTTATTTCTCATTCTCTATATATCCAACAAACAGACAGATTTGCCTGGACTTAAGCCTTCTGAGTGACAATGGCAGACTCACAATATCAATAAATTGTATAAATTTGTATAATTGTATCATAAATCTGTACAGTAATATAATATAATTAGGATAATTTTGTATTTATTAATTATGTCACGTGCTATGTTAGGTATTTAAGTCAGGTAGTTGTCATTGATTTTGTCATATTTCTATAATTATGTTTTTGGTTAAGTAATTATTAATTTATTTACTACAAATTAAGGACTCCACATTATAATATGTTGCTTTTGTCCTATTAATTTGAATATATTCCAATATCACAAAAAGATAACTGGATATGGTTATAATTTATATTTATGGCATTTTATGTATACTGAATTAGCTTTAGACTTTGAAAATTATATAATGTGTTTTTTATTCAAATTTGTTTTATTAAAGCTTAGTTTAAATGGGTAGATTTATCGTATTTGAATTTATTTGTTAATTTCATTTGCTTGAGTGTTGTTTTCTTTTGTTTTTCTAAGAAAGTTGGAGCCTCTACACAGGCAGTTCCTTGCCTTTTGAGGTCCTATTTTGTTTTCTTGAATTTTGTTTATTGATGTACCCTAGCTGTATTAAAATAAAAAAAGACATGTTCATATTTCTTTAATAAAAAGTAACATTGTTTTATTTTTATTCTCATGTCAATTGTGTCTACAACTAAGGAGCAATGTTTGTGTTTGTGCTTAAGGTATAAATGATGTTTATATAATTTTACTATTGTACATATTTTCAAGAAAATAAATAATTTTTCTATTCTATTCTAGATTATGACATTTTATTCGTTGTGCACCATCTCACATTTTGTAAAGTATCTTTGGAGTTATAAAGAAAGTTCAATATTAATATAATTAATTCGATATAATTTCTATGTTTTGCAGATATGTTCGGATATAAAACGACTCATTAATTCGTAAGATAATAGAAATCAGAACCGTTCCGAACTGAGGTCGCTATCAGCCGCATGTACAGGGTTTGTCAGGAATGTTCGGGATTTATCGGTACTGCTCGGCTCTGCCCCCACTCTTTCTCTCCGCCTGTCACGATCACCCCATTGAAAACAAACGGGAGGAGCTCGTTTACTCCACAGTCCCCACCCCGTTCCACAGGTTCCACTCCCAACCTCACGCTTTTCGTCGTCTTCACTACAACTAACCAATCAGTAATCAGTAGTGCTAAATCAGAAAGTCAATCCAGCTGAGGTAAAGAAAGAGAAAAAAAAACTACTAACAAATTTCATGTGACAAAAAAATTGCCATTGCTACATATTTTATTAGTTTTATTTGCTACGGACACCACTAATACTGAACATAAAATAGTTGTAATATATCTTAAATAGTTCCATATCTTATATATTTTAAAATAATAAAAGTGAAAAGTAACGTAAACTAACTACCTTTCTCTTATTAGATTATGTATTTTTTATTAAAATGCATTTTGTTAATTTTCGTACAAATTTTATTCTTGAACTTCGATTAAGGTTTCTGTAAAATAACCAGTACATGATAATTTATACTGGTTATGGTGACTAAGACGACCCACATCTGACTCACCCACTAAGCCTCAACTCTGGTTATGTCCGCTATCTAGGTTCACTGTTTCTGTGTCTTCCTCAGTATTTGAACCCGTGATCCCTGTTTAAGAACCGTGACTTATTCATTTGTCAACGGGAGAGAATCATTCACTCATTATTGACATAAAATAATCCCTGTGTTAGTGTAACACAAAATCACAGAAATAATTTAATATACATTTCCAGTTCGAAATGCACATGCCTGAAAAAGTCTAAGATCTCCAATTCTAATTTTTTGTCATTTGTAACTTGTAAGTTATAACTTGCCCCTCCTGGACATTGTCATTCGGGCTATGGCCAGGAGGAGTGCCTACTGTCTTCAGCAGATGGGACTGGTCGGGCTGCAGCGGTGTTCACTGTAGAATTCGCATCCTGATACAGGAGGATGCTCTGCACATGATCTCTGATCAGATGCCACAAAAGTTTCCTTTGACAAACCCTTTAGGATTGTTGTACCCTCTAGGGATGATTGGTCAGAGGGAAGGAAACCTCTTCCACCAGCGGAGCTCGAATGGTTCACAGACGGCTCTAAAACAAAAAGCGGCACAGGCGCTGGAATCCTGGGAGTGAGACCATGCAGGGAGCTGGTGGTCCCTATGGGTCCGTATCCGACAGTTTTTCAAGCGGAGGTCGCAGCTATTATGGAATGTGCTCGTGAGAATCTTCGTCTGCGATATAGGAGCAAGACGATTAATATTTTCACGGATAGTCAGGTGGCGCTGATGGCGCTGGAGTCTTGCGTGATCAAATCCAAACTGGTTTGGGATTGCTATCAGGCCGTTTCCTCCCTTGGCAGAATCAACAATGTGGCCGTTTGTTGGGTTCCTGATCATGAGGTTATTCTTGGGAACGAAAGAGCTGATGCCCTGGCCAACCGGGGCTCAGCGACAATTAAGACGGGCCCTCAACCGTTCTGCGGTGTTCCAAGGTGTGAATCCTCTAGGGTTGTCTCGAAATGGATTCGCGCGGAGCATGAGAGAAGGGGGGAGGTTGCATCCGGGCTTGAGAATGAGTAGAATGGTATTACAGTCACCTTCCTCCAGGGTGGCTTCGGACCTTCTCTCATTAAATAGATCAATGTCTTCTCAGGTTATTGGTCTCATTACGGGGCATGATCACCTAAGGAAGCATCTTCACAGAGTCGGCATCCTTCAGGAGGATCCGCTCTGTAGAAGGTGTAATGAGCAGGAGGAAACTGCTGAGCATCTGCCCTTTGATTCCCCCGCAATAGCAAGGGAGCGGTTTGCCATCTTTGGTAGTTTGGACAGGGGTTGTGAATTTTCCCAGGAGGACCTGATAGGTTGTTTTCGGCAGTTTGTGGAACTGCTGAAATTGTAGACTGGTGGGCCTCATGGTGTGTTTCCGGGGTGCGCAAAAAGCCCTTGAGGCTTAAGTGCATGGCAGTAGGCCGCCCCAAGGGGGGGGAAAGGTATTTTAGGGATTAAGATATCACACATTTTTATACATCATATTAAAAACCAAAATTCATACAAAATTACTATAAGCCCAAATACTGTCATATAAACAATGTCAAATCCAACAAGTGAATATATAGCTACATATACGTGTACATTATGAAAAAAATCTCATGGTTGAATTACCCCTGGCTTTGGTTAAACCATTTTTCATTGATATCTCAAATTTTGCAAAATAACTCTAACATGTTGAGGAAATTTATGAAAATTGGGGATGATATTCTTGACATAATTATTCTCAGTTTGACTATATTATTTTTTAATATTTTCCAAACATGCATGACAGGAATTAAAGAAGTAAATGTTTCAAAAACACCATATGTACAAAAATAAAAAAGAATGAGTTCTCTTAATTTTAAATTCAGAATGGACACCAGTAGGTCTATAAATAATGGGTGTCATTAGAGACTGAAAGTAGGCTATCAATGCTACTCCTCTAAGTCGAGAATCAACTCCTTGCCAGAATAGTACGGTAAGTACATTCTGATTCAATTACTTTCCAAATAACCTAATCATTGCCCAACAATTAATGATTGTACCATTGCAAAGATGAGGCATCATTAAATACAACTGAGTGATTTAATCTCAATTTTATTTTTTACAATCTTCTTGTCTTAATGGGGAACGCTGGTAGCTACAGGCCACACATCTGAAGCTCTGCTTTTAAAAGGGGACCTAGGTTTACAACTGTGTTATAAATAGGAATTTGTCTTAAATCTACAAATTTTTCTTTAAAAAGCCTAGATTTTACAGTTTCATTGCTCATGAATTGTTAAAAGTATGATTATACTAATACTATAGGTTCATACATTTTATGAAATAAATTATGTAGTGAAGCATTTTTAGATTTGAGACGAAGTCCTATTCATCACGCAGTTTGAACATTTAGTTAAATGTTAAAAGTAAAGACTCAGTTGCACGGCCGTTATCTTACTCGCGTTAAAAATATTGGATGCAATTATAAAGTGGTCAGTTATAAATTATTGTAACATGGGTAATAAGTGGCAAGTAATTTAAATTGACTTGCTTTGTACTAGTTACAAAACTTTCACAAAGGAACAAAATGAGGACCCCCCAGGCTCTGCGGATTATACCACTCCCTACAATAATGTTTGATTCATTTCACGTGTGTTTCTAACAGGGATTAAACAAAGACAGATTAATATGGAGTGGCCACCTCGTACCTTCGCTTGAAGCACGGCTCGGAACCCAAATCAAACAAAAATGTTGGCGGCAGTGCATGAGTCATCCTAGTGTTGAGCGTCGCCATGCCATAGTGGATATTCGAGCAGTAAACACATGGCAGTGTTATTCTGTTCTTGAAGACAATAACTTATCTCAGCAGACTTATGACTGCTATTTAACAGAAACATGCCCACTATGTCTCCAATAGTCGATGTTTTTTTCAATAGGAAATTCCATGTGAAGCCACGGGTAACTGCTAATACATGATATACATGTTTATCGATTACAGGAAAACTATCATACAAGTATTTTGTTGGATTCGTTGTATTATACTGGCGCTCAGTAGCACACGCTATTCATTAAGTCTACATTTTTACACTCAAATAAGAAGTGATTATATAAAAACCAAGTGACATAAAAATATTGAAAATTCCAGTAAAATAAACTTTGTAATCTTATCTCAAACTTCGCCACAGATAAAACTTATCTGACCAAACAATAAACAAATAACAATTGAATAACTTTTTCATGTCACCCAGCAGGGATCACTTCTGGCTGGTTTATACCTACCAGTTGAACCCACCACTGGGCACAGCAAAAACCGATGTGCCACTTCAATCTGGGCAACCTTATGGATGTCCAGTAGCGGCACATCACTAACTGCAAATGTTGAGATTCTGGGATTCATGGGCAATTCGATAGGTCTAGCCTACTGTGGAGGATGGCTGTTGGAGTTGGTGGGGTTTGTTCCCTTACCTCAGAGGCTCTTGTTAACCTCAACAAGGGTGTGCCACCCCCTGCCTACTTTGACTGGAGAGGCTGGTTCACAGCTGGCCTCCCTTCTTCCGGGATGACTTTGAGATGTAGTGCCCTAATTCTTCCTCATGGATCTCGATAAGAGGTGGCCCCTACTCCCTAACCTTACCCATCCTGAATATCCTATACTCCGGAAGCAGCGCAAAGGTCCTTACAGGACTAAGTGCAATTTATAAGCTTCTTGTCCTAAGAGAACAAAAAAAAAAAAAAAAAACTTTTTCATGTCAAGTTTGAAAAACTAATCATTTAGATTCCATTAAAATATCATATTAATTTACTTAACCTTAAACTATTATTCCAATTGCATAATTCATGAATAAACATGTCTAAGTAAAAGATTGCAAAACTTAAACATTTTATCAACACTCTAAGTCTAAGGCTGTTTAAGGATGGTGTTGATAAATCACACAAATTAATAGTTTTACACTCCAGCCTCTCTTTAATTCTTTCATTCTTCTAATCGTTAATTAATCATCGAAATCAGAATAATTAATGTTTCCTTTACCTGCCTGTAGTAAAGGAAACATATTTTAATTTTAGCTTTTATTTCTCTTTTTAAGTTTTATTCTTGGATGGACAAATTAACTATAGTTAATATGCTGTTATCATATTACATTTTATATGTTTATGATTCTAGTTTTCTCAATAGAAACAAGGAAGTGTCTAAAATTACATCTCAATTAATACTCACTTATAAACTTGACAAGACATGGTTTATTAATAAGCTTGAATTTAATAAAAATAAAACCGAGTCTGATTTTTAATTGAATAATAAATTATAGAAACAGATGCAAATAAACCCTGTTACTCAGATTTATAATAAATATTAAAACTGTCTTATAACTATATACATTTAACACATAACACAGCAATGCTGGGAAGAGTTGATTAAATGTGAATGTTGAGTTTAACTGTAGTCCACCTTCCTCCTGCGTGCAGCATCTGAAATCTGATGCTGTTGCTGAAATCTCATGCTGTTGCAGACTTGACTCTTGAAATCTAGAGTCATGTTCGTCTGAAGTGATAAAAAAATAGTCGGCGACAAAGAATGAAGAAACTCGAAACGAACTATTTGCATCGTTTCGAAACCAAAGACACCTAGACTACAAAATGTAGTGCAATCTAGGTGAAGAGGTAAACTCAACATTTGTATTGAATCAGCCCTTCCCACCAGAGCTGCATTACGTTTTTGATTCATCGTGCTTACGTATCGTGTTAGTTAACATCGTAGTGCATTCAATTTTGGACCCAATGAGACAATGAAAATGCCTCTCTTCACCTAGATCCCACTACATTTTGTAGTCAAGGTGTCTCTGATGTTGAAACGATACAAAGAGTTCATTTTGAGTTTTCTCATTCTTTGTCACTGACTATTTTTGGATCCCTTTAGACAAACATGACTCCAGATTTCAGGAGTTAAGTCTGCAACAGCATAAGATATCAGATGCTGGACGTAAGAGGAAGGTGAACTAGACCAAAAATATATGCGAGATACCAAAAAACATTCCCTGAGCACTTAAAAGCCAAGGTATGGTCCTGGAAATACCTTGATTATTTACATAAGGCTAAATCAGATCATTATTAATCTTGAATATCCAGTTTTCAAGAAATATTGTCATAATTTGCACTTCATTATACATATATATGAGTATATATTGCAGCATTATACCAATACAGTACATACATACATACTTGCTTACTTTTAATCAAAGGTAACAAATAGATTATTTATTAAAAGAGAAAATTCATTTCTTAGGTATGCATACAAAGCAGACAGTGAATACAAGAAAATCAAGGATCAAATATCAAGGATATTTACAGTAATTAGATGTTAGATTCTCAGTTCCTTCGTGTAATACCTGTTGCGATTATTACATAGGCATTCCTCACATAAAACTGTGTAAAACTATAAAAAAATGTAAAAATTATAATATATCCTAATACTATTATAAATGCGAAAGTGCCTTTGTTTGATTGTTTTGTTTTCACACATAAACTATCAACCGATTGTACTTAAATTTTACATAGACATTATTACGATCCTTGGGATGAATGTAGCTCTATTCTTATTTTGAAAATCCCTCCGGGCTATCCCCCACTGGTCTTTAAAGTAGTGAACAATCCCATCTTGGTCTCTAAAGTTTAAAAAATAAATTAAAAAAACATGCACAATATAATCAACTGTTCTATGTACGCATTTATATTTTCTATTTGTTTACATTTATAGTGAGTACATTCTCTAAGGAATAACATATATTTTTAACACCGTTTTAGATTTCAGCGATTAGGTAAATACTCATCTACCTTACAAAATCTCCTAAAACATAAGATGGTCATAATTTGACACCGAAGACTCCCTTTGAAATAGTCGAGAAGAACTATATGCCAGTGGAAAATTTGCTGGACTGTGCTTTTGAACTAATGCACCAATTTTACCTCTAAATGTTCTAAAATATTTACAATAATTTTCAGTTTATAAATAAAAAAACGCTTAGAGACATTATTAAAGTAATTTTAACTGTAAATTTTTATCAAAATTACGTTTTAAACCTAGAAGACAACTTTACTATTTAATTTTTAGTATAAATTTTAAGCCTGATATAAAACCCATATAGTTCAATTTGACAGGAGTAGGTTTCACTGATCTGTGTTTAATATATATATTATATATAATATTAATAATATATATATATATATATATTAATAATATATATATATATATTATATATATATATATATATATATATATATATATATATATAGTAAAGCTTAATTTATATATATTATTACATATACAGGGTGTAACTGAAATACACCGACAAACTTCAGGACGTTGTTCCTGAGGTCAAAACGAACCAAAAAGTTCCTATAAATGTATGTCCTAAAATGCATCGTTTTCCGTCTGTTGGTCTGTTTGTGTTTATTACATTAAATTTTTTTCTAAACAACCATTAATGCTAATCTAGTAAAGATTGTCAATGTAAAAAAAAATTGAAAATTTTTACTCAACAAAATTCAAAATGGCGGCTAGTTAAAATCTTTGATGGTGAATTTTTCAAAAACTACTTCCTGTATAAAAAATTTACTAGAATATAAAAAAAATATAAATATATTTATAAAACGAACGGTACCTCATTTTTTGAAATCGCTCAAGAAATAAAAAAGTTATGGCATTTTTCTTAACCTAGTAACATATCACATTTACAAGTTTTTTTTCTTGTTTCAAAAGTTAATGTAAGTATTTAGGCAGTATAAAAATAAAACGATATTTTGGGTTAAAAAACTTTAAACATGATAATTAGTATTAAATTTTAAAAACGACATTGTAACAAGCAATCTACATGACTCAACTTTCATGGTTTAAACAGCTGAATATGTTTTCATGTTGAGACACAGCTGATTAGAACAACAATGAATTCAGATAAGTAAGTCATTTCCTTGTTTATTTTTGACAAGATATGATCTGTTACTTTCACTTGTAGAAACATTATTAGTCGATAGTGCTCTTATTCTATTGAAGATGGCAGGTTACCCATTTAGCCATCAAGCTGACATGATATTTATGTATGGAAAAGCTAACGGTAATAGTCGCCTAGCATCCCGCCTGTATTACGAATCATTTCCAAATCGACAACAACCTACTCATTCAACATTTGCTGCTGTTTTCAACCGACTTCATGAGACTGGCACTTTGTTACCTTCTACTGCAGACCGAGGTGTACAGAGACAGCGTAGAACTCCTGATTTGGAAGAAAACATCTTACAGCGAGTAGAGGAAGATCCAGGCGTAAGTACTAGGCAGTTAGGAGCAATACTCAACGTAGACCACAATACTCACCATGTCATGACAGTATGGCGAGTTCTACATAAGCAGATGTTATATCCGTACCATTATCAGCGTGTACAAGCCCTTGGTACAGCTGACTTTCCATTACGTTTACAGTTTTGCCAATGGTTTTATCAGCAAGCTAACAACCCTGGTTTTACATCATTAGTTGTGTATACAGATGAAGCTTGTTTTAATCGAGATGGAATAACCAACTACCACAATATGCATCAATGGGCTGATGAAAACCCACAAGCCATTCATGAAGGGAGACATCAACAGCAGTTTAAAATAAATGTTTGGGCAGGCATCATTGGAGACTGTTTATTAGGTCCTTTTGTATTACCTGACATACTAAATGGTGAAAACTACAGACATTTCTTACAACACGAATTGCCTGAAATTTTAGATGATGTTCCCTTGGGTGTGAGAGAGCACTGTTGGTTCATGCATGATGGAGCTCCCGCGCATTTCATACTAGATGTCAGGCAATTTCTGGACCAAACTTATGGGGAAAGATGGATAGGCAGAGGGGGACCTGTATCATGGCCCCTCGGTCGCCAGATCTAAATCCAATCGATTTCTTCCTTTGGGGCCATTTGAAAACTCTAGTTTATGAAAGACCAGTTAATACCAGGGATGACCTATTACAGCGTATCACTGCAGCCTGTAACACTGTAAGGAATACACCAGGAATACTTGAAAGAACTCGGCAATCAATGACCAGACGTGTTAATGCATGCATCGCATCAAATGGAAGGCATATTGAACATTTGTTGTAAAGTGATCCCTAATATTTTGAAATAAATGTTGCTCTGTTAAGTTATTCCGTATTTCTTAATAATGATAGCTTAAAACTCTTTTGTTTAATGTGAGATATTTTTGTTTAATGTGAGATATTTTTGTTGAATGTTCTACAATTGTAGGCTACTGTAGTTTTTTGAAACAAGAAAAAAACTTGTAAATGTGATATGTTACTAGGTTAAGAAAAATGCCATAACTTTTTTATTTCTTGAGCGATTTCAAAAAATGAGATACCGTTCGTTTTATAAATAAATTTATATTTTTTTATATTCTAGTAAATTTTTTATACAGGAAGTAGTTTTTGAGAAATTCACCATCAAAGATTTTAACTAGCCGCCATTTTGAATTTTGTTGAGTAAAAATTTTCAATTTTTTTAAAAATTGACAATCTTTACTAGATTAGCATATGTTGAAAAGTTTAACTTTGTACCTTTAATGGTTGTTTAGAAAAAAAATTTAATGTAATAAACACAAACAGACGGACAGACGATGCATTTTAGGACATACATTTATAGGAACTTTTTGGTTCGTTTTGACCTCAGGAACAACCTCCTGAAGTTTGTCGGTGTATTTCAGTTACACCCTGTATATAGGGTCTCCCACGGAGAGGTTAAAACGTTTTTCTTAAAGATTTGATATTACTTGCCCATTTATGCACTGAACATTTTCAAACTCTACACAATTCATTAAATAGGTTTTTAAAATATTCTGTGAAAATGTCAGCTCTCTTGCAATTGTTGAAAAAAGTTGGCATTTTGAAAAACTATACTTTAAAAACATAAACAAACAGTATTCTTGGTTTTGTAAAATTATTTATTAGCATATCCTACAGGAATAAAGCATTTCAATCAGAAAATTAGAGCATAGCATATTAAAAAACTAACAATTACAGTCCGTAGTTATTCGAACTTTAATCCATCCACAGCGATACACTGATAACAGCGCTTACGATTCATTTAATATCCGGAGAAGTTGCTTTTCAATTGATTATTTTAAATCCGGATCATTATTGAAGGTACGAGTATAAAATTGTTCCTTTAAGTAACCCCATAGAAAGCAATCACCCTCTGTCTTTTTCATCCACCAGATAACTAAGCATGTTTGTGAGGGCAGTGGAGGTACTACGGTTTTCTCTAAATCCAAATTGTAATATTGGCAATATATCATTCGTTTTTATATGTGTGCTTAACTGGCGAACTACTATTTTTTCTAGAACTTATGATATAGCTGGAAGGATGATATATGCCTCAGTTGCTTGACATTTGTAGGGGGTCGACACTTAAGGCAACGGATGAACAATACTGGTTTTCCAATTTGTATGAAAATTGCCAGTTTTATAAGAGACGTATTGGTTAAATATGTCACCGCTTCAGGAGTAAAAGGACTCAGAGTTATTTATTGAAATACCATCAATACCGACAGCACTAGATTTAATCTAATTCATTGCTAATTTAACTTCGTTGTCCATCACAGTTTTGAACTGGAATTCTTTATCAACATTTTCAAATCATGTACAAATCCATGGTTTCTTTGCTGACTTCACCATTATTCCCCATTCCAACAAAAAACTCATTTATTTGACCAACCATTATATCAGGAGATAGGAAAGTTCAATTATTATTGTCAACGATATCGCATTCTTGTAAACACTTCCAGAAATGTTGGGGGTTTTTAGAAGAAGTCAGATTGTTCGCAAAGTATGTCTTTTTGTTTTACTTTTCAGTCCATTCAACTCATTTCTAGTGCGCTTGTATTTTTGCAAATCTTTAACATCTCTTGTTTTCCAATAATTGTTTCGTAATTTATTTTTCAATTTGGTCAGCTTTACAATATCAATGTTTCTCCAAGGTGTTTTTCTTTTTGTCACTCTCTTGGAAACGATTGGAGCATTTTTGTTTAAAACCTTTTTTATATTTAAAGTCATAAATGTTTCTACATCATCAACAACCTGCATCTGCCCGACACTGCTCCATTGTATTTCTTTTATTTCAGATATCGCTTTGTTAACATCAAACCTGGAGAATTCTCTATAAGATATCAATTTAGGACCAATCTTATCTTTCCTTATGTTATTTACACAATACATTAGCTTGTGGTCCATTATCTTCACACCGCTGAGGTCAGTAATATCTGATGCATCAATAATGCCGTTCCTCTCGATTTCAACCAATCTGTCCACTATGATGTGGTCTAGCAAAGTGGCCGAATAAGCTGTGACTTGTGGGCTCATGTATTAATTGAATTGCATTTAATTCTCTCAAGAGTCGGCTTTAAAACTAAGCCTTGATGTCTGACGTCGAGAACATATCTATATTAGTGTTACCCAAAAACAGGACATGGTTCACCTCGACAGCAAGATCAACAAAAATGGAGTGAAAAAAGGCCGCAAGGTATGTATACTTTACATTTGGTGGTCGATAGCCCACACAAACACAGACCTTTACTCCTCTAAAGTTTAAGACAACAGATAAACTCCATACCAGGGTCAATATCGACTGATAAGTAATGTCGCTCAAACACAACACGGCTCTTGACATATGCAACACCACCGCTTACCCGGTCGCCATCACAACCAGCCCGGTAATTGTGATCGCATTGCAACATAGTATAACCTGGCATAGCGTAGTTGTCAGAAAGAGTGTCAGGATGCAGCCTTGTTTCAGTTACACCAAATATATCGAATTCAAAGTCACTCACTAATGCACTCAGTTTGTCAAACCTCGTATTGAGCGATCGTACATTTATGTGAGCGACTCTCAGATGGTTTTTATTCCCCCCGAGGACAGGCAGTTTTCCGAGGGATGAGGAGAGCTTGGGCTCACACAAGGAATGGGGATGGAGACCTTGTCTTCATTCTCAGGAAGAAAACTGGATCCTGGCGTGGCCTTATCCTGAGTTGACTGAGTTGATGATTATCTGCTTCATCATCATCCACCTGGACTCAAGTGACACATTCAAATAAAAAAAACCCAGTAGGCCTAGGAGCCCTTTGTTACCTTCAGATCTTCCATGTACAAATACTTTTGCATCTCTAACAGTGGCTGATGAGGAGGGAGAAGAAGAAGATGAGATGGTCAACGTTGAAAATGTACAACCTGAAATTCTCATTTGCGGGATAGTCATGGACGAGACTTGGCCTATCATCTGAACAAAGCACGCAAATCCAATAAGGGCTTTTGGTTTTATCAAGCCTGTGGTCGAAAGCAAGGATATTTTAAATCATGGAAAATATAGAGCAATTGAATCTGAAGGAAAGAGACATATTGGTGTCAGTATGCGGTGCAAATGATGTTGCAAAAAATGAAGCCAATGAAGCCTTGAAGAATATAACAGACACATTAAATAAATTTTCACAAATGAATATCGTACTAGTTAATATACCAAATAGATATGATCTTGCAGAATGGTCAGTTGTGAATAAAGAGGTCAGAAAAACCAATAAGTCTCTGGAAACTCTTTGTCAACAGCATCCAAACGTCACCTTAGTACAGGCAAGTGAGGCTGAAAGACACTTGCACACTCAGCAGGGCTTACACTACAACTACAGGGGTAAAATGTGGCTGGCAAGAAAGATATCTGAAGCAATACAACGATTAGCAGAGAAGCCTACCAAGAAAAGCCCTGAACAGGGACTGGTAGCATCAATGGTGACTGATCAACAACCAATACACCACCTGGATGTGAATGACTATGAGGAACTGGAACCCAGGCTGCCTGCTCCTGCTGATCTGGGAAACTCGGAACCACCACCTGCAGATCCTCACCCTTAGTTAATAATAGAAACAACCTAGGTCTTAATGGTTTCAAGTATTTCATATCAATATTCAATCCATTAGAAACAAATTAGATATGTTAGAGTTATTTTTGAATTATATTGACTGCAATGTTGTTACAAATAAAATGAGCACTGGCTATGCTCAGAAGAAATTCCTCTGTACATTCCAGAGGGTTTCAGTCTTTGCTGGAGTTTTACTGCAGGCAACCACCGCTTAGGAATGGGGGTTCATCTATTTTTATCCAAGTCTCACCTGGAGTTTTCAGTCATAAATGTCAGTAAATTTTCTATAAATAGCATCTTTGAAGTCTCAGCTGCCTACATAACAAAGTTAAACACTGTAATTGTTTCAATTTATAGGACACCACAGTCTAATGTGGAAATCTTTTTTTCAATGTCTTGATATTTTTCTGGAGTATTTAAGTAAAAAATACTCATCTAATTTTATTTTAACAGGGGATTTTAATATTAATGTTTTTAAAAATGACCAAACAACAAAATCTTTTCTTAACTTATTACGATCATATAATATGTATTGTGTCAACATGGAAGCAACTAGAGGCCAAGCTTGCATTGATAATATAATAACTAACATAAGCAATGACGAAGTGCAGTGCAAAGTTGTAGATGCTTGTATGTCAGACCATTTTGGTGTTTTAGCAAACTTTAGTAGCCTTGACAATCTCAAAAGTAGAGCTAACGTAATCACTAAACAGGCTAGATCTTTAGACTCCCAGGCTGTATATTATCTTAAAGAAAATTTAAATAACTTTAGTTGGAATTACTTGTATCGGTATGCTAATGTAAAACGAAGCTTTGACTTATTTTTTGAGCATATTAAGTGTTAATTATGATGAATGTTGCCCTGTAAAAATGTAAAGGTTAAATGAGTCCCAAAAGTAAAAATAAAATAAAAAATAAGTGGTTTACACCTCAACTTAAATCCTACAGGGATTCTGTTATGGTATTTATGATAGATATAAAAATCACAAAGATCTTACTGATGGAAATGTTCACAAAACTGCATACATTACAATCAGAAAGCAATACAAGGCTGAAATAAGACGGGGCCAAACAAATTGCTTTTGAAAATTACATTCTATCATCCAAAAATAAGTGTAAAGCTGCTTGGAATGTTATTAAGTCTGAATCAAACTGTAACAAGGAATATCAAAAGACTACTATTGATTCTGATACTTTTTAATAATTATTTTGTAAATTGTGTTAGCCAAATGAATAACCTACATCCAAATGATAACTTTGATTTAGCTATTCAAAATGTAAACAGTTTATCTCTTGTAGATCCTTTGAAAGAAAGTACTTTACTTGGAAACCCATTACTGTCAAGGATGTCTTGTTGTGTGTATCTAAATTTAGCTCATCACAAAGTGAAGATTTCTATGGTTTTCTAATAAGATATTTAAAGAAATAATAGACACAATAGCTGAGCCTTTAGTATATATATTTAATATGATTTTGGATCAAGGGATTTTTCCTAGCAAACTTAAGGTAGTGAGGATTACACCAATATTCAAGAAAGGTGATAGAAAACAGTCCCTCTAGCTACAGGCCAATATCATTAGTCCCCCTATAGTGAGTAAAATATTTGAGTGTTGTGTTAAAGATCAGCTGTATAATTTTTTTGACAGTAGCTCGCTTTTGTGTGTAGAACAGTTTGGATTTTTACCAGGAAAAAACACATCAAAAGCAGTTCAATCAATTGTTGAAAAGGTCCTCATAAGTTTTGAAAACAGAGATCCATGCTCTGCTACTCTAATTGACTTGTCAAAAGCATTTGATAGTATACCACACAAGCTTCTTGTTAAAAAATTACACAGCTACGGAGTTAGGGGTAAAGAACTTTTCTTGTTATCATCATATTTAACAAACAGAAGTCAAATTGTGATTCAGGGTTCTGATTTCTCAGATTACAAAAATGTGCAAGTTGGTGTACCACAAGGATCGGTACTTGTGTCCTTTTTTGTTTATTATAGCCATTAATGATTTTGCCAATAGTATGCCCTGTGCATCAGTTTTTATATGCGGACGACACAACTTTATTCAATTCAAGCAAACACCTTAATGACTTAGTTACATTGCAAAATCAATCTTTACAAATAGCGCTTGAATGGTTTCAAAAAAAACAATATGTTGACTGTAAATGCTGGTAAAACCGAAGAAATATTTTTTCTCTTTGGACAACAACAGCATAAAGAGATTCTGTTAAACTTTTAGGAATTCACTTGGATAGCAAACTAAGCTGGGATAATCATACTAGTCAATTATGTGTTAAGTTATCTAGAGTTATATATTTGTTACGTAAATTAAGTCTCTGTGTTAGTAAAAAAATGTTAATTATGTCATATTATGCTTTTTTTCATTCTATATTATCGTATGGTATAAATCTATGGGGAACAGCTGTGGGGTTCAGAGAGTTTTGATATGGCAAAAAATGGCACTAAGGGTTATCAAAAATACTGGTAGTAGAGAACACTGTCGTCCTATTTTTAAAGAATATAAAATAATGACTGTTATAACATGTATATTTTCTCTGCTCTAGTCAATGTTAGGGAAAATATTGATAATTACCAGCTAAGACAGGACATACACAATTATAATACGAGATCTAATTATAAGCTAGAATTACCATTTGTAAGGCTCAAGAAAGCCCAGGTCAGCCATTATTGCATGAACATTGCACTTTTTTAATAAACTGCCAAAGGAATGTTGGTACCTTGAACTAAATAAATTTAAATTATTACTCAAGGGTTGGTTGGCAGAAAATCCATTTTATAATATTGAGGAGTACATGACATGTGACAACGAACGCTTTGAGCAGGATCAATTTTACAAACTTGATAATAACTGTTAATTTATTTTATGTAATATTTTTATAATGTCTGTGTTATAAGGTGCTATTTATTTTTGTGTGTATCTATATGTTTATTTATGATAATGAACAATCTTGTTTGTAGATAATAACAAAATGTAACTGACGATGCCTATTGTAATCACTGTATTACTTAATGGAAAATAAACGATCTTGTATCTTGTATCTTGACAGTGCTGTAGCATCAGACTCCGCAAGACAGTATGTATAACATCTTGGAATAACATGCTGAGGCGAGAAACCCCTTTACGGTTCAAGTGGATGTCATCTCAGGAGAGATCCTTCCTGCCAACAGAACAATTTGCATGTACTTAAGTGACATCAAAATTGTTACAAACTAACTCCAACTGGGAATTAAAGTCAAAGAGGGCTTTGTAACCAAAATCACACCGAATTAAGACACTGTTCAAGACTATGTTTGAATTTTTATATTTTGTTTTTGCAGTATAGAGAAAATCTGTTATGCTGTGAACGGCCTCTTTCTTACCGTGCCCTTCATTGTATCCAGGACCCCCCCTATACCCTTTCCTCAGATTGTTCGTCGTCTCTACATGTAAATAAATTACTGTTCGGCTAGTCCCATTTACTTTGTGAACGGAGAAGGGAAATTTGTAGTTACTCGAAGGTTTCCAATGGTTTTTGAGTAAATTCTACTGTGTGAAAGTAATTATTTTAAAATTAATAATAATTCCAATACTGTTTTCATGAATTTAATTGTTATTTGACTTTTGATTTGACAATTCATCCAAGTCTGAGTTATCCATGCCTTTCATTGCATCATTGGTTTCATGTTCTTGAGGCTCTAATGATATTTCCATGCAATCAGATGCATTTTTACTAAGAGTAGAAACATTTATTATGCTTTTGGGGTTGGCATACGTGACTCATGGACGGACGTAGGTTGTTTATAACATTTACGTCTGTTGATACTTTTGAAGCGTTAGTAAAGTAAAAATCAATCTATCTTGGTTGAGGTTTTCTTTTTTTTAATATTCTCAATTCCCCTAAAAATAAAATGATTTATTAGTTGTAATCATACATTTTCCGATTCTATGTAATTATGTCAAGTTTAGTATAGTGGTGAAAGGTAGTTGGAAATATGAATGATTGAAAAGCAAATGTTGCTAATTCAATTAGTTAAAAAATCAAAGTAATTTAAATATTCATGTAATAGATACCTCAACTCTCAACACTGAGTGTAATAAAATATTCAACATTTAAACTTAAACTACATATACTGTGTAATGACTCATTTTATACACCCATCTCACATTCATTTCAATACTTAATTTAATTTAGAAATTTATTAGTAATAATAATTAAATAATTATTTATAAATTGTCTCAAATTTTAATACAAACAATAATAAATACGAAATTAAATATATCAAAATTAATCAAAATTCACTTTATTATATAGAAAACTCAAAAGTTATAAAGTAAACTAAAGTCAGTGATACAGTGTGCAGGGATGATTGTTGAGTGAAGAGAGCAGAGGTTTAAAAAGTGAAGAGAGCAGAGGTTTAAAAAGTGGAGAGAGGGATATAGAAGAAGTGACACAAGATTATTATTTTAAATAAAGAAACTGGTTACATTTTATTCAGCAGTATTTGGTTCAAAAGAAATGTTAATTTATTAAATTCATATTATCACTGAAGTACAAAGAAGCAGAAGACAGAGACATTGGGTGAGAAAATTCCTTTTAAATTTAACAGTGATCCATTGGAAGAACATAAAACCCAGGAACATTCGATTTGGCTAACAAGTAAAAATTAATATAATTAAAATTTAACAAAATTATTTTTCAAAATTATAATATCTTTATTAAAAACAATACCTAATATTTATATTTCATTAAGCCTGCACGACCACCCTGCCCTAAAATTTAAGAACTGTATTAAAAAAATTTACCATTATTGTATCCTCCATCTTGTTTCAAAATTCAAACCTGTATGTCAATATTTATCATCATTAAAGTTCACATTTGTATCATACTGAGTTATTTATTATTTCTAGCTATAATCATTAGAATACAAATTAGGTTTAACCATTTATTTAAAGTGTATAGTAGTAGTTTATTACAACTGCAGTTTATTGTTAACTTGTCCTCATTTTATAAAACTAAGGTACCTATCTTAAAATATTATACATGTCAGTGGTTAAAACCAGTATAATTATCAAACTAATTTAAACTAAAATATAAATCAAACATTTAAAGGAAAATAATTTATTAAATTCCGTCAATTAAACTATTAACTAAACATATTATATTAATTCACCAATTAAAACTGTAAGGCATCAGCTGTAAATTATATTAGTGATCTGTTGAACTTATAAATGATAAATTTAAAATAAGTACACAATAAAAATGTGTATTCAACAAAAACTACACTAAAATAAAATATGCACCTTGTAATTGTTGTAAAATGTATTGTTTTATTGTAAACACTGAGTCAACGATCAATGTTTTCGAACTGGTTAGTAGAACAACATTGCTAACGACGCGACGGTTTGTAAGTAAGGTTTTGTGATTTGGTGCCTCACTATTGGGGCCTACTCCATACTGTGGTCGGTTTCGAGCTTCAGTGGCCTCAAGGGCCTGGCCCTAAGTTACTCATAATTAATGTAATCCAAACTAAATCTGTTTAAAGTTTAAGCATTATAGTTTCTTAATATCAGACTATATTAGACATCCGAAACGTTGTTACCATTGGGTTTGTTCTAAAGAATTACACTTCTTTTGTTAGTAAAAATAGTAAATTAATATAATATATATATATATATATATATATATATATATATATATATTCATTTATTATTTATAAATATGAATCAGTGCATTTCTACTGATGATAAGTGCATAATTACTGATTTGTCACAGTTATGAGTGCGCAACTGCAAATCAGTGCACTTCCACTGTTTGATTTAGTGAAATGATAAATCAACTGATCCAATCAGTGAATCTCCAGCAGTGGTCATACACGTGCTACTAAACTACATACGCCTACTAAACTGTGTGCAAAGCCGCAGGTAACTATAAACAGTGCTTACATAAGAGACAATGTAGTCTAACCTTTACTTTACATTTAAAGGCTGTTATGAAACCTAAATTAGTCATCTTTGAACAAAAGTAGACTACTCAGAGCTGTATATGTAAATATATTTTCTTGATCAGGAAAGAGGCAAAATCAGCTATGGAACATAAAATACCAACATCAAAGTAAATTACAATGACCATAAATTTGCACTTTTTAACATATTTTCTTGATTGTGGTATGAAGACAAACTCAACATTAGCGTCAGAAATATAATTTACTCGAACCAGAAGTACTCGTACAGGTACAAAACCTACGAAATTGTGCGTGAAGCCGCGGGAAACTGCAAGTTATGTATATAAACATAGTTTCTTTGAATACACATTGAGATTGTCTAAATAAAAAACTCATTCAAGGATTTTTAAAAGGGAATCTGTTTTGTTCTACATATGAATATTGTTTCATACTGTGGGTACAAAAAACTATTGTTATGGCAATTGGTTATATATCTTAGATTGTACATTATAATATGGCAATAGTCTAAATTAAAATTATTACTTGTTCTCCAATGTTCTCTCTTTAGCCAAGTGATACCAGAGATATGATTCCTTGCATTGAATAAAATTGCAAGTATTAAATTATTAGCAGTAGTAATAATACATTAAAGAGAATACAACGTTATTTAGTTTAAAAAGGTATTAATTTAGAATTGTTATTAACTAAGAAACACATACTCCCAAATTGGAGACTGCTTTATAGAAATAGCAAAGGTAATTAAAGTAAAGAAACAGTGTTAATCATTAAAAGACAAGGACAAGAAAGATTTGAAATATAAAAATATCTGTGTATACACTTACATGCACCATCCATAAATCACTAAAATTGTGTACTATTATACAGGACATAATATTATTTTGCCTTGTACTTCTCTTTACTTTATTAATTTACTTTTAATTCCTGTGTTATAAAAATATTGATAATTTATTTATTTCAAGTTTACTTCAGAGACTTGTTATAGATTTGCTTCAGACTTGTTAGTTTAGTTTGATACATAACTTTTTATTATGAAAATTATCAAATTATTACAGTAGAAAGAGCTTTAGAATTCTGGTTACATCTCTGCTATTGTATTGGGTGTGAATTCAATTTTAACAGTATTATTTTGTAATCACATTATGGTTTGATATTATTGCAGATGACTTGGCACTGCCAGTGAAGTATTCTGTACTATAGTACTGATACTGGCACTAACAGTGTGTATTTGCTCCTGTTATCTTTTTGATATTTTTCTCCATTAACACACTTTCTATTACTGGTTCATAATGATTGTAAGTATGTTTTGAGTGTACATAGAAATTATTATGAATCACAAAGTTTTTGTTCACGTTATTTTTAGCATTTAATTTTATTTCAACATTGAAAGTGAAATTGAATTACAAACGTCTATTAAAATCTACAAATAAATCTGTTGTTGCAATTGGTGTAATTGTTCTGTTTTTCATTTTAAAGTATAGTTTTTATTATTTTACATGGATCTGTATCAGACTCTAAGCTAAAGAGAATATTGTAATGATAAATAATTACAAATTTTGATAATACATTACTTATGTGTTCTTTGTTGATATTAGAATAGATAAACATAATTTTTTTGCAAATTAAAAATATTATTAATCTTTACAATATATTTATTTCTATTTCCAAAAATACAAAATATTAAAAATGTAATAATGAAATTCATTTATATAACACACAAACAAAAAAATAATGCAATTAATTTCCACAATTTTAGTAAAACCTTAGTTAAATAGCCATACAGTGATGTTATTGAAGATCTATAACTCTTTAGAACCGCTCATAAACAAATATCCACACACTTAAATTTCATTAGTTGACGGTTAGTGGCAGACACCCTAGTGCCTTGCTGTCTTATTAAAATACTTATCATCATTCAAGATAAAGACGTGTTAAGATCAGTGAAGGTGGTAAGCTTTTTTATTGTTGGGTTTTAAAACCCCTTATATGGCTTAGATGTATATACTGTTTACTGTTTTATAAATAAACCTTTACTTATATACATGTTATTGGAGAATCACTTGTTTAATCTAGAAATGTAAACGCATAAAAACTATTAAATCAAAGTTTTGTTAGTTAAAGGTTATATAAATATTATAACCAAAAGATTATTATTCAATTTGAATGTAAATTGATATTCCTGTTTTGACTTTGCCTATATCTGCGTTATGACATTGTCAATTAATGTAAATATATGTATGACAAATAAATACATTATTATTAATAGTATCTAACTATATTCAATTCCTCTCCACAAAAAAAGGTACAACGCATGAAAATTTACAAAATAGATAGTTGTAAATTAAATTTTGTAGCTAATGATTAGGCAATAGAAGCAAATGGTAAAGTGATTTTATAAAGTTATTAAGGAGCTTAATTACAGGGATCATAATGCACTTATGATAATACACAGATGTGATGTTTAATCTCACACATAATGGAGTATTTTAGTTCTTTAAAACTGTTAAGTGGTTTCACATTAGAAACGTTCGTCAGTGACAAAAGTGTCTCCTTCTAATTAGCTGTAAGTGTTATAATCAACTTGCTAATTTGTAACAATGACGTTTTCGGATGTTTAAGTGTGTTTCACAGTAAAGTCAGATGTAAAATCTGATTTTTACTGCATTGATCGTGAGTTGTCAGCCTTCTTAAGTAGTTGATATTTCTATTGTTGGTATATTACTTTTTGAATTCTGTAGCAGGTAATATATTTTATATGCCATACCTAAAGTTTTACTATCGATGGAGTTTTTGCTTCTTATAGAATAATTTCTGTCAGGTAAAGTTAAAATAAAAAAAAAAAACAGTAAAATAAATAATTTTTTTATTTCATTGCATGTTAAGCAATGTTTTCACTTTAGAAAGGTATTAAAAACTAAATTTTCATATGGTATTAGTTTACAACATAATATTAACAAAACATTGAAAGTTACTGTAATACATGAGTGGTCTGATTCCTGTAATTGACTGAGTTTATTTCTTAACTCTGTGGTGTTAGTTTATTATACACTTTTATCTTGTTGGTCCTCAATTAGTGTTAAAAGGAGCTCAAAGCTCTAACACCTTTCCTTCATAAAATAAATCCTGATTTACATTACTATCACCTTACTATCGTTTTGTTTATAATTTTTCAATTAAGGGGCAATATGTATGTGGAAATTGAGGATGAAGAGAAGAGATCCTGTTCGAAAGAAGAAACAGAAATCGCAGACGGAAGATCATCGCAGATGGATCCTCCACAACCAATCATTGTCAATTACAGCAAGTAACTAAATTTTAATTGAAATATCACGATATGTCTGTTTCTCATAATACAAGGTAGAAGAAGTAAGCTACACCAAATGTCATAACAGGCATCACTGAGGCTTCATGAAAGATTTCAAATCTATAGCTCATTTCATTCTCGAGATGTCCTGTGGGACAGATAGACCGACATAGTCATACAAAAAAGGAAGTTAACACATAAATGATGCACTATAGAAATCATTCTTATAGAAATAAAGTTTCATGCAAAATTTAAAGTCTACATATAAAAATCATTCATGACATATCTTGCCACATGATACATTTAGGTTTTTGTTCATTAAAATAGGTTTCATATAAGTTTTAAATAAAATTCTACACACCAAGTTATTATTAAGTTATGTATATGTTGGAATATTAAGGCTACATGAGTTAATATGTTTGAGGCTATATGAGTTTGAATCTTTCTTGGGTGTATTGAGTTTGCTTACAACTTTATTAATTCTGCTATTTTCTCGTTGCCATTGTGGTTACCCATAAGACCAGTGTAAAAATATTCGCTAATGCTCAGCCAAATTCCATGGTGTGACATGCAGCATCAACAAACTCAGCGAATCTCATATAAAAAATGAAGCTTCATGCACAATTTAAAGTCTATAGCTTAGTTTCTTTTCAAGATAATATGCAAAAAATGGACAGACATACAGAAAACAGACAGAAATTTAATTTCTCCAGCATCATGAGTGATAGGCTTAAAGCTAAGCTCAGCCAATAAAAATTCTTACAGTGCTGTATAGAGTAAAGTATTTTTCATTTTCATTTAATATTCTTTATTATTGAAGTATATTGTAATATTAATTTAGTTTTACCATAATTAGTTATAGTCTATAGATTTTAGGATATTTTGAATGTTACATGCAATTTTACTTGATAGGAGATAACTGAAATCTCAAAACAAAACCTACATTTTATGAATGGAGCTATTACATGGCCTCCACATATGACTACGGGTCCTAGTCCCAATACCAGTGACGGCCCCATTTTCACAGTTGTGCTTAAGTATAATTGCATGGTTATTTTTTACCAATAAAATTATTATAATATAATTCAAACAGAAAATATAGCGTATAATTATAAATGTTATATAAGTTCAATCATAAGTTTTTATTATAACACATAATTTTTATGAAAATGACAAATGACATATGTTTATTGTTTACATAACTCACTAGTAGACTAAAACAAAATATTTAGTTCAGTCACTTGGTCACTGCTGTTTATCTGCCATTAAACACAAGATAAATTACAATAACTCTATTGAATAATGGTTTTTATAGCTTTCTTCTGATTAAAAAGGTCAATCACATCAGAAAAGTCAATCGTCTTAGCCAACTCATTCTCAATCAACAGAGGTGCTAAATGATTTAGTCGGCTTTGGCCTGTTGTACTTCTCTGCCAGGTTTTTAAGGGGTTGGCCAATCTACTCAAAAATCTTTCAGCTGTAGACACAGCTACTGGAATTGTACAAAAAAGTCTTATTGCAGTACACAGATTTACAAAAATCGTTTGAAGATTTTTTGGTATATAGAGTTGAGAAGCTTCATTGGGTCTTTCTCTGATTGGAATACTGTACTGTGAACGGTCTTCATATGAACAATTTCTCCAGCTAAGCTGTCTGAATCTATAAACTCTGAAAAATACTTAGATACAAGATTGCTTGTTTTTACTTTAAGTACCTTATTTTCCAAGTCCATAATTGAAATAACTAGTAAAAACAGTTCACATACTTGCTCACAACTTACAATCTGGTTTTTAAATCAGCCATAATGAAATCTGATACAGAAAAAATAGCAGAAGATTTTGATGCATTGGATGCCTCTAGCTGAAGTTGTTTAGATTCAAACGTATTTTCATTGGGTTTCCTTTTATCAATAAACTTAGGTGGAATGCCTACTTACCTCTGCAACTACTTTTGCTTCATTGAATTTGGTTTCCCATGAATATCGTAGGACCTGCATCTCATTCAGTCAATCTTTAATTAGTTGTGTCTCGTCATTAAGGAGATACATTTCTTATGTTATTACATATTTTTTTTATAAATGTAAGCCAAGATCATGACCCAAAATTATGACATCAAGAGGCCTTTGAAAGATCCAAAGTACTTTTTGAGCCCTAAAATAGTATTTCTTGCTGATGGAGTTAATGTGGGTACCTTATCTTGCAGGAGCATGTCTAACACTTTGAGGATTAAAGGATAGTGCTTCACAATTGGGCACACAGCTCCCAATGAGTTTAAGAAAGGCTCTGTAAAGACCACTGTAAATGTTTTCTATTATTTCACAAAAGAAAACTCACAATTATCCAATAATTTGTGTATTTTTCACGAGGCCTTTCGACATCGAAGATGCCATCATCAGGTGTGAATTAACAATTTAAAAACAAATATCAGCTGAGTAAAACTAACAAGATTTATATGGTTAAATTAAAATAAAATAATATAAATATTAGTATATGTATAAAAGTTTGGGTCAAGAAATTTAGTTATATTTTAAAGGAATGGTGAATTTTGAATCGGTCCAAAATCATTGTTTAAAATTTTATCTTTGTGTTTTGTTATGTATAATGTTTCATATGCGTCGAGTTCTTCTTGTTTGTGGACTTCTTTTAATAATGTAAAGTTTTTAAAGGTATGGTTTGTTTCAAAAGCATGTTTGGCAATAGCAGATTTATCAGTTTGTCCATATTTATAATATCTTTCGTGTTCTTTAAATCTTTTTTTAATGGTTCTTTTTGTTTGGCCAATATAAATTTTATCACAATCTTCACAGTTAATTTTGTAAATGCCACTTTTATTTTCATCTAAAATCTTATCTTTAGGATTTCCAATTAGGTTATTTATCTTATATGGTGTGTAAAATGTTATGTTCATGTCTTGATGTTTTCTAAATACTTTTTTAATTTCTTTATAAAATGGACCATAACTCATGGATTGCCAGTTTCGTTTTTCTTTTTGTTCAAAATTTTATTAATCAAGACATGAACATAACATTTTACACACCATATTAAATTTACTTGTGAAATTGAAACTAATTCATCATTGCCATTTTTAGATGTATTAGTGAAAAGGAATAATGGCAACATAGAGTATGACATTTACAGAAAACCCACTGTGAAGATTGTGATAAAATTTAACCATCCAAACAAAAAAGAGCTGCTTTCCACACAATGATTAATAGATTACTTACAACACCTTTAAAACACGATGAATACATGAAGGAAATAAGAAACATAAAAAGTATAGCAGCTTTCAATGGATACTCAACTAAATTAATTGACAGTTTATTAAAAAAACAAAAGAAGAATTTGTTAAAAATATCGAGGACAACTTTAAAAAGTGAACAAAAAGAAAAACGAAACTGGCAATCCATGAGTTATGGTCCATTTTATAAAGAAATTAAAAAAGTATTTAGAAAACATCAAGACATGAACATAACATTTTACACACATATAAGATAAATAACCTAATTGGAAATCCTAAAGATAAGATTTTAGATGAAAATAAAAGTGGCATTTACAAAATTAACTGTGAAGATTGTGATAAAATTTATATTGGCCAAACAAAAAGAACCATTAAAAAAAGATTTAAAGAACCCGAAAGATATTATAAATATGGACAAACTGATAAATCTGCTATTGCCAAACATGCTTTTGAAACAAACCATACCTTTAAAAACTTTACATTATTAAAAGAAGTCCACAAACAAGAAGAACTCGACGCATATGAAACATTATACATAACAAAACACAAAGATAAAATTTTAAACAATGATTTTGGACCGATTCAAAATTCACCATTCCTTTAAAATATAACTAAATTTCTTGACCCAAACTTTTATACATATTACTTAATTTAACCATATAAATCTTGTTAGTTTTACTCAGCTGATATTTGTTTTTTTAAATTGTTAATTCACACCTGATGATGGCATCTTCGATGTCGAAAGGCCTCGTGAAAAATACACAAATTATTGGATAATTGTGAGTTTTCTTTTGTGAAATAATAGAAAATTTATATTCCAATAAGAAGAGCTCCTCCTCCTTCACTGTAAATGTTGTTTCAACAATTCCCAATAGCCAGGGCTGCTAAAGAATAAAAAGTAATAACTTTCAATGTTTCAAAAAAATAGCATAAAATCATACTGTTATTCAGTTTAGTGGCATTAACACCAACTCTGTTGAGAGAATGTGCTCCACAGGGAGAAAAATAGCAGACCTGAACACTACTAGTGTGACCCCGCATTTTAGACCCATTGTCATAGCCCTGAGCACTATAACAAGTTAATGGTATTTGTAGAGATTACAATGTGGACAGTATTTCATCAGTTACTGCCTCGCCTGTTTTTCTGGTAAAGTTCATAAATTCAATAAACCTTTCACAAACTTTGAATGAATTGTGCTCTGGATTTTGAAATACATAGCGAGAATTAGTACATTCTGCTCTTGAAGGGAAATGTCAGGGGTTGCATCAGCGATGATTCCATAGAAAACAGACTTCTTTTTATTGTAAAATAGTTTTCAATATTTTTTCTCCACATAGAGAAATAAACTCATTTTGAGAGTACCAAGTCAAATAGTGAGGTTGGCCTATCATAAACTTGTTCATAAGTTGATTTCTTACTTTTGCTAGACGTTCACGAGTTACCTTGTTATTTTTTCCAATCAGTTCCAATACAAAAAATTGCCCTTGTGCACATTTCCGATTTGAATATTTTCCCCTTGAAACACTAAATCTCTACTACTTAAGAATAAAGTTGTGTCCAGTATTCTTTGAAATATAGCTTTCCAATTTGATCATTTGTTGGAGGTTACTGTCTACACCATGACCTTTCAATGATGGCTGAAGAGTTTTCCATTCAAGGAAGTGTTTCCGAGGTTTTTTCATTCATAGGGAACAACTTGTAAAGTCTTTTGAAGGGTGTTATTTGAGGGGAAATCCCTTCTTTCGCCAGTTTACTTTGGTTTGATTGAAACATGCTGCACGGTAAACAATGAATAGTGCTTTTTGTTTCGCTCCACATTAACCATTTACATGGAAATTGTTTACTTGTTTTGTTATTAGCTGTTTTCATATAAAGCAATGTCTCATGAAAATGTTTTCCTGTAAGGTCGGAAGGAAACGATTTTGATCTGGTTTGAAAAGCAGAAAACCCAATGTGAGATGATGTTATTTCCTGTCTCAGTTTATCAGTGATTACTCCAGGTCAAGAACCAGAATGATAGTGTTGTTGTAATTTGGGCTCATACCATAATCATTGTTATTTTTGGTTTTCTCTGTTTAACTATTTGTTCATGTTCAGAATCCATAGTATCTTGTTTGTCTTTCTTTGAAATGGATTGATCAAAAGATGCTTGACTATCTGAGGCTGTTGTAGATTCTGATATTTGAGACTGAACGTCTTGTTCTTGTTTTCCATGACTAGAAAAAACGTTTTATAGTATGACGACCCCCAGCTACTTTTTCCAATTTTTCTTTTTGGAGTTTTCTTTTTATTGCCCCAGATTTATATTTATAGCTGGCCATGTTAATTTTGATTTGTCTTTGTGTTAATTATCTGAAACAATACAAACCAGCTATAACATTATTACTTCTAGTTTTTTAAATTACTAATTGTGGTTGTATAAGTATAAGTCTATTGCTTTACAGCAGCCTCTTTTTTAGATTTATCTTTATCCCTATATAAATCTTAGTGTTATTATTAGTAAAGAGTATTGCTCTTAACATTTCTTGATTCTTGATTCTGATTGATAAAAGAATACGTTTCATATAGATAACAGCCATCATTCATGAAGCACAAGCACCGTAAAAAATTAATAGGAAACTTAGTTAAGATATCACTATTAAATTAGTAGGAAGCCAATAAAAATTCACTTTTATTCTCGATTGCATAAGACAAATTACGGCATTCAATCCGTGTCTAACGAAGTTGACAGGTGGTCTTACTACAAGTGGTCGTGGTAGTACAGAAAGACGGCGATGCATCTATTTTTAGAACAAGGAAGATAACTGACAATACAACTGTAGTGGCTATCTGGTCTGAGTGGCTTACTGCAGCGGGAGGGGATGGCACTGTGCGGCGCGGCGTGTCGGCAACAGTCTCAATATTGCGCCTTGCTTCTATACCCACGACGCACACAGACACGTACCGCTAAAAACAGTTTTTTACTTACTAAAACCAATATATGTTAATATTAGGGTTGTTTTAAGCTTTAAATAATTACAGTAGAATAGAATTTAGGATAGTTTAATCTTAAAGGTATTTTTATTTGAAAGAGCCTATATTTTGTAATTTGAATTTAATTATATGTTTTAATAAACATTTTTGAGGTAAACCCAGCTCCACCCTTGTGGGGACCATGAGCTATTATAGGAAGTATTGCCAATTAGAATAATTCATAAAAAGGCCAAAATTTGTATTTTGTCTGAGAATTAACTCTTTGTCCAGCTTTACTGAGAAATTAGATTGATACTAATTTATCAGTTCATTTAATTGTCAAGAAAGAAATAAAAATGTAGTAATACTTACTTACTTTACTACAAAGAAAAAGTAAGTTTAGGGTAGTAAATGGAACATTACACAACAAACAAGATAGTTTTTGTGATAAACCTTCTTTTGATATATTCTTAAAAGGTTAAAGGTATTCTTCTTCTTTATGTTTCTGGTGAAGATATAAATTAGTGTAATTATTAATTCAGTTTTCATGTAAAAATTATTTTTTCCTAAAATGTTTTCTAATGGGACTTTCTATAAAACTGCAGAGTATAAAGTTTATTCGGAAGGTATGCTTAATTCCGTTTTGAGACTCTCATGATGAACTTAGTAGTGTACTGACATATTTACATTTCTACTAAGAAGTCAGTTTTTTTTATTTGGTTGATAAAACAGAGTTGTTGACAAAAGAAAAAGATCAACTTTCAGAACATTGTTTTAAAGCTTGTAATTATGACAATTCCCTTTTTATTTTAGTGTTGGTGCCAACTACAAGTGCAGTCTATTTATTGCTTTAAGTAAATAAGAAAACTCTTTGCTGTAAAAAAGTTCTGAGAGATACAGTTTGGAAGTGTCTCTATGTACACTGACTTTTAAGTTAATGTAAAAAGTAATACATTAATTTTAACTACTATAGATTGCAGAATTTAGATATTCTAAAGATCATATATTTACATGGCTGCAATCCAAGTTTTAATGTGGAATCCAACCGTTTCATTAACCTAATGGTAGCTTAGCTATTTCAGTATATTGTGAGGTGAACAGGATTACGTTTATGAAGTCAGATTTTTACTGAAATCGTCCACACTGGGGCTGTTTTCTTGATACATTCTGTAGTATGTAGTCTAACATCATTTTTCAATAAAAAATACCAAAACATAATATTTTGTAAAGCAATAATTTTGTTCTTGTCAAAACCAACTAACAATTTAATGGTGAATTATCATTAATATCAAGATCGTTATTAAAAAGAAGGTCTCATGCAGAATTGTACAAAGTGATTTTTATCAAATTGCAAAAAACACTAAAAGAGGACAGTACCTAGATTTTTTGAGAGTGAGTAAGTGTTTCTGTTGGGAAAATTATTGCTTTATTAATAATATAGAAAAATTACTGCTTTATTAATAATAATTGAAAAAATATTTTCAGAACTCGTAAAAGATCTCTGTATAAAGCTGGACAGTGCAATGTCCGCAAGAAGCATGCTCCCAAGTATGAGTGGTTGTTGCACATGCAGGATATCTTCACCTCACTTGTGGAGTCAAGATGGCGGTGGACATTACTGGTGTTCTCATTGAGTTTCCTCATAACTTGGTTCTTATTTGGAGTGCTTTGGTGGATTGTTGCCCATGAGCATGGAGATCTGATTGGCTATGATATGTATGATTCTAACAGGTAATGTTGAAAATTGTGTTCTTATTTTTAAAAGAGGCATAGTGCCTTGAAAAGGGAACACATTAAGTATCACTAGCCTGCATTTTCAGGTAATCATTAATTAATTTGAACTAATAAAAATTACTGTATAAAAAATCCATGTAGGCTTAAAATTTACAAACTTAATTATTTATTAATCTGATATTGTCAGCATCTTAAAATAGATGGAGAAAAATAGGATGGGAACATGATAGGAAGTTTATTGGCACTCAGAGGCAGATATACAAATAGGTTTAGGGGCACAGTGATAAAACAATGAAAACACAAAATAGCATTTTCACAATAAAATGTTAAATAAAATCAACTGTATTTTTTTAAAGTACTATTTTGAGAGGAAAGTAAAAACATCTTTCAAAGTATTAATTATATATCATTATATATATATATATATATATATATATATATATATGTATGTATATTATATTTATTATATGTATATATAAAGCTTTAATATATATATATATATATATATATATATATATATATATATATATTATTGCTTTTTTTAAGAATCAAAGTTTTATAAATCCTAGAACAGTTGCGAAATAAATTAAACTAAAATTAAATTAAAGTTGTTAATCTGCCCTCTTATCTGAATTATTATGTTCATTTAAAAAGCCATGTTTATTTAGACAGGGTTATGATAATACCATGTTCACTCATAGAATAATATGTTTTTGAAACACTCCAATATTAACTTACATTAAAACATAAAACCAAAATTTAATACTTTTATTTTTTTGTGAGGCCTTTCGATAGCGAGGCTATCTTCTTCAGACACATCACAAAAGTCTTATACTCTTAATATTAAGTATACTTAAATTTATAAATATTAAATGGGAAGTTTTTATCCATGGGATACATGCTGTACTTTGCCTATAAGTTCTGTTGACTTTGCAGAGCTAAACATAAAAAAAATAAATACAACAAAATCATGTAAAATTCAAATCCTGCTTTCTGAGAAAATGTTACCAGGTAATCATGATAACAGTTCTACTGCTTCGATATTTTACTTTGGAGCCAAAAACCAACCCCATTAATGGATTGTTTCAACACAACCAACACTGCATAAAAGTACTCAAAAATGGACACTTCTATACAATTTCAGTATCAGTTACACAGATAAACCAAATCAAGGGTATGACACTTCAGTTAAAAACCTTTTTTGGACAATAGTCCAACCATCATATCTCATAAAACACTGCCATATTCACAGTCTCACATACTTTATCATGATGTTTTATTTAACAGTGTCTTTTGAATCAATACTAACAAATTGAGTGACAAATTTTAGTGTGCACATTGTTAGAAAACAACAAATTTGAACTTGCATGAATGTTGTATTCATGGGATTTCATGAAAAGCTTAGATAGTCATTAGATAGTCTTTTTATAAATTATATGACATTTTAATCAAAATTAAAAATTTGCACCTTGTATACATAGTAAGTCTAGTCTCAGAGAATTACTGGTTTATATTAATATGATTAAAATGTCTATTGTAAATAGACAAGACAATGTTAAACATTATACTAGCATGCATTACTTTTAGTTAAATTCTTACCTTTTATGAGATTTAGCAAATTCAGCAGTTCAGTTTGGTGACTTTGGTTTCACACAATTTTACACTTATATATAACATAACCTATAGTTTTATACCCGACTATTCTATACAGGCAAGTTAAAATATTAAAATTAGTGAAACACAATTTTGTGAAACTACAGGCATTGATAAATGATTTCACCACAAAGTTGAAGGTTTCTTTTTGCTTATTAAAAGTTTAATTATTATTAAGTTGTTTTTCTTTTGCTGTTGAAGGTTTGAAATGTGTAATTTTTGTCATCTAAAAACTTATTGTAATCACAGAACAGAGCTCAGCCAATTGAATGGGATTATTTATGGTTATAGGAGGGGAGGCTCATGAGTTAGCTGACAGGGATGTTCCATAGAAAATTTCAAGATATCATTTATCCAGACAGTACTATAGCATGAGTGTCTGCAGCACCCTTCGATGAACTGTAAAGTGATGTTATAAAAATTCAAAACTGTTATTTTACGACTAACAAAATTACTTTTCTTACATTGAACATTAAATCATAAAGCAATGAGTAAGAATGAAGGAATTTAATAATATGATTCTGCTTCTTCATGGGTGTTGCTAAGCATATGTACTAATTATAATATTACAATGTGCTCCCAGTCAAGTGCATTTTGAAATGCACTTCTCATGTCCTTGTAGGATGGGCACAAATTTTTATATCAATTACATACTAGAATATGAGATTTGAAATCTTATCAATCAGTCTATAAGTTACTTGAGAATGAAAGTATGAAACTCATGTCTTATCACCAATACTTCCGTACCCTCCCCACGTTGCTACCTACTTCTATACAATTTTATCTGGAAACATTTTTACACTGAAAAGCTTACAACTGTATAAAAACATAAAGTAAAATGTAAAAAAAAGAAAGATTTTGTGAAATAACTTTTACTCTGTCCAAAAGTAATTTAAACTGAATTATTTAAAGTAACAATATTACAAAATTGTATTGATTATTTAGGGAACCTTGCGTGACAATGATGAATGATTTCGTATCCTGTTTCCTGTTCTCCCTGGAGACTCAATACTCAACAGGTTACGGATCTCGCTCCCCGACCACTGAGTGCCCTGAAGCTATTATTTTGCTGATTATCCAGAGTATTTTTGGTGTCTTGATCCAGTCTACAATGGCTGGCATTGTATTTGCAAAACTGTCTCGTCCCAAAGCTAGAAGCCAACACATTATATTCAGGTCAGTTAATTGTTTTATGTTGAGTAGTTTTGTACCTATGAATTTATTTGGGATCACTGTTTAAAACAATGTTTTGAGACTAACTGGTAGCAGCTTTCTTGATTCCAGTTGAATAATTAAGTGAAAATACAGTAATGAAAATCTTGAAATTCCAATACACTTTAAAGATCAGCCTTCCTGAGTAATCTAGCACGATCAACTAATTTGTTCTTTTCTAAACTACTTTACTTAAATTGTAAGGATTTCGTATGGGCTTATCACATAAAATATAGCTTACTAAGAGAAGTGAAAGCAATAACAGTTTTGAAGTTCTTCAAAACATGTTTATTGGTAATCTTTCTACTCAAAACTGTTTGTTTGGATTTACATTGTAAAATGTTTGGATAAACCCAGTGGTTAAAACTTCAAATTTTACCTAAATGTGATGTAAAACAGATTTACAACTTTTACAGCAAAAAAGCAGTGATCTGTCTGCGAGATGGATACATGAGTCTTCTTTTCCGAGTAGGAGACTTTCCGTAAGTCTCACATAGTTGGCGCCACTGTGCGAGCCTGGATGCTGCAGCACCGCATTACACCTGAGGGAGAGGTGCTGCCTCACTATCAGCACAGTATGCAGCTCAATGTCGACTCTGGGGGGTAACTGTCATTTGTCTTGTAAAAGTATCACATTTTAAAACTTATTATTGTAAAAGAAGGTATTTTAAAATTTACAATTTATTCTAATATTTCATAGGGTTTTAATTAAATTATAAGTAAAAATAGTTTGTTTCCAACACATTAAAACAATAAGAAAATCAGTAAAACTGCAGGTTTAACAATTATTTCAGTGTAATTGTAAACTTTTAAATTAGATATTACAACAACAAACCTGTTGTGAGGATATATTTTGTATGATAAGAAATTGTAGGAAACTTTTATTTAAAGTTAAGTGAAATCAAGAAGCAAAATGTATGAGTATTATATGTCTGTTTCATATCAAACTAAAATATTTTAGAGAATTTCAAATAAAGGCCAGTTAAATTAAAAGGAGGAAGTCAAAAAATTCAATTATTATCTCTGACAAGATATTTTGTCTTTTTTGATATGATATAATAAGTATTTCATGTTATTAAAAAAACCCAAAAAACTAAAACAACATTAAGTAAACAACTGTCCATGGCACATTTTTCTATTTTTTATTTTATCTTATCAATTTTATGTTAAAAACACAAATTGATTTAGGTCTGATGCATTCCTGATATGGCCTTCCACAATCCTACATAAAATTGACCACAGCAGTCCTCTCTACAACATTTCCGCTATGGACCTACTTGGAACTAACTTTCAAATTGTGGTGGTCCTTAATGGTACAGTGGAGGCGACGGGCCAGACTACTGAGGCGAGAACATCGTATCTGGCTTCACAGATACTGTGGGGCCATCGTTTCAAACAGCTCATCAAATACTACAGAAAGCGGAGGTATGACTTCGCTGTCGACTACAGTAGATTCGATGAGACATTCAAGGTGGATACACCACTTTGTAGTGCCAGGGAATTGAACCAGTGGAACATTCCTCGATCTACAATAACTCCTGAGCCCTCCTTGCCTGTTACTTCAAAAGCGGAAATGTTTGATGATTCTGCCTATAAAACTTTGTGATCCATCATTGTATTAATATTTTATTTGTTATGAATTGTATCTAGTATTCCTTGTAATTGAGGTACAAAAGATGAAGGTAATTCTCAGATTAACTCGTTGATATCTAATTAATCTTATTCTTAGTTTTAGTCTTACACAAACTAGGATCTTTCCAACAAACCATCGATTTGAACTATTCTACTCTTGACTGTATATATGGGCAGAGGAAGGCTAGGACATCAAGACATGTCCCAACGTCAGTGATGTGTTCTTTTAGTTTTTAAATCATCCAAATCTTATGTTATAAGTCATGTAAATCCAATTTCAGGGACTCCATAGATGATAAGAAATCCATGTGCTCTGAATACCCTAGTAGTCAGTGTACACAATCAGTCTGTTAACAAATGAAATCTTTATTGGGTTACTCCCTTGTGAAGTGTAAAAGAATTGAACAAGTGACATATTTTTGTTTGCAATAAATTCTGAGTCCTTATTAGATTTTATTTCTCAAATGCTGCTGTGCAACTACTCAATTCACTGGAATATAGAGAATAATTAAACAAGTATCAATCTATACAAGTTTACAGTATTTCAGGATTTTTATGAAAACTTAATTAGATCACTTTTTGAGCTTGTGCATGAAATGATGTAAGCTATTTAATATATTCATAACATTCTTTTCGCCAACGCTTTTTAAACTAAATCCAAATTGAGGAGGTAAAGAGTCACTGTAGTATGTTGAATCCAGATTCCAGGAGTCAAGTATGTGAACTTGTCAGGTTTTAGACATTGCACTAAGCTTTGGTGAAGTGAAGTTGAACTCAACATTCACAATCACCTTAAAATGCTAAAGTTGGTTTCAGTAAATTTCTGAAAAATTGTAAACTCTCAGGCCTTAGACTAAGATTCAGATTTTCTTGTTCTACACAGTTCTACATTTTTTCATTGTTTCTGTCTATTTAGTTATTTTTCTTTACTGTGTTTGACAATGAATCTATATTTTTCTGTGTAACAGTGACTTTTAGTTAAAACAAAATCCCTCCACTCATAACCTAAACATGTACAATACTGCAAACACGACATTGATCTATAAATTAAACTCATTGGGAAAGTTAAGTTGTAACAAATCCATTGAAAATAAATGTTTCTATAATGCAGTTTTATATATGTTTATTTCAGTTTTATTCTCATTCCTTGCATATCGCATTGCTTTGTTGTTAACTTCTTGAGAAAGCAATTATGTAATTCGTTTACTGTAAAATGTTTCGAATAAGAAATAAATCAAAGTATTTTTTTAGAGTTTTTTATTAAATAAATAACAAAATATCTTTATTATGCTAATTAAAAGGTATAACAAAATGTGAATATGTACAGAAGTTACAAAATTAAATTTTACCATTAAAATTCCACTGTTGGGAAAAAATTCAAATTATTTGCTTCCAAGACCTTTACGCCACTTGACTATGAGGACAGTTATCAACATGAAGTAGACTATCCAACCCAGACAGGAGATGAAGCCACGATACACTGCTGGGTGGGATAGACCCCAGGCTCGTGCAGAGATGCCACGGAATGCTTCGGTAGAAAGGGTGAGTGGCAACAACCAGCCAATGGACTTGAGGACATAGTGCATGCCCTCCATTGGCCACACCATCCCTTTAAAAAGAAGAATCATATTACAAGGTGAAGTTGAACTAAGATCCTCTCCAATACTTAAACTACTTGAGAATGAAGTAAACCCATCACAGAACCACAAAATTAATTGGTTGGGTTAATTTTCAACCCATCATCAATGATCAGGTTCTTAGATGATTTAGAAAGACTGGATCATTCATTGGTTAGTCATCCAAGAAGCAGCCATTCTTGTTCATGTTAACACATTTTTTTGTACAACAGTTACAGAAGGATATGAAGTGAAAAGTGAAATGAAATTAGGCTGAAAGGAAGCCATGGAATTAGCTTATGGAATGGAGGTGAAGTTGGGACTATACGTACAGTACTCTCTTACAATTAACCTCAATAGTAAATGTATAATCACAACATGTAAAAATTGCCCTTGTTCCTTACCACTTAGCATGGAAAGAGGGAAGAAACTTCCTAGACCCATGAACGTGGCAGAAGTGTCAGAATCACAAAAAACAGCCACCATAAATCCTAAAAAACAAGTAAAAAAATTTAACAACAAATATCAGTCTATTTTTTTAAACTGTATATGTATGAATATTATCAAGTGATCACAAAAGGAAATAATTTCTATAAACAGTATAATACTATTATTTTAATACATATTTTTTTAGTTTTGTAAATAAATGTGCTCACCATAACACATTCCACTCATTCCAATCAGTAGTAACAGTATACAAATTAGGGTTATGCTTCCAACCATGGGGTTGTCGAAGATGACAAAGCAGACGATCATCATGAGAAGGGTCTGGATTGCAAGGACAATTAGTTGTACCAACACGTGGGTGACCAGGAGTTCCACAAGGGTAGTACCTGGCAGACAAAGCAATACGAATGAGTTTGAAAAACAATCGAAATATATTTTATATTACTAATATGGCCCATTATGTTTTCATGAAGATAGCAAAAGTAAAAAAATCTTTTGAGTATTCTAAAAGAATTTCAGTCATTTATAGTAAAAACTGAGACAATCTTGAAATTAGGCCATGGAAAAACTATGGAATATAAGAGTATGCTTACGCTATGTAAAGTATATGAAATAAACATGTTTTTATTTATAAAAAATGTAATTTACTTTGCCTTTTGAATACCAATGTTCAATCTATTCTATGTACACTCTGTAAGAAAAGAGTTAACATATGATCCATGAGATGTTTAGATAAACTGCCATTTTCTCCTACAAATGAATTTTGTTTATCAAAATTCGATATTTAGCCTTCCTGAAAGTTGGTAAAATGATGATTACTACTTTTTTCATGATGATTGCACTGGTAGCACAAAAATACCCAATTAAAATCGACAATTGTTTCATTCTAGGGTCCTGTTGTATCTACAACATGGACGTGATAATGAATACCTTTACACCTAGCCAGGAAAAAGTGTGATATTGTGGTGAATATAATGAAGGGGAGCAAGCACAAGGCAAGATGCAGACTGTAAAAATAGACAGGCAACTGTGACAGAGGAGTCCATCTGTTTTTGACTAAAAACATATATTGAAAAAAATCAATCTGTAATAGAATTCATACTGTTTATATGTAAATATTTCTGTTTTTAACATCTTCACTACTGCTCTATAATGAGTAAAACCTACTACTCTTTTTCACATTCTGTGTAGTAATACATATTATTATTATTCTTTATTGAACATATTCTTAGAGAACAGTACAATCGTCAGATTTTATTTTGTTACACAGGTTAGAAAGTTCTGTTTAAAAATTCATTTATCGTGTAAAATGGATGGTCTTGAAGCCAGAGTTTTAGTTTGTGTCCAAACTGCAGCCGGTCTCTCCTCTTCAGTTCTAGTGGGAGGGCGTTCCACAGCTTTGCTCCGACATACGTTGGCTTCTTCTCCGTAACTGATTAAGCCACATTGCACAGGTACACTATTAAATTATAATTAATATAATTTATTATTTTTACCATAGATGTATCTTATTGATAATAATAATTATTTACAGCTTAAAAGTAGTAGTATATTTCTACTACAATTTCATGATTTAGATTATTCAAAATGCTTTTTCTACTTTGTAACTCCAAACAAAATCAGAAATAATGTTGTTTTGAATTCCTCTGTAACCATTCAGTGAATAAATTACTTATGTTTAAAGTAACCATACAATAATAACTTACCAGCAACCAAACTTCTCTCCAAAAGGCCTTGCATTTTCTCCATCAGAATTGCCCCCACAGTAAACATCATAGGTAAATAAAATTCAAATCTGCAAAATCAAGTTAATTTTGAAATACATACTTTATTTTTTTAAATACTGTAACAATTAATCTGGTTAACTGTATTTATGTAACACAAATATGCAGTTTTCATCATCTGCACATAAAAAGCAGAATAATGAAAATTAAGACATGTATTCCCAATCCCATAGTAAATAAATAATGCCAACTATAGGCACAAAATTGCTGCCATTACAAATTAGGCAATATATTGCACTATTTTCACATTATCACATTACCAGTAGTTCTGGAAAGTAGGTTAGGTTGAGTCTTAATGAATAATTACATTTTATACAACTAAAATTAAATTTTTATCAAACACAATCAATGTGAAGATTGGCTTATACAATTTTTTACCATTTAATAGGGTACAAACTTATCGTCCTTATTGTATGGATATAAAAATTGTATTAACATTTTGAACAAGATACGAAGTGAAGAAACCTATGAACATTTTTGGAACCAAGGAGGTAGATATCCAGGTTATAACAATTTATCACAAAACTACTCCTAACACCTCTGAAAACATGTAGATTCCAAAATAAAATTATTTTCTGGACTGGGTGTTAATCAAGAGATGTGTTGCAAAACTCAGTAACTAAAAATAAGGAATTGAGATGGCTCATGGTTTAGAAAACTTCCTTTGGAACAAAATCCAAGATTATTCCAGTGTTGCTCTAAAAAGATTATCCTTCAAAAATACAAAGAAAAGCTCAAACATCTTTTCAGAGTTTGTTTTTCTCTAATTTAATTTACCATACCACCTTTAACTATCATAAAAAGTTAACCAAATCATTCCATAACTTGACATAGGTCTCCTTTTATTGTGCAGAAATAGATGCTACTTGTTTCAAATCTGGTGTTATAAATTAAAGAGAAGTTTTAACTGAGAAACACATGTTACACTTTACACTTTGCATGTGTAACACATTCACTGTGGAGTCATAACTATTTATTATCATCTGCCAGAATCTCTTTAAATGAAGTCACTGTGAATTAGTTATTTAATACAACATAAGTTTAAACAACAGTACTTACAAATTAACTATAGCTGGTGTGGTGAAGTGGACAAAGCTTGGATTATTAGATCCATAAACAGCATCTTTAAACTGAAACAATGATTTAACATTTGTATGATGTATAGTTGTACAGTACTTAAAATTTAAGATAAAATTTTAGTATTAAAAGATGTTGAAGTATCTATGTTAAGATCTTACAACTCCATTTAATTTTATAAAATTGGTTTGATAAGGCAATCAAACATTGAGGAGTATGAACTAATATTATAAAAATGCTAAATTTTAAACTAAAATCATTTAATTTGTATAATTTAAAATATGTATTGCAAAATAATAATGATATTTTTTTGGTTATGCTTAAATTTTAAATTGATTTTCGTTTATAAAATTGCCACAGTTGTATAACTAACATAATGTGGTATATAGTCATAACTTCACTCAGATGTGACATCATTAATTTGTATGATGCAGGTCACCCTATCAGCTTTGCCAAATACTCTGTGATACTTGCATCCTAAGTACACTACTAATACATTCGACCAGCTTCTTCTTATTGGAATCGAATGCTTAATTTATGAACAAACACTCCAATGATTAAAAAATGTTATTTTGTGAGGCTTTTCTTGTTGAATGAACACATTATCAGACCAACATAACTGAAATAAAAGTAAAGTAAGAATACAATATATTCCCATATTTTTTAGAATATTCCAAAATTCACTGTTACTGCCTTTAATGTAATTAAATATTAATTTTTATATATACAATAGACATACATCCTAGTCTTTAAAATTTTATCTCTTTGTATTTTTAATGGTATGTGTTTTTATTTAAGTCTAAATTGTTTGTATTATTACTTTACTTCTATTTAAGTTATTTGGGTCTTATGATGTGTTCATTGAATAAAGGCCTCACAAAATAAAATTTCTTAATTTTTGGAGTGTTTGTTCATAAATTACACTACCAATGTTTTAGTTTGAACCCTAAAAAGTTTTTATCAAAATATTAGCACTTATATTATAAAATATATATATATATATATATATATATATATATATATATATATATTCATAGTTATACGGTGAAGACCATTAACTCATAAGTACATCCCTTCCATTACACATGCTTGAATGAATGATTTCACAACTTAGGTCTTACAGAACCTGTGACAAACTAATGATAGTAAAAATAAATATATAATAATAGCGAAACAAAATTGACTAACATTTCAATGTTAATTAACTATGTTAATTTCAAATGAAGTTTAAGTACCTTTTGTTAACTGCTACTCTTTTAAATTATTGGCAGTTCAAAACCATAAAAATAGTAACTATAATTATTGGGCTACCTTTATAACTTCTAGCAGGGCCTTTACTGTTTATAATCCATGTGGCCTTTATGGACTCTGTAGGTTTACAAATCTTTAAGATTACCAAATTATGAGGTACATAAATTCTATTTTTCTAAAATGAACAGTCATCATAACTGAAATTTATACATCACTATTCACGGTTTGTGATTTAACTCTTTAGACCTGTCTATAAAAACATCCTTTAATTGAACTAGTTATCTAGCAGTTTTAAATGTTTTTATGAGAGGAGTTTTTGTCTGATTGATCACAAATGCTTCCAGATCACCTTACATCTACCTCTGACTCGATTATTCCAGTTTCAAGTGATAATCATGATAGACAATCCACACTATAATTAGTTGAGCATTAGCAAAGCCTATATCTCAAGGGGCTGGCAAATTTAATTTTTGTCTATCTGACTGTCTGTATGTACAATATCTTGAAAACGAATTGACTTATAGACTTGAAAGTTTGCATGAAGCTTCATTTATATATAGACAACACTGAGTTCGATAATATTTGATTTCACTGCATGCACTCTTGCATTGTAGTATCTTCCCTAGCTCATTGAAACTATTAAATATTTGAACACTGCTATTAGAAACCTAACTTAATGAACAAAAATGTGGATGGATATCATGTAGCAAATATCTCGAGAAAGATTTAATCTGTGATCTTAAATGTTGCATGAAACTTCATTACTACATAGACAAGAATGAGCTCTATGATGATGCATGTTTGAGCATGGAATTTGGCTAAGCGTTGTCAAATCCTATCACTCAATAGAATGACATAATTTCTCTTTTGTCTGCCACACAATGTTAAAATTTCTTTTCTATATGATTGTCTGTCTGTCTATCTATCCACATCACATCACGAGATTGAAATGTGCTATAGATAACCTCAGTGAAACCTGTTACACATGTGATGTTGGCATACTCCTACCTTGTCTACATTGTAGCGGTACTTAAATGTTGGATAGATCATCATCTATCTCTGTAATATTAGATCTGACACTTTTACACCGGATGATGGCTAGTAATGAGCATAAATTTGTGACTAAAAATGTATGAGAAAATCTCTTTACCCCATAAGTTATTTCTCCCGATTATTTTTTGAAACGGCTCCATGTATCCAGCTGAAATGAGTGTTTGACAAGAAAACAAACATGAATATCTGTACTATCACTCATATTGTGTGTAAAATTACTCCATAATCTCAAGAAAAAGGCTTATGTGGATTAGCATAGTTCAGATAGCATTGGAGTACTCACGTTTATTGGAATGCCAGCTGCTGCCTTTGGCCAACCACAATCCTCAAACACCTCTGTAAGGAATGAGATGAAACCAAACAGAAGGTCACGTCTCAGAAGATTTCCTATGTACTGATCTGAAATAAAATCTCTCATCAGTGAGCAATTAAGTTTTGTGATGGAAACAATTGAGAGGTGATAAAATTGATTATAAGTACTGAGAGCTACTGAACAACTACTGAACTAGTTTTGAGCTGAAAATACTAAGTAAAACAAAACCTTTTTAAGAATGATAGCAAAACAAACAATCATATTACATTTAATCTATTAATGCATGCTATATATTTGTTTGCTATGTGTGGATTAATCAAAGTATTCATATAAGATAGTTGAAAGTGCACGCCTTTACTATGGTGATTTTATTTGAATTTATACTTTACCTAATCCTATTCTCACAGTTTAAATTTCATTATTGATAATGGATTATTTAAAAGTATAAACAGGTTTTTGTGTTTCAAAAATAGGATATAATGTAAAGCATGTACATAGAAGCAATAAGCAAATCATAGTGGTGAACCATAGTAAAGGCATGGCCTTTCAACTATTTTACTGTAATACTTTGATTAATCCACACGTAGCAAACAAACATATAACACGTATTAATAGATTAAATGTACTATGACTGTTTGTTATTATATCATTCTTAAAAAGATGTTGTTTTTACTTCATGGATTCAGTAAGATGCAATGCTCGGAACATAGTGTTCCAATTTTGTAACATATAACAATGGCAAATCTCCAAAGGCTATTAATACCACATGTAAAGCCATACCATCCCATCTACACCGTCATGTAAATAATCTTCATATGACAGTCCATGAGTTAAGATAACATGACACTTCCATCAGCGGATCTGTGTGAGGTAATGATACAATTACTGACTGTTTTTAATAATCAAATGGTCATACTATACGCATAACTTTCTCCATCGTACTGTAATAATAAGGCATTAGAACTGTTGTTACATTAATCTAATACAGATTATATCAATAACTCACTTGACATATCCATCCAGATGTTGACTTCGCTGAGATCTATAGACAAATTGCTTGCATCTCTAGTGAAGTTCACTCGTTCCATCAATGTATTGGTGTAATTATGCGTAAAGTGCATTAGACCCCATGCATCATTCTTCCTTACAGCCTCAACTCCTTCTTCCAAAGTATCAAACTCGATCTAAAATCATTGAAAAATAAAATACTCAATGTTTAAGTTATTATTAATAGTTGGTAGTGTATTGCCTTTTAAAGCAAAAACAAAAAAGGCAAGACTAAATTTTTAGCATGTTTAAGCATTTTTCACTAAAAATCTTTTGTGTGTCTTCCTTAAACTTTAAACGAAGTATATAACAGTTCTTATTTAAAGGAGAGAACAGTTTTTGACTCGAGAACTTAAAAACATACATTGAGGGATATTTTTAAATCTTTATCAATAAGTCTAGACGAAGAAAGTTACCTTAACCCTTTCACTACTACTGGGACACATATGTCCCAGACAAAACAGAAAAAAATATAAATGATAATTTGTATGAAAATAAAGGTAAATTTAAGTGTTTTTATGTAAGTGGGGTATTTAGTTTTTGTTAGGTTGACAACCAGCTGCTCCACAGCTTCAACTTTGCTAGCAACAGCTTTTTTATATTGGCCATATTGTTGCAAAAACGTGTGTTGTTTGAGGTTATGGTCATGTAATGTTAGTAAATAATTGTCCACTATGTTTAAATGTGTTATTTAGTTCATTAGTGAGTTAGACTTGGTGTTCGCGTTGGTCATATATGTAGTTTTTATATTTGGTATAAGTTTTTACCAATTTTTCAGTGAACTAAATTTGTAATTGTTTCACGGGACACATATGCCCCAATGTTAGAGGACAGTGGGACAAATATATCCCATTGGTATAGGAGTTAATATGGGTGACAATTTAGGCTCAAGTGAAATTGACAAGGAACTGAATGAGTTTCCTTCTGAAATCATCGAACTATTTTACGATAGTGACAATGATCCAGAATATATTCTGACAGACAATTCTGATAGTGAGCAGGATGAACTCTTTTCTGATCATGAGTTGGAGGATGCAATCTCTGAGTTTCCAGCAGCATCATCAGTCTTTCCTGCTGCATCAGTAACATGTAATAGTGTAACTTCTGAAAATGAAATGAAGAAAATGTTGCACTATCGTTTGATCGGCTTTTTACTTCTGTAAACATACTGAATACCATCAGCCACCCTTGTGTTGCTACCTATATTAGTAATAGAAAAAACATGCCACACTTTGATGAAAAGCTGGAAAAGGGAGAGTTCGACTTTTTGGGGAATGATCTTGGTGTCCTTGCTGCTAGGTAGAAGGATTCAAAAGAATTTGTGGTCCTCAGCAATTTCCACAAGGATACTGTTACAAATGTTCAGCGAATGCAAAAAAATGATTTTGAAAGAAAATCTAAGAAGTGGTGGAAGAAGGTATTTTATAAGCTCTTGCTAACTTCTGTTGTAAACGCTTGGATTTTATATGAAGAGATTCAACATAAAAAAACCTCTTTACTGTCATTTGTTGTTCCACTAGCTGAGCAACTGTTGTGTGAAGGACGGAAAAAAACATCAGTGAAAAGAAGAATGAGCTGTGGGAGACCATCAAAAAAGGCAAAATTTATGGTAAATGTTGGCTCACATTTACCAGTTGAAGGGACCACCAGAAGGAGGTGCAAAAGTTGCTCTGAAAATAAAGTCGAATAGAGAACAAAAACCATGTGTGTGGAATGTAATATACCTCTTTGTAAGGACTGCTTTTCAAAGTATCATTTATAGATTGTATCTAAACAGAAAACAAATCTTAATTTTGTAATATTAACACTGTTTTGCACAAAACAATAATAAACTTACATTTTGCAAAACAGTGATTATTATTTACCTATACCATTGGGACAAATATGTCCCATTATTAAATACCACTGGGACATATGTGTCCCATTAAAAAAAAGTCATAAAAAATAGTAAATATTAAAATAAAAATTAAAAAAAAATACATGTTATAATTTAATAAAAGGAACAAGATTATAACAAAATTTAAAAAAATAAAAATTGGTAGTGAAAGGGTTAAGTTTAGTTTTTTGTCACCAGGATTCTTCCTGTATACAGTCATCTTAAGGGAAGCAAGTTAGTTTTACCTCTAGTTATTTTACTTTCATACTCAGATTAGTTATTTTTTATAAACAATCTTCTATATACAAAGAAAACAAACAATTGAAGATATCAGATTTAAATATTGTACAACAATTAACATGAGTCCTACCAAGTTAATAGTCTTGTCCCTGAGTTTGTGGAGGTATCGACAGCTAAGGTGCGAGTTAATATGGCAGCCCGACAACCCCATGGAGTCACACTCTTTCAGTCCCTGTGGGGTCTCCTCGTTCACCACTGCGATGTATAGTCCCTTAGGGTCTTGTCCAATGCAAAGATTAAACAGTACACACTGCACTACTGGTAGCATCATGAGGAACATCATTATTCTGAGAACAAAACTTGTAATTATTAAGCAGGAAAAATATATTTTTATATCCACAAGTAAAACAGAATAATATTCAAACTAAAGTTATAGTACACACTGTACAGCATTTAACCATTACAAATAGGTGTCTTTAAAACACCAATTGAAAAAATAACACTTGATTAACAACACAAATTAGTAAGTACCCAACATAAGTAAAACCAGAATAAAATTTAATATTTTTATTTAATGAGCAAATATTAAGTGATATGAATCAAATGAGAGTTTGTTTATTTTTATCAGATTAAACATACAATGTAGTCATTACTACTACATTACAACAATCCTTTCTTGTACGTTTTTAAAGACTTGCACTAAATAATTCTTTTTAATATGTTAGAACAAACTAACTGATCAAATAAAGATCACTCAGATTAGATCTCATTTCCTGAAGTAACAAAAGAAAAAAGTCTTTATTTGTTGTTACTGTGCAAATAATGTATTATTATGTAGATACTTACGGCACATTTCTCTTCATCCAATAAACAGTTTTTATTAGATGAGCTTTTACCCTGCATAGTTTGATTTCCATTTTGTCATCTAGTGGTGATGATGTTTTATTTCTGGTTGTTGGATAGTATTCTAACGCCTAAAAATGTTAACAAGAAACGATTAGTGTATTTATGTATAATTACCTACCTACTTTAAAAATTAGACAATTATGTTTGTTCTCTAAAACAAATCCTGGACACTTTATTTCATGTACTAGAACAAGGCAATAAATCTATTATTAATTTGGACTTCATACATTGTGTAGGATGCTATTATGGCCCAAAATCTAACATTTTGGTATTCTGTCTATTTTGGAATCTTCAAAAATTGTTTTTAGGGAATTGTCTGTTTGTATGGGCATATAAGTAAGTTTGGCTGAGTTTGTATGATTGAAATACTGTATATTGAAATACATTGTTTTCATGTTATAAAATTTTACAAAAATTTAAAATACTTATAAAATTAAGATTAAGATGCTTTAATTTAAACATTTGCTTTGATAACTTAAGCTAAATATTCACTATCAAATTTATAGTCTAATAGAACACTCTTTGTTGAGATTGAAAACAGCAAAACGTAATGTTTCATCTACCAAAGGAGAAAAGTTTAATCATACAATCATTTATGATTCTTATAACAATAAATAAGAGCTCAGATCAATTATTGCCGATACATATTTTTAACTTAATCCTTTCAGGAATATAGGTACCATTTTCTCATATGAGAACAACATTGTATCCAAATCTAAACACGGAACATAGGATGATTAAGGAAACTGTTAAACTTGTTTATTATTACTGAAAACGTGTAATAATACTTAAAACATATAATTTATTGAGGTAAAATATATCAGTTATTCAAAAAGCAATATTTTCATTTGTAGAAAATGTCTTATTGTTTAATATGACCAATTAAAAAGATATTGTGTGATTGATATTGAAACTCATTTTGACGTTTTTAATGAACTTTCTGACAGAGAACCCGTAGAGATATTACACCTTTAATTTTGATTTTATTCATAAAAGATCCTTACAAAACAAATTTCTTTAACTAATATAGAACAATGCCAATAAAGTTAAACTTAAAATTCTAAATTAATCACAAAAATTCTCAAAGTGAGTACAATTATTTTTCCATAATCAAAATGTAAGGCTATGGCGCTCTAACTCAGAGTACGGGTTCAATTTCTGGAGAGATAATTAAAAATTTGCATATGGGTGTGGATCAATCACCCTCAAAGATTTGTTAAAATGATATTAGCATAGACAGAAACCTCCTTATATGTTAGTTATGTAAGTTAAGTATTACAACAAAATAAACGCACCTGAGATTTCACCTTTAGTTTTTACTTTCCACAACCATATATGAGTTTATTTCATTTTACCCCTGTTTTCCTGCTGTCTCTCATTGTGCGTTTGCACTACCCATATGTACTGAAGGTTCCATTTACGAAGGGTCACCACTTTTGAGGGTGGTTACTTTGAAACTCAACTTTAATCAGATCAATTATTACACGACAACAGCTACAGTGACAGTGGTGTGTGCGAGGGGTAGGTGCAATCAGGGCCGGATTTACAAATTCGGCGCCCCTAGGCCTACAGACCAAAGAGCGCGCCCCCCCCCCCCCCCCAGAGGACTCTGATTACACTGACGTAGAAATCCAGTAAATTTCTTAATTACGTAATTTTGATGAAAGATAATTACAATAGTATATATATATATATAGGAGTGTTTTGAATAAATAAAAGCAATGAACCAATGAATGAATCAACGTCGCACCCCGGACCTAGTTGACCTTGGCCACCCGCCCCGCCGAGCGCCAACACCACCCGCCGCCGCAACTTTTTTCTTTTGTGTACTTTAAAATTTATGCGCCCCCTAAAATTTTGCGCCCTAGGCCTGGGCCTAGTGGGCCTATAGGGAAATGCGGCACTGGGTGCAATGACTCTGTGGTTGATGACTTTGAAGGTTCATATTACTGTGTCATCGCTGTATTCCCATCTCTGTTACTCGTATAAACCTTTACTCATGTAAGTGAATCACTCAGTTTGGTTTTAATGTTTTTTGTCCCATACTTAAAAAGCTTGACCTTATACGTATAAGAGCTAAATAAGGCTATCCAGATTTAAGTGAAGTTGTGTCATCTTTCACAAAAATTAAAGGGTGAAAAGTGAAATGATATATAAATCCTAAATACATTTTTGGAAATTAAGTTCTTTCTGAATTACAATAGAATAATCTTTGCATTTATTAAATTTATATTTGTAATAATAAACACTAATGTAAAATGTCCTTTTGTATCTGTAATTAAAGTCTCGTTACGAAAGCATGCCATGGAAGAAGTTCTGTTTTTGTCATAGAGTTTCTGTAAGGAGAGATCGAGTTGGTGGTGTGTGTAGGGATGTCAAAGTGTATTTTGCCTACGGTGCTAGAATAGCTTGCGCCTGCCTTTCATTTACCTGAAGTTCCTCTGTGGTCTGGATGGTGGACTGTTTTTGGCTTAGATAGAGGAAGGCCTGCTCAAGGTTATCGCAATTGTGAGTCCTCATCAGACTGAGGGGTGACTCTTCAGCCAGGAGAACTCCCTCCCTCATCAGACCAATCTACAGACAGAAAGGGTTACTGGTGATTGACCTATATCTAGGAATGAAATGTAATTAGCTTTAATGGGTCACATATATTGAAACTCTCAATAAAAGATAATAAAATAAAATAAAAATTTAAAAACTCCTTTTATTAAATCCTTAATAAAAGAGAAACAATTTTAAATATTACAATGTGTGCATCATTGTGGGTACTTTAATGAATTCTCAAAATAGGAAATGTTCCACTATTTAAAATAATTAATTTTGTAATCTATGTTGTGCAATAACTGAGAAACTAAATTCCACAAAATATTATAAATTATTATGATTCTGAAACTGTACTTAGAGTGGACGTGGCTTACACATTTGTTCTGGCAGATTAAAGCACCATACAATCGTACCAGGTTTTGGTAGAAATCATACTTATCTACATTATTGAACACTTGTTTGACTGCCATCTGGAATATATTATTTTTACAACAAGTTCGGTCTGAATCATTATGAAATTATAGCACTTATTACATTTACAAGCCTGCTTGAAGGTAAGTTAGAATAAATAGTATTATAAATTTAACGCTGTTTGAAAATTTGAGAGTAATGAAAATTGACCTTAGAGTAATTTCACATATAGTTCCTTATTAGATTGTTGAAACCCATTCATAACTAATAAGGAAATTGTGTTATTCAGAAATCTTCAAACCTTCCAAAACATTCAAATGCCAGCAAGCACTAACATCTTTTCTCTTAACAGTAGCTTACATAGCTGGATGTGATTCAGCCAGTGACGTAACTAGGATGGCTCTGGGGGGGAGGGGATGAATTTTATTGAAAAGCACACTGCATCAGGGGTTATGGAATAAATCAAAATTTAAATAAATTAGGACTAATTCACAGTAAAACATTTAACTGCTGCATTTAAAACGAGTTTGATGATATGGGTATATTTTATAATTTATTAATACTTTTAGGACGGAGGGGGGATGGTTTTGTCCTCCTAATACTATTCCTTAGTTTTGCCTCTGGATTCAGCTGATGTATACTATTTTAAAATCAGATGATTCTATTTAACACCATGATGAATCTAAGGAAGAAGGTTATGAATTGACTGATTATTTTTGAAACTATGTGTATTTTATGGTAGGCTATGGTCCACAAAGTTCTTGTGCTAAAGAATACACCATATTCCCTATATAAGTACTGAATCATGTACTGAATCATAAGTACTGTACCAGTTATTGCTGAATCATTCATAATGCACTATTCCTCAAGTATCCCAGAGGTTTAAGTTTAGTCTCTAAATAATAAGTATTCTCTGTAAATCAGATAACAACTTATTTACAGCAGAACATACTAAAATATTATCCTATATTAGACTGAAACCACATAACTCAGTACTTAGCGTACATTATAAAGAATTCAAGAAAATTACTTACTAGATTTTTATATTATTTTATGTTGAAAGTTGATTAAGGTAGTTTTCAATTTATTAATGAAAGAAACTATCTTAATACTGGTTTTTACTGACTGTAATGGATTCTAGAGTTACTTCTTACTATTTCTTATACATAACTAGGCAATATGAAATAGATTAATATTAATTACATACCACGTTTGCTTGTCTTGCTTCCTCAATATAATGTGTTGTAATTACAATTGTTTTATGTTCTTTTGTCGCTAGTTGCACTAGGTGTTGCCAGATACTGAAAAATTAAACAGGTACCTTTCAGTGATGTAAGATTTTAACAGGTATTTTATTTTACTGTCCATGTAAATTTATATGTCTAAGTAATAATATTCTATAGAACAACAGAAATAATGAAGAAATTAAAAATGAAGTGAAACAGTGATTTTGATATCGACCCAAAGAGTTATTAGAACAGTGAGTGGACACATTTAAATAAGCATGTTGCTAGGAAAAATGTTGAAATGTTTTGCAAATTTTAGCCATTATTAAATAAATTATATTTGAGATACAGTATAGGATTTGTTTTGTTATTGATTGAATAATCATTGTGCTCACCTTTAATCACTGTGAAAGTATTACAATTAAAATCCAACTATTTACCATCTTGAATAGGTAACTAATTAGTTATTAAGTACCTACTGAATATGGCATTGACTCTACTGTAGAATGTAAAACATGTAGATAAAGCAATAAAAGTTAAATATGATAAAATATATAGGCATAATTAAGTGGACCATGGTTACTTAACATCTAACCATGATCATAATGCTAAATCACACAAGAAAATACACAGTATAATTAGATCAATACTAATTATGTGGGAACTAACTCTCATTAAACTACATAACACTGTTTTCCTAATCAATGGTCTATTGTACGTCTTCGTAATGATCAATTAAGATAAGCCAATATGAAAATAGTGTAGGAAAATTTGGGTGTGAACAACCTTATGTTAGATAATGTGAGTCCAACACCTAATATTAATATTTTGGATTCAATCTTTCTTGTTTAACTGGATCCAGTTAGTGAAATCTAAAATAAAGATACAAGTAATTTTGATTAAAATGATACAAGATACAGTTAGATTTCCATTGCAGTTCATAAGGCATGACTTTAGACACACATGTACTGAACCACCTGGTTCTTGAAAACCTCTAGAGTGCATATAACACAATATCTGGAACAACCCAACCTCTAAAAACCCATGATTTATACTGATTATTAGGATCACTGAAATATTGCTAAACTTTAATACTAAAAATATATGACATTTGTGGCTGCTTAATATCGATTAACAAATTAGATTCATAATCTCAGCCTCTGGGAAATCTGCCCATGGATACTTATATCTGGTTCCATTGGAAGGGTCCACCTTCAACCAATAGCTCCCGGTCTACTTCATCTTCCAGTTTATGAGAGCTTTCAGAATCTATAGAATCTTTCTTTTAAAATCATCCAGTCTTTGGAACTCTTAGAGTTGTAGAAGCTTCTGGTCCCTTTTTGGCTTTCCAGACACATTTCTCTCGAAAACTAATACTTGGAAAGTTCCTGCCTCTGGAAGTTACTGGACTGGTTCTCGGAATCTTGGTATCTGAGAGATTTCAACTATTGACATCTTCTGGTTTCTGTGAATTGATGACTTCTGGAAGCTCCTGATATCTAAAAGAGCCGGGAATATGAAAAGTTACAATATATAAAAGTTTCAGGGCTGTAAAGGTTTTTGACCACTGAAACTTTCTCATTTCAAGAAGATTTTATCTGTAAGGTATCTTAGTCTACGGAAGCCTCCGGGGTTCTGTAAGTGTTTGATACCTGCAAACTCCTGGCATCAAAAGGAGCTATTAGAACATTTTGGGCTCTGAGAGGTTTTGGGCACTGGAAGTGAGCTGCTTGCCTCTGGAAGCTTCATGCCCTAGTAGGTTTTTGGCCACAGACTCTAGAATCTTCTGGCCTCTGAGAATTTACTGCTTCTAAAAGATTTTGGGCTCTGGGAATTTCTGGAATCAAGGACCTTCTATTGTCTAGAAACTACTGGTTTCTGTCTTGAAATTACAATTTCTAAAGTCCAGGCCACTGGAAATTTATTGTCTCAAGAGGCATAATGGATTTCTACTTTGTAAGGTTTTATATTATGATTGAATTATATAAAGCAGGCATCATTTTGAAAAACTGCCAAAGAAGGGAAAATTACTGCACAAGAACTCTGCTGAGATTTAAACAAGAAAGAATTGAACTGATGAAGAAGCATTCTCTGTGATGGAGGTTTTGTGACCAAGTGTTCCTATATTGAGTGTATTAAGGTTATACAATAAAAACATAAATATAAAGATCAGTACTCACTTGTGACTGAGGACTGGATCGACACCGACGGTTGGCTCGTCCAAGATGAGCAGTTGGGGGTTGTGTAACAGTGCCACGCAGAATGAAACCCTCCTCTGCTGACCTCCACTGTTACCATAGATGCATGTGGTTATAGTATCAATGTTTTTTCAAAGTATTTTGGTAAATTTTACTTAAAACTTTGCTTTTAATGAAACAATATTTTTAATAATGTCTTAGAACTAAAGTGTCACATATATACACTAAGTTATACTAAATAACTAATTTAGTAATGATATGAACTAGAGTAATATAAACAATTAATCAATGTTTGTTTTGCCAATGCTCAGCATAGTATAAAGAGGTATCGGTTTTACATTATTGAATAAGAATGATGATGATTAATAATTTCAACCAACAACAATTATATGTTTTTAAAACAAAGATGGTGTAGCAAAAATAAATACAAATAGTATTAATTTGCTTTTGTTTTATAAAAGAAACATTTTCAACAAGGTTTTTTGGGTCATCAGCAAAAATATTCAGGAGAATTTTGTTGTACCGGTAGTTCAAAAGAATTGGCATTTTAATGTTCAGGTTCTAAAGAACTGTCTCCTAAAGGCAGAGTAGTGTACAGTAATGTCAGGTACATATTGTCCAGACTCAAAACTTGTTATTAGGATCACCTAAACTCATACTGTATATTAGAAATATTTAACATTTATGGCTGCTTATGGTAATTACATTGATTTTTTATGTTTATGTCACTGTGCCTCTTCCTTACTTATTTATTACCTTCTTCTCTCTCAAAATCTTGATAGAGTGAAGTAGCACAGAGTAACTTTAAAATAACTAAAACCTGAACTGAAGATTGACCACTTACCTGAGTGTATCTAATGTGTTGTGAGCTTCTGGTAGTTCAAGAAGTTTTATCAATTCTTGTGTCCGTTTGTTTATTTCGGCTCTGGTTTTCCCAAATAAATTACCATAAAAGACTAGAGTTTCCTCTATGCTAAACTCCCTATACAAAGCTAGATCCTGGAAAACATTCAAATGCAACAATTAAAAACAATCTTAATTCACCTTACACAACCAGTGTTATAATTATCATTAACGTTTTCCGGTTCAAATTGTGTCAGAAAATTGCTAAACCAATTCAAATCTTGAAATATTTTGACTTTGCTGTGAAGAAAAAATTTTAATTAACAAATGTTGAAACTAAGTTTTGGACCATAGCAATTTTTAGTTGTGGTTTGAACTAAAAACCCTTTATGAGGTTAAAGACATTATATAGTTATTATAAATGACTTACAGTGTCAATCACAGGTTTATAAAAGTATACTTATCATAATTACAAACTAAGTAATTAACTTATTTTAATTACTTTTAACCATATATAAAATGGAAAATATATGTTTACATGGAAAATGTTTTTATTTGTAAATTAAATACAGTGTAATCACCTTTGATGCCTGTAGTGAAGTCTGCGAATAAGAATCAAACTAATTTTGTACAGTAAGATATTATTGGATATTTTGTTTCCAAATAGTAGTCATTGAGATCACTTAAAAATATAAATAATATGGTATCTTAATATTAAATTACAAATATCTGAGGGAATATTTTGGGATAGAACAAATGTTAAAATAATGATAAATTGAACTTAAATTACTTTAATTTACCTGAGGCATGTATCCTATGTTCTTTTTACTCCTTGCTTTCACATAAATCTCTCCTGCATCCAAACGTTGCCTACCCACGATGCAGCTGAGTAAGGTTGTTTTACCACACCCACTGGGACCAAGTAACCCATATCTGGAAATAATTACAAATTTGGAGATTGTTACATCTATTTGGAGTTTTAGTTCTATTCTAGCAGATAAAGATAGATAACAAGTTAAGTTTCTTATGCTTCAGAACTTATTTTGATCTAAATTTTTCAAATTTAGATTAATATTTCAACTGTATAATTTTATGTGTTTTTAAGCTTGCAACACATTTATTTCATGGGTCAGTTTATTTGTTGGGGTGAACATGTAAAACATGTTGTGAAGAAGGTAAACTCTGGGATTTATGCAATTCTCTGTAATCATTCAATGCTAAAGTATCACATATTTATTGAGGAATAGGCTTATATGGTTCTACAACAAAAATAAGCATGAATAAATTATTAAAGTTAAAAAAAAGAAATTAGAATAATGTTAAATCTAAAACATGATGATTCTGTAAAAGACTATTTTAGCAATTTGAAAATTTTAACTGTGTATAGTATGTATATCCTTGAAACTACTTTAATTGAATACAAATATTTTCTTAAACGTGATTATGTAGACCTTCATGTACTTAGTTTCAATATAAGAAAAACTATATTTACTTCAGAACACCATTGTTTACAGGTTTAAAAAATAAATCAAGTTATATAGGAAAATCTTGTAAAAACATTTACCACATAGTACTCAGAAGGAAAATAAAACAGATGTCATGTATTTAAAATCAAGTTTCAGAAGTATATTACAGATATCTTATTTTGTATTCAATCAATGAATTTCAAAGAGTTCTTAACTGAAATGTTAGTTAATTACATTACATTGTAGATTAGATTACACTTTTCATTGTTGTGAATACAAATTTGTAAGGAGAAGAAATTTCAAATATACAATAAAAATAAAAATGTTAAAGTTATGTTTATTTGTTATATTTAGATCTATTTACTTGTGTAGAATTAGATTATTATAATTATGACACTACTCGTTTGTACCTGGTTGAACATGTTGTTAATGAATAAAGATTATTTTAATTTGAATATTATACATACATATCTTTTAAGGAAACTGCTTAACTTTGAACCATTTTATTTCTTTAATTTTGGTAATGGAATTTTGAAAGTGGTCTTGTTTTAAAAGTATGACACATTCACGTCATATAGCGTTTTTGTTTTAATATTATTTGTTATCTAACGAACCAATCTCAGTTTCTTTATTAAAAAAAGAAGTATGAAAAACTATACATATTGTATACAAACTTCAAAACCAGTTGGATGTATTTAAATTGTTTCTTTATTATGAGAAATACCATGAGAAACTACTTCAAGATAAATAAAGGGTGTATAAAATAATTTAAGGTTCAATATTGTTCTTGTATTGAAACAAACTCAAGCTCATTTCAGTACAGTGCAGTGACTCATTTCAGAAAATAGAAATGTGATTTTAAAAGCGTGTTATTTATTATGAAAATAATACTAAAACTGTCACAAAACTGTGCTATTGTTAAGTGTAATAAAATATTTTCATTTAATTAAACCAGTCCTGTTGTGAACAAAATAAATCAAGTAATACTCAAATAACCAATCTAATTGGGTAAAAATTACTGAATAAAACTTTATAAATATATATAAGTAAAGAATAAAATTTTAAATGTTTTTGTGCATTACAATATTACTCAAAAATGGTTTAAAATAAGAAATTTACTAAAATTTGTACCGAAAGTTCTTTTTTAAAAGTCCATTCATTTGATCTATCTTTTAATATTACATGATTGCTCATTATTATCCTGAAGTTCACACGAAGGAATAAGAAGTAAGGAGGGGATCAAATGAGTGCATCCTAATTAACTCTTGGAAAATCCAGATTCGCAACAATTAGAGCCAATTAACCCACTTATGACCGTTTATGTAATAGTAAGACAATAGCTGTTTTCCATTGATTTCCGGGTGCAGTATAAATGTTCAGTAATTTGAATGGCAGGTGACGAAATACAAGAACATGTTATTTTTCTTAGTTTAAAATCCTCTATGATGATAGTGAAGATAACAGGATTTTTTGGGACATTTGACATTGCACAGAGTGACAAAAGAAAAGGTTGTGCGTTACTAATTTTTTGTGTCTTACAACAATTATCATAAAAATCTGTTAAAAGTCTCAAAAGAAATTTACCACTTTTACTTAAAAAGTATCTAAAATGATACCAATTTTATTGCTGTTGTGTTTCACTCTAATTCAAACTCTACTAAAATTTTAAAAACAGTGGAAAACTATGATTAATGAATCCAGTTCATGTAAAACTGTGGTTAGAGTCTTGAATGTTACCAACAAAACAGTTGAATAATGTTATAATCAAAGTTGGGCTGGTAGGTCCTATTCATGTAACCTAACATCACTGTTTGTTTAAGAGTATCTGTAGTAAAATGATCTACAGTTTTTCCCCATAAGAACAGTGTTAAACCTCTTGAAGTTTTATCCCCTTATTTTTAACCGTAGAATTATGGGAGGTGTCTCATTTGTTAGTTTCTTCAATACATTTATTAGTTATTCAGAAAAAAATCTAAAATGAATTTTGTACTTCATTGTTTACATTTTACATTAAAAAAGTATAGGCCTACACCTTACCAAAAAGACTAAAAAGTGTGTGGAAGAGTATTAATTATATCTTTAAAATGAGACATCTCTCATAACACTACAATAAAAATAAGAGTATAAAACTACATTCTGTTCAACATTGTTCTTATGGAAAAAAAACTCTGGGTCATTTTAATACAGTAAGCTATTAAATAAAATCAGGTGAATCAAGGTGTTATCCTCAATACTGTTTTAACTTACATTTTATTTGATAGCTACTGGGATGATTGTAATGTCCAACTGAGAACTTTCATCTAATTACTGTATTATAGGTTCAGATAAATTACTTGTTAGCCACGTAAACGCCATGCCCGAACCTGGGTCATTGAGGTGATAAGCTGGACGCTAACTACTCAGCTGCTGAGGACTGCTGTAAACGTAAGGTTGATTTTAAGGTCACTAGCCTACTTGTGTATCTCTACTCCTCTCACAGCGACTTCACTGGAAGGTGTGTGGTTAACGTCTCAGCTTCTCATCCCAAGGACACGGGTTAGAAACCCGGATAAAGCATGGCATTTCGCCCGCTAACAATTATCATTCGGGTGTAACCTGTTGTAATATGTTCTAATTTATGGTTCAAATAATAAATAAAAAAGGTCAGTATTTCAGTTTAGATAATAATAAAATATTACTTACATGCAGCCCTGCGGCACCGTCATGTTGAGACCACGTAAGACGATGTTGGGCGCAGAGTACATCTTGTAGGCCCCCATCACCAGCACGGCCGCCCCCGCCTGGCCCCCCTCGCCGTCCATCTTCCTTCCCTGCACAGGCACGTAGTATATTATAAGATGGATGAAGAAGGTGATTTAAATAATAATGGTGATCCTATTTTATGCAGATAATATCGTCGTTTCATCATTAATTGCCAGCTAGATATTTCTACATCAGTTAATAATACGAAATTATGGTAAAGTAGGAACAAAATCATGTAAGTTATATTGAAACATTTTCTGTAGCCAGACTTACATCAAACTAGCGAACACAATATTGTGTGGTATATAGACGCGCACATAGGTAAGTTAGATCGGTTCCGTCGTTAGGTTGTTTCACGAGTGCAAGATCGACTAACACTTTGTAAACAAAAAATGTAATAACATTGGGTTATTACAGGTATATATAATTACACACATTATAACCAGGTATTTTCAAGCATTTCACTAAGTGCATATAGGTAAATGGATATCTATTGTGTTATTCATAATTACTCACGCTAGAATTATTTACTTTTTTATAAATTAGAATGTATAGCCGATTTAAAATATCCAGAAAATAGTAGAAAAGAAGAATTAACCAATTCGGTCAATTTTGTAAAAGGAGGGTAACGTTATTCTGAAACATCGTGTAAAATCTTGATTATTTTCAAGCAAACCTATCAGTTTATAATATCTATTTCATAATCAGTATAAACAGTCTCATTTTGTTCAGGATGTGATGCACATTATCTACGATAAGGAACAAACAAACTATTGTTTCATCTGTAATGTAACAGGGCTCAAGCTACAGACTTTGCGTTGGTGCCAAAATGGTACTGGTCAAACCGGTTACGAGTACTCGTAGTTACTGGCTGGACAGTAAAAGACACACTACAACGCGTATTTAACCCATTCGTATATGGTAAGCCTTGGCATTACTCTTGGAAGGGGTCATGGCCAGATATATTTTAATATGTGTGTGTTGGTAGTGGTCTGTGAAATTCATGCTTTCTACAGAATATCTAGAAATGCGACACATCATACACAGTAATCTTTGTTAATGGTGGCATAATTTTATTATACCGTACTCGTCGTTTTTCATGATTCACAAGTTTTATGTGTAAATATGTTATAACATTTAAAAAGCTTGGAATTTATTAAAAATAATATCTTAACCTAACCTATCTTATTGACCTAACTTAATTTAGACAAGTGTAGACAACATCATAACTTAAACATCGGGTTGCAGTACAAGGTTTCCGCGAGTCAGTTCTATAGAACGCCTAGGCAAGGTATGGAATGCCCTCTTTTAAATATTTTTCCTTTCTACGTTGCGTCGGAAAATGTAGGCTTTGTAATGATTAAATATTCTATAAAACGCCTGATTTAACTTATTACCAGTAATATACAAATACACACATAAACATATTTTTTTAATTGTCTGCCGCATGGACCATTTTACGAGAGGTACTTGTTATTGTTTGTTTTTCTAAATTTTTCACATACTGATAGATTTTGTATGATACTGTAGCGAGTTTTGTCATTTAAGAGATAGAATGCAACTACGATGACTTAACATTTATTTCAGATTATCAGTAATCTAGTCTTGGTTTATTCCTGTAATGCAACTATTCAAAAGTTATATTGGGCAGATATGTATGTGTGTTTTTAAAGCTAAAAACACAATAACATAAAAAAATAAAGACATCCATAAGAATTTACTAATGTTTGTTCAAATCTTTTAAAGGAACAGTTGAAAGTATTGATTTGCTTCAAGTATTCGTAATATAATTACTTGTAAATATTTTTAAATTCCCTTTTTATTTAACGTATTAGTTTCGACCGCGGCATTCTCACGTCAGATATCTACATGCTTTACTGTGCAATGTCTGGATAAAACTAGAGCAATCTGGGAAGAGGCTAAATTCGGTTTCAGAGAATGTGAAGATTTTAATGGTCGGTTTTGTTAGTTAGTATACCAAACGTTAATCATACTTAAGATGTTGTTAGCCTGCCTAACTTGCAGTTTCGATTTTATATACCGGTAATCTTTGGGTGATTAATAATGACTATTTGTAAGAAATGAATCGATATTATACCACAGTACAAAAGTTACACAAAGTATACACTAATTTAACTTATCAACCATGTTACTCAGAGATGTTAGACAGTTCATTGAAACAATTGTAATTGGTTCATTCTTAATCGAAACAAAATTAAAGTTGTAATTTAATTTTGATCTTATTAGAAAAAATCTATTTTGAAAACTAATTAACATATAATGCACAGTAATGAAGAAATAGAAGATCGATGTCACCATTATTCTTGTTTTAATAAAGTTTATTGAACCAACATATTGTTTTAAGCAACGAATTTAGGTTTAAGTAAGATTGTCTGTTTTAGTGTGACAATTCTACGTGAACTGAAAAGTTAGAGTAAATTTTTGGTAAATTTCAAAACATATTTTTTAAAGTATGTAATTTAGTTTTTGTTATTTTATAATTTAAACAGTTTTTGAACTCTTTACTTAAAACACACACACACACACACACACACACACACACACACACACACACACACACACACACACCACACACACACACACACACACACACACACACACACAAATGTAGTCGGTATTGTTGTATTTAATCAGTACGTACATCTAGAATACATTTTAATATTTTTAAACTTGACTTGATTTGATTTGTTTTAATGCCGTTAAAAGAATAATTTATTTGATGTTGGATTACGTATTAAAGCGGAAGATGAAAAGCCTTCAAAAACTATTACTCGAAAGCCTTCAAGGAAATACATACTTCTAATTATAAATGTTAATGCGTTTTATTTTGTATATACATGATTTTAATTCATATCGAAATATGTACACTCTCTTATGAATTTTAAAGAGGCCACCGTTATTTATTTTCATAAACCTGAAGACGTGCAAGAAAGAGTAGTTACTTACTTCAATTAGCTATTTCGCAGAACTCGTAAACCTAATGAAACAAACAGAATAGGCCTGTATCACCTTAAAGCACTACAAACAATGTTAAAAGTTGAAATTCTCCTATCCACTACCACTCCGAATATCGCCTGAGACACTACTGGTGAACAGCAAATGGACTACGCCGTTGTCTCCAAGGTTACCCACTGCAGACTTGAAGCAGATCTCGTTTTCTTGTAATTCCTGCCCCTGAAGAAATGTCCTCTAAAAACCTCTCTGGCCGGTTTCTTCTTAATTTCCGCATCCGCTTGTGTTGAAATCGAAGCCATGGATTTTACGGATGGATCGACACCAACTCAAAGCACTCTCACAAAAAAGGTCAACGTACAGAAGAACTTGTGTTAGTATTACAAAATTCAACTAAAATGCAGCAATTTTCATTGTTTTTGGAATTACTTAGGATTGAACTCTTTTTTCTATAGTATTGTTAAATTTTTCATACTTTTACTTTATTAGTCTATGCCCAACACATCATGAAGGTACACGGTGTTAAAGAACAGCCTTTTATGATCGATTGCAGTCTCCTATGCACAAAAACAATAAAAACTAAATGAAAGAGTAAAAATCTTCGTCTGCAGTCGAACTTAAAACATACATCTCTTTTGTCAAGTTTAGCCAGTGTGTCTAAAAACATATAGACCAAGATTTTATCTCAAGCAGGTTAGGCCTGCGACAAGCACATCATTGTTTTTGTTATATTCTGCAATGTTGTATTGAATTATAACGTATATAACCATTTCTTGAAGTATCTTAAAATGAATATATACCGTATTTACAATTGCATCTTCCCATACATGTACAAATGTAATCAAGAAAACATTAACAATTTATCGATTTATATATTTATCGGATAAGTTTATCGCCGTAAGATAAATACAAAAGTGGCTCAGACTCAGTACGCAAAACACAACGTTTAAAATAAGTCATTCAAAATATACATAATATTGTAAAGAATAATACAAAATATTTAACACAGGTTTTAGTTATTATGTTAGGTTTTGGTTGTACACTGATATACGAGTAAATCCATAATCACGTTAGTTAGAACACTGTCGTGTAACTAACAGAATTTACGAATAACTCTGATGGTATGTGCTTGGTTTTTTCCAGACATCCTTGAACAAAAAGTTGCCCTGTAAGTCTGAAAACAAGTGAGTCGCCAACGATTATCTGAGGACACAGCAGACAGTAAAACCACATTTGGTTCAAGGCCATCACATAATTGTAGTTACGGTGAGTGCTATAATTACGTCATTAGCTTATACTTGCTGTCGTCACGACGGGTGCCTTAGTAATGAGTTTTTGATCAAAATTATGGACCTTTGACTATCGTGACAAGTGAGCAACAATATCAAGGTTTTGAGGATCAGGAATAAGTATCAAACTTGAAGGTGGAGGATGTTGTTTGGTTGGAATGGTGTTGGGAATAAGTTTCTTGTGATTCATAATCTGCAATAACCTGCATAATGACATGAGGATATTGAAAATCCTAGAACACACAAAAACCAATGTAATTATTGCATGCAGAAAATATGCAGGACTTGACTCCTGCCAGAGACCACAACACCAATATTTCCCGTGAAGCAGATAGACTCTATTAGGAAATTTATCTTAATTGTAACATTTTATAAAATTGTATTTGAATCCAAATTCCACATATAATCTTCTATTATTTTCTTGACCCTTGGGTGCAGTTTGTAACAGTACTCCTTACGTTGGGCACCTAGCTATAAATAATTAATAAAAACCTTCAAAAATAAAATTTAAAATCCGTCAAAATCTGGAAGGTCCGCTATGACCAATAATAGTACACTCTTTCAACGAAACTCTCATTTAAAATTTTAAATATGAAACATAAAAGAAGCAAACGGTGTAACTGTCGAGCAGCCTCAACATTTTGAAGCCTGGTCATCTTTTGGATCCGGAAAGTCCAGCGAGGACAGCGACCTTTAACCTCTACACTGGCCGTGTCCTCGACATCTCAAGGTAATCTTCTCCCGGATTCATTAATCTCTATTGTTTCTAATTTTCATCCGGTCTCCACAAAGAGGACAGTCTAACTAGGTGTACTCTGGACGCAGTTAATTATCGAAGAGCAGGAAACAGAAGATTTTCGCAACATTGTCAGAGCTAGCTAACATTCTAAGAGTCTGTGGTTTGAAATCACCACATTTCCTGGTAAACTTTTCCACACGACGTATTATTTAATGCAAATGTTGAGTTCAGCTTCATTTCACCCTCCGATTAGTGCAGCATCTGACGCACCATAATATGTAATGCATTTTATTTAGTACATTGTTTTGATATAATAAATAATCTTTAATATATTTTAATCAACATAACTACTGATTGTAAATTGATTGTACAATTACAGTAATTAGAAGTGTTGCTATTAACAAAAAATGATTCAAATCACCTAGGATTAAACGAAGGTAAATTAAACTCGTATTTGTTGAGTTTTCCCGATTGTTAAGAATACTAGGCTAATTATTATCCCCATAAATCATATATGGTAAAATTGTTATCACCGCGAGGCTAACCTGCGCTGCACGTGTACTCCGGATAAGCGAGCGTGTTGATGGTCAGAAAAACTGCCAGTATGAGATGCAACATGAATAATAATATTTGTATTGATCAACACTTTCTCCTATTATTTCTGATGATTTTTAAATACCATATTTAGGTAATGTATTAAATAACATTTTAAAACCATTTATAAAGTTTTAAAACTTATTTTAAATTTTCTTAATTGACAATTTCCGCAAACGGTACGGATAACCCGTCCTCAGACAATCAATCGCTTACTGTAGTTGTATAGTTGTTGTCAATTAAAACAGAATTCTAAAATAATAAACTGTACCATTTCAAGAGCCATTTTACACAGTCGAACCTCTTGAATGAACGGAGCGAGTGTAGCCTACTATTCGGTCATGGACCAGGTCGCGTAATTATTACCGCGTTATGCGTGAGGCAACAGCCGACGTAATAGATAGCCCATTGTTAAACAGCTGATGTGAACGGAAAGCGGGTCACCGGTTCACCAGCCGCGACCATTGCCGCCTTGATATCGTTCTAATTGTTCTTTGTAATTAGCGGTTCCTACTATAACAAATACCGACTTCTATTATCACGTAGCAAGCTTGTTTGACAGAACTTTTCCTCACGTCTATTGGTTTTGATTAGACGAATTTTTGTTTATTAACTTGAGTAATAAGCACTCTTTTAGGTAAACAAAAGTTTATTATGTGTGAACAATTTAGTACATTGTCTTCTATAAGAACACAACCAAAGGTCTTTCTCTCTCTAATATATATATTCTCATTGATTTATATAAATTATGTCAAACTGAAAAATATGACTTGTAAACACTATGATTTGGTTTACGTAAACCTTTTGTTATCCTCCCATTTCGACCACCACCAAAACTAGTACGAATATCAATTCATTTCTTTCTTAAGGAAAATCTCTTTATGGATTTTACTAAAATATAAGTTGTGGTGTTATCAGGCCATTCCCACCACAGCTATGTTATTTCCAATTTGTTTAAACTTACAGTCTTGAAAGCATAGAGAAATATGCCTACTTCCGATTCTACTTTTCGTGCATATCCACAATAATCTGTAATAGTTCAATTAATACTGAAATAACCGGAGCCATTAAATAAAGTATCATGGAGTGTTGGAGAGAAATTTGAGTAATTTCCCGAGTCCCGCCGGTGACTGCAGGATCCCAAAACGCTGTTCTTGAAACCTAAATCTAAAATGGATCAGGAACTGACATTTCTCCCAGTAACTATCACCTATCATGGGGGTGTTTAGAATGTAATTTAAAAAAAATATGCCCATGATATTTATGTTTTCTTTTTCAACGCGTAATTGCGTGCGAAGCCTCATGTTTATGTTAAATAATCTATTTGTCCTGATCAATCTGAACTCTATATTTTACGGTAACTTACGTTATATTATACGGAAAAGGCTTCCGATGACGATATCCAAATTCGTAGTATAAAATTCTGTAGGTTAATTATTGGTTTTTGGCATCACCAGTGTAGTATTGATGAATTTGACATTAGCGCCATGTTAGCGGAACATAGAAACATCCGATTCCGGTGAAAGAAAAATACCAGGGCGGATTGCGTTGGTATATAATTTTGGACCGATTGAAGACACGGAGTTTCAATTTAGTTTTTTATTCTTTACTGTGTGGTTATTTAGTTAAACACTTCCACCCATTCAAGAAAAAGAGGATTTAGAGTTGAATGTCTAATATGTTAATGTATTCATTTGTTCATTTGTTATGAATGAGTGATAATTGTTACTGCACCGTTAGTACAGTTTTACTCCTTGTATTACTACAATAAAAATATTTGATCATTTCTCATTGGCTACACTCGTTATTTTAAAAGGAAGTACATGGTAGGAGTACGTCACAGCACGTGTCGCGTAACCGGCCCGGCGACAGGACACTCGGGCTTTTGTGCAATTATGAAATTCGGGCCCCTAGATTGAGGCAACCAACCTAATTACCTTGAAAATTCACTTTCTGTCAACACATAAAAAACCACACAATGTTAACATTGCAAGCAATATTTTAATAAACTGTTACCTAACTTACTTTGTTGTTACTTAACCGATTTACTTTCCTCCAGAAGAAATATACCAAAGCCATGATCTTTAAATTTTTTTTGTATTGTATGTAGTTATGTATATGTGGATTAATATTAGTAAACAAATGAAAAATAGAAAACAGTTATTACGTAAGCGGATTTACGTAGGTTTTATCAAATAAAAAAACTTAATTGAACCTCGTATAAAAAATCAATAATGAAACATTAGGCTCATTTCAACATCAAACATCATGAAAATAGCCCTCTTCATTGCAAACCATCAATTATATAATTATATTTCAAACTCTAGCCAAATCAGATTCCATTGCCAAAATGCTGAGATAATTCATCTTTTTTTGGTTCATCGTTGATCGATTAGCACTTTTTATCCTTTTTATCAAACTGAAACTTCTCTCTACTTGACTTAAAGGGATGCAGCAGAACAACCTGATTGCTATAGTAATTTTCGGATACAAACTGTCCAGTTTGGTCTTCCTTAGAGCATTCAGAAATTGTAAGGGTTGAAGAGATTTGTCTCCTAAGTTGGTGTTTTATTTCGTTAAAAGTTTTAGTGTCTATGTCTTCTTTGTAAGTCTGGCACAAATTCAAACATTGCTTTTCAATTACATCATCTTCTTCCTAAATATACGCCCAAAAGAAGTTATTGATTTTTCCAGAAAATTAAAATCTTTGACTAAAACCCTCTGAGACTGAGTTAAGAAGCTTATTGAAAATATTGATTATGACATTTTTCTCTTTAGTTTCATTGGATGTTCCGGTACACATCTTGTTGATAAAGCATCTCGTCATGGAAAAGATTTCTTTTCTTCAGTCTTTTCCCCTTAAAATTCGTTTCACATTCTACACTTTCAGCCATGTTCGTGGCCACTAGCTTAGCCTCAGTGTAGAGATTACTCCAATTCTTTCGCTTAAATTTAAGTTCCTCCATTAGGTTACTAGTGTTCTTTGGCTCCATGTCAAGTGTTGCTGATTGGACTTGTAATAGTTTACTTCTTATCAACTGCATTTTAAGCTATATTGTTGACATCATGATGCACTCAAACGATCTTGAGTATTTCATTAGCCCTTTCAAATCTGCCTTGCTCTCTGCTTTTAAAATAAGCTCCTTAAATTCAGGGCATGAATAATGAGTGGCAAATGTTTCACAAACACTATCTTCTCGGGCCGACCATCTCGTTTGGGAGGTATTATGTAGGGCACGTCCTATACGTTTTTCTAAGTATTCCAATCTTAGAGAGTTTCTAGAAAAAAGTTGTGTCTTTTGCAACAACCCAAAAAATGTTATCACTTCCTCGCAGCATTCAGCAGCATCAACTCCACACAAGTTCAGGCTATGTGTAGCACAGTTGTTATAATAGGCCAAATTGTTAAGTTCAATTATGATGGCTTGAGCGCCTTTATAAACAAACTTCTGCCATTTATGACCCATTATCACATCCTCGTCCTCTGCATTACTTCAACGGAATTGAGCGTTTGCTGAGTTCTTCAATGATAAAGTTAGCCATATATGCTCCAATTTTATTGTGTTACAGTCAACTAAATTAAAAAAAAATCGCTTGCAAATTTTAAATTCCGATACAATATAACAGATTTTTCAAGATCAATGTTGTTTGCTCAGTATGTGAGGCATCGGGGGTAGAGTCTGCAATAGTAGCAAAATATTTTGGTTTCTTTCTTTTTTTCCAAAACCTTCTGTCGAAATCTTTCCCCACAAACTTGTATAAACTCATTTAGTGAGTTTTTAGACAGACAATAAGACATGGTTAACCATAAAACTGCCGTAAAAGAGTTAGCTAACGATCAGCCAAATCCCACGAAGTGACATGCACCATCATCAAACGATGTTGCTTGTATAAAAGTAAGCTCAATGCAAAATTTCTAATTGTCTATAGGTTAGTTCGTTCCTGAGATATAATGGAGACAGAGAGACAGATAGAAATGACATTTTCCCAGTCTTTCGAGGGATATTCTTCGCTAACGCTCAGCTAATATGGAGACTAACAAAATGGATTTAAATTTTCTTTTGATGGATGACAATTTTCAGTAACTGAACAATATAAGGGTTTCAATTATATAACTGTACTCAGACTCGAGGTGTATAATCAACTGTTCACGTTTTCCTCCTCCGAATCGGCTGGGGTCGCCGGTGTCACCAATAACCACCGATCTCCGACCTGATGGAGAAACCACAGACCACAGAAAAGTGAAGAGTAGAACAAGAGGTCAGGACGCGGCAAAGGTTGGCGCTAGCATGTGCCTTGTGGGTGAAACTCTGATTATCTAGACATTATCTTGTAATTGTCAATATAGGTCATGAGTGCAATATATGAAGAAAGAAATATACAATACCTGGAAAACTAATTGCATATATAAAAAATCACGCATGTTGCTGAAACTCAAAAATGCATATAGCGAAAGCGGAATATTTTTTTCTAGCCTTTAAATGTGATCTTAAACATTTTAAATAGTTTCTACTGTTTGATAAAGATACTGTAATTTAAAAGCACTGTCATGAAATTTAATGACAAACCATAGCAGAGTCAATTTACATTAACTTTAACACTTGAAGAGTTAAGAAATGTTGGATTATAAAATCCAACTCTTATGAAGTGTGATTCCAATTGTTTTATGGAACTGTATTTGACACAACAATATTCCATAAACTAAATAAAACATTCCTCAAAAATCAACATTTAACAAAATACTATAATTCATTTACAAAGATGTACGAAATTCATTTTTCATCACTTTATATATTTTGTTACAATGAAAGATGGAGGATTCTATACTGTGGGAGTGTCTTTCAGGTGTAAAGGAGGAAATATGGTTGAACGAGTCTGCTTATAAGTAAAGTTAATTATTTCGTAGCAAGTACAATCACTTTCATAGTGCAAAGACAACACAGATAGTTCTACAGGTTTACATAAGTTAAAATACCGGTATTTACCTATATCGATAAATATTAAAATCCCAACCCTCTACATCCAAAGCGTCGCATGGACATCTTTGGACAATGCTAAAATACAATAAAATAAGGTAGGACTACGCCATACCGAGTGTCGCTAGGGTTCGATGCCAAATGTTTAGTCTACAGCTCATTTCAATATTGACAGAGAGAACGACAGACAATCATGCGGCAAATACATTTTTATATTCCCGACAAACAAAAGAGAAACTGTATCGGCTTACTTAATGATAAGTTTAAACAACGCTTTGAATGTCACGGTTATACATGAAGCATCATAGAACTCATTCTTTTTTACATAATAATGAAGTTTCAAGCAAAGTGTATATAGTCTGCAGATGAAATATTTCGCAAGATATCTCAAGTATATGCCACATACACTCACTTTATATTCATATTTTCCCATTAAATTGGGTTTCATGTCAGTGTTTAAATAAAACAATTTTTCACACAAATTAGAAATAACATGATATTGGATGGGTTTACACATGATAATATGTCACATGTTAAAATATCTAATGATTATACTCAGTTTGTTTACACATTTATTTCTTGTGTTATTTTATCGTTGTCACAATGGTTACCCATAAGACCAATAAAAATGTTTGCTAACGCTAAACAAAATCCCATGGAGTGACTTGCACTATAATCTAACTCAATGTCCCTCTATAAATGAAGCTTCGTGGAAAAGTTCAAGTCTATAGGTCATTTCTTTTTCGAAATATGTAGAAAGACAGACAGATAGAAATAAAAATGTTCCATCCCCACGAGTGATAAGCTTCGCTAACGCTCAGCCAATAACAATTTACGAATGAGACTAAGTGTTATTGAGCAAAATTAAACTTACAAACAAGTAAAACACTGCCATCAAATATACATAGATAAAATAGAATGTCATTGGGTGTAAACAGCTGTTCAAAAATAAGAAAAAAAATTCCCACCACACAAGTCTGGGAAAAAGGTCATAAAGGTGACACTAAATATATATTTTAACACAAACTAAAATAAAATCCGACTTTCAAGTAGCTATATTACAAACCCAAGAGAAAGATTATTACATCATAATCATATTACATCTCATACCTATTACATATTACATCTCAGAGAAAGATGTGTGGTTCCAGTTGTGTACCTCGTGGCCCAGACCCAAATCGCCACGATATCCAGCAGCATCAACGGATTTCCCTCCTACAAGGTTGCCAAACGGACCACAAAGAAATATACGAAAACTGTCTTCACACAACAAAGAACTGTGCCTGATCCAAGGACTGAACTGTTATGGCATTCTTGCCACGCCGCGCGAATTCATTGGCCAATGTAAATAGACCATAAAAGCCGTGGCTTGCTTACAATGAATTCAGCCATCTGTTTCATTGATTCCTCTTACCTCCAGTCCAAACTGTAATTCTCGGGGCCTTCGACAGAATTATTTTAGGTGCCTTTAATTTATGTTTCAAACAATAAGATTGAATAACAACTTTAAAAAAATGCGAGCATATGAAACAATATTGTATTTTAGGATTTACAAAAAAAACTATCAAAGTTAGTATTTTTTCATGAGGGCTGTACATTTTTCAGTAGTTTGATATGTTTATGTTCCAATAACATGATATTTTGGTTATTAAAAAACGTGTGCGAAAGATTCAGCCAAATACAAAATTATGATAGGCAAAAGAAGTGCACTTGTACAATAATTGCATTCTCTAGCACTCCGAATATACTTTTATAATGAAATTATGTGTAATTTTATATTGATTCTAACTCAACCACCGATACGGATATACAGTCAAAATGAGCTCACAAGAATTGCCTAGCATTCTAGCTTGCATCTAAGTTGTCAAAAACCGATGACAGTATAAGGGAAATAACACTTTTCTAGTCTGAGGGATTCAAATAAATATGTTATTACCTTAAAGCACAATTTACATAAAAAACCTGTACCGGTTGATAGCACCGGTTTTGATTTAGGATCATCACTTCAGTTAAATCGCAATGAGCCAGAATTACTTCCACATATGATCCTACGCAGTAAAAAAGCCCCCATTGCTGAAGGTATCGGATATCGCAGGGCTGAATATTATAGGTTTTACTGCATTTGTTTCAGCTAACAATTCACAACAGCATTATACTACCTGCGCGGGAGGCGCAGTATGATCAGAGCCAGTAACAATTGTAGAGTCACACATAACATCATCGGTTTGTAGCTGAGCATGCTATGGGTTGTAAACATTGGTTTATCCATTCTACTGACATTAGCCTGTGTCTGGACAAACGTGGCAGTTCTTTCTCGCGCCATCACCCTTTCTGGTCAAGGTCGAACGCACAGGCAACACGCTGCCTGCTGTCCACAGAATTAGATTACAGTTCAAGACATATAAATCTAATCACCGCCCTCTAGGTGGTGTATACTGTCAAAACTATATATAGTCTCGGTACAAATATACCCTATGATGATCAACGAATTAAGGATACTGTCTTTTGTAGGGTATGAACTAACCTATTCAATGGATATAAATCCACACATGAGATTCTTTACATAAAGCGGTAGGAAATTGTAATTTAAGGTATGCAACAAACTAGTATACTGTACTCGATAATAATAATTATATCAGAAATTTACAATATCAAAAATAAAACTGCATCGACCTTCAACCTCGTCAGAACATCAAGGTCAGGCAAGGCTGTACTTTCATAATTTAACTGGTAATTCTTACAAATAATGTGTTTGTCAATGTAATCCACAGGTGGAAAACATCTTATTTCGATCGATTAATTTAACTGTGTGAGAACTAGCTAAGAACTTCAACCGGGTTACACATTTCTCCAAATTTAATGATAAGGATACTTTACTTTCACTGACGAACACGAGTTCACTTTAATGTTGTATAAGAGTTTCACTAAAAATAAATAAATAAAATTTATTATATTTATATATCATATTTATTTATTTTAAATGAACAAAGGAATCACATACAAAACCCGTAGCCCCATTATACGATAGTGGCAAAGTTTAGGATCTTAGTGGAAGATCTATGTGGTCTAAAATAAAGCATGCTTGTTTTATCTACGATTATAGACAAACTGTGTCTTTCGAACCACACACTGAGATTCAGTATACCTAATACTGACTGTAGAGAAGCATCAAGTAATTGAGTAGTATTTGCTCGTACTATACTTTACGAGCAAATATAACTCATCATCACGAGCTGTATTTATCATCAAATATACTTTAGTGTATTTGATGATACACTTGTATCATCAGCCTATTGCACAAAGTGATCCTTTAAGTGGGTGTTAAGATCATTTGCATGTAGCAGAAACAAAAGAGGACCCATAATAGAGCCTTGGGGAACGCTAAAGTTTATAGGAAGGAACCTAGAACATGATTTGCTCAAAGAATTCAACACCTCAACACATTGAGTTCTACCAGAGAGATAGGAGTGAAATCATTGCAAATGAAACTTCTCTAACAACATAGGCCTCCAATTTTCTTACAAGAAATTAATGGTTCAGAGTGTCTAAAACTTGACTCAGATCACAAAAGATCCCAGCCGTGCATTCCACCCGATCCAGAGCCGTGAATGCAACAAAAAAGAAGTAATTTATGGCATCAGTATTAGATTTATTTCATACACATCCGAATTGAGTTGGCGAGATAAGGTGATGCTTCTCAAGAAAGTTAATCAGTCTGTCATGAATGATGCGTTCATAGACTTTACTTAATACAAAAAGAATAGATATCAGTCTATAATTATCTGGTGAATTATTGGATCTCTTCTTAAATACCGGTATAACTTTTAAATGAGGGGAAATTTACCCTGGGATATTAAATTATTAAGTAAGACAATCAACGGCACTGCTGAAGGTGCTGCTACTTATTTGATTATCGCCGGACACACGTCATAAATATCAGTAGCATAGCTAGACTTAAGGTTTGAAATTACATTAAAAATTTCATTTTCTGAGACTGGTGTAATGAAAACAGAAAAATTGCACCGAAAAAAGCAGTTGATGGTTGAATATTAGGTAAACTTTGAGGAACCTTTGAAACGTTTACTAACATATACTGAACGTCATTTAAGTCCATCACACAATTAGGCAGACAGATTTTCTACTCTGTCTGCCTGGAGGCGCACTCATCTCGAACATGAAATGAGCTGTAGAATTAGGTTTTATATAACTTCAGCCAAGCCTGTTACGCGACACGTGCTGTGGTGGTGTGGGATACTCCTACTTTGTATATTATTTACAATTTAAGATCCGTTTACTTATGCGAATTGGGTTTGAAATCGTGTACGTTATGAATTTTTACCAAGAGAATGCACAAAATCAGCCAACTACGTGAGATGGGTTGACGCGATCTATTTTTTTATTTGCGATTATTAACAAGTTACAAATGCAAAGATACAGATGAGAAATTTGGCTGGACTCAGCGTAGCAGATAGACGGATCTATGAAATGACAGAGTTCTCTCTCGCTTTTTAGTAGCAAGTATACAAAGCTGGCGAGACTGGTCTGTAGACTACAAGATGACAGAACCTGTTGGCATTGAGGCAGGCCACACAAGTTGTGACTTCCCTATTTTCTCCCAGACAGTCGGACACAAGATAAAAACTTTTGTGGCGGACATTACAGATCAAAACAGATAAGAATTACCATAGTTAGTGTCGCTGAAGTGATAGACCATCATCTCACATAGTTAATTACGATTAACTATGTGAGATGATGGCGTTTTCTCAAGCTAAAGAATATTAGTGAGAAAAAGTCTAACACTTTAGGGACAAAACATTCAGAAAAGCCTTGCTTGTCACTACGAATTTAGAGTGACTGGTGTTTTTGTACAACTTCTTTGATGAGTCATTGAATTTAATGTATGACCAATTTTGGTTATAGTATTATATATATATATATATATATATATATATATATATATACTGTATATATATATATATATATATATATATATATATATATATATATATATATATATATACTATTATATGAGTGTGTGTGTCCTAGAAGTTACCCACGGCTTCACACGCGATTTCACAGTTTTTGCATCTTTATGAACACTTCTGGTTGGAGTGAATTTTATTTTCCATTTCCATTTTGCCATTGAAATTTATTTGTTCCATACTTGAATTTGCCTTGTTTCCCGATCAAGAAAAATATATATCACAAATCAAAGAAGCCAACTTCTGTAAAAAGCGAACTAAGATGAGTTTTATGTCATTCTTAAAATTTGTGGTAAAAGTTAGATAGTAACATTGCCTTTCAGATCTAATACGTAGATTTGATAAAAAATGTACAGAAAAACTATTTTACTAATGATGACTGCGGTTTTTTCTTTATAAACTGAGAAATATTGTTCATATTTTAGTACATGTAGAGCTGGAAATGGTACATTACGGTAGTTCAAAATAGTCCAACGAACTTTCATCTAGTCTAGTTCTCGCACACTGCTTCAAAGGGAGTCTTCGGGCTCAAATTCTATCTTATGTTTTATGACATTTTCTAAGGTAGTACTTGCTGAAATCTAGTGGCCTAATCGCTCAAATCTGAAACAGCTTTCAAAATAATGGTTAATCCTATTATTATTAGAAATTAATTATATTACAATGTAATCACTATAAATGTAAACAAATTGAAAATAATAAACGATATTTACATACAGCAGTTGATTACGTTTGACAGACTCTTTAAAATAATATTTCACAACTTTAGAGACCAAGATGCCATTTTTCGCTATTTTAAAGGTCAGTGGGTCGTAGCCCTGAGGGATTTTCGAAATAAGAAGAGGCCTATATTCATCTAAGATACCGTAAGAATGCCCATGTAAAATTTCAGCACAACCATCTGAATAGTTTATGCGTGAAACTGTTGTGGTTTTGAGCAGAAGAAGAATTAAGGTAAAATCAATCAATTAGGGATATACAGAGAATCCTGACACCGTGAGGACGCCTTTCGTCTGACTCGAAGAACCTCACTTCAAGGTCTTCTTAGAATCTGAGCACAGAGAGTGAATCTTGACCTTGAAAGTGAAACGTCAATGACGGACATGATTTATGCAGAATGGAAGTTAGCTTCGATCGCTTGGCCGCAGTTGTGGCTCCTACAGAAGATGGGTTACTATTGTGCAAGATTGGGAATATTCGATACCAACAACTCCATAACCACAAACTGTTGAATATTAATACTCGTATTGGAAATTTCCAGTACTGAAAAATGAAATTATTTTACTTATACATGTGGTTTTCATATATTGGTTAAAAAGGCAATAATTATAATAAATACTTTGATATTTTAGAATATATTAAACTAACATTTGAAACTCAATACTACCAAACCGTTAAAATGCATCGAAACATTCGATATCGTAAGAGTGAAAAGGAATATAAAATTAATTCCAAAAAAGAAAATAACTTAAGTTAGAAGGATGACAGATATTTCATGTTAAATAATTACTACATTTTTGAAGCTCTTGTCTTATTGGAAATTATATATCAATTTAAACAAACTCTCCAATAATATAAGTTTTTATTTTTGTGAGGCTTTTTGAGGAAGGAACATAGGGCATGTTTGAAATACCAACAAGAAAACAGATCAGCCATGGCAAAACATGCACTTCAAACTGGACACTCTTTTTCAAATGCAAAATTATTAAAAGAAGTACAAAATAAAAATTTCTCGATGCATATGAAACAATTTTTATAAAGAAGAACAAAAATAATCTAGTAAACAACGAACCTGGGCCTTTTAAAAATTCACCGTTACTTTATTTGATCTAACTAAATATCAACTTTATTTTATATATATATATATATATATATATATATATATATAACATACCGTCCTGTCATACAATATTATCTCTTTGTATTTTTAATGACATATGTTTTTATTTAGTACAAAATTGTTTGTTATTATTACTTTTATTCAGTTGTGTGGGTCCGAAGATGTTCTCGTTGAGTACGAAAGGCCTCACAAAAATAAAAACTTATATTATTGGAGAGTTTGTTTAAATTAATATAAATGATTACTATTCTAATAACTTAGACAGGCTTACATTAATCATTGTTCTATGGCTGTTAATTATAGTTGCTTGTCCAGTAAATCAATTATAATACAATCGATTAATTTACCTTCTATAATTTCAGGACCACCTCCCTATGAAATTCCACATAACCTCCATATATTACATAATGGTGATCACAGCTCCAGGTTTACAGTTATAATGCTTTCACGTTTACGTTATCAACTGGAAATCGCCATTCGTACGTTACTTTATGGTTGAATATTACTGGGAAAATATTATATATATATATATATATATATATATATATATATATATATATATATATATATATATATCTAAAGAAAACAGCTAAAGAATTTTACATAAATACAAAAGTTGGACAATAGATTTATAAAAAAATTACAATAAAAGTCACAATGTGTGCTTATTTATCGTACAATAAGTGTGTATTATTTAAACAAATCGTCTATAAAGCCTTTAAGTTTGTAGAGATTTGTAAGTGCCGATAGTAGAGTAAAAGAGAACACAGTGGGCCACAATTAGTTCGCAAAGCGAGCAAGAGTGTCCTCTAATCTTTTTACACTACCAACAACTAAAAACAACAAAGATCAGCAAAATCCGAATTTCCAGTAAATTTTGTAACGATTACAAAAGGGGTATTGTCGTGATAACATTTAAATAAAGGATACTTCAGGCTGTTAATGTTATCCTTTTTGCCTATTATAATAAATGCTCAAACCTGTTAACCAGTTACGTTGATTATGACGATTATTTCCACGCTTAAAACAGTTTTGAACCATTTTTAGTCAAACAGATACAACGAATCCCGCAGTCATTGAGAGAAGGAAGATTTGTGAAATCGAGAAATACGTAGTAAGCGTTTGTAGGTGGTGAGTGGACAGCTACACACTAGTAAACTATGACGCGACGCAGCGCAAGTGGCGGAAGTGGGAATATGAGGCCAGCAGCTGACATTGGCATTAATACCTCGCTTAGAATCCTGCAATCGAGTGAAAGTACACCTGTGCGTGTGTTGTGTGGCAGTCGTCCCCGAGCGCGTCACAATACTGGTTTTTATCAGTAAGAGCAACGATTTTAGTCGTGCTTTTTGTTAGAACGTACAACTGTTGTCCTCGGTTAACTCTTCATTGTGTTCAATGAATTTTTATTTTAATAAGTGTTTGTATCTTAATGCTTGAAACAGTTGGAGGGATTGAAATTTCGTGAGAGCTAGTTGGAAAGCTATTTGCTAACTTCAAGTCAAATTATAAAGATCATTGAACTTGGGCTGATTATAGTCATTGAGGCTGGGCTGGGTCTGACTCGGAAGTATAGTGTTGAGGCCAGCATTATCGCTCCAGCCGTGCACAATATTTGGTGTATGATTTACTCGTCCTGCACGTACAAGAACTTTTACACTCAAGACGAACGCATGAATTTCAGTAGGTTGTACAATTTGTCAAATAGAGCAGTAGGATCTAGAAGGAGTCAAATAGAAAGGTCAATTATCTCACGTTGAGTCAATTAAAGCGATAATGTTGATAACAGTGACTTTCCATATTCCTTTTTTATACTTATTTCACCTTTCGTTCCATCTATGTTGCTGAAAATGTGCAACAAGTGAATACATTCGTCTTTAGTTAACTGGAGGTAGCGACTTGATTGTATCATCCTGGATATTTTTTGAATATATTTTAGAATATCTATGTCATCGATGTATATTAAGTATCTATCTTTCGTATGATGTGAGGCGTAGCATACAACTCTGATCCCGCCGATCAATTTTCTATTACTATCGTTATACTTTACTAGATTGCCCGCGTATTAAAACATATCCGTTAGCAAGAATAATGACGCCGTAGTATTCGTATTCAAATGGGTTGTTACAATGATATCGATTGCAGAAATACTGGGGACCAACAATATTGTAATACATAATTGATATACCTCCTCCATCAGAATATTTTAGACAGTTCCATGTTGTATTCAGTTGTTCAATATTCTCTGATGAGTTGTACATCACAAATTATGATAAATTATAATGATATTGTACTGTATTTATCAAGCTATGATCAGTTATATACTGTAGAGAAATAGGCTCACTAAGTTACCTCACGTGATAAAATATTTTTTGTATAAATTATTGATTGTTACAAAAAGTTTTTAAAATATGTTTTATTCTATATAAATAACCATAATTGTATCAACTAACAATGCAACTGTCTTCACTTAGTTTATCTCAGATTTTTTATGACTCTATGCTAACTTTCTATTAAGGAGTTAGTCTGTAACAAATTACACAAACAATTTTGTATTCATATTTAGAACGCCTTCTATCAGATAATAGTGATACTAATAATTTATTTTAAAATTATTACCATTTACTTTATACGTTAAAAATAGTACCAAACATTATAATATTTATTTACATGTGTATTTTCTACAATCTTTTTGAATAAAAGCTTGGAAATAGATTTGGGCTATTAAACTTTTCAACTGGCAGATCTATGGTTAACAAAACAGGAACTGATATAACAGTAGTGAGTACTGTAGGATCCACAGCACCGAGGTTCAAATTGCATTTGAAATTGGATACGCCTTAATGTCCTTATCTATAAGTAGCACTTGCCTCTTACAAGCGACTGATCTTATATAAGACAAATATACACAAGAAACACGTTTACATTATAAGTTATTTTATGTATCATTAACTGCAATCCATCAGGAAACTCCTGGTTGAAGGAAGGAGTGGGAGGTTAAGTGTAGCCTTGTACTTGCTACCCACTGTTTCAAGTGTCTCACTCATAGCCCAATGAGAGGCGATCGTGGAGTTACGTGGAGACACATATGAATTCCGGTTTTCAATTGATTGATAGCTCGCTGTAAATGCCGCATATCGTTCCCCACCACCCGGAAGTGCTCAGGACAAATATACACGGTTCGTGCCATCCGGTTTTTGAGTAGGCCAATAGTATCACAGCCTAACCTAAAATCTCTCAAACCCCAATAATCTGATTCTCAAATGAAAATCGTTCTAAATAAGAAGAAAACGTTACTAGCAAAGTACTTTTTAAACACTCTTCATTGTTTTATCACTATCTTAATAATTAATTGATACCTGCCGGTTGTGGACTCGAGAGGTCCGCCCTTCTTAACTCGTGTTGTCCGTACGTTTGTGCGATAACTCTTGTTAGAAAGCTTCTGTAGACTTGAAAATTGGTACACATGTCCCTCTCGGTCCAAGCAAGAACTCTGTTGATTTTTGGACCGAAAGTAAAAGGCAGCAAAGTTGAAATTATATTTTGAAATTTACACTAGCCCTAACCATAATGGCAACCAAACAACCGAGAATAGATAAATTAGTAATTATAGCGTACAGCGAAGGGCATATAACATTTTCAATAAGTTACTAAAACATGAATGTATTATAATTATTTGGTTGAACTGGTTGATTTCATAAAAAGCTTTTGAACATTTTAAGTTTTAAAATAGACTACGAAGAGTAAAACAATTTCTACTTTTACTTTTGCTCATTCTTTTACGTCCTTCGAAACTGTATGTATTAAAATTATGTTGTCATTTATATAATATTCATTGTTATTGCATAAGCATAATATTTATTGTAATTTTTGCATACTTATTTTATCGATAGTACTTATTATAATTACACAATCTTAATTATTATTATTATTATTATTGTAATTTCACGTGCTCTAAGAAGCTGAGATGGACCCGTAGTAGCGGATATGGATCCTAAGTAGACAATACTGTCCCTAAGTTACCGAGATGAATCCTATAAGTGAGATACACTCCAAACAGAGGTCCAACTTTCAAGAATACCGAGGTATGAGACAAAGAAATTTTGGGCCAAATGATGATTCACGATGCCAAGGCAATATTAGTAGCGTCAATATTGCTTTATGAGATACAACCGACCTCAAGGACCTGTTATCGCTATAATTACCGGCCTAGAAGCCATACAACTAGCGCAGACACCCGGGGTGGTGTGAGTAACAACAGGTTGTCGTCTATACTATAGACCCTTTTTGGTTTACGGAATCCCTCGTTAAAGAGAAACAATTGCTCTTCTGCCATCAGCAGCATGGCGCTTAATGGTGCGTTCTGTGCCCACTTAGTATTGCGTGAGCAGCTGTCTCAGATAAATGTACGGCAGTGGACATCTAAATAACGTCTTTCCCTTGTAAGTTCGTATTGATATGAGTAATTTTATTCGTATGTCAACAAAATGAACATAATTCCCTCAGAATACCAAGGGAAGCAGGGTCTTCCCAGACTGTAGGGATGTTGACATATGGACTCCCATGGAGTTCCATTGTACTATGAAGTGGTCTGCCCACCACTTCTCACAGGCACTTTGTAAATAATTGTATCGTAGTTCTCCACCGCTCTGTGTCAAGCGATTATATTCTCAATCTTTTAGGAGCGAGAAACTGCATCGACAGAATAATTATTTATACAATGCCAGTAGTCAAACCAGGAGTGACGAAAGCCATACAGAGGGAAAGCCTAGTCGACCTTCGCACATTCTTAACTCTTCCTCTTATTGACGGACACAGGATCTTTTTGAGAGAGACCAAAATCCTCCACCCATATTTCACGATTATGTAGAGGATTATGGTCTCTTCTTCTTTTTTTAATTCTATAAAAAAGACATACAACTTAGATTAGGATATAACAAACATTTGGTTAAACGAGTTACAGTAATTCTAAGTTTCGTATAGCTTTATATATCACAGCATCCTTACTTCACCGTCGTTGGCGTTATACAGTATTATAGCAACAATATTATTTGTGCAACACAATGTTGCTCATATTCCCGACTTTTGAGCGTTGTAACTTGGTGTAAGTGTTTTTCTCCAAGAAACATCCCAAGACGTGACTTCTGAAATTCAGATAATGACCCTAACTGAAACTAAAATCCAAGAAGGCAATGGGCAGATTCAAGTAATTTTATTACCAGATTTATAATATAATATAAAATCAACGTTTTTGTAGTAACAAGATGTTATGATCGAACAGGTAAAATGTATTACATCTACTTTGATACAAATATTACGACGCACTTACGGTTTACGGTCCATAACCGCATTCATCGCATTCATGTTTACCGATCATAATTATCCCATGTTATGCTTAGGTGGAAGTGAATAATAAAAATTGTATAAATAAGCATATTTTAACATTGGAAAACATACGTAATTTGAATAAATAATACATAAATCGGTAAAAGAATACTTTTTAATTATTTGTTCTAAAACTTAAGGAGCACAGAGACTGGCCTTCTTCTCATTCATGTATATGCCATTATTTCGTAAGACAATAATTTCGTAATCTCATACCTCGTTGACGTGATCATGTAGATTGTAGAAGGAAGGTCCGGTTCTTGAATCAGAATGAATTAATAAGGCATGCACAAGCAGGTATGAATAATAATGAGGTTAGTCTATGCCTTGCAGGGAAGTTTAAATACAAAATTAATCAAAAAGAAATATTACAACAACGCAAGCTGAGTTTATATTTAGTATCCGACAGAATTTATTTCATGAATGGTAAAAGGTGCGAATTTACTTTCAATCTTTGGTTATTGGATACAACACTTTTGATCTCATATATAGGAAAAAGCGGATTGTAATACATCAATGATTGAAATAAACCAGACAACCTGAAATATTGTGAACATTATTATTATATTAATATATTTTATTACTAGATAATTTTCTTGCAATTTCCACAACAAAGAGTCTCTATAGATATGCTGTAGAAATCCCCAAAAATCTACATCCTTCAATAATCATCAACTACACTGCATTAAATATTTCCAAAAATACGAGAGTTTGTAAAAGTACCAGAGTTACATTAAAGTAGAATTCGAAGTCTTTGGGAAACATGGGCATAATTTTAAGATTACTGTAAATTTGTAATTGTAAAAGTTGAATATGGCCTTCAACCAATATTCTATATTATTGTGAAATATAGTATTATATCAAATATTTCTACCATTCACTTGGTAATGCCTGTTGCAGTAATCTTTCTGAACAGAAATTGTCTTAAAACACTTTATTATTTACATGTAATTGGTTATATTAATATGTCTGTATAACAATAACGTATTCTTTTTACTTTTTTATTTAACCCATGTAAATAAAAAATTACTTCTACTGTTACATGATATTTTATTTTTGTCGATTTTTCAATTCTTTAACGAAACTCACACTTTAACGAAAATGACACTTCCGGATTTATGTTTGACACGTCATACTCCGTAAGTTAGAAATTTAGTACTTTTACGACTTTTAAGTTTCAAGTTCTTCTTAAATGGGCTCCAAACGAATCCAAATATTGTTTAATACAGAGTTCAAAAAATTCCATCTGTGTAGTATAAGATTGAAAAAGAAACACAAACCTTTCTGCCAGAGAGTATATCTTTATTACTTTATTCTTTGAGAGGATTGAAAAACCGTCTGCCATACTTTGCTTTTGTTCCAATATGGGATGTGTGCTCAAAATAAGTTCCATCATGTATTATTTGTATGTGTGACTAAAAAATATCAGAATATGTCAAAATAATTGAAAAATAACATATTTAAAACTCATTTGTTTTCAAATTAAAATTTTTACAGAACAAGGTAATTTTAAATAGGCTACAATAATTAATTTTAACCGCCCAATAAAGCCAAGACATTACTAGTAATACAGTAGTTTAGTCTCCTACACTGACTCGAACACAGTGTGAAGTGAACAATCTTCAACTGAGTACTCTGTAACACAGTAACAGCTGAAATCTGCTGTACTCGTATATCTGTGTCTGAGGAGACGAAACAACGTCGAAACATCTTCGTTAGGCGGAGTATCTATCTACTCCTTTGCTATTACAAGGTTTGCCAAGGAGGTCTCATCGGGAGTTTACAAAAAAATGTTTAACAGCTTTCATACATTTCTTAAAACTAGTCACCGCCGTCAGAGAGGCGGTATAATATAACTTACAATATTATGTGTTAATTTGTTTCTTCTCCCACCATCTTACGTTCCTTTGTACTCTTAACTTCGGGCAAGGTATTATGGCCCTAACCGCTAATTATGTAACTGGCGAGAAATTATGTGTTAGAATGATTTTGATTTCTAGATGTATTTTAATTAATAACCATGAAATATTATACTTTTTTATTAATTAAAAAATTATTGCAGTTAACATTTTAGAAAAAGTGTAAGTTGTGTTTATTACCAGAAAATATACATATCAATATGAACATTATGTTCCATCTAATTGAACAAGAGTACTCAATTTGGCTTTGAAATGATATTTAATAAGCCCACGTTTATACAGAGTGTTTCAGAAACAAATATATATAATATGAGATTAAACATATTACTGAAATGCTCTATATTTAAAAATCTTTGCATCACTTGATACGTATTAAAACTCAAACATATAAACAAATGTTTTATAGTTTAACGAGGTTTAGAATAGAATAAAAAAGGTATCGGTTATCTGAAAACATTCATTTCGAAAATCACTGAAATAAATAAGTTTGCTCTTGAATAAGAAATAATTACTTGAAATGAGAAGTTTTAAAAGCTATACAGGCTTTGTAATATTTGACATGTTTAAGCCTGTATAAGTTATAAGTAGCTTGCTTCATATCCGTTCTTCACTTTGCATAGTAGAATACCATTCATTCCGCCCTCCTAGAGGAAATATTCTTTTTTAGTACAATCGACAAAAACTGTTTGCCGTATAGCTGTTAGCTGTTTGTAGTATTATTCCAGTGTCTATGAGTACAGGGAGAATAAGGTTTAAAAAGTATTGACTTCTCTTTATCATACTAAAAAATAAAACACCTGTTGAAGAAGAGAAAGTTTTCACAGGATAATTTCAATGAACGCCAAGAATACGATTAACTTTAGCGTGAGATGTTGCAGATAAGATACTAGTCGGACATAGTACGTTATAAAAAGAACAATGTCTCATTTATACCAGTACCAGTGTTATATTTTCATGGTATAACGCCTTCACACCTCCATATCTTAATACGTAATTGCATCCTTTGTGAACAAAACAAGATTTGTCTTCTTTCTTTTACTTAATTCTTTACGCCCTTTGCCTAAGCTATTTTGCCATTTCATATTTTATGGAATTATTTATAACAAATATATTTTCTAACGCTTATGTGTGGTTTTGAATGTTTCATAAGTAAAAACAAAAAAAAGCGCTAGAGAGCGGTGCAAATTGAGAGGCCACGCCGAGAGATAATTCTGTAAACAAAACACAATTGAGACTATTAATTTTGTTTGTTATGGAAGACTAAGTGCCCGAAGCGAAAACAAAATCTGGATGACCTCGAGGCCTGTACTCCGTAATCAGCTGCGGTATGAGGTCTCTAATCGATAGCCGATCTGACTGAGGTTTTCCGTGGTCTACTTAAATTTGAGTGGTTTTTAACAAAATAAAAACAAGGGTTATAAATTGCCTCGTTAGCCAAGTAACGAACCTGGAGGAGACGACCCTGACGTGTAACGCGTGGAGTTCACAAAAAGAAGAAACTTGATAAAAAAGACTAGTGAAAACCAGTAACTATAAAAACAATTTAGGGTCAAAAGTGACAGTAAGGACCTACCTGGCATTCTCAAAGGAGGATTTAAATAACGATGGTGGTAAAACAGTATATCATACAGATAAACAATTTGTGTAGGTAACTTTTTAGAAACGATTCTACTGAGCTTCTATATTTTCCAGTACTTAATACGGATATGTACTTGTTTATAAGTTTGCATCTGCGTTTAGTTATCCATTGATTGTCAGGTCATACGCTCAGCCATCCACCACAACGCCAGAACGAGAATAACTTGTTATAGCTCCTGTAGCTGCCTAAATAATAAAATTGTTCGAAATGATATGCGATTGTTAGGTAATGGATTACTGATTAGAAATCGTGGACTAAAACTTTTGTATTTGGATGCAAACCAGCGATTTTGACATGATGATTGGCATTTCACGAAAATACACGGGAGTTAGACAAGCAGGATTCTCAAAAACAATTGCCACGTTTTAATCAGGATGTGCTAGAAGCTAGAGCATTACTTATAAATTATTATTATGTGGTGGATAATTATGAATAATGTATTAATGATTATCAGTTATTATCAAACTTAATTGTTGGTTTACTATAAAATTCAATATTTAAAAAATAAAAAAGTTACAAATAATAAGTTAGAATAAGTAATAATAAATAACACAATAATTATATATAATAAGTTATAAAAAAGTTACAAAAAAGAGACAAATTAAGCTGTGTTAAATGACCTATTTTAAGAGGGTTCCTTACTTAGGAATGTTTCTATATTTTATAGGAAGAGCAACGTTTTTTAAATATTAAACTAAAAAATAGAGGTTTTCTTTAGGAGAGCGAATGGTATGGTAAACATACGTATACTATGTAAAGAGAATGAGGGACTACTAACAGTCCTAATACCTTAGAAAACACTTTTAAGAACTTATATTGAAAAAAAAAAAACAAATGGTAAGTTGTGTTCCAGCAGAACATAAATGTATACTTTTATGAATATGACATGATTGGCTGTTACCTTATTCGGAATGACTTCACAGTTGGCTGATAATGATTGCCTACTGCCCGCTGCGCCGTCCGCCGCGCTGCACGGTGAGGGAATACCCAGGTTTCCCTGGCAGATACATTACAAATAAACGGTGAATCTACTCGAAATAAGATAGTTTTTTATGCCCACTATCCATAGCATGCATCCGATGATGAGATAAGTTGGTGTCTCCACCAAATTCTTATCACACATCAATTTAACATTGCATTAGCGTTTCTTCAATATTCAATGTTAGTTTTATGCTTATCTCTGTTTGTTTTGGTGTTGGGAGTTTTATCTGAATAGTTCCTTAAAATAACGTGTCGGACCTCTTTGGGTACTCTAAAATAGTAAATAAAATCTGATTTAAAAAAATTATAATACTTATTTCTATAATGTATTAAAACAACACTTCATAAAAAAGTCAAAACTTTAAATGTTTCTTTATATTAAATGAAAGTTATAGTTGGCTTCCCTGCGTGACCCGGTTTACACTTTTTATTACGCATACGAACGCCTTAAAAAATAAAAATAAAATACATAGCACCATAAAATATTCTATAAAACATTTTTATAAGCACGAAATTTAATAGGCGTGTTCTAAATGTTGATAGAACCAAAAACTTATTTTGAATAATTTGACAGAACTTTAGGTTTATTCAGAAATTATCTAAAGAGTAATACAATTTACAAAAATATTATTGTGTACGACTTTAGCTGAAAAGTGAATACATTCAATGATCAAGGTTGATAGATGTGATACCTTCGTTGTATCCTTACAAATTTAGTACTTTGATTTTAAAACTGGCTTAGATGGCAGCTCTTGCCATTATTTTTATAGGGAAATATTCTTTGAAACGAACTTAGATGAGTCCAGCGTGTGTTTTAATTTTCGGTTTCTCAAAATCCTCGATCATTACCACCTACGTACTCCACGGCATATCCGGCCAATAAAACTTCGGATTGTTAAAGGAACAACGGACGTTTCTTTAGCTGAAAAGAATACGAAAGGCAATGAAATAGCGAGTTTGAGGAGCAATTATTAATTATAAATGAAAAGAGTATTAAAATATATTTTTCACTTAGTTTCTCGATATTTGATAGCGACATTTTCAACTCATTATCTGAAACTATGCCCACCTAAAGATGTTGCATTTCTTTAAAATACAAGTAAAATAGATTAATTCAATGAGCCTTTGAATTTGGCTTATCTGTACTGTACTCTTGGAATAAATGCACTAAGGGCCTTCTACTAAGGACACGTTCATTGTCGACTCCTAATAAGAAAATGGCAGGTGTGGTCTGCAGATGATGACGTAGCAGTCCAGAAAAAGACAAAAATACAGAGACAATTCAGAGATGAAACGTGGTTGATTGTGGGTTGACTGAAGTTGGGGAACTCTTTCTAACGGGTGGTATTTCTGGAACTTTAATTTGTTTTCATAAATAACTGGCGTTAATGCAGAGTTAATTACCAGAGTCTAAACAGTTTTACTAAGAAATTAAAGTGGTTTTGACAAAACAACATCAAATTAAGAGCTGATACAGCAAAAATATTCGTGAGCTTTATATCAATAGTTCTACATGCACTCATTCATAAATGATAGATCTTTGAGCCTAAGGTGATTTCTGCTCTTTGCCTCGAAATGAGCAGCTTTCAGAAGAAGTTAGTCGTAAGAATAACAATTTCAAACATTATTGCAAAGGTTACTCCAGGAAGACTTTGTGGGAAACTTTAGAACAAGGATATTTCAAATATGGGTATTATTACATCAGATCGTTTAATAATCAGTTACTATATCGTTTAATAATCCTAGACGTCTTCCAAGAAATATACTCGTATATCGACAATACCTTAAGGAGATGTTTCAAATGGTTATTCCATAAGGTGTATCCATGGCTGACACAAAAACTGAGTAACAAAACAAGTTATCAGAGTTCGCAATTTGAATTGGATAACCAACATGTATGTAAATTACGCATGTTACAAATATTGTTAAATATCAACTATGATTATTCATTGCTTTAAAGGTGTTTATTCCTTTTCTATAACCATAGTAAAATAATTAAAATTTATAAAATAGTTAGAGAAATTGTTGTATATAAATTTATGCCGAGTTTAAGGGTTTTCCTCACTGTGCGCCGTTGTGAATAGGAGTCTTACCTTAGTTCTAAATATCCATGTTCTTGAACCTGAACTACATTAAGCAAAATCATATTAATTTTATTTTAAAACTTATTAGATCCTTTTTCCTATATCTCACCAAGGAGATAATGTGGTATTTTTACAAATTCACAGCTGTTCCATTGAATATTTGAGTTCAGAAACCCAACATCAAGTTATGTTTCAATTTATATATCATCAACACCATTCAATGTATGTATCAACCATGTTCAATCTTTAATTTGAATAAATCTTAGTTTAGCGTGAAGATAAATGGAATTAAAGCCATTCCATCTTCTGTCAACATTTTGTAGTGCCATTCAAGTTCAACATATTGTGTAGGGTCAAATTACACAGACCTAAAGATAGATCATGTTAAGTACAATCTCATATAATAAGATCATTGTGAGATCTCACATAATATTTTCGATATTAACAATTCTTATAGGTTTTAAAATTATACCAGTTTTCAAAATATAGGCAAATTAAACATATACGGTAAACATATTAGCGAAACAAGCATGCGGTAAGTTAACCCACAGACCATTTCTGCAACTTTCAGGAGTGTTTGTACTTCTTGGTGTTGATTGTACAAAATAAGTGACAATTTTGTTGTTCTTAGAAAGTATATTCGTTTTTGGCTTACTAATAAGAAAACTGAGAATAAAAAGTGGTTTTGAAATGTCGTTTGTTGTTTACATTCGTTCAGCTGAGTGAGTTTCAGCTTATTTTGCTCTTATGGATAACATAATTTTAGGATGTATGTTTTCTTAGTTTAAGTATACAATAGGACGATATTTTTTTAAGTAAAAACATATTAATCCAAAATTGTCTGAATCATGTTTAATTGCTCAGTTTAAAACCTATAATAATTCTTGTAACAAGTGGTTATTAAATGTGTTAATAAACGCCAAAGTTAAACTTAAAATAACATTCAATTAACTAGACTTGTGTTAACTAAAAAGTTAGTTAATTCAACAAATAGTAACAAATTCTATGTCGACAAAATATTCTTATTGTTGTCAAACAACTTGGATCACTATACAATAAGGATACTGAGTGTTAGACCTCGTACGTTTTTCTTATTTAGCAATAAATTGATTGTTTGGATAATTTCAATGAAAACAATGCCAAGGTTGAAACTAGTAACTTCGAACTTTGTTGTACGGTAATTTTTAACGTAATTTGTCATCGAGAAATTATGAAAGATAGATGACAGAGAATTTGTAAATTATAATGTCTATTAAAAACTCTCAAAGGGTTATTAGTAACATCCACAAATGAAAGTGTTACAGTTATCGAAAACTATTGGTCTCTGATTTTACAGTGAAGGTAACACTACTTTTAAAATATGAACAGAATGTATTATTGCTAAAACTGAGATATTTTCATTATAATTTCCTTGCAAAATCAGTTTTATTTACATAAATAATTTATGAAATAGAATAACGATGGAACCGAAACCCATTGGATAAGTTCACGATCAATTGTAGCTATAAAAATACTGTTGTTGTCGTTCAATTTATATATTCGATTAAATCGAGAATCTCTGATTCACAAGTAATATGCTCCAATCAATAATATTCACACATTCCTATTCACAAATTATATTTTTTAAAAAAACTATCACACAATACGGATCTAATCTAAAAACAGTGTGATTTCCTCCACTGAGATAGTCAAAATTGTCCAAAAATGAAACGTTTGACGCAACCGGCATTTCCACACAGAGTGACTCAAGACGTAGAGAAAGGAGGTGAATGGTTTACTCACGTTTGGCTGGGGAGAAAGAGAGCAGCGCTTTGAACGGCGAGATCCGAACTGAACTGAGAGCGAGCGAGTGTCCACGCCGACCAAAGAACCGCTGAGGTGCTTCGCGTCGCGGCCTGTGCGAGACTACGGAGCTGGGCTTCCGCGTCTGTCGGCCAGCCGTGGTGTCCTCCCCACACCCGGACAGGGCCGCCCGCGGTCGGCGCGCTCCATTTGGCGGCACATGGCCATTGCTACTTCCGTCAACTGATACGATATCGATAGGCGAGAAGATTCATTCCTAACCAATAGACTATGAGCGAATGTTCCGTTCAACAGTAACAAATTCCTCAACTCTGAAGGCAAAATTTGAAAATTAATGAATATTTTATTTTGAAAGACTATACAAAATTATCTGCTTTTGGCACTAGCAAGAACCGTTCTTGTGGGTATATTGTAATTTCGTATTTAATATTGTAATAACTTACAGACCAAAAATACCATTTCGAGTGTTTCCTCCATTCGGCATGTAAAAAATTCAAAACTTGTCAACCACTTTACACTATTTGTAATGATGAAAAATACAATTTTACGTTGTAATCGTAGAAAGGCTTTTGGGTCATATGTTAAAACCAGGATTGAGCATATTTTAATACTGGGAAGAATTTTAAATAAATAAATTAATAAGAACGTTAATTTTCGATGTAGAAAGTTATTTTGTTATCGACTTTGATGTTGCAAGCCTGACATTTTGGGTGCCCTCTGTGATTGATAATTTATGTGTTGTTCCAAGCAAGAAAATTTCCCAACTACATTTTACGAAGATTTCAAAAAGGTAATTTTGTACTTATTATTATCATACTTGATTGATTATCTATTTATAGCCTATACATAGATAATCAACGTACTTATTCCCCCATTGAGAAAAACGATTGTGCGTAATAATCTTGTAGGGTAACTATAACAGATTATATTAATTTTACAGAAAAAGAAATAGTTTTTGAATTAGTTTATAACGTTTTGTTTTAAAAACTTTCAGTATATTTAATTAAAAATGGTATTGGCGTAATAAAAACATCGTAAAAATAATGACGTTTTAACGCATTGACTAATGTGTGACGACTTGTGTCGCAGTGAAGGCATTAACAACATAATATACTATAGCTAGTCACGTATCATAGTTGAACACATTGACTGCGATGGACGCACACTGAACTCTCCCGGTATCCTTAAGTCGGCACACGACTTGTGTCGCAGTGAAGGCATTAACAACATAATATACTATATCTAGACACGTATCATAGTTGAACACATTGACTGCGATGGACGCACACTGAACTCTCCCGGTATCCTTAAGTCAGCATACGACTTGTGTCGCAGTGAAGGCATTAACAACATATACTATAGCTAGACACGTATCATAGTTGAACACATTGACTGCGATGGACGCACACTGAACTCTCCCGGTATCCTTAAGTCGGCACACGACTTGTGTCGCAGTGAAGGCATTAACAACATAATATACTATAGCTAGACACGTATCATAGTTGAACACATTAGCTGCGGGTGAACGCACACTGAACTCTCCCGGTATCCTTAAGTCAGCATACGACTTGTGTCGCAGTGAAGGCATTAACAACATATACTATAGCTAGACACGTATCATAGTTGAACACATTGACTGCGATGGACGCACACTGAACTCTCCCGGTATCCTTAAGTCAGCATACGACTTGTGTCGCAGTGAAGGCATTAACAACATATACTATAGCTAGACACGTATCATAGTTGAACACATTGACTGCGATGGACGCACACTGAACTCTCCCGGTATCCTTAAGTCAGCATACGACTTGTGTCGCAGTGAAGGTGTTAAAAATTGATTATTTAAGCGATGTAGTCCAAATGATAGCATGTATCTTAATTAGGATCAAACCTTTGTGTGAACTCCAAGCTGTTGAACAGAAAGAAAGTGAAGCAACTACAGACCTAAAACAGCACTGCCATAAGTAGACACGTGGAATGGCTTTGCTGTTTCAGTAACGCAGAAGATAATTCGACACCTGATACAACATACACCAGGAATGTCGGAGTGGAACGCAACTATTATGGTCACTGTTGTTGGGTAAACAATACATTTATTATTTAAACATTACTATCCTAACTAATAGATATTAATGAAACAAACATTTTAATCACAATTGATTAAGTCCAATGGAAATTGAATGATTAGTGACAAATGCAAAACTTACAAATTCGGAAAGTGGCATGTCCCAAAAAGAATATTATCAATAACAATAACAATAATAATAATAATTGAAAACTGGAGTATCTTTTATTTTCAAAAATATAATAGTAAAATAAGGACATGTTCATAAAGTCACACTAATATCTTCATAAACACAAAAAATCATTCATTCCATTTCCATAACTATTTCCCCATTGATTCATAGTTTCGATATCACTTTGGTGTATAATAGTCGGTGTTTCAATTAATGTGATACGAACTCTTTCCCATTGTATTTAAGATACTCGATAAAAAAAGACTCATATTGTCTTTCCCGTCTGAAGACAATGCAATCGTTGAAGACCATTGAAAATAAGGAGACACCAACACATCAATATGAATGAAAACCAAAAATCCACTACTTTGGCTTATTGGTTTCCATCTGAATAATTGTCCGAAGATTTTTAAAATTTAGATCGGGACGAAAAGTTGGTGGCTGGCAGTCAGGGTTACGTCCTCCACAGCCTGTAGCCGACAGTCAAGGTCCTTGGCTCCTGCAGGCGGCACGTGCAGCGAGTGGCATAGATATGGCCGGTTCCTCGCAGTATGACGACGGTCTCACTCCGGGTCAGGTGGTGGCAACTACACAATAACTTCAGTCATGCTAGATGTTATTGTTAATTACCCGCCGCACTCGATGTTAACCCGATTATATAACAGATATAAAAACAAAAGAACTACTGGTTAGTTACATACATCGGGTCTCTAAGCTAATTCTTGAGTATTCTAGAATCATAGCTTATAGGTAAGATCCTTATCTGCAGCCGGCCATCTGACTTTTCAGAAAACTGATGTTGTAATTTACATCTATAAATCATATTCTAGGCAAGTAATTTTAAGAGACTTTAACGACCGGATTGACTGTTACTTTTGAAAATCAATATTTTACTAGGTACTCGTAATAATGCACTTGTGAGGTAAATAAAGATACTGGAAGGAAGCGTAGACGTTTATATCTCATAAAGAAATACACGGTCAACGCATTCATATTTGCTTTACTATGTTATCCTTTCCAGTTGGTCTGTATTAGTTACTATAAAAAGTTGCTATTTTCGTCGTGCAGTGTAATACAGTATGTAGAAAATAGACAAATTCTTTATTAACATAACATCGAGAAATGCAATGGCGTCAATTTTATATAGGTTTTTCCTTTAGTGGATGTGTTCTTCATTCTTCCTCCAGTTCAGGAACTCATCAATGGAGTAAAATGGTCGGTCGATGAGCCAGTTGGTCAGGGCTGTCTTCAACTTCTTTACGTTCAGCATCTTTAGATCTTCTGGTAGGAGGTTAAAGAGTTTCCTCCCCATGTAGGATGGTTTCCTCTCATATGATGCAGTGTGATGTAGAGGGAGGTGAAAGTTTGATGCATGACGAGTGTTGTGTGTGTGTATATCAAGGCCTCGTTGAAGCTGTTCGATCGTTACATACAATATGACTTCTTTTATGTATAGGCCGATGATTGTTAACACATTTGTAGTTTTGAAGACTATTCTGCAGCTCTCCCTTGGGCCAAGGCCGGCCATAATCCTGATTGCTCTCTTCTGGAGAAGTAGAATTCGATTAAGGTTTCCTGCTGATGTGCCTCCCCAACCTGCAAGGCCATATCGTAAGTGAGACTCGAACAATGCATGGTAGGCAGTTTTTGTTGTGGCATCGTCACAGACGAGTTTTACTCTTTTCAAAATGTACAAGCAGGAGTTCAGTTTTTTGGAGAGTGCGTCAACATGATTGTTCCAGGATAGTGCATTGTCGATAGTCATTCCTAGGAATTTGGTCTGGCTTTCCATTGATACTTCTGGTAGTTCTGGGACTTCCTCCTGTCTTCTCCCAAAAGCTAATTGTTTGGCTTTTTCAGCGTTTACAACTAAGTCGTTTTCATGACAGTATTGATATGCCTTATTCAGTGCAATGTAAGAGTTGATGGCCACATTGTTTGGTGATGACTCGGAGACTAGAAGTGTCGTATCATCAGCGTACATTAGGGGAGTACAGTGCATTCCTAGATATTGTGGCATGTCATTTGTCAGGAGAATGAATAGGATTGGTCCCAATACCGACCCCTGAGGTACACCCCTTGTAATAGGTAAAGGGTCGGATCTTACTTCTTGGCGTATGTTTTTTTTGTGTGTCTTGAATCTAAACAACCTGACTTCTTCCTTCCAAATAACTCTTGAACCATGCGTAGGCTTGGCCTTTCACACCAAGCTGTTCAAGTTTGTTGAGGATCAGTTCGTGTCCCAAGCAATCAAAAGCTTTGCTGAAATCCAGCATAATTCCAGTAACCAGTTTTTTTTCTTCCAAGCTATCAATGATGAATTCCGCAAGTTTGATTATGGCAGATGTTGTGGATCTTCCCTTGATGAAGCCATGTTGGCTTTCTGTTAACAGGCTGTTATGTTATGTACATTGGCTTTAAACAACAATGTAGAAACTGTTTTAAAAAAAGTGACGAACCATTAATATACATTGACAGAAACGAAAATTAATCACAGTTGCTAAGGTAAGTTTGACGTAATTTAGAAGAATCTAGTATAATTTGTCAGGAGGTAAATTTAGCTTTAAGCTTTTGTAGTGAGAAGAGAATCTTCCTTTATCATCAGCTATCATTCCCTGAAGCTTATCTTCAGTTTCTTCACTTGTTTTCTTCATCATCCCCAGCTAGTTATGTGTGGAGAGAAGAGAGTATTAATTTCAAAATGGACATATTAAATACAATTATCTATCAAACCAACCACATGGTGCACTTGAATAAAAGGAAAACATAAAAATATTGTGTGACTACGTGTTGCCACATAACTAACAGAACTAATCTTATGTTAGTTCACAGTTTATAATTATTTGATGAAAGTATTTTAATAACTATCCCAATAATAACGAGTAGATTATTTATCTTCTTCAATCCTTACTGGTGTGTACTACTAGTTCACAAATATACTGTTAGAAACACAAGATCATAAGTACAGTAAAAGACTTTGTGTAGTTAATTTGTAGGTTGAGGCTTTTGATTCTCCAGGGATGACGACGAACTACTTAAGATTTTGAGAAAAATTGTTCTGATTGAAAGCAGATAAGTTGTAAATCTGACACATCTTCAACAAACAAGTGAAGGACACAAATGGGGAAGTTACTAGTTATATTCGTCATGTGTATATTTGAATACATGTAATATAGCTCTAAAATCTTCAGTTTTCAAACTGGGAAAAATTGTTCTATACCCGACATTACTGACATTAGCCTTATCCTTACTTCACAACTTGGAACGTCCACAGTAATGTCATGTTTAGATTGATATTCCGATTCACAGGTCAATTTGTCGTACTTTTATGATCGCGTATGTAATCGTTAATGTCTTGAGCTATAATTGAAATAAAAGAATGTACTGACTGCTCTATATTGTTAGTAAACCGTAGAGACGAAAACTAAACGAAGAATGTGCACTTTAGAAATTGTGTGTAGCCTTAACCCACTACTACGAAATTATATAAACAACCTATTTTATTTTTATAGCAATCTATTTATGGCAATGAAAGAAGGTACTGTTACAATATTATTCAATATAGCTTCATTGCTCCATGTGACTCAATTATCAATTATAGAGTCAAAGTAACCAGTTGCGAGGCATTAAACAACTAAATATATGAATAAATATACTAAAGTATTGTCTACAAGAGAATTAAATTAGCAAAAATAAAACTTAAGTAAGAAATGAACTACTAAATTATTATAAGCACAATTTATGAAACTTTAAGTTAGAATGAGTTATTAAGTAAATTGCTTTATCTTCATGCGACTGAAAAATACAAGTGCTGGCCAAACCAAGGGATCCTTACTCTGATACTGCAGAGATAGGGACTTCAGCGATCTCGGTATAATCCTGATCCTGCCATATTCTGGTATAATCCCAACGAAGCTAGGGGCAAGGATATGGTTTAATGTTTGCCCAAGCTGTTGACACACCTAAGAGAGAGGAGATGTTTCAAGGGAATGATATTAAAACCCAAATTATAAAGCTCACTTCTGGATTATTTTTTATTGACTGTTTTTTCACGTCCAATGTTTTGAAATTTTAAAGAAACCCAATGTTGTTGAAAGATGTATTTTCTTGTTTTTCCTTAGGGACACTGAGCGATTTGGCGTGACCTTTGCAGAAACACACTACTGGAAGGTGAAATGTAGAACCATAGTTCTAGACTATTAAATAGGTATCAAAATCATCAGAAATGTTTATATGTTTTTTTAAGCATCACATTATTTCTAAATAACTTATTTGAAGAGAAAAAAATAGATACAAATGTTTTTTATTACTCATTCAGGAATTGTAGGCATTTAATGTAGTAACTTTGGGCATTTTCACAACGAGGCAGAGCTGCTATAGAAACAGCTATGATTATGAATTTTACACATTTTGGAAATTTAAATGACTATAAAAAACTTGTCACGATTGCAAATATCATCCTAATAATATTATAAGTGCGAAAGTGCCTTTGTTTGTTTTGCTTTCCGCGTGAACTATTCCTCCGATTTTACTAAAATTCTACATGGACATTCTTACAGTCTCTGCTATGAATATAGGCCTATTCTTATTTCGAAAATCCCTCCGGGCTACGCACTACTGGTCTCTAAAGTATCAAAAGTTTAATTGAAAGATTCTGTAAAATGTAATCAACTGATCTGACATGGTTTTATGACAGAACAACCATGTGTGTAATTAATTAAACCACAATTTTCAGTTTGTTTTAATTTATAGTGTGAAAGCGTACATTAAGCTCTAGTATAGTAATAACAGTTCTTATTTCAACCTTTGCTGCAACCGTTTTTGAGCACAGAGTAATAATTCGTCCAGGTAAGAAACATTTAGTAAACATTTACTTATAAGAGTACATTTTTATCAAATATTAAGTATTAGATATACATAGTTACTATCTAACTTTTAGTATAAATTTAAAGAGTTTTATGAAACCCCTTTTAGTTGTCTTTTGGGAGATACATCTGTAGGCTTCTCAGATCTGTGTATTTATATTTTTTGTTTTTATCAAGAAATAAAGTCAATTCAGTTATGCAACAAAAATACTTAGTACGGAGTAAATTAAAATTACCATAAATATACACTGTTCGATATAATCACTTGGTCTTGGCAACATTCCAAGGTTAACATTAGCATCGGCAATATAATTCACATGAACTAGAAATGCAAAGCCATACATGTGTAAAGCGAATACATGCGCAAAGCCTACACAATTAGGTGTGAATCCGCGGACAACTGCTAGTTAAAAATAAATGTGAATTTCCGTTACCTTTGTCTTCCATAAAATAATGTAAATTGACTTAAAACGGCGGTGTGAGCTCAGCAATAACAATTTACTAACATACAGTAAGTAATGGCAATGGCAACACTATTTAATATTACAATTAAATAATAAATTCAACTAAAGATAAAACACACTTCTAGTAATTTTACTGAAAATAATTAAGACTTCAATATACCTACCTGTCAATATAGTTAAGGTGTACAAATGAATGGCATGACTATTTAACACGCCCGCCGTAGCGCTAAGTACAATAATTAGTATCGCGAGTACAATGAGTACAAACAATAATCTGGCTAGTAATGTGCCAAAACGAGTTGTGTACTGTTACTTGTATCACTTTGTATATGTTACTGTTTTAATTAGTCTCATAGGGAACCAAAATAAATAGACTAGACAAGCGTATCGTTAAATGTAGAGAATTAAATAACAATGAGATAAATGGACAGAATTGGTGAAGTACGTGGTACACTTTGTGGGTATGAACTTTCCTACGTTTTCCTAAAAAGTATACAAGGGAGAGAGGTTTAAGCGTTATACAAAGCTAACTCACCTAAGGTGTCAGCACGACACAAGAATTGGCGCATATCTTCACGAAAGGATTGCCACAGGGTCTTCACACTGTATGGACACTTGGTGAGAGTTTATAATTTGAATAATACAGACACAAGTAGCAAACTTAAAGAGTCACTAGGCAACTTGTAAAGACACACAAATTTAAATATTAAAACGCGAGACAAGGGGGCAGAACTCGAGAGAGTACAATGTGCTCGGCCCAAGCGAGCGACGTCACGCGCGAGCCAGTCTCTAGAGATACTCAGGACGAAGTGATCGAGAAGGGACGCCACGCTGACGCCTATTCAGCCTGTATGATCTTTTGCTCCGATCAATTAGAGACAAGACGAGCGATCACCTGATCATACAGCTATAATCTGTCTGTATGTAGCTAGTTGAGAGTGAGCTGCTCTATTGTAGCTTACTGACCATTATTTATAAAACTACACAATAAAGAAATATTTATCTTAAGAGTAAATAATATTTTTTTGTTATAACGGAGTATATATTAACAAGCTACAAAAAATTAAAAACAAGAAATCATAGAAAAATCCTAGGATAAGATAGTGATAATTACTGATGCATTATCAATTTCATCAAGCCATTTTTTATTTATAAGAAACTGTTGAAAAAACTTTGTTTTGATTTCAACAGGTAAAAATTAGAACATTTAGGGTCTAAAAATTAAAAATTTCTAAAAAATAATGATGTATTCACTTTCATTCTTACGTTTGCCTTACAGCGAGTATCGTGCTGGTATTATACATTTTTATTTCCTCCATTACCGCTTATCTCATGTGTATCACAAGTCTTTCTTTGTATCCACAAAAAATAAAATGTTCCTACTGACTTTCTAATTTTGCGTGTAATTTATTACGTGGATACCCCAATTAGTTTTAAAATCTAAATAAATGCCAAAGTACTCGATTTCCTTCACTTGTTCAGTAGCCTTGCTTTTTTATTCATTATTCATCCCACTATAATTATTGTAATAAAAGCTCTAAAGAGTTTGAGGCTACATAGAATCACAACTTTGGTTTAGATGGAAGAATCACAACCTTTGCGATTAATATTCTTCTTCGTACAGCATCATTGTTGCACAATAACATGGATGAGGTCAAGGACAAAGTTGCCATCACACCCAGAGTAACCTGACGCTTACTCACTGACTGACTGTTCTTCTAAATAATGATCATCTTGAAAACAGCTGATTAATCTAGCGGCCATCACTGAAGCGACGGTCATCTGATTGATGATAGTCATGGCGGACAGATTAGTTTTGTTGTTGGAGTTATCATCGGGAAAACACGGGCATCTAGGCAAACGAGGGATGTCATTATGGCGACTAGATAGAGCACTGTTGTTATGTCTTATGGCAAAATTTGTGTGATTTTGTGTGTTCTAGTATGACACGGAAAATTACAGATTTAAAACTGAAATCCAAATTTTGGGCAGAAATTAATAAATGCTACCTACGTTGCATGCACAATTGCAACTATGTAGCTCATTTCTTTGTCGAGAATTCCTATGGACATATGAATGACACTGAACAGACATTTTTTAGTTTCATTAACAATTACAAAACTTTTTTATAAATTTATAATTTTTTTATTATTATGCATTATGCATCTGCGACATACAAAACTGGTTTTGTATCAAATTAGAACAAAACTACAAAGTCCTGAAGTACGAAGCACATATACTAGTTTGAAATTCAAATGCGATTTCTAAGAGATCTATTTGAGTTAAAGTATTCATCAGGATTATAACTGTAATTATAATTGAGTTATACATTTTTACAATAAGAAAATAGAATTAATTAGTGGAGTTAAATTCAAGTTAAGTGACAATGAATGATTTGAGAAGAAAGGAGAAATCGGCCATCTTACAGTATTAAAATTCAACCTAAAACACAACATTCCGAGAATAATCCTGCTGTCCTCAGTTTTTAAGTGTGCATGACAAGTAACGATTAAAGAAAGATGGCATTGAACACGCCATTTGCAGTTGCTAGCAAAAACGTTTAAAAGTATATGATCCTGTGACTCTTTTTTAGACTGAACAAAGAAAATAGTACACATCTGTCGACACCATTGAGGTTTCTTAAAATTTCAAAACAGCTGACACAATTCAACCCGCAACATGTGTGTGGGAATAGAGTATTACTCAGTTCCACAAGGAATGTGAGTAACAGAGGGCATATTAGGGCAATGTTATAATTACTAACTCGGAGAACACATCAACTGGAGAATTTGTGGTTTTACTGCGAGAGGACTACCGGGTTCATGACTGTAACTAGACGTCTAAGGGCCCCTGGTCACGTGATTTTCCCTCTCACGATTAAAAATGTTCCAGATTATAATCAATCATATTGTTTCACGTGATGTTCAAACCAACAACAAATTCGGTGAAATTTTCCAATGAACAGGCGTCTAATTCTTTTTAAGTGGTAAAAGTATGAAATTTGGCAGTTCCAAATCCGGGAACTGTACTACAGGAAACGTCGAGTTGGCCTTATTTGCCTTTACCAAATTTACTAACTTTATTACACTTACTAAAAAAATTAGATGTAAAATTAGTCAGAAGATCAAATATTATTCTTTGCTATTTTCTATTATTTGATAAAAGAAAAGTCACAATTATCCAATAATTTTATTTCTGTCACACGAGGCTTTTCGACATCAAAGATCCCATCGTCAGGTGTGAATAAACAATTTGAAATAATATAAATATTTTACATTTTTAAACAATTATCAGCTGAGTTTCAACAAGAATTGTTGAATGAAACAAATCACACCTTTAAAAACTTCACATTATTAAAGCAAGTCCATAAACATGAAGAACATTAGACATAAAAAACATAAATATAAAATATTAAACAATGATTTTGGACCAATTCAAAATTCACCCTTCCTTTAAAAAATAAGTAAATTCTTTTTGACCCAAACTCTTATACAAATATTAATATATATTTATTTTACTTTTAATTTAACAAATTATTGGATAATTGTGACTTTTCTTTTATCAAATAATAGAAAATAGTGTTTTCCAATAAGAAGAGCTCCTCCTTCAATGAAATTATTCTTTGCATTACAGTGATCGCATGAATACCTTATTTACTCTCTTAGTCACTTAGCCTATACAATATATCAATAAACAAATATATATATGCTTAAAATATTGACAGGAATACATTATATTCCTGTAAATATTTTAAGCTTTTTTCTTATTTGTGTAATTCTAATATTAATGTATCTCGAGTGTGTACACCTTTATCTCCTAATAAAGGTCTTACTAGTGAGACATGACTTCTTTTACTCACAAGCCAGTAAAGCTAGGAGACACCCGTATTTCCATGAGTAGATACAGCCCTGGCCGGGTCATTGGCACACTGTAGTGTTGACTGCAGTAACTCAGTTCAAACAGCAATCATGTTTTCAGCATCAAATTAAGACGTAAACTTTAAAGTAACTTTTGCTTGTGTATTTTAGTCTATACTGTGGACCAAGTAGCATTTTACATTTAGCATTAGTTCAAGATTTTGCATAATATTAATCTTATTATCGAAGAAGTCATCATGATAATGTTTTTACAAATACTTCACAGGCTCTTACTAGCATCCGTGGGATTTTTGGGTAGAATAAAACGCAACTTATAATATTAATTATTGCAATATTGTTTCATGTTAAAGTTACCAGTATGTTAGACTGTGTACAGGTAGTGTGTTTCAGTAGTTTAATTAACAAAAAATACATTTTAAATATCTATATTCTAATAATAAATGCAAGTGTACCTTTGTTTGTTGGTTTTGCTTTCACGCGTAAACTATTCAATCGATTGTACATAAACATTCTATCAGTCCCTGGCATGAATATACTCATATTCTTACTTCGAAAATCCCTCTGGGCTACGCCCCACTGGTCTTTAAAATAATGAAAAATCCCTTCTAGGTCTCTTAAGGTCTAAAATATCAATTGAAAGAGCCTTTCAAATGTAATCAAAACATTGTTTTATGACAACAAAATTATATGTTTAATTAATTTAACCACTATTTTCAATTTGTTTACATTTATAGTGTGTACATTCTCTAAGAAGTAACCATTAGTTCTCACGCCGTTTTTAGGTTTCAGTGATTAGGTACTCTGCCTTAAAAATATATGTTAGAAAATGTCCTAAAACACAAGATTGTCAGAATTTGACTTCGAAGACTCCCTTTGAAGCAGTTAACAAGAACTATCCTAGATGAATGTTCGTGGGATTATACTTTTTAATTAATATACTAGTTCCTACTCTAAATATTAAAAAATATTCTTCAGTTTATAAAGAAAGAAACTCGTATATAGTGCCATTATTAATGTACTTTTAACTGTACATTTTTAGCAAACATTAAGTAGTAGATATAAAAGACTATCTAACTTACTATCTAAAAATACTAAGAACGTAGTAAATTACAATGGTGTCAGCATTCTTGATGTCGATTTTAGTTGTTTTGAATCCAACCTCATTAAAAATTATACTATAGGTCTATTTATTGTAGTTTCTCGGGGCAAAATAGCAAACTCCCATTTTGCGTTGGAAATATAATTAATTTGAACTAGAAAATTCAAAACCTGAAATAATTATTATTATTTACTACTATATACCAAAAATAAGAATTACTTACACTTTCGCTCAACTTCTGGTCCTCTTAATCATGAACAGTGTGGTGTGGGAAGGACAGGGGGTGTTGGCTGAACGGCTTTTTGTTAATTGATTTAGTTATCCTTTTGGATCGCAAAGAAATGAGCAAACTTCTTTTGGTGGATGATACTTTATTAATTAATCAGTTATCAAACAACATATAAAACCTATTCACAACACTGTAAAATGGGTACATAATGCACAATATATGATTCATTCCACTTTAAAAATATCATATGACATTATTACATTACAAATTCTTTCACTAAGAAAACTATGAACTTCGACTTTGAAGTTCCTCTCCATTGATATAAAATAGTTCAAGTGTTACTGAAATCGTGAGAGCTATTCAAACAAATACACGGAATGTTTGATTCATAAATAAAATCTAAATGTTTTTGTAACGGTGTACTTAAAGTTATTTAATAATTTGAAGTAATTTATAGTAACAAAATAACAAAATATTAATTTATTTATTTACATATAAACTGCTGTTATACTAAGCATTTTAAATCAAAACAAATTACAGAAATATTTGAACACTCTTATACAAATTAATACAATTATGGAATAAAAACAGTTTTTTTTATTTTTTTTAGATTTAAGGAAATTATAACCTGCTATAGGAAGAGAATTGCTGTATGAGTATAATATTTTAGGGATCCAAGAGCGTAGACAAACTTTATGGTTTGTATAATATTATTACTCAATAATTATTTTGTTATGATCTTCAACTTTCCACTTTCCACACATATCTTAATTACAGCCTGCGGTATGTACATCAATGCTTACCACAGAAACAACTATAGTTAACGTTAGTAAATCAGCAAAAGTCTAGAAGAACTCTACATTAAGTTTACAGCTTTACGTAGATAGCTTTGTGAATACTTCTGTACAGCCTAGCCGTAGATAAAGTAGTGTATACCTCGTTTAGGTTGGCGGGGAGTACAGTGCAACATTATGAGTTACGGCTATTATGAACTTGACACTTACTTGAACACAATGTTCAGCATGAAACTATAAAAGAGGCTCTTCTAGAGTCATACGCATTGTACTACGCGCCTTCCACAATGAGATGGCAGCATTTATTCTTATTGTTATTAAAGTTAAACAAACGGAAGGCGTCATTCCTGAAGTCGTGTCTGAGTCGTAAGCTTAAAATAAATGTTCTTGGAAATTGCATTAATAAAAATATATTTATTTCACTCATGTGGTTTGGCCACTCAATTTTCAAACGTGTAATCAGCTTCTTGTATTAAATATTTCTACTACACGTCCAGGAGATCTGGAGAGGAAATTCATTTAAATATTGTACATTAGATAGATATTAAATAATTTGTAAGCCTAGATACAAAACAGAGGTTTTAAACATTGAAAAATGTGTTTGGTAATTACAGTTTTTATTTGTAATGATACGGTTTTGTATGGAAGTGGCTTATTAATACGTATTATACGAAAACAAGAAATCTTTTCCTACGTTAGTACCAAAGAACACGGCAAAATATAAGTTTTTATCAATCTGTAAGGGTAATTTTGGAGCCCTTTGACCCCAAAATCAATACAGGGTGGCACATATGTCAGTTTCCCCAGAAGAGAAATTTAAAGGCGTTATAGGTTAATTGAATAAAACACTTTTAGGCAAGAACACAAAATTAATATATGCAATTAATTACATGTTACCATACAATGTTATAGCAATTGTTCGAATTGTCGACCAAAAACAGCTATAAAAAAACAACCATTCATTTTTGTATACAGTTCATACGGCTAAGAACAGAATCTCAAGTTTTTAGCAATAAAGGTTTATCGTTATTAACAAGTTCAAATGCATTTATAATTAGGTTTCTAAGTTCGTCAAGATTTTGCGATTTTGAAGCATACACAGTCTCCTTTATAATACCTTACAGTGAAAAATCACATGAGGTCAGGTCTGAAGAGCGCGCAGGCCAATCGATTGCACCAAGGCGACAATCCTTTCATTAAATGTTTTATTTAAAAATCTCGAACTTGGATACCGAAATGTGCTAGGGTGCCATCTTGTTGCCAGATGAGCGAATGAACATTGAAAACAGGATTGTTTCTGAGCTCGGGAACTACTACTTCTTTGCCTTAACCTTAAGTAACTTTCCGAGTTAACATTTCCTTGAAGAAAATAAGGACCAATCAGTGCAATACTCGAAATACCTCCCCATACCATAACAACAGACACATTAAGTTCTCTGCTTGGATTACATTATGAGGATTTACATCCGACCAGTACACGCAGTTATGTAAATTAACGCGTCTATTTATTTTGAAACATACTCAAAACCACATCACAAAATTGATCGCAAGAAATTGGGATCAGCCTCTGCGCGAATAATTATTGTCTTGCAGAATTCCAATAATCTATCGAAATCATCCTTGTGAAGCTCCAAAGTAAAAGGTGGACGGTATGGCTTAAATTTTGATTGCTTTGACATTCTTTGCACGCTTGTTCTTGATATTTCTAGTTCAGCAGATGCCTTACGAGTCGATTTGTCGGGACTGGCTACAAAAGCTTGAGCAACTGTCTGCAGGTTTTCTTCATTGCAAATTGATCGTGGACGACCACACTTCGGGGCATTTAAAACGCATCCTGTGTTTTCAAATTTCATATTTAACTTCCGCATATAGCCTACTGTCGAGTGGGTATCGAGACACCTGGATATTTACCTCTAAAGTCTTCAATTATAGCAGTATTTTTATTATGCTCCCACTAGAACTAAAGGATGTAAAAACTCGTTGTTGGGTTGTAAACGTTTTAAAAACACACACAACAAATAACAGATGCAAAGAGCGTTACTTTACACTAGTCATTGGAACAGACAACAATGAACTTACTCCGTGTTGCTTGCAACTTAACATTGTTACTAACCTATCGAAACAAAATATCCCAATTTATGGGGAAACTGACATACGCGCCACCCTGAGGGCCAAAGGGAATCTATAAACAAAGTTTGAAGTCTCTAGAACCTTTCTATTGCACATAAGGGTAGACAAACAATGACACTATTTAAGGAAGGTCCTATCGGGTCTTTATTAACATACGAGTATACACAGGGCAGACAATATTGGTGTTCCTCATCACAGTCGGACGACCTCTTATGCACCCAGAGGTAGCCTTTATATTCTTGTACATACATATACACTGTACTCCACGAAAGTGTTTACATTTTTCAACAAGGGTCAGAAATATCACCCAATTCGTGTGAATGTTGGAAACATATTCAAATAGTGTACCTTAAAATCTTTAATTTCGGAGTTGTAAAATATTTTTACAATAGAAACGAAATGGTGGCTGATGACAACAACAACGCATAATTTAAACACATTATTAACACATCAAATGTATTTATTAATATTATTACATAATCAAGAAATTAAAAAAATCAATTAGTATAAGTGTCGGGGGTGCCATTGGTTTCTTAGACTAATAGCTATTTTAGTGTTTGGTTTCGTTTTCTAGAAGGTTCACGATAATACAATTTGTTCTGCGGTAGCGAGTATAGGGTTAGCCTACCTACGATAATTCGAGGGTTAGCTGAGAAAAAAACTGGGATATTCAATTATATTTGTGTTTATCGCTGATGAGAAGCCACAAAACTTTGGAAAAAAGTGATAGTTTTAAGTAATACCAATATCTAAGTTTTCCGACTCACATTGCGTCGAAACATTGTTTACACAATTAAATCGTTGAAATATTTCGGCCTCCCTGGAAAAACTTCAGTCAAATGATGTTAAACTGAAACTGCCAATAAAAGTATCCGCCTGTACATGAGAGTTGAAAGGGCCGGAGCTATATTATGACAGGCGGAAACTTTACCAATTCACTACCTATATGATAAACTGTGATGAATATGGCTTCTTTATGCTGCCTGGTTTCCAATAATTTGACGCTGTCTTATTTGTTGAAGTTATTTTCTTCCTTGATTATTTCTAAGGTTTCTCTTATTATCTTTGGATGATAGTAGGGAATCTTTGCGAGTACTATTTTCCAATTGTATATCACGTTTGATTTTGAACTGTGTTCCGTTTGAGCCACAACTACTTGCAGTTTATTAGGCTCGAGTGGTACACAGTGGAATCGTGTGAAAAACTTATTTCACACACACTGCTGTATATAGTGAGCAGCAAAAAGTTTCATTGAAAACAGCTTGCTTGATATTGTGTCTGTTTTAAAGACGCAAGGTGTTTATTTTTTATTTAGATAACTTCGAGTATTATGGTTTCGATACTATCAGTATTCCCATAAGACTAAAAATTATATTTGGCATTGTCACTTACAAAACCTCTCCGTCAGTATGTCATAACTCTGGAAACTGGCAGGCTAAGGACGATTGCTATCGGCAGAAAAACTTTAATGCATTTATTTTTTGCAACACATCAGCTGACGTCGATATGCAGGTGGGAGTTTTTCCTGTTTACACAAGTAATTCCCCACATTTCACAATCGGTGAAACTAAAACTACAATAATCACTTTGAAAACTGCATGAAAAACTAATAAATGTGCCTCGGCTGAAAAGACCTTCCAAATCCCACCAATGCCAGATTAGGAACATTTATCGTTGTCATCAAACCGCTTGACCGGTTTGTCTTGTCCTCGTTGATATAATCTCAAAATCAAAATAACTTGCGTACCTCAAACTAATGAGCGTTTTTTGGCCATATTGTGAAATAGAACTTCTAACAAAAACAGAAATAGATGTAAAGTAAAGATCTGTATATACTTGTATGAAATATCATTACAGAGGCACAGAGTCATGTCGATATTTAACTTTGAACATAATCACACGATGTTTCAAATGAACTCACATAAAATAATAATGTAATAGCATTTGTTTGCCAATTTTGGGTATTTTGCTTCTTTGTGAAGAAAATTGTTTTGTTTGTTATGTTAAAATAGAGACATTCACTGTTGCGGTTTGTACTTACCTGCCTGCACAAAGACAATCTACTAAATTTTGTTTACTACATCCTTTTGGTTATAAAATACTTTGTTCATTTCTATGAGGAAGTAAGTAGTAAGTTACTGAAAGGCACACTTGCATTTATTTGTAGCGTGCCAGACCTGAGTGTGGTTACACCTCAGTGTAATGTTATGTATCTGTGCAGTGTAATGTTAATGAACATAATTTATGGTTTTCTAGACTATGGTTACTGTTGAAAAGCGATAGTGATTTGCAATAGTTCGAGAAATAAAAATGAGTTAGACTGTGTTCACGAAATAGAAAAGGATATAGTTGAAAATGCCGAATGAATTCGATCCATTCAATTTTACATTTGCAAATCAAAGGGATCCTCAAAACGATCACGCCCAAAATAGATGGCTAACCGATTTCTAAAAAAATCTTTGCTCTGAAGAGAATGAACAATCAATCACTGTTATCTGACAGGATTTTCCCGGTTGAAATAGGTCCTTCGGAGGTCGCGCTCCACCATCTCTTCGGCACGTTTGATCATGTCTTCTGGTGCGTCTGTTACGCAAAGCGTATCAAGCTCTTTAAAAATCAAGGAATACTACCTACTACTTTACTAGGACTACGCTACTTACTGTTAGTCATAGGATGTTTCACTGTAAAGATGTAACTAATACGCATCCAAACAACTTTTAAATATTTTATTATAGTTATTAAAATAAATCTAAAAACTTTTTGAAATTTTTCCGTTTAAGCATGACAAAATGGTATACTTTACAAGAACGTGTTTACACTGTGACGTTTACAGTACATACCTAAGAGCTTGAAATGTCTCCACATTTGGACAACTTTCAATCCCATATCGTTGACATGTAGAAAACAGTTCAAAGCAGGTCAAATAAACAACTCTAACATGTTTAACAACGTCAATGGCCACCTGGTTGTCTTTGAACAACTGTCAAAATAAAATGATAAGCTTCCTCTTAAACTCATTAACCCGAGTCAGTTTATTAAGTAGGAGCCAGGTTTGGAGTATCTTAACGTTTGATACGTGTAAGTGTAGTAAAATTTAGAAAAGTTGCTAGTGAGATTAAGACTTTGATTTACAAAATGAATTTCGATCTTTTGTCTTTGATATATACATATCTGTACAATCTTAATCCAAGATTGATGTTTTTTCGGACAAGCCTTTTTACATATTACTCTTACATAATTATATATAAAATATTACAATGTTACATAAACACTCTTATATATTTGATAACTTACTCACGCTTTAAAACTTATGTTAGAACATACGGAAGAATGTGTTTGCTTAAAGGGAAGTATTAAAAAAATAAACCAAGTAAATTAGAAAAATACGAGATGGAATGATTTAAATTCACAATTTTAGAACAAATAGAATCTCAACAATATCAGTGTAGCCATTTTACATTAGATTTCAATCAAAGTCCTACTAATGGAAGCTATTAACATGTGGGAAATCACTGTATACGAGATCTCACACTACCTCAATATTGGCAACAAAATTACCTGAAAACTTCAATAGATAAATTTGGCACTGAAAATGTTTTCAGATTCATACAAGTAGACCGAAAATTACCATATGCTCTTCAGATTCTAGCATAAATTTATCTTTTGTCAGTAAATTTCATTACGGTTTTAGGATTCTGCTTCTACATACGTTTATTTCATGCATTCCAGTTTCTCTTTGCTGGTCAAAACAATTTACTTTTTACTATTAATTTCTTTTGAAGGTTTCTTTTTGTAAACAATATGATTAAACTCATTATTGAGAGCTGTTACTTACTCTATTTATTTTTGTAAAAATTAATCTGTGAAAAGCAGACTTCTGTCAAAAACGAGGTTGGTATAAAGTAGGTTGGATTACATTGAAAGAAAAACATTTTGTAACTTAATACTTTCGTTCAAATTATTTATTATATTAACATCTTATATTACTTAGATAAATTCAGTGTTGTCTGCATAATTATGTACTTCATTATTCATTTTCAAATTTATTTCCAATTGGTGTACATTACCTAAATTGTTTAGTTGATCTTTTGTAATGTAAGTTTTTATTATTCGGCTAATTTAATTTTGTATTATTTAGACGCTTAGTCGACTAAATCTTGTCTAATATTTGTAATTGACATTAAAATAAAAACATACGGGTTCAAAACATAACGAATATAAGTATATAGATGGTCCAAAGGTTTTTTCATTTTTAAGTAAAATTTAAAAAGTGAGATTTCATAAATAAATATATATATATCTTGGTATATACATGTACCAAGATAAACTAAAAATATCTTATTTAAAACTAAAAATGGGGTTTTGTAGATTTTTATCCGATTTTAACAAATCGGTACAATCCCTAATAGAGGAGGCAGTAAAATTTTACACGATTTTTGCTTGGGATTTATTTGCTGTTTTGTCGGATTTAGTAAAGTTAGTCTGGTGTTTTTATTTGTCTGTAAGGTTTTAAATGCCACTATTTTTTGTATAAGTTACGTTATAACAATATTACTAAGTCATATGCTAGTGAGACACAGTATTTGTGTAAAATAAATTACAATACATAGCACACTTAGTAAGTTATGAATTTAAGGAAAGAAAAATGAAACAGAGGGATGAGTAATACACAGCGAACACTGTTTATAGTTATTAGTTTTAAACGGCTGGAGTGATAACTAACATCTAAGTTTCCCTGTGCAGACTGTATCCGAATACTGCTTAAACTATTCAATTCTTCAAATATTCCGGCCTAAGGAATAGTGTGTTGAACTGTGTAAAACAATTCAACATAAATAAAACTTGTTATAAATTAAAAATATGACCATGATTGTTGGTTACTTAATTTTTTTCTAGAATAAGAAATATATGAGAAAATACACTTTTATTCACACAACGACACATTTAGTGTAAATTTACTTAAATGTGATACCATAACAGGAATTCGATTACTTTGTTATTTGTCATCCGATAATAAAAATATATGTATCAACTTCGTTGTCGGTTTAGGGTATATTAGTTCCTTAAGTTTTTCAATACATTCAGTCGTTTTTATTTGGGTGAGAGAACAATATTTCTTAACTTATAACTTCTAGTAGAGTAATGACAATTATTTTTTCTTGCTTTCAAGAATTGATCTAAAATAGTTGTGATTTTTAAATAATAAGAACTTAACTCACTCAAAAAACGATTGCATCACATTAAGAAACTAATAAATGAAATAAACCATTATTCATGGAAAAATATTTGAAAATCTAATGCGGTATAAATCAGTATTTTGGAAGGTGAATTACTGTGAATTTGGTTACCGTGAAGTTTTAATTATTTCAACTTGTAATGTCTCTTTCATATTTCTGCCGTGTACTAGCTGTACTTTATATAATTGCTGTGACTGCGTTGGGACATGGAGTGAGTAAACGTATCTCTTAAAATGTGCAGGAAAACATACAGTTTTCCTTTTTTATTTTCAAATCTATGAAAACAAAAATTTCGTGAATAAAAACATTAACACGGCTATCATAATCTTAAATGGTTACATGAGTCATATAAGTTTCGGAAAATCTCATTGGTTAAATAATATAAATATCTTCGGGTTACATTTGATACTAAATTTACCCAATTTTGCTACCATAGGTACATTTGATACTAAATTTACCTAAGAAAATTAAATATACATTTTAATTAAACAAATGAAACACTTCAGGGAGTTATTTTAGTGATGTCTGAGAGCACACACTAAACGAAGTACATCAAATACATAATTAACAGTAGATACTTTGTTTAAAAAATAGAGAAACACTAAGTAAGAAATAGCTTTTGATGTATATATTTGGGACAAGTTTGGTTGGAATTTTATTTTGTAAGAAACCACGATATTCAAAACTACAGGCTAAAAGAAAATGTTGTTTTTTTCTATTTAATGTGCATAAAACAAATATTCTAATAGTTCACTTTAGCTAAGCTTGTTATTTGTCATAAATTTGTTATTGTCTAAAAATAATAAGTGTTCGTGTATTGGTGGCGTAAAGACAAATTAGCTCCAGTATATAAACGCCATTAAATACCAAATGCTGCATGGCTGTTCTTAACTAATATACCTTGCCAATATCATATTTCCATTTGTATACCTGTGACAGTATGGCCTACATCTTCGTTATTAGGAGAGTTATACCTCCAGTAGAACTGTTAGGTTTACATACAATAATTGGATAGTCCAAGCCTTCCTTACTTTTCTTTGTTATTTCATTTTACTGTTACTAAGCGGCTGTTATAAGAGCATTATGTTTATTATAACTATATATTAGTTAAAAATAATATTATTTGTATATTTGTAGGCACGGAAGGGATTACAATGAAGAAACTCGCACTACTTATTACCATGATGTATGCTATCATAATTGGCGGGGAGGCATTTTTCAAACCTCGTCATCACAAGAACCTGCCCACATACGTTCCAAAGACTCTGGACGAAGTGAAGAACTACCTTTGTGAAAGATTTGAGAAAGGTATATGTATTGATACGAAGCCAGCAAAGATAATCATAAACAAAGTGTTTGACTTTACCGGATCGGAGGGTATGAAGGAAGAACTGGGTTGCTACCATAGAACGATGCCGGCACAGTGTCTCAAGAACGGTCAAATGAAACTCAATGTAAACAACCAGTGTGATGGACTGGTACCCACAAGGGTGAGGTACAGTCAAGCGGGTCGTTGCGGCATTGACGTAGGTTCTAATAAAATAATAGTAGGAGAAAACGGTGGAGGTCTGATTGGCAAAGGGCTGAAATTGAGAAATTCCCACGATGTGGAAATTCGTAATTTAAATATCACTGATATAAATCCTCAGGTCATCTGGGGAGGAGACGCAATTGATCTGATAAATGTGGAGAATGTTTTGTTGGATGGGAACCGCATTAAAAACATTGGGCGACAGATGGTGGTGACTCATTTTGGAAATAATACGGGTGTCTTAATGACTAACAATATATTTGACGGAAACACACCCAATTCTGCGTGCTGCGATGGTTCACACTACTGGCTGTGGCTGTTCTTGGGCGAATACGACAGGATTGCTCTGAGGAACAACGTCATCTTTAACACCTCAGGCAGAGGCCCTCACCTCGTGGCTTGCAAGGACTCTAAAATTCTCCTCCACATGCTGCAGAACACTTTCTATGACGTCAAGAACACAGGACTGATTGACCTAGACGACACACGCTCCAGCGTCCTGGTAGAGGGCAATGTATTTGTCAACGTCAAGGAGATCGTCCATGCCAACAAGGGGAACATCTACATGCCGCAGAACAGAGCTGACCAGCTCCAGTGTGAGAGTTACCTGGGGAGGCGATGCCTGCTCAATACCGTTGTTAACAGTGGAGGAGCCAAGCCTGTCAACTCCCTCACTGTACTGCAGGACTTCAAGCCCTACAAGGACGATCTGGCTAAGCCAATCGTCATGAAGGCACATATGACGAAGTTAATAAATTTACCATCTCATGTCAAGCAGAATATTAAATGAACATATTCAAGGTAGTTAATAAGTTATATTTAGATTTTATACAACAGTACAAAACTTACCTTAATGTAGTATAAAGACAAAAACTACCTCGTGATAATGTCCAGCCAAATGTTACATCCAAATATTTTGTGAGGTCATATTAATATTCTCATCATATGGTTACTTTACTTTAACTTCATATCGTTCTGCCTATGACGGTTTTATAAAGGTTTATATTTTTTAAATATACCTTTATCTGCAAAGATGTATTATTCGACTAGAAGGTTAACGTGACTTGCTTCATACACATTTCTCGACCCCAAGTAACAAACAGAGTAATCAAATCAACCTGCCTAATCAAACTCAAAGAAAAATTATATAACATTTCCTCAAAGTTTAGTATTTATTGAATTACCAAAATACCAAGAATCTAATTATAATGTGGCTATTAATTATTAGGCCAAAACACCAAGTTATGGCATTAAATATATAACATAATCTATATAGTATAAACTGATACAAAGAACAACCATACATATGATTTCCACAAGTTTCATTATTTGGCAGAGAATCTTTTTCCGCAGTGATATTTCAAACTTGGAAGCTGTTTACATAGTATATGATTGGAATTAGTAACTAAGAATAAAGCAAACAACAATGTTTGTTGTCTATATTAAACAGAATAAATAATACAACCTTGTTTTTATCATTCTTTCCTTAGAAAATGTTTAGTGTTCTTTTCATTTAGAACAATCTACTGTAGCTTAGGTAGATATATCTACTAGAGTCAGTATCTCACATATATGAAGATATAAGAAAAATATGAAAACTACTGCGTAATGTATTTTATTTTAATCCTAAATACTTTTGGTGAAGTTGCAATCCGATCAACCAAAGCTGTATATTGTATATTAACTGATCCTAGACTTTTTTAAACTCTGAATAAAACATTCACATAAGACAGATTAATTATTTTAGACTCATGAACCAACTGGTGAATATGATACCCAAATTGAATCCTCTCAGACCACATAATATTACCATAGAGTATTTTTAATAATTAATTAGCCAGAGATGTATTCCATATTTATTTATATTCTTACCTCTACATTGGTGCATTTAATTTAGGGCTAGTGTTAGGTTACTAAGAAGAAACAATTGTGGAATTACCGTGATGGCCATTGGAAAATCTATAAAATATTTTTCCTAGGCCCATACAGGTATCACTAGCAATACAATAATTATAGCTGATTTACAATTCAAAGGATCTTTAGATAGTACTTATAACAAATTACTTACAATTAATTACTTACAAGATATAATCAAAATCTTTTTAATCTTAGATTTATCTCATTTCTGAATCCCACACTTAAATACGCTGAAATGAACTGAGCTTAGTTCATAAAAGATTGTAGGGTAACTAAACTCAAATAACTTGACATGAGAGCCTGTGAGAGCTTAGATTATCATACATGCAACGTAAAATATTTAACTGAAATCAGAATGTCACAATGAATTAATTCAGTTCAGATTATTACATACACTGATTTAACTGAGATCCGATTAACTCAGACACTCGTTTAACTGATATCAGAATGTCACGATGAATTAACTTAGCTCAGATTATTACAGACACTGATTTAACTGAGATCCGATTAACTCAGACACTCGGTTAACTGATATCAGAATGTCACAATGAATTAACTTAGCTCAGATTATTACATACACTGATTTAACTGAGATCCGATTAACTCAGACACTCGGTTAACTGATTTTAGAATGTCACAATGAATTAACTTAGCTCAGATTATTACAGACACTGATTTAACTGAGATCCGATTAACTCAGACACTCGGTTAACTGATATCAGAATGTCACAATGAATTAACTTAGCTCAGATTATTACATACACTGATTTAACTGAGATCCGATTAACTCAGACACTCGGTTAACTGATTTTAGAATGTCACAATGAATTAACTTAGCTCAGATTATTACATACACTGATTTAACTGAGATCCGATTAACTCAGACACTTGTTTAACTGATATCAGAATGTCACGATGAATTAACTTAGCTCAGATTATTACAGACACTGATTTAACTGAGATCCGATTAACTCAGACACTCGGTTAACTGATATTAGAATGTCACAATGAATTAACTTAGCTCAGATTATTACATACACTGATTTAACTGAGATCCGATTAACTCAGACACTCGGTTAACTGATTTTAGAATGTCACAATGAATTACCTTAGCTCAGATTATTACATACACTGATTTAACTGAGATCCGATTAACTCAGACACTTGTTTAACTGATATCAGAATGTCACGATGAATTAACTCAGCTCAGGTTATTACAGACACTGATTTAACTGAGTTCCAATTAACTCAGACACTCGTTTAACTGAAATCAGAATGTCACGATGAATTAACTCAGCTTAGATTATTACGACACTGATTTAACTGAGTTCCGATTAACTCAGACACTCGTTTAACTGAAATCAGAATGTCACGATGAATTAACTCAGCTCAGATTATTACAGACACTGATTTAACTGAGATCCAATTAACTCAGACACTCGTTTAACTGAAATCAGAATGTCACGATGAATTAACTCTGCTCAGATTATTACAGACACTGATTTAACTGATATTCGATTAACTCAGACGCTCGGCTATTCCATCTCATTTAACAATCAAAAATCAGTTTCCTTTTTGTTTGACAACAAGAGATTTGGAAAAGGAAGAAATTAAAAGATTGCAGCGGTGGAATTTGGAATTATCTTGCTTTAAATATGACACTGTTTTCCGTCCGGCGAAGGAAAATATGGTTGTAGATACAAAGTCAAGATTCTGTGGATCCATAACTGGTAGATCAAATTTAGCTGAAATTCACAGGGGCCTGTGACATGCAGGTGTTACCAAATTCTATTATTGGATTAGAATGAAAAACTTACCTTTTTCACTGGAAGAAATTCGCCGCACAATAATGCAATTTCGAGTTTGTACAGAAAAGAAGCCAATGTTTTGTAGGTATTAGGGTTACCTTAATAAAAGGTAATTAATACAGATAATCCTGGTTATGCCCATCTCAGACTCCCAGATGGAAAGAAAAACCGTGTCGATAAGGGGTGAATTTGAATACCAAGTGCTAGAGGTTGGAGAAACTAGGTTCTCCTCAACAAGACCAACAAGTTTCACTTGAACTATCAAATGACTCGGGCGAAGAACTTAAAGATCCGATGAAAATCCTGGACCACACAGTAAATCATGGGTCACATCTAAACCAACTCCAGTTGTCTCTCGCCCTCTACGTTGTCGTCAAAGACCAAATTACCTTAACCACTATGTGACATTCTGTGGTGGGAAGAATTATCTAATAGTTTTTATGTGTTTTTTTAAATAATATAGTAAACAATGAATAATGATCTCACCAATAACTTAACTATTGTTTACGTTTTGTGAGACATCAGACTTCAAAGTTCAATAAAACCTATATTTATATAAATTTATTTAGCAGTTTTATTTTAAACACAATAATAATAATTATAGTATATATTATTATCATTATCTTAGTAATAATTATTAAATTATTAATAATTCAATTATTTAAGTATAAGTATCGACAAGTAATTTAATTATTTATTGATAAAGGAGGATCATACATCAATATAGTTGGAGCGCCTCTCCACACGCAGATGAACAGCCTCTGTGAGGAATATGCTCTTTATTAGTACTCTGATATTCAATGTAACTAATCGGTCAAAAATATTCTTTTGATTTTATTTCAGCTTCACCTTCACAACTGACCTGTTGCAGGCCACAGGCAGATATTCTCAATTACGGCTCATCATCTGTTGACTGTTGATGTCTCCACAGCGAACATGAACAGCAGCTGTTGATTAGAACCCCTCACGTCGTTGAGTGGGGCGAGGAAGAGTAGACAGGAAGAGAAGAAAGGAGAGATTGGGGAGGGTTTGGAAGACGAATATTCCTCATGGTAATACCGTAATCGGTAGATGTTATGTGTCTTAAACTATATTCTACCATGCATGTAAAGAAAGCTGATTTAAATTTCATTGCGCAGGTTTTTTGTCTTAAAACCTTTATAATATGGCGTTTATGTTTAAAACTATTTTTTTAATATAAAAATTGTTATGTTTATCAACACTCACTTCAATGGTATAAGACTTTTATAGTTACGTGATCTAAGATGAAGAATGCAAACTAATATATACAGAATTTTCCCTCAAACTCATGATGTTCTTGGTTTGCGAAAACTCCTTCAATGATGAGAAGGCACTGAATACTGTGATGAGTATTTATTGTAGCAGAGCAACAAACAGAAGGAGGTACACCTGTTAACGTGTCTTACTAGTCTGCCAACTATAAAACTCAGGTGTACTTAAATTAATTTTTTTAATTAGTAATTTTATTATTTAGAAATATATTTAAACCTCTACCTAAAGTTTTTAACTTGTCCAATTAGTTTCTTGTTTTAAATGTTCCTACAATGCATTTCTGGAAATCTGATATATTAACCATGTACAGTATAGTACATATCATAGGCTAGTAGTTTAGAGTTATAGATTGTACGTGTCATACAAGGAGGGAGGTATCGTGATCATTGAAGCATTTCTTCACAATTTTGTCTTTAATCTCTTCCAAGCACTTATGGGGCGTTGTCTTTATTAGGGTCGTTAACTCATTTGTTTTATATCTTCTTTTTGTCTTATGACAACGGGTATACCACTGATTTACAATAAATAATGTTTTGTTGTCCTACTTGCCGTAAGAAATGAAAACGGTCAGTATATTTTTTAACAAAAACCGGTACCCAGATTATCAATATAATTATAGGTTTTTATTTTAATACAAGTCATTTTGGAGAAAACCGGATGGATAGTAATATTGGATTCTCACAAATGTTAATCTGCTTGACAGTTCCTTACCCCTCCTCCTCTAGAGTAAAGGGTTCGTGAGATGAGGAAGATTTTTATAATGTATCACATTAAGTTACATATTTAGCAGGTATGCTACATACAGATGGGATAAACGAGTTGATATTTAAAACTAGAAATTTGGAATATAAGAATTGTAATGTGGATGAACGTTGAAATGTGTATTCCCATCCAGCTCACTCTGAAGAAAGTTAGATATATTTCTGTTTCGTTGATACATTGCAGTAAAAAGAAACTTGTTATACCTAAATTGTTAAATTAAAAATTACTTTTGTTGCAAAAAAAAACATGTAATATGATAGAAAGGAATGTTTAAACCACGTATAAGGGTGCATAATTAAATATTAAAATTTTATCAGACTCAATTAAAACTGGACTGAAATTTACAACACCGTTATAATTTTAAGTTGGGATCAAATTAGAATTACGGGAGTTCTTGCATTCTAAAGTGGAGTGTATAATTAATTAGGTATAAATTATAAATATAATTAATTAGGTATAGTTTTGTTATACAACGGTTCAAAAGTCAGCTTGTTTTACAATATGGAGAACATGGCTATTGAAGACCTGAATATTAATTTACCGAGTACCTGGGATGATAAGCCGAGACGATAAGACCTACTCAGCTACCAGGGACGACGAAAGATGTAAACGAACACTAACACTGATGTAAAGTGTACACAAAGGTATCGGCGCAGCGTGAACGTGAAAAATATCATCAACGTGCGTTCATTACGTCAAACAAGATATTTTCCCTGCGCTAATGGATGACATCACCACGGATCAGTTGAGTGGTGAGGTATAAATTAATGTGATCCAATGTGTTTTTCAATGGTTGGGCAGCACAACAAGATGAGCACATTTCTGGTTGTCTTCGCTGCGCTCTTGGCCGCCGTTTCCGCGGTAAGTTCTAAAACATAGTTGTTAATTCAAATAAAACTACGCACTAACATGATAAAATTACAGACTTTTAATAACGCAATTAATACAAACGAACATGATAAATTGCATGATACAACTATCAAATAGTGCAAGAAACGTCTTATAATGAGATTAAATTATTATTGTATATAAAAGTGTTGCATTGAACATAAAACAATTAAAAGGATATACAACTATAAAAGGCTTTCACCGTAGCTTGGTATATTTAGCTTTTTAAAGGTTCGAGAGATACGTATTTCAGATAATGTTCTTCTTCTTGGAGTTATTTTTGATGACAGGATACATTTGGTCTGACCGTACTGTAAACCTTAGCGAATCTGGCATTATTTGCTTCTGCTTTCAAAAACTTCATAATTTTCAAAAATTTTCTTTTTTCATTAGCATTTTCATCAAACTGGTTATCATTAGCAAAGAAGTCATCTAAATGTTTAGTGAAATTATTCGTCCTGCACAATAAAGATTGCTGTTGGCTTTTGGGATTCTTACTCTGTAGAATTTTCCAGAGAGAATTCAGACTAGAACTGTACTTGTCGTATGTGGGGCTAGGTATCGTGATCATTAGAGGCTTCTCTTCAGACATATATATTTTGTCTTTTAAAGCTTCCAAGCATTTAATCTACATTGGTAATCTTCAGTTGTTTCATGGTTTCATTAGTCTTCACTATTATAGATCTCGATATTAGCAGGTTGATATTCCACAGCTATAGACTGAATCTTCCTAAGATTCTAAAGATTTTCTGTTCTCTCGCTTGTGTTCTGCGTTGCCTCAAGACTTGAAAATTGAAAGGAAACGTGAGGTGCTACTCGTATTTTACTATCAGTGGGATCTTATTGTGATATATTGATTACATAACTAATTTGTGCTATGATTTGTGAGTTTTAGTGAAGGGGACTTGGATAAATTTCATTTCTGCCTGTATGTACGTCTGTCTATCCACATGATATCTATAGAACGAATTTAACCTTAGACTTAAAGTTTTGGATGAAGCTTCATTTATATATAAGGAACATCTAACATGATGCTGAATTATAATCCATGGTATCTGGCTGATCGTTAGCGAACATTTTTACATTGTTTGAACATTGTTATACGGTAATCCGAAGGTAACCACGATGGTAACGAGAAATTCACAGAATAAATAAATTTTTTAACACAGTGAGTAGAATCATATTAAATTTTAAGATGTGACATAGTAATACATGTAGCCTTATAGTAAAATATATAGCAATATACTTGACATGTTCCATACAACGTCAGTGAATCCTGTTACGCGATACGTTGTATAATTGATAACTTTAATGTTCAACCCCAAAATCACCATCATCCAGCCCTACTTGACACTGTCTAGATCTTTTTCACGATCTATATGATTCCCAAGCCGTGGGATGATACTGTAAGCTATATGATACTATAAGCCGTAAATAAGTAATGAATTCAAGGAAGTTTTCTTTAGGGGCTGTGATTGTTTTTAATTAAATATAATATATTGAGCCACTGTAACAACTTCAAAATATGTTCTTATTCGTCTTAACCGTGACTGACATGGGTTTTGAAAGGATTACTCTTTACCACTTGATACTTCCTCCAACTTTTAGAGAGTTTTCAATGTTACATTAATCATTAAATACAATTTTAAGAACATACAAGTTATTGGGTTAAAATACTGACATTGATATATCTGTAGTGGCAGCAATGCGTTCAGACGTTTCGTTCCTGCTACACCAAACCGGTGGACTGGCGCATACACCGTAGCGCCACGCTATGACATTACATGACACATCATAACCTCATTCTTACATTTGTCATTTTATGTTTGATTGTTAGCGTGAAGGTAGTGGGCGTAGACAGATTGTTTTTGTTTCATTATTTTACCATAACTACGTAATAATTTTATGTTTTAATTTAGTCTGTTTGAATGGAGTTTACAGCTTTTTCACTATGAGCAAAAAACTAAGTGGTGCTTTATTTAGCAATAATGCTGCTAAATAGCAAAGTGAGGAACAAAAGCTTTAAAGAAATTTTATCAAAACCTTTCAAATAAGGCGTCACTTAATGGATCTTTAAATTAAAAAATTTTGAGCTCCTCTTCCAAAAAGTGAAGAAATGAGCTAAATTGTAAAAGTGACGAGAAAGTTCACTTCTATTTCCTAGAAGGGTGTCCCGAGTCCCATTCTTCCATCTTTTATCCATCAAAAATAAACAGAGTGTATCTATACTTTTAACTCACACTGTGTATAATTAACGTATTAATGTATTACTTTACGACTTAAATTGTTTACTGTGAAGTTGCTGAACACAAAATCTTAGCCTTACAAAATTAAATATTATATTATTGCGTCTATGGGTTATACAACTATTTTAATTCTTCAAAACGTATTGAAAAGAAGAATGGTCTTTTTTATCCTTGGCGTTTTTTTTTTTTTTTACTTTTATATGCTATTTATAACTAATACAATTTTGTAATGCTACAATTTTTATAGTTATTCTATTAAACATTACCTTTAAACATAACTTAAGAGTGAGATTAAAACACTACTCTCGCCTCGACTTAGCACAGCCTAATCCAAAATGCACGTGACACTGTCAAAAAGTCGCCTCGCCCGTAAGAGCACTTCTTTTGGTTTGGACTGCAACATGTGCTTTCGTGTAACTCATTGAAAAATATGAGAATAAAATATGTTAATATATGAGTTACCACGAATTAGGGAGCAGCCTTTCAGGATTTAATTGTCATAAAATACACTATAAATCTTAGTTGATCTTTATAATTCTGTTTTAGGCGATCACCCAAGATCACTTGAGAGGTGCCATACACGCCTGTTACCCCAAGATCACCACTGGCCCTCGTATGTACTTGATCATATCTCAAGTCTTCCACTTCTTCCCCCACAGAGATAGAGATTAAAAGAAATATATGAACATAAATGGATATTACTTGTTGACAGAAATAAACAAAAAACTCATTTTTAATACACATATCACATATTTATATATTATAATGAGTAATATTTGTAAATTCTATATTGCTAAATTTGTAGCAATCCCATATAAAATATATAATGAAGAACATTCAGCAATTCGATTGTATATCAAATATATTTTTCAATATAGTTATTTATGAATTATTATGGGTTACAGTTATGGTTTAATAGTTTAATTACAGTGTAAACTTTTTTTATTTTCCGTATATATTGTTATCTTAAATATTCAATTTCTCTTTCACTATACATTTATTTTCGACTTATATACCACAAGTAAAAGTAAAACAAAATGGTATGTTGTGTAAATATTTGTAATTATTTATAACTTTAGGATTAATTTTAAAATTCTCGCATACCGAAAATTTGTACTGACATTTCTTTATAGTGAAAGAGTCGGATACTTTACACTTTAACTAAAATATAAGTTTGAATAGTACGTTTAATGCGTATATAAATAGTTTTAGTAAATTCTGGTTTTAATTCCAATAATTTATTTAATGGTATACATGTTACAGCAGGCTCATTTGAAGCATTTTTGCAGTCGAAAAAGATTCCGAGCACTAATGAAGAGAAGGTAGGCAGCGTTATAATACGAGGTTACACCATTTAGTTATATATTCCTTATTATCAGATTATAAGTAAAACTTAATTTGCAATGTGTCAGTAAAAGTGAATGACTAATTTTGTGAGGAGAAAAGTAGAACGATTTATTACATTATATATTATTATGTTTAATACACTTATGTATTAAATAATTATATTTATATTAAACGGTTTGTACTATTGTAAATTTACTAAGTTCAAAACTTTGTACTGACTTTTCGTTTCATTCCCGTAACTAAAATCATATGTAACCATTTAAGTCTTCCAAAAAGAGATTTCAAATCATTTACGGCTAAAATGACAAAACCATAATAATTAATTATGTGTGTAATATATTTACATATCTCAACCATTCCATTTACTCTTATTAATTATACTTGTCATCTTTTTTAGTGTTTCATTGGCTGCTTCTACCGCAAAATAGGATTAGTAAGTATTTATCATTTGATTAATTTCGATTTTTATAGATTACTTCTTCTCTCGCTGAATATTATTGAAAATGTTTTCTTCTACATCAGAATGAATAGTGGACATATTCAAACTTTTAATATCAAATTAGGAGTAAATATGTAACATAATATACTTGTACTATTATGAAACATATGTATTTATAAAACGTGAATAAAACATGTATATAAACTTTATTTCCATTCAGTTAATTTAAAAATGCAATTATTTCATGTAATTTTTAGAAGGTTAGTATTTATGACTCTACTTATGGTTATTATGAGTAGAGGTTTGAGAATTTATTTATGAGGCTTATCAATCTAATGGAATTTGAGCAATTTTCCTGTCAGTACAGGGAGAATGGCACGTTTCTCCACTTGTCTGTCGCTAATAGTCAAGACTGTCATCAACGCAACTGACAAGAAGTCACCCTCGCCCGTGACAATTCTTTTGGTTCGGACTGTACCAACGTGCTTTCGTGTATACTGAAGACGAAAGAGTTGCTTGTGTTTATATGTTTCATACTTTGAAATAGTCTTTTAAGCCGAGTAATGCAATTTTTTTACTGGAACTACTAAAAGAGTATTAACCTTTGCAGATCAAGAACGAAGGGTTGGACCTCAAAGTCGCTCTAGAATTGGCGGATGCCAAATACAAAAATCCCTCTGAGCTCAAGAAGGCTTACAAAATCGCTGACACTTGCTACGCTTTAGGTATGAATATAATAATGAAAGCATCATTGAATAAAATACTTCAAGTTGACTAATGTTTACACTTGATCAAAATCTCCATTCCGCAAAGACAAATGAGTCAACGTTTTAAAAATTATAACCAGTTTAAAATAAATTTTCAAAGGGTTAAAAGCTTAAGGGTTTAAACTGTGACTGTTTTAAGTTTCTTTTTTAACCTCTTAAGAATGCATTGATAAGATATTGTGGTCGTAAACAGTTTTAAAAACTGATGATAACATAAGAATAAACAAAAATAGAGTTGAACACCTCTGAACATGTCCTGAAACAATTTGTACGAATTGTTCTATGCAACCAGTTAAAAATCTAAAGGACGTTCTAAAGAAGTTAGTTAAAACCGTCACATTATAAGTAAATTTCATAAAAAATTTTCTGCAGTTTTCTCCGATTATGGCCCAAAGAATTAACTGCCAAAAGCAGAAACTTTGTGTATCTAATATAGCCGTAGTTATTAAAATATCCAGACTAAATTTGGCGCAGGGACAGTATTTCCACGTAGCTGGGATGAGTTTATTTGCCAGTCCTAACCAGTAAACCTTTTCAAGATAGCCCCCATTCACATTTGTGTAAACATTTTACCTCAACTATTTCCAATATAGACAAAAAATTATACATTTCCAAAATAGATCTGACAATTTATAAACAACGTTTAAACTTGCATTTTTCCATATCTCTTATAGATTTAAGATGGGGGCTGTTAAAATTTTGAAATTGTTATGTCTTAGTTATTATGAATCGTAAAGTAAAGAAAATTGCTTTAAGATACCAAGTTTATTTGCGTTAATGTAATAGTTCCACAAATAAATAATCTCAAACAATAAAAAGTTTCTTTAGTACTTTTAGGTGGGATTTGTATTATGCAACAGTTTTTTCTCGCATACTTCACAACAACAACAAAATTGATACTTTTTTATAGAATTGTCAATAAATTTCAAGCAACATGTATTCTTACTAAGTTTTGATAAACTCTGAATGTTTCAAGATGGTGGCCGTTGAAAATCTTTCTGTATACAATTAAATATTTTTATGGAAATATGATTAGACCATTTATAATGGTTTGATTATAACTAAATCAAAATAACATTTTTTACAAAAAATGTATACACTTTTTAGTATTGTTGGAATTCCTAAATATTTGGAAACGTTTCTAGTATATTTTAATGACAACCTTGAGACTTATTGTCAAATAAGATTTGTGGCTATACATTTGTATAGCGCCTAAACGAAAAGCCTAATGTATCTTTAGTTTGAAATTTCGAGATAATAGCAACGTGTGCAATCTTCATTTATCCGACTAAGGCGTTCTTCGACTGTATCGGAAGATACTTTTTTACATTTTGAAACACTATGATTTATTTGATAATTTAATGATTTATTATTATTAAAAACTAATTGTAAACACATTATAGAAGCTGCTAATACATTAATTTATATAAATAATAACATTTATGCATAAGACTTTTAACATTTTGTATATAGTTTTAGTAACAGTACCTAAATGAAAGAATAACAGGATTTAGGACATTTGTCATCGTTATAGGTTATAAAAGGTATAACACGAAAAAAGTAACTAAATACGCTCTATATAATGACGACATAGACGTATAACAATAACGTAGCCTATTTAACGAAATATACAATATTAAGAACTTATAGTTTTAAAAATATTAAAAATGAAATGTATACTCTTTCCATTTTTGATGAATTTGATAAATTTTATTTTATCGATATTTAACAGTGAATGATGTATATTGTTTTGTAAATACAAGGCCAGTAGTAGGCTATTCTGATTTTCTTTCTTCTTTGTCCTATAATCGAATGAATCATTACATTTTATCGATTCTTCTTAACTATGTATATTGTAATGTAATTTGGTAAGTCCAAAAGGATTAATAAATGAAATGTGTAACTTTAAATAATTGATTTTTTAAGAAATATGTGTTTAAAAACTCCATGCTGACAACGATGTTATGGTTTTGTTGAACAGTGAAAAACATTCAAGACGAGTGCCACCTTGGATACATGATCAGAAAATGCTTCATCGTCAATTCAGATGATAGAATTGTGAGTTGTAATTGATAAAATTGTTTATATAGTACTTGGATAAATAGTTTTAGGTTTTTATGGATTAAAAATGGGTTATATGGCATTCCTTACAATTGTAGTTTTACAGAAATTTTAATAATTACCACCGCTAAACCAAATGTGAAAAACGCTGTTTTGTTATACCCCATCGATTTGCGATGATTTGTTAATCACACAAGATTAAGTTGCTTTTGGGAATTAAAGTAAACAAATTTCTTTAAAGAGCGGCTGTAGTGAAACGATCTGTATTTGTACCCCATGAGAACGAAGTTATACTTCAAGTTTTACGCCTTATTTTTAGATGTAGGATTGTTAGCCATGTCGCATTTTAAACGCATATAGAATATGCATCCAGTTGTTTTTTAATTTTTATTGTAGTAAATGTATACTTTTGAGTATTTAAACAAAGAATCAGGAAAAAGATCGAGATTTTCCACTATTCTATTCTAGTCTATTGAGGAAACACTTGCACACTTTAGGAGTTACTACTGAAGATCCTAGATGTAGACCTGAGGTCTCCAAACTTCTTCGTTCGAGGGCAAAGCAGAAAGACTCATTGGAAGATATAATTAGATATGTATAATAATTACCAAGAATTTAACAATTCTACAGCAAGTGAGCTAATTTAGTCGGGGTTTCTAAAATAACTATCAAACATTTTCACACGAAATACATTCATCTCGTATTTCCTTATAATTTATATTCTTTACGTAATTTTCTCAGTTTCTTCTGAGCCATCCCTTGTTTTTCGTGTGTATTTTATCTGTGGAGTTGTTTTTTGGCGATCTGTCTTAGCTGGAATTTTGATAGCCACATCACAAAAATATATTTTAGATGTTCAATAATACATAAATTATCGATCAACTCAATTAAAAAATAAAACTCACTTCCACCATTCATTTAAAGCTATATTTGTAAAATGGAAGAATATATATATGGACTCGTAGCATCCACTGTAGCACGTTTTGCCAATGGTGCAATGTAGCGGGTACAGCGGTTATCATAAGGTAACAGAATCAAGCAACGTCGAGCGTGGCTACCGTTTGGATGGGCGACCGCTGAGCGATCCTGTCATTGCAAACCTGCTCTATCATTGTGTGTTCGGAAGTCACATTTAAGCGGGTGATTCCCAATGTTTATAGTTAGAGAGGACCCCTTAGACCTAACTGAAAAAAGTAGTAACTCGTAGTAACTCTGAAAGTGAACAAATAGATAGAGGGAATTAAACTGTCTTATAGACATCGTACCTTCTTACTTAATCTTTTTACTTTTCAGAGACATTCTGCATTGAAGGTACTCTACAAAGAACATTTTTGACAATCAAATAAAGTGAACGCATGAATAGAGATTTTTAATGTACAAGTTCGGTTTGTATATTTGATCTCATTAAAAGTAATAAAAGTCACATTTAAGCGGGTGACCCCCAGATTTATAGTTAGAGAGGACCCCTTAGACGCAACTGAAAAAGTAGTCACTCTGAAGTAAACAAATAGATTAGAGGGAATGAAACTGTGTTATAAATATCCTACCACCTAATTTTTATTTTTTTTATTTTTCAGAGACCTCCCTTCTTGAATGCATGAACTCTACAAAGAACATTTTGACGATCAAACAAAGAGTGCAGAAAGAGATATTTTTAATGTACAAATTTGGTTTGTATGATGATCTACCTCAATAAAAATAATAAAACATTAATTATGCAAATTCTGCCATCTATAATGTAAGTGTTTGGTGTCTGATGTAGAAATATTCCTTATTAATCAAATGTAACGGTTATTGCCGCTGTAAAATGATATGTCATCTTACTTTCTTTATCAGGGCCACGACTTAACCAATGGACCATGAACCAAGTTCTTAATATCCAATCGTGTACTCTACTTCAAATCACTTTTAATAAATATCAGCAAATAAAAATTAGTAAATAAATTTAGAAAACTCCCCATCTCCTTTAAAATTTAAATATTGCAATCAAACACTGTTGTGATTCTGTATAGAGAACACGTAGAAAATTATAAGAATTTGTGCCATCCTACTAAGTGACAGGTTTAACAAACTTCTTAAACATTCGCCATCATCGAACACAGTGTTGCCTATATATATATATATAGAGAGAGAGATTTGATCTCTATAGGTACAAAGGCAGAGAGGTACAAAGACTGAGACCTGCATGATCTATCGCGTTATCAGGTTTCCAGTCAGATATTATATTCCTCTCCTTGACGTTGCTGACGCCCAGAGATATCGGAGAAACCATACTTCTTTACCTTGAGAAGGAGAAGAGGATGGTATATGTAGTCGAGGGCTTTGGACAATCAAATCGTACATTGCCAATCCGATATCATCAGCAATATTCAATAAGGATGTAGTGGTACTGGGATTAGATCTGAATCCCTATAGTAGAAATGCTATGGGCCTTGAGAGCACGGTGATCAGAAGTAATGTTATAACCCATTCTGGCATGGGGACTAATAATGGCTTATAATAAAAAAACAATATATATTTAACAAAATACGATAAAATCCTTTTGTAACATAACATTTATTTCATTTCTTTAAATCGTAAATGTATTCCCATAAATTTGTATTCGTAATCTTTGTTTAAAGTTTGTTATTGACAATGCACGATTTTTAAAGTATAAGAGCATTTTATACATTTAGCGTAGTTATATAATACACTTATAAAATCTTCATCCTTTTAAACTGTTGGTTGTTTAACGTGACAGTAACCAACTTGATTGGTTATGATATGTTAAAACAATGAACAAGTCTTCATCGATTGGAATCTATTCTCCTTTTCAGGTGTAAAAAATATCCCAAATAAAAAAAATTGTCAATGAGCGCAAACGTATTAGTTCTGAATATTTTAGTATTAAAGACTCCTTTGTTACGGTATAATGTTTGGTTTTAGTATTGTTTGTCTATGTTAATCATGAAATATTATAATGTTTCTGAACTCCTTTGAATACATTTAGGTATTCCAGCTAAGTGCATAACTAATTGTTGCTAATTTCTATGATTTTACGTTTTCTGTATTATAACAAACCAACAAGTTTTTGAGGGTATTTTATTTCCACCACTAGTCTTTCTATTTTTTTTACTTTTGTTACCTGAAAGCCACAGACTTATTTAACTATTCTGAATGATAAGTTTCCATCCTATATGCACGTCGTTTTACCTTGCCCTACTTCATTAAGTTAGATAAATTCTTAATATTAGTGTTTTCCTGATCCTCCGTGCAAGATAAAGTTTCTTGAATATATTTTTTAAGTGATTACATTTCTCATCGTATATCCTATATCCTGCCATCAGAATTTATAAAAATGTTCATTTATTCCTTATTAGTGAAGAGAAAATGTTCATCAGTTGATCCTAAAGTAAGTAAAGTAAATGCACATTACTACATATTTTAGGCAAAAACGATTGAAATCCATTTAAAGTTTATACTGGCCTTACCAAGACTCGAACTAGTGATTTTTCGACGCTTCGATGAATACATTTGAAGGAAATGTGGACTAAGTTCAGAAAAATATTCCTTCCAAAATCAATTTATGATCCTGGAATAAATTTGTTTAAAATATAACATAACATTGACGTATTCAAACCGTTTGATCATATTAGATACGCAGTAAAAGTTATGTTTTGAAAATATTTGTCTATCTGAATAACGCATTCAAGACTTTCGAAAACTGTAACTTAAATCTGGTTAGCTTAGCGAGATATATTTAAATGGACTGTAACACAAATCTGTACCACTAGCTAATCCCCACCACGACCTTGTTGTTAAACCTGTAGTTATGTTGACGTTTTACTCAAAATTGGATCACAAGTGAAATAATGGTATTAAAAGTAACAATTTATATAACCAAATTATCTATTGGTTTTAAAAGTAAGTTTAATCATGCTTCGAAGTACCGCACACAAATAAATGCAAGATTAAGTTTTAATAGTTCTGTGAAAAATACATTAAACTGCAAGATTTATTACATAATACAGATCCTGTAAGTTACTTTATAGGATTTAATTTAAACGTATTTAAAACATCTTCTTTCCTTAACATGAGAATACGTGTCTGTCTATTTTGCAGGTAAATAACACGATTCCCGTCAACTCATGTCATTCCTTGAAGTCATAAATTCATGTTCATACTGAAAAGCGTTCATATATTTTTACTTTTTCCATTGAGCCTGATAACAAAATTGCTCACACTATTTTAAATACATATAATTCTTCGTGGAGTGATAATAATAGGTGTAATATCCTTAATATATTCAGGGATGTTGTCTTTAAGAGCTGTGATTAATTTTAATAAATCTAATATATTGTGCATTTGCGACCACTTCAAAATTGTTTGCCTTCAACCCTGGTATTGTTTTTGAAAGGATTATTTTTTATCACTTGATAATATGTTCTCCATTTTTAAGATATTTAATGTTACATTGATCTCCAAAATGTTGGATATTGGATCCTAACCTTAAAAGAGTAGAACATACAAGTAATTAGTGAGTGTAGTTGCCTCTACAACTTCCTTAAAGTCTTTGATCAAACTATTTTTTTATGAAGATATTTTTAAACCAGATTAAAATAGATGTTAAATTCTACAGTCGCAACAAATTTGTATTTAAGTGACAGTTGTCGGACATTATCTCTTGTGAGTTTAACAAAAAACATCTCGTCTGTAATTTAACGGATGTTCCTTTAGTTTAAGTTCGCTATAAAGGCAGAACTTGGGAAAATACATCATATTCAATTTATGGTGGTACATAACTTTAAGTTATGTATGGTAAACAAATTTTGTGATTTTTTTTTACGTTATAAAGTTTATGTCATTACCACTTATGCCTGGTCTGAACCTTCTCTTTAAATTGTTGCTTCATTAGTTTTGTATAGTTTTGGCTTGTTAAAGCTATAATCCTTGGACTTTAAACCATTCGTTATTTTAAAAAGCGTTTTCATTGTTATTAAATTTTAATTTTTAAATACGTATTTTGAACTGAAAAATAATGGTATTTTGAGGTGACAACGTCTTAAATTAGGTTGCGGCTCGGAGTCACTCATGAAAAAGTGTAACGCCCGGTAACGTTACGATGCCCGTCCAGTGGGTCCGCCGCACGGGATAAAGCAGATAACTGTGGGTCCGCCGCACGGGATAAAGCAGATAACTATGTTTATTCGTGAAAATGTGGAGTGCTTAGATTCGTCATTTACAACAACTACAACAATAAAGGTAAATAATTGTACACTGATATTTCATTATCGTAAACTATGATTGATTGATTAATTGTTAGATTGACACAAAAGTTGAGAAACTGAGTTTATAGGTTATGTCATACTATTGACAAATGTTGATAGTGTTAAGTAAATTATTAGTTTAAATCACTCTGCAATCAATCGTACTTCAGTCGATTGAGAAGAAACAGCGCGTATTGCTAGTCAAACATTTAAAATAACAAATTATAACCTCTAACCTGTCATAACAGTGCGACCAAACAAACGAACTAAACCGACCAATCACCACGCGCGGAGTTAGAATTTAACTGTGTTTAGCAAGAATTTCAAATTCCAATTTTAGTAAATGTTTTATTCAACTTTACCATTTACAATAACAAATTTTAATTAATTTCAAATTATGTACAATGTTTTAGTAAACAAAATATATTTCTATAGTTAAAATTTGTGCAATTCTTATTTTCATTCAATTCCTTGTTCCTATTGTGCAATTTAATAATATTCATATCAATAAATATTCTACCGAGAAAAAGACGTTGTCACGTAAAATCTTCGCCCGTAAAACCGACTTTACAGGCAACCATAATGTTTTTTTTAAATTGTCATATTCAGAAAAAGAGCAAAAAAATATATTTCTGATTTCACCTGCAATGTCACTATAAAAATACTTGAATAAAGCCGTACTCGGCCGAGCCTCGAGAGGGTTAGACTATTTGTGGGAGGCGGCGTCCGTATCATCCTCACCGCTGACCTTAAAACGATCTTATTTGTGTTTCTTACAAGCGTAGAACATGAAAGAATATCAAATTAATTAGTCGGTCTGCACGAGTGCGTGTGCTAATGTTTTGTTGCTTAGAAATGGATCAATTATGGCCCAAGCAGGGATCCCTTCTACGGCAGATACGAAGTATTACAGTATCAAAGTGAAGAATTATAATAGTCTATAATTACTTGGCTTGCAATAGAACAGTTCATTGCCAGGAGGGAATCGCTTTCACGCGTGAGGGTGGAACATGCTAGAAATTTCGAGACGAGTACTGAACGATACTTTTCATCATTATACAAAAAGGCACAATTCGTTATTATATTATCCGATATTTCGTAGTATAGTAATTATTTTTTCATAAGGAAACTTTAACACTATTTTATAATTCATTTTTGTGTTAAAATCTGATGTTTGAACGTAGGACTGTAAAAACAAATAATTGAGTGTTTTTACAACCAAAATTCATTAGTACTTCTGTTGGCCAAACGAGGAATTTTCCGTGTACTTCCATGGAAAATAAGAGAATAAAATATGTTAATATATGGGTTACCACGCATTAGGAAGCAGTTTTCAAGAGTTGCTTATAAGAAATGTTTTGTAAAATAAACTATAACCCTTTGTTGATCTTTATAATTCTGTTTTAGATAATCATCGAAGATGACGTGAATGCTGCCATAACCGCTTGTTACCCCGAGAACACCACTGGCTCTCGTATGTGTTTGCTAATATCTTAAAACAAGTCTTCTTCTTCATCCCCCACAGTTATTTTAAATAGCTACTTTAAATAACTTTACACATTATCATTTCATTCTCACGTATTAAATAAATGTTATGTAGTAAAGAACATTAAAACATTGATTATAAAACTAATTGATTTTCCAATATAGTTATTTATTGATTATTATGAGTTACATGTATTTCATGGTTCAATTACTTCGTATACCTAATACTTTATTATCCGTACGTATTGTTATCGTATTCACTTTCTCTTTCACAATGCATTTATTTTCGGCGTATCCACTTAAAAATGATAAACTAAAAATACAATTATTTGCATATTTTTTAAATTGCTAAATAAGTATTTAACTATTTGTAGCTGTTAACAAATATGGAATGTTAGCTGTTAGCTGTAAATGTCAAAGTAGGTGTTAATATGCTCTATACTCTATACACTTACAAAATATGTAATTAATTATAACTTTAGGATTAATTCTAAAATTATCGGAGAGAAAAGATTTGTACATAAATTTGTGTATAGTAAAATTCTTTGTACTGTAACTAAATTATACGTTAGAATAGTCTATTTAGTGTGTATATATTAGTCTTACTTCAAATTATTTATTTAATAGGATATATATTGCAGTAGGCTCGTTCGAAGCATTATTTCTACCGAGAAAGATTCCGAGCACTAATGAAGAGAAGGTAAGCATTATTATAATACAAGGTTACATTTATTGGTTATAATATTTATAACACCAATTTGGTGTGTCAAATAATTATATTTATATTAAATGGTTTATACTGTTTTAAGTTTACTAAGTTCAAAACTTTTCACTGAATTCTCGTTTTATTCCTAAAATTAAAATCATATGTGATAATTTAAAGCCTTTTGGGAAGGAAATGCCAAGGAATTTACGGCTTAGTTAATAAAACCATAATGATTAATTGTATTTTTTTAGTGTTTCATGGGCTGCTTTTACCGCACAGTAGGGCTGGTGAATAACTTTTCATTAATTGTTTTACAGTCTGAAGTAATTACTTAATATTATTGACATGTTTTCTACTACATCAGAATGAAATAAAAGGAAGATTCAAACATTCCAACGACATTAAGTGTAATTATGTTAATCAAGTTTGCTTAATCTATTATGAAACATACTTATTTGTATGACATTTGAATGAACAGAACATGTATTGACGCTTTATTTTCAGTTAATTTAATACCAAATGCAATTTTTAATGCTATTTATAGCAGGTACAGGATTTAAGACTGAGGATTATCAATCTAATGGAATTTGGAAATTTTCCTGTCAGTGCAATGAAAAAAAATATACACGATCATTGTAATGAACCGACCTTAAGACCAAAACCATTGAAACTACGGTAAACCTCAGTATTGATCATATAATTATGAACAAGTCTCATTTTAAATACGTATGATTAATATGCTTCTTACTTTCAGTTTTTTTTTTCTAAAAAGTATGTTTTTGGAATATCTAAACCATAAAGTAATAAAGACTAAATGTCTTATCTATTTTTTCAAAAGAATCAATAACAATATCATAAACAATAGAAAGCGCTTGTATGGTTAGTAATAATATATTTAACATTGGTTACGTCACATAAATCCAAGACCAAAAATAAGATCGTAAAATTGTTTGCGGCTTACCAGTGTTTTATAGTGTTAAACTCAAGATGACCGTCAGTGCAACTGAAATAAAAATTGAAAAGGTCGATTAGTTTATGAGTACGTTTCTACTCTTTTTTCCTAATATCATAAAATACAGACCGAAATTTAGCAGGAATCGCGTCACGAGGAGAAATACGTGTCCCCCTCCTCACCACCGCGCTCGACCGGTTACAGCCCGCTCCAAAAATCATCGCGCAACTGACAAGTCACTCCCACTCGTAACAATTTGTCGACTACGATGACTTGATCTCTGATGGATTATTGTTAAATACATAACTCAGGGAGTTATCCCTGAGACTTGAATGCCATCCCTAGCCGATGTGGATCCCTAAACTCTACTAGTATTCATTACTGGCAGTCGATAACACTTACAATAGAAGCACAGCCTGTATTTGAATGCATGGTTAAACTCTTACAAACGGGATGACTAAAATGCATTCGCAAGTTAAATTGAATTGATATTTTTAACTTTGTTCATTTTTATTTTTGTACATTTTCATATAGTAACTGGTTACAAAATACGTCAATATAAAAACGGAAGAAAAATATATCTATAGTGCTAGTCAATTAATGCAGTTGGTGTGCAATTAATGCAGTATGATAGCAATATTTCTGTAGCAGATTTTTTACAATGTTTATTTTATTTTTTATTGTTATTATTATATTTCTCTCTCTCTCTCTCTCTCTCTCTCTCTCTCTCTCTCTCTCTCTCTCCCTCTCCCTCTCCCTCTCTAACATTTATTTATCTAGTAGGCACACATATATTTAATAGAAATCAGAGCCTCGCAAAGGATTCGACCCACTTTATTACATTCCAATATGTGATTTCTAAAAATAAATATTTCCGATAAGATTCTAAAATTAGACAGATGCCATGTAAATCCATTCATAATGTTTATATTGCATGATTTGCTCTGATTTGGGGGATTTTAGTGGCCTTAAATGATTTGAACATATTAATTTACATTTTTAAATTGACATACGTTTTTGTATCAGTATTAATTATTACATCTTAAAAGTTTGCCAATGTTTTAACAACACCTAATTACTTAAAAAGGGCCTTTACCCATAAAAATAACTAAAAACAACGTTTCAATGACGGAACATACTGCCTGTTCTATAATTAGGATGTGCGAGAAATATTTTTTTATAAATTGAGTGTAGTAACTCTGATCTCGAACAAATAGATTAGAGGGAATTAAACTGTGTTATGAATATCGTACATTCTTACTCAATCTTTTTATTTTTAGAGACTACCTGCAATGAATTCACTCTACAAAGAACATTTCGACAATCAAACAAAGTGAATGCAGACATAGAGATTTTTAATGTTTAAGTTTGATTTCTATATTGATCTCATTATAAGTAATAAAACACTATAAATGCAAATTCTGTCATTTACTGGAAGTTTTTGGTGTCTGACGTAAAAATATTCATTAACAGAACGGTCAAGTAATAATCAATTATAACGGTCATGACCGCTGTAAAATGATATGTCATCTTACTTTCTTTATCAGGGCCACGACTTAACCAATGGACCATGAACCAAGTTCTTGATATCTAATCGTGTACTCTACTACAAATAACTTAAAATTACAAAATAAATTGGCAAAAATCCCTATTCTTATTTACAATTTAAGTATTGCATTTAATGTATATATATATATATATATATATATATATATATATATATATATATATATATATATATATATATATATACATTAAATTGTATAAATGGCAATAGCCTTATTTAATTTCAATAAACATTGAATCACAAAAAGTACTTGCTCCGCCGGGGGTCGAACCCGGATCTCTCACTTTCCGGGTGAATGTGCTACCATTACACATTAATTAATAATATATATAATTAAATGTAGTATATATGTTATATAGTATGAGTACAACACACCTTGTCATGACTTCGCTGAGGTCGCATGCTATAGCTAATTTAAGTAAGCTATAGCTAATTTAAGTAAAGCTATAGCTAATTTAATACCTGAGAAATCCTGCGGACATATAAAGAAACAGAAAATCGTACAATAAATGTTTACATCTTTTCGGCCTACTAAGTCACAGGCTGAAGAATTCTGGATAAGTGAAAGAATGCCAACCAAATTCCATTGTTAAACACCCACCATCATATAACACAGTGTTACCAATACTTTATACATGAAAGTCTACATATTTAGTTCAGTTCGTTTGTGACATATTGGGCATAGAGAAAGACATAAATGTAAGGTTTTCCAAACTCTCGAGCTTTCGCTAATATTAGGCAATTATATTTTTATATATACCGTACCTAACTATTACTTTCTTTAATTTGCATGAGTTAAGATAAAAATAATTTTGTAATGTAGTTTGCTAACTTGATTATTAAAAGTTAGCAAACAAATCTAAACAAATTAAAACAGCATTTTACACTCTGTAAAAAGTGGATTGCATATGAACTTTCATTACCTAATTAAAAAAACAGTTATAACTGCCAGTTTGGTGCATTCAGTATTAACATTGAAAAATTATTTCATTTCATTATAATATTTAAACCAATGTATTATATGTTTATCTATGAAACGTCTTTGAGTCTGGGGAAAATATAAGAGGAGTCTAATAAATCTTCTTCGCTTTAGTTAAAAGGATTGTTTTATAACATATTATGAGTAACAATGAGAAAAAAAAATTTATTGCTTTAGAAATCTTTTTTGGCATCGTGAAAATCTAGCTGTTACCCATAGCTTCCATTTTTCCTGGCATAATTTTCATGCTCGTTAATAATACTTACTGGTAAATTAGACATAGGACATAGTTCGCTACAAATAAATCATTCACTGAGAAGTATCACTCCAATACAAATGTCTTAATAAAACCACATATTTGTAATAGAACCATATCCTAAGGTATAATTTAATTTTAAGAAATAATGCTATCGAAATCGTTCTATTTAGACGTCCAATCCCTGCTCCTCCAGTTTAGAGCCCTTCAAGGCGCTATATGAAAAGCCTTATTTTAATTGTTCGGTTGTACTCCAACAACCTAAATGAAAGTGATGGCGATTGAGAAGATTACTTTTCTCTGCATTGAGAATCTCCGTTGGGATTGATTCCCACACGCTTAAAAGGGCACGGAGATTCTAGGATCTACAATAAAGGCGTTATAACGATGAATTTAGGAATATCGTAAATTGTCTGTTATGCTTAATGAAAAAAATTACCAAAAACCCAAAAACACAATAAAGTTTCTTAGCCTTTTATGTAGGTTTCATTGTTAAGAACGTACTTATCATGGCGTTTCGCAAAACTTTTCACAGTTATTTTCATTACAGATGCAGTAATGACAGAAAGGATTCACGGCAAGAATCACTAAAACAGGAATTCATCGAAACTGTGCGCTGAATTATCTAAGGATGCCCCAGTAGTTTCTTCTTGAGGTTTTAAGCTATAATGGCAGTTAGGATCGTTCTTAGTTTTTGCTTAACTCTTGATAGACTAAATTTTAAGAGTGCCACACTCAGGTGTAAACACTGCATGCTACTGCCTCCATATGGCTACACTACGATTTTACGGGTAGTAAGCATATTGAAGATGTGAACATTTCATGAAGAAGCAACTCTAGAAACCACATTACAGCATTGCCACTACAACTTTAAAAGTTTAAATAATTTTAAAATTGCTATCGGGGTGTATCGGTTTCGGTTGGAATATAGTTTTTTTATTATTCGAATAAAATCTTTGTCCGAAGGTGCCATTTTTTCTCAAGACAGGAGAAATTAAACAAACATATTCGTTATTCCACGAGGAGTGGTAGGAATTTAAAGCAGAATGTGGGATATATTATAAATAGGCCAAAGAAAAACTGTTGAAGATAGGAAATGTAAACATTTTACAATATATATATATATATATATATATATATATATATTTATTTATTTATTTATAACGATGTAATTTTCTTATGAAAAATTATTAAAACACTTAGTCTTCTTAAATTATTTGTAATAATAAAATATAATCTCCTTAAAATGTTACCCCCTACTTTAAATTATATTAAATAAAAATACTAATATAAAGTTAAATCTTCACATTTTTAACTACAGTTATTTTTATTTAGGCCTAATTACAAAAGACAAATTTTCCTAATTTCAGTTGCCTGTAATTCCTCGTAGAGTGATCAAAAACATTTTTATACCTTTCATTTAAGTAATTTTAAAGGTACCTATATGAATTAAAATATCAATGGACTAAAAGTACAACACGATTTCCTAGCAAAAAAATAGATTGCATCTCCTTAATGTTAATCAAATCCTTAATAAGCAGTAATCAAATCTGGGTGTTTGACCTTCACATAAAAAATACAATTTTTGTTAAATATATTGTTTGATATTAGCTATTTAAATGCGAACGTAACAGCTTTCATCACCCATATGAGCTGTTTCCAAGAGTATAGTGCAAGTTATATTTTTGTCAGTAAGAATCTCTCAGTTTAGATATCTTATGATATTTATATCTAGAGTATAAAGCTCTGGTAAGATTTTCTTGTTTATCAAACAAATCTTTCATTAAAACTCGTCTTTACAATTAGAAAAAATGAAACATAACACATATGCTCGCATGTATAGGTTTAAAATCATGGCAGGTTTGTGAGTACGTGCATATATAAACGTACATATTCAGTGAGCTGATAAACCCATTTCTTGAAGACGATAAAAAGAACAATAACTAAAATATAAGCTTTGACGAGGAAAATATGACAAATAGTTGTTTTCCTTAAAATACTTAGATTGATACAAAATACTGCCAGGTGACAGACGCTATTACTATAATTGACGGCCGAAACGTGGTTATTCACAACAAGGCAGTGTAGTTCCCCGGGGCTCGTCTTGTTACGTAAGTTTTGATATGAGAGTGTATCGTGGAGTCCGCCGCCCAGTTGTAGCCAGCAGTCAGCAGTCACAGTCAGTCAGTACCGGCGGGAGTGTGCAGCGCAGCGCAGTCCACTCACTATTCAGGGAGCGATGTCTAAGGAAGATGTATTTTCTGTTTTGAAAAATGACAATACTGTCATCATTATCTGTAAGTAATTTTTATTTAAAAATTATTATAGCTTTTATTAATACACTAAAATGGTACAGTTACTTATTGAAATATTGTAATTTATTAATTGATTCTTTTTATGCAAACATAAAGCGTTTCTTTATATTATTTAAATACTGGATTACGTTCTAAAGACCAAATCATTAAAAATACATGTATGATATTTTATCATGTATGCTTATATACAACATACTGTAATTTAGGATCCCTATTTCTGGTATATTTTACTTGTTTAAGTTAGAGCTATATTGGTTTATCAACTATTCAAGTCAAATATTCCTGAAATAAATAAAATGTTTGTACTATTTAATTCTAATAATAATAATAATAATAATAATAAATTTATTTCTCAAAACAACAAATATGTTACAAATCATGCTGAACATTGTACACTGGCACAATACAATACATAACATACATAACAATAAAATTAAAACAATGCCAAGCAGATCCTATAAAATTAATATATTTCAAGTACAATGCATAATATAATATAATTATGAGAAATAGACTCCTCCAAGGCACAGCCTGATTGGAGGTCTTACTGAATTTATTTTACAAATGGCTGATCTAATTTTCAAATTACATATAGAATGAAAAATAATTTCTCCAAAACCAACAAAGTCTACTCATAAAAAAATACACTTTCAATTAATAATTTCTCTCGTACTTTTTCTGCTAGCTTTTAAAAGTTAATTCTATATTATTTTATGTACAGTTTGGAGCTAATGTACTGGGCAAAATAGACAAAAGTTTAATTGGTTTGTAATTTAGGTGTAAATTGATACCAAAATCTTCAGATAATAGCTACCTTAATGGTCCATGTGCTATAATAGCATTAAATACGTTTTGGAACTTCCAGTACAATATTTATTACGGCGATGAACTTTGTTTAGCTTTCGTTTAGATTTGTTTTGATAAAAACTATGGCTTTCAAAATATATATTATTGCAAACGACAACAATGTATCTAACAACAATCAGTTTTGTTTACTAGCAGTATGAACTGAAACAAATAGGGAAAGGGATATAATGAGGAAAGAAAATGAACCCTATATTCATTCAGTGCTAAACGTGGTATCTAAACGTTTCTAAAGTAATTAGAACATCAGTGAAGATGAATAACTAGTACCGAAGGGCAGTGAAATAGTGAAAATCGATCCTTTGTAAATATTTGTATCCTGAGTAAATTAAGCACCTGGTACCTTAAGTAGGCGTACATCAGGTACATATTATTTAATTATCATGGTTAAGAGGACTGGAGTTTCATTAGACCAGTTTATCGTGTTTTGTACGTGTAGGAGGATTTCTGGTTCTAATTAATTATGTATTAATTGATGCGATAGCTGGGTTTGCTTTTTTGCCCTGATCAAGAAAATACAAATAGAGGTCTCGGAAGCTTACTTCGGTTTACTTATAGCCCATTTCATATACCTCCGGTCTAAAATATTTCTAGTAACATAATGGAGTTAGCCTTGTCTCGACGAATAATACAAAATACATACTTAGGACCAGGCCCACTCTTAGACCAGTTTTGACTGACAATTTTACCGGGTCCCTGGCCCTCAGGGCGGGGCCCAGCCGAATATTTTTTTCCGGGGAAATATACTTTTACATTACGATATTGAATGCTTACAACCAAGAAACCTAACTCACTTTAAACGTGTCTACTTACGACCGTTGACGTATTCCGAAATATCCGATCTTCCTCTTCATGTAAGCCTCCCTCGGATTTCATCGAATTAAAAAAAAAATAATTAGCCAAACTGGTTAAGCCGTTCTCTAGATTGGCGCTTAGAAACACATTTAGCGTCTCATTTTTGTTTATAATATTTACATTTGTTTATACACAAATACATTAGGTTCATTTTATGCAATTACAGCAACGTAAAACTAAAAAGTTCCATCTAGAAGGAGATTAGGAAAGGCAGATAAATTTAATTTATTCAGAAAAATAATAATATATTACTTTGTAATTTTTGCAAATAAAACTCTTCACTGACTATGCCTCTAAATGAGTCACTGATAGCATCATACATGTTCTTTACACAAGTTGATACACAGAATTGATGTTTTATCAGTTCAACCACAATTTCCATTAAACAAACCATGAATAATAATAGCCAGTCCGATATTTTTTATCCAACGTGACGTTTGGGTTTCATTATCACTACAACTGCACAAATTACAAGGGAAAAACGTATCTTTTCTTTCTCTCTTTCTCTGAACCATGAATTGTCAACTTTCAATCCCATTCAGACGGAACATTTCTAGACTCTTTCTGATTGAGATAAATGAATCGTTTTCTTTAAAATCTTAAGTCAATTTGGTGATTACTATTGTGTTAAATCAACTCTTTGTTTAAAATGTACTGACGAAAAATGATTTGAAATGATAAAATATCTTCGGACATTTGCCAATGTAATAATAAAATAATTGAGCACTACGTTTTGAGGAATCGAATCTATTCACTTCTTCAGTTCTCAAAAAAATCAAACGGTACAGTGTTAAGCATACAAAAAAAAAAAAAAAAAAAAAATTAAAACCTAAACAATAAATATATGCCAAATAACAATAAGGCCGTAGGCCAAAAGATATATATTTTTAATGCTTACTCTCACGCCTTTCAGTTGTTTGACACATGAAGAAGAGAGAGTAGATTCCAAACCTTGAAACGTAGTTTTGTATTTTTTTCAAAGAAAATTTAGTTTGCGAAAGTATTATTCACAGGCTGTTCAAATAGATTACTGTTTAGATGTACTTCATTAGACCTCATCTTAAATATTCCATATCTTGACGATTAGAGAGGTACCTTAACGATAGAAGTAAAGTCATTTATGTTGTTTAAGATATAACATAACATTCTTTAATAAGACTGCCTAAAATGATTTGAGCTAGATAATTATACAAGATATACATACGTACAACGTTACTATGATCCTTTAAAACACCGAGTCTTTTACCCTAAGATTTATGTCGTTTTATAAGTTATTACATGGCAATAACAGTAATAATGTTGGTTTACTTTATTGGCATTATATACTTGTTTTTTAAACATAAACTCCTACACTAGTAAGCCAAAGTTAACAAACTGATCACATATCTGCGTGTACGTGTGAATATTCTTACTGCCCCGTACACAGCATGATATGCTATACGAATGTTGAGTTCAACTCCATTGAATTTGTGTTCAATTGTCCATCTGATGAGACAATGAGCCACGTCTCCATCTAGATTACATTTTTTGTAGTCCAGATGTCTCTCGTGTCAAAACGATGCAACGGATTCGTTATGAGCTTCTTCATCGCCAATTTTTTTAGGATCTCTCCAGACGAACGTTGATTACAGATTCCAGGAGTCAAGACTGTGACGTCAGATTTCAGACGCTGCACTGAGGAGAAGGTGAATTGGAGCTCTACTCAACACTCTATTGAATCAATCCTTCCCACCATATCTACGTTAATATTCTATAGCTATACAATAAACAACCATTAAAATTACGCGATCCAAAGGAACAAAGTAGTTTAATCTGAAATATACACTTAGTTTTTGAAATGGTGATTGTTAAAAGTCTGATCTAAGTTATTAGTCATCGCTGAGGAAACAAAAAGTAAGTTTAAAAAATTAGGGTAATTTAAAATTGACTTTAAAATTCTTAAGGTCAACAAAACAATGTTTCTTTTCATGGTTTTCGACTTATCGTAAGGTTTTAAGGTAATAACCGTAAAACGTTTCGTGAAATATACGATAATAATAATAATAATATTAATAATAATAATTCTTTATTGCAGTAAAACAATTAACAAAATTGCATTGCAAGCGTCATTTCAACATTTTGATTTAAAAATCTATAAACTAAAACCTATCTTATCATAGGAACAGTTAATTCCACATACTCATGTGTGAACCTAACAATATATTGTATTTTGCATTTTTTGGATATCAGAAAAGGATAAATAGAATAATAATAATAAAATATTAATTTTCATCCCAGCGGCCCATCGTAAACTCATCAACGGAGTAAAATGCCTTTGACAACAAAAAGTGTCTTAATCGAGATTTGAATTGTTTGGGTTCATTAATTCGTTTGAGATCTCCAGGGAGCGTATTGATTAACTTGACACCCATTTGAGATGGCAAGTGTTCGAACATAGCCGTTCTATGCTGTTCAGTTCTGAAATTGTTCCTGCCTCTGGTCTCGTACTGATGGACGTCCCTGCCCTGAACCAGTTCACATTTGAATCGGCAGTACAGGGCAACGTCGAGAATATAGAGGCTGGGTAAGGTTAGAAATCCAAGCTCCCTGAAGGCAATTTTACACGACTCTCTGGGTTTTAATTTCGAAATCATTCGAACAGCTTTCTTTTGTGTCCTAAATACTCTGTTAAATTTGTATTTAGAACAGCTGCCCCATAGTCTCAAACAGTAGGTCAAATGTGGATGTACTATGCCAAAGTAGGCAGTTTTCAGTACATCAAACGAGCAGAATTTTGCTAGATTGCGTAAGACATAAGTGCCTGAGGCAACCTTTGAGCAAACTCTGTCAATGTGATCGCTCCAGGTCAGTCCCCTGTCCAGGTACATCCCCAGAAACTTGGTGGATTCGGCTTCATCTAAGATAGCTTCATCCGCCATCACAATTGGTCTGTATTCGTCTTCTTGTTGACGGAGACAAAATTTTATTACGTTAGTTTTGGCATAGTTAGTTTTTAGATTTATCTTTGAAAAGTGCTCGATGCATGCGTTTAGTTCAATAAAGGCTTTGATCTCAAGATCTTGTTTCGTACTTGATCTGATGCAGAGAGTCGTATCGTCCGCATATTAAATCACCTCTCCATTTTGAATTGATGAATTCAATCTGTTGACGTAAATGAGAAAAAGTATGGGCCCCAAAATTGAACCTTGGGGAACACCGTACTGCATTTTTACTTTGCCTGACAGGGTGTTCGCGATCTGCACACACTGCTCTCAGCCACTGAGGTATGACGAAAGCCATTTATGCGGCTGACCGCGAACACCACATGTTCATAACTGATGCAACAATGTCCCATGATGCACACAGTCAAAGGCCTTTGAAAGGTCGAGAAATATGCTGAGCACTTGTTCTCGCCTCTTCAAGCCATCAACAACACAGTCAATGAGTTTTGTTACAGCATCAATCGTCGATTTGGTGTTCCTGAATCCGTACTGCTCAGGGTTAAGAATTTCAAACTGTTCAAGAAAACCTTCAAGCCTTCTAATGAAAACCTTTTCGAAAATTTTGCTCATGACAGGAAGAATGGATACAGGACGGTAATTACTTGCGATGCAAGGATCATCCTTTTTAAAGATCGGAACCACTCTTGCTGTCTTCAAAGCTGAAGGGAAAACGCCTTGGGCGAAGGACAGATTTATCAATTTAGTAAGTGGTGTCAAAATGTGCTTGAAGCAACGCTTGATCAGCCACACGGACATTCCGTTGATGTCGCTGGACTTCTTCGGCTTGAGGTCTCTCAAGACGACTGCCATCTCCACCTCCCCCACAGGAAACAGAACCATGGAAGAGACCGGTCTCACTACTACATTTTCTACAAGATTGTCACAACTGAAAGACGTGCTTGGTACAGCCACAGTCGAAAAAAAAATTATTAAATTCGCTAGCCACTAGAAGTGGGTCGTCTGTTAATTTACCGTTAATTTTTAGTTTCGGATTTGATTGTTTTGAATTATTTGTTTGTGATGTAACGCTTTTTATTACTTCTCACGCACTTTTTGAAAAATTTTCTGCGTTCTCCAATTTTTGTTCAATATCTCGTGCTTTAGCGGCTTTTATTTCCTTGCGATAATTTTGTTTAAATGTTCTATAAAAATTTTTGAAGTTTTCGTTATTTGATTTTAAATAAATTGAATGGTAAAATTTGAGCCTTTCTCTCAAGTAGAGAATATCCTGAGTAATCCAGGCATTACTCTTCCTATGAGATCGCTCCTTTATCATTCTATATGGGCAAGTAATATTTAGGTAATAATTAAGGCAGTCATTGAACGCAGTGAATGCTTCCTCTACGTTTTCAAAAGCATCCACAAATGACCAAGATTCTCTTTGGAGGAATCTGTTGAGAATTTTAATGTTTTCATTTTTTAAATCTCTTTTACATTTTGCTGAAGAGGGTTCGTATTTAGGATTGAATTGTTTTATTACAGTCTCCTGTGCGAAATGGTCAGAGATGGCCGCGTCGAGAATAGTAACAGAGACGCCCGGAAAGTTTGTGATGACGTTGTCGATGGCCGTACTCGACCTGGCAGTCACTCGAGTTGGTGTGTTCACGGACCAGACTAAGTCAAAAGAAGTGAGAACATCGCGAAACCGCTGGGTTTGAGGGTTGGTGTGGTCTAATACATCAATGTTGAAATCACCAGTAATTATGAATTTCAATGCCTTGGAACGTAACAAATTTAGAAGGGACTCGAATTGTTCAAAAAATGTTGTGAAGCATCCGTTCGGGGATCTATATACGCCAATTATTACAAGTTTTCCAGAAAAATTTAGACTGATTTGTATACCTTCCGCTTCAAACGATAAAATTACAATCATTTGTTTTACAAACATAATTGTAATTTGATTTCCAATAAGCCACGCTTTTTTAGAAACGACTTGTTTGATTGTAATATTTGTATCTCAAGATTATGGAGTACTATATGTTTGAAAGTGTTTATTGACTTGTTAACAATTGGAGTTGTCATACCATCAGTATAGTAGAAATTAATTTTCAGTACTAACAATACAATTTAAGTGTGGAATTTCAGATCTCAGACATACATTGAAACTAACCTTTTACCAAACTTGCCGGAATGAATATACATTTAAATCAATTATGATGAAATAATGGAATTCTTGGTCAATCAGCTTTCGTAACAATTCATTGAAATCGGAAATTTAAAATTTTACAGAATGTTTTTTTCATTTATACTCCAACTGCTCATATATGTGCCAACTGAACATTTATAGTCTGTTTATAACGTACGTAGACTTTGAGACACTTGTTTCCGAAAGATCTAAAATACGCCAACCTTCATCCTGATTGAACTTAGATGAGTTGTTTATGTCCTTCGGAAAAAGGGTATATACACATGTCATTTATAGACGGACGACAGTAAAACTTTTCATCGTTTTAGTCTAGTTGATTTTTAATTACAAGTATTAACAGTTTATGAAAGAACAGTGCTAGGTACATTTACCTTTCATTTGAGAAAACCGACAAAAGTAGTTTCTCACTAATATTAATACATATTAGGTTTTATTTTGTACTTCACTTCGAACTTCGTGGTCTCACCAAAGTAAAGGAATGGTGAGTTTTCTTTCATCCACCATCATTTACATTATATATCCCCTGTAAATGTTCCAGAGGAACTTGATAAAATAAATGAATTGTTAGCTCCAAAACGATAGAGGAATGTAACGTAAAACAATAAATATTAAACGTGTTAATAAATTGAGCAACACAGGCGAGGTAGTAATACAACGTTAGCGAAAAGTTAGGGAGAATGTCCATATATTTATTAAGGCTCCTCTTCCGAGGATGATCAGACTGGGGAAAAGACGTGTTCTCGGGGGTTCGAATCCTTCAGCGAAGTCAGTGTTCTGACCTTCAAGAGGAAAGTCTGTATTCTACTATCTCGAGTTAGTGATGACTTAAGTTGTGCCTTTCCATCACACATGGGCTCATACGTCGGTGGTTGCGTTAGAGCATAGTTTGTGCATGCAGTGGTGAATACATTCACAATATAATGTAAGTGTTATTTATTTTCGTCATTGTTACGTTTCATATTAACATTATCTTCTTAAGTGTGTTTAATATTGTTGTTATTTATTGTTTTTCATTTCCTTTTTTACTCTTAAACTCCACTTATTGTTATGTATTGTCAACGATCTTTTACCACACTATAGTCACTGGTTGTCTTGTCGCTGCATTGTATTATTAGGTTAAGTGCATTTGTTATTGTTCTGTCTTAATTTGTCCTTATGTACAAGTTATATTGTCCTCATTGTATGTACCGTACCTGTTCAACTGTATGTTACCTGCACAATCATAGCTGGCGAACAAGATGCTTAGTTGTTCACTTCTTTGTATTTGAACAGTTTTTGTTGTTGCAAGATTAGCACACTAATACATATGTCACTGATTGTATGTCATTAACATTTAAAAGTTATTACTTATGAATCAGCTGAGAGTAACAGCGTCATTGTTTTATCTTTGTATGTCTCTTTTCTATCACTGCTATCTAGCATTTGCATGTTATATCATGGATATAAATAGTTGTAACCGTAACAGTATTCGTCAAATATATAAATAAAGTTAATATTTTCATTCATCTAGGCTTAGAGAGTAAATGCCTTACAGCGACATTCGGTATGACACCCAACTAACCGAGACATTAGTTAAGCACGCAATATTTTAAATTGTTAATCGTGGTAGAATTTATTGCATTCTAATTTACAATTCAGTTCAGTTTATTCGTCGTAAGCTTAGTTACAAAACTGTATTCAGAAGAAAACATGTTTTTTCGTCGACATTGAACATTGACTTGACGCACAGCCGTTTCTCACCTATTCTGGTGAGTTGATATTTTCCTAGCTTGGTGGTTTTAGGCTTAGTCAAAAATATGTATTCTGAGGAGAAACTTGTAATTCTTTTCTCGTCGATATTGAACATTGACGTTCAGGCATCTCTCACCTATTCTGGTGAGTTGATATTTTCCTACCTTGGTGGTTTTAGGCTTAGTCAAAAATATGTATTCTGAGGAGAAACTTGTAATTCTTTTCTCGTCGATATTGAACATTGACGCACAGCCGTCTCTCACCGATTCTGGTGAGCATGGGTATTTTCCTCGCTTGGTGGTCGTAATCTTTGTCAAAAATATTAATTCCAAAGAGAAAATGCTTAATTTTTCTCGTCGACATTGAACATTGACACACAGCACTCTGGTGGTGAGCATCGGTATTCTCCTCGCTTGATGGCCATAGATTCCACACAACCATTTGAGATATGAGAAAGGACGTCAAATTACAGAAAATTACACACCGAAGTTGGTCAGATCAAGATTTGTGGTCAGATTTTTATTGCGTCTCACTAATTTGGTATGTGATGAAGCTAAATTGACTTCTAGTTTTCCAAGAATCATGATGGAAAAACACAAACTGCCCGGAACCATTTAAGTAGCACAAGGACGTCCAGTAGTAGACCGTTGTGCAGATTTCTATAAGAAATTTTACTGTGAGTCAACTGTCTCATATATCTGAATTAAGGAAAAGATGAATTATTGGTAATGTTCTAGTATATTTCACTCGATAACCAAGACTGCGTACACAATGTTCAATATCATTAATACTAATATATATATATATATATATATATATATATATATATATATATATATCTTAGCTCAATATTATTCTTAGGATGATAAAAGAAACCTAAGAAAGAATCCAGAACAAAAATAACTTTAACTAATAAGATAGCATCAAATTATTAAAAAGCTGAAAGCTCAAGATAAAAGAGGACCTATTGATTGTTATATGGCTAAATTGTTTATTAATTTGTTAAGCTTCTGCCAATAACGGTATAGATCCACCCATCTCAACTTGCCTATAAAGCGGATATGTTATATTGGTATTTTAACACTTAACAGATGGCTCTTCAAGGAGAATCGTAAATATACCATTGTTTTAATTACGTTAATAGTGTTTTTACGCAATTTGAACAGGAAAAATTAAATGATGGTTAGGTCAAAAACAGTTAAATCAGCATCAGCCAACGAGATCACTGAATGTTGTCTTTATTGTAGTCTTTTACGATTTGATGCTGTAAAATACTCGTAATTGCATTAATTGCTTCTTGTATTATACATCAAGTGACTATAATCTTCTCAACGACTTTATCAAAAGTCTGCAATTGCAATGTCATGCTTCATCTCTTAAGAAATAATGCCTGGTTTCCGTAATTATGTATACAATAACACAAAATTACTCAGAATCCTACAAATTATTTCCAGCTTACGCCACATATTCACTTAATAGTCTGAATAATATTCAGTATTTACTTTTTTAAAAGCTCTATTTTACAACATTAAAATAATCCAAATAAAAATTATACAGTTGACAAAAATCTTTATTTTTAACGGAATGAATTAATTACCTATATCTATATAAAATGTACCGATTTAATTGCATTACTTATTGACTCCCTCTCTAACATTTATTTATCTAGTAGGCACACATAGATTTAATAGAAATCAGAGCCTCGCAAAGGATTCGACCCACTTTATTACATTCCAATATGTGATTTCTAAAAAATAAATATTTCCGATAAGATTGTAAAATTAGACGGATGCCATATAAATCCATTCATAATGTGTATATTGCATGATTTGCTCTGATTTCGGGGATTTTAGTGGCCTTAAATGATTCGAACATATTAATAATTTTTAAATTGACATACGTTTTTGTATCAGTATTAATTATTACATCTTAAAAGTTTGCCAATGTTTGAACAACACCTAATGACTTAAAAAGGGCCTTTGGCCATTAAAATAACTAAAAACAACGTTCGTTTAAATGACGGAAAATACTGCCTGTTCTAGGATGTGCGAGAAATATTTTTTAATAAATTGAGTGTAGTAACTCTGATCGTGAACAAATACATTTAGGGAATTAAACTGTGTTATGAATATCGTGCATTCTTACTCAATCTTTTAATTTTTTAGAGACCTAAAATGAATTCACTCTACAAAGAACATTTCGGCAATCAAACAAAGTGAATGCAGACAAAGAGATTTTTAATTTCTCTCTCTCTCTCTCTCTCTCTCTCTCTCTCTCTCTCTCTCTCTCTCTCTCTCTCTCTCTCTCTCTCCTCGTGCGTGCGTGCGCGTGGCATTTGCACTACATTAATTAATTATAATAATTAGAGCTCTGCATAGTTGAACATATAAGTTTCATACACTAAACATGAAAATCCCACGTTGAAAATTCAACACAGTGTCAATCGTCATCATCATCTTTCGATTAAACATTTTTGAGTTGGCAAACTCTTTTTACCGTGAACGATTTAAAAGAGGGGTGTAGCTATTTTTGTGAGGCAAAATAAATTGAAAATCAAGCCCTTTTAAGTCTACTACAGTTCGGAAATTGACTTTGAGGTTGAGGGTGTCAGTTTATCCGAAACTTTTGTTGTTATTGGACTGTACAGATCTCCAAGTGGGCGTTTTAGTATATCCCTAGATAAAGTAGATTTACTTCTAAATTCTCTTTATCATCATAAATTCTTACTTATTGGCGATTTTAACATCAATTTACTGAATCTCACCAACCCACCGATTCACATAATTTGAAATGGTCAGTGAACTCACCAACTAGGATAACCAAAACATCGAGCATCGCCATTGTTAATGTAATTACGAATCTAAAAGATTATCGCGTATCCGTATTTGACTATATCCGACCATTTTGCACAGGAGGTAGTCGTCTTGGGATGTGACCCACTGGTAGAGAGGCCCAGACTTGTCATAAAAGAGTATTTCTTCCCCAAAACATTAGAGAATTGAATAAAAGGCTAGAAAAAGGCACGAAAATCGTGGAATTTTTTAATAATTGCAATTCATTCAATGCCATGTTTAAAGCTTTTCATGAATGCCTCTTGTATCACTTAGATTATTCATATCATTTTAATACTTCAAAAGTAAAAGCAAAGATACACAAAAGTTCTTGGATTACCCGCGGAATTCTTGTATCGCGAGAAAAATTAAAAATTTTTCATTCACTATATCGCCAATCTGACAATGAAAATTTTAATACTTTTTACAAGAATTACAAAAGAATTTACAAAAAAGTCATAAAGGCCGCAAAAGCTTATGACGTATGTATACATTTAAAATTGAAAAACGCCGAAAATATTTCAAACATTGCTTGGCATGTTATTAACAAATCAAAACCCACAATTCAAAGTAAAATGAGAAAAATAAACTAAATAAAAGTTAACGAGACTGTAATTACTGAGACTTCGGACATTGCTCAACAGTTCAAAAGTTTTTTCCTCTGTTGGAGTTAACTCTCCTGGATTTCAATATCGGGGGTCAAAACATGTGCCATCCAAACCACCTCTGACATCTATGGCGTTGACTCATGTGACTTGCGAGGAGGTTAATTGGATTATTCGAGAGTGCAAAACCAAAAAGTCGGATGCCATTAATGGCTTTTCAATGTGGTTGATCAAACGTTGCTATAGCCACTTTTTAGAACCACTAACAAAATTGGTTAATTTATCCTTTGAGATGGGAATTTTTCCGACAGATCTAAAGCTCTCAAAGTTAATTCCAGAATTCAAAAAGGGAGATCTTTGCCTGACCAGCAATTATCGACCAATTTCAATCTTGTCTTTATTCAGTAAAGTGTTTGAAAAATTGTTTCTGAAAGGATTGTTAAACTTTGTGGAACAGTTTAATATATTTTCACCTAGCCAGTTTGGCTTCCGAAAAAATGTTTCCACAATTGATGCAATTGATGCAATAAACAAGCTTGTGGACCTGATAGCTGAGGGCTTTGATAGACGAGAGTACTCACTCAGTGTCTGTCTAAGGCCTTCGACTGCGTCCATCATGCTACACTGTTGTCTGACTTGAACATTGCGGTATTAGGGGGCTGCCACACATGTGGCAGTCTTTTCTTGAAGACAGATATCAGTATGTCCAAATTGAAAACTCAATCTCACCTAAAATAAGAATGGACAGTGGGGTCAATACGCAGATTACACGACTCTCTGTCTAAGATCTAAGTCAAAAAATGACTTGGAAATAGAAACCTAAATGGAAATTAATGGAAATTAATTCATGCATTCAATTCTTTGAAGAAAAAAACCTTGCAATAAGCAATCAAAAAACAAACTTCATTAATTTAAACTTGCGGCAGCAAGAAAATGAAAATTTACCAGTGGTCATAGTGAACTGTTCTCTTATAGAGGAAGTCGATTCTACTACATTCCTAGGAATGCACCTCGATAGAGGGCTGACTTGGAGTGATCATATCGACGGGCTATGTTCCAAAGTTGCCAATGGTATCTTTGCTCTGCGGAACTTAGCAAAATATTGTTCTGAAAAAATTATTGAAATGGCCTATTATGGGCTAGTATACCCACACTTTTCTTATGGAATAAGATTGTGGGGTGGCTGCGGAAAATACAAATTTGAAAGAGCCTTTCAGCTACAAAATAAGGCAGTCAGAATCATCGCAAATTTAAAATTTAGAGAGTCGTGTAGAGATGCCTTCAGGAGTTTTGGATTACTGACTTTGCCCTGCCTCTATATCCTGGAAGTTGCCCTGTATTGTAGATACAAATGCGGATTGACACATGGCAGTGACGTCCACGGATATAATACGAGGGGAAGGGACAACGTGAGAGTTCAGTCTCACAGAACGATGGCTTATATACAACTTCCATCGCAGGTTGGTATTAAAGTGATCAACTGACTCCCGGAGTGCATCAAAGAATTGGCAACAAAGAAACGTTTCAAAGCTCGATTACGAGATCTTTTAGTGTCGAATGCGCTTTATTCCATTGATGCGTTCTTGTCAAATCGTTGGGAATGATAAAATTACTTTGTTAACTCTTTGCCGAAATGAATAACATTTTTGTGCTGACGATTGTAAAAGAATGTTTAATTAATGTAACATTGTTAAAATTCATGTTTTAAACCTCAACTTGTATTATAATAAGTTAGACGCATGCAATACAATTGTAAAAAATTGTCTACAGCAATAAAGAAAATTTGAATTTGAATTTGAATCCTGTTGATAATTTCCGCAATGATGAACTTTTGCAACTTTACTTCTAAGAAACAGTTTGCACTTAAAATTAATTTAACTTAGCTGAAGATTAGTTTTATTTGTATTCTTGTAAGAATGTTATAACTAATACTATAAAAAAAACCAACACCAGGTAAAACTTTTTTATTAAAAGCCTAATTTATAAGAATGAAAAAAATTATATAGTTAGTAAAAAATAGATTTTCTTAGTGAAAAATAAAAATAATATAACTTCCTAGTTTTTTAAGGTATAGCGTGTTGTAAATATGTGGTATTTTTTCAACTATATACAGAACAGGGAAGGTCCAAAGAGCCTCTCTCTTTTGGATGTATTCATACAAGGAACGGATACGTCATAAGACAGGGTTATTGAGATAGAAGCTTAGTTTTATGGAAATAGATAATTATGTAGTAGACGCACGCAATTTTAACCCTATACTCTTAATAAGTTTGGATCTAAAATGCATAAATAAATCCTAATAATAAAGCTGATGAAATATAACCCTATCGGAATTAGAGAAAGAACGATTGAGAAGTTAATAGAGATGAAATCACAGGCATTGTACTCAGATGATTCCAAGGTGGAGCTATATTGTGATAGAATATATATTTCTATATATTATCTATCTTTCGTAAGGTTTTCCAGAATGCAGATTTTGCCATACCAGAAGGATATAAGACATTATTTAAATCACCAATACATAAATACAAAAAGGGAATTTCCTTCGTGCGTAGGAATATGCTGATACGAGTATACGCAGTAATCAAAACAAACGTAATGATAACCTCAAGGCTGCTTTCAGTGTCAAGAGACTATCAAAGAACTATAATGATAAATGCCTGTTAATGTTGGTTGGGAACATATGGAGATCAGGAATGTGACTCCAGATGACCGTGCATGAAGAGGGCGAACTGCAATTTAATAAGCAGTTTATAGGCTCTAAAAGGTGTATCCAAAAGCAAAGTCAAAGCAAACAACGGCTGGCCGGTAGGGAAAGATGTCTTTATGTAGGAAGAATTAGGGACTGTCCTAGAGAAAACCTTTGATGAAGATATTTTTTGTCTTTTTTACAGGTTATAACGTTTAATCGGGTCAAGGATAGTTTATAAAAATATAACCCTAAGACACCGGATAGAACAGTCGAGAGGGGTAAAATCCAGGGTTCGAAAAGGGAGAGGTAGTTTCCAAGTTCAGCTCAGACCCGAATTAAAACCAAAAGCCGAAGCAAATACAGCACCGATGATCAATGGATCAACAGGCTTTCATCATCGCAGACTCGGAAACGAAAGGAAATAAAAGGCAGGATTTGCTTTAGGATGACTGTTCTACCTAAACGTTCCCTAATACGACAGTTGCTCGTTCCACTGAAGCTCGAAAATGAGAGACGCTGGTGCCAACGTACGTCAAGCAACCCAGCAGCCTCGAAAAGAAACGATAAGCTAAATAAAAATTAAATACGAGCACTAGTTTGCTCTAAATCACGCCTAGCTCGACTCGAGATCGAGAGTAAGGAACGCTGGTGCCAACGAACGTCAAGCGACCCAGCGGCCTCGAAAATAAACTATAAACTAAATAAAAACTAAATGCGAACACTAGTTCACTCGAAATCGGCCCTAGCTCGACTCGGGCTCGAAAGTAAGGAACGCTGGTGCCAACGTACGTCAAGCGACCCAGCGGCCTCAAAACGAAACGATAAACTGAGTAAAAACTAAATGCGAACACTAGTTCACCGAAATCGGCCCTAGCTCGACTCGAGCTCGAAAGTAAGGAACGCTGGTGCCAACGTACGTCAAGCAACCCAGCGGCCTCGAAAAGAAACGATAAACTAAAACTAAAAGCTTACGTCTAGCCCGATGCCAAGGAACGCTGGTGCCAACGTACGTCAAGCTACCCAGCGGCCTCGAAAAGAAACGATAAACTAAGTAAAACTAAATTAAATTACGCCTAGCCCGAAGCTCAGGAGTGCTGGTGCCAACGTACGTCAAGCAACCCAGCGGCCTCGAAAAGAAACGATAAACTAAATAAAAGCTTACACCTAGCCCGATGCTAAGGAACGTTGGTGCCAACGTACGTCAAGCGACCCAGCGGCCTCGAAAAGAAACGATAAACTAAATAAAAGCTAAATTCAAACTCTTCGTTACTAGTAATAGAATCTAATCCTATTCGTACTGATCTATTTTCTTGCTATACTTTATATCTAAAATTATATTCTATTTGCGGCTTAAGTACGTAATGTCATGTACTTATCTTATCGTTGGTGACTATGCAAGTGCAGGTAAAAGCGTGTTTTGGCAGGTAAATAAGTACCTACTTACTTGCACCTTATCGTGGCGTATGTGGGGGCGGCGACTCCGACTCGACGACTCCGACTGAGAGACTCCGGCAGAGAGAGCGAGGCAGCCAGGCACAGCGTACTTACGTACTGTAGTACATGAGTCGTCCTCTGTAAGGCGCTTCAGCCCTTGAAGCGAACTCCGGCGGATTTATCCTGAAACTCTGGTTCTTACCCGGTCGAGCCGGACCTCGTCAGCTGACGTCTCCTGCGTTGATGTTGAGCTACTAGAGTATAATTGTAGGTGGAATAAGTAAAGATCTTAACATGTCATTAAACCAAAAATAATTCTCCTCTCAAAAAATAAAAAATGTCTTATTTAAGCACCTGTAAAAAATGAAATGTTACAAGGTTATAAACTTGATTATGACACTTTTGGATTACCTAACATGTTCCAGGTTCGGAAATGAATAGGCGTGTAGTTCTTTCATGTTTCTGTGTCTGGGATTTTTCAGAAAATTCGAATTTAAGGAGAGCGTGCCCAAAAGGGAAGTTTTAACTTTAGTAAATGAGCTTGCTATCTTCGTTAGGAGTGACAGCTAGCTTTTAGATGTTCTCAAATCTGAAATAAGCGCGAAGGGCCACAAAGTGCTGCCTACCTGTTGATGCAGTATTTATACCATCGGAAGAATATCGTTTATACTATATACCGTTAGTATAAATATCATTCATCCGAAATATTGGGAAAATCGAATATTATTTATCCGTTTGTTACAATCATGCATTTATTTTACATTCATTTGAAGTGCAGCTTACATGCAATATCGTCTATCTTAAATACAGTTTACATGAAATATTGGTATAAATACATACAGTTCCATACAGTTTGTATGGAATATTGAGTATAAGAAATACAGTTTTTGGGGAATTTCGTCTCTCCAGATTACATTTTGTATGGAATACCGTTTATTCGTAACTATAACTGATCAGAAGTTCACATAGAACCGATAGAGAAATTCACCTCCTTTCTGAATATCCTTATACTGTATAATGCAGCTTATGAAGCTAACTTTAACTAATTTTAAAGTTTACAATCTAGCTTGTGAATACAACTCAATTACATGGTTAAGATTACTTAGCTACTTGAATAGATTACTTACTACTAAAATAGCTAATATTCCGAACCTCCAATCACACTTCACGACATCGTCTTCAAGGTAAGCTATAATTATATCATTTAAAGATTTTTACTTTGATTGTATGTTTTCAAGTTGTACGTTAGTATTAATAGATTTTGCAATGAATATAAATTAAAAATGACAAAACTAAAATAACTAATTATCCATATGGGAAAACTAATTCTTACCTAATTTCACCAGCTCTGTTTACTTGCCGCTTTTCAATTTACTTTGCGCCTTCATTACAAGAGAAGATTACACACATGATGAGCTCATACAGAGTTAGCCCACAATTCTCTTCAGGCGCGACGAGTAGGTCTTTGTTTATCTGCAGTCGGAAGATACTCAAATCATACCATAACATATCATATCATATTAACATATTATATAACTTGTTACTCTATGTTTAAATATTAAAATAATACTCGCTCGAGGTAACATGTACTTCATAAATAAAATGGTAATAAATGGTACTCTGGTATAGTGATAATATTTAAATAAATGCCACTCAGTAATAATAATCCTCTAGTTTTATTTTATGCCTTTTTCGAATGTATGTAGATATCCATTATATTTAACACCGATATTTAAACAATCTATTAATACAATGTTTTTTTTTTTAATCTTCGCAATAAAAAGTGCACTACGCAAACCATTTATTGAGATATATAACCAACCAGTATTGCAATGCTGTAAAATTAAGCATTTTTTAAATAACATATATCAATCAAATACATGGAGATTTAGGATTTTGAACGCTTCACAATAGTGCTAAAATGCATGCATCAATACAAATGTCTCGTGTATTCTATTTAGCACTAGTGTATTATCCAGTTATATATTTGCTAAGTAAGATACCTACGGATACTTCGACTAAAATTAATTAATGAGTTTAGTCGCTGTATACACAAGGTGTCCATTAAAGCCCTTGGCAATGTTTTATATGATTATAAATGAAAAAACACCCACTTAAACTTAAAAGGGTGTCTTCAAATTACTTTCTAAAAATCATTTACACATCAATATATTTGATTTTAAATAACACGAAAACCTCAACCTTAACAAAAAGCTATTAAGGATAATTTGTTTTGTAGATTTTACAGTACATCCTAAAATAATTGATTACGTATAAAATTAATATGAAACTTTTAATGATCTTAATTTATAAAAGTAAGAAATAGTTTAAATTTTATTTTATTTGATGAATATTAGTTAGTAAATATTTCTTATTTTATAACTGATATTTACTCTATTAATGGTAACATATTTAAATGTTTAAATAAATCACCACAAAAACAATTAAATATAACAACATATTATATATAGTATATATAAGTCAGAATGTATAAGTGTTATGGGGTCCATCGCCTGAGTTTGACAATCATAAAGCGAAGACAGTGAAATTATGGAATAAAGTCAATTAATCACCACAAAAACAATTAAATATAACAACATATTATATATAGTATATATAAGTCAGAATGTATAAGTGTTTATGGGGTCCATCGCCTGAGTTTGACAATCATAAAGCGAAGACAGTGAAATTATGGAATAAAGTCAATTAATCACCACAAAAAACAATTAAATATAACAACATATTATATATAGTATATATAAGTCAGAATGTATAAGTGTTATGGGGTCCATCGCCTGAGTTTGACAATCATAAAGCGAAGACAGTGAAATTATGGAATGAAGTCAATAAATCACCACAAAAACAATTAAATATAACAACAACAAAAAACAATTAAATATAACAACATATTATATATAGTATATATAAGTCAGAATGTATAAGTTTTATGGGGTCCATCGCCTGAGTTTGACAATCATAAAGCGAAGACAGTGAAATTATGGAATGAAGTCAATAAATCACCACAAAAACAATTAAATATAACAACATATTATATATAGTATATATAAGTCAGAATGTATAAGTGTTATGGGGTCCATCGCCTGAGTTTGACAATCATAAAGCGAAGACAGTGCAATTATGGAATAAAGTCAATTAATCGGTACTCTGTGCATATAGTTTTCTTCCAGCAAATACGACCCAATATAGTTAACTTTTAATAAATGCAGATTACATTAACTTACAGCGTCTATATCACCATTTAACTGAGTGTTAAGGGTAACGTTCAACCAACAAATTTAGTGTTGATACAACATCGTGTAGCTTGCATCAGTATAGTTCAAGTATCATAAAAACTTCCTCTCACCACACCATTCCATCAATCCTGCCCATGATTATTTAACGGCAATTTTCAAATAAAGTTTTTCACATACCTTTTTTTATTTTTCGAGCACATAAAAAGTACTCAATAATTATCAGCAATCTTACCACTGCGCGGTGTTGATAACGCTAATCTAGAGACATCCTCCCAACCCCACTCTTGGCATGTCCCCACCACCACCCAGGCGTCACCCGGCAGTGCCTCTAGACTTGTCGCTGGAGTGTCGGATCATGGCAAGGGCTTCTCGCCTCAGCGTCGGCAGCAGCTTGGACTCGGAGTCTTCATCACTGATCGACGATGACACAGAGTACAGTGTGAGCCCTTACTGTAAACTTCCCCCCCTCCCCGCCACCCAGTCGGTCCGTATACACCGTTTTGTGAATCAAGGGGGCGCTGAAATAATCCGGAAGGACTTTTTCACCTTCAACATAAAGCAGACCACACTATTGGGAGACAATGTTGTAGAGACAAGTTCAAAAAGTTGTACAGTGATTTTGAACCCTGATGGAACCATTCAGAGCACGGGTAAGTCATTAGTAACGTTCGCACTGGGAGATGAAGAAAAAAATCACATGCGCATATAGATGCAATTCTGTTAGCTTGTCTTTTTTATATTCACCCCAATTTATTTTTAATACTATTAACATTCTAGCTTAGGCCTATTCAGCCATGATAGCACCACCTCATCTATAAGAGTCCCTCGATAACAAGAGTCTTCCAATTCCTTTAAAGACTCTTGCTATCGATGTTCTATTGTACATATAAAATAATATATTACCACATTATGTGAAGTAATATAATTAGACTTTCAAATAATTGTTAATGATTGTTTGCATATAGGTCAATGGTATCCTCAAACCTGGTTAAAGGTATAATTAATTGAACGTTGCAAACTGTTAATACAAACCTTAGAGTATACTAAAATTCTACTTAAAATTTAGACATTGCATACATAATCGGGTTGTAATTGCATCATTTGGAAATGATTATATGCTGTTAAATGAAATGTAAGTATCCATTTTTTCAAGGTGGTGTATATGAAAACGAAGGTAAAATTTTAAATCGATGACCTGTATTGAATGTAAATATTTTTTTTCATACCAACTGGGTAATAAAGTATAACATTCTTCAGATACTTGGCTACTTTTCCGTAGTCTAGTCTAGTCTAGTCAAACATGTTGAGAGGTATTAGTTGTTTGTTGCTCCTCGCTTGTGCAAACGTATCTTTAAAGTAGTCGTGCTCGCTTAAGCATTGACAGATTTCGTTGGAAAAAGTACCATTGGAATTGTTATAAAAATTTAAAAATAATAAATAATAGTAAAATAATACATTTGTTATAAGTGATGTAATACAGCTGATGCCTAATAAAAGATAAAATGCTTGCTGCTCCCGGCTTGTACACGCCTTTCTTGAAAGTAGTCGTACTCGCCTATGCATTGACGTATTTCGTTGAAACAGTTTTTTTATTGCAATGAAGTATATGGAAATTGTAATGAAACTGCTCAAATAGCTGATTTCTAGTACATTTGTTAAAACTATACTTATTTTTTACGTTATTTTACTTTGACAATCTTCAACAGACGCAATTTTGTTAATATTACAGAAAAAAAACTACTTTTTTATTTTTTATTCTATCCTACGTTCCCTATTCAATTCTACTTTCTTCATCTTAACTAGTTTTAGAGAAAATATTTTTTAATAAAAAATACAAAATGGTGACTCGCGGCTAAACGAGCCATTCATTTCTCGATCTATGTGTATATGACATTTTTTGTGACACCCTTTTGTGAACACCCTGTATATACAAGGAATTGCAATGACGTTTAAATTCGACAAAAAGAAAATTAGAGTAAACGATGTTACATTTTTGAGTTCCCAGAATCCTCTTAGCTGTAGGCTATAACTGCATTGACAAAAGTGTTATAAATTAAATAGTTAATAACTAGTTTTTAAATTAATATGGCCACTGTTGCCTTAAAATAAAAATAAGGAAAATCATGTCGTGCAAAGGTTGCCAGTCAAGTCGCCAAAACAATGCCAGGCGAGCGGTAGGCCGCACACCCCACCACCGGCCGCGACGTCAAGGAAAACCCGTGAAACCTGCACCGTCGTGAGTGAGCGGCTGTCGGTTCAGTCTAGCGCGAGTGTCAGCAGTGACTATGTGACGTCATGGAAGGGCCGCGACTCAGCATCGCCAGCAGCAGCAGCTGCGGCAGCAGTCTGGACTGTGGTAGTGCTGATAACTCCCCCTTGCCCTCGCCCTCGCCACAGGCCTTCCCACCCTTCAGTGTCGGATCCGTGGTCGTCAACGGTGACAACAACAACATCCACCACGGCAACCTGACAACCGTCACCTACAACCAGTATATTGTACCCGGTGGCGACCAGGTGGATTTACCGCCAGTGAAAATCAACTCGGAAACACATTCGAGGTTTTTCCCCATTGAGGTTCCCGAGCATAAATCATCTGGTGAGTTTACATACTTTCGACGATGTAATAATAAATTTCTCAGTATTTTAGAGTAAGGTTTATTTAGTTTCAAGATATTATTTGTCAGTTTAGTCTTCACATTCTTTCTCACAGAAAGTGCATAAAACATAGCTAATCTAGTAAGAACCATATAGACATCTCTTTGTGATATAGTGATACAATTGACGTAGCTTGTCATTTTTTATAGCAAAACCTGCACTTCCAGTCCTTTGGATACACGTTGTTTTACTTTTGTGGGTATACACAATCTAATTGTGTTTAGATAAATTGCACAGTCTATATTATTCATCAACATTGGGTTTTAGCTAAACTTTGAAGTATACATTTCCTCAACTTGAAACAATTCAATTTTATGACAACGTCAATCAAGGGCCTTGAGTTGGTTATTTCGAGGGCGAAATCTTGATAACTGCAACGAAATCTAAAGAGGCGAAGTCCAACATGATCCACTTGGAGGGGTGGGGGAGGTTAAACTAAAACATCATGATGCCTCCTCATACAGTCACATGTTGAGTGTAGGAGGATGTAACAAGACCATAACATATCATGTTTTCTTTACTTAATAAAATAAATTCTTGGGAGATCTTAAGACCTTGAATTTTTACCAAATTATCTTTGTAAAGAATTAAACTGTAAAGATTTAAAATTTATTTTAAATTATTGTTTTATTGAAGTTACGTCATACAGTGTAACATAAGAGTAGAAGGTTTTGCATAAACCTTATAACGTTATGATTTGGTATGTGGGTTGTCTCTTAATTCCTTTATCAGCACTTTTAAAGCCTTAGTATAATACGTATTAGGCATATTAATTTATTACTTATTTTAATCTCTTGTCTCATGTGCAAGGACTTTCACTGAGCCCAATCATTCTCATTAAATTCTTGAGCAACTGAAAGCAAAAAGATTGCCTTTATAGAATCCATTACTATACATTCTATTATTTATGATGTATTATTGGAGTTCTCATGTGTATCCTTTCTACATAAGACATGATATTTATTGTTAACCATTCGTTCTTTATTAAAAATTACGTAGTTCGTTTTGGTGTTTAAAATAAGAGTAGGATTCTTCAAGTTAATTTTCAAGTAATACCTTTATATATATATATATATATATATATATATATATATACATTCATTAAATTTGTATAAATGGCAATAGCCGAATTTAATTTATTTCAATAAACATTGAATCGCAAAAAAGTACTTGCTCCGCCGGGACTCGAACCCGGATCTCTCACTTGCCGGGTGAATGTGCTACCATTACACCACAGAGCCCTCACTTTTTACGATTCAATTATTTTGTATTTGGCCGTTTCTTTCACATATGTGTTTAAATAACCAAACTAACATATGATCGGAAGACCAAATACCTGTCAAATGACTTATATTTACATTCATTAAATTTGTATAAATGGCAATAGCCGAATTTAATTTATTTCAATAAACATTGAATCGCAAAAAGTACTTGCTCTGCCGGGACTCGAACCCGGATCTCTCACTTGCCGGGTTCTTATATATATATATATATATATATATATATATATATATATATATATATATATATATATATATATATCTTTTTCACAAGAAGATATATATATATATCTTCTTGTGAAAAAAGTAATAAGGATAATGACTCGTGTTAAAGCACAAAATAAATCGAAATATATGTAAAAGTATAGTAAAGTTAAGTAAATTAAAGTAGTCTTATTTAACCAGGCGTAGTTAGGGCTAAGAATCCCCCTCTAACACTTAACCTGGGGACCAACGGCTTAAAGTTGACTTCCAAAAAAGCTTCTTTTTCCTTCTTTTAAATGTCATATATGTATAACAAAAAGAATAATAATAATATTATTATTATTATTAATATCATTATTAATATTATACATGTCATAATATAAACCCAAATATAATATCTAAAGTTACTTTCTGTTCATACTGCGTTGCAAACCAAATTAAAATCCTGGCATATGTTGGCCTAGTTATGGAGATCTAACTTTAGTAAACAGATGTTGAAAGAAAACTGGTAAGGTAAATAATGCCGTCCGCTTAAAAGGCAAGTGGTGGGGACAGAGCTTTATCGTGATTGGCTAAACCTCAATCTGAGCAATCAGCGATAAATATGGTTTTTTCATCATAGGTTGCTCGCTAGCTTTTCGATAATCTGGTGCTGTCTTGTTATTAAAGCTGTGCTATGCACTCCAGACTTAACCCAAGCATTGAGCCTATTATGCTGTTACTGCTTGCATAAATTGACGGTATGCTTTTAAAAATCTAAAAATTCTTAAACATATCACAATAAATTGTGGTATAATTTAATCAATGTAGGAGTTATGATATCATAATGTTTCCCGAGTGTCTACTTGCCTGGTTTATACTGTTCATCTGGTATTAGAGTTACAATACTGAAAGGACAATTTCCTACTAGCAGATGATGTACTCGAGTGAAGCAATTAAAAGTCATTAAACATTGTCGACGAGCCGTTTCCTTGTCCGCTCATCCAAGGCTGGTAGCCATCGGGAATTTTAAGTGTTGCAGTTGGCAACAAAGCTACTTTAGTTCAAGTCCGTTTTTGTAATATAACACTAATAATGATATAAGTAACATCATTATTAGTTAAAAATACTAGTATTAGACAATGATCAGTTAGTATTATAAATAAAATCATCATAATATTCAAATGTTCACAATTCTAAAAATACAAAATGTATTAATTTGTATGAATAAAGATAACGATGTTGTTCCTATTTTTTATGTTCTACTAAAACAATTATTGTAATTTTAACCGTGCTGAATCAACTATAAGTTGGACTTCTCAAAAGAATAAACATTAGACGATATTTACAACCATTAGATAATACATTCCAGTAGCAATATCTGGGGTAAAAATATATGTTTATTTTTGAGTTTTTTATTGTAATGATATAACACAGACAGTCTCATTTATTAATGAGTTACAGCTTAGTTAAGTGGAGAATGAAACCAGCAGTAGTAAATTAAAATGTAGTAAAAGTGTAACTTTTGAGCGTTACTAAAAGAGACGTTATAATGTTATGTTATTCTTATCAGATAAAAATTGCCGTTTTAAAGCTTTGCCATGTTTACTCATACCATTAATTTTGTTAGTTATACATAATATTGACAGCTGAACAACACGTTAATAACAAATCGTATTAATTAAGACTTATAAAAACGTAACCTTGTTTTAAAACAAACTAGAAATTTCCACTAAATCCAAAAATTACGGTACCTTAAGAATTCATAAATATTAAACAGAAACCGATGTAACAGACAAATTTCAGAAAATGAGCCTAAAGGAAAACGCGATCGACACAGTATTTGTTAGAATAGAAAACATATAACTAGTAAAACGTATTTTATACTGAAGTTAAAATTTGTAAATACAGCTATATTTAAATTTAACTTCAGAAGAGTTGTCGAATTCATGACCTTATTTATTATTAATATGATTTTAATACATTGAGATACAGAATTGGGAGCCAGTTTATTGTATAGTTCAACAAGAGCTGTACAATGTTGACAACATAATTCTTAAGTTGTTTCTGAAGTTATCATTGTGTTTATGTTAGAGTATGGAATAACAAATAAACATAATAATGTTTTTTTCGTGCAATACGAAGTTAGCTACAAAAGTAGTTATACGACATGGAAATTAAAAAACCCGTTTTGTTTAAAATTTTAGTAATTATAGTTTTAAAATTGCTATATGGGAGCTGTCACAAAAGGAACTGTTGTATTAATGATAAAAAATACAAATGCTAACACCCTTCATTATTAAAATGTGTAGTTAATAGTTCTAGCGTTCGTTATTTATTTAAATGAAATCAAGCAAGAGATGAGAACATCTGAATACTGATAATGAATATGGTACGTTCTATTCTGGACATAAAATCATGTTGTTACCTAATTGTTTGTAATCTTTAAAAACATTAATCCACGATAATCCACATAATCCCACAATGGAGTTACTTGTTATTACTTGTTGTACAGCTTAAACGTTTAAGTAAACCCTGTACTGGTTCTGTTTGTTGTTTGTGGGATCACGTTTCAGCATAGTTAGAGGTAAAGGTGGTAATATGAGCCCCTACTTTCTTTTTTGTAAATAATCAATTTTATTTTTTTATTTTTACCAAATTATTTGTGTTGGACTTCAACTAGAACATTTGGTGAATATATTTATAAATAATGCAGTCAATTAATTAAAACATAAAGTGAAATAAAAAATAAAAAATCAAAACAAGACGTATTGTTTAAAAAAAATTTCTGTGCTGGTATTATGAGCCCCTAAAGTAAATACATGGAAAAGAGTGTTAAAAATGACAGTCATACAAAAATATCCTATATGAAAATTGTATTTTATTAATTACAAAACTTTAACAGTGTAAAAAAGGTGTAAACAAACAGAAAATATTTTATGGTCTGCAAAAGTCACAACATACACATCTTTTTCAGCCCCAGCACAATCATTGTGTGGCCCACATTTCACCCACATCATGCACTGGATCCACAGTTCTCCTCGATGATCGGCTGAGTAAAGTCCTTCACAAAACATACAGGGCGTATGCTCATCTCCGGGATTATCAACTCCCACAGGCATTTCCAAAACTGACTCTCCGGAATTGAACGGTAGCAGTCCGATTCATCTGAGTCATTGTCTCCGAAAATTTTCCGTTTTACAGACTTGACAGTGTTTTTTTTTGTCTTTGTTGCAGACTGGATTTTTTTCCTTTTTCCTTTTCTCTGATTCTTCTTTTTTAGCGTCAGTCAATTTCTTTTTTTCCGCTGCTTCTAGCAGAGCATTTTTGTAGGGTGATGATGTGACCAGAGCAAGCTTTTGACGGTTTCGGTCCTTTGTTTGAAACTTTTTTCTTAGGTTTGGGTACAGGCCAATATATCCTTTGGTGACACAGCAGTTTGTCGAATGTTGTTGTTTTCCACATTCACCGGATGGACCTGCAAGGTCTAGGTCTTCAGTGGACGGTCGAAATAAGGTGGATGTGATGGGTTGTAGGTGGGCTTCGGTCTCGGGGGGGTTATCCTCACTTAGACTTTGGATAATCTCTTCATGGATCATCGACGTCCTCCTCTGAGTGTTCAAAGTTGTGTACCATTTGAGGCTGTGTCGGCTTTCTCTTTCTTGCTTGCAGTAGGGTTTCCATGTCGAATGTCTCTTCAGATGATGGTGCAAAGTCTGCAGCAGTGAAGACATTCCTGTTGCATGGATACAATCCGGTTGTTTTAAAACCCATTCACAGCTATCGACCCTGTCTGGCAAGCTAGGTACGCTTGTCTAGAAGCTCTGCAATGTCATAGGGTCCCACTCGTTTTTTCGCCATGTCGAATATACCGGCGTATTTGTTCACTGTAGTGGTGTTTTAGTGGCCCCAGGAATGACTTGTCTAACGGATTGTAGCTTATGTGACGTGTGTGGGGGCAAACTAATGATTGATATGAAGTTATCCCTCGCAAGATTCACAATATCTATGTTTTTTGTGTGAGAGTTGTGACCATCTAGGATCAGAAGTACAGGATCTTCTTTTGTTGGCTTAGTCTTCTCAATAAAATGGCGTAGCCAGTCTGTAAACAGGTTTGATTGTATCCACCCTGAAGGGTGGCACCTACAATCGCCCCTGGTGGAGCACCTTTCATAAGCAGATCTGTCATGTTTTTTCTTGGGAAAATTAACATGGGCGGAATGAAAGTGCCCCCCTGCGCTCATGCAACAGGATGACAGTCACAAGAGAGCCTCTTTCAGCTGAGCTAAGAGCTCCCACTTGTCTCTTCCCCCGTAAACCAATCACTCTGGGAATTTTACTCTGAACCACAGATATCCCTGTCTCGTCGACATTGAAAACTCTGTCGGCTGGGTATTTGTGTTTTCCTATACTCAGCTTCTAAGATGTCGAAAGAAATTGTTTACTGCCTCTTCATTGAATCCATTTGCCCTTGAAAATGAAGTTGCTGAAGGTTTCAATACAGATTAATACATCCTTGTGCCGCCTCTATAAAATGGTCGAAACCAAGCCCTACCAGCTAACCCCTTCTGTTTTGAACGGATTTTTTATCCCGTTTCTTACACCAAAGTTGGTAAGTCTATTCTGCGAACATCTTGTCTGGTGAGAACCGTAAAACTTGCTCTCCATCTGAAGCAGGTACTCAACAAGCTCCATTTCCAGCTGGTCTCCCATTATAGTTTTCCTTCCCAGACGAGTGGCAGCTGCTTCTTCTGGTGGCTTGTCACCTCGAGCAAGTCTTTGCAGAGTCGGTCTTGGGACAGAAAATTTCTGAGAAGCCTTTTTCAATCCCATTTCTTTGTTCCTAATCGCATTTATTGCCATGACCATATCATCGGTATTCCAATTTTTTCTTTTAGGTTTTTAGGTGCCTTGCTTAAACTCTTTCGTGGCATCTGAAACAATAAAAGTAGGGGAACACAAGTTGTAGTGCATGTAATATGAGCCCCTTAAAGATGGGGCTCATATAACAGGCACAGAAGGGGGCTCATATTACCGACATCGCCATATTGAATTTCCTTCATCCATAATCTATCTTTGTTACTGTCTGAATTATTTATCACCCACAATAAATCAAAGCTTAAAACCTACTCTATTAGATTACTTAGCCTATTAGAGTTACTGCAATCGAATAGTAATCATAATTAATGGCTAAAAAGTACCTTTTTTAAAGTTTCTTAGTTGAAGAGAAATACGAACACACCTGTTGCAACCACCAACTATCATCAATAACTGAACCAGAGTGCTCTAGCGGCACTAAAACAGGAACTTAATACAGTGTTTCCATCGATCCCCACTAGATTGCGTGCGCTGTATGACCAGATATATTGGGGGCTCATAATACCTACAGGGCTCATATTACCACCTTTACCTCTACGAGTGTGTAAACTCTAGTTACTGTAGTTGCTCGCTTTGAGGACAAAACCGCTTTGACGAGTGGTTAGCAGTTTGGTTTGTTGTATTATAGTTATTTATAATATAATGATCTATAAATCTACAAATATGATTTAAAATTCCTGTTGAATTAAATTAGCAACAAATATTAAGGTACTTTCAGTTTGAGTATTTTTATTCTACTCTCAATAATAATAAATAAATTTTATTTTGTTTTGTTTCCATAATTATGTTTGTTATCTTGAAAACACTTAAAGGCTAAATAGTTTGTTCTTCTAATCATTCTAGTACTTGAGCATGTAGGTTTGCGAATGGAAATTAAGCACACTTTCACAAAGTGATTTATATGTTTTTTATATATTTATATGGAGCTATAAAACAAACCGGTTGTGGTTTGTTTTATAGCTCCAGTAGGTCGTCCGTATGTCTTACATTACATATTAGTTTAGTTAGCCTCTAAAAGCTTTAAAGATAGTTTCCATAAGGACACTCGAGACCTCGTGTGGTAGGTCAGTAATACAATAAGTAATATAATGAGTTATTAAAAACCATAAACAAATTAATACAAATTTACTGTTGTACTTAATATTTTCTAATACTCGTATTTGTAAGAAACATTTTTCTATAGTTAATATGCAAAGTGCAAAGTGCAAAGTGAGAAAAACGAGAAATGAAAAACTTCACATCTCAATAAAATTCAGAAACTCCATTCATGCCATTTATTTCTATTTTGTATGTTTATTTTTTTAACCTGATATAATTTTAGCGTTCAAAAGTCCCTTTCTTACATGTACAATTTTGATTTTCATTGTTTAATTTTGTAACATAATGGATTTATTGTATTTTAATCCATTCTTTAAGTTTTGGTGTTACAATTTTATAGGGAATATGTCAAATCCACTTTGTTCCGCATCGGTCATAAAAGTCCGTCTGTAAATATACAGCGGTTATTTAGAGAAAGTTGTTAATAGAAAAAGGTTGTTGGATTATAAAAAATAACAATTAAAAACTCTACGTTGTATATGCTTGAATAGTGTTTTTATTGGCTTAAATGTTATAGAAAACTGCGTTTCAATTAAAAAAATACTATTAAAGTTTTTTTAAATGTATCTACCCTATTACGAATGTGTGCTTGTTAAAGTAAAAACACAAATATAATATTTCAAACAAGTTCGTGTAACAAGACGTTTTATTTCATACATTGGTTATTAATTAATTATGATCCACTAATAACGATGTTATGTGAATATGCCAAAGCCTTCTTGTTCCGCATTTAGACATAAAAGTCAATAATAAATATATATTTAGAGAAAATCGTTAAATTAAAAAAAATAACGAAAACATTGTAAAGGGTTTTTCATTTTGGGCGGGTAGATGTTGAGATGAAATAAAACAAGATATGTATGATATATTAACGAAATTTATTTTTCATTTGAAAGGCCCATGTATGCCATTATGTGTGGAATATAACATCGTTCAAATGTCCACCGCGGTTTCTCACAATGGTACGGATTCGAGTGGTCCAATTGTCAATTACTCTGCCGCATAAATCCGGTTGAATTTGGGCGATGGCCTGGGTTATGTTGGTATTAAGTTCATCGGTTGGTTGAGGCCTATTGGCATAGACCTGCGACTTCAGAAAACACCATAAAAAGTCTAGGGTCGTAAAATCGCACGATCTCGGTGGCCAATTCACTTCACGTCTGCGGGAGATAACCATGCCCTCAAATCGTTCGTGCAAAATGTTCATGGTTCCGTCGCTGTGTGGCACGTAGAGCCGTCCTGCTGTAACCACATGTCGTTTACATCCATATAGTTCAATTTGGGCCAAAAAATCCGTTATCATCTTTCTGTAGCATTCGCAGTTGACAGTGATGGCCTCACCAACGTTGTTTTAAAAAAATACGGACCAATCACACCGCCAGCCCAAAATCCGCACCAAACAGTAACTTTTCGTGGATGCACCGCTACCTGGTGAACCTCATGTGGGTTTGCGTTGTCCCATATACGGCAATTATGCTTGTTAACATAGCCATTCATCCAGAAATGTGCTTCGTCGCTGATGATAATTTCTCGGTCGAAATTAGGGTCCTCTTCCAAACGTTCCAAAGCCCACTCGGTGAACAAACGGCGTTGTCTATGGTCATAAATGTTGAGCTCCTGGGTCAGTTGGATTTTGTACGGATGCAGGTCTAAATCCAGACTCAAAACTTTCCAAGTTGAAATTTGTGAAAGACAGAGTTCTTGTGCACGGCGAGAAATTGACTGCCTCGGGTTCCTCTGCACACTTTCACGGACAGTGGCGACGTTCTCGATACATCTGCTGTTCTTTTGACGTCTGGGTGTAGGCTGGTTGTTTACCGAACCGGTCTTCTCGAATTTAGCTACCAAACGTTGAAGAGTTGAAATTGAAGGGCTTTCGCGTCTGCCTAAAAATGGTCGCAACGCACGTAACGTTTTAACTGATAAACACTCATTTTGATAATAAAGTTTAATCATCTGAACGTGCTGCTCAATCGTGTAACTTGTCATGATGAAATAAATTGTAGTGAAATGGCAGAACTTACTGAACAACATTACAATAATGAAACAGCCGACACCAAAACAACATGGCCGCCGAAAGCTGCCAACATCTACCCGCCCAAAATGAAAAACTCTATCTATATTAATCAAGAAAAAACGATCTAATTGTTATCTATTGTATTTTGAATAAAGGGAAATTTAACTCAATTTTTAGAGGCTTTTGAGGTTAAAAACATTTAAATTGTATAGAACGTGCGTTTAGTTTCAAATGATAATACATTGTTTTATTAATTGAATATAATTGTCAATAGAAATATGTGCATAAGAAAGTAAAAACATAAAAATACTTTAAAAAAAACTTGTTTTGTAATAAGGACGTTTAATTTCGTACTATAATTACATTGTTGAATTAGGTTATGTTCAGCCAGTATTTAACTAGTAGTTAATGTTAGTGAACAGTTTTTACGTTCACAACACCAACAGTGTTGTGATAGGTTTCCTTATCTTATCTTTACTCACGTTTAAACTTGTGCAAAATACCTTCCGATTCTCCGTGTTATCACCACTTCAAGGCTTGGCAACTAACATTTAACCGATAAAGTGTTCTGCAACAATGAAACTGTTTTTAGCTTAAAATACAAATTTAGTCCATGCAAGTTTTTTTTTTACTTTTACTACTTCTAGACCACCGTATTATAGGTTAAATATTCTTCGGTAACATAAAGTAGTATTAAGGCAGTACGATTTGAGTACCCGGTATATATAAAATTTTTACCGAAAAAAATAAAGATGTAAAATAGGTCATAATTTTAACAAATTATAAAAAATAGAAGTGTAGTTTATATATGTATGTCACATTTATTCCCATATAACAATCTTAAATTTATAAAAGATCATTCTTGGGTCGTGCACTAAGCTAAAATTATCTCTAATTGAGTGTGTGTATGATAGTTCTAAGATTTTAATTGTTTAAACCTTTAACTTTTCTCCACTTACCCACTCCCAAAATTTATAAAATATCACTAGGGGATCAACGTATTACAAATTATTTAATGACTTGTACATTTTTGTTTTTTATTTCACTTTTATTTATTATTTATTCAATATATTACTTTATTAAATATATTACGCGCTTCATATTATTGGCTAACAATATCTTGAATTATAATATTTCAAGGATTTCAAGTTATGCAATTCTAGCAGTTGCTTCGTCGCGGTGAAACGTATTTATAAATATCATACATAATTTCATTTCAACTGTGAGGAAAACCGTGGTTTAATTTGCAATTGAAAATTATTTTTTATTACTGAATAAACTTCTTTCTAATTTGGATTCTGCTTATTTTTGATGTTTCATTAATTACATCCTAATAAAATTAATCAGAATGCATATCACTTAAGCTTATCGGTTTCTAAGAACGAATGGGAACACAGTCAAAATAATCTCAACTCGGTCACGGGTCGTCGCAAACTGAGATACGAGTGTGTCTTGTGCTTTGGTCTTGTATTACGTCACCGTAATTATAATTAACCTTATAAGACCGCGCTTGTTGTGAATCCCCTTTTGAAAAGTACCAGTTTTTAATCAATTCATATTTATTGCTGATATCTTTTTGCCCGTAGGCTAATCACATTCCAACACTGACAGTGCAATGCGACTTGTTTAATCAACGCATTATACACGAGTGTGCAAGCGGGAAATATAGGCAAGGTGACTGGTTTTTAAAATAATTTTTGTTCCCGCCTAGGTAATCGGGCTGGAGCTGATATTTTTTTGTCTAGAAGAACAGGACCTTCTCTTTCTCTTCAATAATACACTGATTTAGATTTTATTTTGTGTCTGTTTGAAGAAATTGAACTGTTGTTCAAAAGGGTTGACACGAGTTTTTTTAGACTTATGAGACCATCCAATCAGGACAAATGGTGAGATAATTTTTTTACAAAATCAAGATTGAGAAAGAGAAACGTAATTTTAAATATATTCATCTAGACACCTCACAGGTTTTATTACGGAATAAAGTGCTTGTAAATCAATACTCGCTACTAAGTCTTGCTGAAGTTTGAGTAATATGCCCTATGAGTTTGTAATTAACTAGGACTAATTAGTATTGCAATGCAATATTAAAAGTTAAAATGACATCCACTAATAATATTATTTCTTAATAATGAAAAGCATATTATTCCATATTACAAAACTATATTAAAAAATAACGAAATAAATAAAAAACATTGCTGTATGGATGCAAAATAGATGTTCTGTGCTTAGGGAAGACGCTTTCAAATGGAGAAGGTTTCTTGTACGAACGAAAAACGGATCTCACTGTTGTATCAGATGTCACTGACATATGGCAAGCTGACAGCTGCTGTCAAGGTCTGTGTTGATTATGAGTCAACAATGCAGTAGTCACAGCCATGACTGTCAACTAACTACCGGTGTCCGAAAAATGTCACGTACGTATGGTTTAGTTTTCACGGACATGGCGAGCTGACAGCTGCTGTCAAGGTCGTCTGTGTTGATTATGAGTCAACAATGCAGTAGTCACAGCCATGACTGCCAACTAACTACCGGTCTCCGAAAAATGTCCGCACGTATGGTTTAGTTTTCACTGATATGGCGAGCTGACAGCTGCTGTCAAGGTCTGTGTTGATTATGAGTCAACAATGCAGTAGTCACAGCCATGACTGTCAACTAACTACCGGTGTCCGAAAAATGTCACGCACGTATGGTTTAGTTTTCACTGACATGGCTAGCTGATAGCTGCTGTCAAGGTCGTCTTTGTTGATTATGAGTCAACAATGCAGTAGTCACAGCCATGACTGCCAACTAACTACCGGTCTCCGAAAAATGTCCGCACGTATGGTTTAGTTTTCACTGATATGGCGAGCTGACAGCTGCTGTCAAGGTCGTCTGTGTTGATTATGTGACAACGCAGCACTCGCAGCCATGATTGCCAACTAGCAACTTGTACCAGCAACGGGTCCCACATGAGTCGTCAGTTGTTTTGTTGTCCAATTTCTTTAATCTAGTTCACACAAGACTAACTCACTCTTGTTCCATTGGAAATATCGGTTACACTTTTCATTTTAGTAACTTATTTCATCAAATATTACAATATCACTTATATCACTTGCAATTTCGTAGGCTTTACACTTGTATAAGCACTCCTGGCCAATGTTGAGCTTACCTTGTTGCCACGATCAAGAAAATATGACACAAATTGTATATTTAAGGCCTTTATAATTTGCTCAGATATAATAATTTTACATAGTTATTTTGGCTTGTTTCCCCGACCAAGAATATAAAAATAAACAAGCAACTGATATCTCTCATCTGTGACGTTTGGCGCTCCCGGCCTGTGAAAGTGTAACTTTAAAGTGGTCGTGCGCACTTATGCGCTGACGGATTTTGTTTATGAAAATACCGTTGGAAATGTTATAAAAATTGCAAAATAGTTGGTATCTTTCATCTTTTCTATAACTTACGTAAAACAGCTGATGCCTAATAAAAGACAAAATGTTTACTGCTCCCGGCTTGTGCTAGTGTACCTTTAAAGTGGTCGTGCTCGCTTATGCACTTATTGTATTTCGTTACAATAAGTACTGTTAGAATTGAAATCAAATGTATTAAATATTTGATTTCTGGTAAATTTTATATAACTATCCTGGGTTTTTTTGTTATTTGACTTTAGAAACTTAAATGATAAATAATATCACCAACAGAAGTTTCTGCAGTACAGTACTGACCAAGCACTGCAACATAATAATTGCTAAAACGGAGTGTTAAAAATATATTTTTACTAAAACTTTAATTTTCTTATCTGGGTATTTTTTTACTCTGTGTTCAACTGTGCTTGCAGAAAAGGTTGAGAATAAGAAGTGTTGTTACTATCAAGCTTACGCTGGTCAAGACCATAAATGTAAATAAATTTAAAAATGGTTACATTAATAAAACAGATGGTCATGAAACAATGTTCACACAGATTTAAATACATTAGACAGCCTGTTACAATTAATAATATTTGGTTGCTGTAATGCAACTTTAGACACCAAGGGGTGTAGCCCGGACGTATTTTCGAAATAAGCATAGGCCTACTGTGTATGTTACTGTAGTTTGAGTATGATGTGATTGAGTAACGACATGTGCACGAATACACAGACTGACAATACCAACAGCGCTGCTCTCCATCTCCGTCACGAATGTGTCATCGTTGGCATGCGCAGTAACCACTCCAAGTGTCCTTGCTTCTACTGGCAGTCGCGGTTTACATTGTATCGTTTGGCGCGGGATATTCGTGTCATTTTACAATACCAGTGGCAGAAAACTAATGGCGCTATGACATTGCAACATTCTTTCACGTATATTGTAACATAGGAGCTATTCTGTTTTATTAACTTCGTTTCTTTTTAACACAATTGTAGTCCTACTCACTCAAACCATCTTCCACAACCATAAACTTCCCCTCAAGTTCTCCCTTACTCCAATATTTTGCAGGTCGCTGGTGCGCCAATCCGAGCGTAACATTGCCCACACTCGTATATTATATCACCCACATGAAAGTAACATTCCTTCATGCTGTTCCCAGTATAGGTTCTACTGACAGAGTAAAAAAAGTCATTCTAATCTTAAAACTGTTGTCAATTCCTAAATTTTAAGACATGTCCGTCAAATTCCAATAGTTTGACCAGTGTCGTGGCGTATGTTGTTTATTAAATGAACGTTTATAACTGATGCATTTAGGTTAGACGTAATAAAATATTTCTGGCCTATGTACAAGAATTATAAAATTTTACGTCACGTGGTAATTCTTAATGATTGTTACAAAACCATATTGTATCCAGTTTGAAATAAAGAATCTAGAGTGCAGCTCACCTATACCAGTTGGTTATAGTTTAAGTTTAATTACTTGTGTGGCATTGACTTTCTTCGTTTTATCTTCACAACATTGACAGTAGTATGAAATGCATACAAAGGGCAACACTGGTTGAAAACTGAATCTTTCAGTCCCTGTATATCGTGGGCTGATACTGTTTTAGCTTTTATTTACGTGTTTCACGGTTGATTTTAAGTTTGTAAAAAATATGGAGACAAAATTAGTATGTCATTTTAAATATTTGATGTCTTTCCACTTAAATTCCTATTTAAACTAGCACGATTAACAATTGGTTCCTTCTAAATTTGTCATTACACAAAAGACTAGGTTAGGTGTTCTTACAGTGACTTTTACTACCTGAACTATTCTAAGAAGAATATGCACATCAATATAAGGGCAATACTAGGCAATACTACAGCCCTTGGATGTACTGCTTGTCCAGTTAACGAAATACGTCTGCCATTGCAGGTAATATGGCCCAAAGTGGCAACAGAGTTATGGTCCCGTGATGTCAGTTTTATTGTACGAGGGCTTTGTCCAATGCTGGTTTTACTCTGGTCCAGAATTAGTTACTCGATGAAGCTAGTGTGAATGGTCTGCAAAAAAAGAAACGACATGTATCTCTAAGTTAATGGCTCAATCCAAGTCAACCAAATTTAAATAACCGGTAAGTGAGGTTACATCTAATTGCAATAAATCAGTTGTCACTAGCTTGTCTCCTTTGGTTTCCTATTGGTTCCACACAATAATGTATTAACATTACACTATAGTTTTGACTAAGCGAAACGTGACTAACCAAATATCCGGAATCGATTATAAACACAATATTGTTTATAATTTAATTAGATTATTAATTAATTAAATAAATAACAACCGTATTATGGAACTCAGCATAGTGTAAAGTTTAAGTTATTTCCAGTGTAATATCATATATACACCTTATGTTTAGTAGTAGAATTCCTGAGAAATGTATCAGATTCGCATCGAGGAGCATATTGGTTTTTCATTTACTCAGAAAATATAAAACCTTATTGTATTTCATGGCTTAAATATAAAAAAAATTGCCTATGCATCTTACAAAAGGAAAACCATCAGGTATTAGGAGCCGAATATTTGTGTGTGTATAGTACAATATTATTAATACGAGATCTGTTGATTTTATTCTTATCACTTTATTTCAATGTTTTAAGCGCCGACTGTATTGAAAAATATCAGTTTTACTCCATAAGGACAATTTTAAATTTCAAACAGCATAAACCTCTTATTTTGCAATCATGGAAGATTTTTCTTGAGTAAACAATACATTTTTTATCTAAAAATGTTTGGATTTATAATAATCATATCTTGAAAACAAGACATATACCACAATCCTACTTCAAAACAGGAGACAGTTAGTGTTTAGTTTTAAAATTATTTGTATGGGTTAACATTTAAAGTCGTAAAGTGAAATAGTTGCTCTTGACACAAGTTCTTCACAAATAAAAGACAATTTAGAATATTATTCGCTATTAAACGAATTTTCGTTTAATCAAATCTTTGTTCTTCCAGTTTATTAAGTTTTACATTTCTCAACTTCTAACCAACTTTTATTCTGTTCTATAGGTAACAAAGAGGATCTAGCGGGTCTGCAGAGGAGATGGTGTTGTCTTATTGGCGCTCTAGTATCTCTGTCCTTCATCACTCTACTCTCGACCTCGATATTTTCGCTGAGCAGCTTCCATAGCAACAGCCCACCCCCTCCGCCCACCGTGATGACCACCCTCGAGGAAACGTCCAGTAAGTTGCAGTGTGTTCTACTTCAAAACTCTTTCAGCATGCTTTCCATATATAAAAATTATAGACTTTACGCACAGTATATGTCTCATTAATGTATATTAATGTATATATCTCATGAAAATAATTTTAGGCTTTAAATTAATGTATAAAGCAGTAGTATGTGACACCATGTGTTGCATAAAAAGCTTCGCAGAGATTGCATGCATAATTTCAAGTCTATAACTCAGATCATACTTGAGATGTTCTGCGGGCAGAAAAATACATCCTCAGCAGAAAATCAAGATAAATTTTCCCAATCTACTGTGCGTTAGGCTTTAATGCAGCTCAGCTACGAGGGTCAGTCAAATATAAACAAGACTTTTAACTTATACGTTTATTAAAGCTAAACAATACAATGATTACATGTTACTGCTTTTCTACATAGTCTCCCTCAACTCTCACACACTTTTCCCAGCGTGAGGATAGCTTATGGATCCCTTCTTCATAAAAGATTTGAGGTTGTGTCTTGAACCGATTGCACACAAATTCCTGTACTTCCTCATCACTTTCAAAACGGTTTCCACCAAGTGCTTCTTTGAGAGGACCAAAGAGGTGAAAGTCACATGGAGACAAATCTGGGCTGTAGGGAGGATGTTCCAATGTTTCCCAATGAATTTGGCGAAATTTCTCTTGGGTCAAGGCAGCTGTGTGAGGCCTAGCATTGTCATGAAGCAAAATGACATCTCTGATTGGCTGATTACGCCTTTTGTTCCGAAAGGCTGCTTTTGCTTGCTCAAGAAGTTGACAGTAATAAGCAGCGTTCACAGTACGACGTTCGTGTAAAAAACAATAAGCAAAGTCAATAAGCAAAACGCCTTTGCAGTCAAAAAAGATGGTGGCAAGAACTTTCCCAGCAGACAACCGTGTTTTGGCTTTCACAGGGTGAGTTTCGTCTTTCCTTCGCCACTCCATTGACGCCATTTTGGATTCGGGAGTGTAGTGATGGACCCACGTTTCATCACAGGTTATTATGCGATTTAAAAAACCATTCCCCTCTCTCTCAAGCCGATTCAAAAGCCTTTGGCGAATGTCTCTCCGGGTTTGTTTTTGATCGAGAGTCAGAAGCCGAGGGACCCCATGACTAATTTCCACTTCACTGGCAATTTCATCTATCGTTAAGCGTCGATCATTTTCAAGAAGTTCATGAACAGCACAAATGCTCTCATTAGTCAAACTGGTCCTTGGACGCCTATTGTGACTTTCATTTTCAACTGATTCACGTCCGCCTTTGAACTTTTTAACCCAATCGTACACTTGAGAACGTGATAAAGTCTTATCCCCAAACTGAGTTGTCAGTCTAACAAAAATTTCACTTGGTTTAACACCTTCGTTTGTCAAGAACTTAATAATAATTCGTTGCGCAACTGCAGGTACAACCTCTTGTTCATACATGGCTACAATGACAAACAAAACAGCACTGAGAACGCATTGTTGCAGCTTTCCCCCTCTCCAAGGCTGCCCCCTACCACTACTGCAACATGGCTACCTGCTACAACCTGGACGTTGGGTATAGTAATAAAAGTCCTGTTTATATTTGACTGACCCTCGTATTTATCCCATGGAAGGACCAATAGATGGTACCATTATACAACTTATTCTGATGTATGTAGAAATGAAGTTCGTGCAAAATTAAGTCAGTACGTTTTCGAGGTATTGTGCGGGCGACAGACAGATAGAACTGAACGTTTCCCAATCCCTTGATTAATAGGCTTCGTAATGGTACATATAACAAAATTATACAAATATAGTATTCGAGGTAACTGAGCCAAAACAGTTTTTTTAAGGAAATTTAGTTTAAATTATTTTTTTTAAAGAAACCTTTTGTTATTATTGGTGTTCCTATTTTTCAGAAGGGCTTCCCGTTCCATAATTTCTAATTTAAAACTATCAACAATGATTTCACTACTTGAAATACAAGTGAAATACAAACAAGTTTGATACGTGCGTCAATAATATCTCTCAGACGTCACGTCAATAATATCTCTCAGACTTCACGTCAATAATATCCCTCAGACGTCAAGTCAATAATATCTCTCAGACGTCACGTCAATAATATCTCTCAGACGTCACGTCAATAATATCTCTCAGACGTCACGTCAATAATATCTCTCAGACGTCACGTCAATAATATCTCTCAGACGTCACGTCAATAATATCTCTCAGACGTCACGTCAATAATATCTCTCAGACTTCACGTCAATAATATCTGTCAGACGTCAAGTCAATAATATCTCTCAGACGTCACGTCAATAATATCTCTCAGACGTCACGTCAATAATATCTCTCAGACGTCACGTCAATAATATCTCTCAGACGTCAAGTCAATAATATCTCTCAGACGTCAAGTCAATAATATCTCTCAGACGTCACGTCAATAATATCTCTCAGACGTCACGTCAATAATATCTCTCAGACGTCACGATCTTAACGACCAGCTGACTTCCAGAATGTTTTAAAATTGCTATCACTGTATTTATGTCTAAGGTAGAGGACGACAATCTATTATATTTCCACATTAGAATATTTTAGTGAAAAGGATATTTTAATAGTTTTAATTGAATTAATGAAAAGGCTAAACTTGAGTTAAAAATTTAAAGAAAATGTGATATAAACGTAAAACATTATTGATCAGTTTTCTTTTTAGCTACTCAAGTAACTTAATCCAAATGTTTTGAAGTGATGTTGAATTATCTTACATTAAAGGAAATTCGTTTTGAAATTTCGACGATAAATATTAATTACGTAATAAAAACTTTATTACTGTGAACCCAATCGTACTTTTAAAATGAACAATATCGAAAAACGTATATATATATATATATATATATATATATATATATATATATATATATATATATATATATATACGTATATATACTTTAAACAGTTATAGCAAAAGTTGACATTTGAAGGGGTCGGGGGAAGAAAGAGATAAGTCCACTTTTGAAAATTTTTCAGGAACAGCAGTTTACGATATCTAAACCTAAGTACACAACTGTTTTCACGTAAAATAAAGAGTTAAAGCCGGTTTTTTATGTTATAAGTTATATGAAACATTATACTTGCGCAAAAAGTGCATAAAATCTTTGTTAAATACTTTTTGTTATTTATGAAATATTTTACATATACTGGGGGAAATAAGGGGATATGTACAACGGACTTATCTCTTTCATTCCCCAGTTGTTGTTCATAAATGACTAGACCATGCACTTTCAAAGCAGAACTTAATTTTATTGTTACATTATTATAAAATAAGATACATTTAAAAAAGAAAACATCCTAAAGAAGTTTTTTTTTTTTCACTTTTACTTATATTTCAACTTCCTGAATATGTCCTGTGCCTCTGGACCACAAAACTTTGATAAGTGCTGCAGGTCAGCATACTTAGCCGCACTTATGGGAAGTGGCCCTGAAACATAGCACATACCTCCTAAGTGCTGTAAAATTATGGAGTAGTTTTTTAATGTTTATATTATTGACAATTTAATTTTAAATTTTAAAACTTCAAAGGCCGTTTACAGAATTTAGTTTAGTTACATCATTTATCTAGGATACAAAGAAATACAAAATATTGTATTAAAATAGTAACTCACCATTGTAGCTAGCCTCAGGCAGTGTGAATTCAGCTGCAAGATTCTTTGATTGATTCCTCTTTATTATTCCTGTAGATTCCCAAGCTCCATGATATGTGTGCCGATAAAACATGTTTTCAAAGCTCTTATCATCAAACATAATCTCCCTTATTGGCCTAATTTTGAATTCTCTCTTTGCATAAAATGATTCGAGATGTTTGGTCCAACTCATAAAAATACACTTTGTAGCTGGATTTTGGTCATCGATTGGATCAATGGAGTTTACAACGAACGGAGTTGGTTTCCTTCTAGCTGCCTCAAAATGTTCTTGCCAATCTTTTTGTGTTTCCAACCACGCTTTAGGGTTTAGAAGAGCCATGTGCCTGTCGCAGTCGAGGTAACTGTGACCACGAATAGGGTATGTTACTGTGACACTTGTAAACCGCTTCTCAAAATGTACAAGGTAGTGAAGAAATCTGAACATTGTAAAATTCTTATTTTGGCCTCCACAGGCATCGGAGAATATGTGAAGCTTTTTTACATTCATTGATAAGTGATTGTAAAGAAAGTCGTGTACAAGAGAGCAAACATCATCGCTTCCTTTTTCCCTGCTGCTTCAGTAAACAAGTAAAATATTGATTCACCTGTTGACAAGATTGTTATGTTGAAAACATACAAAGACAATTGTCGCTTATAATAAACGTCATTCGTCGAGACATTTGGGATGGGCAGGTTGCGTCCAAAATCAATACAAATTGCTTCTTCTTGTGGATTTTTTCTACACATCTTTGTCACAGCTCTTTTCCTATTATAAAAAGCATCTGCTTTTCTTTTGTGCAAAGTTAGTTCAGTTTGTATTTTCCCTACTTCTTTTTGTAGCTCATCTCTTTGATTTAAATCACTACAATTATTTATTTCCAATTCAATGGAACTAACTTTTGAGTTTAGCTCATCGCAAGCCGAGCAAGTGTCTATACGTGGATATCCAAATCCAATGTTGAACTCTTTGCAAAAAATCTCATTATACTTGTCAAAAGATACTTTAACTTGGGGGTTTTTCTCTTGGAAAAATCTGTGCATTTTTGTAACATTGAGGTTTTGGTCAAGGTAAACTTTTTTGGTGTCCCTCAGCCCATAGTGAGAGTTTCTAGATGAGAATGACGTAATATGAGTGCGAATCTTGTCTAAAACTTCATCACTAATTTTATGTGGGCGGTTCTCATGTTTTCCTCTTCTATTTTTTGGGCTGAATCCAGTGTCTTTTAATGCAGCAGCAATACGCTCAACTCTCTTTTTACCTATTCCATGAAATGACACAAACGCCTTTTTACATACATCATACTCTTTTGTTTCACCTTCAATTCGCCCCCTTACTCTGTACTTGTAAGTAGCTTCATTTTTTCTCTTCAGGTTTCCTATTCCGTCGACGAGCAACAGGTACAACAGAGATTAGCCCGGATAAGTAGGAGTCTTGTTCGTCAGAGCTAGCCATCAAGTTAAAGGCATTTAGGACTGATTTTTTTGCATCGTCTGGCACTCTCTCAAAACATTTTAACCTACAATGGCAGTCTTCTCCTAACTCATGACTCGATAAGTTAATTTTTTTCATTACATCAGAAATTCTTCCAAAGGCTTTTCTTTTTCTACTTCCCCTACTCACCCCATTACCTTCATCAACATCAATGTTTTCCATGTCACTATACTTATAATTTGTACTTATATAACCTACCAACACTTCACTCAACACAATCACTATACAAAACAAAATCTGAATTGAAAAAAAAACACTTCACAACACCATAAGGAAATATACTAATTGAAATTCACACAATAATTATCTTATCAACTGTTCTGCAAGAAAGCAAGCAACAAACTAAGAATATTGTCCATAAAAAGACAAGTCCCAACCAGTCTGTGGCGCAGAGGACCATGGGAAATCCAAATGAGCGCGAGGACTGATCCCTTTATTGCAACTTCGTAGTTCGTTTCATGGACTGATCTCTTTCTTTGCCCTTAGACCGTGGACTGATCCCTTTCTTTGCCCTGAGCGTAATTATTTATTTATTTTTTTCTGGTGGACTGGTCCCGTTTATTGCACAAGAAATCATCATAAATGTGTATTTGCTACCTAAGAATAAAGTGGCATTGATATCTCTAATTTGAAAAAACATGGACTTATCCCCTTTTTCCCTCGACCCCTTCATTTTGAGTATGCTGATTATTATATATTTTGATTAGGAATATTGAATTATATATTTTACTTATACATTTCAATCAATACTTTGACTCGAGCTATTAAGAAGATATAGATAAATAAATATTCAACATTTATTTTTAAATGAAATCGGATACACAAGTATATAAAATCTATAACTTCGAAGTGTTAATTGCTCAACAGCTTTGAACAAAGTGATTAATAAGTTGTTGAATTTTCTAAATATTAAATTTGAGTATCTGAATGCGAGACAAATTTAGGTACAAGATTAAAGAGTTGTAGTACCTCTGCAAGTGTGACGTGTGTGTGAGAGAGAGAGAATGAGGAAAGTCTTCTACAATATTGTTGCTTGTTGCCGAGTCACAAGGCTTAGTTATACCGCGGTTTTATCGCGTAGCGGTTTCATAACACAGGATGAATATTCTGTAAAATAATTATGAGCAAAATATTTACAATACTAGTCATTGTTATGTTCGTAAACTTATAGTCCACTCATTTAATAAAACATCAGTATTATTTCGTGATTTCTCAGTTCTAACAAAGGAACGTAAATATATTAATCTAGGTTCCGAACCTACCAATAGGACGAACTTTACAAGTTTACTATCACTTTAAAATTAGTTGAGTAATTATCAATTTTCAAAACACTTCAGATCGTAGATTGTTATTCGAAGTATCTTTATCAAAAGCACTTACAAAATCATTCAAAATTCGAGAAGCTAAGTAGTTAACAAAGACAGCACACTTAGACTCGTACAACTATACCTAGAAATAAAACTAAAACTGTACCAAACTATATGTTCTTGAAACTAGGTTATAGTAGTCTATTTATTAAGTTTCATTCGCAAGTTTATTTTTATTACATGATTTGATCATATCATCACTTTTTAAAATGCTCGTTTAGAATAAAATATTGAAATAACCAATTAAAAAACATTCAAATGTATGCCGTGAAAAATAAACAAATATTATGGATTTATTATGATACTAACTTGTGGCATTTAGAAGTTAAGAGGTCACAAAAGCGACGTACTTGTACTTCCATACATTTGAGGTTTATTTGGCTAAATACTGGTGTAAATTCAAAATCAAATAATTTCTTAATAGATTTTAATATAAAAAGTAATTTAAGACTCCTTTAAGTCTTAAAATACGAAAATAAGGAAGAAGAGATAATTTATTGAGAGGTTGTAGTATATTCTGTGTAAACATTTTATTAAAATTATACATATATTAAGTGTAACCGTTGTAATAAATAATCCAAGAAAGAGATAGGGACCCAATCATATCAGCGTTAAATTTTATCAGTGAAAGAGTCCTTCCGTTATAAGAAAAATTAATCAAATTATTATTATGAAATATCACATTTTTTGAAGGATTTAAAACGATAAGAATAATTTAACTGTTAAATGAGTAAACATTTCTGAAAGGTTAAAATGATTCCAGGAGGAGTAACAATAATTTTATTTTGTCCAACAAGTTGGCGAGAAAGTAATACTATGAGTATTATTATTAAAATAAAATGATCCTGAAAAAGGCCAAGGACTTAACTTACAAATTTTGAATGTAATTCGAAGTATATAACTAGAAGAAAAATATTATATAAAACGGAAAAAAATATTTGTTTTCATCCAAATTACGTTACAAATTAAATTACTAATATAAATAAATCAACAATAGTCCTTTAATTAAATTAAGTTCAAACATCGACGTAATATGGTAACTAATGAAATAAACGGATAACTAATTAAATAGCAGACCTGTCTAAATGAACATTAGTTAAGAACTGATACGTGCATGTGTAAATTTATAGTATACATTATTTGTTGAAATAATCTATTGTGTTTGCTACGAAATCACATTTTGATTTCTGAACTAGTAATCACCAGAATTATATTAAACAAATCATAAAGAATTCATAGGTTGCATTTTGTAGTAGTAGTAGTAAAATACATTTTTGTGTTACTTAGTACTTGAAACAGATTATTGCAGACTGTCTTTTTTAGTAGATCCTTTAGGGGTTTTGGGCAAACCTAAAACCTAAACCGAGATTATTGTTTAAAAAATAGTGAAATATTTTTAAACGCTATTGTGATAATTGTTGGCACCATGGTCCATCTGCTATAAAGTGTTAGATCCAAGAAAAATTGTAATTATAAATACAGAATATTTTTGTTAAGAACATGAACGGTACTTGCAAATAATATAAAAGTCGTGCAATGTTAAAAGCAACTAAAGGGTTAAAATATTTCTAAGACTTTACAAAATCACTAAACCGTTTCACAGACATTTTCGATTAATTTCAATATTGTCCTCAAAGTGGTAAAGTAATAAATAGGAAACCATTGTAGAGCCAAGAGTTACATGGTTCAGGATCCCCGAGTACTGGGCGCTCACTGTTCACTCTTGGCACAAGTTGTAGTTACGCTGCTGGCAGCTGGTTTTCCCGCATCGGCCGAGTCAAGGTCTCTTGTATGGCAGACAGGAAGGTGCAGGACAAATACCACTCACTGAACTCACATGCTACAATCATGATCTAAATTAATTAAAGCATAATTTTGTTTGCGAATGTTCGTAACTGCATGTTTGTTTGTTGAAGAGTTAACCGACTTTAAACGAATTTAAAATTTAAATTTAATGAACTAAAAGTCATTTTTGCTCTAGTGTATTGTTTCATTCAAGGACGGAACCACCAGCCAGATGTCGTACAGTTATACTGGTCTTGTACCATAACTTTGTCAAGTATGGATCTTAACCTGAACTAAGTGAAATAAAGTAGTAAGTAAACGTGTTATATGCATTTTATCATCCACTTCTTTCTACGCTGTGTTAGAGCGAAGATATACTGAGATAACTGTAAATATTCCTAGTGTACGGTGTTAATGTTATATTATTCAAAACGTACTCCTAGTACATCTAAAGGTAATATTATCTGCCAATACTCTTATCTACGAATTATATGTTTGTATACACTTATAACAACATCTGAGACACCGTTTTTGACAGGATTTCCGTGTTAAATAACATGCGCAATTATTTTGTTGCATTACATCATGAGAAAAATGACTTGACATATTGAAAGCCATAATTGAATTATTGTAATTTATCTTTACAGGCAACATTACCTCGCTAGTCTGTAAGTGTTTCTGAATACATAACATTAACACAATCAATGAACAAGTGAGGTTGTATTTTTCTCTCATATTATTCTTCAACCTTCAAAAGCTTGACGTTTTGGTTTATTATTAAATTATTAGCAATACAATTAGTATTGTTAGAATTGCATCGCATTGTAATAACACGTAAGCAAGTAAGATAATTCTACCACAAAGAAGAAGACTAGAAACGGCAAAACAGAACTATTGCCTGTTTGTCAGTGTTGAAACTAAGATCCCTGGAGTAATAAAAAACAGAGTCAATTAATTATTAAAACCATCACAAATACCTAACGAACTTTTTGAACTAATTTTTGAATCTTGCAATGATACGACAAAGTTGTACAAAGTGATTAGTAAGTTAATGTAGGTTTTGTTTACAAGCCACACTATACAGAAGAAACGCTAAGTGGAGGGAGAACGATAATTTTAAAATTATACATTCAACAATCTTCCCTCTTTAGAGAGTATGGCAATTTTGGACGAACGCTTTTCAGACACGTGATATCAGCTCCATTTTCGGATCACAGGACTTATCACTGCAGATAAGATAACCAAGTCCTTGCAGAGATTTGGTTTAGAGTCGATAAGAAACCAAATCGGGGCTTCCACTACAAAGTATTTCTAAATGATCATTTAACATGGTACAGTCGATTTTGGGTTTGGAAATATGAATTAATGCTAAAATCGTAACTCTTTCTAAAATTATCCGCTAAAATCTGCTAAAATCTAAAATAACTTTCCTGAAATCGGCAAAAATAGACAGGTATACGTATAAAGTAGGAAATTTAGGGCATTTCGTTTTGTAAGTAGGCCCAAGTAAAATAGCGTGAAAATACGATGTTAAAGTTTTACAATATGTTCGTGTGTTATAGTTTCAGTTTATAGTTTTAATTTATTTATAGCTTAAAGAAATTGTATACTTGGGATAAAATACCATTAAAGAAAATTACTTGTTTTTTAAGATTTGTTTCTTAAATAGGTAATGTTTTATAAATATAAAACATGTCACTCCTTGCAGCTATAATTCATGTAGGCTACATAATGTAAAAATTTAACATTTTTGTATTTAGTGAAGTTATCTTAAAGTGCTTCGACAATAAGAAATACTTTCTAAGCCCAAACTCGACTGAATAAGATAAAATAGGCTTTATAGCCTACCGTCAATTCAATCTAAATTCAGGTCTTATGGTTATTGTGACATGTTTCGAAGGTTACCCTCCATCATCAGACGTCAGTAGCCGTGGTGGTGGATTGCTCTTTCATAAAATTAAAATTACACAACACAACACAATATACTGTACATACAAATAAATAAATATCACTCGCTCATAGACATAAACACGATCACGGGTGATGTTTCCTGTAGGATATCTTCAAACCTGTCACCGTAATCTTATGGCCACATGAATTTGGATTAAATTAATAGGATATAAAACCTATTTTATTTTAGTCATTAAAATCGATCTTGGGCTAACAACAATTAATTAAAAACTCGATTTCACCACATTAACCTTGTTTTTATTGTAAATGTTCAAAGGCAAGTTTAATTTGAAATTGAGTGACAACAGACTTCTCCTTCCACAATGTGAGGTCAAACGTTCAAGGTCGCGGAAAGCTTCATAATACGGGTTCTTCTCAACAATAAGTGTTTTCATAATCCTCGAACACTACTCGATATGTTTTAACGATTAAATTATTCAGGTTTTTAACGATTCTCATGGTTTACAGTCGTACCGGCTGACATGGTCGGAGCCCCTAGGATCATGAGCCGGAAAGGTTGGGTGGCCCAACCCCCAGCAGAACCAATGGACAACAATACCCTGCCAGTGCAGAGAATCATAGTCTGCCACACGGCTACCGACTCCTGCCAGACCACACCCGACTGCACGTTGCAAGTGAGGTCAGTGTTATCACGAGTACAAATTAACTTATATGTGCCTCCTGGATTGGCACTAGACTATTAACATATGAGGTTACTTACCTTTCCGTCGTCAATCCAACTTATTTGTAATGACGATTGCTGAGTTTGGGAGCCTTGTCCCGTCAAACCTCGTCATCGAATCGTTAAAAAATGGACATGCTGTCAAAACAAATAAAATTACACTTAACATGAATAAACAAATAAACACAATGCACAAAATATTAAATAAAACGATTCTACTTTCTATCGAAGTATAATTTAATTTTTAAACTTAAATGCAATATAGTCACATCGCGGACTACACACTCAAGTAAATATTACAGTACAGTAACAGAATCAATTCAATAATAAGTAAACAAAAATGTACACATAGGGATATGAGAAATTTTATTTAAATCACAAATAATCCCAAGGCTTCCAAGAGTCCTTTTTTGATTTAATTTTTGTTTTAATAAACGCCTCAGTTTCATCTAATACCAATATGGTCATACATTTCCTACTGTCTATTAATACTTTAGTTAATTTTACAAACCAATTGTATTTAATACTATTGTTACATACAATAACCGAGTATATAAGATAAAACGATGAACCAAGTCGGATGGTGTGTTAACTCTGAGTCCTTCAATTTTCTAAGCTTATCTAGGAGCTAAGTTACATTTTTTATGATTTTGTTTAAAGAATATTTTAAAAGTAAAATATAAAGTTAAGTAAATTGTAAGAGTAAGCCGCTTTCATCACCATCGTCAAAACGGTTGTTTAATTTATCTTCGTTCTGAGTAAAATGGTTTTAAAGATTTTCAAATTTTATGATGGAACTAATCAATTATATACTTATTAACGCGCTTGAATTTGGGCATTTTGCACAACTAGATAATATTATTATAGAAACTTCCATGAAGTAAACAGATGGTTCAAACTATGCATAGTGCAAATCAAGATGGCAATAAAGTAAATCTTAAAATTATCAAGTTAAAAAATGTTATTTACTACATTCTTACAATACTCATTGTACTATGCACTATCTATTCGACTGATGCGCAAGATATTTATTGGACTCAGACAACTATCTTAATCATTCCGTTGTGAAAAGGTACATTGTGGTAGGGAAATTGGTCACAATATAATAAAACAATTTCATAAAATTAAAATATAAAATTATGACACTCAGTGTGGAAAATTCTTTTTAAATTTACTAAATAGATTACATTTAAAATCTGAATTCCATTCTTTTCTCAGGTATATACAGCAGTTTCATGTGGAATCCCGCAAGTGGGGAGACATCGGCTACAACTTCCTAATAGGAGGGGAAGGTGTCGTGTACGTAGGCCGAGGCTGGGACGAGATGGGCGCCCACACAAAGGGGGACAACAATGGCACTCTGGGGGTGGCCTTCATCGGGACTTACATCAACCAGTTGCCCAACGAATTGCAGATCGAGGCCTTCCACAAGCTGGTGGACGTGGGGGTTCGTATCGGCAAGATTGCCGACGACTACAAACTCCAAGCCCAGTGTCAACTGCAGGTATTGTTAAAAATATTCAATATTTTATACAACTTTAAAATATGTTAGGGGTAAAGAAGGAATATGAGTTACTGATAAGGCTCAAAATGGGTGCACATTGATCTAATATGACAATGTCATTTCATTGAATGTGTAAGTCTGAGATTGAGCATCAATATGGAATACAGGATGAGGATCATCTGTATACAATGTTAACTGTGACAACAGAGCAATGGTTACATAAATACAGCACGACTTTACAACTTACATAAGGCGTATCAGAATAACAAGAGACCTCTTCTGTCGTGGTATATAGTCGTGAGGATACAGAAGAGAATAGTTTAATAAGGAAAGGCTGACGATATGCCTATTGAGTACCACAATCGAATTAAAACTAAATAATCTGGGTTTAGCAAATCTCATAAATCGGTATACTTCCTGAGGACTTACAGTAATCACTTGCTGGAGGTATATAATAGTGATGTGTGATAAACTGATCCTCAATTTCTCAGCAATATGCGTATCTCTCAACGAAATGCAGTCATGTTGAAGAAAACGATAGTAGACTATCGTTCAAGTCTTGTGGTTTTCAGAATATAGGAAGGAGCATCGACTAATAACTTATGAATTACGGTATTTCATAAACCTCATCCTGGAGGTATAACTCAACGTTTTGAGGATTGGAATCTATCCTCTTCGTCAGGTAAGGGAGTAAGTATTAATCCATACAAACATAATTTTCTTTCTCTACTTTTCTTCTCTCAATTCTTTATTTTTGTATGTTTTATTACCCCCTCCCACCTGACGAAGAGAATATATTCCAATATTATACCTCTTGTATAACTATGGCAAATGTCCGAAATCCTGTTAACCTTTCAAAGAGCAGATTACAAATAGCAACATTGGCGTATTGCTATGAAACGGAAAGAGAAATTTAGACGAGACTTGTCCATGTCACTTGCTCAAATTTTAATATACTGCCTTGGGACTATTTACACAATGCTTGTTACAAGTGGCGTATAGAAACTAGTTTGATTACATTTTTCAGTTGCTGTATTGAATCATTTCTGAACTGATGAACTGTTGAAAGTAGGTGAGGTGATTAATGACGTTATTGATAAGGGGATTGTAGAAATTTTAGAAAGAAGAACAAGATGAGAATTGAAGATTAGAAAGCACAAAGAGACGAATATGGGGCATTCCTGAGATAGCTGTTGAGGATTGTATGGGATTAGGTTTAAAACCTTAATTAAAATTGAAATAGAGAACAACGGTGACGCTGCAAGGAAGACACTGAACTAGAAATAAATCATTTTAGGAAGCTAGTAAATGTTTAAACGGGGTCAGAAGCGAGTCACATGTGGTCATGTATCCTGTGACCAGCTGGACAGTGATATAAGCAGACCTTGGAAGGTCGTGGCTTGCAACTTGCCTCTGTCTACTGTCCTGTTGCCGGATTTGGTATTTATCCTACACGTGGAAAGTTGCATGCTTTTAAATAATCGCTTTGTCAAGCTACTTGTAAAAAATAATTGTCTTTGAATCCTTCTTATGAGAAAGCAAGCATGTGGGACAAGTGTGCTTGTACATTTCCTGTTGATAGTTGTAATGTTAAAAATGTGTGCATAACAAAATATATGAACATAAACAGGACATGACTTCAGAACATTAGACCGTCAGTCACTAGCTTTTGCAAAAGTCACACACAACTACCTGAAGTTCCTAGCACACTATTCTTTATTTTTATATAGACCTATACTTTATATTACATTATTGCATTTAGATACTAAGAAATGTATATATTTCAGTAACTTTCAGCAATTTTTTGACAGTTTACATTGATTTTTATATCAACTTCTAAAAATTTAATAAATATGATAAAGGATATTGTATATTTCTATTAGGTTTTACTAAACAAAACCACAATTATTTGTTGATATTACTTTATGGTGTATTGATGATTTTGTATTTGATGCTGTATTATAGATATCTAACATTTCATTTTTCTTATACAACTGTCATAACTGAAAATATTGTCTATTGTTGATCACGTTGTTTTTCAAGAACAGTGTTATTGGTTACAGTATGTGACCTACGTGTAATTGGAGTTTTGTAATGTTATAGGTGACTGCTGCCCCGGGGCTGATGTTGGCGCAGAACATGAAGTCCTGGCCACACTTCGACACTTCCCTGAAGATCAGATGTACTGACGGCGGTGTGTCCTAAAAAGATAATTTGGAGTTCCGAGTATTTTAGGATTTTGGCCGCCCTTCACAATTATCTACAATTTAGAGCTGAAACTCTTCTTACATGAAAAAGATCTCTTATCTAGAGTTTATGCTCTTCAGAAGACCTGGCTCTGGTAACATCTGAGAGCTTAGAATATGTGATGGCGGCTGTGTTAACTGTAAAAGCCACTTACATACTACTAACCGTCTCACTACAGTAGAGGATACGTTAGGTGGTTTTGAATGCTATAGAACCTCCAAGAAAGGTTTATTGCAGCTTACTGTTATAAAACTACTTCATCGTAGCGTATGGTTAGGGCTGCGGTTCTCTAACCAAAGGGGCACAGGTCGATTTTCTGAGGAGATTGCAAATGGGTTGATTTTTTCACTTAGGAAGTTTTAGTACAATCAAAATGGTATTGGTGTAAAAAGAATCTCCTAAAAATAACAAGGAAAGACCAAAATGTTTCCAATCCGAATATTTAAAGGTAAATTTGCTTGAATTCTTTAATTATTGCTCTTGGCGTTAACTTGTGTTATTTACAACGTAGAAAGAACTCCTTTAAAACCCAAATTAGGTGCGATAATATGTTCAATGAATCATAATATAACAAAATAGTCGCTGCGGTTTTTTCATACATATTCTTGAACTATCTAAAATTCATTTGTTTAACCCAAGACTAATATCAACAAGACTACCGAATTATTTATAACCGGTTTACTCACACATTATTTTGAAATAATGTTAATGATAGACCTCGAGCTAATTAGGGAGGCACTTAGTGTTCTTCTTCCAGAGGTCTTAAAATTTTAAACAATTGTAATTGAAATTATACACCATGATCAGAAGAGAGCCAAGCGTGAAAGCTTTCTGTTTCTCCCTCAACGTTTCTACCACCATAAGCTAGTCAGGGTAATTTTAACAAAGGAACTGTAGCAATACTGTTCATATACACCCGAATGTGATATTAAAAGTTCAAGTAGTATAAAATGAACTGTGCACAACTAGTGCAACGAAGACGCTTCATTACATGTAATAAAAAGATTATGAAAATAACCAAGAGGGGTAACTGATATCGACGCGTTGAGGACAAGTGTGATGTGTATCCCTCCTCATATCGATGGTGATTTAAAGGTGCCCTGAACGATATTTTTATTACACATTCCACTTTTCTTATTTAGAAAATAATAATGGATTAATTTCCACTTGTAACTATATAACGCCATATTGACGATCAATGATTATATTTTATATCACAAAAAAAGTACATAACATTTATCCATATCACAAAAATGTGTAAAAGTTTTTATAGTTTTAAATATTTCATTCAATTTTTGATTGAAATATAATAAGGGTTATATTATATTGTATTTAACTTTTATAATTTGTCAATAAATCGTCTTAGATAGTTTGGACAAGGTCCAATCTTTTTGTAAATATGTAAATAAAGAGGATAACGTGTAATAGTTTCCCGCAGAGTAAACATAGGACCTAGTGTGGGATGTTATGTAATAAATAACATTCTCTACGATGTAAATATTATATTTAGCAATACCTCATAAGAGTGTACACAATTTAAAATGTTACTTTACTCTATAATTTGTCTAAGATCTGAATAAATGGCTAGTACTTTTATCTCTACGATTTATTACGAAGATCCTCATGTTACATGTATTAGAAGGTTTAGTCCTTCGAGAGTACACTGTAAAACCTACAAGTTATACTCAAGAACCGAGAGTGGAGTGAAACGAACTTGTGTTATATCCTACAAGAACAATTTTACACTTATTTCTGATCGTAGAATTATGGGGTATTTAGAATTTAAAGATACGATAATACGCATCAAACGCTTTCAGTTCTTCTGGTAACGAGTATGCTATTTAAAATTGTATTGATGAATACTAAAAGGGTTTGAGACTTTTGCCTGAACAAACAATAAAAATACAGAAGAAACTAAAAAGCGCTTAGATGCATATTTATAATTTAAAATCAACTACCTCCCGTAGTTCTATCTCTAAACATAATGCTGTAAAAGTTTCAAGTACAGTCAGCTCCTAAAATGAATTTTCTTCATAACAAAGACCGCGCTCAATGTTCTGGTAGCAACGGAACAAAAACCACGGCATAGCATTGTGCCATGTTTCATTATTGGCGTAGGTATTGTTTTCTTCAAAGTTTACAATAAATGAAAAAGTATATAAATGCATACTACATATATTGCAAGTTTTTAATTGACCTAGACAGAAGTTAACATATATTTTAAAATGAGCTGCCATTTGTTTGTATTGATCAGACTCAGTCAATAAAATCATAAAATAATAGGATATTTAGGTTTAAGAGCCATCATTTTTGTAAATAAAAATATATAGTGAATTCGAGATCGGTGTATTTTCTAATACTCCTAGTCACCTGTAATTTTTATTAGTATATTTTAGATCTACTTACGTTGTTCAGTTTAAAAAAATGAACTTAGAAATAAGTACTAAACATAGTAATGTAATAAAATTATTAACACAATCTATTGTTACAAGACCTCCACAGTAGCTATCAGGCTATTGACTTCCTCAATATATGTGTGCTACGTAAAAGTTTCCAACTGTCTAATGTGAATAGAAACGTGTAACTGCTATCTTGTTTCTAACCCCTATATAATTCTAGATTGTGAGGTTATGTATAAAAGAACCATAGCCATGTTGTTAATGTAAGGTTATGGAGATCTGATTGGGTTCTATCAAAGGCTAGGAACTTCTTAATCGCTATCTTATTTTAAAATCAGTAGGGAAAATCTCACAAAACTTCTTGAAAAGTAAGTCAGTACAAGGTATAAGAGAGTCAGCAAACTAAATATTAAACATCATTTTTTACTCTAATGCAGCACACGTTTTGCAATCCGTCTGCTGTAGAAAATCACCACGTGGTAATGCGTTTCCATGAATTGTAAATATTTTGCATGTTGGCATTTAGTTGTGCAAAGTAATAAATTTTAAACCATAAAATGAATTGTCTGGAGACTACTCGTCCGCCGCGCCGAGTCGTGTTTCGTGTGTTTATGACTATCAGCCTTTATCATAACACAAGTACACTTATCGATTTTGTTTTCTTGGACGAAACGTAACTTCGCGCCATTTACACCACAACTGTTGATTGTTATTAGTCTGGAATAACGCTTTCTAGATCAATTTGCTGGACCCTTTATTGAGAGAATCTGTAATACTGGAAAAGACTGTTAATGCTGAAAAATCAGATATTCCGCTTGCCCAATTTGAAACGAATAAATTCAATCAAGTCAGATTCAAGCAAGATTAGGCCCTGCACTTCACGGACAGCATCTCCGCACATATTTAAACAACACTTTTTCCAACAATCGTTTTCCTGTAGGATTACTTGGTTTATCATTAGATTACTTTGTTTGGTGTAACATCAAAGACAAGGTGTGGTAATCAAAAAGTCAACAATAAGCTTTAAACGAAGATTCTAGGAACATCATTTTATCGAGTTAAAGATTAAAGGGAGTCAGCTATTATACTGTTAACATACTCGTACATCTGATTGGAATCCACAAGAGTGCTGTTCTCTGGCATGACCCGAATGCTGAGATTGTAACACGAATCAAAAGCAACATTTATTTATATTTATATTAAACTAGTGTATGCCCATAACTTAAATTCCGTCAGACCATTTATTTATTTACTAAACACGAAAACACTTGTACAATGTTTTAAACTAAACAGATAGTCTAACCCAAAAATGAAAAATGACAGTAAGTCTTTCTGGGACAAGATATGAACCTTTCTTGCAGGCAGACTATTTGTCAGCCGTATCATTTATCTCGCGGAAGGTCACCTTCTCAAAAATCACTGATTCTAGTTTGTTCGAGCTGTCGAGTTTATCTTGCCTAAGAATCATGACAGTTCAGTATTCCAACAAGAACGTGGTGGGAACGATGGCGTTACCTCTAGGACTTCTAAAACTTCACGTCTTCGGATGTTACAGTACTTTTGCTGCAAGACACTTTTACATTATCTACAAAGCCCTAGATTTTAGGACTATATTTAAATAGATCACGAGATTATTCCAATTAGAATAAGTAAAATTCTTGTAGGCGTTTATCTAATATACATACCTTCGAGAAAATTGCATAAATTAAAGCAATCTCTCGAGATGCTGGGACCGCTATTGTCCGACCATCAAGACATGGTTATGTTTTGGAAGAGTTAGTATTATATTTTTCTTTCAATACTTAAAAAAAAATTACTATCTAATTTAAATATCGTATACAATTTTTATGACACCGCCTAAATGAAAATGATGCCTTCACAGTATACACTACAGCCTAAATTGGGTACTTGTTTTAGTAAAACTAAAAACAGGTATTACATTTATGTAATAAAAGTTATTCTAATAAGGATCAGTTCGTCTGTCAACATAAACAATGACAACTGTAACTAATACAGAGAGTGTTTCAGACCACTTGCCTCATATGTCTATTGGCTAACTGCAGAGATTTAGTTTAAAAGGATTCTCCATTAAATATGTCCTAAAGAATTTGTTTAGAATAATTGCAACTCTGTAAAAAAGAGGGTTACATATTTGAATTTCAAAACTTTCAAATTAAAAAACACGTTTAATAGTTCACAAACTTGTGAAGTTCTTTGCATTTTAATAGAGAAGAAGTTTTTTCAATATAGTGGTCTAAAGTAAATAAAACCTTGCTTTTTTGTTTTTATTGCTACTCCTGTGATGAGAGCACAAACAAAAATACAATTGTATTCAAAACTTAATGACTCAAGCTTTCAAATAATACCATGCATGGCTGTATTTTTCCATGACTCAAAACTTTAAAATGGTAACTGGGAGGATTTCCACCTCAGAATTAAAATCCGTAAATGCTGAATAATATTCACATTTAAAGTTCGTTTCTAACAAAACTGCGCCAAATAAAATGTACTTTTGAATGCCTAGTGGAAGTTTACATTGCCTTTTTACAAGTAATTAGGTAATTAAGGAGCCAAACACGTTAACAAAATACTAAAAAACCTGTATTCACTACGTCAATAAATATAAATGTAACCATGCACTCGAGCCTGGCAAAATTCTTGGCGTACACGGTACATGCGTCTGTTCGTGGATTTACATAACAGGAATAAGCTATCCCTGGAAAACAACGGCATAGGTACATTTCCAGCATCATGTGATCTGATAGTGTAGGTTATGTAGGCACTGTAACGCGAGCCATTTGACAATTGAATGTCGGATCAGCAAGATGACCAAGGCCACTTGTAGATGATGGCCTCATTAACTACTTGACACAATGTACTGCATTCTGTTCCACCGCCTTGTACTAGGTCACTGCCTGAAGTCTGTCTTTAGTGGTAACCGACTAGCTTGTTCAGGAATAAAAAATACGTGAGTTAAGCCGAATGTGACCAATGAAGCACTGAAGTATTTGAATTTCTGGATGTGGAAACTTGAGATTTGGCATACATTGTGGGTTCTTGTTAAATCACTATACGAAATATGAATAGCAGACGTTTTTATAATAAAGGGATAGTTCATTTTCAAACTTTTATTAATGATAAGAGGCAAAAACTATAATATAATACCGAGCTGTGACTGCAAGTCAGGAGTTACACATCAGACCTGAGATGTTGCATGATGCATGCAACTTCAGCGAACACTGTTGAGCGACATGTGGCACTCCTGAAGTTTTAAAATAAAATAATTAAGTACTTGTACTGTAACAAGATTTCGAACGTGATAGGTGAACGATGTAAACACTGAAGCTATTAAATTTGAGTTATAATATTTAGGTAACAATAACTTTTTTATATTCGAGTATATAATTAATTAAATTTAAATGCAATACTAAAATATCACAATAAGGAAATTTGTATGCAGAAACTGAAAAACGGAATATGATTTACTCTAATTTAATGAATAGTCTAAAATGGAATAGTACTTATTAGTTTACAGTTACTCGCGGTTTCGCACTCAATTTCATACGTTTCGCACCCTTATGAGCATTTTTGGTCCAAGTGAATTATATTTCCGACATCAATAACACTTTACTGTTGTTACTGATTTTTTTGTTTCACTGAACGATGGCAAATGTCCGAAAAATCCTGATTCCTTCACAATCCTTCCATCGTCAAAAATAAACTTCAAACAAAGAATCCAACACCAACGTTGAGTTTGCCTTCTTACCACGATCAAGAAAATATGTAAAAAGTTTATAGTTTTGGCCATTGTAATTTAGCATTTTTTCTTACAGTTAATTTTGTCTTGTTTCACAATCTAGACAAAATATATACATACACATATCAGAGATGCCTACTCCCGTCTGGTTTCTAAATGGGTTTTATAACAAATGGGTCTTTTAAATTTTCAGTAAAAGTAATATAGTAACTTTGTCCATTATATCTAATACTCGTACTTAATATTTGCTATAAATGTACAGTTAAAAGTACGTTAATAATAACCCTACGAATATTTATGTGTATGATTATTTATAAACTGAAAAATATCTTTTAATATTTTAGAATATTTAGATCTGAAATCGGTACATTCGTTTTTTAAAAGCACAGTTTAGCAAATTTTCCATCTAGAATAATTTTTGCAAAGACTTAAAGGGAGTCTTTGGAGTGAAATTCTTATGTTTTAGGACATTTTATAAGGTAAATGAGTAATTACCTAATCGCTAAAATCTAAAAAGGTGTGAAAATTAATAGTTACTCCTTAGATAGACGTAGCTCTGAGGGATTTTTGAAATACGAATAGACCTATATTCATCCTAGGGAGTAAGAATGTCCATGTAAAATTTTAGTATCATCGGTTGAATAGTTTATGCATGAAAGCAAACAAACAAACAAAGTCACTTTCGCATTTATAATATTATTAGGATTAGGATAGTTTGACTTCCAGTAGTTTTTATTATTATGCAAGTTGTTATTATAAATGTAAGTTGTTTAAGCATGTAACCAATGGCCACCATTAGAAGCCATTTTATGACATACGTAACTCAAGTTTCACTGTCATACTTCCCTTTGATCTAGTATTTCTGTGGGCATTTGAGGTATTAGATAATAAAACAGTAGCTGTTTTATTATCTAATGTGTTTCTGTATTAATTTCAAAACACAGTTACAAATGTAAAATTTAAGCTATCCTAAATGTTCCGATAATTGATTTCAATTTTGGTTACTTGTTTTAACCAAAAATCACTCAGTTCAAAAACAATAAAATGATAACTAGAGAAATTGTAAGTAATTCTTGTTCTTACATGATCCTACTATAAGAGTGTAACTATATTTTTCATGTAATCGATAAAGACCAAACAAATATTTAATTGCACAGTTGAGATATAATGAACTGAAAATAATTACGCTATTGTTACCTACAATCCAATATGTAAAGAAGCCTTCATATAGTTTACTATACCTGGCTAGTCATAAGTAATAACATATTCAACTATATACAATGGAACTTTGCACCTTTTCCATAGAAAAGGGCTCAATTTTCAATATGAGTCGACTGTGGTGAAACGACCTTGGGATTTTCCCATATAAGAACAATTTTAAATCTCAAACACTTATAGTAGATCATTAAAATATGGAAGGTGTCTCATTTTAAGAAGTGATCTATACGTTGTTTTATATTTTCTCGCAAAGTGGATTTGTATTTAAACTATAAAGTACAGAAAAGTTAGATTTTTCTGAGAAACCAATACAAATATAAATTAAAATTAATTGATGGTTGTACTAAGTATATCTTTAAAATTAGACATATATTATAACTCTACTACCAAACTTGCTGTTGTTACAAATATATTTGATCACCTTCAAAACATTTTAACTTAGAATATTTATCGTCACTATTTAATGCTAAAAAGTAAAATATGTCTCATAGTTAACAATATAAGATAAACAATTAAGAAATAAATGTAGAATTAATTATACATTTTAATTACATAACTGTTACAATAATTTGAACATTGAAAATTATTTAAAAAATGTAACAGCTTCATTTATAAAATACTATTTATATAACTATATCTTAGGTGCAATTTACTTGTGAATTTTTAGATAGTCTAACATATGTATTAAAATGTGTTAGTGATAACCAATAATTTATATTTACGCATTTAAATACATTATCACAATTAAACTCATAATACTCAAACTCGATAAATTTTGTATGAGGTAGATGGCCAACAGCCCTTATTTTACATGATCATCTTAGAAATCGTATCGATGGGTTCAGCCAAAGTTGGCCAAGAGTATTATCCAATGGTCATTGAAAGGGGAATAGTTTGGATGGTTATTGAATACTTTCGGAGCAAATGCTGTATCCATGGATAAAGCCGTGTTTTACATTATCATCCTGGAAGGTGCCTTTTACATTGTTATAGGTGCAAAACTCGGCACAGACGTCTATAAAATAACTGAAAACCGAGAATGATCTTTAAAACAGAGGCTAGCTCCATATTGAACAGGACATCTAGTTTTAAAGATACATGAATTTAAATAGAAATTGGCATGGATATTTTATGGAAACACCTCTTTTGTGGTTTGAATGAAGTCTTTAATCAAACAGGAGCGGAAACTCAGATTCATAGAATTTTTTAATGTGTACTTAAGAAGGTTTGACGTAACCTTTGTACGAAACAAATTACAACCCAGGAGAGAGTGTCTGAACAAATGATAACGTAATCTTTAATATTTTTTAGGCATACGCCGCCAATGCGATGACGCACCAAAGGGTTTTTTATCGACTACGAGTCACAACATTGATAAATCTGGAGATATTTTGTTCTCGCTGTGGATCTTAGAAACCTTAATGTGTTAAATGAGACAAATGATGGAATAATATTTTATTTTAAAGATAATAATTTTTTTGTTAGTGGAATGTTTACGATTAAACAATACGAGCTGAATTTAAGACTGCTCATAATATGCCACGTTTATGCCAATATTGCAAAGACTGAGCATAGAACAAAAGGGCTTCTGAGTTATAATTGATTTGGTGAACAAATTTGTTATGTTAGTCTTTTATGTTCTTGAAGCACCAAAATATCATCAGTCCGTAAACACCTCTAAAGGCTTCATAAATCCACATGGATACATCTAACTGATATCAACAGATGTAAGGGATACCTAGAATACCATCAGAGATTAGTACGCACCTAAGGTTACTCCTGAAGTTATATAACACAGAGACTAGAGAATTTTTCAGTCAAATGTTCTAGTATTTGACATTCTAAAATTCCAAGTGGATTTGGAAGTAGAAGTATAATGGAGGCAGATGGTTCTTGAGACGAAGTTTATCACAAATACCTCAAGCTTCCAAGTTATTTTCACACAAAACAAGTGCTCCTAGAGCCCTCCAGAGTCCTCATGGCTCAAATAGATCGTCGATTATACGACTTTCAATCATGTGGCTCTAATTAGCAATATATAGATTAATTTTTCACTCTGTGGAAGTATTTATAAATGAACTTCGACAATTTTTTTGCAATGTAAATATGAATTTTAAAAATATTAGAAATGTAATTTGGATAGATGTAAATATAAATTTAGTGGGAGCGAGGGAGTTAAATGCGGATACTGACAGTTATAGAACAGTGATGGCAGTAAACGGGTTTGAGTGTTTAGTCGAAGAGCCAACACGAGTAACAGATCAGTCCGAGACCTGCATTGATCATGTTTATGTCCGGGTGGCCAACAAGAACACGGTTTCTGTGGATGCCGCGGTTATACATGCCGGCATTACAGATCACTCTATGGTTCAGGTTAGCGTGGCGGTGCTGTTGTTGGTTGGTGGGGGGGGGGAGGGGGCAGAGCCGGTCTCGCCCTCCACCCCTCCCGCGGCCCGCTCACGTATATATGCTACGCTCTCCTCAAACAGATGTTAAATAATGCCGACTGGTCGGATGTATACAAACATTCTCATGTGTCGGCTGCTTTTGACTCTTTCCTTTCTATATTTCAACAATTATTGCTAAATCAATCAACTTTTATCGTCAAGAACTCTTTTCAGTATAAGAAAATTAAACCCTGGATAAATAATGCGATTTGTTCGAGGATTAAGAGAAGAAACTTACTCTTCAGCCATGTTAAAAAGCATCCTTACAACGAGAGCCTAAAAAATTATTACATAACATTCAGGAATAAATTACGGAACGATATAAAATTATTAAAAGATCGTTTCTATAGAGACAAATTTAATAAGTGTGAAGGAAATTCTAAAGCAACATGGAGAGTAATAAATGAAGTAACAAGACAAAATAAAGCAAATAGAAGTCAGATATGGCTAGAAATAGGCGATATGACAGTTTCTGATTCACACATTATATCAAATCGATTCAATGAGTATTTCTTAGATATAGTGAATAATTTAGATTTGAACAAAAATGTGAATGATAATTTCTTGTCTATGCATTATAACAATTTTTTTCCATGTAGAATGGAAGATCATTCGATTTTTATTTAACCAGTTTTAGCTGAAGAGTTGCTGTGTGTTATAAAATCTCTAAAGAATAACACTGCGCCTGGTATTGATGGAATAAGCACTTGTACACTAAAGGAAGTTTCTGAGAATATTTTAGATGTTTTTCTGTATATAATTAATCTTAGCTTTCAAACTGGCATTTTTCCAACTAAATTAAAAAATGCTGTTGTCATACCCATTTTTAAGAGTGGTTTCAGTTTATTATGCAATAATTATCGTCCGATATCATTGCTTTCTTGTTTCTCTAAGGTTATTGAGAAGGTAATGAAGCATAAACTTATGAAGTTCTTAAGTAAAACAAATTTTTTTAGTACCAAACAGTTTGGATTTAGATCCGGACTAAACACTGAACATGCCTTATTAAACTTTATGACCAATGTTTATGATGGAATTAATGACGGAAAAAATGTTAGTGGCCTATTTTTAGATATCAAAAAAGCCTTTGATACAGTTGACCATAATATTCTTTTGGAAAAGCTTTATCGGTGTGGCATTCGGGGAGTTGTATATGATTGGTTTCAGAGTTACTTGCTGAAGAGAAAACAATGTGTCAAAATTAATGCTGTATGTAGTGACATGGGGGTAATTAAAAATGGTGTACCACAAGGATCAGTTCTTGGAGCTATTTTATTCATAATATATATAAATGATTTTTGTAATGCTAGCTTTCATTGTACTTTAACATCTTTTGCGGATGATACTGCCTTGTGCTATGCCAGCAAGGATTTGGACTCAGTACGAGTAGCAATGAGTCGTGATCTTGATGCGATACAGTGGTGGTTCACTGTGAATCATATGCAACTGAGCGTTGAAAAAACAAAATACATAAATTTGTCTTTAAAAAAAGTAGTTAATTTTTCAGTACCAATATTATATAGGTGTGCAGATTGTATTAGTCAACAGATTCATTGTAAAAAAAGTAAATGTTCTGTTTTGGGTAAAACCAGTGAAATAAAGTATTTAGGTGTATATGTTGATAGTGAAATGAATTGGAAGATACATATAAGTAAATTAAATAGTAAAATAAATAAAATCCTAAGGTTTTTCTATTTTTAAAAAGTATGTGTAGTGAGAGAGTTTTGCGTACAGTTTATTTTTCAATGGTGCAGAGCAGAATAGAGTATGGAATAGTATTTTGGGGCAATACATATATTTCTTACTTGAACTCAATATATCTACGGCAGAAGCATTTGGTAAGAATAATCTCAAATAAAACTAAATATGAACCTTCTCGTCCATTGTTCTTAGACCTAAAAATTTTTCCTGTAAAATATTTATATGTATTCAAAGTCTTAAAACTTTTTTACTGTAGAAGTGGAAATATTCCAGCCAATTTAAATACCTATAAATTGAGATTAAGAAATGAAAATAAATTTACAATACCTAAGCCAACAATACCTTTTTACACTAGAACATATAATTTTATCGCACCAAAGATTTTTAACCAAATACCTGATTATATAAAATATTCATACAACAAAAATATTTCTTTGAATAGACTAAAATCATGGCTCTTTCATTTGGAAGATATTTAGTTTTTGTTTAATATTATACAATAGCTTACTTATTCAGATGATCAGTGTTTATCAGTAATGTATGGTTAATATTTGTATGTAAATACTTATTTATTGTTAATACAGTTGTGAAGTCAATAATTTTGTTTTTATTATGTGTCTGTAGTCTATGTTCTGCTTCCTTGTGGATGGTGGTACGGGAAGTCAGGTGTTGTTATTTTCTCTTGTTGCAGGTTGCATTTGTTTATTTTGTTAACTGTGGATAAATTTTTTGCTAAGGCACAACATTTTTGTTTTTTTTTTAGACCATCTTTGTCAATTTTCTTTAAAAAATAATTTTTTCTGAGTGCTATTGTTTTTTTTTTTTTTTTTTTTTTTGTAAGTACTGTACTGTAAAGGAACCTCTGAACAGGCTTGCCTTAGAGGCCCTAGATTTTCTTAAATTTCCTTCTTGTGTGAGCTGTATACATATACAGATACTGTAGTATGTACATACTGTATATTGTAATAGTTAAGGCTGTTTTCAAGCAAAACTACTAAGTTAAGTAATAAAAGAATGGTCAGCCTGACGAGAGAATTATTAAATGTTGAAATAAAAGTGTACATTTTGTTAACTGTTGAAATTTAAGAAAATAACATTCTTTATTCTTTATTTTGCCTCTGTAATCATGTATAAATAAATTATTACTATGACTAGACTAAATGTAGGAAATGCCCAAATGTGGGAAATCCAATATTCTACGGTCTTTACATGTATTCTTTTTGATTATATAGCTATAGAAATACCAGATAACCAACAAAGTATTACAAGATTTTTATAATGTAATAAATAATTTATTTATTTTCTCTGCAACTCTTCTCATGGACGATGAAGCAAAAACAAAACACCATGTGACCAGTGAGACAAAAGGTCATGATTTCACTATGTCCACTTATTGAATAGTGAAACAAGGCCTAGTTTTAACCCTGTTGTACAAACATAATGATAGAAAATATCTACAGAAAATTATATTTTTCACTCAGTTATTAACCAGTGGAAGCTGTAATTTTCATACATTTAAGAGAACCCAAAGATCTCTATCCGCGATTCATTTAAAATCAATTAATAATGTAATTTAAATTTAAATCAATTTATTATCAATTCTATTGAAAATGTAAACAATGATTCTATTTGTTCAGTAATCAAAGATACTATAGGATGCTTCCTATATTATTTAATTATTTATAGGAATCTTTATATTTTTAATTAAGAGAATTGTAAACTTATATAATAATTGAATTGTAAGAATTGTTATCCTTTCAGCAGTGCTGAATTTCTTGTTGAGTCGGGTTCGAGGAATGCCTAGAAGCTTCCTTTTGTATCTAGGTATTGAGCATAGGTTACAGGTCTGGGTTGGATAGGTACCATCCAATTCAGACATTGTGTTTGCTCAATTTTGATTGGCCAATGTTAGGTTGATTAGATGGATTAGATCTAGATCCTTCCGGTGGATTCAACCACGTTTTCAGGGGATTCTTTGCGGTGTGCTCAGAGAGAGAAGTTCGTGTAAAGTGATAGCCTACTCTTGCTGTATTGATTTTTCGGTAGGAAGGTTTAGTATTAAGATTAAAATTCTCTTCAAAATTTAAAGTTTGTTTTTTTCAATTGATTAATCTATAACAGTTATTTTTGTTTGTTGGTGAAGTCTTCTGGAAATTGTGAGATACTGTGAAAAGTTAGAATTTAACATTTAAATAGAAAATTGCTTGATGATATTTTCCTGTTCAAGTTGGTTAAATCAGGAATAGCCTACTAAAAAAGAAAATTTATGTTATGTTCTGAGATTCAATATATATTTTTACTAGTACCTAAATTTAATATTGAAAGCCAAGCAAATTATTCAGGATAGTTCAATAATCTTGTAAATTGGAAATTTACTGCAAATAAGTACTTTGTGATTGAAACAACTTTGAGTTTAACTGGTTGGACATTGTCTTGGTTAATATATTAATTATTAATATTACCTTAATTTGTTTGATTTTTATTTTGAGAAGAAGTCTTATTTTATTATTTGTTTCATTTTATATTTGAAGAAGATTATTTTATTTTGAAGTTTAATGAAGATTTTTATTTTGAGTTTGTGTTGAAAACATTAGCACTGAGAACTTGAATGACACAATTATTGAATGATTGATTGATTGTTAATTTTAAGACTGGACTTGTGAACTTTTGATGGGTTAAAAATAATTTAGAATAAATTAAAAGTAAAGAAAGATAGCTTGGCTGTGCTGTATTATTGATTTCAAATTTTTATTAAATGTTATTAATTTATACTGAGTTTGATTATTGAATTCCATTGGAACTTGTGCATTCTAAAAATAAAGGGTTATTAGTTTAGAATACCATTAATCGCTCTTATACTAAAACAAAAATAGTTGTAATTGGTTTATAGAAGTTAACCTTACTATAGACACGTTACAGATACTCTATGGAGCAACTATCGGAATACCCTAAGTCTAATTTTGTACGATGAAATACGCAGTCAAGTTTCTAGTCTTTACTGAAATATTGGAGGATAACTATTTTTATGATACTCTCTTATTATGGAGTATCCCCAAAATTAAAGGGTAAACTCGAGTCAAATCTGGGCCAGGATCGTAGCTCTTCCACAAACATTCTGCCAGGAGATGCTGTTACTTGTAGCTGACATTGAGCTACAATCTTGTAGTCCTCTGATAGCTTCTTCAGCTTAAGACCTTGCTCGAGAAGTTTATTGAGTGCTTCTAGCTGGTAATTATTGGGCATTCGGTCTATAAAAGTGCCGATAAATGCTATTCCCAAAGTGCCTATGTTATTTGACTTCGTGTGAGCTCCGACCTTGTCCCAGTCCCGACCTACGAAGACGGAGCCGTCACCGCCGATCAGGAAGTTGTACGCGATATCACTCCACCCCCTTCCTTCCATATGGACGGACTGCACCTGTCTCACGTAGTGGATACATTTGGGGGTAGCCAGGAGCTCTTCTGATGCCGTGTGAATGATGACTACCCTCTTTATGGGTAAAGTGTTATCGTCAATATACCCAGCAGGCTGGGCTCCCCACCTCCAGCGAACCATCAGTCGTGGACCATCTGGCATGTTCTCTGGAAGACCTGAAAATTATTAGAAAATAACAATCAATACTTTTAAACATTTTATTTAAAGACACCATAAATTATTTCAGATGTGAGAAGATAAGCGTGTACCCATCCATTAATAATAAAATAATCTGCTGGAAAATTAATAGTTACTTTGCTTTAGTATCATCCAGGCTAAATCATATTTTAATGTAAACTTGATATTGATAAACTAGTATATAATAAACCTTTCTTGATATATGACATATTGTTTATTTCGTCAAGTAGAGGAAGTTTTTCTGTTCTCTAATACAGCAAGAGTATCTGTTGGCTTTGCCTCTTAGTTAATACAATCATAACAATACGCAAATGGTTCGGAACCCCCGTTACGATATACAGCATGATATATTTTCACTGACTAACGAGATAATGCTCGTTTTTTCACCAGTGGATCAGTAGATATTAACCTGAATACACAGCGCACCCTCACTCATTTTAGACATACAATTCAGAATGCAAGATGATTCGCTTTCACTCAGTTACTGTATGACTGATCATCATATATTCTGGTCATGGCTAACGGAATAAACGGTAAAATAAAAAGCTGAATTATTTCACTCACTGCAGTCTTCTGATTAAGAATATATTCAAATAATATAACATAATACTTTTTGATTTTACTGAAATAAATGTAATTAATTTTATTTTTATTTCCATTATACTTAGGTATTATAAAAATCTCTAACTATTGACATTTTTCCATGTTTAATACCTTCTCCATAAAATTACTGATTGCCGTAAAATATTCATACATACGTTTTAAAAATTACAAACTGACAGTAATTTATTTCAGGTTGTATTTTCAAATGTCATACCACAAAATACATATTAATATATATATATATATATATATATATATATATATATATATATATATATATATATACATATTATTTTGTTCTAAACCGTTACAAAGATACAAGCGTTTACGTGAAAGGTTCACGCCCGCAACTACCCCTCCCCCAAGACCCACATATGTTATGCACAAGCTGGGAGGCACCTACTACCTGTACCTCGATTCTATTCATTTATTGGTGCTCCCAACAATAATCAGAAGTCAGACTGTGTTAAACTTTCATTGCATGCTCAATGAATACTAGCCCATAGAGCCTGGAGTATTGGTGAAACGGTTATTGATATTTACTCAATAAAATAGGGTTAAACCTCAAACACTGTTATACTTTTATTATTAATAGAATTATGTGAGACGTCTCATTAGTTTGTACGCACTAAAATTACGTTCAGTTTTTATAAAGTTATACTATCGAATGTTTAATAAACAAAGTAAAAAGTTTGAAATTTTTCCAAAATACGTAATAACAATATCAGAGAACTTTTAAGTGCGTCTTTGCACGTTTTAGATAACGTTAAAATATCACATTCCCTACAATCAACAAGAAAATGTAATAAGGTAGAAAAAGTGTTTGTAGTAGTAGTAGTACATTGTTAATATAAAGCTAAAATTAAGATAGCCGCCATTGCGGTGGCTCTTTAATTTTTAACGTGACTGATTAAGAAAATAAAATTATCAATTTGCAGTCAAGTACATTGTTTGCAAAATTCTTCATAAACGAATGTAAAAAACAACAACACTCACTGTTATTTTTGTCACTATGCTGGGAATACATGGTGAGGAGCCTGTTGACAAAGAATACCACGTTAGTGACGAGGTTGATGCACGAAAGAGACACGATTACGCCACCCATCATCGTCAGCCACCAGAGGCCTCCGTCACTTAGGGCACCAATGAACCTATTTTTTACTGAAAAAGAATAAAAAATCAATTCTGTAGTAGCCTAATTGATGAGTGCACTTTCAATTTTTTTAAATATAATAATATGCACTAGGAAATTTATTCGGAATGTGGTTATTCGAAGTTCCGGATTATCCTAAGTATTAAGTATTTAGAGAATTTAATTGAATGTTGTAATCCAATCGTTATTGGTAAAAATATTTTTTTTTTAATTGTTGAACTAAAACTTATATGAATTGTTTTATGCATTATTGCAGCATACTGTATGACTAAAAATGGTTTTCATGAGTGTTACGGCAGTGACAATGTTATAAACGAATGGTGATAGAGCAGCATGACTGTTGGCCGTACCAATTTTCGACCGAGCGCCTGAATAATGTTATATTGTAACAAAAATGTGTGATATTTTATAAAATCTCTTACATGACAAGATTAGACTGCGGGTTGTATAAAGTATTATGTTCAGTGACGGATTTAGATACTTGGGGGCCCGTCGCACATTTCTGCAGTTAAATAACATTTTACATTTACCCATAGTAATGAATTCCAATAAATAAGCTTTGTATATTGTAAAATACGTGTATTAATAACTGGCACTATAGCTTCATAATGGGTATTTTGTCAATTAAATTTTAATGGCATTTAAAGAAAACAATTTCATAAAATGTTTTAAGGATCCACAGATAATAAATGCAGTAATAATTTAAAGACAATACAATTATAAGAAACTGTAGCTAATTATTAATATTTAGATTTTGTAGAGCAAAAGTTTAAATACATTTTTTCAGGCTTTTTGAGGAGCAAAAGTGTCTACAATTTTTTCGTAGACTGTATTTTTTATTGACTTTATTTTTAATGGAGTAAATTTCAATGTAGATAATTGCCAAGTCATTCAGATGATCTGAAAGAGTCGTGCGTTGTTTATTCTCCTTAAAGCACTAAAGGATCTCTCACCCGAAGTATTAGAATTGTAAAAAAAGATTTTCAAGATAATTTCTAGATTTGGAAAGGTTTCTTTGAGCCCGTTGTTTGTCACTATAAGTTTATACCATTCTCCTGGATAATTCTTACCCACGTTTACATCTGTTGCTTCACATACGGTGGGCCTATAAGATATAGAAGGGTTCCTATATCCTTATACTGTATATTGGTTCCTACACACGAGTGTTTTAATTCATCTAACAACAATGAACCTTCAATGTCATTTGAATAAACTTCAGATAGATTTATCAGATGAATTCTTGAAAGTTAATTACCTTAAACATAAAACAAGTTCTGAAAACTATTCAAAATATGCTGCAGTTTTGATTGCCTGTTTTTTAATACAAAGACAAACTTCATTGAATATTTATACTCTTACTTTATACTCTCTTGAATATGTATACTCTCTTTCCTGTAATATTATCTGTTAAGGATAGGGCCTCATCATCAAATTTCTTTCTTCATTTCAATAGTTTTATTTAATCTTTGCATTAAACTTTTTTTTCTGTCAACAGTGACAATAAACTTTGGGGTTTAATTTCCATTGCTGAGAAATTCTCAAGTACGTCCAAAACATAGTTTTTCAATGACTCCAACAGCTGTACTCCCATCTTCATGGTACCAGCGGTTTCATGAAATTGTCACAACGGCAGTTTCGTAGGGGACTTACTTTTTGACAAGCTCTAGTGTTCCTGATTAACTGTGGGGTTTTCATGTTCATGTGTATCATGTGCATGATTGCGCGTGTTTCTAAAAGAACAGTTTGTATTTCTGTAAAGCCTTTTTAAGTGCATGAATCCCATCTATATGTTGAAGCCCTAAAAATAAGTACACGTGTTTAACTAAGTCAAAAATAAATAACGAGTCACTGCAACTTTCGACAGCGTTATTGCCAACCAAGTTCAAAGTGTGGCTGGTGCAAGGCTCGTAATTCTCGCTTTAGGACTTATCTTCAGTATCTTGGCTTGTAGTGCTGCAAATACCTCTGACATATTAGATACATTGCCGTAGCACTGAATTCTGCAAAGTTTCATGTGCAGACCAAGATCATTAATTTTACTTTAATAATTTTATTGCTTTATTATATCACAGAATAAAAACATTTTTGGTGAAACAAATTTTAGATAATTAGAATTTGTAATATGAAACAGTTTGTCGCTTACTTAAATATAATAAAAGTAGTTTCCGTGTAGTTAAATGTTTTGTTTAACAAAGTATAAATAGTTTTAAATGGTTTATTTTAAAAATGTAATTATTTTATTTTATAATCAGGAGTTAATGAATAATGAATATCCTTTTTCCTATCGAAACCTTTTTAATGTTATATTTGCGATGGGTTTAATTTAGTGTTGAATATTAAATGAACAGTACAATTGTTTACGAACTTACTTAGCACATAAATAGTTTCTGGAGTATTTGTTTTAATACATAAAACTTATCACTGACGACACTGAATAGGATAACCATGTAAATTAATAAACAAAACACTTGTAAATAATATTAGTTTTTAAATCATTTTACGATATGCTATAATTTTTCAGTACATTTCTGATAATCAGGAAGGTGAGAAGACACTTCGGTACAAACCAAATATAGAAATCAACTGATGAAGTTTATTTTGAATCTCTGTACGCTATACTTTCATTTATTTTACTAATTTGACATAGAATCTAAATAGGAAGATTACAAAATTATGTATCAAGAGTGGGGTTCATGTGATAGTACTTTTTATGGAGTAGTAAATTAAAATCATGTAATCATATTTCAGAATATCCCATTAAATTGGAATAGATCACGTTCAAATTTTTCAATTACACTTTCTGTGTCAATTATAAATTTAAATATTTACGTAAAAACTTGAATAAATGTGCTGCATTTAAATCGAACCTTTGGGTGTGCTGGTTGATGAGTCCTCTCAAGGTCACTCAGCACAGAGCCGCGCCGCAATGAAGGTGTTAATCAGTTGCAACATTTTTATACAAATTCAAAATGAATTTTCTCGCTCATCCTCGAGGCCTTTAAGTAAAACACTGTTTGTTTTGTTTAATTTAAAAACTTATTACTTTCCTTTTTAAATTTTTTAAACTTTAAAAAAGGTTCAATAAAGCTTCCAACTTAGAATAAGTATAATAAATGAATTGAGCTAACATGCTGCAATAAATAACAGAAAAGACAAAGGCTGGGTTATAGTTTCTTCTGGGTTATACTTATAATATGTGATTATAATAAATACTGAACATGACAAGCCTAAATAGCTTATGAATATAAAAAACCACTTTCCAAGTGAAATTTAGTTTGAAATACGTATGTTTTATATGTATTGGTTCGTCCTATATATAATCCTTTAAACTGATTCTCAGTGGCGTGTTAGAGTCGACTTGATCAAATAAACTTAAAGCGTTGTAAAAGTCATTTTTTTAAACAAGGCAATTTACATTAAATCAAACAAAAACACACATATCTTTAGGGTTCATTTTTAAGCATTATAACTACAGGTTATACCAAATATTAAACAATATGAGACATATTACCGATTAATGAAATGTGTAATTTAACATTTTTGAACGTTTTGGTTATTAAAATTACATTACATTAATTCTGTACTATTAAAACAACTCATATTTTGCAATACTATTTCAATTTATGCTTACCTGCGGAAACTACAGCTAGTAAAACGCAGGCTGATGCTGACAGTGCAACTAGAATGATCACCCAGTAAAACAATTTAGACTGTAGACCTGATTTTCCTTCTGAAACAAACATTAGGTTTGATTTAAACACTATAACATTATTAAGGTGGTGTTATCGGTGTTCAACCTGGTTAATAGTCGGTTAATACTCTCATAGTCACCGCCCTCACGAGTAGTTTAAATTCTTTTACATTTTACATTATGATTAATATTTTATCGTGGCATAATGACTATTGCATTGTTTGTGTTACCATCTACGTACTTTTAGCATTATTTTTAATTGTTTAGAATCCATTTAAAGTAAAAAGTTCTAAACATTCAGTAGCCTACATTTGTCCTATGTTTTAAACCAAATAATAGTGTTGTGGTTTAAGCTACCAAAAGCCGACTTTGTAAAGATACATTTATAAGCTTAGAATAGTAATGTTAGTATATAATTTGGTTAAATAACTAAAAATAGGATTAAATACTTATTGATAAATATATTTTTACACAAACAAATATACAGACCCATATTAAATTTAATGAATAAATAATGTGATTTTTAGCATTATACCTTTGATATGTGAAGAGAAATAAAAGTCCACAAAATGAGAAAATACTGGTTATCTGTGTAAGGATAACATGTTTTTTTTTTTTACATTATTTAAACAATAATTTCATTTCACTGTAGCAGATTCAAAATAGACAGAAATAGATCTTTATTTCATTTGTAAAATGTAAATTACAATATCGGATATGGTACAACAATTGCATTTTCTTAATATATAGAAAGTGTTGGAAGACAGGAATAAGGGGTTAAAGCAAACTTAAATACCGGCTGAAATTCCAAAGGAAATATGAAAATTAGACCATTACATCACTCGACTAAAACAATGTTTAAGTATTCTGGTTTGTTTTCTTCATATGTTATAAACAATATTTTTAGATGTTATCTTAAATTTAGAATTAACTGATAAAAATCTATATGTAAAACAATGTTGTAAGGCAGAAGTATACTTGAATAAAGATATGAATAAAGACATGCTTTAGTATTTTCTACGGTTTCGGAGAAGACTTAATCATCTATGCTCTTAGAGCGTACAAAGGGTTACTTACACCTCATTAATACTCTATGTTATATGACAATACATCAATATCCTTCATAGATGTAAAAAGCATCGTTTCCATTGAACACTACAAAAATGACGCTTTAAATTAAATTCAGACGAAAATTATTAAATTAGTTGTTACTATCATCGATTACCTGGACTAGCGCCACTCTCTCTGTTATGTGTGACTAGACTATCCTGCGGCCTTACTTTAGCGGAACAAGACTTTGATATGACTTCGGCAATAGTTCGTTCAATATCAGTCTTTGCCGAATCTGAAAATTCTGAATACTCTGAGCGGTCCTTGGAACATACGAAAATGTGGTTCACATTCACTTTGTTGTCATCACCGATGTGGACAACCACGTTCTTGCTGTGGCCGTCATCGCTCGGGTTAACCACCAAGGAGTCGATCCTCATTGGCACTATCGAGGGTGGGTAAGTTGCTTCGTGAACGTCTAGAGATGAACTACTGCTACCGGCATAAGTGCTCAGTTGCTGTCCTCTGCCTAAGAGTGGATCAGTATTTCCGTCATCAGCTTCGAGATCTTCACAACTACGACGAGCATCATCATTAAGACCCATATTCCGGTGTCGCAAAGGATATTTCACAGAACTGTGGTAGGCTGGAGAGCTCAATAAATCACTGTAAATCTTTTAGTCAGCAGAACTGGAGATCTGAGTTTGTGGAATCATGCTAGGCACGCCCCAGTCTACACTTTGTGGAAATCCTTATCAGCTGATATCAACAACATGTTGCGCACAGCACTAATATTACACACACCCATTTGTTTAGGGTCAATATGTTTACACGATGTACCGGAAAAGAACATATAAATATCTGTATGAGAGAAACCTTTATAGTAGAAATAATGCACACTATACACTTAACTCAGTGATATCACTGGTTGATAAAGAACGCTCGCAATTGTGTATGGAACGAATTGAGTTACAACAAACAGTGTCTACTGCGCTGGATGGCGGTGATCTGGATAGGCCTGCCCAGCTGACCTTGAGCTAACCACGTGACTTGCAACTTACTCATCATGAATGTGTCGGCCGCTCCTCAAGAGACAATTTGCTAAATCTTTAATCTCTAATATCAACAAAAATTGACTGAAAGAATTATAACCCTGAAAATTTTCATTTTTTTCAAACATTTTATAATTTAAATTTCATTAGGATATTAGGTTAAATAAAATGAAGACATTTGATAAGAATATGGTAGCCTATAGTTTAGTTTTAAAACTCAGTTTTACATAAAATAAATCAATGAAACCTATTGGCTGAGTTTTAGTCTGTCCGCAAGATATCTCGAAAACAAACTGACATATGGACTTGAAATTGTGCATGAGCGTTAGCAAATATTTTTCAATGGTCTTATGGGTAACCATGATGGTCACGAGAAAATAGTAGAGTAAATAAATGCATAAACAAACTCAACACATCCATAAGAGATTCAAACATGTGACAAATTAAAACGTGTAGCCTTTAATATCACCAATATATAGAAAATTAAATACATAATGTGTGTGTTAAATACATGTGTGTGAGAGATTCTGATTTGCCCCTCTCGCCTCTAATCTCCCAGCTGATCATTAAGAAAGACACCAGAAATGCGTTCACGGAGACAGATTCTTTGTTTTTGGAATCTAAGGACGATCTGGTACATAAACTGCAGGTCTTGAGGTCTGCACAGTCTTCCCTTGTAGACGAGATTCAGCGTCTGACTCTTGAGTTGGAGAGGGCTCAGGAGATGATCGCTGGTCTTACGGCATCACAATCCAGTGTGGGTCATGACGATGGTTGCCTGCATCCCCTGCCAGTAACTCTGAATTCTATTGCGACGCAGACCGAGTTACCTTTCCATCCGCAATCCAGCGTGGTTCATGATGATGGTTGCCAGCATCAGCATCCCCTGCCAGTGACTCTGAATTCTACTGCGACGCAGACTGAGTTACCTTTTCCATCCGCAGTCCAGCGTGGTTCATGATGATGGTTGCCAGCATCAGCATCCCCTGCCAGTGACTCTGAGTTCTACAGCGACGCAGACTGATTTACCTTTCCACCCACCGTCTGTGGCGCCTGTTGGGCTGCGGTGTTCCTGTCCCGCCGCCTTCCTCCGGCTCAACCTTGAACGGTGCCCAAAGCATGAGTTCGAGGAATAAAAACTTGCCAAAGACTGGGAACTCTAGAGTTAAACGAACACCCCACCCACTTGGCTGAGTGATGAGGAGGTTTGGGATGGTATCAGGGACCTGAATTCTGACGAGGTACTAGTGTTGTCACCGGCTGAGTGCCTTGATATTAGGTTTCTTTACTCTCAGTCTCAGCCCTCCTTTATTACAGGTTCTAATTTTAAACTCTTGCTAGCCCCCATAAGTAACTCTACTTTGCCTCCTAAGCATGGTTCCACGCAAAATTTACAATCACACTGTAACAGTGAGGGCACTCACTGGAGCCTGATTATTTTGAACAGGGTTGAGGGCAAGTATGTTCACTTAGATTCCCTGCGAGGAGTCAACAGTACTTGTGCTCTTGATTTTTGTAACAGCCTTGACAAAGTCCTCAGTAACCAAAACATTTCGTTTGAAGAAAAAAAAATTGTAAGCAACAAAAAGACAGTTTTAGTTGTGGTTTTGAGTTGATAAAAAAATGCCAAATCATATGTCCTCTAAATACAATAAAACAATAGCTCTTAATGGAAACTCTAGTAAAGTAATACTAAACAAAGCATCACCAACCAGTAATACCCCATGGGACAAAGTTGTTTTGTCTAATGAGCCGGACTGACACCAAAGTGTTAAAATTCATATTTATGGCGATAGTCACTCCAGGGATCTTAAGGAAACATTACAGCCCTTTTAAAAAATGCAGAGGTTTTCGAACATTGCTACCCAGGCGCCCCTATGGCATTTGTTCTTTCGAAGCTAAGCAGTTGTAGGAAAGCTTTTAATGAAAATGACCATTGTTATAATTGTTGGAGGCACTAACAATACAAGCCCTTGGTCACTGTTTAAAGGTTAAGGGAATGTTGTTACATATAATTAATACTTTTTCATGTAAAATAGTTTCTTACCGAAGTACCTCAACTGCTGAAACAGCATCCTGCAAAAGCCTTTGAGATTAGAGTGTGTCAACAATATGTACATTTCTCTGTCAGTAACAACTAAAAACCCCTCTGATTCTTTTAAATCACTTCCTGGCCAAGAGGCTCTTTGGCAAAGAGTGGCAAAGCATCTAAGTAAAGCAGGCAAGAGTCTTTTTGGTGTTAAACTATCTAAGTGGCTGAATGCATTGTTTCCTGAGCAGCAGTTGAGGGGCCACCCCGGATCAAATTTTATACCATACCAAAACAATTGTCAAACTGCCTCCAGTCCCAGTACCTTTACCAGCTCTCCACCTGACACATCATATCCTCTGTCTGACCTGTCTTCTTCTGCATCAACTCCCTATAATACCCACAATCACAACATCTCTTGTTCTGACAAGGAGCAAATTGACCCCATGGCTCTTCCGTCGGCCTCGCCAATGTTTCTCGGATACTAGCAACTCTTTTTTATAGAGTCAGTCCAACAGACTCCGCCTATCAAGATTCTGCACCAAAACATTCAATCAATTTCCAACAAAACTGGTCCTTTAGAAGCTCTGCTACACAGTAGGAATGTCGACATTGCTTGTGTAACCCGAGCACTGGCTATCTAAAAACAACTTTGCTGCGGCTGAGTGTTCAGGGCTATTGGGTGGCAGGTGGCTTCTGCAGGTCTGATAGGATCAGGGGGCGGAGTATGTGCTCTGGTCAGTGATTCTTTTTCGTATACCGTTGTGGAAAAGCAGGTTACCTCTCACCTGAACTCAGAACTTAATTTTGAATCCGTCACCATTCACATAGTTGAATTAAACACCACTATCATCACTATTTACAGATCCCCCCAGGGCGATTTTTCATTGTTTTTGAAATGTTTTGAGGAATCGCTTAGAATCCTACATAAACCTGATCGAAGGATATTTGTCTGTGGGGATTTCAATGTTCATTTTTGATAGGCAATATGACAGGCAGTTTTTACTATTTTCCGACATTTTTCAAAGTTTTTCAATTAGAGCTCAGATTTCATCAGTGACCCGCCCATCACCAACAGGAGGTTCATGCATCGATAATATTTTAACTAATATCGAGCCTGACCATGTGAGAGCTGAGGTGGTCCCTTCCTGTTTGTCCGATCATGAAGCACAGCTTGTTACAGCCGTAATTCAGTCAATTACATCTAAGGGGTGTAACTCTGCCCCTTACCGAGTTTTCTCAGACAGAAATATTAATGTTCTTTATGAACTTTTAGATTCAGTTGATTGGGATAATATTTTCTTATACGAGGACATAAATGACCAATACTCGTTATTCCCTCAGTCAAGTATCATCCTGCTTTAACCAGGCCTTTCCTTTAGTCACATCGAAGCGTAAAAAACGTCAAAGGCCTGGTTGGTTGACAGGAGAAGTTCTCTTGGCCAGAGAACATCTCAAGGACCTGTATATTTTGGGCAGCGTGACTATCCTTCTGAACAGCATAGGATATTGTATAAGGTCAATAAGAGAAACTACAAGTGTATAAAACATCTCAGATCGAAAGCCGTCTGAATAAGAGTAAGAATGTTGCCAAAACTGTATGGAACATAGTGTCTGAAAACTCTGGAAAGCAAAACGATAGGAAAAGACATATTCAGGAGCTACAAGATAATGGAGCTGCAGTCTCTGACCCACGTCATATCGCTGAAATGTTTAACAATTTTTTTATGAGTGCCCCACTGGCTAGAACCATAAACGGAAACAAATAGTTGCACTAAACAGCTCTTCTAAAATACACCACTGTCCATCAAGTTTCTTCATAGCCCCAACAACGCTCCATGAAATGTTCAATACTATTTTCATCTTTGAAAAACCAGTTCAACACCTGACGTTTTTGGAATGAGTCCTTCAGTAATTAGACGGGTTGCTTCACCCTTGAGCCCTCCTTTAACTCAATTGTTTCAACAACTCAGTTCTTCAGGGGAAGTTTCCATCGGATATGAAGCTCTCTAAGGTCATTCCGGTTTTCAAAGAAAGGCAGTAGGTCTTCGCCTCAACAGTATCGTCCCATATCAATTTTACCAACCATCAGCAAAGTCTTCGAACGTCTCATTCATGTTAGACTAACAGACTTTCTAATCAGAAAATTCCATTCTGAGTGACACCCAATTTGGATTTGTTCCTTCTAAATCCACCACCGATGCTATTGCCCAATTTTCCAAATATGTATTTACTCATCTTAAACAATCAGAATCACGTAGCTGGTGTTTTTTGCGACCTCACGAGAGCGTTTGATACAGTTAACCATCTGAAACTCCTTAATAAGCTTGAACTCTAACGGCATCAGAGGTTGTCCCCTGCTGTGGTTCAGGTTCCTACCTTTCAAATCGTTTACCAGAGTGTCCAGGTTACCAACTCCTTTGGTACGGCACAGTCAGATTTCGTTGAGGTCTCCATGGGTGTTCCTCAAGGTTCTATCTTGGGACCTCTTCTCTTTGCCTTATATGTAAAACGACTTAAGCTCTTGTGTCCCTGAGGCTCGCGTCACTCAATATGCTGATGACACCACGGTCATTGTTCGGGCAGACTCTTCAATAGCGTTTAAATCTTCAATTAAACACTACAATCGAAAAAATGAACTCTTGGTTTCATTCGCAAACAATTTATTCCTCAATGTTGACAAAACATCCATTCTTCACTTTCGATCTCAGACAGTTTCTAAGGGTTTTATTGCTTTAGACGAGGTTTGACATCATTGAGGTTGATTCAGTATGTTTCTTGGGCGTTCATCTGGAATGCTGGTTTTTCTTAGCGTCAGCATGTGGAGGCCCTTTGCTCTAAGCTCAACTCGATATTGTTTTCCTTAAGATGTCTTTCAAATTTTCTGAAAAGTAGTGCACTGAAAATGGTATATGATGGTTACTTTTCCTCTGTGATGTCATATGGCATAATGTCATGGGGAACTGCTTCATCGTCTCTGTTACAAAGAGTATTCAAATTGCAAAAGAGGGCTATTCGTTTAGTGTTTGGGTTGAGGGGCCTGGAGAGCTGTAGGCAAGTGTTTCACCAAGAACGTATACTAACCCTCCCCTCCATTTTTATCTATTCCGTATCAATTTACAACTTTTAAACACATTACCGATTTTCCTACCCACAATCATATATATCCCACCAGAAATAAAAATAGTTTAACAGTACCCCCACCATAGTAACAATATGTTCCGCAAATCAATAGAATATTTAGGACTACAATTTATAACAGATTGCCAGATTATTTAAAAGCCAGCACTTCACTTGCATCTGATCTTTTAAAAACAAACTAAAAGACTTTCTTGTGAAAAACTGTTTTTACTCACTCTCTGAATTTTTGTGCACCACCCAACCTTACAAGTAAAAACTATCATTAGTACTGTTTTTCAATATATTTTTTAATTTGTAGTTTTACCAGATATAGCAATATTTTTAGTATTTAGTTATTTTATACATATTGACAATTCTCGATACATGTTAATGTTAATGAGAAATAAATGATTTTGATTTGATTTGATTTGATTTGATAATGGTTACTTTTTAAGTAGACTTTTATTACTTTAACATTCATATGAAAACAAATGTAATGAACAATATATATATCTTATATATATAAAAATCTTGAGTCACGATGTATGTTGCCAATAAACTCCAAAACGACTGAACCAATTTCAATCAAATTTCACATGTATCCGTAATTTAGTCTAACTTAGAAGATAGGATAGTTATTATCTGAATTATTCGCTTATGTCGTGAATATAAACGAATAAAATGAAGAAAAGTTTTCAAAGCGCCTGCACATTATAACCTGCAATTACGAGATAGATACGTATATTAAACAGTGAAACACTATTTGAAGGCGCTAAGTTATGATGTATAATTGTCTAAACTAAATTTTTGGTTGAACTTAAAGGTTGAGTGGTAGACCACTTTGTAATAAAATACATTATGCATGTACAATACATTTTTGACATATTTTCTTGATCGTGACATCAAGGTAAAATCTACATCGGGGTTGGAAATATAATTTACTTCAACCAGAAATGCTCATACGCGGGCAAAACTTACGAAAAGCGTGCGAAGCCGCGGGAAACAGCTAGTATGTATGTATATATATATATATATATATATATATATATATATATATATATATATATATATATATATATATATACTTTAAATTTTACATGGAACATCATTTTGCATTGGAACAAGAATGAGTTCTATAATACGTACTTTTAATGTGAACTTCTTTTTTATATAATTGTCTGTCTATCTGTCAATTAGGAAACTTCGAGAATGAAATGAGCTATAGATTTGAAATTTTCCAAGCACAACGAAGCCTGTTACGACATGTGTGTGACGTGGTCATACCTTGTATATTACAATAAACGTTTATGTTTAAATTACCAACAAAAATCGATGGTATCAAAGTTATGCCTTCCTGTGTAAACTAAGAAATATAAAAAATGACTTGATAGGCATTAGCTGCACCACAGGAAAAAGATATAGGCTATGGTTGCGCTCAATAAAGATTTCGTAAAACCTAACTTTTTTTCTAGTGCCTGAGAATCATGGTCGTGGATCCTTCAATTAGATGTGATATTTAACATCACTCTCAATAGAGTACCAAGAGGATTCCTTACAAATACAAGAGTGCGTAAAAATCAGTTTATTTGTTTTATTGGCGTCGTAAAAGCAATTTCAGAATATGATAAATATTATAACGTCTACGTTAATGTATAAAAAAATAACGTGGTAGAATTAAAAAAATTTCGTAACTAGGACTTAGATACATACTCCTTTAGTGTACGCTATTCCGACCAAATGTCAGGACTTGTAAGCCGTAATACTCTCGATGGTCTTAGTTAAAAAAAGTACTGAGAGAACAGTGGTCAGGTGCCCACTTTTTAACTTAAAGGACTACTAATTGCGAGTGGGAGGGGACGAATGATAAGAGACCAATAATAATCTAAGTATTTTGGAGCATTTTAAAACCGATATGTTTTCAATTTTAGTTTACTTTCCAATGATATTTAGTCTTATTTTATCATTTATATACAACATTTTAAGAGAATATTTTATAAATGATAACGCAATTCACGTATAGAGAATTTAGGCTATTTGAGCTCCGCCGCGGACGGGTTATGAAAATCGACCTAATATTAAACTCACAGGTTCACGAGGAATATGAAATTGGTCAGTCAGGGGTTCCACTATTGTACAGGGCGAATAGAAAGTCAGGAACCTCCTCTATTTTGTTCTAAAAAGGTATTTATTTTCGGGGCTACAAAAGAAAATTATCATGAGGAAGAAAGGCGGTTAAATGTTGCACAACCTGATATACCTGTGACAAGAAAATACTTTAGTAAATAAGTTTCGATTATCTGGATCCATTTAAAATCCTCCACGCTCAGGTCAGTCTCCTTTAGGAGAAGACAAACAGTTTAAAATTATAGCGCAATGTATTGAAGATCCGAAGCAATCCACTAGATCAGTAGCAAATATTTGTATCGTTCCCCAAGAGTCAGTGGTACGCTTACTAAAAAAATAAATTTCACCCTTATACAATTCAGCTTGTACATAAGTTAAATGTAAACTGTCCGTACCACTTCAAATGTGAGAGGGGGGCCTCACCTTACGCTTGTCTCACTGCTAAATAGTATGAAGACTTCGGTTTAAACATTTCATTTGATTTGGCAACGCGGAAATTAAATATATTAAGGAACGAGTTTGTTATGTGAGGTCGTCCTTTTATATAGTGAGCAGGTTCTTATTATTGATCTTTATATGGCCAAGTTCTTCTAGCAATGCATTGTACAAGTTAAAGACAGTTTTTTGAAGTGAAAACTTCTTTAGGCGCGTTGAGCGTTTTGGTAGAGGGTAAAATCCTCGGTTCGCGTCACCGACATGCTGCTAATGATACTAACCTGCATGAAAAAGTCAGTCTCGCTGTGTTAAAACTGTCCCGGCGGAGTATGAAAACAGACTGCGAAAATCAGTGACCTTTACGGCTTCCTCTCGCGATTTAAAAGTGACGCCAATGTCGTACAATTCTGTAAGATGCGTCAAATTAAAGCTCTTAATATTGGCAATCTATTGGTTACATTTTTAAATATTAAAAAAATGTCGAAATAATTTTGATTATTGTTTACATTTTACATAGCGTTTACAATGACAAGAAAAAAGTAGTAAGCGAGGATTTTTTTTATTTTTTGGTCAGACAAAATTTGTCAGCGAGAAAGTTGTGTGAAAATAGATGAATATTTTTTTTGTATTTTATCATTTTTTTATTGGAAGTTTAGTTTAGCCTGTAGTAGCATATGAAGTGATGAGTGAACGTTTCTGCCGGAACTGTAGTTGGCGCATTGGCTCACTGATACCGTATTAACTCAATAAATTAGTTTATTGTGCAATAAAAATACCTTTACGAAAGAACCAAGTTAATTTAACTAATTTATTAGTTTTAAAAATATTGTGGGTTTAATTGTTATTGCAATTATATACTTTATCCGTAGCAATAACTGTATTATTTACAACGGTGTTCAACTCACTGTTGTTCACTCGGTGTTTAGCCTACTCACTTGTATTCTATGTTTAACTAACTATTAATATTGAGCAATTACAACATATTTTTATACAGATAAATGAATAATGAAAACAACGAATATATTTTTAAACATTTTTAATATTTGCACGAATATTTGTATTTAAAATTTAGCATTATTCATTTTAATTATGTTTTTAATATTTAACCTCTTCATCATGAAATGAGTAATTATTACGGTATAAGATTTATCTTACTAGCGTGGTAAAATATATTTCTAGTTATTTGATAATATTTTTTCGTGGATTTTAAAATTGGAAAATTAAAAACGCGTCACATTTACAATTACAGATGTACTGCTACTATAACATATTGTTAATTACTCTCAATTTAATAGTTCCGTTTTCACTTCTATCGGCAGTCCCACGACAGCTACTGTTTTTTTTTTTTTTTTTTTTTTTTTGAATAAATAATAATAATAATATTTTTGGTAATTATTCGAACGTAAAATATTAGTATTTAACGAGCTACTGTCGAATATACCACATCATTATTGATTAATACTATATTGGATTGTGTTAATCAAATGAACATTAAAAACATATGTATGTAAAATACATAAAATATGTAACATAAGTATGTATCATTTTGCACATTATATTTTCACTTACTCAATGGTTTAGTATTTCGCTTCTCTACATACAAACCAGATTTGAAAAGTTAGCATTAGCATTTAGAATTCATTTGTAAATGTTCCGTCCGGCTCATTTGGAAGAAATATATATTTCACACGTTACTATCTCGAAATGTAAAACTGAAGATGTATTATTAGTTTAGACGTTTAGTTTGCGTAACATTGATGGGATAATAACGCACAATGTTGGCATGTTAATATAGACCATACTTCCAAACAACCTTATAATCTCGAAACCTTACAACAGAAAATTTGTTATAAGCATACAAACTTTCTTTGTAAAAACGCAAACTTGATCTAGTTATAATTAATATGAAACTATATTTGTAAGCATATTCACTTATAACGGTTCAATTACTTCTACATTTCGGTTACTACAACTTAAAACGGCCACCATCTTGAAACCTTTGGAGTTATCGAAAAATAAGTAATAATAAATGTTGATTGAAATTGCTTGATAATATTAAGAAAAGTGTCAATTTTGATAACCAAACAAAAACAAACGGTATTATTTAAAGCTTGTACACCCACTATTTTACTTAAGAAGAAATCTTAAGAGATATCAAAAAGCGTGTAATAACAAACATTATAGTAAATATCCTGAGAATTTAAAACATTTTTCTTAGCGCTATTATGAAAAATAACTCATATATAACCATTCATTCTGCAAACTTTGAATGTCACCCATATGAAACAAACCTTGATAGATATTTAAAAAGTAAAAGAATAAAAGGCGCTTAAATTTACCTGTAATATTTTTGTTTCGTTTTAGACTATGTTGAAAATTAGTAGAATTAAAACTTTTGCTTCAATGTGAATAGCCGCTTTCTTGAAATTTTTTTATTGTTTAAGACTGGCTAACGAACTCATTCAAGCTATGTGCAAATATTTCCTCTGTACCAAGTTTAGACTGGCTCTATTACAAATTACGGCACGTGTTTACTAGTCCACGTTATATTGTACACACACAGAAAACGTATTTACTTAATATATATTCATATAAATAAATAAAAATAATAAATATAAATAAAAGAAATAAAAATAAAAAATAAATATAAAATTTTTAAATATAAATTAAATTTGTATAAATGTCAATAGCCTAATTTAATTTACAATGTTTGCCCGGCAGAGCAAGTACTTTTTGTGATTCAATGTTTATTGAATATTATGTATAGTGTATATATAGTGTGTGTTTTAAGATTTTTGCGGATTTTGATTTAGAGGGTCATTGTCGGAGGAAATGCAAAGAATCACCCGAAATTCAACCATAAGGTTTCAATTAAATCTACCTAACGATGGTTGGGGTGACAATAAAACTTTTCGTTAGAAAAAAAATGTAATAATTAACTAATTAAAATTCTTTAGGAAATACTGTGTGTAAAAATAAGATTTTGGACAACCCTAGCACATTTTTGCCCATTTAGATTCCATGAATATTTGATATCAAATCCGCTATTAGTTTGTACAAAGAGATTTTGGAAAAGAGACTTGGAAAACCAATAAAGTAAATTAAGGGACTGTATGACCACGAAATGTGCTCTACTGAGAAGTGTTTTGTTCACTAGTAAGTTACATGGTTAATGTATTGATTGTTCTCGCCAAAATGGCAAATATTTGGAATTTACATGTAAATATAACAATAAAGTAAATTAAGGGACTGTATGACCACGAAATGTGCTCTACTGAGAAGTGTTTTGTTCACTAGTAAGTTACATGGTTAATGTATTGATTGTTCTCGCCAAAATGGCAAATATTTGGAATTTACATGTAAATATAACAATAAAGTAAATTAAGGGACTGTATGACCACGAAATGTGCTCTACTGAGAAGTGTTTTGTTCACTAGTAAGTTACATGGTTAATGTATTGATTGTTCTCGCCAAAATGGCAAATATTTGGAATTTACATGTAAATATAACAATAAAATCCTGCCAATGGTTCTTCTATAATGCTCAAAATACACCCATTTGTTGACTATAATATACATTGTTAATGAAGAAAAGGCGTGTTCACAATACTCAATATTAATTGCGAGTATGTTTCACGTTTAACAAAATAGTACGATGGGCAATGAACTCTTTTTATTGAAAAATTAGTTTTTTGAAGGAACATCTAATATTTTTACCAATGGCAAAAGTACAAAGAGACTATTGTTTATTTTGAATGTTAATCTATTGCTAAAGTATAGGCCGTACCCACAAGAAGGAACTTGTTATCTTTGGCAGATAAAATTGACTGAGTCAGATAACGAGTAGACTACTCTACAGTTGAGGCAGTATTATACGTCTCGCCACATTCGCGAGTGAGCTGGTTAGTGTGTTGTATTGTTTCTTTTTTCCTGTTAAGATTTTACACTTTGTGTATAGTATTAGTATGATGCAATCCAATCTCAGCCAATAACTATTAAGCTCTTAGTATAGAAGGTCTATGGCGGTTACCAGCTTGACGATGTTTACAAGACCTCAAGCAAGTACATTTATGTTCCGAAAGTCTACATCATCCAACAGTGGTACTTCAGAACTCGAAGAACTTCTGGATACTGATAGTAGTTTGCCAATGACCGGTGCTCCAGAAGCAGTAAACGCCTGCTCAGAGGTTGACGAACCCTCAGAGTCAGAAAACACGTTAGCCAGGTCCGTTAGCAGTCTAGACTCTGAAGACGGAACTCCATGTCTCAATCCTCCCCCATACCAGGAGACTGTGAAACCTTTGTTTATCGGAACTGTCAATGTTATAGCAAAACAGACAAAAGCTGACAGGAAAGATGTCAGAGTCCATATTGGCACTGTTACTAATATCACTTTAGTTGATTGTGCGACTCCTCAAGAGGACGCTACTTCAGTGTCATGTGAGCCTCTACTGAATGAAATTGTCAAGAAGTATATAGAGCCTAGTATGCCCTACCGCCAAAATGCAGTGCTCGACTCTGCTGTTGTGTATGATACAGAAAACAATATTGTAACAAGTGCCCTCGGTAAGTTGGAAATAACATTAATTTAATTATATTAGTAAATGTCGAGATATTCGTAGTCTTCAAACTTTCAATGGTAACTGAAAAACAAACAGTAGTAGTCAGACATTAAGTACGGATCTTAGTATACGTTAAGTACCCATCCCTCTTAACTTGATTTATAATAAAAATACAATGAATTTAAATTTCGAATATAAAAGCGCATTACTTTTAAAAAATTATTACTTTAATATTTTAATACTCTGCCCAGGAGGTCGTGATTCATTGGTACAAATCTGAGAAATACATTTTTGAAACAAAAAATTGTGAGGGCTATTCATTTTCAAAATATTTGCCACCTGAATGAGTGTTTGAAAAACGAGTCTTGAACATTTTTAAATCAATTTGAAGACGTAAATGACAAACATTAAGCATTCAGTCAGAGTTTTAATTATTATTTGGACATCGCTTGCCCATTCAAAAAGAAAAATTCATAAAAATCACAAACCGAAAAGAAATTCATGGTTAACCAAAAGAATTATTATTTTGAGGGAAAATTTCAAATTATTTCATAATACATGTATTAAAACTCAAAATGAGAACTTCAAACCATTTTTCAGAAGATACCGTGGGGTCTATACGAAAGCCATTAGAGCTACCGTACTAAAGCCCATGAAGTGAGTACAGCCTTTTATAACCATGAAAATGTTAAGAAAACTGCATGGAAATAATGAGTTTACTCCAGAAATCCATTAAAAAATAACACTGAGAGCAAAATTGATGAAGACCAAATACTAATGGCAAATGAATTTAATAAACAATTTGTCACAATGGTTTCATAGGATTTGCCCTTCGAGAGACCCCAAATCTAATTGGAGAGACCTTGGTGAACGGGTTGCATATATATAGCTTTGACCTCGGTGGGTGAGGGTGATATCAACTGAATGTCAGTGTGGCTACTTAAACGCTGCTTCAGGCACATATTGGGCTCTTTCACAAAATCCACCAACTTTTCATTTGAAACAGGAAATTTCTCATCCTCATTGACGATAGCCAAATTCATTTAAGTTTTCATAAAAGAATTCTTGCCTTACAAGCAATTAACGTCCAATCTCAGTTCTTCTGGTTTTTAGTAAAACTTTTGCAAAAGTTTTATATGTTATACTTGTAACCATTTGGAAAATAGTTAAATTTTGAATCGCAAACAAATTGGATTCAGGAAAAACAAATCCACTCACGATTGAATGAACTTTTGGACAACGTTGTAGAATGCAGTGCCCTGCAGCATCTACGGTGTTGGCGCCTGTTCTCGACAGAGAACTAACCAAAATTATCCAAGAGCTCCCCGAAAAATATCAACCAATTTCAATTTAATGTCCGTGTGGTTCATAAAAAGTCGACCAGTATATTGTGAGTCCCCTAACTCAATTAGTAACATTGTTTTTCTAGACAGGAGTTTTACTCCTGCTCCTGAAAATTGCTAAAGTAACTCCAATTTCCAAAAAAGATAGTCCATGTTCCATCAATAACTATCGACTATTCTCTTTTTGATAAGAATGCTTGTCACAACCAGCTCTCTGATGACTAATGGGAAAAATCAATAGAAGACACAGTCATGAGTCTAGTCGAAAGACTTACAGAGGGATTACGGTCGTGACGTGCACAAATATGAGATTAGAGGCAGAGACAACAATGCCTAAAGCATCAAAAACTCGTCTTAAACACTTTTTAACATTAGCATGGAATTCTAGAGGTCAGTGAGTTTTTAGCATGTAACTGTGAGACCATCCATTTTGAAAACTGACCCTGGCATTGAAGATGGTGTAAACTGGCAAGTGACTGGAATAAATTAGTCCAAAATTTGTGTGTGTGAATGTTACACTGTAGTATGAATACAAAATTTGATATTAAATGCCTGACTCTTGCCATATAATGTATATTGTGTATGTACAAAAAATTGTAATTTGAACGTTTATGGAGATGCTGTTTGTACTACCTTTCAAGCATCTAATAAAGTATAAATTATGAAAATTTAATTCATTTAGATTATTGTAGTTAAGTAGATTTTGAACTAATTCAATTTTTGGCAGAATACATGAATTTGTGTAATAAATGAAAATATTGTTGATATAAATAAAAGTTAGGGCTATAACATATAATAATGTCATAAAATCACTCCCCATGCAATTTTAACCAGTGGCTATGATTGGATGGATGATATGGACGCTTGTTGTATGACAGGTTTTTTCAAAAGACCCAAATTTCCAAATCATGATAGCCCAAAAAGAACATTTTCACCAAAATCTTAGAATAATTTTTTTTCGATATTGCATGCATCACTTTTATTTAAGGAAGTAAGTCCTAGGAATATTTTTAAACAAAACTTAGCCTTATTAAACAATAACATGTCTAAAGAAATATTTTTGTTAACTATGACATTTCCCTCAGGTATCCAGACAAAATGGTATTATCTGATAATAACCCTGGTGGCACTGTCAGGAACAGGATGCATTGTGTCAGCAATTGTGTTCTCTGTCAAACATTTCTGGCCATCTGCTGAACATACTGACTCACAGTCGTTAGAGGCTGGAGACTCCACCAAAGGTTTGTTTTTAACATTTTACAACAGATTAAATAAAAATTAGTCAAATTGTTTGAACATGAGGAATTAAACTGTTTCCGTAAAGCTGTATCATTCATGGAAATTCAAAAGTGTACGTATATTTAAAAAAAAAAAAAACCATAAACCTATAAAAAAATGTTTATTTATTTTACCTAGTATACAAAATTCAGAACAGACCAGTTTTATAGCGAGAATTTCGTTATTTAGCAAATTCCTAAAGAGAAATTAGTGATTGTGTTGTAACAATAAAAGGTGATATGATATACGCATGTTCATGTATCACTTGGATAAAAACACTGAAGGCCACATTTTCAATAGTTTAACACAAACACACTCTGAATATATTTTAGATGGATTTATTAACTGGAAAAATTCAAATACCAACAGATTTATTTACAAAAATAGCAAGTTGGTGTTTTTATAATTTCATTAAAAGAGGAAAACACAATTTTTTAAAACCCATAATTGTATGTTTAGTATACAAAAAAATTTAAAATTTTGAAGTTTGTGAAAGAATTTGCAATTGTAGTTTCCATGCTAAGGGACTACCACGCTTATTTCAAACTGGTGTTGTAGATGTTGAGTTTTAATTAGTTTTTCAAAACCTGGTCCTATTCCCCAGAGTCAATCATGATAGAGACAATATAGATATCTTACTAGCTCTTGGAAATTAGGTTTCCATATTTGTTTTTTGAGGTGCAATCATACAACAACTGAAGGAATGAAGTTTTAAAATTAATGTGGTATACCAGAACTGTTAATGTCATGTTAGTTTATAAATCATTATAACCAAAAACATCATTATTCAATTATATTTCCACTGAATGATTGGTATAAAGCATAACATATTCTTATAATATTTATGTAAGGAAAAAATTCACTTCTTCATAATATACAAAGAATGACATGAATACATTTGTTATATAAACATTATATCTTACAGGGAATCATGAAGAAGTCATAGTACTGCCTAGAAGCTGGTGGTATCTTATCTTAGCCCTGGTGTCCGTATCTTGCATAAATCTCGTGTCCACAGCAATGTTCTCAATCAACAGATATGTAAACAGTATACGCTCATTTCACACTGGTCCTTTAGATATAGACACTGGTAAGTACTCTATCACTTATTTTACTATGATTATTTATCTATATTATAATTTGTCTTCCTAAATCAATGATCAATTATTAGAAGTGAGATCCTCACATCAAAATGGAAAAATGTACTCTTAAAAAAATTGCTTTCCATCTGCAAGTTCACTTTTATAGTAACACAAAAACACTCAAATTCATCTTAAGTTTTAAAGACTAACAACTCTTAAGTTGGCAGTCGACCATTGCGAACTTGTATATCAGTCGCTCCGTCTTATCTATTGTACGTCACTAGTTTGCACTATTGAACATGAGTGATTGTGCGTTATGTGGAGATGTATTGCCATCAGAAAAAAACCTTGTGCTAAATGTGCAATATGTGCCTTGAGTTTACACTTTGATTGCGCCGATATCTTAGAATCCACTTGGAACAGGATGGGCGAGAAGAGGCGGGACGAGTGGAAGTATAAGGCATGCATTACTTGTGGTAAGACTGTTAAACCTAAGGACATTATCCCGCAGGAATTTTTAACTAAAATGCAAGATGAGTTTTTGGCTAAAATGGAACAAACTATGAAGAATCTATTTTCTCAATTTGAAATAAAGCACAAATCACAACTTGATGAATTGAAACTTCACTAGAATATTTTTCTAAAAAATTGATTATTATGATACGGAAGTTAAGTTGTTAAAGGAGACTGTTAAATCACTTGAAAAATCCAACCAATCACTTCAAGATGTGAACTCCCAATTGAGGAGTGATTCCACAGTATTTAGAACAGATATTGAGAACTTACAACAATATAATAGAAATAAAAATGTACAGATTTAGGGAATTCCAAAAGTTAATGGGGAAAGTATGATTAATATTTTCCAAAAAAATTCTGATATAATCGATGAGCCGATCGACTTTAACCTAGATGTGCAGGCTGCGCATCGTATATCCAACAAAACGCGTAAATGCACCCAACAATTGTACTCCAGTTCACCAGCAGACAGAAGCGTGATAGATTTCTTCAAAAGAGTAAAGCCGCTTCGAAACATCAAGAAATCAAATCAACAGACATCATAGCAGGAGTACCTAAAACAAATGTTTACGTTAATGAGCACCTAACACCTTTCTTCAAGAACCTGTTCTACCAATCAAAACGACTAAGAGAAATTGGATTTAAATTCGTATAGCTCTCGGAAGGCAAGATCTACATGAGGAAGTCCAAAAATGACAAGAAATTCCGAATTACTAATATGGAAGACCTACGCAACCTTGGATTTGATATAATTAGCACTTAAGTATAAGTAACAGCCGTAATGTTTTTAAAGTTTTTTCCAAATTAATTATTTACCATGTTTATGAATCAAAATCGAGATCTAAATTTCAATATTTTTTGCCTAAATATTCGTAGCATTAGAAAACTCTTTGATGAATTGTTAGTTTATTTAAATAGCCTTGTAATTAAATATAAGATAATAAATACTCACAGAAGTGTGGGTAAAGGAGTGCGAGGAGGGGCGGTACAATATCCCAGGCTACGACCTGCTGTTCCAACCTCGGCCAGGCTGGTGGCGTTGTCATGTACGTTGACACTGACGCCCTACCCGCACCTACTAGTCCTCCTGCCCACAGCTAAGCTTATCAATGTCATTGTTGATGCTCCGCACAATAACCGTAATTTTAAGTTTTCAATTTTTGGAGTCTATAGACAATGCAAATTAACTTATAATCAATTTAAACCTGATTTGGAAAACATTTTTGAATTAAAAAATGATCTAACGCCCATTTTAGAATTAAAACATGATCCAACTTAAACACTCTCACCTCATATGGTTTTGTAAATTTGGTTAATTCCCCGACTAGAGTAGATAAGGAAGTGATGTCTTGTCTGGATCACGCATTAATACGTAACTCCAAAGCAATTAAGTGTGATGTCAGGGAATTGAGCATAACCGACCACTATGCCTTAAGTGTTTGTATGTCGGGTGCAATGACTAAAACAAATAATGACAACTTTGTACGGGTATCAGATGCTAGTTTGTTAAAAATACAATTTTTGTTGGCCGCTTGGAGTCTAGTAATTAACAGCCCAAACGTAAATAGTGGCAATTCAAAACTTCTTAGTTTTTATAATAAATGCTTTACCGTGTTGTATACCTTAAAAAAAATTAACAGTAGAAACAAAAAGAGGAGTGAATGGATAACTAATAATTTGATTCGATTAATGAATCGTCAAAATAGTGTGTATAAAGAATATGCCAAAAATAGACATAATTTAGTTCTTAAATATACATTTAAACAACTGTCGAAAATAGTAACTAAGCAGATAAAACAAGAAAAAAAGAATTACTATTCCAACCTTATAGATAGGTGTAATGGCGACTCAAAAAAATACTATGTTGTAAAAAATATTACTATTAGAAGAAAGAAATGCATGGATAGTATTGTAATTGGTGATGATGAAGTGAATGTGGTGGGGAATGAGCGATTAGTTGAAAATACTTTTAATGAGTATTTTACTAGCATAGTTTCTAGATTAAGGAATGAAGAGTTCGGCCAGGATGTATTTCTGGAGGATCAAACACAATATAATGTCATAATTACTGGTTTTAAAGTGCAATACGTGGATATAGTGAATAAGATACATAGTATGAAAAACAAGTTTAGTTGTGGTTTGAAGGTATAAATATAATTGTGATAAAAGAAAATGTAAACATATTTGCACCGACTTTGCATAATTTATTCACTAAGTCATTAGTAGAAGGGGTGGTACCTGATGAAAGAGAATCAGAATCATTTATTGTTTTTAAACACACAATGTGCGATTAACAAAGTCAAGCCTTATAATAATAATATTAACAAATCCGACTTACATGAGTAATGCTCGAAAAAGAAAATTTAACAACAGTAGAGCTAAATGGTAACAATATAATCAACAAATTATTCAACAACAGTTATTTACTAACAACTAGGACTCAATAAATAAATAAATAACAACAAGATTCAGACACCTTTCGTATTCTCTAAAAACTACTCTAGACACTAATGTCAATATCATAGGCCAAATATTCGTCGATTGAATAAAAAACAATTTCCTTTAGAAACTTTTTTAGTTTTATTTCAAACTGCTTCAAGGGCAAACACCATAATTCTTTTGGCAATTTATTAAATAATTTTATTTTCATACCCACATGACTACATTTAGTCTTTTCCAACCTTACTGGTATTGTTTCGAGAAGGTAGTTTTGCCTAGTAGGATAATTATGTGTTTCTCGTCTTGTAGGAAGATTATTCAAAGATTGCTTGATATCCATCACGCAACAGTAAATATAAAGATTAGGGAGAGTCATTATTTGATACTCTTTAAACAATGGCACACAAGATTCCCTAGCAGATACATTTTTAATTACCCTCAGAGCCTTTTTCTGCCATTTAAAAACAGTTTGTGCCCCACAAGAGTTGCCCCATAGAGTTATCCCATACCTCATATGGGAATGGAAGAAAGCATAATATGCAGTTATCAGTGTATTAAGAGTGACACAGGTTCTTCGTTTTCAAAGAAGAAAGATAACTCTAGATAGTTTTTTACATAACTGTTCCATATGACAGTCCCAACCTACTATCTATATGAATACCTAACAGCTTAACAGGCTTGTATTCTTTATAAATAGAATGGTCCAGTGAAAATACAATAGTTTCAGTTTTTTGGTCATTTACAATCAAAGAGTTAGAGTAGAACCATTCTATTGCTATGTCTAAGGCATGTTTTTCTTTAATAATAAGCTTATCTAAATCTTTATTACAATTAACAAGCGTTGTATCATCCGCATATAGAATTGAAGGGCAAGGAACATTGAAAGGAAAATCATTTACAGAGATAATAAAAAGTAGAGGCCCAAGGACTGATGGAACTCGCATCTCTACTTTTCTAAAAACAGATTTATCCTCCCCCTGGACAACCATTTGTTTCCTGTCACTTAAGTATGATATCAATAGACTGAGCTCCTTGTCCCTTATACCATAGCCAAAAAGCTTTTGTTTTAGAATCTCAGGATTAATGCAGTCAAAAGCTTTTGACAGATCAATCAGTAACGCAGATGACAACAGTTTATTTTCAAAATTTGCCAGAACTTTTCTGACCACATTTTCTACCGCATTGATTGTATTTTTTCCTGACATAAAACCAAACTGTTCCTCACAGAACAAGTCATTGCTAATAATAAATTTAAAACGGCAGCTGCTGTTCCTGTATTTAAGTCAGGAGAAATCAAAGAAGTGTGCTCTTACCGTCCTATCTCAGTAATCAGTACAATAGCTAAAATATTTGAATCAATAATTAAATACAGGCTTTTACAATTTTTTAGTGATAGGAACATCTTGTCCAGAAATCAATTTGGATTTTTACCAGGAAAAGGAACTGATATAGCTGTGCATAAACATATTAATGAAATTATAAAAATTTCTGATAACTGTGGTAATACCCTAGAAAGCGTTTGATGTATTGGATATCAATATTTTAAATTATAAGTTTAAAAAGTATGGGATAGGGGGTAATGCTCTCAAATGGCTGATGTCTTTCTGTAAAGGTAGGAAATTATATTATAATATTATGGTTAAAATAAATAATATTATAAGTAACACTATAGAAATTAAATATGGTACTGCAAGGTGGTGTATTGGGTCTCTTAGTGTTTTTAATATTTATTAATAACTTGTTAGAACTGCAATTAAACTGAAATATATATGCTTACGCCGATGATACAGCACTGGTATGCTCAGCGTTTAATAAAAATTCTTTAAAACTAAGGATTCAAGATAATCTAAACAAAATATCAAATTGGCTAATTAATAACAAACTGATAATAAACTCTTCCAAATCAAAATAGGTTCTATTCTCTGGTCAGAACCAGGACCTTTCTTAAGCTTTATTGCCACTCACACAGTTGTATTTATGCATGTAAATGTTCACCTATCAGCATTGTAGACTCTGTTAACTATTTGGGAATGGTTATTGACAATAGGCTAAAATGGGATCAGAATATGAATAAGTTGAGTGGGAAGCTGAGATCGATTAATTACTCTTTATATCACATGAGGAGCTATTTTGAAATATTTAATAAGATTGTATTGATCTTGGCTTGAGAGTACTTTGCGATACAGGATTATTCATTACCATCGAACCTACCCAACACTCTAAAAAGTGTAATTGGTTGCCAACAAAAAGCACTCAAAATTATTTTTAACGTAAATAACAGGAGAGATAGAATAAGTTACCTTTTTAACGAAAACAAAATTCTAACTTTTGATCAAATTTATAAACAAAGCTGCTTAATGTACGTTCATAAACATTTAAATAAATTTTATCTTAAAATTGCTGGTAGGGAAACTAGAGCATCACAATTTATACAGTTATTTATTTATATGATTATACAATTTATGATTTATTCCAAATTTTAATAAAGAAGCCAGCATACACCAATTTTGATACATTGGACCAAAAATATTTAATGAAACTGTAAAATGCCTTGGAAATGAAATTATTTTTGACAAAAAACCAAAATTTTAAATGAAAGTACTGAATTATATTTCAAATTAGATCTTAGCTTTAGAGATAGTATGTATGGTGAAACCAGTTGTATGGATCTATTTATAAATACCAATAGGTTTTTACTAAATTTTATCACTGTACGTTTCTAAATAGTTAAAAATATATTTTATTGTTATTTCTTTGTAGTTGTTTGTTGTTTTTTTGTTGATATTTACATTGTTATAGTTTTATTTATTTATACATTGCCATATAGTTGTAATGTCTATATTTAATAGTATTGTTAGTAAAACTAAACTAACCATATAAAATTAATTGATACTGCCTAGATTTAAGTATATTATTATAATTATCAAGTTATGCCAACTTACTTCCCACACGCACCAAAAAGGTGCATGGGAGTGTTAAAAAAACTGCATGTATTAGTTGCCAAAATCTTCTGCATGAATTTATGTTTTACATGTATTCAACGATTTCCTAAATAAAGATTTTTGAACTTGAACTCTTTTGATTATTTCTTTTTCATCTCATGTTGTACATTAAATAAATTTCATCACTAATGGTTCATCTCTAAAGATTTAATAGTGATAAACAAAGTTTCATGGTGCATTTTGCAATACTATTTTTCTCTTTTCACAGTTCCACAACAGTTCTTGCTGGAAGCTCCCAGGATGATGAGTCGGTCGGTGTGGCTAGCACAACCCCCGACAGGAAAGCTGAACCCCAATAGGCTGCCAGTAGACACAGTGATAATCGGTCACACAGCAACTGAAGAGACTCTGACCCTAGCTGAATGCTGCAACCTCATCCGGAACATCCAGATGAACCATATAGAGGCTCGACAGTGGTTCGACATAGGCTTCAGCTTCCTCATAGGGGGTGATGGAAGCGTCTACTTCGGTCGGGGTTGGGACTGGCAAGGGGCTCACACTAAGGGACATAATGTCGGCACCCTAGGGATCGCCATGATCGGTACATTCACCAGCAAGTTGCCTAATGACAGACAGATGACAGCACTCCGCAAGCTCTTGGAATTGGGAGTGAAAATGAAGAAGATAAAAGAGAACTATTCACTCATCACTCAATGTCAACTGCAACACACTTGGTCACCGGAGCGCAAGCTTGCTGAGGAGTTAGCCAAATGGCCTCATTTTGAATCCTCTTACCCCATTATGTAATCCAACAATTTCAGTCAACAAACAACTTAAAATTTTTGTGACTAAAACAAGTAAAAATAAATAATAGATCAAAATAAAAAAAGTTAGGGTGTATATACCGGGTGAGGCACACCACCTTGCAGTATATATAGTGGGGGAACGGTTTGGTGTATTGACATAAAACAAAGAATTCTTTATATATATAATTTAATTTTATCAAATGAAGGGTGCCGATTTCTCGGTGCGATGCCGTTTTCGAACTGATTTTTATATACCAATATCTCGGCTCATGGCCGTTTCGGAAAAAAAATTCGAGAGCCAGTATATCGGCCCGTGGCCGTCAAAGGGTTAAAAGCAGCTGTAAAGTGCTTACCCAGAAGTTAAGACATCTGGGCTCAACACTGGCAGTGTACATACTCTACTTACTTACACAACCCCTGCCTAATGTGCGTCATCAACGACACTACTATGTACAAAAACTCCTTTTTTATTTTGTAATATATTAGACTAATTTTGTACAATATGTTACCTCCATAAAAAATTATAAAACACTGCATAAATGTCATGTTAAAATATTCTAATGATGATTTTGGTATAACTCAATGTCAGTCCATTTATAGCTGCTACATTTAAATGTCAGTTTTACTATTTTATAAGTATTGTAAATCGTATTTAAATTAATTTATTATATTTTGCTGTAAAAGTTAAAAATGTTGTAAATATAAATGATTTAATTAAATAAGAAATCACAGGGAATGCACATGTGAGTGTTGCGGGTAGGAGCCAAAAAGGAATCAGAGCCAGTTGTGACTACTGCAGATACCTGAGAGACGGAGAAAGGCTGATTGAAATGACAGAATCCATCGTTGATTACAGGCATACAACGTTATACTTATTTCATTTTCTATAAAAGGCATTGTGAACTTCTGTGTATTTTCTGTAATAAATAGGAAAAAAATGTAAAGTGTGGTATTTGAATCAAATCACATAGTTTTAATGTAAGAAAATTAAAATGTATTATTTAAAAGCAAATGTTAAAAGAGCTGGAGTTTCTTGCATGTGTATATTAGTATCAGGAGGACAGAATTATTAATTAGGAACACAATTTTTAATTTTTTAGTGACCAGTAACCATTAAGAAATATTTATCTTCACTGAAATAAAAGATATACACCAGTTTAAATAAGATAACTCAACATTTAATGAAATAAACTAACAATCAAAGAAAGAAAAGTTGTAAAATATAACACATTGACATATACCACTAGAAAACATATTAAACTATAAATTTAGAATACTAATAAAATTTAAAAAATTGATAGAAACTAATATCATTGTGTAATGGCCACGTTATGGAGCCAAGAGACATTATCATGAGTGTGCAATTTTGTAAACCAATATTTAAAACTTTTATTTTTAACACAGTGTAAATTGAGCAGGATTTTTAAAATTTACAGTAACTGCTTAATTGAACATTCAAATTGCTAAACTGCACCCAGGGCGGTATTGCTGTGGTTACACAAATAATAACAACTAACACAGTACAGAACTGCTCATACTCGGGAAACTCAGTCACTACTGAGACAACTTGATCTACAATAGGAACATAGGAACTACAATAACAGATGTTTTGTACCGGATATTCGTCAGTCCCGAGAGTAGGTACAAACCACATAAAATAGTAAAAGTTAGCCTCACTTTCTTAGTTGCGGCATGACGGTTCAATTCAAATACTTCGTGTATTGAACAAAATTGATTTTATTATATGTGTAGTGTTGTGTATGTGGCAAATTAATAAATATGTAAAGTTTGAATTTATATATTTTATTATGACTGTTTAAAAGATGCAAAATAAGTGATCTTTTTAACAGAGAAAAGTCTATTAAACAATTGATAATTTAGAAACAAAATGCTCTTAAGGGGGACTGATCCCATTCGTCTCCCCCCACCCCCCATCAGCGGTGCGTCCCTATTGGACATACATACCAAAAAGACTCGTTAAGAAATACTCAGATGTAGTCCCGAGGTGGTATAACCATGGCCCTGTTTAAGATGAGTGGACATTGTACATACATACCAGTCACAACAGATAGAATCAAGTAGAAATATCCAGATGTGTTTACTCGGGGTGGTATAACCATGGCCCTGTCTATGATGGGAGGACATTGTACATACACACCAGTCACAACAAATAGACTCAAGTAGAAATATCCAGATGTGTTCACTCGGGGTGGTACAACCATGGTCCTGTATAAGATGAGTGGACATTGTACATACATACCAGTCACAACAGATAGAATCAAGTAGAAATATCCAGATGTGTTCACTCGGGGTGGTACAACCATGGTCCTGTATAAGATGAGTGGACATTGTACATACATACCAGTCACAACAGATAGAATCAAGTAGAAATATCCAGATGTGTTCACTCGGGGTGGTACAACCATGGTCCTGTATAAGATGAGTGGACATTGTACATACATACCAGTCACAACAGATAGAATCAAGTAGAAATATCCAGATGTGTTCACTCGGGGTGGTACAACCATGGTCTTGTATAAGATGAGTGGACATTGTACATACATACCAGTCACAACAGATAGAATCAAGTAGAAATATCCAGATGTATTCACTCAGGGTAGTATAACCGTGGCCCTTTCTATGATGGGTGGACCTTGTACATACATACCAGTCACAACAGATAGAATCAAGTAGAAATATCCAGATGTATTCACTCGGGGTGGTATAACCATGGCCCTGTATAAGATGAGTGGACATTGTACATACATACCAGTCACAACAGATAGAATCAAGTAGAAATATCCAGATGTGTTCACTTGAGGTGGTACAACCATGGTCCTGTATAAGATGAGTGGACATTGTACATACATACCAGTCACAACAGATAGAATCAAGTAGAAATATCCAGATGTGTTCACTCGGGGTGGTACAACCATGGTCCTGTATAAGATGAGTGGACATTGTACATACATACCAGTCACAACAGATAGAATCAAGTAGAAATATCCAGATGTATTCACTCAGGGTGGTATAACCGTGGCCCTTTCTATGATGGGTGGACCTTGTACATACATACCAGTCACAACAGATAGAATCAAGTAGAAATATCCAGATGTATTCACTCGGGGTGGTACAACCATGGCCCTGTATAAGATGAGTGGACATTGTACAATCATACGAGTCACAACAGATAGTATCAAGTAGAAATATCCAGATGTGTTCACTCAGGGTGGTATAACCATGGCCCTGTCTATGATGGGAGGACATTGTACATACACACCAGTCACAACAGATAGAATCAAGTAGAAATATCCAGATGTGTTCACTCGGGGTGGTACAACCATGGTCCTGTATAAGGTGAGTGGACATTGTACATACATACCAGTCACAACAGATAGAATCAAGTAGAAATATCCAGATGTATTCATTCGGGGTGGTACAACCATGGCCCTGTATAAGATGAGTGGACATTGTACATACATACCAGTCACAACAGATAGAATCAAGTAGGAAATATCCAGATGTGTTCACTTGGGGGTGGTACAAACAATGGTCCTGTATAAGATGGAGTGGACATTGTACATACATACCAGTCACAACAGATAGAATCAAGTAGAAATATCCAGATGTGTTCACTTGGGGTGGTACAACCATGGCCCTGTATAAGATGAGTGGACATTGTACATACATACCAGTCACAACAGATAGAATCAAGTAGAAATATCCAGATGTATTCACTCGGGGTGGTACAACCATGGCCCTGTATAAGATGAGTGGACATTGTACATACATACCAGTTACAACAGATAGAATCAAGTAGAAATATCCAGATGTGTTCACTCGGGGTGGTATAACCATGGCCCTGTCTATGATGGGTGGAGATTGTACATACATACCAGTCACAACAGATAGACTCAAGTAGAAATATCCAGATGTGTTCACTTGAGGTGGTACAACCATGGCCCTGTATAAGATGAGTGGACATTGTACATACATACCAGTCACAACAGATAGAATCAAGTAGAAATATCCAGATGTGTTCACTCGGGGTGGTACAACCATGGTCCTGTATAAGATGAGTGGACATTGTACATACATACCAGTCACAACAGATAGAATCAAGTAGAAATATCCAGATGTATTTCACTTGGGTGGTACAACCATGGCCCTGTATAAGATGAGTGGACATTGTACATACATACCAGTCACAACAGATAGAATCAAGTAGAAATATCCAGATGTGTTCACTTGGGGTGGTACAACCAATGGTCCTGTATAAGATGAGTGGACATTGTACATACATACCAGTCACAACAGATAGAATCAAGTAGAAATATCCAGATGTGTTCACTTGGGGTGGTACAACCATGGCCCTGTATAAGATGAGTGGACATTGTACATACATACCAGTCACAACAGATAGAATCAAGTAGAAATATCCAGATGTGTTCACTTCGGGGTGGTACAACCATGGCCCTGTATAAGATGAGTGGACATTGTACATACATACCAGTCACAACAGATAGAATCAAGTAGAAATATCCAGATGTGTTCACTCGGGGTGGTACAACCATGGCCCTGTATAAGATGAGTGGACATTGTACATACATACCAGTCACAACAGATAGAATCAAGTAGAAATATCCAGATGTGTTCACTCGGGGTGGTACAACCATGGCCCTGTATAAGATGAGTGGACATTGTACATACATACCAGTCACAACAGATAGAATCAAGTAGAAATATCCAGATGTGTTCACTTGAGGTGGTACAACCATGGCCCTGTATAAGATGAGTGGACATTGTACATACATACCAGTCACAACAGATAGAATCAAGTAGAAATATCCAGATGTGTTCACTCGGGGTGGTACAACCATGGCCCTGTATAAGATGAGTGGACATTGTACATACATACCAGTCACAACAGATAGAATCAAGTAGAAATATCCAGATGTGTTCACTCGGGGTGGTATAACCATGGCCCTGTCTATGATGGGTGGACATTGTACATACATACCAGTCACAACAGATAGAATCAAGTAGAAATATCCAGATGTGTTCACTCGGGGTGGTACAACCATGGCCCTGTATAAGATGAGTGGACATTGTACATACATACCAGTCACAACAGATAGAATCAAGTAGAAATATCTAGATGTGTTCACTCGGGGTGGTACAACCATGGTCCTGTATAAGATGAGTGGACATTGTACATACATACCAGTCACAACAGATAGAATCAAGTAGAAATATCCAGATGTATTCACTCGGGGTGGTACAACCATGGCCCTGTATAAGATGAGTGGACATTGTACATACATACCAGTTACAACAGATAGAATCAAGTAGAAATATCCAGATGTGTTCACTTGGGGTGGTACAACCATGGTCCTGTATAAGATGAGTGGACATTGTACATACATACCAGTCACAACAGATAGAATCAAGTAGAAATATCCAGATGTGTTCACTTGGGGTGGTACAACCATGGCCTTGTATAAGATGAGTGGACATTGTACATACATACCAGTCACAACAGATAGAATCAAGTAGAAATATCCAGATGTGTTCACTCGGGGTGGTACAACCATGGTCCTGTATAAGATGAGTGGACATTGTACATACATACCAGTCACAACAGATAGAATCAAGTAGAAATATCCAAATGTGTTCACTCGGGGTGGTATAACCATGGCCCTGTTCTATGATGGGTGGACCTTGTACATACATACCAGTCACAACAGATAGAATCAAGTAGAAATATCCAGATGTGTTCACTTGGAGTGGTACAACCATGGCCCTGTATAAGATGAGTGGACATTGTACATACATACCAGTCACAACAGATAGAATCAAGTAGAAATATCCAGATGTGTTCACTTGGGGTGGTACAACCATGGCCCTGTATAAGATGAGTGGACATTGTACATACATACCAGTCACAACAGATAGAATCAAGTAGAAATATCCAGATGTGTTCACTTGGGGTGGTACAACCATGGCCCTGTATAAGATGAGTGGACATTGTACATACATACCAGTCACAACAGATAGAATCAAGTAGAAATATCCAGATGTGTTCACTCGGGGTGGTACAACCATGGCCCTGTATAAGATGAGTGGACATTGTACATACATACCAGTTACAACAGATAGAATCAAGTAGAAATATCCAGATGTGTTCACTCGGGGTGGTACAACCATGGCCCTGTATAAGATGAGTGGACATTGTACATACATACCAGTCACAACAGATAGAATCAAGTAGAAATATCCTAGATGTGTTCACTCGGGGTGGTACAACCATGGTCCTATATAAGATGAGTGGACATTGTACATACATACCAGTCACAACAGATAGAATCAAGTAGAAATATTATCCAGATATATTCACTCAGGGTAGTAATAACCATGGCCCTTTCTATGATGGGTGGACCTTGTACATACATACCAGTCACAACAGATAGTATCAAGTAGAAATATCCAGATGTGTTCACTCGGGGTGGTATAACCATGGCCCTGTCTATGATGGGTGGACATTGTACATACATACCAGTCACAACAAATAGAATCAAGTAGAAATATCTAGATGTGTTCACTCGGGGTGGTACAACCATGGCCCTGTATAAGATGAGTGGACATTGTACATACATACCAGTCACAACAGATAGAATCAAGTAGAAATATCTACATGTGTTCACTCGGGGTGGTACAACCATGGTCCTATATAAGATGAGTGGACATTGTACATACATACCAGTCACAACAGATAGAATCAAGTAGAAATATCCAGATGTATTCACTCGGGGTGGTACAACCATGGCCCTGTATAAGATGAGTGGACATTGTACATACATACCAGTTACAACAGATAGAATCAAGTAGAAATATCCAGATGTGTTCACTTGGGGTGGTACAACCATGGTCCTGTATAAGATGAGTGGACATTGTACATACATACCAGTCACAACAGATAGAATCAAGTAGAAATATCCAGATGTGTTCACTTGGGGTGGTACAACCATGGCCCTGTATAAGATGAGTGGACATTGTACATACATACCAGTCATAACAGATTGAATCAAGTAGAAATATTCAGATGTGTTCACTCGGGGTGGTACAACCATGGCCCTGTATAAGATGAGTGGACATTGTACATACATACCAGTCACAACAGATAGAATCAAGTAGAAATATCCAGATGTGTTCACTCGGGGTGGTACAACCATGGTCCTGTATAAGATGAGTGGACATTGTACATACATACCAGTCACAACAGATAGAATCAAGTAGAAATATCCTGATGTGTTCACTCGGGGTGGTACAACCAAGGTCCTGTATAAGATGAGTGGACATTGTACATACATACCAGTTACAACAGATAGAATCAAGTAGAAATATCCAGATGTGTTCACTCGGGGTGGTATAACCATGGCCCTGTCTATGATTGTTGGATACCAGATTTGACAGTCAGACTTATCAGGAAATGCCCACATGTGTTCACTTGGGGTAGTGTAACTATAAGCCTGTCTATGATTGGTGGACAACGTACGAAGGGGTACCCAAAAAAAAACCGGAATTTTATTTTAAATATACATATATTTTTTTTTCCAAAACAAACTAATCACCTTCAGTAGTATTCTAGAAAGTATTCTTCATTGCACTTTATACACTTATCCCATTGTTGTTTCCATTGTTCAAAACCTGTTTTGTACTCCTCGTCAGTGATGGCTGCTAGTTCCTTTGTGGTTTTTTTCTTGACGTCATCTTCACTGTCAAATCGGAGACCTTTAATGCCACTTTTCCATGGGAATAAAAAGAAGTCACACAGAGCCAGATCTGGTGAGTAAGGGGCGTGTTTAGCCAAAAACTGGGTGACAGAGATTGCTGTGTGCGCAGGCGTGTTGTTGTGGTGAAAAAAACCAATCCCCTGTTTGCCACAAATCAGGTCTTTTGTGACGAATGCTGTTCCATAGTCTTCTTAAGACTTCAAGATATAACACTTGATTTACTGTCTGGCCTGGTGGAACGAATTCTGAATGGACAATTCCCTTTACATCAAAAATACAAATGAGCATTTTTTGACACTAGATCTGACTTGATAGCATTTTTTCGTCTGGGTGATGATGACGTCTTCCATTGGCTGGATTGTTGTTTGGTTTCTGGGTCGTACCCATAACACCAAGATTCGTCACCTGTAATTATTTTTGACATGAAATCTGGATCGGCTTCAAGTTACTGCTTTAAATAACGGCAGGCTACAATTCGACGTTCCTTTTGAAAGTCAGTGAGAGCACGAGACACAAACTTGGTGGCAACCTTTTTCATGTTCAAGTCTTCGGTTAAAATCCGTTGAACTGAGCTCCATGACAGCCCACTAGCCTCTGATATTTGCTTGATAGTCTGTCGTCGGTCTGCAAGCACAATTTCTTTCACTTTCACAAGATTTTCGTCTGTTCGGGAAGTCAATGGTCGTCCAGAGGTTTGTCCTGAATTGACATGTCACCATTTTTGAACCAAGAAAATCATTCGTACATTTGGGTTTCCCCCATAGTCGTCTTTGTAGGCTGTCTTCAACATTTCAACTGTTTCAGCGGTGTTTTTGCCAAGCAGAAAACAAAATTTCACAGCTGCACGCTGTTCACTCAAACTTGCCATCGTAAAATACGGCACGATCACAAAACAGCACTAGCAAAAACTATTACTGCACAGGGACAGAACACGTCAGGTCAACGCAACAGGCGGCAAAGAGCAGCCAGCGCTACAAGAGTCAAGCGGCGAGAATTTGTACTGCGCAAACCCCGTCTACGGCAGAGCTATTCCGGGAACTTTTGGGAGCTATTCCTCGTACATATATACAGGGTGAGTTAGAAATATGCTAAAATATTTTAAGACTTGATTGCAGAGCTAAAAATAAGAAAAAAATGTTATATAAAGGTAGGTCCGGAAACGCTCCATTAGTGAGTAATGGCGAAAGATTTTGCTTTGTATTCAGTTCACCTGGTGAAATTAAATTATTCTAAAATGTTTTGTTCTTGCTTTTTAACTTAAATAAGATGGATTTATAAGGAAATTCACCTGAAAAATCAAATAAAACCACTCTAGAGGTTGTAGTGTAAACATTTTTTAGAAAAAGTACGAAATTTGCCAAAATTCTAATAACAAAAATACGGTCTTAAAAATTTGATGACCAATAATATTGTTAAATGACTAATAAACAAATTATTTTTCCTAATACAGATTGTAGAGAATTTAATGCTGAAAACAACCATAATAAGCAAAGTCAACTAAATGTGTAAAAAAGTTATGAAATTGACTCCTTACATGTTACACTACACAGCAAACTTTTGCTGTTTTATAATAAGGAATGAGTATCTGATTGGTAACAGCTGCTAATAATTAATCATTTAAACAACAGCTGTTTCAACATTGTTACATAATAAATAATCAGCATTTATTTTTAGATGACATATGTCACCTCATTGTTGAACAAAACAACAATATGTACAGTTACTGTGCGTTTGTGTTAAGTATTTTAACCACTTATCTTCATCCATTTTATTAGTGATTTTGTGTTGTGTGTTTCATTTATTAAAAATGGAAGGTAATATTCATGTGTATTCAAACTCTGAATTAGCAGACATGCATTTAATGTATGGTTTGGGACGCTGCAATTTATAGTACTGCAGCAACAGTCGGGTAGTGAGGATTTTGGCGCCATGGAGCGACTCAGTCCATGGCGCCCCTTCCCTAACTTTTTTACCTACATGATCAATCAGTGCCGACAGTTCACCTCACTACCGTAACAAACGTTTCTTGGCCATCATAGTGACTCAGTCCCTGGCGCCCCTTCCCCAACTTTTTTACCTACATGATCAATCAGTGCCGACAGTTCACCTCACAACCGTAACAAACGTTTCTTGGCCATCATTTCATCAGCAATGTAAGGCGTCTTTGACCAAACATAATTTTTTTATAATAACTCACAGTCTACTATTCTTTATAAAGTTTTGTTCCTTGTAAGAGACCTAGTTTACGTGTATAGCAATATGTATTTAAATCTCAATTCAATTCCATAGGATTTGGAATGAAAGTACAAATTTCAATATATTTAATAAATATGTATTGAAAACCCTAGTTTAAATTTGAGTACATTATCTAAAACGTGAACATAGTAGTTAAGTAGTTACAAAACCAACTCGCATATTACTATCTTAACTAATCTTCTTTCGTGACTTCATGCTAGCAAACTGTGTTATTGTGTCGTCCAAGTTGATGTGCCTGGCTCTGCTGCGCTCTATAGATATGGTTGCTAAGGCACTCAGACGTTCTTGGGACATGGTGCTGCGAAGATAGTTCTTTATCAGTTTAAGTTTTGAAAATGATCTCTCTGCACTTGCAGTTGTAACAGGTAGTGTCAAAAAAATCAAACAAGCATTCACAACATCTGGAAAGCTGGAACCAACTTGAGCACGCACTATTAAAGTATCTGCAAGATCCTTTATACTTTTAAGTTTTTCCACGTGACTTAAAAAACAAGTTTTTAGCCTTACAAGCTGTGGACCTAAGTTAAGGGAGACGTCATCTTGGTAGTTTAATATCAAAATTTTGCTTGATTCTAAGATTTCTTCATCACTTGCTCCAACTAAAAAAGAAGGCTTCAGACATTGGAAACTACTAGTAATGTGAGTAACAGCCTCAAAACGCTCTGTCAGCTGTGTTGTGATTATGTCAAGGCTACGGTTGAACACCTCAACCCGGAAACGTTTCTCATTGTCTTTAATAGGGTCATCAACTTGTACTTCATCAAACATTCTTGTCTTCTTTTTTGTTCTTGAGTCAATGAAATGTGGTACAACTTTCCATTGCAAACAAAGCTTAGTTGCATCTGCTTTAACTGTTTGCCACTCATTCCTAAGTTTGTTAATTTTTGTTTTGAGATTTAAGAGCATTTTTGTTGTGTGTTCCAAGTCTTCTTTGGTACTTTGAAGTTTTTTAGAAATTATGTCCATAGTTTCAAGCAACACACTTTCAATAACTATCAATATTACTGTAGGAAACTGCTCAAAATATTTCAAAAGTGATTTAGCTTGGTTTACTTCTTCTTGGTCTTTACCTTCTAACGTTAGGAAAGTCAGTACTTTCATTATGTCAAAATAACCACATCGAAGAGCGTCAACGGCTTGATTTCTTGAAGTCCACCTTGTTGGACACACTTTCTTTAAGCTTTTTTGTAACATAGCCGACTTAGTCAACAGTGCCCATCTTGATATAGTTTTAAAAAATACATGAAGACTTTGAACATTATCAAAAAAGGTTCTGATTTCAGGAATGTTTGATACTGAATCGTTGATTACCAAGTTAAGGGCATGAGCACAACAGTGAATATACTTAGCTGCAGGATTTTTTTGTTTTATTCTTGCTTGAAGGCCTGAATATATACCACTCATATTAGCGGCTCCATTGTAGCCTTGCCCTCGAACTTTAGATATATCTGAATACTATTCTATGATATTGAAAACGACATTTGATAAGTATTCTGATTTCTGGCTTTCCACTTCCAAAAAGCCCCCGAACGCTTCTTCTATGACTAGTTGTACTGGCCTGTCGCCTTCGTCAGTTTCTATCTTTATATAACGAAACACTGTACTCAGCTGGTCGGTTTTTCACTATATCTTGAGTTGTATCAAAGATAATAGACACATAGGGGCTTTTTTTCATTTCTTCCTTGATTTCTTTTTTTATCTCTTTGGAAATCAGGTTGATCAGCTCATTTTGAATCTGAGGACTAAGGTGGTTAACACTACGTTTTGGTAACTTAATTAAATCTGCAAGGACCTGGTCATTTCTTGCTAGCATAATATTATCTCAAGGAAATTTCCTTTCGATTTAGTTGCATCTTCATTGTCATTACACAATCTGTGCTCTCTCAGTGGTAAGTCGTTTGTAGCTAACGTAATAATGACGTCCGCCACTCGCCTTAAAACTTGTCTCCAGTAATCAGTGGCTTTTTTAATCTCCTCCAGATTCTCACTATCAACTTTTAGGCCTAACTGCCAGCAATAGTATATTTCACACGCAATTGCATGACTTGGCGAATCTTCTTCATGGTCTTTTATGTTTCGACCTAAATGTGCCCAATCAGACGGACCTTTCGAAAATCCCACATCAGTATAGGCCATATTGAAAAGCCAGCATGGCTGACAATAGCAAACATTGAGAATGTTTGAATAGCATAACCAATTACGTTTTATTCTCAATTGGTTTTCTTTATTCTTTTGAAAATACCATTTCTCGTCAAATCCCCTATTTTTATTTCTCCCTTCTGATTCTTTTGGAAATGGCCCTTTAGGCCGATGAGGGCCTAATTTTATTATTTGCTGTTTTTGTTCGGCTGTAAGAGTGTTTTCAAAATTACCCTTATCAGAAGAACTTATAACAGCTGTTACATTTTCTTTAAGGTTCAACTCGCAATCGGTACCTTCAGCTTTAACTAGGCCTACCTTAGAAAAAGGTTCCTGTAGAAGGACGTGGTCTTCTGCATCTTCAGGTAAGCCTACAGGTGTTTGCTCCAAGTCCTCATCGCTTGTAGGTACTTGTGAGCTACAAGTGGGTTCTTGAGAAACTGCAACTACTGAAGTGTCCTTCGAAAAGTAGGTAGATAACTTCTTTACTTTCTTAAGTTCAAGATTTTCTGCGTGACCTTTCTCTAACCTTCGTTTCCGATACTCAGCACCACTTAATTTTTTTGACATTATATACCAAAGGTAATAAATCATCACCACACAAATCACATCACAACAAAATAAATAATATAATCAATACTTTGCACTAACGCTAAATCTGCAATCACTACGCAAAGGTAAATTGAAGTAAGTGAATCACTCTGTGGGTCTGTACGGACGCCTTTTGTCTCAGCCAAGGTCAATGACAGACTGACTGACACAAAGACACTGCGCGGCCGTGATGCGCGTGGAAGGGGCTGCTTCCCGCCATTTTTTTAGTTTTCAGTAAATGTTTTGGCTGGAATCTTAGCAGATCATTTAGTCGTATTCGTGCTTCCTCCCAAGTTTAATGGCGTGGTGTACTTGAATTTTTTAAGAGACAAGCTACCTGCTTGATGATGTACCTCTGCATTTGCGCCAAAACATGTGGTTTATGCATGACGGGGCACCTGCGCACTACTCTCTAGCTGTTCATGGACACCTAAATGAGAGTTTCACAAATCAACGGATAGGCCGAGTTGGACCAGTTTCATGGCCAGCAAGATCACCGGACTTAAATCCTTTACCTTTGGGGACATTTAAAAACATTAGTTTACTCTTCCCCAATAGATACCATTAAAGAATTCTGATAAAACATTTCGAATGGAATAGAAACCATTAAGCAGACACCTGGAGTCTGGAACTCGATGAGAAGACACCTGAACATGTGCATTTTGAACAACGGAGGTCACTTTGAGCATCATCTTTTATCTTCCGGTGAGACTTAAAGCGATTGAAGATATGTTTATTGTATTTAAAAATACAATTTTGAACTAAAAATATGTTTGTTTTTCACCAGCTGTTACCAATCAGATACTCATTCCTTATTATAAAACAACAAAAGTTTGCTGTGTAGTGTAATACGTGAGGAGTCAATTTCATAACTTTTTTACACATTTAGTTAACTTTGCTTATTATGGTTGTTTTCAGCATTAAATTCTCTACAGTCTGTATTAAGAAAAACAATGTGTTTATTGGTCGTTTAACAAAGTTATTGGACATCAAACATTTAAGACCGTATTTTTGTTATTAGAATTTTGGCAAATTTCGTACTTTTTCTCAAAAAACGTTTCTCACTACAACCTCTAGAGTGGTATTATTTGATTTTTCAGATGATTTTCCTTATAAATCCACCTTATTTGAGTTAAAAAGTAAGAACAAAACATTTCAGAATCACTTAATTTCACCAGGTGAACTGAGAACAAAGCAGAATCTTTCGCCAGCCATTGCTCACTAATGGAGCGTTTCCGGACCTACCTTTATATAACATTTTTTTCTTATTTTTAGCTCTACAATCACGTCTTAAAATGTTTTACCATATTTCTGACTCACCCTGTATATACCAGACACAACAGACTCAATCAGAAATATCCAGATGTGTTCACTGGGTTGTGGTTTTACCATGGCCCTGTCTACGATGCTCATATTTTTCTTGTAAGTATTATGTATTACATAACCAATAACTTCAATGTAATATCTTTTAAATTTTTACTTTTTTCAAGTTTTATACTTGTTTTGTAATTTTATTGTTCTGTCTTGTTAGTATCTGTCTTCAATAATATCAAAAAATAAATATGGTTTATTTTTAATTTGAAATTCAAAAGCAAACTCTTAAGAATATTAAAAAAACAAATATTTTAGGAAACTAACTATGCCATGGGTTATTTTATTCAGCTGCTTTCTATTATTATTAATAATATAAAGAATCACTGAGCATAGGGTGGTTTCAATATGGTCCTGTCTCAATGAACTCATGGTCCTGTCTCTAGACATACTCATGTATAGAAATAACCAGATAAGTTCCTTAGATATTAATAAATTGAATGAATTAATTAATGTACATAGATAGCACCCAATGTTATATAAAAGGCACTCCGCAATAACAAGCCAAACACGTACAGGTAGTTATTAAAGTCAGAGTTGTGAATTTACTACAAGAAATTAGAAATAAACCCAGGAATGAGCAGAAATCTTGAAGTTTAAGATACATTTCCTGAATAAAAAAAATATGTAAATATGTTTCCAACAATTTGAAACTTAGTTTACATCCGTTGCTCCAGAGCATTTGGAAGTAAAGAATAAAAAAATTCTCAAATTTGGCATTAAATGTTCAAGAATGTTAAATTCTAATATTTTATTCCTTAATAAAAAAGGTTTATACCATTAAAAAAATAAAACTTTCACTTGTGAAACTTGTAAATTTTATTCAACATAACACAATTACAGCACAATAATAAATGACACAAAAATAAAGATTGTATTATTTTAAAAATATGGTTCCAATTAAATTTCTCCTTACAATTGGTTTTCAAATGTAAACTACAGTTGTAGGGAAAAATTTGTAATTTGAGTAAAAATGTATGTCACTCTCAACAAGACATAAAGCATGACATTTTACACTCTAAGAATAATGTAAATAAATTATTATTTACAATTTAATCTTTATAAAATTACCACAGACACTTTAATATTAACACTTATTATGTATTGGTAACACCAGACAACATTTATATATTTTAATAGTACTTTGTTTATTTTGTAAGTAAATAAAAAGTTGTTATTTACGTCTTTATTATGTTATTTCTTTACAAACTAAAAAAGGAATTATGTTAAAACTTGTTTAACCAAAAACATAAATTTTGTTTTCGATCTGCTAATTTCATAATGGTGAAAGTGAAACATAATTTTTATCTTAGATGTTTAATATTAAATTCGTTGAATTTAATTCTTAATATAATCTATACAATTAATTTGATATTAAACCGTCAGTGTATTATAATTTTCAAAGTGTCATAATTTTTAATAACAATTTTAAGTTACATTTTTGTATTTTTTTACATTGAAGAGTTATTGTAAAATATATTTATCTATACAAAAAACTATTCCCTTCATAATACTGTACCAAACAAAGCACTGACATAAATTCCATCAAGTTCATGCATGTTGGAACTGTATATGATGTGAACTGATTCATGTCTTGTCTTCATCTTGTTTCATTAGTCATGAAGGTAATGGATTCAATTTTTACTACAACTTTGGTGTAGCTACTCAATGTTCTGTAATATCAGTGATATTTCCTTAACCTTGGATACATGTTACTAGTTCCTTATAATTAGGGATGTCCCAATATTATCAATACAAAAAAAATATTGTAAATATCAATTTTTGATATTGTATTTTTATAAGTTAAATATTTTTACAAAAATACGGTTTATGATCATTCACAATATTTTTGTATATATTATAACTCAAAGTAAAAAAATGTAATTTACTGGATAACAGGGGCAAAACACTATCCTGTTAATGCATATATATATATATTTTAGAGAAATATGTTTTACTTGGCTCAGGTTGGTAATAATTTAAATTTTATTGTCTATTTCTCTGTGGTGTGTGGTTAATGATTGTGATGATGCCAAAACTAATTAATTGTTTTTATGTTTTGAAAGTAGCTCACACCAGGTTAACTCACATACTATAGTGATTGAGCCCATGATTCATATGTTCTTCCTAAGTTATAGGCGCTTGTTAGGTATCACACCGAAAGGAGCCCTAGTAAAAGTGATTGGCTGAGGTTTATACATTAAAGTACAAAAGATTAAAATAATAGAGTGGAAAGTCATTGTTAGAAGTTGTTTGGTTTCAACGCACTCTCATGTTATAGTATCCACCCTAGCTCACCAAAAACTGAAGGATATAGTTTCTGTTCCCATACACGTGCTGTGATTTTTACAAAGCTTTTACGTACTTAACCAAATTATTAGTTTTAAGAAAACAAAATTTATATTTTTTGATGTTTAAAATTATTGAAATCAGACTAATTCTTCTAAGCAGTTTCTTCAATGGTGTTTCTATCAATATAGGTCTTATTATACATAGTTTTATCAAAAATAATACTTGTATCTTACTGCAGTGATAACAGATATTTTTGTTTTGGTACTGAAGTTGAGCCATGAAATGATTATTTTAGTTACCTTATAATAGTGATTTAGAAAAATATAGATGTGTGCTGGCAATATGGCACACTTAGTGTTTTCAATGAGCTAAGCTCAAACTGTTTTTTTGTTTTTAACATCTTTATACCCCAAGTGATGAAAACTACTATGATATAAATATAAAACTAGTCTTCAATGTAGACATCAACTTACTTTATTACAAAGCGAAGTTTTATTGTACTATCACTAATATAAACAAATTCAACATTCTCCAATATAATTTTTTATTTTGTGCAAGGCCTTTCTGAATCAAAGATTCCATCATCAGGCATATGCACAAAATAAAAAATTATATTGGAAAATGTTGAATTTGTTTATACTAGTGATAGTACAATAAACTTTTTTTCCAATGCTCCAAGATTCTACATTCTACAAAGCGAAGTGTTGTGAAATTTTGTATAATCATGTTTATATCATATATATTGATATATTGTTGTGATAATATTGCTGTATCAATATTAAAGTTTGATAACAATCAATCTCGAATATTGGAAAATTCTTGATATTGGAACATCCATTCACAATTATAAAACTTATAAATGTATGACACTTTCTCATTGTATAGATATGCAAGTAAATATGTTTATCATATTATAATTCTTGTTTTTGGAAGTTATGTTTAATCATATTATTTTATTTTATTTATAAAAATTATTTAAATAAAAATTGTTGAACACACTCTGCACTTTTTTTCTAAGTTCAAAAATGAAATGAAAACAGAAAACTGTATGTAAAAACATGTAAACAACAACAAAGTCAACATTTTTATTAACCCATTTTACTTTTTAAGGTATTTTTTAAATCTTGAGATTTGAATACATAGACTACTAAAAAGAAAGAACTACTTTAGCACCTCTTATGGTAAAAACTCGTAATATGTTTAATTCTTATCAAAAACACAAATTTAACTTACTTCCAAACTTAACAAATTTTGTTATAATACCAGATCAATAAAAATAAGTTGCCTTGCATTATTAAAAAATAAAAAGTTCATCACACAAATTTATGTACGAAGTTAGAATAGAAAAGAATAGAGTTTACAAAGAGGAAGGATATCAAGTTTAAGAATCACGTTTGTTTTTTAAATATTATTTCAATAACAGACCAATTCTATAAATATATAGGGGTATACTCCGCTATATTCAACTGTTAAATTGCCCCATCTTTAAGGCACAAATATTCAAAACACAGTTATTGCCAATTTTTTTAAATACTCACTTATTCAGGGTGTACCAGAAACATAAAAAAACTTGTAGGACACCTGAAATTGAATTTTTCTAAATAAAAGTGCCTTTTCAGAGAGAGTCATCTAATGTTTGACAATGATGGATTTTGGAGCCAGAGGCAAATTGCATTTGATCAGAAAACAACTTAGGTTAATTGATCTTCACCTGTAATAATTTTGGTGGTGGTAGAAATGGAATGACAGCAAAAGATTTAAACATACCAAATGATAAATTTTGTATATGCCATATTTCCCTTACACATAAAATCTGATCAATAAATATAAAAACCAATAGTTATTTCAGCTTTAACCAACGGGATAAACAGATTGTATATGGTGGCCAAATGGCCATTTTCAATGGACCATATTAAGGCATTGAAGTCATAATTTAAACAAAATTGTTCTATCACAATAACATAAAATTAAATTAAATTCTTTATCAAAAGAAAACAAGTAAAGAGTAATAAAAACCCTCTTTGATTAGTCAAATATTAAACTGTTATTAACAAGTATTGCAATTTTTAAGAAGTGTAAAAATTTCTCTCAGCAGGATAATATATATTAGAACTTACATAATTCCATTAAGAATACAATTTAAAATACTTACAATGCCAACTATATTGATGACTATACAATTAATTAATTAATAACTTAATTGACAACTATGATGAATATGCAATTAAATTATGAATTTATTCATTGCATTTATCTATTGTTAATTTATCAATTATACCTACAGTTAGTTTTGTCATATTTAAACTTACAAATACATACAAATATAATAATCTAAAGGTAATTTATTTAAAACCACAGTCTTATACTGTATTGAGATTTAACTCTCAATGATTTGTGTTTACTTACATACTGGCATATAACTCTCAGCCACTTTTAGCATTTTCTTTAGATAATGTTAAATACCTTTGAACATATAACCAATATGTATTATTTTATATAATTTACATAATATATGGCCTCGAGGAGCAATACTATATTAGCAAAGCTGTTTTATACTTCAAAAGATTTTGTTTCTAACTACCTTAATGCTTATTATAATGAATCAATTAAGTTTTGAAGCCAAATAAAAATGTCAAAACTAATTTTTATTCTAAATGATGGTGACCAAAGTTTTCATTTAGGCCAATATTGTGAGAAAGATTTGTTCTGTAAGAAGAAAATATAATATGAGCAAAACTATAACTTTCTTGATGGTGATTAATTATAATTCATGCATTTGTTTATAGGATGTACTGTACAATTTCAATATGCTTAGAGGTTTTTAGTAAAAATCTGCATTTCTCAAAACAGTCAAATTGTCCAGTATTTGTCTATGTCTCTGAAAATTAAAATTTTACATTGGTATATTATGGAATATAAGTTGTTATTAAATGTTATTTCAAACTTATTCTAAGTTTTACTTGAACTTTGTAGGGCCATGTAAGGGTTTAGTTAACATTTTTGTACTACTCTCCAATTTTAAAGGTTAAATGCTTAAAATAACACTTAATTAACTTGTAATTTGTTTGTGTTGAATAAACCTGAATATACACTTCCTGGACTAGATTTAAATGATTATAGCAAAATATATTTATAAGAAATAGCACCAGTGTGGAACAATATTTTACATTAAGGGTATTAAATTAATACAGATTAGAAATAACAATGTATACAAAAATAGAAAATAAAATTAAATATTTACTTTCATATGTACATAACTCAATAAAATATGATTTGATTATTAAATTTTATTAAAATAAAAACAATTAAACTCTTACAAAACTAAACATCTTTTTAATACAATATTATTTTGTACAATAAAACTTAAAATGAACTAATGACTAAATGAAGGCCCATTCAATATAAGTGATCATTTTTAAGTACAGTTTATTGTATACTTGGTTATAAACGGCTTAAGTACAATACAATTTTTTAAACATTTGAGTAGTTAAAAAAATTACTTATTGAGGTCAATAATTCATAAAATTTAGAGTAGTTATTTTTTTAAACAAAATAAAATAAATCACCTTAAATACTTTTATATCTAATGTTCAAGTACACACATAAAATGTAATTTAAGCATTTCATGTGCAAACTGCTAAAATCACCTGCATTGCATATTTGACTTCATTGTTCTTCCTCTGCCACCCCCTGGATTTCTTTTGTAACTATTTCAACACTCCCTGAACCATAATACGTTGCTATTTCTGCACATTATGTCATTGTTTTGTATAAAAACTATTCATGGAAGTGAACATTTTTGTAGGGATGTTGGGATAGCCTTTTTGCACAGACTGTTTCAGCAGCTTTGTATCACGTATAAATTTGGAGAGACAATTTTTATATGAACGTTTTCACACTGTAATGGTACTTAATACAGAATGTATTTAATATTTTAATACATTTTAATATTGGCACTTTATGTCTATGGGTGATTTCAAGCTCTCACCTGGAACCAGTTATTACATTATTTACGACTAAGCTTAGGTGATAATTTGTTATAATATGAAAACGCTGTGCTACAACTGATATTCAAACCCAGATCCTGAGGTGAGACTCTGACCACTCAGCCAACTGGCATGTATTTTTGGGGTTTAGAATTTTTTAATAGTATTGTGTAGTTTATGCACATACCTTATTTTTGTTGTTGTAAGATATATTACATCTTTGTAATAAATTTTATTTCAAAAGTACTCTGTAAGTATGAAATTGATGTTTTAGATGTTTTCTGTCAGAAAAATACGTAGAGACAATATGAACATGATATGTACTGTAGTTTTTAAAATATACCCAAAACAAAGTACATTGTTATTTGAACATAATGTTTATTTTTTGTTCAAGTCTATTTTATATGCTTCAAAACCATGTACAACTCATACACTCAAACACACAGTTTCTTAAAATATTTATTTAGTGCCAAAGTTGGGCACAAACTTTCTAACTCTACATATTAAAGATTGATTAATATATATTTATAAATTATATTAATACCAAAAGGTGAAGGATGAGATTGTATAGTTATCTATAATTTTGATCATATTTTAGACAGATTTCTATGGCATTTACATCAATTTCATAGGATATAAATTATGAAAATGTAATAGTCTTCTAAAAAAAGCTGCTGTTTATATAAAAAACCATCAATTTATAGGTAAAAATAGTTTTCTGTAAATCAAAAAAGCACTGTAAAATGAGAATTACATCAAAAAGTGGTGCATAAATTGCTGGAAGCGTGTGCAAAATATTATTCATAAGAATAACATAGTTTAAATGATTTGACACGCAAATTTAAATTCTATATATTAAAGCCCACAATCAACTGAAGACTAGATTTTACTACTTTATAAAGTAAACGTATGCGTACTTTGCAGACTACCATGCTGCCTTTCTTTATACTCTCGGTAATAGTTTAAAAAAAAGTACGAATAACAGTTAATGTGATACAGTACAGTATATGCTCTCACTTCCAAATTCTTGTTTGCTATATTATCCTATTTCTTTTGTTTAGTCTATGAATTATACCAAAAGTTATATATCTAAACAGTATCATATGTCTCATCAGTAAAAAACAGAAGCGATGTCCCCTTGGTGATTTTTGTCATACAAAATTGCATTTAGTGTCTGGTGTATTGCTTTGTGATTATATTTGCTGCGATCACAGATTCAATGTGCTGGCTTTTTCCCTAAAGTTGTAGTCATGGAGCAAATGGTTTGTTGAATCATGTTAATACCCCGTCCCTCTGTTTTTGTTCCTTCAGCTACTGCAAATATGCTGCCCCATAATGTCAAAGGAAACAAAATTTTAGTACTTTACATTTTAGTAATTTTGTTTATTAAATAAAATTCAGAATAAATTAATTGGTTTGAATTCGTTACTGCTGCATCTATAATAAAAGGTAAATAATAATATATCATTATTATATATTAATAATAACATATTATAATAATATGTAAAACATGTCATTCAATATTTATTTATGCAAATACACAATGGCATGGCTTGTGCTCTGTGACTCAATCAGCTGTCAAAAAAATTGCATATTTTAGTAAAACTCAACTTTATTATGTTTTACACATAAAAAGTACACATTTTTTCAATGTTTGAATTTTGTTTGGAAACACTCCATGCAAGCTGGATAAACTGGTTCGTTACACTTCCTGCTGATGGATCTTGCCACTTTTTTCTGGGAGGATAGACAGTCTATGTTTCCTTTGGGTGGTGGCTTACACCATCATACCTTACTTCAATAGCATTTTGATTGGAATTTGCTGCTTTTTCAGTGGTTCTGGAGAAGGCTCGTTAACAAGGTCTTCCTCTTTTTTTGCTACAAAACTTTGAGCCATGAAAGATGTAGCTAGGGCATTTTTTAAGATCAGTGGGTATTTGGGTTGTTTAGTTTCAATTTTGTACAAGTGCTATGGGTCTTGTCAAGTTCAGTCATGAATGTCCAGGTCTGTCTGTCATTAGTTAATGATTCTGTACTTACGTTTGAGCATAAGTTCTCATTAGAGCTTTTCCCAATTTCTTGAGTCAAGAGTTCTGCCAGTTCTTCTGTCAGTCTTCATCATCACACCCGATATCAGATAAATCTGAACCTGATGGAATATCAAGGTCACTGGAAGGACCTTCCAATAACTGACTTACATAATCTTCTTGCATTTCCTATTCTTGACTGTAAGAATACACTATTGTTTAGACTATGGCCTATATAGGACAGTATATAAAATAATAACTGCAAAATTGTAAACAACTACATGTGCACCATGTGGGGCCACATACATTTTTTTCCGTTTATAGTTTTGAAAGAGAAAAGTGCTTCTATTTAAATATATGTGTTTAATATACACATTTCATTGGATAAGACATGCTATTTTTACTTACCTTTACACTGAAACAACAGTACAAAATAAAATATTCTTATTGCCAATCTCCAATATTAATCCAAATGTGTATGCAATCATTAAGTCTAAGGTTATTAATCTTCTGGCACTGTATAGTGCCTCCATGCGAGAAGAGGTTAAGAGTGGGACATATTTTGGAACACAAATATGCTTGCGTTTGTATTCTGACATCCAAGTAACGTATATTTTATTTATGTCTGTCCACTATATTTGTGTGATTGAGTGACAAACATCCAAACATTTCCACAAACTTTCTCATTTATAATAATAAATATAGCATTATTCTTCTATTTTTAACAAAACTGTTATTTTTTTAAACTCTTACAGTAATTAAGAAGATTCAATTGGTATACAAAGTTACATTAAACATCATGGTTTATTGCTTTGTAATATAAAATAAAACTGTCAATTTAAAAATTAATATATAAATGGAGTGTTATAAAATGCTAAGAAAGAAATGTTGGTAGCCTCAATCCAATACAAATTTGTTTTATTAGAAATGCTATGACTTGTAATAGAGACAAATTGAACAAAGCATCAGTCTTAGAATTCTTGATTTCCATAAGAATTGTAAACAATGTAATATGTTTTAAATTATCATACAAAATTTTGATAAGAAATTATTAAAATTTAACTGATTTAAAAGTTATAAAGTGTAGGCCAGAAAGAAATGACTGATATAATTAAGAGGAAAAAATTATTGAGATAAAATCACAGCCTGTAAATGGGCAATGCGTTTTGAAAATGAATAAACTAAAACTAAAACACTAATATTAACTAAAGCACTGAAATAGAAGCACATTTTTAAATTTCAACTATCCTATTTCATACTGTGGTAAAATTCAAAGTTATGTTTTTACAAAATGTACAAGAAGCGTGGCACTTATTGGCATTGCGTCAGACACTTCATAGGATCCGCTAGGCAGTTTAACAAAAATAGTCAATTTTATGTACAGTTCTTAAAATAAGTGATCACAATAATACTAGAGTTGAATGGCCAACAATAACTATGAGTATGACATATGTCGTGGTATGATGTATCCACCATGATGTCAAGATTGACAGAGCTCATGTTATGATGTTTAGGTTTAAGCTGAGGAACATCACGATGAGACGACAGTCAACAGATGGCACATCACGATGCAGGAAGGCGCCTGCGAGCCATCAAGCGATGTCATCTGCCCAGGTCTGGTAGAATTGAAATCTAAAACACAATTAAATAAAACATCTGTGTTGGCACTAGTAAGAAAAATCTTATACTATGTTGAACTTGAATATAATTAATTGCTAAAATATTTGTATCTGAAAATTATTAAGTTCTTCTATAATACTGCTACATAACATAATCTCAAAAACAGACTACTAGCAACTGTACATTAAATACAGGGTTTGTAAAGTAAACCCATTCTTGATTGTCTGGGGCACTAAGGGTACGATAGACCACTGATGACTAAAAACCTGGCTATCAGCAGCTGTGCAATTATAATAGTGTGTGTAAAGTAAATCCACTCTTGATTGTCTGGGGTCCTAGTGGTACGATAGACCACTGATGACTAAATAACCTGGCTATCAGCAGCTATGCAATTATAATAGTATGTGTAAAGTAAATCCACTCTTGATTGTCTGGGGTCCTAACGGTACGATAGACCACTGATGACTAAAAAACCTTGCTATCGGCAGCTATGCAATTATAATAGTATGTGTAAAGTAAATCCACTCTTGATTGTCTGGGGTCCTAACGGTACGATAGACCACTGATGACTAAATAACCTGGCTATCAGCAGCTATGCAATTATAATAGTATGTGTAAAGTAAATCCACTCTTGATTGTATGGGGTCCTAACGGTACGATAGACCACTGATGACTAAAAAACCTTGCTATCGGTAGCTGTGCAATTATAATAGTGTGTGTAAAGTAGACCCACTCTTGATTGTCTGGGGCACTAAGGGTACGATAGACCACTGATGAATAAAAAACCTGGCTATCAGCAGCCGTGCAATTATAATAGTGTGTAAAGTAAATCCACTCTTGATTGTCTGGAGTCCTAACGGTACGATAGACTATTGATGACTAATAAACCTGGCTATCAGCAGCTGTGCAATTTTAATGGTGTGTAAAGTAAATCCACTCTTGATTGTCTGGGGCCCTAGTGGTACGATAGACCACTGATGACTAATAAACCTGGCTATCAGCAGCTGTGCAATTATAATAGTGTGTGTAAAGTAAATCCACTCTTGATTGTCTGGTGCACTAAGGGTACGAAAGACCATTGTGGCTCAAAACTATAGTCAAACCAAAACCATATGAAGATTACACAAACTACTTCTTAATGCCATTAATTGAAAATAACTAATAAACTTATTTTTCTTTGAAAAGTGGTTTAATGGTATTCTACTGAATTTTACTTCCCAAATAAATTAGAATTAATTGAACAAAAGTATATAGTTAGAGAACCTACTATGAAAAGAGGATTTATTTCAAAAGGTAAAAAGAATAAATTACTAAAACAATACAGAGTTTCAAGAAGAAAATTTACAAGATATCTGAGTGTTAAAGTAAATATATAACTGATATTTTTTGTACTTGACTAAAAGATGACGTGGAATGTCATAACCAAATTAGAATTTATATGTTGGTACACAGAACACACAACACACTTTCACATTCATATCTCAGTTCACAGAATACATATCCAGCATATGCTCTTTTATTTGGGTGCATTAGCTGTATTCAACAAGTTATTTTTGTACAAGTACACAAATAAGAGAGTTGGACAAACTAAAAATAACATGACAGTTACTGAAAAGTCTGACCATATTTTCGCCCATAAAAATGTTATGATCTTTCATTTGGTATTAAATACTATTTATTATACATTTAAGCACTATAGTTCTATCAAAAGTACTATTTTATGTAATATTTTGTAACTGATAACATAAATCAAACACACAATGCAATACAACTGGACATAAACAGCTTTTAACAGGAACAGGAAGAGATTATAAGCAGTTAGCTATCTGCAAGTGATAGCTGATTCACAGAATATAATTTATTTATATCTGTTGTGTAAAAGAATAGAAACAAAATTTGTATTGCAGTATTTAGTTACAATGGTTTATAGATACCACACAAATGCCAATATTATTTAAAAAAATATATTTCTGCATTACCCTTATCTCAACACTATGATAAAGGTCTGTTTGGTTCTACTACTTGTATAATACAACTGTCCTTTTCTCAGACACTAGTCTGTAAATAATTTAAATAAATAAAAAATGTATATGGAAAACACATTTAATATATGTACTTAACTAAATGATTTAAAGTCAATGTTAAGTCAAAATCAAAATATTTGAACCATTGAACATTAAACATTGTTTTTGTGTCAGTCAAAACTTAAAATAACTAATTTAAATAAATAATCGTTAAAAGAACTGACCAGTTCAATTACTGAAAAGATCCACATTAATATATTAGCTTACAGGACCTCTCTTAAGCTATAGAAAGCCCCCTCGGACAGATAGAATCTTACTTTTTTCTTAAACATTGCTATATTAGAGGTATATTTTATTTCAGGTGGAGTACTATTGTAAAACTTAGGTCCTTTCAAAAAATGAGTTAATAGAAAGAGAATGTTTAAAATGGTCAGGATCAAAATCATGTTTGTATCTTGTTTTAAATTTACGAGTCAGAGTTCTAAAATAATTAGAGTAATTAGGAATAAAAATTAGTGCATGGTATATTAATGTGAAGGTAGTGTTAAGACAACCGTCCAAAACCGCTCTCTACAGCTGTCACACGACCACATCCCCAAACAATTCTCAATGCCTTTTTTTATGGAGAGTGAAAACCTTTTGGAAACAATTTAAAGTGGTAAACCGCCAGAATATTAACCCGTACGTTAGAAGACTTGTGGACTCTGTCATAAGCGAGAAAAAAGGCATCCTGTGAACCAACTGAAGCTAGACATTTCTAGACATAAAAAGAGTTTATTTTTTTACATAGATAATCTATATGAACATTCCATTTCAGATTAATTTGAATATGGAAATTCAAAATTTTACAACAGATGAAGTGCTGAATATTTAATTATTCAGATGAAGGTTTAGAGGAAGATGGTTAGATGAGAAAATGGTCGATTCAGTTTTGGACGTGTTTTGGAAGAGTCTATATTTCTGCCAGTACATAAAAGGAAAACGTCACAAGTACAGTGTGTAATTGTACTCACTTACAGAACATTTTAGATTGATTCTGGTGTAGGAGGGAAAGGTCATACAGAAAAGGTTGTATTGTATTTGGTAATAGAAAAACTGAATAATGGCCACTCCATTTTCGTGGATAACTTTTACAACAGTTATTCACTAGCCTCAAAGCTCCTAGCACAGAATACGTATTGCACCAGGACTTTGCATCTCACAGAAAAATATTCCAAATGAGATACAGACTGCCAAACTAAAGAAAGGTAAGACTGTGGCAATGTATGGGAATAGCGTCATTATAGGAAAGTGGCATGACAAGCGTGTTGTGACCTATATAAGCACCGAATTGGTGGACTTCATCACCAGACATAATACTGTAACCAAAAAGCCACTCCCCATCGGTATAACGCATACATGAGTGGTGTAGATAGGGCTGACCAATTACTATAATACTACCTTGTGAACAAAAATCAATTACCCTCAATGAATTTTTATGAGTTTAGACTTTTTCTTTTTTAGGTTAGCAAACATAAGGATTCTAATCAGTTCTTAATTTTAGACTATCAACAAGTGCAGCTAAGTACCTCGCTAAGTATCGCCCAGTTGTCTGTCTCACTGTGGACAGTGAGCCTCATCTGCCGTATGATACCAAGCGCTCGAGGTACTGGGCCCTCCGCCAAGCCCAGGCTGTCGAACTTGCCTGCAACAACACATCAGCACAATGTAGTACATTCTTAGAGAATTCTCAACATTATATTGTAATGGAAATGTTGAGTTCAGTCAGCTCCATTTCACCATCCACTAAGTGTGCAGCGTCTGAAATCTGACACTGTCACAGACTTAACTCTTGGACTTATTGTCCACCTGACACCTGACGAAACAATGAGAACACCTCTTCATCTAGATTACACTTTGATTTTGTAGTCTAGGTGACTCTGATGTACAAAAGATGCAAAAGTTTGTTTTGAGCTCCTATGCTATACACTTCTTTTGGATCTCTTCAGATTAATGTGGACTACTGCACTAAGCGGAAGGTGAAATGGAGCTTAACATTCGCATTAAACTGTAAGTATGTACTTTTTTCATCTTAATTTCTCACCAAATCACAATGTTACTTTTTAAATGAAATTCTTTCTCTTTTCTGTACAAAAATACAAAGAAGGTAGAAGTATATCACACCATGTACCATGTAACAGGCTTTACTAAGGTTGCATGCAAAATTATAAACCTCTAGCTCATTTCATTCTTGAGATATCCTGCGGTAAGAAAAACAGACATACATCTTACAGAAAATAAATTTTTACATCCTCCTGGCATACAAAAAGAGAAGTTGTGTCAGCAATTTCATGGTTGGACATGAACCTTCACAGAACTCATTCTTGTGTATTTAAAAGTGAAGTTTCATCCAAAAATTTAAAATCTGTAGATGATCTTTATTCAGATATCTTGCCACATATCACATTTCAATGTTTGTTCATTGAGTTAGGTTCCATATCAGTGTTTAAATAATAATAGTTCCAGTGAGTAAGAGAGGTACTACAATACAATAGTGCGCTAAAACCAGATCTTGTCATTGACTTTTAGCATTGACTTTCACTCTATTGGTTTTTTCTTTTTACTGTTTGAATAATCTACATTTGATAATATATGACATATTAAAATCTCATATGGTTATATCCAGCTTATTTATAAATTTATTATTTTTGTAATTTTTTGTTGCTATTATGGTTACCCAAAAGACAAATGAAACAAATTTTCTAACTCTACATACCATCATTGAACTCATTATTACTAATATATAAATGAAAATATAAAACACATTCATTGAAAATTACAAAATTACTACTGATGTAACTGACCAGCAAACATTGGAAGTACTAAACAGCTACAAGGCCCAACCATAAATACTTAAAGTTCTTCAAACAGGTTGTGGAGTATGATTAATCATTCACACAAGCCCAGCTCTTATCATTTTCATATTTCATAAAAATTGGTCAACATCCATATAAAATTTCCAACCTGTCAAAGTATATGTGATGCCAGTACGTCGAGTTACCAGATCACAAACTCCAGAATAGGGAAAAGTTAACAGGTGTGTAGAACAAAACGTATACACAGAAACACTTATATTTATTTTCAACTGATACATCACAATTGTACTGAACCCGTAGAAAGAAACATTTTAGATCTAATGACCTTGATCTACGTATTGTATCCTTTGTATTGTAATCATTAAATCACTGAATCAGTGAATCATGCACACAAAGTTTTAAATTTAAAATAATTTTATGTTATTTCATGATTATGGCTAGAAAAGGTGCAAAACCTAGTAAAAAACAGTTGTAGTAAAATATGTTCTGGGAAAGTATGGAAGTAGGTGACAACTTACCAACAATGATGAAACCGTCAGCAGTAGTATTGTAAGTGTCATAGGTGATTGGCAATTGTTGAGGTAATACTTCAACTGTCGTGTTGTACAATCTATCTGACGGGTGCTCAGCATTCCCGCTACGAAAAGTGTACCTTAACAAAGAATAAAAATCATGGTCACAGCACTTAAATTTTGTAAAAATACTCATCCACTATATATTGTAGTAGAAACTTTAGAGATCATAATAATGTATGGAGAATTGAACTATTCCACTTTTTCCATGTAGGTGACATGCAGTGGTGTAAGACACTGTATTCATACAGTAAAAGTGATTTTTAAAATTCACATTGAATAAAAAAGTAAAAAAAATGTAAATAGTTTAAAAAGCCTAATGTAGATACTTCATATATGAAACTTGTTTTGGAAACTGAATATATATATATATATATATATATATTCCAAAACAAGTTTCATATATGAAGTATATATATATTTATTCAATTCAAAATGCTTTTTTGACAGTCATGTGATGCATGAAAGGTCAGATAGAAATTTATTTGTCAAAACCAACTAGACACTTCTGATAGTTTAGATGAGCTCCTCTCTGCTCCAACTCAGTGTTTAACTGCTCCATAATATCATTACATTGTGTTCATTTATTGCATTATTGTCAAAGGCACATTGTGGTACATTCATAATACCTGCCAGCCAAAACCATCTGGATGAATTTTTAACTACTCCATTCAAATTCTACATTTCAATAGTTCCTTTCCTTTCCGGTGATATGTACCTGCACTTTAAGTGATCGTTTTGATACAAACCATAAATTGAAACAAAACTAATAAGCTTCGAGAAATGAGTGAGGCAGGCATAGGGGTGACGTGACATAAGCTATACCATTCATAAGCCTTCTGCTTTCCGCATGGTAGTGGTCATGCTCCGTCTTACTCCTGTTCCCAACTGATTTAACAAAATTATAACCAGTCATCAATTCAGGGAATTACCATAATTGGTCATAATATGTGAGTGTCACCATGACACTGATATTAAATGTGTACATTTATTTCTTATTTTTGCTAATTTAAATTTTCATTAACATGTTCAATCCCGTTGTAGCCAAGGAGGCATTGTGTACATGTCACACCACTAGTACAAGGGTATTTTTAAGTGACTAAATTTTCACCATTTAATAATAAATTGTAATTATTGCTTTGTTAAATATTTATTTAGATGTCTACAAATACCAAATCGACCTCTGTTTCTGGAAATCGGTCTTCAAAGTATTGATTACTTTTTAATGTTTACAAGTTGAGATTCAGCTGATTTGTAATCAAATGTTCTGATTAGATGAGTCTATTCCTGCTGGTTTCTCACATGTTTCTATTGCTATTAGCTAAATTGAATTCCTGCTCTTTTCTCACATGTTTCACCGTTATTATTTGGGAGTTGAGTGAATTTGAGATTACAAAATGTATTCTTTACTGTGATATGTATTATCATTAGTGAAGTGAATTATTTTACGTTTTCTGTAAACATAGACCCTTCACCATCTAAACAGCCTGTACAATCTACACAGAATACCATTTCTACATTACATTACAGTAGTTTATACATTAAGTAGTTTATTGAATTGTAGCCTAAGCTCGCAGAGTACCGAAGATGATAACATTGTGAGTGACTTCTACATTGACTTTCCCCATGAGCAGCTTTATACTTCAACACCGGTGCTGGGTCTGATTTTTGAAGGTCACCATCGCTTCAAACTATGTCTATGAGTATTGTAGCCTCTACTTCTGGGTTACACAGTGTAACCCCCACTATATCACTCAATAATATAGAACAGTCTGCTGCTTCACAGTCACATGATTTGCCAAGACTATAAAATATTGCATGTAGGCCTACTAGGCACATGGTTGCCTCTGATGCTCAGTGACAAATGACAGTTTGTCAATGAAGACCTTTGATTATATTTTTAAACAAGCACATGCCACACAATGCAGAACCTTCACATTTTTAAAAAACTGTAGACAACAAGTTTCTTGACTTGCTTACAATGAGGAAATAAGTGCTCAAGCTCAGTACTTAATGGCAACTACCAAAGACCTCACTCTTCAATGAACCTTTGGTGTGAAATAACTCAGGAGGAAGTAAAAATACAAGGGTAGGCTGAAAAGTAGTGCACACATGCTTGTAGAACACCAACTAAAAGAAATAGCTAGATCGGGTAAAATATAAAGTAAAGAACAATTCTTAAGTTCATTCATTCATTTATTTTTCAACATAGCCACCAATAAGACTAACACATTTCTCCCAATGTGTAACAAGGTTTTTTATTCTGTCACTGAAAAATTCTTCAGATTTTTCTCTAATCCAGGACGCAAGAGCTGCTTTCACCACATCGTCTGAGTACCCTTGAGATCTATTTTAAGTAGAGGGAAAAAAATCAAAATTGCAGGGGGCTAGATGGGGGAATAGGGAGGGTGTGGAAATAGTTCAAACTTCAGATTTCTCATTGCCTCTTCAGATGCGCACAAAGTGTGTGGATGAGTGTTGTCGCGTTGCAAGGTTATTGACTTGAGACTGCTTTTAACACGAGAAACTCAACGTCGAAGGTGTTTTAGAGTCTCTATGTATTGGGGCGAATTTACCGTCACGCCTTGTTCCAGATAATCGGTCACATAAACTCGATGAGCATCCCAAAACAGAGTCAAAAGGATTTTTTTTTGCGGATGGTTGTGTTTTAAACTTTTTCGTCGCAGGAGAAGACAAATGTCGATATTCAGTGCTTTGTCTTTTCTCTTCTGGATCATAATGGTGCACCCATGACTCGTCCCCCATCATGATGTTAAAAAAAGTTGTCTTCTACGTCATGGTAGTGCGGCAAAAGTTGCTGACAGCATTCCATTCGACGCTGTTTATTCTCATCTGTTAAACAGCGTGGCACCCATCGTGCACAGATTTTCCGGTATCATATTTGTTGAATAATGAAATCAACATGTTCCTTAGATATTCCAACATGGTTTGTGATATGCTGTTGGGTGATTCGCCGATTATTTTGAATCAAATCATCAACAAGTTTGTGATGCTTATTGTCTGTGGCAGTGATCAGACATCTACTGCATGTTCCATCAACAGTTATGCCTTATCCAGACTTACAACCACGAAAGTTTAGCACCCATCGATTGACAATCGATCTATCAACAGTATCGTCACCCTAAACATTCTTTAAATGAGTATCGTCACCCTAAACATTCTTTAAACGACAATGGATTTCAGTAGGATTCACTTTTGTAGCAGTTAAAAATTCAATAACAGCACGTTGTTTACATCTAATTGACAAAGCATTTGAATCCATCTACATGGTTACCTTGCTAACAGTACAATGGAATGACGCTAGGTTTTCAAACTGCACATGCATGTAGAGGAGGAATGGTACTTAACAAATGCCACCATGCGCGCTTCTATAGCTGATTTCAATCGTGTTTTACAAGCATGTGTGCATTACTTTTCAGCCTACCCTCGTATTTTTGGACCTACTGTTACATACGGGTGCTATTCAGTGCCCTAGATTCAGAGATTATAGGAGTGAAGTATTTATTTTTAAATCCATCAAAAATATACTTAGGTGATGTGATATTCTATAATATAAAATAATCTATAAGAAACATTTGAAAATTCTCAACCATTCGAATGTTAAGGTGGTGGTACTTTTATATTATAAATAGTTTAGGACACCAACTCTTCTTCTTCTCATCTTTGCTAATTATATTATCATTGTTTCAGATGATGCAGTGAGGTATGAGGGAGGCTAAGTGAAGTGATAGTGCCATGGACAGTCCAAGTGTTAGTGCTCGTGAGAACATTCTGGAAGTGTCCACTCGCATATACCCATTACCTTGGTCCAGACTAAAAGTCGCCTATTGGTCTATTGATAGACTCATAGACTTTACAATATTCTGTGTTTCAAGCAGTATATGAGACGAAACTGGTTTTTCCTTATTATGCAATGTTTGCATTTTGCTTAAAATCTGTTAGGTGAAGAGTAAGTGCCAGACAAAACTGACTTTACAAAATTAGGCCAGTCGTAGAACACTTCAACAACACTTTGAAAGCTATTTATGAACCAGGACGGAAACTGTGCATCGATGGTGTTATAGTGAAGAAGACAAATTTTCAGCCAGTACATTAAGAACAAAAGACAAAAGTCTGGTATCAAGCTATATGTACTGACGGAACCAAATGGACTTGTCATCAATTTTGCTGTGTATACTGGAGTCAATGATTTTGACCTTGTCGGTGTTGGTCATTCAAAAACTATGGTCTTGCATTGACCTAGGTCAAGTAGTACACATGGACAACTATGGTAATAGTTTTGACTTTTCCAAAAATATACTTGACCGGAAGACATACACTGCAGGGAAACTGAGAGCTAGACGCAAAAATATACCTTCTGAGGTTGTAGAAATGAATGAAGCATGTACTTGGGGAGGTAACATACTACCACGCTGATAGAGTTGCTATTGGTAAATTACATGAAAAAAGAGATGTATTTTTTATTTTAACAAAGCATGTTCTTGACATGAAAGAGTGTAAGAATAAACAATGTTAAACAACAATGAAACCCACTGCTATAAGTAAATACAACAAGTACATGAAAGGGGTAGATCAACAAGATTATATTAGCTCATCACAAGCAATGCCTACTACCACCTGATTATGTCTCTCCTAATCGAGGAATGAGAGCAGATGTCCAACCAACGCCAGGAATGCTTTTTGCATCCAAGTTGCCTGCTGCTTCTAATGGAAGGACACTATGAAAGAGATGCAGTCTTTGCCTACTGGAAGGGAAGTGAAAAGACACAATCTACTACTGTATTGAATGTTCAGGACAGCTTCGTCTGTGATTAGATGCTTGTTTTGTTCAATTTTACAGTGCAAGAAAATGAATATGTAAACTTTTGGTAAAGAACAATGCATGACATATTCTGGTATTCAGTGTATTCCAATTGTGTGTTTTTACATAGTTTTTTAAGCAATATATAAAACATTTCCAGAGAATTTTCACCACCAATAAATCTATTTGTGTTATTACTTTCACAATTTATAGCAATGACACCAACTGTTTCATGTAAAAAATAACGTTTTACTTATAAAAATGATGATATTTATTAATATTATTAATAGATAAATGGTAGTACATACTATAGCAAGAATGTAAACACAAATATTTGGTATGATACACGTTAATGGTAGTACCGATGACACCATGATGGTGTCAGAGTACTTCTTATGTAAAAAAACAGTTTTTTCATAAAAGTGATAATATTCCATGATTATAATGCTAAATGAAAATACTATGCTAAAAACTAAGTTTGGGATTTCAGGTGCTATACCCCAAAATAGGAATGGATTTAAACATGTTAACTGACACACCGCAATAATTTAAAATAATAGAATAAGCTTTAGCCAAATAATTAATACAAATTAATTTTTACAATCTGGTAAAATGCATTCCCCACAATTTGTATTATAAGCTAAAGCTTATTGCTACATCTGATATTGGCTGGAGGCATAGTACTCCCTATACTATTGTCAAGATACTAGAATCTTATGTTGTCATACCAACACACTCAGCACATGAAAAATATACATAAGCGATGAATTAAAACTCTTAACGTATACACTCCAAAGAAAGACTTTCAACAATTCTAACAAAAGAAAAACATTTCATTTATAGCTTTTTAATGTATAAAATTGTAGTATAAATAAAATAATGTAAAAATTGTTTTATGATAAACTTTTTCATAGAAATATTATTTATAAAAATCTCAAAATAAATATATTCCTTGTTGAAAACTTTCTAGAGGCTGAACCGTTTTAGATTCAAGGAGTTTCAAAAGATCAGGAACTCACATGGAAGTTGGAGGCTTTCAACAGCTGAAATCTCAGGAGGTATGTGGCTGAAAAGTTTAGAGGATCTCTTACGGTCCTGGAATTTTTTAATGCCGAAGGTTGAACATTTTAGTGGTCAAGATCCAAGATTTTCGGTACTTCCACAAGGAAGATGCCATTGACTGGAAACTATACAATACTATATGAAGACTGACTGTTTCGCTGAAAATGGTAACTTTCATTCCATTTATGTTGTTGACTAACAGAGGTAACTATTATTTGCATGTCTGGTGGTTTATTTTAAGTTTCTCAATTAATGTTTGATACTTTAAACCCTTTTTGGTACCTTCCATTTTTGAATCCCACAAAAACTAGCCAGGCAAGCATTCAATTCCATGCTTAACAGAAATTCTGTAATCAATTTCACAAAAAATTAATGATGTACTTATACAATGAAAACTGGTTATTGATTCTTACATAAATCATACAGGTACTATACTCCAATCTGAATCACTTGTTCACAAAAATGCCATTAATGCCAAGAAACATCTCTGTGATGATACCACCTCTTTACACACCACCATAGTACATAAACTAGCCTTTATAGCATCATGTTTAAAAATCAGACAAAATCACTAAAAAGGCAAGAAAAAATAAATAAAGAATTGGGAAGCATTGATTAATGAATTTTAAAAACATTGTTCAAATATACGAGTAGAATCAGCTGATATCCTAAAGATTTTTCTTCCAGACAGCTGTAGTACAGTGGTATTTCCTCTTCATGGCTCACCAGCTTAATATTTAATTTCTCATTATTTCATTCTCTTTATGTCTACTAATATGTTCCTTTATTAGTAATAAATGATTTGCATAATTAGGCAGTATTATAATCAAAAGTTATAAAATATCTTACTTTTTGATGAAAAGAGGAGTCTTGAAGATGAACAAGAGATGGTCCCCAGGTTGAGGCAGCAGTCCCCAGAAGAACGTCTCTCCCTCATATGCTCGCTTGAGGGTGTACTGCTTGTAAGCTTTGATCTGTGACGAGACCTCAGCATCAGGATTGCTGTGTGGCGTAAAAAGGTTCACTTTACCAAACTGCTTGTCCTGCAAACCATATTATAATCAAAGTCTTGAATAATCAAAACATTTTAAAATTTCATTTCAACCAAACAAATTTAAAACTAAAATTTATTAAAAACTAGCATACACTTTTTAAATTCCATTCCAAATATTTCCGTGAAAAATGATAGTCACTAGCATATATTCCAATCTCTTAATCCATTTTCAAATAATTGGAAGTTGATATAAAAAATGTCTCTACAAATCTTCAATGACATTTTGTAGCATGGGTACAGTTATTACAGTACAACTTATTTAGTAATATTTCAGGCCATTTACAAGAATAATAAGTCAAAGTACGGACTTGTTCTTATTGAGTCTGGTCTTGAATATTTGTTGTTCTCTTAGGGTAAAAAGCTAGGACAAAAGGACCCTTTGTGGTGCTTTCAGAGTGACAGGATATTCTGGATGGTAAGGGTGGGGGTAGGCGCTACCTCCTGTTGAGATCCATGAGGAAATATTTTGGGCATTAATCTCAATCTAGCATCCATGAAGGAGGGGAGGTCAGGTCTATACCAGCCTCTCCAGTCACAGCAAGCAGGGAAGGCACATCTTTATGTTTAGACTATTAACTGCCTTTAACACTTTAACACTCTGTTTTATTCAGAGTAGGTTCAAATGGCAGGTATAAATTAGCCAGAAGTAAAACCTCCTGGGGCCATATTCTTGTTGGTGAAAGCATTTATAGTGTAAAATGATGGAGCCCTATGATGATTATAAAACTGAAACAGGCTTTTGTTATTCAGCACATGTAGGAGCACATCTGTTTCGAATGAATTTTATTTCCATCGACACAGTTGGGTTTACCTTCTTGATCCGACCATGAAAATATAGCTCAGTTAACCCTACATCGGGCGCTAAACGGAGTTTTCCTCTGTGTATCTTTTATTATTAAAAATAGTACTACTTTTCTGATGTTGGCAGTCGTTTCCCGCAGTGTACTTCACGAGCATCTTTCGGGGAAGCGAAACAATAGCATCCCGCTTATCTTTGTCAAAATCTGTCAGTATGACGTCTACTTCCGTGCGAGACTGGACGATTCCTCCGTGAGCACCCGATGTTGTGTTTGTAGTGCTTGGACAAAATCTCCGGGAGCGCCTTATTGTGTTTAGTTTTTATGGAGTAATAATCCGTGTGCGCCTAAATGTGTGACCTGTGATGGTTTCTTTTTAAGTTTTATAATATATTTTATTTGAATTTTGTGAAATGGAGAATGAAGACGAGAGACTTCTCAGTACAGTACCCGTGTGCTAGGGAACATTTCAGTAGGTACTGTTTATGGAGTGAACATTGTCGTTATAATAACCAGAAGGAAAATGTTTTGAAACTTTGTGTAGTATTAAAAAAAAATTTTAGTAAAGAATAAATTTTTATTTCAGAGTAATAATTGACATTACATTGTATAATAACTCAAGAATTGAAGTAAGTTGTTTTTGTAAGAAGTTAAAAACTAAGTTAATTTCCATATATTATTACAGTAGGTTAACCGTTTTTACAATTAATTGCATTATTCCTTAAAATAAATCATGTTGTTACTATACAATAACATTTTTAAAGATTTTTAATTTCTTATTTGGAAAATTCATTACATAAGAGAGTAATTTTTATTTAACTTCTAAAAATTAATATATTACATTGTAATTAAATCCGTATGAATATTTAAACAAATAAAAACAGTTTAAACGACTATGATATCCATTATTCGCTAACCTGGAGGAAACCTCCGTGAGCGCCTGATGGTGTTTCTAATTTTAAGCGCCTGATGGAGGGTTAAGTACCTACTTTGATCAAAAAGCATCTACTTCTGGCTCTTTATCTACTCCAGTATTAGGGATAGAGTCAACAGTGATGTGCTAAATATCTCCACTGTATGTCAAATGTTCCCTAGATAATGTGCGGACACACACACAAACACATACACCTAGACCTTTTAGAACCATCCTGATGTGTTATAATATTTATGCTTATATTTTAATTCTCTAAAAAGAAAGTAAGCATATATTGCAGGATACCCAGGTTTCTGTCTGCTTGTACCCTTGATATTAGTTCTTCAAAGATATGAATAACTGTAAACCTAACACATGACATTGTAAGCACTTGCTTTCCAATCTCTGTTCACTGTATCATCATATTTTCTTGGTTAATTCTGGGAATTATTTACATTTTATATACCTAATCAGTATTGTATGTCTCTTCAGTGCAAAACACACCCACTGACTCCTTGATGGTTATCCAAAATAAAAATTGCACTTAGGTGCATTGCTTTGTGATTCCATTTGCAGTAGTCATGAACTCACTGTGCTGGTTTGTTTCCTCAAATTGTAGTCACAGAGCAATTGGTTTGTTGAGTCATATTAGTTCCCAGTTCCCTCCAGTTTTGTTTCTTCAGCTACTGTAAATATGTGTCCCACAATGTGAAAGAAAACTAATCTTGAATACCTAAAAATATAAACTAAATGTTTGAATTTGTTGCTGCTGCCATCTATAGTATTTAAATTAATACTATTGTCATAAATATTTTGCAGCACATTACAACTTACAGTAATTTTTTCAAACAAATACAAAATTCTGGAATACATTTTTTATAACGAATAGTATTTTAGAATAAAAATATGTGTATGTACTATTATGATAAATAGGCAATACTCATATACACTTTTAACTAAATCTGTCCACTAGATTTTGTGTGATTGAGTATCAAACATCCAAACACCCAAACAGAAATATCCAAATATTATTCTTTGCAAATGTTCTCATTTAAAATATCAATAAGATTCTTTGTATAAATCGAGTATTTTTATTTTTATTTTGCTATGACAAAAATTATCAGCTCTTACTAAAAACTGATTAGAACATGTCCTGAAAGATATATTTTACAAACTAGAGAAAGCAATGATAGATTTACAAACATGTATATTTTACGAACATAATAAATTAGTATAACTAATATGGAGCACATTAGTGACGAGTGTTTATCCAAAT